>NW_027072131.1:0-2727500 GCF_020744135.1 Fusarium venenatum
CCCTAACCCTAACCCTAACCCTAACCCTAACCCTAACCCTAACCCTAACCCTAACCCTAACCCTAACCCTAACCCTAACCCTAACCCTAACCCTAACCCTAACCCTAACCCTAACCCTAACCCTAACCCTAAAGGCTCCGAGTGACTGTTAATGTACAATAAGAAACCGATGCATAAGGTTTGTACTGCTAGGGCGGAGGCGTAGATGGTGGCAGAAGCGTTCTCAGTGTACTGTGTATATTCGTTCTCACCGAAGTCGCTGTTAAATAGTATACTAATAATGCTTCTCGCAGCGTTTCGTAACCTTGTCAGGTCGCCGTTTAATTTCAACTGTTAAAGAACGTAACGTAACTCCTTAACTAAATCAAATGTAATCCGATATAACGCAACTCTGGGCAACGAGGTGTCTTTAGTGTCGGACACCAGCCTTGAGGGACTTGGACGCCGAAGAATGGTAAATGAGTCGCAGCATATGCAGTACTCTTGTGCATATCCGAATGTGGACCACAACGATTGCAAAACGGCGTCGAGATTGTACAGCAGAAATTTATCTGAGCTTGAATCATCGCTCTTACTACACTTGTATGATACCAGTGCGATGGAGTTGTTATTTTCGAAAGCCATAGTACCTTCCCAGTCGCTGAGGTCCCGGGAAGTCGGGGCAATGCCAGCGAGACCGCATAGCTCTTCGATAACTGTTGGAATGCGCCCCAAGTCCAGGGCTACCACCGAGTTTTTGGGAGCAGCTTTCTGGTTCCCTTGTTCATGAGCGCAGGCAGGTATGTGAAAGTCGAGTCGAGCTTCCATTGTCTGAAGAGCCTTAGGTGTGAAGTAGATCCATGGAGTATCCGTATTGTCCTCCAAAATGACCTCCGCAATCTCTGTCCAATTATATCCAAATTCGCAAAGCCCTACCACCCAAGAATACTGTGCATCAGTGGCACCATTCGACTGCAGAAACTTTGCCAACGCATCTTTATTTTCAGTTTTGAGGACTTCTTCGACTGTCCTTTAGGGCGGAACAGGAGGTGGAGGGTCAGGTTCCGCGAGCTGAGAGGCTAGTCTCCAAGCCTGGTAGGTTTGCGACGAATATCTTGATCTGTTTATTCCTGCCAACTCGTGAATGGTCTGCTCTTTGGAGTTCGGGATGGATCCGTCGACCGCCGTGTAGTTATAGACCCGCGAATCCGGGTCAGCTACAAGACAATCCCGCAGCGCAAAGAAAAGCTGGTAGATCTGATTCGTCTCCCATCTTGTCCCATACAATGTAGTTAACAACCCCACAATCGCGGTGCCAAACGGGGCATATGCGACAATATTGTGGTACACATCTCCATCGCCAAGCTGCCGGTTTTGGGAGACCATTTTCTGATTCGCGGTCTTGATCTCCTGGCTAACTTTTGCAGTCGAGATAACCTGCCCGCCTGGGTCGTTTGCCTTCACAGCCTCGAGTATCCACTTCAGCATGAGGTCCGAAACTACCTCGTTTGGCTGAATCACCTTGCTCGCCCAGTTCCACCCCGCCAAGAGGCGTTCCAACCGCCCACCACCGAATATGCGCAAGAACCGGAAGCGCTGACGCCCCAGGTCATAATGTACGCCGGGGAACCAACACTGGGTGATGCCGAAGTCTTTTGGCTTCCCGGGGTGTGGGTTCCGTTTGGCGAGACAGGGAGGGAAGATGTACAGATCGTCGTGCAACAATACTGCGTGGTACACGAGCTCGACTACACTTGAGACCTTTTGGTCATGGAATTGAGGCCAGTCCAGCCCCACGCCACCAACGAAGTCCGGAATCCCTAGGCTGCCTACAGTGTCGATAAGGCCCAAGAATTTCACGGGCGGTAGCAGCTTTGGGGCTTCGGGCTCTTCGTCGCCTATCAGTGGCCAGCTGGCCCTTCGACGGAACTGTACGGATTGGGGTGAACGCGGGTGGTTAATGGGATCGTCGGAACGGTAAATTCTATAGACTAGGTGGCACAATAGATCGGTCTTGACGTCGTTGACAGTGCCGTCGGGGTTCACTATACGCTTGATGATTCCGCAATTGTTTATTATACCAGCAACCGACCGTACCATAAATGCGCCCCTAGAAAGGCCAAACATCCAGATCTGGTAATCGGGGTAGCTGTAATAATGAACAATGAATTTATAGGCTGCTATGCATTGCATGGCAATGTCTTGCGCTATTATTCCGTTGAAAACATAACTATAATATTTTTAGCGGTTAATGTTTGTTGATATATAGCCAATCTTCGAATGATTATTGTGGACATACTCAATGAACGTACTGCCAAGACCAACACCATGGATATACCACGCCTTGTCGTCCACCACGTGCACGTCTATGTCTGTGTTTCTTTTCATATCAATTCCCATAATCTCGGCCAGTAGGTAGATGTTCGACTTAGTGTCCGCCTCGTGGCCACACCAGCTGCCATCCCCAAGGAGGATGAGTGGTTTAGGCTCGGCCAATGTGTCCGACATTATGAAATGGTAAGATACAATGACTGCACTTCAATCTCACCGCCAAATATGAGCGATATGTGCCCAATATGTGTAAGAATTCTTATAGAAACATGAAATAAGTGAAAAAGAGAGCCCAAGTTGCTGCTACTCCCTTAAAGCTACTTATAGAGCTAGGAGTTGCCTTATAACACGCCATATGGCCTTAAACTAAAACCGTTAAATCATCGTTGAAGTGGAACTTTCCATAACTTTATCAATATTCAAAGCTGATAGGACCGTCTCGAAATAAACGACTGTAACGTCCAGCAGTATACTAACGAATATAGAACTTCCCGATTATGTGAATCCTTCCTAAGCTGACCTCCAGTTGAATGCAATATGCAACCATGTGTCTCAAGTAGGGAGCAAGCCAGAAAGATGGAAGTGCATAAGGAGCTAAACCTTAAACTTGAGAAGGCATATAATACTATTAAAACGATCATGTGAAGCTAAGATCAAGGAGAGAAAGAGTACTATGCTAAATGCCCTGTCTGTAGTAGGAACATAGAAAACGCAGCCTACGGCTCTACTCAGTATTCTATAGTCCGATGGCATTTCGAATGCTAGATCTGCCAATACTATCCCTGGCCCGGAGGGCTTGTTACCCACAGTAGCCATTCCGTGGCAATATGCTCAAAGTGCAGATTTGCGGCCCAGCCGAGACTATTGTTTTTATTCATATGTCATCTTTTGACCAGAAATATTAAGGTTTACCATAAGTCAGGAAAGCGTCACTCTGAACGGTGATATGCCTTGCCCTCACTTCATGCTACATAACCACAAAGAGCCTTCTTATTTTATGACTTGCCTATGGTTTTAACTATCTGCAAGGAGTATATTAGACGCTCTAACTTTAATTATACTGCCTTTAAATTATAAACTTAAACCACTGGTTATATTCTTAGAATTTAGCGCAGATTCTGTTTATCTGATTAGTAGGTATACTACGCTATTAATAGATATTGCTAATATATAATAGCACTTATAATAGTTTAAGAGTAAAAAGTTCTAATTATACTATATAGTTTAAATAATAGAATATATAAGGTATATTAATATACCGCATTTACCTTTAATATATATTAATTAGAGTTTTAGAGTTAGATTATAGTTTACTTAATTAATAGGTAGCTATAATAAAGATATTTGCCTATAATAAAACCTAAGCCTATACTGCATATCGCGGAATAGCTATATTATTTTCGGTGACTGGATGCCACGAAAATTCCTAGTAAAGTTAGCTACCGAAGGTCTATAGCCACTATTGTAGCGCAATATTTAGGTAGACATAAACTTTTAATACCTTATCTAGCATTACTCTGTTTCTCTTCTTAATGCTTCAAGGGTGGGTTACAGTAACTCAACAGCGAAAACAAACACAGTCATATTACACAACAGTAGCATCATGTCTAACGCTCTGTATGATAATAGCCTTGTTTAAAATAAGCCTTCTGGCTGCTGTGGGTAGCTTCGATGACCTTGAACCCACCAAGTTGCAGTCTACCATGAAAGCCGTCAGAAGGTGTTGCTGGCCAGTGACATGTGATGCCAGACTTAGCCTTCTGCTGAAGATATAGAAACCCAGACACTAAATTCCACTCCTTTGTTGGTATTGATGTTAGCCAGCGATTGCACGTTACGGTCACGTATGACTTTTCTTGTTGAAGGAACAGGCACAACTCAGAAAACTCTGTTATTGTTTTAGTGTATACCTGGCACCGGCAGCCAATAGGTTGACCAATATTGAAGTCCCAGTTCCATAGTTTAGTCTATTGTAAAGGACTTTCGTACTTGTCTCTGTCATCGACGCAAGTATCTACCCTATCCCTCCATTTCAAGCCTTATAAAATCGTTCATTCCCCGTCCTATTCCGTGTAATTAAATTAAGATAGAATACCAGTTAAAGCAAGCTGCAAATATGCCCCTTCTCACCAACTGGAATGACGAGATTCGGTTTAAAGTAGCCGATGACCACTTCGAAAGGCCGACGCAGGTTCAGGACGTTCAGGCCATCGTCAGAAGAGCCCATGAACAGAACCAGCAAGTGACCGTCATCGGTGCTATGCATTCGACCACTGAATTCGTAGTAGGTTCCGGCATCGTCATCTCGATGAAGAACATGGCTCACGTCCTCTCCATCGATAGGGAAGGGCTGACTGTTACCGTAGAAGGAGGTGTGACTCTGTGGCAGCTGTATGCCCACTTGAAAGAGTTCGGCTCCCAGCCTCCTGTGGTCCTGGAATATGGCAACTTCCAGGTTGGCGCCATCAGCGGCACCCACGCCAACGATACTACTATCAGACGCTCTGCGCAGTTCTCGTCATTCGTACTCGGCTTGAAGTTGGTTACACCCACTGGTGAGATAATGGAAATATCTGAGTCACGGAACGCGGAATACCTACCCGCCATTCGATCCCACTTTGGCATGCTAGGCGTCGTTTGTGAGGTAACTGTGCATGTGTTCAAGACCCAGCCACTTCACGCCAGTTTCCAGGTTTCACAGATCGACACATTCATAGACAATTTTGCAATAGAGCTGCAGGCTCTAAAAGGACCTAGCGACCAAGTTTTCGGGATGCTGTTTCCGACCACCGGCAAGCTGGTCTGGCAGTGCCGCAAGTTCTTGGATCCGACGATACCAAGGCCAGATTCGCCAACGGCTTGGCTTAATCCGATTAAGAGCAAGAACATTATTCTGTTTAGGGATATATTTTTGCCTCTGGTAAAGGCCATAAAAACGCTTTGCCCCTCGATTGCCATGGCCGAACTGATTAATAACGCGATGGTTGACTTGCCGCTAAAGATCATCCCCCACAGTCGCTATATCATTGACCCGTGCAATCGTGCCGTCATCTACGCCGAGGACAATCCAAACTTTGACTTCTATGACTGGGTGTTTCCGGAGGCGCAATGGTGTGAGATGGTTCAGGCGTTCTTACAGCTGAGCCGCCGCTTTCAGCAGCACGGCTTCATCTTGCCGTTGCCTGCACTGATCTACTTTATCGAGCAGGACCAGGCATCGCTGCTATCGCGATCCCAGAGTGCGAACATGATGGCCATTGACCCTTTGTTTCCCGATCCTAAGGATCCCATTTGGAAGGAGTTTCGTCTTGCCTTCATTAAGATTGCTATAACTCATGGCGGCATCCCTCATATCAACAAGACGCGCGACGGGGCAATCAACCATTTTGCCCAGGCCCACGACCCGGACAGCATCCGGCAGTTTCTTCAGATATGCCAGCAGCTCGAGCCCAATAATCTGTTCCTTAATAACTTCTTCAGGGCCATGTTCGCCGGTTACCTCTGAAACGCGAAGAACAACGGGCAGAGGCAGGGCAAAGAGTGGTTTAGAATAAAGTCCTGTTAGATTGGTTACCAACCACCTGATCCCCATTGCTCGCTAGGGCACAAACTTGTGTCGCCATGTGCTGCATTCTGTGTCTCTGTTTTGTATGTACTGCCTTGTAATAGTTATTGTGTAGTACTGTGACTTATCGCTAGATATCATTCTCAAATGCAATCATTATCTCCAGCCCTAGCCCCAGACTACCGAAGGCGAACTTTCTTGTCCAGCGAGTCCGAGAATTCCAAGTACTTGCTCGATACAGAAACCGCTCCAGCAAAGATAGTTCTAATCCTTATGGTCAGGGCTAAGTTTGTTTATTATCGTTATTGGTTCTGAAGCCGCTAGCTGGCGGACGTTAAAGTTGCATAATCGGCACTTCAGTATATCGAGCTTCGGTAGGGTAAGGCAAGGAATAGGCTCGGTTCTTAGTGAAGGATACCATAGCCGAGACAGCTTAACTTGGCTTCGTAGCATGCCCAGGATCACTTTAATCGCTTTAACCTATTAACGCCAAGGCCCTAGGTCCGTTCTAACATTCTTTTTAGCAAGATACATGGCAATTCCGCTAGCTAAATATGCATACTGGCATGTCTAGCATATGGGAATATGATAATTAGTGGGATAGATAAAGGGATAGATAGGATTAAAAGAACCAGGCTCTGTTATATAATTAAGCGTTATAATATAAAAATCGGTTCTAGAGGGACTTAGATTTCAGGTATAGTTTATATTTGCAGTAATAATAATAAACCTCATGTAAAACTTTATATACTGCATTATAGTATTGCTACACCCTTGACTTATAACGGAGGCCCAGTTAGGAATTTAAGCCTACCCCCTTGTAAAAGTCAAGGCTACCTCCTGGCTAGTGACTTAAAGAAATTCAATTCTACCCCCGGTTAGAAACTAAGTCTATCCCGTGTAATATAGGGTTAAATAAATTAATTCTACTATAATTAATTTTAATATATAAAACTAGGGATAAGGCATCTAGATCTAGAAGGTTTAATAAGTATAGGAGAGGCTTAATGTTATAACCCTAGTGGTTATATTACATATACCCTATAAATTTCATGCAATATGCCCTATTTATCTATAAACTTACTTATAGAGTTTACCAGATTAATCATACGTGGATTACGCTTATATAGGATTACTATACTCCAGGAGTACCTATAATCTAGGATTACTATAATCCCTGAATCTAAGTAATCCCCTAAGGATCCCTTAGGCATATATACTTATTTAGCCTTAGATAGAACCTAACTTACTAGCTATTAATAGAATATCTTTACCTAAATATATTTAACCTACTCTATTTACTATTAAGAAATATAATACTTTATACCTGCTTAGTATTATATGCCTTATAACTCTACTAATATAAACTTAAAATGGACTAGTTTATCCCTTAGAAACCTAACTGTTATATTATCAGTTTAAAGCTCTTATAATAATTATTAGAATAATTTAATTATTATCTATAAGATATAAATAATAATTATATTTTAAAAAATAATAAGACTATCTAGTAGTATAATTTATCCCCTATAGCACTTTACGCGAAAAGACATATTACGCTCTGGCTAAACTCCTATTCTAAGCGGCACTAATATTAAATCAACTCTGCACCCCGGTAATAATCAACTCTGCTAGGTTTAACGTGGGTCAATAAAATCAACTCTGGCAGAGTTGATTTGGGACTGTAGTACTAGGACCCCTGCTAGTACTTTTGCCCCGTGTTTTCGATGCACGTGCCAACTGCACCTAGCATTAGGGGTTTATGAACGCGTCTCAGCTGTCGTCGCGCTCTATGACCCTTGCAGGAAGATCATTGCCTGCATTCCATTCCTTTCCTAATCTTCAAATGATGCCAACGTACCTGTCAAGTGCCAGAGTCCCGACTGCAGCGCATCTAGTACTTCACCTAATAACTCGGATGCTTCGCCATTCGAATAGAAAGCCTTCCTATGGCACAAGTTTCCAGGTTTCTCGATTTCGGAACGCGTTGGCAGGCAAACTTCGTGGGTTTGGCAGCACGGCTTTGACATTCAAGCCCGCGATTCTCCCACGAGAAGGAAATGGGTTTGCAAGCATTATCCCCGGAGGGTCAGGTCCAAGGTGACAGACTTCACTGAGGTTGGCACACATAATATCGAGAAACATCTGATCAGGGAGCACAGGCTTGTCGACGAGTCCGAGAGGAGGAAGCCACCTGCTCTTTGGAAGGGAAAGCAGAAAAAGACACGCCCAAGAAACATTGTGGGAGGAAGAGTACAAACCACTACCGACTCTTTCGAATTCGGATGAAGAACCCCCATTCAAGCGTTTGAAGGCAATGAGTGCACTCGAAGGGAACTGAGCTCACAGGACTTCGTCTCTGGCAGGCAGGTGTTCTTGGGAAAGTCCACGGAGTAGGGGCTAAGACGAGTATGATCACTGGCTGTCGAGTGCCGACTCTAGGAACGACAATCTTGTGACAGATCCCATCCAATATTGTTGGGAAAGGCGGAGAGACTACCCTCGATTGTTGCGAATGGCCCTTGACCTACTATCAATACCGTCTATGTCGGCAGAGTGCGAGCGTTTGTTTAGTGTTGCTGAGCAAATGATACCACCGCTGCGGAGTCGATAGGAATGGCACAGACACTGAGGTCATGGGTGCGGAATGGCCTAGTCGACGCGGCTGATAGCTTGATTGATGTGTCAGAAGAGGTTGGAAATAGCGTTATATGGGAGGCAGAGGAGGCTGACCTAGACGCTGGAAGTGAGCATTGGGGGACTCGACGCGCGTGTGATATTCAACATATTCAATTCAACGCCATCAATTCAATCTGGAGATGCAGTGGTTCAACTCCACTGGCCAAATGCTGAGTAAGCTTTCAACGCCACGCCACGCGAAAACAAAATTAATGGAATTGAATTGATCGCGAGCCTGGACTTCTTTTACCTCTAGTCGACTTGGCAAGCCTTGTGTTTGCCACCTTTTGGCCGTGAGGGTGATCAAACAGGTCACTCATCGGCACTTCACCGCTAGATGTTGCAGTAAGAAGGTCTGTTATGCTCGGAACGAGGTAAACTATCGAAGCTAGCCTCAAAAGACTAACATCAAGTGTTTAGCGCTTTTATGGCTGCCTTAATATGCATTGCTCCACCCAAGCTGCCCAGCGTCGCTGCCTTGGAAATAGTTCATGATTTGCATCTTTACTTCCTCCTTGAAACCGATAGAAGCAAATCCATCATGCCGAAGCCAGATGCACTCCAGCATAACCTGAAACTAATCCTTGAGAATCGGCGAAGGAGAGGCTGGCAGCTTAAGCCACCAGCCCCAGGCAGTCTGACCGAAATGGTTGACTTTGGCTCAAATGACACCCTGTCACCATCCTCTTCTAGTCTATTGGGGAGAAAATTTCTCAAGGAGCTTAGAAAGCATCCTAACTTTATCCTCGGGAGACGAGCATCCCGCTGAGGGGAAGGCTCAACCGAATACCTTTCCCAACCGGAAGAACATATTGCTGAGTTCCGTAAAGCAGACAATGCCTTGTTTTTCAACACTGCCTACGAAGCAAATGTGGGCTGTCTTTTCAACAATTCCCCAGCCGCATGATGTTGTGCTGTATGACAGCCTTGTCCATGCCAGCATCCGAGAAGGAATGTATAGGAGCCGTGCAACTGCCCATCCTTTTAACCACAACGATCTGGCAAATCTACGCCAACTTTTGCAGGACATCAAGCATAAGTATAAAGGCGTTAGAACGGGTCTCACTCTTGCGTTTGTTGCACTGGAGTCTTTTTACAGTAAGGGCGGCGATGTGGCGCCTATTGAGGCAATTGACAGGGAGGTGAAAGAGCAGTTTCCCCATAGAAATACTGTATTTGTGATCGACGAGGCACATTCAACGGGATTGGCAGGCCCCCAGGGGTCAGGCCTTGTGTCTCATTTGGGTCTGAAGAAAGACTTCTCTATTCGAGTCCATACCTTTGGTAAAGCACATGGGGCTTCTGGTAGTAAGCTCCAATTCCAGTTACAACTGTGATTCACTGTCAAATACTTATTCAGAGTCATAGCTGTTGTTTTGTCAAACAGAGATTGCAAGCAAGTCCTGCTCAGTTGCGTCCATGGACTTATTTTCTCCACTACGCCGACCTTCACGACGCTGGCGGCAGTCAAGGCTGGGTATAACATTTTAGCGAGTATCGAAGGCGAAAGAGTATATTGCAAGGCCGTTAACATCACGTATATCTGCTAATCTGGTTACGATAGAGAAGAGATTTCGTACAATCCAACATAAAGTTGTTCTATAATGTTGTCAACAAGCATGTATTATGGCCAAGCTGCCAGCACCTCGGCATCATTACCATTCCAATGAAGCCTGCATCCGATACTCCCAAGTCACCCATTACTCCCATTTTTGCCCCTCACGGCAGAGAAGCAACTCTAGGAAAGCTTCTTAGCAATGCAAAGTTTCGCGTTCTCGTTATTCACTTCCCAGTGCAAGGACAAAGAGCAAGCCAGGATCAATTTGCACGCAGATCACACGTCTGATCAGATTCTGTCACTAGTCAATCTGATCCTTGAGTGGACTCAGTCACACCGAAAGGTTGGCATGCCTTTGTTTCATCTTTAATTAGTTGCATTCTATATCAGTTTAACTTGAGAAATCGGACGAGCATCACTTGATTTCTTTTCGTGACGTTTCGATCTCGTGATAATAACAGATAGTAACGCTTCCCTGGAGACAATTCACTGTGTCATTACCGGCAGCAAACTTCGGTGCAGAGACAGAACGAATTAGGAAACCAAATCAGTAACCGCGACCGTATCACCGTAGTGTCTATACAAGGTAAGATTCATTCATCCGCCGTGGCTAGATAAAAAGCTATATGAAGTCTGGTCACGTGGCCGGGGGCGCTGCAATCTCCCCGCCGCAAGCTCAATTGACCCATGATTAGGGACAATGCAATCATCATAAGCCAGGTACCAGTAAAAGCTACGGCGATAAGTAGGTAGTATGCATAAAATTAATAGACCATTTAATAAAAAGATCGATAAATGAGAAGCAATTCAGCTTTCCAATAACAGAACCTCAAAGCATTGTCTTGTGAGCTTTACTACTTGTCTCAACAAATAGAAGAAATGGATCCAATAGAGCAACATTTCGGAACCAACTTAGCAAAGGCTTTACACAATCTTCCAACAGCCGTACACGCAGATAATGTGCTTAACAATGTCGACGACGTGAAACCGCCAATTCACGTTGCTGCAGCCTTCCGCTATCCACGAGGTCCAGATCGTGTGCGAGAACATCACGAGAGACTTTCCTATCCGGTTCTAGGTGCTGGGGAGTACTGCTATTCCAGACAATCTACGCCAGGATTGTCGCGCTTTGTAACCTTTTTATCCTCTTTTCTCGGCCAACCCTGCATTACCTACTCCTCTGGCCTTGCAGTATTTCATGCTTTGCTGCACTCTTTCCCGCCCATATGTAAGTTCTAGTGTTGTTATTGTAAACTCGTTGATTTGTTTGCACTCTGCAGAGTATATAAGCTCGCAAGCCTCGGCAACTTGCATCAACCCTACTGATCGGGACGAACAAATCTCCAGCCATTCGGTAGCACTTTTCGCTTCCCACACTCCAATTTGGGTGGTGAACATCATGCCGCCTGGGCATGGGGCCGTCCTTCCACCCTTGACAAAGCCGAACAGCCCGAGCATAGTAGCCATGACATTCCACGTTCGGCGAACAGTCTCAGAAACGATCCAAGAGTGCCAGAGCAGTTGAATGAATTCTTTGCCGTAGTACTTTCCGGGTTCGGAAGATGCAAGTATGTCTCGCACTCCGGATGGAACTGTGGTTGCTGCTGCTGAAACCATCTCCTTAGTCCAAGCCAGCAGGACGTCGTTCCGACTTTGAGCGACTGGACATGAGCTGACTTTATCTTCAAACAGGCCAATGAACTGGTAGATAAACAGAGCTTGAACGCGCGCGATATGGTCCATTAAGTCAAGGCCGTTGCCCTGACCTCGGAGAACAAGTGACCCAGCGGCGTCAAAGCCGTGCTCATTTAGCAATGCCTGAGATCGCTCTTCTACCAGGCGCATAACCAGCTGCTCATTGGCCGGAGTCTTGTTCAGGAAGCATGAAAGGCACATGTACGCATCTTGGATGCTTCTCGGGAACCTCAAGCTGTACAGCTGACGGTGGATAAAGGGATTGCTTCCGGTCTGCACCCACTCAGCCAGCCAGCCACGGACTTTCCTAACATAACCGTCCAAGTTAAAGGAGGAGAAGGCATCCGTCTTGAGTCTCTCTGAGTAGACGGTGTCCCAAGTGTGAATAGAAGTGAACCAACTTGAGAGCTGCGCATGAGTCATTTCTTCATTCAACAAAAGGAGTGGATCCAAGCCGCGCAGAGCCGTTTCAGCATTTAATCTTGGAGGCGAATAATCCTCTGATGAGGTTTCTGGGGGTGCATCGGGCATAAGGACCCAGCGGCTAAGCCTTTTCGTCGGGTACTGACAGTCCAAACCTCGGGAACGACAGCGAAGACAGGCGGGGCTCTGGCGCGAGCATTTCCGCTTCGCTTTGACGCATGCAGCGCAAGCCTGCATGTGGTGTGACCGCCAAATCGGCTCAGCTATTGGGAAATCAGGGACTGGAACGACCAGGAAGAGGAAGTGCTTTGGACAGGATTTATCAATAGTACAGAGTACGGAGTACGACGCGGCACGGGGAATCCGCAAGCTGCGGTGTCCGCCAGCGGACCCTAACCGCATCCAGTTAGCACCCACTTACCGTAACAATTTGATGCAACAATGCTTGGTAGTGTTTTGCGGGTGCTAACCGTAAACGGGGTTTTAGTAATATACATATTACATCATAATGTTTTTAATGAAGTGAAATGCACTTGTCTACCGCGCAAGGGCGTGCACCGTCGGGAGTTTTGTAATCAGCTCATGGCCTAAGTCCTCAGGGAAGACACTGGTGATTTTGTATAAATATGGGATCCATATGCCTATCCGTCCCTCTCAACAGAAATTGCATCTGGAAATCAACACTACTCTTCCTCCCACTGGCTTGAAATACAAAAACTCTTATAAAACGTTCGACTTGGTCTTTTGAATACCATGGATATTATCAACATTGCTAGAGCAACTGATGTCACCAAAACGGTGCACAGAGAGCCATATGATGCTATCTCCCCTGAAAACCCCAATCTCAGCCAAGCTGGCAAGACCATTTTGATTACCGGCGGCGGTACTACAATCGGCAATGCCATTGGGCGCTCTTTCGTACGTGCCTCAGCTGAGACAGTCATCATCCTGGGGCGACGTCCCGAGGTCCTCCAAGAGGGCGCCCGTCGCCTCGAGCAAGAGGCAAAAACTGCTGGAAAGCACACAAAGATCATTCACCGCCAGCTTGACATTGGCGACTTCTCCGCTGTCGATGCATTCTGGACGCAGCTGGCTTCCGAGGGGATTTCCGTCGATGTGTTCGTGTCGAATGCCGCCGCTTTCCCTGAGTTGAAGCCTTTGTTGGAGATAGACACCAAGGTTACGTGGTCGCAACTGAATACCAACGTCCATGCACCCATGTATCTGTTGGAGAAGTTCCATGCACAGAATACTGGAACGCGAAGAGTAAGAAAGCCCATTGAATGATCGAAAGTGTCCTTAACAGCGCTAACCTTCCGCTTTAGTTCGTCGTCAACGTCTCCAGTTCCATTACGCACAGTTACATGCAGCCTGCCACTACGAAGCATGCAGCATACGCTTTCCAAAAATCGTGCGGCACTATGCTCTTCCAGATGGTTGCGAAGGATACACCCGTCGAGGAGATGCAGATCGCTTCCATGCACCCTGGCCTTCTCTGGCAGGAGGAGTGGGTGAAGATGGGCTTCAAAGAAGATGTTGGATTTGATAACAGTCAGTATTTTCAAATGATGTCTTCAACGCCCCATAAAGCTAACAATGATTGATCAAACAGTCGCTCTTCCGGGTAATTTCGCAGTTTGGCTCGCAACCCCGAACGCCGCATTCCTTCATGTAAGTCTCCACCATACGTTCATACTCGCTATTAAGGACTTTTAACTCATTAAGATTAATAGGGCCGGTTTACTTGGGCATCTTGGGATGTTAATGAGCTATCGGAGGGACCACTTCGCAAGCGCATTAACGAGGATCCCTACTATCTCAAGATGACTGTACGTGGTGCCTAGATGTAAAGTATATATTATGCTGGAACCTATAAGAGGGGCTTATATTTAGACATAGACTTCTTAGTAAACCCTGGTCATAGACAAGCTAGAATAGCCATTGATAGTATATATAAGAACTATACTATAGAAGTCAGGTTGTATAAGAATAGAAACTCTCGCCTTAACCCTTTATCCCCTAGTACTACAGTCCAAAATTAACTCTAGTAGAGTTGATTTTATTGACCTATTTTAAACCTAGTAGGGTTAATTATTGCCAGGGTGTAGAGTTGATTTAACATTATTCCACATATAGGAATAGTAGTGCTAATCAGAACAGGGGTTTATCTAAAGCGCGACGCGTCCTTTCGCGAAAAGTGCTATAAGGAAGGTAAATCATGCAACTAGATGGTCTCGTTATTGATTGAAATACAATCGTCATTCAAATCTTACTATCAAGCCACAGTCACTATGACGATTAATATAACGGCTGCGGGCTTGCAATCTGAACCATGCAGTGCAATTCATCCCTACATTGTTCTCTCTATATACCGCCTTCTGGTGTGCCAGGCTTGTGAGTTCGCCTCTATAGCCGATGAGGTTGCTACGCATCTGAGAACACGACATGGCGATATACAGCCGGACCGTCGACAGGAGCTGGTAGAGAAGATAAAACACATCTCGAATATTCTCCACGGTCGGGATAACCTGTCTAAGGCGATTAACCTAGTGCACCATACTAAAATTAATTCTACGTAGAATTCATTTGTTTTATGCCAAACAACCCAGGGTAGAATTTAATTTCTAGACCCACCTAACAGGGAGTAGGCTGGAATTTCGCAGGGGGTAGACTTTATTTATACTAGGGGTAGACTTCATTTAAACCAGGGTTAATTAAATTAATAATAAGACGCATAGCTTTATATTTCATAGGCTATTTAGGGTTCTTATTAATTAATTACTTTAAGGGTTTATTTACCTTAGTTAAGATTTTATAGCTTTTATAGTTTATAGCAGTGTTATAATATATACTTAAACTAGTTATAGTTATAGTATTTATATTTAAATAAATCTTTTCCTAGGTTACTTAATTATAGCCTTAAGGGCTATAGGCCTAAGTTATATCTTATATAAGGTATTATTTTACTATTATTATTAGTTTTAAGAGTTATTTTAATTATAGCTATAATTATTTCTATAGTTATTATTATAGTATTAATTTAAAAAGTATAAGTTATAGTTATTTCCTTATTTTATAATATTAACTTACTTTTTTCTATATTTATATTATTATTTATCTCCTATTAAAAGTACTATTAAAACTACTATAGTTTTAATATATAAATATAAAGAGGGTTATATAACTTTATTCTATTAACTATTATATAAGAAAGCTTTTACTTAGTTTTATTTAACTTTATATTAAACTCTCTTATATATATATAACTTTTTTTATTATAACTCTAACTTTAATAGAGTTTTTTAATTAAGCTTCTATAGCTATATTTATTATCTTTACTAGGTGTAATTAAATATTATAATTATTATAATAAGTATTCTTATCTCTATTAACTATATTAAATAGCTTAAAATATTTAAGAATATAGTCTCTGCTAAGTAACCCCTTAGCTAATAATAATATATATTAAGTAAGTTATAATAGTTAGGTTTTCTAAGGGATAAACTAGTCTATTCTAAGTTTATATTAGCAGAGTTATAAGGCATATAATATTAAGCAATTATAAAGTATTATATTTCTTAATAGTAAAGAGAGTAGGTTAAGTATATTTAAGTAAAAATATTTTATTAATACTTATTAAGCTAAGGGTATTAATTAATACTAAGTAAATATATATATACCTAAGGGATCCTTAGGGGATTACTTAGATCTGGGGATTATAGTAATCCTGGATTATAGGTGCTCTTAGAGTATAGTAATCCCGTGTAAGCGTAATCTACTTGTAATTAGTCTAGTGAACTCGGGAAGCGAGTTTACGATTAAGTGGGTCAAGTTGCATGAAATTTATGGTATACACGTGACGTAACCGCTAGGGTTATAACATCCTGTCGGCGAAGGTTAAGACGCTTCAAGAAATGCTACGGTATTAAACAGAACTCAGCGATAAGCTGCCCGGCGCTTACGACAATACTTACCAGGAGCAGACGAGGGAATATATGGAATTCCAAATCCAGGTAGCAAAGAATCTCAAGCTGCAGTCCGACTCTAACCAGAGAAGACTCGAGAATGAAGTTAATTTAGTACAGAACCAGCGGGGTTATAGTACTCGACTGGTATTTCGCTCAGATAAACTGACTAAATGTAGGCATTTGATAACACCGCCAACCAAGATAACACAGTGACAAAATCCATCGTACCCTGACAATGCTGTTTCTCCTAGCAACCTTCCTTTCTGTGCGTGTCGCCCTGAATCAGGCTCAACAATTTACTCAAATAATTACAGGCTTTCTTCAGCACTGCCTTACCAGGCGTTCCGCAGCCAATACCAACTACTAACCCTCGGCGAATTGACGGGAAGGTATAGGTTAAGTTAGTTAGCACATATGGGGTATTATTATTTCCATATTAGTCGTAAGGCAGATATATAATAACAATATTGTGATTTCCAATACTTCTAAATATATAGGCATTATTATTATCAAAACACTTCGGTAGTTTGCTATAAATATTATCTATTATAACTAGAGCGATAGCTATCTCAATATATAGTGTCACGGGTCGGGCTTGGGGATATAGATAGACAGGGAACGCGTCGGGCAGGATACTCTCTATTGCTACGGATAGGCACTGCAGGCAGGCCAGGCTCCATTGACAAGACGTAGCTCAAGGAGCTACATTTAGGATCTATCTAGTTGGTGTACTAAAATCGTGGCGATACGTTATTGCCACGTGATCTGATCCACTTTTGGGTACAGGGTAGGCAGGTCTGGTCTTGAGCTGTGACACGGGTTGACTAACCTACAATTACAATGGATAATAGGGCATAACTTTTAGGGCTATTTCCACCCAATCAGCTGCTCGGCTCAGCATCTGACGATGTATTACTAAAATTTAAGTGAAATTATCCATTTTAGTGGCCGATTATTAATGAATCGCCTGTAAATAATACCTAGGTTTGAAGTGGGTCGATAAAATTAACTCTAGTAGAATTGATGTAGTTATTAGCTACTGGAATTGTTCTATTTCACAACTATCTAACCTAGCCAGTCCAGCCACTGTGGTTTCAGGGTCTGGGCAGGGTTGTATGTATCCAAACCCAGAGCAAGTGTAGCTACGGTAATGAGGATATTTAGAACGACGTCGATCGGCTGCGTTAGCCAAAGCTCTGCCCCTATTTCTTGTTCTTCACGACCGGCAAACTGGTTTCGCGCAAGAGGCGATGCCATCCTCGGTGTCAGAATAAGAAAGTAAAGAGCAAAACAATCCCAGCAAAGCCAGCACAATTTCAATGGAAACAGGGCGAGAGTTTCTCTGAAACTGGGCATGAAAACGAAGGGGAAGAATACGATTATTGACGACAGGAGAAGAATAGGAGTAAAACATATGACGACCACGAACATGCCGAGAGCAGTGTGCATGAACAGCGACACCACCTCAATAGCGAACGCAGCATACCAATGCACAGGAGGCCACCCCTCTGAAAAGAAGACTCGCATGATACCCAAGTAAACGACTAATAAAACCTTGACTAGATTGAACTCTGGGTAAAACAATGAGTCGGAGGTGTGCGAGCTAAATAAAATATTTTCAATTCCCCTGGCTAAACTGGCGATTTCCTTAATATCATCTTCTTCAAGTTCCAGACCATAGATGAGAGCGATAAGTGCCTGGACAGCTAGCTACCTGCTGATTATAAACCATGCTGGAATAAGAATGCCCTATGGGAGTAAAGAGGCTATAATTATGATAATAGCAATCATTATAGATGCAGCGGATATTATATATACGAGGATCTCGCTGTGCGCTATAACGCTAGACACTAGAACATATCCGAGATTCAAAGGTTACGCTTTAGGATTTTTATCCAAGTAGACTTTATGGCTCACAGGGGGGTCATAGACCTTAAGATAGCGCGCCAAAATCATCTTAGGAAGTATCTATTCCCCGTCCTTTGCCCTCCTCTGGGCCCATAGGAGTAGAAGAGCCGATGCTATCCTCCGGATTATCGCTACCCACGTATGCCAACTGGGCAGGCACCAGCCGGCTGGCGAATCAGAATGGAAAAGACGCCATATAATACGAGCCATCGTGGAGAATACTGCGGTAGTTTCGAGGAAATAAGCGAAAGGATTTAGCCGCGAAAAGCCGAGGATAAGGATACTCCACCTCTCGTATTTGCAGTATTGGCAATATATTAGACTTCCGAGGGGTTAGGAAAGGAGACATAGGGCCAAGGTTAGGAATATCCCGAAGACGCTGGAGCGCTGGAATACATTGGTGTTATCATGTTCATTGAGAGCTGAAGAAGAGACATTATCGCCGTATTCCCCGCGGGGTTGAGAGAGGTTGGGTTCTTCTGTGCTTAGGAAGTTCATGTTGTCACCGATGCACCCAATTGACGCCTAACAAGTGTTTCAAAAGAGAGGGAGAATCTTGTCCCGTGCTATGCAAGGGAGATTGGCCATTTAATGAGGGGGCTGTAATGAGAAGCCTGTAGTAAGCAATATTGCTTACTTCATTTCTAGGGCTGGGGTTTTCATTTAATACGTGCCTGCTGTGTTACAGCCTGAAGCCTAAAGCCTGAACCGATCCTGATCTGAGGGCGCTATAGTTATATATATGAGAATGCAGTGTAAGGTCAGGGACCTTACATCCTAGTCTTTTGCCATTTTAGCGCAGCGGTAAGACCCTGAATGCATCCAGGGACCCTGGCCGTGACATGCTGATCGATCAATGGTTGTCTACTACATCTCTTTGGATTTATTCACTTCGATAAAAGTGGACGTTTTGTGATACGGTTAACTGACGATTCATTTATTAACCCCGCATTCCAGGAACCTTAATATATATGCTTAGGCTATCGACGCAAACAATAACTGTCAGGTGGAGTCGGAGGGCCTGTTCGACGTGAAGGCAAGACTGCTTGGGTTTGTTATTAGAGCCTTGGGTTGTGGAATCGGTAAACAACACCTGTCATTGACCCGGACTAAGCTCGTCGCCAGTTTCAGCGGCGAGAATGTACTCTTTGTCAAGTGTATGGGGTATATTACGGGCAACTAATCTATCAAATCTATAGTGATTTTTTGGTCCCTCAGCTTTGATGTGCGCAACAAGGGATTCTCGATGGCTCTGGGCGCTACAGCCATGCATACCAGTGAGGAACTGCTCAACAAACTTCTGTGTAGCATGTTCTACATCAGTGTTAGCATTGTTAGTAGCCAGATCGGCTGACTCCCTAATAGGGATTTGTGGGCTTTGGGGCTGTCTTTGACATTTATCTTCTTTAGTAGGGGGGGTATTAACTATTTCCTCCTTATATTATAGATCTACTTTAATAGTATTAATTATAGAATTATTAACTTTTTAAATGGAAATAGTAAAATGCTTATAGGTAAAGGTACTATCTTTTTTAATCTCTTTATTTTTAAGGGATAAATCTCTTTTAGAATTTAATACTTTATTTCTTATTATTAAGTTAACTGTATTTAATAATAGTTTGCCCTAATGGTTTATTACAGTAATTTCCTCCCTTACTGTCTAGCACTTTTAATAGTCTTATATACAATTTGCTTATAGAACATATTAATATTATATAGCGCTATCCTGTTTTTTTATACTAATAAATCGAACCTTTATTACTAATCTTATTGTATAACTCTCCTGAACAGTCTCAATAAGTGAGATAAGTAATATTCAGTAATTAAGATACTTTTATTTTAAAATAGTATAGGTGTAATAGGTTACTTATAAAGATTCTATACTTAGAAACATACTAATAGATGCATTATTAAGCTAGTGCTAGCTATTTTAGGCAATGTAATGTATTACTAATGAAATATAAAAATAGAGTCTATTTATTGCAATGTACCTCGTTTTTACTACCCTATAAAATTCATTTTGGTACTAATCTGCCTTTATTGAGTCACTTGACTGTCTGTATAGTCTTATCTGTATTTTTAAATTTCTAAGTAAATGGCTAATAGTTTAATTTGAGGTAAAATAAATGAAAGACGGGCTTTTCTAATGATAGCACAACTTTCACATTTTAACTAACGTTATTTTAAGCTTATCTCAACTCTATATAAGCTTTTAAAAACTTCCTTCTTAAGTGTAGCTTAAGCTGATTGGCTTGCCTATCGACTACAGCAGGTTTTCAAATTACTATTAAGTTAAGTATTAGCATAACTAAGCAGACTGATAAAAGCTACTAGTCTACAATAGAGTATGTAACGCTTAACAGATAAACTTTATTACTCCATAACAGGAAATGTAACGCTTAATTGAGAATCCAATCTTCGCAATATTAGATGATATGCTATAACGACAATATTAATTGAAATTGAAAAAAAACTTAACTAAGAATGCTAATCTGAGCCTTAAAGAAGAGATAGTAGTTTTGTTTAACTTAAAAGTGTGCTGGTGGCTTTAAACACCAAGTTGAATTTGCCTACTGGAATAGTGGCGTTCCGGTCCCCGCCACTTGTGCATCCCACCATTAAGTCACTATGACTCATGGCCTCGCTGCTTGCTCACCCTTGTTTATCATCTATCTTAGATTTCGATTCTCTCCCGGATCATCTTGGGCATGGATCAACGTGTGGTTTTTTAACGAGTCTCTTAGAAAGCCTTATTAGGAACTCCGTGATCTTAAAAATCCCGTGACCTCTAGTCCTTTCATGACAAAAGCTCGTAATGTTATCGCCAAATCCCCTGAAGACGCCCCAAACTGTGACGCGTCCCCGCCAATGCTGGGTGATGGAACCCGACCGAGTGGCCGCCATGATTTGGGCAGCAAACTTGGTCAGGCATCAGTGGTGTAAACCAGAACTCCCAGCCACACGCTGACAATACCGTATGATAATCTCATATAATTAACCCCGCGCCTTAACGCTGACTACTGCTGCACCGCTTTCTTTATAATATAATATTAAGTTTATCTCTTGCTGGGAAAAAGTTATATCCACCTGTAAAAGCCATAAGTAAACTAGCCGCAAACCTCACCGGATTGCGTATTGGCCGACGAACCTATGTTGGCTTTAGTGACGAAATACCAGATGAGGTTCCGTTCTGCCCGTCAGGTAACCTCGCAACGAAATTAAATAACACTCCTTATTATCTCTTTCGCATTTACTTATATGCATCTGCTGGAAAGAATAGTTGCAAATAGATAAAATCTATTGACGCCCTAGAAAATAATCTGACGGACATTTTTGCATAAGATCATACTGCAAATATCGCTATAACCCTTAATGAGCATCTTCGATAGGAGCCAAAATCATGCGGAGACCCTTCCATATCCTAGACAACTTCGCTCCTTGTCGCAATTGAATACGCTATCTATAAGCATAAGACGGAAGGTGCCAAGCTGGAGGCAATTTATCTATGCATTGTCGATACCACTATGTTCCCAAAGGGGGTATTTATACGAGACCTCGACCTAATTGAGGAATTCTATAACAAAGTCCCCAGCCGTCAAAAGATCATAGTCAAAGGTATATGCTACACTTGGGAAGCGAGAGGACTCGACGACTTCCGTCATTTGCGAAACAAGCGATATAGGACTTACTCCGGCGTTTATTACTTC
Source organism: Fusarium venenatum (assembly GCF_020744135.1). Lineage (NCBI taxonomy): Eukaryota > Fungi > Ascomycota > Sordariomycetes > Hypocreales > Nectriaceae > Fusarium > Fusarium venenatum. The sequence goes on from NW_027072131.1 coordinate 21,814, forward strand.
GGAGAGTTCCTCTTACAAGGACAGACAAATATGACAGGTCATTCATCCACGGTGATATACAATAAGATTATCAATAATGATTTATTCACTATGCTACCTTAATTCTAAGCGGAACTGGAAGATAGTAAAATACAATAGGCGGAAGCAGTGGTAAAGTCTCGAGAGTGGTTCTATATGGATATTGAGCCGGAGGCAATAAGCGCCTCTGAGTTCGTGGAGGCAGCGAAGATAGCATTAAATTTTAGGATAGTATGGTTTCTGCCTATGCTAGCTAATCTATTGGCTCTGCGTCCTCGCGCAGCGCAAGATCCCGGGATTCTAGACCAGATCTCAGGCCTATTTTCAGGTGTATAACTATTGTAATAAGTCTAGGCTTACTAACTAATAGGTAGATTAGTCGAGGTATAGTATATCGTCTAGAGATATTAAAATTATAGCCAATAAGAATATCCCAGAGGTCCTGCAGTTTAGGAAGATTATTTATAATATTAATAAAGATTATTAGGATAAGTCTGCCTATACCTTATTGAGATCTTTAAAAGAGACTGCAGGTGCACTCTCTGACTTAAATTGCCCTACAGTAGGAAACCAGTGTAGGCTATGGCATACTAACTTTAAGTTTTTAGACATTATTCAGCGCTTTGCAACCAGCTCTAGGACCACCGGAGCTTCTAGGCTGCTAGGTAAGGGTAATTTAGCAGGCAGTCTCTATACAATAGAGAGTAAGCATCTATAACTACTTATACAGAGCTTAATAGCGCTAAATCGCACTATATAAGAACTTCAAGAAGGTATAACTTCTAATTAGTATTATTATGGATATAGTTATGGTTAATTACTTTGAAGGAGTTCGGTGACTTTTGTTCTAGGATCGTTGGCCTAGCATTTAAGGAAGATGCCGGTGAAATAATGCAATTAGCTGCTATAGCTCTAGCCGATAAGACCTACTACGGTGCCTTTAAGCAAGAGGCTGAATAAGCTAATAAGGAGCTTAGTCTTACTACTAGCTCTTTTAAAGATTGGTTAAAATGCAGCGGATGGACTATTCCTTGGAAGATATATGCCTTCTTTAAGTTAGATTTAGCTAGTTCAGTGAAATATCGACAATAGGGTTTAAATTTGCACTTACGCTTAACTTGCATATAACTGAATAACCATAAGAATTGGATAGGGTTAAATTATCTTCGGCTATTAAATAATAGCTATACTTAACTGACTTACTGGAAGACTATAACAGTTAAGGCTAGGTTATAAGTTTATCTGCTAGTAAATTAATAGTAATAGTTAAGCGAGGATTAGATTATATAGAGCTAAATTATTTATATTATAGAGTAAAGCCTAATCTCTATGCCCTCTTAGGTTAGTCTATTAATGCTTTTAGGTATTATATTTTTATATCTTTTGGATGCAATAAATAATATGGCCGCAAGTATAACATTTTAAACTATCTGGTTTTAGCGACATAAGATATAGGATAGGTTAAATTATATCCGTTAGGTACTGTAAATGGTGATATAGGTTATCCCGACTGTAGATAATATTCGGGATCTGTTTTATCTTCTCCACCAGCTGCTGTTAACGCTCTGGTTATATAAAATGCATAGCAACCTCGTCGGCTATTAAGGCAAACCTATAAGCCTGGTATATAAGAAGACGGTATATAGAGAGAGGAATATAGGGATAAATTACACTATATAATTTAGATTGCAAGTTTAAAGCTATTATAGTAACTTAGTGACTAATAGTAAAATCTAAATAATAATAGGTCTTTAATTAATAATAAGACTGTCTAGTAGTATAATATTACCCCCTTATAGTACTTTATGCAAAAGGATGTATTGCATTCTATAGTAAACCCCTGATAAACCCCCGTTCTGATTAGCACTACCCCTACTGTATGTGAAATAACGTAAAATCAACCCTACACCCTAGCAATAATTAACCCTACTAGGTTTAAAGCGGGTCAGTAAAATCAACTGTACTAGAGTTAATTTGGTCATTAGTTACTAGGGCTATTTATACCGCTATTATTAATCTCCTCCTCGCACTTACTAACCTTTTCGTCTTTAACTTCTTCCTTATTATTAGTATTTATATTTCTTTTACTGTAGAACCCGGTGTTATAACTGCTAGGAAATGCATTTCTTTTAATTTCTTTGTTAATATCGTTTAGTTAGTTTTACTGCTTATCTATAACCTGAATAGCCTAGCGTGAAAATGCCTCTTTACGTCTAATATAGTATAACCTCTAGTAAAAGCTTAAGTAGTAGTGACCTATAAAATGGTATTTGTTTATTAATGCCTTCTTGCCTTTTTAGCTAAATGATATGCCGCTTAGGCTTGTTACTGTGATACTGGTTAGCTATTATAGTGTTTCTGTTGGTATGCTGTTAAGTCGCCAGCAGTAACGGTCTACCTTGTGGTTAAATCTCTGCCTACGTTAACTGAGTAATACTTGTTTACGGATTGCTTGCTTGTCTGCTTGCCTAGCCTGACTTTCTGTTATTGACCTTGCTTGTACCTATGTGGCTGCGTTGTGGATATTAAGCAAGTCCTGGGAGCCAAAGTGCCGTACCTAATATAGTCTCTTTACCTACTGTGAATTACGGTTAATCTCTTCTTTTAAGTCGCCCTGGCGCTTATTGTTTGCGTCAACAGCCTGCCGACAATTAACTTTATATAGGAAATTTCGTGGCGCTAGCAAGATATAGGTATTACGATAATTAAAATGAGTAAGTGCTAATAATAAGCATTTTAGGCGCTATAGTGGCTATAGTAGGTTTAAAATAAGTAAGAATATAAAATAAATGTTTATAAATTAATTAATACTAATATTAATATATAGACTTATAATATTAGTAACTGCATAGTAAATTCTCATCAAGGTTATTTTTATTAATAGTTATTAGGCAATAGGGTTTATAAGTATAGATTAGTCTACTATAACTAACCAGAGTGTATTCTTAACTTATAAAGTTTAGCGATAGCTATGGCTATCTTGGTACTAGTAATATCCTAACAAATGTCCCTTATGCCATTTGGTAACTAATAAATTATTGTGGGTGGAAACAAATGGCGCTAGTAAGACATATCTTTACATGGTCATCAAGGAACACGCAATACTCCCACCAAATCTACACCGCATTATGGATGCAGATGCAGTCAAACGTGCGAGAAGTCTGCCATCAATGTGACAGGAGACTGACGACACGGAACAGGATCGACAGTTTCGTCAACAGCACGTACAAATTCAAGATATCCTTGCCGAATCCGCCGAGGCAAGCACCATGACCAAGGGAGAATCAGCGTGGAATACACAAGTTCAATACACCATTCTTAAACTGGCTCTCTCCCCCATTGCTTCAACAAGGGCAGATACCGTTACCAACGCACAAATTATCAAAGACTTTCGGCCCAAGTCTCAAGAGAAAGGCTGGTCATCAGCATCATCAAGTGCAGCGTCAAGTCAGTCGAGTTTTCTCAGCGATGACACAGGGACGTGGCCAGAGCCTGAGTCATCATCAGTCCATAAAATGGTCGATTTTGCACTTGTTCTCATACCTGATGACACGCTGGAAGAGAAGATCAAGGGGTTTCTTAAGAAGCAACGATACTTTACTATCAGCCACACGATGTATGATGCTTTGTCTCAACACCCTACACCCGTGTTCATCGAGACCAAGACATCAGCTGGGGTGGTAGCTCGAAGTCACGTTTAATTAGGATATGGATTGCAGCATGGTATCAACGTCTCCGTGCTGCAAAATCGACAAAGGATCTTATTGCTGTCCCTATCATGCAGGTCCATGGTAATGTTTGGACCGTGAGTTTTGCTGTAGTTAATAAGAATAAGATTGTAAGTCTGCTGTGAATACTATATTGGGATTAGTTCACTGACATGTAACCCAGTTACTTCTAGACCAGTCGGTAAGGATTGGAGATACAGCCACTATTATAGGGATATATCAGCTTGCTATTTTGAGAGTGATTGGAAAGTGGATTAATACAACGTTTCGGACTTGGTTAAGCGATTTCTTGGATGGTGTATAGGCTGCGTGACTCAATCCTGTTATATGTTCGTCAGGAGTACTTGTCTCGCGAAGCAAAGACTGACATGAACTTCTCCCAACGTTTCATCCTGAAATCCTCTTCGACTGTGATAGCTCGGTGGTGGAGACAGAAGCAATTGAAGTTAAGCGCTGTCTCTCGGACTTGTGATATACCAGGCTGCACAATTGAAATGCCTACATCCTTATTGTCTGTCCCATTTTCAATAGAAGAGGAAACCCACTACTGCTTATTGGCTTTGCACTGTATCCAGTCTATCTTCTGACATGGATAGATATGAATGTCTATGACCATCTACGTCTGATATGAGACCTCCAGAGTTAGGATATGCAGGAATACAAATGATTACAATGGTAAGAATTGCAGCGTCAGTAATGCTACCGATATTAAGGCCGCTGCCATCTTTGTCAGATTTAGCCTCTGCAACCAGCATGCAGGCATCAGGCCATTTTGGAAAGGAATTTTGGTTTAGAATTTCCCTCTTGGAAAAACAAATCCCGCTTAGAATGAAACAAGATACGCTTTGCCGCGGGGTATTTCGGTTTAAAGGCCTGCAAAGCCATGCATCTTGCATCTCGGCTGAATGCGAAATCCCCTACGCTCTGAATCATGAAGTGGCTCTGACCTAGGCAATCCATTGTCATGTAGAACGTATCCAGACCTTTGAAGCTGGAGAGACCGATAGTTGGGCGTTAAGGTAGATCGTAATGGTGGCGTGATGATGGTAGTGGCGACGTGCTCTCAAGTGTTGATTGGTTATCAGACGTATCTTTCAACTGACATTGTAGCTTCCTAGCCAATCAATGGGTATTCGGCATGATGATCTCCCATGGCTTGCAAATTTAGGTTCAAAGACCTGGCCTCGTGGCGGCAATCCCTTGAGAGTGGACTAACAGAGTTTTGAAAGGCTGAGATATAAATTGGGGCCTTGATATGGGAGCATTGACAAGTATCCAATCAAAACGGGTCGGACCTTTTGTCCCAAAGTCAAAGAGACGTGGTTGGAACGCAGTCCTCCAATAAATAGGAACCAAGGACATCTCCAGTATACGGTGAGAGAAGAAGGTATTCAACCTATAAGAAGGTTAAAGCATGAGGTTTGAGGCTGCTAGATCACAAGCTGTTCCTTATCCGAAAGACACATTTATAATGTCGTTATTACATGAAATCATTTCTAATTTAAATTCGGACCCTTCGAGATTGAATGATTTTATAGCCTATCTTTCAAAAAATCACTGCCTAGAAACCCTTCAATTCATCCAAGACGCCTCGAGATACCGAGCATGTTACGCAGAGATAGTCGAGGATAAAAAAATCCCTTGGGAGTATCTAAGACGCCATTACGATTATCTGCAGGAACTATGGGAAGATCTTCTAGGCACCTATATTCTTCCTAACGGGGATCGCGAGGTCAACCTGCCCTGTGAAATTAGGATCCGACTTCTTGGGTTGCGTTCTTCTTCATTGCCTCCACATCCATCGGAACTGGATGATGTCATCCAAATTGTCCTTGAGCTCATGGAGGACTCGATCCTCCCTGGGTTCCTGAAGTCTTATGAGTCGCTGGATCAATCGAGAGGTGGAGTGGTTGGTGGCTGGAGGGGACTTCTCGGCGGACTTCCGCGGAGAGTTTCAACGCCCACATCAGAAGGGGGCCACGAGGGTTCTGTGTCGCGGTCTTCCGGTTCAAGAGAGGACGATGAGGAAACTCATTGTACACGCCGTCGCTTCCTACAAGCCACCCTCGCATCACCTCGCAGGCATCTTCTGCGGCCTCTGGAAGAGTTACTTGACCATGCTGTCTGCAGTGTCAGGAGTATGAGATGGTTCAAGGAGCCGCCAGAGAAAGGTGGAGCAGCAGACACTGAGATCGGTACTAAAGATAAGGAAGTCAGCGCAAAGCTTCTGGAATAAGCTCGTTAGTGATGGCCATGACGGAGTATTCGGATAGCAGCAAACCAGTGTCTTAGAGGGATTCGTCAACAAAATAGCAAAAATGAACTATCATTATAATTCAGTCGGAACTCATTGGCTTCTAGTTTTTTTACGCAGAAGTATTAAGGCTCTCGGAGGATATAAGCTGATGCATAAAAGTTTAACGGAGCAATAACTGAACAGATCAAGGTTTTCTGTGTATTAATAAGCATGCCGGGTTTACTGCTGTCACGGTGTTATGTCGGAGAAACGTTTGTTGAGACAGTGTGGCTACGGTGGTCCGATCTGCTCGTAGTTAGGATGTGGGTACTATGTGAGGAGCTGTGCTCCTCTCAGACACATGTAACTTAGAACTAACAGCAACACAATAAACCCATTTTTGTTTCATCAGGTTATGAGCTCGGAGGGCACTGTTTTCTCTAATTCCGAAGCTGAGTGTTTTCTGTCTCCTTTCAACCTCTCATTGCTGGCACAAGAAGTCGAAAGACTTCCTTCCACTGCGCATGCACATTCAGCTTAACCTGGAGCTATCTCCTTCGCATATTTCCCGGAGCTTATAAACCAGCTGACAAGACATGTCTAAAAATATCACCAGAAGGAGCCTTCGCTCCCTCCATTCAAGTTATCGACTTATAATTATTAACTTCAAACCACTGATAGATTCTCAGACTGCAGCCTGGCTTATGAACTGTCAAACAGGCCAAGATCGCCTGAAAGTGGTCTGCCATAGTGCTGGAAACAGACCACTGCCCCTTTTTCGGGACAGCGGGAGAGTTACAGTCAATTTTACTCCCTAGTACTACAGTCCAAAATCAATTGTTGTACAATTGAATTAATTTACCACACTTTACAGGGCGTAGACTTGAATTTCGAAAAATGGACTAGAGTTGGGGTAAATTACATTTTGACAGAGGTTAACATGAGTTTCTGATTGGTTCTTGATTACACTTTCAGGCAAGACAACACTTTAACAGCAGCGCGTCGAGTTTTGACTCCTGTCCATTGGGGTCTATCACGACGAATGTCAGATCTGGCTAACAACTTATGGTTTTTGTTTTTTTTAGCTCTTAAGAAGTATCTATTAGACTATAACACTTAAGGCTATAATAAAGCTTGGCCTTTTTAACCGTATATAACTATTTATACTTCTATTTAATTATTATATTCTTATTTATTAGAAATACTAATATACTTAATTAAGTAAAGAGGTTATTACTTATTTTATTAAATTATATCCTAGAATAGACCTAGGGGCTAAATATACTCTAATGCTAATAATATAGTTTAAATTTCTACTAGATTTAAGTAATATAGAAATACTGTACTAAGTTCTATAGCTAGATTAATCCTAGAGATAAAGAGAGGCTATTGATAGGATATTTAATAGCTAATCCTCTGCTATAAATAGAAGGTATTATATATTAATAATTCTTTCGATCTTGGAAAAGTAATAAATAGTTTTAAGTTAATATATAGAATAAAAGTAAAGTTAAGTACTATGAAACTTCAAATTCTATATAATTTAATTCCTTCTAGCTAGACTAGGTTATATTATATTTAAAACCCTTTTTATATTTAATAACTATTTAATCTACTATACTATAAGTAGCTTAAAACTAATAAAAGAGCTTAGTAATAGCTTTAGAAATATTTACTATTTTAAAATAATAGGAGACTTTAGTCTATACCTTATTTAATATATATTATAATAAAGGCTACTTTAGAATTATAATAATAATAGTAATAATAATAATATTATTAAAATTTACCTATTAAAGTAAGTATTAATTAGTTTAAAATAGGATTATATATAGACTTAATAAAGTATACTTATCTAAATTTTAATTATTATTTCTATAATAGTATAAGTAGGCTTTAATATAATAGTATAGATTTCTATATTAATTAAGTAAGAATATGCTTTTAATACTTAAAGATTTATTTACTTAAAGTTATTTTCAATATATAAGATATAAGCTATTATAGAGGTTATTATAAATTTTATATATTTAATAGATAAGGTTTATTTAGTAAAAGGATAAAAGGGTTATAAGTTATTAATAAACTTAAGTAAGTAAGATTTATAGCCTTTTTTAATAGAATGCGAGTAAGATAAGTAAGATTAAGTATAACCTATAATATATAATAAGGTTTTACTTTATACTATAGATAATTAAAATAAATATTTTATATTTATAGATAGAGTTTTTTATATACTTAATAAGCCTTGGATTTCCCTGTTTAAAATACTATTAAAATTACTATAGTTATAATGAATAAATATAGAGAGGGTTATATAACTTTATTCTATTAAATATTATATAAAAATACCTTTGCTTATTTTTATTTAACCTTATATTAAACTCTCTTGCATATATAACCTTTTTTATTATATAGAATTTAACTTTAATAGAGTTTCCCTAGTACTAGGTTAAGCCTCTATAGCTATATTTATAGGAATACTTTCTTCACTAAGTGCAATTAAATATTATAACTATTATAATAAGTATTTGTATTTCTATAAACTATATTAAATAGCTTAGATTATTAAAAATATAGTCTCTGCAAGCTTACCCCCTTAATTAATAATAATATAAATTAAGCAGGTTTTCCTCCTCTATAATATCTTAAATATTATATAGAGAGATCCTAAGGGAAAGTAAACTTAGAAATCTATAGCTAAATATAGCTAGTATTACCTTATTTTTCACTATAATTAGCTAGATTATATTTATTATAACATAGTTTAAGCTAATTTCTAGGCTATATATCCTATTAAAGGTCCTTTTACTTATATAGTTAAAGGCCTTAATAATTAATTTATAGCTATAGGCTTATTAATTAAGGCAATTATATAACTAAATAATATAATATAATAACATCTTAGCTATAATTAAGGTTAATATAATATATTATATATTAAATAGAGAGTATTTTACTTAATTACTTATTTATTATTTTAACTAATTATCTTATTAAATAAAAGTAAAAAAAGAATACTATATTAATATAGATTTATTATATATTTATTTTAATATATAGTTCTTATTAAAATATTATATTATAAGGCCTTATAGCCTTATTAATAATTTTATTATTTACCTTTATTATTAAAATCTTAGGTTTTTACTAGGAATAGTATTATAATTTAAAGTTATATTAACTTTCTAAGATAGAATAGCACTAGCTATATTAAGCCTTAGATTTTAATTTGCCTTCTCTATTAATATTCTATTTAGTCTAGCAGAGGTATTAAAGCTTACTTTTAAAATATATATAAGTATATAAGTATATAAGAGATAAGATTAAGGGGATATATTATTTTTCTAATAAGCAAGGATTATAGAATTTAATTAAGGTATTAATATTAAATAATAATAATAAGGCTATATTATAATTCCTAGAGCTCAGTGGATTTTACTATAATTACTATAAGTTCTTATCTATTAATAAGTTAAATATTTAACATTACTATATTATAATCTTAGCGGTTATATTATATATACCCTATAATTCCTATATAGTTTAACTTACTTAATTATAAACTTAATTCTTAAGTTTACTAGACTAATTATAAGTAGATTATACTTATATAGGATTACTATACTCTAAGAGTACTTATAATCTAGGATTACTATAATCCCTAGACTTAAGTAATCCCCTAAAGATCCCTTAGGTATATATATATTCACTTAGCAGTAATTAATATATTTAGCTTAATAGCTATTATAAAAATATCTTTACTTAAATATATCTTACCTACTCTATTTATTATTAAGAGATATAACACTTTACTATACTTAGTATTATAATGCCTTATATATCTGCTAATATAAACCTAGTATAGACTAGTTTATCCCTTGGGAATCATAACTATTATATATACTATAAGTAATAAGAAGTTAATAGGGCTTATATAATTATCTATTGGGTTATAATATACTAGCGCTAGCTCTTTACTGCATAGTAGCTTAAGCTTAATTATTTTACTTCCTAGCCTATTATTATTATTACTCTTTAAATTGCAACTATAATTATAAAGAATAGTAAGTAAAATAAGCAGGTATATTAGTTATATTATATTATATAGACTAATTAAATAACTAATTAATTAATTATAAATTAAATATAAGAAATATAATATAAATCTAGCTTAATAAGTAAATAATTAAATAAAAGAGAAAATAGAATATTACTAGACTATTAACCCTATTAGAATAACTATTAAGCAATTAGGATTCTATAGTTAAATAAAAGCCTCTTAATAATTATTTAATCTAGAATAGCTTAAATTCTTAAGCTATAAGGGCAATTATATTTAAACCTATAACTTAGCCTTTATTACTTTTTAAATATAATATCTCTATAATATACTTAATATTAGTATCCTTAACCTCTTAATATAGTATTTAATATAAGGCATTAAGCCTATTATCTTCTTAAATTACCTATTTAATATTAAATACTTAATCTAGGCAAAGAAGGATTAAAATCCTATAATTAAGCTATATTAATATAATATTTATTATATTATTATATTTTCTATAGATAAAAGTATTAAGTCTATTATTTATAGAATTAGCTATTACTTAATAATACTTATTATTAATTTATTTATAATTAGCCTTTTATTATATAAGCAGTTAAATAAAATAGTTTATATATTTTAAGATTTTAATTATTAATATTAATAGTTTTTTTATTTTTATTAATTTATATAAAATAAAAGGAAAATAATTACTATTTATTTATAGCTTATATTTTAATAAAAGGTTTTAATTTAATATTAAGCCCTATAGTATTACTACTATTATTACTATTTATATACTATGAAGTTATTAAATCTACTATTAATTATATAGCTCTTTTCAGAGTATTAACTATTAAAAATAATTAATAAAAATTATTACTTTTATTTTTTACTTTTTATATCTCTCTCTTACTCTCTTATTCTTATTACTATCCTTTTTCCTTATACTTTAATCCCTATTATACTCGCTAGGACTTATTATATTAAGAAGTATTTAATTAAATAACCTATTAATAGTTAATATTAAAGTAAGGAGCTATTATACTTCTTTAATTATTTATATTAGCTAAGCTTATAAATATTATACCTTTTCTAATAATTATATTAACTAGCTGCCTTACCCTGGTTTATTCTACTATTATATAGTTTAGCTTTATATATCTAGCTATTTCCTATATAGTATATTTATTTTCTTCTCCTATTAATATATAGATTTATTTCCCCTCTTTTATTACAACTAGGTTATACATACCCCACTTTCACACTTTTCCACTTTAATATAACCCACTTTAACATTCATTTTACGCTAATTATATCAGGACCGAAAGATTAACTCTTAATCCCTAAACACTGACCAATTAGACAAGGACTAAATAACTTTACATCGGTCTAGGATTAATAACTATATATCTCAGTCTAAGACTAGTATAATAATAATACCTATTGCCTTATACCTCTAAACTAGTATAAATAGCTATACTCTTTAAATATTAGATAGAACTTAGCTTACTAGCTATTAATAAAACATCTTTACCTAAATACGCCTAACCCGCCTTATTCACTATTAAGAGATATAATACTTTGCAATCGCTTAGTATTACATGCCCTATAACTCTGCTAATATAAACTTAGAACGGACTAGTTTATCCCTTAGAAAAACCCAACCATTATATCTTTTCTCCTTTTCTTTTCTTTTTTATAATACTTTTATAATATAATCCTATAATTATAATAATATTAATATAAGAGTATTATTATAATAGCTCTTATATTATACTTATAATAAGGAGAATTAAAATATATATAGAATTAACTATTATATATATAGCTTTTACTTTTATATTTAATAGGGAGTATTAAATAGGAAAATAAATATTATTTATATAGATATATTATATAGAGTAAATATAGAGGATAAGTATTATAATCCTTTCTTTTTTTATATTAATATTTAATTATATAGTTTATATTATAATAAATTATTCTCTTTTATTAATAATATATTTTTCTTTTAACTCTATACTTTATACTAAGCCTAAGTCTTCTTAAAGTTTTCTTATAAATTTAAAACTAGAGGGTCTATATGGATTAAAAACCTAATATATTAAACCTAAGTTTCTCTTAATAATTAACTTTCCTAATAAGATAATTAATATAGTAATAATTAAACTCTATAATAAAAGGGTAATAAAAGAAGCCTCTATATATATAGTAGCTTTATTTTCCTATAACCTACTATTAAGCACCTTTAAATAATTACTTATTTAAATACTAAGCTAGCAGTTAATTAATCCCTAGTCTATCTGCTACTAGCTGTATTATATAGCTAACTAATATAGCACTATACTGCCTAGAAGAAAAAGCCTCTATAGTATTATTTATAATTATTCTAATAGCTATTTCTTTAGTAAAAAGGATACTATTAATACTATCTTACTTAATAATAATAGTAAGGACTTAAAGTAGCTAAGGTATAAGGCTAGGTGCCTCTAAGAGGCCTAGTATAATAATAACCACTATAGCCTTATTAGGCTAATTGCCTTTAGCTATAAGCTCCTCTTACTCTTTATAATGCATTTTTAAACCTATAAGCTAGGCCAGATAGTAATAGGGCTTAAGCAGGAGCTTAAGCATCTAAGGGAACTTAAGAAGAGGCTTATAAGATAGCTTAATAATATCTATTATAATAAAGTTACCTTCCTCAAGGAAGTCAGGTTAAACTATAGGCATAAGGCCTAGTATTAATACCTTAGGTTATAGGTAGCCTAGGCTAATAAGCCCTTTAATAACGCTATTATTAAGTTAATTAAAGATAAGATTATAAAGTATGCCGCTAAGGTAGCTAAAGTGATAAGGGCGTCTATAGAGGAGGCCTTATAAGCTAATAGCAGAAGCTATATATAGGGTTAACTGAAGGTTAATCTGGGGATTATATCGGGGATATAGAAAGTTAAAATGCAGGCTAACCCGGATGCAAAAGCTCTGTAGGAATTAATCCAGTTATATAATATACTATCTTAAAATTCTATTATTAAACTTACACTGAGATACTAAAATTTTAAACTATATTTTAAACTGAGGATTAATAATATATATAATATATAATAAAAGCCTTTTCCCTTTTCTATTAATACTATTAAGAGTTAAACCTTAAATCTAAATTAAGACTATTACTATTAGCCTTATAAATATTATACTGCTTTAAATTTTTATATTAGCTATTGCCTTAACCCCCTGCTCTTACTTACTTACTAATAGGAGTAATACTATAACTTTCTTAAAGTAAGATTAATCTTTAAATTAGGTTTCTAGCCTAATTAAAAAGCCAAAATATAAAAACTAATTATAAAATAATAAATAACTACCTAATTAGCTAGTCTGAAAAGAGTATTTAAAAGACTACTCTATTTTAATTACTATAGAAAATCTTTAAATTAAATTTAAGGTTAAATCGAATTTCTACTATAATATAAAAGCCCTTATAGTCTATTTATATAGGGGATTAGGGAAAATAGCAGTAATACTATGCCCGACCTAACACTGATAGGGCCTTCTATATCTAGGCGGCAGAAGTTAATAGAATAGAACATAAAAATACACCAATTCACATCAATTAACCGAATACAGGTAATGTCTAACAATTGACCGCCTTTATGAGAGTGATCTCTATAGGCTGCCGCACTGTATAACAGAATTGGGATAAGAACTCAATTGAATGACCTCGGTCGACACAGCCCTGAAAATGATCATTCCGGGGTCCTTTGAATTAGTCAGAGCCCTACTGTTGTCCATTCGGCACCGTTAAACCTTTCCCTTCAAGCAACGATCTCAAAGGTCACCTTTACGCCAAGATGGTCAGTAACCCACGGCCTTTCAAACCCAATAGAAAGCAATTCCTTTCGAAATTCTTCTTCTTCTTGGTCTAGTTCCAAATCAGCACCAAATCTCTCAAATACTTGAAGTCTAAGGCTATCGCCACAGAAAAACGCTTTATCCATGCGTGAATAGCCATACAGTAGACGCAGCTCAGGTAAAGTTTGTTGCCCCCACGTATATCCCCCATATTCGTCGAACCTTCCATCGCCCTCTTGGCCGCCAAGTTTCAAGTATGCATCTTCAAGGTTGTTGTCTGAGTGGAGAGACCTGTCAAATGGCTGAATGGCGTTGAAATCGCCTGTAACGACGGCACCCGCGATACCTTCGGCGTGTAAGAAAGTCGCGATAAGACGCATCTGTGCTGGGCGCATGGGTGGATCCATTACAAGAGATTCGAGGTGTGTATTGCATAACCGTATCTTTTGTCCCCCTGGTGACACTGAAACGTCAATGAATAGTGCATCTCGTTCCATTTGGGTAGCCGAGTAGTGCACTCGAAAGCAAGATGATATCTCGAGCCGGCGGTCTATTAACGAAGCGGTGCCATATGCGCCAGAAGCCCAAGCCGAGGTATCAATGTCTGTGCAGTAAAAGCTGTCCCGGATCCAGTCCTTTTCGCCGATAGTCTCCAAGTCCAACGGTGTACACTCTTGGAGGTTGATAGCAATCGCTACATCATTATCAAGTCGATGCTGGCGAGTAAGCTCCTCCAGGTGCTTCAGAGCAGCGTTCATGCGAGCCTCGCCATGAGGCAGCATAAAGTCGATGTTCCAGCTATATACCGCCAGCTTTATCAAATCGGACTTGTCGAACGATGACTGTGATGACTGGATACCCTGCCATCTACTTGTCTCTGGGCTCCATCCATAGAAGGATTGCTTCCATGGTCGGTCATTTTGCCACGGAATTGAGGACGTTGACTTCCTCATTTCCATTGTGTGTTGAATCGACTTCTGAACAAATTCTTCCATATTCTTTAGAGAAGATGGGTGAAGTTGTGTTTTTCGTTGGATATACCTGATATTTAATATGATTCTACGATAATAAGAGATCAGACTTCGTCGTGCGAGGTCACCAGGAAAAACACAATGCGAAAGCTCAAATTCCAAGACGAAGGTTAGAACGATTACTGACTATGTCCGAGAGATCCGGGTGCGGGGTAGCCTATTATCTGACGGAAGATCAGAGGCAGCACACGCTAGTCATAAATGAGTGAGTTCATTCCGCCCGGGATGATACGCCTTATATGGCCCACAGAGTTAAGTCTCGTTAACATTATTTTCCGGCGTCCAGCTCTGAACCCTCAAACCTCACCAATTCCTACTCCTCGCCACATTTCACCGCCCCGCTCGACCCTGAGATAGACCTGCTTTAATGCTAATTTCTCCAAGTGTTCGGCCTCCACTCATGCCTGTCTTCTACCGTCCTGTCTTTCAGGACGAATGATAAATGACCCATCATTTCCCGATCTATATTTCGCATGTGTTATCGCTGACTATCCCACGGTAGACACGGAAGAGGAAACGGGTCACCGTTTCTTCTTCCTGGCCGCAGCCGCATATCCCTGTCTCTACTGCGCCTCTCCTGTGCAGATACCTGTTGATCCGTGCCATTCCGTTCGTGGTTACACCAAGATGTCAGCTTTGCGTCTCTTCACGGCGTCATATCTCCTGAGTGCACATAAGGCTCCAAGGAGGTCACGAAGAGGGGTTATAACTAATTAAAAAGTGTCAAATTAAAGGTATAAAATTCCTCGCCTATATTACACAGAAAATGAAGTCCTAAAAATTCCAGTTATTATAAATTGCTATATCACAGATTTAGCAGCTATACTAAGTCTGCTTATATAGCTTCCTCTTTGTATTCTCCTTATTACCGCTAACCTCTGTAAGTGGGCTCTATTCTATAGCTTTTGCCCCTATCTCTCCCTGCTAATACCTCTATTAAGCTAGGCAGCTTAATATAATATTGCAATTAATATAACTAATATCACGATTTATTTATTCCCTCTATATTTCAAGGTCTTATAGATTATATATATTGCCTACTCAGTAATACTGCCTTGCTTAATTATAATAAATATAGGCATTAAATAATTTATTATAAATATACTCTTATTACTCCCTTTAATTTATATATCTTTTTAAATTTAATTGCAGTCTATTAAGTTAAGTGATATAACTATTAATACGGACTATATTAAGGAGGAAAGTTTATAGAAGTGCCTGCTATATACTATAGCATAGGAAATAACTATGCTTATAATATAATCTTATTTAATTAATATAGTTAATATAATTTATTTAGTTATTATACTTAGCAGCCGCTATTATATATTAATTATCTTAATAGCTTTATTACTAAAAAAGCGGCATATTAGCTCAAGCTCTAACTTTTTTAACAACGGCTTCTTTGTCTGCCACAGCGATGACCTCAACTCAATTATCAATTCAAGTATTTCAGAGAAGTCAAGTAAGTCGATGACCCAGTTTATTTCAAGTAAGCAGGTTCATAATGCTTCAAACTTGGTTTATCTGAAATGCTAGATATTATGGATTTTCCTATGTGACAGCCTTGTGAATGTTGAGGCTGTTCAGAGTCCCAGGCATAGAGTTAGAAATTGAGTCTAGTACCTCAGTTGATATCACTAATGGAACTCAGGAATGTGGAAGGGGTGGCGAGACTACGTGTGTTGCGTTCGCTCGCGTAGTAGAAACACCAGGTTTAGAACTAACGTCGCTCCCTGGTGAGAAATATCTATATTTCGCGATTCGCCGGTAACCCGCTATAGCAGGACAACAACAGTCGTTAGAATCGCTTTTAGGAATTAGTGGCCAGCGCAAATCACTCAAGCAGCAGCTTGACGCTGCATCCATCAAGACTAAGCGGGAAGAACGACCCTCACTGATCTCCCAACTGTCCAGATCGGCTGCAAGAAATATATACCAGAAGGGTACATTACCAATAAGAATCGCAAAGGTCGAAAAGGCTGGATCCAAGCCCATGACTTCTTTCTCACAGAAGTCGTATTCAACGAAGAATGCAGGTTCCTCGATTATTGACCAGCACCATTCAGAGACCTCGTCTACGCAGGAGATTCGCCAGTGGCTATCCACGGTTATGGGAACGTGGAAATTCGTTGTTCAAGGACCCAAAGGGTCATCTATCCTCAGATTGTTTGATCTTGCTCACTGCATAAAATTCACCTGCAATATCGTCTCATACCCCCAGTTGCGGAAAAGAGGCTACTACTGGGACACAAAGGGAAACAACCATATCTGCAGAAAAGGCGATTCAATCCTCTCCATGTTAACCGACCATTTCGACCAGTACATACTGGAGTATATCGACAAGTCAACAATAGCAGCAGCATTCCAAGCCAAACGGAAACAATATGATTTATGGACTAAGCGCCCTCCTCGCAGTGGAAATGAAAACCTTTGGTACCTTGGACTTAGACACCTTGCGGGCCAATCGGGGGGCGAAGATCAAGGGGATCTCTACGGTTGAGTGTGATGCTTGTGGAATAGCCAAGGTGAAGTGGCAGGTCCGTCGACAGAGACGAGTTCCACCTGAGAAGGCGAGGATTCAACTAGTTATTGATTTTCATGACATTAGTGGGGATCCCGGCTACACTTCAGCTATGCTGGATACCGATCGCTATTCTGGCTATATTTGGGACTATCATCTTCCCGATCAAACTGCACCAACGCTTCTTAGCGCACTTAAACATCTGCTTAGAACACTTGAGCGCCAACTCCAGTGCAAGCCTGCAGTCATCGAGTGTGACAATGAGATCCCAGATAGTCACCAGGTAAGTGACTTCCTTAGTATCTAGAACGGGATGCGCGCCATACACTCAAAGTCAAAACGGTGGCGCAGAGCGCTTGGGGGGTATGATCAAGGAGAAATCTTGTGCAATAAGAGCTGGAGCAAAGCTACCTTCCTTCCTTTGGGTTGAGATTTGGCGCGCTGCGGTATACCTGTACAATAGGACACCCAAGTATATTGATAACTGGAAGACACCATATGAGCGCTTCTACACTTACCCTGCCTTTAGGGACAGCGTTGTTGTCACGGAGCGTTAGCTCGATCAGACACACCTTCAAGTATATGGTTGCAAGACCTTCGCGATGACGACCGATGCTCTGCAAAAGAAGAATCGACGACAGCGGCTCGACCCCCGAGGATAGATAGGATACCTGGTCGGGTACAACTCAACAAATATCGACGGGGTTTGAAATCCTTTGACCAACAAGGTCATCTCCATGAGAGATGTGATCTTCAACGAGAAGGAAACGTTCTCTGGGGATACTCAAACACCTCAGGGATGACCTTAGAGAACTTGGTGAGGAAGAACTTATCCAGCGCCTCACCGAAGCCGAGGTCCCACAGGGATCCAGCATCAATCTGGATGCTTCAACCCAAGAAGAAGACGAGGAACTCAGCGCCTTGCCAGAGGGACTAGCGTTTGAGCGGGAGGTTGCGAGTCATCCACCTGAAGGGTTGGAACGCGATCTGACGATCACGCAGGGTGAGAATGGCAGGAAACCAGTCGCAGGAGGTCGTAATCGAGATGATCCTGACGGGACTGATCACCTCTACACGACCGCACGATTCGCTCCTACCTGATCCCGAAGACTTGCCCTCTACGGCCTGCTGCCCTTCTGGTCGCTGGTATCAGAGAACCTCCCGCGAGGAAGGGAGGACCCCCCTCAGTTGCGACCTGCTAAGATGGTGCATGTCCCACCTAGCGCTGGCACTTCCCCAGGACGAGACGGTGCAAATGGAGCCCCTCGTGTCATCTCAACTCCGATCAGTTGCTGGGAGGCCGCATTTAATGCCAGTCAACTCGCATCTGTGAAAGGGACCTGGGATGGCAAGGTGGCAAATAAGCGGAAGCTTGTGAAGCTTGTGAGCTCGGCCGGCTGCTACCCTAACGATCGGAAAGCGCGGGAGTCTACTAAGCAGATGGACTCCCTCAATAACAAAACACAATCTGCAAAGCTGACAGATTTAGGTGACGGTCAGCACCGAATGCACCGGAAATATATGCTGGCATTACCAAAGTGGCATAAAGACCTCGAGACCCATCCACTGGGGTGACCTATTCCGCGAGGCAGAAAGACATATCTTTGGAGCCATAGAGTGATGCACTACTGGCATGAGGTTCAGCGAAGAAGCCGCAGGCAAGGAACTCCTAGACTGCATGTGGGCCTACATGTACAATTTCGATAGGCATGGGCGGTTCACCAAATGAAAGGCGCGTCTCGTTGTACGAGGCGATCAACAAACAAAGTCAGCTCACGAGGATATCTATGCAACTACACTCGCCGGCAGATCCTTTAGAACGCTTATGGCTATAGCTGCTCGTTTCGATCTGGAACTCTTCCAGTATGATGTTTTTAACGCTTTCGTTAATGCTAAACTGAAGCAGGATGTCTATATGCGGATGCCTTGGGGCTACTGAAAGCCTAGACTGATTCTCAAGCTCTAGAAAGCTCAATATGGCTTGCGCCAGTCACCATTGCTGTGGCAGAAAGAACTAACCACTACTCTTGGGAATTTTGATTTTAAACTATACCTCACGAGCCATGCTTTCTCGTGAAGGAAGGCATAATTATATTCTTATATGTCGATGACCTGATTTTTGCCTATAAAAGGAGAAATCAAGATATGGTCGACTGGACAGTAGGCAAGCTTTGAAAAAAAAAAAACATTTACTCTTTAGGGGGATATACTATAGTGATTTCTTGGGATCGAAGTGCCTGGCGGTCGAAGTGAACACTTGATGTGGCTCTATTAATCGTCTTTCATTGATAAGATCATCAACGATTTTAGAATCCAAGGAGGAAAAGGTTCCCCTACCCCAATGACCACTGAAGAACCGTTTCCACATGAAGAATATGCAACAGCAGCATCACTGCATGAGTATAAACACAAGACCGGATCCGTATTTTACTTGGCAGTGAATACTCAACCCGATATCGCCTTTGCTGTGTCTCGACTTTGTCAATTCAATATAAACCCGAGCGAGCAACACCATGAGGGCGTGAACTACCTACTCCGATATCTTCGAAGCACCAAAACATTTAAATTATAACTCGGTAAAACTGACACCTTCGACGTCTACAGTTTTACTTATATTAATAAAGTTACAGAATAAAATCCTAATTAATAATAAAATATTAAATTATAATATTAAACTAGTGTAGGAGACACCTATTAGTAAGAATATATTACTTTAACTTTTATTAATAAACAAGTATATCTTATTTAAGGAGAATTCCTTTAAGCAATTTATATAAAGTAGATAACGCAAGATAGAACATCAGTAGATCCGCAGTTCCTATTCCGCTATAGTTCCTATTCCGCTGCAGTTCCTGTTCCGAGAGTTATGCCTTTAGGAACAGTTACAGCGCAATCAGTTATTTCTAAGTGATACGCAGTAACATGAGCTAGGAGTCGATAAGTAACCCGAAGTCCTGAACTAAGAAATGAAAGGTTTTGCAATAGGAAGGGAATTGCATCGATGAGAACCTCGCATTTCCGCATCTGGAGTGGCCTGTAGTGACGAAAAGCAATTGCTCGCTTGCCCATCTGTTGTCAAACCAAAAACAAAAAAAAAAAAAAACGATCTCCAACAAGATAGATATATGCCAATATTAAAAAGTGAGCAGCTGCCGTCAGACATTCCATGCTGTGTAACTGTTGCCTTTTGTAATAAAACACAAACCCAAGTTAGCTGCTCATTAAGATTTGGCCTGTGTAAATTTCCTAACTCCCAAAACAACACAGTTAGTCCACCAGGATATTGCCCATCTTTAGCGAAACGTACATCCAAGACTTTTGCACGCAATTACATTTCTTCAAAAGCTCCTCACAACGGTCTAACCGTGCCAGTATTTCCTTCACGGGTTTGCGACGGCTGCGCTTGGGAGCTGGCGTACTTGGGATGCATTCTATTCCGGCCTACCAATAGTTAACTTGTGTCTTACATAGGTGCTAGACAGTTTACCTTGGTGCAAAATGAACATGGACTTTTGCGATCGCACTTCTTCTTGCGTTGGTGACAGAGCACACAAGCGAGAATACGTGGTGAACGTTGTTGTTCAGGTACCATAGTTATTTAATGAATACAGAATGAAAGCAATAAGAAGACTGGTGATGGTTTTCCGAAAGTCCTGATTCTATTGGGATCTATCCGAAGGGGACAAGCCGGGTATTTTCTACATGCGCTTCACACCCAATCTTGACCTGCTACTCTCCATCCCTTCGGCAGCGGGCTCTCGACACTATCCGATCTCTACTCGGGATCGGGAAGTCGAAGGGATCCGCGAGCTAACGACCGGGTTTCACACACCTTTGGTGCAACCAGGACGGCAACGGCCAGGTTAAGCTTGGTATTAACGTGATCTACAAGCGAGTGGATCACACAATTCAATGGATAAAAAAATCTCTCAGCCTACATTATTCATGTTGGCGCATCGTCGTCTGCAGAATGCTGCACACCGATTAGAGATGTAGCATATGTCTTCTGATCGGTTTTATCCATGCTGTATGCAGTAAATGGAGGTTCGTAAGTGCTGGGCTTGCTGCGAGCCTGCACTTTCTTTACAGGGGACTGCATAGTTAAAGGGGCTTGAATATTTGTATTAGGTGCTTTATTTAGCTTCATTGGAATGGCTTAATAGTTTATGGATTGGGCAATGATTGCAGCGCTCATCATATGTCAATCAAATCAACTTTGACCTCAAAGTTAATTTGATTGATTTGATTGATTTGACATATGATGAGCGGTGCTGCTCGATGCTGCTCTTGATAAGGAGGAGCATATCAAACGGTGTCAGGACAAGTACTACGACGTCCTTGCTGACGAATACTTAGCACCACAGGATTGGCAAAACCTTCGTGAGACGCGGAACTTCTTACAGCTGTTTTAGAAGATAACTCTCCTCTCTAAGGGGTATCGTACAACGCTCGATCGTATATTATTTACCATAGATGTTCTTTACAAGCATTACCAGCAAGCATTCAACAGATATAAGATAAACTAACAGGTACTTAGGTATAGTATTGACTAGCTGGCATATCTTTAATAAATACTACCGGCTTGCCGATAAGAGCTCGGCATATGCTGCATCGCTAATTCTCCATTTATCCTGAGGAAAGGTTTATAAATAGAAACATTGGCTAAAGGCCCGGCATAAGAAGATCTTGCCAGGGGTGAAGAAGTTGAAGGACGGCGAATATAAGAACCTGCCAACCGTTTATACTACCCCTTCCGTTATTCCTGCACTGGAACTGGATAGGTATAACCAGCTTGCAAAGGAACTTAATATTACAGGCACAGAGCCCGGCATTTACGAACACAAAACCTACACCTCTCAGCCGCCTATTCCGATTGACTGCTTCCCCCTTGACTAGTGGCTCTATGATGGTTAAAATGATCACTTTTCCTAACTGTTAAAGATAGCAGTATACATTCTCTCAATACCAGGCTTATCTGCAGACCCTAAGCATAGACTCTCTGGATCGCGGCATATAATTTCGTGGGATCGAATGCTCTTTGGAGCATCGACAATTGAAAAGGTGGAGTACTTGGAGAGCTGGATTAGCAGTGGTAGAACGGCGAGGCTATGAATAGACGAGGTTAAACCATATGAGTACATAGCAAAGAAGGGAAGCATCAGCGCTCTAAAGGAAGATGTGGGCTATTGACCGGTTTGGCATCATTTGCCGCATAGACAGTATATGGTTTAGTTCGACAAACGAGAAAAGATTATAAACCATAAACCATTCACATCCGTTTGGCGTATGGAGTATGATTAGAAAGCCTGCATTGTGTGCTATAGAATGGCCGAAAGCAGGAAAAGGGAAGACGGAAAGGGAATACCCGAAAGGGAGCGGAACGTAAGACTGTTCTAAAGTTTTAAGTTAGTTCCGGCAAATCCCCTGTTCCGAAAATCGGAACATGAACTAGAGACAACCAACTATGGAAGCATAGATATGTAGAGTGTTTTATGCCCGAGAGAACAAATCACATAGGGCCAGCAGGTACGCTAAGACATTTATGATTCCTCCGTATTGATCCGGTCTAAGAACGTATACCTGCACGATTACCTGTACATACAAGACGCTCAATAGGCGAAGTGCAAAGACTAGTGGTGACCAGCTAAGGAACATATTGCAACAGCGTTTTCTATGTGCCGATAATCCCGAGTTTTATGAGTATACGGCTGAAAGTTTAATTTCGGCGATCATCGTATTGAAGCCGTGAAATTCACTTCTTGAGGGTTTATTTACCCCATGATTTCTGTGGTTTATATGGCAGTGTACATAAGACCCTAGCGCCACCCAAGTTTCCAAGAAAAAGAAAAGAAAACTTCCTCACATCACCGTTCACCATCAAGTCGACTTCAACTCGATAACCCTTTCATTTCATTCTGTCCAATCTCTGAATTTACACGGTAACATGTTAACACATAGCGACGATCTAGTAACGTCATCCCTGACTTCACAGGTAACAGGCATGAATCTCCAACAGGACGAGGGTGCTATGGCCAAGACGACCAAAGTCGTTGAGCCTAATACAGCGCAGAACGCCGGCAAAGAGCCGGAGCTCGAGGCAAATCTTCCCCTGGCCTTGCAGCAACCAGAACCCCCTAACGGCGGCGTCGCCTGGCTCGTCGTTTTAGGAGCATGGTGTGCCTCATTCTGCAGCTTTGGTTGGATCAATAGTGTCGGAGCATTTCAGGAATATTATCAGAATGAACTACTCCCCAATTACTCACCGAGTACTATCTCCTGGATTCCCTCGCTTCAGATCTTTTTCATGATGGCCATGGGACCTATTGTCGGCAAATTGTATGATTCTTATGGTCCTCGGTATCTGGTCTTTGGGGGATCGCTTCTTCATGTTTTCGGCCTAATGATGACATCCCTCGCTACTAAGTATTATCAGATTCTACTTAGCCAGGGTGTCTGTTCTGCTATTGGCGTTGCTGCCATTTTCCAACCTGGTAAGAATAGTATTTGCCTTCACTTTAAACAAAGGCTAATTCTTTCTTAGCTTTAAACGTTATCCACGATTGGTTCACCACAAAGACCGGAACTGCTTTCGGCCTTATGGCCACAGGCTCAAGTCTGGGTGGCATCGTCTTCCCAATCATGGTTGCTCGCCTCATCAAAGACATTGGCTACAGCTGGACCATGCGTATCTGCGCCTTCCTTATCCTCAGCCTCCTCATCATTGCTAATCTAACGGTGCGTGCGTACCGCAGACCTCAACCGGCCAAATTTAGCCTCAATCAAATAAAGCAGCTATTCAAGGAGCCGGGGTTTATCTTATGCCTTCTAGGCTTCTTCTGCTTTACTTTTGGAATCTATATTCCAATTACTTATCTGCCTGTCCAAGCACTCGAGATCGGTGTAGACGCATCTATTACCAATTATCTTATCCCTATACTCAACGCAGGAAGTCTTTTTGGGCGTATCTTATCCGGCTTCGCAGCGGATCGCATTGGTTGCTACAATACTTTCACCATTGTATGCTATCTTACTTCAATTTGGATCCTTGCTCTTTGGATTCCTTGTACCACCACAGGCGGAATTGTCGCGTTTGCTGCGCTTTTTGGCCTCTGTTCTGGCGCCTATGTCTCACTTATCTCCCCTTTGGTTGCGCAGATTTCGCGCATGTCTGAAATCGGCTTCCGTACGGGTGTTCTTTATTCCGTCTCCTCCATCGGTGGTCTTACGACGAGCCCTCTCAGTGGTGCAATCATTGATGGTGCTGGTGGGTGGACGGGTGTTAAGGTTTTTGCTGGCGTCCTTTGTCTGGCTGGCACTACGTTTATCCTTGCAGCAAGACTCTACAACACCGGCTTTAAGCTTGCTGTTGTTTTTTAAATGTATTGATGATTCCTTGGAAAGTATGTCTATCCCACGAGCTATGGAGAACCTTCCGGCCGTACCGAGCCCAACATCTGCCCCAACTTTAAAGTGTATATGAAGGAAATCGTATTCCCTCAATCATCGAAAGGCTCCCGCCAGGTCACTCCAGGTATGTCTGCCCAACTGAAATGCGAGAAGAAAAGGTATATTATTCTCCATCTAAATTAGCCCATTGTAGATATTCCGACAATACTTTGAGTTACAAATCGCGACAACACACTGCTCCTTATTGAGAATGGGCGCCAAAGGCTTCTTTAAACTTCCTGACCTTGACTGCACCTACCCGGTGACCCCGACAAACAACGCAATCAGCTTTCCCCTCCTTCAGATAAGTTTTTAGTATGCCATAAGCGTAGATTCGTCTCCAGGCCGAAACATCTGCCTCGGTTGGCTTTCTGTCGCATAGTAGACATAATCTTCACGGCCTCGGGAAACCACTGTATTAGTAATCTAGCTATATGTTTTAAGTAACTCTACGGGATGGAATGTTAGAAAATCCGGGAATCCCCCTCATCTTCAGGATTTAGACTGTTAGTCTGAAAGTCGTAGATAAAATTATCTAGAGATATAAACCCGAAAAGAACTCTCATATTAATAATAAACAATTGAGTTTCAAAAAGCATACTTTCACCCAGCACTACTGCGCAATATAAACAACATAGAATACCCTACACAAGAAAAGAAGAAGGTAAAATCAATCAACACATCTGCTGCCGCTTAACACATTTACTTTAACCCTTAAAGCACGCTTAGTGCGACACTTTTCCCATGGAACCCCTTGAACAGGACGTCATAGATACGTCGGCGCCAGTCCTGTTGGCTCGTGTATTACATCTAGTTAGGCTGTCTGTTGCATTATAGCAGTTAACTATTCACAAGGATTATATAAAGTAAGAGGATCCAAATTAGAGCCTGCTGAGCGCCGCGGCGGATAGATTGATTACAGCCTTAATATGCCCTCATCTGGTCTCTACAATCTACAATCGACAATCGACATGGTTTATCTCATCATTATATCTAGTAGCCACTGTAGGAATTGATATTGTTCAACGAATCGTATGCGCCTTAGTGTCCTTGATTGTACTTTTACTTTGAGACTCTCCCCTCCCTCCCTCAAAGAAGCGTCTGCTTTTTGTGTTTTCCTAACCAGGCCTAGTGTCGTTGACAGATAGCTAATAGGTCATGTGATGCACTTTTTGGCTACCTTAGTTTAATAATACTATTCTGTCTATATGAGGATTAAACTAGTCTTAAAGGGTAAATTTACTATGACCTTTCAAGAGGGTGTATAAAATGGCTACTTATAAGATATAGCCTCAATCCTAATAACTATACTGAAGTTATTTTTTTTTTAAATTTTGAACTTTTTCTTGTTATGACATTAGCCATTAGGCCGGGTATTACCCCATCACACTTTCACCAATTATGTAGTGGCTCACGTCTAGACTAACTACAACCTTGATCCTTCATACAGAGCCTGACATAGCGACGACTCACGACTTGAGTCACCTAACAGGTATATAAACAACATTCATCAGCACTTTCATAGAACTTATCTCACCAGCTGTTGATAAAACATTTTTACATTAATATGCCACACCAGTTCTATTGACTATGAAGAGACATGACGTTATGCTACACTTAGACTATATACTATAATCCTACTAATATAAACCTAGAACAGACTGTTTTCCCCATATAATACCTAAACGTTACATTTATAATACTATAATTTAGCTTTCAAATAGTTTATATATAAAGGATCCTAATGAAGACTGCTTCTAGCTATTTTAACCTGCTTTATTTTAATAATATTATGCTGTATAGTTTAATAGTGCTATTTTTTTTATCGAAGGGTTTAAATAATCTTAAGGTGTAAATTCACTTCGAGTTATTAATAGGCTTAACCGGCTTGTTATTTTGCCCAAGGGTAAATTAAAACTTGCATTGGAGTATTACTTTAATATTTATGAGGCTCTATATTATCTTGACTTATACACTATAGCATGCAATAGAGGAATAGCCGCACTGCATTTCGTCATTTTGACTGGACCCGTTGAATTGTTAGAATTACAGATACCCATAGGCCTATTAACTCCTCACTTAGTTTCCAGACGGAACTTTGTGGCCTTTCCTGTATAGTGTAACTCGATAACCTAACATGGGAAAGTCAATGAGACCTTAGGAATATTTCCGTTGGCGAGTTCCATTGCTTCTATCTCAAATCCGAGGTTCCGGTAGCTTCGGAAGTGAGTTGCAACTGAATGTCGGAAGCTGGCACATTCCGACGAAAACTAACACATTCCGATGGAAACTGACACATTGCGACGGAAGCTGGCATAATTTAATGGAATAATGGGTCTGTACAGAGGCATGGAATAGCGTCCCCAAAATTTCGAGTCATCGCTACTCAGACATCATATAGATACAACTATTCTACATAGATACGTCTCACATCGGATCCTAACCTCGCATTTACCCTCTATAATATTTTAGAACTTAGTTTCAATGCTGACAGCATCCATCAAACGGGCAGCTGCCCTTTCAAGCCGCCATTCCCTATCTCTTTATAGACGATATGGAAGCACAGCGACCCAGCCTACGATCCCGCTCATAATCAATGGTCAGCAGGTGCATGGTTCTGAATCTTCCCCTGTCATCAGCCCTTTGACTGGTAAAGAAGTATGGTCTTTCTCTTGTGCCAGCAAGCATCAGGTGCAGGAAGCTGTGCAAAATGCCCACGACACCTTCAACGACTGGTCCCGAACCAAAGTTTCATATCGCCGCGATATTTTTCTCAAAGCAGCTGAGATAATAGAAAAAAGGCGTGAAGAGCTCGGCGGATATATGCATCTCGAGCTAGGCGCCAATAAATTTTACCAAGACTTCGTTCTTGGGCTGACAATTGAAGGGTTGAAAGACACAGCTGGTAGGATAGCTGGGGCTGTGCAAGCGTTTGCACCGGAGTCAACCCATGAAGGTATGAAAGCTCTAGTGCAAAAAAAACCTTATGGAGTCGTTCTGGGAATTGCACCTTGGTAAGATAAATCTTGGGGAGTCATGCCATGGCTTAGTAGCTCTGCTAATGTCCACTGTTACAAGGAATTCTCCTTTTCATCTTGGACTTCGATCTGTTCTTTTTGCCTTGGCTGCTGGAAACACTACTGTTCTTAAAGGCTCTGAGTTTACGCCCCGTTGTTATTGGGCGATCGCCGATGTCTTGCGAGAGGCCGGCTTGCCAGACGGGTGCCTGAACTTGATATTTCATTCACCTACCGAGGCGGCTAGTACTATAAATACCCTGGTTTCGCACCCGCATGTTAAGAAGATTAATTTTACAGGCAGTACCAGGGTTGGGAGAATTATATCCTCTCTCGCAGGGAAACATCTGAAGCCTGTGCTTATGGAACTTGGCGGAAAGGCGAGTGCGGTTGTACTCAAAGACGCCGATCTAGACCAAGCTGCTCTTCATTGCGCCCGGGGAGCATTCCTCAATGTATGTGACTCTGAACTCCCAAGTGTATGACTGAGAAGATGTTATTGACAAGGACTTATATAGGCTGGCCAAATCTGCATGTCCACGGAGCGTATCCTGGTTGACGAATCTATCTCATCTGAGTTCCAGGAACGTCTTGGTGAAGCAATCAGAAAGCTTTTCGGTGCCGCGGATGACACACCTGCCGTCGTGACTGCAGCCTCAGCCACTCGTAACCGGGGCCTCATTCAAGACGCTATATCCAAAGGCGCACAACCACTGAAGATCTTTGAGGATAAGCATGCTTATGAGACAGATACAAAAATGAGACCTGTGGTCCTTGGCAATATCAACAAGGACATGGACCTATACGCATCAGAGTCGTTCGGCCCCAGTGTGTCTCTCTTCACTTTCAAGACAGAAAAGGAAGCCTTAGAATTAGCGAATGACACGGAATACGGCTTAGCGGCTGCCATTTTCTCGAAGGACTTGAGGGTGGCATTCCGGCTGGCCGATGGCTTGGAGTCAGGGGCCGTACACATTAATTCTATGACGGTGCATGATGAATACTCTCTCCCTCACGGAGGTGTGAAGGATAGTGGATTTGGTCGTTTTAACGGTTACCAGGGGTTGGACGAGTTTCTTTACTTCAAGTCGGTTACTTGGATGGATTGATAAGATTAGAGTTCATTGTCTCAATGTTCCAAAGTGTCGCTGTTAGTGTCCTGCGTCATTATCCTGCGTATGATGACTTGTGCCTGTAACAGCGGACCTTCTAAGCAGATGCTCTAGTTCTCGACCATATGCCTTTAAGCGGTCCAAATCACCCGAAATTAGGTGGCTGGAGTTGATGAGATGAATAGGGCGGCAGATAGGCCGTGATAATCTTAATACCATTGCAATATCTCCTAAACTTGGCGGAGTAGTGGCTTTTATAGCTATAAAGGATCAGGAAATAATAGCGACTATTTAATTACTTAGGTATAGATTAAGTAAAGTACTTCAGCCACTCTAGGCCCAGCTGGTTATATATCTAGTAATTTCAGCTTATTATAATAACTAATTTAATTATAATTATACCTATTTTAAAACTAGTCTTATTAAAGTTCTAGTATCATTTAATTAGATATGATATTTATAATAATATCTTCTATAAGCCTAAACTACTTATAAATAATAGTAGAATCTTTATATTTTACTCTTTAGTAGTTATATTTCTATAACAAATAGGTTTTTAGCCTATTTATTGCTTTACGACGTTATAATCCTAGCGGTTGCTGACAGGTAATGCAGCCCCCAGGGAATTAGCTATTTCTTCCGCAAAACGCAGTTACGAAGGAGAACCCTCGTGAAGCTAGGCCAAGAGCAGATTAAATTATAGTATATTCTTCTAGATTAGATAGTCCCCATGACTTTTGGAAAGTATTACGTTGTGATTGAATGCCATGTTAGCGACGTAAGGCTAAGCGGTTAACTTTGCAGGTACTTGCGGCATGTTGAAAACTTGTTTTTGGGTTATTTTCAAGCGCTTGGAGTGCAAGATGCATTCCGGTCTCACTTAAAGAGTGTGACGTGCTACATGCTGGGTCATTGAGAAGTACACGGTATCTGATTGAATAAAAATGTTGGAGAATGAGAGTCTTTTAGACCACTTGCTTATCTTACACATTATATCGCAATGTTATCAATATCAAGAAATACATAAGGCTCAGGGGAGCCCGTGTCAGGCTCATGAGCTAGTCCGAGCACACGTTATTGGGAATTACAGTGATTCTTATTCATGCTTAATAGAACATCGCTTCTAATTCCCGAACACAGTTAGACTTCTGATGTAGCAAAGTAAGTCGAGCCAACGGGCGTTTGTATCAGCTATATGAACGGTTTGAACTAGGTAAGACAGTTGATGCCGATATTCTCAGCATTGGAGTGCAATAAGTATTGTTATGTTCTTGTCCTCCATCATGGCCTCTCACACGCTTGCCGCCAAGTAATACATTACCTAGGCAGTACCCGTCTGAATAGCTGGAACCACTGGGTAGTTCGGGACTATATGGTCGGCTCCCCCCTTTGCCAGAGAAAGGGGGAGCCATATGGTCAAAAGGATACTGGCACGATCAAACTCTACTAACGCAGTAAGCTTCGTTGCCAACAACCGGTCAAACCCAGATTTCTGCTTGACTTGAACCAGATAGTCGTTGAGAGAAACCCCTTCAGCAGGTTTGCGATATGCCAGCTGGACGGCGATCATCTTATCCTCAGGTTGATGCAGCAACCAAACAGCAAGTGCCCCCTGGGCTTCTGCAATAGACTTGATTTGAGGATAAACCTCATGCAGATAAGCCTCGATATTATTGGAGGTATAAGACCAGCGCTTGAAGTGTCCAATAGCATGATGCTCGATAGGGGCGAAATTATGCGCACCAATAACTTTCCAAGCAAAGCGCACAGGTGAATCAAACGCCGGCTGGCTCCAGAACTTTGTTCCTTCCTCATCAATTGTATACTCATTGGACGTCCAATGGCTATAGTCGACAGCTTCTTCCCACTTGTCGAATAGATAGGCTCCGCCGGTGAGGAGCTTACCAGTGACTTCATCAAAACGGGTGGGAAGATATTTGAGCTGCATTCCAGGGCGCTCCATCATCTCCAAGCTCTGCGGGTACTGGGAGTTGATGATGTCCGACAGAGACAAGCCGGCCTTGGAGAACGTGATTTCGGAGGTGAAGGCTCCCTTAGCCTTGATTTCTCCAACACCATAACCGGTGACAGCCTTTGAGGGAATTTGAGAAGCAGCTATCTATAGTTAGCTTGTTTGTGATCGAGGGACACCTTGCTATTCAAACGCACCCATTGCCATAATGAACTTGTAGCAAGTAAGTGTTACTGGGAAAGTAGGTAGATAGTTTTGGACTTATAAGGGTAATGTTGAGTTGAGGTGAGATTAACAGGTATATGTCGGGCTATGGGATACTATCTATATATCAGTCTGAGCAGCTACGTAGCTCCTAAGATACGAACTATAAAATGAAGAGCAAGAGGTCGATTTGTCAGACCAATGTAGCATATCTCCTAATTTCCCTCGTACGTCGGCATCACATTTGTGCCGAATGTCTACTTCGTTAATAATCGGGTCTGGATCGGTGGGATTTTGGTTCAACACGTTAGAAGGAACCCGAGTGGAGCATGAAACAATTCCGAACCCAGATTCCGAACCCGGATTCCGAAGCTGGATTCCGGAACCGGCATGAACAAATGTCAGCCTACCTTGTTTCATATAGTGGGGCCCATTCCCTGTAGCTCATCTCACTCACGCAACCTTTCGTGCGTTTATTGATCCAAGCATGACAGAGACGAGCGATAATCAGTCATCGATAAGCACCTTCATTGTCGAAGATGTCAAAATCTTTGACGGTCATAAGTTTATTGCCAATGGCTTTGTCTATGTTCGTGACGGACATATCGCCGATGTTGGCAGCGGCAAGCCAGACAGAATTATCGGACAACATACCTTGAGGATCTCTCGACCACAGCATACGCTCATCCCGGGACTGATTGACGCCCATATCCATGCCCTTGCTGGTAACACCAACAGTGTTGAACAGTCTCTGCGCTTTGGAGTCACAACCGTATGCGATATGCATAACGAAGTGGAAGATATCATGCGGCTGAAACAGGTTTGTTTGTACTTTGACTGGCACAGATGATTATGTGAAAGACTAAATATGAATGTAGTGGGTTGCCGAGCCGAAAAACAAGGCTAGGTACTCGGATTATAAGTACGCTGGAATCGGAGCGGTTGTCGAAGGAGGATGGCCTATCCCCGTCATGAAAAAGGAACTGGAGTCAGTTCCTCAGGGCGAGAAAGTTCTAGACGCCATCGTCTCGGCCTGGCCCAAAATAAATACAGGTCATGATGCAAAACCATTTGTCCAACAGCAGGTCAATCAGCATGGCGCATCATATATCAAGATGTTTCACGAACTGGGAGACACCCTCGGCATGAAACTACCGTCACCTTCTATAGATGTGCAAAACGCTATAGTAAAAGCCGCTCATGACGCGGGAGTCATTGCTGTTGGTCATGCCCTCAGCTATAGTGGCGCCATGGATCTCCTCGAGGCTGGAGTCGACGGCTTCACGCATATTTTCCTAGACAAACCTCCTAATGACTACTTCATCAAGGTTATGAAGTCGCGCAATGTTCACTGCAACCCAACGCTGAGCTTATGTGCATCGCAAACCGCCGAGCGACAGGAATGGCAGCAAACATTCAGAACAGACCCCTTTGCTCAGAGTATGCTGATTGAGAAAACATTCGAGAAGCCACTTGGACTAGCCAAGGCAGAGCGCCCAAGAGCCGGTGTACAGCACGCGTATGAAACCACGCGAAAGCTGTACCAGGCAGGTATCCCTTTGATAGCAGGCAGTGACTGTGCTGGTCAAGGGTTCGGTGTAGCATATGGTCTTGGGGTACATATTGAGATGTACCTTTTTGCCCATGAGATCGGCATGTCGCCCGAAGATGTCCTCAAATCTGCTACGTCTACTACAGCTACTCGGTTTGGGTTCGAGGATAGAGGAGAGATTTCGGTTGGAAAGAAGGCAGATTTGGCTCTTGTCGAGGGTGACATTGCTGATGTACTATCTGATCCAAAAAACCGCTGTTTGCCAATCGTGGGTGTTTGGAGAGATGGTGTTCTGGCGTCTATTTATGAGCGGGGTTATCCTGAATTTGTGCAAACATTTGATAGGAATATCTGATACGAATATTCCCTTATGCCAAGGCTTCCTTCTGTGAAAGAATTGAATAAATAGTGATCTGTTTCGTCTGCTTATGGACCAACACAGCATTGTCTTGATATTTTCACGACATTATATGCACCTACAGTCAATGGAAGGGACTGCAATGAGTGGTCATTGGATGATGGCACTTGCTATAGCTTCACATGTAAAGCTGGGCACAAATTAAAGAGCCCTTGAGTAACATCATGGATCACATATTATAATCCAATAGCCATACCACTACTTGATATTCACAATATCATATATTGTCCACTACAATTTTCCATATATCCAGCCCACCGACGACGCCAATGCATATGACTCCAAAAAGCCTAACAATTAATATTGGAAACTGTGGTTATTGTAAGCAAATTGTTTTATATTGAAGTATGTGTTTGTGCATCCATTTCAGCAGGATTTAAGTTATTGTCAATCACCATTCAAACATGTCACGGCCTCATAACCAGTCGAATAACGTTCCTTAACGCGTGACACTAATCCTGCCGGTTTGCGAATCTGTATGATACTTCACACAGCGTTGTGCTTCCGTAAAATTTGCGACAACGACACGTTCGTCGGAACTTGAGGCGATGACCAAAAGGCGGCTTAATAAAGCGATGATACGCATTATTCTTTCCGTCCTCCCTCGATTTTCCCAAGTCGTTGAGCCTCAACAAGAGTAGTCTGGAGCTACAGTTACAATAACTGCTGTGTTGCATTCAGACGTTCAGGGTTTCATATTGCGCATATTCAAGAACGCTCTATGTTTTTAGATGTATCTAAGACTGAAGAATTCGGGACCATCGTAATCGAAGCATGACTTAATATGCAATAAAATATTAAATTCGGGAGGAGCAACGAAACCATCTGCCATATATATGTTCTAATCTACTAAACTGCATCGAAGCCCATTTCCGTCCACCTCCCTTCAATCTTCTCCTGAAGCTCTGGCGGATACGAAGATCGAAAGTCCACAGATCTAAAGATTCTTCCTCCATCATATTCCATAGCTAAAAGGCAGTTAGATACCATTTTGCCTCCCTTAACAGAACTTCCGCGACCGTATTTCCGATATGGAGTAAGAGGAAGACCCATCACCTCGTCAAACACATATTCGTCAATACCTGGTCGGCAACGGGACGTGTATGCCCATATGACATCTGCCCAGTCATGTATGTCCACGTCGTCCCCGATCAATAAGATGCGATTAATTAACATGGTTGACTTAGAATTGAAGGCTATGTTGCCTATAGTTGTGCAGAGGTCATCAGGGTTCGTCTTCATGACGGCAAGCTTCTTACTGTCAACCTGTAGTATGCACCAAGTTGCAAGGGTCTCCAGGGGGGCGACTGCGTCTTTGATTGGAAGATCATGTTCTTGCAACGTCTCCAATAACTGGACTGACGCCATGGAAGCCGTTGTGTGCTATAATAATATAGTCAGTATGCAGCCCTAGAGAAGAACTTGGCTTTGCAAACTTACCGATTCGTCTGTCAGCCGGCCGGGCACGGAAACGGGCAGAATGGCACCATCGCGATAGGTGATAGCATCCACGGTGAATATGGGTTGATTTCCAGCTTCACCCTCAAAGTGCATACCGATGTAATCCTCAAATGGGCCTTCAAGAGCCTTGTCCTTGAGAGAGAATGTGCCTTCAAGGATGATCTCGCTATTTGCGGGTACGACAAGATCACTCAATTCGCATTTCACCATGTCAAGTGGCTTCCCAGTAAGTGCACTTACATAATCTCCCTCTGAAACACCAGGGGGTAGAGGAATTGATGCAGCAATGTTTGCTGCTGGTGGAGCGCCAAGAGATAAAGCCCAGGGGACCTTGTCTTTTCCAACTTTCAACCACTGATCCCTGATCATAGAGTTATGTTGTCCTGGAATGACGAGACATGACAAACGTCTCTTGTCATGGACCATGCCTCGAAAGACAGACCAGTTCGTCCACGATTTATCTGGTGTCTCTAAGATATGTATCCCCCAGGTTTGAAGATATTTGCCGCCATCACCTTGATGCAGCAGCGGAACTGGTAAATTCGTGAGATCTATGTCATCGCCAAAGATTTTATTTTGCTTGCATTGGCCTGTCGAAAGAATATTTGGAGGTAAGGGGTCTCGTGTTGTAGCAAGGCGCATCTTTTCGAGGATATCCTTCCAATTTGAGTCAGGGGGAAGACCGAGGCTACGCGCAATTCGACCGTATCGGAACTTGCTGTCATTTCGAAGGCTGGCAGCGTTTCCAAATATCTTCCAGAGGCCATTTCGAGTACCTTTAACGTTGTGGAAAATCGGCGCCTTAGCGTTGGTTTCGCTGACTCTTCTCACAATCGCCCCAACTTCGAGATTGGGGTCAACTTCCTGATAAATATCGGCAAGATCTCCATCTTTGCGAAGAACCTCCACAAAGCTGCGGAAGTCAAGTTGCGGGTCGCCTTGATTCGAGTTTAGTGATGCTTTGCCAGAATAAAGGCGAATTCTGATTGATGTGTGTTTTAGCGATGATAGAATCTGATGATGGGTTGTTCGGAACATGGTTATGACAAATTATGGGAGAATACAGTTACAGTATTGCTAAACCCAATGGTTATCATGAAGGTCATAATCGAACTTAGGGCTCTTTCTTAACAACAGAGGCCTAGTTCACTCATTACGGACCTTGAGGCGTAGTTCCGTCGGACCGGAACAAGAAGCTGGAATAGATTACAAGGTAATGCGGAGCTCCGGAAACAAAACGGATGGCCACTCTGGGCGGGAAGGGTGATATGTTTCCGTAGAGTTAAAGGCATTGGAATAAAATGTGTGTTTTCTTTTTTGAATCCTATTACCCGGATAAAGATTGATAATCGAAAGTGTATTGCAAGCACTAATTTTTTCTCTTTGCCTAACCCCTACACGACATCTTATTTACCATGAAAGCAGTCTCTTCCGCCACGCGCCAGCTTCTTGGAGTGTCTTCAAAAAAGGTTACGTTCTACTATCCTACACGCCCCATACAAAGACCGTATGTGAGGCTGTTCTCCACAAGCCAATCGTACTTGAGCTCGGATGGAGCACGAGACCAGGTTTACGAAAATGCTCTCCCATCTTTGGAATCAACAAGGCCGACGAGGATCGTTGTCGGGATTACAGGTGCAACAGGTGCCCCGTACGCCATCCGCATCTTAACGCTTCTTCACCACCTAGGTGTGGAGACTCATCTTATCATTAGCAAATGGGCATTAGCCACACTCAAATACGAAACATCCATGAGCGAAGCTGATATTCGAGGACTTGCGAGTAGATCATACACAGCAAAAGATCTCTCAGCGCCAATCGCTTCAGGATCCTTTCAGCATGACGGAATGATGATCGTTCCCTGTAGCATGAAAACTCTTGCTGCAGTACGATCTGGTTACTGCGATGACCTAATATCAAGAGCCGCCGATGTCACACTCAAGGAAAACCGCAAACTACTCCTAGCTATTCGGGAAACACCTTTGAGTTCTATTCATCTTGAGAACATGCTTGCTCTTCGTCGTGCTAACGCCATCATCTTCCCTCCTGTTCCGGCTTTCTATACCAGGCCTGGGGGAATCGATGATATTGTCGACCAAAGTGCTGGAAGGATGTTGGACATGATGGGAATATTCACTAATGGATTTGAGCGATGGGAGGGGTTCAAGAAAACTCAGACTGAGATGTAGCCGGGATATGAGCAAGATGTCGATTGAACTATTTCATAAGCTGATATGAACTTCAAGCGTCCCGAAATCAAATCGTATTACTTTCATTTGTAAACCTTACTTATTGAAAAAGAAAACTGTGTGAATTAGCAGGCCAGCCTCGCAATATCCATGGCAGAGTATCTTGCGGGCCATGATCACCTTCCATCGGCAACTCGAAGCCCAAGTTCGCGCCGAAGGAGTTCATTTCGGCCTCGAAAGTACGATCTGTCATGGGGACAAAGGCCTCTTCTCGAGGCTCATTGTTAAGACCAATGCCTTGTGATGTCGCAGAGGGACCTGTAAATGTGGTGTTGCTTTGGAATGCAACGGTTGTAGACGGAATTGCTTCATCAGAGGCTTCTCTCTGTGCTTTACCATACGTTTCCATAGCGTGGCAAAGTTCTCGAATCCTTTTCCCTAAATCTTTTGCGGCCGTGGACACATCTCCGTACTTTTGTGATAGATTGCGTGCTCGTACAAAGCATTCACGGATTTGTTCGTCATATCCTGGGGTCAAATACGGTAACATGGTTAAGCGATGCTTCTCAATGTAGCCCACCACTAGAAACATCAGAGCACAAATGGACGCGAGGATGTGCTGGTAGTACGGTCGCTGGTTACGGTACATATCCGTAACATTGTCCAGTTTGTGAAGTGACCCTGTGACCCTGACTGCCAATTCCATGGCCTGTGGAAGGTATAGTTTGCTCTTCTCGATATCCGACGTTGGAAAGAAATAAGGACGTAGCAGAAGGCTTTTTATCGACGCAGCTCGGTAGATCAGCAATAACAGCCATGACGGAGGTAGGTTTAATGGTTCATCAAACCAAATCTCCATGTCAGAAAGGTCTTTATCCCCGACACACTTTTTCTGCCACTGTTGAATCTGGAAAACCAATAGTTCCATCACATCATCATCGATACGAGTATTTCCCCTGGCCGCGATAGATATAGGTTCGTCAAATCTGTCGCTGATGTGAATGAGCATGTACATAGCCTTTGCATATGGCATATCGTCCTATAGTATTCCAAGTTAGCGGATAAGCTCAGTGTATTTCATTGATGTTTCGAGGTATGTTGCTAAAAGCAATACTAGGTGACTCACTATGAATGTAGGCGTGAGACTAAACGCCGCGTTGGGGAAGTTTGCGGGCAAGCCAGTCATAGCGCTCCATTGACGATCAAGTATAATTACGGAGCACATGATAGCAGAAGCCTCTTTACGTTGAGAATCGGTCTTGAGAATGTGATTCAACATGTCGCTATTGTGGAAGCCAAGTTCCATCAACATACGTCCAGCAATGCCACATAACCTTAATGCAAGCCTTGAGAGGTCGTGGGAGAAATAATAGTAGCCCTTGATCAGATATGTTAGCATGCTCTGATAGGGAATTAGCTGGCTGGGTTTGTTTACCAGCAGTAAGGCGATGGTGACTTGTTTGATACTAGTTGTAGAAGATGTAATCGCGGCATTTGCTGAGGGCATAAAGTTAGAATGAAGGACGGATGCCATCGTTGCAAGTAAAGTGTCTTTAGAGACTTGTGCTACTACAGCCAGCATAAGTACCAAGATGATCAGGTCATCATCGTCAGGCTGGTCGCTCTCTCCACCCAAAGATTGGTTCGTATCACTGGAATAGCATGATTCCAGTTGGCTTCTAACTCTGTCAATGTTGACAAATGGGTGCAGTTCTCCTATGACTCTGTGATATGTATCTGCAGCATCTTTGGCTTCCTGTAGCGATAACCATGGCCGGAATTGCAATAGCTGATAGCGGTCAAAATGACGTCTGGACGGCCAATGTGTTATGGGCGGCAATACAGCATCGTTACCATTTACACTTGGTAGCATGGGTTGGTGCGATGATGATGTGAGATAACCCAGTTGTCGCAAAGTGATTTGTACCAAGTTCATGCTGTAGTCTGGACTTGTAGGACCATAAAAGTAATGGCTAACATAGCTTGGAGTGGTATCGGGTTGAGTGCCATGCGGCCGTCTGTTTGACAAACTTGTGTGGTCACCAGGTGAATGCAATGTGTGGGGTGAAGCAACTGAACCTAGGCTGTGGGTCCCATTACTTTGCGCTTCAACCATGGCCTTGACTTGTTGTAACTCGGTGCGAAGACTTGCAACAAGACTTGTAAGGTCATTGTCATTGTCGCTTCCGCATCCATCACTAGGTACATCGGGTGCCCCTGAACTATTTGGTAGAATGGCTGGAGACGGCGGACCATTGGCTGCGGCTGGTGTCAGCGGCGGCGAAAGGCTTCGATTAGACTCGTCTCTTTGGAACGCTGATGGTTGTGCCGGAGCTCTAGTAACGCTGGCTGTAGCTGTAACTGTTTCTATGCCTGGAGAAACAGTTTCTTCATCGTAAAGGCATGTCCGACCCCGGTTTTCGCAGTAGTCGCATGGCTTCTGGCCGTCGCATTTGCCTTTCCGTCGTCGGCAAGCAACACATGCATGAGCAGTATACGGAGCTCGTCGTTTGCCGCTAACAGTGGGTAACGAGTTCCCTGTCCTTTTAGTGGCGCGTGAAATCATCATGTTGCTTGGTAGAGAATAGTCAAAAGTAGAAACAGGGAAGGCGGAAAGGGAAGACGGAAAGAGAAGACGGAAAGGGAATGACTGAGAGGGAGTAGAATATAAGACTGTTCTAAAGTTTTAAATTAATTCCGGTAAAATCGCTATTCCGAAGACCGGAACTTAAACTAGTGCTAATAAAGGAAGTGTATAAAGCTAATGACGCCGGCGAATGCGGCATTAGCTGCGGCATAATTAACTCCGCATAAGCCGATATTATAATAGTTATTATTCCCAAGGGATAAACCAGTCCATACTAGGTTTGTTTATATTAGCAGATATGTAGGGCATCGTAATACTGAGTATAGCGAAGTATTACGTTTCTTAATAGTGAATAGAGCGGGTAAGGCATATTTAGGTAAAGATGTTTTATTAATAGCTGTTGAGCTAAGCTCTAACTAATGCTAAATGAATATATATATATATACTTAGGGGTTTACTAGATGAGAGGTGAGCGTTTGGGAAAGGCTTATGATGCGTCAAGTGAGCTTGAGTGGAAGGCTTACGATGTGTTGGGTGAGCTATAGAGTAGGTTGCATATGGGGGAAGGCTCACGACAATCGGAGTGAGCCTTTTGTTGATTGGTGAAAATTATGGGGTATACGTGATGTAATCATAGGGATCGTAACACATAATGACTAGTATTGCTTGCAGGTACTAGACACAGAATCAAGCTAGTTTATCGAAGTATGCCTGCCTATAAACTCTGTTGAATGCATAGTGTTTAAGTCCTGACTTGATTTGGAAAAGCATGACTGCTTGAGAAGAAGTTCAATACGGCATAAAAACGATCTGAATATAGAGGTCATGTTATAGGTTTTATTAGTAAGGGTATATATGTCGGGATCGAGTAATCCATTACTAATTCTTGACGAACTCGAGGGCGGAAATACACAAGCCATCGTTACATCATCCAATGAGAGGTCGCCCTCGCTATATGTGACTGATTAAGCTTAGTGCATTATCCCACTTCGTCGCGATCAGACAGTACCTAACCCTTGTCGGTATGGGGAGGCTGGTATATATGCTACTGCCGATGTCTACTGGGCATTCATTATAAAGGTATCGCGTTATCCAGCCCATTCCAATTGATTAATATCTAAACAAGAAATCATATCAGACCTCTCTCATTCTTAAGCATAAGCTCATCTGCAGAATTCCCTTTTCCTGTCCTTATTACCATGTCTTCTGGTCATTGTCTTTGTGGTGGAGTCAAAGTCGAGGTCTCGGGTAACCCTGTCGCCGTTGTATGAACTTTCCTAACCCTCACTTTTCTTTTACCGTTACTGATGTATAAGCAAGGTCTTGTGCCATTGTTTAGATTGCCGCAAGACATCTGGTAGCACTCAC
This sequence comes from Fusarium venenatum, assembly GCF_020744135.1. Classification (NCBI taxonomy): domain Eukaryota; kingdom Fungi; phylum Ascomycota; class Sordariomycetes; order Hypocreales; family Nectriaceae; genus Fusarium; species Fusarium venenatum. The sequence goes on from NW_027072131.1 coordinate 62,580, forward strand.
GGCCTCAATTGGGTTGTCCCTGGTGATCTGGTTCAACTTGAGGGACCGTCGAAGACGTTCACAAAGCTGAGCAAGGCTGGCAATCCTGTTACGAATACATTCTGCCCTACCTGCGGTACTACAGTGTTTCGTGATGGCCCTGCTGCTCCTGGTATCAAATTTGTCAAGGCGGGTATCTTTGATGATCCCGAGCTCTTGGCTACCATCAAGCCTCAAGGAGAGATCTTCGTGTCTCGACGCCCGGTCTGGATGTCCCCCATTGAAGGTGCTTCTCAGAAGACGGAAATGATGGAGTGAAATGCAAGGTGGAATTCGCTCACCCATTCTGTCTTCGCCCCGTCCATACAATTTTCGTTGAAATGCAGGATATAAGTTGAGATACTGGGATATCGGGAGGCGCGCAGGGTTTGTGCAGTTGTATATATTATGGTCAACGGTGTGGGACAATCACAGCTTAGCGTGGCAATCACGGCACGGGGTATCACCAAAATGTGGGGATTGGCACGGGATGATGGGTACGGTGGCGTTTCACTATGAGGCATTACTAATTCCGATCGATATTCTAATGTTCATTTCACAAATTGAGTTTACCAACATTTCGTTCATATAAAGTCCCTCCACGTTCGACCATTGCCTCTCAGGTTATGGTAATTCATGTATTCGAGCCTCGAGCATGGTTAATCTCGGACGACCAGCAATGGGCTGTTTCAACTGCAAAGACAGCCGTGTCAAGGTGAGGCGGTGCTTCATGCGATAGCGACACATAATCTCTCACACCACGTATGCAGTGCGATCTCAAAAAACCATCATGTGGGCGATGTAAGCGTCTCACCCATATATGCCCTGGTTATCCGGATACCTGGAGCTTGATACACAGACAACAAAACGAGAAGGTTTCTCGCAAGGTACAATTGAGAGTGAATCGTCAGCAACGCCTGAGACAAAACAACACAGATACACCGCCCTTGTCGGCATCGGCCATTCACGCCTCGCCCGTCTCAGTTCCCAGGTATATTGACCAGAACGTCCAAATTGACGCTGTTCATCGGATGTACTATGATTTGTGCTTCGACGCCAGCGTGGGCGTGTTCGTAGCCCTTCCCTTCATAGCTGTCAAAACTTCTGTATCGCCTTTCATGCATGCTCTCCAAGCCGCAGCTCTTGCCCACTCGTCTGCAAATCTTAACCAATATGGACTTCTACCCAAATTGGAATATTGCGCCGCAATTTCTGCATTGAAGAGAGATATCGCCGACCCGGCTCGATTGCAGAATGATGCCATCTTGATGTCCATTTTCCTCCTAGGCCTCTTCGAAGTCAGTCCTCTGATCCTCATTGTTCTCAATGTTCATTTATATGCTAACTAACGAAGGTCATCGTTCAACAACGGTCGGAAAGAAAGGTAGAGACAGATGGGTTAAAATGTCACCCACACGCTACAGGCGCACTCGCGCTTATTCGATACCGAACTCAGCAAAAACTAGACAGCTCTATGGATATAAGTGTCTTCCAATTCTATAGGCATGTTCGTGTAAGTCAATCTTTCTATGATATTGCAAAGTCTCAAACTCTAGCTGACGTTGATATCTTTCGTCTTTTGCCTGGTGCAGCTACTCGATATTTTCCTCCTAGGCACCGACCCGAGCTCACTGGAGGCCGACTTTGTAAGTCCTTGGACGAATTGGGCCCAATTTCGTACAATCGAGCCGCTTATACAAGATTGTGTCGAGCTTACCGGAAAAGTTCGCATTTTGACATCTACACTTTGCTCAAACCTGTTTTCAGCAAATGTAGCTACACTTTTCGACGAAATCATTCAGACAATTGCAGACCTTGGGCATGTCGCATCCCTTGTCGCCCAATGTCCGCGTTCTGCTTCCCACCCCGGGTACTTCAATGGATTACTAAGTCCAGATAATGAGACGAGCGTTGCAATAGCTAAGAGTCTGTACCTGACGATGCGCTTGCACATGACCGAAATGCTTTTATCTCTGCTAGAAGATGTCGGGGCCCCAGTGGAAAGTGTGTTGAAGGCGACCGTAGTGGACGAGCTTTGCGAGATTATACGCATGGTTATTGATGGCAACTTGAAGTGTGCGCAAGGGGGACCTGGTATGACTGCTAGATTATTGCTTATGTCATGGCCCATGCTTGCCGTTCTCCAATCCCATCTCCCCAGCTTGGAAACAAAGGCTTGGGTTCAGAGTTTACTCGATAGGAGAAGGTAAATATCAAGTTGATTATTTATTTTACTTCCGGCCCCGACGTCTCAGGCATATACAGCAGTTTTTAAAAAAACAATTTAAGTCTACCCATTTTTATTAATAAAATTACGGATTTTTCAATTGGGATCCGCAAACATCCTCTTTGTTGGGCCAAGCTCTTGCCAGCTAGCTCTCTCGGTTCACGAAAGTTAGACTTGTCCTTCTCTGGCCATCTTATACCTAAATTATATAAAGATTGCCCTTGCAAGCCTGCTTGCTTACCGCTTTAATATAATCATTCTACTACAAACCCACGCCTTTACTGCTTCAGTCATTCTTCAAGCACTAATGCAACGAAGGGACTATAAGTCCTTAGTCTAATTATCTAATAGAATAACATTAGACCCCCGGCAAGGGCAGCAGCCGTGTGGCATTTAGGAGCCTACCAGTTTGCACGGATTAAAAGGATATAGTTTCACGAAAATAATACTATATCCTGTGTTAAAATGTACTATTTTAAAATTGAAAACTTTTCATAAAAACGCTTTATGCATGTATGAGCTACTATTGTTATATATGGCTGCTTATATGCATATTGATATTATTAAGTAAATAAGTAATATAATAGCGCAGTTTTTCCCTGTAGTGAATGAGAAATAGGTTTCAAGAAGTCCTAGAGTCTATTAAATTCCAGGGCCTATAAGACTTATAGAATATATTTATTACTGCTAATAAGCTATATATAAACTATTCTTGCCTTATATACTTTATACTATAAGTAAATGTTTTACCTAAGTAAATACTTTACTTATTCTTTATAGATATTTCTATTATTATTATTTATTTACTTTATCCTCTATTTTAAGCTTAAGTCTTTTTAAAGTTTTCTTATAAGTTTAAAACTAAAGGATTTATATAGATTAAGAACTTAATATATTAACCCTAAGTTTCTTTTAATAACTAATAATTATAATAAAATAATTAATATAGTAATAATTAAACTCTATAATAGGAAGCTAATAAAAGAAGCTTTTATATATATAGTGGCTTTTACCTCCTATAACTTATTATTAAGTACTTTAAAATATAGTTAATTAGTCCCTAGTCTATCTACTACTAGCTATATTATTTATTTAATTAATCTATAGGCCTTATATAATATAATACTGCTTAAAAGAAAAAGCCTTTATAGTAATATTTATAACTATATTAATAGCTATTTCTTTAGCTAAAAGAAGATTATAAATATTATCTTACTTAATAATAATAATAATAATAATAATAATAATAATAATAATAATAATAATAATAATAATAATAATAATAATAATAATAATAATAATAATAATAATAATAATAATAATAATAATAATAATAATAATAATAATAATAATAATAATAATAATAATAATAATAATAATAATAATAATAATAATAATAATAATAATAATAATAATAATAATAATAATAATAATAATAATAATAATAATAATAATAATAATAATATCCTTATTATATTAATTATATTATAATCTCAGCGGTTATATTATATATACCCTATAATTTTCCTCTAATTAAGGCTAAGCTTACTTACACCAGAGTAAGCCTTAATAAGCTTACTTATATATGTAATAGTTATAATTCCTAAGGGATAAACTAGTCTATACTAGGTTTATATGAGCAGATATATAGGGCATTATAATACTAAGCGTAGGAAAGTATTATATCTCTTAATAGTAAATAAAGCAGGTAAGGCATATTTAGGTAAAGATATTTTATTAATAGCTAGTAAGCTAAGTTCTATCTAGTACTTAAAGAGTATAGCTATTTATATTAGTCTAGGGGTATAAGGCAATAGGTATTATTATTATACTAGTCTTAGACTGAGATATATAGTTATTAATCCTAGACTAATATAAAGTTATTTAGTCCTTATTTAATTAGTTAGAGTTCAGGGACTAAGAGTTAAGCTTTTAGTCCTGTTATAATTGGTGCAAAGTGAGTGTGAAAGTGGGTTATATTAAAGTGGAAAAGTGAGAAAGTGGGGTATGTATAACCTGGTTATAATAATATATATATAAAACCTACCCTATAGCTTACCTCTAATATTATAAGCCTTTCTTTAAGGCTTACTATTATATAAGTAACCCTTTATATATATATATATACTCCTTTAGCACTAGATAGGACTTAGCTTACTAGCTATTAATAAAATATCTTTACTTAAATATGCCTTACCTGCTCTATTTACTATTAAGAGATATAACACTTTACTATGCTTAGTATTATAATGCCCTATATATCTGCTAATATAAACCTAATATAGACTAGTTTATCCCTTGGGAATTATAACCATTATAATTTAATTATATAATATACTATCTTAAAACTTTATTAGTAAACTTATATTAAAATATTAAAGTTTTAAACTATATTTTAAATCAAGGGTAGCTTTTTATATTGCAGTGTTTAATTATAACTTAATAATAAAACTATAGTATCTTTAAAATAGCTATAGTATAGTCTATAAGCTAGTGCATTAATTAGGTTTTCTAAGGAGTTTAAATGTAGAGTTTTAAGTTTATATAATACAATGTAAGACTGTAGTATATTTAATTAATTTGTTTAGTAATTTATTTATTTATATCTAATCTATAAGTAGCGGTAATAATTCTTTATGCGGTAGGGTTAGCCAACTAATAATTTTCATTATTATAGACGATTATAAGCTAATATCTGCTAATTAATTAACCCTCACTTAGTCGACTGGAAGGTTGCATTCTTTATACTAAGCCGGGAGTTAACATCGATATATAACTACTATGAACAGTGGGATGGGCAACCCTATTCTTAGTTCTCAGGATGGATAATTTGGGCCTTGTGCACTTTTAAGTCAGCGAGTAGTGGTTAAACTATATATTCCAGGTCGCTAAGTCACGGACGAAATTATGTGCAGGTTAATAATTTATTCAACAACAGATTTCTCTTTGATGTCTGTCGGCTTGCGCGACTCAGCCGTTACACGGCATCTGGAAGAAGAATTTGGGTGGAAGGAGAAGTGATCTACAGTAAAAGATTGATCGCTCGTCTATTATATACAATGCGTACATTAAGCAATTTAACCGCCCAATATATTTTTTTATTTAAAATCTTTTGTGCCTTGATTAACGCCCCTGTGTTTCCACCAAAGCGTTAAAAACCAAAGTTTGGTTTCATATGGATCGTTGTCGTGGTGGGTTTCCACTCAGTTGAGATCAATCTAAATACCGTATCAAATTTGTGCACTCCTCTGCGAGGGGTTAGTAGGTGATGGGGACAGGCTACTCACACTGTATTACCCACTTCTTTGTTCGACGTATAAAAGTGCTCAGCACCGAGCTCAGTGGGTCCATTGAGCAGATGACTTTCATCAGCTACTGGAATGCTTGAGTCCATAGAATTCCCTCCCAGCCTCCACGGGCCCACGCCAACGCTCCCAAGAGCTATGTGTAGCAACCAGAACTTGCCGTCCATTTCCCATGTAAGCTGCCGCGACTGCCCAGTGTGGGTTACCCAGTGCCGCCGACCTGTCTTCACGCACCGCTCTAGAAGCAGACTTGTCAAGATAACACAGAGGCTGAGCGCGAACACGAGTATCAAGTCAACACATCTGAAGTTCTGGAGGCGGCCGGTTGTGGCAATCTTCTGGTTATGACACAATGTGCGCGCAGCATCAAGCTCCGGTCTCAACGGCAGGTCGGCAAGCGGCTTGTAGATCAGAAAATCGCCGTACATCGCTGGGCTACTTAGGTCGATCCGGCCGAGAAATCGAATAAAATGAGCTTGCAAGAGAGCAAGCCCAGTTTCAAACCAGAGGGTAGCCTCTTTCTGCCACTGATCAGGTGGAAGAGATGTGGAGAGCGTATCGCTATAGGTTCGGTCCCTTGCTAGAAGGCCTAGCAATAAGTTACATCCAGGCAATTAATATTGTTCTTGGACTACCAGTGTGGAATATCGACTTACCTGCTGCCCCAAGACTTTGGGGACCGAGTGATGCAATATTGCCAAGGCCCAGGAGCATTGCAGTACGGTGAAGCGTCATCCGCTGCTTGATATTGAGTTCCAAGGCTTCTGTTTCCCGTAACGCAGTAACAGAGTCTGTAATATTTGTACATTTCCCGGCTCTCGGATTGCATAACTGTATCTGCTCCAGGCAAGCCAGAATGTTGAAGTCATTGTTTCCAAAGTATTGAACAACCCCGTTAACGTCCCTGTAGATGCTAGAGCCGTTCGCCCAGAACAGGGGATCATAAACTGGCTCAGGATAGGTTACAGAGTTCTGGCTGATGAGGCAAAGCGACAGGTCTGTGTGCGCGCGGTTGAATGGCCATGCCCAGCCTTGAGATTTGAGTGCTCCAAGGTAAAATGCACCCCTAGAAAATTAGTGTCTAATAATCTATAGGACATTGGAACAAGGATGAAAGTAATAATCAGGACTTACGTAGCAGTATAGCCATTTGTGGCCAATTTGTTGCTTTGGAAGATGAGAGGAATAGAAAAACTCACGTTGAGCAACTTCTGGAGTTCATTCACAACTATACCATCTCCTTTAGTGCTTGTGACGAGGTCGTCTACGTTCACAGGTGAGCACGTGACTTTCTTCCTGAAATTGACACGGTCCTCAGTCCGTGCATTGACTCCAAGGTGAGTATGTGAGTCCAGCATTCCCGTGTCCCAGGCCATGGAGATATTTAGCGATGACGTATTGTTCGAGAGACATCTATTCTTCCCCCCGAACGGACATGGCTCCATTGTATCGGTGTATGGAAGCTTCTCGACCGGAAATTTTGAGCTGGCGGCCGACAAGGGTTTAGTATCTGAGTAGAATTCCTTCGCATATGCCCGCGCGTCCATAGCATCCTTCGTTATGGCGTTGAGATGGTGAGATAGTGGGTTCCGTGCCGCCTCAGTATATAATGAATGTAACTTGGTCCAGTTAAATTCCCAGCTGCCACATTCTTCGGGCATCGCTAGAATTCTGATGGCTTCTTCACTGCGAGTCGCCATACTGGAGGCGAGGATACCGGCGACAGTGGTAAGCACTGATAACAGTGCAGCCAGACACATAAGTGGTACAAGTCGTTTCTCTAATGAAAGTAGCTTCCCGCCCCAGGCACGGGACAATGAGAAGGCGTCCTTCATGGCAGAGAAAGGCGTAACATCATTTCGCAATAACGTTTGGATCTGGAGATGGACTGGGTCAAATTGTGTCTTGTGGCCGAGCCGGGACTGGTGAAGACCGTAAGCAATAATAGTCCATAAGCGTGATCCAGCTAGAGAGATTAGGAGGGTCATTGCGGAGATAAGATATGCCCCATAACGTATAGGAAGTGTCAGTGTCAATTGACCAAGGCCATCCTGGGAATAGTCGCGCCAGAGACCCTCATACGGCACGAGTTGGACCATAGTGACTGGGAACGGTAAAAAAGAGAAAAGGGCGTTGTGCACTTGGTTATAACTATTTGGCTCTGAAGGATGGCTGCGCCGTCCAGGTAGGCATGGGCTAGTGGAATGAGAGAGTTGTGAAATTAAGTAGTGCTAAGGAGCGGGAGGATAAGACAGAGAAATGGAGACGCAAACAGAGCTGGAAAACACGTTTTAGATGGATTTTATCATATGATTCAGCCACCTCGCCATGTCTCCAAGGCTTAACGCCTCCAACATGCATATCGAATTATTATCAAGCAGTGACCTTACGGCTGAACAATAAGACTGCAGTTGCTGGATGACTAGAGGCTCCTTGCAGCTTAGCAAAGATTACTTGAGCTGCGCACTGTTATATTAAACTTTCTTAACCCTGCGCCAATCCGGCTATAGTTCTGGCTAAAGTATCTCTTTCGGTGGCACAAGCCTACACTCCCAAACCGAGCCCTACTTGCCTTCGGTAATCCTCTCAGTATACGTGGGGTATAAAAAGTTATATAAAGGATATAATTTTCGCAAAATACCACTTAAGTCTTACTAAAAGAGTCTTTGCTAAAGTAAACACTTCCTAATTAAGTCTACCTTAAGTATAAGCTAGCTATAACTTTAATAATAATAGCTTTAGTATATACTTATAATAAGCTAATAAACTTACTATTGTGCTTATTTTCTAGCTAAAGAAACTAGCTAGCACTTTATCCCTTTTAATGTAAAATATTTTAATTCTAAAATTAAATCTCTGCCCTAAGAATCATTTCAATTATTTCAACTTTTTATATTTATTTCTCTTATATAGGTATAGATTAAACATATTAATAGCAAGATTATTTATTTATTAAATAACTTGAAAGGCTTTTTTATATATTATTAATAATTATAAGAGTTTAAGCTAAATATTCAGCTATACTATAAAATCTTATATAAAATAATTAAAATATAATAAGTATTAATAATTAATATAGTTTATTTTCTATTAAGCAGGAGTATTAATATTATATAAATTATAAAGAATAATTAACTATACTATAATAAAAAATATAAATAGTTAAGATAGGATATATTCATATAGAGATAAAAGACTTCTTATAATCTTAACCCTACCTAAAGCAACTAGCTAGACTAAAGAAAGTAACCCACTATAGTAAACTACTTATAATACTAATTCTATACTATTTTTCACTGATGGTTTACCACTTATCTTGGTTGACTCTGGCAAAATCCTTCCACGCCATAGGCTTCTCATCGACAGCATTGAGAAATGGGGCCAGCTCGCCCATGGCAAAATAGCCCGGATCTTGCATAAGCAGCATATTCTCATAGATCAACTGCGCAGCAGAAGGGGGCATATAGGACTTGAAAACATCCTCTGGCAACTGCACATATTTGCCCTTCTTGCCCGTTGCCTCAGACCACTCTGCCATCAGTTGATTAGGAGTCAAGTACCCAGCTGCGGCGAAGATATCCTTGCCGACATATTTCGGGTAGTTTACAATAGCCAGCTTGACAAATTTGCCTACGACAAGAGGTTAACGATCGATGATCAGGGCCACACGCTGCTTAACTTACCCATGTCAGAAGAGGCGAGAAATAGAGGCATCTGCGCCTTGTCACCATCTATAGGCAGCGCGAGGATGTACTCGTCATCCCCGCTCTTGCGGATGTACTGGACAAAATCATCCATGAAAGCACCCGGCCAGACGAACGAGCAAGGCACGCCGCTATCGCGCATATACTGAGCAATGCGAGCTTTGCTGTCAAAATGAACGATATGCTTCAGACGACCGCCACTCGCTTCTGACACATTCAAGAGCGCCGAAAAGATTATGTGCTGTACGCCAGCGGTCTTTGCAGCATTGGTCACGGCTCTGCCCTGTAATTCTTCGGTTTCGGCTGACATGGTCTCCCAGAAGTTGGTCACAACAAAGACAGTGTGAGAGCCCTGCACAGCCGAAGCCAGAGAGTAAGCGTCGGAGAGGTCGGCCTGGGAGAAACCAAGGTTTAGCTAAGAATCTGATAAAGGGTTCCATCACACGTGCCGCTACCATTTCAACGCCCTTGGCTGCAAGCTCTTTTGCAGCAGGCTTGTTGATGTCGCGGGAAACAGCGCGGACTGTAAATTCGCTCGAAAGCTTCTTATCAGCGAGGATGGTCTGGACGACTGAGCCGCCCTGCTTGCCAGTGGCTCCAAAGACTGTGAGAACCTTTGACATGTTGATGAACTTATTACTCGGAGAACTGAAGTTGTAATTGTGTGTGATAATTATGCGTGAGATGAATGTGTAGCTTTTAATGAACGTGGTGGCCGCAGCCGATTATCTTTATACCACATTCCAACTTTCAGATCAATAGCGCTTCTTCAAACAACTGTTCACTTCTCATAAAACCTACTGGAAAAGTTCAAATGTCCGCTTCGGCCGAATGGTAAAAATGTCCAGTAAACAACGCACCTCGGAGCAACTTACTACCATGGTATTTATTATAAAGAAGCGTACTAACTCTACGACTTGCGACTAAAAGTGGGGGCGCGGGACAATCTCTCGCCGTGTCAAGTGCCTTTGCGTCATAGGCGCGCGCAAAACTTTAGCGTAAGTATGCTGCCATTTCATTGCCGCTTTCAGTGTGATAAGAAAGTGTATGAAAAGGACTTATTCTTATCTAGGTCTAGTCACTTTTGAACAATAGTGATACCCTGCCGAAAATGGCAGGTTTGGGTAATAATGGCCGAGTAATAATAACGTGGAATCAAGCTACTTGATGATAATTACGTTTTAATTTTAGTCCTGGGCTCTCAAAAGAGGAGGGATTACTGGTCATTAGACAAGCTCTTTCTTTGAAGCACTTAGAAGGTATCTCGTTATTTAAAGGCTGTAAACCGACCTACCCAGGAGCTACCAAAGGATTGTTTAACTGGAGGTCTTCCGATGTTTTGCACTGCAAGCCTATATCCTTTGGCAAAAAGGGCTGCCGTGATGTTGGCTACTATGCCACCGATGGCGGGCGCACTATAAGTTCCGAAGCGAGGAATATCAACCGTCTACAGCCGGGGTTACTCAAGGTGTAGTGTTGTCGTGTTGAGATCCCATCGCCTATCCAACGAAGTGGAGCATGCTTGAAAACCTCAGTCTCTGCTATGTATCTGTAGCTCGTATTCAGAAATCTCTGCAACCTTGGCCTTTGTAGATCGTTCGTATAGACCGAAGCCACATTCGCTTAGATTTAGTTCCACAACGTTTACAGCTTGTCTCATCGGCGCCTATTGCTCCGCGCCGGACGTCCTTTTGCCCCGAACTGCGACGTAATGGTCGTGGAGTTCAATGGCATAGGTTTCGTGCCTTGACTGACAAACTCTTGCCAAAGTACAGCCTTTTAATTATTGGAGTTAGAAGACAGCGTTCTCTACAGTCCAAGCCTCACGGGGTCGAAAGAGATCCAGCCTCTCTCTCTCGAACTTTAGTGCAGATTAATAGTTATAATTCGGATCAACCTAAACACTTGTACCAGGGCCCACTAAAACGATCATATGCTGGTGAAAAGATCAAGCATGACTAGATCAAGTTTTCAGCTTTGTAGGGGCGCTTCTCAGAATCAGAGTATCGTCGTTAACCTTAAGCTTGGGGATTATTAGTAGGTTCGACACACTTACCTTTCCGTTATGTAGGCCGCTAATAGGCTGAAAAGGTGTACATTGGCGAGGTCATCAGGATATCAACAGGGATCAATGAAATAAAAGTTCTGTCGACAAAATGACGATTATATTCCAGTTCCCATCTCGCCTTTAGTATTGCCCAGGGTCTTTAAAATTCAGGAGATCATGTCAAAGCAATTGTCGGCCAACCAATAAACTCTTTGGGAGGTAACCTCAGTAAGATCAAAGACGTGACTTACCGGAGCGGCGAGTAGGTAATTGTTAATACACATGCTGCTCCGAGATCATCAGATCTTCTATAGGATCCATCGCTTCAGACCTACTGCTGAGTCTTTGCGCTTACTGGTGTAGAAAATAACGTGTCGTCTTTCGGGGTCTGGAACGTCATTTTCTCAGTCAATGTTAACCGTCTCACGCAGCGTCTTGACCGGTACCATCAGTTGAGCTTGTATATTTTATGAATCTATTCCTTTAACGTGTTGTGTAGATCCAACACATGGATCAATGGCCCTGTATACACTTGAGACAGTTTAGACGCTCAGGAACGTATACGGCGGGCGAACTCGTCAGTGGCTTGATGAATCATGCCCTCTCAGTCGAACAATAGCAGTGGTAGAATCTGTTCATCCGTGTCCTTGTAGATTCCATCCCAATCCCCTTCTATCTCAGGAACCTCCCACTTAACGAGTTCTCCTTGACGGCGACTGATTTGAACAAGCCACTGTGCGCGCTCTCGATGAACCGAATCATACGTTCCGAATGCATGTACCAGAGCATCTTCCTTGCTGATGCCTCGGTCTCCTTTCTTCAAGACCATTGCAGCTTGCTCTAGAACAGCTATAAGCACAGTTGCATCTTCGATACCCATCTCCGCGCCGTATCTGAGATGAGGAGTTGTATCGTGAGCGGCATCGTCGGCAAGCGTGATGCGGCCGTTGGTGAAGGAAGAAAGCGGGTGATCCAACGTGTCAAACATGCCCTAGCGGTTGAGCTAGTCTGGGAGTAACTTGACCGGATCCCGCATGTAAGGGCCGAATCGGGAGAACGAGTCGACGATGTCGTCCTTGTTTGCTGAAAATGTATGTTTCTGGTCATGCGACCAGTCGCCACTGTCGCGAAAAAAGGCTACCACGTTGAGGTACTTGCAGTCGGCGAGGGGATAGGCCATGATGTGCGCGCCGTGGCCTGCAAAGAGAATTTGGCGCTTGGCTAGATGGCCTAGGACAGGGAAGGCTTTGTTCATGTCGACGAGGCAGCGGTATGCACTCTTGTGGGCATAGCGAGGGTATGAAGCCGGGTTGTCTATTCCAGCGACGATCCGACCGACCCGAGATTTGATGCCATCACAACCCATAACTAATATGGGCAGAAACAAATTAGTTGTCTTCGTTCATCCTACCAGTTCTCAGACTGGCAGACTTGGTGAAATGTACACATACCGCCATTGGCTTCCGCAGAAGTACCGTCGCAGAACTTGATAACCATCTTCTCGTTATCTTCACCTTTTGTTATTGTATCCACGCGCTTTCCCAGTTTGAGCCGATGAGGCGAGACAAGGTCGATCATCGCTGCCAGGAGCTGCGCGCGATGACAAAGATACGCACCGCCGCCGGGAGTGCCGTACACCATGTCAAACAGCTTGTCCTTTGACCGTAGCCTGACATCCTCCTGGCTGAAGCCATCGATGCACTGGTAGCCCGTTGGGGACTTGTTGGCTACAGTCTCGAGGGTCTTGGCTAATTTGGGATCCAGAAAGTTCAGGCAGGCTTTCCCACTACCTGAGATTCCGATGCCGGCACCGATTTCTTTCAGTGCGTAAGTCTGTTCGTAGATCGTGACGGGATGTTGCGGAATGTAAGGCCCAGAGCGATGGGAAGACCGACAAACCCGGCGCCGATAATAGAGATATTGAAAGGTGCTGGCTCTTGGTGGCCGTTGGTGGTCTGACTCTTGCTCATTTGTATGTTGGGCGTTGGTGAGGATATTGATATCAGGACTGGTAAAGGTATTGTGAGGTTAAGATCTGTTTGGCAGTACTGGAATGCTGTGAGTGGCTTCTAAGATAAATCACATCCTGTAAGTACTGTACTCATATAAGAGGGACCTACATACTCCAGTTCGGCATCGGCGTTAGTCTATACCGACAGATCTACAGTCGTTTCCTTTCTTGGTGCCCAAGGACGCCGGGTCGCCCTACATGAGTCAAGTCAACGGGCAGTAGAATAGCACCCGAGTTTCCACTTAGTTGTTCTAAATTCTGCCTTTGGCAATGAAATGGAGTCTCAACTAGACATCACCCTTCAGATCTGGGGCTTTTATTACCGATGCTCCGATGTTTACACCGAGTCTTAGCGCACCGAGCCCCGGTCACAATCTAAAGTAGTTTCTTAACCCCCTTGACTCCGATGATTACTCGAGTTCTCCCTCCATCTCCCCCGATACTATTAACGGTTCAAATTTGTTTTATACCCGTTTCACAACTTTTCACATCAAACACACTCTCCATCCAAACCAAACATCGCAGCGCTATCTCCCTTACTACTTCCAACTATCAATAACACCTCCGCCTCGCAGCAGTGTATTGTAACTGGACACTTTGGCACGAGACAACAAGATGATGAGGACAAATGAGGACCAAGATACTGAAGCTCAACGGGAATATGTAAGCTCTAATCTTGACATCTAGATTATTAATAGATATCCAACACGTCTTAGGTACCACAAACGTCCCCAGCGCAAACAAGAGACAACGAGCAAAGCCCCGCCGAGCAGAATACCAGAACAGACGATGGGAGTTTATCAAAGAAATATCCACTCAGTGAATTGGAGAAAGGACTCGTTGGCTGGGATAGCCAGGATGACCAACTAACCCCAGGTAAGCATATCCCCAAACTGAGGCATGTTCCCCTGGCTCAATCGCAGTCTAGAAACCTCACCGACTTCCGAAAATGGTATATCATCTACTTCATTGGCGCAATCACTTTTTAAGCAACCTCTCGTCCGCCATGTACGCGCCTGGAATCTCGTTTATGAACAAGGATTTACACAACTCCTCCCAAACTCTGGGCTCATGGTCTATCAGTATTTTCCTTCTTGGTTGCTCTATAAGCAACACAGTCCCATCCATGTTCTCGTCTAATCACAAATCAGCTTGGTCCTCCCTTCCTCAGCCCACTAAGCGAAATCTACGGCCGCCGCATTGTCCTCAACCTCGCCAACATTTTCTTCTGCGCCTTTACATTGGGCTATGCACTCGCACCAAATCTTGGCGGCCTCATCACCATGCGTCTATTGGCTGGGCTGGGAGGGTCTACATGCTTGACGCTGGGTGCTAGTGTCATGAGCGACTTGTTCTTGCGACAGCAGCGTAGTAGAGCCATGTCCATGTATTCTCTTGGGGTCATATTCGGTCCGGTCCTTGGCCCTATCTGCGGCGGTTTCATTGCTCAGCGCGCAGGATGGAGATGGGACTTTTGAATATTGTTCATCGCAGGATGTATAAACACCGGCGGCATCGCTATTTTAAAATGTGAAACGAACCCCGTTGTGCTTCTCGAGTGGAAAATAAGACGTCTCATATCGGAGCTTGGTCGACCTGACCTCCAGAATATCCTAACATACAAAACATGTGAACCATTGCTGAGCCGTCGTGATGTCCTTAAACGGGGCATTATCCGTCCGCTCAAGTTGCTCTTCACATCACCCATTGTCTTCCTCCTCTCTCTATACATCAACTTTGTGTTTGGTCTTCTCCTTCTACTCTTCACAACCATCGCAAAACCTTTCATCCAGGTCTACGACTGGTCGCCAGAGATATGCGGTCTGGCCTACATTGGCGTGGGCATCGGGTTCTTCATCGGTATCAGCTTCGTCGCAAAAACATCTGATACCACGGTTATCAGCCTCACCAGGAAGAACAATGGTGTCTACGAGCCCGAGATGCAGCTACCGTCTTGTGTCTTCCTGGTCTCTTGATACCAATATCCCTCTTCTGGTACGCTACCCCTTCTACAGTGAGCAATAATATCCTCTGCTAACAGTGGTCCAAAGGTACGGCTGGTCGTCCTACAAACGCACGCACTGGATCGTGCCCATCATCGTACTTCTCCCCTTCGGAGTCGGAATGATGGGAATCTTTTCTGCAGTCCAGATATACCTCGTTGACTCGTTCCCGCAACACGCAGCTTCTGCTCTCGCTGCCATGGCGTTCCTCCGTTGCCCCTTTGGAAGCGTGCTTCCTCTTGCTTGTCCGAGTATGTATGAGAGCTTGGGGCTAGGATGGGGAATTCCTTGCTTAGATTCGTGTTTATTGCAATGATTCCTTTCCCGGCACTAATCTACAAGTATGGAGGAAACGTAAGGAGAAAGTGGCCGGTGAATTTGTAACTTGTGGTGGAACTTACATAGAAGACGAAAGATAATAGTTATCAGGAGACTTCCTATATCCGATGGAAGGGGTTTTAGGGTATAGATATAATTTTTATCAATAGTATTCTCCATCATATTGTTGCCTGCTTATTTATAACGCTTATTATTGACTTTAGTAATACTTAGGAGAACCTCGGGCATCTAAGATAACCTTAGGATGGCCGTACTATAAAGGCGCACCACAGATATAATTCCAATATAACTCGCAAACCCACCCAGTTTCCAACCCACTCATCACTCACTATGAAAGTTGTAATAGGACACTTGAACACTGCATGGCTAGTTATTACCCCAGGTAATATAAGCTATAAGCTGAAACGAGAACTCGGTCATTGGCGCTATGGAGCTGCTATTCTTGTCTCGGCTATCCACGTACTCGAGGAGTTGGGCGTCCTTGTTGGATGAAACAATTTCATTTCCACTTTCCCAAACCTGTTAATTTCGGACAACAGGCCAACTGGTCACTAGAAGTAGGCAGGATCGACGAGTTCCCGCTGCAAGACACAGGGACACAGCGGACACTCAGGACATGTTAAATGCCCGACACCCAAAATGGTCGGCACTTCGCGTTCCAGTGCCAACATCATCGGGGCCTTTATATCTCCGAGGAGTTGCGGTGTATACCAGCCGTGACTTCGGTCGCACACTGGGCCGATCATGACGTTGAACTTGCACCTAATGAGCAATAAACAATGCTGCAATCCCAAGTGTCATCGCACAAAGACAGAGAGACAGAGCAGATACTGACATACTTTCACATCATCACCATGCTTTCATACATGTTGCTCCTAGCCGCAACTGCAGTTGCCATCGTCGTCGTTTGTACTCTGATGCAAGCATACACGTTGACAAAGCGAAACATCCCCGGCCCCTTCTTGACCAAGTTCTCTAGCTTATGGTACCTAAGTCGTATATGGACGCGACAGTGCCATCTGGAAATGATTAATCTCCACAAGCAACATGGTCAAGACAACAGATTCTAGCACTACCGCGCAAGATATAAAACCTTGCTCATAACACAAAGGCCCTCTAGTGCAGGTCGCACCAAATGAATACAGTATCAGTGACGCCGAAGCTATTAAACCGATCTACGGCCACGGAACGCGATTTACAAAGGCACGTGACCCCACCCGTTTGGCCCTAACATTACGGTTGCTTACATCGCTGTAGTCTTTATGGTACTCTGCTTTCGGAGTATCAGGTCACGCCAACTTTTTCGTAGATCACATCCCACAGAGACACGCACAGCGCCGACGTCAACTTGCTTCCATGTACTCCATGTCTAATCTGATCCATTATGAACTCGCCACGATGGAGTGTGCAGACTTCCTCAAGGAGCGCCTCCATGAGATTGCGCAGGAGCGGACCGCCGTAGACCTTCATCACTGAATTCAGTATTTCACCTTTGATGTCATCACTTCCATCACTGTACGTATGCAACTCTGCTGACGTGGTGTTATTTCTGACGCTGCTAGTGCGGTAAACGTATCGGCTTTTTGAACAACGGTGTCGACGAGATTGGCGCCTTCGCGACGTTGAATGGTGCCCAAGCATACATTAGCCTGGTCGGGGTGTACTATGAGCTTCATCCTCTTATGTTCAGCATTCAACAGTTCTTTTCAAATTTTGGACTTGGTGGCAACGGGCTTAACGCCATGATCAACTTTTCGGAAGTGCAGGTTAAGAAGCGACAAGTGTTGTTGGAGGATATTGACCGGAAGCCAGCACCGAGTGACGATTTCCTCGCTAAGATCCTGGCGAGGCGCGAAGAATCCCCAGAGTCTTTCAGCATGGACGAGGTATTAGATTCCTGCGCAATGAACCTCATCGCCGGCAGTGATACCACTGCTATAAGCCTCACTGCCATTTTTTGGTTCCTTATCAGGAACCCTCAGGCCTTATGCCAGGTATTTAGCCTTTCTAAGCTTTGATCTGTGATATTGGAAAGGGACTGACCATTGCGTAGTTACGGGAAGAAATAGATGCCAAGATGGGGGAGCAGGAAGAGCCTAGACCCTTGCCGTTCAAAGAAACGCAGGCGATGCCATACCTTCAAGCCGTGATCAAGGAGGCAATCAGACTGCACTCGCCAGCCGGGATATCCATGGCTCGCATTGTCCCTAAAGGTGGCGCAACGATCGCGGGACACTATCTCCCTGAAGGGGTAAGATCGAGTTGAAACCATAGAAGTATTACAAAGCACTGACCGCCCTCATTTTGGACCGCAGCGGGCGTGAACCCCTGGGTGACACACATCGACCCCAACGTCTACGGGCCTGACGCACAAGTCTTCAGGCCGGAGCGCTGGATCGACAGCGATCCTGAGCAGCTCAAGCGAATGGAGCGGTCCTGAATGCCTTTTGGCCACGGCTCGCGCACTTTTATCGGAAAGAATATCAGTATTCTTGAGATATCAGTTTTGGTTCCTCAGTTGGTGTGCCACTTTGACTTGAACATGGTACATCCTGAGCAGAAACTGGTATGCGATAATGTCTTTCTAGTTAAACAGAAGAACATCCTTTGTTACGTCAATGATAGAGTTGAGTTATAAGTGATAGGCTTATACTATTTATTGTTATATAAGATATTAGCAAGTGTAAGCTTTATTTTTCATAGCTGAATGTATGTTATAATTCATTACAACCGATTGTTGGTTCTAAAGCGCATATTAACGTTGAAATATAGTGTCTTATAAAGTAACAGATTCCCAGTCATTCCAGCCTTACACAGAGGGTGCGGTTTCGTAATATAATAACAGAGGTGATAGGATGTAGATTTATACAAACATCGATGTTATGTTGAGAGCTGGTAGGTACATGGCATAGGCTTTAGACCTATATATCTATAATATTAAGTACAAAGTGATAGGCTGTACTAACTAGAATTTGATTAGGCAAGATAGCTCTGGGACCGGGAAGGTTCTAAATGATTAAGGGGTGTGCTAGGGCATTATATGCGATCGAGATAGACAAGTAAAAAGCGGCATTATTGAGTCACTCAACATGGTGAAACATACAGCAAGGCTGCATACCCAAATTACTGTGCTTCAGAAGTCTTCCTCTGGTACTTCATCGTCAAGTTAATCTGATGAAACTTGGTCTTTAACCTGCAGTCTCCTTCCGTCTGGCGGAAGCATGCCCAAGCAGGTGTTAGTCAACAATCAATTGGCTGATGGGGTGTGCTTCGATCAAATGAAATAAAGGACATAACTGAAAAACAGTATTAGTATGAACTTATATGTGCTCTACCATACTAGATAAGATGTAGTAAAAGCAGAAGGCAATATTATACAGTATGAGGGTGGTTAAGTGCACTGGCTATGTTAAGAAGGTTAGCAGGAGCCAGTTCTTTTATATTCCTGACTGTATTAGATCCTACACAATGCTGGCCTTCTGCCCAACAGAATGCTAAAGTGTAACATTAGTTATCCTATGTTCAGAGACGGAAGGATCGCTCTGATCAGGTGGACTTTGACCTGCAAAGCTTCTTCTATGATTATACGAAGATGCGAGCACTGTGAACGCACGCTGTGAATGTTTTGGAAGCAGCAGTCATTCTTGTCAAGGCACGGCTACAAGAAACACGGTATGTTCGCTCTCCTTCGGTATGAAATCTGTAACAAATGGGCATTTGGACTTCGTCGTAGGTTGTGAAGCGAGCTATCCGCCAGCCGCGGTGAAGTCTCTGATCCTACATTTCAAATACGTTTAAGGCTGAAAGGAAAGGGGTTAAATCTCCACAAATGACCTTCCTATTAAGCATGAGGTTTTTCTCTCAATGTGATACTTCCTACAGGGGTCTAGATGTCAGTTAACTACTATATGTATTCAGGTGTAGATAATGAATGTATATTGCAGTCGATGCTGCATAGAATGTGCTGTTGACAAGGATAGAGTCAACTTAAATGGAGACTATTGCCTAGGTTTTCTAACCATATGCGTATAGTTTATTTAAAACATATGTTACTCATATATTGCCCATATACCTATACTATACAGTCTTACGCGTATGACCATATATAATCATACGCGGGATAGAGTTGCTCCGAGTCAAAAATAATCAGTCAAGGAAATCGGCGGCACTAGAACACCTTGACCATCCTCCTAGTCCTACAGTCTAAAATCAACTCTAGTAGATTTGATTTTATTGACCCACTTTAATCCTAGCAGGGCTGATTATTGCCAGAGTGTAGAGTTGATTTAATAGTATTCTTCTGCCCACTGTCGACACTCTCGGCTTAGCAAGTAGAGTAGGCTCGACGACTTAGTGTTGACTTGGCATGATGTTATTGGGGGTAAGTAGGGAGAATATAATATAGAGCATTTGTGGATTAAGAAGAAAGTTATATACCGTAGCAGTAGAATTTAATTTATAAGCTATAGCTAATAGATATTAGAGTATTTTAATAGATAAAGAATATATATTAAGAAAAGTTTTCTTAGGCATTGCAGTAGGGAAATCTCTCTTTTAACTATTATAACTTTGCTAGCATCTTTATAGTAAGTTAATATAATATAAAATTAACTTAATATTAAGGCACTAGAATCTTAATATAATGTATTTAATAAGCAAGTATCTAAGAAATCCCTTACCTTTTAATATCTTTATCTAATTAAATAATTCTTAACTAATAGATATATTATAATCCTTAAATAAAGCTGGAATTCTCCTTGCCCTTTAGGCTCTTTAAAATAATCTAGAATTAAGCACTTAATATACTATTATTATTTATAAGGTTAATTACTATACTCTATAATACTATTATAATATTATTTAATTATATTATAGTTTTATCTTAAATTCTTAGAAATTATTTAATTTAAAAGAGTAAATAATATTTTAATTTATTTTTAATTTAGATTTATAGGGATTTCCTTTAAAGTTATATTTTATAGAAAAAATAACTAATTCTTTATATATTAACTATAATATATTACCTATTAATAAGTATTAAGCTTATAATCTTATTAAGTAATAATTAAAATAAGAAATATATATCTATTAAAAATATATTTATAAATAAGTTAAATATAAAAGTCTAATTATTATTTATAGCTAATTTTAGTTTATATAAAATATAATTAAAAAATATAATATTTAATAAAGTAATAGCTAGAGTTTTAATAATACTAGCTTTATAATAGATATTATTTAATCTAGAATAGTAATTATAGGCTTAAAAAGGTAAAAAAGACTAAAGTTAATATAGCCTAGAAACTATAAATAGATTACTATAATTCTAGCGATTAATACTAAAGGTTAGTTAATCCTATTATTTATTATTAATTTAAGCTAATATTATCTTATAGATTAATATTAAAAAAATAATCTCCCTAGTAATTAAGTTATTATAATAAGCTAAAATAAATAAATAAATAATAAGCTAGGTTTTAAGTAATTAAAATACTTTAATTAATTAATAGTAAAGTAATTAATTAGTTTTTATTATCTCTTAATCCTTAATAATTATAAATATTATTACTTTTTTTAAATTTAAGAGATATTATTAAGACTATAAGATTATTATACTTTATATACCTCCTTATATATCCTATTTACTCTAGCCTCTCAATACTAAGTATTTCTTAATATTAAAAAATACTTATAGTTAAAAAATAGAATATTTAATTAGATATTTTATTACTTATATATAATAGTTGTAATTCCCAAGGGATAAACTAGTCTATACTAGGTTTATATTAGCAGATATATAGGGCATTATAATACTAAGTATAGCAAAGTGTTATATCTCTTAATAGTAAATAGAGCAGGTAAGGTATATTTAAGTAAAAATATTTTATTAATAGCTATTAAGCTAAGTATATTAATTAATACTAAGTAAATATATATATACTTAAGAGATCCTTAAGGGATTACTTAGGCCTAGGGATTATAGTAATCCTAGATTATAAGTACTCTTAGAGCATAGTAATTCTATATAAATATAATCTACTTATAATTAATTTAATAAACTTAGGAAGTAAGTTTATAATTAAATAGGTTAAGTTATATAAAATTTATAGGGTATATATAATATAACCGCTAGGGTTATAATATAATCTCTCCTCTCTATTAAGTCTTATCCTTAAGATCTGCATTTAACTATTTATCCTTATCTTAAAACTAATAAGTCTTAACTTAGACTTATAAATATTCTTATTATATATTCCTAATAAAATATCTAGTTATATTATAAAGTATATTAACTATAAGACTAAAGAGTATAAACTTCTTACTAAGGCTATTAAATTATTATATAAACTCGCAGATATACCTTATTCTTATTATTTTAAATATTAAAAGGATTATCTTATAATAGTAGACTCTTTATATTATAGTAAGTATATTTATTATAGTTACTTGTATAATAATACTTAGATAGCTTCTTTATATAAGATTATTAGTGTTTTGTTTATAGTTTTTTCTTATTTTATTAACTTATTTAATATTAAAATTAATTTCCTAGGAAAAGAAGTTAGAGGATAATAAGAAAAAGGCTAGTAAGGATCTTTTAAAACTTTATAAGGAATTAGCTTTATTATAAGCTTATATTGCTATTGCAGCTAGTTATTTATCTTATATTTAAAAGATAAAAAATAAGGTAAAGGAATATTATACCTTTAAACTTTATTATAGTATTTAAGGTTTAAATAGTAAAGATAAATTAGCTAAAGAATTAAGCTATTATAAGGAAGCGGTTTTTAAGGAGTTATATTCTTTAAATACTAAGAATTTAAATTAAGAGTCCTTAGGACTAGGTAATTTTAATTTTAATTCTTTATTTTTTAGCGAGACTAGTAAAAGTTCTTTAGGAATTATTAGGCATTAATAAGGTTTTCCAGTAATTCCTATATATTCTTATTCTCTAAGTAGTTTTTCTATTTAATTAAGTATATTATTTATTTATTAATTTTCTTTATATCTTTAATTACTTCTGCTTTATAGACCTTTAGTCCTTTAATTTCTTCTGGTTTATTGCCTACTTTAACTTATATTATATTAACTATTAATTTAAGTAAGGAAATATAAAAGATTAAATAGAGCCTAACTTTTAGTAGTAGGTCTAGTTTATAGTTATTTTCTAAAATTTTCTTTATAATTTTATATAGTCTAATATATTTATAATCTAATTTATAAGAGGGTTGTTTTATTATAATGTTTTTTATAGCTAGGTAAACTATCTTTCCCTCTTTAAAGGTTAATCCTTTAACCTTCTTAGCATTATAGTATTTTTTTATTCTTTTTCTAATAAATTTTAATTCTATTTTTATTTCTTTATATAGGTTTTTTAATTTATTTGCTTTTAGGAATTTATACATTTGCGGGTTTGCTTTAGGAAATTGCGGATTCCGGGTAAGGAAATGGTCTGGGTTTATTGCCACTGTGTGACCCACAGTTCATGCCTGGCGCTGCCCGTATCCTTGCTTTCTTTTTCTGCTGGCAGTAAATGTTAGCGCAAGAATAAGATACATGCGTGGAATAACACAGTACAACGACTTGCAATCAATTCTTTCCCACCTAAGACTGGATAGTATTGGCTGGTGGACCACAGGATCATCCGTGCTATCCTTCTTACAGCCACTACAAGCATTCGGTTTCTATGGTTGTTCCTAGACACTGCCACTTTTGGACACGCTGCCACTTTCGGACACGCTGCCACTTTTGGACACGTTGCCAGTTTTGGACACGCTACCACTTTCGGATGTTTCTTACAATTCTGGCCGCATAATTAATCGAAAGAAGGACGACAATACACCGGGATTGAGTTGATTATCCATTCTCATAACACTGTAGAGCGAACAAGTATGCAGTCCCGAACGAAATCAGAGGCCGCCCTAGTTTTCCGACAAAAGTTCCCAAGCCAGATTAAATCGTGGCTAAGCTTCCGCACTGCACATTGTGGAATAATAAATGAGAATTAGCACTCAAAATTCTCAGGCCTTATATTGCTTTCAATTATTGCTGCTTATCACGGCTGACTGTAACGGGTTTCAACTTCCATCCACTACAAATGTAGGCCATTATTCAGCTTGGTGCAACAACTTCTAAATAGCCTACACCATTGTCTGCGACCTTTGAACCGTACATGATCCTAAAGCCAGGTATCGACTCTTTAAATCGCTAAATACGCCCCGAACCACGTTGGACGTCGGAAAAATGTTACACTCTAGAAACGAGATGCCATATTCGATAGGCTCGCCGCCCAACGTACTATCGAATGAAGCGATGATAATGCTCCCATACCGCTCTATGCAAAGATCGCTCCATGCAAAGATCGTATCGAGCAGAAGTTGCCGGGACTTGTGCTCGCCATGGATGATGCATTTTCACATCATAACGATATGCGAGCCGATGTGTGCTGAGGCTGTGGCGGAGTTCGTTTACCTGCCTCCTTCAACCCGATCGAGTAATCTTTTGTGGAGCTAGAAGACGTCATCAAGAAGCCTGGGCCGGAAATGTCTGGATTGTTCGACAAAGGCTTCTTAGTGTCCCTGTAAGCATGTGTGAGGAAACATGTAGCGAATGCCAGAGGCTATTCCCGTTACGCTGGGTTCGCTATTGACGAGTGTATTGAATAAGTGCTATAGTGGAATAGATCAATATTTACATCAGTAGATTATTAGACATACTATTGGAGTTTATAAAACAAAATACATTCCTGATGCGTAATATAGAATCACAGTTTGTCAGTCATCTTGATACCTTGAACGGACGACGGCAGCCTTGACACTTTGGTTAATGTAGTGTTCAATGTATCGATCTCAATAAATGTGCCTCAAAAGGAGACAGTCGACTTTTACGATGCTGACCGCACTACGGAAGCCAGCTTTCCAAAACTTATCTTCTGCTTGGTCGTAGAGCCAGTCCATGTAGTCGTCTGTACCCCTGTCAATCGGTTTCGGGATTACCAAACCGGGTAGGTTAATTATTGATGGTGGAATAGTTCCTACAATTAGACGCTGGCAAGGCACACCCTACCTTGACAATCTTAAACCCCTATCGACGGCCCTATCCGCGGATCAGTTTTAAGAGCTTACTAAGGCAGTCGACGAAATCAATCGACCAGATCTTCAGCACCGGTGAGCGGGTGGGGTGCGCGGTGATTGACGATCCCTCAGTAGGTAATTGTATGGTTGCGGAGGTGATTATGGCCCACCTTCTGTTAATTACGTGGCATCATCGGCAACTTCATTTCTAGTCTGTTAAGGCCTCGTGAATAGTTTGTACCTAGTTCAAAACACGGCGGCAAAGGAAAATACTAATACGACCAGAACCTCTTTACAAAACGGCGGGTTCATGTCTTGTCTTAGCTAAACCTTTTGTGGTATGTGTCTATCATTTAACACTGATAGGCTATTGACACTGAACTCGTTACAGTAACCACTCACTGTACGGCATTCTCATGCTCCATACAGTCATATGAGACCACAATAAGTCAAGACATGTACACATCCACTGGGCCGGATGCTATTGGACCTCTTCTCAAGTACATTGCGATATTACCCTATGAGCCTAAAACGACAACCCTCCATAATAAGTTTCCAAAATCTCAGTTTAAGCTAAGGGCCTAGTGCAAGACAATTTAAAGGACGAAAAGAGATCCTTAAGTCGGGTACAGTTGCATATGGTCAACAAGTGACACAATGTAAGTTATATATGGCAGTTCACGTCCTCGTCCTCATGTCTCACTCCAGCTGGTTCCTACCTCATGCCAGAGTGCGGAGAATGCTCCAGCTACATACAAGAAGATGAACCCAATAATCGAAATTGGAAGTGACGCTCTCAATAACCATTCTTTCGCAAGAGGTGATGCCACCAGGGAACCAGGCGGTGCTCAACATAATAAAGGAATTGGTGTTTCAAGCTTCCTCGCAGCACTGAGCAGTGGTTTCATTATTTTCATGTTGCAGCTCGTACTCTTCCTATTGTTAAGAAATAAACTACGTCGCATCTCGTGAGGCTATCCAGGTACAGTGTCATGTTCTCGGAAGCTAATTATCGAGGGAATAGGATGAGAATAAAACAACAAATTCGCCCAAAGCAGGTGGACTTGGAACCTGTGGGTTTCTTCGCCTCTATCAAACAGTCATGGAATAGAAAGGATCTAGACATTGCAAAAAAATGTGGTCTAGATGCGTACTTCTTCCTTCGCTACTTGAGAACCTTAATCTTTCTGTTCACCCCATTGTCGGCGCTTGTAATACCTGTGTTGATACCGTTGAACTATGTCAATGGACGAGGACATCATCTTGATGCCGATCGATTTGCTAAAAGTGGTGTCAACAACTCACAGGTTACTGGTCTAGATACTCTTGCCTGGGGCAATATTCGATCGAGTAATAGCCAACGGTACTGGGCTCATCTTGTGATGTCCGTTGCTACTGTCGCATGGGTTTGCGCGTTGCTCTTTTATGAGATGAAGGCATATATTAAAGTACGGCAAACATATCTCACGAGTGCTGACCAACGAATGAGACCTTCAACAGCAACTATCCTTGTCGATTCCGTTCCTACCCAAATTTGTAATGACAGGGATTTGCGAAGTCTCTTCAACCATTTTCCAGGGGGTGTAAAAAACATATGGATAAACAAAGATTTGACGCTGCTTCTCCAAATGATTGATAAGCGAAATAAAATTGTCCAGCAACTGGAAGTTGCCGAGACAATCTTGATCAAAAACACACATTATGCTGAACAAGGGCGCCGGAGCAAAAGCAGAGCAACCCCTCACATCGTTTCAGAAAACATCAGGATACAGGAAAGGAGCAATGAGGACAGTCGGGGGTTCTGGACCACTGATTGCGAGAAGTACAACAGTAGTGGATTGTGGCATATGTTCCTTGGTAAGCGCGACCGACCCACCCACAGACTCCCAATTGTGGGATTAGATTGGTTGTCCTGCATTGTACCTTTCTCCAAAAAGGTGGATACTATAAGTTGGTGTCGAAAAGAGTTAGACGAGCTTAACGGGAGGATTGAGGAACATCAGCAGCTTTCCGACGACCTCCTACCTGCGAACTCAGCATTTATTCAATTTAACACTCAAATCGCGGCACACATGGCTTGCCAGAGCGAGATCCATCACCTTCCAGAACACATGACACCCAAAAGCATTGGATTCTCTCCCGACGAGATAATTTGGCCTAACTTAGCGTTGTCTTACAAATCCACTTGGGTTCGTACGATAATGACTTATGGTGTCTTGATCATGACGCTGTCGTTCTGGTCGGTTCCAGTGGCTTGGACGGGCGCCCTGAGTCAGGTAGACCAACTTGTTCAAACCTACGACTTATTTTCCTTTATAGATAACGCCGAAGTACTCAGGCAAATTACCTCAGTGATTGCCGGTCTATTACCAACCATGGCCTTGGCAACCCTCTTAGTCCTTCTACCAGTGCTTTTACAGTATTTGGCGGACTTCAAAGGTGTCAAGACCTACTCTTCGAAGGAAGAATTCGTCCAGACCTTCTATTTTGCCTTCTTGTTCATACAAGTGTTCTTAGTCGTCTCCATTGCCTCTTTTTTCACGGCTTCGATCAAAGAATTAGTGTCGAACGTCCAGGATATGGAGGAAGCTAGCGAAGTGGTCAAGATCCTTGCTCGAAATCTTCCTAAGTCATCAAATTACTTCTTCTCTTATATGGTGCTTCAGTCCTTCTCTACAAGTTCCGCGACGCTTCTCCAGATGAGCAGTTTGGTTTCACATTACATTCTTGGTCCATTATTTGACGTTACCGCCCGAGACAAGTGGATTCGAAAGATGGGACCACGTTCGGTAAAATGGGGTTCCACCTTTCCCGTTTACACGAATTTCGCATGCATCGCACTAATCTATTGTATAATATCCCCACTCATCTCCGTCTTCGCTGTCCTCACCTTCGGCCTTATGTGGCTTTCACAACGATATACAATCTTGAACTTTTACCAAACTGATCACGACACTGGAGGAGTTCTTTATCCTCGCGCTCTTAATCAAACTTTCACTGGTGTATATGTAATGGAACTATGTCTCACTGGGCTTTTCTTCCTCGTGAAAGATGAGAACGGAAATGCTGTTTGTTCGGCACATGCAGTAATTATGGTTTTGGTTTTAGTGGCTACAGTTCTTTTTCAAACATTTTTGAATTGGAGATTTGCACCCCTCTTTCGATTCTTACCAGTAGACTTGGGAATGCAAAATGTAACAATGGTCTCCCAGAAAAAGCAGGTTAAAAGTGTTTCCCAACTCCAACAAAGGTTCTTGGGGGATACAACAAACATGAACGAAGCGACTGGAATGAAAATCAGCTCTCTTGATCAAATTATTGGTTCGATGAATGAAAACTTTCCCACGACCTTGAGAGATGTACCTGAAGAACACAATAAACTACTTATTAAGGAGGCATTCAAGCACTACGCTCTCACTGTCAGAAGGCCTACCATTTGGATCCCCCAAGACACAATCGGTGTCAGCGATGACGAAATTAATCAATGCAGAAAAGTTTCAAGTTCTATCTCTATGTCCAATCTGGGTGCCGGATTAGACGACCGCGGGCGTGTGGTTTGTCGTGGCAAACCACCAGATTTTTCGGAGTTTACGTATGTGAAACTTTAACTGGAGATAATTGTTCCCAGAAAGTCGTTTAGAAAGTTCTTCACCATGTGGTTTATAGAATTATTGGACAGATTATCCGAAAGTTTGTGTGAATTTACACGACTGTTAGTTATCTTAGTACAATACACATCCAAAGTCTTTCGTATTGATTTATTGGTGTCTACAGGGGTCATACGCAATCGTTGTATAAGATCAAGCAACAGCTTGTTCCCGGTCCGGAGCCAGGAGTAAGTAAGCATCCGCTTTGAAGCATATGCATACAACACCTTTTGCATCTGGGCCATTTTTCATGCTCAGCCCCGTTGCTGAAGATACTGTCACGCTCCCAGAAGCGTCGTTGAGTTACACCTTTGGATCTGGCATTAGTCCACCTCAAGCAGTCCAAAACATGGCTTAAATCTAAAGTTTAATTTGCATTTGTGAATCGGAGCAGAATCTTATTAGTGGCTCAGTATTGTATTTAAAGATTGTATGAAAGGTTTGGCCTAGCCCTTCCTACGCTTCTTTTTGTTACAGGAAAGGTCGAAATCGGTTGTTCATCCGAATTTGTTCGGTTGAACAGTTGGTCTGGCATCTTGGTTACTTATCGAGGCCATGAAGTTTTTTGAGATCATGTTCTTGAGTCTCTAAGCCGTACTGTACTGTAACATCCACCTGGAGAGTCAGCATCAAAGGCTTATCTACTGTACCATGAATTTGATAACAATTTGCAGTGAAGTCGCAATGCGCTTTTTCATTATGCGTATAAGCTGTCAAAAAGGGATATCTATCTACTGTGTCCATACTGTTGGTCTCAGCTCTGTAGCTTTGCCTTCTATTCGACCCACCGAGTAGTGCAGGATCACACCTTGCGTTTCAAGGTCCGGCCTTTGCTTTGCGTTTTCACCACCTAAAACCAGCAAATGTCACCCCGTCCCCGTTTCCGAGTTTCGCCCTCGAAATCATTCGAGGCGCAGAAAAGGCAAGAGATTGAATCCGTTGGCGCGACATCATTTGGCGTTGGTGAGGTAGCACGCCCAGATCTTTGCTCGCTCCATCAAATGCCGGTATGGTTTCAGCTGCAATCCAATCCATGGATACTTCACAGTTATATGCCTATCTCGGGTTCCACTCTTGCTTCGGCCGGCAGTCTTTCGTACATACACAACGAGTCGGTGAACATCTACTCCCACCTCATCCCAGCCGTTTTATTCATGCTCGGCGGGTGGCATATGGAGCATTATCTTGCCAGTGAATACCCAAAGCTCACCAGCGCCGACTCAACTGCCTTATTCATCTTCATGTTGGCGGCTTTCGCATGCTTATCATTGTCAACAACGTACCACACTTTGATGAACCACTCCCAACGCGTGGAGCATCTATGCCTGCAACTGGACATGCTGGGTATAGTTATACTTATATCAGGTGATCACGTATTGGGAATATACGTCATCTTCTGGTGTGAAGCCTGGCTACGATATGTACACTGGTGTATGGTCAGTTGGTCTCGATGCGCATACTTTTATTATCCCCGTGCCACACCAGATAATACTCATGTTAACAATATTCCTTTCTCGGACAACAGGTTGGAGTCTTTGGTATCATCACCGTGATCGTCACATTGAACCCCAAGCTTCAAGGCCCAAAGTATCGCCTCCTGAGAGCATTGTCATTCGTGGCGGCTGGCATGTCTGGTGTTGCGCCATTGATCCATGGAATCAGTGTCTTCGGCATGGCGCAAACGATAAAGAAGGTACTTCCCTATGCCCTGGTAAAGGCTGCGTGCCTCGTGTCCGGGACTTTCCTCTATGCGGTAAGTTTCCCAGTTCTGCAGACAAGAGAGGAAGGCGAGTTTAACACAAGCGGGTCTCAAGACTAGGTTTCCTGAAAGGCGATATCCTGGCTGTTTCGACCTATGAGGTTCCCACTCGATCTTCCATATCCTAGTGGTGTTTGCGGCTGTTGTCCAACTGATAGGGTATCTGGATGCTTTGGACTATGCCCACACGAACCTTATCTGCTCTTCACGTTGAGTTACGTAGATTACGGTGTATATCATTTATGCTTGAGCCGAAGACGCTCACTTCTCCACGAGTCCCGCATGCATTTCGAAAGGACCATCTCTTACGTTACTGGCGGTGGAACAGACTCAGCCAATTCTATGCACGGAGAACGGCTAACAGGGCAAGTCATCGACAAATTGCGTAAGTTGAGCAGGGCGGTGATCTGAAGCGTGGTGGGACTAGAGAGCATGTTTGCTCGGACCACAGAAGAGCTGAAAGCTTGTCGCCATCTTAGATATCGTGCGTGGAAATCAGCTCAGCAAAGCACCGACGCGCACTCTATTGGTCCCATGTTCCTCATGGCCATAAGAGGTCGCTAGCGCGTTCAAACGATGGTGACGTAGCGAACATAAAAGTCGTAAATAAAACGCAGAACAGTGATGGCAGGTTCTACAGTACAGCATCTTGTGTTCAATGAGTGTTAATTAAATAAATCCCGACTTCCTGCCCTTAGCAGGACACTTTATCCGACCGCCTTTTGTCAAGGCACAGTACGAGTCTATATCCTGCCTACATCAACTCGAGGTAAAAGCCAAAGTCGGGTATAAACCGACACAGCAAAAATGAAGTAATATGCAAAGCACTATCGCCCATTGCCCTTTATGAACTTTGTGATCCAAAGACTACATTACCCGACTTTCACCATTCAGCAATCGCATCAATTCCATTTCTTCACTCTTGTGATTTGTGGGACGGGGTGCCTATGCTGTCGGATGGCTGAGCAGCAGGAAACGTCTCAGTCCAGCATTGGGCTACGTCCCGAATCTCCTTGATTTCCTCTTTGTTTCTAAACAAGGGACCCCTGATTAGTTGATCTTGTGAAAACATTACGGGATGATCTCCGCTCACTTTTTAAGTTGGCCTCGTATGCTAAAAAGAGTGGCGGTTAGTTAGAACCTCGAACAAGATCTCGTTGGGTGGCTTTACGTATCATTCAATTCCTGTAACCTATGCATTACATTAAGTTAGCATTGGACGAACGCCGTCAACTTGGATACCCCAAAAGCCACATACTCGGAAAAGTGTTCAGCAAGCGTTTGATTAATACTATAGCAAAAAGTCATCGTCAGCGAAAGGGCGTTTCTCTCCCGCCAGGAATCTCACGCTGTCAATGGAATGTCTCGTCTTGGCCGAGAAATACTTTCGCTTGGCCATTTAAGCAATGTTGGCACAGTCGGTTGCGATGGTTCTGCTGCATGTGCGTGTGTGGGGTGGCTTACTCTACTACTCTGCACTTGAGCTGAAGCATTATGCCTTTGTCGATTCGGTCTGCGAATGATCATATTGACGGTTCCAAAAATGAAGGCTCTGGATTCCTCGTTGTTTTTTTATCTCGTGTAAGTAGACATTGAGAGAGTGGAGATAGCCTCGGAATCTTTAGCATGCCATGATAAGAGCCTCTTCGTATTTAATTCTTTCCATCCTTTACATTAGCTACAATAGAAACCAGAGAAAGAAAACATAATAACGCCAGAATCCATACGCCCGTGCTGGGATTATCTCCCATAGCCAAGCTACTCACTCTTACACACACACCCCCTCCCACTCTACCTGTGCATATTACTAGAGCCACGCTTGCATGGTTCAGAAATGGCCCAGGTGACAGAACAGCGCGCAAAAACGGCCATTTCTGGGCCGGGCGCTGGCGGACTACCTACACCTGGAAGAGCCAGATTGAGACTAGACGACTAAGAGAGCATTTGAAAGAACTACCGTACTGATCGGCTCTCAGGTTGTATATTCATAGTGCTGTATAGAAGGAAATGAAAGCCTCAAACGAGCAAAGTCATCCACCTCCCAGGCGACTGTCAAACATTCAATTATCTACACTATTCTAAATCCGTGTCCTGGATGACGGCACAGCGTACGAGAACATTTTTGCGTCAAGTAACGGCATGATGAACAACGCTCACATGGTGAGTGGCGTGATGACTAACGGCGGTACGGCATCGAGCCGTCCTGTGGGCTCTGGGATCCAAAAGCGGAAGCTGGCGTACGCAGGACAGCGACAAACGCAACCCCAACATCAGCCTCGACATCAACACCCGCAGCAACAGCCACGATTGAGGCCGCAACAGCCGCCGGCGAAGCGACAGCAAAACAGACCAGGCCTGCAAACAAACAATACCATGCATCCTGATACGCCTGGCATTGGTCTCTTAGCCTCCCGGGTTCATGAGGCCCCCGGAGATGAGATCGATGACGTTGGCTTTGACGAATTCATGTGAGTAGCCGTACAGATATACATATCACCACTATTCGCGTCTGACGGTTTAGCACAATGCCTTCGGAGTTATCTTACCCCAAAGGTGGCGAAGAACAGCTCCAGGAAACGGCCGATGCAATTTCGTCAAAGCTAGATACGTGAGTTTCCATCATCATCATACCGTCCAGCATACCCAACAGACCATGCGACGATCATTTACCAGAGGCGCTGACGGGTCTTCAGGATATCTGAGCTGCTGCGACGAATACTCGAGTATGTTTCGCACAGATTTTGTCCCCAGGCTGTTTCACTTCTCTATTCTACAAAGATGAGGAGAACTCCTCTGACACAATTCGTAAGCTGAATCAACTCCCCGAGGACCACGCACAAGACACCCAACAAGATGGGACCGGAGAGTACGTCGAAGGGTTCGATCCTGGCACAATGCCCTACTGAGGCATCTCTCATCTGACTTAGTAGAAGACTGTGTTGAAGTGGATGAATGGCTAGCATAGTGACCTATCAACATGAACTTTTCTAAGGCACGGATAGCCGAAGACTCGATTTTTACTCGTCGTGCTTACATATGAACTGAATCCAATGGTCATCAATTCTATCTTTGATATGTTACGGTAGTCTCATTATTGACTATCCGAGAATAGTCTGTTCTTTTCAACGGTCGGCGACTAGATTACGAACCCACACCGGCCTTGTAAGGCGGGAAGGAAGGAGAGCTAGATGTACCGAGTACCGTACAGTCCGGACCAACATTGAAAGGCATCTGGGCTCTGACCCCGTGTATCCCGGACAAGCGCCGCTACCCTTGAAAACCGGATTACGGGTATATACGGGACAGGCTTATAGCGTTACGTTTCCACATCCAGAACAAACCTTAGTCGAGGAAGGGGGGATATCGGTCGCTCTTATTAGTTATCTATCGATAGCGACGTCACCAAGAACCACGACGGTACGCTTGTGAATCTGGTTTTTCATCCGACACACTCACAGTCTACCCACTATCGACTTCCCTGAGCTCCTTCTACAAGGATGGCGTTATTGCAGCTATCAGCCATTGATACACAATACCATAGGTACTACCGGACGATTTGGGCTGGCGCAATATCCTTTACGGCGCTACATCTGCTCTCCGCCAAACGTGCAACTACCGGCCTTTGCATAGGGGGGTAATAGAAGCGCTACCGTGAACCACTGGTGGGTTCTGTCTTGAGGCTGACCTCGAGGAGACTGACAACAGCGACTGCGAGGATGTCTGCCGTTCTTGTCTGTTTATCGCTACCAGGTGCGACCATCGAACAGGGACAAGCCGGCAACTGTCTTACGCAGGTAGAGTTTATTCCTGTCAGTCGACCACAACTTGAACAGGTAGCCCTCGGCGTAGAGTAGTTTTGTGACACGAATGCTGAATACTTGATGATGATTACCACTGTCGGAATGAACAGTAGAGTTGAAAACAGCAGGTCAACTCAGGCACCAGCAGTATACTACAAGAATGTTGATAACAAGCACACTTTCGCTGGCGGGAATACAGAGGCCACATGGCATGGGGCCAGATCTCGACGCGGAGGACATCTCGACGCGGAGGACATCTCGACGCGGAGGACATTCTTGTTCCAATCGCAAGATACCATTATACAACGGGCCTGTCTGTAGGGCGATACGCCAGCGAAGACATAACCATCAACAGTGACAGATTCAGTACGCGCCTCGTGCGGCTGCGACCCCGTAGGAACTTCATAGCATGTCAGAAAGTGAAGGGAGACAAAGGCAATAAGTTCAAGAAGAATGAAAGAGGGAGCTGGGGCAGAAATAGAAGTCAAGGATGAGAAAGACAAAATAGAAGGCGGTAGGTTGGATTGGAACGTCGAAATCCATGATGACGCCATGACCACATCCTCTGACGTCATCTTGATACACCACTGTCCAGTTTCCACCCACGCGCCCCTTGACTCTTTACTCTTTTCGATCCTCGCTTACCAATAATTCGCTCGACAGTCCAGAAACTGCCGTTTTATTGCCAAGCACGAACGCTTTGAGTTCTTAACGCTCATACACTGCTCATGTCGCCTCTGGTCCAATTGGCTCGAAATGGCTCCCAGGTGCAACTCATATTGTGTCTTGGAGGTTCCCTTGTCGACTCGCGGGACGAATATCCAGTTTCCACTGAGTGATGGGCCTTACAGGAAAAATGAAACATCAACATGATGCAAAGCAGAAGGCAAAGGCCCGAAAGAGCGGCCCAAGCGTCTTGCGCAAGACCCAATTGTTGGGCAAGAAAGGCAATGTGCTATCTCTGGCACTGTACGAGGAACCAACCCATCACGAGTATAGGATCGCAGCCCATATACCGAAAGGGAAAAGCATCCCAAACCTCAATGAGATCGTACGAGGGCATCGCTCCTAGACCGAGCGCCACTGTCTAACGTGTGAATACGATGCTGATGGGATGTAGCTCGCGAATTACCTAGACGGTCGCTCAACACCCATAGAGCCGTCCTCGTCCCTCAAAAGTCGAAGGAGAACGCGCAGCTCCTGCCGGAGGACAGCACATTCATCCTTTTCAGAGGACTCTGGCAGCGAGAGTGGAAACAAGGAACAGAACGGTAGCCCCGAAGGTGTTCGGATCGAGGAGGTCCAGGGGTCGTGTCAGTCATCGAGCGCTGCTTCAGAGGTGATTTTATCGGCTTCTGTTGCACCCACGTTGTTGCCAGACACTGTCCTGTCACAGGACAGTGCGCTCTCGACGCCAGCTATAGTCAATGCCAAAATGTCTGACGAACACGAACCATCAGTTTTGCATCCGATGCTCAACTCAGTCCAGGATATCATAGACCAGCCCGGAGCGGGGGGAACTCTTCCGAGCCATTCTTATGTTGACGAATGGCTCCAGGAAGGCCCGGGAGAGCAAAGGATGAGTTTTATGGAAGACCTCATGGGCCTGGGAGACGAATCACAGATTGAAACTTGTCATTTGACCGCGGAACATCCGGAGGCCTCACAAGCGGTAGTAACTCCGCCGCATAGTAGCAATAGTCGAGATCGGGCCGACTTGCTTCTACAGACTGCCAGGATCCCTAATAGCACATGGCGGTTGACCGCCCAGAAACTCCTTAGTTCAATCGACAAGATGCTAGAGACGACTTGAATTTTAATAATGAATGGAGTAGGTAGCCCAGTACTATAAGTTGCGCAACAATTTTGAGATGGTATCTCGTAGCATACCTATGATACAACAATATAAGATGACGTTAGAGTAATGTGTTCAAGGTACGATCCTTCCGTGCCTTGCAAGCGTTGAATACAGTCGCAGCAGCGCAGAGGATCGCCAGTTATATCAACACTCTTTTAACACACCTTCAACGCACCTTCAACGCTGAATACTCTTGAAGTGACAGCCTGATTATTCTAGTAGCGGGTAGTAAAAGTTCGCGCTACTGCCTTCTTTCTTGCTCAGGCGAGCCAGGCCAATCAATTCTCCAATTTGTCGCCGAACCCATAACGATACCATGATCACTGTTACCAAAACCGCCAGGTCTGAAGCCAAGAACATAACCCACTCATTCGAGCAGTTACCAGTGTGCCACAGTAACATGCCGATAGCAAGCTCTTGTATGACGACGCCGAGGAGGAATAACGGTGACCAGCCTATCACCAGATTCACTCTCTCCAATCGGCCCACCGGCTGCAGGATGGTGACCTGGTGCATGGCGGTGCTCGCAGCTGTGACGATGGTGACAATAGCAGCACTGGTCAGTACAACCGCCGCTACACAGGCAATGCCACTCAGGGTGTTTATCTGACATAGGCCCAGTATAGTAATGCCCAGCGATAAGCTTGTCAACCAGGCTATAAAGAGCTGAAAGCCATCGCAAAAGGGTAAGATCAATTTTGCGATCAATGCTGAGGAAGGACTGTGATCTTTATGTATTTACTGTTAGCCCTAGATAATGCGAATTTTTATAAACTATATTCTTTTTTTTTTTGTTTCTCAAGCTTACCTTTGCACATAGTACATGTAGGGATTAGGCTTCCTTCGCCAAGTTCGATGCCATGTTCATGGTACATGACTTTGAGTATCCGGACAATCAATAGTTACGGACGAGCGCAGTCGCCACAACAAGTAAGAACAGGCTCTTTTCGTCAAACTTCGTACTGTACTGTCTCCTCTTTTAATTTGGACTGCTTCATACAGCACCCTGATAGGTTTAAATAGTACCTTCTGCTTTGCCGGCGTGATGCAGTACGTACATTCACCATTGGAGCTACAGCCAGTTAAACCCAACTTAGGTAGCATTCACATGCGACCGAATCCTCCCCCCTCCCTCATCCCTGGCATGGCCGGGAGACTGAAGAGGACAAACGACCCTCATCTGCTGGCCGTAGGCAACTACGTGCCGAAGTCTTTCATTTGCCATCCAATCACTTTCGAATACTTAAGGTCTACAAAGTCCTGCTACAAGACCCTCTTCGACCCAAACAGCATCCTCTTCGTAGGGAATCCAAAGATGGAAACTAACAGATTTAGCAGTGATAAGAACGATGAGAGTTCAACCAGCCCCAGTGAAACAAGGGCTTCCTTACACGAGGACCTTATGACTAAATACCGTGAGATTCTTATACAGAGCGAGAAAAAGGCGGAGCGGGCCCGCTACGTAGCCGAGAAGATCGTCTCATGCATTCTCATTCTCGCTAGCCTTGTGCTACCGTATTGTCATCTGACTATGCGCCATCTCCCCATGTTCCAGAAGACCAAAGGGTTTGTGAGAGAGATTGTTGGTGTGACAGCCGCCGTCCGGCCGTTGCTAGATGCTGCACCTCCCTCCATCTTTCTAGCCCTTATGCTGTCATTAGGCACTTGGTGGTTTTACAAGCAAGGTTTGCGCTGGCTGCTGTCTCGTGCTCTCCTGTAAGTCGCCTAGTTACGCTTGTTCATTCACGAAGGGAATCTAATGCGGTTTCGTCCAGATCGATTGCCATCAAAGCGGCAGCTTACGTCGTCCCGCCTCCCATGTCTACGATCATCGATGCCCGTTCCTCATATACATTGCTGGAGACGATCTTTAGTCTAGCCCGCACTCTTCTTTTATGCGGTCTTGTCGTATTTGCCTTTCGGCTGGCTTCGACTGTTATTGCCGCGCCCAAACGACTGAGGTATAACAATTAAGGTCAGGCTATGACCGATGTCACAAGACCATAATGCTGCACTCTTTCTTTCTTGCCCTTGGGAAGCCGCCATGTACATTTTGAACTTGAAATCCATGGAAACACAAATAGGCCAGTTATAGATGCCATCACAATTGATTTGCCATAAGCGCAGCTGGTTCCTTACCCATTTGAAACTTGATTTAGGTACATGCATTGTAAAACCACATGTCCTGCAGAGGTACTGATAAAAAGAAAAATAAAAATAAAAAGAGTCGTTCAGAAAGAAACGCATTTAACTATGTGGCAGCCCCAGTTGATCTTTTTTACAACCACATCTTTAGATTTTATTCTTAGAATGAATTGCGAAACCCATTATTTTTTGCTACCATGCCAAAAAGTAACCTACCCTGAACCTCTTCCGCCTTCGGACGGGAACAGGATTTAAAGATTCGGGAACGGGCCCGTTGGTGCCGAGATTGCTTGCCATGCCCCACCCTTCTCAGCTGGTCTAGCTGCAGCCTACCTCTTTCGCCATGCGCAGCGTCGGACATATGGATGTACTCTCGGGGAACGCAACGGTCCGGGCAGTAGTGGAAGAAACTGCTGTAACCGCCTTCCAGGACGTACACGTCTGGGTATGTTAGTCCTGGATAAATGTTGCGTTCTCTGTCCCTTGAACGGATGGATGTGGCTGTCATAGGTGCTCTTAGGAGCGAGAAC
This sequence comes from Fusarium venenatum, assembly GCF_020744135.1. Lineage (NCBI taxonomy): Eukaryota > Fungi > Ascomycota > Sordariomycetes > Hypocreales > Nectriaceae > Fusarium > Fusarium venenatum. The sequence goes on from NW_027072131.1 coordinate 101,047, forward strand.
TCGCAGTAGAGGACGATGACAAGGCGATTCCACGTAGGCCGTTCGAACAAGCCATCAATCACAAAGTCGTCAATTCCGACTGCACCCTTAATATGGCCTCCGTTGAATTCGTAATCAAAGCGACAGTCGATGATCATCTTGTCGTCCACAGTTTCGTCAAATTCCCCATTAAGGAAGCGGATAAAGGTCTGCTGGTTGATGCGGGGAATCCTGTCCACAGATCGGGTGGAGAAGAAAGACGGAAGAGCGGCTGCTGGCCCGCCACTGTCCAGAGGCTTCCGGTTCCCCGCTAACATGGGGGCTGTTGACGAGTAGGCTTGGCGGCTGCGCAGATCCTCTGCAGCGTTCTCGGCCGCATCAGTCATGATGGTCAACGGATTGAACAAAGTATGGACGATGCAGCGTGATGCCACGGGTTCGCAGACCTATGGGATTACCTGGAAATTGGTCCTCGAGAACCGAGAGAAATTATACGAGATGGTAATGCAGATCACCTTTGCGGATGAGTTGAAGCATCATCGTGCTGCTCTGTGGAGGGATGAAAGCATCCCTGAGTAGAACAAGCCTCGATCAAGGCGCACGCAAAAATGGACGAAAACCTCGAACAAAAAGAGGCCGAAACTGGCTCGAAGGATTGATGCACACATGATCCCAGTAACGGCCAGAATTGGGTACACGCAACCAACACACACGGCCAGGTTGGACTGACCCATGGTCCTCGTTGTTACATGGTAACCCCTCCATGATCCATCAGGTGGTGTTTCTGACCTTCCCCGGAGCTGCAGCGGGTCAAAAGCACAGACAGCTGATTGGCTTATAGCAGAAGGGATCTCTGAAAGATTCCCGTTGCAAATCCATCTCACATCGAATCAACGTCACATGATTGAACAACACTGCGAGGACGGGACGGAACTGGGTGAATGAGTGTGTGCGTGTGCGTGTGCGTGTGCGGTTTATTTGTTTATCTATTTACAAATGGAAAAAGCTGCCCGCCTGCCATCGTAGCCCCTCCTTTAGAATTGAGACAGGGCATTCATTGCCTTCGCATCTGACATGACCTGTTGATAACTGCCACTTGATGCGCCGGGTCGTTTTCATGTTTCCATTCTGTCTGCTGACTGACATTCACTCTCCATTAAAGCCAGCGCCTTGGTCCTGCAGTCGTGGTAGGAACATGCTAAATTCTATACAGTTGGCGGCCATTGTCCACCAGGAGTATCAGAACCCGTCAATTGAGCATGCATTTCTGTTACCATTGAGAATATCTCACTTACAGCATATTGCCTAGTAATAGTCGGAGATTAGAAAACGAAAAGGAGGGAGTAGGAGGAGGGTAGAGCGAAATGGTAGAAACAATACAACAGCACCTTTTGTCTCCTACGCATCTCCTTCAAAGAAGGAGAAGAAAAAGAAGAGAAGAGGTACAAACAACAAAAAGAAAAAAAAAAGAAGAAAAAAAGGTGAAGGAGAAAAATAGCAAGAAAAAGAAAAGGAAAAAAAGGCGGACATAAACAGACTAGAAACAATATACAAGGGTTTTGGTATTTGCCTAAAGCTTTACTTACTGTTCTAGGAGCTGGGTGACACTGGGCCAACTTTATTAGCAGCGACTCCAAAGCAAGGAAAGCCCAGGACATACAGCCTTTTTAGTTCGTTCATCCTACAAGTACAGCACAACTTAGTCTCGATTGGTCTTCCACGAACACAGGTAGGTTTTCTTGTTTTGTCTTACTGTTCAGTGCAGTTGGATAAATGCTGTGAAATCCTGCTCGTCGAACACCGTTAGCTCGGCATCCTACTACATGGCGCTGGATGCATTATAATGGGCGAAGGAGGTAGAAACTGACTCTGCAAGTGTAGGGTCACGTTGGGGCACGGCGTCCGACCCGACCGAGAATTGTTGTGGACCAAGTGCAGGCATCTGGAATGCGGGCAACTGGAATGACTGTTGAGGCTGTACAGACGGCAAAGTGAGTGGGAGAGACGATGTATGGGTCGAAAAGTTGTTGAGTCCTGGCCAATACTGGCTTGTCTCGTCTGATGGTGAGACCTGTTGGAATTGGGAATGTTTCGGTGTAGCGGAGGATTGGCTGTGTCTGTTCCGTCTTGAAAATCGGCTGCGCTTCCAAGTTGCATTCGTTCCTGGCTGCCGTACGGGAGGATGGTATCCAGGAACCTGTTGCTCACTGGCGCTACTCATTATAGCTATGTATGCCTTTCAGAATCACGATAAAGCAAAGACTGGCTTGAAAACTGAATATTGTCAGTCGAAGATGTGCTCGTAAATGGCTGGCATGCGCACAATCATTTCTGGCCTTCCTTTGTCCGATGTTCTGTTTATTATATGCCAGTGTCGATTCCGACCGCTTGGTTCAACCAGGGACGCCTACCACACACCCTGGGCGATGGCAAGAAACGAGCATACCCTGTTCATCCTGCATTCTCTTGAACAACCAACGGATTGTCTGTATGAGGCAAAGGGAGAAAATGGAATCCTGCTGTGCTGCGCTGCGCTGTACTGCCGTTGTGATTGTATCCGTGATGGTGCTGCACTGCACAATTGACCAGCAAGCACTGACTGCACGTGATACTCTCGCGATTTTTCGAGAACGTAAAAGATAAGATACAGCGAGAGCCCGATGCAAAATGCACAGGCGAGCCGATTCTTGTGCTTCGTGAGGGCGTGATCAAGCTGGAAGAGCACGCACAAGGCCCGCCTCGCTATCAAAATGGCCCATGTCATACGGGGCTCCATAGTGACTAACCAAGTTGCGTAATAAGAAGGCCATGAGCCAACTCGTGGCGAGCCGGCAATTATTACAAGACGAAAAAAGGTTGGCACTAGATGGCCGCGCTATTCTTATCTTTCCAAAATCCAATCCTTCTCGTCGTCAAAATGTGATTGGTCATATGAATACAATCCGTCCTACGGTCAATGTATGCTGTTGGTTGTTAGCGCGAACAGGCGTCAAGGAAAGCGACATGGGAGTATCATTTCGACTGGCCCAAATCAAGGCAAGCTGCCCTGATGCCGTATGATAACCAACCCATGCAAGCCCTACAACCCTGTTTCATGGCCTGAATGGCACGAATGGGTCATGGCTGGAGTTGTTTTTGTTTTTTACAAGCGCCAACAAGTTACGACATTATTGATCACTGTCTGCGTTGATCAACCAACAGCGGCGCCGATCTTTATCAAAGAGCTTCAAACCGTCCACGCCGCTCTAATTCCCAAGTGAAGACTGTTGGTTCTTGTTCATATGGGCTGACAAATAGCATGGATCGACGGGGGTCACGGCACACTCTTCAAAAGGTACGAAATGGTTACGAAACAGGAATTTATTTTACAACGATTAAGCTTCCCGGGAGGGAGGGTACATGTCATTTTAAATGGGAGTGACGACGAATCTCTGTCTGGTGGGGTCCCTCATCATGATTACAAGGAGTTGCTGTCAGTATTGCGGGTTGATGGAGTTCACGTAAGCCGCCTGCGCTTCATTTGAGCTGAAAACCCCGCCTCATCGTCGTGGAGTCTTTTGCGATGACTGGCGGATCCAAAGGGTCTCTCCAGCTTCTGTTGACGAATTAACGACTCAAGAGTGAAAGGAGACCCGCTGATGTGGCATGGATCACCCGACCCCTCCGACAGCTGAATGTCAAAGAGCTCCTGTCGGCTAGATATGCGAAGTTTTATCTCTAAAGAAGGATTGTCGTACGCTCGTACGACGACGGCAGCGGCGGCGTCAATGGCAGGGGTATAAACATCGAAAAACATGCAGGAGATCGGCCACTTTCCGCGATAGAAGGTGGAAGCGCCCTGGTCAAGCTGTCGCATCAACGTAATGTGCTCGGGCGTTCCAACTTCGAGTCTACAGGCGATACGGCCGAAGCATTCGTACGCGCCGTTCACCCACTGGGGCGGCCGGGCCGGGTCAAGCTCAAAGAAGAACATTTCTGCCCGAACACACCGTGCCAGCTGTCTTATCTCTGGCGATTCCAGAGCGCTCACTCGGGCAGTTTCTGCGATATCCTTCAATCGACTCGTGTCGTCCAGTGATGGCTGTTGACCGTTGAACTTGACGTCGAGGCGAACGAATGTGCCGCGCTGGCCTTCTCGACGTTGGCTGACGACCTGTTTCCACGCCCTGTTGCAGTCAGCCTGCTTGAAAAATGCACGAACCAGGCGTGCGGGGAAGGTTGCGACCCAGCGTGGCTGGAAGCGGTGCTTGCTGTGCTGAAGCTCCTCCTTCGACGACCCTGTTCCTAGCGAGACTACAATGCTAGGCTCTGGAGCGTCCGGAAAGAGAGCGGCAACTTCGTTAATGGCGATTGAAGCCGGGTTGTTGAATGTGAGCCCACCATCTTGGAATCTGACGTCGCCGTCAATGGTATCGTCAGGATAATAGCTAGCGATAGGGTTAATTTTTCCTCTTCTTTCTTGGCCCTCTGTGCCTCAATTGGCCGGCTGCAGGAAATTGGGAAAACGGTCAAGGAACATGTTATGTAGAAAATCACTCACTATGGCGCGGCAGTACAGCACCGTAATCTGGACCGGACATTAGCAAACGGCTTTTTCATGCGCTGCGTCGCGCTATGACCACCTGAACCTAACAAAAGAAAATATGACAGGGGGAGAAGGCGGTAGGGAGATAGACACAGTATTCTTAAGTCGAAACCTCTTGCATATCCTAATTGACTTACATCTTATACAAAGGGGCAGAGCTCAAGCCCCGTTCTGTTGTTAGAGGTTGGTAGTCTGCAGAAAATCGATCAATGTTTCGTCTCCCTCACGTCACAGTTTTCCGATGATTGTCGGACTGCACTTACCTCCGTCGCACGGTCGTCGCCCAACGCCGTTGTAGCTCGTTGCAACCAACGTGCTCGTATCCTGGACAGTTGTCAATGTGATGCCAAGCATGGCACCCATTTCGCTTAGCGAATTGGAATCCATGATACTACGGTGGTTACCGTAGACATCTTGCAAAATCGTCTCGAGAGGCTGAGCCGAATATTTACTACCGATCGCCAGCGAGAGCACAAATTCCACCAGACTGGGCATCAAGGGAAGCAGTTGCACCATGAACAGGCACAAGCGGATGACCATATGTTTCTGGAAGGACAGAAGGGCGAGAACATCAAGATACTGGATGCATTCATCAACAGTCCAGCCGTTGATGTAAAGAGCGCAGGCTGATAACGCACCTAGAACAGGACCAGATTAGTATTTGGTACGGTCATTTGAGGCTGCAGCAACGCTTTCTATCCGCGACGCCAGCATCGATAGGGACACCTCACCTGAGCTTGTGCCAAAGACAACATCAAAGTGGCGCTGTATAGGGCAGGGCAGCCGGATAAGTTCCTCCAAGGCCCGAAGGAACTCGAGAGGTACCACGGCTCGTACACCGCCACCATCCAAGCTCAGCACTCGCGCTGTCGCTGTATCGGGCCTCATCCGGATACGGCGCCCTTCAGCCGAAGCACCGCAGAGAAGGCAAACATCTAGATTGAACAGATATGCATCCGTGTTCTCGGGTGGGTAAAACGAGGTGATGCATACTTCGCAGAAAGTGTGGCGGCACGGAAGGCAATACTGCGGGCGGCGCCGCAGACAGCATAGACATGTATCATCCGAACGAATCAACGACCACTCTTCTTTATGTCTACATATCTGTTCTTGGTGTGTGGATGCTACAGTGCTGCCGAGGCCGCATAACTGCTCAAACTGCACAGTCATTTCCTCCTGGATCTGCTCGACGAGCACGGAAGCAGTCATTGAAGGCTGTGAGGCTTTACACGGCGACACAGCCGCTTCGACAGCACGAAATACGGGGACCTGATAGAGAGTCTGGAAGACATGGCGGGGATCGAAAGCTGTACACACACACTGGTCAACCACGGCGACAAGACGTTTGGATGGGGCGGGAAGAGAGAAGGGGAGGACATCAGAAGGGACGTGGATGACAGCAACTCACGATGCATTCCTGGCGAGTAGTGGTCTAAGAGCAGGCTAGAGGCTATTGTCGGGACAACAAAATCGGATTCGGATGCGTCAACATCAAAACTCTTCTCAACAAAGTTGCTGATGTGGTGCGCTAGATCGCAAGGGACCGGCTCCTGTGCCCTGGAAGCTCGGACAAAGTCAAGGGCTGTCCACGGGGAAGCCGTGGCCGCAGAGGCGCTCAACTGCATCAGTTCCAGATTGTGGCGAAGAGAGAACAAGATACTCGACTCTTTCCGTGTCCGTTGAGTCTGAACCAGAGAGTGCAATATGTCTCGACGCAACGTCTGCCGCCCTTTCCGCTTTCTGGTGTTACTGAGCTCTAGATAAGTAGCAGATGCAGGGACAATGCGAATTGATTGGAAATAGCTGTTCAAGGATGAGGTGGTCTCACCCGCATCTAAGCGACCGAGAGCGGCCTGCATCTCTGAACGATCGTCCTGATCTGTGACTAGGAACAGACGGGGGCGAACGGATGAAGTGGAGGCATGACCTCTTTCAAGAAGCAGTTTGAGACGGACGGCGGTGCTCTGCACCCCACCGATGTCCCTGACAAAGATACACACAACGTCCGCGAACGGAAACAAAATCCTGTGGAATACGTCACCCACCATCTCGGGTATATCTACGGCTGCTGGTGCTACGGAAAAAGTCTCACTCTCCACTTGATGGCATTGAGCGTTGCTAGCTGTTGTTGGCATGCGGTTGTGGGTCGGCCATTCCGCGTCGGCAACAAGAAGCGTGCTCTTGTCGAGACCATCAAATGCCGACTTTTGAAGGTGAATCTCACCCTGGCTCCTATGGACAGCGTAGCTGCTACAGTCAACACCAAGGTTTGGAAGTACAGAAGCCTTGGTCTTGTTGCCTATCAGGAGAACCAAGCCGGTCGGACAATCCGCTTGTGCTGACTGGGCAATGATCCGTCGAGGTCGGTCGGATATCTCAAGAATCACCTCATTACCTTTCTTCCACAATTTGGTCCACCCAGTATGCTTACAAAGGCTCATCATATACAGGGGGAAATAGTTTCAAAGTAGTTGCTTCTCTGTTTTTGGGGGTTGCGACTCCCTTATAGTTTTGCAGAGACTGCGACGCAGGGATATAGAGAAGAAGTGGCCTATCCAGATATGGATGCGTTCCAGGCGCTCTGAGCCTGTTCATCGTTGCCTTGATGACCAGGATCGGTCGACCACTGTGATCAAGTGATAACTGCTAGTCCATTATCGTTCGCAACATTGACGGACAGACTGCCATATGTTGACATGCGGACCCCGGACTAGGAAGAGGTCCAGCCAACTGACTTGCTGCATCCCATAAGCGTGATAGGCGTCGACTCCCGCAGTCACCCCCACAAAAGGTTTATAAAGCATCAATTATAACAAATTACTTTAAGTCTCGTAGTGGGTGTATGTACATTGAGGTCCTTTCCTGTAACGTAACCGGAACTACGAACAACACGTAATAGAAGATGCAAAACTCACGGGATGAGCTCATTAGAGATACGTAGGTTACCCATACTCCCGCACATATCATTACGCACATAGCATCGACGTTCCGGGACGGTACATAAACTTTACGACGCTGTGCCTTTATCATAAAACTTCACCATCTCTGTTTCTTCTATATCTCAATCGTGATCTATGTGCGCCCCAAGCCACAAAGGTCTGGCATGTGCTTTGTCCATGTGCTTTTTCTAAAAGCACATGGCCTCAGAAGTACTCATTCAAGAGCACCATTGTCCCATGTCTCTGTTCATTGGTCCATCCTTCTTTTTGTCACATTTTGCCGTGATAGCTCCGTCTCGGCTTTCCTTTTCTCTGGATCCGAAACCATAGAGCCATCGTGTTTCGATGGTGGGATGCTGTTGTTGGGATGTAGAACCGTTTCCGGGTAAACAGCAGGCTGGAGCCGAGCGATGGTTGAGTTTTGGCGGCTCCTTTGATCGTTTTGGAACGGACACATGTTCCATGTGGGCGATGGGGCGACATGGGCAAGTGTCTGTTCCTGTCTAGTCTCAAGAGATCTTATGTAGTCTTGCTGTTTGGCCAAAACCCAGTGGAGATGCTTGTTTTCGTGGTCAACATGATCGTATTCGACTCGCAATTTTAGGCAATGACCCTTGTATCTTTCGCTTTCTTCTTTGGCAGCAAGGAAGGATTTCTGCCAGTGGTCTATGGAGTTTTCGAGATCTGTTCGGGATGGCTCCGTCCAGACAATCCTAGTTGGCGACTGACCTTGATCCGCCATCCTGAGTTTAGGGTGGATAAGGGCTCTGTGACGATGCTGGATAGAGGATGGAAATTCAGCCCCGTCAACTGAAGGTAATGTGCTGCTTTATCTGCCGCCAGAGCACGGTGGGGATTGAAAATCTGGAACAGTACTCTACCGACCAAAAACTTGGAAATTGCTTGAAGTCAGCGGTTCAACATTGCACTAAAGTGGACATAGGATTGCTTTGCCTCATAAACAAGAGAGTTTCTTGCGTTGTGGCTAGAAGTGAACACTATTTACACAACCTCTTTCTATCATACAAGTAGAACAACCTGTCCTCATTCTTTAATCACCAGATATGACCGAGGAAAGGCTGTCCTGCAACGAAAGCATATTTGAAGATCTGAAGTAGACTACAGATACAGTAGAGCGTTACTAGATACGAAGATGAAAGCTGGTATTGACTGATGCCATAATCGCGGTGTACCCAGCCGTGGGCAGTCCGCGACCCAGGTTGATATTCTTTATTTTTTGATCCATCCGTACATGTCCCCACTGGATCAACAGCCGGCACCTGATCTTCTTATGTAGTAATCAAAAGTCTTTAGGTCTTTGCAAGCTTCCGTGTCGGGAGAGTAGCCGAGTGGTGTTTCAGTAAAAGACATGAGTTCTGCCCATGTTTCGGTCACGTCTCGACTGACCGACGAGGCTATCTTTGAAGCGCATCTGGGGACCATAGGCCGCGTCTGAACTCTCCGGGCGAAGGGCTTCGTCTTCTTGTTCTTCTTCATACCCTTTGTAGGCCGGAGCTGGGGTTCTGAAGCAGCATCAATAGGAACTTTTTGAAGCACATATGTCATCACAGACGCTGTGTTAACCCTAGGAACCTGTATGTCGAGTCCAAGCATACAGTATCACTTAGTCTTCGTAGAAGATGATTGGACTCCGCAAATTATCGGAGATGAGAGACTTGATACTGCACAGTACTGTATCCTACGTACGGTAGTGTAGTATGTACTACATATCTTCTGACATAGAACGTCTGATTACGTCCCAGGCGATCTATCGGAACCGGTCTCGGTTGGGATGACGTTAACAAAGGATACAGAAGCCATTTTTGAACCACTTGGACTATTTACGGAGCTAGTAATGGCCACTCATGTTTCTATTCATGGCGCAAAGCGTTGTCGACATTTCCACATCAAAAAGGGCCGGTTTCCCGCTTCCTTCGACCCAACTTCACCCACGTATCATGGATGACTATGAGAAGTTTCGCAACATATCATGCCAACCTTATTCTGTGGACATGCTGGAAATGTTGATGGCAGCCACTAACATCGTCCATAAGCGCTTTGAAAACTGTCCCTCCACTCTTCTTTCTGCCAACCTGACCCACTTTCCGTCTCCCGAAGAAGTCAGTCGTCGCACAGCGGTTACGCCTGTGCAACAATTGTTGCCACCAGTTGATGGCAGCTGGATTGAAATCGCCGATAAAATATCAAGATTACCGGATCCTCCAGAAGAAACCAATGTGACTACAGCAATGTGGAATCTAGTCCGTGGCGGTCCGCTTGAGTTGCCAATCGTAGATGAGTACTTAGATCTGCTTCGAGCCACAAGCCTTCACACAGCAATTGCCAAAGTTCGACCGTTAAGTCAGGACGAGAACATGATTGGCACTGAGGGCTTGGATCGTCCAACAATTATTCCCTTTTTGTGCGACCATGACTGGGCCTTTGCAGTAGCATATCACGACTGCATTCACTGGTACGATAGCAGTCCCAGCAGACAAACTCCATCCTTTTCTGCTATAGAAGCGAGACGCGTAGTTGAGGGCTGGAAGGGGCCGCAGCACAGTAATCCCAACGATGTAGGCATCTTCATGCTTATGGGTATCAGGCTCGTCTTGCAGCGCAAGCCTCACTTGAGCCAGAGGGCTGCGGATCAGATTGCCCGCACTTTCCGAGCTCGCATGCTCGGTGAGCTTCTTGCAGGTAAGGTTGAGCCAGATGGGCAACGCCTTTGTAGAGAAGGCGTCATGCAGGCGGCGGAAACGGATGAAGGATCCATGTTCGTTGCTCAGCCACAGTACGAGTACAGTCCCGGTGCAGCACCTGAGGCGGACTTGTTCACCGAGGCATTATACATGCAGGAACAAGCGAACGGAGCCAACCGATCATCACGTTCTATGTCTTCTGTAGACGAGGTCATCAGTGCATCTCTAAGGCGCCAAGCCAACTCTCCACGACCAGCACTACGTCAGATGTCCTCAATTGTAGAAGACAATGAGGTGCCAATGGACGAAGATGCGGTCCTAGACGATCTAGTCACTGTCCATGGTAGTATCTCACCACCTGGACCACAGGAAGAGATGGTCGAGCCGGAACCGGATGCTCATCCGTCATCTGCAACGACCGCTAATACGTCACGTAGAAGGAAAGGTAGGGCACAGCAAAACGACATGTGGGCCCAAGGAGATACTGCAGATGGCACCCGGAAGACACTGAAGCTAGACGTGAACTCCTTGGTAAGCCGTAAAGTTATTCTTGAGAACCTCGCGGCTGCTCTGCAGTGTACGAGACTGGCAGTAGCGACCGAGGCATACGACAAGTGCGTTCTCTGGTTCCTTGGACAGGATAATGCTATGCAGGGAAAACTTCAGCAGCGGTACTCAAGGGTTCTCTTTGTCGAGAAAATGGAAGAACAAGCACGGCAAGATGTTACGATGAGTGGTATAAACGACAAACAATGGAAGAATATGAAGCGTGACTCACGGAATTGGAGGATTTGGAAAGACGTTCGGGATGCCGGTCGGGAGCATGACGACCTAGGTCCGTTTGTCACCCTCTGCGCATTTCCCGGTAGCATGGACAGCAAGTACCTATCAAAGAAAAACCGTGACAGTTTGGTGGCCGATTTGAAAAGGGAATTGAGAAGCGACAGGGAGGACGAAAGCGGGGGACAAAGGAGAAGTCATTCTTCCTCTCCATTGCGCCATTGGCTCCGGGACGCACGTCCACTGTGTGATGCTATACTGAGTGGGGCTTTGCCAACATCCCCGCTCAACATCGAAAATCATGATTTAACGTTTGCAGATGAAGTAACTGATGAGGATTGGATACTCTACACGAGCATAGACTTAGCTACAGGCCCTTGGTAGGTTGGGCCATTCCATTGAACTGAGAGATTGGAAAGGTCATATCTAGCTAGAGTTGAATAGCGGCGTGCGGTGTCTTGTAGTTCCAATATGACGGGTGTTGCTTGTTCTGAAAGCCAGCCAACTGCCTCTAAGCTAGATACAAAGCACTAAACTGAAGTGGGACAGGAACGTCAACAGTACCATGTAGGATGTGCCATAACAAGGTTGTAAAAGCTCTTAGATGAATAAGCCAGATAGATTCTTCTGGCCTAAATTTAAAAATCTGACGTTGAGAACATGCTCGTTTCCCTGGTAAACAGCAGCACAGTTTAGCTCGATATAGTAAACAGTCTTCTCGTTCATCACTGTTTCACTTTGACCATGACTAAAGCACTTTCCAAATATTTGACTCTCCTTCTACACAAACGATTACCATAGTTACCGTGGATGGATACATGCATGACTGGATGCATTTATTTGACTGTAGTACACCCTTGATACTGTCAGTCTTTCTAACGATGGGAGCTGATTGGTCTTGTCATGGGGTTTCATGTTATCAGATAACTTCTGCCATTGAGGAGATATAATTCATCTGTGCTTGAATCTTCATGCTTTAGTCATTTCCGCTTTATATCCTACTCTCTTCCCTTCGTTGCTGTTGCCACCAAGGAGCCAATGTCTAAATCGGCGGACTACACCGGTATTTGGCCTATCTGTAAGGTAAATCCCGTGATAAGGTGGCGGGGAGAGATATTTCTCAAGCCGGCAATAACACCATGGTTCCCTGTTATGCAAATTATGGGATCTATCCCACCTCAGACATGCAATAACCCCCGTTATATTCCACTTAGATGTGTCCTCATGCAAAGGGACTGCCTCTAGGCTCTCCAAAAACTTTCGTATTCTTTCGTAGGTACAACTGTCCTTGTGAGCCCGGATATGGCCTAGAAAATCAATGATATCCTGAGGTGCGAGTACTCGCCTTTCTCCAAAGGCGACCGGATTCTTTTCATTATCAAACACTTTGGGCCTTGCCCAGAGCCACGCATGCGCAAGAAGTGAGACCAACAGGTCACGTCCAGCAATATAGAGTCTTCGCCTTCCTGATGAGGCTTTACACTCTGGCGAGGAAGCAAGATTGGCCATGAAAAGAGACGCTTTTTGAGTACGCGCTTTAAAGGATCCTTCTTCAGTCACTTTATGCGAGAAAGAGCCGTGCTCGTTCAAGAAAAATATAGAATCATCAACCCATTGTCCACTCAGCTCAAGGGCCTCCAATTCCGCAAGCTTGATCAAAGCCTCTTCCTTCATCATTTTAGGCTGAATGTAAATAGGCGTACATGATATCTTGTTGAGGTGCATCGTGTTCGCAAAGTGTAGGGGCATGTAGAATTGATAGAACGGGACGTATACAGTACAGTACATGAACGACAAGTGCCAGAGTAAAGACGGCTTGCGTTGTGACTCTTGCTATTTATAACCTACAAATCAGCGAGCTGGTAAGGCTTACATACACGCCCCAAGAAACCTTCAATCTGCACCGCGCCAAAGCCGGTTTTGGACCATTTTGGCCAAGTTTTAATGAAAATTTTCTGACACTGGGTTCAGAGCATATGTACCTACAGCACTTTTGCCAAGTAGTAATAGTAGACTTACTTACCCTATTGCTTAAGTTGGTATCTTATTTTCTATAACTACTTTGACTGCTTCTGTTATTCTAATAGTAAAATAATAATAATTTTAATTTCAACTAGAATTTTAACTAAATTACATTATCCTGCAGCTAATTCCTTCTTTCCGGCGCACTCTTGTTTTTCTTGGTCTACTCAATCAATTTATAGAAAAAACCCGGCTATCCCTAATCTACAAGCTCAAGAAAAAAATATTATTGTCTTTGAATGTTTTCCTTGTCTCCTCCAGTATTCCCTCGACTTTCGATTCAGCCCACTTCTGGCAATCCCTGGTTCTTTTTTCCTTACAATTTTGAACCTCTACTTCCCACTCATCTAGCTTTCTTCGTTCCTCCGCAATCCGCTGCAGCTCCTCATCCTGCAGCTCTTTTGCTTCTTGTTCTTTGCAGCTCAAGCCCTCGACCGCCAACCCGATATCTAGTCGAACCTTTTGAACGGTATCGCTGTACCCCTTGACGTTCAAGATCTCGGTAAGCTCGAATGCATCGTCTAATAACTTCTTCATCCTAGACCAGTCGATACGCGTCCGTTTGGCGACTATGTTTTGGATATCGACTCCTGATTGTAATAGCTCCCTCCTGTGTTTTGTGTCCAAAGTCTTAGTCATAGCAGGAAACTCATTCATCCAAGTATGGAGCGCTACTGCTTCGGCACAGTCCCAGCCGCGTCCGCGCAGTATTCCCGCCAGATTTCTCTGCCCATAAGCAAAACATGCTCCCTCAAGGACTTCTTGTAGATGGACTATCAACTTGTGCTGACTGCTAAAGGGTAGGCAGATTGTGTTCTGCTCCTTATATACACAGTCCTCGCATGCTTCTTCTACTACATAGGGTTAGTAAGTATATTGAAACTTTGACGAGTATGGGCCTGAGTCATATACTTTCCGGAGGTTTCGTCTCCTTCACTGTAGTTTTGTATACCTCTTCCGGATATTCTTCTGCAGTAGGAGGTTCCCCTTTCATATGCGCTTCTTCTATGGACGATTCTTCTTCAGAGGCCTTTGCTGGCTCTTCTTCTGGGATCTCTGCTGAGGCCTTTTCTGGCGCTTCTGCTCCTACCAAGAATTCCCAATCGGAAGGTTTCTCCTCCATAGTGGGCACATCCATGTATTCCTCTTCTATTGCCTCGGGCTCCGTATCCTTTATTCCTTGGTCCTCTTCTGCTGCGATCTCAGGATCGCAAGGGTAGTTGTACAGTAGCGTCTTTTCTGGAGCCGGCTTCGGTTCTGTATCCCAAACTACCTCTTCATCGGCAACCCTTTCACGCTCTGCAGCAGGTGGAGAATTCTCTAAGATAGAAGACAACAAAGACCGCAGCTCTGGTGATGTGTTGTTTACTAGAACCTTGATAGATGCACATACCACGTTACAATCATACCTGGCGAATAGGTTATGAATGTCTTCCCTATATGGAAGGCTGTCAATGGCATCCATGATAGCTCTCTTATCATTAGTCGTCTTGGCGGTTTTCTGTTTTACCATTCTCTTGTCTCTTAAAGGTCGTAGATATGTAACGTGGTCTTTCAATACCACATAAATGGCTTTATCGTCGGGTACAAACTGGTCGCACAAGTCACATATTGTGTTGGTTAAGGTACCGTCGAGATTGAGCCTTCTCATGGTGCAAGCACAGTAAGGGTCGCGTGCTTCGCGTGGCGCGGCCATGGCGTGAGTGTACCGAGGAAGTCTTCACGGAAATGATGACAATAGAGTTAGAGTACGTCCAGTCCGTCAGCTAGGGCCAGAGTGAAGTAACGGAGCCCTTAAGAAAGGTGGTTGAACAGATAACAACTTCTACGTTGGCTGTCTTAAGATGCGGGGGCCTTGAGACATTCTGCAAAGGTTGCCTCATCATCACGTCAGACCCTCGCGTCATATGTAAAGCAAAGCTCAATGAACTAGAACCAGTCTATTCTTGCAATTATTACTCACCAGTTACCCGTAAGACATTTGCCACTGCACCTCTGAGCTAACATCTTAATTATATTCTTTCAATCCATATAGTGTTTATCCCTTTACCTACATGGACTACCCGACAGCACACAGGAAGGCCGTCTTTTTAAGCCATGACTGTAGGCGAGTGTTTGGCCAGCAAGATTCACAAATCGTGAAGAGAAAAGACATCCGAAATGCGGTTAGGAACGAGGCCATATCTGTTGCAGACTTCCCTGAGCAGGAAGTAGTTGACATAGTATATTGCCTGATTGCAAATGGAATCTTCCGCGCAGAAGCTTCCATCCAGCTCCAATTTCCAGACCTTTACTACCCTGTCTTTATTGGTAGCTATCAACAAGAGGCGATAGAGGATACATCAGCAGATCAACCTCTATCTACTCTCGTATATTCATATGACTGGTTGGAAAGGTATGATAATCTGGCAGCCACGAGTTGGCCTATCACATTATACTAACACAGTTTCACTAGATTATTTCAGACTGGAAAATACTCCGATCTCACCTTAACCTCTAAGGAAAAGAGCTATCCTACCCATCGCGCCGTGGTTTGTCCTCAATCTTCAGTAATAGAAAAGAAGTGCCAGTTTCAGGACGCCACACAAGGGCCCTCATGCGAAAGCTGTGGAGCCGCGCCAGAGTACCGTTTCGACTTCCTAGATGACGACTCGCAGTGTGTGGACTGCCTCATCCAATTCCTATACCGCCAGGACTACCAGAATACTCATATTGGTCATAAATATGAACAAGAAGAGGAAAACAGTGTCGCCAATAACCCGGAGGAGATAGAATTATCAGATGACTACATCGATAACTCTCATCCGGTCTTGCACGTCAGAATGTATGCACTTGCTGAAAAGTACGACATATCAGCGCTTAAAGACCTCGCACTTGGAAAGCTTAATAATGCACTCAAACAGAGCCCACCACCAGATCGATTTCTAGAAAGTGCAGAGGAGGCATACACGTCAACAGTACCAGAGGACAGAGGAATGCGCGATGTTATTGTCAAACACTTCGATGCCCATCCAGAGCTGTTGGATGACGAGCGCGCGCATGAGACTCCGCCGAACGCACTCATTGACGTACGACTTGCTTATTTATTTTCGTAAAGAGCATGCTGGAAAGCGGCCTGCCATCATTAGCCAGGGCATTCTTACTCCGTGAGCTGGACAATTGCTAGAATATAACTATATATCTCGGTTAGCGATATCGGGCTCTGATTGATCTCGACATAGCTAGCGGATGGAGTAGCGTATATTTTTTTTTGCTAGAAGAATAATTAATGTCCGCTTAAGATACAACGTTGGTGAATCGAATCGTTCACTTATTCTCATGTATACATATATGTGCCCATATATTGAAACAGAGGGGGAGCAGCAGTAGCCTTTGCTATATTCTTCGTCCGAAACATACAACCCTGCCTCACCTCCTCTGTCCTGGGCAGAGGCGAATTATTTCACTTACTTACCAGGCGGGTTACTTATTGACCGCAGAACGCCTCATTAGCCAACCTATCGGCTTCCTTGTTCATCTCCCGAGGCACACGCCAGAACAACACCTCAACATTAGATGTGTTCAAGTCTCCAACAAGTGCACACAACTCTTGAAATAGCTTCGCGTTTTCGACTAGTTTTCGCTTGGCAGTCTTGTAACCATTGGTCTCCCATTTAAATACCCACTCAGTCATCCCCTTAACAAGATAGTCCGAGTCTGACTTGATGACAATTGTATGGAGCGGCCCATAGGGTAATGCATTGTTTCGTACAATCTCTTTTGCCTGTTTGAGTGCAAGGATGCCAGCTTTCAATTCTGCGATTTGGTTCGTCATATTCGGCTCGGTTAACAGGACGCTCTGGTTGTACGTAGACGCTTGGCCAAAGAATACCCCAATAGCAGCTTTGGCATTTACTTGACCGTTACCCCTGCAGGCACCATCAACCGCGATAAATATGCTGTCGATATGTGGTGCAATGCAATCACAGTGCCTGCAAGGATGAGCGTCTTCGCATGCCACATACGTCCAGTCCTTATCATCGTTGGAGACCTCGATCAAGTCTAGGTCTATGCCGTCTCTGTAGCGCAAGCTAGGCTCAAATTTGCGATCCTGTGCCCATGCTCGGCCATCTGGCTGATAGTGCGCACTGGTTGCCATATTTGCGGGGCCTGCTTGGATATGGCAAGGTCGTGATTGAATAGAATCGTGTTACCGGGCGACGCGGTATACAGACTCGACCTGGCTATAGACGGCGTAGCTGCATACGAATAAATGTTATTGTTGATGGATGATCATGCGAAGCTAAGAACATTTACCTCGTGCCAGGCAATTTCAACCATGGGATATGCTGCATGGATGCCTGGGCGCCTAAATCTTAAATAAGGCTCTGGTGGCCAACCCAATCCGCGCATTTATCCAATCAACTCCATATCTTTAGCTTCCAGCCAACAGCGCACCTACCGACCGTCAACTCGCCAAATCAGCTCATATTGATTGATATACCAACCTGTGGAGTATTGCGTAACGCAATTGCCGTAGCCTCGCCATATGCAGTACTCCAGGGCTAAGTGTATAATCGTCTACTCCTCGTTACGGCACATCTTTAGCAAACCAGAGAACGCTGCCCTCCGCAGGAGCAAAGCGATCAAAGCAGTCGTTCAACGTCATCGCTTGGCTGTTTCCTTTTACTCTGAGAAGGACCTCATTCAGACCCTTCAACACCTACTTAAACAAGGCATATTCGAATCGAAAGACACAGCCCGGTCCATCTATCCAGAGTTCTTTCTATCGCCTGCAGTGCAGAAACAAATCGAGCAGGTCCCAAAACCATCTTCTGTGCCTGACCGAAACCTCTCTATTATGGAAGAACAGAAAGCATGGCTGCGCGAGTAAGTTCATGAGAATGGCATTCTTAGTAAGGATATGCTTCTAGCTATTTCTTTAGGATCTTTAATACAGGAGAGTATTCAGATATCGAGCTTGTATCAACCGACAAACTATACGAAGCACATCGCGTGATCGTGTGCCCCTGGTCACCGGTCATAAAAAAGTCTTGCGAATTCAACGCCGCTAAATCTGACCAGACGGGACCTGAACTGACTGAATTTAGAAACGGCATAACGAAGGCTTCATTTAACTTTGGAGACGTTGATCCTCAGGCAGTAGATTGCATGGTGCAGTTCTTCTACTTATGGGACTATAATCTCGGGTCTCTTATGCCTGAACGTATCCTCGACCAGGATGGGCCACAGGAGGACGAAACCGACGCTTCATGGGGCGCAGACGATGCAACTATCCCCAAGGGTCCGCTATTGATCCTTCACGCTAAAATATTTACGCTTGCACACATCTACGACATCCCTCGCCTCAGAGACTTATCTGTGGAGAAATTCGAGGAAGTAGCTCGGTTGCAGTGGAGATCTAATTGCCTGTTGGATGCGGCACGGGAAGCATACACTGCTACCCCATCTGCCGTCCTGGAAATGCGTAGGGCTATTGTGAGGACGTTCTATGATCACAGGGAGCTGCTGGATGAAGGTCAGGTCAAGGTTTTCTTGCGGGAAATGCATGAACTGGCTTTTGATATTTTAATGTACATGAACAACCCTCCGCCTTCACTGGGTTTCACCAAAAGTAAGTGGCCAGCAGGATTTTAGTTCACAGCCACTTCTTGCACCCTGAGAATACAAGTTTACTCACTTAAGTTCATTTAGTTTGCCTGCTGTATTTTTCTCTTCTACCTCCATATGTTCTGTTTGCCCTGGCTAGCTTGTTACACGGTTCTCCGCCAGTCCAATATCTGGTAAGACGTCTTTAGCTTGTCCCATGGCTGCAAATATGTCACGCTCGATGGAATCTCTGATGTTTTTCAGGCTCTCACTCTGATGCCGTTTAACGTCTTCCTCCTCCTGATTTAACTTTTCCCTCTGAGCCTCAATCTCTGCCACCTTCCTATCAGCTTCGTTATGGATAGAAGCAGCATCTCGATTCGCCATGAGAAGTACTTCGTCAATACGCCCTCTGAGCGGTTTAACAGCGTCTAGATATATTGGAGTATCGAGAAGCCGTACAAACTCTTCAGCATCCAGTAAAAACTGGTTAATTTGGAAGAAGTTAAGGTCGAGTCGATGAATGACGACATTCTAAATCTTGCCTACTGAGCTGAGTAGGTTCGAGAGTGACCCAGCATTATCTTCAGTCTCGAATGTTTTATTGTTCCGAAACAAGTCTATCCAGGTTTGCAGCGAAACTGCCTCGGCGCAGCTGCAGTCCCATTTGTCTAGTTCTTGTTGCATTTCTCGCTGTCCGAATGCGAAGCACGCATGCTCTAGTAGCAATTGCATCTGTGACATAAGTCTCTGTCGCGTTCTTATGGGAAAGCGGCAATCCCTGAGTGTCTGACCAGGTCGACTGATTGGTAATTCATCTGCAGCAAGGAAAGTAGTGGATCAGTATATCGCCGGCTCACCTGCGTTAGGAAAGGCACAAACCCACCATCTGCCTCGTTTGATTGGTTACATTCACCATCGAGCGGCTCGATCTCTTTTGTAGGCAGATGTCCAGTTGCTGTCTCTTGCTCTTCTTCTGGCCTTGGTGATGCCTGCTCTTCGAGAAAGAGGTCAGGAAATCGGCATCTTGCAGCATCCATGGACGCGAATATTTCTTGATCGATTAAGAATCTCAGTGAGGTTACCAGAGTTGGAATGCCATATTCATTGATCAGTTTTCTGACTGGTTGTTGGGTTTTCTTCCGCTTCTTAATGGCTGATATGATAGATTGGTCACTTGGGTTGCGATTGGCGATTTTCTTTAACGAGGTCGAGCCTTTAAAAGCAATGTAAACTCTTTGCTCATCAGGAAGAGATGCTTGCTTGACATCTGGTTGCTCGGTATCGTCAGGCTTTTGGGTAGTCACCTCCTCTAGATGGCAGTCTGGACAGGTCACTGTTGTACCAAGCTCGCCTTCGACCTCATAGTCCGCCTTTGCTATGGGACATCGGCACTTGTCGACTGCCGGTGCATTAGACAGTGTCATCGTGATACAGTGATTGACTTGCAGCAGATAAAGATACGGATCAAAGAGCGGTGAGGAAGGACGATGAGGGAGGGATGGACTTGGCTACCAGCGGTAGATAATGACAGCATCATATGTCTCATGCTGCAGCCAATTGAATCCACTAGGCTGAGCTCATCCCCGGTTAGGCGTGTAGGGATAAACAATTTTCAGATGCCATGCAAATCGGAGCAATACAAGCTTCCGAGACATACTTCTACGTAATTTTCTTTGGGCTCCTTTCAGGATTCCTCACATTTGTCGTAAACAGTTAAATAAGGCAAGGTATTTGGATCTCATCTTGACTTTCAATACTGGCGGGCCACAACTCCTACGCTCCATGCGACCTCCTTCTCTAATCAGCAAAGCATCTCTTTAAAAGGGTTATTCCAAACCGGCTTTAGTTACAGCTTCACAGAGAAGTTCTTTATCCAATCCCTTCGTAGTACATCCTTTAAAGAGACTCAATATATAGCTTCGGAACTAGCCACAACGTAAATATCTTTGGTACTGCCCTGACCACAATTGCTATACATGCCCCATATCGCATTTAAAACTGTGTAGTAAAGGAAATACTAAGGAAACCATGTCTCGTCGCAATCTTGGAACTGGTCTACATAATCGACGTCGCTGTCATCAGCATAAAAAACATTCGTCTCGATACCATTAATGCCATCTAAGACCGCATCCTCCCTGCCCATTGCTACTTTTGGGTCTCCCATAAGCTCGAGAGCATTTTTTAGCCTATCACCCGCCAACATTCGGTACTTTTCGTCCTCTTTTGCGATACAGCGAAGAACCTCCTGCTCCTTCTGCTCGAGTTCAGCACGCTGCTTGGCTATTTCTCCTTGAGCGCGTTCAAGTTGCAGTTGTATGAACTGTTTATTTCGTGTGAGTTCAATAAGTGTTGACTGAGCTTCTGAACGTAAGTGCGAGACGGCTTTTGCATATACTGTATCTCCTAGAACTCCGGCAAGCTCTTCAGCAGCGATGAGAAACTGTTCTAGCCCTGCTGAGTTAGTACGCAGGCGATGAACAGCTGTATGCCTGATGGATGCAATCGAACGCAGAAGCTCTTTCGAGAGATCTCCATTGATTGTCCCTCTCATACTACCCTCACGTCCGAGTAGCTCGGCCCACTTACTGAGCTCGACCGATTCAGGACATTCCCAACCGCGTTTTCGCATGATATCCGGGAGAGCTCTCGTTCCAAAGTCATAACAGGCAAGTTCCAATATCTTTTGCAGTTTCTCCATAAGCATATGCTCAACAGGGAATGGCAGATATACCGGAAACAGCGATAAGTTACCAGCTTTGCTTTCCGTAATACTGTTACTAACGTCTGGCGGTAGATCCAGTCATTATATGTAATAACGAAGATCATAATGACGTACCATATAATGCCGTTGTGATTCCTGTCCAGTCCAGGGTCCCTTGACTGTTAGCCCATTGAATTTGGATAATACCTTCCAGCGCAGCCTGTTCACTCCTGGTAGCTTCTGCTTCCAGTAGACTCCTGGCTGCGCTCTGGGCTGTACAAGGCTCGAAGAGGCCGGGGAAACGTTCACTGGCAATCGAGGTTGACTCGTAAACCCTATCCGAAAGGAGCTTCAATACTGGCTGATGTATAGCGTCGGCGCCATACTGAGCCACAAGTTGCCGGATTAGACTGCCCTTCCGTAGATGACTCGCGATAGATTTCTTTACGGGCGGAAGCTTTCTGTATTTGGCTTTCTGGCCAACAAATATATCCTTTGTCGCCTGATAAATTATCTGATCATCCAATTGCACGATCACAGTAGCATCCATATCGGATGGTTCAGAAAACTGAGAAGTAAATGTTAATGGTGCTACACAACAATCAAGGGCCGTAGGTAGATGGTAACAAAATTAGAGTTCCTTCTCCGCTTATCAGAAGAGGACTTCATGCGCAACCCAGTCTGCATAGATGCCTGACGGCCTAAATTTTAATCAGACCCTATAGGTTCCTCATTCAGCACGGCATGAAAGTAGTTTAAATGTCATTCTTTACATTTTTGCCATTATATGCGACTAACTAAAATCCTTAAGTATTACTGCCCCTCGATAGTTTATTATTAACCATCGTGGATGAGTGGGCCACAGGCTAGTTGAAGGACTCTTTGGAATAGTAATCTCCCCTGATACGCGCAGTAGGGGGTTAAACCAAGAATTAGTAAATCGGCAAGTATATATAGCAGCTCTCTTTTTACCTATTAGCTTTTCTTCCGCTAATCTCGCACTTACTGCATTATCGCAATAGCTAACATTCGTAACCTATATATCGCCGTCTTCTGCTTGCCCCCAAGGTGCCTCTCCGTCTGTTCAGCTATATGTGCCACCACGGACTGCCACACCGCCGTCGAATACACTGGCCCACCATCACCGGATGGCCTAGCTGGCCTGGAGCCCCCCTCGTCGTTAATCTATTCAATGCTTACTATGTTCAGCCTGCTCTGTACCTCTATCACCCACTCCGACCTCTCTGACCTCTCCGACCATGTCGAGAAGGCACTGTCAAGTACGAGGACCTTGCTATAGTACACTATCGCTTCCAGCCGCTCCCTGAGGTCAACGTCCATCGGCATCGGGTTCCTGTGGAATCGCCCTCGGCTGATAAAGTCTATGTCGCTGTCGCTCGAGACTGCTGATCGGGCGAGGACCGCAATCCACCACACGTGCGGGTTGTTTCGCGGCGTCGACTGAGCCTTCCTCAACGTCTTCATAAGCAGCTGCCGGATGGGAACCCAGATATACTCGAACCCTCCCTTTTCTCGATTCCGCGCTATCGCCTTGAGATCCACTTGCCAGACCTCTTGCTCGACATCCAGGATGTCATCGATCTGGCTCTCCGTCAACCGCATACCCATCTCCTCTAGCGTGCCCTCGCTGTGCGAGTGAGCGATGAACCCCACCAGGCTCGTCCAGATCGACTGGTATCGCCGTCGTTTACCGAGATCATAGACGGCTGCGAGGCTCTCAAACGCGCCTTGGTCTCCATCCCCCCATTTCCTTCGTCTATACTGTTCAATGCGGCCCGCGGCGCCCGCGGCCATCGCTCTGTCATGGCCTCTATCCCGTCCAGGTCGTTCCAGAAGGCTGACTGGATGGTCATTCGCCTCCGGCGATCATCAGCAAACCGACGCTTCTGCCCCCTTGCGTTCTCCACCCCGTCATCGTCCTCGTCGCCGCCCGTGAACTGCACAACCTTGCGGTTCGGCGCCAGCGCTACTTCCGGCGTGGGACTCGTTGCCGACAGGTATCCGATCCAGTTCCTTTTGATCTTATCTTACTAGCTAAGTGTATGCTGGCAACTACCAGAAACCATTCGGCCTGAGCGAATACAGCGTAGACAAAGCCCTGTGCTTTCGTTTAAGTGATCCAGGCTCCAACGACGACTTTTCCTATATTCTGGGGCGGCATGCTTGTACTCATACTGACATGCAGTGCTTCGCTCCTCGGGGATCGGATCTGGCATCGTTTCGGCTTTCTCTAGTGCCTTGGAGATAGAGGTACGAACTAACTGTGCCGGCCAAAGATCACTCCGTTCTAAAAGCTTTATGTATGCATACGCATATTTGCTCGTCCATCCACACTTGTGACAACACAGCCCGGTCCCATCGTTTACTCCTGCTATAAGAATTTCTGCTATCTTGAGCCTTACGAACCCTCTCTGCTCTTCTAGCAAAGCTGTTTATTAGTCCGTCAGTTACTTATCCAAACAATTGTCGGAGTACTTACAGAATACCTTCCACGGCATAGCAGATTCAACTTCATCCGAGGAGAGAGTATGATAAGCGCCATCGTGGCCAAGTACCAATGCTCGAGTAATCTCCTTGAACGCTTGCGCATTACGGAAGAGTTATGCCGCGGCAGTTAGAAGCATCAGATTGTCAGGGTCATCTCCAGGGGGTCGAAGCCAGGTGTCGCTTGCAAATTCCAGGGCATTCACGCAATCATATTTGTCTGCAACAACAGCAACTGCGAGGACGTCGCCAGCGGGAAGGGTCCGAGGCACTTCCTTGTTCTGATAGTGAACAACCGAACAGATAATCTTTAATGCAATAGCATTGTCTTCAGGCAGCGATAAATGGAATGGGCCATCCGGATCGCGCATGTCTTGGCCTTCTTTCCAGTTTGGACCGAGCATAACAGCGAATGGTTTGGAGACTGTCATCAAAAACATAGACCGGACACGGAGTTTCGTCTCTTCCGGCCCGACTATCAGAATAAGGTCGCCATCTGAAGCAATTGCAATGACTTTGCTTGTCTGCGTGTCTCTTGGGTTTTCCATGCTGATTTGTAACACTTTGTCGGTATTACGAGAAGGCGGCGTAGACAAGGCAGATGATGGCCGTGGGTACCCCGCATTCTATGACACCATTATGTGTTCATTTATCGCTTACCAGGGATGGAACAGTAGCATCGCTGTGTTCCCCCGCTTCTAATAGAGGACGCTGCAGTGGACTGCCATAGATTGGTGGGAACAGAGGCATAAAGTAAGAGATTTAATAAAAAAATTCTGTAGCAATTTGAGCTGAAAGCTCGAGTGCCCTGGAAAAGCTTGGGAACAAAGACCAAAGGAACTGAATCTTAAGAAAGGCTTGATTCTCAACCGATTTAACGTCATTGTGGCTTAAGTTGCGCGGTAAGGCATTGCCATAAGCAATCATGTGTCAAAAAAGGTCTCAACGCTCAAATCAGAAATCACAAAAAACAAGAGCTAACTCTGTCACCAAATAAACTGAAATGTGTTATTCTTCAAATATTACAATAGCTATATGAAATGTCGTTAAGTTATGCCCTGTCTTGTCGCATCCTCTACTCTAACCAGGGATACATGTTAGAAACGTCAAATTCATCATCATACGTCCCAACGTCAGCATATCCTGTGCCATCCGCCCCTAGCAGAGGCTCCGAGAGAAATTGTTGCTGCCTATCATTCCAAGATGAAATCAACAACGTCTCGCTAGTTTCAGCCTCCCGCTGATGATCCAGGAAAGACGATCCTCGATCAATAGTTGCCTCATTGAACATGAGATCCAGGGAAGAGTTTTCGGCTTCTGGCTCAATTGAAGATCCATGCGGAATGTCATTGCTGCCCAGAAGCTGATCTTTCTCCTTATAGAGATGAGATAACTGCAATTGAACATCACGAATGATGTCAGCGAAGAGACTTTGAACCTCCTTGGTGAGTGGGATAGAAAGCAAAGACGCCTTTTCTTCCAACTTAGTAGTTACAGCTGGCGAGAGCTCTTTGTAAAGATAATGGTCATATGTCTGTAGCTGTTTGGAAATAACATGTTTCCAGTCCTCGGAACTTGTGCCATTGTGTATGGTTTTGGTTAACGCGAACTTAACGATATCTCAAGAAACTCACATGGTGTCGGGATGGATGTTTCATCGTCACCAGGAAATAATATCACAAAGATTGCCCTCCAATAGTCGGCATCGCTCTGCTTTTTCGATTTTCGCCTCCGTAGCAGTTTTCCTTGTTCTTCAGTGAACCCTTCAGGGAGATCTGTATTGGACAATGCACACATCTCAGCGAGTCGTTGATGCTCTGTTAATTGTGCTTCGTTCTCAAATGATTTGCGACAGCGTAAACAGTGGATTGGTAATCCATGGACCCGAAAAATATGTTCCCTGCGTTGAAATATAAGCCTGCGAAAGTTAAGAAGGGCATCAGCACTTACTTCACGCGGTAGATAGAATCCCATCCAGGCCCTGAGCAAATCCGTGCTTTGGGGCTTTTTTGGGGATTTCGTTTGTAAAATGGACATGTAAACAGACGCTCATCCTCTGAGGACGGATCACTGGATATAGGCCTTTTTTTCTTGTTCCCGTCTTGGTCATCATCACGGTTTTCAGAGTTACTCGACTCGCCGTGATTCCTTTTCCTGTGAGAGAGGGAATTCCCAGTTGATTGGCTTGACGATTCTTGAGACGACACCCCATTAGATTGACCCTCCCCTGATGGTGTGGTTATTACTCCAAGAGACTGATTCGACAACAAGCTGAATGACTTTGTCAAATCATCTAAGGACACTGGAGTGGTTTCCGTGGACGGAAGAGGAAACGAAGGCCCTGCAATGTCTTCCCTCCTCAATAGGTTGTTGTCATAGAGCGGGGGCGCTTTTGCTCCTACGTCTTCCAGTTTCGTTCCTCCGGCCTCAGTGAAGTCTCCCCCACTGTCACTCAGTGATATGAACGATACTGGTGTTGAGTGTGGCGAGTCTTTTGCCAACGCTGACTTGAAGTAGGGAGGCATTTCCCATAGCTTTTTTTTAGTTTGATTCCTTGCCAAATCGGGTCGGGGCTCAGAAAGTATGGTTCGGTCAGAGAAGCATTGAGGTTACTTTGATTCAATACCACTGGGGAAGTCGGATTAGTTTGTCACTCTGAAAACTCAAATAAGTCCGATACCGGTTTGCTCTCGTAACGCATTACGATGACATACAAACATATTGATTGGTGTCTTTCAGAAGTTGTTGATCCAAAATACATCGCTGCGGTCCGCACCCTTATTGAGGACAACTATCCACGGAGAGAACCGAAGAGCAGCAAACCTCCATATTCCAAGGAGCATCTTGGGTCCGAAAGTGTTTCATTTTATTCATTGAGAAAGAATGAAGAGAAGATATTGCATCGCTATAATCCTTTTTGCTTCAGAATCCCGTACAATCTTACTGCATTGAGCAATCTCTTCCAGTATGATTACACCAGACGCTTGAATCCTTATGGCCTCAACATCACACCTGCGGATGAGCGTTTAAACTTCCTCAGAGAATATCACTTACTATACGCCGACATCCTCGAGGTTTTCAATGGAGATGGTATTACAAAGTCAAGACTTCAGACGAAAATCTACACAGACAACATGTATCAGAGTGCTGGAATCCAGGCCAGACATCTGAATATTCCATCGATGGAGAGTGTTCAAATCACTTTCAGACTTTCACTGCTCGCTCACTTGGCCTTGGATATAGTAAGATCTGAAGAGGAAGCTATTTCTGCCGCCGCTAGGGTTAAAGTCCTGAAGATGCTCTATGACTTCGATATCGACTCCGTCACTACGGAATTCTCTAAATACAACAAAGGGTTCTTGTTGCATGAACGAGAGTTCGTGGAAGATTTGATTCCGGGATCGTTTATCAAACATGTGACGGAAAAGGGGGGAACACCTCATAATGATCTCTTCATGCGGAATACCACGATTCAGAGTATATTCCGCATGCGGCCTCTGTATGGCGAAATCGATTTCGATGCGGGACTATCTACGTTACTTCATCACTACCAAGCTGAGACTGTACAGGTCTTACTGAGCTTTCTACGCCTCAACGTTGCGGTCGTACCACTGCCCAAAAAACACTGCGCCTGGGCCAATGATTATGAAAAAAGAAACCGCGAATCAACAAAACTTGTTTTCCATTCGCTTGTTCAGCTAAGCCAACTAGATTGCATACAGAAAAGAGAGCTGTTCGGTGCTAAGGCAAGCTACCGTACAAGTACCAAGAATGCTAGACCGTCTAGTTTCCAATCTCGCGTTGGTGCTACAACTGGCATCGGAGGTGGAGCTCGCGACGAACTGGAATCTCTTTCTAAAAAGTCTTTGATCGCCCTGGTTCGCCAACAGCGAGCATATATCGAGCGCTTGGAAGAATTGCCGCCGGTTTTGACCACGAAGCCAAGCACGGCGCCATCATTCAATGATTCAAAAGGGTATTTCAAGATATTTGGGCTTGATCCCAGAACCCTGGAGAATATTGATGAGATCTTGAACCCCTATTATCGCGCCTTAGCATTAAAATGGCACCCGGACAAAAATGGCGATGACCCTGAAAAAACCGAGAAGTTCAAGAAGCTACAGACCGCATACGAGCAGACTTGCAAACAAATAAATCGTATCCAAATCAAATCAAATAAATCCAAATCAAATCAAATCAAATGACGGAAAATATTATCCAAATCGAATCAAATCTCGAGGCCTGGATTTATTTGGATATTTGAATTCATTTGGATAAGGGGTTGTCCAACCAGCATTCGCGTTGAGACGAGTCTCAACCCCACTTCTACCTGGGATCCTACCCAGTTTGGTAAACAACTGGCATCTCACAATTAACCCGCGACGCCCTTTCAGCTGATGCTGCCTGCCACAGCACCATGTTTAACTCGCGGGACATGGTCCAGCAGTTCGTCCCGACATATCAACGGTGCTTGTATGCCTCGGACTGTAGCCTGCTGAGCTTCGCAACCTCACCTATCCCCAACAATCCTGCTCCAAATGGCTCAGTCTACGAATGCCAATTGCAGAGCAATACCTTCAATAACTCCTTCGACCATTTCCAGTGACCTCGACGCCCCCCCGAGCTTCGATCCATCCGATACCAACAGAGAGGTGACTATAGACACTTCCTCCTCGGTCGACTACACTGGCTACGAAGGCATTGATTGGAATCGACTTTCAGGGTACTGCATCCGCAAACAAAGACGAAGGCCGCGGACGGGATGGGTCTGGGAGCACGGATTCGATATCGAGAAAGACGGTTCTGGTCGCCGATTCTGGCTCTGCAAAGACTGTCACGGAAAGAAAGCTACGATCACTCATATGTACGACGATGCTTCTACGAGCCAAGCAAACGGTCATATGGAAGATGTCCACCGCATCAATCGAGATGGGCCTATGTCACCGCAGAGGAAGAAGCAACGCACTCTCTTCGACATAGCTGATCTGGACTATCGTCGACCGAAGGACCAAGCGGTGATGAACGCATTTATAGCGTCGTTTGATCCTGTTCGTTTTCAGCATTTGCTTGTACGCTGGGTGGCCTGCGACAACGTCCCGTTCAATAAGCTTGAGAGCCCGTATTTCCGCGAGCTCATGGGATACGCAAACAGCGCTATCATCGAGTCAAGAAGTCTCCCTACCCATACCACAATCCGTGACTGGATTGTACGGTCCTTCAATCGTCACAAAGGCGTCGTGACTGAGATACTTGGTCGCTCACTTGGCCGCATTAATATCTCTTTTGATGCGTGGTCCTCTAGCAAGTTTACCTCCCTTCTCGGCCTTGCCGTGCACTTTCTTGACGACGAAGGGAAGTTTCGCACATTCCTCCTAGGCTTGCCACAAATCGAGGGTCGTCATAGTGGCGAGAACCTTGCCGATCGCGTTAGTGAAATAATTCACGAATATGGGTTTGAGGATCGCATTGGGTACTTTGTCGCAGACAATGCGGAGAGCAACGACACGTGTCTTGAAGACCTAGGCACTGAGTTCGGCTTCAACAAGCAGCACCGGCGGCTTCGTTGCTGTGGGCATATTATCAACCTCGTCGCCCGATCCATTCTCTTCGGCACGGACGCCGACGCCTTTGAGGACGACTGCCAAGCGGAGAAAGAGATCCACGATGAGATAAAACTTTGGAGGTCGAAAGGCCCGCTTGGTAAGCTGCACAATATCATTCACTGGGTGCAACGATCTGGCCAGTGCATTGAGAAGCTCCACAAGCTCCAGCTTATTGAGAACACCGCGTTGAACCTTGAAGACAAAACAACCTACAACGTTGTCACGGATAACGCTACCCGCTGGAACTCGTCTGAGGCGATGATGGAGCGAGGCTACCAGCTTCGGAACGCACTTGATTCCCTAGTCCAGGCAGAAGTTACGGAATGGAACAACTACGTGGCCAGGAGAACTCAAAACGGGACAAAGCCAATGCCCAAGAAGAGCCGAACTAAGCCTGCGATTGTTGACGATAAGATGTCTGTTGAGGACTGGTCCGTGATCACGGAGTATCTGGCTATATTGAAGCCGTCAAAGATAGCTACCAAGCGCCTAGAAGGCCGACCCAAGGAAGGTGAGCCGAATCTAGCCTTCTGACACTCAGCTTGTGCTTATATTTTTAGGTAAATTCGGTGCGATCTGGGAGGTTTTGCTCACAATGGAGTGGCTTCTGAAACATCTGGAAGAGTTCAAGGTGCAACATGAACTAGATGAAGAACCACACCTACGGATTGGTTGCAATCTTGGCTGGATGAAGCTGGACCGATACTACACCCTCACCGAAGATAGCCCTGTATATCTCGCAGCCCTTATCCTCCACCCTGCCTTTCGCTGGTCAACCGTCGAGTCGCAATGGGGTGATCATCCGGACTGGCTAGTACGAGGAAAGGCAGCTGTACAAGAGCTGTAGGAGGAGTATCGAAATCTCCCTGTCGAGCAGGAAACGATACCTGAGCAGCCGACTGTTCCAAGAAAGACAACCGACTTAGATGACTTTATGGCCTCAATCAGGAAGCTCAGCACACGGCCTGCACGTTTACCGTCAGCTACGCGCGATGAGTATGCGGAGTGGGTGGCCACTACTGACCCCGGTGATTGTTTGGTGGATAATCCGATTCAGTATTGGCTTCTCCGAAGACGGCAGTATCCACGTCTGTCGCGGATGGCAATTGATGTCTTTTCAATTCCCGCTATGTCTACCGAGCCAGAGCGAATATTCAGCCTTGCAGGACAGATAGTAACAGCTCAAAGGGGCCGACTCCAAGCGGATATTATCGGAGCAGCTCAATGTATCTCATCGTGGGAGAAAAGTGGGGTTATCCAAACACCCAAATAGATCCAAATCGATCCAAATCAAATCAAATCAAATCAAATCCCACATTTTCCTATCCAAATCAAATCAAATTGGGGGTTGGATTTGATTTGATTTATCTGTTTGCAAGCCTGCATACGAGATACTTTCAGATCCTGAACAACGCAATCGTTACTTAGCTTCTGGACACTCTCAAAGTAGATGAAGTTAAAAAACGATGTTGTGTCAACTTAATTTTCGTCGACCAGCGGATAACACAACTTGACCAGCGAAGGTCGTATCTAAGAAACTTCACCCAAGGCTTGGTGGTTCTGTTGAAGATCTCGGCTTTCAGCTTCAGTACTCTTTTGACTACTCGTGATTTGTATGTCGGCTATTGATCTTTCTGTCGTCTCTCCTATACCAATGAGGCTGAGCTGGTAATATCGCGGGTGCGAGTTTCCCACGAGCCACGTAAGTGATCAAGTACCTTGCTTATGCAATCTTAAATTTTATCTGCGAAAGCTCGATGGGCCTGCTCATCTGGACAGATCCAGTGTACTTATATGGCCCCTTACTTGAGCAGTTAATCAATAACAGCGCCGCATATCAGACAATAAGCTTTCTCCGTCCAGGTTTTCTCGCCACCGGTTACGCTTTCGCGCAAATCACGAATTTCCCACGCTGTAGGGCCCTCTTGCATCTTGAGATTGGCTTCAAAGAGTCCTGCGTATGGCTTGAAACTCTCCACCTTCTTCTTTTGGTCGTTCTTGGCTGATCGCTTGGCTGATCGCTTGGCTGGCGTGGCAATGATAGATTTCAATGGCGTGGGTCTAGGCGTTGAGTTCCTGGTCACTAGAGGTGTTTCTGGAATAATCTCCTTTACGTGTATATTACCTCGACTCTTTTCAAATTGGATATCGATCGTGCGGATGGTCTCTTTCTTCTCGGCACCAGTCGGTGATAGCTGACAGGTTACATTTTTGGCTTCTTCTGCATTCGATACCGCTTCATCGGTTCGATGAGGCTTGTCGGTACCTAGTCGTACATAAACTTGCATGAGAATATCGTAAGTCAAGCATTCGTGATGCATCCACTGCTCACACTTCGAGCTCGAGCATCCTATGAGCATCTTATCGGGGTTTGCAGGAGTTTCACATTCGCATATGATGTCAACGGACTGTACAAGGGTAAGTGAGCGGGAATGTAAGGGGAGCCATCGCATAACATACCGAAAGTTGTGGTTTGCGGCAGTCGTATGCTTGACGCCAATAAAGCGCGGCTTCGATTTCTTCGTCATCTGACTCAATCCATTGGTTGACGATTGCGGGTGCTGTTACACTGACGACGTTGATGATATCCACTGAAGTAGTTGGTTAGCTGTGGCGTGGGACAATATTCCTAAGCATTCTAGAACGTACTATGGTTGGAAGCGATCAGCTCATTAGTACCATGATATGGCTGGCGGCCCCGAACTCTCATCTTGTGGCAGATGGTGCCAGAGGGCAGTTCGTCGGGCCAGTACATCCAGTAAACGCGTGCATAAATATTGTGCTCATTGGAAGCACGGATCTCAAGGATGCGCGCGACCCACTCACCATTGGACTTTTTGTAGCCACTTTCGCCATCATTTGTGGCCTTTTGATGGTTGACAGTTGACTCGTTGGCAACATAGACGAAGTCTTCTTTGTAGTACTTGATGCTATTAACTGCCAAGAATTACGCATGAGCGCGTCATACTTTAGAAAATGCCGCAGTTTATCGAATACTTACGAACAAAACTGTTGTAGCGCGTCATGTTTTGCCATTGGTTTGCAGGTTCGACTGTGTAGTACACGTCCAGACTGTGGTGAGCTTTGAAGCTGCCTGTGGGAGAGAAGGGGGAGATTTGAATTTGAAACTTTTTATCGACATCTTGGTCGTTATGTTTCCGCTTCTTGTTGTTACGACGTCCCTCATCTGCGCCTGATGGACCCGGCGCGAAAGTGATTGTGAAAGGACAACCTGCGTACGTCTTCTCCTGGACGGACCGCCATCGCTTTCGATTGCTCATTGTCGCGTTTTGATGTGGTCGGGTTCCGCCCGCGACCGGAGTTGGGACAAAGAGAGGTTTTTGGAGGCAAACGAGTCGCACAGTGAAGGGATGATGAATAAGAGGAAGAAGGACAGATAATGAAAGGATGCAGAGACGATTGTTTGTGTCTAACACAGTAAATTTGTGGTGTCGCGTTGTGAGATGCTCCCGGACCCAATTGTATTTGCGTTACAAGCTGCTGGCCCCATAATGTGGTGTCCGAGCGCATTTTTACGTCATCAGATAAAAGCTTTCTATTGGCCAAATAAGACTCTGGTGGAATTTTCTCATGCTAATTTGAGGGTTGGTATCCGTAGTTTGGGCCAAACTACCAACAGCCTCCTGGCTAGGACAGCGTCGTAACAGACGACTAGCCTTTTCGCTTAGCTGCTGGTGGCCCGTAATCTGCATCCGACGCGTGGTACTTCCGCACAAGAGCATCCTCCTCCTTAGAATACTTTGCCTCGTCCTCGGATCTCAGCTCTTCCGCGGAACTGGACGACCATCTGCTCTTCCTTATTAGTCGTCGCCTTGATTTGACGCTGTCGTCTGCATGGATGGGTTCCTGTTCCTTCTGCCGTTGCTGGGCGTCTTGGGCGTGTTGGGCAAGTCGGGAGAACTGGATGTTGATCGTGGCGGCGGGCCAAGTTTCAGATAGTTCATCTGTAGTAAAGTCGTGGATGCAAATCGTTAGCGACTGGTCGGGATTCAAGGCGTCGCCATCGGATGAGCGGAACGGCTATCGAAACATATTAGCGCGGTTCAAGAAACACCGGGTGATAGTAAGCTCACCATCTCATGGACGTGCTCAAACGTTTCTAAGTCGAGGCCATCTTCGGACTTGGTAAATTTGGGACGCCACAGAGATACTGTGGATGGCTTGCCACGGTAGTTGAGATCGACACCAATCACAAGTTTGATGTCGCCGTTCGAATAAAGAATGTAGTCTTGCGCAAGTCTCCTCAGATCTTTACCATCCTGAGAATACGATACCTCAACTACTATACCAGGATACCTTGCCCCAGGGTAATGGAACTGAATATCTGGCTCACGCTTAATTGGGCCGTTCTCGTCATCCGTCTCTGCAAGGAAGACGCGGGAACCTAGGGCGCTTATGACGTTCTCGGCAACGAGTTTTGCCTCGTCACTGCGACTGCTGGCAATCTTGTTCAACTCTTTACAGATCTCATCTCTGAAATAGGTGGTGAAGTAGTCATGAATTGGTGAAGGCATGCGAATCGTGAGACGGCTGCGCTTGGGTTCGTAGTCGAATCTTCTGAAGATTTGCTCGATCTTTGTATAGAGTTTGCGGTACTGTTTCTGGTCGAGAGTGAAATGTGCGAATTCCGGAACCTCACGCGTCTGAGACAGAAGTTTGTGTCTTTGAAGAGGGTCGGGGAGTGGGTGGTCACTATCGTCGCCGTCAACGATGTCGATGTCGATTTCCTTCACAGGGCGTTCTGCTGTTGCCGGCGGGGATGGGGGGAGGAGAGGGCTTGACTTGTCGGGCGGAGTCGTACTGAGTATAGCCATAATTGATATGAATTAATGTTGACATCAGATCTTCATGTTAGATTTTCGCCCACGAATGTTGGTGTTGATTGTTGATGTTTGGTTTGCGCCGGAGCGGACTTTTGTTCTGGCGAGAGATCCTGATTTGGTTTGTCAGCAATCGATAGGCGAGCGTCATTTGTTCCGTCCTGAGACCCCCACTCCAACTCATCATATCTTATTACTTGCCATCTGAAGAGCAAGGATCGCCCGCGATAGGTGGAGTCTCTTCGTTTCTCTAGTAACTTAATTGGCGGGATCCTTCCAAGCAGGACCGAAACCAACATCCTAAACCTACTCTCTCATAACGCAGGTAGTAGAGTATTAGTCTGGGCGGATTCGTATTTTGATGTTCTAACTCATGCAATAACAAGGAGCCCCACACAGAAATTGAAGGACAATTTAACAAATCGCCCTCCCTTTCGGCTCAGTTTTTTTTTTGGAATGATGCACTAGGCTCAATATGAAATAGAACGATTCGCTTCTGAAAATGGACGGACCTTGACCACGAAATTCACGATTGGCTGAAAGAGAGCTCTACATATCCAAAAACGGTTACATCTTGACCGCTAAATTCTGATTGGCTGCAATGCTTGTGACCGACGACGAGGTCAGCAACTTCCAAGACGGATATACCAAAAACAAGCTAGAAAGTCTTATAAGAATATATATAAGTCGAGTCTAAAGGCTATAGTGTATGTATTTACACAATAGTGATAAGTTTTATAGTATATTTAGTGCCCAGTCTGAGTGGGTAAAAAATCGATGTTTGGATCCTACCTCTCGTTACCATATATTTGCTTGACTTGCAGCACAGAAGGCGCAGATCGCTCACATAGTCAAAGAACTTCATGCTGTATAGATTTAAAATAAAGGGACGGTAAAAGTATAAACTAAGTAATCTTGAAGCTTCTCCCCTTATGAATGCTCTCTCTTTCTCTCTCGATTTTGTTTATTTCTTGTTGTTAAACTTTCTTTTTCCTGCAGGGTAGTATCAGCATAAATGCGACCGCCATGTTTTAACACGGCAGATAACATCACATCCTGGTAGGTTACTTTTCGCTGACCACCCTTGTTCACTGGTGAACATTGGAACTAAAGTCTACAATAAGATCAGATAATTAAGTATGTAAATAATAGCTTCTTAAATTTTTATCAACTTACCATTTCAACTGTAAAGGTTGAACGTTACGGTAACGCTTTTTTTCCCTTGTCTTTTCCATCATTATTGCAGTATAGACTGGAGTTCGTCAGTTACCCCATACCGTGCTAGCGCCTTTTTACTTCCTACTAAGAGGAGTTCATCGGTTGCTAAGCGACGCGGCATAACGTCAGAGGTTAGGGTCTTTTCTTCTTTTTATTTTTATTTTTATTTTCGCAACCCTTTTTCGCCTTTCTTGCTTATAATAGTCAGAGCAACTTTGAAATCCCTCCGAGGCAATGGAGGGCCACGTATTTGCACCTTACTGGGTCTCAAACTGACGTGAATTTCTACACCTACCTTGCGAAATAGTAGGGATGATATTAGAGAGCATGACGTTCGAAGATTTGCGTTCTACTCGAAAAACCTGCAAAAGACTGGGCACGCTGGGCCTCCGTCCGCTTTTTCGGGATCATCTTGTGAATCTTGACGGAAAGAATTTCATCAAATTCGTAGAGATGTCCAGACATCCTACCGTCGCCGCCTCTATATGCTCTTTGACGCTCTGCTCTTTCCAGCCCTAACCACCGAGCGACAGACGCGGCGGTGTGGATTCGACCGACGCTTGGTGGGAAACCGGCGCGTCCATCCGCATTGGCTGTACTGATGCGGACATCTTGCAGGCCAGCTGCCCGCCTGGTGATTACTGTGAGGGCTCCCTGCCAGCTGATCTCTTCTTGAAAATCCTAAGCACGGCCCTATCAAAACTCACTCAGTGCAAGAAGATCGCACTCAAAGATCTTAGCGGGGGTAGGACGTTAGATAATGCGAATTTAGCATTTGCCCTGAGGCTTCCAGCTATGGGCTTCATCCAGTCCAACCTCCTCGTAGTAATGTCTAGCACAATCAAGATGGAGCATCTCGACATACTCATCGGTGAACGAGAAGAGCATCCCCGCTCCATCGCGATTGATATGCTTTCAGACTTGAAGCAAGACTACAGTTCTCTTCGCCGGCTGCACATTTCCATCGATTCAAGGTTTTTAAAACCCGCTCACCTTCAAGCATTTCTCTCATCCTTCCCCAATGTATCTGATTTTAGTCTCCGTATTTCCAGCAACGTCTTTCATGTCAAATCCTTAGGTGTGCTAGGAGGACTGATCATACCAAAGTTGGAAAAACTGTCACTAGAAGCTGTTGAATGCACGGCTGCCGAGCTGGGAGACTTTCTTTTCCACCACACCCAGACGCTGCAGAGAGTTAGGTTGACCCGCATCAGCTCGATCTCAGATACACAATCTTGGCTGGATATTTTACACAAAGCTCGCCACTCTATGAGCCTCAGCCACTTTTCAGCGCATCAATGCCTGCAACAAGAGGGCTTGGACGTGGCTCGAATAGCTGGTTTCGCCCGGCTGGCATATGACAGCCTCGAATCAAGTACTTCTTGCGAATCGCATCCAAGCGATCAGGCTGTGATGGATAATGATCCCGGCAAGGCCATTCATAGACCAGAGTAGTATAACTGTAGACCGGCAGGGCATATTCGAGGAACAAGAGCCGGCCGATCCAAATCAATCCTGCTAATTCTGATGTAGAGTTATGCGCCGAATGGAAAGCAAGAGATCGTTGTTGTATGCCCGTGACAGCAGTGTAGTGAATGATGGCTGACGATGGCATATTTCCAGAGGGATCCTGGTGCGTCCAGAACATCATTGACAGTTGGAACAAGGCCTCAGACAGTCGCAGCCAGTAGCCGTTTGGGAGAGAGAAGCCGGATCCTTCGTAGCCTGATGTTCGGTCTTCATGAACTTCTTCATCCTCCCCGAAACCGGCATCTTCTTCTGTACTTGTGTCAGAATTGTCTTGGTCGATATCTGAGATTTCAGGATCGGAAGGAATTTCGCTGTTGTGACGCCAGTCTTGGCCGCGAGGTTCATCGTCTTCGCTGTCTGGACTGTCACTGACATGACCGTCTTCTCCCAGTTGCAGCTGACCGGCCAAGTACAACACATGCTGCATCATTTTGACTTCATTAGATCCTAAGCGTACGTTATACACCTCCACACGCTGTTGTGGTGGGTATTGCAGAACGCGAAATACGAAGCAGATGAATCTTTTCCATATTGCCAGATATCTTTTGAAGCTTGGAATGACACGAAATCCGTGTGGCCAAAAAGCGTCCTTCGCGAATGTGTTTAGCCAACAGCGAGAGATGTACGGCGTGCGGTCGAGTGTGGCTCTTGCCCTGTCGAACATCAAGTCTAGCCCATGGAGGATGATCTGTAGCTGGGCCTCAGTTTCGGCAGAGCTCCACATAGGGCTTCCTTGCCATTAACCAAGCAGATAATTTCTATTCCATTGCAGGGCTGGTTGCTTCGCCGTAGCGGCGATAATCTTGAGCGATCTATCACGGAACAACTCGACCCAGCCGGTGTGTCGGAGCCATGGGGTCGTTTCGCTCGCTCCAGTAAATGCCACATAATCAGTTTGAGTGCTTTCGAATGGGCGTTTCATGATGTGGAGATCTCGACTTCAAAATCAATATTCGCGAGGAGATGATGGTGACGAAACTTCTCAACTCGTTGGGTTCATACATCCTAGCAGACAGATGGCCAGGATACACGTCGCACGCGCGTCGACGCGATTTGATAACTCACGTAGCCTAAGGTCGAAAGTTTTTGATGGAAAAAGCAAAGTCGACCAATGAGATAGCGAGATGACCACTTTGACTTGAACTTTGCTTGGGTCACAGTATTGAGAAGCCTCTTTCAGGTGAAAGCGGAATGCGGGGTCATTGCAGCGATCATCAGCCAATAACGATGCAAATCGTCCACTTTCACTGAAAGTGAGAGAATCCATAGAGATGTAGTATAGTAAATAATATAGCTATAAGAATGAAGTATAGGAAAACTATTATGCTAATACTAGTAATATGGTGTTTAAGTACAAGTTATCATTGGATCAGCTTCGGATCTTTGGCGCCAACCACCCTGATCAAAAGTAATTGCAAATGGGAACATTACACCCTTACATGTGATTCTCCATCCTAGCCTGATTGGACAGTTTCAATAGCGGCCATCAAGCGATCCACGAAAGCCTTTGGCTGTGTCGTGATCAAGACTGGCACGGAGCCCGCAGAAAAATGGCATCGCGTCCAGTCAGCAATTTCTGATCTACACTGTTTTAGTGAATCGATTTCCCTGCTAGAGCCCAGATGATAGCAAACAAAAGTTCCTGTATCCTTTAAGCACGTTTCTTCACAGCCCGCGGTTTAAAGTCACCATCTTGACTCTTCTCCTTAGCGTCAGCCAATTCCTCCTTCGCTGTGAACTTCTCCTCGTCCCCCGGGCCAAGCCCCTCCACCGGGCTCGAAGATAGTGGGCGCTTTTTGACCCGCCGACTTGACCGTACACCCTTGGCATTTTCAGACTCTCTGGATTGGTGTAACTGTTCAGCCGTGTTCAAGAAGTCGCAGATGTTGGGGTAAGGAATCGAGATGGGAATGTTTGGATAGCCTTGGCAGAGTTCATCAGGGGCAAAGTCGTGAAGATCGAGCGTCAACTTGCTGTCGCAATTCGTCGGGTTCCTGTTGGCTGTTCGGAAAGGCTAGATGGGTGAGGTCAGTTCCTAATGAAAACAGGAGAAAGGGAACATACGTGTGACTGGACGACTTGTTCAATATGCATCGTGACTTCGTCACTGTCTTCCTCTGGACTGAAGCGGGGCTTCCACAGTGAAATTGTTGATTCACTACCTGCGTTGATGTCAATACAGACAACGACTTTAATATCGCCATCCGAATGGTGGATGTACTCTTTGGCGATCTTGGGCAGTCGCTTTCCGTCTTGGGTGTATGAAACTTCGATTACTGCCCCTGGAAGAGCTGCCTCCTTGTGCTGGTATTGGGCGTCTGGCTGGCGGCGCATCTGAGCCTGCACCTTGTTTACTTCTACTGCCTCTGCTCCATCATCATCTAAGTCTAAAAGTACGCGAGAAGACCCTGAACTCAAAATCTTAGAGGTAAAACCACGAACTGCTTCATCTTCCCGCCCAACTCTCGAGATCTCGTCCGATATAGCGCTGGCGATTGACCAAACAAAAGTATCATGCGTTGGGGAAGGCATACGCAAGATGATGCGACCTGGTCTCGGCTCAAAGTCAAATCTCGGCAATGTAGACTCAATCCTCTCGCGGGCGCTATGGTAATCGTCTTCGCTAAGGGAAATACTCGTCAGAGGTGATACGTCGCTAGTCTCAGCTTTTCGCTTGAAGTTGACCAGGCTTTGAGGTAGACCATCGGCAGTCGAAGGGCGAGTGCGCTCAGCCGTCGCGGGAGGTGAAAGGGGTGCGTTTCGCTCAGGCGGGGTGATCTTTCTATGTGATTTGAGATGTGGATTTCGCTGTGGTGAAAGATCTGGGGATATTTTACGTCCGTTATCCATGACTGGGTAGGAGAATCATTAGATTGAGAGGAAGTGTTGGTGTTGAGTGTTTGTTGTTTTGGCTGGGATGCGAGGCGCGGATTAACCATGACTGACACGTTCGCGTTGGCGATTTTATAATTTAGTGGGTCTGTGTCAGCATTATCTTATCGGATATCTGTACCAATGAAAAATGCCGATGGATGCCGAGCTCTAGTGGAATCTGGATGTTTGTTTCCTGGATTAAACTCGGTCCGTAAAGGACGCGTGCAGCAGGGCAGGCGGCGGCTCGCATTCGTCAAGAATGTCCACTAACGTAATGATTTTGACAGTCGAACGAACGACGCATGTCTCAAAAATATCTTTCAACCCCTTGACTGTCCCTGCCCAGCCTGGTCTGATTAAACTATTTTTTTCGCTTCCACTGAGTGGAAGCGTTGTTGTTAGTGCAATCACGGTTTTCTAGCAACTGGTGAAGTGTCGAACGGAAGAAACCTTTGGGCTTCATCTCGATTGAAATGCCTCGAGAATTGAAGCAGTCGATGTAGCTTCGCTTGCAAGAGATTCTTTTCGGCTAGTTTTGTATGCTCTTTTCATTGCTATAGTCAGTCTGAGTGCTTTCGAATGTCCTCTTCATGGTGTGATCGATCTGATATTGTGATTGGTATTTCCAGAGAGATTGATAGCAATGAAGGTTTTTAACCCATTGGGCTCATATACCTCCACAGGTAGATAGCCAGGGTACACGACATACGCGCGTCGCCGCGTATAAAACATTAGTATAGCTTCAGGTTGAAACTCTTGGATCAGAAGAAAAAGCAAAGTCAACCGATGAAAAGACGAGATCACCACTTTAGGATGCATTTTGGTGGGGGTCTGTTTTATTCACAGTCCTTCACAAGCAAGAATAAAATCGCTGTAGTTTCCGGACTCTACCAGCAAAGGGAGGGGGGCAGCGGGATGCCGACCATCTCACTCACGGACGCTAAAAGGATTAGTGAAGCAATAATTAAACATCAATGACGATATCCTTACCGCGCCTTCGGCCTGTAGCCCTTTGTTAGCCCTTCTGACCGAACAGCACAGAATCTCTATAACATCATCCTCTTCAAACGTCGGAATGGGCCACAGCGGTAATTTTAAAGCTATTATATTAATGTAATGACAGAAAAAGATGAAGCTTTCCTCTCTTCTCGCCACTACTACTGCTCTCCTGACTACGGTCTCTGCGGGACCTCTCGCCTACGGAGCCTGCCAAGCTGGTTGTGCTAGTATCGACATGGCATGCTACAGCGCAGCTGGATTTACTTAGGGAGCTACTATAGGAGCTACAGCTCCAGCATCAATTATTGCCTGCAATGCTGCTTTTGGGAAGTGCTCTGCGGTATGCGCTACTGTAGCGCTGGGTGCCCCTACACCTTGAACTGATTTAAGGTGGAACGTCTTGGTAAGTAAAGCTTAGCTGATAGACTGCCTAAGTCATTTTCGACAACCTCCTAATAATGACAATAGACAGTACCTTGCCTCTAAGCCTTGGCCCTTTTTGGCCAGAGCCTTAGTTCGTATGAGAAGATTTGTTTATTTAGTTTGGAATATGATAAGCATATAGTGACTTCAGTACGATTTCTGACCAATCTTATAGTCTTTACTTGTTTATCTCTATATTTGTGGTTATACCACTCTCTGGCTTGTATGTGTGATTCTAGGTCTTGAATCGGGGCAACACCGTAAGTAGCCAGCTAGGAGGGTCCTAGTTATTGCGATCTGTCGGGGTTAGTCAAACATATGCAGTCGCTACTGGGTATGCCGGATACATTCATTCGTTTAACCGTTTACATTGGAATAGTGCTGCTTGGGTGCCACGTAATGACTCACGCTCTCCACCTTTAGCTGGCCTCATTCTTCTCGCCAATAAACAAATGTAATTTAAATACCGAAGATGCCATTGGCCCATCTCACAGGAAAAGGGAAGCGGGATTGGAAAACTGCTGGTCGGCTTCCTGCAGGTAGTCATTACATCGCCCAACATTAATTGAATCTGACGGCCCGCCTCGTCACGGTACAATACTCAAAACGGCCTAAAGAGTCAAGACAGAAAGTATGGCTTATAACAAGTCAAGTTCTGAGCCTGTTCTCATTCAAAGAAGTGTCCAGAACAAAACGGCCAGCAAGAAGACATCGAACTACATACTCGATTCGAACGGGGATACTCAACTCATTTTCAGTACCAACAAAGATCAGCCTTTCATCTGGGAGGCGGAGGCAATCCGGACAGGCCAAGAAAGATCTAAAAAGAAATGCCTTGAGAAAAACAACAAGAAAAAAAATCAAAAAGAAAGCTACCTGCCATCCACCACCCATGCAACCACCACCACCGCCACCGCCACCCCCGGAATCCGCTGTTTTAATACCAACATCGCTTAGGCAGCCTACTATTTCATTCTCTAACATAACCTATCCTCGTCCAGATTTTTCGGATGAAGAAATAACGAGACTAGGCTCTGCTGACGCCAAAGAGAATGCTAACAGTTCAAGTCTGCGGTTGCAGGATTGGGATTATGGAGAAAAATCTGGAATCTTGCCTAATCAGGTAGAAATTCGAATGCTAGTCTCGAGAAAGCACCTGGAGCTAGCTTCGTCCTACTTTGAGAAGATGTTTTCAGGGCCTTTTACGGAGGGAAAGGCCGATCCCTTAGGGCTTCGCCGAGTAACAGCGACCGACTGGGATCCTAAAGCTTTCAATATTATACTAACGATCATATACGGTTACCATCGAGATGTACCAAGGTCACTCGGTCTCGAGATGCTTGCAAAGCTAGCCATAATTGTGGACTACTACGAGTGCCATGAATGCATTGAGCTACACGCCGATATTTGGCTAGAAAGGTTGAAGCCGGAAGTACCAACGGTTTATGAACGAGACTGTATTCTCTATATGCTCGTATCTTGGGTTTTCTCACAGCCTGATGTGTTTGCAAAAACGACTCGGCTTGCATTATGGCATAGTGGGAAATTAATCGAAGCTGAAGATTTAGCTATTCCATTAGACCTTCTTGGTATGTTCAACCAAGTGCCGCAATATTACAGCGTTTGCTAACCCTGGATACAGAGCAGATTGACATAGCATGCCAGGACTATCTCGATAAAATATTCTCAGCGGTCTACGATTTTCTTGATCGTTTGCAGGAAGAGCCAGAGTGCTCCTATGAGTGCTCATCCACGCTCTTGGGTACTTTAACAAAGGAGCTAAAAAAAACACCGGATTCTGAGCCCGCGGAGTGCGCAGCCATTTTACGGGTTCAGCATTGGAGGTTCGGTGGACATGATTAAAAGTTGCAAGGTGCCTCGTTGGTATGACACTAGTGGCAGCGGGAGGTATGGCTCTGGACATTCCTGCACCATCCAGCAGAAGTTGTCTTTAGCTCTTCAGAATGCGGAAAAAGAGCTGCGTGTCTTCGATCTTCAGGATTTCCAGTTTGCAAAAAGCCTACCATGTATTTCCATCAGGAACGCGGCCTATTCCCGCTTCTGCACCAATCATCTTATTCCAATTGTCCTTGTTTACTACCAGCCTGAGAACAGGCCCTGTTCCTAAACTCCATTTCATTTCCAAGTAAAATAAGGATCATCTGGGAATGGGTCCCGTTTTCTCCACTCGTTATAGTTTAACCGTTTTAGGCCGAGAAAAGGTTCACTGATCTTTATGGCAGAGATGGACTTGTTATAGCCAGCATATGGTAAAACCTCCTTACAGGCAAAAAACTTGTCAGCCTGCACGATCGAATGTTTCGACAATCGGGCTGGATCAAAAGACAAAAGCAATTGGGATAGTCTACGTAGCTGCTAGCCGCTTCTCACATCTAAAGATGAGCTTTTCAAATACCGTAACGACTTGATATTTCCCATGAAGGAGCCCATTATCCAAGGAGAGAATTCCTCCTTGGCTAATGTATATCGCGACTCGAAAACTGGCAGGGAGAATACTCAGCCAGGCCCAAGCCTTTCGCCTCAGTTTCCGCGGTCTGTAACAGAGTATCAATGAAACCTCTTAAGGAGCAGTGATGTTGCACAAGTCTTTGAGGTGCCTCTGTCTCGCTATTAGAAAACCCCCAGCCAGGTTGACTACTTCGTCCCTGACTGCTTAACCTGGAAGGATACGAAGATATGCTCCAGACGCCTGAATAGTCCCCAATAGGGCTTTCATTTAGTGGACTGTAGTAGTCCGGTAATTGAAATTTGCCAATGGACTGGGTTATTGTCTTGAGATCCAAGGAGTAGAACGGTTTGGTTGGCCGTGGCGAGTATAAATCATACTCATCCATTATTTGGATCAAGGTCCCAAGCAACATGGCTCTGCACCCGGGGTTACACCCAAGCTTTTGGTTAAGTAGCTTCCGTTCTATATCGTACAACCCATCCACTAATTTGGCTAGAGCTTTCTCTGTCCTTTTCTGAATCTCATCTGGTTTAGTTA
This sequence comes from Fusarium venenatum, assembly GCF_020744135.1. Classification (NCBI taxonomy): domain Eukaryota; kingdom Fungi; phylum Ascomycota; class Sordariomycetes; order Hypocreales; family Nectriaceae; genus Fusarium; species Fusarium venenatum. The sequence goes on from NW_027072131.1 coordinate 145,347, forward strand.
GCCCTTTATGTGGCTAGGAGGATAGTCAAAACGTTGACCTACTAAGGATTTTTGGACGTATTGGAAGGCCGGGCGTTTGTGTGAAAACCCAGTACCCTGTTATGGCTGTTTTTGTGGAAGCTTCAAACATGACTGGGTCATGGAAGACAAACGAAATAAGAATACGTTGAGCGACATCTTTTTGCGTCTTTAACATATTAACTTGGCTTAGGACTGCAAGCCATCTTTTAGCAAAAAACCAAAGAACATCGTGGCATTCCAAGTCATCGACGACAACAGGAATACCAACCAAGAGTTGTACGTCAACTGCTTGAGGGATGTCACGGTTCTTTCCATGAATGATCTTCAACACAATCTCGAAAGCTGTTGGATCGAATATTGCATCGAATTTCCAGTGGTAAAGGCCATCGGCCTTTTCTAGTGTGGCTTCTTTAAAATCACTGTCGAACATCCTAAATTGCAGTATTTATCTCCCTTGAGGTCTACTGTAGGGTGATTTGTTCATCAAGTGAATCCTGAATCACCTCGATGTTGAACTTGGTCGCCGAAGAAAAAATGAACGTATCCCCAAGAGCCTCGGGCACCGTTACTGCGACATCTGAGTCTTAAGGCCTCGTCACATGGTGTCTACAGCATCTGTTGCTACTGTACGCAGTCGTGGTGGTAATTCGACGAAATATAACAAATCTGGACCGTGCACGTTATCGGGTCGTCTGGGCGGCTAATAGGCGGACGGGTACCCGTCCTTCTAAAATTGGACGGGTCCCGTCCCAGTTTCCATCTTTGGTATAATTTTTTCCGCTATCGGATTACCTCACGCCTTCTTGTTCCACTGCCTCAAGTAGTTTAACGAGTCCCATTTACCAGCTATTCCAACGAACCACTGGCTTGAGGTGAAATAGCCACGACATATCTGAGTTCCAAATTTACTCCAAATTCTACTAGAGCTAGAGCTGTACCACAATACAGCTTTCTTCCTCTTCCATGGCCGAGTACAAGGCTTCTTGTTCATCGATGTCCTGCTAGGCTATTTCCCAAAGCTCACCGATGTCTCTTCTGCTTGTGAACAGTCGCCCGTTCTCGGTCTCTCGAACTATTTGTGCTTCGATGCAATCACGTTCTGCTTTGTCCCAGTCTGAATAAGCCACCATCTCTTCTTTGGTCTATTCTCTTAGACTCGTTGAGGTTGCGCAGCACCTCCCCATTTGTTTATAATCAAGACACCAGCTGTAGATTGCTTTTGGATATGCTAAAGGCAGGCCCATTACTTTTCTATACTGGCGGTTACCTGGTGAGGTTCCCGGTGGCTGGACCTTATACCAATCATCTCTTGACGTGCCATATCTCTGGTGGATTGCTCGTGCATCATCATCGTACCTCAGCCGCGTCGTTGAATCTGGAACTGGATCTTGCAAGTGTAAGGGTAATGATACTGACGGTCCGATAGCGGAGAAAACTATACTACATATGGAAACTGGGACGGGACCCGTCCAATTTTAGAAGGACGGGTACCCGTCCGCCTATTGACCGCCGGTCGTCTGTGCACGCGTTGTAACTGTGTATTTCGTCAAATTACCATAAACACTGGTCCGTGCACGCGTGATATCTCTAACCCATCCGGCTAGACCCTCCATTCTTATTCATTAAGGTATCGGGAGTATATTATATCTGTCTTCCCATCCCCAACGCTTCGATGCGAGATTTCAAAGCGGCCTGTGGATATTAACAGCGCGTTCAGCTTTTTAAACCCAAAAGTGCGAGGGTCAAAGTCGGAATGCCACTGGACCATAACTGAACCAACTTCTGCAAGCGGGGCCCACCCTTTGCCGTCTGAAGACATTTCTATAGCCTTGCGCAACCATTCAATCACCATGGAATCAACTGGGTGGGGTTCGGGTGCTGAGTTGCCATCGACCTGAGGTTTTAGCAGCTGAGCTTCCTCCACTTGTGTGCTACTCCTTGGAGCATCAATCCCACCCCTGTTCCTTTCGCTCTGCTTGGTTGATGGTGTGCTGACTGCTAGATATTTCAAAGATTTAGCAATCGACGGATCAACGCTAATGGGCCCTGCAAGAGACGAACTAGCACCGGATGGCCCAGCTCCTGAAATGTCAAACTTGGCCGTTCCAGTCATTGTCACGAGATTCTCAACGTAGATAAACTTGTCGCAAGCTGTGACGAAAGGTTTAGGCGTTTTCCTTTCTCCACATCCATAAACTACTAAGCCGGACTCGCGTATCCGAGAAGCCAGCCGAGTGAAGTCGCTGTCACTGGAAACAATGCAGAAACCATCGAAGGTTTTGGAGTACAGAAGATCCATAGCATCGATAATCATGGCCGAATCTGTCGAGTTCTTCCCTTTGGTATAGGCGAACTGCTGTATTGGCTGAATCGACTGTTCAAGAAGGCGCTCTTTCCATTTGTTTAATCCTGTTCCAGTCCAGTCGCCATAAGCGCGTCTGGCGAAGGTCTTGCCATACTTAGCCATCTCTCTAAGTACAGAGCTTGCTATGGCAGCGTTGGCATTGTCGGCGTCAATAAGTACAGCAAGCTTGAGAGATGCCATTACAGAGGCCCTAACCATGGCTGATGCAGTCTGTTTGTGAGATGGCTTGTATCTCTTGGTCAGGTGAGCTATAGAATTTGCTTCGTTTAGAATTGTTACTAACCTTGTGGTACTGTGTAATAGGATAGCGCCTAACACGTCGCGAGGATAACCCGCTTTTCTCTTTCGTCTTATTTTTGAGATCTTACATTTGATAGCTCATAGAAAGATGAACTTCCCCTTGTCTTTATAGTAGTTGCGACTAAGAACAGCCATGGTACAAAGCGGGGTAGAAAGAGGTTGACTGGGTCTGTCGCAAAGCATCCAGCCACTGGCAGACCTAGCGAAACCTTCGTGATATGAGCCAGCGTGACAGGTAATTATTAACCCGGTTATCACGAATACCGCTATGCTGCCTGCAACACCTCTTTCCCCAATAAAAAGCTATGACCTCGGTAAGGTAGAAGCATATGCTACAGAAGAATGCGGCTTCCGAGCCCCACAGTTCAGTGGTGGTCTCCGTTGTACGGTAGATGTCTCAAGATAATCACCTAATACACTACTGTATACTCATTACGCCTCACGCATTATATGTCTAATGTAGGTCCCTATCTAATAGAAACACGTCTATATAATATATAAGTTAAGAACTCGTTAGCTTTAGGTATTGATGTTTGCTTGCAATATATAGGATTATTCTATTATATTACGTTGACCTGGGAATCATCATTCATAGACAGTATGACTTATACCTCCTATGTCACTTGTATTAAGACTTGTCGTCTTCTCCTGAAAAAGACTATTGGGCTACAATCTATTTATCTACTGTGCCTTCTCGGGGATTTCGTCAGAGTCACGTACGAGACCAGTGAGGCCATCCCACTTCCGCGCCCGAGGACCGCCAGAAAGGGTGACGCCACCATTGACTCGCTCTACTGTGAAATGTTAGTAAAGGTTTGTGTGAGGCTTGCAAACAGCAAAACATCGAATTTTTACCCACTCAGACTAGACACTAAATATAATATAAAACTTATCACTATTATATAAATACTTATATCATAGCCTTTAGACTTAAATTATTTATATTCTTATAAGACTCTCTAGCTTGTTGTTGATATATTCGTTTTGGAAGTTGCTGACCTCGTCGTCGGCCTCAAGCTTTGCAGCCAATCAGAATTTCGTGGTCAGAATGTGGCCGTTTTTGGATATGTGGGGCTGTCAGTCAGCCAATTACGAATTTCGTGGTCAAGATCTGTCCATTTTCAGAGGCGTATCACCCGCTAACTCATATAGGGCATAGCGCACCATTCCAAAACGCTAAGGGAGACCTGTTAATTGTCCTTCGATGTCTGTGTAAGTTTTCTTGTCGGCCGTGTTATTGCATGAGTTAGAACATCAGAATACGAATCCGCCCAGGACAATACTTTACCTCCTGCGTTATAAGAGATTAAATGTTTATCTCGTAAGTATACTGACTGTAGCTAATCTAGCCCGCTATATAAGAGGTATTTTCATGGGCTGGATACTAATTAGCACCTGCTGCTATAGCAACCGCAAAAGCAACCAAATAGTTATTACTGTATTAGAAAATAACCTCCGGCATCAACATAGAGCAACCATTACCACCTTATACAACAACATACTGAAATTAACATGGAGAGACCACCAAGGCGTGGGCGACCACGCAAATATGCAACAGCCAAGGACAAAGAGACAGCAGCCGTTCAACGCAGGCGGAACAAACGGCAGAAAGCTGCAGCTAGAAATAGAGGGTTACCCTATAGCAGTTTTCATCACTTGCACTATCCCGTCCAGCAGTTGGATATCTCACAGAGCGGTACATTCGCACAGCTACAAGAACAAGACATCAGTAACTTTCTGCCTTCGCCTAGTCCCCCACTGCAGCCCATCACTGAGGGAGTATTCCCCGATGATGATGAGCCTCTCAGATCAGCATCGGTTATGTCCTCACCGTGCATAGTCGCAACAGATCCTCAGCTACCGGGAGATATCAACGAACAAAGCATACATAGTACCGGATCTGCCTCTCATGCGGAAGATGCGGTAGCTGTTCCCAGTTATCAGAATCCTGACCCGGTTCAGGATATTGTCTCTGATACAACCTCGGAGGTCTCTCCACAAATAGGGGAGGGCGAGCCAGGTCCAGTTGAGCATCTCGCACAAGAGGTGGCAGAACAACTTATTAAATTCCAAGGATGTTGTAACGAGTGCCACCAGGCAGCACGCAGTCACCATATGGAAGATCCTAATTACCATATTAGCCTCGCCGAATACCTAGAGTTTACACCTGAATTAGGTCCAGATATTCTTGGTGTCGAGACTATTACGCGCCAGAAAGACGACTTGACGGGAAAACTGAGCCCCGAATCTAGAAGGCAGGTCTTTTGTGGTATTGACTCTAGAGACAATGTCCCATATGTCTACTTGGATGAGGATGAGAGAGTTACCGATAATGCCGGAGTCACTTTTGACATAGACAGCGTCGTGGCCTTTCCATCTAACCTTGCCGTTGCTAAGCAAGGAATTCACTGGTCGCCTACCCAGATGGCTGTATCTGATCTTCAGTCTGATCTCCACCTTCAATCAATCCCAGTCACATACACTGATGCGAATGGGAAACTACATCAAGTCCACCGGCCCGTACACCACATTCCACACTATACATTCGGTCGTCTTATCGGATTTGAAGATATATCCCTGTATCTTCTATTCCCAAACTTATATCGAGAAGAGCAAAAGTGCAGCAAGATTAGAGATGAAGACTTTAGGCTGTGGATGGATGGCATTCTTCTTCCTGCGATATATAAATGCTATAGCGCAGCGCATGTTCAGCATTACCCCTCGAGCTATGACCACGGTCGATATAATTCTACTGCTCGCGGAGTTGAGGGCCTCTCGCAACGTGTGCATCCGGTGGGACGCGAGCAACGACTAGTATACTTTCTGCAGCCAGATGCATTAGAAGATGTTTGGGTCCATATTACCAGTACCATTGAAGATCCAGGGTTTCAGCAGTTTAAGGACGTCATTATTCTCCTCCAAGGCAAGAACCTGAAAGTCCTTACAAAAGACGTTACCTGGGATAAGATGATGACACGATTTCGAAACTACTGGACTAGCATAGTCGATGAGACGTATACCACGACAGAGGTCTACTTTGACATCGGGAAAGAAACTTGCCCTCAGCAGGCATCTCAGGTTGTGCCATGGAGCCAACTGGCAGCTGGGGTCATGGATAGTCCAACAGAGAAACGGGCGGAAACACTGCTCTACCGGCGATGCTGCCTAGAATCATATGCTTCTCAGGTCAATGATAGGCCTACTAACGATAGAGGGACCCAAAAGCAGGTCTTTTATCCGTTCAGTATGCTTAGAGACACTGGAAGTTTAACCATTGAGACTGGAAAGCGCTCTCCACGCCGAGCTGCTGGTCTTCTTTACTCCCAATTTTACTCCAGTGTCAAGGAAGTGTTTGCAGCAGGAAATGTGTACCCGTTTACAAATACAGCCATCGAGACCCTTGCTCTTGATAAGAAGCTGAGAAATACGTGGGAACTTGTTGGAGGCGGCCTCAGTCACCAGCCGGCTGCATTGATTAAGGCATACCTTTACACAAAGCTTCGATGTCACTATGGCTTGCTGGGATCTATGCAGAAATCTTGGCATCAGGGAAGAGCATCGTGTTTCTAAAGAGCTTTTCTATGCTATTGACAGCCGGATAAGATGCCGAGAACTTCATGAACAGCGCCTAATCATACCCACAGACGATTACTCACCATACTATAGCTTCACGAGTGATACCTTACTTCGATGGGTGCGGTGGAACATTAATAAGTTCTGCTTGGGGTTCGAGATGGTATATAGCTTTCAGGGCCCACACTTTGTAACTTGGGAACACACGAGGATCATGCTGATGTTTCTCCGCTGTCTCCGATTCTCATATACAGGCGGATTGATACAGAAGGTCGGTGACTGCTGGCAAGATGTTCGTCAGCAACCTGATGCACGTCAACCAAACGGACTTCGCCGTCACGAAGGCCTTGGGTTCAAGATCACTATGGAAAAGTACGGCTATGCTTGGTTCCTTAACAAGATTGATTGGAACACGCTTACTTTCCGCCAACCGCATGCAGCGTATATGATGTTCAATAACCCATCGATGCAGAATGTATACCGCGCTCGGTATCACCAAGTCCGAGATGTACGAATCGACTTCATTCGCGTCAACAAGGCATACCAGTGGATGCTCGAGTTTAGCTCAATTTCTGCTTGCCTCAACCTCCTGGAAAGATATCTCCGAGAGCTATGTCTATGTGCATTTCGCAAAGACGTCTTCTTTCACGCCTAGTCAGCCTTAAAGCCGAAATATCTAGAATCAGCATTAGCAGGAGAGATTCCCCTCTGCTATCACAGTCTCAATAACGCCATGCTTGAGGACCACCAGCCACTCCAGCTTGCAGAGGGAAATCAGTTAGCGGTAAAAAATATCGACGTCTTGTTTGCCTGGCTTTGGAAATCGAAAGACGATCATTTTGAGCGGCAAGGATGGGACGATAAGCCATATCGTATGCTGTTCCAACAGAGCTTCCATGCTATCAAAACCATACGAGGCAAGGCAAATGCACGGAAATGGCGTCAAGAGTTAAAACGGTCGTTTCTTGGCAGCCACTGGATCCTCCCGTATCCACATAGCCGGGGTTTTATCCGTAAGGATAAAGAGGAAAAGCGGTTCGTTTGGTGGCCCATTGCCCATCCGGGACTTATCAAGTACTACGCCAGATCCCGCCAGATTGGAACTATTTCAAATCCCTTGCCATCATCCAGTATCCCACATCATCCTATTGACGGCTGGCAACTAGCAACCAATTCGATTTCCAACAGCTATATGCCCTATGTTATACAACCTGAGCAGGAGTTAATTCAACTCTCTGAGGATGAGCTTTACGCACAACTGGTTTGTCTTCGGGAGCAAATATCAGCCGGTCAGACCCAAAGCACTCTCCCGGTGCCTATACTGGAATTAGACAACTCCACAGGGAATTATCTTCCAACCCGATGGTGCCCAGTAAAGCAGACAAAAGTCGCCAAGACGTTTGAGGAGTGTGATCACCTTAGTGAGTGTATATGGTTTTTGAGGCAGCGATTAGAGAACTACGAGCATCTTCAGCATAGTCAACTGAGACGTCGCAAGAGGCGACGTCAAAAAGGAACTATACTTCAGTCGCTTAGTGATTCCAGTTCAAACTCAGGGAGTGATGAAGCTGAGCCATCATCAGATGAGGAGAGCCTCATTGCAAAACGAAAGAAACAAGCGCAGATCATTCATTATTTAGAGACTCAACTGCACGAGCTTATTGAAGCACACTATAAAAAGTACCCACAATGGAAAGATTGCTATAACCCTGAATTAAGGGAGCTTAATTACCGTTTGGCAAATGTTAATTAATAGATAGGCTATGTGAAGTATATAGAAGAAAAATATGAATGATAATACCTTTTTAACCTAGTAGATTATCTAAATACGCAAAGAGCTCAATGTCCTCCTCTGCCTCCTCTGCCCGGCCGCTATCAAGCCCGGCGTGGATCAGGTGAGGCGTCACTACCGCCACTGTCACAGGGCCGTCGGGCAACAGCTGCAGGAGGTCGTCGCATTCGCCGCTTCTTTCGCACCGTCAGGCTCGCAACCCCGAACGCTCCGGGACCCGACGGACGAGAGTGACGAGGCACTGCTGCCGGCCGACGGAACCCCCCCGATCGCCGGGCTGGAGACATACGCGGGATTCAGCTGCAAGAGCTGCCGGCATCTGACCCGCGATCGATCGAACCGTGATAGGCATCAGATGCTAGCTAGGCACTACGAAGAGGAAGGGTACGGGGAAGGGGAGGAAGAAGAGGAAGTGCAAGAGGAAGAAGAAGAGGAGGAAGAGGAAGAGATGAAGGAAGGAGACAAGAGCAGCAGGCGGCGACGCAACTGGGAACGGGTCATGCTCCAGTCGCTACGCAGGGCTCCACAGGCAAGGTACTGGATCGTCGAGGTGGCCCGAACCCGCCGTGGTCGCCGTAGAAGAAGCAGGAGCTGGAGCGGCAGCAGGAGCAGCAGTAACTCTACAGAGGGCTCCACAGAGGGCTCCGGGGCCATCGGTGCTGACGCGGGGCTGCTGAAGGTCGTGAGAAGGTATGAGAAGGAACTTGGAGAGGCGGCCGCCGAGCGCAGGAGGAAGGTAGAGGCGCCGGGCGGCGTCGATCACGAGTCCCGGTGGGTGCAGTTCATGAAGTGGGCGGCGCATCTGCAGGGCAAGGACAAGCTCAAGCTCTATCAAGCCGGTCTATCTCCCGTGCCCAGATCAAGTGAGCAGAGGCTTTGGAGGCAGGAGGATCGAGATTCGAACGCGAGGCTACGTGTACTGGCCGAAAGCTTCCGCCGAAAGCTGGCGCGAGGGCTGGAGCGCCTAGACAGGGTGCCGGACGAGACGCTGAAGTGGCTCGGCAGCATCGACTCGACAAAGCCGAGCACGAAACCGTTCGGGCTCAAGCAGCAGGCGGAGTCGATGCAGCGGTATAGCGGTTATTGGGAGCGCTTTCTATGCTATTGCGTCCGTATCTCACCGCTAGGACAGGCCGGGGCACAGAAGGAGCACGGGATCCGGTTCACGGATGAGCAGTGGGGGCATCTTAACGATATATTGCGGCAGCTTGACATTGTGGCCGACATTGTAAAGAGGAGCGAAGAGGAAGGGAGGATAGAGGGAAAGGAGGCTGATTTGGATAACAACCCCGAGTTTGAGGTGCTTGACCGAGACGTCTGCCGCCTCTATCTCAGCTGCATCAAGCAGAAGCTGGGACGGAAGCAATATCGAAATCCGCTGCTACACTTCACGGCCGTGCTGGGGATCAAGGAGGACGGCAGCTGGGCCCAGGCGCACTCGCATACCCGCTTTCTAGCCGGCTTCTTATGGTGCAGCCGGGCTCTCATGCTGGAGCACTTCTTCGAAGATGACCTGTACGACTCGGAGGAATCGGCGTGCGAGACGAGCTTCGCCGCGATCGACCGCTTCCACGAGGGCCACAAGGCGTGGCTCACGAGCGGGTCGTACTCGCCGGTGGGCACGATCATCCGCTGGATGACATACGGCCGAGGCTACCGCAACAACGAGGAAGGGCAGGCACGGCTCTGGTGGGACAGCGACAGCAAGACGATCAACTATCTCGGCGACCGCATCACCGTGGCCGGCTTCCAGACGATGGCTCAGGCGGTACAGCAGGAGGCCGAGGACTGGCTCGACAAGCTGACAGGTGGCCGCTGGAAGAGCGGCGAGCTGCCGGGGACGATACGGCTGCGCGACATCACCGACAGCTTAGAATATGAAGGGCCGGAGCAGTCATTCGCGACAAACCGGAAGAATGCGTGGCTCCGACCCGGCGCCGAGAAGCTGGCGGGCATCATGGGCGAGACGTTGTGGAAGACGGCAGACGCGGGCGATGGCAACACACGATATATGTGTCGTCGGGCGGCCGTCATGGAGTATCTCAACTGGCTCAAGTCATTCCGAACAAAGCTGTATCCGGCTACGCACATATGGGGAGGACAGCCGGGGCGGGGATCCGAGATAGCGACGCTGAAGCACTGCGACATGGAGCAGCTGCCGAAGAACATCGTCTTCGACGGACAGGTGGTCATCATCACCGACCGCGACAAGAGCAAAGGTCTCAACGGCGGCACGGGTGGTCGCAAGGTAGCCCGTTTCTTGCCCGAGCGACTGAGCCTTACATCATTATCGAACTTCCCACTTTCACTGAAAGTGGAAACCCCTGTCAGTATATAAGGCTGTGATTAATCAGAGAGAGGGACTAGAGTGGGGTGAGGCAGAAAGCCTCTTTCAGTTAAAGTGGGAGACCCCTGTGGGCTGGACGAAGTACCGGCGGCAGCATACTATGCGGGGTAAGCGACATAGCGTCGACAGGGGTAAGGAAAGAGTAAAGTAAAAGAGAATTTCATGAAAGAGGTGAAGATGATTGGCAAATGAAACAGCCAGCAGCAAGAAAAGAAAATTCAATAGGAGAGGAGATTTTTCTAAAAAAAAAAAAAAAAAAAAACAACACACCTAAGAAATAGTAAAAGAAAATAAGAAAATAGCTAGGAAAAGTAAAAAGAAGAAAGAAGAAAAAGGGATAGAAAGAGATAAAAAGATAAAGAGAGGTACTATATAGCGCAATAGAGCTAGCCGGCCCAAAAACCTTTATATTCCTAACCGGTTTAGGCAGTTTCTGAAGCTCTTGGGGGAAAGAGAGAAAAAAAACCTCAGTCTATTGACATTTTCAGTTCTAATGAAGACCCTGTCGAAAGCTTATAAACGGCTTGCTTGACCGGCTGCAGCCACAACAGCCCTTTCGATAGAGTAAGCAAGGCAGACTTCGACACATGCTACGCCGTACACAGGGGCTTAATAGCAGGCAGCTGACCACGTAGCTAATGCACAAGGCCATCGGGCGTGCAATGGCACTTGTCACAAACTAACAAATGCTACTGTACCAAGGACTGCTTGTAATTTATCAAATTACACACTTTTCGTCCGTGCACCTGCCCTTACCATCATTACTTTCCTGAAATTATATCCTTTTTTATCTGTGCATGCTGGTAAGTTATAGAGTGCCCCACCGCCGCTGCCCCTGCTAGGGGCTCAACAGCGACAAACCATCGAGGCAAGTCTTCTCTCATGCTGACTCTTCATTTTCGCTACAAATTTATCAAGCTTGCCGACTCAGTTATCTGCTACGTCGTGCTAAAAAGAACCCGGCTATGGAAATACTGCACAGTCCTGAACTCTTTGTTGACGAAGCGCATGCAGTTATCTGCTGTCGACAGGAATGTTAATCTACACTCTCAATTGCTGACTCCCGTGTTACGACTCATTTACGCGACAAGCACCATATTCCAGAGGATACAAGAAAAGGACTCACAAAAGTATTCAAGTCTATCCCGGGTCCTCTCAACCTTGATCATATTCAGCCTCGGGACGATGGATCTACTGAGCATCCACAATTACCAATCTACGACGACTCTCACTGCGGCGGGTGTAGCTTCCGTACATCCAATTTTCAGGTCTTGAAGCAGCATTTTTCCGACCAACAAATGCAGGGAAAATGTAAATATTTTGGTGAAATACGAGTCTTCAGAGATCTTAATTCTCTTTTCCATTATGTTTACCTGCAAACATGGGCGAGTTGCACATGTCGACAGTACCGGGTTGTTGAGCATAATGGGAGCCAACAGCGACCTATCGGGTGTGATGGTACTACATTAAACACCGTAAACATATATAGCATTTGTGCCTAGCTCTTTCACTTTTGAGATGCGCCTGTAACCTTTAGCATTTTACTTGTTTTGGCACTTGTTGGTCCTGTACAGTCCGGTACTGGATTCCAGATTCGATCAGTTTATACCTGTTTGTATTTCTCAATGTCAGCAGGCGCTTGATGCATCGAAATCACTAGACATGATTATGACTTCTATTTACTCTTATATATTGTCGAAATGAGCTGGGTACTTTCAGTGCAGAGTCCATCCTCACAGAAGGACTACTACGTAGCACTAGTAGGGTAGCAAGTCTAATAAACATGGTATTTACTATGGTAGATAGTGATGGGATTAGTAGAGACGATGGATATATCAGTTGTGGTGGTCTGAGTGACGGTGCTATTACCTCGAAAAGAATTGCGATGGCAGTAGTGGCGATGGGAGCTCAAGTCTTGGTGACGAAGTTGGTCATGACGACAGTGTCAGTCTCGCTAGGGTTCACACCAATAGCAATATAGATAGAGAGAAGAACACTGAGATCTACCTGTCGCCGAATGAAGCGAGAGCCAGCAGCAAAGCCCCCACAGCTCATATCAGCATCACCAGGGCAGATAATGTCGCACTAGTCAGCGCTGACAGATGAAGGAGTGACAGATTCAAGCTCACTACCGCAGTAGTATTTATTGTCATAAAGGCCGAAGTAGTAGGAACCCAAGCAAACCTCAGCACATAAGTCGGCGTCGTTATCCTCAGAAGAGTACGCCTGAGTGAAGCCGGGGAAGCCATTCTCGGACGAGAAGTAGCCGAGGATTTAAAAACCAACAGGGGTTTCGGCGCCTCACGCCGTATCGGGTGCTTCATTACCAGTGGTGGGAGTGCTAATTTCGGTTGGGAAGGTTGTGGTATCAGTTGGGCGAGTGGTACTGAGCTCGAGACACATTTCAGTGATGACCTAACTGAGAACGTTAGACCGCACATGCATATAAGCTGTAAGAGAGCCAGCAACCATTTAGCCGCATGTTATTCTTATATACCCTGAGCTAATCGATCCTTTATTATACTGATATGTAATGAAATGCCCTTATTAAGCCCCAATCTTGTAGAACTTGGCTGCGAACTCGGTCTCTAGCAACTCGAATGCCCTTAGAACCTGCAGCAATCCATACCCCTTATCCAACTCTGACTCCATACCAATTGTATCTTCGGCCGCAGATGAGCTAAAAATATCTGAACCAGGTACAGATTCTTTAGATTCGGATTCAGATGCATTACTCTCATCCTCCCAGCTATCGGGGACCTCAGCGCTGACATGATCTTTGGCTAACGCTTGGGCAACCTTCTCGGATGACTTATCTGGTTTCTGTACCCTAGCCGCCTTCAAGATACCGCCATCATCTTCTTCGCCCGCGTCGCTCATGTTGTCATCGTTATCAAGATCCTCCATGTAGAAGCCGCCTCCTGAATCAAGGACGCCCTTGAGGCTGGTCACGATGGTCTTCAGTACCAGAGAAAAGTCTTTGAGGTGGAACCACACATCACTCCGTTTGATGAGGTTGTCACGCACCAGTACCTTCAAGCTCCCATGCTTGAAGAAGTCGTAGAGATATGCGTTTAGCTCAACACTGATATCGTTTGGCCAGACTGGGAGGTAAGGGATAGCAGACTCTTCTAGGAATAATCCTTCTCTCACTGTGGCACACATCTCTTTGATCGAGTCAAACTCATCCGTGAATCCAGAAAGAGCCGCAAACGGAGATCGGATGACCGGCGGGGGGTCGCTCGTCAGACTGCACCCACGCCCCTCTTCCGGCCCAATTGGGATTCTGGTTAGTGGAAGTGTACGGTCTGGTAGGTTCTGTAAGTTTGCATTTATATACGAATACACATAGTCCTTGAAAGTGGAGAGAGTTTCCCGGTTATGCCGAACAAGTAGTTGCTCTGCGGCAGCTGGCAGTCGTTTGAGAAAGACATCAGACGAAGAACTTTGGACAACTTCTAGAAGCTTTGCAGTCTGCTGAATAGTGATTCTGTTGAATATGTGACTGAGCACTAACATCATCTCACGGAGCACTCTCTCACGAGCGTGGTCAATATCCTTGCATAACTTGTGAAAGTAGCCACCTCGGAGCAACGAGTGGAATGCAAAGACGGCGTTCTCAGTAAAGTATAAATGACCTACAAGTCCCGAGAAGTGAATAGGTAGTCCGTCCGGCGAGAGAAGGTTTTGTCGTCTCAGGTACTCGATCGAGAAGCGCAGGTGATGCTTGATTGACATCTCGGCATCTGGTCCCCCCAAGTATAGTCGAGTTTGTGATAGGAGAGCTTTGACTGCGTTAACTGCAAATTCATTGCTGTTGGTCCCACTCAACAGGACAAATAGTCGAAGGACAAGCGTGGTTGAGATTGGAAATTGACCCTTCAGAGCAGGTAGTCGAGAGGACATGATCTCGTGCACTCGATCTCGGTTGATACCGTTGAAGACAACATTTCCAAGTAGATCGAACCCTCGTCTTCCGGCGCGGCCTGACGCCTGACGATAGTTCTGAGGCGACAGAAACATAGAATCCCCACTGAAAACAACCGTTTTACAGGGCATGTTGATACCAAGCGCAAGGGTTCCAGTGGCAACCACTAATCGGAGGTTGCCCTTTCGGAAGAGCATCTCGACACTGCATTCTGTTAGGACCCATTCCTCCCTTTTTCTTGTGAAGGTCATGGGTTGAATGTGATATAGACGAATAAATTGGACTTACATCCGACGGTAATGCAGGTTCATGCCGGCATGGTGAACACCCAGTCCACGTCGAAGGGCATCGATTAGCCACGGCTGGACTTTCTTCAGATCAAGTCGAGATACCAAATCTTCAAATTCTTTCTTATGCATGGTTTTGGTGTCTGCGAAGCTGAAGTGGTCTAGGGGTGCCTCGGGGTCAAAACTCTCCCAAGGGCTGATTTCAACACTCCCCTCCTGGCGGGCGATTTCGAGCTTTGATGGATTCTCTTCCCCACTTTCCAAGCTTTTGGAGGATCGAATATCTCGACTATTTCTTTTCTGTCTTTGCCACTGGTTCAAGTCTCGGAGTTTCTTCTTCCAGGTCGTGTCACTCTCCTTGAAGGCCGTTTCAGCGTCTTTCAACTTAGAGAAAATGCTTTTGACCGCCGCTTCACACTCGGAGCGGTCGTAGTTGAAGACAATGGCTGGCAAGGCGTCCTGGGCGTGCAGCTCGCATGCCAGAGTAAACAGCCTACCAATATGGTCAATAGGGTCTGAGTGTATGCGACGTTGGATCTTGGCGGTACTTTCATCTTGCACTGATGGGTCAATACTTTCTTGCAACTTGTAGAAGGGAGACTTTGGGTTCTGCATGGCCTCTTTCAACTTCCCCTTCAAGCTTTTCTCCCACTCGACGATATGAGACTTTTGAATGATCTCTGGCAGGACTTTCAGGGGGTCAAGTTCGCTTCGATTCCTAAGGAGATCTTTTGGAAAAGTGTTTTGCATATTATTCCAGAGACTGAGGCAGTCTCTAGCTTCTAGATTGACATCATCTAGCGCTGCAATGTTCCTATAAATAGGTTGGTCAGTGCCTGCTCTGAGTCTTGGGATTGGACATTAAGCTCGCCTGTCTTTTAGTGCTACTACAGGGTGCACAAACTTAAAGTTTGGACTAATGCCATCACCCTCATCTAGCCCTGGCACAGGGAGTCTAGGAGTTTTGGCAAGTCCTTTGAAGACAAAATTCTGAGGGGGCTCGTAGATGAATTTGCGAAGATCTGAGTATCGTACTTCATGCACAATCATCTTCATTCTAAACCCCTTTTGTTCTTGTGATTTGGCAAGCCAGTCCTTAAGCTCATCCGGGTTTCCAACCGTCGCCGAGAGGGCAACAATAGGACACGGCGCAAGCAACAGCAACTGTTCCCAGATGATACCGTCCTCCGCTTGTCCGATACAATGAACCTCATCGAATATGATTCTCTTGATACGTCGTGACCATGCGGTTGGGCTGCTGGCATTTGTCGGGGCTAGGAGCATAATTTGTAACATGTGAGGCACTGTAACCAAGATTTGGCACCGAGTAGGGTTATTGATGCGGTAGTCGCATGTGTAAATTCCCCAAACAGATTTGCCCTCCTGAGTCCTAAATCTCTTGGAGAATCGAGCCTCGATCTCCGCAGCGATCTGGTTGACGAGGGCTTTTGTGGGAGCGACATACACCAGGACTCCATCGTCGCTCTCCTCAAGTACTCTCTTCATAGCGTAGAAGGATATGAAGGTCTTTCCTGCAGATGTAGGAGCCACAACCAACAAGCTTTCCTCGGCATCAATCGAGTCGAGAATGTCCCGTTGCCAGGCATCTGGCTCAAAGGGTACTCGTGCATCGGGCCGAGAATCAAATTGTCTATCCATATAAGACCCCCCGTGTTGAAGCTGAAGAAGTCGATGATCCTGGATAAGTTTCGGTGCATCTTTCATCATAATCTGAGGTATGGTGGTGAAAGGTAGCTTTCGTCGTAACTCCTGGACAGTCACCCTCAGTTGAGTTATTGAAAGGGTTTCCATAATCGCTTGGGCGGCGCTTGCAAGATCTGGTGTACACTTGTCGGATCTCGAAATATCCCTCAGCAAGTTCCATACCATAGAAATAAGGTATAACCCTAAGGATGTTAGTTTCATTTTCTTGCTACCCTCTACCCCCAAAGAAAAAGGAGCTATTCGAACGACTGAGTTTGGAACTGACCTTTGGAGGAATTTTCATCAACTTGTTTACGTGTCTGGTACCAGATCCTCCCAAGTATGTCGCAGAGGTATAGTAAAACTTCTGGCCTAACAGAAACATGGCTCCCTGGGGATCTATCAGACAGAAAGTCCAGAGCCTTGAGGTATCGCTTAACTGGATTCTCAGTATTTTGAAACTCAGCGCATTTCATGGCCCAGAGGCTTAGAGCATTGTTTTGCCTTGCTAGTGCTTTCTTCTCATTTAATTCACAAGCAGCCAGGAGGGCCTCCTGTTTGCCACCTCTAGCAGATTGATTACTTATCTTTGTCTGTCTTTCGCTGTCCGTGTTTCCATCCAATCTAACGTGAGCCGATTTTTGTTTGGTGACTGTACCCACGACAATAGTTTCTCGGCTGAAAACCTTTCCAATAGAGTTGCTGAGACTCGCCGCGTACAAAATGACATCTGCCATTTGTCTTTGAAGTCTCTTGCGCCTTAAACTTTCCAGCCAGACGGGGACTTTGTCATGTGTTGTCGCGGCACTGGTATTGACTGGTTTGTAAGTATGCCAGTGGTGAAAATCTCGAAAGACAGCTTCTGCAACAGGATCGATATCCTCTGGCACCTCTTGGACCCACACATCTTCAAGAATCTCCTGTAGTATGGGATGATTGAACGGTAGAACAGTGGGGACTGTGCGAGGTGGCACAAGAGGTAGATTACTCTCCGATACCTTGAGGGTCGTGAAAAGGCGAGGACCATTCATGCTCCTCTGCCCAAAAACCATTGCAGAAAGAGTTTTCCCACAATCAACAATGGGCATAGGAAGCTCGGATCCATCTCGTATTGCATAGAGAACGTAAAAGAATACATGCCCATCAAAGAGATCAAATAAATCCCATTCAGTTTGCCCTCTCGCAGCATTACCATGCTCTGCTAAATCTTGGGATGCAGTACAGAAAAGTTGTATAAAAGCAGCGTCATGGCTACTAACAACATGTTTAGAAAACCTCTTAGGGTGAGTATTTCGGTTTTGAAGAGGGCAGACTCTGAGAGTAGCCATATGGAGAAGCAGCGCCTCCACAAGCCCAAGGTCAGCGCCAGAAATCTCATCTTCCTTTGAGGATCGTTCAAGGTAAACGCGACAGAACACAATAGCGAAGTTTTCTCTTGCTGAAAGATCCGAAATTTCGATTGACAGTCCTAGTGTCTCACCACGTACTGCCTGTGAAAACTCTGCCAATTGTTTCGTCTCACATACGGGAGCGTCGATATGGAGATCTGGCAGCACACCCTTGGACCCACTCAGGAGAGGCATGAAAACCTGACCGCATTAGCATTCGCATAACCTTCAGATTCAAGACAATCGGGCTGACCTTTGAGCTCCTCCATGAAATAGAGTTGATGATGGCGACATTCCTCCCGCTGCTTACGACCTTCCATATAAGATGTCGAAGGCGAACAGTCTGTTCTAGGTCGACTTCGCTTCCTTCATCGCAGAGCATGAAATGTATTGCGTTGCTAGCAAGATATGTTCGACACTCTTGACTTTCAAACGAATCAAATTCGAGGATTTTGAAATCAACAATCGATCTGGTAAGATGCTGGATGAGAATTCGGCGGGTAAGCCTGAACTTGTAAGGATATTTCGAGCCAGCGCTACCATGAGATGGAGAGATGTCTTCCAAGTCACGAAAGAACACTATATCAAAGTTACAATCCACTCTCTTCAGATTGGCGAGAAATTTCTCCACGGCTTGGATAGCGTGCAACAATTGGAATCCTCCTACAATGGTCAATCAGGCACTATTTCATCAACTCTATGGAAGTAGAAGCACATACTGTCAAAGTCGACTCTGGCCTCGACAAGGCAATGCCGCATCAAAGCCTCTCCGTGGATCAGGAAGAGTTCTCGACCTGCAAAGTCTCCCACAATGTCAACTGTGAGTGGCCGTAAGTCTGTGTACCAGTCCAGGAGCGCCTCCTCAGATGGATCCTTTCTTGAAGCCATGGGGATATTTTCAGCTGGTGAAAATCATTGGTTCTTTTCTCTATAATTAGTAGATAAACGAGAAGTGGTGATTTCTAGAGTAGGAGAGAAATGACGGTTGGATACAGCCCGGGGAGGAGGGGATACCCTTCATTCCAGGAGGCCCACCACGGGGGGTCAATGTGCCAAGGCACAAATTATCCATCTTGCATAATCACTGAGGTCCCCCCCCCCCCTGTTGGGCATAAGAGCGGTCCTGTGGAATCAAACACTGTATCATTGTACCGCCACGACCAGATATCGTCGTAATGAGGCCTTCTATGTAGAGACTGTTGATGATACAGGGCAACTTTCAAGAATCGCAACCTAATGACACAGGCTTGTTAGAGATTAGAGCTTCAGACTAGAACACCAGGGCTCCCTTGATTTTCCTTGACATTATACATGGCCATCACCGCCAGGTGCCCAGGAAATTAGATCTAGACGCCATAACACAAATCGGGTTCCTTGTTGATTACTATGACTGCCTTGAAATTGTTCAGGTTTTCTTTGATCATTGGGACACGCATCTCGGCGATTGGTGGAAATACGGCTGGCTGCACTTCGACAAAAGCTCAATCAGCCCTTTTGGCGAAGCTGAGTCAGTGCTGTTATTCATTGCCTTGACGTTTCGAAGTCCCGTGGTCTTCAAGAATCTCACAATTTCCGCAATACGCACAACATCTAGCCTCATTGAAACACATCTACCGATACCCAGTCAAATCCTCGGTGATTCTTCCTGCTTGACTCACTATACAGATAGAAGGGCTAATCCTTAGCAGATCAGATTGATCAACAACGTATCGGACTACTCCATCAACTCTTTTCTCGGCTATACACTTTCCAAGAAGAGCTTTTCGTGGGGCGAGTTGGTTGTTCCCTGGAATGCTCATGTAGGCTTCTCGGATACCTGATGAAACAAATGCGGGACCAGGGTTTGCCGATGATGAAGCCAGAACAACCGTTTTTGGGATTTAGTGTTGCTTCAGTGGCTGACTTCATCCGTGGCATCAAGACTCCTTCGTGGTACAACAAAAAGCAGAACGTGGACCCTTGTAAGCTAGAGAAGAGTCTTTGCTTGGACGCGGAAGGATTGGACATATTGGTGGCAGGGTTAAACTTGGAGGACCTTAGTTTAGACCTTAGTAGCTAATGGCAAAATCAAGTGTAGTAGGAGCCGTCGATACGATGGTCCGAGGATGGAGAGGGCTTATTTCACATGGGCGAGCATATCGGCATGGAGGATTTCACCCGCACACTGCGCGATAAGGTTACTAGGGCAGAGAAGCTGCATGAGTCGTTCGTTGTTGAACATTGTTTATTTGGCCGTAATTGGCTGTTTTGATCGAGGGCCTAAAATGGACGTTTGGTCCTGGTGTGGTGGTGATGACGTAAGTTTTAGTTTTTGTGGTGTACGTTGCGGGTGAAAGGTTAACTTTGGTTGTAACAATTAGCTCCTACTGTAAGGCCCATCACTCAGTGGAAACTGGATATTCGTCCCGCGAGTCGACAAGGGAACCTCCAAGACACAATATGAGTTGCACCTGGGAGCCATTTCGAGCCAATTGGACCAGAGGCGACATGAGCAGTGTATGAGCGTTAAGAACTCAAAGCGTTCGTGCTTGGCAATAAAACGGCAGTTTCTGGACTGTCGAGCGAATTATTGGTAAGCGAGGATCGAAAAGAGTAAAGAGTCAAGGGGCGCGTGGGTGGAAACTGGACAGTGGTGTATCAAGATGACGTCAGAGGATGTGGTCATGGCGTCATCATGGATTTCGACGTTCCAATCCAACCTACCGCCTTCTATTTTGTCTTTCTCATCCTTGACTTCTATTTCTGCCCCAGCTCCCTCTTTCATTCTTCTTGAACTTATTGCCTTTGTCTCCCTTCACTTTCTGACATGCTATGAAGTTCCTACGGGGTCGCAGCCGCACGAGGCGCGTACTGAATCTGTCACTGTTGATGGTTATGTCTTCGCTGGCGTATCGCCCTACAGACAGGCCCGTTGTATAATGGTATCTTGCGATTGGAACAAGAATGTCCTCCGCGTCGAGATGTCCTCCGCGTCGAGATGTCCTCCGCGTCGAGATCTGGCCCCATGCCATGTGGCCTCTGTATTCCCGCCAGCGAAAGTGTGCTTGTTATCAACATTCTTGTAGTATACTGCTGGTGCCTGAGTTGACCTGCTGTTTTCAACTCTACTGTTCATTCCGACAGTGGTAATCATCATCAAGTATTCAGCATTCGTGTCACAAAACTACTCTACGCCGAGGGCTACCTGTTCAAGTTGTGGTCGACTGACAGGAATAAACTCTACCTGCGTAAGACAGTTGCCGGCTTGTCCCTGTTCGATGGTCGCACCTGGTAGCGATAAACAGACAAGAACGGCAGACATCCTCGCAGTCGCTGTTGTCAGTCTCCTCGAGGTCAGCCTCAAGACAGAACCCACCAGTGGTTCACGGTAGCGCTTCTATTACCCCCCTATGCAAAGGCCGGTAGTTGCACGTTTGGCGGAGAGCAGATGTAGCGCCGTAAAGGATATTGCGCCAGCCCAAATCGTCCGGTAGTACCTATGGTATTGTGTATCAATGGCTGATAGCTGCAATAACGCCATCCTTGTAGAAGGAGCTCAGGGAAGTCGATAGTGGGTAGACTGTGAGTGTGTCGGATGAAAAACCAGATTCACAAGCGTACCGTCGTGGTTCTTGGTGACGTCGCTATCGATGGATAACTGATAAGAGCGACCGATATCCCCCCTTCCTCGACTAAGGTTTGTTCTGGATGTGGAAACGTAACGCTATAAGCCTGTCCCGTATATACCCGTAATCCGGTTTTCAAGGGTAGCGGCGCTTGTCCGGGATACACGGGGTCAGAGCCCAGATGCCTTTCAATGTTGGTCCGGACTGTACGGTACTCGGTACATCTAGCTCTCCTTCCTTCCCGCCTTACAAGGCCGGTGTGGGTTCGTAATCTAGTCGCCGACCGTTGAAAAGAACAGACTATTCTCGGATAGTCAATAATGAGACTACCGTAACATATCAAAGATAGAATTGATGACCATTGGATTCAGTTCATATGTAAGCACGACGAGTAAAAATCGAGTCTTCGGCTATCCGTGCCTTAGAAAAGTTCATGTTGATAGGTCACTATGCTAGCCATTCATCCACTTCAACACAGTCTTCTACTAAGTCAGATGAGAGATGCCTCAGTAGGGCATTGTGCCAGGATCGAACCCTTCGACGTACTCTCCGGTCCCATCTTGTTGGGTGTCTTGTGCGTGGTCCTCGGGGAGTTGATTCAGCTTACGAATTGTGTCAGAGGAGTTCTCCTCATCTTTGTAGAATAGAGAAGTGAAACAGCCTGGGGACAAAATCTGTGCGAAACATACTCGAGTATTCGTCGCAGCAGCTCAGATATCCTGAAGACCCGTCAGCGCCTCTGGTAAATGATCGTCGCATGGTCTGTTGGGTATGCTGGACGGTATGATGATGATGGAAACTCACGTATCTAGCTTTGACGAAATTGCATCGGCCGTTTCCTGGAGCTGTTCTTCGCCACCTTTGGGGTAAGATAACTCCGAAGGCATTGTGCTAAACCGTCAGACGCGAATAGTGGTGATATGTATATCTGTACGGCTACTCACATGAATTCGTCAAAGCCAACGTCATCGATCTCATCTCCGGGGGCCTCATGAACCCGGGAGGCTAAGAGACCAATGCCAGGCGTATCAGGATGCATGGTATTGTTTGTTTGCAGGCCTGGTCTGTTTTGCTGTCGCTTCGCCGGCGGCTGTTGCGGCCTCAATCGTGGCTGTTGCTGCGGGTGTTGATGTCGAGGCTGATGTTGGGGTTGCGTTTGTCGCTGTCCTGCGTACGCCAGCTTCCGCTTTTGGATCCCAGAGCCCACAGGACGGCTCGATGCCGTGCCGCCGTTAGTCATCACGCCACTCACCATGTGAGCGTTGTTCATCATGCCGTTACTTGACGCAAAAATGTTCTCGTACGCTGTGCCGTCATCCAGGACACGGATTTAGAATAGTGTAGATAATTGAATGTTTGACAGTCGCCTGGGAGGTGGATGACTTTGCTCGTTTGAGGCTTTCATTTCCTTCTATACAGCACTATGAATATACAACCTGAGAGCCGATCAGTACGGTAGTTCTTTCAAATGCTCTCTTAGTCGTCTAGTCTCAATCTGGCTCTTCCAGGTGTAGGTAGTCCGCCAGCGCCCGGCCCAGAAATGGCCGTTTTTGCGCGCTGTTCTGTCACCTGGGCCATTTCTGAACCATGCAAGCGTGGCTCTAGTAATATGCACAGGTAGAGTGGGAGGGGGTGTGTGTGTAAGAGTGAGTAGCTTGGCTATGGGAGATAATCCCAGCACGGGCGTATGGATTCTGGCGTTATTATGTTTTCTTTCTCTGGTTTCTATTGTAGCTAATGTAAAGGATGGAAAGAATTAAATACGAAGAGGCTCTTATCATGGCATGCTAAAGATTCCGAGGCTATCTCCACTCTCTCAATGTCTACTTACACGAGATAAAAAAACAACGAGGAATCCAGAGCCTTCATTTTTGGAACCGTCAATATGATCATTCGCAGACCGAATCGACAAAGGCATAATGCTTCAGCTCAAGTGCAGAGTAGTAGAGTAAGCCACCCCACACACGCACATGCAGCAGAACCATCGCAACCGACTGTGCCAACATTGCTTAAATGGCCAAGCGAAAGTATTTCTCGGCCAAGACGAGACATTCCATTGACAGCGTGAGATTCCTGGCGGGAGAGAAACGCCCTTTCGCTGACGATGACTTTTTGCTATAGTATTAATCAAACGCTTGCTGAACACTTTTCCGAGTATGTGGCTTTTGGGGTATCCAAGTTGACGGCGTTCGTCCAATGCTAACTTAATGTAATGCATAGGTTACAGGAATTGAATGATACGTAAAGCCACCCAACGAGATCTTGTTCGAGGTTCTAACTAACCGCCACTCTTTTTAGCATACGAGGCCAACTTAAAAAGTGAGCGGAGATCATCCCGTAATGTTTTCACAAGATCAACTAATCAGGGGTCCCTTGTTTAGAAACAAAGAGGAAATCAAGGAGATTCGGGACGTAGCCCAATGCTGGACTGAGGCGTTTCCTGCTGCTCAGCCATCCGACAGCATAGGCACCCCGTCCCACAAATCACAAGAGTGAAGAAATGGAATTGGTGCGCTTGCTGAATGATGAAAGTCGGGTAATGTAGACTTTGAATCACAAAGTTCATGTACAGCTGTACAGTATATTCAGTGCGGTATTGCGACCGAGAGAGCAATGGGCGATCGATAGTGCTTTGCATATTACTTCGTTTTTGCTGTGTCGGCTTGTACCCGACTTCGGCTTTTACCCCGAGCTGATGCAGGCAAGACATAGACTGGTACTGTGCCTTGAAAAAAGGCGGTCGGATAAAGTGTCTTGCTAAGGATAGGAAGTCGGGATTTATTTAATTAACACTCATTGAACACAAGATGCTGTACTGTAGAACCTGCCATCACAGTTCTACGTTTTATTTACGACTTTTATGTTCGCTACGTCACCGTCGTTTGAACGCGCTAGCGACCTCTTATGGCCATGAGGAACATGGGACCAATAGAGTGCGCGTCGGTGCTTTGCTGAGCTGATTTCCACACACGATATCTAAGATGACGACAAGCTTTCAGCTCTTCTGTGGTCCGAGCAAACATGCTCTCTAGTCCCACCACACTTCAGATCACCGCCCTGCTCAACTTGCGCAATTTGTCGATGACTTGCCCTGTTAGCCGCTCTCCGTGCATGGAATTGGCTGAGTCTGTTCCACCGCCAGTAACGTAAGAGATGGCCCTTTCGAAATGCATGCGGGACTCGTGGAGAAGTGAGCGTCTTCGGCTCAAGCATAAATGATGTACACCACAATCTACATAACTCAACGCGAAGAGCAGATAAGGTTCGTGTGGGCATAGTCGAAAGCATCCAGATACCCTATCAGTTGGACAACAGCCGCAAACACCACTAGGATATGGAAGATCGAGTGGGAACCCCATAGGTCGAAACAGCCAGGATATCGCCTTTCAGGAAACCTAGTCTTGAGACCCGCTTGTGTTAAAGCCGCCTTCCTCTCTTGTCTGCAGAATGGGAGACTTACCGCATAAATGAAAGTCCCGGACACGAGGCACGCAGCCTTTATCAGGGCATAGGGAAGTACCTTCTCTATCGTCTGGGCTATGCCGAAGGCACTGATTCCATGGATCAATGGCGCAACACCGGACATGCCAGCCGCCACGAATGATAATGCTCGCAGGAGGCGATACTTTGGACCTTGGAGCTTCGGGTTCAATGTGACACACACGGTGATGATGCCAAAGAATCCAACCTGTTGTCCGAGAAAGGACTATTATTAGCATAAGTATTATCTGGTGTGGCACGGGGATAATAAAAGTATGCGCATCGCGACAAACTAACCATACACCAGTATACATATCGTAGCCAGGTTTCACACCAGAAGATGACGTATATTCCCAATACGTGATCACCTGATATAAGGATAACTATACCCAGCATGTCCAGTTGCAGGCATAGATGCTCCACGCGTTGGGAGTGGTTCATCAAAGTGTGGTACGTTGCTGACAATGATAAGCATGCGAAAGCCGCCAACATGAAGATGGAGAAGGCAGTTGAGTCGGCGCCGGTGAGCTTTGGGTATTCACTGGCAAGGTAATGCTGCATATGCCATCCGCCGAGCATGAATAAAACGGCTGGGATGAGGTGGGAGTAGATATTCACCGACTCGTTGTGTATATACGAAAGACTGCCGGCCGAAGCAAGAGTGGAACTGGAGATAGGCCTATAACTGTCAAGTATCCATGGATTGGATTGCAGCTGAAACCATACCGGCATTTGATGGAGCGAGCAAAGATCCGGGCGTGCTACCTCACCAACGCCAAATGATGTCGCGCCAACGGATTCCATCTCTTGCCTTTTCTGCGCCTCGAATGATTTCGAGGACGAAACTCGGAAACGGGGACGGGGTGACATTTGGTGGTTTTGGGTGGTGAAAATGCAAAGCATAGGCCGGACCCTGGAATTAAAACCGTGTGGTCTTGCACTACTATATGGGTCGAATAGAAGGAGCTGAGACTTCTAAGGGCCTTGGGGCTGAGTTGTAAATGATGGAGATTAACGCTGCTGTATAGTTAGGCACGTACATACCAGCCCGAGAACAACAATACCAGTCAATGTAGCCAATATTAACCTTGTGATAGAGTGTAATGATCGAAATCGGCCGTCTCTTGAACTAAAGGAGCATCGCAGGAGATGAGAGCTTTGGTAGCAATTTAGCTTTTGAGGCGTGGTCTTGTGTACCCCTACCTAACGAAGATATATATAATACGACGCATGCATGGATAACCCAGCATCGTGCACGGACCAGATCTGTTGTATTTCGTTGAAATTTTGCCATGACTGCATACAGTAGGGTTAGAAGGGCCAAGCTCTATCATACGGTTGAGTGCCATGGTTTAACGAACCACTTCTTGAAAATATCAATAGCAATTTCTGGCTGGCTGTTAGGTTTATCGCGAAAGGTACTGGCAAGCTAGAATCAGAACTTGACGCGCTGTTCTTAACGTGTCGTCTTGCCTGAACGTGTAGCAAAGCACCAATCAGCAATCCACATCAACCCCCTGTCAGAATTGAGTTTACCCCAACGCTAATCCATTTTTCGGTATTCAAGTCTACCCCCTAAACTAGAAAGCGGGGTAAACTGAATCAATTGTACAACAATTGATTTTGGACTGTAGCACTAGGCTCTGGGGACTGAGCACAAAGGTGGACTTAGGTGGCAGTGGAGATTTCAATCGAGTCGTAGGACAACAGATGCATTGGTAATCGATGCAGTGGTGCAAGTGCTAAGATCTCCAATATTACATCGACCAATCTCAGTAATAAGGCTAGATACCATGGTGAGATTAGATCACTGTAATAGCAATCTATTCTTATCTAAAGCAATTATTGAGGACTGGAAACTTGTGTGATGAGCCATTCGATCTTCGGTAAGACGTCAACCTAGTCCTACAGTCCGAAATCAGTTGTTGTACAATTGACTTAATTTACCCCCCTTTACAGGGAGTTGACTTCATTTGAATAAGGTGTGAAATTGAATTTCATTCAAGTTCCAGGTGGACCAACTTGCCAATAACCATTACAAGCTCGAGCAGCAGGTTCTAGTTGTGGGCAAAGAAGCGGATAGAGTTCTTAGTGTTAGCGCCCTACAACTTCGACAACGTGAGAAGCGAGAGAAGGCAAGTGTGGGAACAAGGGACATGCCAGTCATCGAGGTTCTGAGGAACCTAGGGAATATTTCAATCGAAAGAGGTGGGTGAAAATGCAAAGGCTTGTCCTACAGTCCCAAGTCAACTGTAGTTGAGGCTTCTTGAATACCAATTTTGCTGGGTTTGCCCTTGACTGTAGAGGCTGCTTAGTTGGCTGTCAAGTCCTACCCACCATCTTATATTGTTGGTAATTTGAAAAAAATTAATGCATATAATCGGCGATGCCTTGATAGACCTAAGCAAATTTAGTAGTAAGTTATACAGCCTCTATATAGGAGAAGGGTCTTATCGATTCCTTCCTACTTAGGCAGGATATTAGATGGTTGAGGCTAACCACAAAGTAGCCCTACCCCTCATAGTCAATTCTTAACCTTCCTCCTCTTGCAACATCGATGTCTGTCGCCGAACCCCTCCTCCGATCCGAAGACAATTTAGCACAGCCTGTGGAAACCGCGCGCAGTCATTATGGCCGGGCCAGGGACTGTTAAACAACGCGGCGCGCAGCCTGTGAGCCAAAACAGAACAAAGCAGGCCATGGCCAAACCAGCGCCCACAACCCGGACCCTTATATGGCACGGCTGCCCCAAGTGGCGGCAAGACAACGAGTACATCCTCACCGGCCATTCTACCTATTTTAAGCCGAAATCGGATTTGGACAGAAGTACTTGAGGAATTCCTTTTCAGTTGACAAATACTATTGACTGTTATGCTGCCTGGTTGAAATCTATATCACGTATGCTACCTCGAACCGGTTTGCATCATAAAAATTATGCTTCGTTCATTTGAAAACTTCCGAAGCCTCCCACTTGAATTGCAAGACGAGATGTGGAGCTCTGGAATCCGTCCTGCCAAGCCAGGCATACACATCTTCAGATTAACCAGCGACTACAAAAGTAAATTGCTAATGGAGCGGCACCTAGAGGCTCCTTGGGCTGTCAAGTATCGCCTTAGCACACCGTCTGAAGGGCCACATCCCTTCCGCGGAGGAACGGTCTCCTTCGCCGAGGTTGACCCTCCGACGTATCTAGTAGACGCAAGTATTTGGAATACGTGCAGGCAATCACGGCACGTAATGAAGCGTAAACTCGCTCCGATCAAGCGCATAACGATCTGGAGTACGACCGACCGCGGCAATCTCAGATTTAAGACCAACGCATTAGAGTCCAAGGCACTAGAGGACATCGCCCACAAGCAGTGTACTATAGTTGTGTGTCCGGGTCGCGATCTCTTTATCCTCCAGCTTGACGATCCCAGCATGTTTAGCTGGTCTCAGTCTGCTGATACAATCCCCGACGATTTAATACCAGCTCTCATGCCGATGCAGGACGTGGGATGGCGATACCGTAGCGTCTGGGCTTCTAGTCTATACATATTACCTCGGACCCAAAGCCTTGATTCTCTCTGTTCTTTTATCGTGTGTGCCTCGAGGTTTGGGGAACTGAAGACGCTGTGGCTCATCATCGATCGTATCAAGAGGAAGAACTGGGTACCGTCGAGGAGGGAACTTGACAAGCCAGAACCGAAAGGTTTTGAAACCGACAACTTTCAGTTGACAGAGGTGATAATTGACGATGCATCTGATTGGGACGGGTCAACGGAGCAACTGCCGTGGGGCGAGTTTGAAGATGAATCGCACTACCTAGCTGATCTTCTCGCCTTTGTCCACCATCTTCGACTATTCGTAGCTAACGCCTCTTACGACTCTCCAAACATAGGTAGAGCAAGACGCACTGTAAATATCAAGATTTTAGCGTGTGAAAAAAGCTATTCCTCACCCTTGATGAGAAGCTAGCTCCAGAATATACTAGTAATTAATTGCCTAGATGAGGCTCGCTAGGCCCGGCGGGGAGGCTACAGGTTGCAGGCATTACAGACCCAGTGGCTGGTAAGGCTTTCTTACACACAGTTACTCATGGTCCGTGCCTAGAAACCTTGTGAAGAAGACAAATCTCATCGGCATCTGTTACTGGTGTCATTTACTCCGTATTGGCATCCAATATGCCAAGAAAAAAAGTATTATATTACGCATTTGTATCCTGAATAATATACACCGTTAGCCCCTCTTCAAAGCCTCACCCACCTTGTTTGCGACATCAATGCTTTCATTTAAAACTCCAGCGCCGTTATGCAGTACTGGTAGCTGTGCAGGCCCAATAAACGCACCATGATGAAGTCCTATAAACTTTTATAGTCGCCTGAGTTTTGGCGAAAGTCGAGAAATTGTTCGTGTCGGGATGCGGTTTTAACTTGGAAGCAAACGTTTACGAGTTGTTAGCCTGAGATAAATAATGTCCCGAGATAAATGATGTCCTAGGACCATTTATGGCCTAAGACGAATGACGTCCTGAGACGAATGACGTCCTGAGATGAATGACGTCCTGAGATAAATGATGTCCTAGGACGAATGACGTCCTGAGATAAATGATGTCCTAGGACGAATGACGTCCTGAGATAGATGTCGTCCTGAGATAAATGATGTCCTAGGACCATTTATGGCCTAAGACGAATGACGTCCTGAGATAATTTATATTACAGTAGCATCCCCACATTGGAATTTTCGTGCAGAGATCAGGCTGATCCGGACGGCGTTCTGATATCATTGTCATCCAATAGGTGGCCAGCACGGCATCACGGGCCGAGCATCGCTGGATACTTTGCCACCCCGGCGATGGGTGTCTGAGCAAAACCTTGAGCTAGCCCATGTTCTCACCAACTTGCTTAACACGAATAGAACCGTTTTCTAGGATTGTGTTAAAATAAGAATATGCCATATA
The DNA here is from genome assembly GCF_020744135.1 of Fusarium venenatum. Taxonomy (NCBI): domain Eukaryota; kingdom Fungi; phylum Ascomycota; class Sordariomycetes; order Hypocreales; family Nectriaceae; genus Fusarium; species Fusarium venenatum. Next base: position 175,076 of record NW_027072131.1, read on the forward strand.
TTATGTACCTTAGCATTGAATTTGAAAGGACCCGAGGCAGCGTTTACAGTATTAGTCCGCAAATATGTTAGATTTCCACCCATGCTTGATCATCTGGGTCCCATATGCCCTGAAATACCTCGGCTTACCAGGAATGCGCGACGTTAATGTGAACAAGTACTGCATCTGGCACAGCTCTAAGAGTGCCAATAATGTATGGAAGATGGAGTACAAGAAGACGTGCGACTTGACACTGGCTGAGGGGCTAGATCTCAAGCAGATTCGTCTCGATCAGGATGTCCAGTTCTTCATCGATAAGACGTTGGGTGAGCGACGTAAAGTTTTGGTTTCGCGATGTGAAGGCGCTGGAAGATTCAGAGTAGATCACAGTCCGTATTTAGTCTATTACGCTCTGTGTGTCTGATGCGCCCCGCTCGGTGGCTCCTCGATCTCTATGCCGGCGTGACGAAAGTGACCTTTAGCACTCAACTACCGTGATCCGACCTTGTGTACACACCACTCTAGGTATGAGGAAAATTCTATCTGGATAAAGTGCTCATTCTCATGCCAGTGACGCTTGATGAAGGCTTTGAACTCAGCAAAGAACTCTTCTATTGGGTGGAAGTCAGGCGAGTAAGGCGACAGGTACAAGAGTTTGACGCCGGCCTTTTCACTGATACAACAGCTGCTCGATGAACTCTTCAAATTTGACACTATATTGACGAAGCCAGATCGTATCTCAAGATATACTCAGGGAGTTCATGATCTTAGAGAACAATCCTAGCTATAGCGAAGGTGTATTCAAGGATTGATAGCCCTCATAAAGCTCATGATAAAACTGTAGAAAGGAAATGATAACTATCAACTATTCCGAAATCATGTTTCTCAAAACCTGCGGTGGAAGTTGGAGACCGTGTTGTCGAAGGGCATGCGCAACAAAGTGTTCGGGGTCGGCAAGGATCGAAGTGCAATCGGGCCACGGGCAGCGAAACGGGCCATTCTTCTTTATCAGATGTCCACGTATGTGTCTCGCGAGCACGTCTATGCGGCTAAACGGGCTTCGAAATCCTCGTGCTAAACAAAATGGACAATTGTGCCCCGAAGCGCAACCTTGATTCATGGATGTTTCAGTAAGGTCCGGCCCTTTAAGATTGGTTTCAGAAAGATACTGGCTCTTGTCATGGTGGGATTTTGCTTTTCTTGTTGCCGAAGCTTTGAGACCCCTGTTGGCAGCTATCTTTACTGGGTCTTCTCGCCTCCCAGCGAGCGCTATAAGCGTCTTGATGAGGTTGACCCGTAAATTGTAAATAGAATTCCTGTCAGGTTTACACGCCAACTCAGAGAAGATCTGTGCAACCTGAGCTCTCTCCTGGATCTCGTAGGTATTGCCGCTGGGTGCAATCACTTCCGCAGCGGGTTTCATACCCTCGAGTTGACGGTCTACTTCCTCAATATGTATCGCTTTGTGGAACTGCTCGATAGCCTGTTGCAAATGCTGTGCTTTGAGCTTCTGTCTTCGAGCTGCTGCCTTCTTGTTGTACTTGTCGTATCGGTCTCTCATCTTTGTCCCAATTGCATCCTTCATGCTTCGATAACCCTTATCCTTCAGGTTCGTCATCGCAGACATCCTTTTCTTCAGATACATACGAAGGGTTTGGTCGGTATCAATATCTGATAGTTGTTCCGGTGTCAGGGATTTTGGTGCTCCTTTGTGGTAGCGAAGCCGAGCAGCAAGTCTTACTATGTCATGCCTAGGAGCACTACCAAAGCAGATAGACTGGCAGTCGGCGTCGATGAAGTTTGACATATAGTACATCAAATAAGTGCTGGAGTCTCCTTTGCGATGTCCCATGATTTTGTTGCGTTCCTCTGGGGTTAGGGCGTCTATCGATCGTGTTAGGTATGTTGTCGGATCCGTAGTGGTAGGGGTATACTCACCATTCAGTTGCTTGCCTGAGCCACGACGTAGGTCATACCACTCTAAAGACTTCTCAATTCCAAGTGAACGGCCAAGCTTAATAAGGTTAAGTCTCTCTTTCTGGTAACTTATAGCTTTGTTTGTGGAGATGAGAAGATCATCGTCGACCTGCTCCACATCGCGGAAAACAGGGCGGTTAAGCCATTCCTCCTTCCACAGAAGGCGGATGCGATCTGTAGTAGGAGGCACCACCAAGTTGTGGAAGTCTTCAGGTCTCTGGAAGTTATTATGGAATGCTGAATCGGCAAGCGCTAAGGCTTGAATAAGAACCAGAGGATCGTATATCAGCATGTCATCTTCACGAAATGCGAAAACCTTAGGCTCCTTTTCGCCGGCAGTCCTCTTAACATCTTCCAATCTGACGATAAGGGCAAGTTGTGATCGGTTCTCGCCCTCGAGTGGAAGGAAAACCTGGAATTCCAAATGTTTATACAGCAGCGCTCCGATCAATGCCCCGGGCCTTGTGCTCGTAGCACCAGCTATGATCAGCATTGCAGCGTGCTGTATTCGTAGACGTTCATGTTGAAAGATCCTTTCGTCGTCAATCCAATGGTGTGTTAGAAGGAGGGATAGAGTGTCGACGGAAATGGCTGATTTTTCCTTCTTGGAAGTATCGAGTTTGAACTTAGGTGTCAAGTAGGTACGTAACCACTGTTTTCGTTAGCCTTCGCCACTAGCACTATTGCCTTCACATACATTACGGATGTCAAACAAAACTGACTTTTCCATACTGGCCTTTGCTTTCATAGCATAAAGCATGCTAAGCCTCTTCCAGTAGCCTTGTACTGCTGATAGCTTTTTTACATTAGAATCCTTCACACGTATCTCTAGATATACCTTGAACAACGCAGTGTCACAGCGGACAATCGCTTTATCCGCATCATCAAGATGACGGCGCTGGCAAAATCTGGTTCTCGTCAGCTTAGAATTAAAGGTTCGGGTTCAAGTCAATACCGTTTCCACTGCTCCTCTTCAATGTCAAGATTCCTTTTAGTCAATTCTGAGTGATCTGCCAGGACTGGACCTTGAGTTTTGAATTTCTGATACAGGGCCTCGTCTGTCTCGTCATCATGTTCATCGCCGTCTTCTTCTTCTTCAGATGTTTGGTCATCGTCGCTAGAGCCCATATTAGGTCCGGAATGGTAGTCAGCATCAGGTCCTGGCCCTCTATTAGTAAAAAGCAATATCTTGCGGTTACGGTGAATCAATTAACGTGACTTACCTATTGTATTCAATCTGCTTGGAAGAGAGCATAGGCTCCGGTACGAGTCCAGATTCTGGTGACGTTTGACTTGCAAATGGTCTTCCATAGGCGACTGACTCATCTCAACGGGTCCAGATATGATGCAGTGTTCTTGAGAATATCATAAAAGCTTAATCGCAATACGTTATGTTCAAATGAGTCAAGAGTAATATTAGGTCTTCAGAAGGTATGCATGAAGAAAGATTAAGAGGGGTTTGCAGGTGCATGCAGAAGCTCAAAGGATATATCGATCGAATCTTCCAAGGTCAGTCGAAAAGTGTAGAAGGATGGCAGTAGGTGATAAAATTCACGAGGACTTATAGTCGCAGTAGGCTGATATCCAAGACACGTGACCTTAAGGCAAGAGTCAAAGAATCCAAAAGCAGTATAAGTTGGGCAAGGTAGTGCGAGTGACATAAGCAACTACAAATTTTTCGGCTTTCGCTATCGTTCTTACAATATGTTGCAGGACTATTTGTACACTCTTATCCTATAATATCGGGTACCTGAAGCATCCTCTATAAAGGGAAACAACGTTCTCTATAAGATGAAGGTAACTCAGGCTAGGGAGTTGGCAGCGACCGTATGGCCTTGTATCAAGAAAGAAACATTGTCATGATGAATCGTGGCGGCCCCTTTCTAGGAAGACTCGTAAGACTGATCTCTGCTACAGTACAATGTCAGTTGAAATTAGAGTCCGCTTGTCCATTTCATTGAGTGTAAGATAAGCTTTCGCGAACGGACCAGACAAAACCCTGTAAAAACCGTGGTGTTTAACCCTTCGTTGCCATAACACCTTTCATTATCGCATACTGGTACAGTATTGAAACTAACCTATCATGGCTCTAAATGGTACAAATCACCTGGTTGCATATAGCCGCGCCTAGAAAGAGTCCTAAACTCTCGGCTTAAAACTATGTGTAAAGAAAGTCCAAATCAAGAAGCAAGAACTTACCCTCTGTGGGGTTGTTACAGTGCCGGCCGAAATCAGAGGCCGCCCAGCATTTTCCAGAAATTGCTTGAGCACGGACCATTCTATGACTAGTGTGGCTTAGCACAGTACGCGACACCCCATGACAGAACTGTCATCATAACCCCATTATGGATGCCTGCCATTTTCGCATACTGTCATCAAACGTAGCCGCTTGTGGCCGCGAGAGGTCAACGCGTGCTGGATCGTTCACAATTTTGCACAGCACATACTGACCGCACATAACGATAGGTAGTCCTTACATAGGTTTAGTCGACCAGAACTACACTACTGTAGCTTCTTTGCATTTTCTTATGGTTAATTCATCTGGTGGGTTCATAAAACCTGAACTCTGTCCAACAACGATGATCGTCGAAAACCAATGATCACAACTCTTCCAGACCAGCAGCCAATGACAACAACCGAACCTCCATGTTCCGTTGAAGTCGCCGATACCCTGGGTCGGAAACCTGGCGGAAGCCATAAAACTTTCCGTCCATCAGACCCACCTGCTGTAATCCACGTATTGTTATGGTTGATCCCAAAGCCTAGCCTACTATCCGCTTCTCCTTGGACCGCGAGGCTATCTAGCTTTGCTTCGCGCTCTCTTGGCTGCGTCGTACTAACGTCCCGAAACTTAACATTAAAACGGCCTGAAGTTGTGACTAAGGTCGAATTATAGTCAATGAAAGACAGGACGTCCGTGGCCGAGCCGGCATCAAAGCTGTTGGCATTGATGCCCGTCGCAACATTCCATATCTTGATGGTCTTATATGATCCCGATGCGATGAGCGAGCCGTCCGGCGAAAACACCACAGACCCGACATAATCCGTATGACCCTTGAGGGTCTGTTCCTCTTTGCCTGTCGCAACATTCCATATCTTGATGGTCTTATATGACCCCGATGCGATAAGTATTCCGTCCGGCGAAAACACTACAGACCTGACCGAACTCGCATGACCCTTGAGGGTCTGTTCCTCTTTACCTGTCGTAACATTCCATATCTTGATGGTCTTATCATATGACCCCGATGCGATGAGCCTGCTGTCCTTTGAAAACACCACAGACCTGACCGAATTTGTATGACCCTTGAGGGTCTGTTCCTCTTCACCTGTCGCTACATTCCATATCTTGATGGTCTTATCATCTGACCCCGATGCGATGAGCCTGCCGTCCGGCGAAAACACCACAGACCTAACCCAACTCGTATGACCCTTGAGGGTCTGTTCCTCTTTACCTGTCGTAACATTCCATATCTTGATGGTCTTATCATCTGACCCCGATGCGATGAGCCTGCCGTCCGGCGAAAACACCACAGACCTGACATGATCTGTATGACCCTCGAGGGTCTGTTCCTCTTCACCTATCGCAACATTCCATATCTTGATGGTGTTATCGTCTGATCCTGATGCGATGAGCGAGCCATCCTCCGAAAACGCCACAGACCTGACCGAACTCGTATGACCCTTGAGGGTCTGTTCCTCTTCACCTATCGCAACATTCCATATCTTGATGGTCTTATCATCTGACCCCGATGCGATGAGCCTGCCGTCCGGCGAAAACACCACAGACCTGACCGAATTTGTATGGCCCTTGAGGGTCTGTTCCTCTTTGCCTGTCGCCACATTCCATATCTTGATGGTCTTATCATCTGACCCCGATGCGATGAGCCTGCCGTCCTTCGAAAACACCACAGACCTAACCCAACTCGTATGACCCTTGAGGGTCTGTTCCTCTTTACCTGTCGTAACATTCCATATCTTGATGGTCTTATCATCTGACCCCGATGCGATAAGCCTGCTGTCCTTTGAAAACACCACAGAGCTGACCCAACTCGTATGACCCTTGAGGGTCTGTTCCTCTTTACCTGTTGCTACATTCCATATCTTGATGGTCTTATCATCTGACCCCGATGCGATGAGCCTGCTGTCCGGCGAAAACACCACAGACCTAACCCAACTCGTATGACCCTTGAGGGTCTGTTCCTCTTTACCTGTCGCAACATTCCATATATTGATGGTCTTATCATCTGACCCCGATGCGATGAGCCTGCCGTCCGGCGAAAACATCACAGAGTTGACCCTATCCGCATGACCCTCAAGAGTCTGCAAGACTGCATTCCACTCGGAGTTCACTTTCGGGAGTAGGGCAATCCACCTAGGAAGATAGCGTTCGAATGTCTGTCGTACAATGCTCCGCGTCGGCGCAAACACGATTGCCGACGCGTACAGCTGAAGAGGTGCGGTGTCGATGATCCATCGGCAGTTGAGCACAAACCGTTTCGCGTCATATAAGAAGCTAAGCACTTGGCTGCCTTCCTTCGCCTAAACGATATGTCTCTTAGCAGATTGCTAGCACGCACCAGGCGGGTGACTTACATCGACTAGGCCCTGCAGCTCGTCTATGAATCCAATGCTCTCGGATATCCTTCCAATCAGGCTCAGTGCTTCTAACCAATGGAGAAAGTGGAGCTCAAGGAATTCGTGTGCTTGGTCCCCATCTCTGACCCTTTCGTGACTCTCCTTCAAGTGGTAAACCCAATAGAGGCAGGCGTACTGAGCTTCTGGCGGTAAGTGTTTGTCGATTTTGCTTTTGTCAATATCAGACCGTGCAACACCAGGGACCGCAAGGTCACATATGTCTTCTTTTAGACAGTTGTTATTCATTAGCATCTGAAGGCACCTGAAAGCCAGCTTCTTGTGTGTCTTCTTTTCATCAATCCAGAATTGGCCTGACTTATCGCGATTGATCAAGAAGTCTCGAAACGACAGATGAAGAGGCTTAACAGGAGCGCTGCTTTCAGAGGGGAGGTATAGGACTGATGGGAGTAAGCCTACCATACGTCGAATCCTCTTCTCGGCAATACCTAGAAGTTGGGCGAGACATGCAGCTGAGAGCGGACTGGCTAAGGTCACGATGGCACCGACGATTTCTCGGAACTGTATCAAGAGTTCTTCTCCTGAGTCATCTGAGCCATCGAGCAGTTGTTCCAGGACGAAAAGGTACAGCTCATTGAGCTGAGATATCTGTGTTCCACTTGTGCGTTCTAGTATCCTATTCAGATTTTCCTCGGGGTCGCCATGTTTTTTGTTCTGGATCAGTTGGCAAACGGTCGCTGCGAAGATGAAAAGAGGAATGGCCATCTTAGCTAGGTCATGGACCTCCATCCGAGAAGGCCAGGATTCTGGCAATTGTTGGCCACTTAAAGGATAGACGTTATAGTCGTTTCGTATTTCCGCCAGTTTGGAATTCAAGAACGCTGTGATGTCGTGTTCGATTGTATGTTCGTCAACCAAGTGGAGAATGAAATCTTTGTAGGGCTCGCAGATTCTCCTGAACTCAACGTACACTGGGATTTCAGGTCGGCTTGTTACAAAGAACTTCACGCGGACCGATGTTACCTCTTTTACTCTGGACATAAGACCGACTATAGCCTGCATGTCTCTTTCTTGGTCACACTCGTCGAGAGCATCGATCACGATTACCACAGTCGGGGAGTTTTGAGGGTTGCTCGGTATTTTCGTCAAAGGTAGTCTGATCAGATTCTCGAACTGCTTACTGACAGCCATTTCACCAATGTGAGAGTCAGTCTCGATCGCATCTTGGATGTGGGGAATCAAGGAGGGCAACCGGCGGACAAGTTGGATAGCGATTGTAGGGAAAAACCGCGCTGCTCTTCCACGGTCACCTTCACCTCTCTTGAAGAAGAAACTAGCCCCAAGTGCTTCTTTGCAAGAAAGCTCGTAGGCTACGGTACGGGATATTGTGGACTTTCCAGTACCTGCCATGCCCTGTAGCCAGTATATACACTCACTATCCGGGTCATTGGCCCACTTGTAGATCTGTGCGAGGAGATCGACTCGGGTTTGAGGATGGCATCGAGCCTCGTGTTCATTGGCATGAGAATCATACGCAGCACCTTCGGCGGTTTTGAGTTTATCAAACACCAACCTCTGGTGGATATCCATGAGTAATACGCTAATATGATATCGTTAGCCCAACGTTGTCTCGCATACTAAGTAACGTACCTGTGGGTTTGCATGATATGGTGGGACTCCTTCGCACAACCGAGCAGCTCTTTGACCTTCGTCCGATTCTGAAGGCTGCATTGCTTTTCACAGTAGTCGGCGGCTTGGCTGAGTCGGTTCCCGCTTTCCTGCAGGCTCTCGATATACGATTCCACCTCGCCCACTCTGAAAGGGGCGCTGGCTATGGCCATCTTGCTTTGCTGGCGTTGATATGCGAATCCAAGAAAGAGCAATGATTTAGTGTAGGTTTGGACTACAGATGCCTCCAGAACCTCCAAAATCTCTGCGGGTGGTTGGAGGGTTGGACCCGAGGCGGTGTATACACGCCGGTAGGTATCGCACTGCAAGATCAACGAAGTGACCTTCGCAAGACCAAACATAATTTGACTTCTGAGTTCATCGCTGGCGGCCAAAGTCTATCTCAGTCAGCCCGAATCACACCACCCAGCTCATCACGACATGACACTAGGCAAAGCCCGAAGCGACTCACCACAAGAACGAATCGAACAGCAGCCCATGGTAGAGCAGCGTGAACAGGGTCAAAACTGACTGCGACGTCGCCCACGCCCACAAACTTATTTAGAATGTCGACAGTCTTTTCGACCAGACCACGCGTGGAATATTCTCTGTGACCAATCGTGACCTTCCATTCACGTTGTTCCTTTGCCTCTTGTCCGTCTCGAATTGCTTTCGCCATCCTCTCACTGATGTCTTTCGCCAGATCCTTTGTTGTGCTGGGCCTGCCATTAGTGGTCGCATTGTCGCCGCTTGGATTCTCGGCAAATATTTTGATGACTGCGACAATGCGGCGATCGTGTTCCGGCTCGTTGATATTGGCCAAAGCCTTGTCCCACAAGTCTGCTTTGCTTGAGGATTTCCCCTCAGATTGCGTACCTTCCTCGTTGGCTTCGGTCTGTGCGGTCCCATCATTTGACGGGGTGGCTGTTGTAGCCGTGGGGAGCACTGCGGTCGGGGAATACCGCTGCGATTGAGGTTGCGGCTGCGCTTGAGCATCGGCACGATTGGAAGAGGAGGACTAAGTAACGGTGCTGTTAGTCAAGTAGATAAGAGATGAAAAGCCGGCTCGAGGAAGGTCCCCAGAGATCAGCCGAAACGCGGGGACTCACCTGTTCGGGGGTGCTCTGCTTCTTTCGTGGCAGATCGCGAACACTAAAACAATCACGTAGTCGGGTGAGACGCCCAGCAAGCCTTCTTGGGCTCATTCTTTAGGTCGTCAATCGCTGCTTTAGCTTTGGAAGACAGTCCGGATAGGTCAATCGTGGACTGGTCTTCTAGTGAGCGGGCGGGTCGAAGGTAGGGGGTAGGTACCCGTCGGGCAGCGCTGAAAAGCTGCCTTAACCAGCATGTGTGTGATTGGTGCTGCCGCGCGTTTATGTAGAGCCTCTTGAATCACGCCACGCATACAGCGAGCAAAGGGCATGCCCGGCTATGTATCAATACTCTCATTCGGAAGGGCATGTTGCATGGCGTTTATGTGCAATTGAGTGCCTTTGATGTCGTGTTTTCATCAGTACTGCGACTAAGTATATTTACAGGGGCTACTAGAATATGCAGGATCACGAACATGACTGAGGGTTGGGCTAACCTATTTAAAACCTTAGTGCTATGATGGATTCTTAGCTCTTCACAAGCTAAGAAGGAACATGCCACCATTTCGCCATACATGCCTTCACCTAGTAGCCAACAAGAATGACGGATTGCTGTACATACAGTGCAGCTGGTCTCGGTTTCAAAGCCCCAGCTCTAACCTGCGGCTTTAAGTATGGCGACAAAATCTATGCCGAACCGCATAGATCAGAAAAAAATATTATTGAACTCTAAATCGTGGGATCGCCCGATAGATATTGTAGGTGACCCTAACGTAGAGTTGAAAACATGGGGATGTAGGGTTTGCTTGGTTTGACACGTGTCCTCCGCGGCTAGCGGAACAATGAAAAACAGAAGGTTCGATGAGGTTCTGCCTCAGGAACCCAAGTTCGACTGCTTACCTGTCTGTTGCAGCGTTACATGAGTGGGTCCATAAGAGACACACGAGTGGGGCTGTTCTTTGTCTGACACCTTTCCAAAGAGGCCACAGTCACCAAGCATGACCGTCACTTCTGGACCTCTACGGTGCATCCAACGGCCCCCAGCTTATGGTCAGAATCGGACTTTGATGTTGGAAGGATGGATGATGACAGGTTTCGGTCACGTGTCCTTCCTTCTGGCAGAGGCCGATTCTGGTCCGTGAGGGAAGGGGGATCGCTGTTGGCAGCTGTCACCTACCATCCAACCTGACACATCCAGAATAAGCCTTGAACTGGCTGACCCAAAAATGGCGCCCCGACTGTCTGATGCTGACCATGAGATGATGGAGGCTATGATCCGACGAGGTGAGCCAACTAAACAAATAGCCCAGGCCATCCCATGCAATCCGCGAACCGTCCGCAAAGCTCGAGCTCGATTCGGGCTCTTTGAAGCGACGAAAGCGCCCCCGAACCGCGTCGGGCGCTACAAGAAGGTGACCCCTTACAAACGAGATGTCTTGCTCGAGAATCTTGCCGAGTATCCTACCACCGATCGGACCGAGATGATACTATTCCTCCGCGACAAGTTCGACGACAGAGTATCCCTCTCCACCATCAGTCGCCTTTTGAAGAATGCTAGATGGACGCGAAAGAACTGCCATCCTGTCGCACGACAACGAAATCCACTTCTACGAGATTTGTATCTCTACAAACTGGCGAAGTACAAGTCATATCAGATGATCTTCATCGACGAGTCGGGCGCTGATAGACGCGTCGGCTACCGTAGAAAGGGATGGGCTCCGAGTGGAGTGACGCCGATACAGATTGGCAGGTTCAACCGCGAACAGAGGTATCAGATCCTCGCTGCCTACACGCAAGATGGTATAGAGCTGGCTCGTGTCTATCCTGGGTCTACTGATGCCGCCTTGTTCAAGGACTTTTCCGACAGCTCCGGTCCCGGTTTCTTGACGAAGCTCTTCAGCTCCGCAAAGTACTCTTCAATCGGGTTGAAGTCTGGCGAGTACGGAGGCAGATAGAGCAGTTCCACCCCAGCTTCAGCACACATCGGCTCAATCTCGTCGTTATGATGGAAAGACGCGTTGTCCATGATGAGCACAGACTTCTTCTGCGGCCATCGCCCGCAACTTTGTAGCAGCTGCTCGATACTGTTCAAGAAGGACTTTCGAGCGTTCTTACAGGCATGCGTAGAGACAGTGGGAAACGTGAGGCGAGCGCTAAAGGCCACTTTCGTCACGCGGGGCTTACTATTGACGAGTACATAGAGTAGATGCATCAGATTCGTAGACCAACAGATAAACAACTATGTATACGTAGTAAACAAAACTAAACGCGCGAATGACGCGCAATCTGATCCACAGTACACAATCACAGACCGGCTGTCCATGTCTTGATGTCCTCTACGAACGACCTAGCAATGCCAGCCTTGACACCTTGGTCAGTGTAGTACCTAATGTCCCGGTCCTGATAAACATGCTTCAAGTCGAGACAGTCGGCCTTCGTGATACTGCCCGCGCTGCGAAAGCCCGCCTTCCAGCCTCCATCCTCGACCTGCTCGCAAAGCCACTCAGTATAGTCATCTACTGCCCTATCGATCGGTTTCGGGATCACCAGATCTGTCAGATCCACTACCGATGGTGAAACGATCCCAAAATTCGATGCCGGCGGGGTACATCCCTCCATAGTGGCATGGCCATAGGGCGAAGGCAAGACATTCACGATCTTGATTGGGCGGTCACTCTCCGAGCTGGTTGCTTTCCGTTTCGTTCTCCGTTCACCGTCTAGCCTATCCTTCTCGTAGATCATGTCGAGGACATAAGATGGCACGTCCCTATACGTCCTCAGCTCGTTACCTTGTTCAGCATACTCAACCAGCTTGGTCAGAATGCTCGTGTCGAGTCTCATGTGCTTTCTTTGCTCATCAACGTAGCAGTACGAGCCTGGACACAAGTGTCCGTTGCATCGCATGACATCATACACGTCTTTCCAGACACGCGGCTGGCCAGCAGCCTCCTGTGTCTCTAATAGCTGGTCCCTCTGAGTAAACTGCCGGGCAGTGGCGCTACCACGACCACCCTGTTGTTGCACTACCCTAGAGCCTTGAGGCTCGTCCTTACAGATGAACGACATGTCGATCCTGAGCTTCTTTCCTGCGCGGAAAAGATGGCTCCACTTGCAGAGTTGCTCTTCGGCCATTTCCCAGTCGATGTTGAACTCGTCGAATCGCTTCGTGAGATCTCGTTCGCTGCGGTCGGTGACGGAGACGACGATAATAGTCTCCTCGGGTACGTGATTTTTACCCCGCGGGGTCTTCTGCTTCAGTAGCCTCTCCACCCTGGCCTCTAAAATCGTTCCCCAGAAAGCGCCGGGCGCCAGCACGAGGTTCTGTTCTGTGTCATTTGTGAGTTTGGAGAGCCTTCCTTTACGGAGCTGCAGCTTCCACTCGATGGAATAATGGATACAAGTAGGAGGAGACTCGTCATATGCGCTGTCGGGATCCCAATCATCCAGCTGAAGCAACGGCAATCTGGGTCTCTGGCTACTTGGTGATGGGCTGAGGCTAGCAAAAGAGCTTGCGCCGCGGCTATTGGTGCCTGGCAGCTGAGGCGTGCGGAAGTCGAAGTCATGGTGGTCCCACTGTGTAGGGTCAAACGGCTGACTGTCATCGTCCATAGTGGTGAGTTTGGGACGTCTACTGTTGAGCAAAGAGTGGCAGCAGGAAGGATGGAAGGAAGACAATCTAGCAGCACACACGGAAACACATTTTTTTCACACTTGATCACGGCTAGCCAGAATGTTCTGCGTGAAAGACGCAAACCCATGGCCTTTGATCTCTTTGTCCCTCTTCTGGTGGCCCCCCTTCTTTCAAAGAAGTGCCAAAAACGAAGAGCAGCCCCACTTCCCGTTGATGACATTGCATCTGATTGTGAAAACTGTTATCGATAAGCAATCGATAAAAGCGAGCACTATACCTGATCAGGCAAACAAGAGTATGCGATAGCTAAAAGCGCACCTTTCACAATAGACGCGTCACGCTAAATTGTCCGTCCCGTGGTTTCAAACATATTCAGTCTTCTCCTCGGAACTTAGCAAGATAGTTCTAACGAAATGCCTCTCTTGCTCGCGAAAACCACTCAGAGCTCTTACCTAGGCGATAGAGATGCTTGCGATAGCTTCTGTAGCATTGCTAATTGGCTCGAGTCACGTGTACTATGCATGTTGGGAGGACTGAGCCTCGTAAACCCCGCATGATGGTTAGGTTGCTTTCGCCATCAGGAATGAAGCTGAGTGCAAACACAGTGATCGAATCCAATGGCGGAAGCGCTCAGCGTCGCATCCAGTGCCATCGCTGTAGTCGATCTGTCGGCCAAGGTTTTCTCCTTATGTTTGCAATACTCCCGAGAGGTGAAAAACGCCAAAGATGATATCGAAAAGTTACGCGGAGCAGTTGCCACTTTTCAGACTACCGCTAAAGAACTCCGGACTCTGGTTGAAGGGCCTCGTGGAAAGGGATTGAAAGCATCGCAGCAGTTGACGTCTGCGATAGAAGATGGTCGCTTAAGGCTTGAAGAACTGGAGAAACAGCTCGAGCCCTTGACTGGTTGAAAGAGGATGAGCTGTTTCGGCATATGCGCCCTCAAATGGCCATTCGAAAGCAAAGAGGTTAAGGGAACCATCGAGGATCTTGAATGTTGCTGAGGGACTATTTCTTTTGCCTTGAGTATTGATCAGACGTAAGCGATGTGATGTAGGAAATGGCGACCGAGCTGATGTGGACCTGATCTAGCACAATCATCTAGAACGTTGATGACCGAACGATACTCAACCAATTACCGGTTGCCCAAGATGCCTCTTTCGACTCTAAAGCGGAAGAATACAACCCGACTTGCCTGCCCGATACCCGGCAAGAGCTTCTCAAGGAGATTGACCGCTGGATTTACAACCCTGAGTTAAGGACGATATTCTGACTGAATGGCATAGCAGGGACGGGAAAGTTGACCATCTTGCGAACTGTTGCTTGATTGCACTCCGAGAGGGGCAACCTCTGCGGTAGCTTTTTTTTTCAGGAGAGGAGAGATGGATAGAGGTAACCTGAATAAGTTGATGCTGACTCTAGCCTATCAATTAGCTTTAAGTATACCTAGGGTAGCATTCTTCGTTAAGAAGATACTTGATGCTATCCCGAACATTATAGGGAAGTCTGTTAAGGAGCAGTTTGAAAAGCTTATTCAAGAGCTGCTATTTGAGGCAGCGGCAACAGCAACGGCTTCATCGTCAGTTGTGATGGTGATTGATGTGCTGGACGAGTGTGACCAGGAGGCTGATGTTAGATTACTGATTAACATCTTCTTACAAGCCAAAACTCTCCTCCCTTAACTCCAAGTGTTCTTAACGAGCAGGCTAGAACTTCCGATTTAACTAGGGTTTGGTAAGGTTTAGGGTTTGTACTAAGACTTGGTTTTCTATAAAATCCTAGAGTAAATTGTTGAGTACGATATAATTGTTTTTTTAAATGATGAGTTTGAGAAGATCCGGTATGATTTTAACATTACTGTTTGTAGTAAACGGAAGCTGTTATCAGACTGGCCAGGCTGCCTAACGATATAAAGTCTGGCTTAGATGGCAGTACCGCTCTTTATCTTTGCAGCGACTGTTTGTCGATTTATTGGTAATTCTCGATGGAGGAATCCTTAAATAAGATTGCAAACGGTATTGAATCAGGAGAGGAGAAGTTATAGGTCACAACTCGAGCAAACCTACGCACCGATACTACACTCACAGATTGTTAACCTACCAAAGGAAGAGAGAGAGGAGGTCATTAAAGACTTTAAAGTGGTTGTTAGCAGTATTGTTACGCTTGCAAACCCTCTATCGGTAGCAGCATTATCAAAATTGATTGATATTCTCTCTGATACGGTAGACGAAAGATTAGATGCACTACATTCGGTTTTAAGCATCCTACTAGATTGAATAGTGCCTGTGCAGCTGCTGCATCTGTCATTTCGAGACTATCTTGTCGACTTTAAAAACAAAGAGAGAATTGAGTTCTGGGTGGACACGAAGCTCGCCCATCAAAGACTGGCAGAACACTGCTTGCGCATCATACGCAGTGGCTTGCGTAAGAACATATGTAGCCTATCCTTCCCGGGTATGCAGCAATCTTCAGTAAACGTTCAGCTACTCGAGGAGCGTATACCATCAGAGCTGCAATATGCGTGTATGTACTGGGTTCATCACCAAACCGAGGTTAGCTTGCAGCCGAATGACATGGGGGCTATGTATGATTTCCTGGAAACACACTTTCTCTACTGGCTAGAAGTGTTGAGCCTCATTGGAAGAATGGGAGAGAGCATTGAATTGTTAGAAGAGCTGCAGAGCATAGTCGATGTAAGTCATCTACCTTCCGCATTTTGTCTGTCTGCTGAGATATCTGTAGGTGGGAAAAGGTGGCCGAGTGGTTAGCTTCTTACATGACGCGAAGCGTTTTGTTTTGAACTGTTGTTGGGTAGTCGACACGGCTCCTCTTCAGCTCTATGCCTCGTCCATTGTGTTCGCGCCAAAGCAGAGCATCGTGCGACAGACATTCAAACGCTATCTTCCGGAGTGGATTTCCCTACTCCCGAAAGTGGACTCCGAGTGGAATGCAGTTTTATAGACTCTTGAGGGTCATGCGGCTTGGGTAAGCTCGGTGGTGTTTTCGCCGGACGGCAGGCTTATCGCATCGGGATCATGGGATGAGACGGTCAAGATATGGAACGTGGCGACAGGCATCCATGTCAACAGCTTTGACGCCGGCCCAGCCACGGACGTCCTATATTTTGTTAACCACGATTCGATCTTAGTTACAAGTTTGGGCCAGTTTAGTGTTGAGTCTAGAGATGTTGGTACGACGCAGCCAAGCAAGCGTGAAGCAAAGCTAGATAGCCTCGAGATCTAAGGAGAAGCGGATGGTAGGCTAGGCTTTGGGATTAACCATAATAATACGTAGATTACAGCAGGTGGGCCTGATGGACGGAAAGTTTTATGGCTTCCGCTAGGTTTCCGACCCAGGGTATCGGCGACTTCAACGGAACATGGAGGTTCGGTTGTTGTCATTGGCTGCCGGTCTGGAAGAGTTGTAATCATTTGTTTTCGACGATCATTGTTGTTGGAAGGAGTTTAAGTTTTATGAATCCACCGGATGAATTGACCAGGTCTGGTTGACTAAACCTATATGTGAGTTCTCTGTCGTTATGTATGTTTGGTGAGCATGTGTTGTGCAAGACTGTAAATGATCCAGCACATATTGACCATGTTGCGGCCATGAACGGCCGTTTTGGTCAACAGTAAGCGATAATGACAGCCATTAACGGAAGGTGAGAGGGCCGATTACAACAGTTTCGATACAGCCCACTGTGCACTGTCTCAGCCACACCAGTCATAAAATGGTCCGTGCTCAAGAACTTTCCAATGAAAGCTGGGCGGCCTCTGATTTCGGCCGGGACTGTATAGACAGCAATTAATAATGAATTTCAATAGATACCTTCCTTTCAGTAAGGTTTATTATGGTCGTGAACGATAATGAGATGTACTCATTTGAGTCCGCAACTAGCCTTTGATGACTACAGTACGTATATGCTTGGATTTATTCCCGGCATTTCTGGCTTTGGACACTGTGAAAGCCACGTGAGCCACTGCTGGGAGCTAGGCGCAAAAGTATTTCTTACACTCAACGAACTACAGT
Organism: Fusarium venenatum; assembly: GCF_020744135.1. Lineage (NCBI taxonomy): Eukaryota > Fungi > Ascomycota > Sordariomycetes > Hypocreales > Nectriaceae > Fusarium > Fusarium venenatum. Next base: position 192,044 of record NW_027072131.1, read on the forward strand.
ATACAAACGGCCTCTAATTTCAGCCGGGACTGGAAGAGAATCTTCGAAGAAACTAAGCGGCTCGACAGTTCCTGTCTTGCACCCTTACACTGCTCACAAGTGGGGCAACAGCCGAAAGTGTACAGCACTTGCCTAGTGCTCTGCTTACGTCCAAAAATGGACATTAACTGCCAATATCTCACTTTGGATGAGGTCTGTTTCTGGCTGTGGAGGGGTAAGAAAACCTGGTATGTACCTGGACATCTTCCTGACATTTCCAGTCATACACATTTCAAAAGCCATGTTAGGCTAGACTCTGACACCGGACTAGGCAGTACCAATAGTCAATGCTAAACGACCGCTTCCTGACATATGTTGGTAACGGACCTTGCGTCATTTGAGCCTCGGCGGCGTCTTTTTGAACTTCCTCGTACAGAATTTGACGAGCACAGCAGGTTTTCGGAAAAATTCCTTGCACATTACTAAAGCTTGACAATGATCATGTACCTTGGCACTGTACATAAGTTGATGATTTGAGATTTAACTCGGCGGGGAAGGCGGTGAGCGGTAAAGGAAGGCGGTCATAACGTAAGGCATTGCTGCCTGGTTTTACACAGTGAAGATCCTGCGGGATTGCCACTGAAAGTAGAGGCAACCAGTACCAAAGTTGGTGGCTTTTCCGCAAAGATACAGATACTTATAGGATTACAGTAGGGTTAATTATCTCTATTTTGCAATTACTATAATAAGCATTAAGGGTAAATCTAAAGTTTATATAAGCTAGTATTAACTTTATACTTTTATTATAGGCAGTATTATAAGCTAATTATATAATAAGTAGCTTTTTAACCTAGTTATTTTATCTATAGTTAATATAATATTATAAGTATTATTTTAATATTTAGTTTATTTATTTTATTTAATTATTTATTTATAGTCTAAAGGCTATTAATAGCTAGTAATTAAGTCCTAGGTATAATATAAGGGATTACTAGAACTTAGCTATAAATATTAGTCCTTTATCTAATAGGATTTTATTTAATAGTCTATATATATTAATAATATATTAATAAAAAATATAAGAAATTTCTTTTATATCTATAGCTTCTTTATAGGGTAAGTAATATAAGAATTTTATAAGTTAATTAATAATAACTATAATACTATTATAAAAGATTCCTATTAAAGGTTCTTCTAATAAAGGTAATTTAATTATAAAGTCTATAGTAATTAAGTCCTAAGGTCTTTATATTACTAATAAGGGTTATAACTATCTATAGGGTTTATATTATTATACCTTAGTTTATATATATATATTATATTACTTAATTACTTTCTTTATTATTTTTTTTATTCTTTTTATTTAGTATTTACCTTTAAGCCTTTTAAGTATTTTAATAATACCTTAGTGGCTATATAGGGGATATTTATATATATCCTATATTAGTTTTTCTTTCAATTTATTTAATACTTATTATAATTAAAGTATTTATTATCCTATTTAATAATTAAAGCTTATTTCTTATAGGCTTTATAGTCTATTAAGGTCTTTTTCTTATTCCTTAAATACTAATATTTTTATAGTTCTTATAATAACTTTATTATATATTTTATATTCTTTTATTACTTTCTTAATTTATTTCTTTAAAAACTAGTTTATATATAATTAATTTATTAATTCTAATATTATATAGTAATTAAGGTTATAATTAGTCTTAAGGTTATAATAGTAATTAAAGATTTATTAGAACTTTATAAGCAAGAGCTAGATTTTATTATTTTTATATTAATAGAGATCCTTTAATTATAATTCTCTTTTAACCTAGTTTATAAAGTTACCTAGTTTCCTCTATTCCTATAAATATCTATATTTAAGTAATAGGAGTAGTAATTTCTTCTTTCTAGTATATACTACTATTCTTATAGGTATTATAAATTAGTATTCTCCTTTATTATTTTTCTCTAGGAGTTTCTTATTTATCTTAGTATTATTAATATTAAAGTCTAATTATTAATTAATAGTATCTGCATATTTATTATTAAATCCTTTATAGTATATAATAATAAAGTTAAATTTATATAAGTATTTAATATAATATAATTATTATTAATTTAATTTTTATATTATAATAAAATATAAAATATTTTAATAATTAATATAAACCTTAATTTAATAGAGGTTTCTTATAAGGTAATATTTAAATTCCTTAAAATAGTTAATAATAGCTAGGAATTCTTTATTATAAATAGAGTAATTAAGTTTAGCTCTATATAGTTTATAAGAATAGAAGGCAATAGGGTATAACCTTCTTTTATTATCTTATTAATTAATTTATCCTTTTAATATAAAGTCTAATATATTTATTTTTAATTTTATTTCTTTTATTAGGTTAAATATAATTAATATTAGTTTACTAAGGATAGTATTTTATAATTTCTTAAATACTTTTAAGCTTTTTATATCTAAGTAAATCCTTTATTTTTCTTAGTAAGCTTAATTAATAGGTTTATTATTTTATTAAAGTCCTTAATAAAGTATTAATAGTAATTAATAAAGCCTAAGAAGCTTTATATTTCTTTAATAGTTATAAGTAGTAGCTAATCTTTTACTATTAAAACTTTCTTCTTATCTATTTAAATTTCTCCTAGTAAAATAGTATATCTAAGGAAGTTAACTTCTTTAATATAAAAGTAATTTTTTTCTAGTTTTACTAGTAAATTAATATCTTATAGTACTTTAAGGACCTTATAGATATATTCCTTATATTCTTTATTATTATCTAAGAAGATTAAGATATTATCTAGGTAATAAACTATAAAGATATTAAGGTATTATCTTAGAATATTATTAATTATCCTTTAGAAGGTTACTAGGGCATTTATAAGTCTAAAAGGCATTACTAAGTATTTAAATAGTTTAAATTTTATTCTAAAGGTAATCTTCTATTTATTACTTTATTTAATGCAGATAAGGTTATAGGCTCCTTTAAGGTTAAGGGTAATAAAAACTTATTTTCCCTATAGGCAGTCTTTTAATTCTATAATAAGCAGAAGTAATATCTAGTCCTTAATAGTAAAGGCATTTAATTATCTATAATCTATAACTAGTTATAGTTTTCTATTTTTCTTAAGTATAAATATTATAGGAAATCCAGCTAAGGATATTAATTCCTATATATTGCCCTTTTATAATTCCTCTTCTAGATATTCTTTAAGAGTAATAAATTCTATCTTATTAAGATTATAAATCTTCTAGAATAATAGCTTATTTAATATAAGATAAATTTTATAATCCTAGCGTAAATACTATAATACCTTAGTATTAAATTCCTCTTTAAAGAGTTTATTATAGATATAATTTTCCTATAGTATATTCTTAAGTTTATCTTTTATTTATAGTTTCTTTTCTAATTATTTATTTAGGCTTTATAGCTAGTTCTTAAATATTATAATAGTCTTTTTAACTCTCTTTACCCTGCTTTATATTTATTTATATTATACTCTATTTAGAGGTAAATAAATACTTAGTTTATATTATACTTTACTATAAGGGTTAATTAAAGTTTAAGATCTTATTTTTTTATTTATTTCTAAGTTATTCTAGTTATTATTAAAGAGATTAGTAATATTACTAATCTAGCCAGTTCTCTAATTAATGCAGGGGTTATAGTATTATAGCTATAGGTATCCTAGTATTAAGTTATATCCTAGTATAGGTAGGATATTAAGGTTAATATTTTATCTTTATATTCTAATAAATACCTTTAAGTAATTAATCTCTTAGGTAATTAATTCTCTTTTATAGTTAAATAGTTATCTTTTTAAGTTCCTTATTATATAAAGATAAGTCTTATTTTACTATAGTAGCTATAAGTAATTAATTATATAAAGGTTAATTATATTAATATTAGCTCTGCTATTTATAAGAGTAATTAGTTATATTCCCTTGATTTATACTTCTAGCTTTAGGCAGGTTTATTAACCCTTTTTAATTATCTATAGAGCTCTTAAAGGTAATATTATATCCCTTTTACTTATTTTACTATACTATAGCTCTAGTAGTATAGCAGGCTATTATCTTTTCCTAGTTAACTTAGGTAATATAGGTTATATTCTTTATTATAATATAAAGTATTATTAAGGCATTCTTATTCTTATTTTAACTTATTTTAATATTCTTCCTTAAGTTAGTTATCTTTTATATTATTTTATTTAAGGTATTATAATTTATAAGGCTTTAAAGTAGCTCCTCTATTAAGGTTTCCTTCTCTGTTTTATCTCTATTCCTAGATTAGGCATTTATTATCTAGTTCTTTAGCTATATAGACTGTCTATCTCTATTAGTTAATCTTTCTCCTATTCTTAATATATTTAAGGGCATAGTATTTAATATTCTAGTTAGATTTTAAATATATTACCTTATTATTATATTATTTATAGATATAATATCTAATAATATTAATAGGGATATATACTTTCTAGTATATATATTTTCTTATTAATACTAGGAAGTAATTATAAATAATCTTATTTTCCTTATAGATAGGATAATAGTATATAATATAGGATATCTAAGAGATCTTAGTATAGTCTAGGTCTATAGGGTATTTATATAATTCTATTATTACTATTAATTATTCTATAAGGGTTTTATTACTATTAGATTCCTTTTCTATTATTACTTAAATATAAATATTATTATCTTATTTTATTTTTATAACTTTTTATATTAATTCCTAGTATATTTATTATTTATTAACCTAATATTAAGTTCTTTTCTTATTATACTAAGGTTTAATATTATTAAACTATAGGTTATTAATTTAAATATTCCTCTTAGTTTCCTTTAGTTTTTTTAATAGTTTCTTAAGTTATTATTTCTTAATTATTTATTTTATATTAATAAAGTTAGGATCTATATAGTATTTACTAGGTTATCTTTATATAGTTTTAATAAGGATTTTATTGCAAAGTTAATTAAATATAAGTAGTTTATCCTATTTAGGGATAAATTCCTTATATATTACTATAATAGTTCTATCTTTATTAGCGAGATATATTAATTCCAGTATAGGTTATTATTATTACTAATATTATTTATCCCTTTTAAGTTTATTTTTATATTTATAAAACTTAAGGTTTTATTATATTAATTACTTCTTCTTAGAGATTAAGTCTTTATTCTTTTAGTAATTAATATTCCCGGTTTTATTTTTTCTTTCTTTCTTCTTATTTCCTAATTTTCTTATTTCTTTCCTCCTCTTATTCTTATTAGTTTTCTAACTATTCTTAGGCTTTTACTTAGTCTGCCAGATTTCTATATAACTCTATATTATATCTTAAGCGAGTTATAGCAATTCTCTTAGTAGTTTATATTGCTATTTGCAGTTCTTTTTCCTATAAGTTAGTTTATTGCATATTCTTACCTTCTAGTATTAGTTTATACTTTTAATTAGTTTTTATAGGGTTATAGCAGTCTGCTTCTCTATAGCCTTTCTTGCTATAGTTTTAATATATTAGGGGTAGTTTATTTAACCTAGTGGTTCTAATAGTTATTAGTCTAGCTTAAGTGCTATAAAAGGTATTAGTTTATTATAGCCTTCGTTAGTTAATATTATTTTTACCTTATTAATTCTTATTTTAATTAGGTTAATATAAGTTTTTATTTCTAGTTACTTATTTTTCTTTTTTATATTTATATTACTAGGTATTAATATTTACTATAATATTAGCAAGGTTATTTAATATCTTTAGCTTAAGTCTAATATTAACTAGTATATCCTTAATTTTATCCTTTAATCCTAAGTATACTTAGTCTATATAGGCTAATTTATTCTAATTAAGCTTAAATACTTAATAGTAATACTCTAATAAATATATTACTATAAATCCTATTTATTATAGGCTTTAAATCTTACTTTTTACTTCTTATTTTTTATTTATTAGTTTAAATATATAAATAAGTTCTTATTTAATATTCTTATACTTATTATAGACTAATCTAGTTATATCTTTTTATTTATACCTAGGGTTATTAATATAGTCTTAAATAATTAGCTTAATAAGTCTTTATGCCTTGCCTTTAAGGAGGCTTATAATATATTAAGTTTTTATTTTATTTAAGCTAAATTAAATAAGATAGTATAGTTAATAACTATAAAGAGCTATAAGGAATCTTTAAAGGTATTTAATATTTCTATTATAAGAATTAAGTTACCTAAGTTATAGGATTTCTCTGGGGTCCTTTCCTATTATAATAAGCGCAGTAGTATACTTAATATACTCCCTATATAGGCATTAAGTATCCTTGGCTTATTTTCTAAGGCCTTTAGCGATTATTATAAGGTTATAGACCTTGCCTTTAACGTTTTTAATTTTATTCTAGGCTATAACTATATTCCTTTTATTATTATTTAAGAGTTTATTATACTGCTTTCCTAGATATTTAAGTCTCTATTAAAGTTTCTTAACTTCTTCCTTATAGTTTTATAAATAAATAAGGGGAGGAATAATTTCTCCTTTATTATTATTATCTATATTTATAGGCATATTAAGGAATTCCTAGGATAAATACTAAAGGGTTTTAGCAATTAATAGCTATTTAGTTTTAGCGGTATTAAGGCAGTTTAAGGTAATAAGCACTATTATATAAGTATTACTTAGTATTAATATAGTATAATCTAAATAAGAGCTATTAATATATAATAATTATAATTCCTAAGGGATAAACTAGTCTATACTAGGTTTATATTAGCAGATATATAAGGCATTATAATACTAAGTATAGTAAAGTATTATATCTCTTAATAGTAAATAGAGTAGGTAAGGCATATTTAGGCAAAGATATTTTATTAATAGCTATTAAGCTAAATGCACTAACTAATACTAAGTGAATATATATATACTTAAGAGATCCTTAAGGGATTACTTAGGCCTAGGGATTATAGTAATCCTGGATTATAGGTGCTCTTAGAGTATAGTAATCCTATATAAGTATAATCTACTTATAATTAGTTTAATAAACTCAGGAAGCGAGTTTACAATTAAGTAGGTTAAGTTGCATGAAAATTATAGGGTACACGTGACATAACCGCTAGGGTTATAACATTATATTTTTAAGATTAAGTTCTTTCTGGCCTTTTATATTACTTTTTAAGTTACTTTTATAAAAAGTAATATCTATAGAGCATTTAGAGGAGCTAGGGTTTATCCTCTTAACCTAGAAACTATTATTTTTAAGCTTAATATATAGCTATAGACTTTAATACCTCCCAGGGAGATAAATTAATTATCTAGCCTATAGATGTTAAAGACCTTAAAGATAGTAAAAGAGGCTTAATCTTAATTTAAATACCTTATTAGATAAATTATATTATATAAGAGTAGCTCCTTAGATTTAATAATTAAGGCTATAAAGTTAAATATAAAGGTAATATTAATAATTATATATAAGGTTATCTTATTAAGAGATTAAATTTAAAATCTTAAAGAAATAAATATAATATTAAGTTACTATTAAAGAGTAAAAAGGACTAGACTATAGAAAGGAAAAGTAATAACTATATAAGAAGTATTATAGTTAATTAATTAAATAAATATAAATATATAAGTAGTAATAGAATTATTAAGAAATAATAGTTAAGGAAGGTTAATTAGACTAGGTATTTAGTATTATAGTATATATAGTAAGGCTAGGTATAATGCTAGAATATATTAAGAGGATATTTAGGCCTCTGGAGATAAGTATAGTAAGTAGTTTTAATTAATTAGATAGATTATAGTAATTTTATTATCTAGATAATAAAGAGGGTTTAGATTTTTAAGATACTCGCTTCTCTGTAATACTCGCTTATTAAACACATCATACTAATATCAATCAATAAGCTAAATACACATAGTGTCTAATAACTAACCCTATATCTCTATTACTATTTAAGAGCTTATCTTACACTAAAGAGACTTATTTTACCAGAATCGTCTTCTTCTCAGTCCCTTGGAGCCAAATATGCGTTAATGGTTCAGATATTGGTGCCCGCGGCAACCATCGTTCCGCCTTGTCTAGATATATAACTTGTTTGGGCTGTCCTTTCCAACGATCATCCTCGTTTGTAATCTGAAATGCGTGTCGTATAGTTATGAGTCCAACTCGTTCGTAGTGGTCGCTGCTTTCTTTCAGAACTAGGATGATAATGTTATGGTTCTTTGACTCAGTTCCAAGCTCCAAGACAATGACGGGAAGTTCAAACTGGCTTTCTGCCGCCAGCGACGCGTCATCAAGGTACAAAAACGAGTAGCACCTTATATCTGTTGTAAGCGGTAGAATAGCCCAAGGGCCATCTTGAAGCTTGGGCTCGTCAAGTCCATTATTTCTAACATTCGGTTCTAAACTCCATTTAATGTGTTTGAACGAGAATGTTGTCATCTTTCCCGTCAGTTCAATGACATGTTTCATAGGTAGGGTTTGGTTGTCGTCACAAGCTTTTATATATTTTTCGAGTGATGTCCGGTCTCCGTTTTCGGTCATTAATCCAATTTCATGATCCGGATTGCTGCGGCTGGTCAACTTCACTTCTCCTTTCCAACCTGTCCATGACCAACTGGGGAACTGATCCCTCCTTTTCGCAGGTTCGAGATGATACCAGGCGTTAATCATGCTCCCTTTCACGCGATGAATTGGGCTTCCTAGAAAGTGAACATATGGTTTTCCTGGTCCACTGTAGTGACTTAAGATCCCCAGAAAAGCATTAAGAGAATCCTCGTCGTATTTAAGGTCCCTCTTGCTATAAGCCATTAGATGCCCATCGAGATTCTGCTTGGCCATTAATATAGGCTCAATATCGTTGAGGTGTGGCTGTCGATGTCCTCCGTTGCCATTGGACTTTTGTAAGGCATCCATAGGAATAGCAAAAGCTTCGAGACAGGTCATATTATTGCACTGAAACATGACTTGATCACTCGTGAAAAAGATTCTTCTGCGTGACAAGATCCCTTCCTGATACGTCCAGCCCCTAGAAGCCCATCGACTGCTCCGAATCTTGTCTGCTGGAGGTGTATGGAGGTATGTAAGTTTTACACCATCAATTTCAACATAAGCCCGTGGGGGATTTGGTTGGCGAGGTAAAGTCACACCGGACAATCCATAGGTACGGTCATCTCCGGTGGCATCGATTATCGTGAACTTAGCTCCAGAATATATCTCATCCATTCGTTTCATCTGTTCGTGTTTTAAAGGATCGTCTTGGTCAATGCACTGAGTATCATCAGTAGGTGTCAAGTAAGATGAACTAAACATACAAGTCGGTCGACCCATAAGTAGTCGCATTCCAGCTTTAAAGCCACAGCTATACTGTCCTTGACAACCTGCGGCCATGTGTTTGGGTGATTAAGATTAGAACGGCATGTGTTCCCCCAGACGTATGATAGTGCCACGTACGAGCAATTAACCTTCGGTGATATAATTGCCTTGCCCTTGCAGTCTATGACTTTGAAGTCTTGAGGGTAAGTGATGTTTTCTGGTTTGCAGGATGCTGGGTGTTTGTTGTTGCACTGGTTCATCCAAAACCTGATTAAAGGAAAATCAATCTTCTCAAGATTAACGCGCCGAGGTTGAAGGAAAGTAGCTGGTGTAGACAATGGCTCAACTGCTATAACATGGCCCATCTGTTTCCTTTTTTTGAACCTTCGCAAGTTGCTTTCCGAGTCAATTGATAATAAGGTTGTGTCTTTTAGATGAGGATAGTTCGAAGTCGGCTTCGTGAATAGCCATTTCGCAGAGATTGCGCGAAGGGAGGAGCTTGAGTTGTCCAAATCGGAGGTTTTCAGCAGAGCGAACAGTTGACAAACTTGACAAAAGGATGCCTGAAGCGTTTCATGCGATCCTCGAACATTCAAAATTGACTTGCCCATACTTGATTCATGGCTTATCGACGACCATGGCACGTGGCTGCAACGTAAACAAAGATCACTTGACAATAATTGTGCTTTTCCTTTAGCACTTGAATCCTCGATACCTACGCTCGAGTCAATCCTTTTTCGTTTCGACATCTGAAAGTGGTGTCAAGATAAATCGGAGAAGGTATTCAATTTAGAAAATGGGTCGTGGATGATTGTCGTATTGTAGAACACATAAGAATGGAATTTTGGAGAAGGGACAATCACAATTACCACGTAATCAAGCCAGGCGCAGTGCCGGCAAAGCCAGTCAGCCACTCCGTTTATCATGCAATGATGCCTAAAAGTCTCGTCAGCCCATTGCTGCCTGATATTTAAACCTGCGACCACACTAAAAGCAATCATACACGTTGCCAGCTAAACTGCACATTGCCACCGTCGAGCTAAGGTGGCGAGCTGTAAGTTTGCAGGACTTATTCCCGACTGTCGAATGTTCGACGGCGGCCAGAGCGTTGGTCTGACCAAATGCCCTTTTTCCGTCCTTGCAGCCTTATGGATCTTGGCAATATGAATTACCATGTAGATCATTCTCAGTAAGACTCTGATCGCAACAGCGCATCCGCGCATTAACTAAAAGTAATCGCGGACACGCTGCTCTTATTTTTCTAACCCCACCGCTCAGTTGTCAGTTCATGTCACTAGCTCCAGGCCATGCCTTGCAGGGACTAACTTAAATCAGCTCCCCGCAAATCTAAAATTTAGCTTATTGCCCTATTAGCTTTGATACGGCGATACGGCGGGGTTCCTATATTATTTAAGCCGTGATTGGCAATTCGTTCGATTCATTGGCCAAGATGAATTGGGCCCGTCACTCGGTTTATAGCAACTATGGCAATAACAGCAGGATTTTCCATTACTACGAGATGGAGCTAGCATAGCCTTTTAACTGGCTATACACCGGGGCGGACCGATAAAAATTAGAGGAATGTAATATTGAGAGGTGGCGCGGGAGCTGTTTATTTCGACCTTTCAGCCCCCCACTATTGAGTCTTAACATCTTGTCAAATCATAGTTAACTGGTGCCAAGTGGCACACGATTTATAATCGAGCTTGCTGCCTCCCTTATTCCGACATGTCTTATTACCCCGCCCTGCCCAGCGCTCAATTAAAGATAGGGTTAATAGCTTCCAAGGGTTATACAGTACAATTTAGGGATGAGTGCAGAGGTTCTGTTAGTCGCGGCCTGTTGCTTTGTTATCTGCGGGGGTTGAAAATATGCAGCTGCTTCCCTTTTCATCCATGCCTGGCGCGACCATGCAGCCAACAATTATATTTCAACGAATTATAATATAATTACACTGCTCTTAAAAAAAGAGAGAAGTGATAAGATGGAGAACATATCTACGCTATATAAGAGATTGCAATAATATAGACTAATGTTTATTATATTTTATATTAATAATAGGGATTCTTTCTTCTGATTTGTTGCATGCCCCTTCTTGCACCTTATCTGTTGTTTCTCCTTATATGTTATTTTCTCGCAAACTAATACGCTTCCATTCATCCAGTGAGGCTAACATGCAATTTTAAGTTAATGCTGGTTGATCTCTTTATACCTAAGCCAATGTCCACCTGCAGCAGAAGGCCTTATTATGAGAATTAATAGCCTTAATTCATTAGTCGCACCAATTGGAGAGTCTGCCACGGCTTTGTGCTCAAGGGTTATCAGCGGGCTCTTCTGTCCGAGGTTCGGCTATGATGGATCGATAAGGTGATCCCTAAATGATCAAGGCGGCGCAATTTACCATAGAGGTTCTTGTTTAGGTTTAGTTTGGGTGCCTAAAGATCGAGAATCACAGAGCTTGGGGTTCTCCGGCCTATGGCATACTACTGTACAAAGGAAGCGATAAGTTGTAGACATCTAACTATCCAACTGCCTAGATCGCCACCGTAATTTGCAACCCAGTTTTGTAATTCGCAACCAATGCTAGTGTACTTACTACGTGACCTTTGCAGTACAAGCTAGCACACAGGAAGAAAAGGATAAGTCAGCGTTTTTATTTCTTATTATTATTATTATTAATTGTCAATTATTAACTGTTAATCGGATAATCGTATTATAGATTATTGCGGGTTATAAATTATAAAACTGGGTAGTAAATTACTGCGGCGTGACTAGATCATTGCTTTGGTGCTGACAGTCTCTCTACGCTGTAACTCCCTAACACCCAATGATGGTGAAGGTTTGTATGGTTACGGAAGCATCTGTGGGGAAAACAGGCTTCTTGCAGGTGAAATTACACAAGAGAGATCCCTATGACATCAGTTGTCCATTGTTTGGTCGCTGTCTGACCCTTTTTCACCCAGAGCAAGGTCCAAGGTAGGGACACAAGGCGACATTCAATTAAGAAGCTGTCGTTCTCGTCTTCTTACATCGTAGAGTAGGGATCGATGTAAATGACGAGATATGAGGATTGGGTCTTGGCCGCCAGTGGCGGTGGGTGATTGATGGGTCCATTTGTGTGATCTCAATGGTTTCCAAAGAGGAAGACCACTTATGTATAGCCATTTCTAAATCTTCAACGAAGAACTGACGAGTTTTCCAGTGTGCATGTGGTAAGACCTCTCATTTGAACGACTTTAAAAAAGGGAGAGAATTCAGCACTTGGCTAATGGTCTCGGGATGGAAGCGACGAGTACTGCTTCGTAGAATGGACAGACGTGAGATATCCCGTACCATGAAGGCAGATTTATTCCATAGTTGAAGGTGTAGTCCCAGGGAGAAGTGGAAGTCTAGCTTAGCATTATCCATAATTCTATTCAGTCCACGATCGGTTACCACAAGTGACTGGTGTAGCTGCCCATAGACCTGTTGAAACACATTATTTGCGTTGATAGTCATTGGCTTAGACCGCTGTCTATCTCCTTTCGAGGTTTTCTGCCAATAGCTTCTGGAGTTGGAAACAAGTTCCAGTTCGAGTAAATATGGGTAATATTCCTTCGGTGACTAAGATGTTGGTTGTTGAAAGAGAATACTTAGACTGCTAATAAGACCACGTGATTGGTTTTGAGCGTCCGATGAAAGTTGTTCTTTCGTCTTCAATACTATCATACTCGAAATGACCATCATTCGTGCAAAGATCCGTTCTGGTTTAGAACCTCGGGGAAGTTCATCACTGTATAACGAGAGGTCTAATGTAAGGCCGATATACTGAAGGTATTTGAGATGCCGTTGGATATGAAAGATGCTGCGAAATTGATTTAGATCGCGTACTCTGACTTTTAATTTTTGCATAGAGACACGTTCAAAGAGAGGTTGTCATTCTTTGGAGACGCAAGCATATCTCGTAAGACATCCCTTGTCATGGGGTGTATCTTGTGCGACCTGACAGAGGATCTCCAGACGACCATCCACACAGAGGCTTTACCACGACATTTCTTATCTTGCTTGTATGTGAATTATTGCCTAGCGAGAAATGCAATCAGAGATGTGCCAATCTTGTGGCTAGCTGAGATTGCCGTATTCTCGGCAGTGGGGGAACATCACTTACTTAAATCAGGTAATAACACCTGGAAAAAGTAAGTTCAGAAGTGTAAAACAACTTGAAAACTGTACCCCAAAGTACGGTAGTTGGTCGTAAATTCCCATGCATATAGACACATATACTTTCGTGGGAGTTGTTTTAACTTTGAATTTAAATTCAAACCCTCTCACTTGCCGTGGCTTTCCACAGTCAGAGTTATGAGTCAGAATGAAAGACTTGATAATATAAAGGCTGTAATCGATGGGTTTAGAGGAGAGGGCAACATATTTGGATACATCTCAATAGAATGACGGAAGTCTACGATAAATATCCACCCAGTAATGCACGGTAAATTTAAACTATAAGTGCATATAGGGTTTTCTGCGACGTATATTATACGCGCGTATAATAGCCTACTCATAGGGAGGAAGTGGCAAGGGTTAATGGCTGCTCTTGTGTTTGTGGATATTAAAGTATAACAGCGACACATACATTGCTAGTCAATTATACTTCTGATAGCAGTTCCTAAAGCTACTGAGACTGCAAAATACGCTATGCGAATCCCTCCGTTGGGTGGGTTTTCAGAAACAATAATGTATATATTCTGACATCTAATATACTTCCAATCATGCTTGAGCTACTTGGAATGTCATTTGTTATCTCAGCTTATTCTCTTCTGCTGGAACCTGAGCTCAACTTGGTGGTGTTTCACAGCGCGATAAGGTTAGAAATCAGTCACGTGCAACGAACAGCAAGCGCCACAGGCTAGGTCGCGTGGGGCGTCAGTAGTCCTAATCTCATCTATGAAGTTGTGGATTTAAATGCATTCTTCTTAAATATGAAGCATTGTCGCGCTGCAAATACTAGCTTTTCAATTAATCACCTCTTTCGCGAAATGTTCAAAACAATCTCAACAAAGATATTTACAGTGATAAGAGACAAATACATCATTCTCCAGTGCACACTTGTAGTCAGGAACGATGTGATAATTGAATATACTGTAGGTATATCTAACTGACCAATATCGTCAGGCCAATTATTCTTCAATGTCGTGTATTCCATCCGAACGCCGGCCAGAAAGAAAAGAAAGAAACGATAGCGCAACCCTTTCAAAAAAAAAAAAAAAAAAAAAAAAAAAAACCATCACCCATCCGTGAATATATTACTATAGGTGCCCTGGGATAAACTGAGGAGGCTGGGGCATATAGTGCTGACATCCCGAGAAATAACAAGACGTTATATATATCACAACTAATGATTCTGAAGTTATATAAATAATCGTTCAAGGCTTCGGAAATGTGTGGAAGTAGAGGTTAATGTCGTAAGTCCTCTGGAAAACGTTCTATCCAGAATTATCCACGACTGTGATAGTGATATTGTATCCTTGACATCTTTCGAGTAACAGATGTAGTAACTTCAAATTTAATACAAATTGTAACACCACCAACATAACGAACGTGGAGGAAGAGTGTGGGGGTAAGATCACTGAGTCTGAAATCACTTGCGACTATCCTTATCTCGGGGAAGAGTGACTTTCGCCTATTGAGCACTGATGCCTCACAACACAGAGATCAATATTACGATTGGCGCTTTGCTGGAATGTTGTAATCTCTCATGGACGACAACGCGCGTATATTAAACGAATTACTACAGAGCAACAAGTGATAATGATAGTTATGTCTCATTTTTCTCTCAAGGTAGATTATAATTATCCTTGTCTCTTGTGTTTTACATAGCTTTAGAAGGGCTCTGCAATATAAATTACAGGCAAATATAGTAATGTTTAATCTGTCTCAATGTCTAGACCTGCATACGCATAGCATCTTTTAACGCCCAATGACTTTACTTCCTGATTGAAAGGGACATTGTGATGGGAGTTCAGTCTGCATGTATTGACGAACGTAATGAAGATGTTTCATATGTATCTTATGTCAAGGGGCTAAGCGCTGATCACTGGCACTATTTTGGGGTACTGATAAACGAACTTTAAGCGCAACCTGCAGCCAATCTATTGTCCTTCTGGCAGGATTCATCAAGGAGTCACTAAGGGGGAGGTTCTCCCTCCTATTTACTATTCACTTGTTGAGGCTTTGAGGTCTCCCCATTAATTCAGTTTCATCCCGTTTTCCTTTCAAATGGGACACTTGTGGTCAACATGGCTAACTACTTTCACTACGATCCTTCTTTTCTTGTTGCAATTTTATTTTTTATAATATTTACTGTTTCACTAAATGTCCATGTTTACCAAGTTGTCACAACAAGAGTATGGTTCTTTTTGCCGTTTTTAGCTGGGTGTGTCTGTAAGTAATTCTTATATCCTGAACAAACCGCTTGCAAGCTGACAATGAGAACTAACCAGTTGAATCCATGGCCTTCATTTGTCGAGCTGTCAGCGCGAAAGAAGCGCCCGATTACACGGTTGGTGTCTGTATGGTTCAGGATCACCTGCTGCTTCTCGGCCCGACATGCTATTCCGCTACGATTTACACGCTTTTGGGTCGCTTTATCAAGTATCTGGAAGGGGACAAATACGCACTCATCAAGCCAAGATGGTTGACCAAAATCTTCCTCTTTGGTGATATCACTTCAATTACGCTCCAGGCGTTTGGTATGAATCTAGTTCAGTGTGACCGACTGTATGCTAATTTAACTATATTACAGACGAAGGAAAAAGCAACAAGTCGGATGCAACCCAACACAGTTTGACCACAACTGAAGGTGCGGTAGTCGCTGGCTTGATAGTTCAGCTTGTGTTTTTCACAATGTTTGTTGTCGTCACAGTGTGCTTTCATTATAGATTTGCCAAGAACTCACTAGTACAACCGCCCAACTGGGACAAATTCATGATGGCCATTTATTTTGCCTGCATACTTATACTGGTTCGATCCATTTATCGCATGGTGGAGTATGTTCAAGGGCCTAATGCTGAATTGCAGTCGACGGAGGTCTATGTATACGCCCTCGATGCCATTCCCATGGCTATCGTGACTACCATTTTTCACGTTATTCATCCATCGAGCTATATGCCAGTCCTGGACAAAACATTGAGTAAGACAGAGAGCGAGGTATCTTTGACATATGGTCGACAGCAATGAATGGGATGGGTGCAAATGAGGCAGTTGCTTTACACTAGTAGTTTGGATCGTGTTGTTTCTTTTGTCATTTGAGCTGGCTTTCTCGTACTGTTATTACTTTCCGTCGATACTATCAATGGAGACCCTTATTTGAACAACTTCTGGTCTAGAGTTTAAGCAAGAAATGGGATGAGGTACTTCTATTGCTTTAATATGCAATTGTAAACATAATCATAAATGATGGAGATAATCACTTGAGTGGTCATGCTATTCCATTATGTTTCAACATGCGTGGCTGCATCCACCTATCTCCAAGAACGAAACTAGAGATTTAATATGTTATAAAAATACCATGATGTAAATGTCGGCCAAGAACAAGAGAATCTCATCTCATCCAGACCTCTGTCGCTGATTTAATTAATTCACTGCATGAACTCATTGGTCCATCTTAGAGGATCACGAATCCTGTTATCCACTAATCCGTGTTCAATTAAGGTAGTCAGACTAACAAACAGTACGTTTGCTCCGTTAACTATGACGTTGTGATAAAACCCGCGATGAAAGCAGCATGACCTCAATGAAAACGCGTTATCATTCACCATGCAAAGCTCTCCTCCATCAGTTTGACGACGAACCCTTGCTTCCCAAGCCTTGCGGCAGAAATCCTGACATTATCTGCCATTCCTGAAGGACCACAAACGACTACTTTTGTTCCTCCAATAACACCACAGAATTCTTTCTGCAGCGTGGTATCGATGTCGAAACGCTTTGCAACAGTAATAGCTACCTCGAAATCGTTCCAAATTTCTCTGCCATCCGCATCTTCGGTAACTCTGTGAACAACATTACGAACTGTCTCAACGAGAGGTTCGGTCCTCACTCCCCACAGAAGTTTTCTTTTGCCCTCCAGATTCGTTAAGCTTGGCGGATTATCGAGACATGGCAGCACACCTGAGATACCAACACCTCCAGCCATAAAGATGATATTTGGGTACTCGATACTCGGTTCTGGGAGAGAATTTGGAATAATAGATACGTGACCGCCGTATGAACCCTCAATAATGACAGGTATACCAGAATCCGAATTTGAAGCTGCCAGTAGAGATGCCAGTCCGCCGTGACGACGAACAAAGATTACCAAGCCTGCGAAATCAGCCTCCCTTCTATGCAACTCCAAGTCTATCACTGTCTAATCTTGCTTAGCCTCGTTTCCATCATTGTTTCCATTTCGCAACTCAACACCGGGCTGTAGGCGCCTTCCGGAAGAATAAGCGGCCACTAAGAATGGATGATTCTCCCAGACACGCCACGTCAGAGAGGGAAAGTAGACATAGACGTGACCCTTGACCCTGATACGAGAAACTGTAACTTGAAGATAATCGTCGTCGATGAGCGTAATTTGAGCTTGTTGAACACCGTTTCGCATCAATCGAAGTGGTCTAGCCAGGAAACGATCAAAAATCCAGAATACAAAAGCGATCCAAACCCACGTTTGGTATCCCCACTGCCACTCATAACGGTAGAACATGTGCAATATGCAGCCAATCATGGCAAGAAGAGAGAGGATAACATGTGAAGCCAGGAATGCATCGTAAAGTCTCCGTCGGATTGGGAGTATAGAGAAGGGAGCTGGCACAGCATGATTCTTACCGAATAGAGGGGGGTCGACAAATGTGGCACGAAACCTTGAAACGAAGGGTTGCGAGAGCGGGAAGTACTCAAGCATGGAAAAAGCGATGGGGATAATGACACATATTGTCATCAGAATGATGCTGTCTCCTGGTTAGACAAGAAACGTGAAGTAAATGACAAACAGAGACTTACCCATATTTCTCGGTTACAACTTCCATCTTCTCAAAGATATAGTCCGCATTGAAGTTACTGAGCCAAACTGCCTCGTCAACCAAAGATGTTTTGTTGAGTACTGTCGTAGAATCCACAATCTCAGTAGGACGGGATTTGTAGGCGATAGCTATAGCAACCTGGTAAGATTGTTTACGGGAAGGCTGGATCTTGTTCCTCCCGATAATGTCCATTTGTCAGACGCGTTCAAGTGTGGAGGATTTAACGTCTTTGCAATGGGTATGGAAACAACACGCCATGGTCTCCATCGCAATTCAGTGGCCATACCTTGACAGTATCGATACATCTATACGCACAAGGAGGGTCATACATGGTAACGCCGTACCCAATGACCCCGTATCGCTCCCTTCCCGTGGTCATATGCGACCAAACCACAATTGGTAAGATAGCCTCCAACACTAGTCTCGTAATACGTGACTTCATGTTGTAAAGAAATACTGGAAAGATGGTGCGTGATTGTTGTTGAGAAGGCCTGTCGAGCATGTGGCCGGGATGAGGTTGATATATGCTGTAGAGAAATCACAGGACAGCAAATTTGTACTTGAAGAATTGGATACGTCATGCAGTGCGGTAGATCGAGCAATTAGTATTAAGAAAGAATCTGCATCGAGAACATCTGCGTTCCATCACTCTACATTCAGTTACGCTAGGATCTGACCACTTGAAGGGTACACAGCACCTGAATTATCACCAATTTTGCTGCTCTGATGTCGGCTAGCTAGTTAAATTGCTCCTTTTTACACTGTTTCGGCAGTTTGTTTTCCAGGCATAATTGACGATTGCCTCTTTCCAATTCGCCCAATTGAGGTTCTTGGCACAGCTGTTTCGGAAACTTGCTTATACTTGCGCAACCAGTAGAGATTTCCGGCATAACTTTACCGCTTACGGAATGCAGGAGCCCACCTATCTATAGTTAACGTGCATTTCTGCTCTTAGAATTTGATACCCATGTTCAAACCTAATGCATAACCTGTATCTGCAATAAAAAGGCGCTTCCAATGTTCAGTTTTGACGGAATATATACAAACAGTCTCGGCCCGATTTGTACCATGATCACTCATTCCCTGTCATTGTTCACAGACTACAACCTTCAATATTTGTTTCAT
The DNA here is from genome assembly GCF_020744135.1 of Fusarium venenatum. Taxonomy (NCBI): domain Eukaryota; kingdom Fungi; phylum Ascomycota; class Sordariomycetes; order Hypocreales; family Nectriaceae; genus Fusarium; species Fusarium venenatum. The sequence continues at coordinate 211,481 of NW_027072131.1, forward strand.
TTGTTCTTACTTCAACTATCTGCCGCTCTTGAGTCTAGATCAAAGGATCTCTTCGAGCCCATAAGTCATGTAGATCAGCCCTGAATGCAGCAGCAACTGGAAATGTCATCTCCACGGCCAAGAGGCTCTGCATAATATGGTCTTGCTGCCACTGTTGCCAAGTCCGCGCCCCTGCAACACGCAAAGGAAAGAGCACCAGCAATGGCGAGATCGGAGAGTTACCGAGAATCATATGTGTTCTTGCGAGGATGTTACTCACGTGCCTCTGTATCTCCTCTTCGCTCAAGGTAGGGGGCACAATGCCCATACCTTTCCAGTATGGCATTTCGTAGTCAAAGATTCCGGACAGATAAATGCTTGTAGCTGAAAAGAATGCCTGTGTCAGACAGGAAAAGCTCTTAGCCGCCACGTTGTCACTTGTCCCATCGGAAAATGAGGAATCCAAACTGGCATCCCAATCAATAAGAGCTTGCCTCAGATGAAAACCCTCGGAAACAATATCACAGGCAATATCCTGACCTGTTCCCTGCCGGTCTGGGGTCTGAACTTCTTGGGGGTAGAGAAGGTTATGTACACTAGCTTTAGTCAGATATGTGTTCTAATATATCCAGCAATGCTTACCGGACACGAAGTGTTGAGCAGGAAACAACGATGTTGAGAAGTTCATTTAAACCACAATTGTCATTTCGACCTGTACTCTGAATCTCTTCTCCGACAAGCCTCCAGTCTGGACTTGCGAGAAACGTAGGTTCATTAAATATGATGGATCGGCAGGCTTCAAATACGCGAATTTCTGCAAAAAATCGTTGCCCAAGAACTGACTGACACACCGTTGGACCTGCAGCAACGAGAGCCTTGGAGGTACCATGGACCAGATGTTGCACCCAACCTGCTCCTGATGGATCGGTCATAAGCTCAAGAGTACCAGTTAGAAACAATTAAAAAGACGATCTCAAAATGTCATTTACCTCAAAAAGTCCCAGAAGATGTGTTGTCCATAAAACACAATGAAGAGAGCTAGGTCGTCGGTGGAATTGATCAAGAGCCTGCCTTAACCCTCTCACCGATCTTGAGTAATGACCAACAGCTAAGCCATAAGCCTTACTCGGGTCAATTCCTTCGGACGAGTTTAATTTGACAGCTTGCATCGCCCCAATTGAAAGAACAGCATGATGGAGAAAACCACCTGAGACTTCATCTTTCATTAAACTGACCACATCAATAAATCCAGTTGTCTTTGGATTGACAATATTGCGTTGAAAAAATGTGTTGAAGTAGTTGGAAAGATAGTAAATGTGATCATTTGAGAGACTCAGACCCAATTGAGAAGACGGGCCACTCTGGGTAATAGGCACATCCAGGGCAGCGTCGATCTTCTTACCAGATTCTGCATAATTGATGCAGATTTGCATCGGCTTTTGCATCTCGAATATGCATGTAATATGTTTCTTCCGGCAATTATTGCACGGAGAGTTTCCAGAACACTACAAGGCAGGGTTAGGCCAAACAGGCAATGCGTCATAAACTGTCTGCGCGAACCTTGAGATGGCTTTTAGCGCATGCAATGCATCTTGACCGTTTCTTGCGCCCATCGAATGGTCCGACTGGCATTTTCATGGTTGTTTCGTGTTGTAAGTCGTTGGATGCGGTGTGATCGGTGATGATTCAACAGGGGAAAATAAAATGAATGTCGATTTATACTAAAAGTGGTATGGATTGGGCGAACCTGGTCTGTGCAGATCACCATTCCCTTTATGGATACAATTGAGCGACGCTACTGTCGTGTGGGGTTTCTTGACCAATGACGACATCGACAGTCGGGCTAGCTGAACTTAAGCTTGGTGTCTACCCTGATCCGCTGTCTTCGTAAATGAGGCTCATCCACAATGTACAGAAATTACATCGCCCGAACTTGACTAAACTCAGAATAGTCGGGCTGATTTTCTAGAAGGAGCATGGGAAACCACAAAGTTTGACGACACAGGGCTGTGCTGCTGACGAATTAATTCTCGCGAGCTTGGACATACCCATTTTATTGCGACGTGGTTTCTGTCTTCTTTTTGAAACGCCTTGTTCATCCGTCGTGTTATAAGTACAACTTTGTCTCCCAGGAAAGCTTTCTCTCTATATCATCATTCCACACTATCACACATTTGAACAACCTTGCAGTTCCGTTCGACAAAGAATATAATCGCACTCTTTTTCACGACTACACTATGCATCTTTCTATCATTTTTCTGTCCCTACTGGGAATCGGACATGCCATAACCCTACCTGATCCCACCGGACCATATGGCGTTGCTCTCCGCTCTCAAGGCATGACCGACATCCGACGGGTCGACCCTTACGACCCTAAGAAGGGTCATAGACAGGTGCTCGCCTCCATCTTCTGGCCCATTCTTCCATCCACCTGTTCCGAGGAAAGCGTCCCTTACATGCCCCCCGCCGTTGCCCAATTCTATGGGCAGCAGGCACAGAGCCTGGGTCTTTCCAACGAAACCTTTGCCGCTTTCAACTATGCCGTTTGCAAGACACCTGATTCGCAAAAGGGGTGTGAAAACAAGAAACCATTCCCTCTTGCCGTCTTCTCGCCAGGCGCCGGCAACTCTCGGCTTCTTTACAGTAACATGGCTCGTTCGCTTGCTAGTTATGGAAACATCGTGGTTTTGATTGACCATCCTTATGATGCTGATATCGTTGAATTTCCCAATGGAGAAATAATCAAGAGCGGCAACATCCCTGAGACCATGAAGGCTCTGACAGAGTTGACTGAGGTAGAATACTTTGCACAATATCTGGTTAATCACACTAACTCTGTTTCTTTCTTTAGGTGAGAGCCAAGGATATCTCATTCGTCATTTCCAACGTCTTGCAGCCCTCTTTCCAAAGAAAGGCACTGAAAGGTCTCCCTGGATCAGTCGATACCAAGAAGATAGTCGCTCTTGGCCATTCTCTTGGTGGTGCCAGCGCGGCTGTGGCTTCCTTATCTGATAACCGAATTCGCGGAGGAATGGATTTGGACGGTCAGATTTTTGAGCCAGCTCTCAGTAAAGGGCTGGACAAGGCGTTCTTTCTCATCGGTCGTCCCAATCACAGTGAGGAGGACACAACTTGGAAGAAGTTCTACACCAAGCTTCGAGGGCCCAAGAAGGAGATTGCAATTAAAGGTACTGTTCATGGATCATTCACTGACTACCCACAATTGATCCAAGCCCTTGACCTCCCTGCATCAGCCAAGAAGGTTGTTCAGCAGCTTGTTGGGGACGTTGATGCGGAGTATCTTGAGAAGTTACTCTCCGAGACTATTGTTAGTTCCATGGACATCTCTTTTCGCAATACCCCCAAGGCTCCAAGAATTTAGGGCGGTCCTCGATCCGCAACATCAATTACTCTTCTATCTCGATAGCGTTTTGAAGGTCACATACAATGCCTTCAAAACATAACCCTGGTTTATAATTAACAAATTATAATACAAATCATTACCTGACATTGCTTTGATGTGAACTCGGTACCTCAACGAATAACTACAGACTTACTGCCCTCTGCCTGAATATCATGATGTAACGGCATCGATTTATAAGTGCTGATCGTCTTTACGCCATCAGCCCAATCAATGCATTTTTTAGCCATGAACCCACTCTGCGTTTCGCACGGACTACTGTGACGTGACATGCTTTACTTAAGAGTCAGCAGACCAGTAGCCTCGCACTTGACTTTCCCCTCAATAAACATCGATCAATTCACTCGTATCTCATATATATTTATTCAATTCCATTTTACGTCACCATTGTCTATACATCTGTAGTTGTACGTGATGAACCCAAATCCTATCCTCCTCCCGATGGGATGGTATCATTCTGGCGCTCTTCTCCAGGAGTGCTGGACAATCACAGGTCTACCGTCTCAATTACCTTCGGAGTGGAGTGCGACATCATTATCATCGGCGCAGGATATTCGGGCGCTTCTCTTGTCACACACATGTTGTCGGTCCCTGAGTCAAGGGACAAGTCAATCGTTGTCTTAGAAGATCTTGAGCTGTGCCCTGGAGCTACTGGACGAAACTGTTGGTCACAACTACCCCGTTCTCAGTAATTGTCTCACATTCGTTCAATAGGGGGCCACCTGAAGCCTGATGTATATAATCTGTGCTCAGGAATGGCTACAAAACACGAGATTGATGTAGCAGCCGAGATCGTTGAGTTTGAACTCGCCAACTTGGAAGCGTTGCAAGACTACGTCATTGACAATAACGTTGATTGCGATTTCATAATGAACCAGACTGTGGACGTGCAGTTATCAGAAGAGCATAACTCCTCTCTCAAGAGAGGCTTTGACGATCTCGCCAGTGCCGGCGTAAGCGCCACTAAGAAAGCATTCTACATAGATAGTAAATATGCCTAGATGATAAGTATTGTATTGTTCATGTCTGAACCTGACCCAGTGACCCAAAGGTATACGATTTCTGACACAGTGAAAACAGGTTTCCGGTATCAAAGGCGCCAATGGTGCCTTCAAGTACACCACAGGCCATCTTTGGCCTTACAAGCTAATCCATCACATGTTTTCCCGGACATTAAGCCATGAGCACCTGAACTTACAGACTAACACGCCTGTAACGAATATATCATATTCTCCCCATCCAACCGGGAAATGGATTGTTACAACCAGCCGCGGGTCTGTCCGAGGTCAAAAGGTCATAATTTCCACAAATGCCTATACTGCTCTTCTCCCAGAGTATCACGAGAAGATCATTCCGTATCGTGCAATATGCATCAGAATCGTCGTGCCGACTCCACCAATGCTTGCGGACTCTTATTCTCTCCGTTCCAATCTTCAGGACTTTGACTATCTGACTCCTCAACCTGACGGGAGTATTATTGTCGGCGGCGCCAGATCAGCTTACTTCAGACACACTGAGGACTGTTACGGCAGTGTCGATGATACGAATCTCATTGACAGAGCGAAAGACTACTTTGATGAATACATGCAGAAGACACTTTCGTGGTTGGGAAACAGTGGTGCATACACTGCTCAGATTTGGACTGGTAGTGAGTGCACCATGTTCCAAACAATTTCGGTGCTAATCTGTCGGAACAAGGCATGGGCTACTCTTCAGACGCACTTCCGCATGTTGGGCATGTCCCTGGGCGGCAAAACATTTTCATCATGGGTGGTTTCACAGGACACGGTATTCCTCAAGTCCCCCTTGGCTGGCAAGGCTATCAGTCGCATGGTGTTGCAAGATATAGCATACTCTGACACCGAATTTCCACAATTGTTCGAAGAAACAGCGTTGAGACTAGAAAATGGATAGAACTTCTTTCAAAATATGATTGGGAATAAGCCAACTCTAGCTAGAATGTAAATAATAGTAGAGTGCAATTAAAATAGATTAGAAGCATGACAAGAAGGCCGATATATTCCGTCATGACAAGCAACCCCGCGTCTCCTTTCAATTGCCTAATTTAGTCTAGAGATTTAATAGTTCTTATCCACCTGTCTTTCAGTATAGTCTACCCGATAGAGATAGGACCTCGGCGGCGCGGAGGGATGTTGTTTTACACCCCGAAACCCCACAATCTCATTACCCTACAGCCGGTCATTTCTTAGACTCGAAGATAGATATAGAACGCTCTTTTTATTGCGGGTTAATCTATGATGGTATGGATTGATGAAACTTGCACAATTTCCCGTGGCTAGATTTATTTCTCAAGCTTCAGTAACTGACAAGCATAAATACAACCATAACATCGCTCATCACAGTGATCAAGCTTAAGAACTGCTCTTAACTGAGAATTTTGAACCGAGTAGTCTCTTGCTTATCTCTAAGCGTTACTAGGATTTTGTTATGTTATTCTATGTTGGGCAACCCTATAATTTCCGCATCGCCTGGTCCAGGCGCTGCAGCATTGTCAAGTCCCGTTCAGCCCTTGTTACTAGTTCCTGTAGCAGCATTTGAAAATACCAAGTTGCAGCAACCACGATAAGATAGCCAAAATCACAAGTAGCGGCTAGAATTGCAAAGGCGACAAGATGCTCAGGAGCATTAGTGCTAGGCCACAAGTAGCTTCCGTAAATGATAGCCAAATGTCCGAACGGGTTGACAAAAGCGATAGCGACTAATCTTTTCTGGTCTGGGAATGGGACCGACTCGCTTGTCCAGTTAAACATCATTGGTAGGCCCGTATAGAAACCAACAACAAGCAGGCATATCATGGCGGATTTGGCTACAGCAGAACTGATTAAAGACAAAATGATACAAGCCATGACGTTTGTATAGCCCGTAGTCTTGAGGATTGTAGGCACGAAATATAAGATGGACATGCCAAGACGAATGACGCTATAGGCAACAAGGAAGAACCAAGTTTTACCATCCGTAACAATAGCCTTGAAAGCCTACCATGAAGTCATACAGCGGGTTGTGCTGTGTGCGCTAAGTTGTCGGCCGGCTAGGTTTCAAGTCTGGGCAAGGCATCTCTGATCAGGCGAGAAGTATCGGGCGTTATACGGGTTGTCTGGTAGGAAGGAATACAAAGAAAACCCGCAAATGACTGTGAGAACACCCTCAACAATGAAAAGCCACTGCTAGCCAGGAATACCTCGTGCCCCATCAAGACTCTTGACAATAGCACCAGCCATGATTCCATCTAAAGCAGGGCCTATACATCCAGACGTATAAAAGATATAGAACAGCTTGCCTGTAAATATGTTAGTTTTATATGCACTTTCAATACACAATCGCGCGTACCGATTTCTTTGTTAGTATATAAGCAGGTCAAAAGATAAATTGCTCCAGGAAAGAGTGCTGCCTCAATGCAACCAAGAGAGAAGCGCCCAGCGGGAAACCCTTCAAAGTCCGTGGCTTGGGATAGAGTTATAACAATGCAACCCCAAACCCAAACTATGGTACGAAGGTAGACAGATGGTCGGAATTTATTCATGATCATATTGGACGGTACTTGAGAAAGTGATTGACGAAGAGCAGGTATACAAGGGGTGAGTAATTTGGTTGGGATAATGTTTAGTATTATCCATATCCACAAAAAGGGACCGGACCATTACCTTTCATGTCGAGACTCTCACTCATCCCGGCCACGTCAGCATTGGCCTTGAAATTTAGTAAGATTCCAATATCAGGAGTTACGGTAGAGGAACATACAATGTTGCCATGGTCCAAGTATGCTAGGAAGTACATCCACCATAGGCAAGGTAAAACGGTAAGGTCAATGTTTTGGACAAAGGGTTTCTCCTCGACGATATTCGGAACGTAATTAGAGAGCGCAATGGCGAGCTCCTCATCGTGCCAACAGGCTTTACAATGTCGCCCAAGGCGATATTTTCCGAGTTAGAGCTCCCCACTCAAGTCTTGTGTTTGCTTTGGGAGGCCATGACAAATGATAAGAAACGGTGTGGCAAAGAATAGAATGAAGGGGGTGATTGCAATTGGGAATGTGGTGGTATAAAGGCACGATAACTACTTGGTCTCCGACAACGGACTGCGGATGTCAGATTTGGGTCACCTGGTTTTCTAACTTCTTCTCTTATAAAGACTGTGAGGTAACGAATTGGCGACTGATAGCAATCCAGATAAAACGCAAATGGAAGATATGACCCTTGTATGCCAAGCCGGCGAAATGACTCGTGAAAATCGGGTGTGGTTTATTTATACAATCTACATGTATCTGCTCTATAATATCAAACTAAGCTCATGAAAGAAAAAAGGAGAAGGATTGAGAGAAAAGAAAAATACCAACGCACAGGGAGTGAGTGGTCTGTAGGACAGAGGGAAGGGAATAGTACTGCAAATTGGGCCAGGAAATGCATCCAGTGAAACTCTCGCTATAATATAGAAACAAGCATTATAATACGACTTATCCTGTGGTCTCCTGATAAGTGGCTGTTCTCACTGCTGTAGATGCGATACGCAGTAAAAAAAAGGAGTCCACTTAAGGTGGAACCACCTGATTGACATGGTAAAAACCCTAGCACAGAGTGTTTTGGGCGCAACCAACAACGACTTGTAAGTAGTGGAAATTTTCCTGTGCCATTTACATACAGTAAATCTAACGGAGAGTATTCCAAACTAGGAGTTTCCGTCCCATATCATTGAATGGAGATTCTTATTATCATTACCCATGCAAATCTCCTACCAACATAGAATACCTTGAACCACATCCTGACTAAAGGACAGCCATTTAATGACAGCTTGATCCCGAGAATTTCCCACAAAATAGAATTATTCTAAGATTGTTTACTATGGGCATTTCATCATCAACTCTTTCCTGGAAATATCGAGGAACTCCCTCATATAAGCGACATCTATGTCAGCAAATAAGTCCTTCCACAGACTCAAGAGACCTCAAGTCGTTTATCAAACCCCTGATCACGTCATTCACCACCGAGCTTGAATATTCGCCCGTTGCACCAACGAATAATGACGCTCTTTGGAAAGCAATGTGCTTGTATGCAAATGGAACGGGCGTCTCGTATGACGAAGGAACCCATTCAGGGACATGTTTCAAGATAGGTTTCACATATCCAGTTGTGAGTTCATAACGTACACACAAAACCTAGGTGAGTGATACTAACGCCACTGGACAGGTATGCTTCCCTCATCATCCTGTCGAGGTGCAGACATATATCGGCATCTATTCCTGGCTCGGGCTACTCCTCGATGATGAAGCTGTCACTCATCCAGATGACTTCGAAATGTTCCACCAAAGGTTTTGTGCTGGTGAGAAGCAGCCTATACCTTTGCTACAGGGCTGGGCGGACCTCATGACTTTAGTGTTTGAACACTGGGATCCCTTGGTCGCTAACTTCATTATAACCGCTTCTTTGAACTTCCTGAACGCAAACGCACTCCAGGCTAGGGAAGATTTTACTCACATTGAGCGAACAAAGGCTGGGCGTAGCTGGGCGTGGTTCATTCGAGAGAAGGATGGTGTGGGAGAGGCTTATGCTTGGTTTACATTCCCAAAAGCACTGTGCGGTGATAAATCACGCTTCATGGAGGTGATACCCGATCTCTCTATGTGGATTGGCCTCACAAATGACATACTATCGTTAGTCCAGCTCGATCGATCCAAGTCCTTCACTCTGGGTATCACTGACCTTATCAAGTTTTTGGAAAGAAGAGCAGGCCGGAGAAAAGCACAATTATATCCATACCAGAGGATGGTATGATGATAAAGACACTTGGTCTACTTTTGAAGATATAGTCGATGATGTGAGGTTGAAAACCCGCAATAGTAAGTCTTACATTTTGTTTATTGCGGTTGGGGCTTACTGCAGCCTTGATGAATGCCATTACTTCATAATCTATATACGTGGGCGTAGGAGTCACTGCTTCCACTCTTTATATGGGAACATGCTGACGGGATATCTTAAATAGTGCGACTTGTGCTCAAGGGTAGGAACCCATACCTGCAACTATTGAACAGCCATCTACTGGGATACATTGCCTTTCACAAACTCAACACGCGGTATAGGCTATGGGAGATCGGCTTGGGAGAGTGAACCGCCACTATAGGAGTGTCGAATGAGTAATGGAAGTATAATCCTGTTGGTATGATGCCTCATGGAATAGTAAGCCATTGAGCTGCAGTCTTTGATCACAGGTATACATGGTATTAGAAGCAGTGTCATGTATGGCGTATCGCGAACGCCACGCAATTGATTGAGTAATGCTTCTCGTTTTGAAGATCTCTATCTATTTGCTTCTAATAAAAAAAAAAAGAACTAAATTGTGCATGTTTTTAGATTAGTCCCCACTTGGATACGGGAAAAATAATCAATTAGGACAGCTGTTTGAAGCAATAGCCACTCCAAGATACTACACAAATACATAACGCTGAACCCATTTTTAACTTGTCGTTCATCAGACTAATCCACCAAGTATTCCGTACTGTAGACTCAGTCATGTCAAATGAAGGCTATTGCGACTGTGAGAGCATCAAGGTGGCCCTGCCGCAAAAGCTACAGAAGGACACCATGTCCTGCTTTTGGTTAGTGTCTTTCATTTGGGAGAGAAACTTCCGGAATTTTTATTGACTTTTTCTCGAAAGCTAAGCCAGCTAACGAGCCGGTGAATGTAAGTCAAGATTCACGCCTACTGCTAGCCCATTTCATATTCTTTGAATACTAACTGGCTATTCCAGTATTTGCGCCTCACTATGTCGCTGATAAAAACCAGGCTCGAATCAGTAATTCAAATGGAACGATGAAGACATTTACTGCAATTGCAGACTTTGAGAACAAGTTCGAGGTTGATACCATTGTTCTGATATCTTGCATGTGAAGACATCGCTGACGTTTGTCTGGAGCGCTCTTTTTGTGGCAACTGTGGAAACCCAGTGGCTACAGGTACACCGGAGTATCCCGGAAAGCTCATTGTCAAAGCCATTCTTTTTGACAAAATTGCTATGCCAAGCGTTGAGATATTGACGCATCCACGACCTACCTGGCAGAGACTTTGGAAGGGGCCGAGCAAAAGTAACATGGAAGCCACATTCTATTAGAGCATACAAGTCTGTCTGGGGTAACAAGATCGGGTATATAAAGGTGTCTGAGAATAGTCACGAGTGTAAACTTGATAGGGATGATAGCTTCAAAGCTGTAACCTTTAAAACGTTCAAAGTGACACGTTTACAATCACATGCAATCTTAGTTTTTAATTATGTGGAAAAGATTATTGTGGTCATTTTCAGCAGCTATTTTCCCAAAATAAAGTATACTAAAAAGGATTTCACGAGCCTTCAGTTTGTAAGTTAGGAAGTGGTGAGCTGCTTTCTTCAATCAAGTAGCCTTACACGTGACTGTCAACTGCACCAATCATGGCTCCGTATTTGCTGAGAGTTGATCCACCAAGCTAGCTAGATTGGAATAGATAGGTTAGCCTTCTACACTTGTCCACATACAGTGGCCGGAAGCTGGTCCTCCGTGATGGCCATTAATTAACCGTCAAGTCTTGCAACACAAACCCGGGGCAAGGAAGCTTCTAGTGTTCAGATCAATAGCCGGGCAATATGACTTCATTTGCGGGGGAGTTGTGGACATCTGTTATTAGGCTGCTGATTTAAGCGGCTTTTCATATTTACACCGCTATTAGACAGTTTTTGGCTGACATTAATTGAATAAAATTGCAGAAAGATTAACTTTGCTCGCTCAATGCAATGAAACAATTACAACAATTAATCTCTGCTACACACATCTGTAATTTGGTCTATATCCCAGACAGACTTAATTTTCAAGTGCTCTACTGCCCGCGCAAACTTCAGCTGTACTATTCGTCGATTGCTACACCATGCAAGGAACACGGCACTTTTCCAGGTTTTTGGCTGTTATTGGTACTGACATTAGCCTGTACTGCAATCAATTTGCCCCCTGCCAAGCCGGTTATTGACCCTTGTATTCTGGGGTAACTCGACTGTTGAAACGCCCAAACACAGGTATTTAGCCGGGACTCATCAAAACACTGATCAAGGAATCATGACCTGAGCCTCCGATATAAGAGGCTTTGGCACGCCTGCAGAACAATCCACAGATTTGCCCAGCGACGTCTCCAGTCTCTTTATCACTATTGAAGTAACACAATCTTGCTGATTGCAGAGATGCGTTTCAGTATTCTTCCCGCCGTGGCCTTGGCCCTCTACAATGGTCTGGTGACAGCAAACCCTGTACCGTGAGTTCACCTATGTCAAAACTTTGAAACAAATTCACTCATAGTTCGCAAATAGAGATATCGAGTCTCGACAAACTTCTGGCCTTGACGCCGCCATGAAGGCTGCTGGCAAGAAGTACTTTGGCACAGCACTGACAGTCCGCAATGACGGTGGAGAGACCAACGTCCTCAACACCAAAGGGGAATTTGGATCTATTACCCCTGAGAACGCCATGAAGTGGGAGGCTATCCAGCCCAATCGTGGCCAGTTCAACTGGGCTTCGGCCGACCAGCATGCCAATGCCGCCACGCAGCGAGGTATGGAGCTTCGATGCCACACTCTCGTTTGGCACAGCCAGTTACCCTCTTGGGTGGCTAATGGCAACTGGAACAACCAGACCTTGCAGCAGGTCATGAAGGACCACATCAATGCTGTCATGGGTCGATACAAGGGGAAGTGTACTCACTGGGACGTCGTCAATGAAGGTACGTTCAACTAAGTCGTTGATGAAGACGAGAGACTTACAACTACTTCTAGCTCTCAATGAGGATGGAACTTACCGCGACAGTGTCTTCTACCGCGTCATCGGCGAGGCATTTATTCCCATTGCTTTCCGCATGGCTCTTGCTGCAGACCCTACCACCAAACTCTACTACAACGACTACAACCTCGAGTATGGTGGTGCCAAGACTGCAGGAGCTATCCGTATCACCAAACTTATCCAGTCCTACGGCCTTCGCATCGACGGTGTTGGTCTGCAGGCTCACATGACCAGCGAGAGCACGCCTACTCAAAACACACCTACTCCTTCCCGAGCAAACTTGGCTTCAGTTCTCAACAGCTTCACCAAGCTCAACGTCGACGTTGCCTACACCGAACTTGACATTCGCATGAACACCCCCGCCAACCAGCAGAAGCTCCAGGCCAATGCTGCGGCCTACGCCAGAATGGTGGGGTCTTGTATGGATGTCAAGCGATGCGTTGGTGTTACTGTCTGGGTATGTGTTTCAAATTCAATGGTTCACTTTCTTGCTTATACTAATAACTCATAGGGAATTTCGGACAAGTATTCCTGGGTTCCTGGCACATTCCCTGGGGAGGGCTCTGCTCTCCTTTGGGATGATAACTTTAACAAGAAGCCATCTTACACCTCATCCCTGAACACTATTCGTGGGCAATAGAATATTGCAATCTACTAACAGTTAAAGGGCTTGGTAAACCTGTGTTCACGGTGGTTTATGTAAGATATTTCTTCTTGATTCTTGAAGTATATTCTATAAACAATGTAAATAAACAATCGTTTTATTCCACTGTTATTTTCACCATTGTTTATGTAGAATGATTGAAGTTGCATATAGGAACTGCAAGTTTCAGGACATTGTCTTGTTAGGCGATGACAGATCTCTCTCACTTTCTCGGTATCTCTGGCGAGGTATTTATAGACATGTCTAATTGAAGGTTTTACCCCCTGAACATCGTGCTGTGGTAACTTATATAGTATGTAATTATCGATTAAAAAACAAAGTCTTGGTATTTGAGCTATTTCACATATTGTCTATGTGTTAAGGTCGTGTTCCTGATTCTTCAAGATCCCCTTTCTCGCAACTATCATCTAGTGTTTGCGATAAGACAGGTCTTCTTGGCGATCACGCTCAAATTAACTAGATAATCAAGCCAATGGCGTCTTAACATGTATTTCACTCCGAATTCAGATTCCCATATCTCTGTTTATCACTCGTGGTGAGCTTCACCAAAGCTCAATGTAAGCAACCCGTTTAGTCAATGTCATAATAGTCAGGTGGTTACCTTCGCGGCATAGTGTGTGTCTTTAATGAACTCGCCATCCTACAAGTGTTATGCTTTGAGGTTAAGTAACATTGTCACAAGATCATGATCGATTGCAAGTCGACCGGTTAATTTCATCGAGATAATATATACGAACTACGTCAATTTCTTCTAGGAGACCTGCATTAAAGTCTGCATAGGCGAGGTTTCTGCCATAATCGTAGCATGCGACCCAAAACTGACATGGACAGCCTCCCTCGGCTGAGGATCCCAACAGTAGAACCTCCCCGTTGATCGCATATGCTCCAAATCAATCACAACCAAGCTTTCCACAGGCATGATTGTCTCAGTCCAGAACAGAAGGTACAATCCATCTCGCAACTTGAGCATCTTGCACTCTTCCGCATCGGCGAGACCTCTCTCGGTCCCGTCTAGACAGTGCCAAACGAATGTGCCCTTGTTGAGGTAAATGTGTTCATACGCATCCTTTGAGCTGTAGCGGTAGAGGATGTGCTTGCCGATCAGGTCTTCAGTAAAGGGGAATGCTTGCACAGGTTGGTCTTGAAAGGCGGTGGCGTTCATGAAAGCAGTGTACGTTCGACGCTGAGTGTCTTGGCCTTTGAACCCCGAGACACCTGTGATGGCCTGACCAGTAGTCAAATCCGCTATCATTGTGACAACCTCGTTGTACCCAGGCTTGAGGAAGTCGATGAAGAAAACATCGGGTCGGACCTCAAAAGCTTCATAGTCGGCCGTTCTAGATTTGCCTTTGTCTTCGCCCTCAAGGGTCATCCATTCCAAAGAGTCGGTGGCAAACTTATGTGAGATTTTCATGCCATTGTCAAATTTGTGAATGATGGTTCGGCCCTGTAGTTTGCTAGACGCAGGCATAAGGTGCTCCCGAAAACCGGTGGCCATGGCCTCTAGGGTAGGCCATTTGGCAACCGGAACGAAGTCAGGGTTATCCGAGATGGCTGCTGAAGGCATGGTAAAGAAGTGATTAAGTTATAGAAAGAGCTTGGGAAAAATATGATTTGTTTTGAAATATTGTAATGCGGATTATGAGGGGGTGCAGTGGTGTAAGACTTTATATTTGACGTTTGTAGTAATTTGTGAAGAATTGTTCTCGGGTTGTCTATTCCGAATGCTAATCTGTGTGCCTTGCAAAAAGTCCGAAGTTCCAAGAGAGTCCGGGGCGCCTTGTGGAGCGATGTATCTACACTTGGAGTATAGTACGGAGCTACCCTGTGACACGGCAAAAATGAACTAATCTCAAAATAGACTAAAAGTGCGAGGTCCCCACTCGCCTCGCCCTCCTGAACGACACGAGGACACCTGCCTAGTCATGACTGACCCTATCTTACTAGCATGGTACTCTGTTCGACGCAAACTTATCTGTCCATCCTGCTTCCGTGCTCATGACCTCAATTAATGCGCAATAGTCCCGTTCTTTAACCCCGCAACATGAATGGAAATGGAGACGGCAAGTTACAGTGGTGGGAAAGGATTGAACAGTGTACCAGAATTCGGCCTCGACCAGGCCCGAAAGTCCGCTGCCTTTTGTCGTATCTATATCCCGTTCCTTGAATTCCGAAGTACACTGAACATGTAGTAATTGAGTAGACGTATGCGTTTAAGCCAATCTTTTAGTTTCATCCGAGAATTGTATCCAGTTTCTTGTCAACCATAACATCCACCCAATGGATATGCATAATAGGACTGCAGCAGCTTGCAGACTCAACTACCATTGAGTCCATTTGCGACCAGACTTCCTTGAGAATAGTTGCTGCTCGATTTATTGTCTGAAGTTTGAATGTGTGAAACAACTTGCAGAGTCTTCCCATCACAAAATTCCTCCACATTAGTATGGTCTCCGGGTCCGTTGTTGAGTAAAAGCTAAGGGTGCTGCCAACTGACAAGAGCATGAGTGTTTGAATCGCAATTGTATGAGACTCTTGAGGTATCTTCCCGCTGATTTCTAGGACCTCGATGGCCAAGGCCAAAACCTGTTGGGAGTGTTGATGCTGATGGTCATGTTCATCTTGGATATCTCCATATATTAGTTCAGGAATTGTCCTGTGAAGCTCGAGTAGAGCGACAAGTCGATGGCATTGGGCCATCTTGTAGAGATGATCTGCAGGAGTAGATAGATCTCCCGTCTCTTGTATCTCAGCAATGCTTGTAATCTGGATATCATTGATCTCCCGAATAAGTATAGATGCCTGGTTAATTATTGCGAAGTCCTTACTGAGCGAGCCGACAACGCAAACCGTACGATGTGCACTTCGAACATTCCGCACAAGGGCCACGCATTTGGCAAGAAGTATGAGAACCTCCATACCGACTCCTGTCCAAGGACATGGGTACGAGAAGAATACGCGAGGTTGGGTGCGGAAGACGTCGAGATACGCGAGGTCCTCTAAGCCCTGATCAACCAAGCAGGCTGCCATGACCTCCCAGTACACCATTGATGAAACAATCAGGCGTTGAGTGCATGAAGAGGGAAGTTGCAATTGGGTCAAGTCCTTTTCAGTCATCCAGATAGTGAAAAGTCGACGTGCACCATGAAAATGGAAAAGACCCAAAGAAGAAGGGTCATACCAGCTCTATAGACAGGATTAGTCACTCATAGTTCATTGATATCTTAGTACTTACAGATGTCATGCCAAGAAGAATAATCCCGATTAGAAGTTCATCTTTGACAGTGGGTGTATTGAGAACCTGAATATGGTCTCTGAACTCCTTCTCGTTGTATTGAATGCATACACTGGACCCAGTATCTATCTCAGCAATGTCTTTAGATATATGTGAAATGGCCTCTGTTTGGAAAACAATTGGTGCTGTTCCACTACTGTCCAATTGAGAAAGATGCGAGGCGGATATTGTCATGACGCAGTTGAAGATGATCGGAGAATCCAACATCATTGTCGATACGAGGGATCGGTAGGGATTTTGAGGCGAATCGAAGGAAGACACCACTTGGCAAATATTAGAGTAATAATGGGTAAGAAGAGACGAAAACTCGTCTTGAGGATGATAAAGAGTTGGTGGCATGGTACCGTCCAAAACAGCATCCTGTTGACTGCTGGAACCACTGACTAATGAATTATGATCAGAGGGCCCGAGCGATCCATCATGTATTTCGTACTTTGTTGACCATTTGATGGGTTTATTATAACCTGGACATGCAAGTCCTGACTTAATACAACGTTTGCATAAGGGCTCTGTTTCATCGCATTTAAGCCTCTAGTGTCAGAAGTCAGGTTAAATCACAGTTTTCTTCCAATGTGGAAGAGCATGAAACTCACTCTTTTTTTGCAAGTAACACAGCCACCTGAAAACATATTAGCGATACGAGTGTTAGGTCAATCATGCCCTTAAAAATGACTTACTCCTCGATTTGACACACCTGCTATGCCATCCCGCTTTCGCTGAAGATTGCTCCATCTACACAGTTCTATCAAGAATAATTGAGATTTCAGTATCCAAATATATATTTTTTGGACAGATAAATCACTGCATGACCGTAACAATTCATTTCCCTTTGTGACATGGACAGTTAGTAATACTCATGACTTTTCTGTCGTTGGGGAAGTCAGTCTTCGCAATGCGGAACCGAATTTCCGATTGGACCATTGCGGGGATCTCTGATAACTCAGCAGATTTGGATTGGTTGGCTCAGTTAGTTCGTAAACGAAGCGGGTCTTTCCCCGACCTCGGATTATCAGAAAACATTGGCTGGATAAGAGACGACATTTTTAGGTCAGGTTATGTTACAAGGAGCAAGCGTCTTAGGGTGTTGATTTTTCTTTCCTAAATACAACAAAAGACATCTTCTAATCAATTCTCCCTTCTAATACCTCGTTGTGTGTCAGTGGACCAATGTACCTCCGCTTCGCCTTTAATGGCCAATAGAAACAGCCAAACAGGAGTGCACTTCCAAGAACTACAGAAGCGTAATTCATGTTTGCCGCGCTGACAGGTCTAAATGGAGGAAACAAAAGAAAAATGCATGTAAAGGTCAGGTAAATAACGGCAAAGATATTAATGAATAAGCCAGATTTGCCCAAGCGCCATGGTCCCCAGGTCAATGTTTCGGGCCGGTATAAACGACGCCATATCAAAAGAACGATGGGAACTAGGTAGGTGAATTGCAGACTAACAACTGCAAGCGAGAGGATGGCATTGAAGGCAGTTGTGGAACCAATGTTGGTAAGACCAAGCAAAATAAGAAGGAATGTTACAACGAGAACGGATACAGTGGGGATCTCGCGACGTTTATCAACCTTCGCAATGTGTTGTGAAAATGGTAGTCCTGTTTATCCGTATCAAAGATGCTTCCTATAGAGTGTGTCGGAATTCTTACCTCCATCTCGCGCAAAAGCCCACATAACACGAGCTGCAGAGGTAACGAGCGGGACGGTGGATAGAGCCGCCATCGCAGTGATGGCGCTAACCATGCATGTCGCTGCAGTTTTGCTTCCCGTCATGTTATAGCAGATCTGAGTGATGGGGAAGCCGGTGGGGGTATTGAGCGCCGAAGCAACATCCCCCATGAAGAATAAAACGACGAGGAGAAATGCGAATCCAAGTGGCCAATTAACCAAAATCGAACCAACCATAGCTCTTGGGACACCAGTCTCAGCTTTATCCATCTCTTCACTCAAATGTGTCGCTCCATCGTAGCCAATCAACACGTAGCATGAGCTAAGTAGACCTATACTCCATGCAACAGTGTCATTTATCCACCCGGAATTATTCTCGAAAGTTGTAAATACGAATTCGGGAGTATGTTTGGTCGGAGAGACGACAGCCATGCTGACGACGATGATGATGATGAATTCGACGTGGAACACCAGCGTAATCTTTTCGATGAGAGGAAGTGTGTTGTTGCAAAGGATGCAGATAGCGGCAGAGCAGATCAGGATTGCCCAGAAAAGCATTGTTCCGTGCCATCGTTCGAAGACGTAATCGGGGTAGTTGAGGACAATTAGACCTTGTATTTGAGTCCCGGCTAGGAAGGGGGCACTGCCGGCGAGTGAAATCCAGCCAAGGGTTCTAGTGGTGTTCCTGTCAGTCTAGCATTTCTTTCTCGCTATTCTTCATAACTCACGAAATGTAACCGGCCAGCCAACTTAAAAGCGGTCTTGCCGCTCGTGGACTCAATTTAGCGACGAAATGATACTGTCCACCAGCGGTTGGGAAGCTTTGCACTGTAAGTTACACAGTTCAAGATATCGTGGTTTTGCATATCTCACCTGGATGCCAGCTCCGCAAGCGACATGGCGCCACAGATAGATCCCAGAAAGGCAGTTATGGATCCGTAAACAAGGGATACAGGCCCTCCGCTCACCAGACCAGCGGCAAGAGTACTGCCGTAACGATTATATTTAGTAAGACAAGGGTTAAAAGAATTTGAAGGAACACACATACCTGGATAGGGCTTCCCATGTGCACATAAGATTGACGCATGTCGCAACCATGGCAAGCAGGGAGAACCTGCGCTGAAATCGAGTGGATTAGCCTCAAACAGTAATCCGAGGATTAAATCTCCTGTTACCTTGACTTCTTGAGCATAGCCAAGACGCTCCAGGTTCTGACTTTCCGGGCTTTGCTCGCCCAGATGTTTTTCAGTATCCGCGTAGGAAGTCTCGTTTGTCATGATAAGCAATGGATTGTTGCAATAGCTGTAGATGCGTGTGTAGTAATTAGAGTGATTGTTTCCTCCCGGATTCCAGCAATTTATGTGTTAACAAGGCGTCCTGCGTATTCTTATCATGTCTGCCATTCAATCTGTTATACGGCTGAGTCGGCAATCCCAGACCAGGCTAGCCAGATTAAGAAAAAAAGTGCGAGTGGCGATCGACGCTAAAATGGAAAAGAGTTTGGCAGGGCCACCACCACATGGCTCACCCCGCGTTTAGCAGTGAGATTCCGTTCAAGCATTCCGAGATCAGGGAAGCAGAGGCCAGATACTTCACTGTAGCATTACTTAATTCATTACGCTGTAGAAAGCTGGACGTTGCGGCTCCTAGTGATACAGAGGTAAGGTTTGTGCAATTGCGGTATATCAGGAGTGCAGAGGCGCAGAATAGGTGAGAAAATAAATCCATGGTAAGCGATACGGTGAATATTCTAGGTATTTGTAAAGCCTCAGTGTCACTGGCTCTAAACAGAGATACGCAATTGGCGGTTATCTAGTCACAAATATGCTATTCGTTGCCTCTGTCAAGAAAGAATAACAAGACAAAGAGATGTTAATCACCTAAACTTTGTCTTTATATGATAATGATACTCACAATATTTTTGCAAATAATAAGCCAGGTACAATGATTGTGGTGCACGTTGAAAATAGATTTGTAGGTACATTCAGGGATGAATACAACTGTCTCGCAAGTTATAAGTCCTACTTCAGAGTCTCATGATGGCCTCTTGAAATGCACTTTCAACTCCTCCCAACTGTGCTTGTTATAGTCTTCCTGAACCTTGTTGCATGTTTCAAGTCCCCAGTCAGTGGTTCCAAGCATCAAACTGCTCTCGAACATGAAAGCCATGCTTCCCTCCCCAACTTTCATAGGCTTCAAATCCGAATTACTCGCTCTTTCGAACGAATCAGCATCTGGACCATGTGCCGTCATGACGTTGTGTAGACTAGCCCCAGCCGGTTGAAAGCCACCTCCTGTCTTGGCGTCATATTGACCGCAAATCAGGCCCATGAATTCAGACATGGTATTTCGATGGTACCATGGTGGTCGGAATGTGTCTTCCTGGACAAGCCATCGAGGTGGGAAAATTACAAAGTCGGCAATTGCTGTCCCGGGGTGATCAGATGGTCCCGTAAGGACGGTATAGATAGATGGATCTGGGTGGTCGAAAGAGATGCTACCAATGACTGAGAAGCGACCGAGGTCGTATTTGTAGGGGTAAACTGGGAGAGTCAGTCATGTCCATATACCCTGTACAAACACGTATCGAGCTAAGTACTCACATCTGTAAAGTGTCAGCTTGAACAATTAGACTCGACAAAATACTTACTTTCCATGCCAAGCCACCACATCAAATGGTGTATGTCCCTGCTGTGCCACGAAAAGCTCATTATTGAACTTGTTCAAGATGGTCCAGGTCGATACCGTGTCCTCTTCAAAATTCGCCACAGGAACCTGAAAGTCCCTAGGGTTGGCGAGACAGTTAGACCCAATGGGACCCAGTTCAGGTAGCTGAAAATGCCCCTGGTATAGTTCCAATATGTATCCACGAACAGGACCCTCTGGGAGAGTGACCCGGTATCGAATACCACGAGGAAGCACTGCGATTTCGTTAGGGCGAACCAAGATGCGTCCGAGCTCAGTCTGTATGTCCAATACGCCATGCTGTGCGACAACAAGCATCTCACCATCAGAGGAGTACATAGCTGTTCTCTCGTCCATATCCCTACCAGCGGTAAAAACGTAAATTCCGATACCTGTTTTCAGCGTAGGGTCACCTGCACCGGACACTAGCTTCAACCCCCTCACCCAATCGACTTTCTCATCGACATCAAAAGGATCCCATCGCAGCTGCTGGGGAATATAGTTCAGCTTTGCTTTCAAAATTGGTTCTGAAGCATCGCTAAAGCGCTGATACGTCGAGTGTGAGGCCGAAGGAAGAACACGATAGAGCCAGGTTTGGCGATTCTCATGTCGTGGAGCGGTGAAAGCTGTACCGGATAGTTTCTCGGCGTAGAGGCCGTACGGTGGTTTTTGTGGAGAATTGGCGCCGATGGGCAGAGCACCCTCAATGGCCTCTGATCTGGGGGTTAATCAGTTAGAGAATGGTTTTGTCTAGACAGACGAAGAGAAGCCACCTACTCGTGGAATGAATCAAATCCATTCAAATAAGTATACTTCTCAGAGGTGGAAAAATTGGTAATAGGCATTGTCACTAATTGGCTTTGGAAAACAAGATGAACAAGCTCTAATTCCTCTTTGGCATAGCGAGTCAATCAGATAAGATATATACAGACTGATTCATTTGGGCCTCCATATTGCCCCAGTCTTAACCGACTGCAGAGCAAGTCCGGGTTTCCGAGCTATGATTCCCAATCACTGACCCACCAGAATATTCGGAATGGCACCAACATTTCCGAACACTAATAGCGCAACGACTTCGGAATTAACTTTAATACGTTGCGGCCTGCAACAGTTCATGTGAAAGAAATGGCATTGAATAAGAAACTCAATGCTTGGAAAAGTATCAGCAGTCGCTCCCGTCGTCTGCTTCCCTCACAAACCAATCAATTTTATTTTTTTCCACATCAACCAATAACAGATTTTTTCTCATAATGTCATCTTGGCTTCCAATCCCCGCGAAGAGTCATTTCTCTCTCGCCAATTTCCCCTTTGGTATAGTCTCAACTTCGAACCAGCCGACACCTCGTCCAGCTGTTGCTATTGGCGAGCAAGTCCTTGACTTGTCGGTATTTGCGCGGAATGATGGCTTTTCGAAGTTATCTGACTTCTCAGCCGAGAAACTTGACGTGTTTTCGCAATCAACACTGAATGACTTTGCTGCCCTCGGAAGACCGGTGCATCGTGCTACAAGAGCTTATCTTCAAGATGTCTTTCGCAAAGATACACCGTACCCCGATATTCTCAAGGATAATGCACATTTACGAGAACAGGCCTTGATGCCACTTGGCGAAGTCAGGTCTCACGTGCCACTTAGCATTGGAGATTATACCGACTTTTTCGCTGGTCGTAACCATGCGCAGACAGTGGGTGCCTTGTTTCGGGGTCCGGCCAGTGCACTTCAGCCAAACTACAGCCATCTCCCAGTCGCATATCACGGTCGTGCAAGCTCTGTTGTTGTATCTGGCACTCCTCTACAAAGGCCTTGGGGCCAAGTACTTCCCAACCCTCAATCACAAGACCCTGTTTTTAAGCCTTGTTCCAGATTGGACATCGAGTTGGAACTCGGTATGTTTGTCAGCAAAGGTAATAAGCTTGGTTCTTCAATTGCTGTTGAAGATGCAGAGGAATATATCTTTGGATATGTTCTTATGAATGATTGGAGTGCGAGAGATATTCAGCAGTGGGAGTATGTTCCATTGGGGCCATTCAATGCGAAGAACTTTGGGACAACCATCAGCGCTTGGGTTGTTCTAGCCGATGCTCTTGAGCCATTCAGAGGTGAGGGGCTATTGAACGAGACGCCACTACAGAAGTATCTAGACGAGAAGAGAAAGGATCCCATCCTCCATATCAATCTCGAAGTTTCGCTCACGAGTAAGTTATGGTTATCCGTCATAGTAAACAGAACAATGCTAACTTGTAGCAGCCAACCAAGGTCACACGACGAAGATCACACGTACAAGTTCCAAGAATCTGCTGTGGTCGTGGCCCCAAATGCTTGCTCACCACTCTATATCTGGGTGCAACATGCGCACAGGAGATTTGCTTGGATCGGGAACTATTTCTGGTCTCGAACCGGGCACACAGGGAAGTCTTCTTGAGCAAACGCAAGGAGGAAAGGTTTTCGTCCAGCTGGAAGGCGGCGAGGAGCGTAAGTTTGTCCAGGACGGCGATACTATCACCATCACTGGTTGGTCGGGGGAAAATGAGGATGGGCTTGTCGGCTTCGGAGAATGTTCAGGTACTATCTTAACTGCTGTGTCGAGGGACTAGAGACTTGGACTGGGGTTAACTACAGCCATCAATTGTATTGAGAGTATTGTTATGATTGTTTCTGCAAAAACTCAAAACAGCATGATGGTTAAAACATTCTTCACCATAAACTGTTGTACTCATTGTTACGAAAAAGATAAAGACAGGATCGTCTCAATCACATGATCAGATCGGACAAAATGCCGTTACCACCATGACACTTGCACAAGAAATATACATACAAGGAATTTACTTCTGAAACCGTAATAATCCGGCACTAGAATCTGAAATTGTTTATCCTTGCTGATCCGAGCCCGAAAGTGAGTTCGGGAATGGCTGTGTAAGTGGACACGCGGGATTCTGTCTACTTCCGGAAATGAAGACGATATTCCGAGTATCTGCTCATATAAAACCCCCAATCGATTGGACCGCGTATAATCTCAAGACAGCTCGTTCTCGAAACTCATTCATACTTGTTTCCAATCAACCTGCATTTCCAACCAACTTCAAGCCATCAATCATGTCGCCGGTTACCCGCGTCACCCTCTTCAAAGTCCCCTCTGAGAATGACCAACAGCACCTCGTAGATCTCTACAAACAGATGTCTCAAAAAGCCGTCAAGGTATTTCGAATTGACACAACCGTTAGTTTAGTCCTGACAGAATCCTAGGAAGGAAAACCTTACATCACCTCGGTCCAAGCTGGAAAGGCTAGCCCCGATGAACGTGCCCAAGGTTTCACCGTTGTTGCCATTTCTACGTTTTCTTCCAAGGCAGACTTCGACTACTACGATACTCAATGCGAGGCGCACTTGGAATTGAAGACTTTTGCCAAGGGCGTTAATCAGGGATTTGCCATGATCTACTTTAATAACGAAGTAATCTAGATAAAGTTTGACCAAAGCAATGAATAATTAAATTAGCCCTTGGAAGCGCATTGATATATCTTGTCCCTCCTCTGCAGCCGTGGCGAACTCCTCATCATCTGTGAATGTGCCAGGAACAGGCTGTAGGAATTGTTGACCTTGCCCAATTGCATCGAAAAGATCCAGCAGATCATTCCTCATCTGGAACATGTCGGGTACAGAACTCAGCAAGTCTCCCTCGGGAACCACTATATCGCCAAAAGAAAAAGCTCCATTATCCACCGCTGGTATGGACATCTGCTCTTCAGCAACTGTACTCAGATGTGCTAGAGGAACTTGACCATTAGAGTCGCCCGTCTCTACTCCATCTCCTTCGCTTTGTCCCTGACTCTCAACCTGAGTTGTAGGGAAACCAAAGCTTTTAATCCTTGGTACCATTCCCCTGATACTCTTCCACAACCGCTTACTGACGATACTGTGTCTTGAAAGTCCTTTCACAAGGTCGACACCATCAGAAAAGGTTCGTCTACTCGGCGCAGAGAACGTCTCCGGTGCGTGACAAACAGCCAGGAACAAGACAGCCAAAGCGCTAAGCAGAAAATAGTTGAACGCACTCTGCTGCCGTGAATAAATATCTGTTGTCGAATGCAAATGAACCAGAACTTGGATAGTATCCTGTGCAATGTCGACTACTAGCCATGCAGTTTGGGGGCTAGCCGCGATACTGGCTGTGCTCATTAGATGATGTCGATAGATCAAGATTCGAGCGTAGTTCCCACGGAGGTAAAGAAGTGCCCTGAGCCGATGGGGAAGTCTGGGCTGTGCGCGAGGAGCGAGACCTAAACGTGGATGCCGAAGTCTCAGATGGGAGGGAATGGATTCTAACCAGTCTTGTGTTTGCATGTCTAACGCTGTAGCTGTATCATCCGGTATACTCTGTGACGCAGACCCAAATGGTGGAATGGCTTCCCAGATTTTCGAGCACAGTTGGCCATAACCAACCATGCACTGCAGATAGAGATATTCTTCATCCTGTATCAATCCGTTAGATGGATCAGACAAACTTTTTATTGGCATTCCTGTTGAGACTCACTGGTTTTGGTAACTCTGGATCAACATCCTTGTCCACCAAAGCAAATGACAAACTTGTCCCAAAACTCCATCTTCGGTCCAAAACGTACACACACCAGAAAACCCTTGTGGCCAACCTGCGAGAGTCAGAGTCCTTGAAATTATCTAGCAAGCTACGTTTGCGATGAAGGCCCATTTCCAGGGCTTCACGTGCGGCGATGCCGATTGTGCGCCAGGCGAGAAGTTCTTCACCTGAGTGAAAGTAGTATATACTCTGTGACTGTTAGGAGGAGATTTGGAGACATGGCGGTGAATTGTAACACTTACCAGCATTGCGAGCAACTGAATCTCCTTGAGGTCAACTTGCGGGCTGAGTATGCTGGAGATATTCGTCTCCACAGAGTCAACGATGGCGGTAGTCAGCTCAATCTTGCTCGGTTCATCCAACACAATTCCTGTAGCCATTGCAACTTTTGCAAGTGTAATGTCCTTACTACACAATGTTTCTTCATCTTCCAGAGAGCCTTTTCCCTGAAGAATTTGCAGAATCTCTTTACTCTGCGCGACATACTCCCCGATATCGATAAATGGATACACACTTTCGACCTCTTCCTGAAACGTGACCAAAAACCTTGTTACATCGTTCGCTGTACATGAATTCCAGAAATCTAAATCACTGATTGGGTTACCAGTCTCAAGTCCAACAGGAGATTGTACACCACTTGGGGGCATTGAGTCAAACTTTGGCACTCCTATGCGATTCAGTGAACGTTCGCCGACGAGGATTCCAAACGCTGATTGCGTTGGACCAACAAATTGGGGTTGTCGTGGAACTTGGCTACGCGCACTTGCTGGCGAATGAGTGACGATGTTGTCGCGCGTGTTTGGTGAGATTGTTGAGGGATTGTGAGGTCGATTGTTCTGATCCTTGAGTTCATGTACTACAACTACCAAGTCTGAGACTTGCTGACGAAGTTGTGAGAGCTCAAAGTTAAGACTCCGGATGTATTTGTCTGACTTTTCCTTGGGTGGTTGGGCAGGAGTTGTACCAAGAGTGCACACCAAACCACCTGAGATACATCGCTCACAATTGCTGTTATCTGCTATAGGTATGCATTTGAGTTTTTTTCTTTTACAGTCGTCGCTAATAGTGTCAACCTGTTTGTCCGTATCATAATTCTTGGTACCATACTCACCAGGCAACAGAGGTATACTTGCCCCTCTTGGTTCGTCCAGCCCCCACTGTCTCAGGAATGGACTCTATATCGGCAGCATTCCGCTTCCTCCCCTTCACTACCGGTTGACTGGGGCTTTTTGCTGGTGCAGTCTGTTGATCCATGGCGGTAAGTCAACGCAAAAAAGTTAAGTTCCGAAGAATGAGAATGGCGATTGAGGGGTCATGGTTAAGCAGAGGTTTCGGAAGCGTTTCCGAATTTCCGAGTCAGCGTCAACACTACATACTTTGGTGTTATGGAGACTTGAGCTAGCGTCTTGGCTCCACTATGAACGTCTTCAATGGGAAACTGGAAATATTCGGTAATCGTGATATGTATATATGAATCAGCTGGTATCATGGTGTAGTTATTTACTATTCTGCAAACAACAAACAACGCAAGTTAATCTATCCCATCCAACATGACAATCGCAAATCTACATGTGTCCCTCAACGAAAAGGTCTATGAAAACAAGGGCCAATCTATTCTCATCACATTCTTTATCGCACCTTTAATCTACATCTTCATCAATGAACTGGTGCGTCACAACGCACGAATCAGCAATCTCGGGGGACCTTCGGGGTTGCCCTTGATTGGCAACATTCGAGATATCAGAGTCAACGCCTCCGAGAAATATCGCGAGTGGGCGAAGAAGTATGGGCCAGTTTATCAGATCCAGCTGGGCAATATTCCTATTGTCGTAGTTAACAGCGCTGCTGCTGCGAGGCACATATTTGGTGCTAATGCACAAGCTTTGAGTTCTCGACCAGAGTTTTACACATTTCACAAGGTAAATCACACCACTCCATTGCTTCTGAAACCTGATGTTTAACCCGTTCAGGTTCTCTCGGATACCGCTGGAACCACAATCGGCACTTCCCCATACAGTGACTCTCTCAAACGTCGTCGCAAGGGCGCCGCCTCCGCCCTCAATCGACCTTCAGTGGCAACCTATGTCGACCATCTTGACGTCGAAACACGCGACTTCATTAAAGAGCTGATCGAATACGGAAACAGCGGGAAAACGCCTGTAGATCCCATGCCAATGATCCAGCGCCTATCTCTTTCCTTAGCATTGACTCTCAACTGGGGCATCCGACTCAAGAGCCAGAAGGACGACATGTTCGCTGAGATTACACACGTTGAGGAAGAGATCAGTCGGTTCAGATCGACGACAGGTAATCTCCAAGATTACATTCCATTGCTCCGCCTGAACCCATTCAACTTCCACTCTTCCAAGGCGAGGGAGATGAGGAACAGACGTGACAAGTACCTCACTACTTTGAATGATGGTTTGGATGAGAGAATCAAGAATGGTACTTCCAAACCTTGCATCCAGGCCAACGTCATCATGGATAAGGAAGCCAAGCTCAACAAAGACGAACTCACATCAATCAGTCTCACCATGCTTTCGGGCGGCTTGGACACTGTCACTACACTTGTCGCTTGGTTCGTTGCGTATTTGAGTCAACATCCCGAGATTCAAGACAAGGCAGTATCTGAGATCGGCAAATTCTTCAATCAGAAAGAGCCTATGTGCGATGTCAATGATGACCAGAAGTGCGATTATGTCGTCGCTTTGGTCAAGGAGTCATTGAGATACTATACTGTGCTCCGACTTGCTCTGCCGCGAGCTTCGATTCGCGACATCGTTTACGAGGGTGTTACAATTCCCAAGGGGACTGTGGTCTTCCTCAACGCATGGGCATGCAACATGGGTAAGTCATCAGCTCTTCGCATTCTCCTCTAATCTTTCTGACAATTTACAGATGAACATGTTTGGTCTGACCCTGAGAACTTCCGCCCCGAACGTTGGCTCGAGCAACCCGAGGCTCCACTCTTCACCTATGGTGTTGGATACCGCATGTGCGCAGGCTCTTTGCTTGCGAACAGGGAGTTGTACCTACTGTACATGAGACTCCTCAACAGTGTCAAGATCGAGCAATTTGATGATGTCGATTGTCACCCTGTTCGTGGTAACTTGGATCCTACAAGTCTTGTCGCGATGCCGCGTAGATACAAGGCTACGTTCACACCGAGAAGCCCTGATGATCTGAAGAAGGCTTTGTAGGTTTCAATAGAGTAGGCCAACTGTATGGGTGGTTGATTTGAGGAGCTTTTGTGAAGCTATGGGGGATCCTACTGTCTTGTGTATTGTTACTTGCTTAGTAGTAAAATTGAAGTTACAGTGTTGATTTAACATGTAATTCCAAACTCTAGATCCAGTTCTTCGAGATGACATTTTATTTCCCTGTCAAAAGAGGCTCGAATTATATTGACTTGTAATGGGCTTCGGTTCTTGCGGAGGAAAGATTGGAAACTACTGGTCTGTGTTCCTTTTGTCAATACACGTAAGGATCTTAGTGAGAATCCGAGCCTCACCTCTATCAAAGACATAATTGACAATACTGTTGAGTGTATCTCATCATTGATTGAATAAGTTACTAGCATCAAACCAAAGTAAACCTGAGGTGAATTTGTAATACAATGACGCGAGATTGTTTTTTATATATTGCGATTGAGGATATACAAGACCAACAAGAGCGATGATAACAGCGTTGAGAGATGCCCACCGTCTGTCAAGTCAATCGACCAACTGAACAATGTAAGTCTCAACTCAGAAGCCGCCCGGTATAGGAATAATGGTCAACAGGAGAGGTGCTGTTAGCAGCTACTTTCCCCAAGATATAGCATACCAGAGATGATTTCACGAGACTTGAATTTCGCTATTTAGGGTAGGAAGCGGTAAGCTGTGTTAATTGATTCGCAGTCTTACACGTGACCGAAAACGGTACCAATCATAGCTCTGTATTTGCTGACAAAAGATACTTTAGTCAGCTTCAATAATCTAAGTGATAATCTTACTTCCCCTTTTCCTAAAGCCAGGGCGAGAATTTAAGTCTCACACAACGTTTACAAGGCATTATCTTAGGCAAATAAAATTTGAAGATAATATGTCGCTCAGGAGAAGTTCAAGGCTCAGTAAGGCGAGAGAAGATCAACAGGACATGGTCGACCTCGTGCAACAGGCAGTCCCCCCGCAACCGAGAAAGATTCAAAAGCGAAAAACAACAATATCCGACCCAAATCCGAGAGCGAAAAGCGCTCAGAAAACAGCCAAGACGAAATATGCCGCAGGTAAGACGAAACAAAGACCCAATAAATCTTTGAGTGCATCCAAGACCAACATGTTATCGAATCTGCCGCCCGAGATATTTTCCACGGTGTTGAATAATGTAAGAAACCCTAACAAGGTTCAAGTTTATATTAACAGCCTCCAAGATAAATGAAAAATCGGCATTGAGCAGATTAAGCAGGACATGCAAGGGTTTTTACTCACTCATCACCCCGTGGCTTTACCGGCGCATATCCGTTGCTGCCATGTTTCACGCACATATCGGAAGACTCATTCGTACCATTGAACCACACCTGAGCATCCAACAGCGTAAGCAATTGAAGAAGGAAGGTGCCTACAAGGGCCAGAAAGACGTTTACCCAACCGATCTCAGGCCCCAGGAAAAGCCTGCGTGCGCAAGTTTTGTCCGTCAGCTCGTCGTTGGATCCGTTCAGGCGGGCAGGAACCATGATTATATCGTCCATCGATATGTTGAAGAAATGTTGAAGAATGCGGACAACATCGAAATCTTTGAGGCTTTGTTTCTTACGCAGTAAGTTCCAAACATGGGGCGTTGGCTTAATCTTACTATTTACTGACCTCTCTTGTAGATCGATGGCACAGAGTATCGCCGGGTTCAAAAACCTACAGGCCTTATCTCTCGACCTTGGCTACTGCAGTTACCAACCGCTGTCTGAGATCAGAAATCTCAAACATCTAGCGCTGCAGGCCTACGGCCAGACAGACATTCTTCATTCCCTTCTGTTGAATTCAAGGTCCACACTTCGAAGTCTCGATTTACGCACAAGCTCGCTTGAGTTCTTGAATGATTGGACTCGGATTGTAAGCACAGATAAAAATGCAGACAACCAGCATTACTTTACCTGTCTCAAATCATTCAGTATGCAGGTCTCCGACCTTGATCCGACTTCAGTTCAATCCTTGATAAGGGCAATCGACTTTGTTGGACTACAAGAGCTCCTGGTTGAACACCTGCACAACAACTCTCCTCTCTTATTTCAACAACTGCTCGAGTTGTTTTCAACAGCTAGAACGTCAGGCTTGGATGTCCACTTGCGGAGCTTAAAAGTCAACATGGCAGTCTCTGGCCACAACGTGACTGAAAGTCAGATTCAGGGAGCTACAGAAGCCAGAAGCCGTTTTCTGAGTTCCTTCCATACTCTCAAGGTTCTGGACCTTGCCGACTATGGCCAGTACCCACTTGAGGTATCCGAGAATCCAGGCCTGCCAAACAACCTCATCCAGGCTATTCTCCAACACAAGGGTCTAGAGAAGCTCAGTATATCATACAACGGTATTATTAGTGGTTGTAAATTGCCATACCTCACACCGGCTACGATTGCGAGACTTATTGACAATTTGCCTCTTCTGAGACAAATCGACATTGCTCCAGAGGAAGATGACCTAGTAAGATGGCCCTAGGATGCACAAATAATGATATACTGACATATTACAATAGGATGAACTAGGAAAAGTACTGTCCCGGGCCTCCAATATTGAAATCATCGAGTTTTCTTGCACAAGCAGTTGGGCGTCTCCTCGTGTTTCTGATGATCCGACAAAGCCTCTCTTACATTCCGTTCTGAAAGGATTTCTATCTCGAGACCAGTCTTGCGATGACAATCACTTCAGATGGGAGGATAACTGTAAGCTGCGGCGCGTCATTGTGAACTGCCAGATCTATGAGATTGCGTCAAAGTTTGGAAAGGGTGGAAAAGGAATATCTAAACCCGATAAGTTCACATTACCAGGTATTCCCAAGCGGGAGGTTATGTTTCGTAATATCACAGGAACATCACCTGTTACGTTACATGTTGGGTTCGATCCTACTTTCAGCTGGGTTGAAAAGGTGTCGAAGGACCTCGACTAAGCCGTTACTCCTTTTGGCCACCAAGCAATCTACTGATTTTCAAAAACAATCGAGTTCGGTTTATGATATTGAATACAAAATTTCTTTCGGCGCAATCTGTATTTTATTTAGACTTTCCTCCAGCTTCCATACCTCCGTCCTACATTGTTCATAATATATATATAGTCCTTTCCTTGTTTGATCTAAACGTACCATGGTATGCATAAACTTCTAGTTTATCCCCACCTAGTGCATGAATAACTGAATTATGGAGCGACGAAGGAAGTCAGTGCTGGACTTTGGAAATCGTGAACAACTAAACATTTTCTCTTCTGTGACTATATGACGTGTTTCAACCTCTCCTCCATCTGTTCTTGTGGACTCTTCAAGTTGACCTCTGGAAATCTTGGGTCTTTTGTCCAAGGCATTACATCAGCCCCTTC
Organism: Fusarium venenatum; assembly: GCF_020744135.1. Classification (NCBI taxonomy): domain Eukaryota; kingdom Fungi; phylum Ascomycota; class Sordariomycetes; order Hypocreales; family Nectriaceae; genus Fusarium; species Fusarium venenatum. The sequence continues at coordinate 243,148 of NW_027072131.1, forward strand.
TAATAGCCACTTCAATGTAGCCTTCTCATACTTATCCACCAAATCCTTATATTCTGAATCACCCGCGAGATTATGCAGCTCATGGGGGTCAGCAGATCGGTCATACAACTCTGCTGGTTCGTAAAGTCGGTAAATGAAGGTCCAGTTTTTATCACGCAGCGAGATAGCCTTTCCCACCAATGTTGTATCTTCGTGTTGGAGGCCCGCCTTCAGATCGTATGGGTAGGGTGCTTGCTCAAGAATAGGCTCCTCCGAAGTGAGAAATCCACCTTCAGAGAAAGAATACTGCTTGTGCGTTTTCGCATTACCGCACAGCAGCGGAACCCACGACAAACCATTGTGAGAGAACTTCTCCCCAATTCCAGAAGTTTCGAGCAGAGTCGGTACAAGATCAACCATTTCCGTCATTGCATCGATCTTCTTACCTTCAGGTAAACCTGCACCGCCAATAATGATAGGCTCGTGGACTAGTGTCTCAGAAAGACCCGAAGGCCATTTTTCGATAAGTCCGTGGTCACCAAGATATTCACCATGATCAGTAAAGAACATAGTGACAGTATCTTTCCAAATGCCAAGGTCATCCACCTTTTTGAGCATTCGTCCAAACTGATCATCAAGTCTAGAGATCATGCCATAGTATGTCGCCTTGATCTCCTTCCAAATGTCATCCGTTGCCCGATGCGTCCCGTACTTCTCACGAATCGCCTTCATATATCGCGGCTCATACCCAGTCTTCTTCTCCAATTTTGCCTCAATATCAGAAATCTCTGAGCGATCGTACATGGAAAAATAAGGCTCTTCAACCTGAAATGGGCAATGAGGAAAGATGAGCGGCATGAATAAAACCCAAGGCTGATCTTGAGGTGGGCAGTCTAACCACGTCAAAGCTGATCGCACGACCGCTTCATCATAGTCCATGGTCTTATCCGCATCTCTTAGCCCTCGGTAAAATAAACGCCCCCATATACTCTCATCGACCTCCCTTCCACCCCCAGCAAACTTCGGCACAAACTCCGGTGTCTCAAGAAACCCATATTCACTGAGACTCAATTCGGTCACAGTCGGTGCAAAAGTGTCTCCTCTAGGTGCGAGACAAGCCACGTGATATCCTGATTCTTTCAAACTGCGAAAGATATTGGGTTCCCATGGCTTGATGAGATTTTCAAGACTTCTGTGACCGCTGACATGAGGGTATGTTCCTGTGAACATGCTGCATCGTGACTGGGAGCACACAGACGCTTGCGTGAAACAGTTTGTGAAGAGACTTCCCCGTGCAGCAAATGCATCGATGTTTGGAGTTTTAATGCCAGAGTTGGGAGAGGTTGTGCAGCCAAGAGAGTCATATCTCAATTGATCGGGCATGAAAATAATGTAGTTCGGTTTGTCTCCTCCATTTTTAGAGTCAACCATTAATGGCAGAGGCTTTGGTGGAAGTGAATGAAATTGAGACATTTTCAATTTTGTCTACTCAAGAGTCATAAGTTTAAATTGTTGTTTTTCTTGGTGTGGTTAGTTATCTGTCTAGTCATGATCGCAAAACTCTCACATGACTGAACTGGCTCCTCACTGGCCGCGGATGTCGTTCTCCACATCTCACGGATCTCGCCCCTCGCCATTTAGACCCCGGTTGACGTGCTCACGATTGACCATTGTAAAAACCAATTAATGCCCACTCATTCAAACAACCTGGAAGTCGCCCGGATCTCGCTATGGACTCTCTCAATTCTCCGAACCAGGTTGAATGCCCCCCGCAACCTAAGCAATTCGCGTGCAAACAATGCCGCGCTAGAAAGGTTCGTACTCTTTGGAGTTTTGCGGGGTACTCCACTGATACAAATTGGAAGGTCAAATGTGATCGCCGAAACTTAGGGTGTATGCGCTGCGAGAGGTTGGAGTTGACTTGTAGCTATGTGGCAGATACTCCCGAGCCATTGGTTGGCCAAGACTTGACTGAGGCTGGAATCAAGAGGCGGAGGATTCTGCGCGCGTGTGATTCTTGCCGGTTGGCGAAGGCCAAGTGTTCGGGGACAAAGCCTTGTGCCCGATGCCAAGCACAAAGACACGAATGTCAATTCGGGGGTAGTCATGCAGTATCAAGTTTCAACATTGGTACAGAGTCGCCTATGCCTTCGGCAAGTACTCTCCCAACAGGACATGGATCAATCCCCAGTCAGGATTCCTCAATGGACATATCCAATGTCGTGGCTGAAGATGCTGGCCGGTATGTATTTAGTAGTCTTGTGCTTAATTGTACACACACTCATCAATTATGATTTAGGATATTTAACCACGAAAATCGAGATATGATCAAACAATACCTTGATACATATTTTGACAACATCGACATCGCAGACTGTATATTCCTGCATCGAGCCACTACAATTGCTGAGTGGAGTCAAGGGAAACTCGATACCACACTACTGAAAGCCATTTGTGCTTCCGCAATACGGCTTTCACCTATCCAAGGACGAGATAGTGCAACAGCGAATACGTGGATGACGCAAGTTCAGCACGCGTTGGTTAACAACATGGGCGATATGTCAGTACCCAAACTTCAAGCTTTGATGCTTGTTGTCAAGTTTCTTTCTTCGATGCGCTTTGCCGGGGACGTTTGGATGTTACTCTCTGTTGCCTCCAGGGTCGCGTTCACAAAACGACTCAATTATGAACGTCCATCTATTGATCCTGTTAGACAAGAATGTCTTCGACGAATAATGTGGTCAATATATGCAGTTGACAAGATCTTCTCCGGGGGTATTGAAGATTTGACCGTTTGTCCAACACAAAGAATACACATTAGACTCCCTTGCAGCCAACATGACTTCCAACTTGGATTAAAGTCCAAGGCGCCTTTCCTGGGAATAAAAAACGACAGGGATACTGATCTGAATTCGTTGGCAAATCTGTTCCGGCTGTATGACATTCGCGATAGAGTCCTAAGGTAAGATATGAGATCGTTCTGCAAGACACTTGCTGATACTCTCCAAGATACACTCGACACGTTATTCTCAGTGGAAGAACTCCCTATGACAGCCGTGGACAGTTACGCTCGCTAGATCTCGAACTTGCGTCTTTCGAGAAGTCCTTGCCTGAAGAGCTGCAGCGGGATGACAATAGACTCATGCTAATGTGTTATTCAGATGAGGCACGCACGTACACAACACTCCATACTGTTTTGTTGAGTTCTCGTTGTGATCTTCATCGATTCTTGACCCCAGGTATTAGAGAAGCGGTATCACCCAAGGCAGTGGATCAAACACCAAGAGCATACATAGAGTATTGCCAACGTCAGTGTCTCCAGACCGCCTTACGATTTATCGACATGTGGTCTAAAGTTCGACACATGGGGACAAAGAGTCATCTTGGAACCACCACATTTTCTGTAGTGATGTATCAATTCGTCAAGATGATCGATAGTTTAGCCAGTTTGCTTCCTTCGAGTGGAGAATCTTCTCTGCCAGTCATTAAGCAAAAACTCACTGAGATCTTACTTATTATATCTCAAAACCAACCCGAGGCCGAGTTGATTGCCTCTTGTGTGAGTTGAAGTTCCGCTTTGTCAGGAGTTACAATCTAACAACCTCATAGGTCACTGACATTGAGAATCTCATATCAAGATTGGGGACAAGATATATATCACCCAGCTCACCGTACGTTTACAATATCGACATCTAGACTAATGCCGTACTGACATTTACATAGAAGTGCATCTCCTGGAGCACTACGGCTACAAGAAAAGCTGCATCGTCGCTCTAAGCATGCTTTTGCACCGGAAGATGAGGAAGAAGAAGATCCCGCTGTCAGAGCTCAGGACCCAAGTTTAGATGAGAGCCTGTGTCACCCAGATATTGGTATGCCACCTGGCGGAAATTCTTCTGCACATGATATCTGGTCTTTTCCGATTTCAAGTGAGAACCAAGACCTCACGGAGTCAATAGCAGGTACATCCCTTGACTCATTTGCGTCGCTTGGGTTTCCATTTATTGACTATGACTCCATCAACTCAACTGATATGGTATTTGGAAATCAGGATCTCGGATTCCCTTTGGACCTGTTTGATCTACAAATGAATAACTATACCGATACCAGTACGTCTGAGTATTAGATAGTTACAATTTATATATATCCTTTCCTTCACCCGTCCGCATTAAACGTTCCAACACATTCAACTCCAACGACTACACGCGGTTTTCTGCTGCTACAGTAGCGGCCTTGTCATGACCAGAATGCACCTTTGACAAGTTGTCCTCTCCCTGTACCGAGCGCATTAACTCGGCAGCATCCACCTTTCCAAAGTCTCTTACAGGTATGCCTTGATTGAATAGAAAATCTACTTGTTCTAGAGTCTTACCCTTACATTCCGGTACGCAAAGGTAGACGAAGACAATGGCTAGAGCCATCATCCCTCCAAAGATGAAACCGACTTTGCTGTTGAGGCCGGTGTACTTATCGAAGGTGAGGTATGGGATGCTGAAGTTGACGGTGAAACTAGAACTTCATTAGCATTAGACATACAGAATTGAGATTGGGACGGACTTCATGATAACATTGGTTGTGAAGCCAACACGAGAAGTAAGATCTCGAAGACGGAGAGCAGAGACTTCAGTAGTAACCACATAGACTAGTGGTGCCCACCCGAGTGAGAATCCGCAGGCGAAGATAGCCATCATGGCTATCACGCCAGTCTTTCTCGCATCATCAACAGGAGACTCGATACCAAGCCCTCCCATGGTGATCATGGCGGCAAACATGGTACAAGATGATGCGATCAAAAGAACTCTAAACTTCGTTAGCTCCACCTGCGCGTCAAGGTCAGGGTACATACCGTCGCCCAACGATATCGGCCCAAAGAAGAATGCAAGTAATTGTGACGATGTTGATGGCTGAAGTGATTAAGCTAAATCCAAATGGATTGATAGTCCCTAGAGTCTTAACGTAGACCGCACCATATTGAGATACAAACGCCTGGCCGCTGGACTGCTGAAAGAAGTTAATCACAATAACAATGAGAGTTCGTTTCACGTTGAGCCCTCGAAAGAGCTCAACAAATTGACCCTGCTCTGGGTCTTGCTCCAAAGATATCTGAAGCTCCTGGAACTCAGCATCAATTTCATCGTCTGTGAAAGCACCTTGGCGAATTTCGACCAGACTGTTACGCGCATCTTCCAATCTGTTCTGTCGAAGCAGCCAACGAGGTGATTCTGGAACGAACCAAATGCATGCGGCGACGATTGATGGAACAATGTAGAACATTCCGAGTGGAATGCGCCAGGCGCGGTTGTCAGGGATGGAACTCGTCCCAAAGCAGATACTGTTAATGACTAGACCGCCAACTGCCAAACTAAGTTGGTACGACCCGACCATGAACCCGCGAGCTTGAGCCGGGACTTTCTTCATTAGTTGTGTAATTGTGATAGGTAGAGATTCAACATACCAATTTCTGATTGGAACGTTGGAACAACACCAAGCTCCATGCCAACGTAGACGTAATTGAGAATCCGGGCTGCCATAATCTGCTCTCTATGGAAAGAAGTCACGGCGATGGTAGCCGTACCAAGAGCATATACACTCATGATAAACATACACCAACGTCGGCCCCATCGCGAAGAAATCCAAGTCCCAATGAGAACACCTGAACGTGTAAGCTCGTTAACCTTATCATGATTCAGGCATACATACCAGCTGCGAAGCCAATGTAATTCAAGCTATTGAATAACGAAAGCCAAGATGGCTCAAGAATATATGTCTTAGTTACTTCATTCCAAACACCGAATTGTTTGTCAAACGCATCCATCGCCTGGGTGGTGGCGAAAGCTTGATTGTCGAAGCCATAGTTAAAAGTTGATACAGCAATAAGCACACACGACAAGGTGAGTCGACGATTAAAGTATCGAAACTTGGTAAATACGCCCATGATGAATGGCAAATTCTACTTATTTGAACTAATGCACAATAATGCTGCTTGAGGATAATTTATATAAAATGGAATTCAGTATCAAAGATGTCGTGATAACTGGGATGATTGACACGTTCAAGCTATTGTGCGGTACATCCTTGTTAGCGGCAACAACTCCATGCTTTACCCTGGAAATCGTAGCGCAAACCTCCCAGGGGACGAGATCCGGACCCCGCAAGTTCGCATACTACTTCCGAGAGCGAGATCCGGGCTCGCTACACAGGCCAGAAAGCCAAATCATACATGGTCTGAATTGGTCGCTAAATGTACAGATTTTCACAAGATTTCGCCATCGATCTTTCGAATAACCGTAAGCCCAACACGGAACCTGATATACTGAAATGAGTCTTTGTCTTTGGATATCCTTCAGGTCCCTGATGAAGCTTAGGGTGGCGACAAATGTTCAGGCCGTCTTGGCTGCAATTTCCCATTAGGCCTCTGCTCTTATACCGAATTGAGGTATGGTGATGAATTGTTCTATGCAATGGCAGAACTGGACCAATGTTCTATATAGCATAGAATACACAACCAGGGATAGCACGCGAATTCATTATTGTATTGTTGACATGGTAGACCGGTAGGATCGTTTCACGCGACGGGATCTCTGAATTGGTCGGATGGACGGTAGAAACGTAACGCGACGCAATTTGGGAATGCCCTTTGTGAAGAACGTGTCTTACCGAACCTCCCTTTTGGCTTACCGTACTCCACCAGACTTCAGTTAATTGTGCACCTCCGCTCGTGTCGAAGCCTTTTTTGAGGCCGAAACTGAAAATAGTTTAAGTAACCGACACGATCAAAGGACAACAAAGAAGCTCTAGATAATAAACCGCTCGGATCATACCATGCGTCCTGACACGACGACTAGACTATCAAATGACGTCTCGACGGGCTTAACGACGCAATGCTCAGGCGCAGCACCTTCACATCGATGAACGGTCGAGATCGACCTCTTGATATCTTTAGGGGCCTACGCACATCAAACGACCCAACATGTAGCTTCGAGCAGTCCTGCAGTTGAGCTACCCAACGCATATAATATGCCAGTTGTCAATGCACATATTTTACATTTCTTCTTATAACTAGTTGGTGTTATCTTCATTTGATGGATTCAGACTTGGCGTAAAGTCAGGGACATAGACGCAGCTTACAATATAGTTCTGTCCATTGCCTGGCTCATGATATTACAACTTGTCTATCAGTTAAATCGATGTTTTTGAAACGTAAACCTTTAGTTTTTTCTGACCACAGTATGTAATCAGTTATATAATAACTAGACTCTCTGCGATAGATATGACGAAACTTACTTTTCCAAGTTAAAGACTGATGTATATTAATATAATAGGTGCTTACTACGGGGGTAATGGAGTTCGAACCCATGGCGTCCGAGTCGTCATCGGTCACGTGCCTTGACCCTCTCGAATGGGGCTCTAAAAATCCCGTTAGGGAAGGGATAAGCTTTGTCCGTAATCTTGCGTCAATGCAAAGCGAAACTGGACAGAAATCACTACCCTGAATATGGAATTGTATGTCTTACAGCTCTTCATAAAATATGACAAAGTACTGACAAACTATCATGAGGGGAAAGTGTTTACTAAGAGAATACTCTGTCTTATTCTATATTTTCTTTTTTTATAATTATATATGAGCTTGTAAAAACTGCAAGATTTTCTTAATGGAAAGGACATAATTCGTGACCTTTTCCAACTACAGGAGCGTCAATTCAACTTCTACGATTAGCTGTAGCGGGTCGGTCAGGCCGAGAACGCTGTCACTCTGGCAGGTCGAGATTTGTCGTTTGTCCTAGTCTCGGCTTGACCAACATTGCAGGGTAAGCGAGTCGGTATTACGACCCACCCAGCTGTCATAGTGCGGGTAACAGATTGATTAGCAGACAAAACAAATTAGTCAAGAGTATGGTTATAGCCCGGGGAACCGAACTACTTATTCTGTCATCCATGTCACTGCGATTTACGCACTGACAGTCGCAATCGCCTCAACCGCAATTAATTAGCATGCCTAAGCTTGGATTCCCATGGATGAAATTTCTTGCACACATCTTCTTCATGTCGATCACTTCGGAACTCGCCCCGACACTCCCAACTCTTCATTGAAGATTCTAGCGCCACCATTAGCCACACCATTAGCCAGATATCACTGCAACGGTATTTTGTCACAATTTCCATATCCTGGGAATCTCTCAAACCGTGCCGTAAACGCGTCGAGTTGGTCACTTCGGTGCCGCACCATCGTGCTTCGAAGGGCCGAAATGAGAAATCTCAATGCGTGACAAGGAACTTTAGTCTTAAAGTTGACCAACAGCTTCGTTTGGAGAATTCCACTGTCATCCGACGGCAGTTTCGTCAACCTTGCCACTTTTATAGCCATCAGATTGGACATTGTGAAGCGAGAAGTGGATGCATGTGTCTTGCATTTTGCCGTTTCTTTTTGCAGACTTTGCAGACGGGCTAACCAACGGCAGTCTTCAAATAAAGCCGCGTAAGTGAACAGCCGAGAATAAGCACCTTTTACCCCTTATTTCTACCATTTTGAGACAGATGCATATGCTTGTTCTGCAAAAGTTCCGGAGTTGGCATGAAACTGAATGAGCGTATGCGAGCTCCGAGATTATTTTCACGGAACGTTCACACAAAACAGATCGTAAATTCCGTTCTAGCCTGTAGACTAAAATTTGGGTGTGCTGATGTAGATTGAACCTTTATTTGACGTTTGACATGCCACCCACAGCCTTCATGTATGTCAGACAACACGGGAGGGGCTTCTGGATTTAATTGACGCCAGTCCCGTCTTCGTTAAGAGTGAACTCATGATCAAAACCAATAACATTGATAAAGCTAGTGACAGTTGCTATCTTGTTGACTTCCCTACTTATGCCTGGCGTCGCTAAAGAGGCCGTCGTGGTAAGTCCCAATCGAACTCCACACTGCAAATCCTTTCCTGGATCAAGCTCGCTTGCTAACGCTACATGATCTTGCAGCCCATCGAGGCCGTGCTTTTCGGGGTAGCATCAGTCCTTGTTCTTGCACGGTTAACTCTTCGAACCGTCCGTCAACGCCAGAGCCTCACTGTTAGCGACTGGTTTCTCATCGCATCATGGATCGACGCTGCTGCTCTCTTTGGAACCGACACAGCTTCGTATAACTTGGGGGGAATGGACGAATACGATCCGAAAGCGCCACCACGAAGCATCGAAGACCAGATCGCTTTGGCCAAGATTTCATTTGCTGGGAATTACTTTTATGATACTGGAATCTATCTACCAAAATTGGCGTTGCTGGCACTTTACTTCAAGCTTATTCCACAGACACTCCCATTGCTGCGCAAGGCCCTCTATACAAGCACGGTATTGACTGTACTGTTCATGATAACAACATGTTTCCTGGATACCTTCTGGTGCGGTGCTAATGTCGCGGTCAATTGGGATCCAGAGGGTGACTGCAGCACGTTCGCATCGAAGATGGTCTTTCGCATTGACTGGGGAATGAACCTTGTCTCAGACATCTTGGGTATGTTATCATCACCTTACTTCCATAATACTGCGCTGACTTGGGAACGCAGTCTTCCTTCTACCTTTTCCTCTCCTTTTCGGCCTTCAACTTAGTCGGCGCTACATGGCAGGTCTTGTTGCCATATTTGCATCGGGGATCATCACAGTAGGAGCAAGTATTGGCAGATTTGTCACCATCGATACAATTCACGCATGGACTAATGTTTGTAAGTATTGATCCTTTATCACTATGTTGATTACACTTACTTATATCTTGAGCTCAGATGTGTTGTCGATGACTGAGCTAGCGGCTGCGATCGTCGTGGTGTCTCTTCCTGCACTCAAGTCTCTCCTCCACGGCTTCGGTCTACGCTCCACAAAACAAGGGACAACACAAACGGGTTCAGAATATCACAAGCACTCAGCAACGGTTACCTCGTCGAGTCATTTCAACAAGCTTTCTAGCGGCCGGGATCACCATGCTGAGCCTTATGGGACCACTGCACGCGTAGCAGCAGTCCCTGAGGAAGACTCGGGTAGTGAAGTGGAGCTGAATAACCTCCAAGGGATCTACAAGTCGGCCCGCGTAAGCGTGACTTATCAATCAAGGGAAGATGGTGATTGGAAGAGAACCGAGAGGAGAGCAGGGGTTGGAACGGAATAATACCATCTTTCCAGAAAAATGCTTTTTGCCCCCGTCAGAGGGGTAAGCAATCAATATAACACAGGAGTTTTTCGGGGAACCACCAGGGATATAACAAATTGCGATTGGTCATCCTTCAAGATGATGATCTTATATGGATAAAAAAGAATTGTTAGGTATTACAGGATTCATCCTTTCGCACAGTTGGTCTCCCATCCATTCCGTGCAAAGTGGCATAGAAACCCAAAGTAAGAATAATCTCCGTACACGAGGTGTGCGTCCGTAGTTCGCCATTGGTGTGTAAATGAAGCTTTGCCTCTCTCCTGCGCTGTTTTACATGCTGTCAACCAACAAATGCAACGTCTCAATTACTCTCTCCAAATCATGTGTCAGGATGTTGTGCAGGGTCTGCGGCTTACCGGTCCCAACGGGTAAGAAGCCGCGAGCCAATGATTTCGCCTAAATCTCATTTTTGCCCGGGGTCTCCCACGCCAATCAGAACCCAACCCAGTTTTTTCTCCGTTTCAACCCATGGACGACGCAGAAAACCTATTATTACTCATTTCTTTTTCTAGGGACTTTCTGGTACAATTATTTCCGGCCATTGGTGTTGGTCATTCTGGTCCGAATATGCGCCACACATATGCAGCGGATATTATCGTGCCACATCTCCCAAAGACCATTTTGTGTCACACTCTGCGCTGTTGATAACCTGTTTGGCTTTTCTCCCGTAACCGAGGTGGGTTCTTTTTTTGTTCGAAGTGGTGTCCAACATCGCAAGGGTCGAGATAAAAGGAAAATGTTTTTTTTAATAGTTTAAACCGGATCTGCCTTATTCAACGTCTCTCATTCCCTTAATCTCAATATTTACCTTTCATTGTCTAATTCTCAATCGTCACTACTCAACATGGCATTCTTTATTGATGGAAAGGACTGCATGGTAAGCCATTTCGCCCACTTGTATTGCACTCTGTTTCTGTTTTGTGCTGACGTCCTTCCAGATCTCGGAGTGGATCCTTCTGGCAGTATCTTACCTCTTCGTCGGCCTCCGAATCTACGCTCGTCTGTTCCGTGCTCGCGAAAAACTCGATGCTTCAGATTGGCTTTTGATAGTCTCAGCTCTCAATGCTCTGGCTCTCATTATCTGCGACACACTTACATATCAGATGGGCGTCTTGGATAAATACGAGACCTCAGTCAAGCTGTCAAAGGTATGATTATCAAGGCGGAATCACCATAGGGTGGTAACTAATGTAAATGCCCAGATTTCGTTTGCCTCAAACTACTTTTACGATTTTGGAATGGGGTTCCCCAAACTGAGTATGCTGGCTTTCTATTGGGCATATTTCCTGCCCTCCAACGGTGTCAGTTCCGCCATGCGAAAGACTTTGTACGGCATCACTGCGTTTGTCTGTATCTCGTACCTGGTCATTCTCTTTGACGACACTTTTTTCTGTGGAAAGGATGTTTCTGTCCAATGGTCCCAAGAAGAGGGTGCTTGCAGTGTCTTTTATGCACCTGAGCCCTTCATTCTCAACTTCACTTTAAATTTGGCTTGCTACTTTGCTGGTAGGTGATAGTGGACAATCCGATGACATGCACGTATTGATAATTGCTTCTAGTCTACGCTCTGCCCCTGATCCTCCTTATTCAAGGCGTTCTCAAGCCTTCTACTGGTGTTACAGCCACCTTCATTCTCGGAGCTCTGACAATTTGTACTACCATGGTCCGATTCATCACCCTCAAGGTTGGCACTGGACAGGAGAACCTTGTCTGTAAGTTCATTCTTTGCACTGTGACCCTTCCTATTGGACCCTATTCTCTAACGTTGGGATTAGATCCACTGAGTATGGTTGAGATGGCTCTTGCCATTACTGTAGTTGCACTTCCTGGATTGAAGCCACTTGTTAACCGGCCTGTAAGACATGAGACGGCGCATGAATCATTTGATATTAAGAAATAGGGTTCTCAAGTGAGTGAGATAGGTAGAGCGTAATCATAAATTGCAAAAGTATTTCATATTGTGTCAAGTTTGTTTCTACCAATTTGATATACAGCTAGCTATTGCCAGTACAATCAGAGCTTACAACCACCGGGTCTACCGCCGCCACCTGGCTGGCTTCCACCTCTAGGCTGGCTTCCACCACCACGTTGTCCCCCAGGGACACTTGGTTTACCTCCTCCTGGGCCTCCTGACTAACTACCTGGCTGATCTTCTATAACACTAGACTTCCTTCCTCCTGGGCCTCCGGGTTGATCTACAGGACCACATGGCTTTCCGCCCCTAGGTTGATCTCTAGGACCACCTGGTTTTCTTCCTCCTGAGTCTTAGCCTATAGAAATAAGTAGTCTAAGACCCGTATCCTAAGGAGCATAAAGTGATCTACTAATTTCGTTTCTTATGTTCCCAGCGGTCAATTTTTCTGATACCCTGGGGGCATTCCACCTCCTGGAATGCTTATCAGTAGGGTAAGCTCGCCTAGAGGGAACATGCTCCTCACGCCTGGCTGGCGCATTAGAGGATTCAGAGTTGACCTCATGCGTTAGAGTAGCCGCAATGGCTGGCACAGCAGTGAGGAGAGCAACGACTGCTAACTTCATGCTGAACAGCTACTAGTGTTGATATTAACTGTTATTTGTTTGTTCAAACTGAAGTGCATGTAAAAAGATATTGTTGTTGAATTGTTAAAGGTGAGTTGTCAGGAATTCGAACTTCCGGAGAGCGGTTAGGTTCTCTCTTATGCTCCGACAATTTGCTCGTTGACGCCACAGATCCCTCTTCCCATGTCTGACCAGTGTTTTGTCTCTCAGCCAACTGCCCGTGACGGTCATGTACTTCTACCTAGCCATTCTGACACACTTCCGTCAGAAGAAGAGGTACAGAAATACAATCTAAGATCTAACCTCTTATTTCTTATGTTCTTGAGGACCCGAGTACTCCGGTGAGGCACTATTAATCCTCTTCTTGGCACCCTAACTAACAGTAAATCTGAGTCTCATTCGAACAAGCCCTGGCGGGATGGACATCTCAAGCCCTCAGTCACCCTTTTTAAAAGCATTACATGCTCTGCAAGCATGGCCGAACATGATCTCAACACAGCTCCAACTCACAGAGTTAAGTATATACGTCTATAAGGAGCTGAACACTTTATAGCCCTTCTTCCAACTTCATTTGACCTACCATACCCTTGTGTGTGATCTAATACGAATTTCCATTCCCGGGTTCGATTTCCCTCTCGCTTCAGCATTCCTATGGCACCTCTCCCATTTACACTTCAGTGTCAGAACCTTTATCGAGACCATGCTGCGTTCGTAACCCGGATCCTGGGTATGATGGTTCAGAACATACGTCCTCTATTCTCAGACTGTACGACTCATATGACCGTTTATGAAGCGACCAAGATCATGATCATATATGCCGCTTCGATGGTCGATGCTGAGAATGATGTTGGTATACGACAACAGTTGATAGACAACATCACTTCCAATATGAAGGTAGTAAGCGAACAACATCGTGCGCTGATTCCTGGACGAGTAGTATGTTGTCACTCGCTACCCTTTGTACTTATTTCTGATGCTGATATCGGTATGATATGCTATACAGACTCAGGCTCTTACGCGTCGTCTTGTTCGGTTTGGGTTCCATGAGCTCAGTAAGAAAGTCTGCACATAGTAAGTCAACCCTAACGTCATTCCAGCTTCGTTCTACTTACGTTCTCCCTCCCTCAGTCTTACAGATGGAGAGGTTGGAGGGGTCAGTGGCCCTTCTGAGGCTTTCTACCTTTCTGAGCTCTCCCCATTCCGAAGAGCATACGACGATGTTAATCAGAATACCAGACACGTGCAAGTTTGGCTGGTTCGCTTGGTAGCTCTTCTTACGACATTACGCAAGACGTATCATCTGTGGACTGGAACCAGCACGTCAATCAGCTACTGGACTCATCCATCGTGTCTGCTGCTGCAGCTCCGGTTGATGATCATGTATCGTCTATGGGAGACTATACGCAGGCTATGTTCAATGTATCTCAGGAAATAACGTGGGATCTTTTTTCCCTGCCAGATTGGGTGTTTCAGCAGGAGGATATATACTTCGGAGCATAACAATCCATAGCATTTCAAGTTGAACGAGACCATTCGGTGCATGTGTTTACTACCCCACTAAGATGGCACAAAACTTCGTAACTCTGGCGGTGTGATATCCGGACGCTTGATATACTTGATTCATAAATGAGGATCCTCCATCTCATCCTTGACAGTATCCTTCTGGGCGCCTTGTTGGGTAGCTATACCCACACCTGAAAGCTCACTCGCCAATCTTACAACCCCGCCTCAGTTTTGTAGTTCTCCCACAGCTGTAGTATTTCTACCATGAGCTCAGGCTGAGCCTCTGAGAGGTCATTTGTTTCCCCGGGATCTGATTTGATGTTGAATAACTCCCAACGCTGGGGGTCCTTAGGGGCAGGGACAAATGTGATTTTCCATTCTCCGCGACGGACCGCACCAGATCCCTTGATTTCAAACTCGACTACGTAGTCCTCATCATGTATCGGTGAGTAGCGGGACACATTCTCTAGTCGATCTAAGAAGGACTTCCAACTCTTGCCACGAAGAGGCATAACCGGTCTACCGGTGTAGGAAGCAGGGTGTTGACGACCCGCATACTCAAGAATCGTGGGTAATATATCCATGACCGTGCAGAACGCATCCGTGACAACACTTTCCTTGACTCTAGTCGCGACTTCGGCTGTGGGTTTGAACACAAGAGGTACCCGAAAACCACTCCCTGTGGAAAACATCTTGTACAGTCTGGAAGGTGCTGTAGCCGCCTGAGCCCACCTTGCACCGTACTAAACGAAAGAGTCTCCACGACCGATGTTTTCCAGACTGTTATCATAGTACTTGTGCACATGATCCATGATGGTGGTTCCAATGAGATGATATGCCTCATAGCTTGCTCCTTCAGCGCCATTGTCACTCATGAACAGCTCCCAAGGCCCTTCGCGGCCTGATGACCTCATCGCTCCAACTCATGATTCTCTTCGGTTCTCTTGTGGCTTCTCTTGTTACATGGGGCACAGCTTCAATGGATAGTAACGCGGGTTGGATCATTCCTGTGGCATTACAATTCTTTGCTCCCATCTTCCTTCTAATTCTCTGGTTTTGTGTCCCAGAGAGTCCTCGATGGTACGTAGACGGTAGTCAGAGCCACGTAAATGGTCAGACTAAAAACTTCTTAGGCTTTTATCCAGGGATCGAGTAGAAGAAGCCACCAAAGCTCTGGGTCGAATTCGAAAGGACAAGTCGGAACAGAACATTGAGTTCGAGATACGAGCCATTCAACATGCCCATTCGACGGATCACAAGGGTAAATGGACCGAACTACTGAATGCCAAAAAACAGATCCCGCACGATGGTTGCCATCCTGGCCATGTTTGAGCAGCAAATCACGGGTCAGGCATTTGCCTCACAATACTCGGTTATCTTCTACCTCTCTCAGGGATTCGGGCACAGAAGCTTTTTGTTCTCTGTCATCAACTCCTTTCTCGGACTTATATGTCTGCTCATTACATCGTACACTGTCGACATGGTGAATAGACGACTACTTCTGCTTACTGAAGGCACTGGTATGGCAATCTTCCTCTTTGTTGTGGGCTCTGTCGGGACAATTGCCAATCCGAACGAAACACAGAGGAACAGCCTTTTAAGTATTTCAATCATGAACGATGTCTCTTTTTAGTGCTGTTTTTACTAATCTATCCTAGGTCGCTTCTTTTATGCTCTTCTCTGCATCCTATGCACTCTCGTGGGCTCCCATATCCTACGTGATCGTATCTGAAGCCGCATCGAGTCACATCAAGGAGAAGACCCACCTCCTCGCCTCTCTCATCTCAGTCTTGACCACCTTTGTGACATCCTTCACGCTTCCTTATCTTCTTAGCAAGCCTTATGCAGCGCTTGGAGCCAAGGTTGGGTTTATTTTACGGCGGCATTTGTGTAGCTATGGTCATTCTTGCTTACTTTTTTATTCCCAAGCTTAAGGGCCGAAGTTTGGAAGAGGTGGATCAGCTCTTCGCAAGTGGACAGCCCTTGCACAAGCTTGGGTCTCTCAAGACGAGGACAGCAGAGGAGGCCTTCAGTACAGACTCCCATGACCAGGAAAAAGCTGTGGTAAAAGAAACAGCGTGGTAGTAACTTTCTTGAAAGGATTCGTTCAATATGTGCCCCATCTTCATGCTTTCGGATTTAACTTTTACTTCATCAACGCAAGCTAGAACAGCAAAAGCAACTCAGGAAAACCAATGCGGATTTTTGTAGACGACGACAACAAACACGAAGGGATTGACAGCATGGTTTGAATTTCATGAAATTCGCAAGACATATATTTCGATCACATTTATTGCGAGTCCAGGCGTTCTCACACGCTCAATACATGTCAATTGATGGTACTGATGTTATTGGAAATGCCCCTGCTAGTCTTACAAGGTGATAAGATATGCCAGACTGAGCTATTCTTAAGGAGGGATTAGCCCGTGCAGCGATTCCCTTATTAAAAGCAGGAACTTCCTGCTTCTTAGATAGAAACACAAGGGTTACGAAGACCCCCATTTACATGATCAATACGATGTTAATAGCTGGTTATCACAGATGTATTTATTCCTTTTGAGTGATAATGTCAGCAAATGCAGAGCCGTGATTAGTGGAGCTCCCAGTCACGTGTGAGGCTGCTTGGTTGAACAACCTTACCACTGCCTACCTTGGACAGAGAAACTCAAAGCTCATGAGATCCTTTCTGTTATGCTCTGTCTTGGGAAAATAACCACTGACAACAGATGGTTCATTGTTCATTTTTAAACCCGCATCGCGTTGCACGTATACTTGAACCAAGCTAAAAAGGCGATTAGCGCGACAGACGAGTTAACCCTGGACGGTCTAGCGAGGTGGGTTGAAATATGTAATTCCGTTTGGGTGGTGGATTTCGCGTTTGCTCATTCCGCTATCATTCCGCGCCATCAAGTTCGTCCTAAGGTACGTACTTAGTGCTAATGAGTCAACAGGATTGGCTGGCATCTCCCATGCTTCTGGGTACACAAAACAGCAAAATATAAAACATTATGTCGTTGTGATATCCAGTAGATGTCAAGACTTGGGTATACTGTCAATTAACAGCAGAAAAATTGCGTTATTCCACGCTTCACCTATCTTATTTCTTGCTGATGGATGTTGGTAAGACGAGGCAGTCTTTCAGGTGTCATGTGACGTGTCTGTGTTTGTGGGAGGAGTGATTAGCCAAGTCCATGATTCAATTGCGAAATAAACGACTACACAGATGTTTTCAAGCAAAAAGTTCTGCTATATGAAATAAAATCTTCGTACCAATTACTGATTGTTGGGGTTATCTAAAGCCATGTTTTCTTGATTATGGCTTCCAAGCGATAGGGTAGGTTACGGAAAAAGGCGAAACAGGCAGTTCCTGGCAGACATGCTGCGCACGCAGAACAAGCCAGGGTCTTCATCTGCCCCTCGGCTAGAAACATGGGCAGATCACGAGTTTCAGCGATTTACTGACCAGGAAAAATAACCTCAATAACGCTTGATTTATGATGATGTTGACTTTACCGATTGCAATTGTCGCAGAACGCCATTGGCCAGCGGAGACCCAGACACTTGGACGTTGAGCCGGATTTCCAAAACAGACGGGGTATTTCATCTCCGGATCTTGAAACAACTTGTCATAGATGGAAGTGGTCCCATTTTAGCCGAGATCAACTCAATGCCGGAGGATGAATGCCCGTCCCATCCATTTGGGACTCAAGTCTCCTCAGAATGGCAACCTAAACATCGAATCTCCGCATTATCGAGCCACATGGCATTAATGCCGACGAGTCCAACACTTCTCGGCTGTTATCATCTGTCCACAAGTTGGAAATACCCGTTGAGAAACTGGGGTACAGCGGTAGTTTAATGAGTTAAGGGGGGGGGAAGACAGGGATCATCGAGTTTAGCCTGAACAGTTGTCCCGTCAGAAGATCTTCCGATAGGCCACTTTGGACATGGGTCTAATATCCACTTCACAACTGAAAGATCCAGCTTGATGCGACATCTAACCAGGGTTGATATCTTGGTGAGGAGATCAATTAGAACTATATAAGCCCAGCTTGGCACAAAACAATCTTGCTTGGCAACCATCCATCCACTCTTTGTTTCTCCGAAAATTCCTGTACATACTTACTCGAAAATGAAGTCTTTCCTTGTCACCGCTCTCAGCAGCCTCCTCCTTGTCGGCAATGTCGCTGCCGCTGCTGTTGAGGACCCTATCGAAATCTTCAACCGTCAGGCTGCCGGACAAGTCATTCGCCAATGCTCCAAGCCCGGCGTTCTTGCCCTCGCCTACGATGACGGCCCTGGTCAATACACCAACCAACTGATCGACATCCTTGACCAGGCCGGCGCCAAGGGCACATTCTTCTGGACCGGCAAGCTGTACGGCTGTGTGTACAACAACCAAGCCGCCGTCAAGAAGGCCTACAACTCTGGCCACCAAATCGCCAGTCACACGTGGACCCACCCCCAGAACTTTGGCAGTCTGAGCACCGACCAGCTGAAGCAGGAGATGCAAAAGTTTGAGCAGGCCATGGTCAACATCATTGGCAAGAAGCCCGCCTACATGCGTCCTCCTTACCTCGCCACTGGCGGCAACGTCCTTCCCACCATGCAGCAGCTTGGCTATAAGGTCATCACCAACGACGTCGACTCTGGTGACTGGAACGGTCAGTCTGCTCAGCAGAGCCAGCAGAAGTTCCAGCAGGCTGGCGCCGGTGGCAACGGCCACATCCCTCTCATGCACGAGACCTATGCCAGCACTGTCAACACATTGACTCCTTGGTTGATCAACTGGGCACGACAGAACAACCTGAAGATCGTCACTGTTGGTAAGTTACATTATTGTAATTTGAGTTATGGTTCAATGCTAACATGTTTGCAGCCGAGTGTCTTGGAAACGCTGCTGGTGCTTATCAGTCTGGAACTTTCCAGGGTAACGGACAGAACTACTGTTAAGTATCCTGATAGCCGAGTGATGAGATTGGAGGTTCAATGGGGATTTTATTCTTACGTATATAAATATCTTTGACTCTCAACTGAAGCCTGAGTCTTCACAATGTACTTAAGATTTTGAACTACAAGTTGATCGTCCGCACGGATAGGGAACTCAACATGTCACATGAGTGAAGTTTGTCTCACAACAACTGATTTGCAATACGAACATACGTATAAGCGTTAAAGACTTTAACTGTAATACTGTGGCCTCTTAGGAGAGCGAATCTGTCAAGCAGCACGCTTTAGTTTAACAAAGAATCTTACTTGTTTACTGTTGACAAAACTACTTAACCAAGCGCAATGCATAAACTGATCACTGAAAATTGCAGGATTCGCGGCGCTAAGCCAATGATTTAATATTCATCCTAGTCCCATAAATGAGGCCTCTATATATAAATTCATGCTTAATGGATAGGACCAATCTACTGCAGATACGGCATGTAAGGAGTTCCATTCTCCTGTGCCTCGCGGTACAATCTCTTGTTTTCCCTCCAGAGGCAGTACTTGAGGGTCAAAGCAAAGGTGATACAAAGACTACCCATGAGAAACATGAGGATAAATGCCAGGCGGTATCGAGGCTCATCCGAGTCAATGAAGAAGAACGGCGCTATAACGTTGCCAATCTGGCTGAGAACGTTACAGAGGGCCACAGAGACAGCCTTCTTCTCCGGAGTACGGGCTAGGGTAGTAGACAGCCACGTCTGAATCAGAGGGTTGGCACCGAACAGGCCTCCAATAAACAGATACGAAGCTGAGTATCGAGGAACAGTCGCCGTTGTAATCATGCAGATGACATAGCCAGCGAGACCAACGGCGATAGGAGTCGAAAAATGCCATCCACGCTCTCCAACACGATCAGAGTTCCAAGCTACAGCAATGGACGTAGCCGCAGCGACACAGTACGGTGGAAAAGTGAGAAGAAGTGCCGTGATCCTGTCATAGCCCAACCCACGGACAATAGCTGGATAGAAGTTGGAGAAACCGTAAGCAGCCGAGATGGCGATGTTGACACCAGTAAGGAGCCAGAACTTATAGTCGATGACTGTAAGCTTGACACCAGTCCAAATGGTAGACTTTATCTCAACTTCGGAGACTCTATCGGCGATAATTCGGACCTGGGCAACCTTACGCATGTCCTCCGTCATAGTCCACATGGCACTTCCACTCTTGGACTGAGGGTAGTCAGGTAGTAGGAACACAGCGGCAAAGGCAAATGCTGACCCAAACAGAGCCAAAACAATAAAAAGCCATTGCCAACCGGCGACACCACGTGCACCCTCAAGTGTAGTGAAGACTGCTGCGGCGATCAGACCCGATAACCCGTTGGCCAGAGAGACTCCAGTGGACATGATGGCAATGCGGACCGCGATCTCTCGACGGGTGTACCAGCTCGACATTACGTAGATAGCCTATGATGAACAAGGCGGTCACAAATTAGCGTCTGTACTCTGTGTAGGGACCTGCCATGTTGCACATATCGTTGTGGAACTTACACCAGGGAAGAGGGGTGCTTCAACCAAACCGAGGAAGAAACGAACGGCCAAGAGACCCTCGTAAGTCTTGACTCCAGCAACGGCAGCTGAAACCCCAGACCATAGAATGGCCATACCGGGAAGGTATAGACTCGGCCGAATCTTGCCAATGATCATGTTGGAGGGAACCTGACCGAGAACATATCTGCCGAGCATTAGAGGAGAGAATTCGAGACGAAATCGAGTTTGCACTTACCCAGCGCTGAGGATAGACACAGCAGAGCCAAACTGCGATCCCTCTAATCGAAGATCTTCATCAAGAGTACTCAGGCGAGCTTGCCTAAGTGATCAGAAGGTTAGTTCCGGCATGAAAAGTAGAATCGTCGTCATTGGTGATGGCTTACCCAAGGGAGGCTCTGTCAAGGTAATTGAAGACATAAAGAAGCCAAAGCGTTGGCAAAAGGGTCATATCAAGCCGACGAACAACCTTCTTCTCCAACTCTTCCCAATTTGGGATTCCGAGTTCGGCAAAGGCATGCTCGCGAGCAGATACAGGCGTCGAATCAGCATCAACATGTTTCATACTACCTTCTTCATCGTGCTCCACATTTATAACGTTGTCGGCATTCGGCGCTTCGCTCTTATCATGGCGCAACGAAGTCAGGCTAACAGCTGGCTGCGTTGCCGAATCAACACTATTGGACGCCATCAGGAATTGACAAAACAGAGACGATAAAAATGAGATTGATTGAACTGTTGGCTGAAATTGAAAGCTCCGTTGAGTGCAATACAAAAGAAATGACGATTGTGGAAGACAGCTCTCCTTATATGTAAGAAGATCTTCACTGCGACAAGAGGTTATTACCCCACTATGCAAAAAACCCCAGATTTCCCCAGGTTCCCCACACGGCCAAGGTTAATTGTAAGCTTAAAAGATGATCTCGTATTTCCGCATACCCATTGGCCCTACGAGGGTTGACAACGCTGTCAAGCTTTACCCTATGGGGTTTCGGAAAACAGCCGAACCGGCGAAAGACCGTAACGGTAAAAATGGCGTCGAAGTATTTGTACCGCGCCGTGCCAAGAAACGGTGCACCCATATCGCCGAGGCATTTCTCGGAAGCCACAGTTGCCTCACCCGACTAGAAGATAAACACCTACCTACACTGCAAGTAGCCGACGATGCGTTACGCTCCCTGCCAAGTCTCATCACGAGGTACCATACATTCACAACATGAGTTCATCTTCATCCATTACGCCGTTCAGAGCTGCTACAGGCGTGACTCAGCTTGAGAACGACTTTTGGAGCGCCAATCTCTACAAGGACTACTGCGTAGGTGCAGGTTTGTCACGCCTTAATCACAAACGATAAAGCGAGAAATAATAGTTGACATGGATAACAGTACCAAATGGCGGCTACGTGGCGAGCGTGATGTATCAAGCTGTGCAGAGTCATGTTCGAAATCTTGGCCTACGACAAGAGATCATCTCAGCTCAGCTTCAATATGTCAACCGTACTCAGATAGGTGAAGCAACTATCGCCATAGAGAAAGTCAAAAGCGGTCGCGCAACCTCTACCTTTCATGCAACTCTTCTACAAGGTCATGACTCTCCAAAGTCGAAGGCAAGGAAGTGTGTGTTTGGCTACTATGTGTGTTTGGCTCCGACAGCAGACGGCCTGACTCTCACTACCGACTGGAAACTCCTCCCTCCAGCCCCGCCTATTGATTTAGAGCGAGCTGCCAAGGGACTGGACCCAAACTGGTCGTTGGAGGCGTCCCGTATTCAGATCTCTCACTTGGCAACGCTGGGATTTGTCCGCGCCGTGGAAGGAGCCTTTGAATCGTACTATCGGCGACAACCCGCTCGCAAAGGACTTGAAGACTCATGGATTCGACTAACAAGCGGTGAACGCTTCACCAACAACACATTGTCCCTTGTTGTGGATGCGAAGCCCTACGTCGTTGAAGGTTGGAGACCCTTACCAGATAGTAAGAGCAGAGAGGCGGGAGCGGTACCTTTCTCCAGGAATGATCCATTTTGGTACCCAACCCTTGTTATGAATCTGGACATCAAGAAGGTCTTGCCACAGGAGGGTGTAGAGTGGCTTTTCATCAGGACGGAAGCAAGGAAGATTGAACAAGGGCGGCTTGACTTGCAGGTCACCATCCTGGATCAGGAAGGGGATCTTGTTGCGCTTGCCAGCCATATCAACTTGGTACTCTCGGCATCCCGAAATCTGGGGGCCAAGAATGTGAAGGAAGCCAAAGGGAAGCTATGAATGACTGAACCGTGGCCTTGTATGTTAGTCAGTCTAGTGGGTAGCAGAGACGTTAATCTCCTAAGTATCAGGGTATAAAAATGAGTAGTCTAAGAGCTATAGTCTAAAGAGCATAAGTTAGCCTCATAATTTCGTCTCTTGTGTTTCCAGCAGTAAATTCTTTTAATATCCTGAGGTCCCTTTGGCAAATACATTCTACAGTCTGAGCAGAAATTAGAACGCTTGGTCTTAGAAGTTGAAGCTGTAATTGAAACTCCGGATTCCCTCGGAGTTTCGCCGCGGGTTTTCGCCATGGAGATAATTGATGCGATGTGCCAAGTAATGTGAATTTTTAGAATACTACTGAAAGTAACTCTACCCGACCTACCCCTCACATATTTCTCCCCCCAGTCACACTGATCACCTGACCAGTTACGTATGAGAAAAGAGGACTGCAAACAGCAAGAACAGCCTTGGCGGCGTCTTCTGCTGAACCGGGTCTGCGAAGTGGGATATCCTCAAAGGAGGATTTGCCATCCCGCCCAGGAACGCCGAGCTGGATCTTTTCGCCGCCCGGTCCCGTGATAAACGCCCCTGCCTCTTTCGCCTGGGTTAGGCGCGTCTCAATGTACCCAAATGCCACCGTGTTAGCTCGGACGTTGAACGCCGGCCCCCATTCCTTTGCAATCGTCTTCATCAGTCCAGACACGCCGGCTTTGAAGAAGGCATAGTTCGACTGGCCGGCATTTCCGTGGACACCCGAAGTTGAAGATATGCCGACAATGTTTCGCTGCTTTCCATCTTTGACGCGGAAGTATGGGGCTGCGGCGCGAATAAGCTGGAACGGAGCATTCCCGTGGATGTTCGCCATCGCAGCCCATTGCTTGTCTGTCATCTTATGCACCACACCATCCCAAGTATATCCGGCATTGTTGACGATGATGTGGATTTCTCCTCCGCCAAACTCGGCTGCGCGCTTCACTAGCTGGTCGATGTACTCTGTATCTGTGATGTCACCAGGGACAGCCAGAGCTTGGCCTCCAGATTTGGTGATCCCATCCACAACGCTTTGTGCTTTGGCTTTAGTACGGTAACGACAAGTGTTAGTATGATCGACCTTGTTCATCCCGAAGTTGTTTTTTCTGAGATCCCTCCCGGGACTCAGAAACTGAGACTTACCTGAATCAACGTCGCAAACGACTACCTTGGCACCCTCCTGGGCGAACAGGCGCGCTGCTTCGCCACCAATACCTTGTCCACTCCCCGTGATTATCGCAGTTTGTCCCACAAGAAGACCTTTGGGGTAGGTAATGTGAGATGCGATTTGAGCTACACGTTCAGCCATGATTGCTTAGGTGAATTCTTCTTCCTTGATGAGCCAAACCATTAGATCTCGACATCAGAATGACTTTAAAACATCAGTCATGGATCCCAATTCTGTAAAACAAGACGGTTTCGTCCTAACCACTAATCGATAAGGCCAGTCGGCGTTATGGGTACGTTCGGCGTTTTAGACACAGACTCGGCGTTACCGAAAATCGCCCGGAAGGAAAGTAGCATGCGCAGTCTCTCATTATAGCCGTTATTCATTGTATATGGATAGTCAATTGACAGTGGATTGGCTCTCATCGTACAGATGATGCTATTGTAGTAACGCTGTTTGACTATCACCTGAACACAGCTCTCTTTACCCGCCTACCAGATCCAAGCCGAGGTACAAGCCTTAACCATGCCGACCATAATTGAGGGACACCAAGGCAATTTTATTAAGCCGAAGCCGAAGCGACAAGAGCCTCGAAAGAGATCGCCCAAGTAAGTCGCCTAGTGTGAGGAAAGGAATACAGACCTGTTGCTCCCCTGCAAAAGTAGCATTAAGACTCGGCTAACAAGCCGGCTGTGCCTTTACTGAACTACAGGGCATGCTTATCCTGCCGAGCACGAAAGGTTCGCTGTGATGTAGCATTCGTGCGTGATTCTTGCACAAACTGTGTGCTTGATGGTAAACAGTGCGTGGTTAGTTGGCGTCGCCGTCATCAACAAAAGTAAGTTATGCAGCCTCGAACGCGAGGTTTGTACGCCAAACTAACCTGCTTGCATCAGGAAGCACTCCGAGAAACCTGATGCATCAGAGGAAGAGATAGAAACAGTAGGCCAACGTCGGATAGCCCCCAAGGAATATCAAGGCCCACCTACAGTCTTGCCTGACGAATGCCTTGGGACGCCAAAACTGGCAGAGGCAAGACCTCGTCGAACTTCAAGTCATGACCACACTCAAGCCCGACCCGAAATAACATTCGCATATTACACTTTCCTCTGCATTAACAATTTGAGTTCTCTGCATACAGACGATGTCAAGTATTTGGAGTCTCAAGGATGTTTCAAAGTACCTGAAATTAGCTGTCTGGACGATCTGATCCGGGCATTCTTTCGTTATGCTCACCCGATCTTGCCTGTTATCAATGAAGCAGAGTTCTGGTCTGTCTATGATCCATTAGCATCTGATGGCAACAACACTCGACTTCCTGTCATACTACTTTCAGCCATGCTGTTTGTGGCGTGCAAGGTAAGCTTCACCCTGTGATCGATCATGGTAAAGCTCTTAACTAATCGTCGCAGTACGTGGAAGAGTCTGCCCTTCAAGGCATGCAGCTTGGATCTGCACATGAGGCACGGGAGAGGTTCCTTCGGAAGACTCAGGTGAGTTCAGTATCTGACACTACTAGAAGTGTACCATATATGCTAAGTTACCTTTATAGCTTCTCTACGATCAAGACACCGAGTCATCTCCGCTTGTGCTTGCTCAAGTTTCTCTTCTTCTGGCACACTGGACTTCACAAAGAAGCTCAAGATCCAGCAGGCACAGTACTCAGTGGCTTGGCCGGGCGATTCAACATTCCCAGGACGCCATTTCTCAGGTCAAGCTCTGGTGCACACTCAAGATTCGCTACAACCAGAGCAACCTCAGGCGAGTGTTGGGATGCTGCATACTCAGCGACCGTATTCACAGCATGTACAATCGTCGGCCCCTCATGGTGCCTCCCGGTATGGCTGAGGCAGAGAAAGATTGCTACGTACTCTCTCGAGCCGATTTGTCACATGAGATTGGACGCTCTCGAGTCTATGGTGTCGAATCTAAGCAGAAATGGATCGGAGCCCAGGAACAAATGTCAGCTCTTGTCACTATCTTGGGAAGAGTTCTGGCTCTTCTCTACCCACAGTCAGGCACGGCTACGAACAGAACAGTCTCGACACTCAATGGAGACGAAAACGAGTTCATTGATTGCAAGAACGACCTCAGAACATGGTATTATGAGAGTTTTATACTTGTGACTTCTGGACGGGATTCTGCGTTGGGCTCGCCTGTCAGCCCTGATGATGGAAGAGAACATGGGAGCTCACAGCATGACCCTGTAGAGCTGCTAACAAACATGATGTACCTTCATTATGAGTAAGTGGTCATTCGAATTGAATATACACAGCCCTTCATACTACAGTAATTAACTTCTGCTACTAGGACTGCCATGCTGGCGCTCTGTCAGAGCGACCTCCTGCGCTACGCAGCGAGTCCTCGCGCGACGTTCTCCACCTCCAGGCTGTTCAAACAGTCTTTCGTCCGTGAACAGAAGCACCATTACTTGAATTACATCGCCAACATGACAGATCGACTGTCGAATTGTTTGCAGCACCAACATCTGTCCCAGGTCCCAGAAAGCATGTGAGTAGACATCGAGTTCACAACTCCACGTGATTAGCAACGCTAACGCACGAACAGGATTTTCTGCACAGCGCTCCCGCTTCTTTTGCATCTCCTGAACATAAAAGCTCATCTACAGCCATCGCTGTCATCGAGCCGGAAAGTCTTGGGAGTACAGTCTTACCCAGTCTGGGTGCAAAGGGTCATGAAGTGCTTGAAACTGCACTACAAGAATGATCTTGAGTACATACTACAAGTGGCCAAAGCTGTCAACGATTACCTTGCTCAAAGTCTGCACGAGAGCCAAGAAGGACAAATCGACTTTGATCGGGAAGACGATGGCTCTCAGGCACAGATGAGTAGCTGGCGCGAACTGTTAGACGGCAATCCTAGGCTTTTTTCTGGTCTCATTGAGAGACTGGACACTATTCTCTCCTGGGGAGGGGAGCTTCCCGACAGAGGTATGGGTGCTTCATTGGATGACTACCACTTGCGGACTGGCTCTGCTCAGACTCGACTATCTCGGGATATGGATGCATCATGGACATTGACCCCTCCCGTGTCTTCGGCTCCATCTCGAAGGAGCACCGAGCAGAGGTCTCTGTCTACGTCACATGGGGATGAGACAGCGGCGCAAGTGGACGTCGGCACAACTGCTTCAAGCTTCCTTAACCCAGAAGGGTTACAAGAGAGATTCAACAATGTCATGCAATCCTACCTCAACGAGACCTCTGAAGAGACATGTTCACCAGCGTCATTAGACCATTCTCAAGGATTTTGGGCGGAAGAAATCGCAGATGGTGGAAGACGTGGCTCAGACCATTTCTCTCCCCGCGAAGAGATTGTACCCATACAGGTAGACTCGATTGATTCAGACAGCATGATTTTGGAAGGTGGACTGAGCGATGACTGGATAGATGCATTGTTGGACAAGGAGATCTCACTGCCAGGCGACAACAACAGTCGAATTGCTGAAGATATCGATATGGATGCTGTATGATTATGGTGTAAATGGATGATAAAGTAATTTATTTGGAGTTTGAGATTCGCCGTGTATATCATGTAATAAATACCCTGTTAGTCCAAGCTACGCTACAAAGCCAATCGTGATGAAGAGCTTCTTCAGACAGCTGAGATGTGATGTCAACATGACAATAGCCGATCTTCGAGTGTATACAGGGACATCAATTACCTTCTTGACGCAATAAAACTGCATTCCACGTTATCTTTCATGACCTTGCTGATGGCTATCTCTGAGGAAGTTTCAACGAGTTACAACATCATTGACGTCTTGGATATGCGAGACCGAAATTGTGTGCTCAAAATCGCAAATATGATTGTTATACCTATAGCTTCACCTTTGCCTGGCGTGAATTGAGGCGAGAATGAACATAACTAATCTGCTGGAACGCCCTCAATGCCTCGCCATAAAGCTCTCCCCTCAGTAATCCGTAGACTCCCAGCTTTGCCTTGGACTTGACCTTGTTGGCAAGCTGCATTGCACGATCCAGCATCTCCTCCGGCGGAGCAATCTCATCCACAACACCATCCTCCAATGCCTCACTTGAAGTGAACTTGTGACCCTGCAGGATGACCTTCCTGGCTGTCTGTGGTCGCAGCTTGGCTCTCAACAAAGCGCCCATTCCATCGAAATGGAGGCCGAGCTCTGCTACAGGCATACACCAGTACCCACGGGTAGCATTCATGATGCGATAGTCGTGTGCCAATGACAATACTGATGCACCTCCAAAAGTGTGTCCTGTAATGAGGCAGATAGTGGGGAACGGGTAATCCAAGAGAGTTGCAACAAGCTATCATGTCAGTGAACGGTTCACAAAGTCCAGATTACAATTGGCTACTTACTGGATAAAATCCCTCGGAACTGGCGTATGGGTTTGTGTCTCGTTCATAGAGATCCAATCCCTATGAGTACGTAGTTAGAAGCTGGTGAAGAAGGAAGAGCGCAGGACAACGTACCGTGCAGAAGAACTTGGCATCATTACCACGAATAATGACAGCGCCAGGTGCGTCGGCACCTATATCTTTTCTAACATCGTTCAGAGCCCGAATTATTTCTTGACAGAATTGTGATGTGAGACGGTTCTCAGGTGGCTTCTGTAGAGTAAGGATGAAGACATTTCCCTGTCGCTCAAGGTTAAGATTTTCGTACATGATTACTGGCGTATGTGGTAAAACAAATGACACTGAAGCTGTGATGTTGCTAATGGTCCAAACCCCAACGTTTAATTGATCACTTAGCCATTTAATGACGCTCAGCGGTGCTATTACCTTAGATTGGCCCAGGACCACGGCTTTGTGCGGGCCTCGGCGTTATGGTTGTAGCGCCATTCTAGCGAAACGCCGTGTGAATCGCCGAAGGTCCATGACAATCCAAACACTTTCACGCTGTACCACACAGGATCCCGAAGTGGTTAGCTATGCAGAATGGCAGTGTTGGCTGTCTCTTGCGGCTAATTGTTGGCCACAATCCTCAGGTTATCAGAAACATTGACCGTTGGAAGCATATGAGACGAAAATAGTAGGTCACTTTATGCTCCTTAGAGTATAGTTCTTAGACTACTTATTTTTATACTCTAAGATTTAGGAGGCTAACATTTCTGTTACCCACTAGCCAATGTCTTTTTGGCTCCTTGTAACAACCATTTGGTCGTGTTAGGCCACTCTCGGCCTCCGCAAGATACAGCCGCTCCGGTCAACACCCGCGGAAGATCGCAGTAAACTCAATTTCCGATCGGACAATGCTAAATGGTTGACCCCGCGATTTCGGTAAAGATCCGTACCTATTTCCTAGTGCACGGATCGAACTCTTGACAGATGGACAACGATTGCCGTGCTGCACGACCGCCTTGATAATGACGCCGAAGCCGTACTAGTGACGTTGTGTGGGTGTCTTCTTACCCTAGACACCCTGGACTACAATGGCTTGCTCAAAAGACTCTACACCTCGTAATAATGGAAAAGACAATCTTCCACCAGGAATGCAGAAACTCGACGATGGATACTAGTATAGTAAAATATCTAGTTGCTTTAGGTTATTTCCCATATACTTGCTATTGATTTCTTCCATTCAATAAAATTTCTGTTATTCCAGCTCGCTCTTTACTCCCCCGGAAACGCACTGAAAGCATAGGCGCAACAGCTCCAGGTCTTGGAATAGTGAAGATAGCGAAAGTGATGGAATGTAGTATTTATTTCTTTAAAGCTTCTTGGTGAAATCGATAATAGCATTGGCCATCGCCTCTGGTTGTTCTGGTGCCAGAGCATGGCCAGCATTCTTGATAATCTGCACCTCGACACGATCGCCGAGATACTGCTTCATAACATCTTTCACGACAACGGCGTCATATTCAGCCTGTAGATCCAAGATTGGAACAGTTTCTCCAGCAGAAAAGTACTCATCAACGGGCGTATGCATCCGCGCATACGCCTGAGCATCGTGGGTAGCTTCACTCCATCCGTCCAGCCACAGTCGTGGGTTGCTCTCAGGTCCGAAAAAGGCTGCTTGCAAGTACTCGAGACGTTTGGACTCAGGGAGAGAAAAATCGCCAGAGCCGTCAATTTCCATGCGTAGCCGACTGAATGGCTTCTCCGTCGATCCCGGAGGTAGCCTGCCTGCCGAGGCGGCTGCCATAATAACGCCCCGGACGAGGTCTGGGCGATCAGCTGCTAGCATACGCGCTGGCATGCTACCCCAGGCATGGCCAACTATGACAGATGGGCCACATTTGATGTGGTCGAGGACCATGGCAACGTCGGCGGCGAAGTCGTGTATCGTCAGCGTGTCCATGGGTCCATTGCTCTTGCCGATGCCACGGGGCTGGGGACGGACAACACGGTAGCCAGCTTCGACAAGGAATTGGGCAACGATGTCGTAGTCATTTGCGCCACGGGCGAGAGAGGGGTGGATAACAATAACAGGACCAGTGCCTTCGTCGAGTGCCTCAATGGTAATGAGTCCTTTTGTGACTGTGAATGAAGATGGAGTAGTCATGCTGACAGTTGTAGGGTAATTTTTATGATAATACTGGGGTTTGCGCCTCAATGTGTAGATGTGTGGTGAAGAGGGGTTATGAGAATATAACATGTTTAAGATCGCGCTTCAAACAGTCGGAACAAATATGTACGTACTCGGCATTCGGCATTTGCGGGGTTAGATATCACAGAAAGAAGAAAAAAGCCCACTGTCAGTTAGTTCGTTGCATTTACATCTTCCGGGAACCAGCCGCAGTAGTAGATCTCGAGTGTCATCTTTTCCTTGAGTCCCTTCCCATAATAGACGGCACTAGTTGCACAAATAACTTTCAAAATGATGTCTTGTCAAATTTGGCTTGCAATATTGATATACATTAAATTGGGTACCTCGGTCTGAAAACATTTCTAGAGACCCGAACCAGCTATGTAATTCCATTCAACAGGATTGCCATTCACAGTCTGGCCTGCACTGGACCTCCTGTCCTCGACTTCTTCCACACTTGTACCTGGGGGATCTTCTCATATCCAGGACTTGGTATCAGCTCCGGTCCCAGGATCTTCTTCTGCACCTTTCCAGTGGCACCCTTTGGAAGTTCACCCTCCACGATCCTCAACACAGTTGGCAACTTATACCCAGCCAGCTGACCCCTCAGATCACTTCGAAGCTGTTCAAGGGTAACGTCCGAAGCATTCACGTTCTTCACAGCCAGAACTGCGCCAACACGCTGCCCAAACTCTTCGTTCTCAACGCCCACCACCATGGCCTCATTGACGTACGGCAGCGCCAGGCACGCACGCTCAATATCCAGAGCTGAGATCTTGTAACCACCAGACTTGATAATGTCAACTGATGCACGACCAACGATGAAGTAGAAGTTTCCTTCAAGCCTTGCAATGTCACCGGTCTTGTACCAGCCATCAGCATCATGAGCGTTCTTGGTTATCTCCGGTTCCATGAGGTACCTGTGTTGCACGTTAGCCACAGGTAGAAGAATAATAAGACACAGTACTTACTTCGCAAACATATTTGGTGTCTTGACCAATAGCTCTCCCTCAGGTGAGATTTTGACCTCTACTCCTGGTATAGGCTGACCAACACTTCCCTTGGGAACGTCACGAAGCTCGACAGATACACGGATACAGCCAGGAATCTCAGTAGCACCATAGCGAGCGAGGATAGGTCGGCCCATTTCAGCGGCCCAGAAGTCCTGAACATGCTCCTGCAAAGCACTGGATCCACAAAGGAATGCACGGAACTGGCAAGCTGACTGCTTGTAAGGGATCTGCTCCTTCTCTGGGAGCTGCTCGACGAACCACTTCAAGCGCATGTAGATAGTAGGTACGGCAGAGAAGACAGTTAGACCGCCTTGCAACCAGCGCTTCATGAC
Organism: Fusarium venenatum; assembly: GCF_020744135.1. Taxonomy (NCBI): domain Eukaryota; kingdom Fungi; phylum Ascomycota; class Sordariomycetes; order Hypocreales; family Nectriaceae; genus Fusarium; species Fusarium venenatum. Next base: position 275,158 of record NW_027072131.1, read on the forward strand.
AGTGGCTGCGTCAAACTTGCCATGGAACTCGATGCAGGCACCTGCGTTGAGAAAAGGGAAGAATGATGTACCCAGACCAGTCTGGTGGTGTACGGGCAGCGTGTGTAGGAGCACGTCTGTGTGTGTTATCCCATAGCTATCACCAACGGTGATGGCACCCTCGTGTGTATAGGTACGTCGCAGAACCACACCCTTGGGCTTGCCAGTTGTTCCAGACGTAAAGATGACTACGCCGGGAGCGCTGGGGTCTTGTGGTGGGTTTGAAGACAAGGATATTTCGGGTGGTCCGAATCGAGTCGTGCGAGGTAGGTTGGGTAGAATGCTGATCTGTGCAATTCCACATTGCTGTGCTGATTCTTGGGCTAGTTGCGTCGTCGCTGAGCTGGACAAGATTGCCACTTGTTGTGACTTGGTAGCGTAATAGACAATCTCTTCAACAGGCGCTGTGGGGACTAGATAGATGCAGTCAGTCAGTCAGTCTTAAAATGTAACAGAACAGGATAGACGTACACATGGGCACCACCGCTGCTCCTAGTGCCAGCACTGTCAGTACAGCAACTGTGAACTCATAGCCCCCTGCGGACAGTACTCCCACATACACCTCCTCGCCGTTGCTCAACTGATCAATGACCTCGGAGGGTAACGCTGCTCGCACAACTTCTCTGAAAGCCAGCACTGTATCCAGCAGCTCTCCATACGTCTTAGAAACACCAAGCTCTCTGTCTGTAATGGCAAGGTAGTTTCGATGTGCGTGACGTAACAGCCTGGTGAACAATGGGTTGTTGGGGAGTACATGTGGACCATCGTGGAACGGAACCATCTGTGTGCGATCCATATTGGCAGTGATAGAATCCATGACTGTATTGAGATGCTTGATCTTGTTGTGTCTACGTCGTTTTCTGTTTAGCACGAATGAGATAATGCATCTTAATTATCAACACTGACTTAATAAAAATGGTTTAGTTTCTGTCCGACAGTACGTCTGTTGCTTTCCTCCACTTGGTTGTCCCCGGACGGACCCGGCGTTAGAAAATACCGATAATGTGGAGCTGGGACCGAAACTCCGGGCGGGGTCCACATTGGCCGCTCGGCGTTCGGCGCTACGGTTGAGTTGGTTTTTCGGAGAAATGGGTTAATCGTAGTAAACCAATAACCTGTGAGCCGATAGCGACTCATTCGAGAGCCATGCCAATAAATTACCGCTTGAGTTTGACTTTGGGTAGAGAGCCACAATCCATCCTCCTTGGCTTACCACGAAACCTACATCCATATCTCAATTCAGATTGTCATCTTGACACAACATTGCAACAATGGCAGTCATCGAGGTTGAGTACAATGGCCCGATTGCGGTCATAACGCTCAACAAACCCAACAAGCTGAACGCTTTGACCAAAGACGAATTCTACCAGCTTGCGCGCACACTTCAGGAAGTCAGTACACATGACGAAGTGATAGCGACCGTCTTGACAGGCAATGGGAGGTTTTTTTCAGCGTAAGTAGCTTCTCCATCTTTGTGCACGTGTTATTGGTACAATTATTGACACATGCTTATAGTGGTGCGGACGTGTCGGTGTCCAGGAAGACACCCGAGGGCACAGACTTGTATCGCCACAACCTTACCGTCACTGTAGCCAGCAACATGAATCTTGCGAGGGCGTTCTATACGCACCCCAAGATCTTGGTGGTAGCTCTCAACGGGCCTGTGGTTGGTATGGCTGCTGCACTGATTGCTTTCGCCGATTTCATTTATTGCACGCCAGAAACTTATCTTTTGACACCCTTCGCTAGTTTGGGCCTTATCAGCGAAGGAGTCTCGTCGATAGCGTTCGCTGAGCGCATGGGAATATCGAAAGCGAATGAAGCCCTGATCCTGTCGAAGCGAATTACCAGTAAGGAATTGCTTCAAGCAGGTTTCGTAAACCAGATATTCGATTGCCCCGCGGATTCATTTCGGAGTGAGGTTCTCAAGGAGGTCAAGGAAAGGTTTCACGAAGGTCTGAATGCTTCAAGCATGTTGCAGATTAAGAAGATGATTAGACAACGTTCGAGACGGGAATTGGATGCGCAGAATGTAGATGAGGTGTTTGGAGCTTTGGAGAGAAACGTTCAAGGCATTCCACAGAAGGAGTTTGAGAAGATGAGGAAAGGGCTCAAGAAACACAAGCTGTAACGGCATGACAGTTCAGTATATAGACACACTATTACATATTATCTAAGGATCAAACAAAAACCCATCATTGAGAATCCAATTTTCTACATGCTCGAATTGAATGGTCCCCATGTCAAACTCATCTCCAGGATCCATGAACTGCTCGTAATTAGTCTCCAACGCGTCGCCGAGTGGTTGCATTGGCTGTGGCATTTGTTGTTGGATATCCAGCGGGCTTGAGGACAGTTGCTGGCTCAGAGTACTCCATATGCGGCAATAGCCAAGGTCTATCATCTTGAAGTATTCTAGGGAATTCTGATTATCCATCCGCAACGTAGCTGTAGAATTACCCATACGTTGCTGCCTCTTCTTGATAGCATTTTGGAGAGCTCTAGAAGCCCCAATTGCCGATCGCCAACGCTTCGATAGTTCCGTGAGGGCAAGCTGTAATACGTCCAGATCTGGCTGCACAGCATCCCACAGTCGCTTATCAGGCATGACTGACACTAGAGCCATGCTTGAAATGAGACAATACCGAGTACTGATCGGTGCCAGAACTTTGATCTCGTCCCTGGCCAGGAAATCTTCAAAAATGCGGGCCACAAACGATGCAGCCAACGTCGCAACCACTGATAGCGATCCAGCCGAGTGTTGCATTCGAGAGAGCACAATTAAACTGGTGAAGTATGGTAGATACAGCTGACGCGCCGGAAAGTTGTGGCTGTTTGCGAAATAGCTGTGAGGTGGTTGATTGCTGGGCGCAACCCAGAGTTCTTGAGGCAGACTCGTTGTCCAGCAGCACAAGGCATTCACGATGTAGAGCCTTTTTGTTCGTGACATGTGCCGTCTCATGCAGCAAGACGAGATATCTCCAAGTATCTGGCAGATACTCACCCAGGATGAGAATAGTTGGAATGCGAAGAGGGAGTCGGGGAAGTCGCTCGCTATCGGGGCCTGGACATCGCTATCGTCGAGATTGATGATTCGTGGTCTGCCATGCGCGACTGAGATTAACGAGTCACGAACCTGTGCAATTATTAGTAAAGGAACGACCTTATACACGACCATGGTGATCTTTTGTTCAGGTTGCACTTACCACCAAACTCCACCACAGTCTCCGTCGAATTGCCCTAGATGGCCCTAGAGGGGATTCCCTGTGAAGACCGATCTGATGGGCGATGCCAACTCCAATCTTGAGCCAGAAACCACTGTTGTCAAACGAAATGTGCTCAGGAGCCTGTGGGTTGTACCATTGGAGCATCAGTGATGCCTTGATGGCAGATAGACCATCTGCCTCTACCCCAGACCAGAAGACTGCTTTGGCTCTGTGATAGAAGTCGTCAGACGATGCAAAGGCAACCACTGAAGGTGCGTTCGTGACTCGACTACCTGCCAGCCATAACGATTGCGCCAAGAGCATCGAGCTCTCTTCTTGGTCAAAACATGAAAGGTCTTGAATGTCTTTCGGCTCTAGCACAGGCGTCCATAGGTTACAATAGTCCAAAAAGGCACTGAGCAGACTTTGGCGCGCTGCTTGGGGTGGTATATCGAAAGCTTTCCATAGAACCAATGTTTCCTTTTGCGTATTGGCATGAGGGCCGACCTTAATCTTTGCCGGCTCGAATGCACGAGCACTCGACTCATCGATCTCATCGTCGTCTGCAACATAGTGGCCTCTTCCAATGTAGGTGGTGTCGTGACTCTTGCAGTTACATGTCAGCCTTGATCCAGATCAAGAACAGTCGTGGAAACACCATGCCATCTCTGATACTTCAACGGTGAATGTCTTGAATCAGGTACGCTCTTATCAAGGTGGTCACGAGAGAACTAGAGCAAAAAAATACGTGACTCACCGTGGATGGGGTCTGATACACGGGTTGTTCCACCGGTATCTCTATGCCTACTCCAGGCGCCTGTGAAACGCTCTGGCGGTTGTCATTTCCGTCATTTGGGCTACCATTATCATTGCTTTGTCGAGTGATTAAAGCTGTTCCTGCGCGACGACGCTTCCTAGAGCGCGGACTGAAGCATTGTGTCAGCCTACACTAGATGACCTTCTACCTATAGATGAGATACCCACATGCACTCAACTCCAGCAGCCTTGCATGTTACACAGCCGTTTGATTCGTCGTCAGCTTCACAGCGGACCTGGGGGGAGTCAGCTTGTCTGCGGACCAAGTCGGGTCCGATTGACGTCGAGACTATGTTCAATTGGACACAGCAAGGGCTGATCATCCGGACCGAGCTCTAGGGAAACATGCACTGACCTTGCGATTGTGACAGAGTGTACACGCGAGCATTTTCGATGAACCGCCGGTGTTGTTGTGAGGATTGTGCCGTTCGGGAAGAGTGACGGAGGAGAGCTTGAAGTTTGAACATGTGGACTTGGTCGTAGTTCCGAAACACCGAAACGCCGACCAGCTTATTCCCAGGGGGGAAGCTATGGCGAGTCAGTGGGATGTGGCGTTTACAGTGGGCCACGACCAATTGTCTGTGCTAACATCGAGGCTGTCGCAATTATTGTTGGTAACTGAACGTCGAATAAATGAGGCGACGGTGGGAAGATACAGCTACAAACATGTTGTTAACCTCAATTGCACGATGTCAACACAGGATTGACCGAACGACTTGTTAGAGATTGGTAGCGACACTTGAACAACAGTATATCTCACAGCCTGATGGTGCGTGCATTCCTTGCAACGAGCTATGCAAGCCTCTTCCCGCTACTCGGCGTTTCGCCGAATCTCCGGCGGATTGACCTTGAGATTGGACAGCATTATTGGAGCATTGGGAAAGCTTACCCCTCAACAAGTCGACCTCCGTTTGTCTGCAGAGCTCTGCGTTTTATTCTGGGAATTGTCTTGGTCTTCGTATGTGGACAGGTGGTACAACTTATCCATGATATCGCAAACGATGAAAGTGGACCACTACTATCTTGGAGATGTGTTGCTGTTTTGTCTGGAATATCCACTGGAAAAAATAAAATAAAAGAAAAGACGCAGCGTCAATGCCCTTTTCTTCTTTTGCTTGGACGCACTCACTCATCAACCTCAATTCGCAAAGTGAAGACATAAATGAATTGACAGAACAGTTGGCATCGGAGATAAGGCAAACAGTCACTTCTTTACATCCCGATTATTGGGAGATGCTTTCGTTAAGCCGTGGACAATTAACAGTGCGATTGACTGGCTAATGGGTAGTAACAAAGATCACCTTCTGAGCTTTCAGATTTAAAAAAAAAAAAAAAAATGACTAGGATCACGGTCGTAACAGCATAAACTGACTTGCTAATTTCGTCTCGTGTCTCGAGCGTCCAACGTCTCTAGTACCCCAAGGACTGTACCAACAAGCCGCTTAGATTTAGTGGTTGTTCACGTTCAGAGTCTTATGATGACTGTAGTCAAAAGTCATAACAGGTCAAGTCAAAGAAGCAAAGATAGAGGCGAAGATGTTGAAGACAATTGATGACTTGTATTGTTTCTTTCAAGTGCGCAATGGTGAGGAATCCCCATCAGTAGTAGTATCTCCAGATTAACCCCGTTGTACATGACCCCAGCGACATATTCCACCATTGCCAGTTCCCAAAATCCGAGCCAAATGAACCCAACCATGTATCCATCGTCACCACGAATTCAATGGCTTACTCAACGTAGCGCCACCTCTTTGGCAGGTTGTTGGCCGCTTCGTGTGCCTCCATCTTCTTGTTGAGTCTCTTGACATACCATTTGCAGACAAGGCAACCGACGATGCCCAAAACACAGCCTGCAATGATCAGAATACCACCGTTCTGATAGCGAGGTTCCTGGGAGCGAAGCTGGACTGGTCAACAAAAGTCTGATATGCTGAGGATGAGAAACTTACGAAAAAGTATGGTGTGAACCAGTGAGAGACTGAAGCGATGCAGTTGGTGATGGCAACAAGAGCACCTCGCTTTGTACGAGGGCGGGCGACGTTGGTGGTTTCCCAAGGGATGTGAACCTGTATTAATTAGCATGAGATGACAACATGTCGAAGCGTTGAGTACTTACATTCAGGCCAACGAAAGGTCCAGCACACAAGAGGAACATGCCGAAGTATCTGGCACCTGGGTTCAGGGTGGAGATCATGATAACGACGCCTACAATGCAGGCCACTGTGCTACCAATGATATGCCAACAATGTTCCATGTGCTTTCCTGAAGACCACGAGATTACACAGGTGGCGATGTAAGCGAAAATGTACGGTGGCGCTTGGATGAGGTACGTCATGAGGTTCGAGTAGCCGAGAGTTTTGACAATCTGGAACAGTCAGCCATGTTGAAACTTTGCAACAACTTGTACGCGTGACTTACCGATGGGAAGAAATCCTTGAACGAAAGCGCGACAATGAGACCAAAGTGAAGCACTGTATAGATCCAGGTGAATGGGTCTTGACAAGCAAGCTTGACTCCTTCCCAGGCACCGCCTTCGTCGTCCTCGGATCGTCCTCCTGCAGAGACAATCATTCGGTATTGGGCCATCTCTGACATCTCGGCCGTCATGAAGTATGTACCGGTATTGTGAGGGAAGTTTGGGATGCACCAGAATCCCATCATAGCGACGAAAAGACCGACGATACCAGTGAAAGATGGAGTTAGCCATTTGTCGTAATGTTCAGGAGCAGAATATACTTACCCTCGATGATGACGAACCACTGCCAAGCACGCATACCGGCAACGCCGTTCATGTTCTCCAAAACACCGGCCGCGAGAAGTCCAGAGAAGATGTTGGAAGCGATATTACCAGCATGCCAAATGGCCATTCTCAAAGGCGCCTCCTCCTTGGTGTACCAGGACGAAGTCATCAAGCTGACCATGGGTAAAAACGGTCCTTCAGCTACACCCACCATAAAGCGGCATACCAAGAAAGACCAACCGCTACTCATAGCAGCCATACAAGCTGTGATGACTGACCATGCGATGACATATGCAGGCATCTGCCATCGTGGCAGGCCTTTGGCGAGGTATACGGTAGCGGGGAGCTGGGTGACGATGTAACCAACGTAGAAAAGCGAGATTCCAGCAGACCACATGGTGTCGGACATGTGAAGGTCGTCCTGCATACCTGCAAGTCGAGCATTGGCCACGTTGATCCGGTCAAGATACCCCATCAGCAGCATAAGTGTGACAACCGGCAGGAAAACCCAATCCAGTTTGCGCTTGAGTTTTTTCTCGATGAGCTGACGTTCCTCAGGGCTTTTGCTGGCCAAGAGGGGAAACAAAGAGAGGTATTCATCTTCGGCCGGCTGCCCTTCGACATGAGCGGTAGATTGCTTCTCCATGGAACTGGCATGAGATGCTGTGCGGTGTACGGCCATTGTCATTCACTGTGCGTGCCGATAGCCTACTGATTGTGATTGATGCTGGAGAGAAACTGATGGAGAAGATGGGAATGCAACACTCTTGCTGCAAGGGCAGAGTGTTATATACCTAGACAAGGGACATAGCGCGCATGCATGTTCTAGGCGTGTTAGTACAAAATGCTAGGACTCCAATCAGAGCGTAGAGTTTTACCACAACAACGTTAAAGAAACGGGTTGTACCCCGCGTTGTAACTCATCTAGACCTTGGGGCTGTGGAAACCACTCTAGGAGTCTAGGTTCCCCGCGGATACCCCAGATTGTGTGTGACTTGAGCGCCATCTAGTGCGGGGAGATCTAGAATCTTATTTCGATAGTGCCGGCGTTTCGGTGCTTCGGTGATTCCAACCCAACACTTTGGAAGGCTGGAGAAATGGGCTCCTGGTATTGCAGAGTACATTATAGCTGTGGCAGCACACAGCGCAAACTCAATGAATTCCGCATCACTGAGCAGTGAGCTTTCAGCCACCTGGAATTTTTGGCTTTTACTAGGCAATGTCCGTATGCAAACTCCGAAATCTAGGCCGACTTCATCGAGTGTGTGTCTACACTTTGGTACACTGTCATAGCGCGAATAGCTGGTTCACCACGAATCATAGGTGCAGGAGCCTAGAACGTAAACTGTACGCTTTGTCCGGGGTTGATCTCCCGCCCGGCCAACCCTGCTCAGAGATAAGCAGCGACAGTCCTCGGTTATCGCTTAAAATGGGTTGGAACGAAGATATTAGGCGAAGGATCAAGAATGCTGGGAGATCAATTGCAGACAGAGACAAAGGCAATGCATCCATAGAATACAGAGAAAATTATAAGAAACTAGATCAGTTACACACGTATCCTATTATCTAGACTGATATAAGGGATATTTCTAGCGAAATAGTTAAGAGTCAGAATTTTGAATGATGTTTGTTGAGTGTGAAGGGTATCACGTGTATAGTCACATGATACAAATACACACTCTGTCTAGAGTCTTCTAACTTCAATCTTCACTTAGCCAGTCTTTCGTCACTATCACAATTGAACAATTTTAGATATACAACAAGACCAAAAGTAAAGCCGAAGAATTATTTGCAATACATTATCACTGTATTCGGAATGATAGAGAAATTTCCCGACTGTATAACATTGGACAGGTGATAATAAACTGTGCGATAAGATAAGTTTGGCTGATGGGATAAGCAGGATAGAGAATCTCCTCTACAACAATCACCTCATGAAAAGTGTCTTCCAACCTTTGCTCGCTATAAGGTCATCTAGTCGCATCTCTTAACTAGAAGCCGCCAAAAGCTTTAATTATAGACGTTCATTGTTTTGCTTTTGACGAAGGAGCGTGGAAAGCGGCATCCGTCCGATGCATCATCCCAGACTGATGTCAAGCTTTCTGAGTATGTCACTTCCGTGAATTGGTCGTCTCAAATGCCAGTACAGATACAACTTTTGGACAATCTCTGACTGGTTCGTTTATAAATCTCCCTCTTCTTGGCCAGGCAAGCCTGCCCTAGTTATATATGAACCAAATGCGAACAATATTCAAGACCTCTTCACCAGAGGCCCTATACTCATACGACAACAGAATGATAACATCAATCAGTTTGAGCTAAGAGTTTTCAATGGTACAAGCTAATGGATAGTATAGTTCCTTACTAAATACTTGCCAGCCGACTCTATTTGGGACCCTCGTATGAGATTTTATAAAGCGATTGGCAAAGCTTGAACAAGTGAGTCCGGTCAGTCCAATTTGAAGCGCTTGTCGACTTGGATGCAGGATTGATCCGAGATTTATTGATGGTGTAGAAACTCCAAAGAAGAAGTGATCAAGCCAGAGACTAGCTCCCGCTAGACTTGACAAGATCATCTTGGATGAGCAAGGTACACCAGAGATTATTCTCCAAGAACCGAATAGAGACGAGTTCAAGTCTCTTTACTTTCACTATACTAGACTGAGGTATGTTGGGGCAGGATTAACTTTACAAATGTCAAATCCATTTCTGATGTAATGGCAACCAGTGGAATATCCATGAAGAACTTTCCCTGAACGGTTCATGAAGCCATGACGGTAACTATTCGTCTTAGTCTCAAGTCCATCTTTGTAGATGCTCTCTGAACTCTCCAAGTCGATCCAGACGACTGGATTCCACACGCCATGACTATTGTCTGTACATATTCCGCCATCACCCTCGGTAGCCTGACAAGATGCACATAGAGACCCATTCCGAGACAGAAATTCCAAAGGTATCAAGGATACCCGACTCTACATCAAATGGCCTTTTTTGGCCTTGAAGTTGATGTTGTGAGAGCACCTGGTGATGCATGGCTTAGGGCGATACCATTTTTTCTCTCCTGGGACGGGCATAACTTTTCCAGGAGCATCTTCCCCAATTATAACTGTCCACTTTGTGCATGATAGGCTATACTGGTAATGAGGCACGCTTTATGCTTCAGAATTGTATCCCGAAGGAAGTTCATGGGCCTTACAGTACATACACTAAGAGTACGACGCTTGTCGTAGGCTCTCTTGAGATGCAAAGGCTGCTAGTGACTATCGTGTCAATCACATGTACCCTGATATCCTGGCCAAGCGCACAGTCTAGCAATCAACAATAGGAACCGAAGAGATATTCATGTGCATTTGCATTTCTGTTTCAGTTCAGTATAGCGTTGGGAAACTTAATACCGTGACGGGCAGTCTTATTGCCATCAACGGAGTGTCAAAGCAAATGACTTGTGTTGTCTCATAAGAAGCATCATTTCAATGGCCTTTGGGTCCAGGATAGCCTTCCATGTTTTCTATTCCGGCAAACCAATAAACCTGAAGGAACGCCGCCCATCATGAACCTCGTGCCGAGTTGTTTAAATGCATCAGTAGAGTTCGGCTTTTTATTCCGTAAGCAAACAATTCCCACGGTTATTGATATCCTTATTATGGGAGAGTTCAATACAATTACTCCACAATCTCTCGTTCCACAGTCCTAGTTGTCAATAGCCCTCCAACAGAGGTGGGTGTTCAACCGATCTACTCTGCGAAGAGGAATCGAGGTGTATTTAGCATATTGACTGGTTCAGAAACTTAATCTTAGTTATAGGTTTCTTAAGTTATACTGGAGGGAGAAGCAGCGATAGCGAACAGCTAGATAGTTATTAGATTCACTTGTATATATAAGAATAAGCTTGCTTCTTTTAACTCTAATTATTATAATATTTAGCTAAAGAGCTTTACGAAGTGTAGTAAACACTTACCAAAATTACATATTAACTATAGTCTCATCTATCGTCAATTTACTAAGCAAAACTCGTTCCTTTAAGATCCATTGGGCTTGAAAAGTAACTGATGCAAGACTTCAGCTGTTAACTATAGCGATTTCTTCCCGTTTAACCCCACGATGCATCTATTACCAAGCCAGTGAATTATCTCATATTGCTTTTTATTTGCCCCATTACTGTTTATACTTGAGAAACAGGTCATTTATGCACCAGACTTCAAAGACGTCCATAATGAGATTGTTAAGAAAGCAAAGCGCGAAAAAGACTGGCGATGTCGTTACAGAGAGTATCACGTGTTGAGTCACGTGGTTGTTCAACTTACCAATATCCATGTTCTCCCATGTTGACAGTCTTTGAACTTAGATCTTCAATCAAGTATTCTTTTTTCGTCGCGATTTAACATATGTCATTTGAATGATCATTGTCGGTTGACGACGCATACTAGCTGGCGTAACCCTTCTATTGAGTTTAATCCATTGAGAAGAAGCGAACCATCGATATTTTTAGCACGGAAAGATAAGATAAGGAACGTCGCAACGCAAGCGATAACGTGGAATATGCGCCACTACGCCTTCACAGCCACATTGTTCGCTTGTCCAAGGAGAGCATAGCGCTCCATTCAATCTGTCGACATCTTTATTGATCCTTCCGAAATAGAATCTGGAGTAGGGTCAATGCCGGAAGGCTTGATTAACTTGGATGTCATCATTCCCTGGTTTGTTAATTCAATTATAAGATAGATATCGTTTGTGCTAAGGGACGCTCAATAGCGTCAACAATTTCCATACCCTATAATCTTTTTTTTTTCTTCTTCAGTATAACCACTGTATCTCATAGTCAGCAGAACGCAAATGTAATCCCCAATCCACATTTCTCCATCACATTCAATTAAGACTTAGAGAGTTTCACGTTATGAATTGACACTCAATTTAAGCTTGTTCATAAGTGTACTCTGTAGTTTTCGCCTTATTATTGGAAGTCTGGTTGGAATTACCCTAGAGATAGTCAACGCGTCTCCCTTTAATTATTCGCGTCTTGACAAGGCTTACGCACAGTTGCGATAAGGCGAACGCAATTTGACTGACTCGACGCGAAACTGTTCCACATGTTCCCAACCCAACGTGGATATGATGTTCGAAGCCCAATGCCAAGGCGCCGGGAAATAAACAATCCAATTCATACCCTGTTAGTATCTGTAGATCCCGTCATGATCGCCAAAGCGCAATTCAATACCACCGAATTAACCATTTTCCTTAGCAAATATCCGCTTTACTAACACAAGTTCTGTTTATCAATGGATCTGAAAGACATTCGACTGAAACATTCCGGAGCGCAATCGGGCCTTTCAATTTCTCCGATCTTTGTTTACATGATCTACATTCTCCAGAGTGCATTCGTAAGAAACTCAATCAGAATTGTCATCACTCGTTTCGCTTACTCATCTTATAGGCAGTAGTAGAGATGAGATAAGATGTAGAGTTGTTTTCAAGCTTGGTGAGAACCTTATTGCCTTGTCGAGTGGGATATACGATTTGTCCAATAGGGGTGACATCCACGCACAAGCGAAAATCCTAATCTCTATAGAGTACGCAGATAAGGTTTACAGTTCAAGACAACAACAATTAACAGGGAACAGAACGTGCATCTCCGTTAATTACAGTACTCTGCCTGTAACGTCAATGCTGTCAACCTTGAGGCTATTGAGTCAAGTTGCGACAAATTATCTCAGTGTCGTCATGACGCGTCCTGTCAAGTTTAACCTCAAATCAGAGCCAAGAGAAAAGAAAATTCTTTCGTTTTTACTGTCCTGTGCTTTTTCGTTTGCGTCTTTTTTTTTAAAAAACTTGCGGACTGTCTTGCTGTCAAAGCAATAATGGCACGGCCTGTAGATCGGTCTCAGAGTGTCAGACCGTACTCCACAAGTGTCAAAGTGTCAAGCGGCCTCTCTACGAAGTAACTGCCGAAAATCGTAAATTCTAGAATATCCAGCTTAGTTCGGCTTCCATGTCACTAATCGGATAATGAACGTCAACTATACTGACGCAGACCGAGTCTGCGGCTTAGACAAGGAGGCTTGCGTACCCATGGTCCAACCCTGTCAAAACCGGGACTAGCGTTCGGCAGAGACAAACTAACCTTGCCGCTTACGGAAATGACATGCAAGCCAAGATACGGTCCAACCTGTTACAGAGCCGCAATGGCCGTAACCGGAATAATGAGTGCTGGGTAATCTGCAAAGTTCCGGCAGTGCCTTGATTACATTGTTTGAGACCATTGGTTCTCGTATATAGATGCTGACTGTTGAGGTCGAGCTCGGAAGCACAGGCAGCCCCGTCCCTTGACAATCACGGCAGTGATGTTCAATTATTGAGGATACTGTTACTTGAGTGCCTAGTAAAAACAAGGAATGCCGGGTTCTCGATTCCCCGAGAGGCAGATTTGCTGAGATGGGCCCTTGTACAGATCGCATAGGCAAAATGTAACTCAACCAAGAACGCTGACGATCAGAGACGATCTTCAGGAGAATGCCTTGTCAAGTAAGACAATGAAGCGACTATATAGCCTATGATAAAGAACCTTGAGTAGGCGGTCGAAGCAGAACATTGAGATCTTCAGATTATCGCTTAACATTAGGAAGAGATCTGAGAGTCTAACGCACCGACATTCCCATTTTCCCTTCTGTCATCCTTTTGTACTCTCTTTTTGGTGCGTCAATTGCTTGATCAACGTTTACATCGCAAGATGGATCTGGGTGCTCTGTTGAGGGAGCTGTGTGATTCACATACTGGTGATATCGTACAAAGCCCACAATTCCAGTCGTTTCGCGCCATGACCCCTGACAAAGTCGATCTGCTGTCGTCACTTCCTACGACAGGGGAGCCATCCACACAACCTCTTCACCTTCTTCACACTCTTTTGACTCAATTGTCTGGAACTTGGCCTGTATTCTCGCTCATCAAGTGTTTGACAAAAGTCTACAAGCATCTTCCCGAAGATGTCAAGACCGGCAATGATTCTGAATCTGCCCTTATTTTAAGGCAGACTACAGATCTTGTCAAGGCCACATACACTTCCCTTGCTCAATTCATTAGCGACGAGAACAAGCCAGCCCTCCGAGCTTCAAGTGGTGGTCATGTCATCACTCATCACGAATTACGACAATTCGTCGACAACTTCCAACTTCCCGTCGATTCACCCGGTCGAAAGCCAATCGTCTCCATTGCGCTACCGAACGGTCCCCTCCTCGCTGCGACATGTATCGCTGTCACAACATACTACACAGCATCGCCCATCAACCCCGCCGCCGGTCCAGAACAATTCAGAGCCGATATCCTACAAGCACGATCCAACTTCATATTGACAACGAGGGAGGAGTACACCAAGTTGCAGCTCGATGCATCATGGGTTTCGGACAACAATATTCGAGTTTATGTCATCGATTGGGTCGCTAGTGACGGCATCTCAGTCAAGGCACTCGATGGCAAGTCTCTACCCATTGGAATGGTTGAGAGAAGCGCCAACACAGCCGACGACATCAGCTTGATCCTTTTCACAAGCGGAACTTCTGGTACCAAGAAGGTTGTACCGCTGACAACACACTCCATTGTCACTGGAGTAGTTGCTGTCATTGAGTCATGGGGTCTCACTTCGGAGGACATCTGTTTGAATATGATGCCTTTGTACCATGTGTAAGTCAACATACCATACATTCTCATAGTCGCTAACATTATATAGTGGTGGTTTGGTGAGGAACATCTTTGCCCCCATTTTCGCCAACGGTTCAACAGTCTGCTGCCCTTCTTTCGATGCCAACCTCTTCTGGGATGTGGCTGAGACCATTCAACCTACCTGGTACTATGCCTCACCTTCAATGCACTCCGTCATCGTCGCCGAGGCAGCTGCAAGACCTGAGGCTTTACAGAAAAGCCGTATCAGACTGGCCTGTAACGCCGCTGGTGGTTTGCTTCCATCCTTGGCGTATCAGCTTCGAGATACCTTTAACTGTGTCGTCCTTCCCAGTTATGGAATGACAGAGTAAGCCAAACGCTATCTTCAATCACATCTAATGCTAACACTCCTAGGTGCATGCCCATCTCCACACCACCTCTCGACTACCGCCTCGACCGAGAGGGGACATCTGGTATCAGCACTGGTCCCGAGCTCTCTATCCTCGATTGGTCCGAAGACCAGGTATCTATCAACACGGTCGGACGAATCTGTGTGCGCGGCGATCCTGTCTTCCCAGGCTATCTCAAGTCTGATGGATCTTATGACAAGTCACCTTTCAACGCGAGTGGATGGTTCGACACGGGCGACTTGGGATACATGGACGCTGATGGATACCTCTACATCACTGGCCGCAGCAAGGAAGTCATCAACCGTGGTGGTGAGCTGATCTCGCCATTCGAGGTTGAGAATGCCATCATGACTGCTTCCAAGTCTGATGATTCACCCATCTACGGAAGGGTGTCACAGACCTTGGCTTTCTCAGCTACTCACGATGTTCTCCAGGAAGTTGTCGGAGTTATTCTCGTGACACCATCTGGTGTTCCTCGCGTCGACCTCAGGGCTCTCCATGCTGCTTTAAAGACCTCCCTTCAGCAAGCGAAGTGGCCTGTCCTCATTGCTTATATGGATGACGTTCCCAAGAACAACAACAAGGTTCTTCGCATCAACCTTGGGAAGCGTCTGGGTCTTCCGTGTCTCACCGATGACACACCTCACATGGGGAGACACTGGGATGCGACATGCCCTCCTGCTGACACACCTCTGTCTGTGTCCATTGACAGCTCGCCTTGTCAAGTCAACTACCACTTGCTTTCGACTCACATCCAGAGCATTGTTCCTGATCATTTCGATGTGTTTTGTCTTCACGGCAGCGATGGTGCATCTCATGCGGTCCTGGCACCTAAGACCAATGACGTTGCTGTCGAGGATACCAGCTTGTCCAACAGCATTCGACATGGACCTGGTGATCTTGTCGACAACTACATGGTCCCCAACGAGATCCACATCCTCGATCTTCCGCTACCTCGCAGCTCTTCAGGTGAAGTCGACGTTGTCATGCTCCAGACACAACTCGATGACTTGATGATGGCCTCAATGAAGCAACTCGAAGCCAGCACCGAAGGACTTGTCACCAAGGCATTCGCCGAAGTCCTTTCTCGTCCACCAGCCGACATTTCGCGCGACACCGACTTCTTTAGCCTTGGGGGTGATTCCCTTCGAGCTGGACGTCTTCTCGCAGCTCTTCGTTCCGAGTTCAGCATCCATCTTCCCATCACTGTTGTCTTCAACGATGGAACTGTCTCTGCACTTGCCTCTCACATCGACAAGATGCTGGAGACCAAGCGTGAAGGACATGAAGAGGTAGACACTGTTGAGGGATGCACCACAACTCACAGTTCTACCAACCCATTCCTGATGCTTCTTCAGCTTGTCCCTCTTGTCGTCGTTTATCCTCTTCGTCGCGCCTTCCAGTGGACTGTCTTCTTCGTCGCTCTCGCCTACAGTCAGAAGCTTCCCACCAATCACTCCATCCCAGGCCGTTTTCTCAACTTGGTCGTCTCCCTCCTCATCGCTCGCATCGTCACCCAGTGTGTCTCGCCTTTTGTCGGTATCATGGCGAAGTGGCTCATCATCGGTCGTCATCGTGAGGGTATGTATCCCATGTGGGGATTGTATCACACTCGATGGTGGTTGGTGCAGAAGATCGTTGCCGTCTGTGGTAAGGGCTTCTTCAGCACCAACGACATGACTCTGAAGATGTACTATCGTTTCATGGGTGCTAGCATTGGCAAGAATGTGAAGCTCAAGGGTGCTTCCATTGGGGAATGGGATCTTGTCACTATTGGTGACGATGTGGACATCACTGGAAGTCACTGTCGACCTTTTGCTGCTGAGGGTAACACTTCCATGTATCTTGGCCGCATCACAATCGGTGACAAGTGCACAGTGGGCTTCTCGTCGATTCTTGTTCCAGGTACCACCATGCCAGCCAACACTTGTCTTGGCTTCAATTCATCGACTTGGGAGATGCAGGATGCCAGCGAGGAGTATCGTGATCAACTTCCCAGCGAGAGGAAGAGTGCTCACTGGCTTCTCAGTCTACTCTTCACTTTCCCGCTGAAGCTTTTCTCTCTCTTTGTGACTGCTCTTCCATGGGCTGGTGGTCTTGTTGGTATGGTTCTGAAGAAGGCTTCACCAGCTGTGTCACCTTTGAGAAGCAGTGTTGAGTGGTTCTGTCAGCCTACGCGAATCGGATACCACTATCTTGCTCGCGTCGCAGGTTGCATATTCGGCCCCTTCTTCCTCTTTGCTTTCATCATGCTCGTCAAGTCTATTCTGGACTGCGTTTTCGGTAAACTTCATGCTGGTTCCAAGCAGGAGACGTCTACTGTGGCAGCTTGGAGAGCAGGCTTGATCAAGGATTTATATCCTGTCAAGAAGCTGCACGGTATGACGAGCTTGTTCGGACAGCACTACGAGGCTACGTCGATTGCCCTACGGGCCCTGGGCGCCAAGGTGGGACAGCGTGTCTACTGGCCTGGAACTGGACCAAGTGTTGGTGATTACCATCTCATCGAGGTTGGTAACGATGTTGTCTTTGGATCACGATCTCATCTTGTTACCTCTGATGGTATCGGATCTGAAAAGGTCGTTATCCAAGACAGGGCCATGATCGCTGATCGAGTCACTGTTCTTCCGGGTGTGATTGTTGGAGAACGAGTCACCATGGGTTCTGGTGCCTTGACCAAACGTGGAGGTAACTACCCTCATGGTACCTATGTCGGTTCCAAGGCCGGTGATGCAGTTTGTCTTTCCACAGGTCGTGAAGACTCGAGCAATGGAAGCAGCGCTCGATCATCAATGCTGGACATGCCTTTTGATGAGAAGAAGTTCCAGAGCGATTCGGATCGCAGTCAGAACTCTGGAAGCATCAAGGATGAGAGCCAAGACAAGGACGACTTTGCAAAGGATCTATCTCCGTTCGGTCGAGCCTTCTATCTCAAGCTGGCACCCTACTACGTCCTTGGTCCTTTCGCCATCTTCTGTTACTCGACCTTCTTTGCCGTCTTCACGTCTGTCTACTGGGATGCTCCCAGCATTTCTTCCATCCAACTTGTCCGTGTTGTGTTCATCCATCTTCTCGGTACCGGTCTCAGCTGGTGGAAGGATCTCGCTGCCATTTTCTGCACCATGCTCATCGCCATGGCCGTCATCACCACAATCCAGTCCGTTCTCGCCTTGTCCATTGTCATCCTGTCCAAGTGGGTTCTGATGGGTCGTCGAACACCTGGTAACTACGACTGGGACAAGTCTTCCTACTGCCAGCGCTGGCAGATCTTCCTTGGCATCGAGCGTCTTCGAAGGGAGTGCTACAAGGGCAATGGTATTCTGAACATGCTCACCGGAACGAGCTGGATCGTGTTCTACTTCCGTCTTCTCGGTGCCAAGATTGGAAATGATTGTGCACTTTTTGCCAATGGTCAGCCTAGTCTCATGTTCACGGAGCCTGATCTGATATCTTTGGGTGATCGTGTTGTGGTTGATGATGCTAGTGTCGTCGCGCACATCAACACTCGTGGCAAGTTCGACTTGAACAAGGTGGATATTGGGGACAGGTGTGTTCTTCGTACGGGAAGCAGACTTCTCAGTGGTGCTCGTATGGAGGATGACAGTTGTCTGTTAGAACACACACTCATCATGGGTGGTGATGTTGTGGAGGAGAAGTCGACCATGCAGGGTTGGCCTGCTGAAAGATTTACTCGTAAGAGAGTCTGAGTCTCTGATGTGTGTTTGATTGTGTTTTTCTTTTTGTTTATAGATTTTCATAGGCATCTTGGGAGGTTTTGTAATATTTGTATGCATTGCAGGCTTGTTTGGGCACGGTTTAAAAGTTATAGACTTAGACTGTATTTGTGCTTGTATCATAGATCTCTGTATAGAATGGTTTGACTTTAATTTTTGACACATTTTTCCATCTCCTTCACTCTTTTTCTTTCTTCGATAATGCTTTGAAGATAAAAAAAACATACAACAGCGGGGATTCGCTGGTCGTCACCGACCCAACTACTAATCCGCCCCTTACCAGCTTGACTATGGGAGAGCGGACGGGATCCAGTATTTTCTGGTAGGTATGGTCGTATGTGCAGGTTTGTGTGGCAAAACAAGGATATATAGGGAGCCCTGAATTCTACTGACAGACCATCGAAGTGAGAAGTTGATATCTGTTTGAATCGATTAGAGATCTGAGTTGAAGAATTGTAAAAATGGCATGGTCATGTGATGCCCTTCACGTTTAACGCAAACATCAATTGCACCCAGTGGTATTATATTCCCAAAAACCAACACGTTGAGTCGACAATGAAATAACTTATATCATTTTAGCAAAGGTTATAGATTTTGACTGTATTTGTTCTTGTATCTTCGATCTCTTTATAAAATAGTTAAACGTCGATTTCTAATACATTTGTTTCTCTGAGTTACTCTCTGTCTTGGAAGATTGTTTCAAGCCTAATTGCTTACTCTGACGTCTACCGGCACACTATTCACCAACCCACGATTAAGATGTCCGGGTGTTACGCTACTCAAACTGTTTGTGATCCCAAAACGGGACACCGTCTCGCCAAGATGCTGAAGATCGGAAAGACTCAGTCTCAATACCTTCCCATGGCTGCCACCGACAAGTTTCCACAGTCCCCTTGCGATGAAGGACAATTCCACTAACCATTAGGACCAGTGGATCGTTACTTTGGGATACTTCATAGAACCATTCCACCATAAATTCCGCCTGTGCTACTGAGCCCATGCATTGTAGTCTGTACAGGAGACCGATACCTTTACTTGTAAGACAGTCGGAAAAGTTGAGCATCTTGAGCCTTGTTTGTTGCTCGAAACGACTTTTCTGCTTCGACTCATTCAAGGCCCAAAGAGTGGCGGTGGCATTGCTTATCATAGTAAGGTACTGATCAAAGACGTAATAAGCAATAGAATAAAATGCAGTGAGTCTCATATAATCAGTGGATGAGGCCTCAAAGAAACGCCAACGTATAGACTCATTCCTTTCAAAAAGGATCTTCCTATTGACAAACCGCATTTGGCAATATGTCTCAAAATGTAACGCAGCCTGAATAACGCGTTGCCTTTCGTTTGCAGACATTACCAGGACCTCCTGCCATTGTTCGTATGGTTCGCCTTCTCGTTACATCGTGGACCAAGCTTGCGGTGCATAACTATCCGCAATCCACTCCGCCTCGACGAGGAGCTGGTATGCGCGGGAAAGGAATGAGAGCTTGCTTGTAGTAGATAGCCCCAAGCTTTGCCGACGGTAAAGTCGTAGACTGGTCTGCTCCGCGTCTTTGTACCTCTGGTTTTGTTACTGGGGTTTTGGACTTTCGGTAGTGCAGCCAAAATGCCGAGATGAACATAGGCGAAAGGTCGTTAAGGTTTTTGACGCTTATCTTGAGAATTTGGTGTCGGTGGGCGAGAAAATGCTGCAGAAATAGAGGTGATGTTTTAATAACAACAGTATTAATGCTATGAAAGCCCAACATCTTCATAATCTCTATAATGATTTCCGCGCTTAGGCAAGTCAGAGATGTCATGGTGGATGGTGGCATGGTCTTGACTACAAGATAATGAGATTTCGGAGAATAAACTTGATGTTGTGTGATCTGGTTGATAATACTGGAAGGAAGAGAAACAGATTGGAAGGAAGCAAGAAAGCAAGCCAGGGTTTTCTATACCTTGTGAGAGAACCTTATATTAGGGTTGACCTATACAAAGGGTATCGCGTCAATTAACCTTTTGAACGACTCGTGAAAATATGCTAGGCCAATAGCATGTGCCTCTTTTGGGAACTTTATCCCTATTAGTATCTCATAAATGGTTCCCCATCTTGCTCATCTACCAAGTTCATTCACATCACGTTTATCCCTCCCACCTCCAGTGAACTCATGAAATAGGTAAAAATCCTGTATACAGGCAATACTGTGTTTTGAGAACCAAGTAGAAGACAAGAACTAGCCTAGACCATTAGTTGTGTAACTCACTGTTGCTGTAACAGACGAATGACCAATCGTCAAGACGTTGATACTTGCAATAAGAATAACACATGTTGAGAATGACTTAAATATAACTAAAAGAGCTGTAGTACTTTATGCTTTCTCGGATCCATATGCTATCAAATGGATAATCTATTTACTGGCTTGGCAATCATTAGAATAATAGAGTTAACACTAACCTGAAGACGTATAGCCAAAGGTGATACTGCTGTTGATGAACTTATATCGAGAGTGCACCAGACCTATACGAGAATTCTTGACTTCCATCTTACCAAGATTCCTATGCATACACATTGGTCAAATAAGAACAAAAAAAATTAATACCCAGTAGCAAAACATAATTGACTGACTCTACGTATGAAACGCTCCTACAGAAAGATGGGTCGCATTTCGTTCTTGAGCATTGACATATTGAGTCCACAGTGGAATATTTGCATCATCGTGGCATACTTCATCATTGGAAAGTATCTAGCTATTTACATAAAGGCCAATTGCTCCTGCCATGTTACAATTTTACACGACTACCATCACTCAGCTAGCAAAACGCTTTCCCTTCTTGATGGTCTCAAGAACAGCAACACTAAGCTCAGGCATGGTGAAGGTGAAAGCACCCTTCTTGTCAGCCTTGAGAACAGTCTTGGTGCTCTTGACAACATTGTTGCCCTTGTGAGGATCGTTGAAGGCAAAAGGAGTATCTTCCTTGTTGGTCAACAGCGTCAACTCAGCCTGTGTACCAGCCTTGACACCCTCAAAGGACAGAGAAACAGGAACATCGGCGTGCTTGGTAGTGTTGTACGCAGCACCCTTCCAGATGAGAGTGCCTTTGTCCTCGTTCTTGCCAGCGACGTAGAACAGAGGATCCAAGTCTCCCTTGACGGGGAGAGTGTGTGTCATGGGGTGACCAGCAAAGAGCTCCCAAACGTACCAACTGGTAGAGCGGGTAGTCATGGCGGCGTCGGCAGCGAATTGGACCATGGTGATAGCCCATTGCCAGCGGTTCTCGTTCTTCAGGATAGGAGCGTAAAAGGTTCCTGGGATACGATCGGCGTTGCGCTCGTAGCTGACAAGAGCAACGGCCTCGCCGACACCAGAGATCCACCAAGGATAAGGCATGAGTTGGCCTTCCCACTTGGTACCTCCGTTGGGGTGAGTAGAAGCAACTTCACCGATGATGTGACCGTACTTGTTGTTGTCAAAGAGATCAAACTCCTCAACGAGAGCATCAGGCTCACGGTAAGGGTGGTAGTCGCCGATTCCGGGTGCGGGGATGTCAAACCCAGCGTTCTTGTTACCAACAGGGTCGATAGAGGCACCAGAGGAGATCACAGTCAGGTCGGGGTGAGCCTTATTGATAGCCTCGAGGAACATGGGGAATCGGTACTCCTTGTAGCTGTTCCAGCCGGTTGGGTAACCAGCAAGCCAGTCCTCGTTTCCAATCTCGACGTAGGAAAGCTTGAAGGGCTTGGGGTGGCCAAGCTCAGCACGCTTCTTACCCCACTTAGAAGTGACAGGACCTCGAATGAACTCAATCTCATCAAGAGCATCATCAATCAGAGGCTGAAGCTGATCCTTGGGAGTGACACCGCCATCAAGAGCAAGACCAGCGTAGACGCCGACAATGATCTCGAGGTTCATGTCTTCAGCCCACTGAAGGTACTCCAAGATTCCAAGACCGTGAGTCTGCTGGTAGCTCCAGACACCCTCGAAACCAGGACGGTAGCGAAGAGGACCAAGAGTATCCTTCCAGTCCCAGTAGGTCTTGTTGGTGTTACCCTCAAGCATGTTACCGCCAGGGAAGCGGAGAAGACTTGGGTGTAGACCTTCGAGAGCCTCTGCAAGGTCAATTCGAAGACCGTTCTTGCGTCCCTTGTAAGTAGGAGGGAACAAGCTGATCAAGTTGAAGTCAAGAGCACCATCAGCGCCCTTGGGGTCGAAGGTGATGGCAAAGGTGTTGTTGCTGTTGGGTGCATCCATCTTGGGCTTGAGGGAGAACTCGTGCTCAACCCACTTGTCCTTCTTGGCCTTTGACTTGACCTTGACGCTGCCAAAGACATCGTCTGTGAGATTGGAGCGCAGAGAGGCAGTGAAGTGGCCCTTGTAAGAACCCTTGACCCAGAAAGAGCCAGTGTACTTGTGCTTCTTGACATCCATGCCCCAGTAACCTTCGTTGAGGAAACCGACTTCCTTGGACTTGCTGTTCTTGCTGGGCTTGACTTGCATGGAGACGGGGAGGGCGTCGGAGAGGGGCTCGTCGAGTCGGCTGATGGACAGGTTGGCGCCATTGATGGAACGCCAGCCGGATAGCGAGACAGGGTACTTCTTGCTGTACTGGAAGGCTCGGTTGCGGATCAGTTCGGCGTAGATACCACCATCGCCAGAGTTGTTGATATCCTAGATAAGTCAGCATGGGACGATAAAGAACTCAACTGGAACTGACCTCGTGAAGGAAACCATATTGGTGACCGCTAGTAGCGTTACCGCCCTTGCTGTCGACCTTGATATCGACCGACTCGGCAGCAACAAAGCATGCCGCAGCAGCCAAAAGTGAACTGAAGCGAACCATGATGAAAAGTCTACACTCTGCAGATGGTGAGGTCAGAACAAGGTGTGATAGCAGGACGACCAGTCCATTTAAATATACGTTTTTAATTTAGCCACAACATCCCCTCCCATTCATCCGCCCCAGTAGCTTGTGCCATGTGACGTCGGACAAGAGCTTTTTCAAGGGATCAACTGCAGGTACTGGACGGTTCATGAAGCGGTCCAATAGAGTCATGGTGTTCACCCTCCGCATTTTTGTCGATCGAATCATCGCCAGTGCCGAGGGTGGAATTGATGCGACAAGACATGTTTAACCGGCGGCTACGAATTAAGGTAAGGGAAACCTGGAGAATGATCAATTGAATGCGGGGGAATTACAAGAAAAATGTCGGGTGAATTCTGGGGTGAAGAATGAATGACGTTAGACTTTTGTCGATCATGGCTCAGTTCCGCATTGGAGTAAGACCAGGGGATGAGGAATTGGCAATTCGGATTCGTGCGCATGGGAGAGCTTTGGAGCTTGTGTGGACTCACGTCGTATTCTTCCAGATTTCCCCCATAAACTACTCGGTATTATTCCCTGGATTGAGTTTAGTTTTCGGCGTGAAAAATGTTTATTATTCCTCCACGAATTAAAGCCTGTAAACTTGACCGGTTCATCAGATGATCGCCGGCTAAAATGGTCCAAGTCGCACGATTGAACAGTAATGCAAAAAGTCACTGACAAATATAATTCAATCACATAAAGAACAATGCGCACCAATTGTTGATGTCGTAATCATACTAGTATTCTATTGATCTAGTTGTCTATCAAAAATGTCGTCAAACATAAACGCAAACGCTTTCTTTCGCTTCCCAATCTAAAATCCAATTGCCCATTTATTCATCGCCCTGTTCCAAGTGGTCGGCCTTCTCCTTGCTAGCGAGGAATTGCTGGGGAGTTTCGCGAGGTCGGTTCTTGGCGAACTTGACAGTCGAGAAAACTGAAGGCGACTCCTTGAAGACGAGCTCAATCTCCTCAAGGCTACGACCCATGGTCTCGGGGAAGAAGAGGTACACCGAGATGGGAACACAAGCGGCGATGACAGCGTACACGATGTAGTACTGCCAGCCGATGGTGTTGAGAGCGACGGGAGTGACCATGACAACAATGAAGTTCCTGTGAGTTTGTTAGTGACTGATACAAAAGCCAAGACGAGAAGAAGAACTTACCATAGCCAATGGTTGGCAGTCGAGATGGAAGACATGGCCATACGAAGACGGATGGGCGCAACCTCGGTACAGTACAAGAAGTTGGCACCCAGGAAACCGATGGGGACGAAGGTGTTGTAGAGGTAGATGAAGCAAGCAGCAGCGATCATGGCAGGCTCGTTCTCGGGTCCGAAAGAGGTGGTGATGGCGAGAGCGATCATGCAAGCCGACATACCAACACCGCTGATGATGAAGACCACGCGACGACCGAATCGATCGATGGTGAAGAAGGCGATGAACGAAGCGGCGAACTTCCATGTCAGAGCACCACCAGTGAGAGCCTTGGATGTCTCAGCGTCGAGGCCAAGGTTCTTCTGGAAGAGGACGTTGGCGTAGACACTGACAAGGTTGGAACCACTCATCTGCTGGTAGAACTGAAGAAGGATGCAAAGAGCGAAGCGGTAGAGGAGCTTGTCGTCGCCCATCTTGAGCATGTCACCAAGACGAGCAGCCTTGTCGGAGGTCTCTTCAAGGGAGTGTTCAATGCCAGCGACTTCGGCGAGGACTTCGGTGGAGTCGATGGGGAGACCGCGGAGGGCAGCGACGGCATGACGGGCTTCTTCGGATCGGTTCTTAAGGACGAGCCATCGGGGACTCTCGGGGAAGCAGTAGATGGAGGCCATGAGGATGAGGGAGAAGAGGATGGCGATGGCGATCGGGGGTCTCCATGTGACAGAGCCATGCTCGAACTCGAAGAAGCCAAGGTTGATCCAAGACTCGAGGACGTATCCAAGGCAGATGAAGAGACCAGTGAGGACAACCTGTCGACCACGGTTCACGGCGGCCGAAGTCTCACTCTGCCAGACAGGAACGATGGAACTCAATTGACCGATACCCAAACCGATAATAACACGACCGACAATGAACTGCGCAAGACCGAAAGACGAAGCCTCGAGGATTTCTCCAATCAAGGAGCAAACGGCAGCAGCGAAGATGACATTGCGACGACCGAACTTGTCACCAGTCCACGAGCAAGACAACGAACCGATAAGAGCACCAATAACAAAGGTAGCAACGACAAAGCCTTGGAGTGTGGACTTTGCGCTCTTCTCAGCACCCTCTGAGTTGACGGTGTCGATCTCGGGAAATGTCTTGACCCAATCCTCCTCTGTGAGAAGACCACCAATGCCAGCTTGGTTGTAGCCGAAGAGGATGAAAGAGGGCGCGACGATGGCGGCGATTTGGAGGATGGCCAGGGACTTGCCGCTGGTTCCAAGGTAGGTTGGTACGCTCATCTTGACAATTTGTGATGGGGTATACAAAACAAAGAGCGATAAGGTAATACTAGAAACAACAATGGCGAAATGGGGAGTGGTTCTTTATACCCAGATTGTCAAAACTTCAGAGTTGGAGCTAAGAGTGTCGTTCTTGCGGAGCCCCATGGGACTCAATCTCAAATCACGGAGGCCAAATGCCCCGTATGTGGGGTTTTAGTTTATGAGAGTAATGAATGAAACGTAAGAAAGAAACCATTGTTTTTTTTGTCAATTTGTTATCTTGTTTTTCGTAGACTGGGATTTGCCATTATCGTGTTGTTGAAAAGTGAAGTCTAAACGGCTATTACGGCACGGTCTCTTTTCGGTGGCTTCACTAATTTATGGGGAATTGGGTCCGTGAGTCTCCGCTTTCGTCATTTTCGCGACTCGCGAGTTGGAGAAAAAAAGTGGAAAATCACTCAGACTCGAGAGACGAGAAGTGTCGGAGTAACCTGAAGAGGAATTTCTTGCTCGAAAAGAACTGGGCTGTAGGGCAGTTTGAGGCTCATTCCCACTGAACCTGGACCTGCATCTACGGCAGTGAAAGACATGGGGGGTCCTTGTTGAGGATATCCAGTTAATTACTAAGATAAATGCGACATGAAAGAATGGATGACCGTTATTGTCAATCTGTCCGTGTTGTAGAGATGACAGTAAAGTTCACATCGTGTACTGACTCGTAAACGTGCCGCGGGAATTAATTCCTTCTCGAAGGTTTCCAAAACGAAAACCGTTCGGCCAGGAACTGTCGATCTTACCCCTGTTGGCCACGAGTCTTGGCCGATTTATCCGTCTTGGAGGAGCGGCAGTTAAAGATGATTAATCCGTGACATCACTCCAAAAAAACATTCATGATCAAATGTCTCTTTGTCTACCCCAATTGACTGATTTGACCAAGTGAAATGATTCATTTAATTGTTATTACAAACATTACAGTGGAATCGTCAAAAAACTGGGTAATTTGGGGAAAACGGCCAACTTTTCGGGGAAATTGGAGACTTGTAACCAACGAAACACGGCGAATTAATAAAATTGTGGGAAACTCGAAAGACCCTTTCGCCTTTTTCCCCTCATTTCTGGGGGATATTAAGCTCATGAGATAGGTCCATGTTCGTGATGTATCCCCATATTTCCCATTTCGCCTCAACAAAACAGAGAAAAACTTGAGCGATCCACTGTCCCGCGGTCAGACTTTCCAAGGATGGATTTGGGGGAGGTTGGCTCGGATATCCGTTACTGGAGATAACTTCAACTACCGGACTTAGGCTTTCCCCTCATTCTCCAAGAAATCTGGCCAACCGTGCTTTTTTTTTTTCTTCTCACGGGAGAGAAAAGTGACCCCCACGGACCACCACAACACGACAGTTAGCACTCAACGTTACATGCCGGCTCGGTTCGCCCGCTTCCCGATTATTAAACTGCAGGTCAGAATCATGCAAAGGTCTCTCGTGATTTTTGGAGTAATTCTGCTGCCTGACATTGACCTCCACTCCGCTACATGAACTTCTGATAAGTGTTCGTGACCGCCAGATTCGTGTATCGGCTTGCTATTTTGGTCTGTCGGAGGAATTGAGGTTTGTCCATAACAACACCGTATCACGGCCGAGATAATGTAAAGAAAAGGAGATTCTCGCTTCATGAGATGCATTGTTTTGTGTTTTGGATATTAATTGACCGAATGGTATGCTGCATGCGAGAAGTCGCGTCTGATGATGGCGAGTTTTCACCGAGACGTGTTTGGTGGTGGTCAATGTGACGACAGATTGAGACAACAAACTTCATTGACAACAATAAGCATAAATTAATCTCTGCATAAGCTTCAGAAAGGATCGCCCTGTTTGTTCTCGAAGTCTGAACAATGGATTCACTGACAGAACCAATTCAACATGAGGAATTGTTCCATTTACTTGAGATTCTAGTACCTCACAACAGTGGAATTTTGAGCCAATGACCAGTCGCATGGATGTTGTTGATGGAGTTCCCCATCTCTCCTCGCTTCCAGCCGCCGGATAAGACTTTACCCAAGCGGAGTACTCGACAAGTTTCGGCTAGCCATATTGAGCTGGTCATGGAGTTTCTCTTTCAGGTTAGCTAGTCCATGGAGAAACCGGATTTCCTTGATTCAATCTTCCCATGGACGTTGGAATCTCACATCAAGTGACTTGACTGTTCTTGCCACTATCGCCGAATTTGCAGCATTCTGCCATCAGGAGTATTACCTTCATCGCGTCGATTTTCCAAGGATTACCAGATAATGCTTCAATTGAGCAGTGTGTTATTGGACAACGAGTTCGAATCTTCAATTACATAATAATAAAAATAAATAGAAAATAGATCTATAGCAGTACACTTCCAGTAATTGAACAGTTTGTCATTAAGTGTTGTTTCCAATGTCGGCATTGTCAATTCAGCATGGTAGTGATGGAAGGTCAAATGGGTGGGAAGACAAGGGGAATGAAGCTCGCGATGATAGAAGTTGACATAAATAACTACTCACTTCACCGACTTGCAACACGTTATCTGTCCGACTAGAATTTGTCACCCGAAAGTATCCCGGTGTTGTCCCGACCCATCCGCCGAGTCAAATGGCGGCGGGCCGGAGTCTCTGCCTCTAAGGTGTAGGTTAGCTCCCCAGCCAACAGAGATGACATGGCAATTGAGCAATGCAGTCTGCATTTCATTCCTTTTGACCCAATATGCTTGTTTCAAAATCGGATAATTGACATCAAACAGCCTGGTGTTCCATTCATGCGCCCGGAGACGGATGATTGACGAGATAATGCAATCGTGCGACAAAAGTAAATTCCACCTCTTCTGCAGAGGAGGCTTACGGGACAAATAAACCTTATTGACCACTGTAGCAAAGCATCACTCCAATGCTCAACCCGATTCCATGGTTCAGCTCTTGTTTGTGTATTTCCCTTGTCACGCTCTTCAAAAATAAATGTACATCTCTTCAATTCCTAATTTTCCCCTACAATTAAGTCAGATCGCTGTCGCCCATTGTGACCAAGTTGTCAATTGATGGTGCATGAGCTTATCGCTTATCGGGGCACTCACTACTGAAACCAACAAGCAAACGTACAACGGTACCGATTGACCTGGGTGAAAACACCACAACCAAGCTGTATTCTCAATTCTCCACGCTTGAGAGGCAGATTGACATGTCTATCAATTGTTAAGCATTTGTTAATAACTTGTCATGATCATCCCAAGTTGCTGTTCTCGCCCACTGTCAGCACCAACGCGTAGCCAATCACGTTTTTGAGGACATTATTCAGCCGATGACCAGTTTCTGCTGATGAGAGTATTGATTGGTCCGCCGTGTAAGACAAGGCCCATATTTCCCAAAAGGAACACCGCTTGCCCAAAGGAGTAACCGGAGCTTAAAAATCACAGGATCGTGAACCTTGTGAACCACATCAACAAGTAGAGGCAGATAAAGTATAAAGCTACTGGATAGAAAGAAAATAGATCAAATCATTCACTACCCTAACAGTTTCTCATTGACTTCTACTCGCAACATCAACAACATGCGATTCTTCAAAATTACCTTGGCTTCTTTGGTCTCTGTCGCAACAGCTCTTTCTTCCTTCGACACGTGGGCTCATGGACGTGTTGCTCTGAACGACGTCAGCATTCATTTCAGATATGCTGGCTCAGGTCCCCCGCTACTTCTCGTCCACGGAAACCCCCAACACAGCCTGACATGGCAGTTCATCGGTCCCATACTCGCCCAGAACTACACTGTTATTGCACCAGATAACCGTGGCGCTGGTGACTCGAGCATTCCTCCGGATGGGGACTATACTGCAGCTGCTTCAGCTGAAGACCTCAAAGGTGTGCTGGACTTTTTGAACATCACATCTGCATATGTCTTTGCTCACGACAAGGGAGTCGGCATGGCAACTGCTCTAGCCATCAAATACCCCAATGTAGTCAAGAGACTTGCACTGGCTGAGTACCCTCTTCCAGGCTTTGGATATGAGCAATCGTCAAACCCAGCTGCCTATTGGGACCTCTACCAGAACTGGCAACTGGCATTCTTCCAAGTCACTGACCTCGCCGAGTTTCTCATGTCGGGTAAAGAGAAACAGTTCCTGCAATGGTACTTCTACCACGGTAGTTACTCCGGAGTCGAGAGTTTCAGCGAGGAGACTGTCAACAGGTACACAAGCAGTATCTCGAAACCGGGATTCCTGAGAGCCATGCTGGGACCCTTTTCCGCCACGACTGTCTTCAAGGATGCAGAGTTCTTCAAGACTTCGTTGAATGAGACTAAGTTGGATGTTCCACTCCTTGGAATGGGTGGCGAGGCAAGTCTTGGACTTCAATCTCTTATTCAAGACTCATTTGAACCAATCTCTACGAATGTTGAGATTGATGTTATTCCAAAAGCTGGACACTGGATTGGTAAGTTCAAGCTCATGCACTTAAAGAAAACATGTGATTAACTATTCACTAGCGGACGAGAACCCGAAATGGACGGCGAAGCGTGTCGCCAAGTTTTTCCAAGATGGGGATGAGAGTCCCAAGGAGGTTGACCTGGCTTATTTGGATGACATGGTAACTTTGGATGTTGGATACTTTGGTACAAGGAGGAACTTTAAACTTGGATCCCAGTGACCAAATGGGTCAGTCATGGCGTATTGTCAAGAGCAGAAATGAACTTTCATGGAGAACCAAATAATTAAGATGTGCATTTGGCAGATAAATACTTTATAAAAGTGTCTTATACGTACAAGTTATATGTTTTTGCAAAATGTTCCAGTCTTATTCCTCCTTAGCCTTCATCATCCTCTCCGTATACTCAGAACCAACCTTGAACCACCATGCACCAATTAGGATTGCCAGGCCACCCACAACAACGCAGGTATAGTTCATGTTTGTAGCCTCAACGGGCATGACATACGGGAAGGAGAAAAAGAT
This sequence comes from Fusarium venenatum, assembly GCF_020744135.1. NCBI lineage: Eukaryota > Fungi > Ascomycota > Sordariomycetes > Hypocreales > Nectriaceae > Fusarium > Fusarium venenatum. Next base: position 305,985 of record NW_027072131.1, read on the forward strand.
AATTGCAAATGTAAGCCAGCACACCGTAACAGTGTTTACAATGGGACCAATTGTTGGACCCATGTGGAACGCCCCCTTATGCATGTTCCTCCTGCCGGTAAGCAAGTTAGTAAGAATAGGGAACATATAAGAGATGTTGTTGATGGTGACAGCAGTGCCCAGAAGGGAGTTAAATGCTGTTGAGGAGCCGAGATACAAGCATCCCAGAGCTGCAATGACAGCCGTGACAGCCAGCTGGGAATTGAAGGGAATCTTCAAGCTTGAGTGAACCTTGGACCAGCTAAAGGACGGTTAGTTAGGGCGCTATCAGGCTATGTTGTTGATTGACTTACACCTTGGAGAACGGAATTGCTCCATCTCGGGAAAAGGCCCAGAAGATTCGACCAGTACTTAGCTGCGAGCTAATGACGCAAGGACCAAGAGCGATGAAAAGGATGAATAAAAGACCAAACGCACCGCCAGTCTTCTGGGTGACTTGACGGAAAAGTTCTGCGAGTGGCATTCCGGTGTTGCCCGAGGTTAGCTGGTCGAAATCCTGGATCGAGAACATGAGGCTGATCAAGTAGGTCAGGCCAGTGCAAAATGCGATAATCAGGGTAATAGCGATGGCCAAGGGAGCATTCTTTGAAGGCTGGAGATTGGTTAGCTTTTAATTATGCATTCTTTACGGTGGGAAAACATACGTTGGGCATTTCTTCCGTAATGTGTGTCACTCCATCGAGACCACCAAGAGAGTACAAAGGATTGACCAAACCAGTAATGAAGCAAATGCCGTTATTTTGCCAACCCGTTGTATTGATCCAGGTCCTGAACACGAATTCAGGATCACGGTGTATCGGGGCACATGCAACCACAGTGACTAATACAACAAGCCAGCCGATTTGTAAGTAGAAGAGCGAGAACTTGTTCAAGGCAGGAATGATCTTGTTCCCAAACATGACAACGCCAGCGGTTAGTAGGTTCAAGCCTTGGTAGACAATAAAGGTTTGCCAGGCCTTGATTTCGAGGTCGGCCTTGTACAGAGCGATTAATGCCATCAAGATTTGCGCATAGATGATGTTGGTAGATGCAGTTGTAAATATCCCTGGTCTTTGTTAGCGGGCTAAAACTTTCTCGTTATCCGGAGATGACTTACAGCCGAGAACACTGAACCATCCCGTGAGGAAGCTCAAGATGCCAGTTCCTCTTCTCGGCGCAACGGCTGCAATCCAATGATACATGCCGCCTTCAGTAGGGTAGGACGAAACAAATTCAGCAAGTGAGGCACCTAGAAAGCATTGCAAAATTGTCACCAGAATAAACCCATAGATCACTGCACCGGGGCCTCCAGCTCCTATCTCAGTGATCAGGCCAAGACCCAGTCCCGTCCACGAGATAGTTGTCGTAGAGGCAAGACCGATCAAGCTTAGAGTGCTGAAATGTCGGTTCAGCTCTTGTGTATGGCCTGAGTCCAACAGTTAGCAAGACTGCTGTACGAGGAAACAGGAATCATGTAACAAACCCATTTGCGCCAGGCGCAACTCATCGGCATTTATCTCGGCTTTTGTCTCCGAGACATCCATGCTCCTTTTCAGGCTTGAGACGCCTTCGTCTTGTGGAATGGCCATTCTCAATTAAGTGGATTGATGAGTTTCTGGCCCGAGTTGTGCTTTGCAATATGCCAAGCCAGCCATCAGCTTTGGAGGTTTCACCATATTCTGGGGTCACGCGAGATATAAGCAAATCCATGGTTCTCATGAGAGCGAATAAGCTTAATCCTTGAACGATAGCTTATCGGTTAGTCGGCACAGTGCTCACATGTCGTGTGAGCATTTCAGATCGAGAGTGGGCCAATACAACTCCGGTATCTCTGTTTCTTCCAATGATAGCGATAACCCAGATGCGAGTAACGTGACATTGTGCAAGGTAAGAGGCACTATAACCGGTCAAGTCCGGACCGGACTAGCTTGATTGCCGGTAAAGCCCGGGTTACATGCCTGTTGAGATACAACCAAGAGATTGATTCCTAGAGCTAGGATAGATAAGTGTTGTTACCCCGCATAACTCATTTACTGTTGTTATACCCTCGCCCTGTTCAGAACTACATCCAATGCACTTCGATCTCACAACAATGTCATCATACCATAAAGTGTGGGAAGCACCACTATGAAACTGCGACAAAACATCACTGAGTTTTGCATTTGGCAGATAAATACTCTGGTAAAATAGATACAAAGAAGTGTTGCACCCGGCAACGTCCTAATCCAATCCTATATACATTCATTCTTTCAAAGCCTTTACTTCTTGACAGCGCATCCAATACGCTTAGAGCTGACAGCAATGTCATCGTACCAGAACGTGTTGGAAGCACCACTGTAAGACTCCCATCCAAAATAGACACCCTGGATCTTGGGCTTGGGGTTGCTGTTCTTCCATCCGTTGGTGTAAGAAGAAGGTGCGCTGGGCCTGTAGACGAGACCCTTGACAGGGTTGTCGTTGAGCCAGGTGGCAATGGTACCATCGGGGGAGAGGTGGTACTCAAGGCACTGCCACGTGTTGGCAGGGATGTTCTTGGAGGCGGCGATGCCATCGGGGGAGAGATCGGGGAGAGTAGCGTCGTCGGATTCGTGGTTGAACATGAGGATCTTGCTCTGGCCGCCGATGCGGAGGTGCTTGCCCTTGCCCTGAGCTGCGTCGGGCATTGTGATGAAGGTGACGTGGGAATCGTCGAGGGTCTTCTCAGACTTCCTAAACAGTTGTCAGTAGGTGAACGTCGTAACATCTTATCCAAGTTGTCTTACATCCAGGCTCTGACGTAGACATCACCGCTGGGAATGGCATCGGTGCCAAAGAACTTGTGTCCACAGAAGCCATTGGCGCCACCAGTGACCTTGATAGAGTTGGTACCACTGTGACCAGTTGTCTTGTCAAGGACAACCTTTCCACCCTGGTCGCAGTCAGGAGCATACGTAGGCCAAGCTACCTGATCCCAACCACTCTCAAAATCCTCAGCGACCTGGCCGAGAGTGAGAGGAAGCACAGAAAGTGCAGCAACAGCAATTTGACGAAGCATGATGAATTGAATATGTACTTGGAAGAATGGAAAAGGAATAAGAATCGAAAGTGAATAGAATACTAAAACAAAAGCCAAGCTGCCAAGGACAGGCCAAGAGATATATATAAAGAGTTTACAATGTTTTACGCGATAAATTACAGGCGATATTAGGGATTCACAGCTGAAACAGGGCGGCTCTTTGCTCAAGTCGTAATTGGACCATGCTGGGATGTTCCGGTTATTTCGGAATTGAATGCCCGCAATTACCTTGTCGGGCGCGGACGCTGGTCAACCTGAGACAGAAATGGTAGTTTTTCCACGGAGGGGTCTGAAACGAGAAATTTATCCGTCTCCGGTCTGGGCTTCTTTGGGATGACAGGACGATTTTGTAGTTGTTTATACCGCTTTTTGATCTGTCGTGACGTCTAGATGCACTTTTGTAGTATATGAAGTGAGTTATAATGAGTTATTCAAGACTGAAAAGGTAGAAATGCTTCATGGACGGATAGACGGGCTGCTGTCTAATTGACGGAGTTGTTTCTGATTAGATAAGATACGATAGGCGATAAGCTCCGATAAGAGCCGATAAGATCTAGTAGTGAGCGAACGTTGCGATAGAATATGATAAGGTATCACGATATTAATTAGCCCGATAAGACACAATCGATAAGACGCATTAAGATAAAATGTGACAAGACACAATACGACGGTGAGGCATTCAACTATTCCATTGACAATGCGTCTTTAGCAATTGAAGCAACAAACTAAGGTATAATAATACAGTGGTAGATAAAGAATATTGAACATCACGTTCAGAATGGGCGTAGTATAAAACGATTAACTGGAACTGGGCTCTCGTTGCGGATTGTCGATGACTCTGTCCTTTTGGAACGGACTGACAATCCAGCTACCTTGCAGATAAAGGTTGTTGCGCGAATGGTGCTATAAATAGAGAGGTAGAGTCTATTCTACTGCTATAAGAAATGGCCTTTCGATTGAGATCATGTAGAGATGTCTATGTTGACATTGGCAATGGTGCCTTGCCCCGCGAAGATAAGACTTTCAAAAAAGAGATTGGAAATATCGAGTCAATAGAAACGCATGATAGAATAATAGGCAGACTTTATAAGTATGGCAGAGCGAAGGTCAGCAAGCGCTACGTTAAGGAGAAATAAAGATACGAAGCGACTCGCCTGTTCGTGGGCTTTCCGTTCTGTTGGAAGTGCCTGGGAAATACGCTTTCAATATCGATCTTGGACAATCTAAGAACAAAAGAGACTGACAAATGTAGCGAGTTTATAACATGGTTCTTCATTCACAACGACATAGTATCTCTCGCACTGTCCTAAATCAAGATCCAAGTAGCTTGACCCCTAAGATGATTGCTTCGCACCCTGCGTTTGTGATGTAACGAGAATCAAGGCAGTGACTTGAAACGTGTCCGTAGATGAAAGACTTAGAGTGAGTCACATTGTAGCGTAGTTTTACAAACAATAGTATGAGAAGTAAATGTCTTCAGATGAATAATTTGCTTACTACCCATGGCCATTCTTTAACTTCCATCACCCTCTGGCTTCATAAACAACCAATTTCGATTCGACATTCAGGAAGTCACTCCGTCACAACAATAAATCTAGAGAGCCTTCATAGCTTAGTGATAGTTCAACGTCAGAACATGCCAACCTCGACCAAGATCAACTATTTTAAAAAACGAGGACCGCCCAAAGTCATCCAAGTCGTGAGAGATGACCCAGTATGTTGCTAAGACCAACGAGACGTGGGTGATACTATTCAGCGCGGCATTGTACCAGGTGCTAATATACCGCTACCTATTGTTACTGTCATTGTGGCATGACCAATACCGACACCACTACTAGACCTAACAGTTCTACTACAACAGAGTCTGAACGGTGCCGCATTCGCTAATCCGTCAACAGTGCCATACCTCACCAGGATAGTGTCATATGCTTCGTAACTGATTGAGCAGAAGACAAGCGCGTCTTCCAGGATGAAATGGCCTTCTCAACCAGCGTGTGACTTCTTCCAGCTGTGAGTCTAACGTTTAATATTTGCTCCAAAGCCCGGGGCACTGACAATGAGGTATGCTTCCTCAGTCATGAAGCGAAAGCTCGCATCGGGACTGCCATTGTCACTGTCGAGAAACTCATCCTCGCCTCTTTTCTTCATCATTTGACGCTTCAAAAAAGGTTATCACATGGGCTATCAACACAACTCATTGAGAAAATAGTACAGTTCTTTCCTGTCAAGATCTGTCACACCTTTACAATTGGGATTAAGACACCAGGAGCGGTTGTAGCCAAACCCGAGACTGAGTCTAATACGCGCATGAGACCCAAATTTGCTGCTGAGAGGACACCACCATTAAATCCTCCCCTCAGTAGATGAACACACTAGCTCTAGATATATGAATGGTAGGGAAGATGATGTAGGGAGCTCCAACATCATTGGAGACCGCACTTTGGTTCGTTCCGGTCAGTAACTTCAAGGGTTAGTCAAGTCATAGTTAACCACCTGCTGTAGTCTTGTTGCTTACCGGGACAACAAGAGAAATATAGTTCAACGAGGATAAGCTTTTGCACTGAGTTTATCTCTATTACTGGTCATTGTGACATGCCGGTAGCACATCGGCCTCTTCGCCAAAAGCACGCTCGGCCATTCCATTACCAACCCATAGCTAATCCTACGTCGCCTTCTCGAAGAGTGCTTACACGACAGTTAGCGTAATCACAACGAGTGGGGTGGCTCTTTGTTACCGATGGTCACTCGCTCTTCCGCCCTGATGCATGGAGGACTTCTTCTGATATAGGTAGCAGATTCTTCCTCAGACACTCAGCAACGGAACTTAAAATTCTGCCATGGCCCTGTCGCGTTAACTTGTTCGTGCACAGGCTGTCGCGAACATCCACCAAGGTTTGGTCCTATTTACCTCCACGAACATGTCTGCATCTGACATGTGGAAAGCCAAACCTGATTGGGTTACAAGTAGTCCAGAGCAAGAGACATCTCCAAGACGAAAGGACTGGCTGTAGCTACCGAAGACCAATCCTGACCTGTGAAAAATGTTTCATGCGACTAGACATTTTCAATATAATTGGGCGAAGGTTCAGGTAAATCAGGCAATGTTTCAGCCAGGCAGTAGTCAATCAGGAAGGCAGATGACATATCGCCAGCATTGAGGCAGAAGTTGGGTATCAATCGGGCAAACTTGGGAGATGAGTGACTCGAGCGACTAATCACATGAGAGGAGGGAATAATCACGGTGCATCGAAAGTAGTTGTGTACAGTAGCCTAATTTGTAGGCTCCAGGATGCGAGACTTTTGGAAAGACCTGCAACTATGGCGTTTGCATACAGAGGTTAGTACGATACAAGCGATATCAAGTTTACAGTGATTCAGATAAATGAAACTTTACTACGAAAAGAAGAAAACATTATCCACTGATGAGTAAAGCACAATTAGAGATATAATTAAGACAGATTCTTATATATAATACCCTCATTACTGTTGCCATATGATACGATGTAGTTTTTTTCAACTCTGCTCCCAACTTCTGGATTCGCAGGTAATCGCAGGTATTTTCAACACCCTTGACCATGTTGAATCCGTGATTGGTCTATTTCCCCAACTTTGCTGCAAGGCTGACAGCAGCCCAAAATCCAAGCCTCTCATCTCTTGTGTTCCCCGCTTTGCTTACTACAACGGCCCCGAACGCTTACCAGAGACATAATGAGCGAACCCACAAGCCTTTGGGTAAAATCCCGCGAAGGTCTTCCAGAAGATGTCAAGAAGTGGCTTGACAGTGTCGAAAATGACACAAAACCTGGTTTAACAGCAACAGAGCATATTAATTGGCTCATCAACGAAACGGAACAAAAAAAGACAGAATTTGAGAAGACACGCCGTCTGTGTGTCATAGAAACGACGAGCCATCGATGGGATTTGTCAAAGTATTTCGACCGTATGGTTCGCTGGCTCAACAAGTTCAAGGCTATAGGAGATGTGGCGTCGTCTTTCGACCCTGTCCACGCCGCTCTTCCGTGGGCGGCTTTTCGATTCGTCTTGCAGGTATGAGACTTTATTGCTACGGTTATGCGGACTAACTTCCCCCACAGGCCATAGTGGCAGAGAAAGAGTATACAGAAAGTACCTTCGAACTTATGTCGTTAATCCCTCATTTTGTCATATCGGGACACGTTCTAGAAGTCGTCTATATAAACGATAAGAAGAATCTCGAAAACAACCATGATGTGTCATATCTGAGCCAGCAATGCGTCAAAAATTTGAGCGAAGAACTATTCAAGCTGTATTCGTCACTTTTGGTGGCACTTGAGTATTCCTACTCTTCATTCATGCTCAAGAAAGGGACGCGCAAGGTTATAGCACTGTTCAATTCATCTGAGCCCGTGGGTATCCTCAATGAGTTGAAAGCGCAATATCAGCAGGCCTTGGACTGTGGTCAAGATTGTGGGAGGATTCTTGCTTACAACTCATCCCACAAGTACTTGGGCTTGCTGGATGAGGTCAAACTTTCTATCGCACATCTAGAAGACCGTGTCTTGAAATCACTAGTCCGAATTGATGAGCAAGATCACTTAAGGGCTCTTGAAAAGATATCTACTATTCTTTTTCGAAGCCACCACGAGGAGGTCAAGAGAAAGAGGACTGGGGGTACTTGCGAATGGATCCTCAAGAAAGAGAAGTTCCTTGAGTGGGAAGGCAATGGTACAGCTCTTATGGTGTTATATGGCAATCGTAAGTAAGCAATTGTCTTATATTGTTAAACTCTAACAGCCTCTAGCTGGCGCGGGAAAGACCTTCCTAGTCTCCAAGGTGGTTGACTACTGTTGCCAGAATGCTCGACTTGATGAGGCAGTGGCTTACTTTTACTGCAAGCGTGATGAGCCGAACAGGAGAAATCCTCAAGACATCCTTCGCAGTATCCTGCGGCAACTGTCAACCCCAGTGAGGGAAGTGGAAAACGGAAAGATTCACCAAGCCTTGAAAGGGCTCCCTGATCGTCTCGAAACTAACGGTATGACCTTCGATATACCAACTTGCCAGAACCTGATTGAAACACTTATCGGTGACTACTCGAGAACCACTATCATTCTGGATGCTCTGGACGAGTGTGATAGGGACAGTCGAGTAGAGCTTATGAAGGCTGTTTCAGGTTTGCTGAAAGGCAGCAGCAAGATTCGAGTTTTCATATCGAGTCGAACTGATGATGATATACGACGTAACTTTCAAGACAAGCCTATCATCGAGATACAAGCCACTGACAATGAAGCCGACATAAGTTCATTTGTGCAAGATGAGCTGTCGCAAGACCCACGGTGGGACAGCCTGAATTCAGAGCTTCAGCAACAGATTAAAGCAATCTTCCATGATAAAAGCCATGGCATGTTCCAATGGGCAGCATTGCAGGTAAAGCAACTCTGTCAATCTACTGTTTGGAACCAATCAAGCATCAAAGCCCATACATCGAATGCGCCTAAAGGTCTCAGAGCGGCCTATGATGTTATCTGGGATCAAATAGGACAAAGAACCTCCCATGAAGAGCAACAGGCAAGACGAGCGATCAAATGGGTTCTTTGCGCCTTTCGACCCCTCGGAACTGCTGAACTGTCGAGGTTATTGCAAATCGATACAGATACTGATTACGTCGCACCAATCGAGCAGCTGACCAAAGATGACATTTTGGGTATCGGAGGCAACTTACTTATACACGATGACGAATTGGGAGTGTGGCGGTTTTGCCACTTATCAGCACGCGAGTACATCGAAGAACACCATTACGCCACGGTCGAAGCCCACCGCCATGCTGCCACTTCTTGCCTGAGAATACTGCTTCAGTCCTCGTCGACCGAAGCTAAGGACCCGCGGAATATTGAGCCTCATGAACCCTACATTCGGCATATTGCAGGCGATGTTGAACGTGGAACGTCGTCAAATTGGGACCACAACTTAGACGACTATGTTCTCTGCGAGGCCCTTCATCACGCGGGTCAAGCCGATTCGCCATCGAGTGAATCCAATCAATTAGCTTCTCTGCTAAGGGAGTTCTTCGGGTCGATCGAAACCGAAAGTCCTGTTTTTTGGTGCTGGAAGAATCACCGCCGGGCTTTGTTGAAGCGCAAGTCTTACGCTCCTTCATGTTACATGTCGTTGCAGCTTCTGGCCGTTCGTTCAAGGTCTTCGCCATTAGAAGTTGCAGCTGTCTTTGGACTTTTTCATTTGCTTAGGACCTGGTGGAACGAATTAAGTTCGAAGTCCAGTGATGCAGCTGACGAGGGCCCGTCATTGCTTTCTTTGGCCATCGAATTCCGACATGAACGCATCTGGAGATTCCTTTTGGACAGAAATGTGAAAGCTGAATCCTGCCCACTCCGCCCTTTGAAAGTTGCAATTAGAGCAAACTATCTACCTGCACTGGATGCACTTATCGAGGCAGGATTTGACGTAAATGATGTTGATCTGAACCCGCCACTTGCCAGGCTGTTACAGCGAGTCGTGGAGCCCGAAGTGGACACAGCACTTAAGAGTGCTTTAAAATGGTCAACTGATGGGACCAAAAAGACTGTTTTGCGAAAGCTTCTTGATAGAGGAGCGAGTGTGAGTTTGCGGACTCGACACGGGAGCGCTCTTGAGTTTGCAATCAGGACGTCAACTGAGGATATTGTGCGTATGTTACTCGATGCTACTACACAATTGTGTGATCTCACAAACCTACTATACTTTGCAGCTCACAATAGTAGGGAGAACTTCATTCCCCTGCTAGTTGAGCTGGGTGCCGACGTCAACAAGCGAGTGGAAGGACGGACGGCACTCATAGAGGCATTGGAGCGAGGAAATATGCCAAGTGTGTGGTCGTTGCTAGATTTGGGAGCCAGAATAGACTTCAGCTACCGGGAAGACCGAGAAGCAGCCACGAATGTCCACAACTCTGACGAAGTCATCGACAGACTTGAGACGTTCGTACTGGCAGGCGCAGATCTTAATGCCAACGATGGCAAAGAAACAGTCTTGCTTTCAGGTCTTTCTTACCCCAACATATTTGACTACGACTACAAAACGATTGTTCATTGGGCTATAAATAATGGGGCTGATATAAATCAGATTCTTCCCGCGTCCGCGCTTCCTACGCTTTTGTGTGCTGCAGCGGCAAAGTCCACGGCAGACGTGGTGGAAAGTCTGCTTGGTGCGGGAGCAGATCCAGCTCTCAATTTGGACTTCGGTTTTGGAAGCGCATTGGTTGCTGCTGCGTTCCATGGACAGGACGAGACATGTCGTCTTTTGCTCGATGAGCAAGGAGTTGATGTTAATCAGCGCTACCATTGTTTTTTCTCAAACGCCTTATATGCTACTATCATGGGTCATTTGGACTATCTCGATATGGACGAGGGGGATAAGGAGTACGAGATCTGGGATTTGGAAAGCCGCTTAGGATACACCGTTGAGTCTCCTGAGCATCACGCAGTCATGCAAGTATTATTTGAGAAGGGCCTGCATCTCTACCTACCGATATATAAATCACTTGAAGCGTTGGCTCCTTTACTCGATCTTGGGTCAAGTAGGTATGTGATCGGAGAGTGTTGCTTTATGAACGACACAGTCTATCAAAGCGGCCTACCTAGTTCATGGTTCTTCATAATATGGGAACTACACTCTATCAAAGGCGTTAAGAGCCATTTGCATTCACTACTACGTCAGTGGTACTTCCCTGGAGATTTGACACCAGGATCAAGGGTTTTGGCGAAAGTGAAGAGGGCCTTCAAACACAGACCTGACTATATTGTTATGATCTCCTTACAAAAGTATCACTCGCAGCTGAGCGTTTTTACAATACCATCCAAACGCCCTAGTGTCAATTTTGACTTCAAAGATCGTCAGTGGAAGGCTTACACTCCTCTTGAATTCGGTGGTGTCGACTTTACCCAGGACCCTATTTGGTCTTCCCGAGACGGCATTTCAAGTCGAAAGACCATACCTTCACTAGAAAGTTCTCAGACGAATAGCACAAAGCAGCACGGAAGTTTGGTATCTTGGCTTCTGTCTCTATTCGTTGTTGGTTGTTTGACATTTATCCTCAGTCTAGCTAACGAGCGACTTTGACATGAGCTATCCAAGATAGACATTAACATAGAGAAGGATAATTTCACGTGTACAAATAAAAATATGAAACTGACTCTTACGAATGAGACCTCTTCCAATCACTCGATGCCGATGTTCTGCGCGCTATCGACACCACTTTTCCCTTTCTGACCTGGCTTCCTGTGGATGTCCTGGCTACTCGCCGGTCACCGACGAATGAATGAACATCATTGGCCTTCAGTTCCTCAATACCGACCGCCGAGCACCGAGCTTCGGCAAGCTTGTCTTAATGCCCGCTGAGAAGTTCTGGCATGAATCGACCATTTATCCTGGCTCGGCATTTTCGCTCTGGGCCAACTTCGTTTCGCACCCATGAAAATTGGCTAGTATTGTTTGTGACATCAAAGGTCTAAGGTCCTATGTCTTTGTTGGGCCCTCTTTTCGCTTCTGAAGGATAAGAATGCTCTCAAGCTTCAAAAAAAAAAAAAAAAAAAAAAAAAAAAAAAAAAAAAAACTTGTATTCGCTGACAGATTGAGCAGGGCAGAAAGCCACTACGCTTGAAGAAAGTAAAATGAAAAGCCTAGGAAGTCTGATCGGAATGGTATAAGATCGCCTAAAAATCTAGCCTATCGTGTCCCCTATGGTCAATTCCTCTGGTATTCTGAGACGACATTCAGTAAAGTTCCTATCATACCAATGCAAGCCTAAACGGCTACACATACAATAATGAAGCTTGATTTGTTATAGGCAGTCCCGGCTAATAACGTTGGTGGCAGGCCTTGCCAGACGTTGGGTTGAATAACAATATAGAAGTGGAGGTCTTGACCTTGATTAGACATGCAAGGCTTGTGGGATCAGGAATGTGACGGATTCATATCAGAAACGACTAGTTATTTTTTGTAAATGGTGATAGGTAAACGAGTCGTCCCATCTACGTTATTAGAAATATCTCTATAAGGTTACATCAACAACTGCGAGTACAAACCCAGGATGATATAGTGTTTCATGATTCCTCAGGTTGTCTTGGTTATGTAATCTTGACTTCGCTCAGTCATACTGTAGCCAAAATGTTGTCCCATTGCATGACCACGATAACGATCATCAACATAGCGTAGCATGGGTAAAGGGGCTCTAAATTGTAGCCTCAACCGACATATTTGCAGAGACATGGATGAATACATGAAACATTGTCTTAGACTCAGGTGTTTATGTCTGAAGTAATCAACACAGAAGACCTAATAACCTGCCGTAAACCGGGTGATATCATTGTTCAATTTCGTGAGAAACCGCAGTACTGGGCTACCCCTTAGAGATCTGGAGCAAAGAATGTTGAAGAATATTCCTGGCACTGCTTTATGGAAATTCTACAAGACAATGATCGTTGAACAGAAGTGATATTGGTGTCTTTTCCAGCTGTATATATGCATTCAACCCAAATGATCTCCTTCTCTGGCAACCAAGAGCTGATGTTGTGTACTAGAGTCTGGCCCAATACCTTCTTATCACATGCATGAGTCTCTTATATCGAAGCGACGACAGAAAAAGAACTAGACCTAACACGGGCAGTGCAACTGCAAAGTAAGCCCAGAAGTGTTCATTGCCAGGTAAGAACTCTTCAGACATACTGAACAGGCTCGCAACCCAAGCCAAAGGAATGAAAATCAACGCTATGTAGGTCAGGCGCCTAACGCTGACAGCCTCGATAATAGAGCGGCGTGAATCGAGGAGTTGGACCATAGACGTGGCTATGGAGACCATCTGTTCAAGAGATTGACCATAGTCCTGCAGTTGCTCTCGAAGATAATTTATATCCTTTTGAACTGAAATCCATTTATGTGTATCACTTTCATGCTCTCCCCACCGGCTCACATACTCTGAAAGAAGCCACAGTTTATGCCGGCTTTGCTTGCAGCGACGGCGCCATCGTTGAAGGTCGACTAGATCCTCGTCATGTAGTCGGGCTTCCATATTCCGAAGAGAGTACTCGTAGTACTTGGAGAAACGACTTGTCAAGTGGGTGTATAAGTTCCACTCTGAAAGAACAATCCGTATAGGATAGTAGCTGAGACTAAGAATGCTGGGTTGACCAAGGAGCCGCTGTGTAGAGAAGTAGTGAACTAGACTGTCAAGCATCAACGTCTTGTCCCAACCACAATCTGTCTGGCCACCTGCGAAATACGAGAAGGGCGGCGATGGTTGAAAGTCCTCAAACCCTGAGTACAGGGCTTTGGCCTGATATCCTAGATTTTGCTTTGGCCCAGAGGCCTCGAGCACATAGCTGATAGGACGGTCAACGAGGAACAAGCCTTGTTCTGTCAGATGACACTTCGCGCCAATATCATACGGAGCATTTACCAATGGAGGAGCTTCCGGTGGATTTGAAGAAGATAGAACAGCTTGCACGAGCTAGAGCCAGCTGTGTACCTGACAACGGGGCCAGACGGCGAACATTTCGAGGAACGTTTGAGTCGGTCTTCAGCGCATATGAACTGTCTTTAAAGAGCTCAGAACTGCCCAAGCTCAGTATATGTTGGTAATGTAGATGCAGGTAGGGCTTTTCAGAGATTAGAGACGGCAGAATCGCAAGCGCTGGCGGTGGTGGTTGCTTTTCTAAATCCTTGAAGTCTGTGATAACATAATCGGAAAAGAACAATGGATCGATGTCTAAAGACGGTCCAATCTGCTTGATAATAGCGGGAGTAATATTCTCGATGAATAGAAGCCGCGTGACGTTTGCAGGAATGGTAGTTGTTAGTTGTACACACTGCTGCTCTGTTGCTGATATTGGTTTTGAGGACCCTTGTAAGGCCTGATCTGCTGGGAAATCAATAAAGAAGATCCGACTTGGGCTATTTGCTGGCTTCTTGAGGTGCTGCGAAAGTCCCGATATGCATGGGTTGCGATACACACAATGCTCCACAAAGTCGACGTAGGACGAATTGGCCATTCCGGTAGTTTAAGAGAGTTAAAAGATTGGAGTCTGTTACAAAATTTTGCTATTGAGCTTGCATCTTTTCAATGACTGAGAACCGCAACTCTAGTCTATTTGGAGTGTTTTGACCAAATAAATAACCGTTGTCAAATGATGGCTGCCTAACAACTGCCCAATGAGGCTTATGTCATGGTCTCGACATTTCATTGGCAGCCTCGTTTGCGACAAGGACACAGCCGACACAGAAACTAGGCTGTGGGCGTGTTGAAAATACGAATTTTCGAGCGGGGTTTGCTTACCATGCATGATGACTTTCTGATCTTCAGCTTTCCCCTCGTCAACAACCATCGCGCACAAATCCGTGGCACTTTCATTATCAAGTTCGCTCCCAGACCTCTTCCTTTTCACTCAACTTACTGGTTCATCTAGCTTAAGCACAATGAATCAGACACCAGAGTAGGCTATAAACCACAAGACCCGCGACGGATTCCTTATTGGATACATCAAAGAATGAACTGATGTAGTTCAAAGCGGCGACAATATAGAAGACGTGTATCGTTGTAAAGATCGACAACCTTGCCGTCCTAATCAAGTCTATTGTTAATTCCCCTTGTCTTTACTATCCGCCCTATGACCAGCATGTAGATTGAGCCTAAGTGGTCGGGAGAGTGTGCCAGAAGTTTACTATATGTACTAAAAGTAGGCCGGCGAAACATAATTAAAAGATCTCATCTGCAATCTAGTCCGACAGAAAAGGTACTCAAGCTAACCGGATGGGATTCTGCAGCACTATAAAGGTCTGTTAACGCCCTTGAAGGCACTCAAAGAATCTTTGCTATGGATTATTTGTCCGGCTGTGCATTCCTTGATAGAATCCTGGCATATGACTAGCCTAGTCGTGGAAGTCCCCAAGCGCTTTCAGTTCACTCGAGTGTTCGATCAAATGGTTTGGATTATTGGTAGTTCCGATGATGTGGATTTTATTTAGCTCCACGTTTGGCGTTTCACAGTATAATATCGAAGGAATACCAGGAAGCCCGTGATAACTGCCCATGCCAGCAGCCGCGACTGTTGTAAATTCAGCACCATGATATATCTGCTCTGACATTATGATCAAGGAGAGCTTGCACAACAAACCACAGATATCGATGGCTAATTTTATTTGCTCCTATTTAGGAATCCAAAGATTTTCAGATAGGCCTGACGAGGCCTGACGGTAAAATTCTTTGAAGCACAAGCGCTCCAACTTGGCGAGCGTTCTAATTTATTGCCTGGGCTCCCTTCTTAACCTATGCAAATAATACTGAGATAAAATAACTCTATGTCCTCTACCTGATTTATTGTCTATAGGATACGAGCTTTTATTGCCCGGTAAGGGATATTACTGTTGTATTAGCTTCTAAATTTAGTTTAGAGTAAAATAACTGCAAACATGCAAGCTTTAGGCTAGCAACGAGACATTCTCATGGCGGTGTAGATGACACGCATGAATACGGGGAGAGACGTTTATGTTAAGGCGAAGTGAGCCTAAACGTCTTTGACCTGGATTTGTTCTATGAGACAGTTCAATGTGGTAAGATCTACATGATTAATTTATTTATCGAGTGAGCAGCTGATTCGGATCGCGTTTGCCGACCTGACATTATGGAAGCGACTATATTGGCTTATCTGGAGGTGATATTAATTTACTTGGTCGTGCCGTAGTTGAGCTATTTTCCCGTTTTGTTGGGATGATAATACCTATCAAGCTCTCGTTCCTTAGGCTTACAATTCGAAATTTATCTGCTTAGGCATAGTCTAATTTTCAGTTGGCTCTCCACGCTTTACCTCAATGATCATTATGGCTGACTGAATAGAAATATTATTCGTTGTCTACTGTATCCGTTCAGTCATTGCAGTAAGAACTATTAGGAAGACTGCAGTTGTTACGCGGTGGAATAATGAGTAGACAGGAAGTCTTGTCAGCAGATGCGGCGCCGTGATTGGTTTAGTTTCCGATCACGTGCAAGAAGGCTCAGTTCAACGAAATAACTCCCGGCTTCCTACTAGACAAATAAAATCAAGGCACATGAAATCCCCTCCGCCATGCTCTATTCTGAGAGAACAACTGCTGATAATAACTCTCGTGTCTGCTCTTTACGTAGTGCTTTTTTCGCAAAAAACTTCAGAGTACGCATAAAAGCGGGTGCATATTCGGACGCTAATTCTGTATCCGGGGTCGTCATCCAAGCCGAGAGATGTCCGATGCGGGGTACCATGCTGGAATACCGGCGCTACCATTAACATCGACAAAGTACCAAGGATTTTCGTAATTTCATGAAATGTTTCTCGGGTAGAAGAATGGATTACCAATTTTCTTACGTGAAGTCATTTAAATAAAAAGAAGAGAATCAAGATTCCACAAGCCATCCAATCGACAGTGTCATTGCTGAGAATGTATATCGCAGCTATCAATATGGGGGCAGAGAGTGATCCCGATAAGGTACATCAATAGTCGTGGACAAATCAGCCTAGTCGTTCCGTGTTCCTCAGATTAGGCATTGGGGTTTCTTCTTTTGTGGCCGAGCGCTTCGAGGCTAACCTTTTTGTTGTTTATCGGACCATGTTGAACTTCACAATGTTACATCCCTCTTGAGAGGATTTCCGTATTCGGGCAATTGAGTGGACATATGTCGTTAAGCTCACAACGCCAAGGATTGTTACCCCAGATATCAGACATCCGTTGTGGGGATATCCGCCAGGGTCCCTCAGTCATGACTTGTCTTCATCACCAAGAACACTACTAGAAATTCTCGGAGAGCTACGCAAACAACGATGACAACGTTGTCCAATTTTCGGAGGTCGCATCCATCTCCCAACCCTCCCAATAAGCATGTTTTCTCAACCAGTCGCCTCCCGGCGGATAAAGTCAATTCTCATTCTCGAGTCATAGACCATGCTCAATTACCCCAGAGACCATCGCAACGCGGGGTAAACGATACCCATTGCGGGGGAAGATCAGCATGCCCAACTTGATGATCTTGTTCGCCTTTGGTCCGACGGACCTGTTCATGTTACATTTCGAGCTGTGGACGAATTGAATGGTCTGTTTCGTTGGAGACTCGGCGCATTTCAATACCGAGGCTACTGCCGTGTTTGCCGTTTCTCCTCATTCATGCTGCGTGACGTGAGTGGAAGTGGCTTGTTTTCTGTTTAAATATGATTTGGGAGGGAGATGGACCTGAATGCTTGACTTTCTTGTCCTACTTGGCATTTCTCATCACCTTCATCGACAACGACGCAATTGCGGCATCTACCCCCACGACCTCAATTGTCCACTTGGCACTTCAATATGGACAACGCCAAACCATCCGTCCAAATGGACGAAGGTGACCCCTCCCCAGCGGGTCATGAACAAAATCTCAACAACTTCGACTTCCCTTCCCAAACCGAAGAATGGCGACAAGACTTCGAGAAGAAACTCCTCCGAAAAGTCGACACCCGTCTGATGCCCACTCTCGTGATAATGTACCTCCTCAACTTCCTCGACCGCTCCAACCTCGCTCAAGCCCGACAAGGTTCTCTCGAAGAAGACCTGGGAATGTCAGGTACAGACTTCAATCTTGCGACATCCATCTTCTTCGTCGGATACCTACTCATGCAATTACCTTCGAACCTGATTCTCACACGTTTACGGCCGTCGCTGTACCTTAGCGCTTCGTGCTGTCTTTGGGGCGTTGTATCGACCTGCAATGCTGCCGCGCAAAGCTTTACACATCTTGTCGTTATCCGATTCTTCCTCGGTTTTGTTGAAGCGCCGTTCTTTCCGGGTGCAGTGTTTCTGATGAGTTCTTGGTATACGCGTGCTGAGCTCACGAGAAGAATCGCGTGGCTTTATTCCGGAAATGCGCTTGCGAATATGTTTGGCGGTGTTCTTGGAGCGGCTATTTTGGGCGATATGAATGGCGCGCATGGAAAAGCAGGTTGGAGATGGCTGTTCATCATCGTAAGTCTTGCCGCTTTGTAATTGAGGAATTGTTACTAACACGATGATTGACAGGAGGGTGTCACGGCCATTGGCTTCTCTTTAATCGCCATGTTCATCCTTCCCAATTATCCCCACACGACAAAATGGTTGACCGAAGAGGAACGCGCTTTCGCAGCATGGCGATTGGCTCAAGACATCAATGAAGTCGATGCTTACGGTGAAAATACTGTTTGGGATGGTGTCAAGATGGCTGTCCGAGATTATCGTTTGTACCTCTTTGTGCTTCTCCAGCACGTCAGTCTGATCTCTCAAACCTTTCAGTATTTCTTCCCGACAATTGTGGGGACGCTTGGGTACGGAAAGATTGTGACGCTATGGCTTACAGCTCCAGCTTGGGTAAGTCATTGACTGTCCTTTCTGTTCAATACAAGGCTAATTTCTGTGAACAGTTTGCGACATTCCTTCTGTCGGTTTGTGTGACGTTGAGTTCGGCCAAAACAAATGACAGGTCGCTGCACATTATTTGCCTTATGCTCGTCGCAGCAATTGGTAATGCAATCGCGACAGCCACCACAGTAGTCGGAGCACGATTCTTTGCCATGTTTCTCATGCCAATGGGCGCTGTGTCTTCATGTAAGTTCAATAACCTCCATTCAATTCAGCATCACTGACGTTACCCTATAGACCAAATCATTGTCTCATGGGTCGCAAATTCTTTTCCCCGCCCCCTGGTTAAGCGCTCAGCCACCATTGCCATCTGCAACATGATTGGTAACACAGCGAGTATTTACGGGTCATACATGTACCCCAGCAGCGATGGTCCACAGTACATTCCAGGTGGTAGCGCCAACACGGTCATTTGTGTTCTTGTCGCGTTGCTGGCTCTCATGCTACGTTATGTCCACAAATGGGAGAACAAGAAGCTCGACAAAGCCGAGGCAGAAGCAAATGCTGCTGCGGAAGAGAGCGGCAAGACTACGGGTTCACAGTTGAGAGAATCAGGATTCAGGTACATTTACTAGACGGTATTATCATTCAGATCGTCAGGGATAGTCGCGTGCTTTTGGAGTTGGGGCACGCACAAGCGTCAAATGATGTATATTTAAACAGAGGTTCCTTAGTACAAGACAGAATTGGCATTGGTAATTATTTTCCATCCAATCAATACAAGACCTTTTGCAATGCCAAGTCTCTCAGTGTCGTATTGCGTCTTTAAGCTTCCCGATAAGATTATCGGCCAATTGTCTAAACACAGTAATTGAGAGCGGGTAGCCAATAAGCTTAACTTAATTCACCTACCTCTTTCGGTTTGGTATCGGTCGCTTGGTCCCTTCCATCTTGATTGTGACTCTGCAAAGTCGAACATACCGTCTTGCCCAATTGGACCTTATTGAGTTACTGTTTTGATAGCACTTTTGTAAGACATTGTTCCCCAAGGTTGTAGTTGTCGGGACTTTTTTTTTTGTCCGTAGTTTCCACTCCACAAACCAATACCAACATTCCCGTTTGAGCCATCGGCTATCGGTCTAGGGTCGCATCGTTTGTTTGTCCTCGTTATCTTAGTCGTTTCTATATTTGTCAATTGAGAAGAGGCTCTGATAACAACCTCAACCCTTGCCATTTCACCTTCCGAATCTGGGGTCAATCCGGCAGACAAGAAAATGCCGTCACCGTCGCCAAGAATAGGCAATGAACGGATTGTAACCCTACTCAATAGCTTATTGGTCCTTCGAGTCGATCTCCAAGCGCGAACGTGCCTAGAGCCCTTCGGCTAGATGCCCAAACAGTAAGGTACCATGGACAATACTACTCGGAAGTGATGGAGATCCATCAAGGTCGGGATGACCAAGATTCCCGCGATTGAACCTGCGGCTCGTCATGGATAAAATGGACAACCCTCCCCCATGAGCTTCTACCTTGATACTCCAATCCATCCTCTCCATCTCTCTCATTTACTGCCTCCTGGTCTTCCTTCAAGATGGTCAAGTCTACTGTTCTTTTCGGCGCTCTCGCCGCCTTCGGCTCCTATGCCCAGGCCAAGGAGATCAAGGTCAACGAGGACAAGGCCCAGAGACTCTATGACACTGGAATTGTGCACAACAAGCTCATGGCCAGCAAGCAGGCATGTCCACCAACACAGTTTATGTGTAACTTATCGGCTAACATTCTCTAGGCTGTGTGGGAGAAGCAGGAGGCCGCTGGTGCTTTCGCTAGCGAGCAGTACCCCAAGCTGGGCTACACCAAGTGTGTCCGTGGTTTTGCTGAAGCTATCAAGGGTGATGCCGCAAACACCTTTGCCTGCCACAACGTCAGTCAGCTCCAGCTTCTCATTTTGTCTTAATTGCTAACACTTCCTAGGCCGACCTCTACTCTTTCCTTAGTCACGCCGATCTCGGCAGCACTGGAGGTCGAGGCTCCTCCTCCTGGGGATGGACCTCTGATGACGGGCGTGAATTCGTCGCCATCGGTCAATACGACGGAACCGCTTTCGCCGAGATCACCAAGAAGGGTCAGCTCGTCTACCTCGGTCGTCTCCCTCAGTACTCCGTACCATCCCAATGGCGGGAGATCCGCACCTACAAGAACTACGTCATCATCGGATCTGAAGCTGTCGGTCACGGTATTCAGATTTTCGACCTCACCAAGCTCTTGAAGATCAACCCCAAGAAGCCTGTTGTCTTTGATGCCAAGAAGGACCTCACCAGTCACTTCAACGCCCTTCTCCCCGTCGGTCGCGCTCACAATGTTGTTGTTAACGAGGAGCTCAAGTACGCTGTCGCCGTTGGAGCTCAGCCCCGAGATGACAAGAACTGCGCTTCTGGTCTTAACTTCTTCGATCTTACTGATCCTTCCAACCCTAAGTCTCTTGGATGCGCCAAGGGTGATGGATATGTCCACGATGCGCAGTGCATTGTCTACCGTGGACCCGACAAGCGTTACCAGGGACGGGATATCTGCTACGGTTACAACGAGGACACTCTCACCATTTACGATGTCACTGACAAGGCTAATGTCACCAACATCATCTCTCGTATCTCCTACGAGGGTGCCTCTTACACCCACCAGGGTTGGGTTCTCGACACACAAAACCAAGAGTTCCTCGTCTTGGATGACGAACTTGACGAGCAAAATGGTGCTGGCCCTGGAGCTGATGGTTACCCCGTGACTTTCATTTGGGACATCCGCGATCTCGAGAAACCCAAGCAGACCGGTCTTTTCAAGCACCCCACCAAGTCCATCGACCACAACCAATACGTCAAGGACAGCTACATCTACCAATCTCACTACGGTGCCGGTCTTCGTGTTCTTGACGGTCGATCAATTCCTTCAGACCCCACTGGAGCTGGTGTCTACGAGGCTGCTTGGTTTGACATTTATCCTGAGGATGACGCTCTGCAAGGTGGTGGCAGTGTTGCTTTTGTTGGAACTTGGTCTTCTTATGCATTCTTTAAGTCGGGTTACATCTTCATCAACACTATTGAGCGTGGTGCTTTTGTTGTTAAGTTGACTGCGAAGGCTTTCCAGAAGCCTAAGTGGTAAAGAGGATAATTCGTGTATATACTTCGTGACAGCTAGACTGTCTTCAATTTACATAACAGTTATTGTACTGCTCTTGCATTTACGGCTTACTTTGAATGAAATGTCAAAAGCGTGGTCTTAGTCCTTGCAAGTCTTGAGAGAAGCGTTCGTGTTCGGGAGCGATTGACTGTGTTGAACGTGAAGGGTATCACGCGTAAAGGCATGTGATGGATCACATGATAGCATGACAGTATCTTCCTCCATCTGAGTTACAGATGTTCGAACAAGTAGACATCTTGCGCAGGGTCTATAGACAATAAAACGGCGGGTACTGGTCTGTAGCCTCTGATGTAATATGCTGGAATGTTGAACCAGGAGCTTGCCCATCGAGTGGTACATTATCAAAAGCCCCTTGTCTGATACGTTGAAAACAACATCGATCACCACTACCCTGTTGTACTGATCTCGAATTTAGGTTATTGCTTTTAAGTCTTTCTCAAAGGCTAACTAGGAATGGACCTATACTGTATCCCTAGTCTAGAGACTAAGCAACCCACCCCGTCTACACGGTAGGAGTCTTAATGTAGCCGCGAGAAGGATTCCACTGTTTGTCATTATAGAAGCATATAGCGACGAAGTAACAGCCTATACTAGAGCTGAATAGGAAGGTAACTTAGTAACCACTAACTTTCTAAGAGGTTCAACAGAATAACAATAGCCCCTCTTGTATTTATCATCTAGTCTAGACAATATATAAAAGTTATTTATACGGCATAACCTAATTTGTTCAATTATATACAGATGTATGGCGTCATTATTCCTCGCATAGTAAGACAGTCAATAAAAAACCACAATGCAGTGTAGTCGCTCACCCCGCCATGGATTTCGTATTCACTGTTCTTGGCACAACTGGAATTGGGGGCCAAAAACTTCCTGTTTCGGCATTATGGGCCGCCGAGACAGAGGAGGGCGCTTCTGCCCTGTTATTCCCATTTATGGCGTTATTCCATTCGCTGGCTTTACGATCAAAGTCTGATGGACCAACAAAATAACTGTCCACAAAGTGGCTGGAGTATGCACTTTTGTTTCCCTTCCAGACTGTGTCTTGATTTCCTTTCTGGTTTTGACGTCATTCAAATCATTAATGTGTAAACATAACACTTTCAGTCCTTCGTATCTCTGGAAACACCACTTGATCTTTACATCCTCCTCTTATTATTTCCGTCTTTCGAAACGCCTCCCTTGTCACTATCAGAGTTACCTTATCTCGTTCCTCCATATTCTAGCGTTACAAGCCCATTCCACAGCAGGATCCTTCTCATAATGAAGCCGAACAGTACATACATCCTGCTCATATTTTGCAGATGGATTCTCGCTCAAGCTTGTTATTTCCCTGACAATAAAGGAAAGAGTGTTCGGGCCAGCCTTGGCTACAGGCCATGTAGCTCTAATGACACGACTTACTCGATATGTTGCAATACTGCTGATCGATGTTTCAGCCAAGGCGTGTGTTCGGATAGCACTGGAACTGGGCCTTCCCGTCTGTACCGAGGTGGCTGCACGGATGAGAATTGGTACAATTGCCCAGATATTTGTTTGTCCAGTGAGTGCCCGTTTTGAGAGAGTCGTTACGTAAGCTTCCCCTAATCATATCGTCAGAGAATGGAAATGCTTCCATCACAATCAAACTGTGCGAGAGTACTAGAGACTACTGCTGCCAGAGTGCCTCTCGGGCGGCGAGTAACTGTTGCATGAGTGCCGATGAACGATTCTCAATATCAAAGATCCCGCGTATCAGTGATCCGTCGTCTCGCAAGGTTCCTGTTGGGGCTATAGCGGGTGGTGTTGCTGGGGGTGTTATTGGTCTTATTGGCCTGGTAGGCCTATGTTTCGTCGTTGTAATGCATCGGCGAGGGAAAAAGAGATTGGGAAACCAAGCTTTGGGTGGCAAGTATGATCACAGCACGGATAAAAGCAGCACAGTAATCGATCCGTCCCTTGCAGAGGCTGATGCTGGCCCGGGAAGTGTATTGGTAGAGTCAGACTCAAAGGCTATTCGGCCAAAGACTGTGCATGAGCTACCGGCATAGGATGTACTGTAATATTATTCCTAGCCAGAGACAAAGATATATATGAGGACACTAATGAGAGCTCATAAAAAAAACCTAAACTTAGACTAAATTGCGTCCATTCAACACAATCTCTGAAGTCATGCTTACCCCGCATTGATGAAGTGGAGAACCCTACCATATAGTTGCTGCTGGCGGTGTTCAAAGTGCTCTCTAATAATCCAACATAGTAAAGACGATATCGCGAGCCTTGCAGCTCTTCGTCTGAGGTAAGAAACGTTGGACTGTTTTATTCCAGCAAGGGCGCCTTCAACGTGGATATGGCCATGAATAATCATGTCGACGTATTTGCAGACCGATCACTCATGAGTAGGACCACAGGAAAGGTTTCACTAGCGAGAACGCACTGTGTTCCACGAAAATCCATCTCTAGTCTCCCAAATTCATAGGTTAATGCGTCCTTTTTCTGTGATAGTTCGGTGCTACCCAAGATACATGATGCTAAGTACAGAACCAAGCCACAAGAGAGCCACTGTACAGGATAAGGTGTTGCTGGGACTTCACTCTGGCGTTCAATGTGGCAAGTTGAGCGACCCGCTTTTCAAGCTTTTCAAGCTGCAACATGCCTGCATGGAGGGTGCATGGGGAGTGCATCCGCTTTCTTTAGTGGAGATCGGTCATCCAAGGACATTACCGAGATCCACATGCCGACATTACACTCGATGTGCGGGCACTTCAATTCGAATGATCATGGAGGTACCCCATCGTTATATATCAGCCACCAGCGTTACATATTGATACGGCGCTTAACATTGTCATTGACAGAGCTTTCTATGATTGTTCATCAATACGAAAAGCGTCACTATGAGCGGGTGATCGATATGCAACTATCTCATTAAATACCCGAGATGAGAAGACATGCCACTCAGACTTTCGTTTCGGAAGCGACAAAGAGGTGTGGATCTCTATTGACCTTCCATTGTCAGTGAGTCTCGGTGGATGCCAGGATAAAGAGACACAGGAACTCTAGCCATTGATGACAGTGCGAACTCACTAAATTGAGTAGTGTGAGTGGCGCTTTGTCGACGGAGTCTCGAGCATACATCCAAACTACCAGTAAGTTATCAGCTTAATTAAACGTTGTGCGGAAAAAGAGACCTTTTCCTTTTACAATAACTTTCCATCAATTTTGACAGTGATGGATTTAAGCTTATGAGAATGTCTTAGCCCTTGCTGTTTCAGTGGAATTTGTATACTAACTAGCCAGAACGGCGGGTGGAAAAGCAGCTGTCCTTGATACTCTACATCCTGAAGCAAGATTGGAGAGACGAAGGAGTAATTTACCTTACCCACATTCCTTCTTGAGACCGCGCCATCGCCGTCCCAATCTGTGCATGACGGGAGGCAGACCTATGAGAGCGATATCGTCTTTAAAAAGCTCTTCATCGACGGCGATGCGCCAGGTACGACCGGTGGAACTGGGAAAAATGAGATGGTATCATATATGCCGTGATTGTAAAGTGGAAAGAGAAAGCGTTGGTGTTATAACAAAAGAGGCTCCACGTTGGGAACAGCAGTGCGATAATAGTAAAAATGGTTCATCATGACAAATGACCTTTAGCACACTGGTTATAGAATTAAAATGTATGATTTTTCTGTCAAGATACGTACGCGCACAGGCATAAGCTATTAAAGCTCTGGGATCGATTAACAGGGCTGAAGCTCAGGCGGGATCAAATGTGTTTTGTTACACCTCGGCATGTTTTGTGTTGAGTCTGAATAACATTGGAAGTAAGGACAAAATTTCCGCTGTTTGCGACAGGTTAAAGCTATTCTGTGGGTTTCTACACTCCATAATGACATGTTCAGCAACAACAATTGGCAGCAATGGATCCCATAACCCGCGAGTATTGACATGCGTCGCAGATCAATTGGTATCACGTGTTTGAAAGTGGCATCTGGTCAGTGACAGCATCTCTACTGGGGCAAACATAGTGCTTCCACAATACTGCATTAGTGATATGTTTATAAGTTAGGTGAGTGGTCAAATGGCCAGTCATAGCCACTTCCATCGAGTCAAACCATGATACCGCATCTGGTATCTAGACGTCTCGCTCACCTATACATCGTCGTATAACTCAGAAAAGATATATTGGCCATTCGGCAAACTATTTGCAAGAGGGGAATTTAGCAAGATTTACTACCACGCACCACTGTCAACGGTCTGTAAAAGAGTTTGTTTTGAAATCTGACTGTTTCTTTTGCATGATTCAAAATTGCATAGATTCTGGTAGCTTGCTTGACAAATGAATGGCATTGTGGCATAAGTGTTAATTTGAATTGATCAGTAGTGAAGTTGTGTCTCATACGATTGTGCTGTGTGGCCCCATGATTTCACCCGTCTTCAGCTTGCTTTACACCATTCCGGATCAGCTTTGTTCAGTCAAAACATGCGGCTAACTGCCGTTCTTGGAGTAGCATGGTTCATCATTTCGTCAGCGGTGAACACAGCGTGTGCCAAATTCCTCAAGGTAGAGATGAGTTTGAAACCGGTTCTAGACATAATCAGTTTGATTGAAAGTGTTGTGGCCACGGGCTAATGTAGAGGTCTCTTGTTTTCCTCGGAACTCATGCGGGAATACAGTCTTGGGAGGGATGGAGTATGTCAAGTCGAATTGATGTTACTTATTTCCGCGCAGTCACCGTTAGGTGTTGATCAGATACTGAACCCGGAGTAATTTAAAACTGACCAAAGCACACCCAGCTTTGACAAAATCTAAAATAAAAGTGAGCAGTTGAATGTCTCATGCGTGGTCTTGTTATTGCATCTATATCAGCCAGATAAATCTTATGTTTTATGATGTAGGGTAATGGCGTTGGTAATAGATCTTTCCTATCCACTTCAAGATCGGAGTTCTCTTGCCCTACCACCATAAGCATCTACCGAGGTGTGCTTTCAAAGAGGCACTTAGGCATGGTATCGTGTCAGTTGAGATCTAGATTGAGTTCATCAAAATGATCAATACCCATGGCTCACTGCAAACTCTTCAAAGGAAGCTTGCATTAGGCTCGCCCTACCTTTGTTGAATTTGGTGGAGACTCCCTTGATGGGTTTGTCATCAAGGTATGATTACTTTTCGGCGTGCAGCTTTGGTGGAAATGTACAGTATTGTAGGGTTGATATTTCCCGCCGTGGTGAGGGAAGACTGAGACAAATTAATGTGGAGATCTCATGAGTCTAGCTAGACTAATAGAAACTGTGTTTGAAACGCACTAACCCCGCATCTCAGTTTCCCTGGCGGAATGTCTCAAAATTGTACTCTAATCTATTGCCAATCACATTGATATCTGATTATGCAATGGAGGTTCCGTTGATAGCCTGGTCTACCAATTCAGTTAGCCAGAGCTGCTGGCTAAACACTCCTCGAATGAAAAAAGCTCGACCAATGGACGACATACGTAGGGAAGCGGACGACGGATGCCTTCAATGTGTCCTTGTATGTCACGCCTGCTCCCGTTACGAACCTGGCTATGACCTGAATGTATTTGTAAAGAAACAAGACAATGGATTGCTGTGGGTCATTGGAACTGATAAGCAGTCGGGATTTGGCCATAAAGACGTCACGTACCAGCTTTACTATCCTATTGGGACACAACGGCCAGAGTGGAACTTTGTGAAGCCTGGAAGAATATCCCCAAGAAGTCGTCAAGAAGAGTACATACAGCGTATTGATGAGTGGGTCGGGAGCTGCATGTCATCGCACCCGGAATGTATGGTACAGGATGCCGAGTTGCCGTACCGCGTTCTATTTGTCGGAGACGCAGCTAACAACCACATATACCTTTACATCTCACAACATCAAGTCGCTCCATATGTGGCACTAAGCCATTGTTGGGGCAACAGCCCTGTCCTGCAAACGACCACAGCCAATTTTGCAGAACATCGAAATGCGATCAGCTTTCAGAGTTTACCAAAGAATTTCCAACACGCTATAACCATTACGCGCAGCATCGGGTTACAGTACCTTTGGATCGACTCTCTTTGTATCGTCCAGGATGATAAAGCGGACTGGGAAATTGAATCGTCCAAGATGGCATCTATCTACAATGATGCGTATCTCGTACTGGCAGCATCACAAGCCGGCGAATCCTCCGACGGCTTTCTACAGCGGAAGGACGTCGAGTTTCAAACTACACAACAGCTCGATCCGACAAATTCAGTCAAGGTCGCTTTAATAAAGAATCAAGATTCATCAGTGTCCGAGATATACAGCAGACCGATCAGTGTCGATCCAACGATGGGGAAATCTGCACACCGATGGAAGATCACCACGTCGCCTTTGAATCAGAGAGGGTGGGTTCTCCAAGAGAACATTCTTGCGCGAAGAATAATCCATTTCACTGAAAGTGAGATGATATGGGAGTGTGTCCAATGTCTCAAATGCGAGTGTATGGAGATTGAAGCAGATGAAGCAGAAGCAACCCACTGGTCCGGGTTCAATATAGTAAGGAACGCCAGAAATGCAACCCTTCACGGGAAGGACTGTTTGGAAGCTCAAACACCCAACGACCTCTACATCCAATGGCGAAAGCTGATCGACCTTTACGGAAGGTTGATTCTCACAAAAGACACCGATAGACTACCAGCGCTATCCGGTCTCGCAAAGCTTTGCCAATCACATGGGACTGGAAAGTACCTCGCAGGCATATGGGAGAATGACTTAATGGTGTCCCTCGTCTGGTACACCAGGTTAGACAAGCCGGTGCGGAGGTGGCCCGAGTACATGGCGCCCTCTTGGTCCCCTTTCTCTGCAGGGTACATGAAGAGGTATGATGGGCTTATAGAGGCAGGTTACTGGTACTGTCAAGATGAAGATTACCACAAGAAAGTGGCCGAACAGAAAGCCCACATCTTGGAGGCGCAGTGCATCCCAGCTGGAAGTGATCCAACAGGTGCTGTCAAAGACGGATATCTGATTCTTCGGGGGCCGATGAGGAAAGATAATCCCGACGGACCGGATTGTTCCTGGCCGGCTTCGGATGAGTCGTATCTAGAGATTTGCACAATCTGGGATTCCGTTTTTTGGGATCGTCCATTGGAAGAGGTTGACCGTTCAGAAGTATTGTTTTTTCTGTTATGCGCAGATTTTGACAAGGGATATTTCAAAGCTCTATGTTTGTTGCCTTCGCAGACCGAATCTGAATGCTACATTAGAGTTGCATTAGTAGACTCGCATTGGGGAGAGACAGAGATGGCGGGCTTCTTTAGAAACACAGAAGAGGGCACAGTCAAGATTATCTAGCAGCTATTTTAATAGTAAGTCCAACCTAGCCTCGACGGACAAGTCTGATGTTTATCTTGCTAGCTGTCCAATATGACCTTGTCTGGAGATTGCACAACGTAATCGTAGGATTCAGTCAAGATGACGTGTCCCAGGTCGGCAACAAGAAGGAATTGAAGCCTACCTGGGACATTCCATTGGGCATCATGATTGTCAATTAAGGAGGAGCAACGTTGGATGGATTGGATTGGTTTGAAAAGGCTTTCGACACGGTGGTGATGACATTTCGGAGGGGTCGGTATGGAGAGGTTCTAAGTGCTGACTCTACAAGTGATGTTGTGGAAGATGATGGTATGGGGATATTCATACGTATTTGAGTGGCCCTGTTATATGTCTCCTGTAAAAGAGATACTTAACCTTACCCTGATCGATGTCATCATATACATTACTCTATTGACAATGGTTCGCAGCACGGATGAAAACGTTATATTCCAAGTGAGTGGACGGGGACAAGTAATTGCGATATAGTAACACTCGGGTCTGCTAAGTTTGGGAATTGCATTTTAGCCGATGACAGTTTCGGTTCAATGTCTCCAAACCTACACAGAACTATCTGTGACATGTAACTTCTTTTACTGAGGTGAGTTGTTACCTTCTGGTCGCTGGCAAGAGTTTCAATTCGCGCTAGTCCTCAAAGATATGTCACGGGAGAGTCTTGCATGGCTCTCCATTTCACAATTCCATGGTCTACATCGCGGCGCTTACTGTCTCGTGAATCAACTTACGGTCGGCAACAACATTATTGACGCGGGCATATGACTACCAGTTTCCGAAACTAGAAATTCTAAGGGCGTTCTGGGATGTCAATACAGGGCACAACACACTGATGATGCA
This sequence comes from Fusarium venenatum, assembly GCF_020744135.1. Taxonomy (NCBI): domain Eukaryota; kingdom Fungi; phylum Ascomycota; class Sordariomycetes; order Hypocreales; family Nectriaceae; genus Fusarium; species Fusarium venenatum. Next base: position 335,795 of record NW_027072131.1, read on the forward strand.
TTGGAAGAATGGTGATCTCATTGGCGCTTCAAATCATCACTTAACATAACGCTAGGAATAACAATTATAAGATCTTTTATGGTATGTGACCTCATATCAAGATACTAAATCAGTGGATACGACATACTCGTAGGTTGCTATATGTCTGTTGCACCCTCCGTAAGACATGTGTTTTCATCAAGGCGACAGCAGAAACATACAATAATCATACCTGAGCTATCTGAACACACGCACCTCAACGATCCAATCATGTTTAAACTGCAATCCTAACTATAGCGAAACGTTATTAGTAATTAGACTATTGTCATCACTGCTGAACACATTTAAAAGAAATTAAGACCAGATATTACAGGTTATAGAGACGTGCACGTGACCAGCAGCTAAAAAAGCTTAAACAACGGATCTAATACAGGACTCCTACCCGTATAGTATGGATATTCGCCCCACTACAACCATTATGCAACCTTGAAACAAGATGGCTGCAAGTACAATGCAACTTAAAAACAAGTCTAATGAAATGTAGTTTGAATCACTAGGCTATATTCCTCCTCTGAACATGATTCCTAAAACCTTTCTACATGCTTATGCATACCACACAACACACTATAAGAATATTGTAATTTACATCCGCTGCTTTTTTCTGAAACACTAAGTAGCCGCTCCTGTGGGGAATCAGATTCGATCCATGACGAGAAAAGTACACCTGTTCGGCAATAGGCACCTCGTGGATAAATTTGTGTCTGCATAGAAACTGCAAGCACGGGTCACAGAAATAATCGTCGCCACAATCTCATAATGCATTATCTCCTTCATTTGAAAATTATTCGATAGTAGCCGATCAATTTACAATTATGTTAAGACTTCACGGTGAAATATTCCTTCCTTTCATGATCGCCAAGCAAGACGCAGCGGCCAGAATACATAACGAAGCTCCATGTGGAAACTGTAAACAGACCAGTAACAATATGTATCATATTTAAACATGCGCTTTCTGTCTTCTCAGCATAGCGAGAAATCTACCTCTGGAAGTTTCTTGTTAGACCGATGACACATGATTGGAATGATATTGTAAATTCAAATGGAAGATCAATGGCAAAAACATCAAATGATTTCCATAGAGTGAGTTACCTGTGGCTGCTCTGCATTTGGAAGCCTACCAACCTTCTTCTTATTTGTCATCCAAGTCTTCTGTTCAAGCCTAAGGCGGTCGTGGATCGTCCCCATTTGGTAGATACCGCCACACAGCGTCCTACAATCGTAAGTCTTTCGAAGGAATGTTCGGATCCTGGGTGGGTCGAGGAAATGCTCTTTCTCGACTATTAAAATGTCGGCGCCTATTTTTTATTTTCAACTTGGCGAATAGCACGTCGAGTGCGATTCTCTATCAAGAGATTTAATATTCATTGTAAAGTCGGATTGGCTATAAGGTACATGTATTACTAACAGCATTTGTAAACACAAAATAAACTAACTTAAACGATCTATGTCATTATCAGACCAAGATGGCTTGCTGCGACCGGGCAATTAGAACAAGACCATGTTTAACAAATCAGATAAACATGGTTTATAAAGAAGAAGAACACCATTGGAGACACCCTCATTACAATTGTGGCAATAGACCCAAGGTTTCTTGTGTTCTGGGCAGAACTGGCACTTTTCTGGCTTATAATAGATTGTAAGAACCACTGGGACAAAGGCACTCGCCTGAAGCGTGACGCCTTGCCCTTCCAAGATGGTTTCTTCAATCATTGAACGGTCATGACTTCACCAACGACATAGTCGTATTTGGCAATCACAAGATGATCTGAGGGATAGAATGAGCCCCCGGTCTGCCTACTTGAATATTTTCCGTGATGACTAACGATGATCCCCAAAGTGGTAATCGGACAATAAAGTTCAATCGTGATTTAACCGCAGCGAGTTTGATCAAGACACTGGCCCTGTTCATCCCTGGTCGATATCAGTTCTATATAGTTCGTGCTTAAGTGTACGTGGATCGAACAAAACGACGCCTCGTTGCTCGTCATTGAGATCGCCCCAATTCAACTGTAGAGGTGAGCCCAGGTATGTGATGCTTCCTTTTAAATCGGCTTCATTCCTTTGTGGGATAGTTTGATGACTGTGAAAATGTCCGTTGAAGGTTCTGGCTAGAGACGCAAAGTAATCTGGGCCTGTCAAACCGCGGTACGTCATAGACTTATTTGTGTGTGGTGAACCGATGGAGAATGGCCTTATTGATTGCGAGGTGAGCAAACGCAACTGTCTTGCTCGCTTGATCAGGACTGATGGCGGCCACAGCATCTGTAAGCTCACTTTGCTCTTCGCGAAATGGTAGAAGCAAGACTTGTCGGTCGTCCCACTCCTGGTAATCGACGACGCTATGTAGAGAAACATGTGGGGCTAGTCTTCTGATATTGAGTGCTTCGAGAGCTGTCGTCTGGTAGTCACGCCGGTATGCGAGGTCGTGATTCCCTAGCAGAATATTAATTCGTGGGACGATATCGGTTAAATGGCTGATGAAGCGATAACATGCGGACAAAACGTGTGTCGGCTGCATCGTTCGGCTGGTCAAAAGGTCGCCGCAGATTACCACCCGGCGAACATGGTTTCTTTCTGCCTCCGCGACGATCCATTGTGCCGTTCGTCGCACACGATCCAAGTCGCGGATGTTGAAGTGAATGTCACTCAGAAGCAACCATTTCATCTTGGCGATTGCTGAGAGTTCTTAACTGGCTGGCTGATATTGGTGAGGGTCGAGTCTTGACTTGATGAGGCGGTTGGTAAATGATGAGTGCCTGTGCTGACAAAATGGATTGATCGAGTTTCATGCAAAGTCAATGATGTGGTGGGTGATATTATTATTGTAGAGTCACAAGGACTTTTGAAAAATTATCTAACGGATTCTGTGAAAGGCTTGAAGAGACCTCTCAAGTGGTGACTCATCTCCGCCTCAATGAAAGACGTGGGTGGTACAAGGCGAGCAACATGCAACATCCAACCACCATGCATTGTGTGACAGGTCAAATCGCTTTGAGGTTGGCTAGGCTCCATGAACAACAAATCAAGTGTTACAAGCGGCTTTCCCAGAACATAACATCACAGCCAACAATCCAACTTCCCGACGGTATGCTATGTAAATTGTAGGTTATTGGATAACTTCGAGCTACTTGTACTCACGTATTTACTTCCCGTCGCACAAAGAATCAACACCGTCGGTTACTTCAATGAAGTCCCTAGAATCACACATAGACATTCATCGGCTACGTACTAGTACGAAATCACAAACAATATACTCCAGGCTCCAAACAAACATCTTTGAACTTTTAATTGGACTTTACCGGGACGTTACAAACCCCAGTGACGCAACATGCTGCTTAGTCTAACATTGATCATTTTCTCATATCCAGAATAACTCTTAAACCTGTCATCTCTCATGCTGGGTTCATCTTGACAACTACCACCCACCACCGGAAACACGAAACCATCACGCCGAACTGACCAGTCCTAGCCTGCCAACATGCTACTCCGTACTGGAAAACGGATCATAAGCTGGTGGACAAAGTCAGCCCTGGGACGCAACCATGCCATCAACAATGTGGAAGATGTCTCATCCATCCAGCTACCTGGCCACGGTCATTCAAAGAGCCCCAATACAATTCGGCGAATGGCCGCGAAAGACGTTGTATTTCGCCTTGACAACACGTACAAGAAGAAACCGACAGAGAGACAGCGCATCATAAACAAGGTTCTTGGAAAAGCCATTCCCGGCGCTGTAGGAGCAGTGGTTATGTACGTTCAACTAAAATTCCATTTCCGCCTACAGCTAACTAAAACCTCTTCTTCAGTAATGCCTGGCATACCAGCCCATCCGAGAAGAGAGTACACTGCACCGTGGATTATACTGATGCACACAATCGCCGTCTGATTCGAAAGCATATCTTCCGAACGAAGACGAAGAAGAAGTAAACCTTCGTCCGTTGATGAAGTACAAGGAACGCTGGCTTGTTGAACATGGTGGACAAGGCGTGGGATTCATCTACCTATCTCCACGGAGCAGAGAATACCGGAAGCACACAAGAATAGTTTGAGGGCTGATTGCATCACTGAAGTAGATTTACACGGGTTCATCTTAGTATTAAAGTTGAGACAAATCTTGTCACAACTGAGGTCTTCCCGGCGGTGGCGTCCTGTATACACGAATTATTATGCGTGAATGGCCATGACAAATACCTTTTGCAACCAGCTGTTTCTTTTACGATCCATAGACTACTTCCATACTTCACTTGACCCGCTGCGTACTTTGCTCAGTGCAATAGAGACGTTATTGGGATGAAGATGTAGCCCGCACATGATGTCTACGGAGATGTGATAGTTAAAGTGTGACCTTTACTGGTAATCAGGTATAAAGTATAATTGACTTTGGCTGTTCCCCGTTAACATCTAATATACTACTAGGTCATCGGCAAGTATGCGGTATGTCAGGTTCAGTTACTTAGATTAGATTAGATGGCGTGCACGCGCGTTGTTCCGAGTTTGAATAAGTATACTGTTAGTAAGCCCTTCGCTTCGATGAAGCTTGAAAAACCGGTTCCTGCACGTTGTCAGTTTCCCAAAAACGACGTTATGTCCAGCAGCCAGTCATCTTTAATCAGCACCGCGTTTGAATTGTGACAGAGAACCCACTAAAACGCTTTTCCCAAAATTGATAGAGGTCCCGCCAGAACTTGAGATTTATTGAAGGGCAGTGGGCCTGTCCTTTTCAAAATGAAAAATATTCTATGAAAAAACATCTCTATAGCTGGACAAAATAGTTTCTACCGATTCAGGCCCCCGCGATCTTAGCGTACATGGATGGCAGCCGCCACGTACCCCAGAAGTAGCTTTCACGCAAGGCTCACACCCTATGCATGTAGTCTTTGTGTACAAACAGCACAACTGCAGCGTTAATGCCACATTGAGGACCTCAAGTTACAATGAGAAAGGAACCAATGATGTAATTATCATATATTATTAATTACTTCACTTCTTATCCGTCTTTCCTTCACACACCACAAATATTGTTGAAAAATTGTTCGCATTGTATTATATCAATACATAGTCAAATTGAGGCATGAATGAAACCAATGAGCTATACGTCCTTCAAACCAGGCGGTGAGAGTGAACTCACTTTTTTTTTTTTTTTTTCAAAAGATAGCTTCTATGTCAGGGGCCACTGCTATAGACGAGTAGAATTTTGGTATTGGAAGCATCGGACACACAAGAGAGGAGTTGGCCAATGGTCGTAATTCGTCCTGACTAACGTCAGAAATTCGACGGTCGGGATATTATAGCAGGTGAGCCAGTTGCATTTTTCACGTACTCTCCACGTATCGTGAAACTTGCTGGAGCGTGGCGGCACATGTCACGCATTTATCTTGCACGCTTGCGACATTTGCCATGTACCCTCAACAGAAAGTTAAAAATCCATGGCAACAGCACAAAGATGTTAATTACATGGTCTATATCTCCATTTGTCTTTCGTCGTGGTCGAACTTGTTGAATTTCCTATACTGACTAACGTGGTCACTGATATCGATGCATTGCGCACTCTCGAACTTACTCGCAGAAACAACCAACTGTTAATCCCAATCGGCTTTGATGTTCGTTAAATGTGTGTCACGGCTTGAACAACAAGTCTCGACCGAGAAATGGCACTGACAATCCCAACTGCTGATAATATATGGTACCACAGTATAGCCGACAAGTACTTGCTTGACACCGATAGCTTAGATCATTTAGATCTTTGACAAACCCGGTTCGAATAAACAATCTACAAACAATTGAACGTAATGACTGGTGTCCTGAAACGTGACCATAAAGTTGTCATGAGGAATGAAGCAAATACATGTCACCACACGTGTTTTTTTTTTTTTTTTTGCATAGAGACAAAATAATGGAGCACCAGCCGGCCATGGTTCACCACACCAAACAGTTTCGAACACCGTTCCGACCCCAAAGTCCTGATGTTTGAATATAAGGGTTGAATTCGACAAGAAAGATAAGTTATTAGTTAAAGTCAAGTTTAGGCAATACCTATTTAACTTCCCAGGGGACTCTTCCAGCCAGATGTGAATGATAATCCTCATCTTGTCTAGTCTTGTGACAGGTGTTGACTATCTGATTGTCTTTTGAGACTGTAATATAAGGATGACATTTCAAAGTACCGTATACATTACTCTTCATTTTCTATACCGTGGTCAGACTTATGAGACAAGTCAGTTACTCGATAAAGTAAGAGTCGTCATGAGGAGCACCTGACGAGTTACCAGACTGGATCTGAAGTTTTCCCACGTTCGGACGTCCGATTTCCCGTCTACGAGTTGATCGGGGGGCAGAACGAAACACCAGTACAAGCCCGGCATCACCAGGCAAGACATATCACAAGATAACTTCAAATATGAACGATTTATAGCATAGCATCGCTAGATATTGCCCTTGCCGCGTTAATTATCGTTCAAACGGTGGGAGTAGCACAGGCTTTAATGCCAATTCCATATTGTATACCAGCGTCTTGAGATACATATTCTCATACCTATTACATTCAGCGAAACGACATTCTCAATATCAATCTTGGTTTTGTTTTCAGGAGGGTCTTCCCAAGGCACAGTCTCAACAACTTGTCATGTGCATAAGGGTCTCGTCTACTTATTGAAATGCAAGTTAGAGATCGCCTCGTGACGTTGCAAGTTATTACATTTGAGTTGCGATCAAGTCTGATGCGGGAATGTGTCTCGTAGCTGAATCGTGGGAGTGCGATTTCATGGGAAGCAAATTCCGGAGCACTGAGCCAAGATCGGCAGGCTTGTAGTTGTTTCCAAGGTACTGCACCGAAGCCTCCTGGCTCAAATTAATCTCTCAGCTGTATCTTGATGAGTACATCAGCCAATAAGAATCTCAAAGAACCAATTTGGGAATGACTGCTGACAAGATGATGTGTATTACAAGATCAAATGTCTACAGTGTCTCGTTTCTCGAGATCATTGTTTCTACTCATTGTATAACAATTAGCATGTGTGACAGAATGCGGTGGCACCCCGCCCTAAATTCAGGAGCTATGTACCACAATACCAACAACCCGGTACCTGGTACCAATTTATTTCATCTTATTGAATTCTTAATCATTCAGGTAAAGAGCTTTACATAGCAATCCCATTTATCATTATTCTATAATATGAATCTAAATCTGCATGATTATTTCACGAAAGAAACAATTCTGTCCTTTGCGTTTACTGCTTGCATAGTCAAAACGGCTTCGATAAAGATTACCTCGCCTTTCTGTCTTGAAGTCGGTTGTTGTCACGCATCACCACCAACCTTATTTTTCAAATTCATGCACGCTTTTGCCATTCTGCTGAAGCAAAGCTCGAAATTGGATCACGTATGACTTTTTTATTGGAATACAACAACGGTGACAAGCCTATTGAAGAAACTGGTGGATACACATATGCGTCAGTCCATTGAGATTGAACAAATCAATGGATCCATATATTCAAAACATCGGAAATCGATGCAATGCAATTTGTTATCATCAACCATTGTCCCACATAAGGTACAATGAAAAGAGGATTTTACGAGGCTTCGTTCCTCTTTCTAAGAAACGGACGCTGACCCGTGTCGTTGAATTAAGGATCAACATACGTGACCGTAATGTCGCCCAATCCCGGTGCCGCATTTCCTCCAGTGGATTCCCCAGTCTTTTATGACAAACTTGTAACTAGGCGCGAATCACAACATGACTGTGACATCGTCGTTTACCTGCTACCGTGATCTATCACTAATTGGTATGTCTTTTACTTGTTGTCTGTCTCTTTTCGCAATCTGACCTCCCGGCTTCCCCTCCTCTGAGTTGACTTCTTGCACTATCCCTATTTGAGTCGTCGGCCAATTCTATTTCTCCGCAGGAACCCTCCACACATAAACATCGTCGCGTAGCATTCAAGGATACCGCAAACAAATACTGGACAGAGTGAGGTCTAATAGCTTGCAATTGTTTTATTGCTACTATTTTCTAGTCTCAAGAGAGACTGCGATATTCCCGATAAGAAGCGTTGGCTGAAGGATCTGACTGTAGACGTATCTGTAGGGTAGCATCAGTTGAAAAGACTCGTACTCGCTAAGCGATGAGCGATTGGCCAATAATGGTGGTCAATTCATGACCGTAATGACACGAATGCATATGTGAGTAAGAAGGGTCTCTTCACCGCAATATTACTGCAATGTCAGCATTTTCAATCAATCACAGACCGTGAAATTGTTGCACGACAGGAAAGCTGAACAACCAAGACGAACACATTAGTGTATGAATACGAGACATTAGCTCATCTTGTTTTCTTCCAGTCCCTCACCTTTTCACTCAAACCGTTCTTTCAGTCTCCGAACTAACACCTACATTGAATCATCACCATGGGTTGGGCAGAAGATACCAAGCTTAGTGATCCTTACATTTTTATCAAGTCAGATGATTTCTTCCAGGGTATTGACTCAGGTGCTACTCAAGTCAAGCGCCCTCGAACAATCACCTTAAATCAGGATGACCAACTTTTGAGTGATGGAAAGCTTAACCCCGCTTGTTCTCACGGTCGCATTTTTCGCTTCGACGATGGTTCTCTTCTTTTGATTCAGTTTATGAGACCCAAGGTTTGGCAGATTCGTTTCGATCCTAACAATCGAAATGGTGAAGACTTTACCGACTTCAACACGTAAGTAATAAACAATGTCGACGTATGGACTGTATCTCACAATTGAAAAGCCGAACAATCGTCAAAGACACTCTGAGTGGCCCTGGTGGTCTCATTGAAACCCTCGATGGCCTCGAGAACATTGATTGGAATGTTGAACTCGTCGAAGATCCTCAATACATCATTTTCCAGTCCGTCCTGAACCCCAACAATCACAATCGTCAAATCCAGCTTCAAATCTGGATACAACGAGACCCCTTTCAGATCACCGTCATTCGCGTGCTCGAAAGCAACCCTCCTGCCGAGAAGCTCCCTGAGCTCCAGAGCGTTAACTACGCAAGCTCTAAGCAGCTTGAGCTTCCTAGAACTGCAGGCGCACAGGCTGCGATCATTTGGAAGACCCGACCTAGGGGCCTGCAATACACCGAGAGAGCTACAATTCTGTCCATCGAGAAGTCTGTCACTGCGGACTTTATGGGTTTCGGCGAACAAGGCGGAAAAGACTTGTTCAAGAAGAAGACGTACATGAACTACTTCAGTGAGTCAAATGGCCAAACGGTGTATGCATACGTGAATCCTGATTGCTGCAGATTTTGACAACATGAGGTACCAGAACGTCTATGGAAAAGGACCTCTAGATGATCGCGAGCCTCTCTATCATTCCGAGCCATTCTGGATCGAGGTTGACTCCCACCCTGGATATCGATCACAGGTCTCAACGTTCATTGACAATTACTCCCACATCTGTGTTGATGTAGGTGTCAAGGATACAGGCGCAATTCGCGTCGCGACGCGCTTCAACAGTTTCCGCGCCATCATGGTCGCTGCAGACAGTATGCAGGATCTCATCACTTCTTACACTTCTATTGTCGGCAAACCGCGCCTCAAGCCCCGATACGTTCTTGGCTACCATCAGGCCTGCTACGGATACGACAGTCAAGAATCTGTCCTCGAGTCAGTCGCTGAATATCGCAAGTGCGGCTTCCCAATTGACGGCATGCACATTGATGTCGATATGCAAGACGATTACCGAACCTTTACCATCGACAAGCGTGATAAGCATTTTCCTGATCCTGTCCAGATGTTCAAGACTCTGAGAGAACAGGGTGTTAAGTGTAGTACCAACATTACTCCATACATCAACTCGGTTCCCAGTGACACCTACTCGACTCTCAACGAGGGTCTGAAGGATGGACGCTTCATCAAAGATGACCGCGACGTTGACCCTTCGGCTCCCAATGTGTGGGATCAGCGCTATGTAGGATGGTCTGTTGGAAACCAGATCTTCCTCAATCCCAACACACAGAAGCCACCATACTTTGAGGAAGACAAGTCGAAGTTCGAAGACAACTTCAACAGTCAGAAGCCTTTCCATGGTGGTGTTTTCTATGGGTGGGGAAATGGTCATCCTGGTCATTATCCCAATTTGAACAACAAGGACGTTCGAAAGTGGTGGGGTAAGCAGTACAAGTATCTCTTTGAGTGTGGACTTGATTTCGTCTGGCAGGACATGACGGGGCCTTGCATCGCTGAAGAGTACGGTGATATGAAAGGGTGAGTGAGGTCAACTTCAAGTTTCTAACAGTCCATCCACTGACGACAGCAGTCTCCCGTTCCGTCTCAACCTTGACTCGGATGGTTGGTGTCAAGACTCCACCAAGGCCACACGCAAAAAGGCCATCGAGATCTGGTCACTCTACAGTTACAATCTGCACAAAGCCACTTATCACGGCTTGAACAACATCCACAAAGTCAGTCCAGATCTCGAGTGGCGCGAGAACAGACGAAACTTCATCATTGGCCGTGGAAGCTTCGTCGGCAGTCACCGTTTCGCAGGTCTATGGACAGGTGACAACGCCTCTACATGGGAATTTCTGGGCATCTCGGTCGCACAGGTTCTTGCTCTGGGAATGTCCGGTATCACCATCTCCGGCCAAGATGTAGGTGGATTCGAGTTTATTGATTCTGAGCGCGACTTTGTCAACCCGGAGTTGCTGATTCGTTGGTATTCTGCCTACTCTCTTCTTCCGTGGTTCAGAAACCACTATACCAAGCGACGCGACTGGATTGATGGTCCGAGGAAAGGAACGATGAGGAAGGATGGCAAGCTGTTCCAAGAACCGTATGCGTATCAGAAGTACTACGAGGCGAATAGCTGGAGATTCCAAGGACAGGAAGCGATGATCTACCGTGCTGTGCTTCCAATCTGTCGTTACCTGATTCGACTGCGGTACAGTTTGATGCAGCTGATGTACGACGCCATGTTTGAGAATATGGTTACCGGACTGCCAATCGCAAGAGCCATGGTCAGTCTGATTCCTGTTGGTATGAATGCTGCTAATATTTGATGCAGGTTATCACCGATGACATTGACCGTAGTCTCTTCAGTGCTGATGTTAGTATACCTGTACCCAGAGTGTATACGTTGCTAACCAGTCAGAACCAAAAGTTCACTCGCAGCCAATACATGGTGCGAAACGACCTCCTCGTCGCACCAGCCTTGATCCCGGAATCCAAGCGCCGCACCCGCAAGTTGTATCTCCCCTACCCTGACAAGTGGTACACCATGAATCTGCGACCCGATGAAGATCTTGGCGCTCCTCTGCTTGAACCTGCCAATGGTGGAAGTAGAATTGAGTATGATTGTCGCATCAGTGACCAGGATTCTCAGCTACCCTACGTTACACCGATGTACATCCGTGAGGGTGGAATCATTCCCAAGATCAAAGTCCGAGACTACATCCCTGATCCTTCGCTTCCTGCACAGGACGTTAATCCGATTACACTGCATGTTTACCCAGGAAAGGACAACGTAAGTACAATCTGACAAAGCTGGTAGTTGTCTGAACTGACACTCGTTAGACCTACATCATGTATCTTGATGATGGTATCTCGCGAGACAGTGCTCCCGTCGTTGGGCGTGGTCTTAACGTTAGCGATGAGAAGGCGGCCAACAAATACTGTCAGGTTGAGATTTCCCAGGTACATCCCTCTGCACAACGAACGACTCTCATGCTAACCCTCTGAAGACTACCAAATCCTTCAACGAACAAACTGCAGTTAAGTTCATTCGCACCGTTACCATCAAGTCACCTTTCAACGGCTTCGGTGATCTCGCCTTCATGATCGGAACGAAGTACACCCTCGCTCTCTGGCATGCGCCCTCAGTCGACATCAACACTGCGAAGGTTGACTCGTCTAACAGCAATGTCACCTCCAGGACTGATACCGGATCTCGGGCTACTGTTGTCAATGTACCGGTTGCTGAAGCGCATACCGAGGGTGTGACTATTCAGGTGGCCTACGCCGAGATGAAGTAAGAGTTGAACGGGAAGAACAAGCACCTTTCTTGGATGTCGAGTGACATTATGGTGGTTTTTATTGGTGTTTCCATTTGCCATTTCCTTTTCGTCTTTCGGAGTTCATACTGTCCCTAACATGGCCAGCGACCAACCAGATTGCAGGAATGTCAAATTGAGTGTTATTTCTTTGAAACGTTTGCGTTTTGCTTGAACTTACAAATACAACAAATCGGCCTGAAATATCCACATGTAACTCAACAGATTATCAACTTCACATTAATAGAACTTTAAATCCAATTTCTTTGAACTTACGTATGCTTTTGACGTCTTCTGGTTGGTGTTTGTTGACGATTCTATAAGTCTAAACTTACCAGAAGCCCCGGTCTGTAGCAAGGTTTTGATATGTAAAGTTTCTAGTAACAAACTTATTCTAAAATATATAAAGGGCATTCTCCCGCTACTAGCTACAATCATTCTTCCTTCACACCCTTTCTACAACAATCAAAAGTCATCAACAGCGTCAACCCAACACCCATTTCTCCGTCTACTAACCATTGATACGACAAACACCATCTCTCCCGCTGAAGAACGGCCACTCATTGATAGTCAGCCCTTCCCGCTCTTGCGTCTTACACGCGAGCTTCAGCACATGATATTCGATTATCTCGACCCGATTGACAGCACATCCCTTGGGCTAAACTCGAGAGTTCTCTATCTTATCCACCGTCTACGTTTCAAAGAACGCCTTCCGCTGGATATAAGCGGTGACGGGCCTATAGAAGTAATATGGGGGTTCACACGAATCGGCGAACCTTATAAAGGTATGACGGTGTGTTTGAAATGCAATACTACAGATTGTTTTATACATTACCACATTGAAGATTGGTTTGGCGCGCAATGGCAATACTGTTATTTTTGCCGAAAGTTTGTATACAGGTCGGAGGAATATGACAACGGTCTTCTGCAATTGTGTAAAGAACATTACATTCCATATATCAACGAGGATGAGTGGTTGAACAGAACTTTTCAACGCCACCAAGACAGGTATGGGAATATCCACAGTCTTGTACGGCGGACGGTCGGAGACTATATTTCGTTTGGAACCACTGACGACAACGACAATGATTACTGAGTATAACATTCTACGGGTTATATCTGAGCCGATAAAGTAGAGATGGAGGATAGAATGCTCCGATTGAAGACATAAGAAGTCAAGGTTGATCTTACCTCTTGCACGTTATCATCAACTCTTCTAATGTATTCAAGCTTGTTCCAACTTGGTATTTCGGGAGTAAACATTTTCTTCCTGAACACAGTTTCGCAGCCGCAACACTTCTTCGACACATTGCATCTATCTATGATTTTAATAACTACAACTAAAACTAATATTGATGCCTTGGTATTTGACGAGTCACTTTACAATTGTTCTAATAGAATGTAATGGATTACCTTTCTTCGATTTCTGGTAGCAATGCATTCTTCGGGGAAGAATTGAACAATGAACGCGAACTGTCCACTCAGAGTTATAGAAGGCAAAGTATATAGTAGCAACATTATTATGATTCATTTAAAACTTTCCACGTTCCAGAGATAGACACTTCTTCTTCTTTTCACACTTTCTTCCACAACAACCAAAATTGCGAATACGATGACGACCTTCTACCAGGAAGCGATATTTCCTTTCAGACAAAGGTATGGTCACGCCTTAGGTTGTTGATGGGGAATACTATTATACAGACCTTACTTCTTGGAAGTCACAAACAACGGGTAGAGGCTGATAAGAATATTTCAAAATCTTTATAAAGTTTCAGAATAAAGCATGAAGGTTCAGAGATCACCAATAGTTATATTTCTCAAATTTGTTATTAATAATAATTATATATTGGTATATCACTACAAAGTTGAAAACAGTCTTTCTCACACCATATCGTATGGGCTATCTCTGGGACTGAACACTTGCCTTCAAATACCACCACTTGGGGTGAAAGTATGCAGGTCCACAGATGGGATTTCTTTCCATACCCGTTCCTAAAAATGGAAGTTCAAGGCCCCCAGGTAACAATCTTTCATTTGCACACGGGCAAAATGAGTTGAAATGTTGGGTGAACTAGAAACCTGGAAACGATTGAACACGGCACAGGCCTTGGGTCACAGGGTTATTGTGGGGTCAAAAGAAACAAGGGCGAAGAATTAATACAGATGATCATTAAGCACGTTACTTCTCTATTTTGATTAGGTAATATGTCATTACGGACATGTGAAGCGCGACATGTTCAGGGAGCGATACACAAGGAATCAACACGTGGCATATTAAGCTCCCAAAGACGTCTTGATTGAAATATAACTCATTCGGCATGATAGGGGCTGATATGTTGAAAACGAGTGTCCGCTTGAACGAAAACAATATAACGAAGAGCAGATTTCCGATTTCACTTGTCACTTCCTGTTATATGAAGAAGTTATTGATATTTTATGATAGAATACAAACGAATCAGCAATTGTAATAAACTGGATGCGTACAAGACAGTGGCATTCGAGATGTTTTGGAACTCCATGCTCTCGAAACAGACGATGCTAATCATTGGTTGGAAAAATTGCCGCGGTCGATTGTTCATTGTCTGGTTCTTGGACTTGGACTTTAGTACTAGTAGGTGGAGGAGATAATCGTGCAAGCTTACAATGATTGCCCCCACATCGCTACATGCTGAGACCATACAAGTGGAATGCAATCCGCGAGTGAACCTACACTTAGCCCAGGCGCAACACTTTGAGACAGCATAGTGCCAGCAGTTGGAACGCTTGGAAAGTGGGGTAACTACATAGTATGTTCAATGTACACAAACTGCAACGTGAATGCAAGCTTGTCGCGCCTCGAAACTACAATATGATGTCAGCAGCATAAAATTGGGAAGCAGAAAATAACAACTTTTTTCAGTTGTAGGTCAAATACTAAAGATAAAGTACTTGCACTTATTGTATTTGATCTAAAGAGGAATGACTGTAGTTAATTACCTTAACCGCTAAGAACTCACCACGCAAATGCAAGGTATAAGACATGCAGATGTGGAAGGAAGCGTAGAAGTATATAACAGATGTATCAAAACCGCCCGTTGACTTGATACAATTTCGCATTATATCATTTGATACGTGATGATGGATATATCAAAGTACGTTGAGCTTGTCTTGGGCATGTCCGCTTCTTGCGTCACTGGTATGGGTATATCACTTGCTACGTACTTGCATACATCCCGATGCAGGCTCACACGACTCATGTATAAATCTTGCATTCAAGACGCAAGGTGTTTGCACGCGGAATTAAACTTTCCTTTATGGAAACCAGATCGGGTTTGGATTCGAGTAACAAGACACCCGTTTCACTTTCAGCTTGAACATTAAGAACTTTCGAAGGCTCCAACGCTCAGAAGACCTTTCCCGGAGATGTCCGATACGCTTTAGAAACCTTGGTTCTTGTTTTTCGTTATTGATATCTTCCCTTCCCACCATCGCTTGTCTTGCATTTTTGTTCACTTGTATGCAAACACCTGATTACTGTCTGTCTTATTTTGAGACAATATTCGCAAACAGCTGCGAATGCCACTGAAACGATTCATAAGCAGCAACTCAAGACACACCTTATTACTCACAGGCGTGTAACTCACGAAGGAGTAGTTGCGCATATTCAGCTGCTTGAACAACTGTTCCAAGTGTGTAGACTCGATACATTAAGGGATTTACAGTAAAACGAATATTTTTGCAACAGTCAACAATTACTTATATCTACATCAAATGTAATCCAATCTACTCATTTCCCCTCGCATCCCCTTCAGTCAACTTGATCCATCCTTAAGACTGCATGATGGGGAGGTCCCTGTTGAAGCCCATCCAGACCACCATTCACCACCACCCAGTCCATCTCTTTTCGAGAAACAAATGTCAAACCACCCAACTCTCTCCACTTCTTCATTAAGCGGGAGTAGTTCCAACACACTCAACAACAAATCGTCCCTCAAGCACACCATTTACGTTCCGAGGAACCCAGATCTTATACGTGCCATCCCGGTCAGAAAACTTACCCTCGTACATGGTGTAGACAGGTGCGTAGTAGACATTGGCGTTGTTGGGACAGTTTCCACTGCTGTACTTGAGAGAACTACCGGCACTGAAGGACTCAGTGTAGCTAGTGCTGATCTGCACCGATGCCTCGAAAATCTTGAAAAGACCAGCAGACACGCCAGCAGTGGCGCCGACCTCGATGCTGTAAGACGAAGACTCTTCCCAAGTCTGCTCAATACCGGGTGCGAGCTCATTGGCGTTGACTCGCTTGCGCTCACCGGGCTTGATGACACCCTGGCGAGTAACAAGGTTGATCCACTTGCCATCTCTCTTCTCGACCTTGCCGTCATCTTGGTCAATGACCTTGGAGAAGGCAATGTCGCGGTCCTTTCCAAAGATGCGCTCGTACTCAGCCAGAGAGTATTCCTCCTGTCCAAATGGTACAGAACGACGGCGAGGGCTAGGAATACCCGTGTAGCGAATAATCTCAAAGTACTTGTTGGGTCCGTCGGTGAAACGACCACCGAGGTCATCGCGTCTGCATTGACTCTCGACGATCTTCTTAGACGTCACCATGAGTCCCTCGGAGGTGCCAACGCATGCATCGCTAGTAAAACACTGGGCGATTTGGCATGAGCCCTCGTAGTAAACAAGGCACCCAGACTTGATGTCTGTGTCTCTGCCGCAGTTGCGGGTGACTTCCCTGGGGCTGCCAGCTCTCCAGCCTAGGGTATTCCAGAGACTGTCGCCTGTTACCGACATTGTCAGTTTTAATCGCTCATGTGATGTCAGATTCAAGACTCACAGTCTTTCCAATCTGGGGACTTTTCGCGGTGGCAATCAGCTACAGCGCTCTGGGCCAGAGCACCTGAGGCAAAAAGTGAGGCTATAAACGCGTAGGTCTTCATGGCTGAAACAGGAACAATAGAGTCGACTTGTTGTTGAGGTGGTGTTTGATTGGTGTGAAGCGATGAGCTGCTGATGAGCTTAGAATAATGAAGGGGACTTTGTCTGTCCATTTATACTCGAATGCCATTCAATATCGGTGAACTATTCTTTGCTTATCATCGGGGACAAATGGATCCTATCATATCACGATCAACATTCCAAGGAGTCCTACAGTTAAGAATAGGAAGTCGAAAAGGCACATACAATCCTTCAAGTGTCCGAGCACTGGCTGAGTCCGAATCCTTTATCCGAGCGCACGACGGTGAATGGTTCGGTAAATAAATAATTACCTTATCCGAGCGCTTTGACAGGTAAGCCAAGACATGCGGTGGGCGGGCGATCGCCCGGTAGTTGAGCGAGGGCCAATAGAGAATGGTAGTCATTGACGATCAACCTCGTTCAGGTAATAGTTACCAAACAGATTCCACCGTAAGGCTAGCGAATCAACCAAAGTTCACTTACCACCTTTGCGTCTCACTCCCGGTCTACAAGGCAGAAAGCGAAAGACCCAGTCTGCCGGGCCTTCATGGTGAGCCACTTAGTGGACCTCGGAGTTATTCCAGCGTCCAGAAATGACGGTTACCGGAAGCATGAGGGGAGGATGAATGAATCAAGTTATGTGGCTTCAACAATTATATCTAGCGGTTATTTTCAATACCGTGATACCGTATGTATCCGCGCAATCGAACGACTAAAATCGGGTACAGATAAGATGGCTTCAACGTCTGTAGCTGAGAGTATGTCAGGTTAAATAGATCAATAAAGTACTTTATTTCCTTCATCATTAGGTCTAGATAGTATACATAAGTGATCAATACAGTGAAGCCCGATAACTTGCCTTGGGCTTGTTACGGCCGTTCAATTTCGTGGAAATGTACGGTACTTGAAGGACAGCAGTTTTGTCATGCATCCAAATCCGACTTGAGAGTTTTTTTGAAGACTTGCTTGAGTTTGTTTTTTATCCCGCAAAACAGAATTTCTCTCCTACTTTTACCGTTCGTGGTATCGCTGCTCATGTGGGAGGCCGACCACCTGACGAGGGGTAACTCCAACTGTTCCCATCAACAGAACACAATCACACTTCCCCGCTGTTACATCCTTCAACCTTCCCCATCAAAAGGATTAAAACCCTTGAAGACTATCAGCATGAAGATCTTCAACAGCATCACCCGACGTGTCCGCCTCCTGGTCTCGCCATCGGCCTTTCACCGTACACACTACACGGGCTCTCTACTCTTCAATCTCGCATCATTCATCCTTCCCGCTCTCTATGGCACACTGTCTAAGCTATGGGTCGCGAACATTGACTCGTCAATGGTTGTGTTGACCGATGCGTTTACATACATGAACACGGCTTCTGAAGCTGTGAATGAAGGGTTACCTCGAGCTGCTTGGGTTATCATTGGCGATAAAGCATCGAGGTCACTGGACAAACGTTTACAGCTGACTCATACTTTAATTGCGTTTCAAACAGCCATTGGTCTACTTCTGAGCATTATCTTTCTAGGCGCGGCATCTTCTTTCTCAAAGAGTTTTGTCCCAGTCGAAGTAAGAGATGTGAGTCTGACTTATGTACGAATCACTTCGTTCACTGTCTTGGCCGGAACATTGGAGACGGCTGTTTCTACATCGACAAGAGCTTTGGATAAACCCGATATCCCTTTGGCTATCAGCACTGTTAAATTCGCCGTCAACATCATCCTCGATTTCCTTATCATCTCTCGCTTTCATGTTGGTTCCTTCACACCCACTGTCAACATGCAAGGCACTATACAGTTGGTCTGCAACCTTGTCGCAGCTATCGCTGGCCTTGTTTATTTCTTGTGGTCCAACACATGGTCTTTTGTCAAGCATACACCACATGATCCCCAAGAGACAAAGCTGCGACCAAGTTTCGACTGTCTCAAGATTCTTCTCCCACCTGGTTTAATATTCTTCACCGAGTCGGCTGTTAGGAATGCATTGTATCTTTGGCTTGTCAGCACCATCGTTGCCCTCGGCGCTGTGTATGCTACAGCTTGGGGTGTTTTCAACACCATCCGCTGGGGATTAATCATGGTACCCGTGCAAGCGTTGGAAGCCACAGCTTTGCAGTTCATCGGGCATAACTGGGGAGACTGGAGAAAACGAGTGGACATCAACACACGAAAGCCTCGCGCTTCACTTAAAGATTTGCAGGGTATCGTACAACCAGCGCTTCGGTCCTTGACACTCGCAATCATCTTCGAAGTCCCCATAGCAATTTTCCTCACTCTCTTCGGCGCCAAGCCCTTTGCGTTATACATCAGCGGCTCAGATGAGGTAGCCGAAGTGACAGCATACATGTGGCGGAGTCTGGACTGGTGCTATGTCTTTTACGCCATGTCTACACAGCTTGCCGCTATCCTTGTTGCGACGCGACCGAGATGGTATCTTTATCAGAGTCTCGCGAGCAATCTGCTTTATGTGCTTCCATGGGCTATTGTATGTCAGGTGGTTGACTTGAATAATGGCAATGCATGGTGGTATTACAAGTTTGTTTTTGGGGGAAGTCTTGTTTTTAGTTTTGGTGATATTCTTGTTGTTGACTCACTCTGGGCTTGGAGCTTACATTATGGGAAGACCAAGTTGGAGGCCTTTAGAGAGTGAGAGTGAGGATACAGCTTAGATGTTCTGACGGTGAGTATATACTGTGTCCTAATAATCGCAAGTAACGAAACTAGCAGGTGTGTTAGTGCAGCTGTAGGGTCTAATACTGACCATGAGAACAGCAAGGTTGAATACAAAGGTACGAGGGTAGTCTGATTCGTTAGCTATGTAGCTCGGTTGCGCAACTCTTATACGTAATTAGTGTCTTCACACTCTCATCAATTTATGTCATCATTTGCACCACAGCAGAGAATCACAAACAACATCACGACAACTTCATCAGACAAGCAGTGTAATAAAACTCAGTAAGAGCAAGAGTAGACACCTTCTCTCAAGGCACCGGATATGGCGGCTTCCTCTATAAAAACTTGCTGATTCTATTGAGCTCCTTCTGCCTCTCCTCATACCATTCATCCACAATATCAAACTCAGTTTCATGTGGACTATATTCTTAAGCTATTTCTTCTGACGTCTACACGCAGGGTAAAATTCACTTTATCCCGTAGTGGCTTAGGTGGTGGAAGCACCACACTTGAGAGCTGCTCTCATTGCACGTGACCAGCAATCGACGCGCCAGATTTTGCTGTCAATGCTACACGTTGTCAGTATTTCTCGAAAATACTCGAAAATTGTATCCAGAGTTAAGTCTAAACAGAGGATAAAAGAGCATGCGATAAAGTTATTTTTTCCAGTCAATGCTGCATTCAAGGTGTTCAATTTAATTGTGGTGAGAAGTCAAACCGTTGCCTCGCTGAGATGAGGCTCTGTGGCAATTCCATCAGTCGGCGCACTTTTGCCCCAGTGAGTGAACTCTCCCAGTGCGCGATTCGCGAATTGGAGACAGCACTAAACCATATTGGAAAGTTCAATGGGAGATGCCCTGTAAGCCCCACAGGGGAACAAGGCCGCGTCTTTTTCCACGGTCACGTCTTGGGAAACTGAAGCAATTGATCGTTTTGGAAGAAAAGACCGTACCAATAGACAACGGATAAACTGATGAGTGATTCTTATGACACATAATCTTCGTAACTTGCTCATATCGTCAATTGAGCTGCACCTGGGTATGATTGGCTGTCTGATGTCAAGAGCGGGCCTTGTTCCTCAGTTTGCTACCCTACAACGACAGAGCAGAATCACTCAAATCTCCGCCCGCGGTCGGTTATTGACACAGATTCGCGTTTTTCTCAAATGCGCACGAGATTTATTGTAGCCATACTGCATTTGGACTTTTTGTCTTATTCACAAGATGTCTTGGTGCTTGTTGGCATTTTTTATTATGTTGTTGATGGCAGTAATTAATTGAACCGTCAAGATTTCAATTCAATTAAGCTTGCGTGGAGTCTCACAAAATTTCAACGTCCGTGCATGACGCAATCAATTTCCCAACATCTGATCCGATCTTGGTCTCAACAAGAGCTATACGGCTGGGCATGTTAGTTTATCTTACTCATTACAATAAGCAAAATAATTTGAGAATATTCAGTCAATTGATCTGCATCATCCAAACTTCCTTTTGTAATCGTAATCATTGCCCATTGTCTCTTGCGACAAACAACACCAGCCAGACTCGTCTTATATCCGCGTGCAGTAACCGTTGTACCAAAATCTCACAGACTCTGATCCTTTCCCCAAGTTGCCTGGCAACTGGATCCTTTTCCCCTTGGCGTGTTCCCACATCCTAGAAGTGATACGAGGGATTCTAAATTTGGAGTCGCTTTCACGGACCATGATAGGCTGGTTGACCCCGGATTAACCCCTTAATGCGCTGCCCGAGGCCTGGAACCACCCTGGAAGCGAACAATCCATTATTTCGCTTGTGCTGGTAGCCGACGCGTACTGTTTTTCTTTCCTCCCTTCCTCTTTCTCTCTACCATCGCATTTCCAATTAACAACCGACATTCGTTAATTCTTTCTTCCTACGGTCGCTTTTAATCTACCTAATTTAATTCATCGCAATCAATCACACGTCAAAATGTCCACCACCGTCAGCTCCGCTTCGGCCCCCAGCGCCAGCACCGCCTGCGCTGCTCAGCTCTTCAACCAGCCCAACCAAGACAACACCTGCGCCCTGCCCTACAAGGATGAATACCTCACCATGATGGAGAAGTGCTGTGGCGACGCAAAGATTGTTAGCTACTACGACAACTGCGGCATCTACTGTGTCGCCCTCGACCAGACCATCGGCGAACTCTCCAAGTGCCTCTTCAGTGAGGGCGCTGCCGACGCCGACGTTTTCTGCAGCGGTAGCAAGAAGACCACAAAGACCAAGGACGCCGATGTCCCCGCTACCGCCCAGGCGAGCGTTGTTTCTAGCAAGGACGATGATGACAAGGATGGTGATGATGAGGATAGCTCTTCTGCTGCTTCTTCTGGCACAGCTACCGGCACTGCTTCTTCCAGCAGTGAGACCTCTTCCGAGACTGGTAACGCTGCTCCTTCTTTGGCGCCCAAGAGCGGTATCAGCACTGTTGGTCTTGCCATCGGTGCTCTGCTCTTCTCCTCCTTCGCTGCTGGTGCTTTCCAGCTGTAAGACTCGTCAATTAAGTTTGCGTCTTTTCTCTGCGGTTTCCATCATTCTACATCTTGTCAATAATTAGGAGGGGGTTCTATAATTATCTATGTATTCGCAGTTGGCGATAAAACAATTGAACATTTATTTAATACGTACTTAATTGATGTTGTCCCATGAATTAATTAATTGACTTTGCCCGACCGTGCCCTGTCTCTCGTCGCGACCGTGCCTCGGCTACGACCAAACGTTTCCACTGTCTCCATCAGTGAATTAATTGGCGGGCCTGAGCATTTGTCTCTCCCCATTCCATTGCAACCGTGATCGAAGTAAATGCACGTCATTAGGGGTCCGCATGGTCAAAGTTCTGGAAGCGAGGATCCATCAACGCCAATTGAAGCCTCAATCCATGGAGTTGGTTCTTCCGGGCGGACGGCCGAACTCTAACAGCATCCTCCAGCGTTTAGGCGGTCGACAGTTGTTCCAAACATGGATCAAGCACGTTTTACGCAGCAGTTGCAAAAATGCGTCGGTTTTTTAATGTGCATCTTTTCGTCGCATTTTGATTGACCGATTAATCGGACGTGATTTATTTTTAATAGCCTTGGTCAATTAAGAGCGGGTGGATTGTTAGCAGGCTTGCCCGGCGTCTCTAGGCGGTTGATAGTTGTTCTAAACACGAATTAGGTATGCACGTCTTTGGGCAATAATTGCAAGATAGTATTGTTTTTTTTTTCATGCGCATCTTTCGTTCGTACTTCAATTCCCCTGTTCGTCGGGCTTTAATTATTTTTTGATTGTGTTGGTCAATTTGAAGCTCACAGATTGTCAATAGTCTTCCCAGCTTCCCCAGGCGGCTGTTCACTATTTACAGTTGTCGCAAATGCGAACCGTACGGTCTTCGATGTTTTTACGCATTAATTGGAAGAATACGCTCTTTTTTTTTACTTGCGCGTTTTTATCGCCGTATCTTAATTGATTGATTGGTCGGGTGTAATTTATTTTAAGTTAAGTTGGTGGTTAATTGAGAGTCGATGGATTGTTAGCAGCGTCGCCTAGCGCATCTCTACGCAGTCGCCAGTTGTTCGACATGTGAATAGTGCACGGTCTTTAATGTTTGCACAAAGTAGCTGTTAGTCAACGTCGGCTTTTGATGCGCCTTTTTCCCTTGCAACTCAATCTACCTTTTAATTGGGCTTTATTTATTTTTAATTGAGTTGGTCAATTGGGAGGAGCCCTGGTTTGGTCGCAGGCGCGTCAAATTGCCATCGCTCGCGTTAATTCTGAGCTTAGTCACCCGATCAATCGCACGTGATCAACTGCTATACCCAAGTTGACCACACGTTCTGGCGTACAGTCGGCAAGACACCTATTAATCTGTCTAGTTACGAGTATTAGACGCATCCAATGCAAAATCTATGTAATGCATATAGTCTGTCGCTGTCATCTTATTATTTAGCGGCCTGGGGAGACCCGATTGACTACAATGAAGGACCAGCAGCCAGTAGACAGACAGACTTATGCGCCCAAACTGGATAGATATAGGGAAGAAGTTCAGAACATCTTGAGTCAACCTTCTCTCGGGTGGAGTTTTGAGGTTTAGCATTCTTCAAAATTGGCTGAATTGCAGGTGGTGCGTAGATATCGGGTCGGAATACCTAATGCGGTGGTTGGATACTGCGTGTCTTTTGCTGAGTGTCCGTTCTGTTTACTTGTGATGGCCCTCTGAGAAAAAGTGTTACATTCACGAGGCTACTGATGCCTGGTCCTCGCTTCTCTTATTTCCTTTTCCGGTATAATTCGGTGTTTACCTATATCAGACACCCTGAGGATGTAGGTGACAACCCTGGGTTTGCGAATCGGAAGATTTGTGGCATATTAGGCTTGAACAGGGTCAGGTGCTTTAATCCTGACAGGATATAAAGTATATCGAAGTTGCATTGCATATGCAGGGGAGAGTAGCTGACACTGGGGATGGTGAGTTAACTTCCACCTAGGTCGTCCATGCGTAGAGCGGATCCAACTCAAACATAGACACTAACCCCGCGACTACTCGAAAATGCAAGGTTCATGCAGAAGGCAGTGAGGATCGGGCTACTAGAGCCTCAAAGGTGTCATGGGGACTGCACCATCATCCATCGGCAATAAGGTCTAAGCAGCCAGTTCCCACAGCACCATCTACGTGGAAGTCACGCCATGACGCAGGGGAAAACAGATGGACGATAGTCATGCGGAAATCGGAAGATCAGAAAAGCTAAAAAAAAGGCTAGCTGGGGACTCCATGAGGTCCGTTCTTCCTTTATTACGATGTTCATCTGAGAGACGGTTACATTATGGAGGGTGGATATTGTTCCTTAAACAACAGCAACATGATCTCCAATCTGGCTCAGTCACTACGACTGACTGGTCAGAGATCTATGCCTACATCGCTCTCGCAATGATATCTACTATACATTTCAGAGAGTTGAATGATGGTAGCGTGGTGCCATAAACGGACATATTTCAGAGGACTTCCAAGAACAACCTCAGTTAGTAATTCTCTAGGGGGCAGAACAAATCAGCAAAAGCCCATTTTCCATCTGTCAGCAAGCCCAAATGAAACACAGAAGTGACCAATATATGGTTTGACAGCCTACCTTAGTTTTGACGCTATAGCCCTACCGTCGTCCCACCACCTGGATCTAAGGCTTAGACCGCAAGCCGTTACCGCCGCTCTGAACGCTTCCAAGACTTAATGTCTCACAGGGATCTATCCGGCACATAACTTGACGCTACTCGAGTCAGACTCTCCCCATCCTTTGAGTTGCTTTTCGCCAGTGAATGCGACAACTCATGCCTGTTCTCCAAAATCCTTTCACATCCCCAACATATTCGAAGTCAAAGACCCTTGTCCAGAGGGGTCAGACTTACAATACATTTTGCTTAATTGGTCCCTTGACTTGTCGCACTAACAAATAGTGGATTTCGCGGGACCCCTGCCCTTCCGGATATTTATTATCCAGACTCATCAATGTCTACGTTTTCCAAAGATCCAGTGTTTAAAGTTTTAGGATAACACGTATCCGAGCCGGTGAAGCTTGGAGAACCAGGTGGAGGTGAATGGCTATCGGCTTTCAGAAACACGTATCACAGAACACAAGGCGGGGAATTATCACGGAGCTTATATATAGACATCATCATCGTAGCCTCCCTGAAGAGTAACATCTACGTCCCTGTGAAACAATTCAATATGCTTCGTTCACGTTTTCCTACGGCTCATCACTTTACTGTCTCCGTCTTCGGTTGCCAATACCACGCTGAGGCGCCAGATGCTGCCAAATCTAAGCTCATCGAAAGCTTTGACAAGCTAATCGACCAAGATGCCATCTTTGTTGAACATCTGGAACAAAACGACCTCCCATCGAAGATTTGGATGAGCTATTGGGAGTCGCCTCAAAAGTTTAAACAGTGGTGGGAGAAAGCTGAAACCTCATCCTTCTGGGCATCACTCCCGGACGATGCAGGCTTTTGGAGAGAGACATTCAGCCTTCCTGCCACTCGAGCCATGTATGAGGGTACTGGCAAGGGTCCATATGGGTTTGGTCATTGCGGAAGCTTGTCACCGCTCACCACCAAGACCGGGTACTGGGGAGCTTACCGTTCTCGAATGACCCCTGACTTTGAAGGTGACACCTTCAGTTCCCCACTACCGACCTACGCGAATCAGCAACCCGTTTCCGAAAAGATACGGCCCGGTAGAGTCAAGATCACCGACTTCCCTGATAACCTTTGCATGGTTGTCGAAGGCCAGGTCTACGATGCCATGGAGGAACGAGAGCGCGATTACTGGAATGAAAACTTCGACGGCCTGACAAAGGAATGGGTCACCAAAGTTGTCACAGCTGGCCCCGAGCAAGGCATGGTCATCGCAAGGGCATGCCACGGCTTCGGAGTAGAGAAGAAACTCGGAGCGAACTCACAAAGCGGCGTCTTCCCCGGACTTGACTACCTTCGCCAGGCCCAGATTCTGATATGGCAGGATATCTCCAAGATGGAACACATGGGACGTTACGACAAGACCCACGTAACGCTTCGCCGCAATTTCATGAAAGCGTATGGACCTGGTGGAGAGATGGAAGGCGGGGATCTTTTGTTATGGGTGGATCTTGGTATTCTCAAGAAAGATGAGATTGATGCGGAGTATGTGGGATGCTATGAGAACACGGGATTTTTGAAGCTTGACAAGGGTCAGTTCTTCAACGTTGAAGCGGTGGAGGCTTCGAAGTTGCCGTCGTTTTTCGACAACCCTATAGAATCGAAGCCCATAGAATGGTAGATTAGATTAGGCATCAAGATCTACAATTGATTGATGGGAAAACACGTATCAGCTTCTCGGCATTTGTAAGATAATCGCTCTTTGAATACGACGTGCATGAAGAACAAATTTGACGTTTTACGGTGAGTCGCGTCGCATAAAATCTGATATTGATTGAGGGAGTGACACAAATAATTGATATGTTTGAGTGTGTCCATCGCCCAAAATCGTGCTGATATTTCTGTCTTGTCCGGTTCGAGTCCCCGTGTTATTGTGACGGGCCTGGCCAAATGACAAACAAAGTTGATTGGACAGTCCGTCCGGATAACTGTTATCCAGGCGGGGTGGAGTTCGAACTACCGAAATGACTAGTATGAGTTTGGAGACAGACCCATGTCTCTCCATATTTCCGACAAGGGTTACGACTCTGAGGCTCTAGACTGGGCACCATGTTCTCAATTGAGTGCGCTTCAGATCAGGAGGGGAGATTGTACCTACGGTAGAAGTTCATTCTTACTTAGATTGGAAATTTAACTCATGGGAATCTCTGTGTAGGTGGCCCATAGTTAACCGATTGGATATACGGTCAAGATGGAGTTTGTCTACGGGCGTTGTGTGGTTCAAGACACAGACGACACACAACGGTACCTGACGCTTTGACAGTTCTCCTCTCAATCAGGTTAGAGAAGTGAGGGGATCACCCAGCAGCTCCATCATACCAACTCGATATGTGTTAGCCCCGAACCTTAGTTTTGTTGGACTCGATAAGCTATCACCCATAGACTTGTCCTGATCTCTCGTTTAGAAACAACAGTGGGGGATTTTTCATTGACTCTGACTTCACCTCAATTCTCACCGTCATACGCTTGAACCAAATCGATAGTATACTCCAACTGACACCACATCATATCTGAATCTCGCAATCATCATGTCTGATCCAAACCCACGTGTCAAAGAAACCCCACAGAACCCGAACCCTAGGAAGAGGGCATCTCTGGCATGCAATGGATGCAGAGTCAAGAGGACAAAGGTAACAATCCGATGCAAGATCCATGTGCTTATCGTCCGATGCTGCACATCCCATGAACGTATCGGCTTCTAACTCGTCTATCCGAGGTAGTGCGACGGAAGTCAGCCGCGGTGCAGCGCCTGTGGTGACCGAGGCCAAGACTGTGAATATACCCAGGCCGAAAGCAACAGGAAGTGTGTACATCCGGTACCCAGTCTTACCCGAATGCTGACAGTCACATCAGACGCCACACTAATGCTTACATAACCGCATTGGAGGCCCGAGTCGCTAGCTTGGAGAAGCAGCTCGCTATGCTGGCTAACAAACATCCGGAGTCACCAGAGTCCATCGATAATTGTGGTCCCAATGACGATGAAGCGGCGCCAGCCACCACGGACCCATCGCAGAGCCCTGCACTCGTTGAGTCAACGGGTGATGTGATGGATGAATTGGCCAATTCACTTGGATGTTTCACTCTTGGTGAGACTGGAGAGTTGCGCTATTTTGGCGCGTCCAGTAACTTTTCCCTCATTCAGAACCACTCCATCAAGATCCCTTCATCACTTAAGGCGCGTAACCGAGGTATTGAAGCAGCACGGGCAATGCCCGGTTACTTTGAACCGTCGGATGAGCTCCGTGATGAACTACTTACTTTGTATTGGAGGTGGCAGAACTCTTGGCAGTACATCGTCCCCAGAGAACTGTTTGTTAGGGACTTGTATGTGGATCATGTTGATCGATACTGCACGCCACTTCTTCTCTTTTCCATGCTGGCGTTTTCTTCCAGGTACTCTCGAAGACTGGAGCTTAGAACTGACCCCAATGACGCCAACACAGCTGGAGAAGCATTTGCTGCTCAAGCTAGAACCATGCTCCACCATGAGTATGAGGCCCCGACCACTACGACGGTTCAAGCTGCAGCTCTACTCGGTCTTTACTGGGCTTGCATCGACAACGAAGGTCTGGGGTTCATGTATATTGGAATGGCGTCGAGGATGGCTATGAACCTGGGACTCCACTGTGATTGTTCATCGTATGCAGTCAAGAGCATGATCACTGAAGATGATGTGGAAGCACGGACAGTTACGTTCTGGGGAATCTACATCCTTGACAAGTAAGTCCCACATTCGATGCATCTTTCACGACATGTCCACTGATTCTCTCAAAGGCTCTATTGTCTTGGAATGGGGAGACCCGCCAGTATCCAGGAATACAACATCACGACAACCAAACCGAAGGGACTGGTACCAGACAGCCCATTACTCACAGAGGCCCAACTACGGTCATCGACTCCTTGGCCTACTCCTCACATCAACGAAAACGCAATGTATACTTGCGATTTACTGATGATCACCTCTGAAGTCATTGACCAGTTGTAAGTTCACTTAACCGTGTAGCTTACCAACGAGGCTGACAGACCATAGGTACGCTCAGAGATATGCATGGACGGATAAGGAACGTGAAGATCGAGTGATGAAGGCCCACCTGGAAGCTGTGGGATTGTTTGATCGACTGCCCAAAAGCTTGAAGATCTCCAACTCGAGTCTGCAGTGCTCTCCTCCCTATGTCTACCAATTTCAGTGAGTACTCTCCATCATATGATACTGTCCATGCTGACACATGTTTCAGTATACAATACCACCACACTATCCTGCTTCTTCATCGACCTTTCTTCCAACTTCTCAATCCTGGGAAGAACTCCATCTTCTATGACCCTGAAGGTGGTGATATCCACTCCAAGTCAGTCAAAGACTCGGCAGTCAGAATAGCCAGAATTTTACAAATCTTCATAAAGAACTACACAATAGTGAGTACATTTGTATTTATCTGATCTTGATCTTCAATGCTGACAACGATAGGAACGTGTGCCCATCTCAGCAGTGCACCCAGCATTCACAGCCTCCATCATCCATCTCCTCCACATCAAGTCCTCGGGAGACGTCGGAAGAAGCGAGGCCATGAGATGTCTTACTACGTGCATCGTAGCACTGTATGGTATTAACGTCAGTTGGAATTGGGCGAATCGGTCAATCCGGGCTATTCAGTCACTTGCTCTCGAGTGGGAGATTGACATTTGGGCACATGGCTTGGCGGATGAGATTCCCGAGGAGAGTCGGTTGCAGTTTGAGAGATATGAGATGGATGATGTGCCAGTAGTTGCTCAGGCTCATATTGGGGCAACGGAAGGGATTTCTCTTGATGATATCTTTGAGTCATGGGAGTATGGGCAGGTCTTTGATGAATCTTCGCTTGGCTTCTTTCATTGAGACTGGCATTATTGTATTGGTAGTCTCATGCGAATCTTCATTGGATAAGTAGTCTCTGATGGTTAGTACTGTGAATCTACTGGTGTTCCCTTCGCTTGTGGTCCCAAGGTTGCATTCGCATCTTGTCGTGTGATGTGTGACAAACTCGTATCTGCAGGTACCCAGTTGTCATTTACCCCGCACATTAGATCTGGTATAATCGCTATCCCCTGCACTTCGGAGATATGGATGAGATAACTGCCACGTTGTGTCTGAGATCAAAGAGGGGTTTGTTCCGGGTTTCACGATTCCGGCCAGATTAGCGTGTGGGAACTTGATACCCGGATAAGACGAATTGGAGGATCAGCACATCCGGGAAACATTCTTCCAGATACGTAGATAACATCATGTCATGATCAGACCACCACAAGATAAATACCGATGAAAGCCGCTGTCTGGCAGTAATCACAAGTCCCCAGAAGCAATTCAGATCAACAATCCTACACTCACAATTCTTACTATCTCAACTTTCTTCTTCAAGCTCCCAGTTCGTCAACATGTCCAAGACTCTCAAGGTGGCCGCTATCCAAGCCGAACCCGTCTGGCAAGACCTTCAAGGTGGTGTCAAGAAATCCATCCGCCTCATTCAAGATGCCGCAAGCAACGGTGCCAACGTAATTGGGTTCCCCGAAGTATTCATTCCAGGTTATCCATGGTACGTCGAATGTCTGGAAGCATGGGCAGATCAGCTTATTCATTCTTAGGAGCATTTGGGCCAATTCGCCTGTCGAAAACGCGGCTTGGGTCAACGAGTACTTCAAGAACTCCCTTGAGAGGGAG
Source organism: Fusarium venenatum (assembly GCF_020744135.1). NCBI lineage: Eukaryota > Fungi > Ascomycota > Sordariomycetes > Hypocreales > Nectriaceae > Fusarium > Fusarium venenatum. Next base: position 366,341 of record NW_027072131.1, read on the forward strand.
TCTCCCGAGATGGACCAGATCCGAGCGGCTGTCCGTGAGGCAGGTGTTTTTGTTGTCTTGGGATATAGTGAGAGATACAAGGGTACTCTTTACATTGCTCAGGTCAGTTCACTTCTTCTGTATACGATTATCGTAGTTCTTTCTGACATTGGCAGTCTTTCATTGACGAAACCGGTACCATTGTCCTCCACCGTCGAAAGATCAAGCCGACGCACGTTGAACGCGCCATTTACGGTGACGGACAAGGCGAATCCCTGAACAATGTGTATCCTTCCAAGTTCGGCAAGGTAGCAGGCCTCAACTGCTGGGAACACACCCAGGCACTTCTTCGCTACTACGAATACTCTCAAGACGTCGACATCCACGTCTCTAGCTGGCCATCCATCTTTCCAGAGAACAACGAAGACTGGCCTTACCATATCACACCCGAATGCTGCAAAGCCTTCTCCCACATTGTATCTATGGAAGGCGCCTGCTTCGTCATCTTGTCTAGTCAGATCTTGACTGAGGAGAACCACGAGAAAGCTAATGTCAAAGGCTTTGACTACACCAAGAAGAACGGCGGCGGGTTCACCATGATTTTCTCACCTTTTGGAAAGGAACTTGTGAAGGCTTTGGACCCGGGTGTAGAGGGGATTTTGTACGCTGATATCAATTTGGAGGAGAAGTACAAGGCGAAGCAGAACTTGGACATTGTGGGGCATTACTCACGACCTGATCAGCTGAGCCTCAGAGTCAACCGCCATCCTGCGAAGCCTGTTTTCTTCGCCAACGACCTTTGAGCTGGTGGTTTTCAGGGGTGGATATTGGGATAGTTTTCAAGTTGTTAATTGACAAGTTTGATGAAAATGTTTGTGTCATTTGGAATGAGTGATATCTTAGATGTTTCTTAGTCTTACAGAGGCAACACAGCCAAGCATTCTAGACCTCAATTACATAGAACCTGAAAACTCGGCCCTTTTCCAAATTTGATCAACCTTAGGTACTCCGTATTATGTGCATTGAGCCGGTTCGGTTGTTACTCGTTTCGGGAGGACTCTATGTGGGTTTTCATGCCTTGGCGCGTCGTACTTGACTGTCGAATTGAAATCCGCCAGGTAATACCGGATGTAGGATTATTTCTTGTCTATCCCAACTTTGCTGAATGCAATAACCTGTTGTATAATTGGCCTTTTGTTGATGCGTCTTGGTATCACTCCTTGATTATCGAGCATGAGTAACGGGGTCCGGAGCCAAGATCAATGGCATTTCTCCGCTCTTGCGGCTCAGCATGCTGTCTCATCCCGAAGTCCCGATATCTAGAATCACAATATGCGTATAATCTTCCGAAAACTGTCAAGTAGCCTCATTATAAGCTTCGGCTATCTCTGTTCTTGGATCTGGTTCCTGTCCGTAGGATCCGGGTAAAATCCCAGTGGGTGCATGCGGGGCATCGAACCATATTGGGGTTGACCAGGATAATTTTATCCCAGTCGTATCATGTCAGCTACTCGAGTGATACGAACCGGGTAACCTTTGCGGAGGACGTATGGTACTGGCTTGCACCCACTGTAACCAGACTCACATTTACTACCAGGGACGGAATTGCGGCTGTAGTTACCGACTCCTTTACAACGCCGCAATCCTATCGTGTTACCAATGAAGTCCGTGTAAACCTGCTATGTAAGCATCACATTGTAAGAAATACTGGTAAATATCCTCACTGTTTGCACATATGGCTCTGAATTCTGTTTTGAAGTAAGGTACAGCTTATTGTCCTGGAAACCTCGTCGTGACGCAAAAGTACCTAATAGGTCCAGAACAAACAGATGTCGCGTGTTCCAATGGATAGCAGAACAATTGGTATCGATCTTGTAGAGTACAGAAATTACCAACGTCAAAGTGAAATCTCCGTGACACAAGAAGGCTTTACAGTTCATTGACGTTTGTTACCAGCGGCCGACCGGTTCAATATTTGAAGACGCCGTGCTTATGCATTTACCTTTACTCAAAGCAAGACATTCCTTCGCCACGCATACGCATATGGCTGGGCCTGTCAGAGCCTAGACTCCTGACTTTGAACCATTGTGTGCTGAATCCCTCTTGTGTCGTCCAAGCAACGTTGCTGTGCCATCGAGTCGAACCAACATACGAGAATTCTGAATATAAAATAGAGTGTCTTCCACGTCTTCCTCGGTTCTCTCAACCCTTCAGGATCTCTCCCATCAACTGACACTAACTACAAACCTAAAACCACTTTTTAAACATCAAAGTTATCCACTTCAGTAAGCAGACTGCAATTTGTTCTCCACCCATCATCACGACTGACTGTCAAATACAGCCAAAATGAAGGTTGATCTTGCCGTCGCTCTCGTCTCCATCCTTGGCATTGCTGAAGCTGCCACGCCCAAAATCGTTACCCACGTCAGCAGTATGGGAATTGGCACCTCCACTTATCATGACACTTCCGGCAAGGCTAACGGTCTCGGCAACTGGACCGACGGTTGTAAGGGCACTAGTTACGACTGGATCAAGCAGGTTTGCATTGACCTGCCCAGGAAGAGGGCACACATAATTTACCCGAACGGCACAAAGCGCTGCTTCAGACAGTCCAGCTCAAAGACTAGTCCGTGTGGAACCGGCGTTACTTGCACCACCACTACATTGACCGAATCCGGATGTAACTGGAGGTTTGCTGACCCTGAAATTGATGATGATGTGGACAACAACATCATTTAATGGATCGGGGGTGTACAGTCAACGGTCTCTACGACCAATACTCCCCGTCTGAAGAGTGGTGGCGTGGGTTGAGTCTTGTATCTGGTCGACCAACTTATACAGTCCTTACCTTAATAATGAAACAAGACCTATTGCTTGATATCTTGTAATTATTGTACCTGATGTAGTCGAAGGACAGCTTCGCCACGTAAACATTTGGCAGCATTGGCTATGTAGAATACAGACTCAACAGAAAGTACTTACTTATACGTTGCTGGTGCGTAAATTACGTGGATTGAAGTGACTGTAATCAAGGAGTTTAGCTTGCCAGCCTGAATATTGCTTCTTGTTTTAATTCTCAGTACAGTCCCTGGAGCTGACTGACTCTACCTTATCACCCTCACCTAATAACAACAAACGTACTGTTCAAACGCAAGACGTGTATCAGTCCGCTTTGTCAATCCTTTTCAATGCTTCATCATTATAACCTCTGCTGACTGAATGCAACCACAAATGTCATTCTTATCTGTCTTTTGTGATGTTTCCACCCTCTAGCTTTGCGAATAAGCCAACATTTCCCGACCTTCAACACCGAACCTAGTAATTTGTGATTGGGACACACTTACTTTTACAAGTGGCTAAGATATATTATGCCGTTCTGAAAATGACTTTGCTTTTTGTATGCTTTGCGATGGTGGCGCGGAACGAGAGAAAGCCGAGGCCAAATGTTCGTATACACACGGTAATGCCATGCACATAATTCCTCGCCCCAGTCTTTCCTCATATGTTTGAACTTTTGACAAATGCAACAGTACTGTTGGTCTGAAGCAAAGAACTCCTTTATATGATAGTGCAATACACATTTGAACTTACCACATTTCGCACACTCCACCTTTCGCCCACGACGAAAGTATTGTTCCTTCCATAACTTAGCGGTTTTTGGAATATCACCACAAGCATCCAGTGGAACCGGGTATTTGAAGTATCGGCGGTAAATCGGATAGAGGTTCTTGGAGGTAAGCCCGAGACATGTACTGTCTACCGGGTCAAGATAATCGAATATCAAATAGTAAAGTTCGGTTGGAAGACGCAGAAGAGGAGATGTTCGGTTGTTGACGGGTTGCCGTTTAAGGGTAGTAGAGGATGGTGTTGGCATGTCGTTCATCTTTACAACAATCGGCAAGAGGATATTGTGTTTATACTTGTTCCGGACTGACGGTGTTGGTATCTTTTGCCATGGGCCTAACAGGGGGGCAGAGTTGAATGATTGGGCATAGAAGACAGCGAAGGAAGATGAACTGTTTGGTTGATGCAGAGCAGTCGATGCTCTTATATGTGCGACAAATAGTTTAAACTTCGTCTACCATGACATTTGCCTTAGGAGCCACAGACAAAATCATTTTGAGTTCAAACTCAGTTGTTCTTATCTGGTATTGACAGTAGTCTTGTGCCACAGACCGCGAATCAGAGGATAGGAGTGTTGATTTCTATGAGGTGGGGCTGTGAAAGTTTAGCAGTGAAGGTTTCCGTCGCCCATGCAGATTTATGAAAAAAGTCAGAGTCTCAAAAGTAACCTTTTTCATACACATTACTGTCGACGGAAATATTTAGTATAAATGTTAGTGTCCCCCGTCTTTCTTGGTTTTTACAGCACCCGTCCTATCATTCCTTCATGAACTCAAACCAGCCACGAACCCAGAACATCCTCCCAACCAGCAAGATCCTCCATCTTCTGTAAGTTATGCCTGTCTGCATTAGCTCGTCACCACAACTAATTAGCTCCCGTAGTCACAATGAAGCTTTGTCTTGCTCTTGCTCTTGTCTCCCTCCTCGGCGTTGTTGGTGCTGGTGGTTCCGGAGCCAGGTTGGTGACCGTCATCTGGAGTACGGGAGAACGTTCTTTAACCTACCAGGACACTGAGGGCACATCCCACCCCATTGGTGGGAAGCTCGATGGGTGCCAGACCACCATCTTTGACTGGATAGATGAAATCTGTCTTAGTGAGACGAAAAGGAATGCCCACTTGTCTTACACTGACGGTGGAGAGCGCTGCTTCGGACAGTCGAGCCGGTCGAACGTCACGTGTGGAACAAATGTCACCTGTGACATTACTTTTTTCACTGAAACTGAGTGCAACTGGAAGTGGGCTGCGGGTTTTGATTCTAGTGATACGAAAACCCGAACGGTGGAAATTGAGGGAAGATAGTGGTATGAAATTGTTGTTTGTTGAAGAGTGTTGGCAATCCGTACAGTTTTTACCTGGGTATTAATGAAGAGCTTTATTTGATTGGCAACATCGGGCCTAATACAGCCTCGTGTCTCGTGATCTTTCTCTGACTACCCCTTGAGTTTCAATTTCTTAATCTCTTGACTTTCGCCTACGCCTTCTCAGTTTCCTTAATGCTCTGAAAAAAGGTTAATCTGTCCGCACAAATCGAATTTCACCAAAAAGAATAAGTGGACTGGGGCATGGCTTTTCAGTAATGCCTTTCCAGTATTAATTACTGGTTCTATATGCCCAAGCGTTAGAGGTCAACATTTCAGTTGTCTTCATCGGCAAACATCAATTCTTCACCGCGACTTCAGACACGATATTCAGTCCACAAGAGAAGAATAAGGAGGATAGACGAATGATATGCATTTTAGCTTCACTGACACCTTCTTTCCCAGTACGCAGCTATAGTAGCCATGGAATGGAATACAGCGACTTGGAATCTGCGGCGATGGTTTAGTCAAGCAAGGTCAATACAATATTTGTACACACTGCCAATTAAATGGCTCAGTGAGACGTCCAGACTGACCTGGAGTGGTGAACTACCGCTCAGGACCGGGGAGCTCTCCAAAATTTGCCTTCCCTCTCAAAGACCCCTTACTTCGTCTGAGTCACCTTGCTCACTCTTGTCAACGTGCTTCGAGGAACCACATTGGACCTCATTGACCATGATCGCTCCGACCTGACCAAGTTCAAATTCTAGCCCTTCTCAGAACGAACCTCACCAGCGTCGGAAACCCAGATATCCTCACGTCTAAAGATTCCCCGCGCTCAATAACCGACTTTCGTACCACCAGGGATAAATTGAGCCTTGCAGGTGTCTCCTTCGGGAACGATCTCTTAAACATTAGACGTGCGATGGTAGGAAAGACGAGCAAACGTTCTCTAATACAACATTATCGCCTCCACATGTCCAATCTCAACAGGCTTATCCACAGCTTCCACCTCAATTCTAACTTTGGCCTGTCCTCCCGAATCGCTCAGCGGTGAACTAGGGGTGGCGTTGCCATTGGCTTTGGATGACTACCGTTTGTTTTGCGATTGTTTGAAGAGCATCTAATTCAAATGCACACGGAAACAATGGATGAGATACTCCAAGCCCAGGCCTGGTACAGAATGCGTTGGTTCTTTGGGATGAACTGTTGATAGTGGCAGTGAAGGAGGAGCTCAGCTCGAATGGTTCCATTGATAATACGGTTCCTCATAACCTTGTCACCTTCAACTACCTTCGGGATGATCTCTGATTGCGGCATGATATCCGTAGTACTTTAGAGTAGGAGGGAGAAATAGGTACTTTGCTTACTTTTTACTTTGTTTATGTGTTTTTCTGTACGCTCTTTTACTAAATCCCGAGCCTTCTCCATTTACTCTGAATGTCCAAACTACTTCGATTACAACCCAGAAGAAACGTCATTCGTCACTCGCAACATAGAGGTACCTCATTTGTGAAGCTGGTTCGCAAGAACTGATAATTGGAGAGTTACAGCATTTTCTTCTGGGATGATGCAGTTGAGCATTTCGAACTGTATATTAGAGGCCGATGCTGAAGTTAAAAAAGCTCCCCACAATGCAGTGGCTCTTTGTTATGGTATCGATGATAAATTGCGTAAGAGCACCGGATGCTCCAGGTTACGTGGTTCTTGTCCAAAGGAAGTAACCCTTCTTAGGGACGCGCCGATTGTTACATGAGCCGGGAACAGAGAATAGGAGTGAATCAATTACGGATCCAAAAAGGATTGGTCTACAGTTAAATCGCATACCAAGACAGCAGTCACATTCACAACTCTTATAAATTCAGGTTAGTACTAAGCAAGAGTCGACATGGTTTAAAGGAAAAAAACGAAAACATGGCTGCGAATATGAAACTTGGGCAAAACATCATCCAAACAGATCCCGGCGGCATCTTTGAACTACTATGACTCTGCCATAAAGCATGAGCGATTGTTGGCACCAGACAGAATGCTGTCATTTTTTTTAGGAGAGATAATGGTAGGACTTCGGCGATAGTTTCATCACAGCAGTGACAGTATTGTCAATTTTAAAGCTCGTATCCACCATTTTTGGTAAAACAACTCGTCATTGTTAAGAATCCTTAAAAGGAATAGTAGCATTTGAATACAATACACATGGAACTGAGATTTAAAACTATTTAACGAGAGGATGGTTTAATTGCATTTCGACTCTCTTTGCCCTCCGTTTAACCAACACATGTTAATTTGTTATCCCCTGTAGAGATGGCTGAGTACAACCATTGGTAGCTTGCAAGTTGTTGCATTTTCCTCCAAAATGCCTTGCCGACTAAGTCAAACATACTTGAAGTGAGTTTGGGATGTTTAGAGAATCTAAGTAACACTCAAACTGTAAACTACGCATGTTGATGCCAACTCAATCTTGTTGCGCCAGGTAACGCATTCGTCGGATATAACAATTGGGTTAGATCAAACTCTGTTTTTAACTAACTTCTTGCACATTGCATGCGATACACGTGCCGCCTGCGTGCTTGATGCACGCCTCAAATCATCGACTCAAGCAGTAACTGTCGTAAAGAAAATCACGATTCGCCGAATATTTTGATATAATTGAGAGATGAACGTGAAAAATGTGTTGATAACGCCTATGTATCGTCTACAATTTCAAGGCTATGTTGAATGGTTTGGTGATGAAGCATAACTCAGTTGTCAATAGTGGAACTACGGTAGGGGCATCTTGCGAGACCCCCCAAGATCTCTGAATTACTGTTGCACTGTGCAGTATAATCCTTTGCGGGTCGAGCTGTCAATACTCGGAGACTTCATGTATAATTGAGTACATGGTGGGTTATTCGATAGTATTGTGTGATTTTCATAAAAGGACTTTGAATGAATGGCCTTTCGTTTACTCTCTCAACTGAACCTGTGTGGGGAAATAATGATGAATCTTCAACTTTCTCAAGTATTCATCCTGGCCTCTTATTTGCCATTTAATACGGCGGTGTCTTTATTGCCAAGTCGTTAGGGGTTCTGTATGACAGGGATGAATCTCACCCACCATAACCTCACAGCCCTGGTGGAAACACCCATACTGGCTCGCAGATCATGCCTTGTCGGGTGCAATTGTGGGGTGTCAATGCAAAGGGCCCATCCGATCATTATTGCCTCCTCCCCCGCTCGTTTTCGATTCTGTTGGTAAAGATCTTGCGTCCTCCATCTAAACGCTATGTCGACACCGCTTTGCATCGAGTGCTCTAAATTCGTTAACGAGGTTGAAGAAACGAAGAGTCAGAATGAACACCCTACTGTTCTTATTGCCTCCGACATACATGCTCTTCGGGAAAAGGCGCAAAACGGCTGTCAGTTGTGTCGAAATATCTACCAGTGCTCTTTCTACAGAACCAGCATCTCGTGGGATTTACGTTACCAAACAAAAGCCATTCACTTACGAATATGTTGGGCGGATCAAGGCAGAGGAGATACATATTTGAGGATCTGCTACGGTGAGGATGGTGTGTGGAATGAAGTACCATTAGCGATGCGAGATGACAGGTGCGAAGCCCCTGATGCATCATGGTCACAAGTTGAAAGGCCAATACTGGATATTTGTTCAAATGAGGGTCTTCAAGACGCGGCCGAGCTAGCCAGAACCTGGATACTCGAGTGTCATAATTCTCATATGAATTGCCGCAGGGCTTCAAGGTCCCAAAACAGGACAAAAGTCCTGCCAACAAGAGTTATTGATGTTGGGTCCCTCGATGGACAAGGCATTCCCAAGTTGTTGGTTCCTCAGCAACCGGTCCAAGACATGGAATATGCTGTATTGAGCTATGCATGGGGCTCTGATCCAACCTTTGCAAAAACTACAGCGTCCAATATCCATCAAATGACTACATCACTTCCCTGGAATAGTCTTGCAAAGACTGTACAGGACGCAATCATATTTACAAGAAAGCTTGGGATTAGGTACCTGTGGGTTGACGCATTATGCATCTTGCAATCCGAGGGACCGAACGATGAGCAGCATAAAACCGATTGGTCTTACGAAGCAGGAAGGTTTGGTGACTACTACGAAAACTCTGTTTTGACAATTGCTGCGACCGGCGCTACGTCGGCTAGTCAAGGCCTGTTTTTACCCAGACCGGCTTTGGAATTCAATTCTCAACCTCTTATATTCTCACAGACTTATAGACGCCTCGTTACTCAACGGCCAATTCCCTTCTGGGAGAGCGAGATACGCAATTCTCCGCTCCTCTCCAGAGGTTGGGCTATCCAGGAGAGACTTCTCTCGAAACGAATTCTGCATTTTGGTTCTAATTGTCTTTCATGGGAATGCCAAGGGTGCCAGGCTATTGAAGCAATACCTCATCTCACAATCCCAAGCAAATATGATTATATGGGGAGATCGTTCCCCACCGAGTTCAACGATTTGGAGAATTGCAATGAACGCAGCATTATAGATGCGTGGTACGATTTTCTTGAGTTATATTCACTCACAGACTTCACTTTTGCTCGTGATAGGCTTCCAGCTCTATCAGGCATCGCTTCAAGGCTTCAAACCCGCCTTTCCCAGAAGTATATCGCAGGTATTTGGGAGTCTAGTATCGCAAAAGGCCTCACTTGGTTCACTCATGGAACGTCCCGCCCAAACGGTGAGGGTCAAAACTCAAACCTCAACCTCCCGTCTTGGTGTTGGGCGTCTACTGGAGGACCTGTGACATTCTCCTTTCAACATGGTTACGTCTACTGGGATACAATGGTCGAGGTGGAGTCATGGTCAGCTGAGACAGATGGAGCAGATGTTTCGGGTCAGATCTTGCGTGCCAGTATGCGCATCAGTGGTGGCTTGAAAATGATCAACCTGTCCGAAGTACAGCTCTTTGCTCTCAGGGACTTTGATAGTGTTGCTCCGTGGCGGGAAGAGATGTCCGAAAGCTATAACGAGGCGGTAGAGCGAGGGCTTTATCAGCACGTATTCATCGACGCCGAGAAGCATGTCACCAGTATCCGTAGCGAACCCCAACCTTGCCTGCTAGTTGGGACGGTAGAGACTCACGCGAAGGATTTAAGAGGGGGGTCAATAGTGGAAGTAGCAACAGCGCTTATACTGAGATCCACTGGAAATCGTGTCGGGGATGTTGAAGAGTATACTAGGATTGGACTTGTGCGCCTTCCATTCGCGGATTACTGGTCTCATGATCAAGAGACAACGACAGTCGAACTTGTTTAGGGAAAGTGTTTACAACCACAGGGAAATACAAGCAGATATGTTAGGGACTGGTACCTTCTACGGGTTCATAGTTCTTGTCTTAGCTCTCTGCCCAATTATCAATCTTGTCTCCATTGTATGTAGGTAGGTCGTCTCGGAAGGGACGTCTTTGAATTTTAAATTAGAAATCTGAAACCGATGTTAGAAATGCATAATCCTAAAGGAAAGAATTAAACGCTTGCGTTACTGTGGTGCCGATTGATTCATAATGGCATGTAAAGATTGACTACCAGATAGTATAGTTGCAATTCATGGTCTAGACTGAAACCTTAAGACGACCTGGACCCATAAGGTGCCCGATGAAAATTGGTTGAAGGTGTTTTCGCCATATCAATTGGAGAATGTTCGCATCATCGCCTTTCTTCACGATTTAACGACGGCGCTAAATGCATCGGACAAGCACTGAAATGAATACAGTATGCAGTTTCTCGACATTTTAATAGAATTCAGAAAGAAGGGGGATGCAAGCTATTAAGAAAATAGGCTAGTGAGCTACTAACTATACGTTCACTAGGGACGAGATTGCACTTGAATTTTGATCGGCCACAGCTTTAGTGGGCTAATTATGAAGCTGGTAGAAAGTGTTTCTTGTAGGAGTTTGGATTAATGCTAACTGGAGCCAAGGCGTTGCTTCTTACATAGGAGCAATGCCAGGAAAGATGCCAACTGGAGCTCACAAGCCTCATCGACAGTCTTGCTGGGGTTGTATTCTTAGGTAATCCGCATAAAGGCTCTAAGTCTATTAGGTTTCCATTCTTACCATTACATCTTAACCACTGGGGTAGTGCAAATACTAAGCTCTTGAATAAGCTATTATAGTTGCAGTGAGGTCAGATCTACAAAGCCCCGACGAGTTGGTCCTGAACCCATAATCTTGGACGACCTCTCATGCGCGTCCCCGGTATTCCAGACGGCGTCGCTTAGCTTTTTGTCCTAGTCCCCACGCATCATGCCTTACCTTTTGAATACTTTGCAAATGTTCCAGACTTCAGTCATTTAATGCAGTACTTTCAATGCATTTCTTGTTATTTTATATTTTGCTGTCGATGAAGTTTTAGTTATGGTATTTGAACTTGATCTTCTTCTGGTATCCCGTCGTAGAGCTTCTGGGTTAGAGCTACTCAGCGAACCGGGCTTACGCATATACAGAAAGGCACGAATCCAACATTTAATGTTTATTGCCAGGGCGTTCATTGAAATGAAAAGATGTCTCCCATGATTCCAATTTCGATTAACATGTATGACTTTTTTTTTTTTTTTTTTTTTTTTTTTTTTTTTTTTTTTTTTTTTTTTTGAAAAACCACCATCAACTCTGAACTTGCAGCTGTGGTGCACTTGGCCACGCAGGCGCTACGTAGCTCCAAAGGTATAATTAACTGACTGGTAAATCCTTTCAGTTATGATTTCTAGCCTTCTAATAAAGTACGGTCCATTTTAGACGAGATTGATATGTATTGTATGCCAGTAAATTTAAATTTTCTCGCTTCCACTGAATGCCGTAGTAATGCATCGGTAATGCAACCTCGAAGTAGCAACTGTAATCAAAATGGTCATTGTATCGATAAATCCATTGTAACGAGGAATTCTTCGGCGCTGGTCGTGCACTTATGTTGCGTTGGCTGTGGATTTACGGTACAGGTGCGTGACAGTTGTACTACTTCCATACTGCAAGTATGCTCCGTCTCACCAAGCCTTGCAACAGCCAGACAGTTGATGTCTCAATGGTCGACATGAAACCTTCACACCGGTTTTACTCTCATGTGTCAAGACACTGCTACTGTGTTGAAACCCGGACGGAATAGATGAGAATCCCATATATAACTGTCTTCCAGTGCAGAACAAAGCGTCGTACTCCTTTGGCTCCAACGTCCACGCCATGACTCTTGACAAAAGACATGCAAGACGCCAACGCCCTACATGGTTGAAGGAACGCTTGTCTCTTTTCAGACTGTTAGCAACTTATCATAGATGAAACGCCCTCATGCTCCATTCTATATGCCTGGATGTCGAACGATTTCTCTAGCCCAGCCAGACTTGTTAAATCCCAGTCTGTTTAATTGCTCTCCTCATTAACAGATCGCATATCTGTTCCCTTCAACAACCACATCGTCACCTTACCATAGAGGCAACACACTCCCATCAGAAAGTTCTCCACACCTACGCGAGTCAGATAGTCACATGCAAAAGAGGTCTGATTCAATTCTTCGTCCGATGATGAAGATGGATCATTCTTCCACTAACGGAGACTCGCACTCGGAATCATACGATGATACCCTATAGTCATCGGTCCACATGTTCTTACAAGAGGTCAAAGCTCTTCGTCAACTTCAATCCCAACAGGAAGTGAAGACTCTTACTGCATTTGAACTCCACTGCTGACTTATTTAAAAAGCAACCTGGAAACAGGCACGAGTCGGCAGTGGCGCTGAGAGCTGCAACCAGGATTACTGGCAATTACGTCGGGAATGAGGCTTTTGTAAGAAAGATGCTGGGCTGGCTGTTTGTTAGATGTCTCCGATTATTAACACGGATTGGTTATCTACTGTCAAAACAGCAAGCCAGCTAACACATTAGTCAGAGATGAAACAATCTACTTGGCAGTGGTTATCATTACTGAAACGGGTATTAGCATCAGGCTCTCAACGTCGGTCCGGAATGAGCTCGAGCAAGAAGAGGATCATGCTGTAATCTCGAGGTCGAGGATAAGGGCAACCCCGTCCATACTGCGTATATTTTCTCCTCGGGTATCGTATTCCTGAACATAGCCATTAAGCAGTCAATGGTTCAAGTACCATCTTGCTGATGCATTAAGAAATACTTCAGGGACGTCGTCCCCTTTACGGATCACGCATACCCACAAGTCTATGATCGACATACGAACCACACCATCTGTCTTGTGGCAGTTGTCCGTATGCGTCGAAAGATGTTGTATGACGTCCGAGACCAGCGTCCGAGTGTCTGTCTGCCCAGTACTGGATGGATGAACGGAGATCAGCTGCAATTGCACACTAACTCGGGCATAGTTAACTCTATGGATCAAAGTAGGGACCAGGATTAACTGACTGTACCAGGTAGAACGATCGTTAGAAGAGGAAGAAACAGCTACTATGCATACAGCGCGGAAATATCTTCAATGGCGGTTCCAATCATACAGTTCGGCCATGGCCTTGTCACGCATGTTCTAATTGGTAAAGTGCATTATCAAGAAACCTTGATATAATTTGAGATCTTGAGATTTTGATATGTATGGATCCATCTTTATAACCCGGTAATCAAATAGATCTATCTACTACTGGGTAAATACAGCAGGCCTTCACAGTCAGGCGTGAGATTTTCATTTTAAGGCTAATACACGCTGATACAGAAACAACTATGAAAGAGGATAGTGTCCAGACGGCTCTGAGCTCCCACGACCAGATATGGACACACGAATATAGTGAGGCTTTAGTACTCTCGGGGGCTTGAGGGAAAGTCTAAGGACATCAAGGGGCGGACTGCCTTAGACCACACGGCTAGATCAGGACTAAGTCCCATCGAGGAGGTGGCCATAGAGGAAGATGAAACCAACACTGTCTTTAATTTCCAAGACGGGAACATGCAGACACTTTTTCAGTTTACAGTCGCGAGAGGTAATCACGAAATCGTGTCCGCATTTCTTCATAACATGGATGGCCCGGGTGTAATAAGCAAGCAAGGAACAAATGCGCTCCATTTTGGCACTAGATATAGCTCCCTGGAGGGGGTTTAATCACTAATGGAATTCCATGCTGATAGGAATACGCAAGGTGAAGATGTTTTAATGCCATTGCAGTTTGCGGCCAGTTGGAAGCAACGTCAGGGAGGACAGGCAGATGTCACGCTAAGGTTATTCCTACACTACTCAAAAACCCAATTTATAATGCGTATCCGTTCGCGGGAATCCTGGAGAGTGAGGTGCCCGATGTTGGGTCCTATTTGTCTCGCAGTCGTTGTTCTTTCATTGCTGAATTCCTGTCTGCCATCTCCTTTGTAAACCAACCGAAGCCGGGACCAGCCATTAGACCCTTGGCAAAACGACCATAGGAATTCTAAGGAGGTGGGCGAGGACAGTGACACAACAAGTCAGTCTCAAGCTCAGGGCCAGATGGACAGTAACAACAGCTCAATCAATGGCTGAGGGGGTAGTTGGAATGATGTATCATAGAAACAAAGCAGTCTGGAGCATCTTACTGAGCGGCTGAGGTTCCAAACACCTTGACAGAAATAATGTCGAGGATGGAGTGCTTGAGGCTCGGGGACCTGTGACGCAGAGACTGAACCAGGATCAGAGGCGGGAGTGGCAGTGTATTGGTTGGATCAGTTCGAACCCTCTGTTGCTGCTGGGGCTGATGGCGTTGTTGCCGGTAGCGATGAGAGTTCGGGCGCTAGATAGGTTGCCAGGCTTCTTATTGCTCACGAAAAGATAGCTAAAAAGAGGAAGGCGTCTGATAAGTCCGTAGGTTTGAGATTGAGATCCCGAAGCAGGGCTATGGTGTTGTGGTCGTGACCGTTGACGGGCTTGGAGAGGTCGAAGGTCAAACGGGGTTTGAGTTCCTTACTCTGGATCTTGATGCGAAGAAGGACATGAGATGGATACAGGATTGCTTGTTTGTGTCGAATATCCTTTTTCCATTCTCATACTGAGCATCGTCAAGGCGTTATTAGACTGTTTGTACAGGCCGGCAGTTGCATACTTGGTATCTCCGCTGTCTTTTCGGAAACAATGAAATCATGTTTAGCTGGGTCCACACCGGCAGCTATACGTCTGTTGTAGCCTTCTTTACTTAGATAAGAGATGATGGTATGAGGACAGTACATTCTGCTACTTGTGTAGGTTTGCTATCGTATCTCGCACGTAGTAAGTGTTTTCGTTCCTGCATCAATCAATCGTTTGATTCACCATACAATATATTTCAAGTAAACTCGGACGTTCTGTGAGATACTGTACATCAGCGGCTCTCGCCATGAGAAGTTTACAATCAACTTCAATTAATTTAAGATATTCAATCACGGATCAAGTATTAGCCAATCCGAAAACAACAACCTTGGTTGCGGGACCAGCGTCGTCTACTGGAACAGATATCTAGATGCCGTCGTATAAACTGGATTTAGATTATTCATTACATTTCACAGAACGCGCAATTGATCAAAGCCTGGGAAGAGCAGGAGAGCTTCTGCAACAATGGTCATGATGAACAATAAGATGAGTGGAGCCAGAACACTCAGTAGAAGCGTTTGTATTTTTAATTTCTGCGTCAGTAACAATGATTGCGTGTCAGGACAGGACGAGGTTTATTTTGTGATAGATTGCCAGTCATTAGATATGTCATTTAGTCATTTTCGGTTTTCTAGCTAGGATGTCGGACTTCCATCTTTGGACAGGGATGTCGCGGTGGATAAAAGACAGAAGACAGGGGGATCCCTGTGGCCCAGCTCGGTTTATCTTATCTGCGTGTTAGTTCATTCCGTTTGCATGGCACTTGCGTGAAGAATGCAGACAAGGATGATTTTGTTGCTTCGGGAAAGTCTGGAAAACATTCCCGTATTTGTGCTAGTGTGGATATGATGGATGCACATTGATAATCTTTCCCGGCATGGGATAGAAAGTTGCATGTGAACTGCACTTACAATGTAGTGGCGCTACAGTCACCGCAAACATGCCAGAATTTCGGGACATTGAACCCGATCTCGAAGGTAAACAGTTAAGATTTATTTATTGAATTAAAGATAGACAGAGTTGCCTACCTCTTGTTACATATGACCATGAATAGAAGCTTGGGGTGAGGACCCCTGAGAAGTCGAATCGATAGGAAACTCAAAGCCAAAGTCAACCGTAACTTTCCCATAGATTTAGATTTTCTAGTTGCCCTCATTTCACAGGCACCTCGGCACATATCACTTCCAGCTACGACTTGAAAACCTGGTTTACGATTCCCACCAGCTCCATTTTGTCACGCGGAAGGGCATTATTCAGATAGCGTGGGCTGCTGGTAGCTCTTTGTTTGACAGTTGGCATTGTGTTATACAAGACCTGCGAAAACAGTTAGCAATGTAGAGCGAAGGGACGAGAACTGACTGACGATGCTTGACTTGCGTCTTGGTGGATTGATGGTCGCAGGAGGAATAAACAGCTACTGTGCGTATAGCTCGGAAGCTTCTTTTATATAACCCTCATTATAGAGTTCGGTTATTGTCCTGTCAATCAGAGGGTATATTCTTATTGGGAAAGTAAGCATTGGGAGAACCTTGGTTCTAGATAGACGTGGTGATGGGTAAGGGCACCTACTATTCAAATTCTAACAGGTGATTAACAATTTACAGTAATCGCAAACTTCTAATCAGCAAGCTCTTGACAAAGTAGTAAGCATCGATCTCCTGAGATTTCTACCAAGTATGGTGCGAGAGGCTTTAATGTGTATAACCTCATAGGCGCAAGCGACTACATGGCAAGAGTATCGAGTTTGATGAATAGCGTACAGATACACCAGGAGTTGCCATTAATTGCTACGCTGTAACATTCTACTAGCTGCAAGATTTAGCATGTTTGCTAAAGCTGACTTATCAATCTTGATAGACGCCTCGACTTGGTACCATATTGTCCCTTTTGGTCTTGGTAACATGTCCTCTTCGTGATGTTCGCCTCGCTACTGCATCTGCGCGAGCCACGCCTCGGGTTAAAGCCTTGCTATACAGAATGTATCTTCCTGTTAGAATAGATCCAATGCATCGTTGTATCTCTCGACCTATCCAATGTCAAGTTCAGCTAGTTCTTGATCTCTATGCTATCTAGCTAACGAGATGACTCATTTCGGATGCCCAATAGCAAGACATCAAGGGCGCTGAACGGAGGTCACGATATACCTGTCATCCGGCTGGGTTCGAGGCCGTGCCCGAACCTTATGGGATGCCGGTGTTTGCTATTCGTGCAATATCACACTTGGTTTGAGTTGCTCGTTTCACTTTGTGCAACATTGACACACAAGAACTCACGCCATTTACGTCTTTGATACAATACAATACCAGTGCCTGTGGTCATCAGCCTGCTCTTCTCGCATCAAGTGCACAGAGTTGAGTAGTAACAACGCTGCCCTAACAACAATATCGCAAGATCGCTGTACGTGATTGATACACGGCCATGGCTCTTGTCCTCCACCTTCAACTCTTTCTGAAGGTAACCAGATGGCTTGCCAGTAACTAAATAAACAACAAGACTGATCAAATGGGCATGGGGAACCAAAACATTACCAGAGAATATCCTAGCAAACACTCATTTCATGGGGAAACGAGAACAAATTTGGGGTTACCGCTTTTAACTTCGGACCGTTTGTTGATCTCAGTTGCCGAATGTAGTTGCTGCATGATATGACTCAAACACGAGACTCGTGACTGGAACATAGTATAACATGGAACAACAAATAAAAGCAGGCTTATGGCGAATAGAGATAACTGTGCCCGTGAGGTTGGGTGTGTGCAGCGCATGTGTCAAAACTGAATTAATGGTGCGGCCATAACTTGCCCAATCAAACCGATCAAAGGGTGAAAACAAAAACTTGGGATTGAACTCCAGAGGGACATTAAGATTGACTGATTGAAGAGATACTTGGCAGGCCTTTAAACATTAACGTCAATCGACTTTAATACTGGGCATATTCTTATGCCCCAGCCATTATACACAAGGATTCAACTGCTGCATTGTTAAGGCGCATTTGTGTGGGTGGGTTTCCCATTTGCAACCGAAGTTTCTGGCATTCTTGCTGCAGTAGCACACAAAGCAAGGGAACCTGATGTCTTCCTCTTTGGTTGCCATCATGAGACAGGCCAAATCTCCGATGGAGTTAAAGCCTGCATACGAGGCTAACCAATATTCGTTGCTTACTTCTCATTGATGGCCGGGCTCCCCGTGTGCAGCAAAAATGTTTAACGCCCAGGTTTCCGGGTACAAAAATAAACAGAATGAGAAGTCCGGTCTAAGTAGCATGTACTATCAAAATTAAGCCGTGGCTCCCATGTGGGAGACAACGGCGAACAATTGACTTGACCAAAATACCTAAATACGCATTCGATCCAATGAGTCGAGACGAGAACGAGTAAACACTATGAAGCATTACAATCAATGACACTTTACTCGTGAATATTGTAGCTAATATTCCCGAGTGTAACACTTGTATTTAAATCTCTTTACTGAACTAGTGAACTGGGACATGTCATGTTTCGGACGACCTTGGTGGCAGGCAAAGCAGGGCAGTATGGAAGAAGAATGGGTACACTAATTAAGTAGTATACCAGGTTTCGCTCTGCTTAGGGATGCTTTTGATAGGGTCCCTGAAGAGTCACCAGAGGTAATCCGGCTGTAGCCGTCACACGAAGAGGGTAGTTCTTAAATCCTCCCTCTGACGATCGGCGAGATCCTCTACAAGAGGCCTATCAAGACACCAGTCAATAGACCAAAAAGGAAGAGCTAATGGAAGTAGACATATACTTAGGCTGAGGCTTTACCTTGTCTAAGAGTCGGCATCGGGGCCTTGTAGGGGCTCATGAGTTAAGGTCCAGCAAACCATCACCAGAGGACACTCTTCTGTTCAAAAGTCAACGTCGAGTTGACGCAGCCTTCTGTTCACAGCATAACGGCAACTGAACAGCTCGTGGAGCAACTCCAAAGAGGTTTATAACTGGTCGTCATTCGGATATAGATATCATCAATAACTATGAGAATATCCCAGTCTTTTTTACTTCAAGATCATCTCGGTACTTGATCACGCCTGTTGCTCTTATAGCACCGGCGTGAACAAGCTCTATAGACACCAGCCAGTACCTACTTTCCAGATTGCATACCGCAGCAGAAGTACGTCCTGATGAAACAAGAGGGAGAAAGCGGCTTCAAATTACGGTGTTGCTGGGCCTTCCAACATCGGCGCAAGCTCGGCTGTCTCGTCACCAGTCTCTCAATCCTCCCCGCTGCTTTCAGCGTTGGCGGTAGCAGTGGAGGTGTGTGTGGCAACTCACTCAATCTGTGGGGATATGTGAGCTTAATGGCAAGGTATCCTCGAACGGAATATTATGGGGACTTTCAAGATACTCTACCACTCATTCCTCTTCCACACATAGCTATTCAATGTGGAAACATTATATCTCACTCTAGCATCTCCATTCTCCATCGAAGCGGTTCATCTGCTTCTATTCGGTTGGCTTCCGTAGCTCAGTTGGTTAGAGCGTCGTACTAATACTTCAATCTGAATATTCAGTGATGCGAAGGTCTCAGGTTCAAGCCCTGGCGGGAGCAATCCCAATGCCACCGGATTCTTTTTGCTAAATAGCATGATGCTTTTGCTAAAGATCAACAACGGCTCGTTTAATCAATGCAATAAAGGCTGGGACAGTATAGGATCCTTGGGCACATGGCATGTGAGTTTGTTTCTCATTACCATCGTCATCCGTTAACATTTATTCTGCTTTCTAGCCAGGCGGTGTATTCTCCTATTAGAAACGGCTACCCAGCTGCAGATGGATTATCCAAACAACGGACCAAGGACCAGGCAAGCAGAGGATGTCTACAACAGGCAGAATCGAGTGAATTGGTAGATTAGATGTATATAGATGAAGGCAATTCTCCCCAAAAAGGCTGAAATCTCCCTCTGTCGCTATCCTATTAATATCAGCTTTTATCCTCATCTTGTCCCGCTCTATGACTCACAGACTGCAACCTTATAACATCTCTTCTTGTCTACCCGACATCTGGGTGCCTATAACAGTGTCTTGTGACCACGAAGTCTAAAGCAACTACATGTCAACACGGTTAGAGGACAGGAACATGGAACGACTCGAGCATGTTTAGACAGTTTGTTTCATGATAACATTTCTGAGATACGCTTAGCTATCATAGACGCTCCAGTAGGTGCACCTGGACCTTGGTATTCTCTAAACTTCCTGGATATTTCAGTCCTGTAGGTAATTTGTACTCCTTCTCATGTCCACCTTCAACAAGTTTCGTCCACGCTCGCTGATCCTCTCCCTCATCCTCCTCCGAATCCTTGCCCTTGGGTGGCAGCAGAGTTTGGTAAAGTAACCACTCAACGGGGTATCTCTTCTCCTGTCCCTTGTTGCTACTATCAGGTAGTGCAACATCAGCTCCAGGGCTATCTACAACAAGCAACAGACTTCCTTTAGGTGCCGCAGAAGTCAGTCTCAACAAGAAAGCCGTAGTCTTAGATATTGAGACTGAGTAGAGGTCGTGAAGCGTAAAGAAGAGAGTGATAAGTGTCGGGTTGGGTCCAATCATCGCAGGTAGATCTGTACTTCCGCTTTCGAGGATGTCGAGCTGGTTGACTGCTGGGTTCAAGACTTGGGATGGGATAGCAGGAATATTGGAAGCGTGTGCCTTGGCGCTTGCATATTTAGAAAGAGGAGGAGCGTGTGTGAGGGTGTGCTGTAGTTTTGTGACAACCCCTGACCAGTCGTGTCTATCGATGAGGTTGAGATCAACCATAGCACTGCCCTCGTAGGGAATTTGGTCGAGCTTGCTTTGATGAGAGTGCTTGAGCGATGCCGCACATGCTAACAAGTCAGATCCTCCTCGCCCGATGCATACGATCTTGGATGGCTTCTGTCCATCATTGTGAAGAAACTCTTGGACCCATGCAGTCTCACTCATCTCACTGCACATCCAAGCCAACACATTCGCAGTTGCCAACGCTCTATTGGGACTCCAGCGAATTGTATACGCCTCCAAGAACTCCTCAGTCCCGAAAGCTTTGCCGTAGTCCTGTTGCTCAAGGGCTTCCCTGACGGCACGTAACACTGGAGTCAATGCACTGAACTCATCAACGGCAGGGAATGCAGTTCTGATTGTGTCAAGAATGAGTTGTTGATGCTTCACAGATAGAATCTGGATCTGTTCTATCGAGCTATCCTGTTTGACCGTTGCAGGTGTCTTTTTGACGACTTTCCGTATATAGCTTGGTCCGGTCCATCCTGGGCGGCGGACGGGTGGTGCAACTGGTGCCTTGGATGCACCGCTGGCTGGCGGTGGCCCATGCTTTGGCTGCGATTGTGCGTGACGCTTGAACTTGGTCATAGTAACGTCTTATAAACTGGGTACAAGCTCAGGTGCAGGGCAAAGCTGTAGTCAATTGAGGCCGTCACGGGGAGGAAAAACAGTGCAAAAAAAAAATGACTCCCACCGGCACAAGTATCTTCCGACACCCATACAGCAGTGAAAAGCTCTATGTTCGAACCCCACTCCGTCCAATCTTTGCGCTTGTTAAAGAGTTTTGTATACGCAATGGCAGAGTGCCTCAGCTCAATTGTAGGCATAGCATCCGCGACTCGACACCTGCGACATCTCTGACTGTGGTGGCCGAGCATGTAGCAGGCGTTTGCACGTCGAAAAAATGGTGCGTCGCCAGAAATCAAGCTCCCTCACGACAAAGTCTAAGCTGCCTACCCCGTAGCCTCCCAACATGCTGCTTTCGCGAACCACCCCGATCGCGTCCATCTGGGCCCCGATTCACGGCCAACATCGCATGAATTTTAGAAAATAAGATGTAGAGTCAAGTTTTAATTGGATAAATGCGACAGGTTCATTTGTCGCCCGCCGAATTGATGGTGCGGTTGAGGTGTTCTGTGATGGTCACTGAGCAAGAGCGAAGGAATTGACTCGACTTGTCAATTGTATAGTCCAGTAACACATCCAATAACTAATCTACCAATTATTATCCATTCCAGTAATCGACAGAATTATACTTCAATGGTGTCCCTGGTCTCTGTCCAGTGTAGGTATTGCCTGCAAGGCTTCAACCCAAGTACTCCAGTATGCAGTTACGAGTTGACCAAGCCTACACAAGCACTGCATCAACGCCAGACAATTTAATGTCATCTGTCGCATTTTCACCATGTATTAGAACGTCGGGTATAGTGAGAAACGTGTTGTACTGCTCCAGAACTCTCACCGTTGGCGACTGGGTGATGGCCATGCTTCAATATGCTGGGCATGCCACCTACTCTTACGAACGATCTGCAAGACACAATTGTTTAGTTACTGCTTGAAAGAGATCTGATTGCCATGGAGAACCCATAAGTGAACGCCATTTACGCGCAACGGTAATCCATATCAATAAATGAGCGAGTGTCACTGGTGTCTTGCCATCAAGAAACCGCTCTGTAGGCCATCACCTTTGCGAATGAAGAACTTCCAAGAGATCCTTTGCCGTTCATCCGGAAATCTGAATCTTCCGTGCGACATCGTAACGTTGCTGTACATTTCTAATCAGTCAGTCATGTATAACTGGTTCTCTTGCCCTCCCATCCATCATCCCCCATCATGCAGAGACGTACAGCGCAGTGGCAAGATCATGTTACTTGTATTGTATCGTTCCTCTCAATTCTCTCATTACTAATACCGGAGTTTGCTCGGTCTCCTCTTCAAAATCCTTCTCAGAAGCGACAGTGTTGGGCAGCAGATCACGACATAGAACATGTCACATACCCATCAGAGCTCAACGTCAGCACAAACAACCTATTTTATTACAGAAGCAGTGAAACTCAACCGGTCAAAAGTGTCAATACTGCGAGGCAAATGAATGGAAGGGAGGTTGGAGGTTGCTGTGCATATATACATACACTCATGCCGTGTCACACCAAGGGTGTACACGTCCCTGAAGCTTCCTTCCTACACGAAGCCGATGAACCGCACTGTTACAGGTTTGTTAAGACGAATAGCCACTTTTAGCCTCGTGTCGGTACTACCCAAACCATGCTTTGGCTGACGGGTGACGCTGCGTCGGGTTGGAAGCTGTGTGGACTTCAAGATGGGCAATTCGGATGGTGTATTTCCGGTCGAACCGGTCAACTAATGTGACGTTCGTTTAGCTTATTGAATGGAACATTATCGCGTCGCTGCGGTCAAAATCCGGGGTGCATGAGATGATGATAAAGAAGAAATTTCACCGTTTGGCAGCTGGTGTCATTGGTGTTTCGTCAACGGACGCGTTGGCTTTTGTGGTCACTCAACACCAGCGCATCAGGTTTAGGATACCCTAGACCTGCACACAGCAACGACACGAGCAACGGCAAAGTTCGGTGAATCGCCACTTTACAGTTGTCTATTAGCAACTTGTTATCTATCAGAGTGATATAGCATCCAATTGCTACTCGCGATTTTGCCTTTCTGGAGTCGGTCATATGGCCCGGGCCGTTCAATATGGGTGTGAAGACGAGATCTAGAACTGGTCAGATACACACTTCACAGCACCTCTTAGCGCATCAAACTGCTCACCGGCCGCCAGTCCGACTGTACATCGAATGTTCAGACGGGGCGAGAGGCAAAGCTACGGAAATCTGGGGTACTGAAAGAGTCAATTGTGAGTGATTTGTCATTCTATACTGGCACATAGCATGAGCCGTTGTCGCAATGGTCCCATGGTAGTGTGTGTACATCAGATCTCAGTTGGGGTTACCCTATAACTGGATGAGTGAGGCGGACAACGGCGCGCAACAGAGTTTACAAGGAGATAGATAAGCTCCGCCATCAAGGCAGCACCTCCGAGGGGAACAGTTTATGTGCATCGTATCTGCTCGGTCACGCAATCAATTGACGAAACAAAGTCATTTGACATGCAAGAAATGCACGATACAGCAGCAAGACACAGCGGGAAGTGTCTCAGGGCCTGCATTGCATGTAACTGTACCTACAGTAAAGGAACAATTGAAGACTGCAAAGCAGAGATGCATGGCTGAGGCGGTGAACAAGTTGCTGAAGCATTTAAGAGTTCCCAAGGGGTTACAAAGTGTGTGTAGAGAGAGTCCCCTACAACCGTTGAGATTTGGTGTGTGTGTGTGGCTTGCAGTGGTGGTGGCTCACCTCTCACCCGATGTGACCACCAATACGCTTAGCAAAACTCTCCAGGTTTGTTCCACCTCCGCGTCCAACAATTCTGGGCCTGTGGAGGGGACAACTCTGCGTGAAATATTGAACAATAATGCATCACGAATAGTAACAATTACGTAGGATATGAGCCAAAGCGGGATAAGAATGAGGGATATTGCTGTGCACGGAGACACAGACAGAGATGAGTGCAAGCCACTATAAGCTATTGAGCCGCTGGAAACCTCTTGAGAGTGCTGCAAGTCATGTCGGGCGGCTATTCAATTCCTCTCTGACTCTACATCACCTTCCACTAAGCCAAAATGAAAGAATTAAAACTGCGGCTCATTCACAAGGGCGTTTGCAAAGTGGATTTGTTTGATGACTGGAGCTCCAAGAGGCTCTTGTACGATCACCACGATGGAGATGAGCCCCAGTAGTGCTCGGCCGCCAGACCAGGACAAGGGCTCCCTGCCTAACAGTGTAGGACTAACTAAATGCCCTAACAGACAGTGGACTCCAGCATCAATCATACCTTGTAGAGGGAAAAAGCTTGGCGTGGAATTGGCAAGCAAACTGAAGCAAAAGAAAGAGAAGTAACCGTGCAACCCCAGCAATTTATTATTGGCCCACTTCCCATCTGTATTTTTAAACGATTCACATACTAGACTTCGATGGTAGTGATCATGGTGCCTTTGTAACATACGTCATTAAGCATTCGTTCGTCTCAAGACAAAGAGAAAGGGAACAACTCCCCCGTGGGTAAGAGATTTCAAGGGGAAACCTGGGGGAAAAGGTAAAGCAACAGTCGTTTGGAGAGAGATGGATATGTCGCCAGGAATAGACATACAGACAGACATTAAACGAACCAAGTTTAGATAAAGTCCCTGTGCCTGGACAAGAACAGAGGTAAACTATCCACAACAGAACAAGTTTTGCTGATCAATCGCCCGAGCCTCAAGATGGTGGTGTGCAACCATCTCGAATGAGAAAGAAAAAAATGGGTGGTTCGCCCTGGAGATTGTCTGTAAGTATTGTAACTGTAGTCCTTGGCCAAAAGTACCTTACCCATCCTGTGGAGCATATCTACAGAAAAGCAACACGATAATAGACGAGGTCGCGCAATCTCGACAATCTAATTTACAGTAACTCGCTCTGTATGGTATGCCGGTTTCAACAAAGCCAATGCGGCTTGGCTTCACCGGACGGTTTCTTATCTGACCGACCGCTACAGGGGAGAAAAAGAAGTTGGAGGGCAAAAGGCAAGCAAGGGTAGATCAGCGGGGATATTTAAACCAGTCGAAAGCGATGTACAGACACATTTTCTCTGGTGTTGAGGCGATTACATGTTCGTGGTTGGTAGCCAAGGAGCCAGGATCTTGCCAGGTGTGTGTGGGGGGCATACCGTTGCTTAGCGAGCTAGCGAGCCATGATAACGGGTACGAGAGGGAGGGGAGTGGACAGGGGGAGGAGGGGAGAGGAGAGGAGGAGGAGGAGGAGGAAGAGGGGAAGCAGTGCAGGTAGTTCAATCTGTAGGAAGCTCGCAATGGAGTTTGCATTCTGACAAGATATGATGAGAGGTAGTTAAGATTAATTGGTTAAATTACTGTTGAAGACAGAACAAGAATGCCGTGCAGATTGAACGAGAACCCATTCAGTCAATCAGCCTTGGCAGCTGAAACGACTTTAACAGGTCTAGATTGAATGCTTGCTCTCTTACTCTCAAGTTAGACGACGCCATCCCATGGAGAGCTTCCCCGCACCATGAGTCGATGTCTGGTCTTGGAGTGAGTGTTAAGTCAAGTCGTGACCGTACTTATCATGCAGCAGCGATAAAACCCATGACCCTCGCTAGTAATAATACAGGGAAAAATGCCAATTGCTGGTAGACCGGAGTAAACATTCCCATAGTTCATCACATGAGATTCCAAATCATCCGATAAAGCAGGTTTCTCAGAATTCCCATCACGTGTAGTATCGGGTTCTTGATGTCGGCCGAGAGAGAGACAGAGACAGGCATGTAACTACTTGGGTTACTGTAGCTCTTGTTTTGTCCCGATATGGTTAACACCGGTCTCACGAGTCGTTGATGTTAGTGCAATGTAACGAATGGTTGCTAATCAGATGATGGCTTCAGCTAAAGAGGGGGTTTTACTCTGACGCGGGGTTGGAGAAGTCTCACTTCGTTCACCCGTGCAGCTTCAAGAATCAGGGTGCTTCATCTCGTAGAGTGTCTGTCTGTAGGGTGACTTGCCATCTTCTCAAAAAAGGCATCCGCAAAGAAAGACCCAAACCAGTATCCCTCAATCCACTCATTCCTACTGACACCCATCACCAAAAATTGATGAAACTGAAGCCATAAGCATTCAATGGTAAGCTAGCCCACCCCGGATGGTCTTAGGTACAGTAGCCTCAGTCCGGGGCGGAAGATCCGGGGGCCAATGCGCAAGGCACGCAACGGACTTGGCTCAAGCCGAAACCCATTCTCACGGACACCATCGGCCAGGGCGCGTACATACAATCATGATGATACCATCAATCTCCACAGACAAACGGCGCTCGCACGATATGGATAAGACACGAAGCAGATTGTAGATCACACGAGCTTGAACTACTGTCCCCCGCATTCAATCCCCAGACTTTTGGTGAAATAATGCCGAGTGCATCATGATAAGCAAGCGTCTGTACGAACTGTTGACTTGCAGCAGCTCAAAGAAAGAGCATACGCAATGCAACGCACAGTATCGTCATCATCACCAGTTTCGCTCTACCTAATATCGCCTGCATAACAGTCTGCCGTTTTTTACTGAATGACCTCCCCCTCACGGAGGCGTCCTTCTGGTTGCGGATGTGGCTGCGTATTATGGCGTATGTCTCACTGATACAGCTTCCCACCCATGGTAACGTCGGTGAGGTAGTGCTGTACAGTAAACTCAGTTTGGGTTGGGACTCTTGAATCCGGGGTTCAAATGCATCTTGGTTTGGCCTGCTTTGGTCCCTACAGGATGCGTGCGCGTAAAGGGTCCTTGGCAATCATTTTCACAATCGCCACGAAGGGTCCTGAAGCTCCCCCCCCCTTCTTGAGTGTGAGGGTGTCCAAAGCACCAAAAAAGGTACAACTGCGCGAAGATCACGACGCGCCTTTCACCCCCACACACTCACACTTTCATCATAAGATTCTGTGGTATTATCGTTGCGGAGATCATCAACGACGATCAGGGTAGCAGACATGAACTGGACCCTTTTTTTTTGTGTCTTGATGATGATGATCTCCCTTGGACTTACTGTCTGTGTCTCTGTCTTTCGTCTTGTCTTATTTCGCCAAGGGTCTGTGTCTGCGATAAGGCGGTTGTGGCCCCACGAGGCTTGTCTAGAATATGCAAAACACCAAAAGATAATCACGGCCATGATATGAGATCCTTCCTTTCTACCCTGCCTGGCTGCCTGCTACTCGGTATACCCTCTTTGAACCAACCCGAGAAAAGACATCAGATCATCATCTTGGCTTCTTTTAGTTTAAGAGTAAGAAAAGCACAGGGCATAAGGGTCGCTGTAACCGTACCCACAGCTCTGGTGGGATGGAGCATGTTCTGATCTCAAAGGGGTCGGGGATAGTTACATTTTGTCTCTTTAATTCAGGGTTTTCTTGTTATTACTCATTTCTAGCTTGAAAGAGGAATTCGTCCCTTTTTTTTTTTTAGTGTTTGTTGCAGGTGGTATACCCACTCACTCAATCGCCGGGGTCGTTGAGCTGAAGAGGTTGAATGTAACGCCCCCTTTGCCAGTGGCAAATTGCGAGATTACTCACTGAAGAATTTTTAAATATCTCAAAAAGAAAGAGGAAATGATGATCGATCTCGGCTTGAGATTAACTTTCATTACGGAAAGTATTCGGCAATAATTGTTTAGGACCCTTGAATGTAAATAAATGGCTTGGGTGATCAACAACGCCATTGAAGCCATCATGCCTTTGGGGATCATCGAGTCCTTCTCAGTGGATGGTAAGGTTCAACCTCTCAACCTCAAAACAATTAATTCGTCTCAGCCTAGACAGTCTAGCCCGTGCAGATCTTCACTGCGGGTCATGGAAAATACGATTTGGACTCCATTTCAATCTCGGTCTGCGACCGCCCCTCTATTTACTCTCTGTTGAGTTGAGTTGGATTGAGTTGAGAGTCGCCCTGAGCCTCTGAGTTCAATGGTCAATGCCACCCATGTTTTGTCTCGTTTAACGTCTTCCCTGTTCATGAACTGCATGCTTAGCGAGACCTCGAAATACCAATCAAGCCACGAATCCGAAAAAAAGACCAATACTTGTCGAGACGTTGTGCTTGCAGAAAGGGTGTCTGTTTGTATTAATGATAGGTATCTATCAAACCGCAAACGTAACAGTACAGATGCAGGAGATGCTTCATTCATTTTAGCATTCGCGGGGGAAACCATCGTCCATTATTAGTGGAGGTAATCAGCCAAGAGTCTATTACTGAAACCTCCAGATAAGCTGAGGGTCCTCCGTTTTTAGCAACTGCAGTAAACTGTATCGCGCTACTTTCACCGAGGAGGGGCGGCTACCTATCAGCCTTGCTCAAGAAGATGGATGTAGTGTCGATATCGAGTATCCCAATTGCCTCAAAAATTAAAGGGAACAAGACGGGTAGGGAAAATGTTAAAGCGATATCGGAGGTTTATCGTGTCGTCAGTCAACCATGATGAATTGACCAGAGGCTCTGGCGTGAGGGTGTCAGGTTACACAGAGACAATTGCTCTTCTCAGCTAATGAAGCTATCCCAATCCCTGTCACATATGTGCTCTGTACTGTTGCTCTCCCGTGCGTTATCGTACGAGCAGGGGTTCATCGGGTTCTTGCTGGGACTCAATCTCGAACATATCCAATTGCACTACATATTCCTCCCTTTGGTTCGCCATGCCGGGCTTGTTTCTTAAACAGCCACTGTGGGAAAAATAACCCGGCAGTGGCTCATACATGCATATCGCAAAAAAGGGAGAAGGAAACGGTTTTCTTTAGCGCCATCATCAATTGAACTGGGGACTCTTTAACGCTGAATGCGACGTTCCAAATTGGTGTGTGCGCATATGGACCACCAAGCATGGTCTAGACGACGTAATTGAGGCAAAAGTTTATGGTGGGAGGAATAATATATGCGGCACGACAGAAGGAGACAAAAGGTTGGTGATTTTGACTAATGGGTGGCGATGCAAAGGTCTTGGTGTTGTGCTTGGATATCGACCGCTGTAGATAATTGTTGGGGGGAGGAGCTGTCACTTTACAGTGGCGATGGATGGCTGTCAGCAACCCGACAGACTCCGTTCAAAATGTTAAAGGTGTGGTGGCTATTCAGACAGGGGGGTTTCTGGTTGGTTCATCAGATCATTCAGGGTCTCTTTAGTAACTGTTTCTGTAAGAAGTGATGGCGGTTGCGTGATATTGAATTGAATGAGGGACGTCGTGTTTCTTTAACATGTGAATATGTAGTCAGTGCATGCCACTAAAGCAAGCCATTGAGTGGCCTAACGTCGCCGCACCCAACAAGCCCCCAAAACTGTTAAGATGAGCCTGTGCGCCCCCACCAGCCACTAGCTAGTACTACGAGGCGCTGTAAATCATTTCATTGTTGGGTCCCCAGAGCTTGTCCCTTCTAAACTGAATGTGCTCTAGTGCTGAAACCAACGAGTCTTTAATTCCTCGACTCACCCTAGAGTTACGGTCTTTTGTCTCGAAATGAACAATTATGAATAATAACATAATGCTAGACTCGGTGGTATTTAAAAGCTCGAGGCATATAATCTGGTAATTAAATGACAAGAAGGGTAAAATACCTCCAAATTCCCCACCACCCTTCCGTCTGTCAGTCATACTTAGTCTCGGGGACTGTTTGATGATGGATGACTGACTCTAGAATGAAGCTGATAACGAACCACAATCGGGAAAGGCTGTTGGACCAACATGGAGGTGAAAAACTCTAACTGACCATACAAAACGCTCAGTCCAAAATAGCTAAGCTAAACTACCACACTCGAGCCTCTAGGCTGACGGACCTGACAGGAGTCCGGTCCAGTCCAGTCGAATTGAGTGGACAGTCCCCGATTGAGTGTGAGTGGGTGATCTGGTCTGTGCTTCCATCGTTATCTCTGTCTATCGCACTAAACTCTTTATCACACAAGTCTTATCCGTTTCTCTCACTGTTACTAATCTCTCGCTTCTCGTCTCCGTCGCTGTGGTTTCGCCTCGTAATTAATTAACCCAACGGGCAAAGACAAACAAGCTCAAGACTAAACCAATAGTACGTGGGGGGGCCTGTCAGAATGATTGCCGCTTGAAGCGAAAATTATTACTCCATCGTACCATAGACACAAAACCGTTATTGACCAATTCCCTTCAATCGTGACATGAACCTCTGACAAGACTAACATCTTGACTAAGCTGCCCCAGAACCATCATCTCATCTAGGAATGGTGCAATCTGCATGCAAAAGACAAACCGCCATCGTCTGCGAGCTATTGGCGCTTGCTTCAGAGGGGGGAATGGTGACAGAAAAGCGGTCTCGTTGACTCTGCTTACGAGTGTATTGTAGTCAAACTGAACCATGACTCTCAACTCTGCCGGCGGTCAAGAACATCTTCATTTTCTTCTCACGCGCACAATTATTGTGTTCACAAGTTCATCTCCTCAAGTGCCAGTCCGTTCAATTGGAGGAGGAGGCTGTCTCTACCCCAACTCGACACCCCACACACAGAACAGACGCGAACAGGCGGTCGGTTTTTTTTTTGTGTCAGATCAAAGACAAGACAATACAAGCCACGAACGTTGAGAAACTTGAGGGGGGAGAAGGAACATTTGCTTTTTTTCGCATTGTGTCTCGACCACGATTCCCCATACCTTGGATTCTCGACTCTCAAGGGAACCACCGACAATACTACAGGCATCATGAGACTGGGGAGGCTAGTTCAACTCCCATTGGAAGAGATGCGGGTAACTGACTGATGAATGTATCACGGCATGACATGACATGGCATTCTTGACAAGGGGATGAGTATGTAGCCAAGAGCAAGGACACCTGTCTCTCTGTCTATTGCGGTACGGTAGATCTTTTGCGTTGCATTCATCACAATTAAAGAAAAAAGTCTGGGGTTGATGGAAAACGTGGTTGGTATTTATTGTGCTGTGCCGTAGTTGGTGATGGGTTCAGATGCTTCCAGACTGTTGTTGTTCGCGTGGTGAGACAATGAAAGAATGCAGGCATGGTTTCTGTGACGACATACGTCATTGACGACAAAACAACCGTGTCACGACATGTTTTGTACATTTTGGGGCCTTTACTCTTTAGCTCGTCTTAAGCGAAGGCATTCATTCGTTCCATGTATGCATACAATCCCAATCCTCAATCGCGTGTCCAATCGCTTGGTCGGGTGTTAATTCCCACAACGACTCCATAATCTGCCGGAGCATTGGCCTCGTTTTTTATTGATCTGTGCTTTTGGGAATTTTTGTTCGTGTTTTAAACAAGGGGCTCTGCCTTGGATTTTGGAGGCTTAAAGCAAGTCAGACAAGACTCAAGACTGCGCTGTAGCGGAAAAAAAGGGATGGTGAGGGGAAACGCCATGGGCTGGGAATGGCGTCCGTTATTACCGTACTGTGTAATAACGAGTCGGTGAGAGCTGTATTGAGTTTTGTGCCGTGGTAGTTATTCCTTCTCATCGAGATTCATCTCTCATGGAATGTTACTTTGTTCTATCTGCCGAAGTTGGTGATTTTCTGCCCATCTGTCTGCCTTGTTTCCTTTCGGCGCGCGCGTATGTCCCGGAAGATACGGAGCGGACAAAGCGGGAGTTCAGTTCAAGGACAGGGCCGCCGCGATAGTTACCACAGACTAGATCCGTTCGCTCGCGGAAAAAGAGACGCAGAGACAGCTGAAGCGTACCTAACTTTAGTAGCTACTAGTTTTATCGAGGCTAAACCGTTAATCGTCTGGGGTGGGCTTGTTCAATGGAACTCTAGAGTGTGTCACTGAGAGAAAAAAAAACTCCACCTTTTTTGGCGATGAGTCTCAGAGCGAGAGAAAGAGAAGAACCCACAAGCATGGATGTCGCTGTCTCTGTCTCTCTCGCTTACCATTCAACAAAGACCGTGCTCTACATGAAAATTACGGAGTCCGATTACAGTAGTCTCAAAGCTTCAAGACTTTTTTTATCGTCAAGCGATTTCGTCATCATTATGATGCTGATGATGAGGAAAAACGTATGCAAGCTGAGATCAGCCTCGTATGCTTTTGCCTGCGCCCAGCATCTCATTTGTTGTTTGTCTCTGAGACAGAATGGTATACCCAA
Organism: Fusarium venenatum; assembly: GCF_020744135.1. Taxonomy (NCBI): domain Eukaryota; kingdom Fungi; phylum Ascomycota; class Sordariomycetes; order Hypocreales; family Nectriaceae; genus Fusarium; species Fusarium venenatum. The sequence goes on from NW_027072131.1 coordinate 398,771, forward strand.
TAAGAAAATGCCTGTCTTTGACCGACTGCGACTGAATGCACTCCTCTTCTTCTTCTTACCACCCAGAGCGAAAGAATGGGCTTGGGGTGCAAAGAATGCTACGAGTACATTGGCGTGCGCCATGGTTATCTGTGATTCGATGATCTGACTGACATCCTCCCCCCCGGCCTTGGAAGCGACGAGACTAAGACCGAAAAGGGTGTGCGCCGACAGAAAAAAAAAGACAGACTCGATCGTTGGTTGGTCGGTCAGTGCTGTTTCCAGTGGTTCTTGTCCGCTGTGTTGCTTCACGATGCCATAATGTCTCTGTTGGGTTGAGATATGTGAATCCTCACCATAACAACTGTTTGAGATGAAAGGATTATGTTTGAAGGCGAATGTTTCTCAATTTATTTTCTTTTGCGTTCATGTAGGTCTTATTAATTCCATGTCGCATCTTCTCGTTGCTCCAACACTCTTTTCTCTTTCTACTTCTGTTTCTTCTCTGTTTTCAGCTTTTTTTGGATGCAACACCACCAGATTGAACTGATTGCAAAAGTGTCAGCCTCGTTATTTCATTGATTCAATCCCATTCATTTCGTACAATAAACCTTCTGTTTAAATCGTTGCTATTTGCTCTTTCTTTTTTACTTTCTTATTGTCATTACTATCGGGTTTTTTGTCTTTTATCAGCATACCGATGCTACCGTTTCTGTATCGTCGCAACAACCAACGACACCAATAAAACTGTAAACTCGCCCATTCAATTCAATCCACTGAGAGCTTAAGTTTCCGGCGCATCCTCAAACCATACCAAACCAAACAAGGACCTCATCAACAAACCCATGCCAATACCCTTGACCCATGCTCATCAGCAAGTCCATGCTCTCGTAGCATTTTGGGGATCTCCGCTTACAGAATCTTTTATCTGACTTGGCCTTTTTTTATCGGTCGATACGGATACCTCATCTAACGCTATCGTGACGGCCTTGCTCAGATCATCTCCACTTGGTTTCAACATCAGTCGAGAACCTCATATCATTCACATTCACATTCTTTTTTACCAGCATCGGCATCAGATGCAAAGAAGCCAAGCCGAGATATCCCCACGCATTTACCAAAAAATTATTCGCCTCTCCTTTGTATTCCGCCATCTGACGTTTTTTTCTGCAAACTATCTCCCCTGCCCCAACAGCCCGTGTGTACTGGATCCGGTAGCCATCAGCAGTTGGTAACATCATATTGTACGTACAACGTGCATAATAACAGACTTGGGATGGGATTGTCATCAATCTTATAAAAATTTAATACCTTCCTTCAAACAACAGAGTGTTTTGGGTTTACAAGAGGCTTTTCCACTACTGTAATATCCAGCAGTAATCGGCAGACGCCAAACCCCGCCGCCATCGCAACCCAAAAACAACGCCAATCTTTTCTTCATCCACAACACCAAGAACGCCTTTATCTCTCTTCCCGTTCTTATTGCGGTTTGGAGGGTTTTCTCCTCTTTTCGCCTCCGCCTCAAAAGGTCAAGAATCATCAATTCACGCATTTTTAAAAAGGTCTCTCTTCAATTGCCAACGTCTCGGCGCTTCTCTCTCCCAACTCTCCACAACTCCATCCCCATCCCCATCTCCATACTCTTCTCCCCATTCCCACCCCACGGAGAAACGTCTCTCTGTTCAGTTTGAACCCCGCCAAAAGCCGATGCAACAGAGCTTTGAGTTGAGAGAGTTTGTCGATTGGATACAACTGTAATATTACTGTTACTGCACTGCATATCGTACTGTAGTAGAGTCTGTCTAATACAACAACAACACAACTTGTAAGTGCACAACATCAACATGATGCCACCCCTTCCCTTGTCTTTCTCAACTCACTCTCTTCAAAACCCTACCCTACCCTTCCCAACCAAAAACCTCATTATCCCACCCCTGGGCCTGCAACTCAAATCCTGCCCCATCCTGCCGTTTAGCACCCACCACCACATCTCTTCCTCCACCCATCCCAATTGCCTCTACTGCAACTCTACCACTCCAACCATCAGACGGCCCATGCCTACGCGGCTCTCAACCTTGTCGTGCTAGTCTATGCCGCTCAGTCCGGCCCCGGCGCTGTCCTCGTCCTCACACACCTCACTAAACCTTCATGGGACAAGTACCCAAAAAAGGCCAAGACAGTGGAAGCGACCAAGGTCAGGTCAGGATCAGGACCAAGCCAAACCAGAACAATCGTACTAAGTTTCGTACCTTGGTTTTTTTTTAACTGGGACCTGGCCTGAGAGGGATGGCAACTGGACAAAACACTCAAAACCACCTGCTCCCCGCAGCCCTCTTATCCTCGATTCCTTTCAGCATCTCCACCCCCAGCTCTGATTGCTGTTCAACGAGTTTACGACCACCCCAGAAAGAGACTGATCGATTTACTGACAATAGTATCATCAGCAGGAAAGCCATTTTGTTGTTTTTGTTATTCATTTGGTTCATTGTTTGCATTTTTCTATTTGATGTCAACGTCCTCCTTCTCATCATCAACTCAACGAGCCTCATAATCCGACGACAACCGCTGTCTTTCTTGTTCAACGTCGTTATCTCGGAATCTACCTGCAGTATCACTTCACTGTGATACCTTTTCAACCCACCGTCAATCAATTGCCGACTGTTCCTCGTGGATCACACATTTGCTCTGTTGCTGGAATATTGCCAGAGCATTTTCCCCGTCTCAGTGTCGACAAGTTTGTTTCCTGGTGTGCGCATTGATCAATCGTGTAAGTTGTGGCACTAACCCAAAGCCCACCTGGGCACCAACCAAACCCACTGAACTACTACACTGCACTGCACTGCAATGCACTGCGCTCGCTGTGCTCCCTGTAATGCTCGCCAACACAGCATTACCCACAGCGAAAAGCACAGCCCTCCTGTTTGCCTGCCTGCTCTCGTTACAAATGCAATCCGATTAAGAAAAAACTTTCCACATCATATCATTGCCCGTTTTCATTCTTCTATTCATTGGGAAACAATCTTTGATTTATTTCTTGGCTACTCCATCTCGTTTTCTGCCATTTTCTTCTTTTCTTCTTCTCGTTTAATTACGCATCGCCACAAAAGTTCCCTGTTTTTTAACCATGCTAATCAGTACCTTCCCCATTATTAGACCTGATCTCGATCAACTCCTGCCTTGATCTTCATCGAAAGCGCTAGGAGCAAAAACTCCATCGCATCGCTCGCACCAAACGACAATCCTCTTCCCTCAACCTCGTTCAGTCTCATCTCGCTCGAGACGAGAAGTTCATCAACCTTTTTACCCTTAGTCGATTCTTTTTACCTCTACGTGGTGAAGCTCCTGGAAATCCTTTCCTGCTTCCACGGATAACCTCCTCCACCTCCACCTCTCTCTCAAAGCCCACATACGACCTTGGGAATGCCTTACACGCCGCCCTCCCACCGATCTCCCGCCTCCTCAGCCTCTACATCACCTGTAGCGAGCCGGAGGTCATCGCTTCAATCGAGTCCTCGACCTAGCCTACCACGATCCGCCTCATATCTTACAAAGCATCGACGAACACCTTCAGCTTCTGCTCTTAGCGATGGATCAACAGGGACTTTGACACCGCAGGGAACATCGGAGGATCTCAAGAGCATGGGCACAGCAGTTCCTTCAAGCGTTCGGCAATCACCCCCACCAGTGACAGACGAGCGCACGATGCCCATGGGTGCTATCATCTCCCCACCTGACTCTGCTTCCTCCGGTAGTGATGATGAGGAGCAAGGTCCCCAAATCCGAGGACGAAAGCTTGACAAGGCTCTACGAGATGCTGTTAGCCAGATCCCCATGCAGCGCACATCATCCCCTGAACGAACACAACAGATCAAGCACCAAGACAGCACAGAAACATTGCAGCTCCGACCCCGCAAAGACAACATGCACCTCAGCTTCAGCACAAGTGCACTTGGTGATCTTGCCAAGGGACGCAAGATGGGTCACGTACGATCAGCTACCGAACCCAACGCTGATCTAAACAAGGACAACTCACAGTCAGTATCAGAAGAGGAGACCGATGAAGACTTGCTTAAGAAGCCTCAAATGGTACGCAAGAAGTCTGGTGAGCTCGTCCGACCTGCACTTCGTCCTTCTTCACGCCGTCGCCCCTCAAGCATGCCTGGTACTCCCATCTTCTCCAAGGCTGTTCACTTCGACTCACACCTCGAGCACGTCCGACACTTCCTTCAAGTGGATCGGCCTCTTGCTGTGAGTGCTGGCTCTTCACCTATCGACAGCTACGAGAGTGACACCGAGTACCCCTTCCCTGGCAACGGCAAGCAGACTGCCCGTACCCCTCCTTTCGAGTGGGAGATCCTCACCACTAACTTCCCTCACGACTCTGCGGCTCGTAAGTCGTTGCCTGTCCGACTCGAGAAGGTTTGGCTCTCGGCCGACCAGAAGACTCTATTGGGTTCAGTGGCTGTCGCCAACATTGCCTTTAACAAGGCTGTTACATGCCGTTTCACCCTGGATTACTGGAAGACCACCTCGGAGGTCGCCGCCGACTACAGCCATGAGATCCGCCCCCGGGAAACACCTCTTGGCCATGATCGCTTTACCTTTTCCATCAAGCTCGCCGACACCGCCAACCTCGAGTCCAAGACCCTGTTCCTCTGCGTTCGCTACACCGTCACTGGACAGGAGTACTGGGACAACAACAACAACTCCAACTTCCAGGTCGACTTCCGCAAGAAGCATCTCCCTATGAATGGCAAGAACAACTTCCAGGGCGCTTCTTCTCGGTCGGCCGGTGGTCTACCCCGGAGCAACCGACGCACCAGCAACACTAACGTCCCTCGACCCAAGTCGATGCCTGTTGGCTTCGGTGAGTTTGGTGATGACGCGAAGCTCAGCTACGATCAGCCCATCCACGAGTTTCTTGGTGAGTCTGAGAACGGCACTGGTGGTCTTCGCCTCAAGTCCAAGTCGGCTGGCAACCTGGCCAGTGACAACCTCTCTAAGGACTTTGGCTCACCCAGTGGCGTCGCCTTCTCCAACCGCTACGACTTTGGTGCTTCCCTCAGCGCTGCCGTCCAGGCTGCCAGGGAGAAGGAAGCCGCCCAGGACAAGGATGGTCTTTACATGAAGGCCAACGTCCGGAGTCCCAAGCCCATCCTCACTGTCCCTCAGCCACCTACTACCGTTAAGAGTCCAACGATGGCTACCGGAGCTACTTCTCCCAACTCTACAATCTCCAGCTCGTCTTATGAGGAGCTGGTTAACAAGTACTGCTTTGTACGTGCCCCCGAAGTCCGCCCTGCCTCACCCATCGCTTCTGGTGCCCGTCGTCCCTCCCTTGTGCGCCAGAATCGTTCCATCGTTCACCCAGCCCATCGGGATGGCACGGCAATCCAGAAGCAAAATGAAAGAGTTGGTTACTAACAGTCTTGTGCAGTTTGGATCAAAGCAGTCGAGCCCGAGCATGATGGACGGTACCCTCAGTGGTGCTCGTTTCGACCCCGCCACCGCTGGCAATAACCGCCATACGACCTCGCTTGGAAGCCCCAATAGCTACACCCATCACGCCGGCCCCGCCGCTCACCATACCCTTCAACTGGGTGGTGCTTTCAGCCCACAGTCGGGCTCTTCAACACCCAAGGATGGATTCCGTGCTAACAGCACATCGCCTTCCCCGAGACCCTCTGCCACTGCACGGTCGGCCTCACCTGCCTTTGTCTCTTTTGATGGTACCCCATCTAATGACCTGTCGTACCATGTCCAACAACAAATGATGGACCGGTTTCCCTGGTCGGGCGATGGCCATGCTACGGCGATCCGAGGATAGGACCATGTCACCGACCGTGGAATGAAGTTGGACTATTCATGATCCACCAACAACACTACACCAAGATTGTATTGCTATCGACATTATTTCACCGCACACACTGGGCCTCAAGACAACATCGCTTGTCGGTCCCACATCACTACTCTACCTGGCTGTTGACCCGAAACAGCACGAGCCTTTGATCAACGATTGATGGATGCTCACACTGCTTACAGCCACAATTGTTTGGCGTTTACGGAATTGGACTTGTGCAAGCCTGGCATGGCGCGCCGGGCATCCGCATTGGAGTTTGGGTCTTTTTTAAACTGCGAGTTTGTTTCATTTTCTCTTTGCTATCGCGGAACATCACCGCCTTTGTTTGACTCTGCTGTTTTAATCATCATGTCTGGTCGCCTCAATCTTTGACCGCTCTCCGTTGAACGGGCAGAGACGGTCTTAATAAGGATTGAGCGCGCAACAGAATGAGCCTGCTTTATTTGTATTTACGCAGAAGAAGAGCGAAGCCTGGTTTTACGCGTGTCACGATGTCTCCGAGAGTGCGTCCTTAACTGCGCCTACAACGATGACTTGATTGAATGCGAAGACTGTATAATGGCGCAGGGGAAAAGGGAAATGAATTGTTAGTGATTGATTTGGGAAAGGAAACAAAAAGTTTGCTTCCTTGCGAGGAATGCAATGCAATGGATTTGTGCTTTTTCGAAGGAGGAGTTGGTCATAACAGATATACATTATACTACTATACAAGGCTGCCAGAATGCAATGCAGGTACAGCTTAAGAGAATCATTTGCACCTCTGTCAAATTTTGTTCTGTCGCCATATGAATGTGAATGAGAATGAGTTGTGCAATTGAATGTGGTGAGCCGCGATAAGACGGAGATGCAAAGCCTGTAAAACGGACTTGGCCGCTCTTGTTTGCGGTAACGGAGCGCCGCCGTTGTTGGTAATTGGTCACACCGTAACAATGAGTTACGGTCTGGACTTTTCTTATCATCGCTTCAGCACAGCCCCCGGTGTACATGACTACCTTGTTGATGCGATGGATTGGGGGTGTGATTTGAAGAAATGGATTATGCAGTCATAAGCGATGAATGGTGGTGAAGAACGAAACTCCGTTGGATCTATTGCGTGGTTTATCGTTGCAGCGGTTTCCCCTTTGTAAGTTTAGTGGTTGGCCCTCAGATTGGTTGTCTTGTTATAGCGCTTTTACCCTCTGTAACGTTAGTGGTTGGATCGGTCGGTAATCAAGCGTAAGGTTCAACGCTCAACTGTAGGAGGGTTGTTTTTTTACGGGCGCGATAACTAGGACAGTTTAAAGAACTACTGTAATTAATTCGGTAAGACAGAAATAACAGAGTATAGGATAGTTTGCCAATGAGTGGGATTGGTCTTGTAATGCGCTTCACGCTGGTTGAAGTGACTCTGGCAGCTCACAGTAAGTGATTGACTGGCCTCAGATTGTGCAGTTGTCTTGTTACAACGGTCTACCCTCTGGAAATTTAGTTGTTGGCTCGGTCGCTAATCAAGCAATTTGCTTAACTGTACTGGAGGATTATCGTACAGGCGCACACACTGGAATAGTTTAAAAAGCTACGATCTAATTCAATTAGTATAGCAAAAATAACAGGGTATATTCTATAAATTATTTCGGTCTAGTATTACATGAGTGGGATTGCTCTTGTAATATGTTTGACGCTGGTTAAAGTCACACTGGCAGCTTTAATTGACTGCCCACCAAGCTGACGTCACGCCACCTCAGCTCCCCCTCCAACTCAATCCAGTTTCAGTCCAGCTTCGGCTCCTCCTCAAGCTCAAGCTCCATCACAAGGCGTTAAAGCCCAACATTACCAAAATAACCTTATTTCTTTATCGTCTACCGTCCTAAAAAAATGTCCTCCCGCGGCGTCCCAGAAGTCCTCTTCAAAAAGGTCGACGAGTACGTCGACTCTCTCGCTCCTCAGATCCAACCCCGCATCACCACCGAGCTAGAAACCTTTCAGCAAAAGACAATCGACAGTCTTGAAGACAAAGTCGTTGACGCCTTTCGCTCTTTATTCGACAAGGACAAGAAACCTTCCGATAGCCGAAGCCTAGACGATAACGCCCCCGATGCCTACGGTGGCCAGTCTTTGCCTTTTGCCGACGAGATCGCGAAGCTTACCCGTAGCTTTACCAAGATCACGGACGAGGCGGGCGATGATTTAAGGGATATTTTTGACATCACTGAGGGACAGGGTGGAGGAGGAGATGAGACGAGGTCTCGTGGCGGCGGTGATTCTTCTCGAGGTGGTGCAAAGGGCTTCCTTTCGTTCGCTATGGACGCTGTACAGGACCATCTTGAGAAGAACAACGGCAGAGGTACTGGAGGTCAGGGTTTCGAACTCGATGGCCTTCTAGGCATCCTCAGCAGTACCGTCAAAGACGCAGCGCGCAACCCCGAAGAGAAAGCTCGTCTCATCAGCCCCGAGATCAAGGAACAAGTCGGCGCCAAGCTTCGCGAACAGCACGCACCCATCGCCGAACAATTCACACGAATCGCTCTCGACCATATAAAGCGCTGGCTTCGAGGAAACACAAGTACAAGGGATTTGGGAGATGGTGTTAAGGGCGAGATTGAAGATCAAGTCAAGGATCTTGTTAAAGGTCTTGGAGGACTGTTTGGGAACAAAAAGTCCAACGAGGGATCTGCGCGGGGCTTTGGCGATAATGATCGTGATCGCGCTGATGGAGATGGTGAAAACGGCGGTTTCTCAAAGGTCATCAGTGACAAGCTCAGCACAGGAATTGCGCGAGTCCACCGTGAAGTCCGTCTCGAGTTCCGTAAGATTCTTGGTGGAATTGAGAAGCAGCTCTTTGAGCTTCTGCCCGACTCATTCCAGCGCCCCCTTGAGAAGATCCTCGGTGGTAACCCATTCGACTCGCAGCTGGACCGCGACGCTGGACCTGGAGGCTCAGCGGACCGTGGTTTTGGGGATGACATCAAGGCAAAGCTCGTTAACAAGATCCGTGGCCTTGTTCGAAAGGTCCAAGAGACGCTGCGTGAGAGTATTCTGGGTGTAGTCAACGGTGGACATCGCAAGTTTGAGCGCGAGAGTTGGGTGTTTGTTCAGAACATGGTGGAGCAAAAGGTGCAGAAGTACCTGCCCAAGGTCAAGATCTCTGTGCCTGATGATATCGGAAATGAGGGTGTTAGTGTTGGAGCGCCTTCTGCTGGGAACCTTGGTGGTGCCAATCAGCCCGTGCCGGCTTCGCAGGGTGGGCAGGGTGGGCAGCAGCCTTATAATCCTCCTTCGCAGTTCCAGCAGGATCACCATCAAGGTCAGGATTACAGGCCTCAACAGGGACAAGACTACAGACCTCACGAGAATCAAGACTACAGGCCCCAGAGTCAAGAACACCGCCCTCAACAGGGTCAAGATTACAGACCTCAGAGTCAAGAGTACAGACCCCAAGGACACGACGAGTACCGACCACAGCACGGCCAATCTCACCAAGACTATAGACCTTCGCACCAGGAGGGATATCGACCTGATGAGTACAGACCTCAGCAGCATCAATCGCAGCAAGACTACCGCCCGGATCAGTATCCCCCTCCGCCACAGCAGCATCAATCTGGTGGTTACAACCAAGGCTACCAGCAAGACCAAGGGTACGGACACGATCAAGGTCAAGGCCAGGGATACGGAAACAATCCCCGCTACTAAGAACTGGAAATGATCACGTCTGGTAGGAAGCAGTATCGCATTGGCTGCGCTTCAAAAGTTACATAGCGTCGGGTTCAGCATGGCGATGCTAGGTAGACCTTGACAGATTGATGAATGATATGACCATTAGACCTACCCTCTCTTCCCTCGCTGATGCATTAGTTCTTCAAGCATTGCTCGTATCCCACTCTTGTCAGAGCGCTAACCGAGACCCTTGAGTTCCACGACCCTGGATCGCCCACCCCACAGGGCAGAATGAATGTCGTGATACCATCAGATCATCTCATCTTCAATCTTGAACCAGGGTTCAACCTACTCTACAGCGACACCTTGGATCAAGGGTTCAATCCACCATGTGAGAAAGTCTCTCTCAACACTGTCCCTATTACTCGGTCCCTGTCCGGAATGAACGGCGAGAGAAGAAGAGCATCACATGGTCCCTTGACGCTGCGTTATCGTGAGTGATCTACTATGATATGATCCCCCAGAGGCCCACGTGTAGAAGCGTTACGTCAGAATGTCACGGTAATTGAAGTTTTTACCTCGGTACTAGGTTTCTAGAATCATGAATGAGGTTTCTGCTCATGATATGATGCGCAAAGCGATAACGGCTTTGTTAGATACACGGCGTTCAAGGGCCTGGATTTTTGTTTAGGTGGTGATGTTAGTGGTGACCCCGCATTATCAAGGCCTGTGTTTAAACGTCGCAATCAACACCATCGAGAAGCGATTGAGTGCCATACTGGAAACGCTAAACCGAATTGTCGCGACGGTCAACTACATCTCTATTGCTTACTAAAAATGGAGATTTATTTGTTTATCCATTTTTCTCAGAAATATAGAGAGAATCGTCCATTAACAAGTTTGGCTGGTCGCTGTCAATGTCGTGAAGCATCCGATCCATGCCTTGTCCTCCAAGCGTCAGAACTGAATCAGACACAACAACCCCTCGTGGCTTAGATACAATGCATTGAATCTGGAAGCGCGCAGTCGATAACCATTGCGATTAACGTGCGATTAAGGTGTTCAGGGTGTCCAAAGCGCGTGTAACACGATTGACATGAGACATTTGCCGTTCCGTTGCTTCATCTTCGCTAAGCCTTAGCAATAAGCACCCTACCTGCGCCCATCAACCTAGACAATACTCTATTATTCTGCGCATGCGCATCTACAGATTGAAACGTTGAAATGACTCGTCGTGTTTCCGTTTCATTATCTGTTATTCTTATTCTCACCTTCAATTAATCCCGGATTGGCGTTTACTGTTGTCGGGGTATTCTGGAATTATTCATGTTCGGTTCAATTGAGCCAATAGTCAATCTTGACAAAGCTCGAGAGCGATAAAGCCAACGCTTCCCAGAAGAAAGCACGACTGGACTTCCCCTAGCTTTACTAGAATGAGGTCGCTTTTGAGCGCATATGAGCCAATATCTATGCAAACCCGTGACGGATCAATTGAGATATCGCAAAGGTTGACCTTGATGGGGAGGTTGAGCGTCTTGTTAGTTGCTGTCTGACTTGGGCGTTTCGATGTGATGTTCCCAGCGGATCAAGTCCAGTGGGACAGATGTGCGAATGCAGAACCCAAAAAGATGCGAAAGAGGAAGAGAAAGCAAACAATAATAAAAGATAAATATCAAAAAATAAATATCAAAAAAAATAAACAATAAGTAAATTAGTTATTGTCTTCGTTCCTGTTGTCTTTATTTATTACTTGGTGGTTAGAATTGGTCTCCAATGCTGTCTTTTTCCCTCGCCCTGTAGCTCCAAGTCATTCCAGAGGGCCCAAAGAAGGCACCTCATTCTCACACAATACAAAAGCACTGCTCAACAGTCCACTTCTTCTTCCCCCAACACAACCCAAGAAATGCCAATTCCAAGTTGTCTGTTAACTTGCCCAGTTTCTTTATCCATTACGAAATTACTGTTCTTTTCTGCGTTGTTATAGGGTCAATTTCACTGGGACCAAGGGGGATCCTAGCCTGGGCACAATCCACTAACATGGGTATGTTGGAGTCGGACAGTTTATTTTCTCTTTTGGTTGTTTAATCCTGCAAGCCACAGGAGGAAAAGAGAAAGAGGAAGGAGTCTAGAATGTTGTTGGTTGAAGAATAAACAGGGGTTTCATGCATTTATTGTACGACATTTGACTGGGCAGATACGAAAATAGCATCGACAGTGTTTGAGGTTTGAGGCTCATGCGGACAGAGAGACAGACAGACTGTCGTCATATTTTAGTACAAGTTCTCTCTCATTTTACTTGCGCTTTATGGATCAATTAACTGGATGCTCAACGTAATCGCTGTCCAGTAAATGAAACGGCGGCCCGTTGGATCTCGTAAAAACTCCACTGTCGGCTTGAGACAATTCTCGGGCCGACTGACACTGAATGTGCGATTATTGCCGAACAACACTCTCAATTGATCATCTTCAGGGGGACCATGCACTGGGAACAAGGGGAGGGAGATATCGGTAATATATCCCTCAAAGAAGGAATAATCGACCAAGAAATGGAACCTGTCATGATCATAGCTCAGCCTTAGTTGCAGAAAGGGGGTAGTGTCATGCAGTTTAAGTGACTGAGACACACAGAAGCAGACAAAAGCAGCATTCATGATCTTGACCCTCTTCAGCCCTGAGTAAATAATCCGACGTTTGAACTTGAACTAGTTGCCCACGGGGGAGGGGAATAGCTAATCGTGTTTCTTACGTACTGGAAAATAACATTAATCGTGGAGAGGTTGTATCTCGTCGTCGCACGGGTCTCCGGTAAGAGGAGCCGTCGCTCAGGGGATGGAGGAGCTGAACCGACTTGAAGATAAAAAGCCAAGACGACGGAGTCTGTCCGTTTCTTTTCTAGCGTCATGGTGAGAAATATGGATCGCCATGCTTCTAGAGCGTGTTCTCTTACTAACGTCCAATAACAGGACAAGAGATAAAAAATCCACTGTCGTTGGTTAGACGAGATATCCGAGCTTTTCCCAGACCAGAAACCCTGCCCTGGAGAGGAGACAAGGTTAGGGGAGGGGGAAAAAAGAAGGGAACAGGAATTGGCCCCTGAGTCAAACATTCGACGAGAAAGACCAAGCTTTTTGAACCCTTTAATTGTTCTACGGTTCAATACAATCCTTTGTTGGTTGATTGGGAACTACGTACCAGGCCCAGTTTATTCCTCCTACCTGCTGTGACAACGCTGCGACGAATCCGATTCGATCCTCGACACACCGATCCCAATCAATCGATACGAATAATACATAATGTCTGGTCTCGACGCACAAGACATAGCCGCCGCCTACGATGCCGTGCGCTCCGACAAGGATGCTACCAACTGGCTCCTAATCTCGTACGCGTCGGCCGTGGGCAACAAGCTGATGCTCACCAAGACGGGCACGGGCGGTCTCTCAGAGCTGGTGGGCGAGCTTGACGATGGTCAGGTCCAGTACGGTTACGTGCGCGTCGAGTACGCCAACGACAAGGAGAGCACTCGTGTTAAGTTTGCGCTGGTGGTCTGGATTGGAGAAAACACAAAGGTCATGCGCAAGGCTCGTGTTAGCATTGAGAGCGGTGATGTCAAGAGGCAGCTTTCGCATCATAGCATTGCGGTCACGACGGGGGATAAGTCCGAGTTGGATGAGAGGGATATTGTGGTTCGGTTGAGGAAGGCTGGTGGTGCTGATTACAATGGAGGACGGGGTTAATCGACTACTACTACACATACATACATGCACATACGGAGTACACATGCAAGGAACGGCCCGTCATGACAAGCGTATTGATCATCAGCTATCAGCTATCAGCTATCAGCTACCGATATCTCCAGGTTGAGTACCGGTCACGTGTGACGGGATAGAGGGGGATGTCGCCGGACTTCTTAGATAGGAATAAGTTGATCGTTATCATAAAGGAGGGGGAAAAGAAAGCGTTTATCTTGTTTCAACCTAGATACTCACGATGGTATCAACTACAGTATCAACTTTAATCTTGGATGCACACGCGACCTTCGATGATAGGCAAGGATAATGGGTGGTGGTGGTGTCGATACCCTGACGATCACATACTGGATATTCACCAAAATAGGTAAAGTATGGGAATGCAAAGCTGAGTGATCGTCAAACGAGAAACCGGAATTCGGCCTGTCGGGGTTCATGTCGTCGATTGAGTTGGATAACGGACATATTGTTTGCATATGAGACATACAACAAGGTACAGGGTATTTTTAATTTCTTTGTCCCTTGTTTCACATGTTGTTGTTGCGCAATCCGCGGTTTAAAAAAGAGTCAGTTAATTAATTTAAACTTGTTACCTGATGTGCTGAAAGCTTGGCCCATTACATGAACCGTTCTCAACGTTGGAGACTGAGAGTTACTGGTGGTAAGCTTATCTCCTTCCAGTTTGAGGTTGAAGCCGAAACCTTGTGTCTGTCGGCTTGTCCGCTTGGGGCTTGTATAGTTCCACTGTTTTCATGACGTAGTAGCCTATAGAATTGTCTGGTTGCTTGAGTGACTTCTTTGTCTTGCGCTAAGAGTTTGAACTCGCCTATCAGAGGCATAAGAACCAACAGGTTGATATGGCAAGTTACTGGTTGTGTTTTGAGTCACTAACATGGTTGTGGTTTAGTTCAAGAACTGTCAAGACTTGGTTCTGCTCTGTTTTCACCAGCACTGCCATGTTCTCTTGTTCCCTGTAATTACAATTGCGCAGTAATACCCTTATTAGTGAATTGACTTGTTGGTCTAATCGTATCGTTCATGTGGGTGGACTTTCTCTCTCTCTCTATTCCACTTTTGGAATGGGTCTCAGTCAGAGAGGGATCCATTTCATTATCCCCATCCCCTGTCTCGTCCTTGATTTCCTGATCCATGGTTCCCTCTCTTGATTGCCACTGACTTAGCCTAGACCTGGTCCCCCCATGTTTCCCGTGAATGCGCTACTCCAAATTTCTTCAAGGCCCCCCGTCCGTCATTTTTCCCTTTCCCCAGATTCAATTCGATCTTTTTCCCTCTCTCTTTTCATTTCCGTAGTATTTGGGCATTTGTTTTCTTTCTTTCTTTTTTAAAATCCCCTCATCCCCCCTCACCTCCCTCTCTCCTCTCTGTCTCCTCTCTCTCATACACACACACACTCTCATTCACTCTGTCAATCATGTCCAAACACGACTCGGGCAGCACCAGCACCGGTGCCATGGAGCCCGCAATTGACCAAAAGCCTCGACGAAACTCCAAAGCCTCTGGCGCAGGCAACCCAGAAGCTGCCGATCAGCTCCTCGAGAACCTTGGTTACAAGGCTGAGCTGTCGCGAAACCGTTCTACTTTCCAGGTCGCTTTCATGTCCTTCGTCCTCGCTTCTATTCCCTACGGTCTCGCTACAACCTTGGCTTACCCTCTGATTGGCGGTGGCCCTGTCAACGTTATCTGGGGATGGCTCGCCGTCTCTCTCATTATTGTCTGTGTCGCTGCTTCTCTTGGTGAAATCACCAGTGTTTATCCTACAGCTGGAGGTACATTTCTCTCTCTCCGATCCGTCCCTGCTCGCTTGTCCTGTGCCTTGCAAAAAAAAAAAAAAACATGTCGCTGATTGATTCCCTCGTGATAATTAGGTGTCTACTACCAAGCTTTCATGCTCTCCCCTCCTCGATGGCGTCGCATTGCAAGCTGGATCTGTGGCTGGCTCTACATTGTCGGAAACATTACCATTACCCTCGCTGTCAACTTCGGTACCGCCCTCTTCATTGTCTCGTGTGTCAATGTATTTGAGTCGAGCCCTGGTGTCGGTGTCATGTCTGGAGAGGCCTACCAGGTCTTCCTCGTCTTCCTCGGTCTCACATTCCTGTGCAACGCCATCTCTGCGCTCGGAAACAAATACCTCCCATGGATTGATGTACGTGAACCGTCTCTCTTGTGATTGAATGATGTGCTGATAATTATTAAGACCGCTGCTGTGTTCTGGACTTTCGCTGGTGTCATTGCCATTGTCGTCTGTGTCCTTGCTATGGCCAAGGGAGGCCGTCGCGATGCCGCTTATGTCTTTGGTCATTTCGAGGCCAACTCTGGATGGCCCAAGGGCTGGTCTTTCTGTGTCGGTCTCCTCCACGCTGCCTACGCTACCTCTTCCACTGGAATGATCATCTCGTGAGTTTAACTGACAACATGCGACAATATAATACTGACCCGTCTGTAGCATGTGTGAGGAAGTTCAGAACCCTTCGGTCCAGGTCCCCAAGGCCATGGTCGCTACCATCTTCATCAACACCTTCGCTGGTCTCCTCTTCATCATCCCGTTGATGTTCGTCCTCCCCGATCTCCAAGAAGTCATCCTTTCCGCCCAGCCAGTGCCCTTCATCATCAAGACCGCTGTTGGTAGCTCCGGTGGTGCCTTTGGTCTCCTCTTCCCTCTCATCGTCCTCGCCATCATCTGCGGTATTGGTTGCACAACTGCCACTTCTCGATGCACATGGGCTTTCGCTCGTGACGGTGCTATCCCCGGTGCCAAGTGGTGGGCCAAGGTCAACACTTCGCTCGACGTTCCTCTCAACGCTATGATGCTCAGCATGGTTGTCCAGATCATCCTCGGTATCATCTACTTCGGTTCCTCTGCCGCCTTCAACGCCTTCTCTGGTGTCGGTGTCATTTGTTTGACAGCTTCTTACGCTACTCCCATTGCCATCAGTCTCGCTACCGGTCGCAAGCAGGTCAAGACCGGCAACTTCTACCTCGGCAAACTTGGCGCTGTCGCCAACGTTATCGCTATCGGTATGTCTCAATTACACCTCAATCTCTACGTCCTTTGCTAACCTGTTCAGCTTGGTCTCTCCTCGCCATGCCTCTCTTCTGCATGCCCTCCGTCGTCCCCGTTACTCCCGAAACCGTCAACTACGCTCCCGTCGTCTTCGTCTTCGCATGCTTGGTTTCTGGAATTTGGTACTGGGCCTGGGGCCACAAGAACTACGCTGGTCCCCCCACAAACGAGGACTAGAGGAGCAAGACTGTCTCTTGAGGCGAACAGGATATATACATGCTTTGGCAATTTATTTTGGCATTTGATTTGATGTGTTTTGAACTCAGTATCGTATATACGTGAGGGGATTTGAAGTCGTGCCTGTCTGCTTGATACCCATAGATACCTAGTTCTGGATCCGGATCGTATGTTGTTGAGTGATCTGAGTGTTGGCCAGAACGATACAAGATAGTTACAATTAAATATATGTTGAGCTGTTGCATTTAATCCTCTTAATCGAGCTTGTGTGTTTGAACACTGATGGGTTTGCCGACCGCTGCAAACTCTACCTCGTCGACTTGGTCAATTGATGTCGCCGGGTAGGCAGAGGTCTTGTACCATTCCCCAGTCTATCAACACGCTGCCTTCATACCTTTCATCGCTTCCATGCTGACATGTGTGTTAAGTATCCACAACACAACCTTCCTCATACCATTTAACAAAGCCCATGCCGAGATCGAGTCCAAGCAGTCACATAACGTATTTACTCTTACCATAGGAGTCAGCTACTTTTCATGCACAATGAGTCAACCTTCACGTCTTTACCATCATCGACCAAGGCCATCAAGGTACTCAACACCATGTGCACGTACTTCTCAATATTATCGGAAAACTTGGTCACTGTGAACATAAGAGATGAATTTTGTGAGCCAGGTTATGCTGTTGAGATCAGTGTTCTCATGGTGTTTATGCCTGTACCATAGAGCTTAAAGGTCATCTCTTCTACCATCTGCTAGCTGATGACGAGGTGTCTCATAGCTATACATCCATTCAAGCCGTATCTACTTGTACTTACCATGCCCTCAAGCTTGAGCTCAACAGACTCAACCAAGACCTTGAGTCTGCTATGGTATTTCTCCAGGAAAGAGACTCTTTCTAAGGAAGATGGCAGTGGTGGTGGTCTGTTGTGACCTTGCTGTTGGCAGCCCTCCAACCTTTGGCCACATATGCACCAAACTTAGAACATCGACAGTGACAAGGCTTATGACTGTGCAAAACAGGTATCACAGCTGAAACAACCTTGTATCTTGCTTATATGCAGAGGAAGAACAAGGTTACGGGAAGAATGCTCATCCGTGACCCTCTGTGTTACTGCCATGCTCATCTTGGTACTCGAGTGTCCCAAAAGAGTCAACAGTCATGGAAACTCGTGAACAGCCAGCATCACACGAGCAACAGCAAAGCGACCTCCACCAACCATCATCCCTGCTACTACGAGTAGTGTGTGTGACCTATATCAAGCTTCCGCTAGACTCATTGGACTATTCACTCACAGCTACTGTAGCCTTTTTCGAGATAGGGTTATAGGGTTACATAGAAGATGGTAGATGACAGCATTGTGCATCTGGTTCGGTATTGGCCGAGACAGGGTCGGACAAGGATTATGCTTATCCACAAGTTCGACGAGTCACATCTGAGATGAGTAAGGCAAATGACACCTTCTATGCAACTCGACGTTCTGTAATATAAGCTACAGCTCCACAAGCTGACTGATCATTCAAGCAAAAGCTGCATAAAACAAAGACTTGATCATTGAAACAAACATAAGCTAGCTAAACCTGAACAGAACGTGCCTCAAATCATCCATCGAGTTTGGAAACAACAGGGCTCGTCTTCTCCTTGGTAGAGTACTCTCCATCCTGATCAACACTCACCCCATCTCTCTCAACACCACCAGAGCTCTCCTCATCAGAAGCTCGTGAATCAATAGAAGAACCCTCATAACCGTTCTGCATAAGTTGAGGGTTTCTTCGAGACCACCACAGCAATCCAAGCTGCACAAAAACAGACCCGAACGAGAACGCAGTAGTAAGAGGGAATCCGATCGGATACTGAGGCGCATCAGAAACCCTGAAGGCACGAAGAGGAATAGTTGCATGTCCAATATAGACGATCATGACAGTAAGAGCAACAACGATGGATCGCGCTTCAGGTTCCTTGCGCATCAACTCGGCAAACCACGCCATCAGGGCTGGACTTCCTGCGTTGACAGCGTAGGTCATGAAGTAAAAACCCATAACGACTTTGTTGTCAGATGGCCAGGCGCAGAGAACACTCAGCATGATACCGAGCATAAAAGCACAGCCTGAACTGATTTGCCATCTCCAGTGCTTCCAGTCCGACAGGCCGTTGAGAATCAGGTTGGTACAGATCTGCATGGCATAACCGCCCAACGGAAGGATGTTGACTTGGTACGTGCTGTAGATGCGGTTTCCTGCGCTGTCCTTGAGACTCTCGATATACAGAACAAAGTACGCGTTTGCTCGATGTGCCCAAGCGTTCATGACAAACGCGCAGAGGAAGAAAAAAGTGACAGGGTGAGTAATCAGCTTGCGCAACTTGTTCTTCAGAACCGAAGTAGGGATCAGCTTTGAAGTCTTGGCTCCAAAGTCTCCCATACGCTCTCGTGAGAGCTTCTTCTCGTCTTCTGTCAACCATTTGGCACGAGTGTACGAAGGCGTATCAGGAATGACAAAGAAGCCCACGATTCCTTGAGCGATGGTGATGACGCCCGAAACGATAAACAACCACTGCCATCCTGCGATACCATGGACACCGTTCAAGTTGCGGTACAGAGCTGCTTGAAGAGCACCGAGAAACATGGCGCCTGCGACGTCGGATACGTTGAAGCAGGCAATTCGAAAGGCGAGTTCTTTGGGTGTGTACCAGTTGAAGATGAGGGAGACGACACTGGGCCAGAAGACGGCAGAGAAGAGGCCGAGGAAGAAGCGAAGAACGTAGATTGTGGTTGCGCTTTTGGCTTGGCAGGTTCTGTGAGAGAGTGAGTTTGGGTGTATGAGTTGAGGTCTGTATGTTGGACTTACACCAAGACGAAAAGACCCCAGATAATCTCACAGGTTGGGAGAAAGATAGACGGTCGAACCTATCATAAAGTCAGCGTTGTAAGCTCGATGATATTGGCGTCACTCACCCTCGTCTGAGCTAACTGCCCTGGAACAAGCCCAATGGCATATCCTATGGAAAAGAAGGTGTTGAACATGACCAACTCATTTCCATATAAACCCAGCGCCTCTCTCATTCCCGAAACATAAGCTTGCGTTGTAGCAGACTGATCCATCTCCTTCATGATACCAGCGATGAACGTCCACGTAAGAAGAAGACAGTCAAGCTTGAGAAGCAATACATGCCGTGGATTCTTGAAATAAGGAATGACCCCAGAAATGTGCTTGAAGATGCCCGTCTGAGGAGGATATGAAGACCCAACCTCGGCTGGTTGTGTTTGTGTTTCAGTGTTCGCCATTGTCTCGTCACAAATGCAAGTCAAGATGCTGAGTAGAAAAAAAAACATTAAAGATGAAACAGGAGTTATATACAAGGGGCCTGTTTTTCTCGTTAACATCCCAGCAACATTCTCGTGCCTCTAGATCGGCATCCTGGCGATAGCAGATCAAGATAGGCATTTAGCGGGCCACTTAAGGCTCGCGTCATATGCCGCGCAAAGAACGACATGGTGGTAGGATTGTCCCAGATAGGTAATATTCGTCGGACAAAACCCCGATATCAGACTTGGAGGGTTTAAGCTTAATTGCTCTATCGCGACGATGAATTTCCAATTGAGGCAGTCTCTTTTTCTACAGCGGGAGGATTGCGATGGTTACTTGAATGAGAAATTCCGTCTTGTCGCTGTTCAATTAACCTTTTGCAGTCACCTGATAAAGATAAGATGGATCCGATAAGAATGCGATAAGATAAGAGCTTCCATCTTCTGCGTCGTCGGTATGGGTCAATTAAAATAGCTCCAAATTATCTCTTTCTTTATGGCTATACCTTATTCTCAGTCAAAGTTGCCTCATTTAATTGTCTAGCAGTAGACTTTTACTTGTTGCTTTATCGCTGCGATTAATCCCCAAGTAGGTACAGAATAACAGTCTCTCGTTCTGGAGTGGTCATAGGGTTCTCACCACTAACCTTCCTGCTACAGTCTGAGAAACCTAAAAACATGAGAACCCACGGTATTAATTAACGGCGGTGCATTGTTTATTAAAAGAAAAATCAAGAATAGAGGTACAGTAGAGAATGAATCCAATTCGCGGTACAGAAAAAAACAGCTACCGCTGCGCCACTGGTCACCTGACTATACACCGGCTTTGGCTGCTGCTCTTTCAATCCAATGAAAAGTACGAAAGGTCTGAGTCAACAGAGATTAGGTAAGAATCGCATCATGAGCTTCACACGTTGATATGGATGGTACTTGTCGTTTCATCTCTCTGCCGTTTTAATAAAGGTCAATTGTTTATAGCTTTAAATTTAACATTTTACTTATTATTAACATCGAATTGTCCTTCTCTGTTGCCACTTATATTACGCAGAACGATGCATTAAACCGGGGCCGGTCCTGAGTGACTGGGACTCAGATGAAAAGCTAACTTGTAAGTGTTGCAGATGTGTCAAGGGTCAAGAGGCTATAACGAATAATTCGGAGACGAAACTCAGGCATACCAGAATCCATTTCCATTTATAGGACCGAGCTCTTGCCGCTCCAAGCTGAGTCGGTGCCGAGGTTGGGCTAAGGGATTTACAAGTAAGGATAAGTAGGAAAGAGAATAAGCTTTTTCAGGGCCTCTAGGACATTAGAATTGCTAACCAGCACCGCTCAGTAATAAGGATCCTTAATCATCTTCTAGATATCTCATTTCAGAGTCCATGTGATGAGTTTATCGAACGGTGACAATCTTTTGAGAACCTCGGTGATATTGATAGATTTCGAAGGGTTATCTTCGGCGATAGGTTCAACACTGATGTATTCCAGTACATCCTCCATGATGCCATAAACTTCCGAGTACAAGGAGGTAGATAGTGTATTAAAACAGCGTATTTAGTCTTCCTTGGCACCTGCTGCTAGTAACCTCTTGACAATCTTACTATCGCCTTGATCAGTTGCTTCTCGGAGTGCAGCCCCACGAAAAGTAGATGCAGCAGCATTAACATCAGTTCCCGCTGCTATCAGCTTCTCAACAACCTCAAGATAGCCTCCCTCAGCTGCTGCATAGAGCGCAGTCCATCCATCATTATCAGCAGCATTAATATTAACTCCTGCTGCTAGCAGCTTCTCAACAACCTCAAGATAGCCTCCCCCAGCTGCTTCATGGAGCGCAGTCCATCCATTAGCAGCAGCAGCATTAATATTAACTCCTGCTGCTAGCAGCTTCTCAACAACCTCAAGATAGCCTCCCTCAGCTGCTGCATGGAGCGCAGTCCCTCCATTAGCAGCAGCAGTATTGACATCAGCTCCTGCTGCTAGCAGCTTCTTAACAACCTCGAGATAGCCTCTAGTAGCTGCTGCATAGAGCGCAGTCCATCCATTATCAGCAGCATTGACATCAGCTCTCGCTGCTAGTAGCAGCTCGACGACGGCCTTGTGTCCGTTCTGGGCAGCATAGTAGAGCGGCGTATATCCGTAAATATCCTTTAGTTCCGGATTGTGTTCAAGTGTAAGTAGTGTATCTACAGCGTAGCTTAATCCAAACAAGCATGCTAGATGTAGTCCCGTCATTTCCTTTGGCGGGCGTTGACTGTAATTTAAGTAACGTGGAAATTGCTTGGTTGTCATGAGTGCTTGACATGATGCCTCGACCTTAGCTTGACTCTCGAGAAAGCTGATGACCACTTGATTTGATGTTACATCCTTGAGCGCATGATGACCCCAGTTGTGCGCGGCGTAATCGTAAAACAGATTTGAGCGCAATCGCTCCTCAAATTCGTCGTCCGTTTCACAGAACCCGGTCTCAAAGACGATGAACGAGAGGTAGGTAACGCAGGCTGTTGTGATTACAGATTCTGGGTCCTGGAACCATCGCTCTTGTGTCCGCTTGAGGTACTCTTGCGTTGTGTAGTGAACCAGTCGGATGATGCCACTCTCATCATCGACCGTTACCAGTCCAGCGCATACAGATACCATGTCTCCGATGTGTGTCAGGTCGCCACAGTCCAGCTCAGACTTTCCCGACTTTATTGCGATGGCATGCTGAAGTTCTGATGTAGTAAGCTGTCTCTTTGCGCACGTTATCCATAACAGGACCTTCATTGCAAGTGTCTTCATTCCTGGCATCTGTCCGTTGATTCTCTCCATGGCTTCTTCGTACGCAGAAGCGAGGACTTGAACCTTCCGATCTTCGTCTAATCCTTGACCCTGCTTCAGGAAAGTCTCCATTGTGCTTCGGATATCATTTATTGTTAGCTTATCGCGAAGAAAGCCAAGATACAGTTGTGCCAGAAGAAACCTGCGGATCATTAGTGGTTGCACTACCCTTCCGACTATAAGAACTTACATTCCATCAGTGGCTTCTGAGATACCCTTCGTAATTTCTTCTTGCAGCTGTCGATCCTGCCGGACGAAAGATGGTAGCTGCCCCATGTGATCTTCGAGGTATCTTGCCACATCGTCGGGGCTTGCACGAATCTCTATCGATGGACTGGTTTCCAAGCGATCCATAATCTCCGGAATGAACCTCGACGTTGCAAGAATGTTTATCCCGTGCTTTGTCTGAAGGTTGAAAAGCTCCGAGAGGAACCTCATCCGGCATCCATCGGATGTTTGACATTCGTCAAGTGCGTCAACGATAATGAAGACTCTCGAATACATCGCCACCACGGACTGAAGGAGTCCTGAAATCTCGTCGAGGGATGGCCGCGTTCGTTTGGTCTTGTGCTGGTCGTAGAGACTTTTGACGCTCTCTGGTAAGGAAGTCCGGCACTGAGTCAGCTGCTTCAGCACACCCGCCAGCAAGTCCTCAATCTTCTGCTCGTGTTGCCGCCGGAAGTTACAGTAGATGTACGCGATGGCGATATCCGAGTCCTTACCAAACCTTGAATTGAGGAAATCGACTACGATTGACGTTAGGATAGTCTTTCCAGCCCCAGGTATGCCAGGGCAGAACAGCGTCTGATTGCTCGCAGCTAGCCAATGCAAGAACTCCTCCGACTGGAGAAGCCAATCCCCAGTTCCTGCTTGCCGTCTGCCAAGGTAATCGCTTTGTAGTGGCCCGTAGTCGATGGGTGTGAGCCAATCAAGAATCTCAAAATCTTCCTTTCTGTCCAACTTGGCCCGGGTCTGTGTGGTGTTTTCTCGAATTGCGGATGTATCATCAAGAACTGTATTTATCATTAGGCAAATGCTATCAGCTCAACCAGAGAATGACTGACCCTGTCTAAGTATTTCCTTCACTGGACGCTCTTGGATAACGTCACCTGGCTGAACATGTTCCAAAAGTTCCTTCGCAAACGCTGCAGCCACAGCTGCAGCATGCTCCTGCCAGTCTTTGTTCTTATGCGAGTCTGCATAGTCGCAAATTCCTCGGATGACAATGCAAGGGAAGTTATTCACTAATCCTGCGGCTTCCATTTCAACGCAGAGAACATGTCCGTCAAGATCATCAATAAGTTTCTTCCGGAAGGTAGCGTCCTGGATAACCTGGTTGCCAGATGCAATCAGGCCATAGTGCACACGCATATCTCTAGGTTTCCTCCTTATAACTTGAGTCTTGTCGCAAAATCGGCAATTCTCTTCCTCCTCTTCGTCTTCGCTGTCAGGGATGGCGTCGCAATCCATGCTTTCGGTAAAATGGCCGTAGTCCCTGCAAAACAACACATCCTCAAGTGAATCGGACTTTAGATACTTGGGCACCAGTTTTGGCCATTTCTCCTTCAGTTCGTCTAGGTATGCTGGTATCTTGGGCCCGTTTAACTCATGCTCTGACTCCAGTTTTGACAAAACCGTAAGCAGCGAGGTAGGGGGGTTATTCAATGACCCAGTCCGTTCGAATTTGCCGCCTTCTTTTGCCTTACCGAGGTCCCATTGGACCACGCCGGGAAACTTGCCTACCGGTGTGCTAACGACAACATCGCCGAGCCTGACCTTGGGTGGAATACCGCCGCCAATGCCAACCATTAGTCCGAACCTAATGGAAGGAAAGGTGGAGATCATGAAGGCGGCAACAGTGGCTGCCGGATTGTTTCCTATCTGCCATTTGGGCAGGCAAGCTATAACAACATTGTGCCCACTAACAGATCCAAGGGTGTAAGCATTGGGGTCGTTCGACGGCTTTGGGAGATCCGCATGTCTCTGGTCCAGCATGGCTGTCGCTGCGGTCTGCTCTTTGGGTAAAGCGCAGACCCACCCCACAGTGTATTCATCATGACTTTTGGACTCGGTAGTTGCCTGTGTAGCCATTGCAGGGGATCGGCTGGGTCTTTGGGAAGACGAATGCGGACTGGAGAGTCGGTTCTGTTTGTTGCGGGGTTTCTCGTAATAGCTCGGCAGCTGAAAATTAAACAAAGAGCATCAAACGCCTGCGTCTTTTAAAGGGCAGGAGGTGACGATAAAACTACGGCAAAGTGGTTTGCGCGATAGTCTTGAGGAAGGTCGAGTATTTAGCCTTGGGCTGACTGTGTCTTAGGCAGCGACACAGCCACAGTCCACTAATCCAAGACATAAATCGTTGATTGGATGGCGTCAGCCACAGCGCGTAAATCATCATCGTATTGGTGCGGAGGCTGTTACAAACAGGCGCCGACGAGTGAAGTAGAGCGGCAATAGACAGCGTAAGCAAATGGCTGATAGGGCAGAGCCAACTCGCCCGACCTCGCCGCGGAACTCCCAAATGAAAGACACAGGACGATAGCCGGCCTGCATTCCCAGCGGCCAGTTGCACGCAAACAAAGACTGCGAAGGCGGCTATACTTGAAGGTGCGTGTAAGTATTTCAGCCCTCCAAACTGAGATAAGACGCAGGTAGGGGAGTCGGCTTTTGGGTCTGGAAGCACGTGCCCAAGGACTAATACCGCAACAGCTGTGGTCCCTTCCAAGGCGGGAGCGGGCGATCATTGCGCTTCGTGCCGAACCTTAACTCAAAATGGGTGGAGTAGCCAAAAGCGGCAGCCGGTGTCGGGTCACGTGTCACTTGAGTTTCGTCTCCGAACACCATGAGAAACAGGACTACTGCAACATGTTTGAGTAAGTGGAGTAACACGTTAGAAAACGTTATTTTAATCATTATCGTTGCCACTGGAATTGCTATCATGGACTCACCAGCATTTCCATTTTTTTTAATCCTTAATCTTGAGGTCTACAATAGAATACCTTTGCTATAGTGTTTCAAAGGTAATGTACTGTAGTCTGACTCTGCCGCCTACTCGCCGAGAAACAGGCTGACGTCCAAAAACTTTCCGTAATTGAGTCCCTTGCTGGACATATTCGCTGAAATCTCTTATTTGCCGATTACAGTACAGTTTTGTAAGGTTTATATCACCCCTCGTAGAAGATAGTCAACATGATTGATCTCTGAGTTGTCCGACCTTTGCAGTGGTCAAGCAAAGCAGAGCCAGAAACTGCACTGTATGGAATGACTTTGCATGTTTCTTTTGCTCTGCTAAGTATGTTTCATTGCGATACCGACACACCACGCTTGAGGGATCCCCCGATGTTGTTGCTATTCCAGGTAATGCCCTACAGCTGCTCTGACCTTTGCCCAACTCTGGAAAAAAGGTGATATAGACGAGCCTGGTATAGCAATTCCACTTTGTCTTCCTGTTCATTCAAATGGTACTATGACAAGTTCACAGCCAAAGAGGACAAAGCTGCTTCCCACATCATAGTTCTCACAGCCTCTTCACTCGACGGCGATATCAAGAACCCCTATTTCACCGCAGTATGTGTAGAGATAACCTCTGCGCGCTTGCATACGTAAATCCCGTAAGTTTCGGATAATGTCTGATAGCTAAGATAGCGGCAATGTTCAATGCCAAGACTGTCGCTGTCTTTCTCTGCGAAAGATATCGTAAGTGTTGACGCCACTGGTTTCATGCAGTCCAGGTGCTCAAGTTTGGAGGATATGTTAATGAAAGTCTCAAATGTCTTAAGAATTGTATAGATTGCGTATTTAAGGCCGGCAACGAGAAGATATATCGTGGTGGATTTAGCTACAGCAGAAATAATCAAAGCCGAAACACAGGGAATAAAACAGACCAGATTGAGTCAGATCAAATCAGAAAAACAATTTCATCACCCCGTAGTTCGGACCTGATGAGGCCTGTCCAGCACAGTTTAGGTTACCCATGTTGGTCGTCTGAATATTGTGGCTTCAGACACAAAGCTCTCCTGAAAACAAGGCATTTGACCTCGTTTGAATTCTTTGTGGTACTGGGATTCTTGAAGTCGTTGCATTCGGAAGTTGTGAGTCCGTTAAGCACGCAACGCAAGACACTATCAAGATACAAATGGTGACATTGGACTATAACTGACCGTGGTCGGACCATCTTTGGGGGTTTCTGTTCTTTGAAAGTGTCATTCACTCAAATGGGACATGACGGATGCCTAGTGGCAATCATACACTGGTAGATGAAGGTTTCAATAACGTCGTCGTGCTGTACATTTACAGACAATTGGATGGCTGTAGCGTTAAGCTATAGAGGGGTGTAGGTAACGTAACTTGGCCATCTGATAATCTTCCAGAGGATTACATAACTTAATGATAGAGCCAGTAAAGCTGTGACGACAATCCGGGTTTCCCCTCTAGAAACATAGGATGTCCATCCGCCGCAGTATGCAATCTTGAAAGGACTCTCTAATGCCTGTAGAGTATAGATATGCCTATACTCTAGTAGTGACATACATTATAAGACCTTGATGCTGACTTTATTATCCCAGGCAAGGCAAAGCCTGTTTATACTCTCTGCTCCGTTGTTCTGTTCTCGCTTTTACTGTCGAGTGGGGAGGTAGCTTCCTAAGACCTGGAGTACAAAAATAAGTGGTCTAAGTAGCATAAACTGACCTACTGATTTTGTCTCTTAGAGCAACTTTCCTAATACTGTAAGGACTATTTCCAAAGTGGTTTGGGGCCAACCTGCTGTTTTTGAGTTTACTAAAAGCCGAAACCTATAGAAAGAAAGTACTTGTTCTTCCAGGCAGTTTATGAACCGCTGGTAGTTCTATAATACCGTAACTCGTAGTCTAACACAAGGCAATGATGTCAAAATAGGTTGACACTAATCTATATCGCAATAACTAGGCTTGTTCGTTCCTCCATTGATTGGTGGCATTTTTGATATGTCCGAATAGTCTTGTTGTTGCACTGTTGGGAAACTACTTTCAAGTTTGCATTTCTTTCCAGATTGTCAGCAAGCCGCTACGAACGTTTGGATACTGACTGCTACTAATGATGCAGAGTGCTCTATTTACATGTCCGACGCAACAGTACCTGGAACGCTGCAAGACCTATCTGGTACAAGCACCAGTTTACCGGTAAGATAACGTCTTCTCATCAGCTTTCAAAGCTATAGAAACACTTGACCATCGTTTTCACCTTTGGCAAATGTTGTAGCGGTGCATGTAGTAGCAAAACTCCCAGCTTCAATGGCTATGCTGACCTTCCCAAGACACCGTCACTCACTCCTAGTTCAGCTTCTGGCAACTGATACCTGAAGCTTCAATCCATATTGCCAACTATAATTTCGTAAATATCTATTTGTACTCAAATAAAATGCATCTGTGTCTGCCATGTTGCATTTTGGCCATGTGTCAGACTTGATGCAGTGATAAGTTTGCTTCATATAAGAGGTAGTCTGCATCGTCATGCCCCAGGTAATAATGAGATATGAGACAAATGGAGGCTTTTAGAATGCGCCTTCCATTATGTTGTTTCCTAACCAGCTCTTCATCGAGCTCGCTGTGTCATCTGGTAAATGATGATGTAACCCATTGGCCATCCCGAGAGGTGTCGATGAACCACTCCCCATACTTGACCATTGCTACTGTTGGACTCAAGTTTCTCTTTATAAATATAAAGGCAATAATTATAAATACCAACAAGACCCAATCTTTATTACTATTAAACTGTTTCAGTCTGATACACCTAAGATACTTATATCCAGATCCTCACGAAAGATCTACAGGAAGTGGAGTTTGAAAAGACGAATGGCTAGATGTTCAAGTGACAAGTATTTATCGTAGTTACTTGTTAAGATCAAGTCCAGTCTTTAAAGCTTCGTCAGCACGAGTTACTTTCAAGCGTTTCCGCCTTAAAGGGTCTTGGACAAATGGTACAACTTTGAGATAAGGCATGAAGCATCTATTCCTCCCAATCGAACTTCTGATATGAATCCTTCATGAACTACTCGTAAAGATCCTGTCAAAGTCAAACTCAGTCCAATAAATCTTTGGCTTCAACCCCGCCAACTTCCACTCTCCCTCTATCTTGACATAGGTATGCTGCATCAAAGCATGACAATGGCCCTTGGCTTCGACTACCGCCTTATCAGGTCCAGTGTATCGTTGATGAGCAGCCCGTAGTTGATGTTTACCAACAACACGGTCCGTCGAGATGACTTCATACTTGGATCCCCCAATGAAATGCTGCGTGTCGACAAGAGGATCCCCGACGAAACTTGGGGCTGAGACCATGGCGATGAACTCTTTGGCTGGCATTGCATCCCAAGTTTGTCCTGTTACCTCGGCGTAGTCAACCTATGGAGAGTTAGACGACGAGGAGATGGTGAGATGAAGGTACGTACGTTGAGTTGTGGGGCAAGTATGGCTTCTAGACGAGCCCAGTCCTAGATATGCGTTAGGTGAACGGCATTGTATGTTGGAGAGGAGAGTCTTCTTACCTTGGTATCTAGACTATCTCCCCAGTCAAACGTGATGGCTGCGAGTTGCAGTGCGTCTTTTCAAGATCATCAGCATTCGTCTCGGACCAGGTATAAAATTGCTCAGTGTTCACCTGCGGGGTCAACTCTTGAAGCAGCCATGTTATCGTTGGAGGATCTTTGACTTGGTCCAATCAATAGTGGGTTAACTGTCGCGTTGACAGTTGATGTTGTTGGGTTGTAACGTTCAAATACAAATTTCGACCATATGTTTGTTCTTTCGGAACTGGACGGAACTTCCGAGGTTGCATTTCCGTCACTTTCTCCACTGTTGTGAGTACGGGGATTAACAGTAAAAAAGACGACAGTACCAAAGTCAAGAGTCAAGAGTCACAAGTCAAAAGCAAAATGTCACAAGCCAAATTGCTCAAGAATAGGTTGCAAAAAGTATTAGATTGAGTAGGCTAACCCCGAATTACTCCCTCCCATTAAAACACCTGCTCCAAAAATGTTTTTCGTTTCCAACTACAAGCCACCTCGATTGTGCAATGCAGATCTATCCATCTTCCCAAAGAGAAAAAGGCAGAAGAAGAAGTGAAAAGTCAGGTTCAGAAAAGAAGGCTGAATGCTAAAGTAAGATCCAATGCACGCGATGCGCTTAGAGAAGAGCAGCAGCGACGGCAGCAAGGAGAGCAAGACCGCCGACAGCCTGCTTGCCAGCGGAGCTGACAATGGTGGGCTCGCAGTGGTCACCAGAGCAAGGAGCCTCACCAGAAGACTCGCCACCGGAAGAGCCTTTGGAGCCAGAGTCAGACTCACCGCCGGAGGGAGGAGCAGGCTTGTATCCAGAGTCAGAACCACCAGAAGGAGGAGCGGGCTTGGATCCAGAGTCAGAGCCACCAGAAGGAGGAGCAGGCTTGGAACCAGAGTCGGAAGAGCCACCACCGGAAGGAGGAGCAGGCTTGGAACCTGACTCTTCACAGTGGTCACCAGTGCAAGGAGGAGCGGGCTTGGAGCCAGACTCTTCGCAGTGGTCACCGGTGCAGGGAGGAGCAGGCTTGGAGCCAGACTCTTCGCAGTGGTCACCGTAGCAAGGAGGAGTGGGCTTGGAACCAGATCCCTCACAGTGGTCACCGTAACAAGGAGGAGCGGGCTTGGAACCGTGCTCAGTGTCGGGGCAGTGAGAAGAAGAGCAGACAGGAAGCTCAGGAACCTTGGGGTGGTCGGGGGTACCGTAGGTGTTCTCCCAAGGCTTGTAGATGACCTGGCCATGCTCGCAAGACTCACAGTCGGCAGGAGTGTAGCAAACGTCGTAGTTGTACCAGTCATCACACTGCTCAGGCTTGTAGACAGTGAGGCCGTGGCAAGATCCGTTGGTGCAGTACTTGGGAACGTACTGAGATCCACCCTTGCAATCGCAGGCCTCGGAGATGTAGACGTACTGGCCATCGCAGTCCTCACCGGGGTAAGGCTTGAAGATGTAGACGATGCGTCCGCCCTTGTCGGAGTCGTAGCAGTGTCCGTTGGAGCACACGTAGATAGCGGTGACGGTCTGGGTCTGGGTGGTGGAAGGACCGTCGATGGTGGTTGTGAAGGTGGTGGTGATGGTGGACTGGTCGGTCACGGTAGCAGTGATGACATCGGTGAGGGTAACATCAGGGCCGCCGAGGTTGACGTAGACAGTGAGGAGGATGGTGTTGGGAATGGCAGACTGGCGGCGGCTGAAGCGGCTGCGGCGAGCAAGAGGAGCATCACCACCACAGAACTCGGAGTCATCGCCAGGGCACTCAATGTCGCAAGAGTCGAGGTTAACGCGCTCGGTATCATCGTCGTTGATCTCGTCACCACAGTAGCAGTCAGTGTCGTGAACACCAAAGTAGCTGCGACCGACACAGAGGCCGGCACACTCGTCGAGGTCCATGGAACCGGAAGATTGGGCAAGCTCAAAAGTAGGGAAACCGTTGGTGGAACCGACACAGCCGAAGAGAACAAAGTTGTCGATGGAACCGGGGAAGCCGGCAGCAGAGGTAGCGGTGGAGGTGGGAGCAGTCTCAGTGCCAGTAGCAGTGATGGTCTCGCCCTCGGAGTTGGTAGTAGCACCCTCAGAGTTGGTGTTGACATCGGTGGCAGTCTCAGTACCGGTGGGAACGATGGTCTCGCCCTCAGAGTTGGTAGTAGCGCCCTCGGAGTTGGTGTTGGTACCGGTGGGAACAACGGTCTCGCCCTCAGAGTTGGTAGTGGCACCCTCAGAGTTGGTGTTGACCTCAGTGTCGGTAGGGATGATGGTGTCGGTAACGGTAGCGGTAGGCTCGCCCTCGCTGTTGGTGAGAGTAGCCTCAGTGACGATAGCGGTGCCGGTCTCGGTGTCGGTGTTGCCGCCGTTACCGCCGCCGCCGTTACCGCCGCCACCACCGGAGCCATCATCGGCAGCAACCTTGACATTGCCAACAGTGAGAGCAGAAGGGTTGGCACCGCAAGACTGAACGAACTCAAGGACAGGAGCGGAGTCGCCAGCAGGAGTACCGGAAGATGAACGGCTAACAACGCCGCCGGTGGTCTCGAGACCCTCGGTGAAGACGCTCACACCGTCGACAGTGACATCAAGGGTGCAACCACCGTCAGCACGCTTGCGGTTGATGTCGAGGAGCTCAACAAGGATGCTGAACAAGATCTGGATCAAATCTCCGACAATGATGCCGAAAGGGAAAGCACCCCCAACAGAGAAGGAGGCGATACCGTTGGGTCCAGCGGACAGGAGGATAGCAAGAGAGCCATCGGGAAAACTGGAGAATGAAGCACCAGGACCAAGGGTAGCACTGCTGAGGTCAACAGGCTGAGGAGGACCAGCAGAGCTGGTGGGAGCGAGCTCAGTGGTGGTGCCAGTAGCAGACTCAGTAGCAGACCCGGTAGCGGGAATACTGGAGTTGGTGAATCGCTGAGCAGTGACACTCGAGGCCAAAGCCAAGAGTAAGCCAGGAGTGAAGCGCATTTTCGATTAGGTAAGCTGGAAAAATGCAAAGTGATTAAAAACGAGTGAATTGAGTGAGTTGAAATGATTCAAAAAGTGAATGTGATTGTTGTTGTTGTTGTAAAAGAATGACCTGGTCCTCGATGGGAAGATGAGAGTGAGGATGAGATGAGAAGGATATTGAGAGGAAGTTTGTCCATGTTATATACAAGATTTGGTCGCCCTTTGAGCGAGTATTCAGACTCTACTGTTCTCGTTTATTGGGAATTGCAATTACTGCAAGTGTTTCCCTTGGAATTCGTTCCCTTCTGCATGCGAGAAAGCATTCCTTGTTGTTATCGCTAAAACATGCAGGGCAGCACCAGCTTATCCACTGTTGTCCAACTAAACGGCGGTAGTCTATCACAGTGTCTCACCATGTCAAGAACCAGAACTGAATTCAGTATGAGAAATAAAACGAGTCCATTCTTTGAGAGTGCTGGCTAGACTGATTGCAGTTTAATTCAAGGCGTCGTAATCCACGTCAAGTCAAAGCGCAGTAATTGTCTCCTTTTGCTCCCTTGATATGACAATTTTACCATGGAAGTTGGATTTCTTGCCATTTCCAGGCCCTTGGATTCGTCCTCTTGGCAATTGTTTCAAGCCTTGCGGGCGCATCCAGGTTCTAGAGACAGCCAAGAGTCGTTGACAATCACAAACGGTTCCTGCAGTATTGAAGGTGATGTTCTCAATTGAAGTCAAGCAATTAATTATTCTTGTGTCACCCAAATTAATTCTTTGCGATGATGATGCCATTCTCAATTGAATGGCAGCCAATGACCAAATTCCTACTTACGCTGATCCTTAGTCGGTGGTTGACTTGTGCGCTGTGGCAACACGAATACCAGAGACAGCCAGCCGGTAAGATAACCAGAAAAAAAAGAAGATGGGGAAAAAGACATGGATTGGCCACTCAAGACCACAATCATTGTCATTCTTGGCGAAACTTGTAGACGGAGTGGACCGAAACAGTTCAGCATGCCATGACGAACCCGGCCAACACGTTTGCAATTCTGTTGGTGGGTAGATTGTTTTCGGTCAAAACGCGCATACTGTTTCACCCGCTGAGGTATTCACAACGGTTGGGAACGATTGTATTGGTCAGTTCATGCTTATGGCTGGGGACAATGAAGTAATTCTGTTTCCGTGAAATGGGTATCGGCACATTAGATTGAATTGTTTGTCGGGTTATCGCTTGCAGTTTACAGCTGTCAATGGAAGGAGTTGACAGAAGAAGGGAGGGGAGAAGACATACCCTACAGCATTCACTCGAGATGGGCACCTTTGGCAATGGATCAATTGAGCGTTGAACATCAATTACACCGTTGTGAACCTTGTGTATTCTCAACGTCTGCCAAGCCAAAAAAGCTTATTTATTTTAAACAACTGTTTGTCGCAACTGTCATTTGAAGTTGATGAAGATGAACACTCGAGACTCCAGTCTCCCTGGTACCTACACCACTGCCAGGACAACCCACATTTCCTTACCAACTGTAAGGAATGAAACCCTCTATTCCATTCCCCCACTGAGTAGCCTTACTCGTTCACAATGCACACAAGCGCATTTCTCACTTACAACAGACAATACTACACTCTGGTCCTCTCCTTTCTTTGATATGTCACTCCAACCTCGCAATCTAGAAATGAACAAGCTCTTTCTTCTCTCAAAAGGTTGGAAACCATTGGTGTAAAGACGAGAATTGTCTGAGACAGGGCAGTGCGCAGGTTCTGGTTGGTTAGACTACCCCTTTGCCCAGCCTCATGGTATGCAATTTGAGTAGGGAACAAGTGACGATGAGCCTAGATTCTTGTTTTTATGGAATGTTGAACGAACGGATAATTGGGTGAGATTCCAAGTTGTGTTGTCGTCGAGGGGTGAGGTACACAGATGGAGGGTAGATGGGATGGGACGAGTGCTTCGTCGCTGAACTGATCATCGTCAACAACACCATTCATCCTATCGTTCATCAGCTTAATGCTGTTCTCATTCTTTTGCTTCGCTATTCTTTCAAGATGCAAATGGGCCGCATAAAGACTGGTACTGGATTTTATTTAATACTTGTCTCCAGTCCAAGGTGAGCATGTTGCCTAACCGAGAGCGTACGCCCGAATCCCTTCTTTCATCCATTGGGCATATTTTATCGAGGTTATAGCAGGCTTTTACGATGTGTGCAATGGGTAGGCATTGCGTTGGTGAAGCTGCCCTTGCGATTAATGGCAACAGATAGGGATGAGAAGGAAATCTGGGCAGATTCGTTGACAAAGCTTGGCATCCTGGTCAAATATCGAAGCTGAATGGTCGATCGAAGAGCGGCTGTTTGTAATGTAGGAAGAAGAAGAAGTGGTAGCTGACTGTCCAAGTATGGATAGAGGTCTCTCAGTTTCGGAGAGTCAAAGTCAGAATTGAGTGTTGAAAATCACGTTACTCGAACCACCAAATTCTAGGTGATATTCCAGTGGACTACTCACTGTATTCAACCGTTGAGCATGGTGACCATCTTCAACGACACCATTTATCTTTGCCAATTCGTGTCAGGTTGATGCGATTTGTATCTCTCTGCTGTCGCTATCACTTCTGGATATAGATAAACTATATAAAGAACGGTGCTGAGTCTTGTTAGATTATTGTCGTCATTAAACGTGTAATTAAAGAGCCTAACTTACTCGTCTGCCCTCCCGATCTTTTTCTCCCTTTTTTATTTATTTATTTATTTTTGGAAAGAAGATAGATACGTTTTTGTTGCCGCTCAAGTTTCTACTTTGATCACCGTGGTTTTTAAGCACTTATTCACACGGAAAAGGATGCTACGGCCAATGGTTGATCTTGACTCTCGAGCGAACACGAAAGTTACTGCTATAGACAGTGTCACCTCCTAAAAATAACTAGAGACAGACCTAACCAAGTCGGATGCTTAAAAACTGTTCACCATTGTCCATTATTTCCTTTCAACTAATTCTCAACAAAGGTAAAGACCACATCTCCCGTCGATACAATTAATTACCTTCAACCTCGTGTATAGCGTTCAGGGAATGCGCCCTTGACATCAGCCATGACCTGCACAGCGACATAGCGACTCTAATCACCAAAAATTAGCTGGGTTAAAACCTGTACTTGGAACAATACTTACAATCCATCGACACATCCAGAATCCAATACCAGCAAAGTACAGATGAGGGTCTAAAAGACATTAGTACTATCTTCAATTATTGGAGGAAAACTTACGACCGGAATATGTCACGTAACCAGGAGGCTCGCCCTCATCGTCAACACTCGGTACGCTCACATTCTCAAGATGAGCCGCTGATTCCTTGTCAATGAAACCAGCATCGGCGTACTTCTTTGGCAAATCCTCATTTCTGTATCCCGTCGCAAAGACTATACCTCCCGCTGGAATTATTTTCGACTTATTCTCAGCCTTGTCGTATACAATGAGTCCCTGTTCTGTCAGTCCCTTTGCTTCACCATTGGCAATGCGGATGCGATCCGACAAAACCAAGTCAAACACTCTTTCTTGATCAATGTAAATAGACCTCCCACGTTCCTCAAATGCTCGACAAGGTAAGCAGACCTGTTTCTCTATCTGGTAACCCTTTTCTTGAAGGAGTTTATGACGCGGTTCCATGGTTTGAGTGAGAGATGACATTAACCCACTGGCCATGTCGCGCATTACTCCTAGAGGTAGAGAGTTTTCGTGGAAATCTGCTGCTTCAACGGGCATTTGACCCTGATAACGCATTGAAACGACCGAAATGAACATGTCAAAGTCTAACAGTGTCGTCGGACTTCGTTGTAGCATGGTGACGCTCTTTGCGCCGTTGAGGGCGAGGTCTTTAGCCACGTCGTGAGCAGAGTTTCCGGACCCGACGACAACTACATCAAGGTCTTTGTACAAGGTTGTGTCGCGATACTCGGAAGTATGCTGAGCTGGACCGTGGAATTTTTCCCGACCTTCAAGAGGTGGAATGTAAGTGTTTGCCTTTGAGATGAGAAAGCCATTGGACAGAACGAGGTTCTTGGCTTTGATCGTGGATGTGTTGCCCGATTGAATGTCTTTTAGATCAATCGCCCAATACTGAGCATTCTCATGCCATGTACTACCAGTGACTTGTATACCTCCAAAGAACGGAAGCTTGAGCTGTTCTACTGCACATGACATGTACCTCGTCAAGTCTTTGCCTCCCATGTATTCTGGGTAGTCGTCAGATGGGATGGGAAACATAGGCAATTGAACCATGCTCCTATTGTGATGGAGAACAACGCTAGAGTATCGTGACGTGGACCAATTCCCACCTGCTTCAAGCTCTACATCAAACACAGCGACGTCGGCGCCAGCAGAATCGAGCATGATTGTGTTGGCCAAGCCGCTGGAACTTCCTCCGATGACAACGGCGTCAAGAACACCAGAGAGGTTGGGTAGACCTTGAGCAGATGGTATGCCTCGTTGAGAACTGTCAATTGAGGACTTGGACAAACGAGGCAATTGCTCAAATGGGTGGTCAATCAGTTCTTGGACAGCTGTACTCAAGATCCAAATAAGCCACTTCCCATCGACATGGACGAGTTTCGCCTGACCAACGCATTTGGAGCGCGGCTCTTCAGTGCGGAACCCAAAAGGCACATCTAAACAAGCAAGGGTCGGAGAAAAGCGCATGTACTGGGGAGTCATGCCCCAGATTCCTGTTGGGTTGTCGGAGACTTCTGAGGGTTTGCGCTTGTGATTCTCGGATAGAGTCTTCCATGCTAACTGTATCGCGGATCGACCATGGATCGTACGCTTGTCAAAGGTGAGAGTAAGCGCATCCCTCCACCAAGCATCCTCAACAAAGAGGTCAGCGAATTTGTCCCAGTCTGAACTGATAACAGCAGAAGAGAATTCTCTGATGAATTCTGAAGCGATCTGAGGCTTGTCGAGTGATTCCTCGCCGTCAAAAGCTGGGACGTGGGGGAATCCAGAGGCGAGATCAGCGACTCGGGTCCTGTTGCGCTTTGGGTATTCGGCCATGACTGCTGCTGTTGTGAGGTTCATACAGAACACAGGACTACTTGAGAAATATCTGGGGAAATGGGCAACTATAAAGAAAATACACTCACCATTCTTACATGCCGTCAATCATTAGCCTAATTGTTTGTAGCTTGTGCCTCGAGATGCCGTGGATGACGATGGTGGTGAGAAAGATAAGCGCTAAAAGTCCGAGCCAGTCCACTAACACAGTTGCATTTCTTAAAGGATTTTACAGTGGTGTCGTTGCACTGTAACCCAACCTGTTAGTGCTGATCGGTTAGGCAATCTGCGTCTTACAAGACAGAGTGTCAGCGGAAACACGGCTTGGTCGGCTTTTGCAACGCTGACTATTACGAACTTTTCTCTGTTTGATATTATCTAATTGGGGTCCGTTGAATGCCATATAGTATTTTAATATTTATAAGAGACGTTGAAGTGTGTGTTTATGGCAACACAAAGTAGAAGAGGAATTAAACTGTCCGACATTTTGTTCACCATAAGCAGTGGCCTTGACCGTCCAAGCCAATCACTAACACCAATTATGCCACTTGTTGCCTTGATACACCAATGGTATTACACGGATGAGCATCTGGCCCACCTAATTGCTTGTATTTAAATGGAACGCAACAAAGATCGTTTTCCTTTCAAGCCATGGTTACTTATTGCTGCTATTGTCAAAACCAAAAGATAATGGGCAACAATTAATTATGACAGCGAATTATTAAATTATTAATGTAAAAGAGGAGCAACCTCAACATTCCACTGTCCTATTGAGGTCGACTTGCTGACGATTCCAATGGACATGCAAGCTTAACTGTAACCCACTACCGCACATTTCCACCAAATTGATCGAGGTTCACATCAAGCCCAACGCAGGTCATTAGGTCATGCCATATCAATCACTTCCACATATCATCTAGACTTAACAACAAATGAATGAACGGCTATTATTAATTCATCCGTATATCAGCTACAGAAGTCCCCTTGCCCAGACCACATTGTGGCATAACGCGGACCTCGATCATTTTGGTGAACATGGACGGTAACGCAACAGTGCTGTAGCAATCACAATCTCTTCAAAGGAACCTGGCTTACGGAATCATCTTCCTTGGCAACACTTCCGCTATCTAAAGTAAAGCACTATATCGGGATTTGTTGATGTCTTTTACTGACCTTTGTGCCCAGTCGGCCGAGTCGCCTTCATCCAGTCGTCGCATAAAAAGTGAGAGCAGCCACCACCAGTCCAGTCTTGAGTAGTCAGACACCAATACAATGGAAGCCATACTTCCAGGTATATATCAAACTGATTTGTCCTGCCAGACGACTGGACGCTGAAAAATGCCGGAATCCTGTACTCACCACGGCAACTCGTGTATCTCTTGAATGGCGCCTTCCTTCTCAGGATTCCCATCTACATCACGGATCAAGTCAAAGACTGTCAGATATACATATTTAAAGGCATGATTCGCCTGCCAAATAGTCAGTGGTGGGGTCGGGCAATTGGAGAGTCGCGATACTGGGGGATGTGATGTTCTTGTGGACAAACCCTACCACGCGAAGGAACAGGATGACCTCGACAAGCTGCACAATAACATTCAGGCGCTTTCTGAGAGCACTTTCAACTCGGATAAAGCAATTGTTAAAGATAATATCTTGTGAACTAATCATAGACAGCGTTGGGTACGGTGGCTTGAGGGCAAAGAGAATTGTCTGCTCTGGGGATGGGACAGATGTCATCCAACTTTCAGCAGCCGAGCGTGTAGCTGGATCCAAGCAATCGGGAGCCGTATCTAGCATTTCCATATCCGATATGAGGGTGTCAAATTAACTATGTGCCAGGGATCATATCTGGGGAAACTCTTCGAGTGGAAAAGATGAGTTGATAACCGTCGTCTGATAGCGACAGGGACGAGACACTACCCAGTTGATGACTTCGAATACAGAATTGTCGGAATATTTGAGCCACAGGTTATTTGATTGCATCTCTTGATGCTTGGAAGAGTATCGACAAAGTTGCAAAGTTTGTTGTCAGCCTTCAAGATAGCTGGTGATTCGGCCTCTATAGCCACTGGGGTCACAGTTTGTAGTTCAGCTGGAAGGCCAAGGACGCCAACATCGAACTGTAGGATCTAACACTGAACCTGATTTTGCACATAATTTAACTCCGCCTGCCCTGTTATCAACAGCGTCTATTTGGCGATGTGGTCAAGGAATGACCTTCGCTCAATCATCGTCAGACTTCGCTGGACCTTGATAACACGGTCTTCTAAGTAAGTCGCCCTTTGTTCAAGAAGTGCTTCATCATCTAAAACTAGCTTTTAAACTGTTTACGAGGATCTTTTCTGGTCAAAGTAGACTTGGACTGCCTTAAAGCTCGGCGGTCCTAGTCAAACCCAACCTGTCATTCTTTGGCATCATCAATAAATTCGGCGCAGACACTTGGAGATTGAAGGATCAAAGTGCCCAGTCTGATAGCGCCGCAGACTACATCCATGGTAAATCAAATGAAACAAGCCAAGTATGTTTAGAATGGCTGCAGTTTATGCCCCTGGTCTCAAGGGACGGGAAACAAGAACCTTCGTACATATCATACACGACTTGACTTGAAGCGTCATTCTCTTTAGTAGAACGGTCACTAAAAAGAACAGAAGAAATAAATAATCAAGCGACAAACGAACTGATGTCTATAGATCATTGTTATACAGTTATGAACAACATGTGTCTTCCAAAGATGACCAGTTCTAAAGCTCTTCGGTGACCAATACGCTACAGAGAAGGCTGCGCCAACTCAGCGCCATGATTTGAACAGGTGAGTGTCCTTTGAAGCAGGGAATTGCCATTAACTTTTGCTCCCAGGTCTCTACAAGTTCAGCCTTGCATCCCCCATTCTTCTTCCGATTTTACGTTGCCCGCCATCGACGTCGTCTGAACCACCACGTACCCCAGTCTAGCACAGAGATTTGCATATTAATGCTAGAGTATTCTAAAATGATGTTGGCAAGAGGGATTGGAGCGGTGATCTGAACGGGTTAACTAACAAAACTTGGTATGTTGGTCAAAGACTCGATGACCAATTAAGAGTGGCTCTTGGGTCGTGTGTATTGAACGAAGACCAAGTAGAAGCTAGCTACTGAGCAGGTCTCACAGCGCTTTTGTCTGTATGAGAATAAAGCTATAATATGAACTGTAATCTATTATGCTTGCTAGTTATACATCACCCTGAAGATATGACATGGAATAAGACATTGAGGCATGGTTTGCGAACCGGGCTGTATGCTTCGTTGTGGTGCGATGAAGGCGCTTCTGGTTTATAAGACCACCCCGTACTACCAGTACGTCGAACCTCTGACCGCAGGAAAGTGGCTTCCTATGCTACAGGACGATTGATGCGGTGGTAACATAACGGGCTGGGCTTTGATTGAGGGTTGGGAGGGGTAGACCTTGCTGCTGTCTGTATGACTTAACAGAAGCTTCTTTTATTAATTACCGGCATCATAGAGCCCAGAAAGCTGTCCTATTAGTTGCGTTTACATTGGGAAACTTGGTCTTATTAGTAAGAACTATAGAGAACATTCTTTAATAGTCTGAGCAGAAAGATGAACCTTTGTTAAGAACGTTGATGCAGTTAAGACAACCTGAGCGAAGGCTGAAGGAACTGAGGAATACGAGTACCTATTATGGCTATTGGCTGTAAAGTGAGGCGCAAAGTGAGTATTGAGCTTCGTGAATCATATTGAACCACCAACTACTTGACTGGGAAATGCATGCACTGTGTGTTGGGTGCATTGTCTCATGACTATTCGCGTACAGATGTTGTATTCTCCGATAGTGTAGCTTTGATCTAGAACTAGAGAGACATTGTCTACCATGTTGAGGTCGAGTTAACTCGCCCGCCTGCAGAGGGCCATCCCAGTTCGGTTTGACCAGAGCGAGTTTCTGTGGTAGACAACTTACAGAGCAAGAAACGTTCAGGGATGACGACATTTCCTGGAACGTTTGAACCTCCCTCTTATGTGTAGCCATCGCTGACACGCTGGCCGTGTTCACAGGCGATTCCGCCACAAGTTCTATTGTGGAAAAGATAATAAGACTCTGCGGCTGTTATTAAGACGGAGACTGGGATCCTTGAGCCTTTGGAGGCGAGACATTTGGAGAGAATTCGTGTTCTGCGCTGATAGTAGAAGAAGTGATGTGCACGCATAATTTTCACACAAGATTATTAAGATGCATATATACCAGCGACATGTTTTTCCCGATCGTCTAAAAGATTGTGAAAGGAAGACGACGTGGGATCACTGCCGTCCTGTTTACTGTACCAATTGTGTATTCGACCCCGTTATCCTACACGTATGCAAAGCCTCTGCCTAGGCACATGTATTCTTCTTCTTTTCTTCACTCTTCCTGTTTCTTTATATTTCTCCATATTCTGGATCTCTTGCAAAGTCCCTCGTAGATGCCTTTTCCTCCTTTAATCTTCGTAGACAAGATTTACTGACTACTCTTCAGTGAGACCTACAGCTGGCTTGCCTCTGGCGGATCTCTAGCGACCCCACTGGAGGCTGCCCCAAGCCGATTACGGCCCGGGGGTAAGCTAAATCATTCCCTGTAGCTCCGGAGCTACCCGTGCGCAGTTGCGAATTTCGCGTTATGGTAGACAAGCTGATCAAGATGATCTTTATCCGTATTTTTAACAGTTGTCAATCCTCCAATCTATGTAGTCCCACGAGGCTTGGTCAGATCTATTAGACTTTGAGAAGACCCCCATAAAAAAAAGTCCCACGAGGCTATGAAGCGTGGGAAGTGTTATTGATGCCGTGAAGGACTGGATACATTGGTTGCCTCTTTCAAGAAACATTGTCAATTCAGTATTACAAGACACCGGGGAAGGTTAAAATTGCAGTGAACGTAGCAAGGGATTACCGCATTTGGAACTTTCTTATCTGCGGCTGCCTTATCACTTACTCCATCGTGCCTTCATTCATTGAAGGACAGGGCGCATTGGTTGTCTTTTCTTATAAAAAAAAATACAAACAAAAAACATTATCAACTTAGTACAATGAAGACCATGGAGGAGGTTATAATCGCAGTAAACATGTTGGCATCAGCATGACTTGAAAACAACTCAACAACTTGAGAGAGGTCAAAATACAGTGAAGATGGCCGCTTAGTTCGCCACAATGTTTATATTTGACAGTTACTATACCAATCAATACAGTCCTTCAAGGCTACAACTCTTAAACTGCACACCGAAAAAGTCATCATGCTTTGAAGCAAATCCATCAAATATGGAACGCTTGGGAAGAGTTAATAATGCAGTGAAGATCCACTCCATCTCCATGCATCAAGATGGATACTTTACCTAGCTGGGTATTTTGAGAAGAACCCTCAAGTTTCACGACGATTAAAAAATTTAGTAAAGGACTCACTATAGTTATCGTGTTTTCCTAGCATTGTTGCTGTAGTTGACTCAGTCACCACTATTTAGAGGAGGTTGAGGTTGCTTAACGTCTCGCAGCCTAGCGTAGTTTGCCGCGCAAGGCTTGGGAAGGGTTAAAGATGCAGTGAAATATTCGCCTCGGACATCAAGTTGGATGCTCCAGTCAGTTTTGAAAGCATTGCCAATTCAGTACCGTGCAAGACCTTGAGGGAGTTTAAAATCGCAGTTAAGACTGGGCGTCTTGGCGCTCGTTGCATGGATGGGAGGTGGCAATTGTTAAAAATAGCAGCCTTGTCTCTACTATGACCTCTTTCAATGTTGAGCCGAGTTTAAAGATGACGATCTTTATTTTTGACAGTTGCTGTGCCTTTAATCCATGCAGTCATACGAGGGTATGACGCATGGTAGGGTCAA
Source organism: Fusarium venenatum (assembly GCF_020744135.1). Taxonomy (NCBI): domain Eukaryota; kingdom Fungi; phylum Ascomycota; class Sordariomycetes; order Hypocreales; family Nectriaceae; genus Fusarium; species Fusarium venenatum. The sequence goes on from NW_027072131.1 coordinate 441,735, forward strand.
TAATGTAATAGAGGACCGTATGCATTGGTTGCCTTCTTTAAGAAACATTGTCAATTCAGTACGATGGAGAACGTGGAGGAGGTTATGATTGCAGTGAGTATTTGGCCTCAGCAAACACAGGGTGGCTTGAAAACAGCCTGATAGCTTGAGAGAGGTTAAAAATGCAGTGGAGGGCGAGTCAATAATGCAGTAAATGATCCACCTCGGCTCTGTCCCTTTCAGCCAACTGGATGCCTTGGTTACCTGGTTTAATAAACATTTTCATGCAACACAATACAAGACATTGGGGGAGGTTAAAAATGCAGTGCACATTTCAACATTACCGCATTTGGAACTTTCTTATCTGCGGCTGTCTTATCGTACATCGTGCCTTTATCCTCGGATAACTGTTGGTCAACTCCAACTTTCTGCACCAACGGGTGATCAAACAATCTCCCAGTGCAACGCTCCAACACGGACCAATAACAACAAACTCACTATCGTCATTTTATGCCTTGGCCCGTTTCAGAGACTGGCTTCCCCAGGTTTGAATCCATGCTTTGTTTCCCTGTCTTTGTCTCCAACCTTGGTCAGCAGGCTACAGTACAAGAAATGAAGAAGAACCTTGGTAGAAGACCAACACCCGGGCAATTCTCTAGGCAACTACATGTACCTTTTATACTGTAAGCATATGAGATGAGTACTTACATGACGACACCCTCTTGTCTGCTTATCGTCAGCGTGAGCCATTCTTGCTATCTCGTCCAATCGCGATCCAGTCACACGCATGTATTGCCTAGCACAACAGCATCTTGATGTCGCATCCCCACGTTTAACAACATCATGCGCCTCGCTCTATGCCTCGACGATAAGGCATTTCCTCAAAACCTGCTTATCGTGGGCACTCCTGGTTTGTCTGTCAGACGTGAATCCGGAGACGGCGGTCCAACTGCGCCACTCGGTTATCTCTGGCATGTCCGGATCAAGCAAGTGAGTCACGTCACGGCTGTTCATTATGAGCCATCATCCCTAAAGTACCTACTACAGCCCGTGCCCAGCTACGCTTCAGCCTAGTTTAGGTACCCTGACCAAGGATTAGTGAGTGTAATGCAATGGTCCGGGGTCCCTAGTACGGGGCATATGACTCCTCCGGTAACCAATCAAGACGATATCGCACTCAATACGCCTCTTCGAGTCAACATGATACCATCCATATTAATACTGTCGCCTCGAGTCTTCTAGTTATCTCTTTCATATTCTTTCCCATAGTAATCGTGCGCCCTTTCGTGCGAGCACGCAACGTCTTACGCCATTTGTCACGCCCTTTGACAAAAAAGACACATCATCTAATCTTCATCTTCCATCTAACCAAGTACATACCTCTTCTCTTATAAGTTAATCGTCGTTTCTTCACCATGAATCCTTTGTTACTCAACAGCTCGGGTGATCTCCCAGCTTCTATTTCGCAGAATAAACACTTTCCCATTTCTTCAGCGCCTAGTACCGTCAAGACCCGCGCCCACACATCCCGGAATCACTTTGTCCGCGCAACAGCCAAACGTCAAGCCCAGCACAAAGGCGCGAACCTATGCCTCGACACTGGACTACCGTGTACAACATCGAACTGGGGTGAAGCCACTTGCCATCGCTGTGGTCAACAAGATACTACTACCGCTTCCGCGCGCCGTCCTCAGCTCGAAAAGATCCTACATTTTGAGATCTCGACAGGGAATCTGCAGCGCGCGAATCCACGATGGACACACGTCCACCGTAATCGCACCGCCCGGAATCACGCCCATTCTAACGGACTGGGTGGTTCCGATGAGCTAGAGGGGAGAGACCTAGCGAGAAGCAAGGTCCCTCTCCCTAGCGACCGATATCGTCTCGTCAGAAGGCCTACACTTGAAAGAGAGGAAGCGTTTCGGGACGCTTCCACGGCTAGAGGGAATGTCTATCTGGGCCGAAAGATGCCCATGACAGAAGATGACCAAGTTGCTGAGCTGTATCGCATGGGTTTGCTGTACGACGATGAGCAGGTTCGCGGAGAGGGCTTCAACCTTGATAGCATCAACCACCAAGAACCCATCTACTCCATCCGCACCGCCAAACCAACCCGCAAATCCAAGCGCTCCCAAAGTTTCAGCTTCAACCAGCCTCTACATCTAGACCTCTCTTTTACCGATTTGGGCGGTGATCAAACCATCGCTCAACTCCTCTCCTCTTCAGACGACGATACTTCCCTTCCCGACTCACAGAGCCCATCACAGCGCTCATTTGCTCCTCTGCGCGTGATATACGAGCTCGACGGGTCACAGCCTTCCTTTGACGTTGATACATCACAACCACCGGACCTTATCTCAGATGAGATACTTTCCGACTACGACTGCTTTTCCGACAGCGAATTGGATGATGGACCTCGTCAGCGGGAGGTCTTTGACAGTGCAGCGACTCCGACTTCTGATGCTTGGGTGGTGCTGGGTGATGACTCGTAGCAGGTCCGAACTTGAGATACGCCTTTGGTGATCTCGAGACAAAAAACGATGGGAGAGCCTCATCGCGGACTGGTCCTCTATAACCCTTGCATTTACCTTGGAGCGTTTATGAATGTTGGGGTGATGTGGTTACTGGTGCTCGCTTTTGACAGGCTTGAGCATCGTGACTGGATCGGTGGAAACCTGCTTGCTTGCATTTGTCTAAGCGATACTCTTTTTTATTTATGTAGCGTCCCGGCCGGGCTTTGTCTTTTTGCCTTATACCTTGGTACATAGTGTACAATAAATAGGTCCAGAATTGTTTCCGAATTGGTGCACCCATACTTGTTGACTTGATGATGCTGTACAATTGAGATGTTTCTAGTGTTGGCCGAGTCGAGGCCACCGCCCCTGCATCGCTTGCGGTACATTTGATGAGGTTTTTCATGTTTTTAATACCGTCCATGTCTTGTGTAGGTACCTGGGGCCGAAGGAATGTGGGACTTGACGTCGCTGCCTAAATGTGATGCTGATCTCACGATGCCCTCAAGGGTGAAATGAGCCGCCGTCTCAACCACCAACTCTTCAATTGAGCACATCCAGTCGCGCGAGTTCAAATAAATAAACGACGTGTAGAAATGAAATGAGAATTGAACAAGACATCGTCGGCGTCTTTTTTTCTATCCGTAGGAAACATTCCCAAAGTCTCCGATCGGAGCCTTTCACATCTCTCCGTTCTGTGTATATAATGAAGAACGCCAACAAAACCCAGAAGCATACCATCAAGACATTAATACATCCAAATCACTCACTCTAATTGATTTACTATCCAAAATGTCCAAACTCTACGACGTTCTTATCATTGGCGGTGGTCCAGCCGGTCTCTCCATGGCCTCAACACTCGCCCGCCAAGTCTACTCAGTCCTCATTCTCGACTCAGGCATATATCGCAACGCCCCTACAAAACACATGCACAATGTTCTTGGATTCGATCACGTAGATCCAGCTTCCTTCCGCGCTAAAGCCCGCGATGATCTCGAGAAACGCTACCACAGCGTCGAGTTTCAGTCTGCTACGGTAGATACCGTACGCAAGACGGACGATGGCATCTTTGAAGCGGTTGATAAGGAGGGAAATGTATATAAAGGGAGGAAACTTGGTCTTGGGACTGGTGTGAGGGATGTTTTTGACGGTTTGCCTGAGGGATATGCTGATTGTTGGGGTCGGGGCATGTAAGTGAACTCGTTCGATGTGAAGGAGGACTGCTTGCTAATACTTGTCAGCTTCCATTGTCTTTACTGCCATGGCTTTGAGGAAAGAGGAGCAGAGTCTGTGGGTGTCTTTGCAGGTGGTATGATCTCCAACGCCGATATGCTCGCCCATGTAACGCCCATGGCCAAACGTCTCTCCCATTCAGTAACAGTCTACACCAACACCAACACCTCCCTCATCGAGCCTATTCAATCCAAGATCCATAGCAGTAAAGTCCGCTACGATGACCGAAAGATTACTTCTTTCGCGCTTGTGAATGGTGGACCTTCTGTGAAGATCACCTTTGAGGATGGAACGTCCAAGGTAGAAGGGTTTGTTGTCAATCACCCCAACGTTGTACAAGCGGCGCCTTTCGCAGAGCAATTAGGTCTCGAGAAAACACCCACGGGGGATATTAAAGCCGAAGCGCCTTGGAATGAGACGAGTTTGAAAGGATGCTTTGCGTTTGGGGATGCGGCGACGATGCTTAGGAGTGTTTTGCAAGCAATGCATATGGGGGGGTTTGCGGCGCTGGGAATGGCGATGCAGTTGCAGAAGGAGTTTGATGAGAAGGATGAGCTGTGAATTTAATTTGCGTTAGAGATAGGAACATGAATATGAGATTGTGTAACTGTTTGTGTTGATGCTTGGTGTTTGGTAACACTTGCAGTTTGACAACGTGTGAGACTCGCAACTTTGACAACTTGCGCGACATGCTTGCCCAATTGGTCAAAGTGTTTCGCATCGATGCCCGAGTGTCAATTGATCTAAGCTGTATGTATTATGAATGGCTCTTTTTACGAGATGGTCTTGTGTTAGTTTGTTCTCGGCAGTGGCTCATCTGGATCATCGCCAGCCGTGTGTGTTTGAGATTGATCCAGACTACTAAGACCGGCAACGGCGGAATAAACTTCGCATGTTCTTGTAAGACTTTCCCATTAGTTGTTTCGTTGGTGATTGAATTTATTAGCCTAAATCTTGAGAATACTACACAACACTCTCATAATGTCAATTGAGTCCATCATGGTAACTTGCTGCTACTCTGACATCAAGAGCACACGCACTCGTGTTAATTCCGCTCTCCGCTGTTATTAATTACATCCGGCGCTAGAACAAAATAGACCCGGTACTTTTAGCTGGCTTGTAAGTTAGTGTACCGGTCAGTGTGTTTGTCTCAGTTGATAGTCATGCCTATCACAATCCGCTGCAAGGGGGAGGACTGCAACGGTCCAGACGTATCATTTTTTGAGTCAATTGCAGACTGGTTCCCGAGATAATTTGTCATGTATTCCCTGCTCTCTGAGTTTGTCTTGTCTTGAATGCATGTAAGCGGGTATAATAGCAGTCAGCATTACATGTTCAGCTCCAACAGTGGCAAGTAAGAAACAAGGACAACGCTGCATAACCTTCTGCAAGGGAATTACAAATGAAAGAAAAAAGAGATCTAGACTTCTTACCATGCAGTAGACGAGTCGACTAAACTGCATTCTGCATTCACCGAGTGGACTCTGCAATCTCTGGAAAAAGTTCCCGTAGCTAAAGTCGACGAGGAAGCAACTTACTGGACCTCTTACATTAGCTGCGACAAGGCGAGGGAAGATCTCAATAGCCAGCCCGCATGTTAGTGTCCGTGTGTTTGTATTCTCCGGTTGGTTGACCATGCTCAACTTGTACTACTGCAAACGAGACAGTGATAGTGTCAGTGCCCCGATGATGGTCGGACCACTCCACATGACAGGAGCTGTCATGGATGAGATCGCGACTGTAAGAAACAACAAATGCAAATAGAGACACATAGATAGAAACAAAAAAAAATACTGCAGCTCTTCTAATGCAGTCTAGTTTAGCTTGGCCGTTTGTGCAGGGCCGATCAGCGGATGACGAACAATTTGTAATTTCACGTCTTCATGTCTTGTATAAAGTGTCGCCATGATCGCCATCTGGGAATAACAATGTATCAGTTCATCTCCCTTGTGTCTTATTTTCTTCCAATCCTTTAAAACCTTTTTAGGTTCCATCATGATCAAATCTTTGGCTCTTTTTTCTTTTATTGCCGCTGCTTCGGCGCGCAAGTGCACAAACATCACAGTCCCTGTGTCAATCACCTCTGAGAATGTAGTATTTAGCATTGAGGCGCCATTGACAGAGATTGATGTTACAAATTTTGCTATCAATCTTGCTCGACAGGGCGGTACCCCATACCCTCAAACTATCCAGACTGGTGTAAGTCATTGATCAGCTAGTTTTAATTGATGCTGACTTGTAGTAGAAAGCCAATGTCACCGGTACTTATGACCTTGCAGCTACATACTGCGAACCCGATGCCGGTCCTGGAGATCAACTCCAGATTATGACACATGGCATTGGGTTTGACAGAAGTTACTGGGACTTTCCCTTCAATAATTACAACTACAGTTACGTTGAACGCGCAGTAGACGAGCACGGCTACTCAACCCTAACATGGGATCGTCTTGGCATCGGCGCTTCATCCAAGGGCAACCCCGTCAACGAGATCCAAGTCTTTCTCGAGATCGCAGCTCTCAAAGCCCTCACCAAGCACGCCCGTGAAGGATCTCTTCCTGGTGTGGGCTGCGGCGGATACTCCAAGGTCGTTCACTTGGGACACTCCTTCGGTTCTGTTATTACCTACGCCCTCGCCAACGAAAGCCCCGAGCTCACTGACGCCATCGTCTTGACTGGTTTCACCCAGGCGACTGCTTACCTGCCCTGGTTTGCGCTCGCAGCCAACTTTGTCCCTGTTGTTGACTCACCTATTTATCCTCCTGGATATGTCGCTCCTGCGTCGACTGTAGGCGTACAGATCAACTTTTTCGCCGAGGGTGATTTTGATCCTGAGTTCTTGAAGGTGGCTTTCGAGAAGGGTCAGCCTGTTACACCTGGTGAGCTTTTGACTCTTGGTGCGCCGGCGGGCGTGAACAACACATATACTGGCCCAGTCCAGATTGTGACAGGATGTAAGTCAACCCCAATTGAACTGACGAGTAACATAAACTAACAAACTCCAGCACGCGACATTCCCTTTTGCGGCGACAATTGCTACTCGACTACCAGTGTCGGCGTCAAGCTTCCTTCATTGCTCGACTACTCCAAGCAATTCTTCACTCAAGCTTCACGATTCAACACGACAGTTGTTCCAGGTGCTGGACATGGATTGAACTTTGGATACTCACACACGTTTACTTATAACGCCATTTTTGACTTTCTTTCTGAATAAGCTCAATTGAGTTGAGCTGGACTTGTACTTATTTTGTTTGCGCATTATTCACATGTACATAGCTTCATTGCAGCTTCCAATGCACTTCTTTTTTTACTGTTAGTTCCCGTAATGGGTAATTGATAACCCGTTCTTCAATTGATCCATTTCTTTATCATGAAATCTTTTATCATCCGATTTTATTCCCATCTGTCGTTCATCGCAAGTGGAGGTTGTCCCTGCACAAGCCGCCACCAACCGACCCCCACTACCAAGACCCTGTAACGGGAAGGCAATTAGTGAGCTGCGACCACTAAAACGTAAGGAGCTTCCTGTTTCGTGAATGGCTTCCGTCATAACAAAAACTCCGAGGTCGATAGCGGGGTTGTCTTTATCTCGGTCGTATCCTCGTTTTTATTCTCCATCAGCAACTTTTCTCTCTTCCCCGACTTTGAGAGTTACACGACATAGACTCGAGATCCGCGCGCAACATACCTCGTCGAAAATACCCCGCCTCGAAACCGTTAGAGCTTCCTCCTTTAACATGGTCGCCGAAAACTACGATGCCGTCCTCAAGGGCAAATACCCAGGCAAAGCCCATGCGAAGCGCGTCGTCGACCTCATTCGCAAAGACGTCCCCGATGCCAACGGTATTATTTACCTCGAGAGTCAGTTGACTCGCATGATGGAAGATAGCGACGAGCCCGAACCCTTCCGGTGCGTCATCACAGCTCCTTATCTCTACAAAGACATGTTCTGACCATCATCCGCCAAAACAGTCAACGACGATACTTTTACTACCTCACCGGCTGTAACCTCCCCGATAGCCACTTTATCTACGACATCCAATCCTCCAAATCGACCCTTTTCATTCCTCCCATCAACCCTGACGACGTTATCTGGTCCGGTCTCCCCCTTAGCATCGACGAAGCCCTCTCGCAGTACGATGTCGACGAGGTCAAGCTGACCACCGAACTCAACGCTACCCTCGCCCACCTCGGCGCCGCAAACCCAAAGGCCTCCGCTTTTGCTATCGCGAAGCAAGTCTCTGACCATGTGTCCTTTATCGAGTTTGGCAACAAGAACTTTGACGTCCTCAAGAACGCCATCGAGGTGTCGCGCGTGGTCAAGGACGAATACGAGGTCGCTATGCTGCGAAAGGCCAACTATATCTCTGGTATTGGACACCGAGCTGTCTTTGCCAAGGCAAAGGCTGCTAAGAACGAGCAGGAGCTGGAGGCTGCTTTCTACGAGCGATGTATGGCTCACGGTTGCAAGAAGATGTCGTATGATCCTATTGCGGCCGCTGGAAGGGCTGCTGCTACTCTGCATTACGTCGGAAACGACGCTCCTACAGAGGGCAAGCTCAACCTATTGATGGACGCTGGTTGCGAATACAACAACTACGCTGCCGACATTGTGAGTGTACCTTATTGTGGTGTCCGAATTGAGCTGACCTGTTAGACACGAACGTTTCCTCTGTCGGGCAAGTTCACCAAGGAATCCCGTCATATTTACGAGACTGTCCTCAAGATGCAAAAGGCATGCATAGACATCCTCAAGGAGGGTGTTCTATGGGATGACGTTCACGTTCTCGCTCACCAGATTGCCATTGACGGTCTTCTCGAGGCTGGTATTCTCCAGGGTGACAAGGACGAGATCCTCAAGGCTCGCACGAGCGCTGCTTTCCTCCCTCATGGTCTGGGTCATTATCTCGGCATGGACACCCACGACACTGGTGGTAACCCCAACTTTGCCGACAAGGACAAGCTGTTCCGATACTTGCGCGTGCGAGGCAAGCTCCCAGCTGGCAGTGTTGTCACAGTCGAGCCTGGTGTAAGTTTCTGGGTGAAGGTCGCCGTGTATAATCGTCAGTCACTAACAATGTTAGATCTACTTTTGCAAGTTCATCATCGATCCTTATCTCGAAGACCCCGCGCACAGCAAGTTCATCAACAAGGACGTCCTGGACAAGTACTGGGATGTTGGTGGAGTCCGGTAAGTTGTGGTGGCCACCGTCACGCTATCGATACCAATCTTGCTAATCGCTGTCAATAGCATTGAGGACAACATTCTCGTCACAGAGACTGGACATGAGAACTTGACGGATGTTCCTAGGGAATTGGACGAGATGGAAGCTTTGGTGTCTGCAGCTTAATTGACTCTGCCCCAACAAAGCGTGACTGAACCTGTGACAACCCAGTGACAGCAATCTATTTAAAAACTTAAGCATAAATAAACCATGAATGACAAGACTTCTATAAATACCCACTTCCCATCTCGCTTGGCTTCCCCGTATCAAACAATTAAAAGTCTCGATGGAAACATTCTTTGTCTGGATACTGTGTCAATATTAACCCCTGATTGACCAACACGGTGCAATTTCTCACTAATCTGATGTGCATACCTCAACCTTAACTCAGTTCTCCGTGAATATCCTCTTTCCATCAACTTTTGAGTTTCCAGGTAATACACGATGAATCCTTACTTTCCAGCTTCAGCTTCCGAAATGGAGAAATATCCGGCCCCTCCGCAATTCCTACGGAAGCCCGTTGCGCCGCCGCCGACTCCGCCGCCCGTGTACAGTGCTTATCCTTCGCCGCAATTCGGCTCCGCATATGCACAACCACCAACGTCTACGAATGCTTCACCGTGTCCTTCACCATCTTTAAAGACTCATTTTGAGTCGTATAATCCTTCTCAACCTTCGCCAGGCGCATACAGTCCTTCTCCAAGCGCATACAGTCCTTCTCAGAGCTCATTCAATCCTCCTCCAGCTCCATACAGTCCAACTCCAAACCCCTACAACCCTTCTTCACCTTCATACAACCCCTCTCTAATTCCCCCTCCCCTTCCTCAAAGACCACTACGACCTGTTCGCTCTGCGACAAACCTCACCGGTGCTCACGCTCCTCAGCAATCAGGCTTTTTGGATCCAAGAGGGACTCACCAGGTTGACTTTGTCGTCGATGACATTCCCACTCCAGCATCGCTAAGTCCCGGCCTGTCAAACGACTTCACCCCAGCGCATGAGATTCGTCGCGTAAAGAGTTCTTCAGCCCTCTCAGCCGCTCTTTCAACACAAGAAGAACAACCCAAAGACTCATCAAAATGGAAAGCCGCATTAGGTGAAGCCCAGTATTTTGCAGGCGGTCTCATCAGTCATCCTGCCGAGTCGAACAAGCATTTCAGCATCATTCGTCACTCTCACGCTTTAATCTGGTATCGTGGTCCCGCTACATCCGTACCCATCACCATCCTCTCAGATGAGCCTCTTCCACCTACAAGGACGATATGGATGCAGCAAAAGGGCTACTCAGGAAACGTGGGCATGTCCCTAAAAGCTCTGATGGGTACGACGGGGACTTGGCTCAACGTCACACCCGCTACAAGAGCCAGCGTCGAACACCTCCCCGAAGCTGATGAACGTGGTATTCAGCGCGACTTGAAACGTTTCGTCAAGAAAGCTTCGGGGAAATTGAAGAACCACATCCCCAGAGAGACACACATCGTGCGTATCCCTGCTGCAGCGACAGATGGATACTTTCGTCTCGTCGTCTGCGCTGGTGAAGATAACAAGAAGATCCTCTGCGGAAGTCCCGTGTTTCGAATAGCCAGCACATCTACAGATGTGAGCACCGTTCGGGGATCAAGTCTTAGTACCATGCCTTTGGAGATGGGCATCAAAGTCGCTACTACGATTGGATCACAGGTTGCTAAGAAGTACACCGGTGTTGCAGGCGCAGTTGTTGAACAGGGCGCCAAGCGATTAACACCATCCAATGCAGCGATTAAAAAGGTCGCCCATACAGCGTATCACAAGACAGGCTTGGGCAATGCTGTGAGTGAGACGTGGAAGAATGGGAAAGCAGGACGGTATGATCCCTTGGTCGCAGGAAGTGGTCTCGACGGCCCGTTGCAAATCATTGGCAATGACGAGGGTCCTGAAGCACCGTTTCCGTATAAATTCGCTGGGAAGGTTGTACGAGGAACGGGGATATCTACGAGGGAGTACGGTATTCCGACAGCGAATCTGAGTGAAGTCGGAGATGATGTCAAGATGCGTATGGGCGGTGTCTTCGCAGCATGGGCACGCATCATACCACCCAACAACACCCCAACCGAAGACTTTGACGATGACTGGCACGAAGCCATCGTTACAATCGCACCTTTACGAAATGCTCCACCGGGAGTCGTCCAGCGAAACAAAGTATGCGTTCACATCCTACATGACTTTGAAGATACGTTGTTCTTTGAGATGAGGATGAAGGTCATGCTTATGGGTTACCTACACGCCGCAACATCTGGTGAAGATATTGTGGAAGAACACTCTCGCGATGTAATGACTACTACTGCTAGTCTGGGTAGGGAAGCTTGGGGTCCAGAGGTGAATCTGTCTGCGACGAGGGCGGCGAAGAGTGATAGAGGGTTTAAAAAGAGATTGGGTGATGCGGCGGGTGTTGTGCAGGGTGGGTTGGATAGAGTGCCGTCGCATTGGGTTGGAGTGAGGAGTGAGGGTGCAGAGATGAGGGATCAGGTTTATGGGAATGGAGGGTTGTGGGTTGTTAGGTGATGATTGAGTGTTGGGTGGAAGTGAAGACAGGACACTTGAGTAGAATGCTTCTCATGGCAGTTGGGTTCTTGGTTCGGTTACTTTGAGATGATATTGAAGAGTAAGCGGTTTATAATACAGAAGAATGTTTAACTTAGGTATGTCTTTGAATGTGAATAATTGATGGTTGGCTTTGGTCCAGCGCTCTATCTGTGTGAACCATCTTCAAGAGCTGTCGCAATTGAGTGACCGTCAGTTGAGCTTCCATTAATTAAACATCCATTAATTGCGCTTCCATTAATTGAAATTAACATACAAGAGCATCACTAATGTCTCTCAGGATTAACTAAGTCCCTTGTCTGACAGACTTGTCCGATATTGGTTATCAACTGCTATTCCTCAATGACATAAGCCCCAAGGTGAACAAGACCATCAATTCTTTGTACGACCAGCTAATTTTACTCAGCTTCATTTCATAGGTAAAGCATAAGTCGTCTTGATCCCTCACTGTGCACGGTTCATCATCATAAATATCACAGCATTGTCTTGTATCACCTCAAAGCGGTTCACCATGCCTTCTGTCCAAATGTCAGGTTGTTTCTGCACGCACAACAATGACCCGCCATCAATTGAGCCTTGACAAACACAATTACCACGTCGCTACAGATATCTAGGTCTTTGAATCAATTAATTACCTTGCCTAATTCCATTACCCAATTGTGTGGCACCTAATGTTCTCTGCATGGTAAAAGCCCCATGACCCACTGTCAATCAAGACAAGACCACTCTAACGCCCCTAATTTCTATCAACTGAGTTCCTTGTCTAACAGGTATATTCAGCGCTAGCTGCCATCTAACATACGCCTAACAACAGATACCCTAAAGTGAGCAGTAACACCATCTCAGCAACCCGCCGTCAATTGGGCTTGACAGACACAAGTATCACGTCGCCACAGATACTTGGGCATCTGCATTAATTCAGCCCCCTCTCTGAGGTTTGTCTCAACACCGACTGGTGAGATTGATGCAAGTTGCCGTTATCTACGTTCCTTCGAGAGGTTATTGAGTTTAAGAAGCTGCGACGGAGGAAACATTTTGGCTTTCAATGAAATATGAGGTTATACTGAGCGTTGAGGCTCTGATTTTACTGCAATTTTATTCCGGTATCAATTGCCTCTCTCTACGTGCGATGCGGCTCTGATTTTCACTGCAATTTTAATGCCCAAACATACAGCACTTTCAAGCAACTCATGGAAAAGACCAATAATAACCACGGCAATGAATCCGCTCCTACCCCCCTCTGAAGCTTATTTAAACACCGACTGAAGTGATGCAAGTTGTCGTTATCTGCATTCCTTCGAGATGTTATTGAGTTCAAGAAGCTGCGACAGAGGACGCATTCTGGCTTTCAAATTTGCTCCTTGAGTCCAACTTTTTGTACCTTAAAGCTTCAGCGCGAGGGAAAAAGTCAATATTAGACATTGGAAATCGCGTGTAAACACCAAATTCTGGCTTTCAAAGCATCGTGGGAAAGCATCGTGGGAAAGCATCGTGGGAAAGCATCGTGGGAAATCAGTTCACTGCAATTTTAACGCCCTCCCAGGTCTGAAGCACAGCAAGTAAATGCGCAAACACACAGCATTTTTTCGAGGCAGAGCCGCATTGGTTTTCACTGCAATTTTAACCCTCCCCCAGCCTGGCCATCCCATTCTGAACATTGTCAAAAGATAAGATAAGAAAAACGACCCACCTATACGACGCCCTTTGTCATGTCTTGTCATTTCAGGCTGGGCCCCATCATGTCAAAACACAACGCCCTTTGCCATGTCTTGACATGCTGCTACCAAAAAATTACCAAATAATTTGATGTTTTATGCGGGATGACTTCCCTAAATCGTGACACCCGCCCATGCTTTGACGTAAAATTAATTCATCGTACGTTGGGGTGACATGATGTCTGTTATATTAACCATCCACCTCCCCTTCCCCTGACTCCGTTTACTCTTTTATGTTTCTGTCGGAATATTTATTCCTTACCTTGAGGACGATCCCAACGACGACCGAACCGAATATTTACTTCGACTTCACATACGAGAGAGAAACAAGTTTTCAGGGTATCATCATACGTCTCATTATACAACTATTACACTGCTATACGCCAAAAAAAGATACAAGAAACTTTTTGCTACACATCCAAAACAACCGAAACTCCCAATTCGACTTCTTCGCTTACATCTCCTCTCGTCCCTTGCTCAGATCGACTTCCATCAATGGCACAATCTTGGTGCGGCAGATGAGCTTGTGGCCGACGTAGAGAACGGCGAAGAGCATCAAGCTGATGTAGTTGGAGAAGAAGTCGGCAGTATCCCACTCGATAAAGACGGTGAAACCACAAGTAATAGTGATGAGAGCCACGAAGAAAGCACCGTAGTACGACAGGTAAGGCTGGAGAGGTGCAAGGTAGGGAAGCTCATCACGAGGGATACCCTGTGCAGCCATGATCTTCTGGAAGCGGATATGGCACACATTGATCAGGACCCAGGTGATGAAGCATGAGGTGGAACTGACATTGAGAAGCCAGTTGAAGACCTTTTCTCCGCTGGAGGAGAGGTTGATGTAGGCAATGAGACCCATGACGGAGCATGAGGCAACGGCGAAGTAGGGGGTGCCGTACTTGTTGGTTCGCTTCATGAAAGCAGGGGCAAGACCATCCTCAGCGAGAGCAACCATGATACGACTGCTGGAGTAGACGTTGGAGTTGGCAGCTGTGAGGATGGCGGAGAGGAGAACGGCGTTGATGATGTCAGGGAGGACCTTGACACCAGCGCGGGTAGCCACAACGACAAGAGGAGAAGCAGAAGCATCCTGAGCACCGCTGTCGAGGGCGGGATCATTGGAGGGCACGTTGATACCGACGAAGAAGACGGTAGCCATGAAAAGGCTGAAGATACCCCAGAAGGTCCAGCGGATGGCCTGGGGGATGGCCTTGCGGGGGTTGGCAGTCTCACCGGCTCCGACACCGACAAGCTCGGTTCCCTGGAAGGAGAAACCGGCAGTGACGAGAACAGCCCAGAAGCCGACAAACTTGCCAGTGGCGCCCTCAATGCCCATGTAGGTGTTTGCGACGCCGGGATCGTTCCAGTACTTGAAGCCAATGTAGCCCTCGTCACCAACACCAGCGTTGACGCAGATGGAGAAGATGATGAAGCCAATGATGGTGACGACCTTGATCATGGAGAACCACATCTCAATCTCGCCAAAAATACGCACGGGGACAAAGTTGAGAGCAGTAAACAAAGCCCAGAAGACGCTGATCCAGATGGCAATGCTGAGCTCAGAATCCCAGTACTGAATAATGATACCTGCAGCGACAAGCTCGAGAGCAAAGGTAATCGACCAACTGAACCAGTACAGCCATCCCATGGCGAAACCTAGAGTAGGATCGACGAAACGAGCAGCGTAGGATGTGAATGAACCAGTGATGGGAATGTAGGCGGCCATCTCTCCCAAGCTGACCATGACAGAGTAAACAACTGAGCCCATGAAAGCAAAGGCGACGAGCAGAGAGACGGGACCGGCCTTGACGAGAGCTGGACCTACACCGAGGAAGAGACCAGTTCCGATAGTACCGCCAATAGCGATGAACTGCAAGTGACGAGAGCTCATGGCTCGGTCAAGACCAGCTTCACCAGTCTCGACATCTTCCTTTTCGGTCTTGGGCTTCTTGTCGTTGCTCACACGAGGGGACTTTTCGTCCGCCGAAGAAGAGTCAAACATTTTGACGCTAGTGATTATTTCCTATTACGGAAATAATTTATCTTGTGTATGACGAATTGAGGCTGAGATGGTGATGATGATAATGCGAAACGCAAAAAAAAAAAAAAAAAGATTATCTGCTCGCTTGGGAGAAAAGAGGAGAGAGAGAGAGAGGACGCGAGATGGGATTGAGAGGAATGATGCGAGTGATTGAGCAAGCAAGCGAAAGAGAGAGAAACACCGAGGCCAAGTGGGCTTGTTATGTAAAAAAATTGAAATGTCAACCGGAGATGGCATATGGATACGGACAAAGTGGCATACAAGGGATCGGGAATAGATTGAATGGGCCCATTAGAAAAATTTCGATATCGGAACAGGCCAGGCTTACATTCAGTAGTCTGTTGGTCAGTGTGTGTGGTTCTCTACAACTGATCTCTCAATGGAGATATTTTTTTTGCCTCTCGGGAATGAGCGAAAGGCAGTTTTTTTTTCTTCAGTGATGATCACTTTCTTCCAAGGATGTTGTTATTGATCGTCTGTTGCTTCTAACCCCCAACTTCCTCTTACAATTATACATATCACACTACTTCTCTCAATTCAACAGACATGTAATCACCAGGTGGAAAGCTCCGAGATGCGACACTCTTCGGTCAATGTTGCAGCGAAATATCGCGAGATTTCTTATGTCGTTCTGTAGTTTCCGGTTCGTTACCGGTTCAAGTTCCCGCCACTAAAACAAATCCCTGTCCAAAAGAACGAAAAATTCACTTCCACCAAGAAACGTCAGGGGCCCATCTCTACCTACTGGACGCCACTAAAGAGAAAAAAAAACCTTGCCACGGCTTTGTCCGCTGCGACAATTAAGAACATCCAATCAAAAGCGCAGCTGTCTCGACAAATTTTAACAGTAGTGGCTTGATTCTGCACGTCAAGAAGCCACGCGATGTTCTGCGACATCAAGCTTCGATTTGTTCCATGCAGCTTTCTGAAATAGGATAGCTTTTTGCTGACGGATGGCCTGATATGGTTTGGAACTGTCGATATTACCAGCAAGGGTTTTTGACAAGGCTAGTAGGGGAGAGAGATTTTTTGCCAAGTAACGCGGCTCTTTTTGCGCACAATACCGACGACAACCTCCCATCTCCGAATATCTAAACTGTGACTCTTTGAGTGCAGTCATATCGTCCATTATCGGAGTGCACTGATCGATATGTAATCATTTCAAAACCTGGGAATAAAATGGACCTGAAAGACTGGGTATGACAAAGGTCCCCAATAACCTGGCAGCCTGGTTGTTGGTGTTGAGTTCTAGTTACGTACAGATTATGGAAATAAGCATCCATGGTGTCAAACCGTTTTGAGGAGAACCTGGTTTGTCTAAGAGTCGAGATTGGGTCTTTTGTGTTTTCATTATGTACAAACTCTTTCTTCTCCGCGAGTTCCCTTTCCCCAACGCTGGGATGGGGAACGACCTTTAGCGATTACGGGGTGAGACAGTCGCGAATTGACTCATGAGTTGATCGTGTCCCGATGTTTTGGTACGGGTATTATTCATGATGCATATTGTGATAGGTAGACTTCACTTATGGCTAGTCATTTAATCGGATACCCGCCTGTCATCCCCAGTCACAGCCTCCTCCAACCATCAATCCCTCAGTCTCACAGTAACAGATGGCACGCGTTCAACTGTCAACCCCTATCATGCAATATTAGTCCCCATCCAAGCCAAGCTCAAAAGAGCTTGTCCCCATGGTTCGACAATCTTAATTCTTACCTCGTTCTCCACCAAAGCTACGACCAACCGTCTCACTGACAAACTGTTTGACGATGGAGTTGTGTAATGGCTTTGAGCCGTTGCAGATATCGTATGGGGTTATACCCATTTGAGCTAGGATCGTGATAGGAATGCTAGATTCGGGAGATCCTCCCGCAAGGGGTTTGTTTGCATGAAGTGATGTCCATGGCTCATGTCCGATAGGTTCAATGTTGGGGCTGCTATTCTATCTTTGACAGCTTCCTTTGATGAAGGATATTGGTTCTGTTTTGTTGGTTCTCGTGGTTCCAAAAGGACCTTTGTTGAGATTGTTTCTGCGAATGTATCGCCGAGAGTAATGAGCATCACCATGTTCGTTGCGGCGCAGTGCATAAGAGCCTCAATCTCACACCACTGTGGTTCGTGGTCAAGCAGCGACGCAATAAGAAGGTCACCTTAGAGGTCAAAGAACATCAGCATCGAGATGTGTCAGCTCACTAGCATTCAAGCATATGCGCCCCAGCAGTTCTTTGCGTGGCATGTTCTGTTCTTTGGGAGGACATGCGAACATCCATGGCCAATCAGAAGAGGAAAATCCGTGCCTCGAGGGAATAAGCAGAGGATGAGGATCGATCCGTATTTCCGCATCCAAAATGCTGTGTAACTACAGTCCAACTGGTGAGTCCAAAAACTGACCTGAGTATGGATGCACCCCTTCTTCACTGCAATTTTTAACTCACATCAAGCTTGCCGCTCTTGTAAGCAGAAATGGCTCTCTACAGACACTGCCGATCATAAAATGATCCACAAGGCCGTTCCATTGGTGAGGTCTTAGGATTATTTTCTTCATTGCAATTTTAACTCGTCCTAACCAAGGTTGACGCTGAGACACTCTTGTAAGAGACCGTAGAAAACGTTCTGCGCAAATGCTACTGATGATAAAAAGGCAAAGCCATCCACAACACTATGGCCCGTCAATCATTCCAGCCTCTTTAAAGCACTTACAAACTGTGAACTCAATTGGACTCAAACAGCTAATGCCAGGTACTGGAATGACTTGGGAGCTGTCTCTTTCATGTCGTGAAGCATGTGATTGATGATCTCAATTGACAACTTGAACATTAGGCTTGAGAACATAGACAGAAGACGATGATCGACCCGTATTTCCGGGTCGCCCCATGTATGTAAGGCCGCTTGCACTGCAATTTTAACCCTCATGAAGTCTGATACTCTTTCAAGTTGCTGACATGTAGTTCTCTATGCAGCCAATCTATGTTAGCCTGAGTGATTTTTTTTTCACTGCAATTTTAACCACCACCAAGCCAAATACTACCGATGAGCAAAGGCAGAGTCATCCACGACACTACGGCCGTCAATCATTTTAGCCAGCACCTGCAAACATTTAACCCAATTGAATTCAAGCAGCTAATGTCAGGTACTAGAACGGTTTAGTGCTGTGTTGACCCGTGTGACGATCTTTATTTGAGATCAACATTAGGTGAGCTGCATTCGTTACAAGTCACAGAGGACAAACATTACAGAACGATGATACAACACCGTCCTACCTCTCTCAATTCAAGACTTCCATTTGTAAAATTTTAAGGTTATATATCAGGCATATCAAGCCAAGAATAAGCTTATCATGTAAACAGAGAGAAATCCCCTTCCCTGAAACCCTTTAAACAAAAAGCCTGGCACATCGGCAGGACGGCACGTTGCGAAGCCTCTAGCGGCTCTTAGCAGTTCTTGTCCAGAGCTATTCAGCTGCTCAGGCCCTGTAACCACAGGGGAGCTCAACTCTCATTGGATGTCAAAGCCTTGGCTATACCGCATGCCGTTACACTCGTCGCTTTAGGTTGGACAAGCTGGCGCTTCAATGACCTCATCAAGACGAGCCAAGCTGCTGTGATGTCTTTGATTTAGAGGCAGTCGCAATCTTGGAGGCCCCGCCTGCCTTTTCTTGGATGTCGCACTCAATCTCATGTTTGCAAACTGCAAACCTTTCTTGTTCATGCTTCTCTCTGTAATCCATCTAATCAACATCATTCATCGACATAATCATTTTCGCGTCTTCATTAATTACTTGCTCAACTACCGGCAGTAATTAATTAGCTTCGGCTTTTACATTTACGTATTCCACGACACCCCTGCGCTGATCCCTCAGAACCCAATCGCGACACGGAAAAAAACACCCAATTTCCCATCGATAACTCCATCGAGTCGTCGCCATCATGGGCGAATCTGACGCTTATTATAACGGGGGTCAACAACAGCCGTATAACGGCGGTTATCAGCAGCAATACCAACCTCAACCTCC
Source organism: Fusarium venenatum (assembly GCF_020744135.1). Classification (NCBI taxonomy): domain Eukaryota; kingdom Fungi; phylum Ascomycota; class Sordariomycetes; order Hypocreales; family Nectriaceae; genus Fusarium; species Fusarium venenatum. The sequence goes on from NW_027072131.1 coordinate 461,028, forward strand.
TGCTGCAACTCATCCGTATAATCAGGCACCGCCGCAGCAACCATACCAGCAACCGTACCAGCAAGGTCCTCCCCAGAATGGCAATGGCAATGGTTACATGCCCGCCCAAGGCTACAATGGAAACGAAAAGGGTTCTTTTGACGAGCAGTTCAAGATTGCGAAGCCAAAGTACAACGATCTCTGGGCTGGTATCCTCCTGATCCTCGTGTTTGCCGGCTTTGTCGTCGTGTCTGGTCTCGCCCTTCAAGGTTACGCTGCGAACAAGGGCAATGCTGGTGATGGTATCTACAACAACCCCAACGACTTCTCTCTCAACACGAGTACCGTTATTCTTTTCATGTTTGTTCTCGCTGTTGCGTTTGTCTTATCGTACGCGTACGTTTGGATGGCACGACTCTTTCCTAAGCAGTTCATCTGGGTCACTGGTATCCTCAATGTATGCTGGGCTATCGGAACAGCCATCTTTTATCTCTGGCGTAGGTACTGGTCTGCTGGAATCGTGTTCCTCATCTTTGGTCTATTCATGGCGTTCTGCTTCTGGACGTGGATCTCGCGAATTCCCTTCTCGGCCCTCATGCTCAAGACCACCATCGACGTCAGCAAGAAATACGGCCATGTTTATCTTGTCAGTCTGATCGGAGGCATCATCGCCACGGCCTTCTCAGCTTGGTACTCCATCACTCTTGTCGGAATCTACATCAAGTACCAGCCTTCCCAAGATAACCCTTCTTGCGCCGACGGTGGTTGCAGCAAGGGTAAGGTCATTGGCCTCATCGCCTTTATCACCTTTGCCATGTACTGGTTCTCTGAGTGGCTCAAGAATACGATCCACGCAACAATTGCCGGTGTTTATGGCTCTTGGTACTTTAACCCCCACAACTTTCCCAAGGATGCCACCCGCGCCTCTGCCAAGCGCGCCCTTACATACAGCTTCGGCTCCATTGCTCTGGGTAGCTTGTTGGTTGCCATTATCCAGTTTCTTCGTCAAGCCTGCAACGCCATTCGCAACCAAGAGGCTGCAGATGGAAGCATGCTCGGATACGCCCTGTTCTGTTGTGTCGGATGTTTGTTGGGTCTTTTGGAGTGGGCTGTTGAGTTCATCAACCGCTACGCCTTCTGTCACATTGCTCTCTACGGAAAGGCCTACTTTGCGGCTGCCAAGGATACATGGAAGATGATCAAGGACCGAGGAATTGACGCTCTGATCAATGTAAGTAAACATATAATGGTTTTGTTTACAACCACTAACGTGTATAGGACTGCCTTATCGGACCCGTCCTTTCCTTCGGCGCCCTCTTCATCGCATACGCCTGCACCCTCCTCGCCTACCTCTACCTTTACTTCACCGACCCCGCCTACAACAGCGACGGCCAATACACCGGTGTCGTCTTGGCCTTTTCCTTCCTCATCGGCTTCCAGATCGCAAACGTTTTCACCACACCCATCTCCAGCGGTGTCGAGACCATCTTTGTCGCTTCTGGTTGGGACCCCCAGGTCATGTGGCGCGATCACCCCGAGTTGTACAACGAGATGTGCAGGGTATACCCCAAGGTTCAGCAGGTCATTCAGGACCGCTAAACTGGGAATGTCTTGCATCGGAAAAGAACTGAGTTACTGCTGGTTGACTTGAAATGATACCATAGTATAATATTGGAGGAACATTGTGCTTTTCTCATTGAGGAACCCTGTTTTGTGCTTCGTGTAGAAGCGCTTCTACCGCTTCAAAATATGTAATGATCCATCATAATACATAATACTTATCCCCATTACTCGTACTTCCTTCTTGAACCTATGCCTCGTCGTTGACTTGTGCTGAGATCGTCATTAGTAAGGTGACTTACAACATCACCAGACGTTGCAAGTTCACAAAGGTTACATCCCATCCACAAAAAGAGCAGGTTTTGAACCCCGAAATTGCAAAAAACAAGGAGCAGTTGAACGGGTGAAAGTAGGTTTTTTTTTTAGGTTTAGAGCTGTTTTGAGAGATTGTAGGTTATAGGAGCGGATTTCCACTCGACCACTCCTCGTCAAAGGTATACAGAGTTAGATCAATATGTAAAGGTATCCTGGTCCAGACAGTCTTGAGTTAAATGTAAAGAGTGGTATTCCAAAAAGAACCGCTATCCGAATATCCTAACGCCATACCCAATACTCGCTGTAAATCGTACATCTGTTCTGTATCCCAACACTACCTCCTTTACTACCGTCTTTCCACCCGTGATAGTCTCTCTCTCGCAGCTTCAACAACACTCTTCCTCAGCGCTGGACCTGGTGTATCCTCCCCTTCACCATCAGGAACGACAGTCCACTTCTTCGCAGATCCTTGCATTCCAGCCCATAGATCCGTAGGAAGGTACTCTCCTACATCCTGTCTAAACGTTTCACGCGATGCGCCATCAGCATCGAGAAGCTTATCGACGTTTTCTTGGGCTTTACGCCATATACTTCGTACGCGATCATCTACCGCGCGTCGACGCTCGACTTCGAGGATGAGACTGTCGTAGGCACTTGCATACCTCTCATAAAATTCCTTGAGTTGTTGCATCTCCTGTAATTTAGAGAATACACTCTCCTTTTCCATATCCCATCGAGACTTAAAATCTCCTTCTGCGGCGAGGTAGTCTGCGAGTCGATCGCCGATTTCGCCGAGTAAGGCATATGCTTCGAGCATATTTGTATATGCCTGTTTCGAAATGTCGTGCTGTTCCTGCAGCACGAGGTAATCCTGCTCCATTGCCGTGAGGCGTTCCTGTATTTCTTGAACTACATCTTCTACCTCGCCTGCGTCCTGGACGACCACCTTAAGCATTTCTGCGCGGTCTTTAGCGGTGTTGGGTTCGAGGTCGGATACGTTGGATTCTTGCTCGGCGATAACACCAGAAATGGACACGCCGTCGTTGCCTTGGGACTGTGTTGCTTCTGCGGCTCTACGACGCGCGAGAGCGACACCGCCTTCTGTTGTTCGGATCGCTGTGACACACATGTCGAAGTGGTGCGTTAACGAAACAAGGAGTTGTGCCATGTTGGCTGAGTGGTCAACCAGGCTTTCGAGGAGTTCAATGGTGGGTATGTGGGTGTCATCGTGGGACAAGGTCGGGGTATCATTGATGATCTTTTTGAGATTGCGAATGTCGGTGTCGAAGCGGAGTAAGTCGCCGTCGAAAGACTGTTGAATGACCTACTCTGAGTCAGCGGGTGATTGACGATGGCTTTGTTGGGATATGTCTTACCTGTAGCTCCTGGATACTTTTCTTCATAGCCTCTCTAACACCGTGGACACCTCCTTCATCGATAAAGTCAAGAAGACTTCGTCTGTCTTCCCCTTCAGGGCGAAAAACACCTTCGACGCTCGTCTCACGGAGCATCTCCATGGTATGTTCCAACCCCCCATCAACCAAGTCCATCGACCTGATAAGCTTTTTAAAGTCTCTCTTCCCCCAATCATAAGTCCCTTGCAGACTCCTCCTTACTCTAACAAGTATGGTGGTTTGATCAAGTATAGATTCTTTTAGAAAGCCCGCCTGGGCAGCTAGTATGGCGACATCCTCGTGGGACTGTCGCGCAGCATTTGCGATTTCGTTTGCGCGCAGGACCAATGTCATGGAAGAGAGCGATCGTTTAGCGACGAGGAGATGTGTGACGAGAGTATCGATAGAGATGGAGGGCGCGTTGGGGTCGGCATCTTGATGCGAGCGTGATGAGTTTGAGTTTGAGTGTCTCGAGAGCGAAGTAGATTGTGGATGCGAATGACGAGACGAGGCTCCGGATGAACCTTGTCGCAAAGAGGTAGCAGAAGAAGAAGCCATGATGATGAGTGTATTGGGTCTTTTTGTAAAAAATGCTAGTTAATCACCCATGGCTACATATTGAGTTTTCACGATGGGAGGATTAAAATAGAGAATGTAAGGGGTTAACGATTGGATAATGAAAGAAGAAAGAAAAGTGAAGATGGGACAGAGAGCTTGGGGATAACGATAGCTAGGGGAGCGATGACGGAAGTTGTGATAAGCTTCCGTTATCGCAATGGGTCCACTTCCTTCTAGGCAGCTGACGCGCCCTCAAAGACCCAGAGTCTGACTCGTTTGTAGCCCGTGTTCCACCTAAAAGCCGGTCTTGTTCAGGCGTCTCGGCAAGTTTTAGAACCACTTTTGTAGGCTGTCTCAGGTGTCTCGGGGCCTATAAATTGGTTTCTGTCTGTTTGCGACCAAAAACGTGGAGTTCCGTACCACGTGGAAACATAAACAAAGACTAACAATACCGCCATTTGTATCACTCATGTCGCAATTAAAGTCAAAGAATGCAATTTGTATTTACAACTTTAATTGCTCTAAATCAATCTTGATATCTCTGTTTAAAACAATCGTTCATGCCATCGTTCCTAAAAAGAATCCCTAACGCCTTTCCTCATCAATTACCCAAACGTTAACCATCATCTCGATATCATGTTCCTTCGAGGCGTGATCATTCTAGAATCTTATCTAATACGCTCTCTGAAAATGTGAAAATGCAATGTCGTGTACTTGTTCTTATCGGCTGGAAGGTCCAAACTCCAATCGACGATCGTGCTCATATGGAGTGGGTGCAGGGGAATTGACCCTGGTTGTGAACGCAGAGTCAATGTGGAAGTAACTCTTAATAGAAGAATACTTCTCACTAGAAGTGCCATCATCTTCCATGAATCTGTCATCCTTGCGAATGGTAGGGGTCGAAACCTTGCTGTCCTGCTCGGACTTGATCTCGGAAGACTTCTTGTCTACGACGCGTCCACCTCCAGCGTTGGATTGAGCGTTGTCGAGATCAGCGGCTCCCTTAGAACCCATGCCTCCCTCCAGAAGCTCACCACCCTCCATGACGGTGCGAAGCTCGAGGTTCTCGTCCTTGGAGTAGACGCGAACACCAACAATGCAGATTGCGTTCCAAGGCTCAGGCATCTTCTCCTCTTCAGAGTCGTACTCGTCCTGAGCAGCAGCGGGGTTGGCTTGTGTCAATCGGGGCTTGCGAGCCATGTCATCACTGCTGTACAGAGCCTCCCAATCCTCAACAGGGGAGTCTGATGACTCGCCAGCAGAGTCGTAGGCAGGTCGGGCGCGAACAGGAAGAGGCTCTTCCTCTTCAACAAGAGCAGGAGGAGCTCCGCTGACAGGAGGCACCTCTTGCTTCTCTTGAGCAGCATCAACTGTTGTCAAGTCGACACTCTTGGGGGTGAAGTGAGGAGACCCAGTTGAGCATGAAATGACACCATCTTCAAGAGAAGTCTCTTCCTTGTCGTTTGACAGCTTGATCTCCTCGGTCTTCTTGCTCAAAGCCTCATCATCGGCCTCCTGGGCCTTCTTCTCAGCTTCAGCAGCCTTCTCGGCCTCGGCCTTGGCAAGTCTCTCCTTCTTCATCTGCTCTCGCTCAGCCTTGACCTTGGCATTAAACTCCTCGTCAAGACGAGTCTGTTCAGCCTCCCACTCAGCGCGACGACGCTTTCGCTTCTCAGAGTTCTTCTTGGTCTGTTGCTTAGAGACATCGCGGTTGGTGGCGCGCTTCTCCCACATTCGGCGTCGCTCCTTCTGACGACAAGCAGATGCCTTCTTCTGATCCTGCTTCATGCGAAGCTTGGTCACCTTGTCCATGTGATCCCAAGCCTTGCTGTGGGCAAGATCGTAGGCGTAACCAACCTGGGCGAGCTTCTCATTCTCGACTCTCTGAGCAGCCTCGCGCTTGACAACTTGCTCAACGGATGGGGCATTGGAGTCGCGCTCACCAGTCACCTTGAGGTAGACGACATAGTTGCCAGAGGGGAGATCAGGTAGCTCGACAGAGACCGAGCGCTCCATGAGGTAGTTGCCATGAGATCGGACGATGTAATCCTCAGCATTAGGGCTGTCCTCGTAGTGAAGTCGGAAGTGAATGCGGAAAGAGTACTGGCCGTGAAGACCCTTGAAGTATCGCCCATCGAGCTGCGAAAGGACCAACACGAGGGGAGTGTCTTGCGTCACCTTGATATGGAACTTCTCGTGGTAGGCTGCCTTCCATGGAACATCAACACCAATCCATCGCTGACAGCATCGCCAATCGCGATCGCGGAAGAGACGGGTACGGTCGAAGTGAGAGTACTTGCGGATGAGATCCTCGTAGGAGATCCAGAAGACTGAGTCGCTACCAAACTTGTGGTCGATCTCTTCCTGGACCTCAGCGGTCCACTCCTTGGAACCATCACTCCAAGCTCCCTCCCAGATACCCTTGCGGACCTTGCCCCAAGGGTTACGGAGCTTGACTAGACGTTGACCGGACTTGAGGGTGCGGGCATCAAGGACGACGTAGGCGTGTCCCTCAGAGATACCATTACGCTCACCGTAGCCATGCTCAAGCAGACCTGTGGAGGCACCAAAGAGAAACTCATCGTTGACTCGTGACATCTCCTTGTCCCAGAATTCGTCAATGTCGAGGATATCCGACGTCAGAAGCTCGGTAGTCACACCTCCAGACAGATCCTCGACACCCTCGCCGATCCAGCCACCAGCCAATGACGCATAGTCGCCATGAGCCTTGGCGTAGGCCTTCTCGAAGAGAGGGACCCAAGTCTCATTTTGGTCTCTGCACTGAGCAAAGAAAAGAGCCTTGGAGCCAGTCTGATAAGTCTTGCGATAAACATTTTCGTTGTCTTCGCGATCGATTTGCTGCAAAAGGTCTCTCTGCATGCTAGGTGAGTCCCAGCATGGTGACTTGAGATAGAGTTTGTCGTCAATGATGGAGTAGATCCATTCGCCATCACGGTAAAACACAAAACCATAAATGCCGATCTTTGTGTCATGCGCGACGCAGATCCTTTGTAGACCTTCTGGTACGCCGGCGAGAGCTGTTAGGCCAGCCATGATCCAACAGTCGCCTAAGCTTCCTTGCTTGACGTCACCACCGCTAACTTCTTTCATGAAAGTTGGCTTCTCGAAAATTTCATGCACTCGCTTGACAGCCTTGGGAACAGCAGCTTTGGAGCTCAACAATGTCGTCCTGTTGAGTTCAAACTTTGTTGTTCCAAGGGCGTTCAAGCAATGGCCCTTTTCGTACTTGAGATCCCAGTCCTGGTCGTGCGTTAGCGCCACATTCATGCATGGGTAATCTGGGGTTTCCAAGAATAACTTACCAAGTCCCAACCGGGGTCTCTGTATCGCATATTCACTCGCTTGCATTCTTTAATGATCTTTTCGACTTTCCGTCGACACTCCTCAGCAGCTCTCTCGTAACCGGCCGATAGGATCTCATTGGAGTGGTATGTAGCGGGAGGTTGTACGGGGTCGAAGGGTAGGACGGCGAGGGCCTTGTGGAACTTGCGCTTGGAGAACTTCTTCCAAATCTGGTTGATGGACTTTTGGGGAGGAAGCTTCTTCTTCTTCTTCTTTGTCTTGTCGTTGTTGTTATTGTTGCCAGCGGGTTGAGCGCGAGGCCGACGAGGGTCGTCGGACTCTTCTGATGAACTGTAGCCGTGCATGTTGATGGCCGATGACGATAAACCGTGTGGAAGAGGATTGTCCTCCCAGTGATAGGAGTCGAGTGTGAGGTATGAGGTGGAGGGTAAGTCTTGTTGAGGAACAAGTTAAGGACAGAGACCCAACAGAGTAGTAGTAGAACGATGAGATATGGTAGGAACAATGTCCTGATAACAGAGCAGAAAGTCAAGAAGAGTGAATCAGCGAGGTCGGAGGACAGGAAGGTATATATAGGCGACAATAACTGAGGAATTGCTGGGTGAAGGGAACGGGAATGTTATCGTTGGATGGGACTAGCCATCAGCCACCAGCTTCACAACAGGGTCCATCAACTCAAGACCCAGCCCTGCAGATTGTACTGTGCAGCTACACCGACAGACAAAGGGGAGGCCATGGCGAAGCTCGTCATATTCCTTGCGACCCGAGCTAAGACAAGGTGTTGAGGTACAGTACCGAGTACATACGGTATCGACAGTTATTCACAAGAGACACCATGACGCACGGTGCACTTTCCGCACCGGGCAAGGGTGCGTCTACCGTGTGGATTGGCGCAGACGAGCAGCAAGGGTCTTGCTGGCGTCTCCATTCCCCCCAGAAGTGGAAGTGTAGAATGTACCTAGTACCAGAGGAAGGACTGTATAATGGCTTATCCCAGCAGCCTACCAATTTCACGTCGAGACGGACAGGTGGTTTCGAGCCTTGCATGACACATGGTGTAGAGGTGTAGAGCGTTCCCCGTTTGTAATGCATAGATTCCAGACCGCTCTACCAAGTTGAATGTCCCTTGGCAGACCTGTCAGTCGACCATGCGACCCAGTTGAAGGTGTGGACTGGAGTTTTGATAATAAGTTCTTTCAAGACGGACAGTCCGATGACCGGTTCAGACCCGCTGGTTACAAAGCAGACAGTGCTGTACTGTACAGCAAAGCGAAGCAAAGCACGACATTGCATACCGAAACTTTGGCGTGTCAAAGATCTGTTAATCTTTGCCATCCACCGTCGCAAAGACCACCAAGTTTGCTCCATTCCGATTCGTTGACACAACGAGGCTAGAAACTCCTGAATCGTTGAGCCCGGAAGTAGGGATGTGGGTCGTATTTTTCTAGGGGTCCAACCTAGAACAATTGTCAGGGTCCTGGGGGGATCCTTGTTGTCTCCTTTAAGGTACTTTGGCGAGGCAAACAGTGCGGGAGGAACCCGGTTGTCAGAAGCAGGGACGGAGCATTCGAGGCTGCATGTCTCATCTCAGCCTGTGATAGGCGTAGAGGCGCATAGAAACTCGTCGTAAGGACCGTGTGCTCCTGAGGCCTTCAAGGCGATAAATGACTGGTCGCCAATGTCTCACGGGTGAAAGTGGCTGGAACAGTTGGTACCAAAACAAGTGATGCTTTTTCCATGAGTCGCTAAATCCGCCGCCTGCTTCTGGAACAAAGAGGCGGAGAAAAGAACAGACAGTTATCAGTACAGACCGCGAGGTACTGTACCTCATCGATAGGGTGATAAGCGGTTGACCTATAAGCGGTGACGGATTGGCCTAGTCTGTGGTGGCAACACTTCCGACAACGGGGATCTGACTCTTTTTTCCTTTAACCCCCTTCACTATCAGTAAGAAATGGCGAGCTGAAGTGCGCGAATCCATTCTCTTCGCGACTCGACGCCGGTTTCAAGTCTCCATGCGCCGTTTGTCAACCGAATGAGAGCTTTCCCCGCATTCTCGATCTTTAGCAAGTGTATTAGTTACAGAGATCGGGAGGTCTTTTGATGGAGAATGATAACGGGTCTTTATTAAGCAGGTGCACAACAGAGCCTCAAGTTGTGCGGCACAGACAGTGGGCGGAGCGAAATAGGGTGCTGTGGACAAAAGGGTCTCTGTGGTGACTCGAGTTGGAACACAAGGTCCGATCGGCGGTTTTTTTAGCGCTGTCGCGTAGTTCGGCTCAAAAGCCAGTGCCAACACAATAGCGTCTGACTCGAGTATCGACAAAATCTGGGGTTGGCCTTGGAACATGGATTTGAAGCATGGGACTTTGGATGGGCCTTTGGATGGGCCTAGCCTCGTGGCCTGTCTAGCCTAATTGTTTCCATTCCACATGGCTAAGTAGATGCAACGCTGGCATGATCAGGCGTATCGTAGTTGAAATTGCGACTCCAATGTAGTAAGTAGTAGGATAGGCAACATCGTTGCTACCTGGGGCTGATGTTGTGCGAGGCCTCAGATTGTCGTTCAGCCGCATCGTTGGTGGTCTTTTCTGGCGGGGAAATGCATCTGCATTATGCATGCAACGGTGCACAAGGTTGAAAATGATAAACAAGGGTTGTCTTATCGTAGTTGTCTCGACTCTGCCGCAAAGATGCCCTGTCGTTAGTCACGTAGACTATTATCTAGACTTAGTAGGCAGGTAGGTAGATCCAGTACAAGCGTCGCTTACCTCCCCGGATTTTGATCGTCTTTGTTTCCCCCTCAAGTGTATCGGATGCTGTGATACCCCCACAAGCTTATCCGTCCCGTCGAAGATTGTAGTGTAGGCAGTGTGACAAGTTCGTCGCAATGAGTGTCTTGCTTGGGAGGAGGTGCCGAGACCATGTCGAAGGCCGTTAGTGCTGAGCGCGTACAGTACTTGTCGGTAGCAGGCATCTAAATGACGCAAGATTTACTGTGAATGAAGAATTAAAGCTTTGACAGTAGCGCAAATGTTGATGTTGTTTGATCAAAGATGGTGGTTCGATGTCAAGTTTGTGTTGGTGCAGGTAAGTAATTGTGGAGATGCACAACCACAGGCAGCCGAGGCAGGAACAGAGAGCTTTGGAGTTGATCTGTTTTATTTATTAATTATTATTTTAATTTATATCAAATTCTTCTTAATTATATGAAGTTTCTGGCCCGTCCTTGTACATATCCATTTAGAAAGTGGTGAGGGTTTGAGACGTTGATGTATCGCTATTTCGAGTAATTGCGGATAGTGAAGTATGGTGTGTGAAAGACTCAAAGAAGAACATTGGGAGTGTATCATTTTGTTTTATAAAGAAAACAGTATGTCAAGACTAAAGAAAACAATATGTAGTCTTTCATGGTCTATCATGACATACCGATAAGTCATTCTGGCCGTCAAGATGCTAACACGGGCGTTTCCCGAAGGCCATGCTCGTCAACGGGACAAGTCCGCACGATGAGTTATATAACTTCAAGTCAGTACCTCTTCTTCTCGAGACTCATCAAGTTAACAATCTCATACAAATAGACATACAAAATGACTGTTGTTCACATTGGTATGTCCCTCAAACCTCATCTCTCTTAACACTTGCTCATCACTCAGTCCTCTTCAAATTCCGCGCCGAAGTGGATGAGTCCCATCGCCAAACATTCATCAATGAACTCAAGACTCTCAAAACACTACCATGTGTCAAGGACCAACGTCTAGTAGTAGGCGGACCATCCATCACGGATCCCATCGCTCGTAGCAAGGGCTATCAAATTTGTCTATTGAGTTTCCACCAAAACCCCGATGCATTGGCCGAGTACCAAGCGAGCAGTGAACACCACAGGTAAGTTTCTCCTTTGTCCACTTAACTGCAAAGAGTTTATGCTGATGGCTTGCTACAGGGTAACAAGTCAGTATTTATGGCCGTACGCGGAGGATGTGACGAGGTTCGACTTTGAGGTTGATGAGAAGGATGAGGATTCATTTGAGACGAGTTTCGGTCTTGTTAGATAAAAGTCATACTTGAGTGGAGTAAGAAGTATTCATATCAATAAATTGTGTTGTAAAAATCCCTTCATGTTCAGAATTAGGTGATATTGTGACATGGAGAAAACATCATCAAAAGATAGCCTTCGGCGGCCGGCGGCCACAAAACTAATACAACCAGCTGGCCCATCAAAAGCGCCCACGATTGTATGACTGAAGTTATACGCAATCACTAAATTATTGTCGAATAAAGGTTATTATTAATTGCGTGTATTTAAAATAATTCCCCTCTTGGACCCTTTCCTCCGTTTTCCTTGTTCTCTTTCTGCTTTCGCTTCTTATTGTGGTGAAAGTGTCCACACCATCCATCTTTTGCGTAGGTATATTACTTGTCCCGACGACTCTGTATAGTCAGCCAATCGCCCACCCTGATTGTGAACTATTTATATTTACTAACATTGTAACACTGCATACAGTATTTTGTTTTGTTGATGCCGTTTCCTAATTCTATTCTTTTCTTCAACACCAAACTTTTATCGCGATACCCTCAATCCCACTATGCACACCCTCTTCCATCGACTTCGCCGATTACCGAAACCCAAATTTCTCAATGGGATTCCTAACAATAGCATCTTTGTTATCACAATCCTCGTCGGAGTTAATGCTTTAGTATGGATCGCTGTCGCAATCGTTCTACACTTCCACCCCGCTCTCATCTCCCCGGCGGCTCTGTCATATGTCCTCGGCTTGCGCCACGCTTTAGACGCCGACCACATCGCGGCAATCGATCTCATGACCCGACGTCTTATCGCCTCAGGGCAACGACCCGCTACTGTGGGAACTTTCTTTTCACTCGGTCACAGTACCATTGTCATTGTAACTTGTATCGTCGTCGCTGCCACAAGCGGTGCTCTGAGAGATCGTTTTGATGGGTTCCAGCGCGTCGGTAACATAGTAGGAACGAGCGTCAGTGCTGCCTTTCTAATCATTCTTTGTGTTGGGAATGGTTGGGTTCTGTATAAGCTAGTTCAACGTCTGCAGGCAATCCTTCGGGATCGAAGAGATCGTGTCCACCTACAAGGGTTCGCAGAAGAGGAAACTCAAATCCAAGATCACTTTGCTCTTGAAGGTGGTGGATTCCTAACAAGGGTGTTTAAAAGGCTATTTCGCGTTATCGATCGGCCATGGAAAATGTACCCCCTTGGTGTGGTCTTTGGGCTAGGTTTTGACACCAGTTCAGAGATAGCCATTCTGGGTATCGCCAGTATCCAGGCTGTGCAAGGGACGAGTATCTGGCTGATTCTAGTATTCCCAATTCTATTTACGGGTGAGTCACGAACATACTTTGCGGGGTTGACTGCTGCGCAACTTCAACGCCTCCTCAACAAGTCATGTCTGTTAACCTTTTCCAGCTGGGATGTGTATGCTCGACACGACTGATGGCGCGCTTATGATGGCTCTCTACACCTCGAATGCCTTTTCCAGAGACGTCGTAGCGATTCTATACTACTCTATAGTTCTAACAGGTATCACTGTTGTAGTCTCCGCCTTTATCGGAATCGTCCAGCTTCTGTCCCTTATTCAGAATGTCGCTGACCCTCAGGGACGTTTCTGGGACGGCGTCTCTGCCATAGGCGACCACTTTGACATTATCGGCGGAAGTATTTGCGGTGTCTTTGTCATTGTTGGCTTGGGATCCATATTGTTGTACAAGCCTTGGAGGCGACGTGTTGAGAAGAAGAATGCGCAAGCCCTTATCAGTCACGATGGAGTCATTGCAGGTACTCCTTCACCACTTGTCTCTCCTTCAACAATAAGCGATCACAACGGCGACTACATCGGAGTACAAAATGTACAAAGAATTGTGTAATACCGTGTATAAAACTGTCAAGGTTTGCGACAGACTTGCGACAGACCCTCTTTTGCGACAACACAAAGCCCTGATGATGAAGTCAAAGTTTCTTTGCGCCGGTATCCTCAAAGATTTGCGTACGCGTTCAAGCACACGAGGAAAAAAGAAGCTTCCATGTTCAAAGACACAGAGGAAAGAAACTTCCATAAAGGTGTTAATAACAATAAATGGCCGATTGCCTTTCGTTCTGAGGCATAAAACTCCTGCTTCTGTTCCCAAGTCTATCACATTTTTGGCTTTCCAAACATTCTGCTCATAGGTAAATCACACATTCACCCAGCATTTAACACGACAGAAGCAGAAATGGACTCAAACGCTCCCAACGACCACAACGACCACAACGGTGGAGTGAACCGCCGTATATTCGTTGATTTGACTCGGGTCGAGGATTCGCCAACCCAACAAGTGCGATACGACGAGTCAAGTTTATACGGTCTTACTGTATATATTGGTGGGCATCAGGGTATTTGGCTGCCTTATAATATAGAACAGACGCCTGCAGCAAACTCCGAGATCACCCACCCAGTTGATCTCGACTCACTTCGTCAGGCGACAGAGCCATTGGAGGGTGACATTCCTCAACCTCACCAGCCCGTCGCCCCTCATCAAGTCCCCCAAGTACCTCCCCCCAATCGAGTTCCAAAGAGAACCCGAGAGGATTTGGAGGAAGATCAGCTTGAAGCTCAAGCCCCAAGCAGCAAAAGACCGCCGCTTAGGAGCCTCAGCAGTCGCCCAGATGGTCAGTGGCCTGGTAATCCCATGCCTCATTTTGACCAGTCTTTCCAGGGAGGAAATGGTGATCCTCAAGGGCATCTCTTACGCCCGAACGTGCCTGGTTTTTGGAACCCGCAGGCGCCTATGGGTAACTCATACCCCATGGTAAATGGTATGGGTTGTGATACCAGATCCGCCAGACCATTTCCCACGAACCAACCTCGGCCCGGGGCTTCTATGCCTGATGCTTACACAATGCCTGCTAATGGCACGCCTGGTTTTCCGGTAGCAACCCAGGCCAACCATTTTCCTCCTGTGCCAGCCAACTACGTTGTTAGCACGGCTGGTCCACAAGGTCAGTTCCATGGGTTCCATCATCTAACACAGCAGATGGTGCCGAATGGGGGTCAAATGAGGCCACTGGCGCCACAGATGGGACCTCAGATGAATGGTCAGGCGCCCTATATGAACAGAGGATATATGCCTCCGTCGAATGGGGTACCTCAGCGGATGCATCCCATGGTACAGATGCAAGGGTCCCATATGCATCCCGTGGCCCAGAAGCCAGAGACTCCGATGCCTGAGACTCAGATGTCAGAGTCCCAAATGGAAGTGCCTCAGACAAACGAGGAGCATTCGCCTCAGGCAAATGTGGGAGATACCACGACCCAAATCGATGATGAGCTGCACCAGAAGTCTACGCACTAGTGGGTAGCAGAAACAACGGGCTCCTAACTCGTAGGGTATGAAAACAAGTAGTCTAAGGACTATAGCCTAAGGGGCATAAGGTGACCTAAATTCCGTCTCTTATGCTTCCAGCGGCTAATTTTTCTGATACCCTAAGGACGCCGTCGCATTATCATGGGTAAAAGGTCTCCTCAAGTTCAAACGTTTAGTATCATTATGGAGGTCATCCACATCATCTACCAGGTATCTAATATCTCAATGGCTCTACCCCAACCTTTTCCGCCTCAGCATTCAACGCATCAATCTCAGCCTGCACAAGCGGAATTCCAGTCTTCTCCCTCTCCTTTCGATTCAACTGCTCGATCTCACCAGGGAAGTAAATCCTGTCAACACCAGCAGCCTTTTCTGACCCAACCACTCGTTCATACAAGTACTGCATCCTCTCGCGAAAGTCATCCAGACTCATGAAGAGGTCAGGCTTGATGGCAACTAGGAAATGGCCAACATCCGCTGGCTTGGATGGATCATACGGTCCAGTTACGTGTCCTGCAAACGCAGAACCCGATAGAACTCCCGAAAAAACATCCATCATTATTGACAGTGCAGAACCCTTTGGGCCACCCATGGGTAACATGACACCACCCAGGGCAGCCTCGGGGTCATCTGTAGGTCTTCCCTCTGAATCGAGAGCCCAGTCTAAAGGAATCTTTTCACCTCGTCGCTTTGCTTTATAAATCTTTCCTCGCGCTGCTACGGAAGGTGCCATATCCAGGATGAAGTTCTCCATAGGCCCTTTACCTGGCGCGCCACAAGCGATAGGTGAAACACCCATGAGTTTACTCTTGCCACCAAAGGCAGGAAGAGCAGGACTCGAGTTGGTAAAGACAAGACTCATCATGTCGGCATCAAGGGCTTGTTGCACGAGCCAGGCACTCATTCCAAAGTGGTTAGAGTGCTTGATGCTCGCCATTCCGATACCAAAGATGCGCGCAGACTCGATTGCAGCAGCCATTCCCTTATAAGCGGCTACAAAACCGAAACCATTTTGACCGTCGACTTGAGCGACTGCGGGAGTTACCTGGGTCAGGATGGGTTGGGCCGTGGCATTGAGGACGCCTTGACGAATGCGCTCCATGTATGAAGGTATACGGTTCATGCCATGGGTGTCTACACCTCGTAAATCTGCTGCTACGAGGCCTTTGGCGATGATGGTGGCATTCTCTGAAGGGATACCGTTTGCTTGGAGGATATCTTGGACAAAGCGTTGGGCTTCTGAGGCTGCGATGGGGATTTTCTGGGATGCTTCTTGGTCTGCCATGGTGGTGGTGTAATTCGGAAGAAGCGGTTGATTGGTGTTTGTTTTGTGCTTTGTTATTGAGTAGTTATTATTTTCTGTTTTATGCTTCAATATTTTGATCAAGATGATGGCTTATAAGAGTGAATGAGTGAGTGAGATACTTAATTATGTCTTGCGGGCAAACTCCGTTTCTCCAGAATGCTACTAGCGGCATCTCCCCGCAAGACCCAGTACAGTACGGGATTTTCCCATTCTTTAACCTTCAACCTACACCAACACAGCCACCATGTCGGAAGATAACAATAACGGAGATAATGCGAGACAATCACGCACAAGAAGTGGCCAGCCAGGCCGGAAGAATCCCCGCCTTCGCATGGCCTGTCTCCGATGTCAAAGACGAAAGATCAAAGTATGCACTGATATCCTATGAACATGAATACCATTAATTGACTAACTGTCTGTAGTGTGATGGGGATTTACCAACGTGTAAGAATTGCCGTAATGCTGGTGCTACCTGTACAGATGGAGAATCCGCCCGTCTGAAAGACCTACCTCGAGAGTGAGCGCCACCATTCTTTCGCATGACATACCAATTAATGTTGTAGATACATATCGACATTAAAAAACAGGATAACTTGGCTGGAATCAATTGTCAGATCAAGATGTCCAGACGTAGACTTATCCCAGGACGCGCCCTCGGATATCCAGAAAGATTTGGATGATACCATTCTTCAAGACACCACAACAGCATCACCACCTGCGCGAACAAGCACCATCGATGTATCTGATACAAACCAGCCAGTAAGATCTACAGGAGCTGGTGCGATTACTCACGAGATTGGATTGGTGTCTCTTGGGACAAACCAAGACCCGAGATACATTGGTCCTTCGAGTGGTTATTTCCTAGCCCGCGTCATGCTCGATTCAGTCTCAAAACAAGATGAACGACTTGGTCGCGGGAGTAGAAATACTCCATTTCCTACAAAATTGGTAGAAGCTATTCAGGGACCTCTACCTTTACCACAACAAGACATGGCGGCGCAATTGTGTGATGCCTACTTCAGCGCCATCAATCTACAGTACCCCATTCTTCACCGTCCGACATTCGATACTATGCTGGAACAGGCATACGAACAAGATAACCAAGACCCAGTTGTTAGATTCCAGATCTTCATGGTTCTAGCCATAGGCTCAGCTGTCTTATCCGGTCGCATCAGAGCTCGCATCCCAGCAGAGTCATACTGTCTCTCAGCACTCCAATACCTCGACGATTTAAATCTCGAAAACTCTTTACAAGGGGCACAATGTCTTTTATTACTTTTAGTATTTACCATGCATAGCCCTTCTGTTCGATTGAACGTGTGGTATTTAAACTACCACTGCATCGCCGCTCTACTTGACCTCGGACTTCAGAGAAATATTAGCGCGGGGGTTGGCATTTCGTTATTGGAGCAAGAAATGAGAGCGCGTATCTTTTGGGTTATTTATACGTTTGATCGTGTTATTGCGACTATGATGGGGAGACCTATTGGGATAAGAGACGAGGGCTGTGAACTTCGAGTGAGTGTTGATGTTCAAGACAGTGGGCAATGACTGACGGTTTTAGATGCCTATTGGGTTGTCTGATGATCAACTTGCTACACCGTATCAACAGACTACGGAAACGTCGAGCGAAATGGCGTTTGCTATTCATCTGTTTAAAGCTGCCAAGCTTAATTCGGAGATCAAGTATATCGCCCAGAGTATAGTCAGAGACTCACCCAGATATGCATATCCGAGAGTTGTGGACATCAACGATTGGCAAACCACTATGCTACATCAACTAGATGAGTGGGCAAGTCAGATACCAAGCCAAGACAACCCTTCGGCTCTCTACTTGCGGACGACATGTCAAATACGATACCATGGTCTTCGAATGCTTCTTCTAAGACCAAGTCCCGGTATACCCAAACCCTCCAATGAAGCTTTGGTACAGTGCCACAAAAGTGCGCGCGAGAGTATACAATTGTTTGACCAGCTTTACAAAAAGGACCTTCTCGTACATAGCTGGACTACTTTCCACGGTCTTGTTCTGAGCACAATCACTCTTTTGTATTGCATAAAAGTCGTCCCCGATATTGCTCGCGCAACGGAGATGGACGTCTTGATGACTGACATGAGTATATCCCTCAGTGTACTTAGTGCAACGGGGGAACACTGGTCTGGGGCGAAGCGCAGTAGGGACATTCTGGATGAACTTGGCAAGTCGATTATTCGGCATCTCAGTGATCAAAATGGTCTATCGAATGGTGTCAACAGTCGTTCAATGTCCCAGGCCATCAACCATGGACCTGTTCCGACCGAAGCAATTGACGTTCAAGGACTGGGTTTACCGGGCGCATCCATGGATACATCAATGATGAACACGGATAGCATGGGATTTTTGCAAAATCCGTTTGATGATTGCATGTTTAACGATTCATTCGCTGGATACTTTGAGGAGACGGATTCCATCAACGTGGATAACATTGTACGAGACTTGTTCCAGGACTTTATCCCTACATACTCTACCGAACTATAGAATTCATGACCTTTGAGGTCCTTCAGCTGTCAAAAAGTCAAAGTCGGCGCCTAGCTCTGCCTGATTGACGCTTCGCATGTACAATCCTCGATACCCTCTCATACCCTCTCTCTTGACCCAGGGCGCCGCATCATTCTGCTCAAAACTCCTGACTCTCTCCTCAATTCTCTGAGAAATCTCTTCATCAGAGAGATCGACAGATAGACTGCGTTTCTCAACATCCAATGTAATGAGATCGCCATCTCGGACAATACCAAGTGGTGACTTGGGGTCTGCTGATTCAGGCGATATATGAAGCCCAATCGTCCCTCCAGCTGTACCACTCATACGACCGTCCGACAACCTCAGCATGTCCAAAACACCCTGCGCTGCGATCTTTCTCGGGATAGGAATCATGCCCGCTTCAGGCATACCAGGGTTCCCAACAGGGCCGATGTTTTGAAGAACGAGGACGCTGTCGGGAGTAACTTCAAGATCTGGATCGTCAATCCGCTCGGCCATATCTGCAGAGTTGGCAAATACGACTGCGCGACCTGTGTGCTGGAGGAGTTTTCTGTACTTGGAGGCGCTGGCTTTCATGACGGCGCCTCCGGGGGCTAGATTGCCTCGGAGGACGACGAGGGAAGATGCTGGGTACAGAGGTTTGTCGAAGGGTTGGATGACGCTTAGTTCTTGTGGGACGGGTATGAGAGATTGATGGGCGATTTCTTCGCCGAGGGTTCGGCCGGTGACTGTTTGGGCGTCGAGGTAGAGAAGAGGTTTGAGTTGGTGGAACAAAGCGAGCATGCCGCCTAAAATTGTTAGTCAGAGACAGTACATAATTATTTGTAAGTGGACATACCTGAGTTGTGGAAATCGGTCATGTAGTTATCACCACTTGGCTTCAGATCAACCAACAATGGTGTTTTACGACCTATCTCATCGACAGTGTCCAATGTGATGGTTCCCGCTACCTTGGGATGTCGTCCGATGATAGCCATGAGATGGACCACAGCATTCGTCGAACCACCGATTGCCTGCAGCACAGTAATGGCATTCAAGAAAGACTCTCGTGTGAGTAAAGCTTGCGGTCGCAGACGTTCAACATCTTTGCATGCAGCTACAGCTAATCCACCAGTTGCTTCTGCGATACGAAGTCTGGAGGCTGATACCGCTGGGGCTGTGGCGCCGGCAAAAGGCATCATTCCTAGACCGACGAGTATGGATGCCATGGTAGATGCTGTTCCCATGACACCACAAGTTCCGCCCTTTGCGTTGTCAGATACAGAAGTGAATGGTGCGTTTAAGACTTACAGTTGGTGCTAGTTCATCGTTGATGGCTGATATATCCTCAATGTCTAGACTTCCAGCTCTGTACTTGGCCCAATTGTTGCGACAATCAGTGCAAGCGCCGATGCGAACTCCACGATGACTACCAGGCATCATCGGGCCAGTGACGAGATGCAGTATGGGCTTGTTTGCGGAGATACCACCCATCAATTGAGCAGGTGTAGTTTTGTCGCACCCTGCCGAGTAGTTAGTACACATCGCCATTGACACAAAATAGGGAACATACCTCCTATCAAAACAACAGCATCACAAGGCTGAGCCGCAATCATTTCCTCAGTATCCATACTCATCAAATTTCTCAAATACATACTCGTCGGCGAGGAAAATGACTCATGGATACTAATAGTAGGAAAGTCAATCGCCAATCCCCCATTGAGCTGCACGCCTCTCTTTACAGCATCGATGAGCTGGGGGATATTGGCATGACAAGGATTGAAGCTAGAGTATGTATTAACAATGCCAATAATTGGTCGCGAGAGTGCATCTTCACTGTAGCCAAGAGCTTTGATGAATACTTTGCGGAGGAAGAGTGAGAAGTGAGGGTCGCCGTATGAGGCGAGACCTTGACGGAGGCCGACTTTGGAGGTTATGGGCTTGTCGAGGTCATAGTCTGGGTTTATGGGGGTATTGTTGGAGTCTGTCATTTTGGCTCTTTTGATGGACCTTTGAGTATTGTAATTGATGAATGGGATCAATGCTTATTTATTCATACTCCAAAGTGGTTGAGTGTGTTGTGAACGGGGTAACCCCGCGCCGGTCATCACGCAATACCCGGACGTCTCCCGTCTAGGTGACGGAGGAGTCCCGATTAGCAACAAAACAAAAGAGATAAAAGATGCATTAATTGTCATGATTGACATCTCAGTAAACTTCATTAGTATCGCATTCTTCATTATTTTATCATCATGCTCAACCTCAAGAACAAAGTAGCTCTCGTCATCGGCCTCGGTCAAACGAACACCGAAGGTTGGGGTATCGGCGCAGCAAGCGCCGTAACCCTTGCAAAACAAGGAGCCATCATCTTTGGCGGAAACAGAACAATCGCTTCAACGACAAAGACCAAAGAAACTATCCAAGAACAAGGCGGACAATGCGATATCATTGCCACAGACGCTACAAACTATGCATCCGTCAAGGCTCTTGTGGACGCTTGTATGGAGAAACATGGAAGGATTGACATCTTGTTGACAAGTGTTGGTCAATCGCAACCAGGAGATCCTGCATCCATGACTGAAGACACATGGGATTCCCAAATGGACATTAATCTCAAAAGCGTCTACCTCGCATGTCACCATGTTCTTCCAATTATGGAATCTCAAGGAAGTGGTTCAATTATATGCATCTCCAGCATCGCCGGTCTTCGATACATCGGCAAGCCACAAGTAGCGTACAACACAACCAAAGCAGCGATACTGCAATTCGTCAAGGCTACGGCAGTTATATACGCGCCAAAGGGTGTACGGCTCAATGCTGTTGTTCCAGGGCTCATGGATACACCCTACACAAAGAGTCTTGCGCAGAGGTTTGCCACACCTGGAGGTTATGATGAGTTTTGTAGCATGAGGGAGGGACAAGTTCCTATGGGGAAGATGGGCGATGCATGGGATGTTGCTAATACTGTTGTGTTTTTGGCGGCGGATGAGACGAGGTATATCACTGGGCAAAAGATTGTAGTCGATGGAGGAATAACTTCATCTACGGGGCGAACTTGAATGGCATATCACTACGAGCTTCTGTTCTCTCGAGTTTAATAGAGTCCAACTCTTACAACATGCTTAACACAAACTCAAATGGTGACATAATCGATATGTAAACGTCCAAAGTCTCGGACTCCGAAAGCTTACGTCGATGATCAATCGCTGTCTCAGTCGGGCGGCCGCCAGGAACCTCGACCACCATTCCCAAACCAGCACAAGAGCCAGCCTTAAAGGAACAACGCTGCCGGAATGACCAAGATTTGTTATTCCCATCACTTCCAAGGAATGTTGTCTGGCTGTAAGTAGACGCAGCCCAAGTAGATCGCTGTCCGAATCCGGTAGTGTAGATTTCCGCCGTGTTTCAACGGGGCTGTCTGGGAATGTGAAAAGACGGTTATATGTCAGCGGGTTATAGTCCTTGGCTTACTCACGGACTCACCTTTATGTATAGACTTACGACCGGGAGGGGAGTCTGAGTTGAGGCGATATCGAGTAAACTAATCCTTAGGGTAGAACCCGTTCACTGTCAAAGTGACAATCCCATCGACACATTCAGAACACAGTATGATTTGCGACCGCCAGGCCCAAGCCTTGTTCAATTGTTTCATGGCTTGGAAATGATGACAGGTACCATCTCAGCCTTCAAAGCCCATCACAATGCAATGTGATAGATCGTGCGCCTCAGTGCAATCCCCCCCTGATTACAAGTTCAACTTGACGTTACACAAAATCCTATCTCAAGCCACGCCGATCTTTCCCGTCCAAATATCAGGAACCAACATAATCTCTCTAACCGTAAACAAACTACGGGACCTTTTCTCTCCGCGCCGTGAATAAACTCTGTGTGACCTTGTCAGATAACATTTCGATGGGTAAGGTGATAAGCTTTTAGGGAATGATCGGAGGGTTTGAGTATAACTATCTCATATCCCGTCGAGTTATCAAGACAGTCCAGTGTTGGTCAGCTCCTACAAACAAGCTTACTCTGTACTTCCTTTCTTGGTCTCGGTCTTTGCCAACATGAAGTTTTCTACAGTCTTTACCGCTGCGCTGGCAAGCTACACCCTAGCTTTACCCATCATCATCACCCCAGATTCAACCACCGTCTCAAACCGTGGTATTTCACAAGAATTCACACCACGTATCGGTGTTACCTTACCCACTGGTTCAAAAAAGGTACCACGCGCTATATCAGGTCGTATTAGACGCGCGAGCAAGAACCATGACAGTGTCATTAAACTCATGGACTTTGTCACTACGAGAGCACGCACCGAATGTCAAGATATAAGTAAGTACAAACGCACAACATTTATAAAAGATTGGCTACTAACAGTTACAAGACGTTGCTGTCAGTGCAGTCAAGTTCGAGGGGTTAAAGAATGAAGCCATCACGACAACAGTCGACACCATGAACACCATCAGAACACTCCTCTCCGAAACTGTATCTCAATTGGATACCACGCCAAACATGGTGTTTACCCAAGAAGAGCGCCGCAATTTAATTGATGATGTACACATTATCACGAGCGAGTTCTTCAAGGCCACACAAGACTACATCGAGACATTGGGAGGCGCATCGGGAGGTCGCTCATTATCCCGCGCAGCGCATATGCTCACCGATGTACTGGAGAGCATTGTCTCTATTGACGCAGGAATAGCTTCCGATATGAGTCGCAAGCTAAAACCTATTTTCTCTGAAGTTGGCGACGATGATGAGGATTTGTTGAACGTTGTCATGAGCTCTGTGATGAGTTTTGTATCGTCAATTGAGACTGCTACTACGTGTGGCACAGAAGATTGTTTGAGCGATCAAAACGAAGAATTGAGATGATGGAGACGCATTGTTTTGGGAGTATTTGTGTGTAATGAGTTATGATTTGGGTTATGAGTCTACATTCAGCTATGGAGTAATGGAGGATTAATGATTACGAACTCACGAGAACTTGTACAACATCATCACATAGCTTCATTTTTATTAACCAGTGTCATTTCAAGATGGCCAATTGATCTGAGTCACAGAAACAAGAGTTCAATTAAAGGTTTCGTGAATATTCACTACGCCGGGGGTATCAACCAACAACTGCAAGCAAATACAAAGCCCAATATCCAACGCAAGCGTTGGAAAGATGTCCCAGTCGTTACGTCTCAACCTGGCACATCCACCAAAGTCATCCTGCTATTGAGATGAACTATGACTGTGAGCCCTCAAGATATCGCGTCTGTCAAAATCCCCACACTTATGTCTGTTAAGGTCAACCTCTAAAAGACCTCCCACCTGAGATCGCTGAACCAGCCCAGTCAATGCGCCTCTAAGCATCGTCAATCTGTGTCCCCGTCTCATCATCATATTCCGTAACCTCTTCCAAGGCGGCCAAACTCTCATTATCATGTCCAATCTGTCTTTGAGCATGAAGTGCTGCGATGCACTTGTTGTCGGGACGAAGTATACTCCACATCTCGGCTGTCACGGCGATAGCGCTGGTGTCGGAGGCACTGCGCGATAGCATGGCTTTCATCCATGCCAACTGCTTTCCTGCAAGGCGCCAGACCATGCGATATGCATGTTCCCACTTTAGTTTGAACAGGACGGATGCTTTGAGTAGCTCCCATTTGCTCAAAGCTGGATCACCATTCCAAGGGTCGAGGAGTGGCTCGACAACTCTTGTACTCAGCAAATAAGCGGATGGCTTGTATGAAGACCATTTTTGGTGCAGCTCTTTGACCTTTGACGAGAATTCGCTACTCGTGCTGTCAGCTTTCCCTCCTGCCATCGCAACCTTCCAATCCATGGTGATGGCATCAACTTGCGCGACCATGTCTATCATGAGTCTATCAATTGTCCTGGAATCTTTCCTCTGTTCATTGTACTCGTTGTAAAGATTAGTCAATTCCTTGTCCCATGCCTGAACACTGGGGGCTTGGAGGGCATCGTAGAATTGCTTCAGCGCATTATCGATAGTGTCCTGAGCGACCACAAACTTGAGAAAGTCGAGGATATGGATGAACCCATTTTTGTCCTTGTAATTCTGTACAGAACTTCTTTCCTTTTCGTATTCTGGCTCTTTTCCGCGCATGTCCATGTCTCGTTTCAATCGGTCATAGTCTTCGCGGGTGAACAGCAAGCCTTGCTTGGCCTGATCAACAAGCAGAGCGACCAACGTGCTCAAAGCAACTGCCCGTTCACTGTTGACTCCTCCTTCCAAGTAACAGAGCCTTTCCTTGAACTTGGTCACAATACCCAGGTAAGTTGGTTGCATATTAAATGAGATTGCCGAGCGTAAAAAGTCCGTACAGGCAGTCTCCATGTCGGGAATTGTGTCGAGAATTGACTGGAAGCTTGGGTTGTACTTTCGTAGGTATCCCTGTCCTACGAGATCTGGCTCAACAGGCTTTGGCGCATTGCTAAAGTTGCGAACAATATCAGGATCCCAGCAAACCCAAGCCTGATCACCATCGTAATCGCCGCCCGAAAGCATGTCGGCGAGAGGCGATTTACCCTTTGACGAAAACACAATGACGTCCTTCAATCTCTTCAAATTCGGTCGGAACACTGCCCTCACCTTTTGTACGTCACTCACGAAATGAGCTGGGGCTCGGGCAACCAGGATGTCCATATCATCTAGTAGCGTGTCTGACTCGCCATCGGCTTGGAACTTGGAAGAGAAGGCAAGCTGCACCTCACCTTCTTCCAATGTCCCAGTGAAGTCTGCCACCATGAATGCATATGTAGACCGTGGGATTTTGATGTTCATCTTGGTTTTGAGTTGTTCTGCCTGTCGCTTCTGATTGCTCCATACAAGGTCTCGTAGAAAACGGCACTTGGTGGCATCGAAACCGGCATCAAGCAAGAATGACACTATGTCTTCATCATGATCTGGCAACCCTCCTACGAAGGGGACATGCCCAAGGTTTGATCGATTGAAGCCGCGATGCATCCAGCCACGAAGACTGGTAGGATGTGTCATGGCCGCAAGCTGACCCCCAATCTCATCTTGAAGACCGTTGGCTAAATGATTAGCTATGATGTTGCGCATATTACCGGGATTTGGAGCCTGTGCCTCAAGAACTGGAATAAACTGCGTGTTGAGTGATGCAGACCTCAGCTCCCTGGACCATTCTCGTACTTCAAACGTTCTGTGGTGGACATCTTTAAAGTCGCACGCCCATTTGCGCTGGGATGGATACGTCTCAATCCAAATATCGTCATCCAATCCATCTTCTTCGACATCGACTATCCACATCCCCTTTGCACTGCCAATACGAGCTTGAAATGCGCATGGAGTCTCCAATAGGCCAAGATGGGTTGCGACTTTGCGCGCAAGACTTCGCGACATCCTGGCGATACCATCACCCATGTCCTTCTGCTCTTCTTTGTCTCGATTGCTCATGAACCTGCGGAAACCCAGCATGATGTCGCGGTGTCGGAACTGGTGAGGTTCAAGGATGATGGTGGGACAAGTTTTGCTGAGACCTGGGAAGAGTGTTAGATGATCCATGCAAAAGGTTGGGGAACTAACTGAGAGCAAGTCGCGAGAACAATTTTGGTACAGGCTGTTGAGCATTTGCCTCTACATTTATTGCCCACTTCAAAAGATCAGAGCGCCTCATCTTTGTCCGATGTCCCAGGGACGTTGCTTCTTCCAGTGGTGGAAACTGGCTTTCAGGTAGTCGAAAGTTGTTGCCATCAGTCGCAAAGAAGTAGACGCGCTCTTGCATAATCATGAGGGACTTGTGAGGATGACGAGGGTCTTTTACAGACTTGCTTGCGCCACGGTTGTAGAATGGAGACCAAAAACGCCCAAGAAAGTAGTGTAGGTTATCATTGAGCCATCGAATGACCTTATCCGCGCCTTGATCGGCGTTCCTGATCGCATCGGGAGCATCCCTAGAAGTTGGGGATGGCATGATGATCTCCATGAACCGGTCCGCACCAAAGCGACGGGCTAGTCGATGACCAAGTTCTAGGCGAGGAGGCTGAAGCTTGAGCCTGTACAAAGGGCCAGAGTCCTCGGTATTGACGATTAACTCTGCAGCAAGAACAACATGCTTGTCGTGTGAGGCAAATGACTCAAAAGCTGCGTTCCATACAGCACGGTCGCAAGGCGCTGGCAATCCCGCTCCGATGAAAAGACGATGTCGAAAGATCAAAGCCCTGAAATGAGTTTGGTCGTGCCAAGTTTGATCGGGTTTGTACTCGAGGTCCCATTGAGACAGATCCACGCAGCAGTGAAGCGCGGCACGGGTCAATTCCCACAATATGATCAAAGGTGCCTGATTCAATCCAGGAATGGGAAACTTGGGCCAAACATTTCGCAGGCGCTTTGTTAGAGCGCATGAACCGGGTGTCGTATCAAAACCCGATGCATCAAGAAGCAACGTATCCAACTCGTTCATCTCGGGCAAGCTAGAGTAGGCTGTTCCAGGACTACTAGACTGGGTTATCTCTTTTTGCTTCATACCAAGATGCCGGTTTCGTACAGGCTGAGGCATCACCAGAGGAGGGAGTCGGGGTTCGTCGACAGACATGTCGACAGGCTCTGGGAACACTTCGGAGTCATGTCGCCTAAACGAGGATGGCTTTGGTGGGTCGACATTGCGATTGAGCGTACTTTCGGGCTTGAATTGGAACTCTTTTATCCTTTGTGAGAAAGGAATTTGGGAGTCTTTCGGTTTTTGGTGGTCTCTGTAATTGGGTTGAGAGGACTGGAAAGAAGTTCGCGAGCCTTTGAAGGAAGAATTCGTCAAGACTGTTGTTTGCGTGCTAGGCGCGCCATTTGTGGATGCAGAGAAAACCGTCGGGGCCAGTGAAGCTTTACTAGAATTAAAAGAGGCTGGACCAGGGGATAAAGACTGAGGTTGGGTGCTCGAAAACGATGTGACTGGACTTGCGACGCCATTGGGGAATGAAGCCGTACCTGACCGACAAGCGGCCCGTCCCGCAAGCGCACGACTAGAGCGGACTGGGATGTCATCAATGCTGTCGACGGATGGGGAGTCAAAAGAGTCGCGACTTCTCTTTGAACTGTAATCCTCAAACTCATCAGACCTTCTCTTTGCAGTTCTTGAGCGCTGTTGACTGGTGATATTGTTGTCGTTCAACAGTCGCAGTAAATACTCTTGAAGCTCGCCTCGCTCCTCTGAGGTTAATCTTGCGCGATGGTGATGTGGGTCACCAAAAATACTCTTGATCGGGGTCGTGTCAGGATCACCATGGGGCTTTCGGATCCAGTTGGTCAAATAATCGTCTGCTTGTTCGCGAAACCGAGTGAGACATATTGAGAGTCGAGTCGGGTCTTTGAACTTGAGAAATTGCGCGCGATAGTATATCGCATTGCATCTCTCCTGTTCCTCATCTCGGCGCTGGCGCTGGCGCTTACTCGGCGACAGCGTCGGGTCGGGAATTTGGAGCTGAAGCTGGAATTCTGAGCTGATGGCGCGAATTGTCCGATCAAGCTCCTCTCTGGCTTGAGCTTTTCTGGAAGATGAAATATTGCTAGACATGGTGACCGGCGCCAGTTGTGAACCCAATGCCAAAAGTCAAACGATTGGGGCGTTCCAACGGTTGTCAAGTAAGGGAGAGTTTCTGATCTGCGAAAGAATCAGTGAAGGTTGTTAGCGCGCGCACACATTGAATGAAACGAGCCTTGAGATCCCAGATCTCTGTAACCGCCGAGGCGCAACAGCCCGTTCCGTAGCAAGCGAAATATAATTGTATTCCGATAATAATAGTCACAGCCTCGAGTGGCCATCCAAGTTCAATGTAAAGCAATGTAATAACAAATTGGTTATCACATATGGATAGTAATTGGACGATGTACCATGGCGGAGCCAACTGTTGGAGAGTGGTGGAAGCATTTTGAACAAGACCGACAGTGAATCGGCACCCCACTGCGCGTAGCCGTAAATAAATATGGGCTGCAGGGGAAACAAAAACATGATTAAATATTGGATTCATTTCGGTGATTTGTTTGTTCGAAGACAGATGGTAGATGTAGCACAAAGGAAGACGGGTATTTCATGTTGATGTTCTGTCTCTCTACTACCCTGAAGGAGGGAGCGTACCGCAAAGACAGTAGGTAGGGACAAACACGAAACCATGCTACTACCGACTAACTCATTGACACTCAACATAAAGTGAGGACATAAAAAAATTATATGAGTTACAGTGACTAGACACCTATTCAACATTATTATACAAGTTTATAATAAGAACGAAAGACTGTCCTAAATTCTCGTCATGTTCCATCCACGTTATCAATTGACATGTTCAGTTCTACGAGTGCAGGGTAACTGGCTGACGGAACGGCTCTTATTTATCCGACACATCGGAGGTCGGCTTCATCACCGATCTCGTGCTTCAATTCCCCTCCCAGTCCACCAACCAGAAAGAAAAGGCCAAAAGATCAGCCGTCGTCCCTCTCATATTTAACTAACACCAATTCGAAAAGCCGAACCGGCCCCGCCCATCACCGCCGTCTCTTCCCCTCTCACCCACTATCGCGCATGGAGACCCTCGGGGTTCGGCATTCGTAAACCCTCATCTGCAATCATAACATTACCTCGCCATTGCTATCGCGACTTTTGTTTGGCTCCGAGCCTTGATTCAGAGCCCAGAAACCCGCTTAACAATGGCGGAAAACCCTAGTCCAGATGAGCGCGTGGTCATTGATGACCTGACCCCAGAGGAGGCCAATCGAATCATACATTCCCATCGAAAGGTCAGATACGGTAAGAGTCTTGCGAATAACCTCAATTTGGGAATTGTTTGACTTATCATCGCGTTAGGCACCGCGTGTTGGCCCTGTCGCCAGCGCAAAGTAAAGTGCGACAACAAACAACCCTGTGAAAACTGCGTCAAGAGAGAACACCCTCGATTATGTTCTTATAAGCCCAATCGCTCATCAACTTCCAAGCCGACGGCATCAGGTGCTGCTTCAGAATCCAGTCAAACCGTCGTTAATCGCAAGAGGACACATTCATTCTCAGAAGTTCCCCGTGAAGAAGCCACACGCAAGGTTGAGCGTCAGGAAAGTTGGCCGCGCGCCCTTGGTAAGTGTTTGGCTGATGTCTCATCACACCACCAGGCTAACAAAACACTACAGCAAGCATTGATGAACCAGAAGTGGGAGCAGATCGATATCTCGGGCAGAACAGTATTCCTGCCCTACTGCGCGAGCAGTCTTCACCAGTTCACAAAGGCGAGGGTCTTGACATTCGACAAGACATGCGGTCCATTCTGGGACTGGACACATCAGCGCCTTTCCCGCTGATGTCGTCTCATCACCTTCAAAAACTAACACAGGACATCTCAAATGAATTGCCATCCGACCGCGAGGTCATGAAGTAAGTCTTGCGTTTGCGACCGTGGGATATTTGAAGCCCGTAAGCTTACAGGTTACAGGCTGTTCAGGGCGTACAAGGAAATACCGCAGCCCTTTTGGGGTTTTGTGATGGATATCGACGACCTCGAGAGCAAGCTAATGATTTACCTGGAAGAACGTTCACGGAATGCGACCAGCGGAATGAAGTCGACCAAACCCGTCACAGCATCATGGCTCGCCATACTCTTTGCCGTGTTGGCAGTCGGTTCTCAATACCACGAATCTCCCTACCATATCCGTACGCGAGACTCCCAACGGTTCATCCAAATATCCTTCCATTTCCTCCGATTGGGCAATTTTCTTCTTCGGTAATTGCTGCTTGCCGATACAGCAGAGCTCAAACTGACGTATAACAGACCTTCGTTCGACTCGATCCAAGCTCTCCTGCTTACATGCTTTGTTCTTCTAAATGATATGAAAGCGGAAGCCTCGTGGGCTTTGATGGGATTGACCTGTCGCCTTGCGCAGTCATTGGGTCTGCACAGAACACCACGTAACGAGAGTCGCGATTGCACGCCGCCAAACACACAATCGAAAGAGATGGTTAGAAGGAGGTTATGGTGGAGTTGTGTATGGCACGACACCTTGACGTCGCTTTCTTTTGATCGGTAAGTATTGTGTCTCCATGATTGAACTCACCCCTGACGATGTAGGTCACCAATGACCAACTTCCCGTGTTGTCCAATTCCCGTCATGTCGCCGACGCCGAACGGAAACTACTCATACCTCGAGACGATGTACCATCTTATGGAAATAATTTCCCGTCGCTTAAACCCCGATGATATGATGAGCTCGACATACGCTCAAATTGTCGAAGATTGCGAAGCAGTAGAACAACTTCGAAACCGCACCACACCACAATTGCGGGCTAAAGAAAATTGCAAGACAGCGCTCGACCGTCTACAGCACTACGCAATTCGCCTTCACACATCATTTGTCATCTCCGTTGCATGTCGTCCAGCGCTTCGCAAAGACAGCGAGTTTGAACCTGAGCAGCGCAAAACGCTAGCGGATCGCTGCAAAGACAACCTAACCGAAACCGTCCGAATGTTCTTAGCAATGCACCAATTGTCTGCAATCCCCACGAGAAGCTGGGCATTTACTTACCATGGCTTGTCGTCGGCTTTACTACTGGGTATACTTTGCGAAACAAAGACAGACCCCGAAGTTCGACAATTACAAGGCGATTTGATCGCTGCCCTGTCTGCCACTGCCGCCAAGGACGTTAGCTCCCCGGAACCTCATGTCATGACCACCGACAAGGACATTGAGCTTTCAGGCCCACTGTACCGAGCATTGACGGCCCTCAAAAATATCTACGACCACGGCTCAATTGTCCCATCGCACCTCAAGAAGGAGGGCGACGCCTCTGCCGCCGGCAGCGGGAGCCGTACGCCTCAATTCCCCTTTGGGAACGCCGGACAATATTCCGGAAACGGCAATTCAATGTTTCGCAACGTCTCCCAGAGCGCGGACCCACGAGAGGACGCTGCGCTCGCCATGGCAGAGATGCAAAACGGAGGAGCATCAATCCAAGACTTTGCTGGGTTAGTATTGTACCACCAATCTACCGTGATTTGTTTCTAAATGTGTCTCCATCAGACTTCCATACAGCCAACAGATGCAGGCTAACGCAAACCTCAACATGGACAGCATGAATGCGATGAATGTCGATCCTACGCAATACATGGCTCCCATGGACCTTTACGAATCAATTTGGGGTGGTATGTCACATAATTTTCGCTCCTCTTTTTTTCGTCTGTCATTACTCTCAAGACTAATCCGTTACCAGAATCACCAGACCCTTGGAACACGGGAATGGACTCGTTAAACTTTGACTTTCTGGCCCAACCCCCACCAGGCCAACCTCAGCAACAGTTCTACTTTTAGCCATGGTATCCCGAAAGGTCTCAGGCTGTGACGACAGAGGAGCATTTTTTACCATGTTTTTTTATTATCACAATAATGATGGATATGAGGTGAGATTGCATGTTAACGATATTTATTTGGCGCCATGGAGCGAAAAGGCTCCCAGGATGACACTTGACTTTTTACTGAATGTAAGAATAACTGAGCGACAAAATCATCAGACATTTCAACATAATTTCCAAGTCATTATTCTCTCTTTCTTTTGTCCTTGTCTCTTCTTATTTTTTTTGGTGTGCTCAATCCACTTTGCAGTCTTCCTGGTACAAGACCACCGTTACGTCTCGACGCAGGAACCAGAACGCCCCGAACCCTTTTTGTTTAAAAGGGTATAACGCAAACCCTTTTTTCCCTTCCCGCGGGCGCAAGTCGAAATGATGAAGACATTGATTCGTCGCCGAGGAGAAGTCTCCGGCCGAGATGGTTTAACATTCCCTCTTTGCGTGTGGGGTCTGTGTAACCGCTCGGTTTAGTGCGATCTGAACGCTTTTTTCTGCGTACTGAACGATCAAAGAGAGCTCTGACGATTTGTATTTTTTGCCTTCCTTTAGTGTCTCTGCCAAGAGAGAAGCACGGGAAGGGAAGAGGGTCGCGCAAGGTTGATAGCTTCCCCGGATGAGGCTCGTCAATTGTTTCGGGAGCTTGGGAGCTATGGCCTACCCTTGTGCAGGCGCGGCAAGAGGTGTAGAGGTTGTATTGAGATGCTTATTTCTTGCGACGGGATGAGGTGGCGACGATCTTCTTTTTGAGATGTTTGGGCATCTTTTCCTTGCGCTTCTCACGCTTGGCTTCCTTGACGGCTTGCTTGTGGGCCTGAGGGTGGTCAGTAAGGTCTGTCACATTGGAATGAGATATGGAATACAAACCTTCTTCTCGTCCTTATCTTCGAAGCGACGGCCTCGGGGAGTGCCCTTCTCAAAGTCGGCCTCGTTGTGCGAGTCGTCATCAGAGAGAGATGCACCATCGTCTGAATCAGATGTGGAACCTTCCTCCTCATCACCCTTCTCGCCATCGGCCTTCTTGGGTGCAATGACCTGGTCGGGCAGCAAATTACTGTAGACAAGATCATTACCCTGACCCTCCCCAACTCTTTGAGCATCCTTCTCAATGTCGTAGACCTGCTCTAATGTTTGAGGAATGTACTGGTTTCTGAAAACTTCATTGTCGACCTCCTCTTGAGCAGCGTTGTCCTCGCCAGTAGCATCAGCCCGATTTTCGTAAAGAACATCAATTGCCTTCTCCATCTCGGGCTCCTCCACGGGTCCCTCGGGAGCGGTGATGAAGTTGAAGATGGCGCGGTCGGCCAACGTATCAACGCCCTTGCGACGGAAGAAATCGCCCACGTTCTTGATGTCCATACGGAGGAACTCCAACGACCGGGGGTGGTCCGGCTCCACACTCTGCGACACATCAATGATGTAGAGTTTACCCTTGTGGTATAGAATGTTGTACTCGCTCAAATCGGCGTGAACAAGACGACAGACCTGGTAGATCTTGCGCATGATGCCAAGCAGCTGGACGTAAAGCTTGTGCCACTGCTGATCAACATCGTCTCCTGTTAGGGTAGCGTCGCGGAGGCGAGGATACGCCCAGCCCTTGCGGTCACCAAGGAAGCCCATGACAAGGACATGAAGCTTAAGGCTGATAGGCTCAGGGCAAGGAATACCAGAGTTGTAGATCCTCCTCAAGTTTCGGAATTCCTTCTCTGCCCAAAGTTTAACCATCTTGCGGTTGTTTCCCTTGTCAAAGCCACTCTTGAAACGGTGCTCGCCCGTGATGTAGCGCTCTCTGTCCTTGAAGCTCAGAATGGCTGTCTTGTAGACCTTGATCGCTTTCTGGGTGGGTTCGCCTGTGCTGCCGTCGATAAGAACGGCGCCGTAGACGTTGGCTTCTTTTCCTGTGGAGATGGCACCGTGGACTTCACTCACGAAACCTCGGTTAATCATCTGGAGCAGAATCATTCGGGTGCGCTGGTCAAGAACTTGGTCGCTAGTGGCGCGGTCCGCCTTGTCCTTATCCTTTGAATCACCACCATCTTGCTTAACGGAGTCGAGTCTGATCTTGGCGGCGTGCTTGGAAAGAGCTGAGACTTGATCATCCACGCTCGCAAAGGTGTTGGCAGTAGGTTTTTGCTGGTTCGAGCGAAGGGCGACTCCCTCGTTGGTACCGCGCTGTCTGTTGTAAGACTTTGTCAAGTCTCCCGCATCAGCAGACCAGTCATTATCGTCAAAGTCCTGGTCATCAAAGATATCATCGAAATCGTTGTCGTCGTCCTGGTTGTCGAGGGCAGCGCCATCGTCTCGTTGGGTCTGTAGCTCGCGGGGTATCTCTTCGGTCTGTTCATAGCCCTGATTCGCCGTGTAAGTGTAGGGCGGTTGGTGGGGAGCGGCGGGATCCATTGTGACGATTTGCTTTGCGGTGTAGTCTAAAGGCAAAGCGAAAACCGATCAATTAGTTTCGTCGGGTGGACAATAATTGAAGGCGTTGGAATTTTTGTGCAACCTTAAGAAGTTGTCGCGGGGTGGCGGGGTCGAAAAATCCGTTATCTTATCAAGGGTCTACAGCGCCTGACAGTGGGTTTAGGGACTGGCCCGACCGGGGGCTATGCCAGAAAACTCCAGTAATTGGGATACTCAGTGAATTGTTTGCAGGTGTCTACTACGGTTCTGGTACTGTTTGACACCTCCAAGTATTTGAGTAATTGCCATTCTAATTTTATCATCTGTTTATATTATATTAAAAATAGTATCTTTCACATTAGAATGTCTAAGTATAGATCCTCTCATTTGTAAAAATGTCAATTGTTTTAATGATTTTGGCACCTGCTCTCAAAAAGTTTTAGTGGATCGTGAGTACCCTGGTGAGTCATGGAGGGGTAATTTGCAGCAAATCGATGGGGTCATTCATTGGATGACTTGCCTCGACTTTGCATCATCACTTACTCCACCGTCTCCATCTTCATCTCCATCAATTGTTCAATGAAGGCATCGTGATATTCCATCTGGTGTTTACAGGCAAACACAACAATGACAGGTATTGACAAGAGTCAAGAGCCCCAAAGCGGAAGGGGCCGAGCCTTTGTCATGCATTGACCAGCCACTTTCCTCTCTTCGGAGCAAACCTCCTAAACCACGCTACGACTCAGCGTTTCAACTCCACCACAGGTAGCATCGCAATATCGAGTCAGTGCATTCTTTGGCATCTCAACCGAGGGACCGAGGCCTGCTAAACTGGCGCCAATGAGGCTATTTCTTGAGCCGCGCAGCCGCGGAGTTGTGATCATCACACCAACGAGTTAGACAAGCGATCTAAGAGGTGACAGCTACCAAAACGAGTAACAACCCGGACGGCTCAAAGGCAAGAGAGCTTGGGCCTGCTTGGCAAACTTATCACAGAGTCTTTCACGAATCGGATTATCGCTATGATTGTGATTGCGAAAACTCTTCCAAACTCAAAGGTGTCCTGCCAAGGGCAAGAAAATACCATGTCATTGTGACCAACAATTGGACGTCATCTGTCAAATGGCCGGAAATATGCAGGTACAATGCTTGGCGTTGACGATGTCTGACCTGCCGTAGGCAAGAAAAGGCATAAAAAATGACATTGTTGTAGATCAAATGATCAATCGAGGGTCCTTTTCATCATTATCACACCATCCGTTCATAACCTCTGCTGATCGATTCAAGAGGCATGGTCGGCAAGCCATTGTCGTTGACGCGCCGGTCGAAATGCCACCAACACACAAACCCGGGACCCTGGCAATTGAACATGAGTGCCTTCAACGTCAACACGGAGACCCTGCAGGATCGGAACAAAGTCAGACAAATCAGACGCAGGAACCAGGAACCAAGAACGGTCGTGGCAAGCCAAATTCAGTCATGGCTCGGTCATGGCTCTGTTGCCGCAACTCGTGGCATCCATAAAAGAGTCTAAATCGTCTAGTCCCATGCCCACGGAATGCAGATGCCATACTATACTATACTGGATCCAGGAGCATTCCACGCGAACCCATACTCTCCAAAGACCACATTCCAGGTTAAGCTCTCTGGGATGGCTTCACCTAGCTCGAGACTTGCCCAGAATGCCATGCTAGGGACCTGGAAGTGCCTGGGAAGATGTCTTGAGCCTCGATCCGGAACTCTCAACCGCCTCCCGAGTCCACAACCCATTGTCTTAAAATAACAGACCACGTCCCTCTTCTGGATTCGCCTCTTGACAATCATCATAACTCTTTTTCTTTAATCTATTTTTCACCATGAGATTCAGCACGGTTTCTTTTCTTCTACTCGCCGGCTGTAGCACGGGTATCCCTCATGAGATCCGTGGTGGTGCTCATGAGGTGAACGGTGCTGGAGGCCATCCCGAGAAGCCTTTGGGGAGGACAGCGAACAGGTCTACAGACCTTCAAGTTGATGCTTCCCGGGCTCTCACGGTTCGAAGCGATGATTACGATGACCCAATTGACGGGACAGAAGAGGAGGACATTGACCACGAGGAACTGGAGGAGATCGAGATGGGCAAGGGCTTGAAGGGCCGAGCTATTGATCCCGAGACTGACCCCGACTCCGCTCACCTTGTGCCACGAGCCAAAGGCGAAAAGGTCATGCTTGATCAAATCACAAACTCACGATACAAGAAGCCGCACGCCGAGATTGCCCTCATTCATGCTTACAACAAATACCGAAAGCCATTGCCGAATGCGGAGCTTCGAAAGATTGCCGACCATGAACAAGCACTCGTGAAGAACAAGCTCGGTAAGGGCTCAATTGTCACGTTTGTCTACCCATGGCTAACATTGTATAGGACTGAAGGGCACTGCAGCAGCAACACCTCCTCAGTACTACGACTCACAATACGTCGTTCCTATCCAGATTGGTAGTCCACAGCAGACTACCTATGTGAACTTTGATACCGGCTCATCTGACCTGTAATTCATGTTCCAAGGCTGCTTTATAGAGCACACTGACATCTAACAGCTGGGTCTTTTCTACCGACACGTATCAACCTGATCAGGCGGGCCATATCCTCTACAAACCTGACAACTCAAAGTTATGCAAGCGAATGAATGGCCAGACGTGGAGCATCAAATATGGCGACGGCACCGGTGCCAGTGGAATCGTCTACCGGGATAGAGTGCGAGTCGGAGGGACCTATGTAAACGACATGGCTGTGCAGTCTGCTACTGAAGTATCTGACGGCATTGCCGCAGACAAGTTTGCTCATGGCATCTTGGGTTTAGCCATGTCGAGTCTCAATACTGTCCGGCCTATTGCTCAAAAGACATACTTTGACAGAGTCCAAGACGCTTTGGATGGTCCCATCTTCACTGCCAATCTGCAGAAGGGCATGGCTGGAAACTACAACTTTGGGTACATCAACCAAAATGAGTACTACGGATCTGTGGGTTTCGCCAAGGTGAAGAAGGACAGCCCATGGTGGCAGATCACTGTTGAGGGCTTCCGTGTCGCTCAGGGTGCACCGTGGCATAAGTACAAGTACTCAGCAATTGTCGACACCGGCACCACTCTTCTTCTCTTGCCCGACTACCTGGTCAAGTTCTACTACAAGAAGGTTAAGGGCGCTTACATCGACAATGACTATGGTGTCTGGGTCTTCCCATGCACAGCCAAGCTTCCTAGCTTCTACTTTGGTTTTGGCAAGTATCGAGGCAAGGTCCCCGGCCATTACATCAATTATGGTCGTCTCACTTCAACGGTTTGCTACGGTGGCATCCAGACGTCGGAGGGTATTGGCTTCGCCATCCTGGGAGACATTCTCCTCAAGGCTCAATTCGTCATCTTCGACCTCAAGGCAAACCGAGTGGGATTTGCCAACAAAAACACAGTCAAGGCGTGATTCATTCGTTCATTCATTAGCTAGAAGATTTGGTAGAACAGAGTTGTGAAAAGATTTGTCTGCATTGGGAAGCGTGGGCGTTGATTGTTTGGCGATGGGTCTTGGTGCCTATCATTCATTCTTGTCAATTTAATTCTTAGCTGAAAGTTTAATAATGCGACCAGCGCTTTTAATGACTCCTCCCTCCTATGGCTTTCGTTTTTGTTTGGGTAGAAATCAAATAAACTCTCTAAAGCATTCCGCGTCTGGCAAGTTTGTTCCTGGCCTGGAGGGATGGGGCATGTGGCTCTTTTCGAGAGACGGGTTCTCGTTCTGGACCTTTCTATCCAACCTGCCGGCATTCAATCTTGTTTTATTGGTAATCAGGGATTATGTCAGTCATGAACATCGTTGCAGGCGGAAATGGAGATAGCGGATTTATAAGTAAGTCGGGGCAAGTCAGCGTAAGTCCCATGAGACCTCATTCGTCCCCTCTCAATTGAAGATCCGCTAACATGCAGACCAAACCACCACGATGACCATGATGGAATGAAACGACGTTGTAAACTATAGCTTAAATACCATGACAGAAACGCCCCTCGAACTCTCAATTGAAAATCTCCAAGCGTTGAACCGTCTCAACGACTCTTCCATACCAATGTCTCAAAACATCCTCATCCTAGGCGCCGGCGAACTAGGCCTCTGCGTTCTCCAAGGCCTGGCCAGTCATCCTAAGCGTCACCACCAACGAATCACTGTACTTATCCGCCAGGCAACCCTTGACTCAGCTGCCCCAGAAAAGAGGAAGCTCATCCAACATATCCAGTCCCTCAACGCCGGGACCGAAGCAGGCGATGTTGCAGATGCCAGCGTAGAAGACCTAGCAGCCATATTTTCCAGATACGATGTCATCGTGTCGTGCACAGGCATGGCTTTACCAGCAGACGTACAATTCAAGATTCTGGACGCTGTCATGGCTTCAGGTGTGAAGCGCTTCTTTCCATGGCAATTTGGCATGGACTACGATGCCATTGGAAAAGGTACATCGCAAGATTTATTCGACAAGCAAATCGACGTGCGCGACAAACTTCGCGCTCAAAAGGAAGTAGACTGGACAATTGTGTCTACAGGCTTATTCATGAGCTTCCTATTCCGCGCCGACTTTGGCGTCGTTGATCTGTCCCAAAAAATAGTTCGCGGGCTAGGAAGCTGGGAAACAGAAATCACCCTCACCACACCTCCAGACATTGGTCGTGTAACAGCTGAGCTAATTCTCGACCCGCGCGGAATTGGTAGCCGGCCTGTTTATATCGCTGGTGACACTTTTACCTACGGACGCCTTGCGGATTTGTTGGATGCTCATTTTGAGACCAAGTTTAAGCGTGAGCTATGGAATTTTGAGATTCTTGCGAAACAAGCGGAGGATGAACCGGATAATAAGATGATCAAGTATAGGTATTCGTTTGCGCAGGGACGAGGTGTGGCGTGGCCGAAGGAGGGGACTTTTAATGTGGAGAGGGGGATTGAACTTACTGATGTGAAGACATATCTTGAAAAGATGGATTTCAAGATTGGGGAGTAGATAAGTGTCGGTGTACTCAATTGAATGTGGTTGTTTATTGTCAAGTTGAGATGGGATAGTTCGGTTTCGGTTTGGTGTTTATGCATGGTAGGACTAGCTACACTGTAGCTGGGCGGGTAGGCGGGTTGAATACCCGGGCACGCTCACTAGACCGCCGCCTTCACTGCAATTATAACCTCTCCTGAGCTCCGTCGTACTGAACAGACAAGAGGAAAGTGTCTACACAACAAATGAGCCTCATGCAAGTTTTGATATGAAAAAGCCTGAGAAGAGTTAAAAATGCAGTCGGCGATTTCAATATGGAAGCATATTAATCCCATTCATCGCCATTGTACTTTCGAAGATCTTTGTACGTGGTTGTTTATTGTCAAGTTAAGTTGTGATACATTTTGGTGTGGGCATGTAGGACTGGGCTACAGTGGCTGCGAGAGAGCACCAGCAGGGGGAGAGATTTTGCCTCTCTTCACTGCAATTTTAACCTCCCCCGAGCTCACCTTACTCAACAGACGAGAAAAAATGCCTTGCAGGTAGAATCAGCCTTGTGTAGGGAACCCTGGTATACGACAACTCGGGAGAGGTTAAAAATGCAGTGAAACCGACTCTTTATAAGTTCAGCACATCCCCAAATCACTTTCCAATGAGAAACGAGTAGGACTCGGCAGGATTAATCCAGAGGTGTAACAATAAAGAGACCGATTCACAGAGTTCAGTAAGGCCTCAATCACTACTGAAACCTAGTAAGATCTATGAGGATGGCGGGAATGGCATTACAGATTGTTTCCGACGAAGAAGAGGTTTCGCGTATACAAACAAGAGTTCAGTATGGGGAAAGGGCCTAAAACCAGCAAGGTTCACTTACAATTGAGCCAAGTCACAACCAGAGCTCTTTTAATATTATAACGATATGACCGACAAAAAACTGACAGTAGTTAAACCAAGGCAGTACTGATTACAACGAGCCCCGTTGCGCATCCGTTAGATGCTTCTATTCCCTTTGAGAGATGTGGTTGCAGTAATTCCAGGCAATCACTTGGGGTGACTTTAAAACTGCAGTGAAAAAATCATACACGGGCAATACTCTGTGACCTTGGGAGGCAGCCGAGGTCAACTTGCCCAATAACAACTGAATTGATTGATACAGCCGTGACAGAGCAGTTGTTTGGTGGCGACGTTTTCACTGCGATTTTAACCTCTCTCAGGCTGTCGTAGTGTTCAAGACCGTTGGCAGTAGTTTAAATTGCAATGAAGGATACAAGGCCAGGCCTAGGTAACTTGGACACAGCCAACAGCCTGGGTGGGGTCAATTGCAATGAAGGCATTCCGCACATGAACTCTATTATGAAAAGGACACCAAGAGGCTCCGGCTATCATTGAGACGAGGACTAGAATTCTCAAGCCTTCAGAGACGGGATTACAACAAAGCTCGTTAGATTGCAGTAATGGTGAGCTGTAATACTACTGATGGGGAAGACTTGGATAGTCGAGGGAGTTGGGAAGAATTGATGCCCTGCACTGAGAGACAAGGTAGTATTGGCATGATGGTATCATCTAATCGTATCTATGTAAAGCCAGAGAGTGTCTATGTCGATAATGCTTAGGTCGCAATACTACAATGGCAGTATGAGATGCAGACATTACTACGAGCTTACATTTAAATACAAGGCGTTGCAGTTAAAGATGCCCCCTCGTTGTCTGATAGAATATCTATACTGCTTATCCTACTATTGTAGTTCTACAGATATACTTGCTGTTGTGATCATTGTTTCTAATTTGGAAGTATCGATGGCACACCGCCATAGGTTGGCAAATAAGACATAGACATGCACGGATTACACCGCCATATATGACTACTACTACACATAGCTACGATATAACAAAGAAACAAACCTGCTGGCAGAGAACGCCAAACATACATACAGAGAAGTCCAAAACTTCTCGAACAAAACATTAAATTAAACGTCCTTCTCCACTGTCACTCTAATGGACTGGCAGCAGTGAAGAAGATTTTCGACCTTGTCCAAAACCGTCGCCAAATTTCGCAGTGTCACCTTGCCAGACCTGTAAGGAGGACGAAGAAAACTGCCCGTTTCATTAGTCTCGTCTCTACCAGATGCATCAATGTGAATAGTGCTGTGTTCAGAAAGGACGCTGGCAATGTCTTTTTGGAAGAGGTTGAGTTCGCCAGGATAGTATTCGAACTCTTCGAACTTCGGTTCTTCCATGAGGGCACTCTTCTTCCGTGGAGGCTGGTCCTGGTCTTCGTCCTCAGCGCCTGAGTAATAAGCGTCTGAGCTTTGATTGAGGCTGGGCTCCAAGTCGCGGGAAGGGATAAGCTCCAAATTCATGATTGAACGGGGCTCCAGTTTCACCAGTGAACGAGCTTCTGGTCCGGGAGGAGGCTCGACATAAGAATCATCATCGTCAGGGATTCCGATAAGAGTCGAAGGTGCAACCACATCGGAAGAACTGTCAGCAAGAGAAGTACCAGAGTCGTTGGAGTCTTCAGAACGAAAACTCCCATGGGCAATAAGAGCGGGATCCGAGGAAGAAGGCATGCCGGTACCGGAGGCCTTGCTGGAACGTGATGCAAGAGAAGGCATTTTGACGCCACGAGGCTTATCATATAGAGAAGCCATTTGATTCATAGCCTCCAGATCGTCGACGTGCTTCGCATCGAAGGCGGTCATCTCATCATCAACGTCCCTTGATGTGTGATTGTGATATCTAGCATCGACCTTGGTCCCGGAATGAGACGAACCTCGAGCGTTACCACCACGCGCTTTACCAACAGGCAGTGATAGCTTCGCTGGGCGATCCACTCGATGTCTCACATTACGATCAACATCAAGAGCCACTTCTTCAGGGATTATCTTTACAGAGTCTCCAGAAGGCTTCCATTTGTTGAACCAGTCCTTAGCCGACCTATAATCATCGAATTTCTTGTCTGAAGACAGACAGAGTTAGTTAGTATATATTAGTCATGTCATAATAGGTTAGGAACATACAATTCGCATTCCGGAAACGGTCAACCAAGGCATGTGCAGCAGGCCATGATGCAATGCAGGAGGATGCCAGAGTGTCGGAGGATGAAACGAATGTAAAAAAAAAAAAAAAAAAAAAAAAAAAAAAGAGACGATAGAAAACGAATTGAGTCGTACAAATGAAAGACAAGTTGAGTTGCATAGAAGAGGATTCTAGAAATGAGATGCTGACTATGTCTTATACTTATGGCTAGGTCGATGCCATCGCAAGTCTTTCTCGTCAGATGGTACGAAGAAAGCTTCTAGCATCGCGA
The DNA here is from genome assembly GCF_020744135.1 of Fusarium venenatum. Taxonomy (NCBI): domain Eukaryota; kingdom Fungi; phylum Ascomycota; class Sordariomycetes; order Hypocreales; family Nectriaceae; genus Fusarium; species Fusarium venenatum. Next base: position 503,401 of record NW_027072131.1, read on the forward strand.
GTGGTCCCAGTAGATGGTGGTTGTGGGAACCCCGGAGATTGCATCGTCTTGCCGGTTTGCTAGAAAAGGCGATGATGGTAACATGCTGGCTCAGCAGTCAGGCCAAAAACTTGCTTTAGAACCATGATATGGAGTCGGCGGGCTGGTGTTTCAGTTGACAAGACCCAGGTGGCAGATCTTGCGGCTCTAAGTCACCCCCGCCTTTAGGAGTTAAGCTTTTGCACTATAGTGTGACTGGTTCGTCTCCCTTGTCATCGTATGCGGGCGGGAGTTGTGCCTTGGTAGATCCCCTGTATGATAGAAGTTGGCGCTTAGCAATTAGGCAAGATCGACGGCCCTTCCATGCGGATCTTATACCAACCAAATAATAGTAACCGAGTAGCTGGTTTACCCCACGTTTATGCCTCCCTAGGCAAGAACAGTAGCAAAAATTTGGAAGGAATTAAAAAGGCTTGCATCCGGTTTAAAGAGCAAGAACAAAAAAACCCAATCAAAGTTATACAATAAAAATCTTCCAAGTTAACAGATATAATTCGCAAGGCTAGAGATCAATTGGATACTAAAACTACACATCTATAGAGTACACAGAAGAAAACACAAAAGCTACAGGTTGCAGGTAAAGAAAAAGAAAGAAAAAAAAACGAAGGGACAAAAGAGAACTATAGACAGAAAGAAAATAAAAGATACGCAGGATAGACTTTAAAAAAGAAAGAACAAAAGAATGACAGGAACAAATAACCCTCCAATCGCCAGAGAAAACCGTCAATCTCATTACATGACCAGATAAAAATTGAAGTGGAAGAAATAGACAAAGAGAAACGGGGGGGGGGGGGGGGGGGGGGGTAGAAAGAACGGGAAGGCGCATCCATCAATGTCATCGACTCAGCCTCGCTTCCTCTTGGCTCCGTAATCAGATGCGGGAGATGAAGACCTGTAGGACCCTATCAACAGCTGTGAGCGGGGAAGATCGAGAGATTCGGGAGGAGAGACATGTGGTTGAGCGATGCGACCAGTAACGCGACCAGTGGTCCTTGAAGTGGGTGTTGGCGTCTGAGAGTGAATTCTTCTAGTGGCCCTTCCAGTGAATGTTGGCGTCTGGGACTGGATGCGACCCGTAGTCCTTGCAGCTGGAACAAGCGCCTGGGTCACCTGGCTGTCGCCCGATTCCAGAGAAGAGGCTGGCACCTGAGGCTCCGTAACATTGACCTCGCCATTACCTAAAGGATTGGCGCTGTAGTCTGCATCCTTGCCACCGGTGACAGAAGACCTGGGAGCAGATGGTATCGGAGCAGGCGGTGTCGAAGTGGATGACGTTGAAGTAGATGGTGTTAAAGTAGGCGGCGTCGGAGCAGAAGATGTTGGAGCAGAAGAAGTTGAGCCATAAGATACTGGGCCCTGCAAAACCAACTCCTCAATCGCTGGAGTGGTTTTGGGCGGTGCGGCAACATTCTTGCCCTTGGACTTCTTCTTCTGCCTGCTCCTCCTGGATGTAATGCTCCCGACCGTCGAATCAGTTCCGATGGTGGAATTATCGTCAGTGCCTTGACAAAATTCCGAGTCGTAGTCCATGTCCATAGTGTCGGCATCGGCGCTCTGACCTTCATCAATGGTTGTGATCTGAGCCCTGGAACTGCTCGCCACGGTCCGCGAAGATGGACCTGCTTGAGATGACAAGGTCTCGTTTTGCTGTCGAAACATATTGGGGAGTCGTCGCTGCTTGGAATCATCGGCAGCTGTGTTCTCGCCTTTCGCCTGTGGAGAAGTGCCTTTTACAGTCGCGTTCTTGCGAGGTCGGCCACGACCTCTTGTGGGTGCTGGCTGGGAGGTATCAATGGCAGCAGCAGAGTTGTTGATGTTGACCTGAGAAGCTCGTCTCTTCCTTGACCATGCGGGAGGGTTCGCCCGATGAATGACAGAGATGCGATGCTCCTTCTGGGAGTCACGGTCGCGGCAGTTGGGATCCGAGGCTCCATGCTTGCCACCGCAGTTGGGACATTTGAACTCCGCCTTGTTCTTCTTGTCACAATGGCGAGGGTGATGGGGTCCAGAGCATTGACTGCACCTCGTGTCAACTGTGCACTGATACGCAAAGTGACCCGCCTTTCCGCAATTGTGGCAGAAGCAGGGAAATGACTGCGGAGTTGTAGCGCTGTTGTCCTTACATTAGTGATCGTGAAGGTAATACGATTGTGGGGAAACTTACACGATCAAGTAGCTTTGCCCTTCGATTGTGACGATAGATGATTCAAGTCAGATGTCTTCAGAATCAATCTCCTGCGAAGAATGCTTGCATTGAGAGAGTGTCTCTCATTTGGAAAGTTCACGAGGAGAAAATCCGCGCCATCGAAGATCTCAACTGGGGAAGTTCCCCTCTTCACGAAATATAGTATCTCAAGCCAGTACCGATTGGGCGCCATGGATGATACATCGCTAAGGCTGAATTGGGACCGAAAATTCTGAATCTGGTCCCGACCCAGTTGCTCCATGTCATAGTCGTGGAAGGTGAGTATCATGAAGGCATCCTGCTTGGTATTGGGGCTTGTATCCGTAAAATGCACCGTCATGACCTCCGCGAAGGCACCGTCGATCTTTTTGACAGTTTGGAGAAGGGTTTGCTTGCTCATTTCTCTGATATGGGGAAGGTTTTCTCGGACGAAGAACTTGATGATGTGTCGTTCTATCTCACTGGGTTCGGACGCCCGTGGGATTCGAGACTCAATCGCATCTAGCCGCCGAGTGATGGTTTCGTCTATGTTCTTGATCTCCTGGAGAACTTGAACTGGGTCATCCGGGAGAGCCTCAAATGAGAGCGCGATCCCTTCATTGGGGCTGGAACTGGCGTGTCTGAGCTTTTCGAGATGGGAATTCATCAACTCGAGAGCTGCAGCAAAGGAATTGCTCTGATCGGGTGCACGGTTCTGGTTTGTAGTCTGTCGAACTTGAATCATAAGTAAATCAAGGGTGCTCTGCATGGCTCCGACCTGTTTCACCAAAATCTGACACGCTCTTGGCAATGAACGACTCCATATGGGAATCGTCGGTAGGTTGAGAGGACATAGTTACAGAAACGAGAATTAGTGATGCTGAATTTAAGAGAAAGACAAGCTGAAAGAATGAATGGTCTGGTGAATAAAGAATGACAGTTCAAGAAAAATACGGAAAGTCATGTATAAATGTCGATGCGATATCTCCTAGACTATGGGTTGTCAAGGGCACAGCCTACGCTGGCTGTATCTACATAGTCAGGGAATGATGTCAGAGTAACAAGAAAGCCAATCGCGAAACTGCCGAAATGTTCAAACTCCGGACATGGCGGAAGGCCCCTGCATAATGCGCCAGAGCTGGCCCCGGCCCCGGCCCCGGCCCCGGCCCCGGCACAGTGACCCCACAATTGCCGATATTGGAATTTGGACGGGCGATCTCCAGCAAGGCTGAAATGAACATCACCATCAACCACAACCTTGGAAGATTCCTGGACAAGCTCAACGAAGACTGAAAATAACGCCGGCCGACTTGATTTCCTTTCCGCCGTGCCATAGACGATAATACCGCGGAATACCTACCTTAGGACAAAGCTACGGTGAGGCTGGGAGTTGACATTACGCTATATGTTGACGACTTCATTTACGGGTTGGTTACTGAATAGGGAGGATGTTGGCAATCGACAAACTCTAGTCTGCAAGGGCAAGTATGAATCTGGTAATGCCATCGCATAGACTACCCATTTATAGGTAGTATGAGCTTACATAGTCTTGATCGGCAGTGTTTACAAATCTAGCTGACGGGCTTGATACAATCAACAGATACGTATTGCTTGTCTACGTAACTTACCTATATTCTCCCAAGCCCCCATGTTAAAATCCTGTTAGGATTTCCTTACTGTCATTATCTTCTTTGCTGCCAATTATTAACACATCTTTACTGTCATTATGGACATCCCCTTATTCTCTATCATTGACAACTCTTTTTCTTTTGTGCATTAGCAACTTCATACCCTTCAAACCTACGATTATCCTGCAAGTTGTTGTATCTTGTATCTTTGAACAATTGCTACCTGATTTCAACTTATTACCTTGCTCCTTACGTTTTCTCTTCCAATCCTACGCCTAGGTGCCTGCCAACTGACTGTCACCTGCCTACCTACCCGCCAAAACCATTTCTTTTTTCTTTTTCTCTTATCAAAAACCTTTGCTTATACAAGAATAGATCACAACATACGCAATACCTGTCATTATCATTCTTTGTTGGATTTGCTGCCCATTCATATCTTCTCCCAACTCTCTATTACATATCTGCACCGGTATGAAGCCCATCTCTCCTCAACATGACAACCAACATCACAAACAGTACCTATCTGAACACAGTCACATTCCAAACCCATCTTTCCTTCCCTCCAACACTTTCAGCCATCCAATCTGTAAGTCTTTCTACCTTCGTACTTCTTGTTCCTTCTCATTGCCCAACACACTAACGTGCTAGTACATACCAGCCACGCTTGTTTACTTCCTCTTGTTAGGCACTCTCGATCGTCATCCACTTCCATGTCCTTTTACTTCTCAACTATCAATCCACCCCGGACCTGTTCATGCCTCTCACAATGGGGCACAACAGGCGATCCAAGCCAACTGCCAAAGCTCGACGGGAAGGGCAAGAGAAGGCAAAGGATAGAGATCTCGCAAAGAAATGGCTTGTCAGCGTCGATCAAGTCAACTTTAGGGGCTCTAGAGAACTAGAGAGGAAATTCTTCAAGTTCATCAGAACGACCAAAACCTGGAGTCAACCCCTTATCATAGTCGGCTGCGATGGCTCGGATTCACTTGCTTGGAATTGCCCCAATGATTATCACCTCGAGATAAAATCTTCTCGAACGCTTGATGAAACAGACAACCCTCAGGATCCCATCTGGCCACGTAAAAAACCTCGCAAGCGTCGGGGTAGGAAGCCTGCTAACCAACCCGTTGGAGGTTCTACCACTGATCACCCCCCCGCTCCTGAGAAGCCACCTGTCAAGATGAGTCGAGTCTTCTTTCTTATACACAAGTCAATCGCAAGAGAATCATGGGACGTTGAATGGTACGATGGCGTTAACAGCGAAATGGTTGCCACTCTTCACATGGCCACTGAGATAGGCACCATTCAGATCCACTCCATTTACAACCCCAACCAGCCTGAACAGACCATGAACGTTCCTGAAATGCTGGCTAAGACAACTGTGTCCGGCTTCGACATCGTCATGGGCGACTTCAACCTTCACCACCCGGCATGGTCAGGTCCGCTCTTCCGTGGAGACCCCACCAAAACCCCATTGCCAGCCAGACAACTTCAGGAGGGTATGGCCAACGCGAACATGAGACTCCAGACGATCCCTGGAACTGAAACATTCAGGTCAGGCAAGGGTGAAGACGCGATCCGTTCGTGCATTGACCTCAATTTCGCCAGTGAGTCATTGCAGGGCCGTATCCAGTCATGTCAAGTCTATGAGGAGGATCCTTGGCAAGGGATCGACCATCATCCCAGCCGGACAATATTGGAGATCGAACCTTTCCAAGACACGACGCTACGCTACCTATACGACAAGGTCGATAAGGTGCGTCAGGTCGTAAGGCCTTTAGACGAGTTGAGTGGGATTGAGTTGGACAGAGGAGGTGTAGACAAACTTGCGGAAGAGGTCGTCGAGAGTTTGTGTACGGCTACAGATGAAACTGTCCCGACAGACAAGGTGCACCCGCCCCCCAAGAAGCCTCCGGATCAAAAAGCCCGTCAACTCCTTGACGGCGATGGGATTCCGTCCTCTGAGCCAAAACAACCCCCTGTCAACAGTCGGACCAAGGAACGGCATCACCTGCGGGCCACAAAGCCTAACCCCGTCCGTGACGCTTTTCACATCATGGGAGAGTCCTCAAACGGTACATGGAAGGCGGCTAGAGTGGCTACGCGATTTTCCCAGGCACACATTGCACAGAATGTGCCCATTCTCATAGATGCCAACGGCGTTGCCTATGTTCTTGATGAAGAGAAGCAACGGCATCTTTTCGACGAGTTCTGGAAGGGGAGGGACAAGCCCGAGATCGAGAACATGACTACCGTTCCCTTCCCCACCGTCGACCCGGAACGCACTGTGTATGTGATGGATTTGTCTTTTGACGAGGCGGAGATCAAACGCCTTATCAACCATATACGAGGGAGGAGTTCACCTGGCTTTGACACGGTCCATGGACAGGCTTTGAAGCTGGCACGAGAAACGCTCGCTCCTTATCTCGTCATCCTCTTTCGCGCCTGCATCAGGCTCGGCTACTTCCCTGCCTGCTTCAAGTCTTCCCTTGTGCGCGTTGTTCCGAAGCCAGGCAAGAAGTCATATACCTCAGCCAAGAGCTGGCGTCCGATTGCGATTCCAACTTCTATTGGAAAGGTGTTGGAGAGGTTCCTGGCCAATTGCCTCAAGAAGGTTGCTATAGACAACCTTCTGTTACCCAGATCCCAGTACGGCGCGCCAGGAAAGTCAACAACGCAGTGTATGAGGACATTGTTGGACACTATTCACCGGAACTGGTCCAGGAAGAAGACTAGACTTGTGATGAGGAAGTTGCGGAAGGTCACCAAGATGGGTCTCGATATCGCAGGTGCTTTTGACCGGGTCAACCGTGCGCTGGTACTCCAGGTACTTGCAGATAAGGGCATACCTGAGCCTTTCCTTCGAATCATGCAGTCTTTCCTCTCCGATCGCTATATCAGTCTCAAACTCCCTGACAGCATCTCCGGCAACACCCTCGTCAACATTGGCATTCCGCAAGGCTCTCCACTCTCACCACTCCTATTCTTGTTCTTTACAGCCCCTTTGCTTGAGCGACTGGAGGCACAGAAGGTCGACAATGTCACGATCATTGTCTTCTCCTACGTCGATGATACATATATTGTCGTCACGTCTCAGTCCTACGAAGACAACTGTTTGGCGTTGGAGAAGCTTCATCACACGATTGCGCAATGGGCGCAGGAGACGGGGACGGAATTCTCCCCTAACAAATACAGCATCACGCACTTCAAGAACCCCCAGGACAAGTCGCCTAACTGTCAACTCCTTCCCAACATTCCAGGAGTTGCTGGCAACAGTGATGTCTTGAAAGACAAGGAGGTCAAGATGCTCGGAATCACTCTCGACCCTCAGCTCGGCTTTAAGTCACACGTTGACGACATTGAAAGGAGAGTCAACAAGAAGCTGAGGATTCTGAAAATCATGGCTAAGCGAAAAGTTGGCCTTACAGTGCAGAAAGCAAGGGACTTCTACATGGGTAGTATCCTGCCCATACTCGCATACGCATGTGAAGCTTGGTTCTTTTACAGCCCAACAGAGACGCTTCCGCAGTCGCTCAAGCAAGAGGTGAACCGACTGGAGTCAATCCAGTACAAAGTCCTCAAGGACGTGACAGCCTATTTTGGTCAATCGCCGAAACAAGTCGTGATGAAGGAGCTACACATTCCCAGCATTAGCGAGTACCTCTACAGGAGGGCACAGGTTGGACGAGCCTTGTCCATGGACATTCAAGAGAAGAAACCCTATGTCCGTCCACTTCGCAACGAGCCATCAGCCCAGAGGCAGTACAACAAACTTTCGACGGATATTCTCAACAAGGAGGCACACAAATTGGCAAGACGAGCTGCAGAAGTACTACTGTTGAAGAACGGCGGCGATGAGGAAAAATTTCTCAAGGCGTGGCGTGTGCGAGACAAGCGCAAGAAAGTCATCAACGACCTGGCACGCCAGGATTCTGAGGAGAGAAGCGCCGAGGAATGGAACAAGTACCGATGTAAGCGACCGGACAAATATCCATCCAGGCACCGTCTTGCCAGCTTGAGGGAGGATTGGGGTCATGAGAGTCTCGATCTCTACAAGGATCTGCGACGGGGCGAGAGCACATTACTACTCGAATTACGCACCGAGAAGATCGCTTTGAACGGTCCGTTGCACGACATGAGGATTCGACGCCCAGTCCAGCCCAGCTCTGAAGCTGGCGATCACACCCCAGAAGAGGCTGTTTTGTCCCCAGCATGTACATGCGGACATCGATACCAAACCGTCTATCACATGTTCTTTCATTGCCCAGAACTTGATTCTGCAAGACAGAAGTTGGTCGATTGCATTGGTAGACTGGATCGGGACACCCTTCTTACAGTCCACGCGAAGCCTGCTACCCAATGGGCCATGGTGTTCTTCCCACTTGGCTCTCAGTACGACAACATTCGCGAGGACTCGCCGTTTTATGGCCGGCACGCCAGTGCTTAGGCACTTTTACATACATTTTACAGAGGACACTTTTGCTTGTCTGATTGTCTTTTCTTTCATTTGTACATCTTTTTTAATCTTTTTTTTTTCTGCATCGTGTCCTCGTTACAACACTGTCTTTTTCGGCTTTCTCGTTACCTGGACTGGTATGTGAGGGGGCCCCTCAGTTTAAAATATGGTTTAAAATTTTGGCATCTCAGTGCAGCAAGTTCAACCACTCTTCTCTTAATACAATCAACTTGTACTGACCATCACACAGAGTTTGGCAACGGAATTTTGAGACGGCACGTTACGTGACTGGATCAATTCCTACGGAGGTAAGTCAGCCTTTGACGTTTCGAATTTGTTCGGTTTATGACTGATTCAGTCAGCTTTTGCCTCCGGGTCGGCCTGCATTTTAACTTTCTACATCGTGAGTCTTCCAATGTTCGGTCCGCCTTGTTATGGCCATGCTGACTTTTTTCTCCAGCCCGACATAATCCCGTATGTTCGACTCCGATCGTCCTCCGCTATCTCATTTGCGCTTCATGGCACGATTTTCAATCATCTACTGACAATGCTCAGCAGATTAACCTTCAGTCAACCCCGTACACAGCTTCCGCCAGTAAGCTTGCCTCGCTGTTGTATCATGTACTTCGTGCTAATATTCTGCATTCAGCTCATGAGGCCTCCTCCGCGGACGCCCTCATCACTTCGGCTACCTTGGCGGCATCCTTCGCGATCTCGTCTTCGATCGACTTGATGACGGCGTCGTCAAAGGCCTCGTTGGCCCAGGCCACCTGCGACCTAAGGCACCGACACCAGGCCCTGTGCCTACGGTATAGCAATTCCACGTCTGTATTTGTTTTGTTTGCCAAGCTGACTTGAACTAGGTCCGACCTGACTTCCTCGAGGAAGGTGACTTCGTCGTGATAGATGTTGTCAGGCCATCTTGCAAGCCTCTTCTCAAGGTCCCTTAGACGCTCAAGCTCCTGCTCAAGCCCTGTCACCATCCGGCCTAGCTTGCGGGTCCGAAAACGCGTTGCGAAGAGCAAGAGGAGCTCACAGCCAAAGGCGATCAGCCGTTAGTAACCCTCACATAATATATCAGAACTATTCTAACTTTCTCTATGCATAGTGACAAGGCTGTGGTGGTCGTCGTCGTGCCGGGCCTCTCGGAGGCACCTAGCCTCGTGCCTCAGCCACTTCAGGTCCTTGCCGTTGTCACTGAGCAAGATGGTGTCGATGGTGTCCTTTTCGCTGAGGAAATGGCCGTTGGAATAGTCGTAGATGCCACTGTGGAGGCTTCTTCTTCCAGGCGGCATGGTGCTGTATTGGTTAGCTGTGTGACGCGGCTAGTAGCGGATGGACCAGGGATCAACTGACTGCCAGCTTGGTATTTGGACGAGTAATTGTTTGGAGGTGCTCGGTGGTGGGTTGCAGGAGGAAGAAGCTACTGTGCATACAGAGGCTTCTTTTATCGCCCTCTCATCATAGAGTTTGGTTATTGCTGTGTCAGTCATCTTGTTGGGAAAGTTAGTTATTGAGAGAAACTTAGGTTTGGTATATTGGGTTTTTAATCCGCATGGATCCTCCAGTTTTGAATTTACGAGAAAACTTTGAGAAGACTCAGGCTCGGCGTAGAGCGTGGAGTTAAAAAAATAAAATATTAAGCCTAAGTCTTTTTTAAAGTTTTCTTATAAATTTAAAACTAAAGGATTTATATAGATTAAAAACCTAATATATTAAATCTAAGTTTCTTTTAAGAATTAACTTTCCTAATAAGATAATTAATATACTAATAATTAAACTTTATAATAAAAGGGTAATAAAAAAAGCCTCTATATATATAATAGCTTCTTTCTCCTATAACCTACTATTAAGCATATTTAAATAATTATTTATTTAAATACTAAGCTAGCAGTCAGTTAATCCCTAGTCTATTTACTACTAGCTATATTATATAGCTAACTAATATAGCATTATACCGCCTAGAAGAAGAAGCCTCTACAGTGGTATTTATAACTATTCTAATAGCTATTTCCTCAGCGAAAAGGATACTATTAATACTATCTTGCTCAGTGATAACAGCAAGGACCTGAAGTGGCTAAGGCATAAGGCTAGGTGCCTCCGAGAGGCCTGGCATAACGACGATAAATATAGCCTTGTCAGGCTAATCGCCTTTAGCTATAAGCTCCTCTTACTCTTCGCAATGCATTTTCAGACCCGCAAGCTAAGCCGGATAGTAATAGGGCTTAAGCAGGAGCTTAAGCATCTAAGGGACCTTGAGAAGAGGCTTGCAAGAGGGCCTAATAATATCTATTACGACGAAGTTACCTTCCTCGAGGAAGTCAGGTCAGACCGTAGGCATAGAGCCTGGTGTCAGTGCCTCAGGTCGCAGGTGGCCTAGGCTAACGAGGCCTTTGACGACGCTGTTATTAAGTTAATCGAAGATGAGATCGCAAAGGATACCGCCAAGGTAGCCGAAGTGATAAGGGTATCCGCGGAGGAGGCCTTATAAATGGCGGAAGCTATATATAGGGTTAACTAAAGGTTAATCTGGAGATTCTATCGGGGATATAGAAAGTTAAAATGCAGGCCAACCCGGAGGCAAAAGCTCCGTAGGAATTAATCCAGTCATATAATATGCCGTCTTAAAATTCTATTGCTAAAACTTACACTAAGATGCTAAAGTTTTAAACTATATTTTAAACTAAGGGAATTAAATAATATATTTATTATATTTATTAAATTTAATTTAATAAAGAATTATATTATTAAAGTAATGTGATTAAAATGAAGGTCTTGGTGTTGAGGGAGGTGGGGGCAACTTTTTCCCTCCTTCACCTCACCAACGCATGATCTCTCTCCCACATTCGCCCACCATGGCCACCGAACGCCGCATCACGGATCTCCCGTTGGAGATAAGACAGCAGATATTTCGCGAATACTTCAAAGTCCAAGGCGGCTACGTCTACAACAGCCAGTCCGACAAGCTTAGGAACGCCGACGATACCCTGATCGACCTCTCTCTCATCTGCACATGTCGCTCGATTGCCAATGATTGTAAGCATCTCCCTCTTGCCGTCAATACGATCCATTTCTCAACCCTCTACCGCGAGGACTGGCGCAGTCTAGCAGGATGCTTCAATCTTGTAGCGGCATATTATTACGTATTGCAACAAGATATCGTGCTGCACCTAGCCCATCTCATCACCCCAGAAATGCATGCTCAATTGGAGAACAAGTTCCCCGGATTCCGTTCAAAACTTGACGCCGAACGAACCTTTCACTTTCGCACCTGGGACACTGGCGATCGCACCATACCTGATCAAGATTTGGACAACACGAGCACCTCAAACCACATGCGACCTGCTGTATGCCAGTTCGTGCGAGACTTTTATGACTTCGAAATCAGTGAATATGACAAGAACCATCCGTATCCGAGGCCCTATCAGGGCTATGCTGGGGCGCTTGAATACCCTGGTCCATCCTTCCCCAGGGACTATCGACCGGACTCATGCGAAGAGGCCTACCAACAATGGGACAAGTACTCTGGAGAAGTCCGCCAGTGTTTAACTCATTGTCTGAGACTCATTGCAGACGAGAACCCGGAGGAATTTAGCAACCGGGTATACACAAGTTTGCCACATTGGATCGGCAAATATTCTGCAAAAGAATTCTTCGACCTTCGCTTCGATTGCTGGGCGATTCCCTCACAATCTCAAGTTCAAAACGCTATGGAACGTCTTTACATCCCTGATTTTGTGTGGAAGCTTCCCAATCTTTGGTCTTACTCATGGAAACCGAAACAATTGGACAAGCTCAGGAGCCTACCAAAAAGTTATTTTCTCGAGGACTACGAACATCCACCTTTTCAATTCAACGCTCGCGGGCGCGGATTGGCCAGATTCTCTGCTGCTGCCACTGCGATTCGATTCCTCAGTATTCTTCCCAACACTCAACGGACCCAAACCCGTGCTCTGATCCTCCATGAGGATTCTCCATCAGTGAACAGATCGTCCCTTCATTGTAATGGGTTGATTCCTTTCTTTAAAGAGAACCCTTTGCTTCAGGTAGAGCGTCGCTTCAATATTGTCAATGCCGTCGACATCACGGGCAGCTATGGCAACGTCGACGAGGTCATGTCTAGCTGGGCACAAGGGTCCTGTGAGACTATATTTGATGATGAAGCAATCATTACAAATATGTCCCGGTGGCTTCTAGATACTATCGCAACTTGTAATGAAGGCATTCCTACTGGATCACTAACCCTGCTACTGGAATCAGACCCCTACACGGATTTCTGCACAGAGGCTTTCCAGGAATTAATCCACAGCCGCATTGCCCAGGGTCACGCTATACGCGATTGTTTGGAATTGGGTCTTTTCAAACACCTTACAAGCAAACAGGTGGAAGAGTTGAGGCGCCAGTTCACATTTGAAGATGGATTCGAGGAAGCCATGGTTCATTTGGTCAACAAGACATCCACGGTGTTTCGCTGCGACTTTAACCCTGGAGTTCCCGAAGACTGCCAGAAGATAGTGAACGATATGAAAGCTACCAGTCCGGCAGATATTTGGAAGTATTGGGAGACAAAGCGACTCGCTCTTGGTTATGTCGATCTACCAGTTGAGTGGACCAGGGAGATGATCTCCAAGGTGTATGAGATTGAGACAGAAGATGAACATTTCCAAGCAAGGTCATGCGATAGTGAGCAATGTCGATTTGAATAAATGGTGGGAGATGCGAACCGCTAGGGAGAATTATTGAGGACCTGGGGGATTTGGGTAACAACTGTTTGTATTTCGCTCTTGGTGTTTCATAGCTCAACTGTCCCAGATTGGAGAATACTACAATCGATTGCCATTATAATACGTCCGCCAGTCTTTGCTTCACCAAAGACTTCTGTGTCTACCCCAGCTGCTAACCCACAACACTACGCTTGCCATCGTTTATCCCAGGCAGGTAATATCCGTCGGGCAAAAACTCAATATCAAAATGGGAAGTTGCAAGCCTAAATACTTGATTGCGATAATTATTTTCCAATTCTATCGGTTTGTTATTCTGGAATTGAGGATCGTGGTGAATAAATCAAGGAATTTTTATCTTGTCGCTGTAATGAGGAGGAACGCAAGATAAGACGAGGGTCTTGTTCACCTTGAACTTCTGTTGTAGAGCATCTGGCAGAGCACATGGAAGACAAGCCAACGCCGGACACTTGAGTCCATTATAAAAGAAGCTCAATTGATGCGGCTGAACACACATCAATAGCGACGTGATACTCTCTGGTCTAAAGGCTCGATTAATGGCGGCTCATTAAGATGGTCTTGGCCTTTTTCACCTTGTGGTAGCGACTGTCATTGAGCGTGTGGTAAATAGAACATAACAGTGACAACGGTGAATAACTGCACTACAAGAGGGACTCGATTGATGTTGATACATGGATATTGGCAGCGACATAACACTCGCGTCTTTCCAAGCTCAATTAATAACGGGCCAATAAGACGGCGTGATTCACTTTGGTGCTTTTAGTGTTAAGATAGAGGCTGCATGTTCATGCATTCAGTCCATTGTAGTGCTTTGGAGGGCGTTAAAATTGCAGTGAAAGTTCGAGTTGGAAGAGCAGGTCACTACTACGTTAGTCGCAGTGCTGTTGAATGGATTTATGTGTGAACGAGGCATCACGTTGTACACCTTTTGATCGCCCCTCGAAAACATGGCTGGTGTCGGGTTCTAGACACAAAACTAACAGGTCAGTTTATTCCATTGCAGTCTAGGTATCTTAACGGGCCATCTATTCTTTACAGTCTTGGGATTAGAAGTCAACGTTTATGTTACTCCAGCCGGCTCTAAAGAAAGAAGAAAAGCATTATTCATGCGATGTACCAATGGGGAAGTCTGCTCAATTAGTAATCTTACTCTGTAGACCAGTGATAAATATGCTAAAGTCTTTGCTTGAGGTTTACAAGTTGCTATTGGCTTCTGGAGGCTCCTTGCAGTAAGATGGTTGACGTCGTGTGCCAAGCCTTAACCTTCTTCATGGAAAATGGAACACAACCATTCAGGACAGAGATGCAGGGCATGATGGTCACCCCACGCTTCAATGCCACCCTCTTCTTTTCTTCTAGCTCTGTTTTTCAAGACTCTGAAAGTTCATCCAAGGCATTTGTCAAGGATAGAACGATGACTTGCGCGTCTTGACTCTACTTTACGCATGACATTGGATCTTCCTCTAACAAACCCACAATCCCCTCTCGCATCCGGAGCCAAGACTCCAATCCCCTCGCTCCCCGAAACAAGCTCACCTTCAAACAAATCTAATTCGTCAGCCCTCCAAGAAACAGACTCCCCGAGCGTCATGCACGAGAATCAATAGGGCAATGCTCAACGGTGGCGGCGATGGTCCGACCCCTCTACTTCGGGTCGTCGGCGCCAATCAGGATAAAGTCAACGGGGAGAATCGCGATATAGAAAAGTGATTGGTGGTTTTTTTAGAAGAGGAACTGATGAGTTTTCTGTTGGGGGATCATCATGGTGACTGTTGTGTTTTTTGAACAGTCAGATGAACAGTAACAAGTCATTATGTGTTCATGACAATGAACGGGGAGAAAAGAAGAATACGTGGTCTGCCCTGCGAGATCCGAAGAGTGTGCCAGTTTCCACAAGTTCTCGCGTGAGAAGTAACCAAAATAGTCGTAAACTTAATTAATCCCGCAGTTGGATATGTAGGTGACTTGATGTGAGGCAAAGATTCCGGTTCAAATGGCTGGGATTAACACATTGTGCATATCATCACTCGGCAGCAACAGTTCAACCACCCCATCACTGCTCCTTGCATCTACAAGTCGGCAGACACAATCAGAGCTTTGATGAGTATTGAGACTTCGAATTGGTTCCATCGTATTTATTTCATTGTATTCCAATCATATGGGTTTGTCGTATCCTTAATTTAACGTGCTACTCGTCTGCGCGATCAAGGTTACCCTACAACAGTAGCCCCACGACATAGACAGGGGTGTCGTAGGGGACAAAAGATTGTTTCTAGCATGTGAAAGTGGCCCAGTTGTTTGGTTGAGAAGACATTGTTTCAAGTGACAGGGTACAAGTTGTCAGACTTAAATCTTTCGAGCATCTTGATGAGATGAATGATTATATTTTAAATTATAACAATGACTTCCAATAAAGGCAATTAATTATTTGACCAAGTCATGGAAAGACACATAGCACATTCAGTCCCCTCCATGCCGACTCCCCCAGGTCCCAAAATTGGCGTGCAGCTATGCCTGAAAGGTGTCTAGACCTGGCGGTATAGCTCGGCCTAAACCCAATAATCGACAGCCAATTCTTCGTGGGGGGTTTTACGGACTGATGTACAGTACCAGTGTCGTAGATAAAATGCGACTGCCTGCTTCCATTTATTTTGTTTTTACATATTTTTCTCATACATTCACAGGCCTAGAGGCTTTCTATTACTGTTCTTCATTTTCAGTATCTTCATTGTTTCGTTTCAACTGGGGTGACGTTGTAGTACTTGACAGCACAGACAACGCCTCATCCCACTACCTTAATTGACCCCGCGAGACCCTCAAACGATACGAACATCTTGAGGCCAACTTCTCTTCACCTACGGTACTGAGGAATTGGGATTGTTCTATTGAATTCCATTCATTTCGGATCGAAAGCCTAGAACTAGACTTACTGTGTCCCCAGAAAAGGATTCGCCTGCTCCGCCACTGGGTCATTACCCAGGAATTGTTGGGGACTGCCCTGAATATTACCGGACCCGTCACCGACATATCCTCCTAGTCTCAATCTTGTCTCCCCGGGTCTGTAGTTGGTCGCGTGACCCACCCACCGCTTTTGCCATCTTTATCTTTAAACCCATCACTCTCCTCCTCTTCTTCTCAATTCACACACAATCAACATGACAATCATTGATGTCAACAAGGATCTCGCTGCTCTCTTTGAGCAGCAGGCCTCAGCCACTCCCGATGCCGTGGCCCTCGAAGATGAGAAAAGATTCCTCACATACGCAGAGCTCGACAGAGAAACCTGGGCTCTAGCTGAGCGATTACGTGATTACGGTGTTGGTCGCGATGATCTAGTCGGTGTTCTCATGGGCAGAAGTGCCGATTACGTTATCGCTGCTCTTGCTGCCCTTCGAGCTGGTGGTGCTTTTTTGGTGCTTGAAGTCGCCTACCCTCCTGGTCTGCTACGAGATGTTATCGAAGATGCGAAGCCAACTGTCATTCTCACTCAAGTGGAGCACTCTAGCAACCTCACATCTGAGACTCCTGTTATTGTTGTCGACAGCCCCGATAAGCAAGCTCGAGGAGAATCTTCACCTCATTTGACCGACAGACGGTCACTCCCCGAGGACGACGATGTTGAGCGATTACTCTTTGTCTCGTACTCTTCTGGTACCACTGGAAAGCCCAAGGGTATCATGAACCCCCACAGAGCCGCTATCCGCTCATATGACTTGCGATTCGCCGTCAACGACCTCAAGCCTGGTGACAGAGTGGCCTGCAATGTTTTCTTCATTTGGGAGATGCTTCGACCTCTTATTCGAGGTGCCACAGCTGTCGCCATCCCCGACCACGCCAGTTACGACCCTGTTGCTCTCGTTGAGCTTCTATCTTCAAAGAACATCACTGATACCCTCATGACTCCCACACTTTTGGCCACAGTCCTTTCCCAACACCCCAAGCTCGGTCAGAAGCTCCCCCAACTTCGTTCTCTCTGGTTGAACGGTGAGGTCGTCACTACTGACCTTGTTCGCCGTGCTGTGGATGCCCTCCCTGAGACACGCCTTCTCAACGTCTACAGCGCCTGTGAGACGCACGAGGTTGCTGTTGGCGATATCAAGACTTTTGTCGATTTCGACACACAAGTGTGTCCCGTGGGTCTCCCTACAGACCCTGAGCACACCTACGTCCTCGATGAGGCTGGCAACAGAGTTGAGCCTGGTGTGAGTGGCGAGCTCTACGTTGGTGGTAGCCTTTTGGCACGGGGATACCTCAACTTGCCAGAAACGACAGCCAAGGCATTCCAAATGGATCCCTTTTCTGGAGAGAAGGACGCTCGCATGTACAGAACTGGCGATTTGGCCCGCATTCTCCCCAATGGACTTTTGGAGATCACTGGCCGAGTTGGTGGTATGATCAAGACTCGTGGTTATACTGTTCAGCCCAGCGCTGTTGAGAGCGCCATCCGAAAGCATCTTGCCGTCCGCGACTGCGCGGTCGTAGCTCACGGCGAGGGCTTGGAGCGACAAATTGTCGCTTACATCGTCCGCGAAAAGGGTGAGTCTCGAGAGCGAACCATTCCTCTCGTCGACGACTACGGATACAGTCCCGTCGCTCGACGTGCTCTCACTGACCACCTTGCTCACTACATGATTCCTACCATTTGGGTCGAAGTGGACGAGCTACCTACACATGGCGTTTCTGGCAAGACTGATCTCAAGGCTTTGCCTGTACCACCATCCCCAAGATCGCCCAGACCTGCCCCCAAAAAGGAGCAGAACATCAAGGTCAAGACCGAGACCGTTATTCAGCTGTGGGCCGCATCGCTTAACATGCCCGCCAGCGTCATCACACCAAAGCACGACTTTTTCGACTTGGGAGGTCACTCTTTGGCTCTTGCCGATCTTGCTGGACGTCTCACAAAGACCTTTGGCTTCCCTGTCCCTCTGGCTCCTCTGGCTGGAACTCCCACTCTGGAAGGACATGTCGCAGCCATCAAGGCAGCCCGTGACGGTCACACCGCTGCTGTGCAGGCTGATCTACCAGCTGTCCTCCGTGCAGACTCTATTCTACCCGACGACATTCAGGGTAACGGTACCCCCATGCGTGCCCTCAAGGATGCAGAGACTATCCTCCTGACTGGTGTCACCGGTTACCTTGGTGCTTTCCTCCTCAAGACCCTGGTTGACTCTACTGACGCACAGATTATCTGTCTTGTGCGATTCCCCGAGCCCGTGGAAGATTGTGCGCCCGCTGGTATGGCCCGTATCCGAAAGAACTTGATCGATCTTGGACTTTGGGAGGACTACCTGCTGGAGCGCATTGAGATCTTGCCCGGTACACTTACCAGGAAGCGACTGGGTCTTTCTCCTGAAGTGTTTGACGAGCTATCGACTCGTGTTCAAGTCATTGTCCACGCTGCTGCTACCGTCAACCTGGTCTACCCTTACGCTGCTCTGCGAAACGCCAACGTCAACGGCACCCGAGAGATCCTTCGTCTTGCTGGCCGCAGTGGCGCTACTGTTCACCACGTCTCTACCAACGGCGTGCTTCCACCCTCTCACACTGGTTGGTGCGAGAACACTGTCATTGATGTTGATGATGTTCCTACCAAGCTTCTCGATGGTTACGGCCAGACCAAGTGGGTTGCTGAGAAGCTCGTCGACGAGGCAAGCCGCCGAGGCATTCCCGTGCGAGTTTACCGTCCCGGAACTATCAGCGGTCACAGTGTTTCTGGTTCTACCAATGCCTGGGATTTGATCAATGCCATTATTGTTGAGTCCCTCCAGCTCGGTCGCGCTCCTGATGTCGAGGGCTGGTATATTGAGATGACTCCTGCCGACTTTGTCAGTGATGCTATCGTCACTCTCGCAAACCACACTGGAGACAGCGAGCAGACTCTCTACCATCTTGGTGATCCTGCTCCTGTTCCTTCCAAGGACCTGTTTTCCACTCTGGCCAAGCTGGGCTACCCCACCGAACCTCTACCCTGGGATGAGTGGGTTGCTCTGTGGTGGGAGAAGCGAGGCAACAAGAAGACTGGCAACGATCCTTTCACTGTCGACATTCTCCGAGGTGGTATGCCCAGTGACGAGGTTCTCAAGTCAGTCATTGTGCTCAAGGATGGAAAGACACAGCCTACACTTGACAAGTACAATGTTCCTCGCCCCAAGATGAACGAAGGTCTTCTCGAGATTTACATGCGACACTTTTACGCTCGTGGTTGGTTGTCTCGACCTCCTCGCCGAGGCCAAGTCAATGGCTGTGCCAAGAAGGCTCGCAAGGGTCGCCTTGTAGGCAAGGTTGCAGTGGTGACTGGCGCTTCTTCTGGAATTGGCGCCGCTGTAGCAGCTGGCCTTGCCAAGGAGGGCGCGCATGTGGCCGTGGCGGCTCGACGGACCGAAGCCCTGGAAGACGTCAAGAAGAAGATTAGCGTCTACGGTGGTAAAGTGTTGATCCACAAGACCGATGTCACAAACAAGGCCCAGGTGGAGTCCCTGATGAAGGAGGCAAGCGAACAGCTTGGCCCTGTCGATATCCTTGTCAGCTGCGCGGGTGTCATGTACTTTACCATGATGGCCAACAACCAGACTGATGAGTGGGAGCGCACAGTTGATGTCAACTGCAAGGGCCTCTTGCACGCCTTGTCGTCGACAGTCCCGGGTATGTTGTCTCGTGGATCTGGACACATTGTCGCCATTTCGTCCGATGCTGGACGCAAGGTATTCCCTGGTCTGGGCGTTTACTCGGCTAGCAAGTTCTTTGTTGAGGCCACACTACAGGCACTGCGTCTCGAGACAGCAGGTTCTGGTCTTAGGGTCACAGCTGTGCAGCCCGGAAATGTGGCCACAGACCTGTTGGGCATGTCGACCGACCAGGAGGCTTTGAAGAAGTACGGTGAGCCTACAGGCGCCGAGGTTCTCAAGCCTGAAGAGGTGGCCAGCGCTATTGTCTACGCTGTGTGTCAACCCCCACACGTTGCCGTCAATGAGGTGCTTATTGAGCCTCGTGATGAGCCCATCTAAAATCATGCATGCATACGGCGTGTGTTCATTTACGGCAGATGTTGGTTGTATTTATATTTCGGCCTTTTATTGGGCTGTTGATGTTTGATGATGGGATGATGTAGCGACTGATGCATTTACTCACGGTCAGATGATGGAGGTTTATGTTTGTACGTTTCGACATGGGATGCATGTGCATGGAATGCAAGTGCATTGTAATACCCTTGAAGAGGAGGAAGTTATGTAGTCGCATAATTAATTGACGGATAATTGTCATCTGAAGCTTGTGTCTTATCGTGATAGCTGAGAAACAGATTAACTGCCAAGATGTTCATGCCTGTTGATGCCCATGATCAATTGACTGCCGTCTTCCGATAAAAGACAAGGGATGAACTGACAGCGGGAAAAAGGGATAACGATAGCCACTGATATTTTTACATGGCCTGGCCTGAAACGCGGATTGCTCTTGGTCTTGTCGGAGAACAGTTTCGAGTTTCGGGAGACGTGACAGGGGTCAATAGTTTTTCCATGGATGAGAATCGTGAAGAGTACAGGGTTTATAGGGATCCACATATGTTCAAGGATGTAATTAACCGGTTAATGTCTTTAGAGATGAATTGAGTTGTGCTATATTGTATTGCATTGTATTGTACGGATAGAGATGGAATGCTTTGTTGTTGAGTTGAGTTGAGTCAGTAGAGTAATTGAATATGGGGTTTATCTTTAGGTAGAGAAGGGCCGTTGTCCAGATATTGAAGCAATACCCGTAAGCGAAACCGCTACCGAACGGAAGAATCCTTCTTTTTCTTTAATTAAGTAAAGGTCAGCGGCATAATATGTTATTGGTTCAATGTTCTGTCAGATCTTGGTGGGTGTTGTCCCAACTTGAGGCTCAAACAACAAACCTTGTAGTTCCACCAATAAAAATACTGCCCCTTGCGCTGGCTCCAAACGCCCTGACCTGTCTCTCTGTCTTGTACCTGCATAACTTGTCAGCGGGGAAAATACAAACGGACGAATCTTCTGTCTTTGGTTCTTGGTGCGAGCTTCGAATTCCGGTGAAGTCGGTCCTTGGCAACGGTGTACAAGCAAGGTTATTCTTGAGATGGAATGAACGTGGTGGTATGTCATGTTTGGTCAAGACGAAACAGAAGGGGATGGGTGGTGTTTGATAGACAAAACTAAACATTACTGTTTATATATGTTGGTGAGAATATTACTATAGAAAAGTAATAAAAATGATGGTAAAGTTAATATGTACATAGTTAGTTATTAGAGTTAATTACTAGAGTTAACCATCACCCGGCGCTTGTCGCCCGTTGAATGAGACCAGACAAGGGACTATCAACAAGATTGAGATTGACTACGGAGCGAACAAGGGTCCAGGCTTTGGTCCACCGTCTCGCTTGAGTCGGCCGAGTGGTTTGTATCAGATCCTCTTCTTGTCTAAACCCTGTCCTCTCTCATGGGGGTTCGTAGTATATATCTTGTTTAACCCATCTCTTCAGACTCTACTCTCTCTTACTTCTCAACCTCTATTCTTTCACGGACCTCGAAGGACCAGATTTCGACATTCTTTTTTTCACTTTCACTCTCTTTTTCAATCACTCACTTTCGCTTCGAGCCTTGACGGCCGTTTATATTATTTACCACTCTTTATAACAAACAACTTCTGGTCCTAGAGACACTCCACGAAAAAAGACAACTTACTCAGTTTTTTACAATCTACAATTACCGCAAAAATGAAGAACTCCGCCAGCATCCTCGCTCTCATTCCCCTCGTCGCCGCTCACGGCTTCATCAAGTCTCCCGCTCCCCGCATGCCCGGTGATGCCTTCAAGGCCGCTTGTGGTGAACAGCCCTTCTACCAACAGTCCTCCGACATCAACGGCAACGTCCAGGGCATCAAGCAAGTTGTTGGTCAGAGCTTTGACGCCACTGACTGCAACCTCTGGCTCTGCAAGGGTTTCCAGTTCGACGATAACAAGGACAATGTTCAGAGCTACAGCCTCGGCGAGAAGATTGACTTTGAGATCAACATTGCTGCTCCCCACACTGGTTACGCCAACGTTTCTGTTGTCAAGACTTCTTCTGACAGCATGATTGGTGAGCCTCTCATTGAGTTTGAGAACTACGCCTCCAACTCTGGTACCGCTTCCAACAACACTGCTTTCAGTGTTACTCTTCCTGAGAGCCTGGGTGGTGAGTGCACCAAGGCTGGAGACTGTGTTCTCCAGTGGTTCTGGGACGCTCCCGATATCGACCAGACCTACGAGGCTTGTGTTGACTTTGTCGTCGGTGGTTCCGGTTCTGGTACCGCCCCTGCCCCCTCCGCTTCTTCCGGCTCCGGCACTGCTCCCGCTCCTACTGCTTCTTCCGGCTCTGGTGCCGAGGAGCCCGCTACTTCTGCCCCCGCCGCTGAGGATGACGATGAGGACTGTGATGAGGAGGAGGAGCCCGTCGCTACTACTGCCGCTGCTGAGAAGCCCGCTGCCACCACTCTCCAGGCCGTCGCTATCAGCTCTGCTGCCGACTCTGGTTCTGCCCAGCCCACCTCTGCCCCTGTCGCCGACGATGATGAGGACTGCTATGACGAGGAGGAGCCTGTCGCTGATGAGGATGAGGACTGTGATGATGAGTACGATGAGGAGGAGCCCGTCGCTGATGATGACGAAGAGTGCCCTGCTGATGCTGAGGATGACTACTAAGCGTGTCGAATTCGCTTTAGTATGAGATCTTGACTTGCAAGCTTCGGGCTTGAGGGGAAGAGGGGATGTTTATTCATTGATGTAGATATTTAGTTCTGGGTAGCCTCCTGTGGGGGTGAATACAACTCAACTGTGAGATATTTGAGGAAAACTGTTTGTTCTGTGTCTTTTAAATGTGAAGTTTTGTTTAAATGCGAGTGTTGTGCGCCTTTTACCGGGTCAAGTGTTAGTATCACTCTGGCATTGGACATTAGACTGTTTTGGAGGGGCAAAGGCGTCTGCCTCTTTAGATTGAATCGCTACTTACCTGTGTCCATACTGTCAAACATATTCAAGGAGTGCCTGCCTCCAGGGACTGTTCTCCTGTGTCTTCAAACTGACCACATACCCCTAATTCTGTCCAATAATCCCATCTCTTCCTCTTCCTCCTCTCCTTCTTTCTTCTCTCCCTTTTTCTCCACAGAGGCACAAAGGGTAAAGAAGCCGGGGTGAGGAAAGATCCATAGCCGCTGCTGCTCAGACCATGTCTTGACATAATCCTCCCAAAGATCCCTCACATATTTTGGAACCTCCCAATCCATCATCATCTTCTGCCTCCTGGCTCGATTGTCACCGGGGCTGACCAACTGGTATTGGTCTTTCTGGTAGACAATACCAAGGTACGAGGGCTCTACGGTAAGACTTAGATTCATTGTCTCTCCTCGTCCGAGGATGGGAGGATCTAGAGCTGCGACTTCGCGGAGTTCCTGGAGGGCTGACTTACCTTGACAGATTCCGCAACTTGTAGCTGTGAGGCCACATTCAGCCGAAACTGGGGAGACAGTGGAAAAGAATTCCTTGTCGAGAGGAGCTTGCATTCCCATAGCTTTGCAGCCACATCCTTGGAGTGGAATGTCAGCATGGCAGATGGGACATGACAAGTCCAGACTCTTGTCAAAGAAACCCCAAATTCCCTGTGCCATGTTCTGCAAACAGCTGTAGCCCAGCATGTGTCCACAAGGGAGGATCCAAGGACAGTGCCCATCATACCGGACCTGGCCTGGCTGGGTGAGCAGGAGCTCTGCGCAGAGAACGCACCGCAGTGCATGAGGTCGAATGTTTCGTTCATCGCTTTCGACCTCTTGCTTAAAGCTAGGCCAGAAGTTGTTAATGATGGAACGAAAAGTGGTTTCACCGGTGTCCGCAGTCGGGCCTTTTGACAACTTCAATGGAGTAAAGATATGGAAGTTGTGTTCATCAGAACAGTACACTTGCTACAACCTTCCGTTGTTGGCACAATAAAGGAGCTTAGAGTAAAGCCATTCTACTCTGTCTGAGTGGTCGCGAAACGTTTCCAGATAACTACAGTACCGGATGAATCGTCTCACTTCTTTCGATTGACAACATATATCTCCTGTATAATAGTCAATATTTCGCTTGAAGGCGCGTCTCTGAATCAGATTGCTTGAGCAGCATACCTTCACGGACCACTCCAAGTGTGAGACTGCTCAGATAGTTGACAGAGGCTCTTTGTTGACGATACAATGACTAACAATGCAATATGGTGAGAAAAATTGTTAACAAGAGCATTGCAAGTAGTTGAAAGGATTGTGAACAGCGGATTTCTTTGTCAACGAACATGTCCGCGAACTACAACAATGGGATTAAAGGTTAACAGCATAGCTTAATCACAGTCTCAAATAATAAGAAATGGAATTCTCGTCAACTCGTATCATCTTATTACAACTTGCTTACTTCATCTACTAAACCACAACTTACCAAGATGGCTCTTCAATGTACAGACATCATGTCTATAAACAACATCCTCAACCGAGAACCCACACCTTCAGCCAGCCAACCCATACTTAGTAACACGTACTGGCCCGTCCTCAGAGACGCTCTCCTACAAGATCCATCCTCCTACAACAACCTGCATCTTGAATGCGGAATATGTCTTGAAAACATGACAGTATTCCAGCATGAACATACTTACGATCCAGAAATGTCTCATCTTTCGCATAGAGCTCGTATCTTTCCCTGTGGACACATGTTTGGTAGTAAGTGCGCCATGACAATGATCAACGACCTCGTCAGGAACCATCAACCCATAGCCTGTCCCATCTGCCGCGTCGATTTTTCTCTTCACATAGATTGTGGCCATGTCCACACTGGTATGCCCATGCCAACCACTGTCAAACAAATCTGGAGGTTTCCGCCTACACTCTCAGAAGGAGGCGTGGTGGCAAATAAATGTGGCGATTGCCAAGCCACAGAGATTATCATGGGCATCAACTATCTAGCGCCCACGCTTCTTTTCCCGTTTGAACTTGCAGAGGGAGATTCACTCTTTGTATCAGTCAGAACGAAGAGCCAAGTGTGGGATTTGAGGCCGACGGAGTTGGTAGAAGGGCATGTTTCGCATGACCTGCCGGTTAAAGGACCGCTGAAGAGGGTCTTTGATGAGATCAAAGCCAAACTGAAAGATAGTGCTATGAGATCTTGGTATTCTGCAGATTTGAGGAGCTTTGAGATCGCTATAAGGTTATGTTCTGAGGAACCTTGAGCTTTCTGTCAAAAGAGGAGGATTTTGTATGGGAAAGGGCATCAATAGGCTTGGGATGTAAGACCGTTGTATGGTGTGTATGGTGTTTGGGGATTTTATTTAGATACCGTATTAAGCAATGTCATTTTTGTCTACTTTTCCTTCACATTGATGGCTAAGTTAAGGTATCGCACATGGCATATCTCAACTGTCTCTCAGCCAACCTCGACGCCAAATATGAGCTGAAAAAGATGCTTAGACGACCAAAGAGCAATTGGTTCTGTAACTAACCAGCTACCCATGTCTATACTTGTACACTTCAAAAACGGTTCCGTTTATAACCGCCATTGAACTAACACCCGCATGCAACGATGCATCTCTCCCGTTTATTGACCATATAAAGTTTAGACCCTGAACCTGAACATCTGTTCCCCAGCATTAAACGATCGACTCCGCGTCTCAAAAGATCCAAAGGATTAGTATTTCATTCAAGGGGCGAGAACAGACTCGGGGCCTCCGCTTTCCGCTTTGAAGTTTTATGGGAATCATTAGGTAAAATGGACCGATTTTTGAGTAAGAGAATCCACTAAGTGTCATCGGTCTATTTTGTTCTCCAGCATCTTTATTTGGCTTCTCCAACTTAGAGAATATTATTCCTCAGTTGAATTCTATAGGATTTAATGAATTCTAGTAAATTTCTTAACAACATCTCTCTCTCGAATGAGAATAATGATAGACAACGTGTAGTAGTTGATGGCCAAGAAAAGTCTTCTAAGTCTTGCAAAAATAGTTCTCAGCTACTGACGTTAGCTGATTCGCTTGTTAGTGGAGCACTAATAAACTAACCAACTAAAAACCTCATAAAGAAGCTTTGCTTCTAGAAAGACGATGCGAATATCCACTTCGTACTCCATCCATGGATCGTGACATGACATGGACTGACAAACTTTTTCCTTCGCCTCTTCCCAGCTTTAAGACGAGGATCAAATCTGCTATGACAATGTCCGACGTCGGTCTAAAGGGGGGAGGAGTCACTCCATCATGTTGTTTGCCCTACAAAGATTGCATGGTCCCGCCTTGACTTGACTTTCGACCTTTACTTCCTTCACCCACTCAACTCAACTCTATCAGACAATCATCAGAGTCCGACTTGGAATTGAAACTGTCTGTGTGACAATGATAGACTGATTACACACGCCAAAATACAAAATGATCCCCACAACTACTACCTCGGTCGAAGCCGCCGCCAACAAGAACAAGACCAAGACAAAGGATACGCCTCAAGGACAAGATCCTCAAGACAACAATATCCTTTCAGATCCCATCGCTCGTGAAGACGATGACTCTACCAGCGAAAAGATGATCGGCGAAGTCACCGAGTTTGAGAAGCGCAAGATTCTCGATGGAAAGGCAAAGTTCAACCGTCTCGGCTGGAAGCGCCTCACCATCGTCCTCATCGTCCAGGCCGTCGCCCTCGGCTCGCTCTCTATTCCCGGCGCTTTTGCTACCCTCGGTATGGTGGCCGGCGTTATCTGCTCCGTCGGTATCGGTCTCATCGCCATTTACACCTCGTACATCGTCGGCCAGGTCAAGGTCAAGTACCCGCACGTCGAGCACTATCCGGCCGCCGGAGGTCTCATGTTTGGTCGTTGGGGAGCCGAAATCTTTGGCGCCATGGTCACCTTCCAGCTCCTCCTCCTCACAGCTTCACACTGCTTGACAGGAACCATCGCCTTTTCGACTCTGACTGAGAGTGACATGTGCAGTCTTATCTGGGGTGTCGTCTCTGCCATCATCCTTATTCTTCTCGCGGTACCTCCTAGTTTTGCCGAGGTGGCTATTCTGGGCTATATCGACTTTGCGTCCATCATCGCAGCTATCGGCATCACCATCATCGCCACAGGTATCAGGTCAAATGAATCACCTGAACCAGTCAATTGGTCTGCCTGGCCCAGGGAGGATGTCACTTTTGCGCAGGCCTTTATTGCGCTCTGCAACATCTTCTTCGCCTACAGCTTTTCCATCTCGCAGTTTAGCTTTATGGACGAGATGCATACGCCTACCGACTACATGAAGTCCATCTGGACGCTCGGCGGTTTAGAAATCATCATTTACACCCTCACTGGCGCTCTCATCTACTCCTTCGTTGGTGTAGATGTCAAGTCTCCAGCTCTCTTGTCTGCAGGCCATACAGTCGCAAAGGTTGCCTTTGGCGTCGCATTGCCCGTCATTTTCATTAGCGGCTCTATCAACACAACTGTTGCTGGACGTTACATCCACGGTCGAATCCACGAAAATTCCATCGCCAAGTACATCAACACTCCCAAGGGATGGATCTCTTGGTTGTTGATTATTAGCATCTTTACCTGGATCGGTTTCATCATTGCCGAAGCTATCCCTTTCTTCAGCGACTTGATCGCCATCACTTCCAGTCTTCTCAACTCTGGATTCACGCTGTACTGGCCTGCTGTTATGTGGTTCATGCTACTCAAGAAAGGCAAATGGTACAGCCGTGAGAATATCCTCCCGGCTATTGTCAACCTCATTATCTTCATTATGGGCCTCGTCTTTTTGGTTGCAGGAACTTACTCGGCGGTTGTCGATATTGTAAGTAAACTATCACACAAGATCTTCAAAACAAAGACTAACATTATTTGCAGATTGATCAGTACGATCGTGGAACTGTCAAGAATGCTTTCACATGTGCTCCTCTTGGCTAAGATGTCAGCAGGTTGGTTGACAGACTCCGAGTCAAGTCACCAAAGCGATGGGATACTCCATGTCACACATATGTCCATATTCCATATAATACAGCACAAAAACACCACCGTAGGGGCCATTCGTAAACGTAGACGTGACATGTACAGATTCAAGACCCAAGTAGTTGCTAAGTGATGAGTCCATGCTGATAAAGGATGGTTCTACTCTATCATATCTATTTACTTCAGTAGCATCAATATTACCTTACAGCTTGGCCTGTTCGAGCCTTGTCAACTTGCGCAATGGAGGACCACCTCGGCTACCATCACCCTGCTTCACCATGTCCTTCCCAGTCGGCGCTCTAAGCCTCCACTTGTGTCGAAGCTCTTCAGAAGCTTTGTTCTCGTAGCAATCAGCAATATATCGTCCTAAAACAGGAAGAAACTTGAACCCGCTGCATAATCTGTTAGTACATTTCTTCCTGTCATGATCAAGGTAAACTTACTGTCCGGCACCACCAGTAGCCATGAAGATTCCCTCGCGAGCAGGATGATGATCCACGATAAAGTCGCCCTCAGGCGTATCGGAATACCAGCAGAGACGCTGTCTCAGCCACTCATGGCTACCAATTTCTGGTACAAGCTGTTGTAGACCTTCACGGAGAGCCTTTTCAGCATCTTCGGGGAGATAATTCGCAGTTGCGTTGTTCTCATCTCTCTTTGGAGTTGACACTTTTCGAGATTCACCTAGAGGATCTTGGGCATCGAACTCTGTCGCCCATCCATAGCCATGGCGTGCGATCTTGAGAATATGCGTCTTTGGTGTAGGAGGAAAAACAAAAACTCCTGTGCTAAGGTTGATGATGACGGGCATGTTTGCGAGCTTCTCTGCTTCTTGGGGAGTTAGACGGATGAAGCCAACTGGTTGACCTGAGCCAGATGAAGCATGGCTGATAGGAACTAGTCTGTTTGACCATGCTCCTGTAGCCAAGATGACTTGTGCAGCTGTGATGGGTTCTCCTTCAGCGACGTTGACGCCAGTGACTTTACGTCCACTGTACCGCAATGACAAAACACGTCCTCTTGCACCTGTGATGAAGGAAACACCAGCAAGACTACACTCCATAGCCAATTGTCGTATACTCGACTCAGCATCAGCCCAACCACCAGTCTTGTTATAGTACGCCTTCAGGCCATCAAGCTTAGCCTGAACCGCAGGGAACGGCTTGCGGATATCGTGTGCATCCTCATACTCCTCCAGTGTATCTCCAAGGGACTTGTTGGCACTCTTGCTCTGCTCGGCAAAAGAGTTTCCTGCTTTGTCCGTGAGCATCACAAAGCCTGACTGGTGGAAGTGGTCAGAGTATTGACCCGTCCAACCGTCAAGGGCTTCGCGGGCCATTTTGCCATAGAAGGGATCAGCGTACTCCACGCGAATAACACGGGAGATGTCAACACTGCTTCCGTCTATGACGGGCGGGAGATAACGATCTAGGACTGTGACATTTTGATAGCCTCTGTTCTTGAGTTCGAGGGCGGTTGAGAGGCCAAAGACACCAGCTCCAACAATGACGATGGGCTCGTTCTTGGCTACTGGGTTTCTGGAGGTCATTTTAAAAAGATTATAGAATCAATACTATAAGTAAGTGTATAATAAGAGTGGAATATGAAAAGAGAACTTGAGTAAACGAAATATCTGGATTTATAGTAGACGACATGATCAAGGAGAGAACGGAAAAGTAATGTAAAACTCCGTGTTGAGAGCCATTGACCAATCGTGTTTCACGGTATCTCAACAGAGAGGGTACGGAGAATTACCACGATAGTTCCCTACTAAGCTTTGGAGTCACTAATAAACATATTATTCAAGAAACACTCTTACTAAATACTCAGATATGACTGAAAAAAGAAAAGAAATCTGTTTTACCAAGTCTTCTCTGTATAAGAACTTCAATGACCCCAATTCCATCTCCAACTCCAAGGTCACGTGTCGGGATACTTATCCTTGGTGGGCACGGAGTCAATTCCATCTCCCCCAATCCTCACCAAACAACTTACACGCCTTTCCCCAGTATCGACTAACCAATGTACATGTATACACTGTCATTCTAAAACCCATCGTTGAAGTGGTCATGTCATCTCATTCCGAATCTTCCGTGCGACGTGCTTGTGAGAGCTGTCGGTAAGTACCAATGGCATGGATCCCAAATCTAACGAAGTAGGATACTGACTTGATCGACGCAGACGCAAAAAGACAAAATGTACTGGTGAAAGACCTATATGTTCTTTCTGTGAGCGTTTGCAGCAGGACTGCGTCTACTTGCCGAGGAATAGAGAGACTGTTAAGAGAAAGAGGAGGACATCTAGAGCGTGAGTCAACTAATACCTCTTGTAAGCTGTACTGACAAAGACTCAGTGACCGAATTGTCAATTTCCGAGAGGATGCTGAAGGGATAAATGGGCTTCTCGGGTAAGAAGCACCAACATTTATTCTACCTATAACTGACTGACTTACATAAACAGACCGCATGCCGCCTCGTCAAGTACTGGCTCGGCATTGACACCCGACTCATTACCAAGACAGAGGAACAGGACAAATTCCACTATAGAAAGAACCTCAAGACGCATCAACAGGATAAACATTCACGAAGAACCCACAGCATCCTGGTAACTCCTCTTATCCTGACTACAGCGCTCTCTAATCATCAACAGGTCTTCTCTACCAGAAGTAAGCCCATCGTCAGCTTCAATTGACAATGCAGTACAAGAATACCGAAGACGGCTATACTTCCAACCACTACCTCTCTTCGATCCTCAAGGTCTAAGAGAACGCATCGAGAGATTTCCCATGTTTTTACAATGGATCTTTCTCGCACTTGCCCTTTCTAATCTTCCGTATGATGCGAGCAGCGCCAAGGAAGCTGACCTTATCCATTCGCATGCGAGAGCTGCGCGGGATATAGTATTAGAACTCGCTATGAGAGGAACAGCTCAGTTGGAAATCTCACAAGCGCTGTGTTTACTCGCTCTAGGCGATATACTTGGTACCCATCTTAGAAGCCTCATTCTACCAGCCATGATACTAATCGTCAACTCACAGAAGGAAGACCAGCGCTCGCGCTGATGACGATAGGAGCAGTCGGAAGACTTGAACTCGTCCGCGGAGCATGTTACTCCGACTCCCCCAGCGACTCCAGTCTCCGATGTTACTGGAGCGTCTTCATTCTAGAAAAAGGCTTCACACCTCGTTTCACACTTCTATCCCAAACACACTCCAAACCAGAATATCCTCGCAGCGCCCGTGAGCCTTCACCACCAGCATACATAGGCGATGAAGAGTACGCGCCAGACTTAGTCACCATCCGGGATGACCTAAGAACAGATCCTGGAATCACTTCACATGCTGTACGCGCGGTATCTTTCTGCGGAGACGTCATATCATATCTCCATGCTCTGCGTATAGGAAAGGCGGATAATCCTGCTGACACAAACTCCAACTTTTACCAATTGACCAATACACTTTATGATCTAGAGTCAAGGCTTGGACATATACATTTTGTTCGCAATGTGGGCTTTTCGGAAAGAACGTCAGAGGAGTTTGAGAGACATAGGGAATACTGGGCGCCTTGGTTATTGTTCCAGATAACGGCGCATGCGACGCAGGCGTTGTTGAATCACCCATTTATTCACCTTGTTACATTGCGACGAGCGAACCGACCATCGCAACCTCGGCTGTTTCTTCAGCAGACGGTTGATCAAGCCATGTTTCATTCAGCGTGGGTTACGAGGCTGGTTCAAACGTGTATGGATCGAGGATTAATGGTTTACGATCCGTTAATCGGGGATCTAGTAGCTGCGACAGCTACAATCCCGTGGTTATTCCAATACGCTCGTGATACAAAAGTCTCAGAAACATCAAAGGAAAACTATAGGAAATGCATCGATTTTCTAGAGAGTATGCCAGATCCTTCTCCAAGAAGTATACAAAAGGTCCATCAAACCACCCCTTCAAACTTCCAAGGCTAACAAATAACAGCGAGAACTTCTACATCAGTTGCAAAGTATGTCCAGTCAAGCTCACGATAACAACATGATAAGTTTCCAGCCTTCAAAGATCTGGCAGCTTATTGACTCGGATATAATGGACGCGGTAGCTCCACAGCCGACGATGGGGGAAGCGATGGGTAATCAGGCTGATGCGTCCAAGACGACTGTAAGTGTGCAGACGACTT
The DNA here is from genome assembly GCF_020744135.1 of Fusarium venenatum. Taxonomy (NCBI): domain Eukaryota; kingdom Fungi; phylum Ascomycota; class Sordariomycetes; order Hypocreales; family Nectriaceae; genus Fusarium; species Fusarium venenatum. The sequence continues at coordinate 535,573 of NW_027072131.1, forward strand.
TTGTGCATCCTGTTGGTGAGAGGAGGACGGAGCAGCGGCAGACTAATATGGCTGAGACTCTTGTGGGCGCGGGGGATTTATATGAAGGCTTGGAGCAGTATTCTTTGGATAGTATATTTTCGCAACCTATGTTTATTGACCATGCGTGGTTGCATGTATAGTCTAATATTACCATACAATCTCTACTGTCTCTGGCAATCATGTTTGGTATAAATTGTTTGTTGAACTTGTAGTTATCCTTAGATGGAACCTGTGTAGATCTCGCTGGTGACAGGTACTTTAGCAAGACATCAGCAGAGCCTCTAATCGGTGCCTTCTACACAGCACCACTCTTTCTAAAACACCATTAAACTACGCCCACCGCTGCACAAACTCATCCTTCTTAACACTCTTAGCCAAAGCCTTCTTATCAACAATCCCATCCACCTTCACCCTCAAACCCTCCACATCCTTCTCCAACGCAACAACCGACTCTTCAAACTCAGGATCAAGCATTTTGACCGGCCCAAACGGACTCTCCGCCAAGATGCTATCACGCAGCAATTGAATGGCCAACCTCGCATCATCAAGCCTTGACGTAACACTCGTCTCAAAGCTCTCCTGCGCACCACGCATCACATCCGTCGTCTTATCCGAGCGATCTCTAAAAGCCTTGCTCAGAGCAGATACCTGGTCTTGGATGGACGCATCCTCTGTGTCGGGTAGTGACAAAGAGAGGTCGCGCATAAGAGCTTCTATGGCGGGTTCGTCGAGCATGCCGGAGGAGCGACGTCTGTTTTTGCTGGTAGCGTCGCGACGGTTGCCGACTGTGCTGGCGCGCATGCGAATGGGTGATGGGTTCCGAATAGGCGATGCTGGCATGGCTGCTCGAAGAGACTTTTTCTTCTCCGGGGAGAGAGAGGCGGATGATTCGGCTTTGGCAGTGGCGATGATGGAGGATGCTGCTGCATTGTGGGACTTGAGGATTTCTACTCTCTCTGTGAGGAGTGTTATCTTGTCTACGAGATGATCCAGACATTCGTTGACCTGTACAACGTCAGTAATCCTGCCATGGGCATAGCGGTTATGATGGATAGGCATACATATGTCACTGCCACAGCTGAGCGGCGCAGACTTTGTCCGCTTTGAGCATCTGTTGACTTGAGAGCTGGTTCCAAATACTGTTGCTCAGCCGACATTTGCGCAACGGGTAGAATCTCAGAGTAAAGTGACTCGAGCTCTTCCTCAAGGGCCTTGACATCGTCTTGAGTAGCAGACTTAACATCTCCTGAGCGCTCTGCTTCTAGGATGGCTTCGAGATAGATCCTGTCTAGTCTTGTACGAAGGGTCTCGACAGTTGTCTTGATCAATCTGCAAAAGTTAGTGTTGATTCAACAGAGGTACGGAAATGAACATACCTCATACAAGTTTCCCGCAGCTTCTCAATCCTCTTTTCCTCCTCGGGATCCTGTTGATCAAGTTCCCAACCAAGTTTCTGAAGACTCAACAACAACTTATCATCAGATTGCAAAACACTGTCAACCGTTCTTTTCACATTAGATCGAGAGTTCTTAGCAATCTGCTCCAAATCTGCAACACGATATTCGAGACTCTGTGCCTCACCATCGACCTAAAACGGGATCAACACGATGACGAACAAAGAGAGGGGGCATGTGTTACCTCAAAAACCAGCTTCTTCAAGGCATGTTTTGTCTTGTCAAGACGCTCCTCTTCCAGATCCCTGCGCTCATGCTCCGCCTCATCACGTTTCTTTACCAAGCGCGCAAGAGCGTCTTGCTGCTGACGCAACGTCTCTGTCTGCTTAGTTATGGTCTCTGTAGACCGATTCAGCTCTTCTATGGCGGCACGAATATCATCTTCGTTCACCGCCTGAACTTCTCCCAAGTCATGCAGGTCAGCGAGCCGATCGACCTGTCCGCTTTTGTCAAGAGCAGTATACCTAGATGAATGTCAGAGACAAGAGTACACAAGAATAGGGTCACGACTCACAGTGCCAACTCATCACCCGTGAGGAGATGATCTGTCGCTAGATGCAGATTCGCCCACTCGACAAAGGTCGTGTCGGATAGGGCGCTGCGGATGTCGTCCTTTGTGGCGGGGATGCCGTGTGCGCGGGCAGCCTTGAGCAGCAGAGCTTCTGCGCGATCCCTGGGGTCGAGATCCATTTTGAGCCTGTGGAATAGCGAAGTGGCGTTTTCTCAGGTAACGTTGATGAAGGATTTAATGTTGTACAGCCAACGTCTCGGTTTGTAGATGTCTGTCGATGGGAGGCCTTACAATTGAGAGTGATGTCAAACCAAAACTAATTGGACTTGATAATAAATATTTGCAGACAACTCAGTGAGACGGTGTACTAAAGAGCCTCAAAGCTGTATCTCCAGTGTTCAAGATTGACATACGCAGAAAATACAACGGGTATCAGGAGAAAGAAAATAATGAGTAAGTCTGGGTGTCGTCAATTATTCGGTGTAAAAGCTGCAGTGTGTCGTGTCACGAAGCTTGTATCTCTTCAAGAAGATGTTGGAGATAACCTCACATTTCAATTGTTGAAACAAAACAAATTGACGCTGATCAAGACGTCGGCTGAAGATCCGAGACATTGGGCGGTCAAACCTGGACTACCCCTGTATTTTCTCTTTCAGGGGATAGCACAGCCTGAAGGACGATCATTTTCAGTGGGGTCACAGCACAAACACAACGCACACAACATGTAACATCTACAGCACATCTTGCATTGGTAAGGATCTTGTATTTTGGTACTATTGAGTTGATGATGACTAGAATAGATCGTAACGGTTGTGCATTCCTTCTTGCATCAGTCAATGCAGGGGACAAATGTGCAGCTGTGTTATACAGAAGGTGTCTAGGAGATGATGATGTTTATATAAATAAATATTCACTTTGCTCTCATAATCTAAAAGAACATTGTCATCATAAGAGAGAAAAGACACGTTTGACAAACAAATCTACTTCATATCTCATACACCTCTCATCGTTTGACAAGTCGTCCCACATCGTCCATGTCGTGACCCAGGGGACGTCACCATCACAACTCCTACAAACGGTCATACAACTCTCATATCACATATCATATCTCTGTAATATAAGTCTACAGCCCTTTTCTGTACATCAAACCCCACGGGGAATTAAGTCGTGTCTCGACCCGTATGACGTCCCCATGTCAAACAAACCCACCTCGTACCATTAAAAAGTAAAGAAAATAGCCCTCCTTCAAACAGACATCTACAAAGTCTCGACACGGGTGGATTTTCCCTTTCAAAGACCCGATCCCGTTCTTCCCGAGCAAACGTTACAAATAACAAACTGATTAATCTATCCGTAGGTACATCCTGTCCCCCCCCCCCCCCCCCCCCATTTAGTCTAGATTCGTGGGATTCTCTTCGGGTTCCTACATTATCTTGTTCCAAAAGGAGATATGCCCACATTGATGGACATACTAGTCCAAACGGCTGTAAAATAAACCTGAAATCAAATGTTTGGGTACCCGGAATATGGTACCATTCACTGTAATGAAGTACTGCCAGTGCCAAACCTCTGCCCGAAGCTATCCACAACGGTCCCTGCCACTGCCAAACCTTTCCTTTCATTCTCCTACTCCTATCCCATATACCTTTTTCGAGTCCTCTCGGATCCTTTTTAATCATCCTTCACCCTTCCGCAAATTTGGTTGCGAAAGGGTGTATCTAAACGTCCAACCACCTCCTTCTTCTCCTCCAACCTTTCTTGCTTCTGGGCTGTGTACTATCACCAAGTCACACCATGTCCACCTTAAGAAACAACATTTCTAAAATCCTCCGCTGTCTCAGTCCCTCAAATGAAGCCGACACCTCGAGGTCAGAGGTCCATTTGACCAAAACACTGTTTCAATCCATCCGAGACATGTCGCTATCAAAGATTTGGAAGAAGCGACTCAACTTCCTCGCCGGCAATGTGCTCGAGTTTGGCTGGGTCGTTGTGATTTATCTCATGAGTGAGCTTATCATTTGGGGCTTGAGTAGGGCGCTGGCGCCTATACATCTCGAGTTCTTTTCTTCCATTTTTGGCATGATTTTGACCTTTTGCTGTATGTCTTTCGCCTATTTGTGCTTCAGTGGTGTTGATGATGTCTACCAAAGACACATAAAGTCAAAGGTAAAGAGCCTGGCTACCTCCGACAATCAACACTGACCGTCATCGCAGGTAGACTTCATCAACGTCCATTTGGGCTTGGGTTTTCCTATCCCTCTGGTAATGCTCAACCAGAGCGATATCCTCGGTGGTCTCGACATTGCCTGCATCATTGGCAACTTTGGTGCGTACGGATGCGAAAAGATGCCGAACAATATACTGACTCCCTTCTAGTAGTGACAAATCTTGCTTCGTGGGTCATGGTCTTTGCTCTATCACTCCTCACCATGACCTTCGCAGTAAGATGGACCCAGGTTCCAGACGACTTCTGCCTCCCTCAGACTCACACAGAAGTCCCGCCCAGGATCGAAAACAGTTGGCTCTCCGACTCGACTCTGGATCAATTGCCTCAACCCATCTTGGGTTGTCGCGAAAAGACGAACCAACCAGCACCCGACCGAGACACTGCCCCTTCCACCACAGCCAGTCAACGATCATCCATCGCTCTCAAGGATCCCATCGATGCTTCCCGAGTGTGGCACCTCTGGACATCCAACTTCCCTTTACTCGCCTCATTCATTGGCATCTTCATCGTCGGCGCACCAATCGCCGCTGCTGCCAACGAAGACCGCATTCTCGATGGGTGTGTATTGTGGTTCATATGGGCACTCACCCTACGCCTCCAACGAGAAGTCAGAACCGCCAAGATAGGCGCCAACATGCCCAAGCTCAAGAACGCGACCGTCACGCTTATGAATCCTGTTCTGTTCACGACTCTTTTGATGACGGCATATACCCGGGCCAAGGCTGGAGCATATGGCTTCCACAGTCTGTCCAAGGTGCTGGAGGACTTTAGCAGTGGCACTCCGCTTTACGTCCTCTGGACTTCGGTGGCAACAGGAACACCTCTTTCGGATGACCGAACTCCGTGGTTTGGTGCTGGTGATGCTGCGCTTTCGATCCTCGAGTGTGGTATCTTGATATGGGGTTTCAAATTGTATGAGTGTCAGCGTCAGCTATTCAGTCTAGCTGGACTGCTAACGGTGTTACTTGCGACAGCCGCCGCAGCCGGCAATGTCTTTGTTTCTGTTCTCTCAGGAAGCTTGATAGGTTTAGAGCCGTCTGAAGCGCTATCATTCGCCGCACGAAGCACAACATTGGCACTCGCCAAGCCAGCCATGGCAGCATTGGGCGGAAACCTCGGTGCCAATGCCGCCCTCGTAGTGAGCAACGGGATCCTGGGTCAACTTTGTTACCCCTTCGTACTGGACAAGTTGGGTGTCAAACGAGAAAACAACCTCAGATCCGAAAATAGCATTTCTGAGTCAGACGGCAGAAGCTCGCGCTTAAGCCTCAAACCCCTGCTAAAGACAGCTCAGCAAGATTTAGCAAGCGGCGACGACCCCTTCACCATCTCCGCAGGCATCGCCGTCGGTATCAATGGCGCAGCCATGGGCGTATCATATCTGTATGAAACAAAAAGTCGCGCTGCTCCATATGCTGCTCTCGCAATGACGGTATCCGGTGTCATGACGGTGGTTTTCACAACGGTAGAACCCTTCAAGGGAGCCGTTTTGGACTTGGCCAGACAATAAGGAAAGACGTCGATAGATTCAGGATAGACGTTTGACGCACGTTGAATATGCCTGTTTGTTTAGAGTTATATACTTGCTTAGGAAGACGGATGGAAGGGCGAAAAAAAGGAGCAAGCCAGTTGTGGATGGGTACTGTAGAAATTTAGATCTAGGCAGAGTAATGTAAAAAGAGACAAGACTTGATAATACACAACCTCACTGAAGTTCATAATATGCGTCACGGGTTTAAAAAGTCTGCGACAGACAACGGGCGAGGGACGATAACGATGCGCTCTGCTTGGTCAATTTACAACGTTTGATAATTTATATACTTTTTTTTCCAATTATTCCAAACTGTGAAACAGGTCAGTAATAAGTTCTAGGTTCATTTTAAGAAAAGACTTACCGCTCAATCAAGTGCAGACCACTGGCTGTCTCGACAATCTCGCTCATGTTGCCTGGAGAAAGACCAAAAGAAGCATCTTCAAACTCCTTCTGCATATCTCCCCTGCCAAAGTATCCCAAATCCCCACGCTTGCGAGCTGAGGAGCAGTCGGACTCGGTGAGAGCAAGCTCGCCAAGGCTGACACTTCCAGACTTGATCTTTTGCTCGTGCTCCTTGATGATCTCGAAAGCCTCCTCCTTGGAGCGAGTAATCTCGGCCTGTTGCGATTAAATTAGTCAGCTGTTGAAGGGCCACTGGTGTATCGTGCTACCTACCTCTCTCCAGCTGCTGGGCCGTCGGCTGTCGCGATGCTTGACGAGAAGATGGGCAGCGCGAATTTTGCCCTCGGGGACACCGGGAACTGCACCAGGACGCGAACCAGCGCTATGGTTCGTGGCCATGTAGTGCTTGAGCTTCTCGGTGTCGGTGCCGGAGGGGGGTTCCCATCGCGACAGCTTCTCGGCCGAGTTGAAGTAGTAGGGGAGGTTCTTGGAGTTGGAGTGTCGGACCTCCCAGCCAGCAGGAAGACCGGTGTCAGCCTGCGCAGATGTCAGTAAGTTGTACCGAGGAAGTTGAGGCCATCCATGGAAGCCAATGGAATTGGGCAAAGGGAGCTTGGTGTTGGCATCTTACCATTATGTCGGTGTTGGCTTGTTAGTGGGTATAAGAAGAGTTTGAAGGGAGCTGGGTACAGCGTTGTAGATGTGGTATGTATGGTCAAATCGTCGTCTTGAGTGAAAGAAAAAGTAGGTATGTTGGTAAAGTAAGCTGGAGCTGATGGAGCTGGGCCCCTGGGTTATGGAACTACTGGAACAATGACGTGCCGTCCATCCCGCAGAAACAGAAATGGAAGCCCCCCGCTCACCTTAGCAACGCCGCATGGCAACCAGCGCGCGGGGTTTGACGCGGGGTGTCCATGTCTATTCACTGATAGGTTCAAAGGCAATTACCCTGCAGCGATACTCCCCTTGAACCAAGACGCCTTTTCATCTCGTAACGAGGGATAAAATCCAACTTGGTTAATATCATATGAATAAGTTTGGATTTGGCCCAATAAAGAGACTTGCTTTCAATTTGGGGGTCATGGGGCTGATTGTAGTGGATGCGCAAACAAGGGGTTTCGTTGTCACCAGACTCGTAGTACTGTTACGAGCTGAAGTTTCTTTTCCCTTTACTTCCGGGTACTAAAAATACAGAGTCTCGTAAGCTGGGTTTGAACTTAGACGTGTGTTTAGGTATTCTATCGTGTAGTGTCCATCTCAACTCGTAGATAATCTCTAGCTGTCAACCTCAGGTCTATGCTTCAATCAATGAACAAAATCTGATCAACATCCCCAGCCCATCAAATCCCCTTGCCCTACCTGATATGCAGTAGGGACGTGTACATACATGCTGTACGTCGACATCCAGTCAATCCGGAATGATATGCAGGCCTGTCACTCTCCCTCTAGCCCTGAACCTTGTCCAGAAGTTAAAAAGCTACGTGGTGCGGCCCTGATTTTAATAGCTAGCCAATAGGTAGTACCCAAGAAAAAAGGCTCTAGTTTTATGGGATTCTATCTGTGCGTGGAAATGGAAGCAGGTTGTAAGTAAATGCGATGAGAGCTTAGATCACAAAGACTAGAGCGGTGAAAGGCTTGAAATTATTTTGAGAGGTTTCTTCCAATGATTCGATTTATTGGATTTTGTGACAGAAATGGCTTGCTTGACGCCGCTATGCTATAGGGCCAACTTACACCTTGATCAGCTCTCATCGTAAGCGTTGGAGTAAAGCATCGGGTATCGTATTCCCGTCAAAACAGCACAGCCGAATTGACTTCGACCTACAAAATGATTGTTGCAAAATAAAGTGCGTGGCGCAAATAATTCCTCGCATTGAAACACTTTAACTCGAGTCTCGACTCACACCGTAAGCATAAGCTCGCTCGATGCTGAGACAAAACAGGACTGAGATGTGCTATCGTGTAAGTGGATTACTGAGAAACATGGAAGTGGGCTGTTATTTAGCTGGACAAACACCGCTCTAGTGACGTATAAACTTGAGGCTCAAGTTTTTTAATATTTCCGCCCAAGGTTACCGAGATCTGATGGTCTAAGCAGCTTTTGTCGGGATTGAGTATTGTTAGTCGTGATTAACTTGGACCTTGGTGCTTGTCCATCCTCACTACGAAACATACTATGATGGGTACGTACTCATACACGTGGACACGTCTGAGGCCTTTTCTGTTGATCGTGTCTCAAATACCGTCTTGGTGCGATCGCGATGGTCTCGTGGACCTCTTCGAGACCTTCATGTGCCCTTTAGTGATCATTTGTCCCGCGCCTACATCGTTTGATGTGGCAGGAAAGCGTGTTCCTGCATCCGCCTTTACGTTGACTGATCAATCACTAAGTAGTATTTGGATGCGTGTCTCTTGCGTGCATATAGTCCCTATCGTGACAGATGTTACATTGTGCCTGATTAACGCACAAGTGATGATGTGAACATCCCCTGTTTGTCCAGCCTTGTGTTTTTAACGTACAAACCTAGACCTGGTAAGCATCGGCGAATATTCAGCCATGAAAGTTAACCAATGAGAAAGTCAACACGGTGTATATTCACGCCTTGTCGAATATCTTCTGGCTGCCTCTAGATGAAATGCTCCCAAGGCATCACCGCTTCATACCTAATCAAGAATTATCGACTCGTTCAAGCCGTGAGTCACCACAAATAAACCCTGTCAAAGGACAAAGTCCCCAGTGTTTTTGCCTTGCCACCTGCATATCAGACAGTGAGATAGAGGGAATGGGAGTAAGCCATAGCAAGGCGCTGCAAAAGAAATCAGATTTTTGTCTGCCCGCCCACGTGTGACCGCCCACACGAGGCCACGGAGGGATGAAACTAACTGACTGTAAGCCTGGAATTAACGTTTGTGCCTTGGTTTTGTTCAAGAGTCATTCGCTACCCATCCCTTACAAAACCCGATCACCTAGCCGCCCAACCTTGTAGCTTTGTTCTGTCTTCTCTTGTTCTATAATTTAGACTCGAATTATCTTTCTGTACTTGACAATAGTCAACTCTCAAACAATCCTCACAAGCCTTGACAACTATTTACTTCAAAATATTCTGGTTGTTTTGTCTACCCAACTCAACTCAGCCCAACCACACAAAAGCCAAAAACCAGGCAGTCAACTCAAATTCAGTACCCGAAAGGAAAAGTGGAGCAAGGGAATCAATCCCATAGCGAGCCCCTCCCACTCATTCTAGACCTCTATTTTATTAGCACGCTGCCTTCCATCAACTCTCCCTTTCTTCTTCCTCTTACATCAACATTTCGACATCTGCTTTGGAGCGACAAACCCGATTCGTTTTTAATCACGGCTTGAAGATACAAAGCATTTCAACTTTTGCATTTGCTCTTTGCATTTACATCAAGCAAACAATCATTCCGTTCATACTCGAACCACTACACAACAACGCGACCGATACAATGGCGACTCCCCAGTCCATCACCTCTTACGAGGCTGCCGACAGCGACAAGAAGCTCGAGCAGATTACTTTCCGATTCTGCTCCGAATGCTCCAACATGTTGTACCCCAAGGAGGATCAGGATGCTCACAAGCTCCAGTTTACCTGCCGAACCTGCCAGTACACCGAGGACGCCAAGTCTACCTGCGTCTTCCGCAACAACCTCAACACCTCGGCTGGTGAGACCGCCGGTGTCACCCAGGATGTTGGCTCCGATCCGACGGTTAGTGACCTTCCACCTGTTCTCTGCCACGGTTGTGGTGGAGTCATTTACTGTACCTCTTGCGGCAAGCCCGATTGCCATATGGTTGCCTCTTTGAACAAGATCAGTCAGCCCATCACGGGCATGTGCCAGTTCACCTTGCCATGGGAGGACCCTTTTACTGCCTACGATGAGGAGATGATGGACGAGGACTCTGATGACGCCAAGACAGAGTCTGATGACTTCTTCTCCGACGTGAGCGAAGAGTTTCTTGACGAGATCTCCATGATGTCCGACTCATGAGTTTCGTCTTTCAACACGAACTTTACACCTACATCACGACGACCATGAATATGACGACATTATTGGCACGAACATTATTACTTTTGGGCTGGCTGGCACATGCTCGGGCTTTGGTGTTATACACCGGCGGTAAAACAGACCGACCGTGACATGTCAAAGTTTAAGAGTTGGAAACAGCAGTTGGAGCACTGGGTGGCTCGCGTTTTCTTTGGAACCCGCTTGTCATCGCTTAAAGACTGCTGGCTGACTTTATTTTTCTTTTGCGCGCTGCAGCTCCCGCGATCTACAAAGACCTGCCCTAGTTGCCAGCACACCGAAGCTGTCTTCTTCCAGTCTCAGCAGCGAAGCGCTGAAACCGGCATGGTAAGTTGTTCATGGTCAGTGTGCCAATCACCTCGATACTAACAAGGTCCAGAAACTGTTCTACGTCTGCTGCGAATGCGGTCACATTTTCACTTGAGCGAGACCTTGTATCGATACCCAGGCACCGACACGTCGCTGTGCAAGATGTTCGCATTATCATTTGTATTTGGCAAGGCGTTTACAAAAGGTTATGACAAGGTTTCTGTCATGGGCGCTGGGACTTTTTAGAAGGAAATGGAACCTGTATTTTAAACATGATCCTGTATTAACTGCAAATGGCAGTATATGAGCTTGGAGGAAGAAATTGAATCACAACCAGCTGCAATTTGTAGTCTTGGTTTTAATAATTTTGATGACCCATATTATGTGATGTATTGTGTGAACATGTTGTGAAATGTCAAGAGCTGAAAGGTGTTTTTATTCTCGCATCAACGCCTCGCATATGCCCGAGTATAGTATTCATAATTGTACAGTATTCCACTCGTACACGGCTGTTGTCAGCCAACCTCACTCCCGTAGTCTATCCTGTTTCTTTTATAAATCATCACCCCTCGCTCCCCCAACTTTGTGTCGTAATTTCTTTATGCCTGCATAGGAGCCATGGACAAGATCTTGCTCCACTTCTTGCGCTTCAGCTCTGCGCCAACAGCGCCGTTGATACGTGATCCGACGGGGTCACCAGACTTGTTCAACAAAACACAAGCATTGTCGTCGAACTTGACGACTGATCCGTCGGGGCGCTGTGTAGGGTATCGGGTTCGGACGACGACGGCGTGACGAATGTCACCTCGCTTGACCTTGTTGGCGGCAGACATACCAGCCATACCACCGGAGGAGCTACCACGCTGCTCCTGGACGACGACGACGAGACGGTCACCTGAGTAGAGTTAGTCATCGGTCGAATAACTTCGATAATCGTTCGAATCGTAGGTGCCATCGTGGGTTGGAGGTTATCGTACCGATTCGGGCATGTCGCTTTTGGCCAACGACCAAGACGCATTCAACAAGGGCAGCGCCCGAGTTGTCGATGCAGTTAAGCATTGTCTACATAGTCAGTATAATTAGACAGACGTATTTGGAGGGAAAGCACCTTTAATTGAATCATCTTGACTGTGTATCCGCACGCGGAGGATCGATAGCTCTACTCTCACCACGGTTCAACCCGGGATATCGTCAACTTGCCCAACTGAACTTTTCGACTAGCATCACGTGCACACAGCCACAGCTGAGATCCAGCCACACATGAATTAAACACTCGTTTAAACACCGCCCCACCCGTCGCCTGGCCAATGCCCCCAAACCGGACTTGATCAGGGAAGACTGAACAAACCAACCCCTAACCTACAAGGCCGGCAAGACACTAACATGTCATTCCACCTTGAACATCTCTTCCCTCCTTCAAGTCCGATTCCTTGAGAGGTTTATATGCTATATCGCTGTTCCCTCACCAAACTCTGAGCATAATTTGCCTTTATATCATTCTTTATCGAAGAAACTTCAATCTCCACTGCCCTTGCTTAGGCTATGACGTTGCGGCACGAATAAACTCAACTAGAACAACATTCATTGAGATCCTCTTCTCTCTTTCACCTCTGGCATTTGTGCTTGACAGAAGCTGAAAAGCAACGATCGTGGCTCCGACAAGGCTGTAATTCAGTGAACCAACGATCGACATCTCCGCTCTTTTCTCGCTCGGACTTTTAGTCTCTTGAGGGACACGTACGCTCCTTTATCCAACAGCAGTTTTAGCAACACGAGTCTCTTGACAGAGACTCTGAGTTTGGCAAGATGCCTCCTTCACAGACTGCGGCAAACAAGAAGCCGCGCATGACACTGGCTCAAGTGTCAGCATATGATGACATTCTCACTGACGCCCTGGTTGATCATGTGAGTGGTTTACGATTGAGTATCCTATGAAAAGGAAATGCGACTCTAACACAGCCAGGTCTTTTATTGGACAACAGTTCCCAAGAACCGCACATCTTATCACCCCTCGCGAGGTGTAAAGGAGGAAGAAATTGGCAAGATTCTTCAGGAAGAGGTGGTTCTGAAGAAGGATTTGGACAGTGCCGAGAAGCGATTATTGACAACAAACGGACTCAAAAGATTTCACAATGCATTGAAAACCGACAAGGAGAAGGACGATTTCCGAAAACATCTCAGACGTTATGTACAGATTTATCTACCGGATTGTCCCTGGGAGGTCAGCTCAACAAACCGATACACGATTGTCAGCCACGAGGCAGCCGTGACAGCCAGACGAGCCATACGGCGCAACGAAGCCATCAAGTATTTGTCAGGTGTACAGGTCGTCATTACACCAGAGGAGGAGAGGGCAATCTCGTCTCAGAAGAAGGATTTCAGCATTGTCGTTAGTTCACGAAGCAAGTGCACAAGCCTTTTCATGGGACCTGCTCGATTTGCGAATCACGATTGCGACGCAAACGCCAAACTTATGAGGACGAGCCATGCAGGAATCGAGATTATTGCAACGAGGGCGATTGAAGCAGGAGAGGAAATCACAGTCACGTACGGAGATAACTACTTTGGCGAGAACAACTGTGAGTGTCTGTGCAAGACATGCGAGGACCTGTTGAGGAATGCATGGGAGCCACAAGAGGGGACAGTGCCAGTTCGAACAGGCATTGAGCAGAGCCAGCCAGACGGTTACTCACTTCGACGACGACGAAGAGATGACAGTATCTCTGGCTCTTCACGAACACCATCAGTCACCCCCGATATGCGACCACGGATTACGAAAGCTAATTCGAGAGGATCACTACTGGCTCGAGATTCATCATCTATTAGATCTCCATCCGTCGAACAATCCAGTCGCAAGCGAACACACGATATTCTGGCTACACCACCCAAGACACCAGCGAAGCGACAAAAGCTTGGGGTCCAGCCGATAGTCTCGGATTCTTCGTCGCGCGGTACATCTGTCACGGCTAGTGAATCAAGTGGAGCTGTCGAGACAGATGTTACTTCGCCTGAGAAGGAGACTCCAGAGCCTATGCAGACACCATTGAAGGGCGTATCAAAGCAGAACAGTGAACAAAGCAGGATCGCACCCGTCTCACCACAGAGCACAGAGGGTTCGCGATCACCACATCAGAAGAATGGGGCTACGTCGAGCAATCGAAGCAGTTTGGATACTATGTCTATTCAAGCTATTTTGAACGATCCACTAGAGTCTGAGATGGAAACGGAACCTGAGTCCAAGAAGATGGAGGAAGCAACGGTGGTACCTCCACCAGTTGAACCAGTTGCGCCAATTGCAACCAGCATTGAAGCAGTTGAAGAGGGCCAAGCGGCTGATGAGGAACAGCCAAAGCGAAAGAAGGCACAACGTCGTGTTTACAAGGAAGACACACCCCCAGCTCGAGTGCGAACACCGGGCGATTACCTCCTTACACCACTACTTTTATCAGAACCCGAGATGGCTTGGATTCAGTGCACCATCTGCGACGGTTACTTTGTACAACAAAACGCATACTTTACACGAGCTTCATGTCCTCGCTGCGAACGACACTCAAAGCTTTACGGATACATCTGGCCAAAGACGGACAAAGCCGGACCTAATGACAAGGAGGAGCGAATCTTGGATCATCGCACAATTCATCGATTCTTAGATCCTGATGATGAGCGAAGGATAAGAAATCGCAAGAGTTTTGGAGTCCTTAAAGCGAATACGGAAGAGGCTGAGGATCTTGAACGAGGACGAAAGCGACACAGCACAGTTGGCTTAATTGGAAGGATTGCTCCAGCGACAGAACAAGACTCGGGCCACCGAAGGAGTGGAAGGCTACGAAGAGTTAACAGCAGGTTGCTTGACCCGTGATCTCATGGTTGGATCGTACATATATGCATTTTTTTGTTTTTGAGGGAGCGGGATTTGTCATTTGTATATTTTCAACAAAGCGAGATCAGGTTGGTTACACCATCTCTTGGTCTACTACTACCTACCTAGTATAGATAATCGACCCACAATCTGGGCAACGTTATTTATTATAAATGCTTCAACGTTAAACAATTGTCCACTCAAATGTCAGACCGAATAATAAAGCCGAAAATTAATGCACGTTTCCCAGGACATATCACCTTGACGATTTTTCATAGTCGAGATTGATAATCACAACGTCATTGGCCCATCATGTTTCAGTGAAGTTATATAAACTGGCATTCCCGTGGAGCTTCATCGAATGTGATATCTCAATCTCAACAACGACAATCTCAACATGGCTGCCTATTTCACCAACCGAATTGTTCACCCTCATCACGGCATTCCCGTTTCGAGGCCTGAAACTCCTGCACCTGCAAAGACGGAAAAGTGCAGCCATCCCATCCCCAACGTGGCAGCCAAGGGCGTTCCCTTTTTCACCCCAGAACAAGATCCCCCTGCTGGTCTGGCCATTAAACCCGAGGATGGAAGACCCGTGCCCAAGTTATTCCAACCTCTCAAGATCCGAGGCGTTACGATGCAGAACAGGATCTGGGTGAGTCCCATGTGCCAGTACTCTTGTCATGAGGGTTTTATGACACCCTGGCATATTACCCATTACGGAGGCATGGCTCAGCGTGGTGTAAGTGGCGTTTCCACAAATAACAAAAACGGTAACTGACATAAATAGCCTGGACTCATGATGGTTGAAGCCACTGCTGTGCAAGCTAATGGCCGTATCACACCTGAGTAAGTTTTTAACAGACTTTCGTATTGTGTGGAAACTTACAGATCAAGGGATGCTGGAATTTGGCTAGACGCCCACGTCGACACTCTCCGTAAGAACGTCGACTTTGCACACAGCCAAAACACCAACATCGCTATTCAACTCGCCCACGCAGGCCGAAAAGCAAGCTGTGTAGCCCCATGGCTCAGCGCCGGCGCCACAGCGACAGAGGAAGTCAACGGCTGGCCCGACGATGTCGTAGGACCCAGCAATGAACCTTTCAACGAGCATCATCCTACGCCTCGAAGCATGACTATCCAGGAGATCAACCAACTCAAGAAGGATTTCGTCAAAGCTGCCAACCGCGCCGTTACTGCTGGCTTCGATGTGATTGAGCTTCATTTCGCGCATGGGTATCTCGTCAGCTCATTCTTGACGCCAAGCGTTAACAAGAGAACTGATCAGTACGGCGGAAGCTTTGAGAACAGAACTCGTCTTGCGCTTGAACTTGTGGAAGAAGTTCGCGCTGTTATCCCAGAGACTATGCCTCTGTTTGTACGCTTCAGCGCTACGGATTGGCTCGATACTAACCCTGAGTACAACGGCGAGAGCTGGACCGTCGATCAAGCTGCTAAACTAACTCAACTCTTTGCTGAGCGCGGCGTCGATGTGATTGATGTATCAAGCGGCGGTAACCACCCCATGCAGAAAGTAAAGGGTGGACCAGGTTATCAGGCCGGTTTCGCCAAGTACATCAAGAAGGAAGTAGGCGACAAGATTCTCGTCAGTACCGTTGGCAGTATCAAGACAGGAACCCAAGCCGAGGAGCTTATTTCTGGTGGTAAAGACGAAAATGATGTACCAGTCGATCTCGTCGCTGCAGGACGAATGTTCCAAAAGAACCCTGGTCTTGTGTGGGCTTGGGCGGATGATTTGGATATAGAGATTCAGCTTGCGCATCAGATTGGGTGGGGATTTGGAGGGAGGGCGGCGAAGAAGGGTGGTCATGTCAAGATGAGTATTCCTGAATAGAAATAGAAATAGAATTGAATGGTTGGTATAGAGATCAAATTGTATGCATGCGAATGGGACGAATAGGAATGCAGTGATGTTTGGGATATGTCCTGTTTTGGTAATTCATCCTGTGAGTAGTCTGGGCAGAGATGAGTACATTTGAATTCATGCTTGATGTCAATGTGTTTGTCCGTACAGCACTGTTTTGATAGCTTAAACATATCCTCCCAGCGCATCCATGCTCAGATATTGTCAGCTATTTCTTCTCCGTCCATTGCTTTTCCAATCCCCGCCCTTCCTCCACTCGTTTCTCAATGATGAGAGGTTTCTTCTCATCTACCTATATCCCAACATAAGTACACACTCACTTCTGTCTTCATCACTCAGCTTACTTGAATCTGAAGATCAGTTGGTTCCGTAAGAGCTCTGTTGATTGTGTCGTAGACATCATTCTTCCACTCCGTCACTTGGGCCCCAAGGCCGATGTAAAGTGTATAGGCGGGATGCATTGTAGTTTAGTATGATGAGCTTGAGTAACGACTTGAGAGGAAGGAATGAGTTTTTATTACAATTTGACACATCATCATGTCAGCGTCAGCGGTTGATCTCATGTAAGCACCCTATCTATTCTAGCTGGTTGACTGAGCTGACGGGTTCCAGCCAAGATGTGTGAGATGGTTGGTCTTGGGTGTAAGACTGAGTAGCCAATGGGAGGGTGAGAGGGTTGGTACAGCAGATGTCGCATGCGCATTTATTAATTACCTGTACAAAAGTGGCTTATCATGGGAATTGCTTTGTCGATGCCATGCAGGTAGGCTCATGGAATGCAGTGGCTGCATATAGGCAGAGTAAACCGAGGATTCCGGGGCTGTATATACAAGACCCCTGCATGTCAATACTCTCCTAATGTTTATGTAAATTGCCCAACCCTTATTATGTTTTTCTTCACCGTCTCTACTGAGAATAAACAAAAATTAATCGGTGAGTGTCATGCAATAAGTTCCTGACCAGCCAACATAACATAACATCCATATCTCAGTTGTTCGTTCTTGGACAAAACATTTACATATCAGCATTTTAAATTATACAATAAAGTCCTACATTCAATTGATACAAGCCTTGTAGTTAAATATAATGTCTATATAAGTGTTGGTTATCTTCATTCGCATGAATAATGGCATCAATAGATAAGACAACCCAACCTCCAGGGTAAGGTCACTGCCAAGACACGGGGAAACAGCCCTGAAATCTAGACCAGGCAAAGATAAGCAATGCCTCGGGTTCCTGGCAGGGCAACCAAGCTAAGCTGCAGTAGCTCAAGATCATCACGTCACAAGCACTGGAGCTTGTATCACCTGCCCTGGCGGACCTGAATGAAACCCTTCTTCTACCTCACCGTTTCATCCATCTTCTTCTTCTTCTTCCTTCATCATCACAACAACTAACAAAATGACAACAAAGGGTCTCTGTCTGGTCGCTGCTACGGCCGCTCTGTCGGGCGTCTCAGCTCTTCAGATCCCTCTCAACATCCAAGTTCCAAAGCTCTCATGGGGTCCCTTTAGCGACGATCTTCCTCTGGTTGACACCAAGGAGTTGCAGAAGAGCATCAAGCCTGAGAATCTCGAGGCGCGAGCGAAGGATCTGTACGAGATTGCTAAGAATGGAGAGGAAGAGTATGGTCATCCTACTCGCGTCATCGGTAGCGAAGGTAAGTTATCGCCGACATCGGCATTGTCGCAATTGACTGACTGACTGGTGACTAGGCCATCTCGGAACGCTGTCGTACATTCACGCTGAATTGGCCAAGCTAGGTGGCTACTACTCCGTCTCGAACCAGCAATTCCCTGCCGTTTCGGGCAATGTCTTTGAATCGCGACTCGTTCTCGGCAATGACGTTCCCAAGGAGGCTGCCCCCATGGGTCTGACTCCTCCTACAAAGAACAAGGAGCCTGTCTACGGAAAGCTTGTTCTTGTAGACAATGAAGGATGCGACGAGTCCGATTATCCCAAATCCGTCGAGGGAAACATTGCCCTGATTCTCCGTGGAACTTGTCCCTTCGGAACAAAGTCTGGCAACGCTGGCAAGGCGGGTGCTGTCGCGGCTGTTGTGTACAACTACGAGAAGGGTGATGTTCACGGAACTCTGGGAACTCCTTCTCCTGATCACATTGCTACTTTTGGTCTTGGTGGTGATGAGGGCAAGGCTGTTGTCAAGAAGATCAAGGATGGCGAGGAGGTCGACAGTATTGCATACATCGATGCCGAGGTCAAGACCATTTCTACTACCAACATCATTGCCCAGACCCGGGGTGGTGACCCCGAGAACTGTGTTATGCTCGGTGGTCACAGCGATAGTGTTGCCGAGGGCCCTGGTATCAACGATGACGGCTCAGGCAGTATCTCTGTGCTTGAGGTTGCTGTCCAGCTGACCAAGTACCGCGTCAACAACTGTGTCCGATTTGCCTGGTGGGCCGCCGAGGAGGAAGGTCTCCTCGGATCCGACCACTACGTCTCTGTCCTTTCCGAGGAGGAGAACCGTAAGATTCGTCTCTTCATGGACTACGACATGATGGCCAGTCCCAACTTTGCCTACCAGATCTACAACGCCACCAACGCTGCCAACCCCAAGGGATCCGAGGAGCTGCGCGACTTGTACATTGACTGGTACGAGGAGCAGGGTCTCAACTACACCTTTATTCCCTTTGACGGTCGCAGCGACTACGATGGTTTCATCCGTGGTGGTATTCCCGCTGGCGGTATCGCTACCGGTGCTGAGGGTGTCAAGACTGAGGATGAGGTTGAGATGTTTGGTGGAGAGGCTGGTGTTTGGTACGACAAGAACTACCACCAGATCGGTGATGATTTGACAAACGTCAACTACACTGCTTGGGAGGTGAACACCAAGGTAAGTCAAAACCCATCACATGTTTTAATAGCGGTAACACTAACATAACACCCCGCAGCTCATTGCTCACTCTGTCGCTACCTACGCCAAGTCCTTCAAGGGTTTCCCTGAGCGATCTATCGAGGCTACTGTCCAGACCGAGACATACTCTGGCAAGACAAAGTACCACGGCAGCAAGCTCTTCATGTAAGAACTGTCTGTCTGTTTCATAGCATAGCATTAGTTCGTTTCTGTAGTATTCATAGCACACACGCACTCCAAGTAATGGCTGATTAATTGATTGGATGGATATCTCTACGTTAAATAATTGCAAATGCCCAGCTAAGCTAAATCGACTCCATGTGGAAGAAACAAAGTAGAAATCATTACACATAAAAACAACCCAGAACAAAAAAAGATGCCTGTCTAAATCCATCCCCAACCAAAGTAATGGAACGACTTCAACCTTAACACCGACTTTGCATATTTGTCATCTTTTTATCTAGGTGACATTTGAGGGGAGGGGGAGAGTTTGTTTCATATACTCTCGAGACAAAAGCCTCATCGCGCTGATGTAACATTGTACGGAGTCCCAACCAACACACCACCAGTAGGAAACTCGCAGCTGCCGACCTGTGATGGTGCTGCGCCGGTATAGTACTCAAAATCATCACGCAACTCCCTCAACTCTATAGGCAGAGCAATTCTGGATAAAGCCTTTGGTGTGGTGAGGTTGGCGAGGGTTCCAGAGTAGGGTGACGACGATGTTGATGATGTTGACCATGACGAGGCCGGGGCGCGGTGCCCCACATTGACGGGGGTGATCTCGGGGGATTCGGTGATTGAGACGGTCGTCTTGGCGGCCGAGGATCCGGATCCGGGTCTTGCAGTATGTCGCAATCGAGCAGCGAGGCCGACGTTGAATGTGAGTAGTCGAGCAACACGATGAGCGAGTTCGTCGCGACTGTTCTTTGCATCTTTTTCTCCGGGGCTATTTTATCGTTGTCAGTCTTCAATTCCATTGTTCGACAAGAGGTCCGTGTGCCAAGTCAAGAAAGTGGGAATTAGCAGGGTATAGCCTGCATGTCTTGCTTGCCCAATGTCTCGCCATTTGCCTTGCTTTTGCTCTTTCCCCAAACTTACCAGTTTACTATTGTCATCATCATAGCAATCGACAGGTTATGCCACCGAATCCTCGCGCAGAGTGCTTTGATGCGCTTCTCGAAATGTTTAGCCGCATCTTCCGGGCTGGACCTTGTAGATTCTTCATCGACGGCGCAGCATAGCGATGAGAGGCGTGAAAAGGCGAGGACGGTATCTGTAAGAGTCGCGACGAGGGTTTCGAGAGAGATCCAAGCGGCGCGAGTGGGAATTGGGATCTGGCCGTTCTCGATGAGGTTGAGGGTTTTGTAGAAAGCGTGTACGGAAGAGCGACACTCTTTAACCTCTCGAAGAAGAGCGTTGAGAACGAGTGTGTCGTGCTGAGGCGAGATGTTGAGATCGCTGAGGATGTCGATGGCTGCGGCGCCCACTTCTAGAAGGCCTGTGATGGCGGTTGTGGTAGGGAGGCCGACGACGGCGAGGGGATCCATGTCGGCCTGCAGAAGGGAAGGCATCTATCGCGGTATCATCCAATAATTTTTGATAAAAAAAAGAAAAAGAGAGAGTAAAAGTGAGGCTCAAGAGGAGGTTTAAAGAAGTTGCAAATGAGAAGTGAGTAAAGGCGGGATGAGGAAATCTTGGCGAAAGGCGCCGGCTTCCAGGCCTCCCCCCTTTGGCTTAAATGGGCCAGCTAGAAAGGGCCCCTGGGGCTGAAATGGAGAGTGACAGTCGCCCGCGGGGGTAGACGAGAGAGCGAAGCCCGAGAGTAACGGATGGGGAGGGGTGTATACTGTAAAAGTTGACCAAAACAAAAAGAAAAAAACCAGGAACGAAAAGTTTGGAGCCACTTGACGAAATGTCGAGTAGTAGAAGTAAATATCCGTAAGTGGATGAGTTGAGAGGAAGAGAGAGTTGGGGGAGTGAGGAAAAATGAGAGAGTAGTTACAGGGGAATGAAGCAACTGTAAGTTTGATGGTGGGTTCTATTCTTAGTCTAGTACCAGTGAAATGCTATGCTACCTATGCTATGCTACCTGATGTTAGGTCTGGCATGGGGAGTTTGTAAGGCAAGGTCTGGAAGAGACGGCAACAAAAAAAGGGTTCAATGGATGTGAACGGTGCAATAGGTCAAGCCGTACTTCCGAGACAAGCACCTGTCCAAGAGGGGGTGTGTGCACTACCTATTTGGACAGCTGTAGGCGAGTGACATACATTTATTCTTTAGGGGCTTAGGGGGTTTACAGTGGGTTTTTGACATTGATAATTACCAACAATATCAAATTGTTCTCTTGATACATCCATCTATCTAATCTATTGCCATATTCCATTCTCTTCTACTCTCTCTATTGCTGTCTCTCTGATGACTCTATAACCACCCCAGACTAAAAACTGGGCGTTTGGAAATGGTGGATGTCGAGATGCCGACTTGCCGGGGTCGATTGGGCGCGATCGGATACCGGCACGGCGCGGTGAGATGATGCTATCCTGTTCCACTTTTTATATTTCCTTCTCTTCTTCTTGACTCTGTTCTCATATATAGTGTTTTATGTCTTCGGCATATATATTCCGTCCGGTATTTTTTGATCATCGTATTGACTCATGGTTGATTCTCCCTGTCAAGGCTCAAGCCGATATCCGAAAAATCTCTTCTATCACCTGTCTGTCTGCGTAAGTATGCGCGTACCTGCGTGGCTTGAACTAACCGTTAGCTTTTGACGCTGACGTACCTATGATATTACTGCAACATCACTGGCTTAAGCGCTACTACTCACTACACTGCACTCTCAATATTAAATTGTCTATGCTCATCGATCTATAATGATCGTCCGACAATAACGGCTCCGACGGCACAAAACTGAAACCCTTTTTTAGTACAATGCGTAATTCCAATCTAATCCCGGATTTGAAAGGAAGGCTGTTTCACCGCCCGCATACATTTAGACATCAATCAATCACAAAGTAAACAAATTAATAAAATAATAGAAAACAGACTCCATTTTCCTATATGCCGTCTACCGTGCCGTCATATCCATACTCGGCCCGAGATGATCTCGTCTGCGTTTACTAGACGGACTATCTATCATTTTACCTTGCCTTACCTTTTGCCTGTAATACCCGGGGACCCATTTTGATTCGTGACTTACACGCGTCTTCCAGAGACGACATCAGTCAGCACCTTACCTTGTTCATTCCGCTGTCAGAACTCAGAAGAAAAGTATTGATGACAGTTGACTTTCGTCTTCCAGAGACTGAAAAGTCAAGCGCCATTCAATACCTTACTTACCTTGTGACCTGGAGAACTTCCGTAGTGTGTGGACGAATTCCAGCAAGCGAGCCAGAATAGATAGTCAAAGAATTAGAATGTCATTTCGACATCCCCATCTTCGTTGCTATTCGAGTCGTCTTCGCTTTCACTACTACTCGAGTTTGGGCTGTCATCGTTGTAGGTTCCACTGTCATCATCGTCTTCACTACTCGTGTCGTCGTCGACGCTGTGATGCTCCTCATCATCATTGCCGTTCGAGTCTACATGGATGTCAACAGCCTCGTGATCAAAGCCAAAAGACTGCCACTCGTTGTTTCCCACATTGACCCACTCTTCAGGAACATATGTTTCGACAAACTCTGCCAAAACACCTTCCTGCGTAGATGGTCTTGCTGCAACTGAGACTAGACGCATCCCGTTCGGGTTGTTGTTCGGTGCTCCCACAGGCCCAGGCCATTCTTCGTAACGAGGCCCAAAGAGCTGCCTCAGGCCTGCCCGTGGAGTTGGTCTCGCTGCCAGTGAACCCAGAGAATTTTGAACTCCCTGTGCTGTACGTGCCTGTGACTGCTGCTGGCTTTGTGCTGGGGGCTGTGACGCCTCTAGCATAGCAGTGAACTCGTGTCCAACATGTGGTGCAAGGGAATCTTGCCATTGAACATGTGGAGTTGGTGGCTCTTCCAAAGGAGGAAAAGTTATCTCCTCATCTTCGGAAGAATCCTCTTCTTCAAACCAAGGGCTCTCTCCCTCCAGGGCAGCGTGCATTTCGTGAATCCGATCTGAACGCTTGGTCACCATGTGTCCAAACTCCTCCTCAACAATGGTAGAAAACGCATTGACGATAGATCTCTTGCAGACGATCATATTCTGCTGTTGCATCTTAGTTACCAAGTGGTAAAACAGAGGGACAAAGCCAGGTTCTAGGTCACCAAGACCTTCTGGCCACCCACCTTGCTGAATACTCTCGTCAAATCCTGCAATCGCCTTACAATCTCTGCACCGGCTGCCGCCAGTCAGAATTGCAGGGACTGTCGAAGTAGGGCCCTCCTTGGGGATGGGCACCACCTGAGAAGGTTTACCGCAGTCGATGCACTGTAGGGAAGTACGGCACATGGGACATTTGCGGTCCTCCCAAGGGTTGGAAGCATCCTCGTTTTGGACACGACATGCCTGGCATAGAACGTGACCGCAGAGAAGGATCTCTCCGAGGGTTGGATCCGTACCCAAAATGTCGCCTTCACGCTCTGGCACGGGAGAGAAGCTTGTCACTGCAATAGCCTCCAAACAAATGGGGCATTGGACGTGAGAAGTCGTGTTGGGCTGGGAGGGGTCGTTGTTGATGTTGATAGCCTCCTCGATAGGGGGCCAAAAGTCCTGAATGGAAGACATGATGTCGGTAGGTAGGGGGGCACTTACTGGGAAATGGTGTAGATGTCGAAATGACGATTGACGCTTTCCTGGAAATGTTGTGAGTGAGGTAAATGATTTCAAGATTCTTACCGGAAGAATGAGAAGTCTGTTTACTCAAGATTTGTGATGAGATTGTTGAGATACAAGAAGATGGATTATCTTTCCTATTTATACACCGAATATTAGCTGTTTAGACATTGTATGGGATCAAGAACAAAGATGGTGTTTTGGATTCATGGATATGTTCCTTTGAGATGAACAAAGTGTCCAATTTTAATAATGAACTCTCAGTTCTGCATAATGGAACTCACTTGAATGAGAACCATCAATCAACTGAACAATGTCATAATATCAAATATTCAGTATAGAATCCCAGTCTATTCTCAAGTTCAGATACATTTCATTTCGTTTAATTTTCCTAGAGTTTGGTTGCTACTTGCACGATATACTGGCCATTGCCATAACTGACAATACGCAGCCCTCCCCAGCCTACTCTCGGGCCCGAGTTCTAATTCGCAGAGGATGATTTCGATGCGGTGCCTTCTGAGTCTCCTGGAATGGGATGCCGTAAAGGGCGAGAGCCGCTACCGATTGTCAAATCCTTAATATGCAGCCCACCCAGCCTTATCCGGTGCCGATAAACAGACCTACTGCTCAGCCGCCTTGATCTCCTCCTCTCCCTTTTTCCTCTCAATAGCAATAATCTCCTCCACCGTCTTGGTGCTCACTCCATCACCAAAGTACTTCTCCGACAGCTCCACACAGCGAAGATTGGCAGAAAGCTTGTTCATCGTCTCCATCCACTCATCCGTAGGGTCACTGTCGTAAACAATACCACCACCGGCCTGCATGTATGCCACACCATCCTTGACAAGCATTGTTCGAATGGCGATACACGTATCCATGGATCCTTCGTCAACATAGATCTTGTCCTGGGGTTCGCTGTTCTCGTCGACGCGAACAATGTCGTAGCCGAACCATCCAGCAGCTCCGGCGTAGATTCCTCGCTTCTCCTGCTCCAGATCGTAGATCAACTCCATAGCTCGGATCTTGGGCGCGCCAGAGACGGTACCGGCGGGGAAGATGGATCGTAGGGCGTCCCAGCGTGTGCATTCGGGTCGCAACACTCCTGATACTTCAGAGGTGATGTGCTGAACGTGGGAGAAGCGGTCAATTCGCATAAGCCGGTCGACCTTGACGGTCGTAGGATGGCAAACTCGGTTGACATCGTTTCGAGCAAGGTCGACCAACATGACGTGCTCAGCGCGATCTTTCTTGGATGCTAGGAGCTCAGCTGCCAATCTGTCGTCCTCAGCTGCGTTCTTTCCACGGTGAATTGTTCCAGCAATAGCATGGTTGACGATACGAGGCCTTGATCGAGCCTCAGCTGCTGAGTAGCCGAATCGCGAGTCCGAAGGTAGAGGCGCGTAGCCATCGGTCTTCATGAGACACTCTGGCGAAGCACCAACAATGTGAAAGTCCGCACATGACAGGAAAAAGACATATGGCGAGGGATTCAATGTTCGAAGAGTTCTGTAAATGTTAAAGGGGTGAAGTTGTGTGCTACGGCGGAACCTTTGTGAGGGCACGGCTTGAATAATGTCGCCCTTGACAATGTACTTCTTGAGCTCTGTAACAAAAGTCTCGTAACCCTTGCGACCGACGTTTGACGAAAACTGCTGGTCAGACTCGGACTGCGGAACAAGTGTTTGTTTGGGCAGAGGTGTCTCGGGCTGGAAAATAATGTCGAGGGTCTTTTTGAGGGTCTCACAGGCCTCATCGTAGGCGGGTTGAAGATCGTCCGATGGGTTCTTTGGCAGTTTCATGTGCGTGACGATAGTCAATGTCGAACGGAAGTGATCAAGAGCGACAATGGTGTCGAAGAGCATGAACAAAGCCTCGGGAATTTGGAGGTTGTCTTTTAGCGGTCGTTCTGTCTTGGGCTCAAAGTACTTGATGCAGTCATAGGAGACATATCCGACGGCACCTCCGGATAGCGCGGGTAGTCTTAACGAAGGGATATCGAGAACACGATCGTGGGAGAGCTCGGCCTCGAGGGTCTTGAGAGGGTCGCCAGAGTGTTGGTAACCTTCGCCGGTAGCCAGCACCTTTCGAGGGTCTAGAACAAAGACTTTAGAGACTGTCCACCATGATTGCCCTTTAGGAAACTAGCTTACTGGCGCCGATGAAACTGTATCTTCCGACAGTCTCTGTGCTACCTGTGGCACTCTCGAGAAGGAAAGAGTATTCTGCGGTTGCGCTGCGAGTGGTGAGTCAGAGGACGTGGTTCAACGCTGAAAGTACTGTGGTTCGTTACCCCGAGGATAGCTTCAGATAGATAGCAGAGGGAGTCAATAAATCGGCAGGGGCGGATGCGCAAACGGGAAGAAGCGTGGGTTGAGTAGAAGGCGTCCATTCTTGGTTGTAAGCATTTCGAGCTTCATCGGCAGTTGGCCGTATATCGAGCTGGCGGAGAAGATTAGTATAATCCATGGCTGTAGAATGAAGGACGGTGAGTGCAACAATGAGACTGTTCTTACCTGTGCTGCACACATCCTTTCTTATAATTCAAGGCTCAATGGTCAAGCTGGTATTCTGGTGGCTTGAGAACAAAGAAAGAAGAACAATGGAAGATTGTCTGTTGGTAGATGGATGCACTAGTACTACTTGGTGGTGTTTGCTTCGGACTCACTTTTTATCATTTGCCAATTGTAGACTCACCTGTTGGTGGGGGCGGGGCAGGCCGATAGCGGTTGTTTCGTGATACGGAGTGCTAAAGGTGAGTCCGTCCCCCTCCTCTGGTAGGCCTAATTGACAATAGGTCCAGGGTAGCCATGATGAGATGTATTGATGCCTTGCGCGTAAGGCTTCCAACCAGTACTCAAGCTCGCTTCCACTTACAGCCTAGCGCCTAACTGCTCTAATGATCTTTAATAGAATATCGTGTTTCGGTACGTCACGTCACACGCGCTGAACCACGATTACTTGCAACTATTCCCAATTCCACTCGTTTTTCACCGAGCGGCGCGGTGGCCGCTCCCTTCATTCAAAATTTCTTCCTTCAGAATCGAAATCATGCCTCCGGATCAGCATGAAGACTCGGTGGAGCCTACCGGCGACGTCGAGATGACCGCGACCGCCCAGAACACGCTAGAGACATCACTAGAGAATACCCAAGAAGACACCCACAATGGCGAGGCCGAGAAGAACGAGAATGCAGACGAAACAGCGCTTGAGCTTGTCGAAGAAGTCGCCAAGCCTCGAATTACATTTGCCAATTACCTTATGAGCCCTATCGTCACTCTCCTCATCGGCTCAAGTGATCAATCTATCCTCTCAGCGCATCAAGGCCTTTTGACACAAAGTCCTTACTTTAAGGATATCTGTGACGCCTTTGTCGGGGACGGCAGCGTTAGTAAACCGACGTTTTAAACTCAATCCATTCTAATTCCCTGCAGCCCCGTCAGATTGAGCTCCCCGAATACGACATCGACACTGTCGGAAGCTTCCTCGAGTACCTCTATACTGGCGAGTACTTCCCCAAGAAGCTCCCCGGCCAGCGCGTCCTCGAGTCCGACTCCGCGATCCCCGCCGTCGACGACAGCGGCGACCAGCTCCTCAAGCACGCCCGCATCTACACCCTCGCCGATAAGTTTGGCGTCGACGGCCTCAAGACACTCTCCAGCTCCAAGATCCACTGCGTCAACTCAACAGCCAAGGGCGAGATCGCATACGCTCGTTACGTCTACTCCTTTACCAACAACGACGATATCACAATTCGCGCTCCTGTCGCGAGCTTCTGGGCTACGCGCTCGCATACCCTTCGTGCCGAGGCAGAGGCCGAGTTCAAGGCTCTGTGCTTGGAGCACCCCCAATTCGGATACGATGTTCTCAGTATGTGTGATGACATTCCCGTGGAAGGACTTTATGCTAATAATTATCAGCTCGTGTCTTGGACGGCAAGCTCAAGCGAGAGCGCAACGACAAGATGCACCCTGCCACCAGCAGCGCCCGAAAGCGCGCCCGTCACAGCAGCGGTTCGCGTGCCGAGTAAGCAGCGCCGTATTCTATGTTATTGGCGCGTACTGGACCTCTTTTCTCTTTTGTACTGTAATACTATGGGAGATATACTCGGAGTTGCTTGAAAGATGGGATACTGGGACCACAGCGAACAAGCTCAAGAGAGCTATTGGATTTTTGCATCTTAATCAACAGAAAGATTTCTTAAGTTTAGGTTGGACATTATCATTGTCATTGCCAAGGGGTTTCTGGAGTTCAAAGCGAAAACAAGTCTTTTATTCTATTCAGGTTTCTTTGTGCATTATGCTAATGTGGCCTTTGGCTGTGAATTTTTGACATACTTTGTATGCTGTCCATGCGTAACAAGCTTCAACGTCCCATCCGCCTCAACCTTGGAAATCTTTATCGACGAAAACGCAACGCTTCCACCGACTTTGTCCGCCGTTGAAACAATCTCTACCATATCCCCCAAACGCGCAGTGCTGACGTAGCTAATGTGCATATCCACACTTGCACCAGTTGTCTCTCTTAGATCCCAGCTCGCAATGGCCAGACCAGTGACAAAGTCAATGATAGTAGCTGATACAGCGCCGTGCAGGCTTCCGCTGCTGTTCAGGTGATTCTCGTTTAGTATCATGCGCGTGGTGACGATGCCCTGGCTTGCACCGATGAGTTGCGCTGGGGCCATTATGAATTTGTAGATGGGACTTTTGCTGCGTAGACGGTCCATGAGGGATTGGACGTGGGTGGTTCGCACCGCTTGGGAGGAGTCGATATCTGGGGTCTGCACGCGAGTTGAAGGTGGTTCAGACATTTTGAGATATAGTGAATAAGTATTCTTCTTATAAGATATTTGTTTTTATGTGTTTTTGTGTAAGTCTAGCCATTTGAATTGAGCTGTTTTAGGGACATTTCCTCCGCGGACAAATCCCGCCCCCCTTTGGTGAATACCCTCTCTTGTCTGCATACTCAACTCAAACCTTTTCAAAAACATCCTTCAAGTAATCAAAAGCACCCAGAGGAACACCTTGAGTACGCATGATACAATATGCAGAAGTAAGATGAAAGTGAAAGTTTGGAATGACGTATTCGTTTATATACCTCTCTCCAGTGAAGCGAAAAGTGCCCATCTTGGCTTCGACGAGGATCTCGACATCTTCCTTACCGTTGATGAGATCTGGCTCTACACTCTCTAGAATCTCAACTGTTTTGGCGATGCGGTCTTGGAGCTGTTCGAATGTTTCTTCATTGTCTTCAAAAACTGTGACGTTTGGGGCGCCGAAGCGTGATGCGACGAATTTTGCTGTGTTGGAGCAGGATTGGACTTGGAAAGGAAGACTGACGGAAGTTAGCAGGACCTCGTAAGTTTGAGATGAGACTGGAATTACCCTCTCATGTCAGAAATGAGACGGTATGATAGCATGTCTTCATGTTTTATACTCTTTTCTTCACAGAACTTGGCGCCTTTTTGGAGCATGAAAGAGAGGTTCTTTAGGTACTTGACCAGGACGGGGATACTTTGCTTATAGAGAGTAGTCATTTTGGCTGTGTTGATAGAAGAGTAAAAAAGAACAACGGTCTTTCTTTGATCATAAAACCTCTAGGTACATGAATGCTAGTTTATATACTGCTTCGGAATGAACGGCATGTCCCATAAGGCCATCTTTGGCTGGTTATATCTTGTGAAGCTGACAGCACAGCAGCGTGGGTTTATTAGTGTTGACTGTACTATTAGTGCTTATTTCCTTTAGCATTAAGGTAAGGTACAGATACAAAGCGAACCAATCCTTTTCATAGATTTTGAAGGTGCAAGCTTCACTGCAATTTTAACCTCCCCCAACAGTCTGTATACATAATTGGTAATTGGTCATGTTGGGAGAGTTGGGGTCTCGAAGGATCAGTCCATGAAGAGGTGTAAGCTGATGTTATTCACGTATTATTCTAGATGCTATCACCCTTGTCAAAAATAAAGAGTTCACAGTGAAAGTGTTGGAATTGTGATTTCTAATTAGACATATTTATCGACAGGATGCTGCATATGTCCACTCTATACGTCTATGCCACTTGCTCAAAGTCGACCGTCAGTCCAGGAAGAAGCTCAATAGACTTGGGACTATCCTTTGTTCCCAAAAGTGTCAACTTGATCTCCGCCTTGCCGTTTCCACCCTCGAGCTTCGATAAAACAACCTTGTTGCTTCCCACGTTGGGCCCAGCAGGGAGATCATATGGCCATGAGTACTCATTTCCTTCAGCAACCTTTTGATCGTGAATAGCGTCGTAAATCGGTTTGTACGTCGCGATGTCCTTCTCTGGCAGTAGAACAGTAACTTTTGATACACTCTGTGCATGAGAAGGATGCTTTGTATATTCATGTAACCCATGACCACCATCGGCCTTGAATGGTGACCGCAGATGTCTCTCCGTCTCATCAACGCACCAAAAAGGAATCGTCCCCGGAAAGATTCGACTACCCTCTGAATTAAGAGCCACCGAAACAAGACATTTCATCAAGACACCATCAGGTCTGTGTCTCTGAAGAGAAGTGAGATCACCGTACGTAACCCCATTCCCAGCATCAGCGACTCTCTTTCGAAGAGCAGCATAGTCGGCTTCGCTGTTGAGAGTATGAGCCCAATCAGCAATCTTGCCCTCTTGGAGATTTCCCCAACGATGAGCACGGCGCTTTTCAGGGTCGACGCCCTCTACGAAAGCGATGAATTCGAGATAAGTACCGTCGGCGAGATGGATGAGTTTGTTTACTGTGAGACCATCTGCGTGGGCGCCGCCGTCAATGACGAGGAGAGAGTCTTTGAGGTTTTCTGTGACGGTTTGGAGGGTTTGGTATGAGACCAGAATTGCGAAGTGATCTAGAATTGGAAGCGACATTTTTGATGATAAAGAGTTTGTTTGATGATGGAGTGTTTGTTTGGGGTTTGTGAGAATGGGAGAAGCTATTGCGGGGGTTCGGAGTTGGTTCGGGAGGAGCTCCGACTTGCATGTCTAAGCCGAGTTGAAGCCAATTCTATTGTAACAGTAGGAAGTTATAACGCATATCACGGTAGTCCCATCTAGATTGAATACTCCATCATAAATCGAAATGGTATTGATCATTTACAGCTACCAGAGTCACAACGTATTGAGTATCTCATGGCAACTCTCTTGTCCGAACGCCAATCATAAATGCTCCAAGAGTCTACATCTCCAATCCATCAAGAATAAATTCATGCGTGCTCAGAGGTAATAGTAGTGCTCATATTCTCTCATAAAACCCAAGAGTTAGGTCCTTCTATCATAAAGTGTAGAAATATACATTAATATGTGACCGGCGAGATCGTATGTTCAAGCCCCCATTTACTTTTCCCTCGCCCCCTAATCTTTATATCCAAATTCAATATTGAAACCAAGAAGTGAAAGACTTGCAACTCAATTGCATTGTTGTTTAGTGTGTTCCTCGACCACCAGCATCATCAGTATCCTTTTCGTTATCGCCACGAATAACTTCACGAGTCTTGCCCCATTTGAAGTCATCGGAGTGGAAAAGAGAGTAAACCAGGATGATGATATTCATGAATGGCGATGTGAACAAGTGCATAACGTAGCCTACAAAGTACTGCGCTCGCTCGAGATTGTTGCGCGGTAACCAGAAGCCGATACAGAAAGAGTACAGCTGGAAAAGCAAACGTTAGTCTTTTGTTGCAGATAATATACAGACGGACGGAACTTACATAACGGAAGAACAAAACACAGATGAGACCGAGAAAGACGGGGTCTGACATGACTTCCTTGCCACGCTTGGCAAACACCATGAGAAGCTCGACAAAGGCAGCGATGATGAAAGGTGTGATGGCCCAGGTGATAACAGCGATGAGACTCTGAAGACGCTCAATGAGGATGATACCAGGGCGGAAGATCATGACGAATTCGTTGGAGATACTGCCCAAAGCCCAACGCTTGCGCTGAGACAGAAAGACTTTCCAGTCCTGAGGAACAATAGTCATAGCCTTGGCGCGAAGAGCCTGAGCAGTCTGCTTGCCAGGGAAAAGACTAAAGATGATCGACGCATGAATACTATCCTCAGAGTAGTTACCCATGATATGTTGTGTCATGATATCGTTGGGCTTGGGACAGTAACCAAATCTCTCGCGAAGAACAGCATCACCAAACGTAGCTTCATCAACACGGATGAGCTGACAACATCCAGGAAGACAGTTGACCTTTCCAGTGATGCGCGACTGAAACATACGACGAAGACCCTGGGTTTGCGAATACTCGACGGATTGGTACAGAGACCAGTAACCCCAGTTACTACCGTCAAAGTCAACACAGACATGACCGCAAACACCAACAAGCTTGGGGTTCTTGCGAATCTCCTTGATCATCTCGTAGACGCAGTCCTCGTCAAACACAGTGTCGGCGTCCATACCACAAAGATAAGTGACATCATCGAGACCAGCGTTAATGAAGTTATTGCCGATGTACTCGAACAACTCATTGTTAAACATGGTGACCACGTTCTCTGAGCGTTGCTTGAAGTGGTACAGAAGAGATCGCGCAAAGCAGAGACTGTCTCGCTTGCCCTGGTTGTAGCGTTTGCCGACAAATACGTAGGGAATACCCTTGTAGAAACCAGTCTGAGTCTTTACAGGCATGAAGAGGCCGTCTCGAGCACGGTAGCCGTTCTCAAAGGTTCGTGATGGACCTGGTTCGAGGATATCTTGGAGGAGATACTCCTGTGTAGTCTTTTCCATGCCTGGACCACGAACATTGCCATCAACAACGATAAAGATGACACGAGGGTGATTATCAATATGCTTCTGCGTAATCAGAGAATCGAGCGAGCGTGTCAACTCCTGATATGTCTCGTTGTAGCAAGGCAAAAGCATAACCATCTTTTCCGGCTCAGCAGGGATATTCTCCTTGGGTCGCCACCAAAAACACAACACGCGCGTACAGAACCAGTGTAGAATGATACAGATGCACATGAAGGACTGCAAGACGGTGTTGGAGCTGAGAAGGACGAGGAAGAAGTAGTACACCTGGTAATACTTCCAACCGATGTAGATGAGAGCACCGTTGATGCCAGCAAGACCGATGATGAGACTCCATTTCTGAAGACGGAGCATGCTCTTGGACATCTTCTTGAGTTCCTCATCTGAATCCCAGCGTAGCTTGGCTTCTTCTTGCATGATGGACGAAGTGAAGGAGAGGTTCGATTCGTTGCCGTTGTTTGTGAGCCATGATGCATGGGTCATGCCCGACATGGGGGTTTGGGCACCAGGATGGAAGTCGCCATTGATGCCTCGAACAACAGACTACATTCTGTTAGATTTGGATGCATTATGGGTGTAGCTGATTTAACTTACAGAGTCTCTAGACAAGGTCCATCCAGGTCGAAGAGGGTTCGGGGGTACTTGAGGATGAGAAGTGGATGGCCTGGAGTCATCGGTTGACATGCCTGGGACAACAGGCTTCTTTCCTTGCTGGACAGACATGTTTCCTCTCTCCGAAGAGGAAGACGACGCCCTGTGTCCACTGGTAGGCATTCGACTGGCCATTTTGAATGCTGATGGTTGACAAAAGGATCGAATCTGAAACCATTAGTGCATGAACATTATATAACTCCATGTAAGTATACTCACGGTAGCAATGAAAACAATATCAAAACTTTCCAAGTAAAGTCAACGATAATAACGAGAGACAATAGCGAGTGACAAGGCCAAGGACCAAGCGAAGGAAGATTCCCCTCAACACTGATATCCAAGAGAGACAAGTGAGTGATGAGCTACCAGAGATCTAGGGAAAGACAGCAGATAAAACCGGGGGGTAATGAAGCTATAGCAAGATTCTCTGTCTACCAGAGTAAAAGAAAAAAGTTCGCCTCCAAAACCAAACCCCTGTACAAACAACAAAGCGCAATAATCAGGCCTCATCACACTAGCTAGTTGTTGAGTGTATGTATGTACCTTGCTCACGGATACAGGATGCGCCTCACCAAACTAACCGTCTGTTTCCCAATTCTTTTCACATAGTCTGCTTAGGGACTCCGCATAGCACGACAGCACAGCTCTAAATGATACGAGGGTGGCCGGTACGGACGGTATCCCCGCCTATGCATCTCAATCTCAGTCCTAAACTTGCTTTCTCCAACGCCACGATGAAGAGAGAAGCAAGCAAGGACAACAACAGACCGTTTTGCTGGTCCAAAAGCGGGATATGCAACGACGCCTCTTACTTTCTTTTACTGAACTAGCTGAGAGGAGGCGTTTTTTTTTCTTTTCCGTGGAAAAAAGACAAACGTGCTGTTCATGATAGGATAGGATAGCAAGGAACATGGAAGTATTGAGAGATCGACGACGATTCCTTGCCTTCAGCTCTGCATATACAAAGCTTCAGCTTACTCCAGAAGTTCTATTTTTGCAAGGAAGAGATGATTCGTGCCAGGGATGCTGTAATTTTGCTTGGCTGGGAGAAAATGCAGTCAAGGATGCTGGCATCTGATAACCCCTGGTTGGTGTCACTGCGGATCCTTCTTTTTTCTTCCTCCCGAAACTCAACTCACTGTTTTACTGTTTGGCGGCTGTATATCACGGGTAAATTGCCGTACATATTCATGGGGTATGCGCTGGCTCCGTGTTGCTGGGATAAAGCTTGTCGATGATCGCGATCTTTACTCGAAAGATGCAATAATCAGCACGGCTTATACCATAGTTTATAACAGACTATTGAATGTATGTATTGACAACTGTGAAATACGGTCTGGTAAGGCCTCGACTCTTGAATAGGAATTTATTCAGTTGATCTCGATCAAGGATTAGAGTGACTGGTCATTGAGATAAGATGAAAAGTCGGTAGTGAAGATATGCTATTGTATAGAACAATACCATTGTTCAAGTCTACGTTGGCTTGTAAGTGTAAGTTGGACATAAAACATCAAAGTCTTGAACTATAACATGTTTCCAAGTATGGGTTGTAACCCTCAGAGTTGCATTCACAACAGCTTAATGACACTCCAAAAATAACCTACCCTCAACATCACCCCCAATGAGCCTATCATTCTTATTCCCCTGGTCAATGTCGCCTCACCTCGTCTGGTCATACCCTGGACCTGCAGTAGCCCACCATCAATGACATTATACGGCAATTTAAAAAAAAACTCAAACACGTAAATATACAAGCCACACTTTTTGTCCTGCCTCTTAGTTCTGCACCATGATCTACGCTACCCGATTTGCCTAGACTAGTCTCTCCCTGTACCTGATCTTACCCCTGTTGGTCTATCCTTGCCCCTGTCTCTTAGTTGCCTCGTGTGTGCCGAATATTTGCTTATTTTATTTCGTCCCGATAAGCCGTGTAACCCTTCGGGTCGTAGCCGTCGCCGTAAATACCAGCCCGCAGGTCTTTTCTTTTCATCTGTGAACCTGTAAAGCTACCCCCACTGCACCGGACTGTACAGTGGTTGGTTGGACGATGATATTTTTGGGCGATGCATTGCAGGGAAGTGAAACAATAGTTACGATGTATCTCATCATGACGTGTTAATACGACTTTTTCTTCTCTCCTTCTCTTTCTTTTCTCTCAGTGCAAGTCACTGATCAAGTCTAGCTTCAGGAACTTTCGAGTCACATTTATGTATATCCACGCTTTTCTTGCGGCCGTGCCACGTATGTTTTGAGTTGAAGACATCAGATCATGAATGCCGATCGACAATTTGTTGAGAAAGCAAATGCAAACTAAAATTTAAAGTCATGTTGATCAATCGAGATTAGTCGAGTTGAGATCAAACAGATATTCCCGGTTAAATCAGACACAATATATATTAACTTTTAAAGCAATCAAACGTCTCATCCTATAATACGCGCCCACAAAGTGACACATTAATCCTTTCAAACAAGGATAAGAAAGTAAATACTAGTAGCGTTTCCGTCGTATTACCCAAACCTCCGCAAGCCTCTCCCATCCTAGTCACACCGGGATGGATCCCCCGAGATATCACACTATTGACGGGTAGATTGTTCGTCTTCAAGTGCACGTACCAAAGCCACTCTGACATCCAGATCCACAGTGAGTCGCGCTATTACCGCTGTGGTGATTGTTAGTGAGACTCATCCATCTTACGATAGGAGGTACTTACCAGTATCCGTACTGAGAGCAGCACGTCTTGGATCCATAGTTTCTGCACGACGCATTGACTTCGGAGCCGCAGACGCCGTTTGTAGTGTCGTGGATGCCACCACCTGAAGGAGGCGTACACGTTCCAAAGTCGGCGTCGCAGCCTGTTCCGCAGTAGCTCGCACTCGAACCGCTAAGAATAACGTTAACAAGGATGATCCTGTACCCGGGGAGGCAAAAAGAAAAGAAAACAAGCTTACCAATAACCATAGAATGAACAGCAGCTGCCAAATGCAGACCCCTGGCAAGTGTAGCCAGTGTCACCACCGCATCGCTGGTTGGGCGAAATGACAAGCCCACCTGTGGCCGTAGCCTTGGTGGTTGAGGTTACTGTAGTGGGTGGTACAGTCTGTGTAGCAGCCGCAGTCGAAGTGCTGGTGACATCTTGGTCTCGCGAGGCTGTTCGGTACCAATTCGACCGAGGGTCACCAAGACATTCTCCAACAGTGACAAGTCTGTATCCACGGCTGCGGGCTGTATCAATCATGTACGAAGTCAAGTTGTGCACGGTCTGGTCGTGAACATCATGAGCTAGAACAATGTACTGGTTGCTGGCAGAGTTGGTAGAGATGCCCGCAGAGTACCTGTTCTTGGAGTTCTGGATCAGCTGAGGACTGTCA
The DNA here is from genome assembly GCF_020744135.1 of Fusarium venenatum. Lineage (NCBI taxonomy): Eukaryota > Fungi > Ascomycota > Sordariomycetes > Hypocreales > Nectriaceae > Fusarium > Fusarium venenatum. The sequence continues at coordinate 572,243 of NW_027072131.1, forward strand.
TTCTCGTAGTCCTTTGTGTCAACGTTTTGGTCCACGACATGGTATCCGAGTCTGGACATCTCAGCTAGGCAACCCGATCCAGCGTTGCACTCGAGGTACGGGGCACGCATGTAAGTCGGGATCCAGCCAAACAAGTTGCGAAAAGACATTTCATTGTAGATCATCTCAGAAGTTCGGATGGTGCTGTTGACCGTGTTGAGGTTTCGATGGGTCCAGGTGTGGCTGGCAATGTGATGGCCTGCAGAGTGCATGCGCCTCATCACAGCTGGCCATGGGTTAGAAGAGTCGTCCATGTGGCCCTTAGCCCTGTTGTTACCAGCAACAAAAAACGTGGCCTTGACATCTTTCGAGTCAAGGAGGTCCAAAATGTCATTAGTGTAGGTGAGCGGACCATCATCAAAAGTAAGAGCAACCACACCAGGGGTAGTGCAGGTCTTGATGATGCTTCCTACAGAGATTCCGTAAGCATCACTATGATGCAATCAGGCATTCAATACATACCATAGGGAACACTGCCAATCTTGGGTCGAGAAATGCTCTCCGTGCTGCTTCCACTCGGTCCGAAACTGGTTCAATGTCAGCCTTTCATGCTCTGCAGAGCTCGGACTTTGCAATTCCCCATTGCCGATTTCAATATTGAGGCAAAAGACTTACAAAGTATCACAAGAATCACTGTATTCGAGCTGGCAAGCCGAGCCACCACAAAAGTCACCCGTCGTTCCGCAGAAGCCACTCTCCGAACAACAGGATCCAGCATTGCACGAGCCAATCCCAGGACCACACTCAGCACGCTTTCTCAGCCTCGAATGCCGCGGCGAGAGAATGTCGTCGACTGCAAGAACAGGTCCTGCGAGAGCAGCCCCTGCATGCAACAGCAGGGAGGCAAGGGTGATGGAACAGCTGTTCTTCATTGTGAAATGCAGTAATCGAGAACAAAAGGACGGGGTGCAAAATGAATGATACAAAAATGATTGTAAAGCACGGAAGGGAGATGTGAGCGGCCAGAGTTTAATTGTAGTGAAGCCCGTTGAGCGGAGACAGAGTTTTATCTACATGGGTTTGACTTAGACAGGCCGGCCGTGCATGACTGCAGCTTCCTTCAGCTAAACAATAACTAATTTCAAACTATCAGACGTATCGAACGCCAAAAGTCTTTGCATAGATTGAACACGAGAAGGCTACAACCAGCCAGGTTGTGTTGGATGTACTAGCCCGATATCCTGGACCTCCATCCCAGACCATGCCCACCATAGACAGACTGTAAAGATCCACGTCGAAGCAACATTGACAATCAGCCGCCAGCCATCATCAGGTGAGGCCTGTCTCTGATTTATTGTTTTCTTTGGAGTAGACCATGCGTTGGGCATATACGACGGTGGAGAATACTTCCAATGTGCAGACAATATTGCAGTATACTTCCAATAAATTCGTCACCATGACTGATAAGACTGTCACTTATCACACTCGGACCTTTTCATCAACCGGCAAAAAGCTTCAAGTCGAAAGAGTGACTGAGAAACAATATGATTCCTGGGAAAACACTAATGCAAGGCACATGCAGCTATCCATTCTTTTTTTTCTCAAGCTTTCGAGTCCGATTATCCGACTGGTATTGGCAGACTCGTATTGATTGACCAGTTTCTGTTTCTTTCTTGTGCGTCGTCGTACCACACCTTACAACTAGTCAAAAGTAAGCTGCTTATCTGGAGTTGTCCAATCAACAAGAGTTTTCTCGAATTGACATTGAATTAAAAGTATTCCTTGGAACACTGCGGGAAATCTTGAGCTTAATGCTTTCGGGCAGATGAGTGATTGACGTGTTCTGCCAACATGCTTTTTTCAGCTGAACTACAGCAGTATTGCGTCACCATTCCCTGTAAAAACGAATTGGCAGCCTTGCCAAGTTTGATGAGCGTTCCCGTTTGCCGTTGTCGGGTTGATGTTGCAGCATGTCCCCTGGGCGCCACATTTTATGCACCTCGAAGATCTACTCCTAGGGTGCTCTTCCGTCTTGACCGGTATCACAGGGGGTTTAAGCCATGGCTCTCTGATGTACCGATAGACCTATGTCGGATTTAAAAATGAATTTACGGGTAAATTGGTAATCATGGACATCTGCAAGGCTGTCTTGGCATCGGAAAGACATACTCGTCAGCCCGCAAGCTTGAGCTATGTCTCATCGGATACAAGCAAGTCTCAGATCAAAGTCTTGAAATGAATTGTATCAGTTCAAGACATTCTAGCATTGCTTCTTATGTGAGCTTCCGCGCGGCTGGAAGAATCCTCACGCGCTAATCGATCGGGAATGGGAACTTGCTTCCTTACTTTGGACAGCATCTACATGTAAAGACCCAAATTCATCATCCTTGGACCTGGACCTGGGATAAACCCTCGTTACTCTGTGCAACATCTGGGCTGAGCTAAAAGAGAAATGACAGTTCGGGCACGTTAGCTGAAAGAGATGCAGTGTTTCTAGCCTAGTCGAGTCCTTGCATGGCATACAGGGGAGTGACCAAGGAATTCGTGAGGCTTTCATGGTTCTGAGCAAGGTTTCCTTCTTTTCTAGGCAGAGTTGCGAGGTGGCGGTTACTAGTTTCGGGTTTCGTTTTGATTTCTCAACAGTAGATGGGATGTTGTTTGCGGTGATGTGAAGATCCTGCGTGGTTGGATGCATTTCGTATGATTGAGCTGGTCAGGGGCAGCAAGTACTCCAGTCGTTGGGGCCAAGCTCCCGCCCTGGGGTATCGAGGTAGCTTGAGAAAAAAGTCCCCTCGAGTTGAGGCCTGACGCCTCCCAGTACGGGCACTGAGCTGGCGTGGGGAGAGGGAAGACGGCACAGCTCTGGATTAACCGGCCGTGTGTCTGTATGTGTTATGATGTCTGGACGAGTCGATCGATATCCTCGATACGAGCCTGGAGTTGCCCGGATGGATACATATGCTGCTGTTGAGCCCCAATGGTTTTTCCGGACCTCTCTTCACTCCACTCCAATCACTCGCTACTTTGTCGATCGTTACCATCATGACCCAGGTTCTTTCAAAAAGTCTCCTCGTCCAGGGGCTACCCTTTGTTAGCCACCAGTCAGACACAAAGTCATGGAACTTCTCCAGCAGAGAATACTACGACATCACACCTCCCAGTGAGATCTCTGAGACTGAAGATGTGTTCCAAGACGTCGTGACAAACTGTATCGACACAACTGCTGAACCACTTGTGGCTGTCATCGGTGTTGGTTATGTCGGCGAACATCTTGTTGATGTCTTTTCGAGGAATCACGATGTCCTTGGATATGATGTATCAGAAGCCAGGACACTTCATTTGACTCAGAAACAACATGTCGGCAGTCGTGCGAGGTTCACAAGTAAAGCCTCAGACCTTGCCGAGGCCACTCACTTTCTCATCTCAGTGCCAACTCTTCTTCTTGAGAACAAAACCATCGACTCATCTTTCCTCCAAAGTGCCATCAACGTCGTCAGGATGTATGGACGTCAGGGTGCAGTCGTCGTGGTTGAGAGTTCAGTTGCCGTGGGAATGACACGAGGTCTTCTTGGTTCCTTGGCCAAAGAACGCGGTTTCTATGCTGGCATGTCTCCGGAGCGCGTTGACCCAGGTCGGGTCGAACCACCAGCGCATTCCATCCCCAAAATTGTGTCTGGGCTTGACGACATTGTGCCTGGGTCACTGGATGCCATCATTCGCCTTTACTCTAAGAGTTTTGACAATGTCGTTCCTGTATCGAAGCCAGAAGTCGCCGAGATGATGAAGCTGTACGAAAACTGCCAGCGTATGGTCTGCATCGCCTATGCCAACGAGATGGCCGACGCTTGCGGTTCACATGGCATTGACCCGTACGAGGTCTGTCGCGCAGCTTCCACCAAGCCCTTTGGCTATCTGCCTTTTTCACCAGGTCTGGGAGTTGGCGGACACTGCATCCCCGTCAACCCATGGTATCTTCTATCCAACAGTCAGTTCCCCTTCCTACGGGCTGCTGCTGAAAAGATGCACGCCCGACCAGCTGAGATTGCACAGCGTGCTGTCTCGCGTCTTTGCAACAGTGCCAGGACTGGATTAAAGCCCCGCGTTCTCGTTGTCGGGATTGGCTTCAAGCGTGGACAGTCTCATCTTGCAAACTCGCCTGGTCTTGAGTTGGCAAAGAGTTTGGTGAAGACAAACAAGGTCGACGTCGCTTGGGCTGACCCTTTGGTGGCGCAGGAGGCTGTGCCTCAGATCGAGCGCCTGCCCGAATCGAACTGGACTGTTGAAGCGCTGGAACGTGACTTTAACATGATTATTGTCGCATTCCGTCAAGATAGTCTTGACTTTAATGTACTGGATGATGTTCGAGGAGTCTTGGTTGAGCGTTGGTGTATTTGAAGGAAGTAAGGCAGCGGTGGGGTAAAAAGGACGGACAGTAAACACGACACGATGCACCTAATTATTTGGTCTTTCTTAATTAGAACTTTTCTTAACCATTTCTTTCTTTGTTACTCTGTAATTAGGCACTAAGATAATTAAAACGAGGTTATAATCGCAACCATTTCACTGCCTATAATATCAAAAGGCGTCTTAATTGATGTGACTCACCTCGCTCCTCGTATTTTTGTCGTTTACCTGCAAGCGCATCCTTCACTTGTATCGTTGGGCACGTTACGTGCCTCTATTCACATTTAGCCGCCTACGGCGTAGTTAACTCAGCTCGGCGCAGTCACTCAACACAGACTATATATGCTTCACGATCCCCTCATTAATTGTTGTCATTACAGTTAACAATTCCGTATACAAAATGGCCCATCAAGCTGAAAGATTGCCTTGGCAAACTTTGGCTTCAGTCTTTGACTTGAAGCCTACCAACCCCTGTCAGCACGATGCTCTCAACCTGCATCCACGAGATGAACCAGAGACATCACAAAAGTTATCCAAATTTCTTGACGCCTTCTTCAAAACTGCGTCTTTGGATGCGCGACGAGAGCGCGAGAAATACCCTGAAAAATACGACCCTCTCGACGCTGGCATCTTTTTGAGGAGCATGACTGGTGAAGAACAAGACGAAAGTATACGAATGCAGTACGACAATCCTCCAGAGAATCAAGTTATTTTGACGGACAAATTGGTCGATAAGATCACACCAAAAGTCCGACGCTGGTATCCCAAAGATAAAGATGGCTCTGTATCAGCCAAATTCGAGCAAGGACTACTATGCCCGCATGTCAATGATTCTGACAAGTGCGAATGCGTACTGCCACTCAAAGAGCGTCAACTCGCGGCGTTCCAACGAGATTACTATCCGAACGATTGTTTCCAGTTCTATGCGCAAAACGGCGAGGCGTATGACAATCTGAAATTCGTCAAGGCATTGATACTCCTCGGAGAAATGGACCCCATACTACAAGTCTGCTCATCCGATGAGTGTTATCTGCATAAATGGTGGGAAAATGGTCCATGCATGTGTGAGGGTTTCGATCTGGGATGGAATATGATATGCAAGTATGCTGTCATAATGTATCTAAATCTCAACATCCTCTACTGCTTTCCGGAAACGTGGCAGACGGACGACGGTTCACCTATCGACGACTACCGCAACCTCGCGTCATACCAGAGGGCCATACGGCTTTGTACGATATCCACAGGGTGCGAGATCGCGACATATCCTCACAGAGACGTATTTGGCATCCAAGACGAGCAATTCAGGCTCTGGCCAAGGCCATACGACATATCTCGGTGGAAGCATACTCTCAAGGTAGATGATTCCTATGTGTCCCGGATGCGTGACAGGAATCCCGAATGGGACATAGACTCCGAGCCCCTCAACCCTTATGCCTACAAGTTGAACTTCTACCCATACGGACTAATGACCTACGACGAGTTTCTCAACTTTGAGAAACCAGTCTCTTATCAACCTCATCTAAACGACGTCCCTCACGTCCGATGGATGATTGATCAAACGGGCCTACCAGCAGAGCTAGCCGACGATATTTTCTCAAGGGCAGAATATATCCCTACACGAAGTCTACCTGTTGACGGGAAGCCACTTCATCCTGAAAACAAGGCTGAGCTGGATCGTTATCTTGAGGAATGCTGGCAACTCATTGTTCGGTGTTTTATGCTTTGTTTCGAACTAGAGAACGAGGATGTGGATTTTGAGAGGGACATACGACGACTGTTCAAGAATTGCCTTCAGGAGGTCTTCAGGTGTGATTGTAAGAACAACGTTGAAATGTTTTATGATTTTGATGGTCAGTATTGATGATTGAGCAAGCTTCGTTTGATGATTTATATATACAACTATGGGCTACATAATATTTAATCTATTAAAAAGAATAGTAACACATGACTTCGGTGTCTTTAATATAATGCTAAGAACATCTTCAAATAGTATAACTTCTAAAAGGCATACGAATATCCTTCTTCATTAGACTCGGGGCTACTTTGTAATTGCAGGGGTAACCAGATACCAACAGGCGGAATAAGATGGTGTGCGGGGGCTTGTGCTTTCTAACTGTCAGGTCACTGCTCTTGACCTCTTGGCCTCTACTCTCATCTCCTTTACCTCCACCTCTAGTTAATCTACTTCATCACAATGCATATAATAGATGAAATATGGGGTTACATCTTTTCTCATCTCGAGTGCCCTATGGAGCGGAAGGGCTGGCAAAATGATGATGAGTGGACTGGTGAGAGGTGGGAAAGGACAAAATATGGCCGAGATGAATTGTTTGCACTTTGTCTCGTGAGCCGTCAGTTTCGACGTATCGCTCAACAATCACTGCACCGGTCCATCTCGATTATAGCCCACTGCGGTCTTCAGGAGTCAGGCCCAAGTCCCTATGACTTACTCCTAAGGATACTACACAACAATCCCACTCTCGCAGGAAACGTCCGCGCGCTCAAGTTTTTGGGATTGAGCGGAAACAAAAGCTACAATTTTGAGAGAGCATTGGGTCACTTGAAGCTAGAACCGAGTCTAGCAAGCCGCCTGAATAGGTGTCTCACTAACTGTGTTAGTAATGCTGCTTCTCTTCTCCTGCTTCACACGCCCCAAGTCCGGCTTATCGACTACACTATGACCAACCTCGACTCTAGTATACACTGGATGTTGAGCGGAATTCTGGGCTCGGAGGGTGACGTCGAGGATCTATGGTGGAAAACGCGCAAGATGGGAGACCGCTCTCTTCTTTATCACGAAGAAGTAGGATTCTCTAACAGCCCCGATGAGCAAAATATCAACCAACAAGCCCTTACAGGCGCTTTAAGGAACATTTCTGTGAACCACAGCCCCCTTCCCAACTTGAAAGAAGTGCGATTTAGGACTGAAGACATACGTCAAGAGTTCCTCCCAGCCTGGTTGATCAAGCCAATCTTTCTCAACCCAAATCTCAAGACATTGCGCACCTTTGGTATTGACTGGTACATGGGTGGGAAGCAAATGTTCGTCTGGCCGACTTACCAGAGCAACCTGGAATGCCTTGACCTCAAGGAGACGATCATAGACGCTAATACCCTAAAAGCCATCATGACACGCTGTCCTAAGCTGAAAAGTCTGTCCGTCGACTTGGCGGACATGTTTCAAAAGGCTACATATGAGGATGCCATTGACCTCGACTTAGAAAGATTTCATTATGGTCGCATGGATAGAAGTGGTTATAGTAGTGAAGACGACGACGACGACGACGACGACGACGATGATGATGATGATGATCAAGACGGTCCCGTTCCACCTGACCCAGTTTACGATTTTGGTATTGATCTGGCAGAATTTGGAGACGTTCTTAGAGAGTATGGAGGTAATCTCGAAGAACTTGCTGTCTCAACATTCAATTACGTAAGCAGCGACTTCGACAGCGGTTTCGAGGGATACATCGGTACACTCCGCGAGTTCACGAAACTGAGACATCTAAAGATTGATTGTCATGATCTCCTAGGACTCAACACTGAGGACTTCTCATACAAGCCCAAGATGATTAACGAGCGTCTCAGTGATGTTCTACCAGCCTCGATCGAAACGCTCCATCTATACAACGGGAGCAAATATGGCCCTGGCTACCAGAAGCCGAACGGACCATGCAATACTGAAACTTTGGTCAAGGCATTTCTTGCTGAAGCTAAAACCTGTGCGCCTAATCTTCGAAAAGTTGTCGTGGAGTGGTATGATAGTAAATATGAGGGGTACGAGATATGCAAGGAGTACTGGTCCCGAAGGACGATAGATTATGGGTGGAAGGTCAAGTTTGTGAAGGAGAAATTTGAGGTTGAGCATCACGTTAAAGGTTACGTTATGGCTCTTGCCGTATTGACCAAGAAGTACAAGAGACGCAATTAGAGAGGACCATGGGCAACTAAGTATAGAGTCATCCAGGAAGTTAGTTAATCGGCGATTATTTCCCAGGTCGTTAGATGTTCTTGGACTTTGGGTGAGATCTTGTCACACCAGCTTATCACAAAATACGATTCATCGGTCTCGCTTATCTTTAGAGTCAGCCTAGCATTACCTGTCTCTTTCGACCTAGTTCAAGAGAGTCCATAGTGAGAAGTATTGTATAGTAAGCGTGGTTCCGTGTTCTCGTCTCTTCTCTATAAAACAGTCAAACCACCTGTACCTCTGTCTCGTTGCAAGTTACATCATCTTCGGTACTTTGGTAGTAATACCTGTCACCGATATAGTCATCAACAGACAACACTACCCACAAACACCATTTGCGAACCACCAAACAGCAATAATGTCAAAAAGTAAAAGACAAAAACAACGCAAAAAAGGCAAATTCGACGCAGTCATCTTTGTTAGCTTTGGCAGCCTGGCTCAGCCTGCATCACCACACCCCCTCTTCAACAATCATCTTGTTACTATTGGTCAACATGTACCAACTGACCATTCAACGCATACAGATACAGTTACATCGAGTGTCTTTTTTCTTTACCAACTTGGTTAGTAATCTCATACAGCATCTTGGAATTTCCAGTTCGGGCTGCACATAACCCATCTCAAAGGGCTAGACACCAGCATCAGCAGACTCTATGTCTTGCGGAATGGTTGCCTGCTGTGTGAGACAGGAGGCTTGAAATTCTGTAAATATGGCTTTACAGCCCCCGAACTTTTTTCTTTTCTTTTGCACTTTTCTGTGAATATCTTCACTTTTTGTTTCACAATGGTCGTTCCCCATATGGTCATCCGCCAAGAGGCCCAAGTCATAACTCAGACAGTTGAGCTCCCCTCCACAACTTACACCACGCACGTCACACTAGGCGTGGTATCGGTTGCAGCCACGGACCGTCCCGTTGCTGTCACCTCGCAGCACAGTGGCGATGGTCTAAGCAGCACTGAAATTGGAGCTATTGTTGGTGCTGTCGTTGGCTTTTTTATTCTTTCCTTCGTCATGATATGCTGTTGCTGTCGTCGACCGAGAAAGCAAGTCAAAAGACGGAGGAGTTATCGCAGTTATTCTGGTTCTGAGGATGACTGGTCGGTTGTGATGCCGCATGAGAACTGGACGAGACCTGTGCCTGTTCCTACTAATCGGCCTACGCCGGTGCAGTATCCGCCCCCTGCGGCGCACAGAGAGCAAGTTCCTGGGGGACCAAAGTTTCCCACTTACAGAGCGATTCCTATTCCCAACCCTAGGAGGCCAGAGAATCTTCCTAGGACTTATCGGTGATGAACTACGATATGTTATGGGCTCTAAGATGCGAATGAGTTACGATGCATGACAGGCGCAATCATCACTTGTCGGATGGAAGGGATGCGAACGAGGAGGATGAATCTTCGCACGGGTTATATGGTCAATGGTTGACGATGTTCACGATAGCACGAGCGAGCGATCTTTTCCTCTACGAGTCACGATATAATGCCTAAAACAACATTTAATAATCACAAAATAATACTGAAAATGTAAATATACTATATACACGAATATTCATCATCATCTCATCTCATCATCACTCATCCCTCCCCAACTAAATACACGCCATACTTAAACAACCTCCTTGGTCTTGTGGTTACACTTGTGAGAGTTGCTAGCAAGTGTCCTCTTCTTCTGCCAATGCTCAAAACGAGCAGCAATAGCCCTCTTGTTCTTGGGGTTAGGAGTAGTCTTGTCACGCGCAGGAACACCCTTGAGACTAAGCGCAAACTGAGCAGCAGCACGACCAGCAGTCTTGGTGTTGAGGGTGAGAGCGTCCCAGTGGATGTTGTCGATGGTGTCGCAGGCCAAGTGGTAGCATGGGTCGGTCTCTTCGTCGGCGCCGGTGAAGATGCCGGATGAGGGGATACCGAGGGCGATAAAGGCGGCGTAGTCGGAAGATTCACCAAACTCTCTGTTTATTCTGTAAGTATCATGCTTTGGGGGTAAGGTATTGGTACTTACTCCCACTCAACTGTCTTGCCCTTCTTGCGGAGCCAAGCAGCGAGGATATCTCCACCGACTCTGTCAGCGGGCTTGCTGGCTTGCACCCAGTACTTGGGCTTAGGAGAACCGATCATATCGTAGTTGAAGTAGAATCGGATGCTGTCGGCTTCCTTCTCAGTCAACTGCTCGCCATAGAAGTAAGAGCCAGCAAGACCACTCCTGTAAACTGTGTCAGTAAATGGCAAATGTGTGAGTTGCTGGTTTACTTACTCTTCGGCACCCCACCAAGCGAAGCGGACCTTGTTCTTGTAACCAGTGTACTTGGTGAAAGACTTGGCAATCTCGAGAATACCAGCTGTTCCACTACCATCATCATTGATACCAGGACCTTCTTGGACACTGTCAAGATGAGCACCCATCATGACAACATTCTTAGGATCACCCTGCTTTGTCTCAGCAATGATGTTCCAGGTCTCACGGGTCTCGTAGAACGAGTCCACCAGCAAGGTGACCTCGAGCGACTCGCCGCCTTCGATGCGCGTCCTCCAAGCAGTTCCGACCTCAAGAGGAATGACACCAACAGGAACAATGAGTTCGAGGTTCTCAGCGCTGAGTGTAGCACTGGTGATACCCTCACCAGGAGCGTTGTGAACGAGGAGAACTCCACGAGCACCGGCCTTCTTTGCGAGCTTAAGCTTGTCTGAAATGGCACACGAACCACGCTTGACAAGAACAAGCTTGTCCTTGGCATCAACACCCTCCCACTGGTCGGCGAAGCATCCAGATCCGCGCTCATCATCAATTGGTACAAGGACAAGAGGAGCAGTTACACCACCGGCAGGCGTGCCGACGTTGTAGATGAGAGTGATGACATAGACATCTTCACCGTCAGGTCCTCGCACCTGGATATCCCTCGTCTGCTCAAAGGTGTAGTTGAAAGGTTGGATATGAGTGTCGAGGTATTTCTTGTGCTTGTTGAGCTCCTTGTAGATGTAGTCGACTGAAGCCTTGTAGCCGGGGAAGCCAAAAGCTCTGTTACCTCCGTTCTTCTTGCCAATGTTGTTGAGGTCTACAAGAGTCTTTCGAAGTCTATAGTTGTTAGGCTTAATTGACGATTGGATAGGAGAAGGTTTGCTTACTTGGACTTTTTAATGTCGCCTTCGACTTGACTGGCCGTCAACTTCTTGGTAGCTGACACCTCTGAGAAGAGGAGAGCTCCATAGAGCAGGGCATTGAAGAACTTCATGATGACCAATTGATTCTCAACGTCTCTGATGAGCAGATCCTAGATGCGACAGACCCTTCATTATATAGATAAAAAAGATGTACAAGCCATGACATAGACCAATTACAATGATCAATCACTCATCATCTTTACTCCAAGAGGCAACACCAGCTTCTGTCTAGCTTAGACTTAGCCTATCGGCAGAGGATGCGAAAATGGCAGGTCGTAGTACTCAAAAGTCTTGGCATCGACTGGTGCTCACTCAACCCATGTTGATAGACAGCTCGTCAAGATAAGATCTACAAGGGAGGACAAACAAATGCGGGGGTGAAGCCAGGACCGGGGCGATGGTGATAGGTTCGAGGGTAAGTGGCGGGAGGAACTATTGTAAAGTGCTCAAGGACTTTTGAAATGCTGTGAGGATGGTGATAGTCTGCTTACTGAGCTAGATAAACTAGGATAAAAAGATAAATAGCAGAGGTTGGATGGTTCGTGACCAAGTCTCGTCGTTTATCAGGTAATCAGATTGTTCTCACATCATGAGAGTGTTATAATGGGACATCATGACGTGATTTAGTAAAACACTTTCATGATATCATCTTGTGTAACCATGGAAGTCTAAGTTTGCACAACATGTTGCTTCTATTACTTACCATTTAAACCATCAAGCCTCTTCACTTTGACATTTAACAATGCCAATAAGCTTAAGTTTATGGCGATAAGCTACCGGGTAACTCTAACGGCTTTTTCTTCCGTCACCGCCTACCTAATCGGCTCTTTTCTAGCCGAATTCTAGAACGGTTTCCACAGGATAATCTCGGCATTGGCGGGGCAAAAAGTTTAGTTTCTGTCTGTCATACCGCCGTCTGCCCCGCCACAGCAAACAATCGTTTCGTCTCGTGGCGTGCTTTTTTATTTAATTAATAAAGTGGTCTTTTTTCTTTTTCTTGTCTTCCTCTCTTTGTTTCTCTCTCTATACAAACTATAGAAATCAGCAAATATGGCGTCTCAGGTTCCTCACGTCTTGCCTCGCGCTGCCACAGTCCATTCTGCGACTGAACTCATCGGCAACACCCCTCTTGTTCGACTCAACAAGATCCCCCAGTCGCTGGGTATCGAGTGCGATGTCTACGTCAAGCCTGAGCTCTTCAGCGCTGGTGGTAGCGTCAAGGATAGAATCGCTCTGCGCATGATTGAGGAGGCTGAGAAGAGCGGAAGAATTAAGCCTGGTGATACTCTTATTGAGCCTACCAGTGGAAACACGTAAGACCACTAATGAAAGCATCTACGACTGTTTTGCTGACTGTTGAATAGTGGTATCGGTTTGGCTCTCGTCGGTGCCATCAAGGGCTACAAGACCATCATTACTCTCCCCGAAAAGATGTCGGCCGAAAAGGTTTCCGTCCTCCGTGCTCTTGGCGCTACCATCATCCGTACTCCTACACAGGCTGCTTGGGACGCCCCCGAGTCTCATATCGGTGTCGCTCGACGTCTCGAAAAGGAGCTTCCCAACGCACACATCCTCGATCAGTACAGCAACGTGGACAACCCCAACGCTCACGAGTTCGGTACCGCTCAGGAGATCTGGGAGCAGACTGGTGGTCAAATCACTGCTCTCGTTGCTGGTGCTGGTACTGGTGGTACCATCACTGGTATTGCTCGCGGTCTCAAGAAGCACAACCAGGACATCAAGGTCATCGCTGCCGATCCTCACGGAAGTATCCTTGCTCTGCCTGAGCTCCTTAACCAGGAACACATCAACGAAGGTTACAAGGTGGAAGGTATTGGATACGACTTTATCCCTGATGTCCTCGACCAGCACATCGTCGACAAGTGGTACAAGACCGATGACCGAGAGTCTTTCCACCTTGCTCGCCGACTCATCTCCGAGGAGGGTCTCCTTGTCGGTGGCAGCTCTGGTTCTGCCATGGCCGCCATGCTCCTCGCCGTCAAGGAGTACGGCTTCAAGAAGGGTGATGTCGTCGTTGTTGTCCTCCCCGACAGCATCCGAAGCTACCTCTCCAAGTTCGCCGACGACGACTGGCTCGCCGCCAACAACCTCCTCCCCGTGAACGGAGTCGAGTCCACCGTCAACGGTAACGGCGACAAGAAGAACTCTGACCCCTACGAGGGCGCCACCATTGCTGCTCTGCGTCTCAAGCCCGTCACATCTGTCGGCGCCACCTCTACCTGCTCCGAGGCCATCGAGACCATGCGCGACAAGGGCTTCGACCAGCTCCCCGTCCTTAACGCCAGCGGAACTAAGCTCGTCGGTCTCGTCACCCTGGGTAACCTCCTGAGCTACATCTCCAGCGGCCGCGCCTCAGCCCAGAGCCCCGTGTCCGACGTCATGTTCGACTTTGCCCGTCTTGACGAGATCGTCACCGACCCTCGCGAGTTCGCCTCCCCCATCAACCCCGGCAAGCGCAGACAGTTTGTCGAGATCACAAAGGACACACCCCTCACCACCCTCAGCAAGTTCTTTGAGTGGAACAGTGCCGCCGTTGTCACCGAAGAATCGGGCGACTCCAAGTCTCTATCCAAGCCCATTGCTATCGTCACAAAGGTTGATCTCCTTACATGGATGGTTAACAAGAAGTTGTAGAGAAAGAAAAAACCTCGCGAGAGGACAGGAACGAGTACTCATGTTTTCAACGACATTTACGTCTGGCGTTCCAGGATACCTTTTAGAAGAAAAGAGATGGATTATTTGGGTGGAATAAGTTTGTTTGATAGAACTGCATTTTTTGGGCGGTAGACTCAACATCTACATGGCATTTGCGACGGGAATCATCTACGTAAATTAAAAATGTCATTAATATAATTGTGTCATTCAATTGAACCCCCCGCTCGTGAATATTCCGTCGTTTATATGCGCTGAGCAATCCACCACCACCACTTGTCTGCACCAGGGCCGTCGCCGGTGACGTTTCCGGGGAGAACATCGACATCGATGTCGAACTCTTGGAGCTGGCTAAAGGTGAACTTGGATGAACCGTACTTGCCCAGCCAAGAATCCTGCTCCTCTGAACCGATATCATCAGATCCAACACCGGAATCCAACAGTCCCTTGCTTCGCGAAGCACGAATTCTCGTCAACTCGGACTCCAGGTTGGTCTTGACAAGAGTCGATGGCAGCGCAGTAAAGAGATCCATCTTGTTGGCGGCAATGAGAATTGGGATCGAAGTCTTGGTCTTTGTGTTGGTGGTGGTGGCGCGCTTCTGCAGGAACAGCAGGACATCGTAGAGGTACGCAGCGGTGGGCGCAAGAATCTCGGGCTCTCCAATAGCAGCAGCGTCAACGACGAAAACAACAGCTTTGAGCTTCTCGGTGCGGTTCAGCTTGCCCTCGGCCACGTTTCGCAGCTTGCCATGTCCGGGAGTATCAATGAGGAGGAACTTTGTGTAGGTGCCGTCATGAACATCGTGGTTGCGATACGAGTGCTTGTGCTCAGAATCGGTAGAAGCGTTAAGCTCGACGTCGTGCGACACTTGAGAAGTGTGCGTCTCGGTACCAGTGGCGCCGCGCTCAAACAGCGTGAGGAGTGAGGTTTTGCCAGCGTTGGCAGGACCGACGAGGAGAACGCTGGGAGGGACGGTATATGTCTTTGAGCCAGCCAGGAGAAGGTGAAGAATAATGGGAGCACCAAGAATGATGAGAGCGCCGATGATGATGGTGGTGAGCGAGGGGGTCATGATGGCCTCGAAGACCTCGACAAAGTTGACCATGGTAAACGGAAGTGCGGCACCGATTGGCGCCTGTGGTTGTCGCAACGTGGTATCAAAGCCGGATAAGCCGATGCAAGGGACGAGAGAATCCTGGGGAGGCTTAATTGTATGCTTCGCAATTGCTTAGATGACGTTGCCAGCTTTCAAGCAAGATGTTTGCTGTCAAATTGGTCGAAGCTGTGAAATGATATCTGGCCAGCCCACCGGAGAGCTCCTAGACCGGGCTCCCCACTACGCACAGCCTCAGCCACACAAGATCATGTACGGAGTAGCCAATAGTCACTGCAACAGAAACGGATAGGGGACGTAATCAGCCACAAAAGACCCTGGCGTTGCAATTAAATGTTAGCCTGCCCAGTAAGTTCAAGGCGGACGGCTTTCTCCATAGGGGAGGGTCTAAGCTCAGCCGCGCTCGGCATCACGGCTTCCAGGTAATACGTAGGCCTTACTCCACGGTTCTCCTTCAAAATTCAGCCAAGACTCAGCCAAGCCAGTTTATTCCGGTCTACACTTTTCTCTCTTTGTCTTGCGCTGTTTCTCTTTTTCTTTTCTTACGTCTTGATTGATAATGTTTATCTTGTACGAATAAACCAAGCTTCAATCATATTTTGACTCTCACGTGAAATAAGCTACCTACCTACCTATTCAACGTCGCACACGAGAGCCCTAGCCTATGGGCACAATTGCCATGGCGAGCATAAACACTACCAGTACATCGGCCGGATCAGCCGCGCCAATTCAAATGTCGGGAAAGGCGAATGTTGCTACGCCCAAGCTCAACAGCGAGGTTGAGATGGGTAGTCTGCCGGGAGATGTCCAGAACCAAGCGGATGATATTATGCAGGTGGCTCGGGTAGGAGATGTACCGGCCATGGAGAAGCTCTTTGAGTCGGGCGAGTACGATGCGACCTACCATGATGATGAGGGTATCACGCCTTTACATGTGAGTGTTGAGCGACGCGACAACCACGATGATGAGCTAACCAATCTTTGCAGTGGGCTTCGATTAACAATCAATATGCGATGTGCAAATTCTTAATCGAACACGGCGCCGAAATCAACAGAAAAGGCGGCGAATCCGTCGCAACTCCTCTTCAATGGGCCGCCCAGCGATGCCATTACTATACCGTCAATCTCCTTCTCCAGCACGGTGCCGACCCCCTCATCACCGATGCTCAAGGCTACAACACCCTCCACATCTCGACATTCAACGGCAACGTCCTCCTCCTCGTTCTGCTCTTGCATCAGGGAATTCCCGTCGATGTTATTGATACCTTTGGCCACACTGCGCTGATGTGGGCTGCTTACAAGGGCTTTCCCCAATGCGTCGATCTCTTCCTCCGCTGGGGCGCAAGTGTCCACGCGACCGACGAACAAGGCTTCACCGCGCTGCATTGGGCTCTGGTCAAGGGAAGTCCTGGATGCATCCTAAAACTTATCGAGTACGGTGCCGATAGATTTGCAAAGACACAGACGGGCAAGACTCCTTCTGTTACGGCCAAGGAGCTCAATACCGAAGTCGCCTGGCACAGAGCGCTTCGGGAATGCGGTTTTGATGAGGACGGTCACCCTGCGGTGCCTCCTTGGCCTGGTGCTAGTTACTTCTTGAAGGACAAGAGGACTTTTGTTACTAGGTTTTTGTTCATTTGGCCATTTGTTTTGGTTTGGGCTATGCTCGTTGCTATGTCGAGTGCGCCTGTGTACATTGGTGTGCCCATTGGAATTGCCGCTGTTTATGGTATTCAATGGGTTGCTCAGCAAGTGTTGGAGTATGCGCCTTCAGATATGCGACATTTCCACAAGACGGTATGTAACGACGGATTTTGTGTTGTGAATGACCACTAACGTATTATAGCCTTGGTTAACTGGCATCTTTGCCGCTACACTTTTCTGGACGGGTGTAAACTGGTTGACTACAGTTCTTTTTGCGACAACACTCGGCGCAAGCGAAGGCAAAGGCCATGGTCTACTCAACCTCCTTTTTGCCATCTTCTTCGGCTTTACTGTGTATTTCTACATTGCCAGCATGAGATACGACCCCGGTTTTGTACCCAAGATGAACGGCATTGCTGAGCAAAAGGCTGTCATCGATGAGCTCCTTGCCCAGTGGAAGTACGACGAGACCAACTTTTGTGTCACTTGCATGATTCAGACGCCTCTGCGAAGTAAGCACTGCCGTCGCTGTCAGCGATGCGTTGCCAAACACGATCAGTAAGTAGCTTGTCTTTTGGATTTATGCATATACTGACTTCTGCAGCCACTGCCCGTGGGTCTACAACTGTGTTGGTATCAACAACCATCGACACTTTTTCTTCTACCTGATTTCGCTTACTATGGGTATCGTCTCATATGACTGGTTGTTGTACTATTGTAAGCTCCTTGAATTGTTGATTGCACTCTCAAAAATACTAATGCTTTTCCAGACTTTGACACTGTTAGCAAGAATGCTTCGGAAACTTGCAACGTCCTTAGCCCTACCCTTTGCAAGTACATCAACGCCGATTCATACACTTCAATCCTGGCTATCTGGATCACTCTGCAACTCCTCTGGGTCACCATGCTTTTGTTCACTCAATTCATCCAAGTCGCCCGAGCCATGACTACATACGAGAACATGTTTGGTATCCGCGACGGCACCAACATCACCGCTCTCACATCTACCGGCGCACCTCTTGACCCCAACCACCCATCTCTATCTGCTACAGCACCCCCTTCTGCTCACTCTCACAAGCACAAGGGTGGTATGCTCAAGTCACTGAGTCGTACTCTTGGTGTCGACCCATTCATTGAGACCATCACCGGACGCGGTGCCGTGTCCGGCAAGAACAAGCGCAAGAAGAAGAACCCCTACAGCAAGGGCTGTCTCGCCAACTGCAAAGACTTTTGGTGTGATCCTGCCCCTATTTTTGGCCAGCGAGAGAACGGATCTGCAGTGCTTGGTGGCGAGCGAGTCGACTACACTGCCATGTACGAGAGTCCAAGCTTAATGACAATTACGGGTCGACGAGATCGCGGAGGTTACGAGGCAGTTGGTACAGAAGATGTCTAGACCGGGACTATATTTCTTTTGGGAGTAGTTTTTGACTGGGCGGGTTACGTTATATGACCACAAAGAAGATGACATGCACTGACCACGGAATGGTATAAATGATGGGGAAGGCATGATGCATTACGAACTGATTATACTATATCTTGCGTGTTTAGATGTTGAGAGAGTGAAGCTCAGGTAGACGAAAACGCCAATGAGGTATATGATGAGAACTGTACATTAGTAGTGGGATGTAATATTAATACTCCAGAGGATAGTGTGTTACATGATGATATTGGATACAGAACCTCGAGTTTCAGAGTTATCACGAGTTAACTTGTAGTAGACCCTGTGACCGAGCTTGATCCACGACCGTGCAGAGTTAAGTCCAAGACAGGTTTAGAGCCCACGAGTCAAGTTGATCTGGTGGCGTCGGCTTCTTCACATGTGTAGATCTCAACGGTCTCTCCTGACCCTTTTCTTCGGGTCAATCATACTAGTTGGTTCGTACTGTATCCTGGTAATTCCCTTGGTTTCCTTCAAAGTGGTGATGTCAAAGCGCGAACACGTTCCATAGGTATGTAACAGCGAGCACCGCATGATACCTTCGTTGAAAAGCTGAAACATGACAGGTCAATTGACATTTTTCTGTTTCTCCACTACCAAACGAGAGTGGTAGGTAGACCGAAGAAATTCTTGAGGGATAGACTTTTTACGACAACGAACGATGGGACTGAGACTTATACGAAAGGCGTAATTGTTTACCAAGTTGAGTTTGTCAAAAATTGTTGGGCTTGCCAGCCGAGTTGGTTGGAACTTGTTGTAAGCTAAATGGCCCTGGTCTTTCTGATATATGAATTCTACTAGCTAGGGACCTCTCCACAAACTGAACATTTCCAAGCCCACGTGCCAGTATATATGTATTTATTCTTATGGACTCAAATTCTATGCAATTGATCGCAACGGTTTCATTAACCAGATTCGATCGTGCATATAGCATTTCGTGGCAAGAATACGGATAGTGTTGATATATGACCAAAATGGATATCTGGGTGGATGCATTTTGGCGGCATTTACTGGCAGGGGTTTCCTTGTAAAGAAATAGTTGCGAGGAAAGTGGGTATGAGAATATGACATGTCTTGCAAGCAAAAGATGATATCAGTGAGAGTGACATGTTTCGAGTTTATGAGGTCAGAGAAACAAGGCAACTGTCATTATCATCAACATGGACCCTGGGTCGAGTCATGGCCTGTCTGGACTTTTCTCTCTTGAATTCTCAAGGAAATACCATAATTGACAAGGCTAGTCTCTTTACAAGGGTTGTTGGAGCGGGCCGTGACGGTTTGATCAACGGTTCTTCGTCTACTCCACTCATCTCGAGAATGTATCAGGATATCCAAAGCAGTGACTTTTGGAGAATCATTGAATGAAGCGTAGATGAGACGCCGAGATAAATATCACCATAATAAGGACAGAGTGATATATGGCGTGAGGTGATATAAACCTCAATGCGCATAGAATGAGCTGAGACATTGTTTGCGTTTGTACCTGCATGTAACCATAGAGCAGTTTATGTGGTGGCTTTTAGCTTGGCAACATGTTAGCTCACTCAATGGATTCTTCTATTTGCTTTTTGGAATTCCACCGCCAAGTTTCCCATGGTATGGCCCAACCTCTATGGTCAATAGGACTTGACCTCTTTTGGCCCCGCGATCAGAGACAACTACTACTCTGTACGGCACTTGCGTATCGCGTACCCGGTTAAATAACTATTCCAGTCTGGTATTAGTTAGTCGAGAAGGACAGTCCCCGAAGCGATTGTGGATGTTATCGTTTCTTGCCAAATGACTGACCACTATAGCCATGAGTATGATCGACTGTACAGATGACGTCTAGAACCTGGAATATATTGGATCGACGATCTATAGCATTGCCGGTATTCTTCAAGCTGCGGCACTTAAAGTGCAGAGTCAAAGCGAGATCAAGCACCAACACACCCACCAAGATCGAGATAGATTAATATAACAAGGTCGACAAGGAAATGTCTGTGCAAAAAAAGACAAGAGTGTCTCGCAGCTAAAAACCAGGAACAGGGTAGTCTATCAGGCCAAGAGCCATTCAAGATCGAGTGTGTCAATGCATCCAGATCCATTACAGGGGTATCGAAATGCTGACTACAAGAGGAAAAAGAAACGAAAAATAAGTGGCAGCTTATCTGTTTTGAGTAATTGTAAGCCGGAAGACTCGACATTTGAGAATAGGGAATAGTTCTTGGAGTGTTTTTTTAGACAAGTGATGAGTTATCATGACATTTGATGACAGGAGACGGATCATGTTGGTAGCGAGACATGTCTTCTAAATCGGGCTCTTTCATCTGAACTTGCATCAGATTTACTTTAACCTACAATCTTTAGGGAAGTCAGTCAAGGTCCAGACCTTGAACCAGTCAAATTATCATGAAAAGTGCTTCCAAGGTAACGGATGGCGATCATATCCATTGTTGAAGACACGAAAGAAGCAACACTTTTGAACACGCAATCAACCGGCGATATGCTGTAAATATGAAAGACCTCCGAGGGGGAAAAAGAAAAAATACTGACAAATACCAATAGTTCCAACTATCAGTCTCCTCCTGTCAGGCGCCTCCATTAGGTTCCAGTAGATCCTCCACAAGACTCTCAACCCTGTCATATCCATTAGAGATGCTATGAACTACCGTGATGCATCATATACACGACAACACCCCTGGCCATCAATACCAAAGCTGACTCACGTGAGATGCGTAGTACAAGCTCAGCCTTCTTGGTATATGCAGTTGGTTGTTGTGATTGCTGCAGTGACAGACATCGCAATACCGGGTTAATTGACGGCCGGATCCTAAAGAAACAAACCGGTGAGACATGCAGCGTTTTGACTGGCTCACTCAATAAATTGAGGCCATACAATACGATTTTGCTTTTCGTTGTCTTCCGAAAACTTCAACTTTTGCTTGAAGATGATACCGGTCCACAACGGAACTCAAGGATACAAAACGAGTCCGCGATGAGAATGATGTCCCTTTCTTTCCTCCCCCACAAGTATCCTCTTTCTGTTTGACATGGGTTGCCAAGGCTCGCTTATAGACAGGGTTACAATACTATATCAGACGAGGACGCTACAAAATGGAGGACTGTAACAGGCAAAAGCAATTCGAGGTGTCTCTGTAATATCTATTCTTTCTTTTTCCTCTTCTTTTCGCCTCTGATTGTGTGCCATTCTCCTTTTTGTAAGTGAGACGTCACTTTTTCCTCTCTCCAAGTCGAACGATTCCACTGGAACTCGCTCGGTTAAATGGTCTTGTCGTGACAGGATGGAGATAGTATACCATGTCTAGGGAATAGACACGAATAGAATCCCAGTTCACACAATGAGTTTACCTGTAGATTCTGTATATGTATCACGGTGGAGTTTGAGGCAGCCTGGTCTCTTTTTGTTAGAACCTTGCTCCTTGTCCAATATATAAAGAGATGGTCTCTGCACATTTCCTATTCTCATCCCCATTGCGAGTCGTGCTACTGCTGCATGTCTTACCGTGCCCATTTATTTATATTAAAAAAACAAAGCTGCATGTTACATACTACTACGCTGCTTTTACTTTTTGTTCAGCAATATATATCCTCTTGGCGTCGATCGCCCTGCAGCATATAAGGAGTTGTTTCCTTCACAATGGCTACTCCTATGATCATCCCCATGATTCCTCCTCTGTACCTCATGGAGCCGCCGCCGGGAGAAGTCAGAACGCTTGAGAACCCGCCTACCAGTGCTGGCGCTGTCCTGCCTACTGGGGTGGCGACGACTGGTGTTGCGTTCATCATTGTCGTTATTCGAATCCTCACGAGAAAGTTTGTGGTCAAGAGTTCTTTGGGAGTTGATGACTGTAAGTTTTCTGTCACTTCTGCAGGGATGACCATGCTAACTTGATAGACCTATGTATAGCAAGTCTCGTCTTCGCCTTTGGCTTTCTTGGTATGGCACTTACGCGTAAGTAGAACCCCCTTTTAACTGAGTTGTCGATTTTCCTCTTATCTAACAGCAAGTAGTCCTAGACGTTGGCGTCGGAAATCACACATGGGATGTCCCTATCCGGCCGTATGTCCCCAAGTTCGGACAGTACAGCACTGCTTCGAACCTCCTCTACTGCGCCAGCATTGTTCTTTCCAAACTCTCCGTCCTCGCATTCTACCTCCGAATCTCAATCGACAAGATCGTTCGCCGAGCTGTATACTCCTGCGTCGCTCTGGTGTGCGCCTACAGTTTGACCTACGTTTTGCTAATTATTTTCCGATGTTGGCCTATAAGTGCGACATTTGATCCGCTCCAGCAGGACAAGTGCATTAATTTAAGTGTCCTCGCTATTTACCTCATCGCCTGCAGTGTTGCCGTTGATCTCTTCCTCATGATAATCCCCTTCCGGATCGTCAAGCCTCTTCAAGTTCCCATGCGTCAGAAGCTCGGTCTCGCGTTTCTCTTCGCTACAGGAGGTTCCATCATTGGCGTCACTCTCAGACGACTCACTATCACTCTTCCCATGATCAAGAGCCACGACTACACTTGGGAGTTACCACCACAGATCATCCTGAGTTTCCTCGAGGTCAACCTTAGCATTTTCGTTATCTCGATCCCTGCGCTTAAACCATTCTTCAAGCGCTACATCCCCTTCCTCATTCAGTCCAAGATTCGCTCCCAGGACAAGTCTCCCAAGAACAGCTCCAACAATCAGGAGAAGGGGAGTGGTTGCCAAAACGTCGTCGATTCATATGAGCTATCTCACAGAAAGTCAGATGGTCCTCAAGATGAAGAGGCACGTCTATGGTACAGGGATCCTGAGCAGGGTGTTTCTGTCGACTCAGATGGATTCAGACAAGATGCCGAAAGCTTCGAAAGTGCGGCTGATCGTTGTCCGTCTCTGACCCAGAAGCCTGAACCAGCAGTTGTCAGTTTCAGCACCAAGCGGACTCACAGTGTCAACGGTATCGATGTCAGCAGGGAAACAGTCGTGACATATGGCCAAGCCGTGTAGGAGAACTATTGGAAGAGTCAGGGACTCGATGGATTTTATGAATAACTAAACACAAGCGCCGCGTCGCTCTACAAAGAGCATTTCAACACACTTCAAGGACAGTATAGTGTCAATAAGTCTGACACGAGAGGACGTCCACGAAGAACAGAAACATACCCTTCGATTACATTTCAAGGACTACGGGCGCTTTTCCTACATGGCGTCACGAAGATGGGAGCATTGGATTTGACCAATTCCGCAGTTAGCGATCATGTTTTACAGAGATAAATAGAACTAGATAGCAGTGTTTTACAGTATACCACACAGTATCAATGTTGATCATGATACTTATTACAATTTACGAGATTATGTCTTTACCAAGATCTATATGCTTTTCCGATTTTCCATAATGTGATGACCAATAAGCTAAGTCGTGAAAGGGACGCATTACAGACTTGTTCCTTCGTCTCTAGCATGATACCCATTCCCATTGGTGATTCTCTCCTCTTGGGTCACCACAGCTTTGGGAAGTCCAAAACCAACGCCCAAAAAGACAAAGATGGCCCATTTCCATCTGAAGGGGTTGATAACGACACAAAAGAAGAACCACCAGAGAAGTTCCAAGTATGTAAAAAAGTCAAAAGCGCCAGTTGGACTGGTCAGTTTGAGAGTCTTTGTCAAATCGATCCAGCGCTGCATCCAAAACGGACTGGGTCGAGACAAGGGGTCCATAAGAAACATGAGCAGAATTCTGGTGTAGATTCCAATGTGCCAGTTACCGACTGTCCCGATGGCATTGACGTAGGTACAGTTGATGGCTGAGACGGACGGGTGTGATGGTGGGAATGTCTGGAGATACCAGTTGGGTGGTGGGTAAGGTTCTCGGAAGCAGTCGTCAGGGAGGAAAGATAGAGAAGGCCTTTTGTAACCAGTTGCCATGACAATAATATCTGCGTCGATGACTTCTTCATGACCAGGACCACCCTGGGGAACACCCTTGGCACGTCGATTGACACGAACTCCCTGATGAACAACTTCATCAATATCGCAGCGGATCCATTCAGCTTTACCCTCGCGCATCTTATCCATAACATCAGAGTTGACCATGGGTGTCTCCATGAACAAGCCATGACTCTTGTCTGGTGCGATGTTCTCTAAATCCCTGTAGAAGAACTTGCGGAGGAAGAACTCGGGGATAAAGGATAGAACTGTCTCCTGGCCGAATATGTTGAAGCTGAGAAGAGCGTCGACAAACATATTGCGAGGAATAATCCACTTGTCTGAGCGAGAGAGGATGTTTACTTTGGCAGCGTCTTCTGCAAATGCGAATTCGAGGGACTCTACTGCAGAAGCACCACCGCCAATGATGGCCATTTTCTTACCCTTGACATCTTTTCTAAACAGGAGTCAGTGTTTGTCTATGTATTCTTGAAGCTTAATGTACATACCCGGTCAAATCACTAGAGTGGTAGATGGGACCTTTAAAGTTGTCCATGCCAGGAATCTTGGGCATCTTGGGTGCACCACAAGTACCAACAGCAGCAATCACACCACCAAAACGACCGAGAGAAGGATCATTGACGATCCATCTTCCTTGCTCGTCTTGGTAAACACGATCAATCTTGGTGTTGAAGCGAGTGCGCTCTTTGAGTCCGTAGCGTTCCCAGAGCTGACTGACTTGGCTGAGGATTTGCTGACGATCAGGGTAGCCACGGTTCCACTGGACAGAAGGATGGAAGCGATACATTAATGAATGGATTTGAAGCCCAGATGTTTCATTGACTCTCTGCGTACACAATTAGCTTTTATATATAACCACATACTGGGCGGTGGTTGCTTACACTCCAGATACCGCCCACATTATCCTTTGACCCAGCTTCGAAAATCACAACGTCAAAGCCATGACCGATACAATGAGCAGCAGAAGTAACACCCGTGATACCAGCGCCAATTACCGCGATTTTAGGTCTGTTTTGTCCCAGCCTCGCATTTTCACTGGGTGGTTTGGGTGAGAGGAGTTTAGCTGTGATCCATTGGAAGATTTGGAAGATGAAGATGAGAGGATGTAAGATGGGATTGACGAGGCCTGAATTGAAAGGCATGATTGCAACAATTGGTGAGATTGTTGAAGAATGAAGAATATTTTGATTGAGAATTTGTCTCTGGTGTTTTCATGTGAAACTCAATGGATGTTGCTGGGGTCATGACGTCAAATTTTCACATGTCAAATATGATATGACCATGACGACTCAATGATTCAAATTCCAAGGTTGAGTTGAATAGACTGAGAGATATAGATAGTGATAAATACTATGGAGATCAGATCATTCATAGCATGTCTGAAACAACAATAACTTAATCATTCCAGCCTCAGTTCTAATTGCTTATTTGTAGGCCTCGCCTCGCTCTATAAACCTCAGCTCATCCACCCAAGTAAGCAGTATTTACAGAACATTGATCAACCACTGTGGCCTCAAACCGATAAATTCACACATAATAAACACAAGATGGAGCACCCAGGTAAGAATTAAGGTCATAATAACCCCGATTGAATACTAATTGCATCACAGTCAAAGAAATCGGCGGCGTCATTAGGTCCCTCACCCAAGGCACGCCAGATGTCCAAGAGTCCGCTCTAAGAGAATACTTTCTTCCCAATGCCTCATTCACTCACCCATTCTGTCATGTTCCGTCCATATCAAAAGGACAAGTTCCTCTTGCAGGTGGTCTCGAATCTATCCAATTGATACTGGGGATCTACCGATGGTACCGCACTCTTAGTCCGCACATTGATATCCAGGTGGACTCAGCGGGTGAGTCAACTCTCTTCAAAATCCATATTAGTTACTAACATCATTCAGCTTTCGATCAAAAAAGTGGTCTTCTTTACGTCTCCCTCCGTCAAACATTCGCTCTCTGGTTTGTGCCTCTTTACAAAGCACCAGTACGACTCGTCTCGGTTCTACAACTCACCCAATTATCACCCGAGTCATCTTCAGACGAGGATGAAGTACCGGAAGACAAAAAACCTCGTCGTCAGAGCCCAAAATACTACATTGCCAGCCAGGAAGATTTGTACCCCGTCAACGACTGTATACAGTTCTTGTGTCCTGGACTAGGTCCCTTTTTGTGGAGGATTTGGCAGTTGTATAGCACTTGGTTATGTGTAATGGGGTCTTTGTTGTTTTTACCTGTTTACTTTCTACTCAATGGGACAGGATCAAAGACGAGGAGAACAATGCCCAAGTTTTAGTTTGTGTTATTGCTTGGCGTTTTGGTGTTTGTTGGGTCTGTATAAGTATGACGGAACGAGGGGATGTTTGATACGACTAATGATGGCGTTTTGAGATTTATGAGAGAATATGAGCTCCACTATTATGAACTTTCACTAGCTGGGACGTGGTAAATTAAAGATTGGGATGTCTGGAATGCACAGATGAAGCATGAAAGAAACTCGGCTGTTGCCATGAGATACTCATTTCGATAGGAACTATCCAGATATCAACATGTCTCAAATATCTCTCAGCCAACCTCGACGCCACAATTATATTAAAATAAAAAGTATTACACGACTAAGGAGTAGTTGGTTCTGTAAATAGCTGCCCATATCTGCACGTGTGTACTTTAAAAACGGTTCCGTCTTTAGCTGTTATTAGAACTAACCTGTGCATGCGACGAGGCATGTGTCCCGTTGTATTAACCATATAAAGTTCAAACTCTGAACCTGAACATCTTTATTTCTACAGGCGTTATGATAGAAGGATCTAACCACTCTTTGTGAGATGAATGTTGTTAGTAGTTTAATTACATATTGCCAACCGTTGATTGATGAGATAAGCCACACTTCCCAATTACCGGTTGGCAACGTGTTTAGATCACCTTGGCACTCGTTGATAGGCGTGCTTGAGGTTAACATGAACGAAAGAGGCAATTATCTTGACCAGCTCTATGGTCTATGTTTAGCCAAGATAAGCATGCCAAGAGCATGAGGGTGTCCTCACCATTGAGGGTTGTTTGTGGAGTCGTCATAAGACCTCATGATCATGGCATGACAGTGACTCGCTATCAAACCCCCGCAAGTCTCCAAGATAGTACAGAGTAGCCGGGAGTTTTTGTCTTGTTTGGGGATAGGTTTACTTGTCAGCCCGCACATGTCGTGGCTGATCTCAATCGTGGGGAAATCTGGGCAAGGAACCTGCCAAGACGGGCATCAACGGTAACAGCTCCTCTTTCATTACAAGCGTCAGGAACATGTTATACGATGCGACCAACGGTTGTCACCAAAGCCAAGGGTCAATCCTAATTCTCTGAGGCTGTTGCTCTTAAGCTTGTAAGTGCAGGGAAGGGCGTAGACACTGTCTCTTACCCTATATCGACGCCGGAATTAATGGACTGCTTCACTATCTCGACTTCACCAGCCTTATCTCTATAATTTCTGCAGAGTCAGTCGGATGCCTTCAGTTTTTACTCTGTCTAGGAATGGGCTCCGAATTGAGATAGGGAAGAGATCCTAAGATTGGAGCGGCGTCTCGGTGATTGTTTTATCAAACATTTAATGATGTTGATAGGGCAAGTAACATCATGGTGGGTAGGCTTTAGGGGTTTGATCATTGCCCAGCTGCTGCCTGTTATCATTTCACGGGAGTAACGGCAGGTTATCTTGTACGACGATACTGAGACAATGCCAGATTTGATCCATTGGCCGGGGCCGATTGTGAATTTGAAGTACAAGACTGTCTTTGATTGAGATTGGGACCCAATTGCATGACTAGATGTTTGTCTCAACCAAAAATTGATCTCCCATCACTCCCACGGATGTATCGGGGATGATCAACTTCATTGCTTCTTTCAGGCATGAATACCAACATATCCTGTTCCGCTCCCATCAAGAGCTGTTGCTGCTCTACTGCCCTCTGATCCCTTATCTCTCCCGCGTCAGAAACAGACCTTTCCACATCAGGGCTGAGTTACCGCACCCCAAACTCCCCATCAACCCTTGCGCGCATCATCAATTGGTCTCATGTATCAGAGCGGGGTAAAACCTACCCTCCGATAGCTCTTCAAGCTAAGACTCTCTAGGTAAAAATCTCCTGTCGAGAATCTGGGGAAAACAATGGGGGCGTTTAGAGCTAAGCTACATCCTAGACAGTGACGAGGAAGCTCGTGATAACAAGCTCTGGATGCCATTGACTCTAACCTATGTAGGTGTCACTATAATGGAGGCGTCACAATTTAAATACAACGCGGTCCTGTGTTGGGACACGCTTCTGTCAACTCAGACAGGTTCTGCTTTCTATTCTACCTCGATTGTTTCACTTCTATCAATATGAGTCCGGCTTCAGATAAAGGAAGCGTGGGTGGCTATGAGCCCAAACATGTTGAGCGGGCGTCTCAAAGCGGCGATGCTGCTGATCTCACAGCTTTGGGCTACAAGCCTGAACTTCAAAGGAATCGTTCCATGTTTACTCTGCTCTTCCAATCGCTAGCAATTGCTGCCGTGAGTTTGTTGTCTCAAATTGTTAGTAGCATTGTACTGACTTGATAGATCCCTTATGGTTTCGGTGCACCTCTCATCAATGCAGTCTATGGCGGTGGTCAACTGGCCATGTTTCTTGGTTGGATCGTCGTATGTATCCTCGACGAATGCATCGCTATATCCCTTGGCGAACTCGCTGCCCGATGGCCCACGTCCGCAGGTCCCTACTACTGGTCCTTCCAAATCGCCTCACCGAAATACAGAACTGTCCTCTCATTTATAACAGGATGGACATGGCTCGTTGGTAACTGGACCATCACGCTATCCGTTAACTTTGGCTTCGCTTCGCTACTCGCTGGTGGTATTAGCATCTTCCTTCCCGAATACGATTGGCAACCATGGAAGCTTGTACTCATCTTTTACGGTCTCTGTGTCTTTACCTGGGTAATTGTCGCTTTTGGAAACAAGTTCCTTCCAACAGTTGATACGTTTTGTGCTGCCTTCACGGCTATTACTATCTTTATTGTCTGTGTCTACCTATCGACTGAGGCAAAGGACGGGAGACACTCGCCGAGTTACACGCTTGTGAGTACTGCAATCTTTGGTGATGTACGTAAACTAACTGCGATAAAGGGACACTTTGATCCAAACTTGTCAGGATGGGGGAAATTTGGGTTCTGGGTTGGCGCTTTGCCTTCGGCTTATACGTGAGTTTTTTTCAGGTGATGTTACGTGTCGTTCTCTAACACGGTTCAGGTTCTCTGCTATCGGTATGATCACAGCTATGGCTGAGGAATGCGGCGATGTCACCGTGAAACTTCCTAGAGCGATGTCGCTTTGCGTACCGGTTGGTTGCATTGCAGGATTATTCTTTGTAAGTATCTCAAACACGAGTATAACCGCCCACTGACCGTCCATAGATCATCCCCATTTGCGCCACACTTCCTCCTCTAGAAATCCTCCTCGAAGCACCACTCGGACAAGTCTTGCCCGTTATCTTCTACCGAGTCACGGGTAGCAAAGCCGGCGCCATGGCCCTTGTAGCTCTGGTTCTCATCGTGACACTCTTCTGCTCCATCTCTATTACGGTCGCCGCCTCTCGAACAACATGGGCTTTCGCACGTGATAGAGCCATTCCTCTCTCCAGAGTGTGGTCCAAGGTTGACAAGCGACATGGCACACCTATCATGGCTCTCACCCTGACCACGATTATTGAAATGCTTCTCGGTCTCATCTATCTTGGTTCAAGCTCTGCATTTAACGCCTTTATCGCAGTCGGTGTCATTGGTCTTGCAGCCTCATACGCAATTCCTATTTTCCTCTCCATGCTTACCCGCCGTGCTGGTGTCAACACGGCCCCTTGGACCTTTGGAAATAAATTCGGGTGGATTATCAATATTCTAGCTGTGGCATGGATCTGCTTCGAGATGTTTCTTTTTACCCTACCCGTTGCAATCCCCGTTAATGCTGTTACTATGAACTATGCTGTTGTTGTCTTTTTCGGCTTCATGGCCATCTCGGCGGTTTGGTACGTTGTACATGCTAGACACGTGTACAAGGGACCTCCTGAGTCTGATGGGCTGACTAAGTAGTTTGAACTGGGAGGCTGGGAGTTTAGGTGCAAATACCAAGGTTAGACAATAATATCAAATCACATTTAGATAAACAACTGGTTCACCACCCGAGATGTCCATCTTCTCATTCAGAGATTCTAATAGACACTATCCCACTTGCAACAAACCTCCATCGAGACGCCATCTGTACAATCTAGTGGGTAGCAGAATAGTTAAGCATTCAGCTTTAAATGATAAAAATAAATGGCCTAAGAAGTATGGTCTGAGTAGCATAAAGTGACCTGGATTTAGTCTCTTATGCTCTGGCGGCCAACCTTTCTGGTACCCTGATGATAACCCGGCAGGACAATGGTGTCATTTTGAATTTAACACAAGGAAGGCGCCATTCATAGGTGTTGCCTTGAGGGGATTGACTTTGCTCAGAAGCTTCTTGCTCAATGTCACCGAGATGAGAGGGGCAAGAGCGCGTTCATAAAATCCTACCCCCGTTCGAATCTCAACTCTTTCAACTCTTCATCATCATCATCACCAAAACTTCTTCCATCAAATATCCACTGATTCAATCTTGTCTATCACCACAATCATGGTATTGCACGTGACACCCCGCGGGTCACCCGTCGAAGAACCCTCCTGGTCATACAATTACCCAATCGCCAGAGCATCCGAGTCATCATCTGGGCTATCCAACTACTCACCCATCAAGTCATCTAAGGGATCATCCGGAGACTCATCCTATGTGACAGCTGTCACATCCCACAACGGCTCACCCATCAAGTCACAAACCCAGTATCCCTACCAGTCTCCTACCGATTCTATCGAGAGTCTTTACGAGAATACCTTTGTGGATCCTAACAACCTCAAAGATGTGGATCACAGTAAGTTTGGCCGATAGTGTCATCGCGATGTCTTCTAACATACTAAAGCCTCAATCGATGCCAGACTCAACAGAGTCTTTGATCAATTCAACCAGGGACAGCTTCGGGAAGCTCAAATCATGGCCAAAGAGCTCTTGTTCTGCTACCCTGCCATGGAATTTCACCACCGCGCTTCTCTCCACGCCATGCTTGGCGTCTACCCTTTCGGTCTTTCCCATGCTGAAAAAGCTTGTGCCATTTATGGGTTATTGGCTATGAGAAATCATGAAATGCGGGATGCATACGAAAATGCCCGAGAATCATTCGCCAAAGCACAGAAGATCGATGCTCTTTGGGAAGCTCAAGAGAAGAAGATGGAGTATGCGACTCGAGAAACTGGCAAAGGCTGGAGGCTAACATGAACAACAGGAAGCGCGGAACCTATACCGAAGATCAGATTCGCCATAAACGCTATGAATTATTTTACTACAGCGTCTTCAAGCATAACCGCAAGGAAGAATTCAACGGTCTTGTCGATGCCGTCTCACAGCCATCTTCCAAGTCTCCATCGTCTTCCAAGTCTGCATCTCAGCGTATTACCAGCGATTCTTCTGGATCCAAAGACAAGTCTGCCAAGACTGATCTTGTACCTTCTATCGAGCATAAACGCCAAATGCTTATAAAGCGACTGAATCTACAGGACTCCGTATCGAAAGGTATTCAAGAGCAGCGAATTGCCAAGTACGAACCTGAGAACAAAGTGCAACGAAAGACGAGCACTCAAAAGATGAATTCTGGATCTAAAGGAAAGTCTGTTCAGCCCGATCCTGTACGGATGACGGCTGAGGATGCTCAAGAACCCACCCCTAAAGCCCGTATGATAAAAAAACCGGAAGCCTTCTATTGCTACGCCTTGAAACATCAGACGTGCACTCTAGATGTGGATGACGTAGAGCGCCAACACGCTCTTGGCACGGAGAAATGCACAGTTAACGGCACTGCCACGGCACCAGCCGAGGCATCTATCTCTATTTCTATGGTATCAGAGCCATCAAGTACACTCAGCAGTGGGGGTACCGAAGAAACGGACGGCCAGACAAAGGACGTTGATGCAAAAGACGACGATGAACAGTCTGGGACCGACCGTTGGACGGATATTTCTACCTTGGCGAACATGTTGTACCGAACACAGTTGAAAGAAAATAGCCATGTAGCAACAAATGGCACAGCTCTGAAGGGATCGGGTCAGAAAGTAGTACCTGCTTGGGACCCCTATCGTCGAGGAGACCCCTCTCGAGGAATCTACTTTTAAACTTGTATATCCTTTTGGATCGTCAGCAAGTCGACCTACATACTCGACGAGACTAGATCCAAACATGAGAACTATGAGTCGGTTGCAGGATGGAGAAAAGGGGGGATTGCACTTTGTCATTTATCACATCATTAGGTCTTGACCCGTCGTTACATGGTATAGATTGAATGAACTATTTCAGCAATGAAGGCTCTTTTGTGCAAAAGCATCTCTAGGAGTTGAGTAGATTGAGACAAATCAGCTCAATGGGTGAGTCGTGTCTATTGAAACACCGTCTGTAGTTCAGTCCTCGATTTGTGTTCATCAGCTGTTACTGGTCGGACTCTGTATTACAGACAGTTCTGTTTCAACACTTTTTCCTACTACACAATCCAACATTGCGCAACTTTTCTGAATGCTTTGACAATATATGTTGTTAAGCTGGCCTTCATCACAACGACGAACCCATCTGGCCCGTTCCTATGGCATCATCAGGACACCAGAGGTTGGCCGTCCCAAGCATAAAGGGCGAAATTAGTAGGTCGGTTTACACTACTTGGGTTGTTTATTTTTGTATCCTTAAGCTTGAAGGCCAACATGTTTAGTACCCCTATATATTAAGAACTTTTATTATATTATTAAGTAACTGTATAACTATCGTGAGATCATAATCCCGGTTTCGTGTCTCTAGGACTGTATTTACGTTCCATTATCTTGGCTCACAAGTCTAAAACTTGGGCATATCATACAAGTCCTCGGGGTCTGGTGATTTGTTAGCATTGGATCCATTGAGGGTTATCGAGAAAACTTACCCTTGCCGTTCTCAGCAATGTACTTTCTAACCTCTTCAACACGAGCATCAATCTTCTTCAGAGTCTCGTCAAGCTTAGCCTTGAACTTGTCGTTGGTCTCGGCGGCGCCCTTAAGTGCACGCTTGGCAACGTCGAATCGACTGACCCAGTTGAGGAGCATCATGTCGAAAGGTGTGGTGGTGCTGCCCTCTTCCTTGTATCCCTCGACGGTCATGCGTTGTAGGCCAGGACGTCCGAAGAGAAGACCTTGAAGCTCGGTGGCGTATCCGTGGTAGTTGAAGCAAATTGCCTTATCTTCGGTGAACATGTCGAGGAAATCGGCTCGGCTGAGCGCGTGAGGATGGCGCGACTCGGCAGCGAGTACCATAAGATCGGTAACGTTGACAACGCGGACTCGAAGATCGGGGATCCAGTCACGCAGGATTTCGGCAGCCTTGACAACCTCAAAAGTCACCTCAACACCAATACCGGCAATTACGACATCAGGCTCCTTTCCGTTGTCGGTGGACGCGAACTCCCAGACACTGGCACCCTTTCGGCAGTGTTCCGCGGCCTCGTCGGGGGAAAGGAATACAGCAGTGGGCTGCTTGGAGCCGATCATGAGGTTGACATAGTTCTTTGAACCCAAGCAGTGGTGGATAGTGCTGAGGAAGCAGTTGGCATCGGGGGGCAGGTATACACGAGCAGCCTCAGCTTTGAGGTTTAGGACGGATCCGATGAACGAAGGGTTCTGATGGGAGAAACCGTTGTGTTCTTGGCGCGCCCATGTGCTGGTCTCGATGTAGTTGATTGAGCTGAGGTCGCCTCTCCAGTTGGTTTCGCGAGCGATCTTGTTGAACTTGGAGTACTGCACCATCATGGTGTGAATGATGCCAAGGAAGGATTCGTAACTAGGGAAGAGCGCGGTACGACCGGTAAGTGTGTAACCCTATCAAAGGTAAGCGAGGATGGTCAACTGGTATTTTCGCAACTCTTACCTGCATCCATCCCTGGCAGCAGTGCTCAGAGAGGATCTCGATAACCCTACCACCCTGGGCGCGAGAGAATTCGTCCCATTGGAAGTTTCGGCCAGTGTTCTCAAACACCGCGCTAAGCTTGTTACTCTCCAGTTCATCAGGAGAAAAGATGCGGAAACTCTTGGGGTTCTCCTTAATGACCTGATTCAAGAAGTTGCCAGTTTGCTTCATGCAGCTGTTTTCCGACAACTTTTCAACTCCAAAGGACTTCCAGTCAGGTAGTTGTAGCTGCTGGTACGGGTCGTAAGTCTTCTTCAGCTGTCCGAGTCTCTTTTCGTCCTTTTGGGGAATGATGTCCGTGATGCTGTCTGCGGGCTTGCCACCCTTGAGTAGGTGGTCTGTACCGTAAGTCTTCAACCAGTCTTGCAGAATCTTGACATGCTCCTCATCCTGGCCGGCTCCGGGAACGGGGATCTGGTGTGAGCGGAAGGATCCCTCGATAAACTCGCCATCGACCTTCTTGGGACCCGTCCAGCCCTTGGGTGTTCGTAGAACGATCATGGGCCAGCGAGGCTTGGTGATGGGCTTTCCATCTCGCGCGGCCTTTTGGATCTTTTTGATCTCACTCACAGCCCACTCGAGTGCACCAGCAAGCTCGGCATCAATCTCTTCGAGGGTCTCCACGATGATTGGTTGGTAGCTGTAGCCGGAGAAAAGACTGACAAGCTCCTTGTTGTCCATACATCCGAAAATGGTGCGCTCACTGATCTTGAAGCCGTTGACGTGGAGGATGGGAATGACAGCTCCGGACTCGGCGGGGTCAATGTACTTGATAGAGTGCCAGGCACTACACAATTAGCAAATGCAATGCTTCGCTGGGACAGACTTACGCTGCAGTAGGACCGCTCTCAGCCTCGCCATCTCCAACAAGGCATGTCACGATCAAATCTGGGTTGTCCATCACTGCACCAAAGGAAACAGCCAGAGAGTAACCAAGTTCACCACCTTCGTGGATAGATCCTGGTGTCTCAGAGTTGATGTGGCTGCACGAATTAGCTTGACTGTGACGCGAACTTGGAACATGTCTTACCTAGGGAAGCCACCAGGTACCGAGAAACCGGTAATGAGGTTTCGCAAGCCGTCCTTGGTGACGCCGTACTTCTGAGGGAAGAATCGCTCAAGAGATCCCTCAAGCCAGAGTGATGCGAGGGCACCAGGAGCGCCGTGACCGGGTCCAATGACGAAGATCATCTCCAGATCATGGTTGCGGATGAGGAGGCTCAGGTGAGACCAAACGAGAATGATACCAGGGCATGTTCCCCAGTGTCCTTTGAACGTTAGCCGGGCTCTGTCAAGAATGGTCGTTTACATACCCAACAAGCGAGGCTTAATGTCTGATGTCTTGAGATCTCTCTCGAGTAGAACATTATCTCTCAAGAATATCATAGCTAGTCTTCATATTAGCCATGTGCATAATGCTGGCCAGCCAGGCCACTTACACCCCGCAATGTAACATGCCGCATGCTGGAAATCGTTGAGCGACTGGGCGATCTTCTTGTCTAGCTGTTTTTTGGGTGGCTTTGCTGCAAGGTCCAGGACTGCATCTGGAAGTGAGCTATCCAATGGAGCAGGGTTTGGTCGGTCGATCACTTCTCCAGGCATCTTTGCAGCGGTTTTTCTTTAATTAGGATGAAATGAGATGAACCAGAAATGGAAGAGAAGACACTTTTCACTTCAGCAAACAAAAATGCTCTTAAATCCTGATAGATTTATTGTTTGCGCTCGTGTTCTGTGATAGTGACGACAGATTAAGCAGGGAATGATGCAGTCTTCGATGACGTATATGACGTCGAAACTGGGGCCGCTCCTGCCGACAAGCTAGCGAGTAACAGATTAAAAAAGGAACAGAAGATATTTCGTATGCTCTATCGGCCCAGAAGAGTACTTGAGGCTCACTTTGTTACACGCCATTGGTTGTTCAAGGGATATTCTAGCTTCGCTAATGAATTGCGATCGCGTTGCTTTGGCCTTATCACATTGCGGGTATGTCTTGGAGACTGGTCTCGTGGATATATTAGTGTTAATTATAAACAAAGGACAATTTTATTATTTACACGCTGGTAAAACGAAACAACGCACTACATTAAGTAATGTTTGTCGTCAAATCACCAGGGAATGTCTAACTAGGGTTGTGACAAGTCGAATGGTGCATACGGTTTGAGGTCACAGAAAACAAACAATTGTACAAAAAAGTTTTTATTAATATACTAATTCGTCAATTCAACAATTCATTAAAAGGTATCTTTTAGTAAGTTCATTAGTACGCAACCATGGTGCTGAGACCATCCAACTCTCGCTGCCAGTTGCGATGGCAACTAACGTTGTAAACAAACTTCTCCAGGAATCCCTTAGCATCGGAAGCAACTGTAACAATCTCCTTAAGGCTGTCGGGCGAAGCATTCTTGAGAGTAACCACACCGTAGCTGTCAACAACACCACTGCCGTCAGTGGAGGACAGAGCAACTTCAGAGAGCTGGATCGCCTTGTTGATGAAGTCGACAGCCTCTCCAGTACCACCAATGGTCTTCAGATGACCAAAAGCCTCTCGGACGTAGTGCAGAGCGCGGCCGTTCTTGGAAAGAGTCTCAATGGACTTTGCACCGCCAGGAACAAAGATGGCGTCGAACATGGTGGAACGTTGGCCTTCAAGGTGGTGCCCAGGCGTGAGACCCTTTGAAGAAGACGGATCCTCGTCGGCAGAGAAGATGGTTGATCGGCGAGGAGCGATGACGAAGGGAAGAGCGCTCTGAGCCTGGATAGCAGCGTACATCGCGTTGAAGGCGACAGGGTCGTAACCGTCAGCAATTAGGATGGCAATTCGTCGAGACTTGATGGTAGGAGTCTCAGGGACGAAGTCCAGCTGACTCAGGTTCTTGGCCTTCTTTCCGGGGTTGGGCCTGGGGTTAGAAGGCTTCTTGCCACCAACCATCTCGGCAATGGTGTTGGCAAGGTCGCCATCGATTTCACCGAGGCGCTCAGTCAAGCGCTCGTAGACGATAGCCTCGTCACAGTGGTCCAACTCAAAAGAGTAAGCGGCCTGAATGTGAGCCTTCTCAATCTCGGAAAGAGAGTTGTAGAAAAGTTGGGCTTGGGAGAAGTGGTCCTTGAACTTCTTGCTTAGAGTTCGCTGCTTCATACCAGCAATCTTTGCCGCGTAATCGACGTAGGCGCCCTCGCTAGCTGTGGCAGGAGGTTGATGGCTGAAACGGTTGGGCCAGTAGTTGACCTTGCCCTTGGATATGGTGTGTCGCATAGCACCATCGCGGTTGAAGTTCATGACAGGGCACACTGGCTTGTTGATGGGAAGCTCTTCCCAGTTGGTTCCCAGTCGGCTGAGTTGAGTATCTTGGTACGAAAAGTTTCGGCCCTGGAGAAGAGGGTCGTCAGAGGCTCCAATGCCAGGAACAAGGTGGCTAGTGCAGAAAGCAACCTGCTCCACCTCGGTGAAGTACTCATCGACAGTGCGGTTGAGCTCGAGCTCGCCAATGTATCGGACAGGGATGAGGTCCTCGGGCCAAACCTTGGTGGCGTCGAGGATATCAAAGTCAAAGTCATGCTCCTGAGATTCCTCCAAAACCTGGATACCGAACTTCCACTTGGGGAAAGCGCCGTTCTCGATAGCCTCTTGAAGATCCTTACGGTGGAAGTCAGGGTCTTGACCAGCAAGTTTGAGAGCCTCATCCCAGACAAGTGAGTGGACTCCAAGCTCGGGTGTCCAGTGGAACTTGACGAATCGTCGCTCGCCCTTTTCATTGACCAGAGTAAAGGTGTTGACGCCGAAACCTTGCATCATGCGGTAAGATCGGGGAATTGTTCGATCGGACATGGCCCACGTGTGCATATGAGTCGCCTCGGAGTGCTCAAACATAAAATCCCAGAAGTTGTTGTGCGCGGACTGCGCCTGAGGAACCTCATTATGTGGTTCGGGCTTTCCGGCGTGAATAACGTCAGGGAATTTCATCGCGTCTTGGATAAAGAAAACAGGGATATTGTTCCCGACAATGTCGAAGTTTCCTTTTAGCAATTTGTTAGCTTTCATGGCCATTTATAGGTGTATCGATGGTGTTGTGGTGATGTGTGGGGTGGTGTTTTGGACCAGTTGAGGTCGGGACAGAATGCTCCCAGAGGGCCTGCTGACACTTGCGCGCAAGGAAAGAATGAGAAGAAGGCAAAGGAATGCCGTAAAGGGGAGCGCAAATCTCTCAAAAGAGAGGACAGCTCATGGTACAATGGGATGGCAGAGCAGGGACTTTGGAGTTCGACGAACCTTCCTGAGTGTAGAACTTGATGGCGAAACCGCGAACATCGCGAACGGTATCGGCAGAGCCGCGGCTTCCTAGAACAGTCGAGAAACGAACAAAAACGGGTGTCTCTCGCGAGGTGTCGGTAAAGATGCCAGCCTTGGTCACGTCGGCAGCTGACTCGAAAAGTCTGAAGGTACCGTGGGCGCCAGCACCGCGGGCATGGACAACACGCTCGGGGATACGCTCGTGGTCGAATCGGTGAATCTAGAATACAAATATTAGAACATGGTCTATGTGCCGAATGCTGAGCTTCATGATCTGGCAAATGCGATTACCAGACCTGACTGCCAAAGTTCATACCTTCTCGCGACCGAAGGCGTCTTCCAAAAGTGAGGGACCCGTTTGGTCCTCAGTTGCAACGCGCAGCCAGTTGTCAGTGTTGTTCTGCTTGACACCATAATCGGAGGTGATTCGGGTGTTTTCGCTGGGCTCGACCATGTTGGCCTTGAGCTGGTCGATCTTGTCGTTCTTGTGACCCATAACTGCGTGCTTGATAGCTCCTGTAACTTGCTCGGTCATGTCGATTTGTTGGTGTTTGTTAACAGAGTTGACAGAGTGTGCGCGCCATTCAGAGAACACAAAGATTTGGATGCTTTATATAATTCTGAACATCTTCATAACCACGTTGAATTTACGTCACTCGTTCGATACCCCCCCGCTCCGCGGGGAAAGCACAATTGGAAATGTTGAGGAAACGTCGTCATGTTTCGTCAAGCACAATCAGCATTGACCTATGAGAAGGCTCAAATTTCCAAGAAAGAAGTTAGAGATGCGTTTTGGCAGGCGCGATCGCGATCCTTGTTTGGAAGCCGTTACACCAGGGAGGAAACAGTCCGCGACCCCACTATTTCCGGGTTTATTCCTAGCTTGACATGAGGCTCAACATGGATAAATGGGCTAGAGCAATTGCCATGTCAAATGGGTCAAGTTTGGTTTGTAATGATTGATGTGGAATCGCGAATTCGATGACGGCTACATTTGAAACTGACAGGGGATATATCTCAAAAAGCTGGG
Source organism: Fusarium venenatum (assembly GCF_020744135.1). Lineage (NCBI taxonomy): Eukaryota > Fungi > Ascomycota > Sordariomycetes > Hypocreales > Nectriaceae > Fusarium > Fusarium venenatum. The sequence goes on from NW_027072131.1 coordinate 611,942, forward strand.
GTAGTTGATCGTCAACAATCGACAACATTCCCATCTTGCCGGGTCGATTTTTAACAAATCCGTGCCTGCAATCTTCATGGTGTTTTTCAGTAGATTAAAGTTCAATATAACTTCTCCGTTATTCTCGTACAATATCCGATAGCGCGTCTTAATGTTCATGAATTGTTGCGTGGGGCAATCGTCAAAGCAGCGTCATTACGTCATTGGTATAGCCATCCCCTGGTTCATTCCACTGTCAAAGCATCAATAGACAAATTGCCGATTCTAAATCCGGTTCTCATGAGATATAACCACTACCGATGTAACTCAAACCCACAGAGTAGATAGAACGGGAACTTGGAGTTATGTGGTATGGCGAGTCATGCTCAGAGCCGCAGAGCCTTAGCTCGACCAGACAATGATTACATCTAACCACTCTGTGTGTATCAGACATATATATATATTTATTCGGACGCCTTGATGGCGTGTTTCTGTCTCGGCGCATTTCTACACGCTCTTGTCTAGATTTTGCGCCAGAGTTGTTATCAATCTAATCAAGATCGTTTAGTACGGGCTACCCAAGTTTAGGGTAATCTGGTAACCAACAGTACTAGGTGCAAGAAATAGAGACACTAACATCTTCATTCAAACTGCGATACATCATGAATATTTCGTTTTTATATGCTAACAGAGACCAAATTCTCAGAGGGGTTTATATACTCCACAGTCTCTTAACCTCCTTAACCCAAACATTTACACTGTGATTAATCGGGGCGTCTCTAAATAAGGTATCAAAGCACACCTAGTCTGTCTCAATACCCGAGGGACCACTACCAATACAAGTTTTGTTCACCCACCTAGCGGACGGGGATTACTGTGAAAAAGAAGTGATAAATTCTTGTCTTTAAAAATGAACGACCTAAATTTACAGTCTAACTAGCACGAACTGACTTGGTGGTGATGAACTACTGGAGTGCTAAACATCATTTGTATTCATAAAGGAGAAGACAGCCATGGTCAAATGTACGAGCGAAGGTACAGACTAAATACACCCGTTCATTCGTCTTTAGTCTTGACGACACGGTCATGTGTCATGCCATAGGTTCAATCCATCCGAATGAGAGGTGAGGTACGCCACGTGATGTAGAAAGAGACCATCTCAATTAAAGAGAGGCACTCTATTTCCCTTCGAACGGGCCTCCTCCTAGAATTCATTGTACAGTTGTTCCAGACTTGTACCGCTGGCCCTGGTTGTATTACTGTCAGCAACAATAACTTACTAAGGTTCTATGACTTACTCCAATCTCCGTTTGACTCGATCCCCACGCACGTTCAGAATGTAGAATACATCCATAATAACCAACTATAGCTCCTCCTTCTCAGCATCCGTCATTCTTTCTTGGTTCGAATTGCTTGTCCAGAGATGAAAGGCTGTTTGAACGAGTTCTATGGTGGTGTCAGGTTTCGTGATGAGAATTAGGTTGAGTGCATATCGACGAAACCATCCGAGATGAGGTTCGAGAAGAAGCTCATTGGCCGCTACCTAGGCCTCCTCCAGCTTTTCTTCACGGTAAAGCTTCCAAGCTCCTTGGAAACGTTGGCCGATAGTGACTACAGAGTGTTAGCATATGTATCTTGTGGAGTGACTGACTGTCAACGGTCGGTCGTAGTGTTTCAGTCTCTAGTGGTTCTTTGGATCGGATGGTATGATAGCTCACCAGTCTGAGGGTTGCTTATGATTGCGTTGACTGGGTTGTTTGTATGTGGTAGTATGTTGTAGATGATTGAGTTGTTGGGAAGAAAGTGAAGAAGAAAAGGTGAGGGGGGGGGGGGGAGAAGGGTGAATCACAGGCGACCAAAGAATATATCAAGGCCATAAACAAACGACTTGAAACCTATAGCCTAAGATTTTAGGCAGAGGTTGAGGGGAATTGATTGTTAAATGGAGAGGTGCATACGGAAGACTCATAAAATGTGAAGTGTCTCTCTGCTGCGGATAAGTGCTTCGTCAAGCACGGGCAAACAAAAGATTGTTGGACCGTGGGAGCTGCCCTTGTCGAAGCAATTTTATAACATTTACCACAATGAATTGCGTTAATTCTTGTTCAGAGATCTAGAACATCAGCATTAAGGGATATTTTCTCTACAGTACATTTTAATTAAGCCATGAAGTATCCGTCAACAGATCTCAATTTGGCATCAATGATAGGATGCCGCCCCATGCTTGCCTCTTTAATTTGGTAACGTAATTTATTCAGCTCTGTGTATGCCAGTTTCACCTCTGATTCTGTCTTTTACCCGTAGTCAGTTTCCATTGACCAGCATACCGATTGATAGCTCACTTGTTTTTGCATATTACAATATGAGTCGGCAAGTCACGGAGGTGAAAGACGGAAAGCAGAAGAAGACGGATGGCTACCGGTGACAAACAGTGCATGGTTGGTGGAAGATACCTACCTAGTAGATAGCGGCTAACAGCAGTGTTAGTAAACGCCCGTGGCCGACAACAATGCAAACGTGCACCTGCCTGTTCCCGCCGGACAAAGACAATATTCCTGCCCCTCGTCATACGAGGAATTGCTGAACATACCAAAAGCGATATCTGCCTTCGTAAGAGTTTTTGGGTTGACCGGGCCACTTCGGTGGAGAGCTGGAGGAACGATGGATTGAAACAATGCCTATCCCGGACCAGACTGGCCGCCGCCAAGTGAGATCAAGTAGAAGTTTACAATCAACATAGGGTACCCGTCCAGACCAAGTCACAAGAGAAAACCGATTGGAAATCTAATTGGCTCTACCCGATTCTTCTAACCCCCCCGAGCCTCGTCAAGCGTACCAAGCCTTCCAAAAGTCTATCCGATAAATTGGCCAGCCATGCAGGCATAGAAAGCTTATCTCGTGGGTAATAGGCCATCACTCATCGAGATGGAGGAGGTGGACGAGCTGCGGTTGCCCATTTACGTACCAGAACCCCCAGACCTGACTATTCCTGTCCTCCCAGCATCTAGGAACAGCCATGAAGTGGCCTGACGGAGTGAAAGCCGGAGAATGTCCATCCAAAGAACTCTTATCCCTCTGACTGGTGGATGATGTTCGTACTCTTCTTATAAGCCAGGTACGACTTCAGCAAGACCACAAGTTCGGAGAGGTCGGCCTTCTTGGGTGGCATCTTGGGTTACACCACAGTTTTGGACAAGAGTCGCAGTGCTGTGATCTTTCTCATATCATTTGCAACATGGTGATTTGTTGTTTAGGGACATGTAGACAAAACTTAGTCCAGATTTACTGAGTTTTGTCCACCTTTTGCAAAACTTAATCCATATTTACTTTAATATAAACACTAAATTTGACTCATTGTTTCCCTTCATGGTATAAATAAAGCACATCATCTCCCATCCACTGTTCTCTTGTCTAAACACCACGCATCACTGACACCTTACTCAACATCTTGTCAAACCACACAATCAAAATGGATTCAGACTGCGACACGAGAAGCTGGCCTCCAGTAGGAGTAGATATCTCCTCGGATAATAGCTACCGTACCTACAAAGACGACCAGAACCCAGAACTCCTATTCGACAAGGCCATGGGATACCTCGACCACATAACAGCGAACCACAGGGCGTACTACAGGACTCCGAACTACAAAGAGAACATTGTCAAACGGGTCAATGATTCACTGATTAACGCCATATACGGGAGTAATATGATAGAGCGGGCCGGACTATGCTGGCCAGACACATTTAATCACTGCAACGAAGTTCTTCGAGGGGTGGACCCCGAGGTAGACAGTGATTCAGACAATATCCAAGGCCTGCGCGAAGTCGTGAATCATATGCGAGCCTATCAGCATATCCTTCGCCGATTTGTTTTTGAAGGAGAAGACATGTCGGAAGCTCTTATCAAGGACACGCATTCGATCCTCTGTAAAGGGATTCCTATCAACGACCCCGAATATCCAGAGGTGCCCTACGAGGGGTATGCTGGCAAATATCGCACAGTTCATGTGGGGGCGGGCGGCACCATGTTTGTCACACCCAAGTTCGTTCCAGCCAAAATGACCGAAATGTGCGCCGAGCTCAAGAAGGAACTCGATGAAGGGAGTCAAGGCTTGGACCCATTTTCAGTTGCTTCAAAATACTCGCTGAGATTCGTCGAGATACATCCGTTTCTGGACGGCAATGGGCGTATGTGCCGGATGATTCTCAACGCTATTTTATTCCGATATCTTGGCGTCGTTGTGTCGATTGGGGGGTCTGCTAAAGATCGGGTTGAGTACTTGAACATCAAGAAGCGCTCTTCGAGGGATATGGAAGGGCACGGGGAATATGCCACTTTTGTACTGGATAAGGGAGTGATAGCTCTCAAAGACTTGCAGCAGGGATTTCAGTGGTATTAGTGCAAATAGATACACGAAAGGTTATTTCATATCCACCAAGAAGAAAATTCGTCGAACTGTTCAGTGTTTTTGTGTATAGCTCGAGCCGTTGCTTTATGATCGAACTCCTAAAGCACTAGACTATTGGTAATAAATTATGGTATTTATGCAAGGCAGCATGACTAAATTACCTAAGAGAAAATAAAAAGCATAAGGCTGATCTAAAGTGTCATAAAGTGAGCTAAACAAGAGCTCAGCTGGCACCTTCCTTTGGCCAGCCGCGTGCCGGCTGGCGACCTTCAGGTCACACAGGTATTCACTCATTGTTTGCTTTCCAACAAAGGAGCAGTAGTTTTGTCTGCGATATCGATAGAACCGTCGTCTCCTCAGCATCTACAGAATTACCTACTTTTGGTAATAGAGCCGGCTTTCTTCCCCTATCATAATCATCATCATCATCACCAAGCATCTTATTATATGCTTCACCTCTCAGTATGGGTAACGGAAACAGCACCCCCTTCCAAGACTGTCTCAACAGCATCTGCACCAACGGTAGCGCTTGTGTCAGGTACCCAAGCGATCCACTCTTTGTTTGGTGGTCGAAGCCGTTCAATGTCGAATTTCCAGTTGTCCCAGCCGCTATCATACGACCTGAAACTACGATCCAAGTCGCAGAAACTGTCAAGTGCGCCAAGAAGTATGGATACGAAGTACAGGCAAAGTCTGGAGGTCACTCCTATGGGTATGAACTCTGAGCGGAGAGAAAAGCAAAGCTAATCGTGTAGAAACTACGGCTTGGGAGGTGTAGATGGAGCTATTTCTATCGACATGGTCAAGTTTAAAGATTTCAGCATGAATAACAAGACATGGTATGCTACATTCGGCTCAGGCATGACTTTGGGCGAGTTAGACAAGCATCTGCACGAGAATGGGAGACGAGCCATCGCCCACGGGACATGCCCAGGAGTAGGCACTGGAGGGCATTTGACTGTGGTATGTCTATTAGATCCAAATCTGCGTTTCTAACAAATCGACAGGGCGGTCTTGGACCAATATCTCGCCAGTGGGGAAGCGCGCTCGATCATCTCCTCGAAATCGAAGTAGTAACCGCAGACGGTTATATCCAGAGAGCTAGCTACACCAAGAACTCGGGTCTGTTCTGGGCTCTGCGCGGCGCGGGCGCAAGCTTTGGTGTTGTAACCAAATTCATGGTCAGAACCCACCCAGAACCTGGAAGAGTCGTCCAATACAGCTACAACATTGCACTCGCTTCGTATGCGGAAACGGCCGAATTGTACAGAGAGTGGCAGGCATTGGTGGGAGATCCAAACCTGGATCGTCGATTTGCGAGCCTCTTTCTTTTTCAACCTCTAGGAACACTTATAACTGGGACATTCTTTGGCACAAAAACTCAATACCTGGCTACCGGTATTCCTGCTCGACTTCCTGGAGCCGGCAAAGGCGCTGTATGGCTCACGGACTGGGCAGGCCTTTTACTTCACGATGCAGAGACAACTGGATGTGCTTTGGCCAGTATCCCGACAGCCTTTTACGCCAAATCGCTATCCCTCAGCGAGCAGGATTTACTTAATGACACGGCAATCACTGACCTCTTCAAATACCTGGAAGAAAATCGCAGCGGATTGTCACCTGTCACAATAATCTTCAACACTGAAGGCGGCGCAATGATGGAAACACCTGCCAATGCGACGGCATACCCGCACCGAAACAGTATCATTATGTATCAATCTTACGGCATCGGAGTGGGGAAAGTGTCGGCAGCGACACGGAATCTCTTGGACGGAGTTCATGAGCGGATCCAGCGGTCGGCTCCGGGCGCCCTCTCCACTTACGCCGGTTACATCGATGCTTGGGCGGACCGAAAGGCGGCTCAAAAGCTCTACTGGGCGGACAACCTACCACGACTACGGGAGTTGAAAAGGGTGTGGGATCCAACGGAAGTGTTCAGCAATCCACAGAGCGTTGAGCCGGCCGATTGAAGCGGAATTGGTGTAATTAAAGAACTGTCACGAGATGACATGGTGGACGAATGAGGAACGAGATTGTCAAACCACGGCTCCGATGGATGCCGATAGAGGCCGATTGAACAGATTGAAGTATACATTGTTGATTGTTTGCTATTTTCCTCACCGATATCTTGTATTGTCACGAGTTGTCTGTTATCACGTAGCAACATGAACTGTGACCCGCTTCAGCTTTCTAGTGCCATGATTTCCCCGCGTAAAGCTTCTGGCGTCAACTAAGTTAGTGGAGATTATTCAAAATCCGGGGTAACAACACGAACAGATAGATTAACAATGAACAACTAGTTGACAACTCTCTAGCAAAGATGAGAGTGGTCAAACATCCAAGTAAAATACATAGTCACCTCTTTTCCTCAGCCTCAGAACCCAAAACCCTGTAAATTTGTCTCCAATGTCTTACATCTCATCAATAACAAAAACCTTGTCAAAAACGCCCTATGTCCACACTTTGACCTTAGTCTCCCCCTCCCAACCCCGCACTATCTTGTCACCGTAACTCAGACCAAGTGCTTGTAACACTCGCCGCGTGATAAAAACGGCCAGACACGGCTTGTTAAGACAGAAAAAAGGACCCGCTTGACACAACAAAGGGCGTTTTGATGGGGTTCGTGAACGAAGTCAACGATGGTTCATTGGGAAAAGGGGCACTTTTTGCGGGGGAGGGGCGGGCAACAAAACCCGGGCTTGGAAGCTTGTTCTTGTTTCGGTTTCTTCATATTCATCTACATTGATCAATCTATACACCATCTGTAAAAATATTAAGAGTTGATTGGTTTGAAGTTTATACGTTTGTGCAAGGTAAGACGGTTGGTGATATCACTTATACCTTGACTTCTGTGGCTGTTTGTTACGACCCCTTACAAACTCATACTAACATGAATTAGACATAACATCAACATGACATTGCTACAGCGCTCAAGACTGGCCGCTTCAGGCCTCACAAGATATCGCCCGGGACAACTTCAGTCCTCAGTGCGAAGATACCAAAGTGTAGCTGCCGCCTCTGTCGTCTCGCAAAGAGACGGGCGCAACACATCATTATCACTATCAGCAACACCCAAAGCCTCAACGGCAATTCACAATGTCTCACCTACAGCAGTCATGGCTCGTCCATACTCTACCGCAAGTGAAGACATGTACACAGCATCTTTTGCCTTTTTCGAGGCTATCTGGGATGCAGGTATAACGCATTGCTTCGTCAACCTAGGAACAGATCACCCTAGTATCATCGAGGCTATGGTAAAGGGACAGCGAGAAAAGAAGGGAAAGTTTCCCAAGATTATCACATGTCCTAATGAAGTATGTACGAAACTCGGTTTTTTGAGAATAAAACTGACGGATTGTAGATGGTGGCCATGTCTATGGCTGATGGATATGCCAGATTAACAGGCAAACCTCAGTGTGTCATCGTACACGTTGATGTCGGTACCCAAGGTCTCGGAGCAGCCGTTCACAACGCTTCTACAGGTCGAGCCCCAGTGTTGGTATTCGCTGGTCTATCACCATTCACACAAGAAGGCGAACACCGCGGAAGTCGTACAGAGTACATCCACTGGATTCAGGATGTACCAGACCAAAAACAAATCGTCTCTCAATATTGCCGATACACCGGAGAGATCAAGACAGGAGCCAACGTCAAGCAAATGGTCAACCGAGCACTCCAATTCGCCACATCAGATCCCCAAGGTCCTGTTTATCTATGCAGTGCACGAGAAATTCTTGAGGCTGATCTTAAGCCTTATTCACTTAAGCAAGAACACTGGGAACCAGTTGAGCTGGGTGGACTTCCATCAAGTGCCGTGGATAAGATCGCAGATGCGCTGGCCGGTGCTAAAGCTCCTCTATTGGTGACAGGATACAGTGGACGAAACCACAAGATTCCTGCTGCGCTTGTGGAGTTGGCGGACAAGGTCAAGGGATTGAGGGTTTTGGATACAGGTGGTTGCGATATGTGCTTCCCTGCAGACCATCCTGCCTGGATAGGTCTCAAGTTTGGTGTTGACGACGCTGTCACCACTGCGGACACCATCATCGTCTTGGATTGCGATGTTCCCTGGGTTCAAACCCGCTGCAAGCCCAGAGAGGATGCAAAGATCTTCCACATCGACGTCGATCCTTTGAAGCAGCAGATGCCCACTCACTACATCCAAGCTGACGCGCGCTACAAGGCTGATGCGTTGACATCAGTAGAGCAAATCACGCGAGCTCTGGATAAGAAGGAATTCGCCAGCAAGCTCCAGACCAACGCCGCCGAGGTAGAGAAAGAACGTGCGGATATCCACAAGAATAAGTTGGCTACTATCGCCAAGGGAGCCGAGCCTCTTGCAGACGGCAGCTTTGGAACGGGACATCTCACCAAGAAGCTCAAGGATCTGTGTCCTGAAGATACAATCTGGGCTATCGAAGCTGTCACCAACACTGGATTCGTGCACGATAATGTACAGCCCACGCTTCCTGGATCATGGATCAACTGCGGTGGTGGCGGTCTCGGTTGGTCTGGTGGTGGTGCGCTTGGTATCAAGTTGGCGACAGATGCTGAGAACGGCGGTACAAACAAGGGTAAATTCGTGGTGCAGATTGTAGGAGATGGAACATATCTCTTTACCGTACCTGGAAGCGTGTACTGGATTTCAAGACGCTACAAGATTCCCGTACTGACTATTGTGCTCAACAACAAGGGTAAGTTACCTACCTCACAGATCAGAGATTCATGGCTAACACGTGACAGGTTGGAACGCTCCTCGCAGGTCTCTATTGCTGGTTCACCCTGATGGTCTTGGATCCAAGGCCACAAATGAAGAGATTAACATCTCTTTTGACCCCGTACCTGATTATGCGGGCATTGCCAAGGCTGCTGCAGGTGGAGACATTCACGCTGCAAGGGTTGACAAGGCGTCGGAGTTGGAGAGCGTGTTGAAGGAAGCCATCGCCAAGGTTCAGGCTGGACAAACGGCAGTTGTAGACTGCAAGGTTGCGCCGGACTGCTAAAGGAAGATGTAATGTGGAGGTTCTAGACCTTGAGGCTGAGTGCCATTGTTGTTAGCATTTATGGCTGCATTGGGAGGAGCATAGTTTAACTAATCCATTCACGTATTTGTCAATGTCAATTGCCTGGTATCTACCCGTCTGGGCATTGAATGTTTCATGCAGAGCCTAATGTCTCGTGCTGGTCCCTGTAAAATTGATCAGGCGACACATTAATCCAAGACTATTGCAGATCATCAATGCTAAGAATTAAATACTCGGGCCTAAATTCCGATACTATCCAGGGTCTGAAACCAGTGACAGGCAGAGTTGATAAGGCTAACCCAGCCGACAGTATTCCGCATCCGCATTAGTTGGTCGGTCATTTACTTTTTATTGCCACTCAATGGCTAATGAATTAGTCTCAATTTCAATGAGAAAAGAGAAATCGTGGCAAAGAAAAGTGAGCGCGTAATTGCATGATAGTTAATGGTGTTTTGTTCCGTTCATGCGGCCCAAGGTCAGCAGAGACAGACGCGGAGTGCCCGCATTCAACGCCGCATTTTTGACGCCGGGAAAAAACATCAGACGACGCCTAAATGGAGGCTTGGCATGGAAGATCATCATCTCTTTGCGGCTCTTTCTTTTCTTTTTTATCATCTGTTCTAGATCTGACCCTCTGTCAAGATAACACGATACTTTGTCGGGAACTACCGTAGAATAACACCATCTTTTAATCAGCTTCTGAGTTTGGAAAACCTACTAAACTAGCTCCTGACCCTTAACATAAACAACCGAATTTGGTAAATAAAATATGGGAAATGCAACTCTGATCAGGATGATCAACACTAAACTAACATCTCATCTTATAATTTCCCCCGCACCACGTGCTCGTGACAAGTAAAAAAATCCAAGCTCGGGAGGGGGGAAGGCGCAAGTGCATTGTTAGTTTGAAAGGCGGCAGGTGCAGGTGCATGCAGATTCCAACTTGCATGTGCGGGCAAGTGCGTGCTGCCTCTTTTTGTGATATTAGGCAGTCGCTGATGGTCGCCTCTACAGTCAATAATACAAAAGCAAAGAAATGACTTTCTCGCAACATTCCATTTCACCATGATTTCTTAGTTCGCCTATTCCCGTCCTTTGATGCCGAACAATAACTACCAACTCATCTCGGACACTCATCTCATTTCTCTTGTTTTGCCCCTCGGCACGCTAACGTAGTCGGTCCGGCTTATACTGTCCTCTTCTCCTCTCGACCGTTACGATACGATTTCCATATCTGACATCGATATACACGGACCCTGTTCTGGTTCTGGCTTCGGCTTCTTACTCGCATTTTACGGATACCGGTAGACCTTCAAGGGTCCCAGGTCCAGATCAAAAAGGCCCACTTCCGCATTCTCGTCCCACTTGAACGTCGCAAGTTTGCGCTCGACTTAACGCCCAAACGAACAACAAAAACTAGGCCCAGCCCGTGATCAAAAAATTAAAAAATCTCTTGCTACATCTTTTTTCTGAAAGATCATGAAAGGTGTAGACACGAATATTGCCCAGCGCCTTCGACGATTGAGACGCGACAATACTTCTGTATCTTGATCAACAATAACAACAAACAACAACATACCAAGCCATGTCTTACCAGACTCTAACGACCGAGGCGCAAGCCGGTACGATTCCTCTGCGACATCCTGATTCCATCATCGATCGACCTCCTCCTCCTCCTCCGGTGCCCTCAACAGACCCCCAATTGATCGCCGACGATAGCCCCTCCGCGCCGAAACCTGCCGATCATGACCTTTTCCAGATGGCGCCATTAGAAGCACTCGCTTTGTTGATTGCAGGTGTTGAACTTCTTGTTAGAATAACTGGCGATGTTCCTCCGACACCACCTCCAAAGTCTCCTACCGTACCTCACATGAGTGGTATGCAGGCAGAGAAGGAAAATATCGTGCGGTCATACTCGGACAGAAGTTTGACAAGATTAAGGAAACAGGCTGAACTTGAGGCCAAGAGATTGGCTGCGAAAGAGTCCAAGCCTGAATTCAAAGAGCCTGAGGATATTGATGGTGTACAACTGAAGCCTCATCCAGGTCTGATGTCGCCTCCTCCTCAATCAGAGCCATACGTTGTTGTTGGAGCCGATTCTCAACCGGTAAACCTACAACACAGCGCCATCACGCGCAAGTTTTACAGCAAGAACGAGCCTCCCATTACTATCAACCAATACCTTCAACGTCTACACCAATTCTGCCCAATGAGCACCGCCGTATACCTCGCAACGTCTCTGTACATACACCGATTAGCCGTTGAGGAGCGAGCCATTCCCGTTACCCGACGCAACGCCCATCGGTTGGTACTGGCTGGTCTCCGAGTAGCGATGAAGGCTCTTGAAGACTTGTCTTATCCTCATGCCAAGATGTCAAAGGTTGGTGGCGTCAGTGAAGCAGAATTGGCTAGACTGGAGATAAGCTTCTGTTTCCTCGTTGGTTTCGAGCTAGTTGTTGGTGAAAGCCGACTACAGAAACATTACGAGCTACTCAAAGACAAGACATCCCGTTATCGTTTCGATAACGTAGATGTTCCCATATTAACTCTCAAACCGCGACCGCGCGGTGCAGTTCAACCAGCCGCATAATTCTGGTATTATACATTTTACATCTTGGTTGGGGGCATATTACATAGGAGGTGCATGTCATTTCTCTTCTTCTTTTCTGGGACATGCATATAGTTTCACGGCATTTGACTAGCACTGTACTTGTCATATATTTTAGGTCTAGGCGTGGGATGAATGGGCATATACGTCGGAGTTATGAATTTATACCCGAATTTGACGAGACATCTTTTGAATGCAATGAGATACCCGAGTTTGGACGAATAATGGGCTGTCGATCCGCCAAGACAGCTTGACTCGTAAAAAAAAATAAGGGTCCTCGTATCTTTACGAAGTTGCAGTGAGACCCGCTTGGATCCATCAATACTTCTGGAATAAGGCGAGTCTGTTTGTTTCCGTGGACACATATGAATCGTGAGTGAGCTATCTTGAGTCGCGTCTCGACTTGTTTTTGGAATGCTAGTGTCTTAGCAATACGAATAACTACCTAGTCATTGGATTATTGACAATGAAGGCCACCAGTTACCCTGCATTTTCTTACATTGTAGTAGGAAACAAATATTCCATGCAACTGTAAAGCACATCATGGTCTTAATGGTGACTTAACCTGCCGTTCTCTCAACTGCAGTATGAGATTATCTTGGCTAGTTTTACTTGGCATTATGAATCTCAAACACCAATTGTAAAAGAAGAAGAAACATTGCAAATACTCTTAATTCTAGATCACCGCTCGACAAACTATTTATTAAATTACATAAACGAGCCACTTTCCCATATCCTCCTTATCGGAGCAATCCCATCTTGCGTCATATAACCCTTTAACATTCCGGTAAAAGAATTATGATAAAACGCAGTCAAGGCTGAGACAAATGACAGCACAAATGTCTGACACCAAAGGAAGCACTTGAACAAAGACTGTTGCTGGATCTTGGACTACTTGTGCAGCCAAGATCGTGGCTCCTCCAGCTGTATACAGCACCGTAGGGAAGTATCGTTCTTGCCATCGAGACGATTGAAAGAGCAGCGACACGCATGTCCAGTGAATACACACCGCCACGCATATTATGAGCAGTAGCGTCTCGCAGGTGAAGGCTGGACGAAGAAAAGATGGAAGAAATGACGGCGTTTTGAGGGTTTTGGGATCGCAGGCCTGAAGTGAGTTCGGGTTAGATGAGCAGCAGCTTAGTAGTAGGCGACATACCGGAAATTTTCCAAGGCAGGATGAAGTTTTAAAAAGTGTCGGTATGATGATAGATATTGCCGTTGATGTGCAGGCTCCAGCGATGAGAACGACCTTTTTTATGATGGAACGCCGAGTATCTCGACTGCAATTGTCCCATTGCTTTATGGACTTGTCTCCATGAAATTCAATCTTTGCCGTTGGACAGTAGGTGGTGAGCGCTTCAGCGTGTAGTCTAGTACTCGACATTGGTGTTTGATAATGGGAACGACGAAACGCCCTCGTCAATAAAATATTACCCTGGACTTGGATTCCAGAGTAGTATAAGTCGGAGAATTAATTATGCTTGCTTCGCGATCTTTCAGTATCGTTAAGAAGAGGGAGGTTGGAGGGAATTTGAGATGGGGGGTTTCAAGTATAACTCGACATAACACCCAAGTCCAATAAAAGGCAAACGGCGAACCAAGCGAGCCAAGGCGGACCTGGCTATATAAGAGAGGAACAAAACTGGTTTGACCAACCGCGCGTAGACACGAAGGAGATATAAGCAAGCCACCATTGCGTAAGATACCAAGTTGCCTTATACGTTGGAGTGGTTCGCCCTGTTCATAAGGCCTCTCTATATTTTCATGTCACTTCTTTATCGGGGTCAGAGACTACCCCCATCACAAATATCAGATCAATCGCACTGCCGAAAGAAAACACTACAAGGCCCCGATCCTCCTTCTTTTCTTGCTGTACTTACTCTGAATACCAACTTCAATTACTTCGTTATACTTCACCCCCTTGCTCCAATAGCCGATATATTTCCAAGAATCTCTTGCTTCCAGGACTGCCCGCCCTGTCCAGGACCACAGCTGTTTCTCAGTATTCTGACGCTCTTCCAACCAAACAAGCGTGGATCATCCAAGTGCTAACCAGAGGCAATTGGGAAGCGTCCGGGGCTTGAGATGAACCAATGTCTATTCCAATTCAACGCAACCCTCGCGATCCTGGTCCTCATCTTCCGAAGTCAGGAGGAACGCCTTTCATGGGCTCCCATCGCGACATGTGTGTATGGCAGCTCCCAATTCTAGGACCTTGGCAATCTCTTATAATCATAGGACCCTCTTTCTCTGGATGCTAAGTGGATTCGCCATTTGCGTCGCAAATCGAAAGGTTGCTCAGAGGTAAGTTACCACTCAATCAGAATCATAACTTCGACTAATATGTTCGTCTCAAGGTGCTGGATGCAGCTGGCACTCAACGCTCTGATGATATGGGGCATGTTCATGTTCGGGATTCAGCCATCTCTCCCAGACTCGAGTCTTCTGCTTCCAGTATCCGTCACCATGTCAATTCTAGTCAATCAGGCCCGGAATCCACCCTTGCCTCCTCTTCTCCCATTCTAACTCCGCCAAAGCCATCAACGTTTAGACGTGCTCATGCTCTATGGGCCGAAGACTGCGTACGGTCATCTACTACTAGGCCAAAGTCTGTCCAATGGAACGACGAGGATAACAATTCCAAAACGATGCGACAGCCGGAGACGAGACCTATATCTCAAGACCAGCTGGTCGCAGAGGTCAAAGGTATATACGCAGGCTTGGTCATGGTAGAGACCAAGTGCATCGAGGTTGACAACGTTCAACCCTCAGTTGCAAATGCAGATAACCACAGCAAGCTCAGCAATGAGCAGTGGCAGGCTCTCATTGCTCTTCATCGCACATTGCTCCATGAACACCATGATTTCTTTCTTGCCAGTCAGCATCCTTCTGCTAGTCCAGCCCTTCGACGACTAGCACCCAAGTACGCTGTGCCAGCCCGCATGTGGAGACATGGAATACATTCGTTCCTAGAGCTTCTTCGACATCGACTACCATCATCTCTCGAGCATATGCTTGCTTTTATATACTTAGCCTACAGTATGATGGCTCTCCTCTACGAGACAGTACCTTCATTTGAAGATACTTGGATAGAATGCCTAGGCGATCTAGGAAGATATCGTATGGCGATTGAAGATGATGACATTCGGGACCGCGAGGCTTGGACCAGGGTATCCAGACATTGGTATAGTAAGGCCCCGGTCGCCGCACCAAACACTGGTCGGCTCTATCATCATCTGGCCATTTTAGCCCGACCCAATGCCGTCCAGCAGCTCTACTATTACACCAAGGCACTCGCTATGCCAATCCCTTTCAGCAGCGCAAGACAGAGCATTATGCCCTTATTCGACCCTGTTCTCTCCAACAGCCCAACTCGATTAGCACCAATTGATTCAGCATTTGTCCGTGCTCACGGAATCTTGTTCTCATCCGACAAAAGCGAAAGCTTCAACAGTTCAATCCTTTCTCCAATCGAGGCTCTGGACGAGAACGGTATAGATATACATTCTTTGGGAACTTGCTATTCGCCAACCCTTGATGGCTGGGAACAAGCCCCAAGACCCCTATCAGAGGATTTCGCGATGAGAGGTATTCTCTATTGCAAGGATTACTTTCCAATCCTATCTTGCAAAAGCGAAAGTATCAGCAGCTCAATCCTTTGTCTAAGTAAGAGTGTGGATGAATGGCCGGGAAAATACTGGAAATGTCTTTCGCAAATTCTCAACTCGCTGCTCCCTGATGAAGGCTTAGAACAAGCCCCAAAGCCTCTTCCAGAAGATTTCGTGATGAGAGGTCTTCTATACTGTGAGAATTACTTTCCAACAGATTGGTTTGGTTTTGATGCAGGGTACCATCTGGACTTTGACCCATTGATACTGCAACCAGATTCACTACCTCCTTCCCACCGCATCGACTCAACTTCAGAAAAATTCTGGCTGTCTTGCAATTACGGGTACTATTTTACTGCCAAGGTCTTACATTCCGTCGCCGACTATCTCGCTAGATTGGCGTCCATTCAATCTGTAGTCGCACATCGCTATTTCGACGGCTTCCTTCACCCAGCCAAGGTTGCGTTTTGTGACCAGAAAACTTCCATGATGAAGCATTTTAGCCATTCATCATTGATGTTTGCACATGAGCAACATCAATACGCATAAAGAGGATGATTTAATCAATTGAGCAGAGGGGTGGTCATACACTATACCACATAACATCCAGTTGTTAGCTCGACAAGACCTCTGGGGTCTCCTTGGTGGACTAATGGCCGAACGATTGAACGATTCGACCAATCGCTGTAGCGCTATAAATGAGCATTGTCACTTGGCCACATTTTAAAGAGGTGAAGCTGGAAGGAATTCCCAATCACTTGGACATTGTCATGTCTCTGGTGGCCGGCTTTGTCTAATAACCTATTTCTTTTAAGGGGTTGGACTGTATTGGATAGGTTCATGTCAGGAGTACATGAAGCCTTAAATATCGCATCGTAGTTTCATTATCCTTGACAAAATATATATTGTTTAACTTGAGCTTCCATTCCATTGTGTAGTGCATGCATTTGAATCCTTCTCGTATTAGTGCTTACAGAATGAATCACGCGAGCCTTGTCTCAGTCTCTGCCGCAATTTAACCGACTACCCCAACTTAATCGTCAATTGTCACATCATCTCAGTCATTCATCAACCAAAAACTCTACAATTGAATCAGCGTTCATGTCGAAATGGGCGCCAAGACATCTGAAGACGATTACAATGGAGGAAATGGTATAAAATCTCATAATTCTCTGCATATGAATCAAGCTTACATACCTCAGGCCATGGACCCCTCTCATCCAAGCCATCCTCCGCAGGCGGAGAACCAAAAGGTGCTCATTTCGCCCGTGACGGAGACGGTAGTCTCGGAGGCGAAGGGGGTGATGACGACGACGACGATGATGATATCAATGCTACCCCCGGATCGATAATTGCCGAAGGAGCTGCCAAGAAGAAGAAAAAGAGAAAGCCAAAGAAGAAGAAGAAGACTGCTACCCAGCAATCTTCACCTCCCAGGGTTCCCCTGAGTGAGCTCTTTGCAAACAAGGATTATCCCGTTGGTGAACTCCAGAGCTATTCTGATGACTTTAACACGGCTCGTACTACTGCTGAGGAAGTTCGCTACAAGAGTCGTCGACAGCTTGAGGACCCTGCTTTTCTGAACGATTATCGCAAAGCGGCTGAAGTCCATCGTCAGATTCGACAGTGGACTCAGGAGAACGTCAAGCCTGGTCACACTCTCAATGAGATCGCCAATGGTGTTGAGGATGGTGTACGTGCGCTTCTGGGAAACCAGGGAATTGAACCTGGTGACAACATCAAGTCTGGAATGGGCTTTCCGACGGGTCTTTGTCTGAACCATGAAACTGCGCACTACACGCCTAATCCTGGCCAAAAGGACGTTGTTCTCAAGTATGAGGATGTCATGAAGGTTGATTTCGGCGTGCAGATCAATGGATGGATTGTAGACAGTGCGTTTACCATGTCTTTTGATCCGACGTATGATAATCTCCTAGCCGCTGTCAAAGATGCTACGAACAGTGGTATCAAGGTACGTAACATACTACTGATAAGTAAACTCATCTAACTTCTATAGGCTTCCGGAATCGACGTACGTATCTGCGACGTCAGTGCCGAAATCCAAGAAGCAATGGAAAGCTACGAAGTCGAAATCAACGGAAAGACATACCCTGTCAAACCAGTCCGGAACATCTCAGCGCACAACATCAAACACTACCAAATCCACGGTGGAAAGTCGATCCCGTTTATCAAGAATCGGGATCAGACTAAGATGGAGGAGGGAGAGGTGTTTGCTATTGAGACGTTTGGAACGACTGGTACTGGAAAGTTGTACGACGATGTAAGTTTTACTGATCCATACGCGAGATCAATTTCTGACATGGGGTTCTTAGGTTGGCATTTATGGCTACGGTCTGCAGCATGATGCACCCAAGAATGTCAAGTTGCCTTTTGCGACTGCGACGAAGCTACACAAGGTTATTCGAGAACAATTCGGGACTATTGTCTTTTGTCGTCGTTACCTTGATCGTCTTGGTCTGGATCGATATCTCGCTGGTGTAAGCACGCCCACTCTTGACCTTCAAATGAGATACTGACATGGTGTAGCTGAACTCGTTGGTTTCGCATGGAATTCTCGAGGCGTATGAACCGCTTGCGGATATCAAGGGTTCTTACTCTGCGCAGTTTGAACACGTAAGTTTGTTGTTTCTTTCTGTATGGTTGGTGCTAATTATTGTAGACAATTCTGCTTCGAGAGTCGAACAAGGAGGTTATTAGTCGTGGAAGTGACTACTAAATTGTGTTATCACGAGGGGGATGCGGTTCAATAAGTTTGGAATGAGTTCAACATCATTCCTGATGCATGGGAATAGTTCCAACACTGCTTGCCTTAGCAATGGCTTGGCTTCAACATGCCTGCCTTTATTACTTTACATTCGTATGATGGTCTTTTAGTCTGTCATTATCTATATCAAACATTTTACTCATAAATCTCATCCAACTGCCGAATTACTAGTGATATTTTAAGTTGACGTGCATTTATCGGCCATCTCCCAAAGAGTACTCTATTCAACATGCTACTCCAGTGACTCACGATATGTACACACTCAAGCCACAAACAAGCAAGACATACATAATCAGAGACAAGACCCCTGCACACTTTTCGGTACAAAACTACCTTTTCCCATGGATGCCTTGAGATTCCGGGTGCGACGGTGTCACAGGACCCTTGGACGGGTAATGTCTCGATCGGCACATTTTGAAGCGGGGTTGATTCAATTGAGAAGGGGGGTGGGAGGTGGGAGGGGAATATGTAGGACAATTTAGGCAGACAAGGCAATCAAAAGGAATTTTCAACTCATCAATCCTAACTGTGGCAGATAAGAAATAGTTAGGACTTTGATCATCATCTATACCGTGTTACTTCCAACAGACATTGTAATTTCCATATTTCCTATCTTGCATTAACGACGCCGTGATTCTGCATCCTCATGAACAACTCCCCTCGTATCCAAGACATTCACCCTCAAATGAAGCTCTACCAAAGTCCCAAAACGACACCATCTTTCGAATCATGGTGTTTTCTTCTCCACCCCCACTTTGGATAAGGACTTTGGTTCAATTATCCCTGTTCTTAATGCATGTAGTAGATCGATCACCTTTTTACACTTTTATTACCGGGACCGCAGTTCGCTTTGTGGTTCGCTTTGACAGGTATGAGTTTGGATGTCTTGGTGTGCAGTCTTTACACTTGCATCATGAGACATGGCGATATTTTCTTTTTCTTTCTATTGATGTCTTTTTGGTACCTGCTTTAGTTACGCCATCAAGCCACTAGTCATGAGAGGTGGAGTTGTCTTGACGTCTTTCTGATGGTAGCACTTGACTATGTGCATGTCTTTTTCTCAAGATTTGACTTTAAGATGCATACAAGTATCACTGATTCACTGTAAAGAATTAAAAGTTGATAACAAAATCCAATCCGGATTCCTTTTTTTTGTCTTGTTTTTGTGTCTTGCATCTAGCTAGTGTCCTGTAGTCCTGGCTTGCTTTCGCCGTACTGTTATCCAATATAATTCTCAAAAAAGTATACAAAGAGTATCAAGTCTAATCCAAATCAAATACCAAATCGCTAAACTTCCCATTCGCTGAAACAAAAGAAATAATCCCATATAGTAGAAACAGATGATACAAGACAAAAAGAAAAGAAACAAAAAGTACAAATTCATCGCTTATTCATAGCGGTACACTGGCTCGTAGATTTCTGTTGGTCGTCTGCTTCCAGATCCGATTGTAAGGCGTCGCTTGGGTTGCATGCGCTCACGAAGACGCTCGCGCTGTGCTTCCTCTTCCTTCTTCTCCTCGCGGCGGGCAATGCGACGAGCCTTGTCGTCACGGCGCTCCTCCTCAAAGCTCAGGCGTCTCAGCTGATCAACAGGGATCTCGACTGAGGGACGCTTGTAGGTGGATGAGCGTCTGGGAGCAGAAGGAGCAAGGGCAACGGGGCGTTCGTTAATGGCTTTGTTGGCTTCGGCGATGCGCTTCTGGAGAAGCTTCTCCTTCTCTTGCTGTCGCTTATCCTCTCGGCGACGGCGGCGCTCATCGTCTTCGTTGGAGTGGCGGCTCTCCTTGGAGTTGTGACGGTGGTGCTTGGAGCGGTGGTGGTTGTCGACGACTTCGATTTGGAAACGGCGCTCAGGCTGGAGAGTTCGCTCATCGACAATGACAGGCTTTCGGTTGTAGGGGTCCCTTGAAGAGTCGACCATGTAGGTGTTTGCGTTGGGTGAAGTGGGAGCAGTGTGAGGGGCGGACCATTGTTGAGGAGGAGTGCGAGGGCTGTCAACCAAGACAATGCGCTCCTGCTGGTGTCGAGATCCTCGATGCTTGTGGTTCAGGTCGAGGACCTTTTGGCCGTTGATGTAAACTCCTGAAGAACGGTCCTTCTTGCTGTTGGAGCTGGAGTAGGAACGGTCTGACTCGTCTCCCGAGCGGTATGATCCCGAAGGTGTCGAGGGCTGGGGAGTAGGAGGCAGTTGTGAGGCATAAGGGTATGAAGCAGAAGCATCATAAGCAGAAACGTATTGGTGAGGGTGCTCAAAGAGAAAGTTTGCAGAGCAGACCTGACCATGGCGAGAGTTTGAGCAAAGAGTGGGTTGAGAGTATTGCTCGCGACGTCCGTCAGGGTGGACGTATGTGTAGATGTTTGTGGTGCACATTGTGTCGGTGCTGTGTTGTTGAAGGCGCTGATTGCGCAGAGGGGGATCCTCTTGGATGACTATCGGAGGAAGATTGTAGTTTCTTTGACGATGCTCAAGTGGTGAAGCTGTGTTGGAGTTGCGACGACGATTGTTGTAGATGATATTGTCAATAACAAGTGGTGATTGTTGAGATGACAGCTTGATAGTGGATGAAGGTTGAGACTTTATAGTGTTTGCTGATTGAGATGAATTGAGTTGTTTGTTTGGTTGTTGAGAAGTGCAGGTGGTGGAGGTTATATAGAAATCCGGGATGATGGGTGGCAGTGAGGGAGGGTAGTTTGAAAGTGGTAGTGTAAGCCAGGTAGTACTAGTAAATGACTTGCTTTAGTGTGGTTTGGTTTGATGCCTGGGGACTAAAGTAGTAGAGAATAAACTGTAAAAATGAAGATATTGATGCCTGTTTGTGGTTCGCAAATGGATCGCTATATACATTTCCATTACTAGGTCACTTACAGTACTAAGGTAATGGTGGTGTTCCCTCCCTGAGGCTTCGCTTCAAGGCAGCCTTGGTGGGCGAAAGTGGAGAACAGCCGTTTCTGCCTACCGTCCGGCCACTAACAAACCCCTGCAGTATGACCCTGTACAGACCCACGAACCTGCCCATGCCGATGACTCCCCAGGGCACTCTCAGCCTCTGGCCCACTTGAAAAGTGTAGATGTCTAGTCTAGATACCATCACATCATTTGGTTTCATTAGTTGAGGCTCAGTAACTAATTTTTTAGTTGATGATCAGATCGAGAAAAATACTGGGGAGTGACGGGTATCGAAATGAGGTCACGATAAATGACAAGACTCTAAATGCCTAATCTAGGACTACAGGTCTACAACGCGCGGCCATGGTTGAAACAGAACAAAAGTAGTACAAATCCTTTCCCTTGGTGAGCGCTATCGGTTCTGTAGACAAAGTCTTTTTGGTATCATGGGATCCATTACATCCTCGGGCATTGAGTCATCAAGGACTGGCGTCTCCCGTGTCTCCATTAGCGCTAGCCTTGTGGCCTCGATCCAGGACTTGATCTTTGACCAACAAGAACAAAGTACTAAATGACCTGCATTTGTTACAAGGCCTGACTCAACTTGTCAGTAGGTCTAGTAGGTACTGAACTGTAGAGGGTCCCAGGCAGTGCAATCGAGGCTTGGATGGATCCACTTCGAAATCGACTATAGTCTTACATCCTCAGCCTTAGAACAAACCAGGATAATTCTTCAACATGGTTTCATTACTACTTCAGCCTCGCATTAATTGATTGAATTTTTTATTTTCTGATCATCTTGAAGGATCGATTGGATGCCTCTTCCTTCTTGTCTTACTGACATGCATCGTCCCGAAGCGGGAGCTAGTTTTTGATGCGCATCGCACAGGCACGGATACGCAGTTTGTGTAAGTGAGTACATAATATGAACATCTCTCTAAACCCCGTAACTCAAAGCTTTGACTGTGAATCACTGTAGGTTACTAAGGGCGCGCCCTCGTCATGTCAAATACAGACCCTCTTGGCAATTGCGCATTATCGCTTTACACTATCACAGAACCATAGTATTGCGAATACCTTGGAAACCACATGAAACGTCTAAAAACCAAAGATCCAAATTCTTTGTCGTTCTAGTCCACTCCAGGACTATGAAGCCGAGTATCTGCATTTACAATGTCTTGCCTTGCCAGCTCAATACGGCACAGTAGTCGTCGCCTTGCAAGGTAACCCTCCATTGGTTCATGATTACCGTTTCTAGAGGTACATACATACACTCAATAAGGATTCGAATGCCTGTCGGTATGGACCGATAAAACTGTCGTCCTCTCCGATGGAACTCCGTGTCTGTCAAGTCCGACGGCCCCCAACGGCCCCCAAGCAAGGGTCTGATTAACTCTCTGGCTGCCTCTTCTTTTGGACCAATAGACCAAATTTATTTTGCAAATTACAAACCATCATAGAGCCTTGTGCAAAGTCGAAATTTTCTGTGTTTCGTAATCATCGTCATGACAAATCTGCAGATTGCATTTGGTGTTGAGCCAGACAAAGAGAGAAAAAAAGGCAACACGGGCCAAAACTCTTTGACCATGTAGACAGACAAAAAAGGAATAGTGTCTTCCAGCCCTGTAAGGCAGAACCTTGACCTTGACCTTGACCCTAGTTAGTTCCCTTTATCTCGACACTGCCTCCTCCACAGTAGAGAGAGCTACAGCAAAAGTAGGCGCAGCAGCAGCTGCCCATAATCCGAGACTGATAATACCTCATTTCCCTACTCAACACCATCGTCATCATTTTCTGTTTACTCTAACACTATTTTGAACATTGTAGAAATATCTCTATCGGCTGCCTCTTTTTACCGTTCCAGAGAACTCACAGTTCTCTTACGCCCACTTTCGATCCAATGCACCTTTCGATTGCCCACCCACGAGTTCAGGTCTCCAGCGAACACTGTCACATCGTTTCATATTAGGTCGATTTTATGGACTGGCTGAAATACCACTCCCTCGGACGAGACAAGCGCTGTCAAACTACGAACCGACTCCAGGGTATGCGCTTTGGCATTTTTCTTCAACAGCAAGCGACCGGCCGCATAGAAACGACCACGCGGCTATTGAGAGTTTATTTCTATCTAGTTCCCTATTCTTGGCCCCCATGTTAGGACTTTGTAATATGAGGTCTTCTGATTGGTGATTTGCCTCTACTGTTGGTTCTATCAGTGTTGCTATACATAGCTGCAGCTCACTATCGATCTCGAATCTATACATATCTCATGAGTGGCAAAGTATTGACAAAATGTTTCATCACCCGCGCGCGGTTAAACGTCAAACCGAGCAGACAACACAATTTTTGGATGAATATGTATGGGGCGAGTGTTGACGCGCGGAGTTACTGATACTAATTCAGGCACAGCTGACTTATACTAATTCGGGTGTATAGTCATGTTACTATTCTGAACTAATACAGACCACTTACACCCTCCAGTCAAATCCAATGTCAAAGTAACCCTTCTCAGGTACCTGCAACCTCGAACACCTAACAATCTTTCCATCATCTCCGACCAAACCATGCCTATCAACACCCTGCTCATGGATCCTATTCCCCCACCAGTCCAACACAACACCCGTGTGCTGCACAGCAAAGTACATGATGGCCCCTGAGATACCAATAGCCGCGCTGAGCGAACTCGTCAGCACGTACGCGTACTTTTCCCACCACGCCGTGTACCGCCTTTTAATAAAAAAGTTGAATACGAATGCTAGGACTACTGTGCCCTGCATGTAGCTCCAGTTGAAAGGCGCCCAGGCCATCGGTCCTGCGAAAAGGATAGGTGCGTTGACGTTGCGCCAGAATGAGTTGGGCCAGCGCTTGGCAATGTAGTATGCTGCGATGGGGAATGTGATGCCTATGGGGATGGTGTATGTGAGGGCGCGGTATGGGCCTTGGGTTCCGAAGAGGCGGCGTGGACCGACGACGCCCCATACGACGGAGGACATGAAGTAGGAATGTGTGCGAGGGCAAGTAAAGCGGTCTTTTTGATGTAATTGGCATACATCTTCGACATTGCGAAGCAGCCAGTGATTAACACCTAATCCGATGAACCCAGCTAAAAAGGTTGCGTAAACCTGTGCAGCAAACGCCCATCGGGGAGGAATCTTGGCATAGTGCGCAAGTTTGAGATCACATGAAAAGTTCAACGACTGATGCGTAGACATGTAACTAAACATGTTGAAGATCATGTTTGGTATAGGACGTCCTTCTAATACATGGCCCCCAATTACCATGGCAAGAATACCTGTTGAGAGCTCCAGGTTTGTAACAGCAAGAAGCATTCCAATAGGAACTTGCAGCGTGACGGTGAAGAGTACAGCTAGAATGATCCCCCATATTGGCATACCGGTTGGCCACACACTGACAGAGATACAGGCGAGGGTAAAAGACGTAGCCAGGATGACAAGGTACCACCAGTGAGGACATTCAGGATACGCAGCCATGAGACGATTATGCACATCGTCAAACTCGTCATCCCTTGATTTTCTCTTCCAAGAGGCTCGTATACCATTCATGATATCCTTGCCATGCCAGAGAAACATGTGCACAGGCGTGGCAATATATATCATAAAGGCAGCCGCATACTTGGTCACTTGGGTAGACGTCATGAGGGGAACACTGTACTGGTGGTACGCCGTCTCGTTGAGTGTAAAGTTGGGCAGTAATATGTGAGACACATTGTATCGACTGCCCGAGTTGTCGTAAACAAGGTTGCTGTTGATGGGGAAATAAGCTGCGTCCCACACGTTGTTGAAGTAGAGCAACGGCGCAACTATGATGCCGATGATGGCCATACCGCTTGCGTAGTTCATGAGTGTGAAGAAGGGAGTGACGATGGGATCGCCGAGATATGTCGCAATGTTCCAATCCAGCGTGGGTAAGGGGTTAAAACCGAGACCGCAGGTAGATCCGGCGATGAGGGCGAGGGTGACGTTGCGTGGTGATATCCATGTAGGCCAGTTGAATAATCCCAAAGCTTTGAAGAGGAAATTGGGGATCCAAAAGTATACAAACATGGAGGCAAAGCAGATCAAGAAGAACTTGTATCGTGTCATCTTCCATCCATTTGCTGCTTCTTCTCTGTTTCCGTTGTCTTTGTACAAAGCTTTGGTAAGTGCAATGTTTGCTAGCGATCTTGGCCACAGCATGGACGATGGGTATACGAGGAATCGACGAGCCAGACCTGCACATCCATATCCAAGGAATTGTGTCGATAGAAGAGTAATAACCTGCCAGGGGATGCTGTTTGATAGAACCTTTTCACCGTAAAACGTGTCGAGCTTAAATACTTGGATGATGGAAACAACATATGCGCCAACTGCACCACCGCCAAAAGACACGTTTGCCATGATTGCAATCAAGACATGTTCTTTCTGGCTGAAAGGTCCCGGGTTAAGGGAGAATTCCCAAGAGAATATGCGAAACTTTTTCGTCGGAAGGATCTTTGCCAACAGCATACCCAAAGGCATGGACAATAATTGTACCATGTATGTCGACAGACTAATAGCCGGCATTCGAAGAGAGAAGAATTGTTCAATCGATGTCCCTAGAAGCACAAATATTGTTCCCAAGAAGAAGGCTCTGAATGTTCCCACAGGCAGCGTCCGATCGTCTGTATTCTCGACGACGGCTCGAACTTCCGGGTAGATGGAATTGTTTATGATCAGATCCCTCTGGGCTTGAAACTCGGCATATATGCCATGGGCTACTTCTTCATCCTGTTGCTCGCCATTTTTATTTTCGAGATAGCTTCTCGCTCGTTGGAGGATGTTGTCGGGGAAGTTCTGGTCGTGCTCGTGTTGTTCGAGGAGCGTTGCGAGTCTATCCGCCAGGCTCTCTTTGATCGTGTCATCGTTTGGGCCATGGGATATCTCTTCCATAAGAATGGCGTCCACATCGTCGGAGGGGACTTCGATCGGTTTTCCCGTTTGCGAACTCATTGTCAAGTTAATTCGGTGGTTGCTGGATGATCGTCAATCTCTCGAAACGGGGTATTAGGAAGATTTTGAACGAAGCATCGCTGAGGGAAACTGCAAGAAAGAAATACGCAATTAGAATTACCATGGCGCCATAGAATGATCATGTTGAACTCTATACTTGTCATGATCACCAAACAGGTGGTCTCCTGAGTACAATGGTAAGGTATATACATCACGCCGGACAGTCTCGTCCGGGAGACTTTGGAAGCCCAAGCCATCAACATAAATGTGAAGCTAGGGTGTAGTCATGATCCAGGAACTTGTCACATGAGCAATAGAGGCACAATGTCAAATGACAGGTAGTAAGTGTTGGTATTCGGTATTTAACCAGAAAGCGGTAAGAAAGCTGAACAAACCGACTAGAACTGTAATATTCTGTATGCCATATGTCCTCGATAGCCGGTTAATATTCCGGCACCTGGATGTGGGTCTTGCGCAGCAACGCAACTAAAGACGGCGGCGGGTGCCCCAAGCAGAGTTCTCTTTTCTTCTTAGTAGTCTCTCACCCTGAAATCGGTTTGTCCGGAGCTGATATATCGAGATAATCCAACCCACAGCAGAAAAAGTCGGACAAGACGAGACTACTTCTTGAGCTCAGGTTGCGTAGGCAATATCTTGAGCAGTAAATGTAGAATAGCTTGGATGCCGTTGAACTGGATGAACAGTCTCTTATCGAGGTACTTCTTGAGTTCAGGTTGCGTGGCTCTCCGCAACAGTTGCCGTATTATCCACGGAGATAATTTCTCCTGTCGCGTCAGTCTATCGAAACCCTTTCGAAATGAAAAGGCCGTCTTTCTGAGAAATTCTTCGTTCCATCGACCATTCAGCGTGAGATCTCCCATATCCATCTTATTCGGAACGGTTAAGGCAGAGAGACCCTGACCATACAAGGAAGTTATTTGTGTATGACCGACTGCTGCAACAGACTTCTCGTCCAAGATCCAACAGACCAATCAGTTACTGTTGAGAAGTAACCCAAAACTCAATCTCCAGGTCGTTTCGATGTTGGTGATACTCAGAGCGGAGTAGATCGGTTCGTGGTAATGGTATGTCGATGACCCAGACTTTGGCCATAGAAACGTGAGTAAAATTGTTGCCAGGCTAGTATGAGTGTCGTGATTAATGAGGTTGGTGACGCCAACAAAAGTTCCGCCTCCAATGGTAAATAAAAATTCGCAGTCGTCGGCAATGTCTATCGAAAGAGGTCCAACTCCAAAAACTCAATGCGCCGTTTGATGAATGCATGTCGTAAATCAAGTTAGTCTTCCATATCCAAGCAGTCGTAATGTAATGTAATGCCAAGTTCGCAGTGCAAAATGATTTTTCGCTTCACAAAATTCCCATCTGGTGCCAGGGATCATTTCGTCCTCCTCGCCGTCTCTGTCGTCTCTCTGCTGCGCGTCTGGCATCACCAGTACAATCAACACAGCCCCAGACTGCAAAGACTAATCTCCAGCCACTGTATCATCATTGTTAGTAACATGAGTCTCGACGTGTGAGGAGTATGAAACCTACACCACCGCGATTAATGCCCAGAGTGCAGCCATAAGCCACAGTTCTTGCCTCCTCTGACCGGGCTTCTTGTCGGAGGAGATGTTGATGTTGGATACCCACATCATTATGATGCCGCCCACGCAGAGCGCCAGCGCGAATAAGTCATGGAGAACCTTTCTTGAGGTGACTAATCTGGGGACTGAGAATGAGGTGTCTGTCACCGCTAGAATCTCCCAGCTGTCATTG
Source organism: Fusarium venenatum (assembly GCF_020744135.1). Lineage (NCBI taxonomy): Eukaryota > Fungi > Ascomycota > Sordariomycetes > Hypocreales > Nectriaceae > Fusarium > Fusarium venenatum. The sequence goes on from NW_027072131.1 coordinate 640,011, forward strand.
AGCATTGCGATTGCGCACTGCAGCGCGTCAGCCTCGTGTAACATGGACTTGGATTTGAGGGGAGTAACAACTTACGCCCACAGCACCCGCGATAATGACTTGACTTTTGGATGACCATTCTTTGCAGACGTATGCAAGAAGGAGCATAGCGGCGAGGCTGGTGATCCAAGCGACTAACCTCACTCCTGCTTGAGCCAGGGCATAAGGCCTTGAAGGCCGCGCCTGGTAATGGTACCGCCGCCTCGAAGGCATGGTGGAGAGACAAAATCTCAGAGATGAAGCATGAGAAACAAGAAACAAGAGATGAAAACAAATTGGAGAGTTGTCGATGAGAGGGATGAGGCAAACAAAAAAAGAGGTAGCCTGGTTAACAATGGAGAGTAGGAATTGATGAAAAGAAGTGGAGGGAATGGGGATTCGGGGACTCAAGGGTTGGTGTAGCCAATTAGAGAGTGCCAGACTAGCCGTGGTCAGTGTAGTGCAAGGGAACTAGGGGTTGGCGAGCCGCTGGGGAGGAATTAGGTGGTGGATCAGTTCGAGACTTGACTCGAATTTTGGAGTTGCATTCCGATATGGTTAGTTTGGAATGGAGAAGAATGTAGAGGGGAATAGACAGATGAAGTGGCAATTCAGGAGGTATCGGATACTAAAGATGCATAACAAACAGTTTCAGGGCCCGCCCATTGTTTGGGTTTGGTCCCCTTGTTACCGTTGCTGTGGCACAGTACACTCTAGCCACAATCACCTCCAAAGGAGTGACATGACCCCTGTTCTTCTTCACTCATTATAGTCTCAATCATCGTCATTATTGTTCAATATCCTAGAACGAATACTCCTCCACGTAAAGATATATCCCCTGCGCACCTGTTCCTTTATGTACAGCTCGCTCATCACTCAAACGGCCAACACAATTCCTCGTCCGCGCCACAATCTCACGACCACCACAAACAACAACCCCTGTCTCCCCCCAAGCTTGCTCTACTGGTTCTCGAATCATGGCCTCGATATCTGGGCGGCACGTGTATTCCCGAACAAGCTCTGGCACAGAGATGGACTTTTCCACGCGACACGGTGAATCGCTCGGACATCCCTTCTCGTCTGTGCCACTACCGCAACAGCATCCCTTGACGGGTTGAATGTCGTCAGAGTCGCTCGATCTTGACGATTCTGATTCAGGCTGAGAAACGAAAATTGGGCCTTGAGTTTTGTTGTTGGACCCTGTAACTGCGATGTGGATGCTGACCGCGATGCCTTTTGCGCGTACCATTCGACCAGCTTCTTCGGCTCTTTCGACGTAATATTTTATTTCCTGCGCTGTTCTTGCTGTAAGAATGACTTCGACTCTTCGTGTGCAGTTCGCTTTTTGCGCGGCCGCGATACTCTCGAGGATGGGAACGACAAAACTCGCTCCAGTCGACGCTCCGATCAGTACCAGCGTCTCGTAAATGTCCCACTGTGGGGGAACACCATACGGTCCTGACACGAAGCCTGTAAGCTCAGAAGCTGCGTTCTTTGTCGCATACTCGTGGATACGCTTGGAGAATCCAGCGTGGGCGCGTACGACAAGCTGTATACTGTTGCAGCAACATGTTCCCCCGAGTTTGTGCGCACAAGCGATTGTATACGGGTGCGCTTCGAACAGACCAAGACGTGGAAGCCAGAGATAAATGTGCTGTCCAGCCTTCCATTTGAAGTGCACGTCCTTGATGGTGATTACAGTTGTCGCTGGTCCAACGACCCGAGCAGCCACACGATGTCCGAGATGCTTCATTCCCTGGCATGCTGTTCCTTGGGGCCGTAGTCGAACATTCTGCCATAAGAGAAGAATCCATCTCATGGCGCGATCGAAAACAAGAAACGAGATGCTCATCCATAGAAGCCAACGGGCATTCGCAGGAATATGCTTATGGAGCAGCCACAGCATAACAATACTGGTGACAACATGCTGAGCCACCCACACCTCATATGAAAGCCTGCGAATAGGCACGATACCGGTTACAACGTTCCAGAGCAGGATTGCCCATGCTGCCAGTCCATACTTGACCAGAGGCATAATCTCGAGGGCATATTCGAGGAATTCAGCACGTACCCACATGGTCCAGAAATGGAATCCATGAACCGTTGCGGTGACAAACATTGTGCGCGCAACCCATCGATGTAACCAGTTGAGTCTTTCGTGGCTGGTACCTGCGAGGAATCCGATAACATTGACTTTTGTCGATAATAGGTAGACCAGGGGGAACTGTATCAGAGTGACCCATGCGTTGCGATAACCGATACGTTCCCAGTAGTACACGTCGTTCTTTGCTACTTGCCAGCTCATCATGTAAACGACAACGACCCAGTAGCATGCTAGAATAATGATTCGGCCGAGAGGGAGTGGTGTAGCCCATCGGAGACCTTTGGTGGTGATGTAGTATTGTGGGTGGCCCATTTCTCGAAAGATGGCTGTTGCTGTCGCCCATGCTTGGCTTGGAAATCCTCTTGGTCGGGTTGGATGGTCTGTTGCCGGATCGCGACATGCTTTTAATCTTTGCGGCGTTAGTTAGGGTGTTGGTGAGTTTATGAATGTGGCTACCTTTGCTGAGCTTCTAGATGGTTGATGCCGCGGATGACGACAAGTGCGCCCACGACACCAGCAATGATATACCAATATGCACGAGCAAAGGCATAGTTGACTTCCATCCGTAAGCCGGGATCATGGTGCATGTGGTCCATGTCCATGATGGCTGTGATACGCCTTGGGCGTTAAGAGATGTGACTCGATCTGAATGAAAATAAGAACGACGGCCAGCGTCGTGAAGAAACTTGACGTTTCTAGTCCAGATTCCGCGGTCTCAGTAAAGTTGATGGTTCTGTCTGTTCAAAAGATCATGATGTCGTATACAAACAGAGCTCTGTCGATAGAGCAACATGTGTTAGCTGAGAGACAATTGAGGTACAGTGGTGAGAATGATTGAGCAAGTTGATATAATACTGAAGACTTGGCGATTTGAGGATGAGGAATGCCAAGATATGAGGATCAAAGGGTAATTAGAAGGCAAGATACCTACTCGAAGGAAGGGTGATGTTGGATGATGATAAGAAAGTCAGAGTCAAGTTGAACCCCGCGGTGATCAAGACCCAGGTCAAGGATGAATTACTGTAAGCCACCCACACCAAGCATAGCGACTAACTGATTTATACGGGCGTGCATGGAATACGCCATCTAGTTCAGCTGATAGATAGCATGTAAGAGATACGATCTAGTCTCAAGCCACAAATCATGTCTAATCATGCCTTGTAAACTCTCAAGGTATCATCTAATTTATTCTGCAGATGTCTTCCGTTTTATCCGTTTGATGCCGTGTATCCGTAACAGCGCAAGATCTTGCAACAAATGCCTCTATGAGTTTGTTTAAGAGTTACTATTTAGTGACTGTAAAAACTCGCTCACTTACAAGAGAAGTAAGAAAGAAACTTGCTCAAACAACCTCAGGGCCCGTGCACGATGACTTATGATTGGATAACTCTGTCGGACCCTGGTTTTTGTTCTAGACTTTTGGGGTAAACGTGCTCTCTTCAGCGGGCGTCTCCGCCACTCACTTACATGGACATTATTTGGTGATGGACACTTGTACTGGTGAAACCGAGTTCAATGCTGTGAATTACATGTACAATATATAGATATCTAACTCTAGGTCAATTTCAGGGAGTACGATGCATGGAATTGCTTCGGACTAGTAACATGGCTTGCATTGGCTTGATTGTCCATCATGGGAACACAGAGCCTCAATGACGTAGCAATCATGATGGAAAGTTGAGGTTGCACAATAACATGCATAATCTTCAACAAAGAATAATATCAGAGAATACAATCCTATCCATGGCATGAAACTCTTCAAGTCAAGGAATTATGTTAAGAGTTCTCAGTCTTGAGGTCTCAGAACATACAGAGTGAACACCCGAGGTACTTGCCTGCATAAAGTAACCTCCACATCCCCAGACTAAAAGGAAAGTAGTTCAGCCTCTCCCTCCTTCCCTTGCCGGTATCCGCACCTCTACAAAAAGCTGTCAACCGCCCACCACCTAAGCTGACTCTCCCATATCATACTCCGACTCCAATTCTCTCTCTGCTTCTATTCTCTCTTATACCCATCACAATGCGCTCCTCTCTCCTCCTCTCAGCAGCTGCCCTTTGTGGTCTGTCACTCGCTCACTTCGAAGTCAAATACCCCGACACAATCGGCTTCAAAGACGACGACGAAGATAAGTCCCCATGCGGCGGTTTCACCCCCGACCTCTCCAAAGATAAACTCGTCGATTTCCACGTCGGAGGCGAAGCCATTGCTCTTCGTTCCACTCACCAACAAGGCAACTGGCTTTTCCGAGTTACTCTTGATGAAGAGGCCTCAGGCGGTTGGGAACAGGTCTTTCCTATCGTTCAGCAGAGTGGCCTCGGTGATTTCTGTCAACCCCAGGTCACAATTCCCGAGAAATACGTCGGCAAGAAGGGTTGGGTGAATGTTGTGTCTTCAGCAGTTGATGGTCTTCTCTACCAGGTGAGTGTCTATCCTATAAACCATAATTCATGGCTAATCGTATTAGTGCATTGCTGCCAATTTCGTCAAGGGCAAGGCCGATGCGCCCAGCGAGTGCAAGAATGCATCTTCAGTCAAAGCATATTTCACCGACGACGACAAACTTTCTGCCCTTGTGGATGGCGGATCTAAATCGGAGGAGTCTTCAACTGGTACGGCCACAAACACTGGCTCAGCAGCGTCTTCTACAGAAACCAAAGATTCGGGTGCGGCGCCGCAATCTTGGTCAGCCAACGGCGTTGGCATGATCACCGTGTTGTCCATGGCATCCGTTGGAGGCGCTTTGTTTATTTAGATACGACTGGATGTTGGTTATTTGCACTGTTGAATATCACTCTGATAGAGTTTCCGTTCATGATGGGATGGAAATACGACGTGTCTGGCGTATCTCACTCACTGCGCCGCGTTACCGCAGATGGTGGCCATTGCCCTCATTTCCAAATGCACAACATGGGATCGCATCCTACCTCGTCGCAACAATTAATAACATGCCATCAAACCATGAAACCAAAGTACCAAACCCCATCCGGTCATGATCCACGCTTAACAACGACTCTTCCCCACAAGATCTACACAGCACCTCATTGGGCATTCAACATTTTGCTGGGGTCTGATTTAAAGGCCGAGGGAAACAAAAAGATTCACCGCTAGCAAGTTCCTCACTTCTCACTCACTACCACCCTTTCACAACTGTTGTCTGCTCATCAATTGATACCCTATCGCACAAATGTACACGTCGTTTATCTGATTGATTAGATGCTGTGAGCCAATGGCTAGTTATTCATCATTCTTTGTGTTTGTTTCGCACGCGCCACGAATAGAGTTTTATGTGTGAATCGCCCAGCCCCGATATTACAAACACCATTTGTATGTGCCGCGTTTTCCGTTTATATATTTATGTCTGTCTGCTTGTATCGACTCGTTTTCTCTTGACCATATATCTTTTTTCTATCTATCCATTGTATATTCCAAGTAAAATTGCGCATCCAACCAATCTTGCAACCATACACCCGACAACAAAAGCTTATAGCTAAAAACTTTATCCAGCTTCGCCGTCAAACTTACGCCAAATTGAACGTCGGAGCCACAAGCCGGCTATAGGGCCATTATGGCAGCTGTAGACCTCTACCACGCCAGCTTCTCAAAGCAGCTGTTCAACTTTCCGACAGTCCAGCCGCCTTTGTATCAAACATGGTCCGAATCATGGCCGAAGCGCGAGATGAGCCTGTTGCTCGGCCTCGATGTGGTTTCATGCACGATACTCTTACTTTATCTCTGCCGAAAACCGTTGCTGAGTTTAACTCCACGATGGTTGAAACCGTTTGCTCAAGAAACAGCGCCGTTTCACGCAAAGCAAAGAAAATGGACGTTTTGGACGTTGTGTCTGACCCTTATTTCTCTTGTTGGGTTGGGTGTGGCTATTAGCTGTGCTATTGTCCATTCTCGCCAGAAGGCTTCGTTTATGGACCTTATGCCATGGACGGTGACGACCCTTCTCACGATTGTCGATCTTCCCGTTCAAGCGCCGAAGTTACTACTGATGCAGTACACACTCATGATGGCGACTGCAGTTATTCTTCGGGCAATTTACTACCTCAGCTTCAAGACGAGCTCGATCAGCATCTTTCAGGTCGCACACCTTGTTCTCGAAGCTCTGGCTATCCTGGTCATCGGAAACATGCCCCTTCGCAATCCATTCTGGGGCTCATTGGATATCGGCAACACCAAAGTCCCTCCATCGAACCAAGTCCGCAGTCCAGAAGATAATCTCACGCTCTTCCAGTTCTGGACCATGAAATGGGTCAACCCTCTTTCCAAAGTCGCCGGCCAGCGCGAGATTGCCGTCGGAGACGTGTGGCAGCTACCATACGAATTTCAGCACTGGAGACTTTACATGGCTTTTCGTACTCTCAAGGGTAAACTTCTACCATGTCTTATTGAAGCCAACGGTTTGGATCTTTTTATATCCACTTTTGCAGCTATTGTTGAACGTGTCGCTGAAGTCTCCAATCTTCGTCTCACAAGTAAACTATACCAAGCTCTTGATAAGAGTGATCCTGCAGAGGCTGGCCTATGGTGTATGGTTATTCTCTCCATCGATACTCTTCGCCAAATCGCAAGAACGTCTTCGGGATGGTACTCGCGCAAAGCATACGAAAGGAGTCGCGGAGAGACCTTTATCGGTCTATTCGGAAAGCTTCTTACAAGAGCTGTGCCAGGATCTGAAATGACAGAGAAAGATCCCTCTACTGAAGAAAATGACCCTTCGAATAGCTCTGGAAAGTTTTCTAAATTCTTTCAACAATGCCGTGGACGTAAAAAGCAAAAGACTAAAGCTTCGCAACCATCCCAGGACCACCAAGCTTCCAACGCAAAAGTCGTCAACCTCATCCGCGGGGATACCTATGAGATATCCCAACGGTTCTGGGAATTCGCACGCGTTGTCGCCACACCTATCAAAGTTATCGTTACTATCTACTACCTCATCGACATAATGGGTTGGCCTTCCTGTGTGGGCTTCGGTTTTATGGTCATCTTTATCACATGCAATTCCCTTCTCGTTCGACAGGTTATTAAACTAGAGCGTCAAAGAACGGCTCATTCAGATCGACGAGCTCAAGCCGTTGCGCACTTTGTCGAGGCTAGTCGCCCGCTTAAGCTCAACGGATGGACATCGTCGTGGCGTGATAGGATTTTACGATTTAGGGACGTTGAGATGAGGAAGAGACTTCATATCTCGATTGTCAACGCAGCTATCTCGACGATTAATGTCTTTGGTGGTGCTGTCTATCCCTTTGCGAGTATTTGTCTGTACACACTTATTCTCGGCCGTGGGTTACCAAACGATGTCATCTGGCCTTCACTTCAACTATTTGCCCAGCTCGAGGCGAGTACCAGAGAAGCTTTCGATCTTATCTCTGCAGTTTGGAAGTGCACCATCCCTGTTGAGCGCGTCAACAAGTACATGTCTGAACCAGACAGAGATCAAGACGCATTCAGTGGTTCGCAAGATCGCGATATCGAATTCGTCAATGCTTCTTTCTCCCGCCCTGCGACCGACCATCTCGTTCTACAAGACCTAACTCTCAAGTTCTCAACAGGACTAAACGTCATTCGAGGAAAGGTTGGTTCTGGAAAGTCAAGTCTTTTACTCGCTATTCTCAACGAGCTTGAACATCGCAGTGGAGTCTTCTCACGAGCTGATGAGCCGATTGCTTACGCGCAACAACTCCCCTGGTTACAGAACAAGACCATCAGAGACAACATTCTTTTCCATGAACCTTTTGATCAAGATCGTTATCGAAGTGTACTCAGTGCATGCGCTTTACTTCCAGATCTTATGACGTTTCCTCTCGGCGATAAGACGAAACTTGAGGAAGCGGGTATTGGTCTTTCGGGAGGCCAAAAAGCGCGTGTTGCTTTGGCACGAGCTGTGTACAGCAAATGCCGTATTCTGCTATTGGATGATCCCCTTGCCGCTTTGGATCATGACACAGCGAGTTACATTGTGCAGCACTTCCTTCGTGGACCCCTTGCCCAAGGTCGAAACATTGTACTCGTCACACATCGGGATGATCTGGTTCTTAAACACGCTGATCAAGTCGTTGATATCAAAGACGGTTATGCACATGTATTGACGCAAGAACAGCTAAAGCAAGAACTAGAACATCCTCACCATGTCAACTCTGGTGCTATTGATGTCCAGCAACATGAGACTTCACAGGACCATACTTCTGAAGATGTCTCAGGATCCAAGGACGTTCCTGAACAAGTTACAGAGACGGGAGCCATTCCATTGACAATTTACCAAAAGTACATGAGTGCAGGTGGTTGGCATCTGTGGATTTCTCTAGCCTTGTTCTATGGTCTATCTCGATACTGCGACATTTCCCGTGCTCGTCTTCTTGAGGCTTGGGGTCATGAATCTGCTGGTCTGGAAGGGATTGTTGCGAGTAACTACTGGGGTCTTCCTAACCCAAGCCAGCATTCTCGACCGTGGTTGTATGTTTTGGCTGGACTTTCAATCGCTCAGGTCGTGGCTTATGCAGCCGCTCAAGTGCTTTTGGCGTCGATCAGTATCCGCGCAGCCAAATGTCTCTTCAAAGTCGCCATCGACAGAGTTAGCAAAGCTTCTTTCCGGTACCACGATACCACGCCAACAGGTCAGTTGAAGAACCGACTCATTTCCGACATGGGTATGGTCGATGGTGGTATTCTCGCGCCGCTGGAGTCCTTCGTATATAACATGATCGCCCTCGCTCTGAGTCTCTTTGCCATCATGACGCACCAGGTCTTTCTCGTTCTCATCATCTTTGTTGTCGGGATTCTCTTTTCGTACTTTTATAGTATATACGTCCCGGCCTCACGCTCTCTCCGCCGGATGGAGATGCGCTATCTAACCCCCATCATCGCTAACATCGGAGTCATGCAAGATGGCCTCGTCACTATTCGTGCTCTCAAGGTTGAAGAACGTTTCCAGGATAAGCACTTGGAAGCAGTCGACGACTTTCAGAAACACGACCATTTCTTCTGGAGCATGACATTCTGGCTTGACTTCCGACTCGGTATGTCTTCAGCCATCATGCGGACCATCCTCGTTCTTTCAATGGTATATATGCGTACTCCAGCTAGCGCGGTCGGTTTCGTCCTCACACAGACCAACATCGCCATGGTCGCTGTTCAACAACTCTGCGAGAAATTTGCTGCTCTGCAATTAGACGCTGTGTCGCTTGAGCGTGTAGACGCATTGAATCGTGTCCCAGAGGAACCAAGTGGTGATATTGAACCACCTCAAGACTGGCCCAGACCATGCGACAGCGTCCGCTTTGAATCCATGTCGTTCAAGTACGCCGAAGATCTTCCATCCGTGCTGGATGACGTCTCATTCGAAATCCCTGGCGGTTCAACATGTGCCGTCCTCGGCCGAACAGGATCCGGTAAATCAACCATCGCCAACGCCCTCCTCGCGACACAAGCACCAGCTTCAGGATCTGTAACGATAGGAAGCATCAATCTCGCACAAGTCAACCGCACAGCACTGCGGCACCGTGTGACATTTATCCAACAAGATCCAATCCTTTTCCCCGGCACACTCCGCGACAACATCGACCCAGAGACCAAATTCTCCGAACAAGAATGCACAAACGCCATCCATCGTGTTCTCGGTGAAGACTGGGCCCTCGACTCTCGCATCGACGCGGGAGGCAAGAACCTAAGTCAGGGACAACGACAGCTGGTGGGTATCTGCAGAGCAGTGCTGCGACGAAGCGGGCTTGTTATTCTTGATGAGGCGACAGCGTCGATTGATCGGGGCACTGCGGCGACTGTGCAGAGAATCTTGAGGCAGGAGCTAAAGGAAAGTACTGTGATTACGATTGCGCATCGTCTTGAAGCTGTGCAGGATGCGACGTGGTGTTTGAGGCTTGATAGAGGAAGGGTTGTTGAGTGTGGGCCGGCGAGGAATTCGGGGGAGACGGCGTAGTATATAGAAGAAGGGATAATGAATAAGAAGAGCGAATATTTGTCCTGAATCTCCGTGATCGCATAGCTTGTGATTTGAGTTGGACAGTTTATGCTGCCCGCCGCCCTGGTCTTGGTTTCAAGCCCAGTAGTTCTAGGCCTACATAAAACGCTGAAACTGATACATCAAGAGTAATGCTAAGTTCAAGGTTATGTTTCTTGCCAGTGGAGGGGATAAAGAAGATAAGGGAGCTAAGGGAGAGGCATTACTCTTCTGCATATAGATTTTATGTCTTCGTAAGACCGAGCACGTCCAGGAATAGGCGAATATTTGGGCGACAGAAATTACAGCTGTGTTTTATATTTATATATTACTGTAACTGTGAATCACAAGCACGTTTACCTCTCTGAATCACAGACGCTTTTACTGTGATCACCGGCTGGTCCAACTACTTGGTTGACGCTTTCAAGCGCAATCATCCGGACGCATATACAATCGGTGACGCTGGATATAAAATGCTTGAACGATATAGACGCGTCCCACGACGCAGCATCGATCCGCCCCCTATCGCCGAGAGCTCATGCCCGTTGTTTAACATTTCAGTCTATCGACGCTCCTGTTTGTTGGTGATTCGGAGATAGAAGAGAGGGCAGCTAGATAATATATACGTCTGTGATTCATGTATCAGTTAGAACGCCTGTGATTCACGTATAGCATTCAATCATCAGACACTCAGAGCAAACAGAAATAGTAACAATAGAAACAAGAGATTTTCACTGAAAGCACTGTTCCATGTAATATTAGAATCCTCGTTGGGTGTTTGTGTATTCAAGAGTTTGGGGGTTACAGAGTCACGACCCATACAGCGGTAGCGGAGAGCGGTTCGGGTACGGACCCAATCTAACGGAAACGGCTCCGCGAGTGAATGTCCGAATCTCCGAGCTTCAGATCCGAGTTGTCGGGAATATTCAACGGGGACATGGACGGGTATCGGATCTCAAGCATGTAAAATCTAATCGGAATAGATCGGACGACAGTTGGTAAAGTAATGTTCCGCGGCTCAGGAGATTTATGAATGGTTAATGTCTTATGCGCTTTATATCCATGGCCATTAGAGACGAAGACGTTGGAATATAATTACCGGATTTCCTGTCAGTGGAGTACTTGTCTTTGTCTCCGGTAACGGATTTCCGGCGTTTTTGTGAAAGGACATATATAATTCAAGGTGAAGGAAATATTTGGAAATTTAATAGAAGCTTGCTGAGTTGGTTACAGACCTCGGTAAATCTCGGCCGTACGCTTTAATTTCCAACGAACAATTGGAGAGGGTGTGAATTTATTTAGGGGATGTATAACGACTGTGGGGGAACGTTGATGATTGGTTGATCATTCAAGATGTCTCAAATGGAGAATACGAAAACTAACCAGACACAATAAAAGGCATGTGTGGCCGACGAGTAGAACAAATTGAAAGTATTTAAAACTAGTTCATACTCTTTTAAGCACGCATTTCTCTCCTTATATCATATCAATGCCCTGCCAAGATAGAGTCAACAATATACGGATGCTGTCTATAGAAACAAAGACCATCCCCCAAGTCTAAACTACAGAGTATGGGACCCCGCAATATCACAAGCTCGGCTACCCGTCGGCAAAGTACCGACGTCATCTTTTATCTCCTAGACCAAACAATGAATAAGTGACTCTACAAGACAAACACCTTTTTTATTACTGAGTCATCCTCTTTTCTCTTACTCGTGATCAACAATCAAATATCCAGTACGTTCTCGGCCACATGGATCATGGTCACCTACCCCGGTCCTCCGCCTGCCCGGACCAGTAGTGGGGCTTATGAAGGGTCTCTCGGTATGAGGTGAAGGCTTGTGCCGACGTCAGACTTGTTGGAGTACTGAAGAGTTTATTGTTGTTCTAAGCCAAGCCCCAGGTTGCATGTGAGAATGAGGAAAATAGCTTCTGATGATGGGAGGGTGTGAGTTGAGAGATGTTATATGTCTACTCCAATTCTAACAGAGAATCACCAGCACAAGATATCAAGATACATACTCTGAATAATACACGATTGAATCAGTGAATATTGAATAACTTGTACTATACAACTACACTGACACTGAATCATACTACATCTACCGCAAAACGTCTCCGATACCTTCCATTCACCCCCAAACTCCAACTCTCTTTTCCCCGGTCAAATGTGGGGTTCTCTTCTCCGGACATCAAAAAAGGTGTGTAAATAAAGACCCAGAAAGAAAGCTAACAGCTCAAAACTAACAGCTCGGTCCATGACCGACAAGGGTTTCACTCTCTCTTCATATGCCATAAATTCACTTTCCTCTTTAAATTCCTCCTCTTCCCCCATCTTTTGATTCTCTGTTAGTCTTGTTTCTCTTTCTTCTGGTCTTTGATTCCTCTCTCCTAGCGTCGGTATCGAAATATCCACAACCTCGGTTCTAAACGACTCGGCGCAAACTCTCGGACTTTCAATTAAAACAAACCACGCGACCTGTGTCTATATTGTATTATTCTGTACATATCACCTATCTCGGCGCAATATCTCTTGGAAAAGCAAAAGAACACATCTGTCGCAATGGCTTCAAAGAACGGCAATGGCAATGGCAATGGCAAGAAGACGCCGCCCTCAGCGGCCGTTAACCTTATCGGTACGTTGTAAACCCAAAAACAACGGTCTTTACGGACCATTAAGGTGCAATGATCAAAAACTAACTCAATCGCAGCTGGTGGTGGTGCTGGTATGATGGAAGCTCTCGCCTGTCATCCTCTCGGTAAGCTCCTCCTCGGAATGCGCCAAACCAGGCGCAAACCTAGAAATTAAAACACTAACATGACATGAAAAAGACACAATCAAGGTTCGCATGCAGCTTTCAAGACGCGCTCGCCAACCAGGTGCCCCTAAGCGCGGCTTCATCAAAACCGGCGCCGCTATCGTCGCAAAGGAGACGCCCCTCGGTCTGTACAAGGGTCTCGGAGCCGTTTTCACCGGTATCGTTCCCAAAATGGCTATTCGCTTTACCTCGTTTGAGAAATACAAGCAATTTCTTGCCGACGAGACGGGTGCTGTTTCTGGTAAGAGCGTCTTTGTCGCTGGTCTGGCTGCTGGTGTTACGGAAGCTGTCTGCGTCGTGACGCCCATGGAAGTTATCAAGATTCGTCTTCAAGCACAGCATCACTCTATGGCGGATCCCCTCGATGTTCCCAAGTACCGTAACGCTGCTCACGCGCTTTATACCGTTGTTAAGGAAGAGGGTTTTAGCGCACTGTACCGTGGTGTGAGCTTGACGGCGTTGAGACAAGGTTCTAACCAGGCCGTCAACTTTACTGCTTACAGCTACTTCAAGGATTGGCTCAAGAAGGCCCAGCCTCAGTACGAGAACACAAACTTGCCCAACTACCAGACTACTCTTTGTGGTCTTGTTTCTGGTGCCATGGGCCCTTTGAGTAACGCTCCTATCGATACTATCAAGACACGTCTGCAACGAGGAGGTGCTGAGCCTGGAGTCAGTGCTTGGACCCGTATTACTCGAATTACCACCGAGATGTTCAAGTGAGTTCTGTCATTGACAAGGGAGATTTGGAATATACTGACATTTATTCAGGCAAGAAGGATTTTATGCTTTGTACAAGGGTATTACACCCCGAATTATGCGTGTCGCTCCTGGTCAAGCCGTTACCTTTACAGTTTACGAATTCCTGAAGGATAAGATGGAGAGGAGTAAGCTGTCCCTTGTTGGAGGCAAGTATGAGGAATAGAGAGATTACAAATGACTGGAATCAACATCATCTGAATTAGTCCTGCTGCTGAAGGACAGACGTCTGGCCATACGAGACATACCAAGACCTCCTTCATATCACGCTTCGAGTCACTGGGGGAATGTATTTAAGGAACGGTACATGAAAGGCAACAGAAGAGGACCAAAAGTATAGAGGAAGATATACCATGCATAGGGATGGGGGTGGCTTTAGTTCTTACTGCGCGCATGCATCTTTGGATAAATATCAGCATTTGTAGTTTGGACAATTGACTTTTTTTGTATCATCAACACCTTTCATGAGCACAAGTTTGTAGTTTGATTCACACAAATGCATTCTCGTAACAATTCATACTATCTCATATCTATCGACCAGGTCGCTTAGGACGGCTAAAGCCCTGTCGAGAAGCCGTCTTGGGATGCAAATCGTCAAGAACCGACTGCTCGGTAATCTCACTAGGATCCTCCACCTCAAACTTCTTCTCAAGGGTAAGCCCAGCTTGGCCCTCGGCGGCTTCGAGGACGGAACGCTTCATCAGGGGGTACATCATGCGGAACTTGATGGACTTGTTTCCGGGCGTCGAGGGGCAGGTGTAGAAGAAAAGAACGGGGCTAGACTCGGAACCATCGTGTGTGTGGGTATACCGGTAAAAGGTGAACCGCGGCTCGGTCGAAGAGATGGCCTTTGTCAGTTCTGAAATGCCGCTCGGCGTGGGTGCCTCGGGAACGAGCTCCACTGTCTCAGTCGAGGGGTTGATTTTCTAGTGGTATAAGCGGTTAGTTTCCGGATGCGTTGTTCGTTGGACTTGTCTACTAACCAGCATTGTAACGGGTCGACCGCCATCTTGGCCAACTTCCTTCAGAGCAGCAATAGCATCCTCAGAAATGGGCATGGCAAAGTTCTTGCTCAGATGAATAGCCTTTTGTCCTGTTCCCGAACCAGCCTCCTGCTCAGCACGCTTAACCTCGCCCAATTGCTGCTCCTCTTCGGTGAGAGGGGCAGCCATCTTGTTATGCGCATCATGCTTCTCGAAGCCCTTGGCGCTCAGCTCCTCGGGTGTTGTGACAAAGATAGTCTCCCTAAAATGTTCTGTGCCAAGCTCTCGGACAAAAGTCAAGCGAGTTGAAGCAAACAACATCTTTTGGCGCACCTTTGCCGAGTCGGGGACGTAGGTGATGGCTATGAATCGAGGAGCATCTTCGTGACGACGAAGGATAATGTATAGGGCGGCATCAGTCTTGAGGTGAGGCTCGAGGGCGGAAAGATTGTCGGAAAAGGAGCTTGATTTGGAGGGGATCGTGGTGATAGGGACCATGGACTCCTTCTCGATAGTTGCGAGGAGTCCAAAAGTGCCGGTTGACGACAGCAACGAGTTGAACTCGTTCTGAAGCTCCTGAGAAGCTGCAAGAGTTAGTTCTGGCTCGTATTCAGAGCCTGTATCTTCATACCTGATATTCCTGACTGCATTTTGTCTATAACATTGAAATGTAGGTGTAGGTGAGATGTCGACCGACCTTTGCTCTGTTGTCAAGTACCCCGCCACTTCTCTGGCGTCGCACGCTTGGAGCTACAGTG
Source organism: Fusarium venenatum (assembly GCF_020744135.1). Classification (NCBI taxonomy): domain Eukaryota; kingdom Fungi; phylum Ascomycota; class Sordariomycetes; order Hypocreales; family Nectriaceae; genus Fusarium; species Fusarium venenatum. Next base: position 655,413 of record NW_027072131.1, read on the forward strand.
GGGTTGCCAGCTCATGCCTCAAAAGATTTACGTCAGATCATTGGAGCTCCACTTACCCTATGCTCTTGTGCAAGTGGTTGTTATCAATTGATATCTTCAGAGAGACTGAAGATTCTCTTCATAATTGATCATTACAGTCAAGTATTTGTTTGAATAGAAATACTAGATTTTTGTGTATCGTCTGTATTATTCGAGGACCGTCGTCGGATAAACCTCAGGTCGCACAACTCGACTCAATCTGCTCATTCTCTGCTTTGTCTTTCAAAAAGATTCCTCCACAGTCCACTGAACATAGGCAGCTTCGATATAACTTGATATCATCATGCTACTACACCTCCATCCTTGATGATTGACCACCACTCCATCAACCTCAACCCAGCATCACAGCAATGAGGAGCAGTTCACTCAGCGTGACCATCAATGGGATTTCGAACCGATTTGCCTCTGAGAAACCCACTTCGCTGACGGTAGGGGAAGGGGTAGGCACAGAACCAGTGTCCGTCACTAGAACTTCGCTAGTGGGAGACTCTGTTTGAAACGCGGAAAGAGCTTCAGAACCATCCGAGAGCGAATCTGGGTCTGCTACCGGGGTAGTGGGAGGCTCATCTTCAAGCCAAGTGAGGCTGGATGGAACTTGGACAGTTGAGGTCGAGGTTGATTTCAGGAGTTGGCCAGGAGAAGTAGCAGGGGGGTCGACAGGGACAAAAACTGACGAAGGAAGAGGGCTTGCAATCTCAGTGGGTTGTTGAACAATAGGTGGCTGCGAAGCAGCTACTTGATCCTGTCCAGACGATGAAGAGGTTTGCCATGGGAGTGCAGCCGAAGCAAATGACACCCTCGACGTGATAGTAATGACGACGGTGGATGGTGCAGGCTGATTCTCCGGATTGCCCAGCTCAGGCTGACTTTCGGTGGCCTGAATGACAGCATTTTGGATGACAAACAGGTTCGAGATGTCAGAATCATCCTCAGAGCAGCCTCCTCCACACATGGGAGAGTAGGGATCTTCTGAACAAGGGTTGTTGCAGAAACCCTCATTAATAGCCTTGATGGCATTGGGGTCGTCTCCGCATCGGCAGGCACTTGAAGAGTTAGCTAGCCGTCACGGTGAGGTTCCTGTGCTTGACTTACTTGGGGGATACGGCGGCAAACATGTGGTCGACACAAGCAGCCTGGCACATCTCGGGGGTCAAGACACCATTGGGAAGCGGGACGGGGTTGCTGAAGCCGGCAGCATCGACAGTGGCACATCCCCAGTACTTGAACTTCTCGTACGACTGTTGCGATTTGTAGGAGGCCTGGCAAAGGGCGGCCGTGATGCCAAAGATGAGAATCAAGAGGCGGGTGAACATGATGAAGTGATGATGAATGTGAAATGAGTGTGATGTGAACGAAATGACAGGCAGGCCAGGTTGGCGATGGGGAAAATGTCAAGTTTTGAGATGGAGGAGAAGAAGGAAGGCATGCAGTGGTGGTGAATCTCGTGGTCGGCGGGAAGGCACGTTTCCTGACCACGAGGAAGTTGCTTGCCGCACCTTCCACGAGTTGGCGATGGCACAATACAGCATCAAGGCAACAGAGGTCGCTGGTCAATTAAAAGAAAATCAGTAGTATTGTTTCGTTTGAAGGTGATAATGTTCAATATTATATGGTAAGCAGCTCTGCAATGACTAAACACCATGGATATGTACACCGGATTGGGATCAACGCCCGCATCTATCTGTCGCACAAGACAATTACAAGGCTGTTTTGATTTGTTCGTTCAGAATATAAGATCGTCTGACTCTGAATACTCTTACACCTCGAAGATGAATTGACTCTTTGAAGTGCAGTGGCCGAGTGTGTTACAAAGCTCTGGGCTCCCTTCCACCACTTACACCAAGACGAGGCAAGTGGAAACAGCAAGCCGAAAGCTTGGCCAGCTTAACAATCTACTTGAACCATGTGGCTTACCCATCACGGTTCTCAACTCAGACACGCCTTATCACTAATAAAAAGATGGTAAAAAAAGGCTAACAACTTGATAGGCCTCCCTTCGGTTCCACTACAGGAGGGACCTGTCATGCCCCGTATGTGATTGGTCAATTTCACCAGCTCAATGAGGAATACCGAGCAAAAAGTTAAGAAAATCAGAAAACGATGGTAGTATTGCGAAAGATTTCGGAAGGCAGTCATATCAAATAAGCTTAAATATCTGTGGTTTCCCCTCTCGAATACATTCAGGGTTAACAGTAACACTCACAATATTGTATCGAAGCAAACATGTCGAATACCGATTCTCCCCCGCACACAAAAGAGTACCCTTCTACTCACGACCCCGAGAACAACATACAACAAACAGAACACACCGAAGAGAAGGGAAATTCTTCAGCTGTCAAGGCTTTGGGATGGCTTGATCGTTTACTGGCATTATGGATTCTTCTTGCAATGATTATTGGTATCCTGTTGGGTAACTTTGTCCCTTCTACTGGCGCTGCTTTGGAAAAGGGCAAATTTGTTGGTGTTTCAGTTCCTATAGGTAAGATACCCAATCCAGAGTCGAGGAGCACGAACTAATATTGAAATGTTGCAGCTATTGGTTTACTTGTTATGATGTATCCTATCCTGTGCAAAGTCCGATATGAGAGTCTCCACGAGGTCTTCTCCCAGCGCGACGTCTGGAAACAAATCCTCTTTAGTATCTTTATTAACTGGATCGTTGCACCCTTTGTGATGGTAAGTAGCGACCCGCATGATCCGTGAACATCGCTAACATGCACCAGCTTGGCCTGGCATGGGCCTTCCTCCCAGACAAGCCAGAACTCCGCGTCGGTCTCATCCTCGTCGGCCTTGCACGATGCATCGCCATGGTGTTGATATGGAATGGTCTCGCCGGCGGTGACAATGAATACTGCGCTATCCTCGTGGCTATAAACTCGATCCTCCAGATGGCTCTGTACGCGCCAATGGCGATCTTCTTCATCAGCATTATCAGTGGAGAAGAAGGTCACCTCGAAGTGTCATATTCGACCGTCGCCACAAGCGTAGCAGTCTTTCTCGGCATTCCCCTCGCTGCCGCCATAATTACTCGCTTCTCCCTGCGCAAGCTGGCTGGACCTGAGTGGTATGAGCGAGTCTTTATACGCATCAGTTCCCCTTGGTCTCTTATCGGTCTGCTATACACCATCCTCATCCTTTTCGCTTCGCAAGGCCATCAAGTGGTTCACCAGATCGTGTCCGTCGTGCGTGTCGCGGCGCCTTTGATCGTTTACTTTGTGGTCATCTTCTTTGCGACGCTGCTCATCTCCCGACGCCTTGGATTTGGATACCCGCTTTCGACAACACAGAGCTTTACAGCCGCGAGCAACAATTTCGAGCTCGCTATTGCAGTAGCCATTACTGCCTTTGGTCCAAGCAGTGATCAAGCGCTCGCGGCGACGGTTGGGCCGTTAATAGAAGTTCCGGTGCTTTTGGGGTTGGTGTATTTGCTTCGTTGGGTCTCTGATCGATGGAACTGGAAGATATAGGCTTGTCGTGGTTTGTAGCAACATACAATAACATCATGTCATCTCATCCATTAGGGTGAGCAAATCCGTATTTCTGACCATGCAGCTTTCATTGTCAGCGCATCCAAGAGCAGCACGTGCATTAGAAACATCCGGATGGCCTTTGATTTGTGCAAGGATTGTAGCAGCTTCCATGCAATGAATCTTGTCAATCGATCTCGGATACTGCATCTCTGGTTGTGGCTGTAGTTGCGACGGAGGTTGTGGTCTGGGACAGCAGCCTGACTCTTCAGTGCAAGTATTCGTAATCGTAGCAGGCGTCGGTGGCGAATACATCACGGGCTGAAAATTGATAGGGGGGTTGCTGGGACCACAGCTTTGAGGTTGACACTGAGTCTGGATGAACGGCATAGGTCTTGAGGGAATGGCGACAGGCGATGTGGTAGATGAGGGCGTCGATACAGGCGTAAACGAAGACACACAAGTTTTTACAGTGGTCTTATCCTCATGTCTCACAGCCTCAAGATGAGACTCGACTTCCTCAGGAGCAACACCCTTTGAAGCGAGCAATGCTCTTAGAACCGCGTTTTCACCAGCCACAACCCTGGCTACGCGCTGCATTTCAAGGGTAGCCTGAGCATCGCGACGCTCGTACTCACGTACGCGGCCCTGAAGATCGTCTAGTAGCTCACGTTGACGAGCGCGAGAACGACGTTGGTTCTCACGATTGAGAGCGAGAGACTCTGGGGTTCGCGCCTGAGTTGTGTCAGTATTTTGACTGAGGTAAAGTGAGATGATATTTTTTTCGTACCTTGCGTGGCATGGTGTAAGTGAATTATGTAGCTAAGATCTTGGCAATTGAGACGGGTTGAGTGAGATGATGGACCAGGGGAATTGATTAGTTTAAAAAGATTCTTGCTTTGAGAAGTCGCAAAGTGTAGGTTTTGGGTCCCCACCCTTGAAAGAGAGGCTTGCATCTAGAACGAACTGGGTAGAGAGGTATTCGTTAGCTCATTCTGCCACTCTTTCTGTCAGTCTTTTGTGTTTAGATTTCTCAATTAATACATACATAAACAATTCAATATACATATGTTATAGATACTAAGTTTATTAGATGTTCATGATTTACGAGTTCTGATTATGGGTATCATTCGGCTCAACTAACCGCCATGATCGGATTACAAACCCCTCCACAACTTTTTTTCTCCGAGTGGGTAACTCGACTTCAGTTTTACCCAGTTTAGGTAGTTTAAACCGGACCATCGGCATCCATCATTCCTGTCCATCGTCATCAACTTTTGTTTCAATCAACTCCAAAACAGCCAATTGATCCATACCACACCTCCTCCAAGCTATATCTGAGTATTCTATCATGATTTGCAGCACATGTCGCCGCGCAGCAATGCGCTCAGCACGAACCCTCATTCGCGCTGCTCCCACAGCCATCAACATCACCCGTCTACCACAAACACCAACAACACCTCGCCGACTCATCTCTACCTCTATCCCTCGATTCTCCGCTGCCGCTCAGGAAGAACCCGACCTTCCCTCCATGAGCCCCGCCGAAGCTGCCATTGCCGAGATTTTGTCTGAAAAGCTCAACCCTACCGAATTGCTCGTCCAGGACGTCTCGGGTGGTTGCGGGAGCATGTACGCCATCGATATTACATCACCTACTTTCAAGGGCCAGACAATTCTTAAGCAGCAGCGCATGGTTAACGCTGCTTTGGGTGATCTTGTCAAGAGCTGGCATGGAGTTCAGATCAGGACAAAGGTGGCTTAAGCTGGGGAGAAAACTACAAAGGAAGAACGCCATCCTAGAGAGGAGATTTTAGGGCCGTTACGATTGTACGACTACAGATGGGGAAGAAGCGATAGAGCAGAAGGTCATGCTCAACAATAAAATACTTCTTAATGTACAAGCTGTTGGCTTCTACTAGGGCCTGGAGAAAGAAACACATAGTATACCCTATTGTATAACAGGAGGAAAACGACAAGTTGAATGAAGCAAAGTGGTAGATGCAAAAGATGAAGAAAACAAATATATCAGCATACAGCTTTGTCCCTGCTTTTATCTTTACCTTGTTGTCGTCTGACATTCAGGACTGCCTTTAATTGTATCGTGACTCATCTCATCAGCCATTTTCTTCAAGCACTCAGCATCAATGGCAGATATATTTTGAATGGGTATATTATAACTTTTCATATTCTCATCTATTGCGCCAGCCATCGAGGCAAATCTGGACATCCCAACATTCCTGTCCACCGTTTTATTCCATCTTAAGTCTTCTACAATTTCTATTCTTTTACATTCTATTCAAAGTTAGCATAATATTCTTCAAACATTCAAAGGACAACATACCGCTCAACGGGAGAGAGACCAAGCAGGCTCATGCCGTTGTGGAGCACAATTCGGGCGGCATCGTACAGACCCATACGGGCCTTCTGGAGCTCATCCTCACTGCCAACAATTCGAAGGTGGTCGTAGCTGGAGCTAAGGACGTGAGTCATCTTGAACAGGTATGTCAAGATGGTGGTGGGCTCGAGAGTCTTGAGGGTGTTTTGGACGACGTCGGGCCACTGGCTGAGAAGCCGTACAAGATCGGTAGCGTGCTTCTCCTTGAGGAGGCTGAAGTCGGCAGTGGCGAGTTGCTCGTCGCTGAGGTTGACCCTTCGTCGGATAGAGCACAGACGAGCGTGGGCGTACTGGAGGTAAGGACCGGTGTCACCCTCGAAAGAGGTCATGACATCCATGTCGAACTTGTAGTTGTTGATTCTAGCCTTGTTAGTAGAGATCACTCATAGGATTCATGGTTACATACCGCTTTCCAGACATGTCCTGAACCATGACACTGCTGATACCGAGAATGTCGGCAACAGCCTCAGGGTTCTCAACCTGAGCGTACTTGGTCTCATTCTTCTTCATGACCTCGTGCATCTTGTCGGCGACGTCACGGAGGATATCGTCAAGGAACTTGACAGTGCCCTTTCGGGTGCTCATACCGAGAACCATACCGAAGTTGATGTGCTGGCACTTCTTGGCAATGTCCTCATGGCCCATAAGCTCAATAGTCTTGAAGAGCTGCTTCAAGTGAAGATCTTGCTGAGAAGCAACAACGTAGATCATGTTGTCAAACTTGTACTTCTCCTGTCGGTTAAGGAGCTCGCTGATATCTCGGGTGAGGTAAAGAGCAGTGCCGTCCTTCTTTCGGAGAATGACCTTCTCGAGACTCTTACCGGCCTTTCCAGGGACGTGCTTGGAGAAATCGATCAGAGTAGCTCCGTTGGCATCCTCAGTAAGTCCCTTTGTGGCAAGAATCTTGGCGGCCCTCTCCATATCCTCCTCAGGGACCTGTGACTCTCCAGAGTACTCGTCGTACTCAATGTTGAGACGAGCGTACGTCTTCTTATAACGAACAATGCTAAGGTCTCGGAATCGTCGCCACAACTCAACAGCCTCCTTATCACCATCTGTCATTCGTCGGAAGTACTTTCGGGCCTGCTCATCCAGAGACCTGGCCTCAAGCTCAGAGACGTCCTCGCCGGCGTCTTGCTTCTCCTTGATCTTGGACTTTTCGTCTGTCATCTCGTTGTTGATTTTGACGTAGAGCTCGAACAGATGGTTGATAGGGTCGGCCTTGAGAGCTTCTTCATTACCCCACTTCTCCCAAGCCAGAGCCAGCAGACCGTACTGCTTGCCCCAGTCACCAAGGTAGTTCATTCGGGTGACCTCCCAGCCAGCGCTCTCGTACAAAGAAGCGAGGAAACCACCAATGATGGTACTTCGGAGATGACCAGCGTGGAAGGGCTTGGCGATGTTGGGCGAAGAGAACTCGACAATCATTCGCTTCCTACCAGAGTTGGGGTCGCTAGGGTCTCGGAGACCATTGTAGGGGTTCTTTCCGTAGTTGCCGGCTTGCTTTCGGATGGTGGGAATCAGCATGTTGGTGAGCTTGTCGGGCTTGAAGAAGAAGGAAATGAAGGGACCAGAAGTAGTGGGCTTCTCGATGAGAGGAGACTCGGGGAACTATATCGTTTGGTCAGTTTAGTCGACAATGGCAACGGAATGCGACTGACCTTGGAGACCCATTCCTCAGCAAGCTCTTGAGGCTTCTTGCCCTTCACACGGAGAGCAGGCACAGCGAGAATAGCATCACCCTTGTCGAGTGTCTGAGTCCACTGGATGGCGGGGTAGATGATGCTGGGATCAACGCCAGTAATGGGCGCCAGGAGGCTTGTGATGTGAGATCGGTAGATGTCGACAGGGTTGGTGTCGGGATGACAGTTGGGGTAAGATTCGACACTGTTAATACCAAGCTGCTGGAGCTGGTCGGCGAGGGCGTTACCGTCGGTCGCCATTGTGCGTATATATCTTGAGGAAGAGTACTTGGAGGCGTGATACAGGGACTGATGAGAAAGAGCGCGGGCTTGTTGTATAGAAGACCGTCGCAAAGGAGAAGAGGCTTTATAAAAAGAACAAGAGGTAGAAGAAGAAAAAAGTGTGGATGGAGTGAAGCGCCGCGCGAGCATCAATGGCGATTCCGAGTGTGACTCAAGTGGGCTCAAGGGTTAACAAAAAGGCTTGACTCTTTCTTTCTTGCAGTAGACTGCGGGTCATTCGCTACAGAGCTTCTAAAATCGCGGGGCACGGCTGCCCTGAAATTCCGCTCCGATTTTACCCCTCCAAAATTTGATGACTGCATTTCAGTGTTACTCATGCTTAAACAGTAAGATCAGATGTCAGATTGAGTCATGTTGTGACTCGACTTCGATCACGGAGCTGTAGATAATATTTGATATCAATTTGGATTTGAAGATTCAACACGACTAAAACGCTATTGTCTAACAATTGACAACCCATACCAGACCAGACCACTGAACTCTTCAGAATAAACCGTACAATTTAATAAGAACCGAACCCAGAAAAAGATTATTTTGACGCGCCGTAGTTGTGGGCCATTCCCTTGAGAATCCCGTTCAACATGCATTAGAAAGGGTATAACAAGGAAACTTTTGCTTAGACATTATGATCACCAGGGGTCATCATGTCGTTGGTACCAAACTTGGCGCCGCTTTGCTTCTTGCGAGCAATCTCCTTGCGCCACTCAAACATGGTGTTGGGCTTGTCCTTGATGGCTTGGCGAAGCTTCTCGTCACTGCGCTTCATCCAAGCGTTGGAAGAGGCGGTGCTGACTGGGTACAGAGGCATGCTGTTGTGACTGAGGAGGAACGTATCCGGCTCGCGCTTATCATGAGACGCGATAACATCCAAGTCAGCAGCAATTTGATCGCAGTAAATCTCGAGAGGAAGATCGTTGACGTCCTGTCCGAAGGGGTTCTCAATCTCTTGGCCGATGAAGAGAAGTCCGAAAATGATGTAAGCTGCAACAACGGAAGCGGGAATAGTAATCCAATTGAGCGGTCCAACAAGCTGGAAGGGGAGGACAAAGACGTAGATAAAGGTAATCTGACTGATGGCAATGGTGTATGCAATGGGAAGGGGAGTGTTGAGAACTCGGTCACATCCTGTCATGCAGTCGTTCATCAATGTGAGATTGTTATAAGCGAGAGTCTGTTGCATAGGGACATCGAGCTGTCCTTGGCCGACCATACGATCGATAGTAACGGCAAGATGGTTGAGGATCTCGAGAGGCAGGTTACCGAGAGGCTTGTCAGTCTTCTTAAGGGCCTTTCGAGGGTTGCTCTGAGCAAATGACACGCCCAGGTACTCTCCAACAGACTTGAAAATGTTCTTCTTCTTCAATGAGCAAGCGTCGGGATCAGCCGCAGTAGCTTCCTTGGCAAAGGTGTTGAGGTGGCCGATGAGATGTTCCATATCGGGGTAGGCACTGTAGGGCTCAAATCGCAGGGCGTGCTTAAGAGAGACGGCGAATGCAACAATGAGGTTCATCGCGCCAATCTTCTTCAGAATCGACTCGCGGGGGTCTTGGTCTGGCACGTCCTTGCCATGAATCCAGATGACACGGCCCAGAGTCTGGGAAGCCATGGTGAGTGTGCCCCAGTATCGACGACCTTCAGCATAACGCTCGTAAGCAGTCGAGGATCGGAAAGACAGACTAAGACCGACGACGAAACCCAGAATGGTGAGCAGAACAGAGTTGACTTCAATCTTGGGGTAGTGGTAGTGGATGATTGTGATGGCAGTCGACCAAGCAGCGATAAGAACAAGAGGGATGATAAGCTTGGGCATGATGGAGCCGTGCATCTGCATGACAAGAGGCCATTTTGAGTGCTTTTGGATATCACGAGGACCAGTGAAGTAGTCGTCGAGATCGAGGGAAGTCTGCTTGCGGAAAAGGGCAGGGTTGACGCCAACAGCGGGAGAAGGGGGAGAGCGAATATTGTCGAGAGGGATTTCGAGACTGTGCATACGCTTCGCACTAGAGCTGTCCATACTTTGAAGGCGCGTAGGATCAAGCTTTTCCTGTGTGGCGGCGGTGGTGTCGATGGTCGGCCTGTTCACAGCCGTAGTGGCAGTATGGCCAGAGGTGGCAGAGTAGCTGTCGCCCATGTTGTCGAATATTCGTTTGATGTCAGTGTAGGTATTTCACAGTGTAGAGAATGCGTTTCCTGCCAGCAGGTCCTAGAGAGAGAGGATGCCTAGAGAATAGGTAAACTAGGTCGTGCGGTGATGAACTGCAGTAGTAAACGAAAGTAGGAAAAGGATAGGATCAAATAGAAGAAGATGTAAGAAACGGTGGAGGTGGTCTGGCGTATTTTAACCAAAGGAAAGAGGAGGCCCAAGGAGCAAACAAGCTACTGACAGGGGTGGCAGAAAGATTGAGACCTGTATTGAAGTAGGATACGGAAAATAAACTGCCCAAAAATCTAATAAAGATCGAACAAAATGACTGAATTATTATGTCTCTCAGACAACAAGTGTCAAGTTTTCTGCAACCCCGACTTACAGGCTTACAGGCATACACACCAGGGAGTAAATGCTAAGTGGAGGTGGTCTCAATGCCGCCGCCACTCAGGAACGCTCCCACACCAATCCTACAAAGGAAAGCCCCTGTAACGTCCGATCCGTTTCGCGTGGCTATTGGCTGCTGCGCACCACACCGGCGGCGCCGCCTCGTTCTGGGGGGACTGAGTTTTGTGGTCTCAGCGGCAGGGCCCGCCTGGGCAAGAGAACTAGGGTCAATTTCAGTGTAAGTGATCCGTCAAGACTCAACCAAGTTTTCACACTGTGCAGACTGTCAATGGATGCGCTGTACTGTCAGCGCTACCAAGTCGAGGCCTACAACGCACAACTAGAAAACTTGAAACGCGTTCGCCCCTTTCATGCATGTTGGTTTTTTATTTACTCACGGCGGCAAAGACAATGAACCAAGACATGAGTACAATTCGTCATGTAGGCTTCACTTGTTATTGTAAACAAGCGCCACGTCTAGGTCTGAGACAGATGCAAACCCGCCCAGTACTACACAAGTCATGACACTCCGTTGTAACGGGCAATCGAAGAGACGATCGAAGGTTCTAGGGATGGCGAGACACGATCGATATGGATGGTGCAACGTCCACCACGGAAATGCATGCGAGTTTCAGGGGGACGAAACCTAATTGCAGTCGCGAGACTTTATTCGCACATGGTTTCTCATCCGATACTGTCGATGATGACCTTTGGACATTCGAGGAACATGTCCAATGACTCTCGCTTCAACTTCAATTGGCTGTTTGATTAAAAGGAGGTCCGTGACGTGGAGGCGTCAACTAAACCATGAGTGACAAAACCTCCCTTGCGAAACAATGGGTCTTTACTTCCAACAAAAAGAAAAAGAGCAAAAAATAGGATACACAGCCCCCTGGTTGGACTCAAAGAACATCTGGGTCCAATTACAAGGGATGGGAAAAGGATATCCACGGGGTTTTCCTGTCCTTCATCACCGAATTAGCGAGACCATGGTGGGATTAGGCTCGTGGCTAAGCTTCCACTAGGAGGTCACTGGTGTTCTAATTTTATACGACAGTCATCGCCTCATTGGTTTTTTCGTAGAAAGACTAAACCTACAACTTTTTCTGTTCTGGTCAATATCCTTTGTCTCTCTCATATCATTCTTCACTCCTTGTTCATACATACAGATGACATCCCTTCTTTGTTTGATCTACGCTTCACCACCCCATACAGACATCACACACAGTGTTGTACACAGTCCTGATAACCTGGCCTCTCATCCTTGCGGAGCAATTTCTTCCAAAAACCTCTCCAGCGTCTCCACTGCGGGATACGCGTTGCACTAAAGTACCAAGCTTTTCTCTGATCTCGTTATGGTGAGTCCGTCTGTTGATCATTTATTCAAGGCCACGCAAAAGCCAAGATCCTCGTCTCCGACTTGGCCGTCTGGAGTGAGCCATTCGCGTCGATGCACGTAAGATTGTTCGCACGCGCCCTATGCACTCAAAAGACTTGGCAAATTCCCAATTCAAGACAATAATTACCCCCCGTGATTGTGTCTCTTTTGGGTTTAATTTTCGAGTTGGATTGTTTTGCAGCATGCAGTAGACTAGACTAGTAGCCTTGTAGACGCTGTGAGATCCCAATAGAGTTGACCTGAGGTCGATTGTTGACGACCACCACCAATATGAGGCGAGGCCAGCCCATGTTTTGGCCCCCGACTCATTAAGCCAGGATTCTGACATGGACATCGATTCAAGCGGGTTCATGCCTTGTCAACATGCGGTCAGCAAGCGAGCGAGCTGAATTTTAACTGCACAAAAGTCGTCATGATCCATATTAATCACCGCGATTGACTCCATACATCTGGTCTCGACTCAATTCGACCTCTCCTATACTCGAGACCGTTATAGTAAGTCAATTGATGCTCTCTCGACTCACAGTTCGTGTCTTTCTGCTGTTTGAGCTTGAATCTTGTTTCATCGTTAGCCTCAAATCTCCGGCACTAACGTTCCATTCCATTGCAATGGCGCGGAGAATAAACCTACGTCCTCTCGAATGGGACAAGTTTGCAGCAATAAGCACTAACATGGGACTTCAGCTAGTCTCTGATTTGAACGAGATTGGATGGTCAGCACTGTATCCCGCAAATCGGCAGAGTCCCTGTAATACGAGAATGGCTTCCTTTCCGTAGGCAATTTCACTACTGGTCTAGGGGAAGAGGCCATAAGAGCCGCGGGCTATTCAACCAACACGTCGGTTATCCTCGTATTAATATGTCTGTTGTATAAGAAGACTCAAAGTCACATGCTGTGTGTAATCTCGTTTGATTTATTACTGCCGTTATTTTATCTCTGAACTTAGACTCTGATGTGTGTCACTGGACCAACATCCCTTGCCTCGACGGTCCTGGGACTCATATGAGAGATCCAGACAAGGCAGGTGATGATTGATGTACCCGACTTCAAACCAGGGCTGTGTCACCAAATGCCGAGGCTACCTATGAACGGCATGATATCCAGCGTGTTCAGCATTCAAAGAGTTCCCTATCACAAAATGGGCTCCCAGCTCTGAATATCAGCCGACAAACACTGACAGATGAACACTATTCTTTTACAATTTTTGCCGTTCGCAATAGTCGAGTATTGATTGCTTCACAAATGACCAAGTTTTAATACAACTATCACAAGCCAAAAAGAAGTATGTATAAACGATGAACGTTGCACTTCTGGAGTGCTACTGTTAAGGGCACTTCTCTTTCTATCAAGATCGAAAGTGTCTCACCAGACAAAAAAGAATGACTTTAGAGGATAGTATCATATGAGTGTGCACTTGATTGAGCTTGCGCCGAACATTTACAGCCTCCTTAGACAGCATCGTGTTACTTGACGATTCGCCTGCGTGAGGTCAAAACAAGAAAAGTCCAAGTGGAGCAAAATATGACAGGTTTCGTCAAATCTGCGACTCCAACGTTGATTCAGAAGATCTTGTTGATCATGGACGATCGCAGGGTTGTCAAAGCCAAGTCTAAGACGAAGCGAGCAAAGGTGACCTCGAAGCTGGAGTGTGCAATTGATTGGCCAGTGACAATACTACCAACGACTTGCTCTCCAGTCATATGCTTGATATCTCGCAAAACATAGTCAATTATAGGGTAATGCTGTGATTGATACGTTGAAACTGTTGAACCTTTTGTGCTTGTCTATGATGATCATTGGAGCTTCTAGCATCGATTGCGCCGTGTAACAATTGAACCAATCGCTTTTTCTCTGTATGTAGCCCAATGATCTTTATCTGTACCTCGACTATTTACTCGCATTCCAATCAACATTGATGATGCAAATGACAGGAAACAATGATTGATAAAATGTTCCTGGATCTTCATGTTGAAGTAAGTGGCTCACAAAATCACACTATGACAGGGGATCTTGGATCCATATCCGGTCAAGCTAAGCCACTGCGGCGTTGAAGGGTCTTGCTTAGTCTGGCCAAGGGCGAGCTCCAGCTGTCATTCAAGGGATGATCCAGGACCCCCCTAAGAACGAAACCCGACTGTTACGAGTATCATCAATCCTTGCTTCAACTTCAACATCAGGACATTCTCGACTTTCTTTTGTCCTTTGTCGCTGTCAACCAAATCCATTACCCTCGAATCCCTTGACAGCCTCTATTTTCGACCGCCATCGTTTCGCCATGGCTGGTCATTGGGCCCCTCGACAACGCTCCAATCGAGCACCCATCGTCGCCTTTGTCCTCTTCGTCATCTTTCTCTATTGGTTCCGCGACAGCCTCCTACCGTCAAATACACCGGCGCGCAAGCATAGAAATGATTATCCGACGTTGAACCTCGGCGATGACGATGTTGAGTTGGTGGTGGCTAGCATGAAGCATGAGAATGTTTCTTGGCTCGAAGAATACCTCCCTGAATGGAAGAAGAATATTTACGTGGTCGACGACAACAGGGCCAAGCTGACTGTACCCATGAATAAGGGCCGTGAGGCCATGGTCTTTCTGACGTATGCTCTTCTCGACACCCATTCTAGTCCCATTTGCTAATGCGCTGCAGCTACATCATTGACCGATACGACTCCCTGCCCGGTAACATTGTCTTCCACCACGCCGAGCGCTTCCAATGGCACAACGACAACCCCGACTACGATGCTCTTCCCCTCCTCCAGAACTTCCGCTTCGACAACCTGAAGAAGGTCGGCTACGCCAACTTGCGATGTGTATGGATTCTTGGCTGTCCCGCAGAGATCAGACCCATTAAGGATGAGTCCCCTGGCAAGGAGGGCGAGCCCATACACGCACGTCACGTTTACAAGGCTGCTTTCCAGGAGCTGTTCCCCAGTCTTGAAGTTCCCGAGGAAGTCGGCGTTACCTGCTGCTCGCAGTTTGCCGTTCGTCGCGAAACTATTCATCTTCGTCCCCGCGCCGAGTATGTGCGATTCCGCGAGTGGTTGATTGTATCTGCCTTGGGAGATGCCCTCAGTGGTAGAGTTCTCGAATATTCTTGGCACAGTATGTCCACACCGCCCAATACCTGGAGCTTCGGAATACTAACGTTTTGCAGTCATGTTTGGCAAAGAAGCCGTCCATTGTCCAAGCGCCGCCGAGTGTTACTGCCAGAACTATGGCATGTGCGATCTCAAGTGTGAGGCAGACAAATGTGAAGGTCAATACACACTTCCTCCCTTCTCGACCCTTCCCAAAGGTTGGCCTCAGCTCGGTTGGAAGGGAGAAAACCGGGGCTGGGAGGGCCAGCTTTGAGTAAATTTGCGCCGTTGAAGGTTTTACGACTGAAGGAGTTTCTTCATTATCACGAAACTCTGTGTTGCACGATTGATTTTCTAGACCATTATGGGTTGCGTGTTGAAGAGGGGAGCTGAAGATTAATGTCCCTTGTCTTGTCTCTGGGTTTATGGGGATCACTATGGGATGGGATGGGAAGGGCGTCTGGTTTTGGGTTTGGCAATCTGTTATGTCTGCACTGGGTAGAGGTTTTTTTAACAGTATCAAAAGATAGTTTTAAACGAAAGCCAGTATGATATGAACAAATGAGGCCAAGTAATCACATTCCATTGAAACTATCGTCAAACTTTCCAAGGCCTAACTTTTGGTCCCCCACCGGAACTCTAGCCCCACCCCCACCTCTTCCCATTCAACTTCAGCTTGAAGCTCATCAACTCGTCTCCATCAACATTAACTCTCCAAATTACGACAGATATTCCTTACCCATTCTTCATCACTACTCGATACGTATCAGAGGGAACATTAATTGCAAACATGGATTCAACATCGTCTACCAACTTGCTGGGTAAACTGAAACCACTCGCAAGCTTTCCATCAATAGCTAACCTCATCTCTAGACAAGCACAACAAGCTCATCTTTGAGATCCTCAGAAGCTATCGTGATCTTATGAACTGCGCTACAATCCAAGGAATGGATAGGGACAATCAGAAAGACTTTGAATCCCAAACGACAAAGCTCAACTACAGAGATCCTGAAACAATGGCAGCTGCTGAGATAAGGACACAAAGAAAGTTTGACCAATTGGTAAGTTCACAGCACATCGCGTAGATGACACACCGCGACTTACTCAATCTAGCATGACAACATCAAACAGCTTTTGGCTCTTTCGCGTACCATCAAGGAACTCTGGGTATTTGGACCTCTCGATAGAGCCGACGGTCACCGCCAAGAGAAGGAAGTGCAGATTGACCGCGACGTGCAAGAAGTATCGCGTCTGCTAGACAATTTCGACACGAACGCCATGCAACAGCTTGCAGAAAAATATGGAGGATCTTATGAGCCTCAGGCTGCTGCGTCAGCGTCATCAGCTACAGCGACGACAACGCAACCGACGGAACCGGCGCCTTCGACTGGAAATTAGAGAGCAGAGGAGGCGATGGAGGAACCAAGGACTCCAGAAAGTACAGCAACGTTGGGTAGAGGGTCACCAGATAGCTTCGTGACAGCGCTCAGTTCACCTACATCTTCGATGCGTGCATCATCACCGAGAGGTTATATGGAGTCGAGGGCTGAGTGGGTTTCGCCGACGCTGAAGCCAAAGCGTAGACGTGACTGATTCTAGGCGGCGTTTTGGGAGTTGGGCTTCGAGATAGGGCTACAATGAGATACCCAGAGAAAAAAATGCTCACTCTTTATGCAATCCAGTTTTTATGACCTGTATCACAGACCTTGGTCTGACTTGATGTGCCCGGCAGCCTCGTGTTTCGTCTTCTAATATTGTTGTCGGTGGTTTGTTTGTTTGAGGAGAGGACATGCAGCAATTACGAATCTGGACAAGAAACAGCCTCACGTTCTAGAAGCTTGGGTCAGATGGCGTACGAGCGGTTGGGTCTCAAGCATCGGGTTACTTGGGACGCAGCCCATTTGACACATGGGATCATTGGAATGGCCGTTGAAGACATATGGGGACGGGCCGGAGCGTATCGGGGCCGAGACTCGAGCGGTGACTGCGCTGTTAGGGGATTATGGTTCTAGATTAACCAACTAACAAATTCATATTGCATAGAAGATGTCGTGGATTTTCCAGCGGATAACCGACAGTGAGGTGTATGGGGACACCTCTAAAATGATATTGTCTCCTGTTGATATGTCCACCTCTTTGGTCCAGAATCTCATCGTCTATCATTAGGTATACGCTAACATCGATGCGATAAGAAGAAGCAGGTTTAACATGATTCGAACATAAAAATAAAAGTCAAAAACAGGGACGAATATAGCCCTGCCTCCCTGCATATTGTGGCGTTTTTGTGCGTGGTAAGACGGGACGGTTGGGCCAAGCTACGTGTACAAGACCAAGGCTAGAACCAACTTGTGTCATGATACGAGGTTCAGCTCCATACAACACGGGAGTTTGTGCATAAGTCCACTCTAAAATAAAAAAAGACACCAGATAAAGGTTCTACTCTTTTTTTTTTCTAGATGTCTACGTAGACTAGTAGTTGATAACGGTCTTGTGCTAGGATACATCGTCATTCTCTCCTGTTGATCGTGGGGCAGATTGGGATGTGCGTAGTAGAAGAAAGGAAGCGAGGCTGAGTAGCAGTTTCAAGTTTAGCGGAATTACATGTTATGCGTTATTTCCATCGTTGGGTTTCTTGTGACACTGATTGATAGACTCACAATTATTCTATCTTGAGTTGTTGACCATGTTCAGTTCTGTGCAGCTGCATGAGACGCGCAATCGCACATGCGGCTCTAGTCTAGCTGAGATGGCTGGTCTGATCTATGTTTAGCACTAGTTACCTACGGATACTGACAGAAACAATATCATGATCCTTGCAGTTCCTGTCGATCTCATGTTATCTTCCATCATCCTAGCTTCTTTTGCGCAGCCAACACTTGTTAATGACCAAAACATTTGATCTAGTGATTGATCCAAGACAATTGTTTCAAATATACTCTTGTTTCTTATTCGCTCAGCTGTATTCCATCTCGTGTCTGCTGCTTGCCTTGTCTTGACTCAAGCTAACAACTTGGCAAAGGAGAAAAACCAACCCACTTCCCCATATTTTGATGGATCAGGAGCAGAACACCCCAGCCATGATAGCGTCAACAATGGGTCTTTGCTATGACTATGATCGTATATAGTCCGCCCCGTGCCGGTTTGGCCTGACTAGCTCAAGCCTTTACCCCAGGCTTTCCCATTCATCTCATCTCTTTTAGTTGTATTTCTCGTGTTGTCGTGACTGAATACGAAGAGATAGATTGGTGTTTCTGTTTCAGTGCATTCTCATCATGGTGCGCTTGAGCGTTGTTGCAGCCTTGTTTGCTGCTGTGGCCAACGCCGTTGACTTTGACAAGGTCGCTGTCAACAAGGGATACGGCCGTTTGCCAGGTGCTTATATCTTTGAGTTTGAAGAAGATCATGTGCGTATTTCGATTCATCTCGTATTTACATCACTAATTCTTATTCCAGGACTGCGCCGACTTCTTCGCCAAAGCATCGACAGCCGGAAAGACTCGCATCAAGTACAACTACAAGCTGTTCAAAGGAGCTTCCATCCAACTCAACGACATCGACAATGCCGAGGATATTTCCGCACAGATGGCCTTGATGCCTGGTATAAAGAAGAAATGGCCCGTTCAGGTGTTTAGTCTACCTAAACCAGAGGTCCACTGGACGGGTACACCGGGAATGGAGTATACTGCCGTCAAGAAGAGGGGGTTCGAGGAGAGAGATCTTTCGAATGATACGTATACACCTCATGTCATGACGCAGATTGATAAGCTGAGGGATGAGGGCGTGACGGGGAAGGGGCTCAAGGTTGCCCTTGTTGACAGTGGTGTAAGTAGAGAGGTACCCTCTAAAGTTAACGCAACTAACATGGTATGACCAGATCGATTATAAACACCCAGCTCTGGGAGGCTGCTACGGTCCCAAATGTCTCGTCTCCTTCGGCACTGACCTTGTAGGCGACGATTACGACGGCTTCAACCAGGCCAAACCCGATGATGATCCTATGGACTGCGCAGGCCACGGCACGCATGTTGCTGGTATTCTCGCAGCGCAAAAGAACTCTATGGGTTTCACAGGCGCCGCACCTGGTGTGAAACTCGGATCATACCGCGCCTTCGGCTGCAATGGCGAGGCTGGAAATGATATCCTCATCGCAGCATTTAACCAAGCCTTTGAAGACGGCGCAGACATCATCTCTGCTTCTATTGGTGGCCCATCAGGTTGGTCTGAGGAGCCTTGGGCTGTGGCTGTGTCTCGAATCGTTGAGCAAGGCGTTCCTTGTGTTCTCGCAGCTGGAAACACAGGTTCTGCAGGTTTATTCTACGCCAGCACGGCGGCGAATGGAAAGAAGGTCACTGCAGTCGGATCTTTTGACAATACCAAGTCTCTGTCACTGCTTAACGCCTCGAGTTACTCCATCGATGGTGGCTCTGAGCACGAGTTTGGTCATTTGGCTGGTAAGCCCAGCGCTTGGAAAGACGTTAAGCTTCCTCTGTGGGCACTCAACTATGACACGGGTGTCCACGACGATGGCTGTGACGAATTTCCCAAAAACACACCCGACTTGAGCAAGTATATTGTTCTTCTCCGACGAGGTTCCTGTACATTCAACGCGAAAGCTGCCAATGCGGTAAAAGCAGGCGCAAAGTATGTTTTATTCTACAGTAACAAAGAAGAACTAGCACCTTTTGATGTGTCGTCCGTTGATGGTGTCAAGGCAGCCAGCATTGTCTCACCAGAACAGGGCAAGGAATGGATTGAGGTTCTGAAGAGTAAGAAGAAGATTGTCCTGAACATGTCGGATGGTAGCAACGGCGATGTTATCCTCGAACAAAACCCCAACAATGCCACTGGCGGTGCTGTCAGTGCCTTTTCCTCATGGGGTCCCACCTGGGAGATGGACGTGAAGCCACAGTTTGGTGCTCCTGGTGGTAAGATTTTGTCCACGTATCCGCGTGAGATGGGAAGCTATGCCGTTCTGTCGGGCACATCTATGGCTTCGCCTCTAGTAGCTGGCATTGTGGCCCTTATCGCTGAGGTCAGAGGCACCCGCGACCCAGCACTCATCGAAAACCTCTTATCAGCCAACGCCAACCCGCAGCTATTTAACGACGGAAAGGCATTTTACGAATTTCTTGCGCCTGTTCCCCAGCAAGGTGCTGGTATTCTTCAGGCTCACGATGCCGCTCATGCCAAGGTTCTCTTGTCTCCTTCAAGCCTCTCGTTCAACGACACGGATAACTTCCCCGACTCGTTGAACTTTACACTTAAGAACACTGGCAAAAAGCAGATCGACTTGCAAATCTCTCACGTGCCTGCCGTCACCATGTTCACGCTCGTCAAAAATACCATTTATCCCGATGACTTTCCCAACGAATTTGCAACAGAGCAGGCTGGTATCAAGTTCAGCGAATCCAAGGTGACGATCGACGCCGGCGAAAGTATTGTCATCGAAGTCCTCGCTACTCCTCCCAAGGGTCTAAACGAGACTCGTTTACCCGTCTGGTCCGGCTACGTAGCTATCAACGGTACCGACGGCACTTCTCTCTCACTGCCGTACCAAGGCCTTAGTGGTTCGCTGCACGGCTCCAAGGTTCTCGGTCCCCAAGACACGTGGATTGCAAACTCAACTGATCCTAACCGCTTCCCCATGCCTGCCAACACAACCTGGACTCTGCCTAAGCCGGGCACAGCCAACAACCAAACCGACACCCTTCCCGGCTTGACGTGGTTCCTCGCTCTCGGTTCAGCCAAGCTACACGCCGAGATCATCCCCGTCACCACCGAAAAGCCATCTGGTGAGACCAAAGCGCGTGTTATCGGTGAACCCGTTGACTTTCCAATGCTCTGGAACGCCATGGGTGCGAACTCCCAAGCCTTCACTGGCGAGCTTGCAGACGGTACATTTGCGCCTGCGGGACAGTATGTTGTTCGATACAAGGCGCTGAGGATCTTTGGAGATGAGAAGAAGAAAGAGGATTGGGACGAGGCGTATTCGCCCGTGTTTGGGATTGAGTATAAGAAGTAGATTTGTGGCTATGCCTTCGCGGGCAGTTATGAAGGATGTATTAATTCATGTACAAAAGTATTTTAGCGATGTTATGGATCTGGTCATGATCAATTTGGAACAAGATATGGGCTTTGGTTAATTATCTGGATAATTAGCATAGATTAGATAGCATAGATGCGCGCTCAGCAGTAGAAACAATTCAGGAATAAGCATCACATATCAGTGCCAGCAATACCATATTTGTCGTTTGTGACAAGTAAAGAGAGTCATGGGCCACTGTGTCCGGCTTACCACCTCTCGAGTACTCCAGGGTTAACACCTTGTATAGATGCGCTTGTATCGGCAATAAAGTTCTCTTTCCCCTCGAACGAGCCTACATGAAATCGTCCTCCCAGTTCTCGTCACGGTCCTGGTTACTCGAGCCAGCCATGAGCTCATCAGTAAAGATATCATCATAAGCGTGATCCTTCTGCCACTTCTTCTCCTTCCACTCCTGCGCTTGCTTGGCCTCTTCTTTCTTCTGCAAGGATGAGTCAGTCAACATTGTCTCAAGACTTCTTTTTGTCTCCTCGCAGACTTACCCTTGCTTGAAAGACAGCCTGGTCGCGTTGTCTCAGCTCCTTGAGACGGTCATCACGTTCCTGCTTCAGGTCGGGCTTCTTCTCCACCTTTGTCTTGTTGAGGCGGTTGACGATGGGGTTTTCGCGCTGGGGTACGAGTACGCGCTTAACTTTGCGAGGATCCTTGAAGCCGACTTGGCCGACTTCCATGCTGCCATCCTTCTTGAGGTTGGACCATGGGGTGTAGATGACTGTGACGTTGTCCTTCTTGTTGCCTGGTGGTGATTAGACGGGTGCTTGGATGAGCAGTGGGAAACAGTAGGTACCTTCGATAGAGTTGGCCTTTGTCAATTGGGCCAGATCCATGATCAACTCTTCGGGGAGGTCGTCCCATTTCTGGCCCTCTCTCATACGTAGGTAAATATGTGCGCTGGAGAGTTTATCTGCGTGAAACTAATAAACAGAATCAGTACCACTGTTCTCAAGTGAGAGCATTTTTTTTCTCACCCTGTACTTCATTAGCATATAAACGACATGTTGGTCCACGCCTAGAGTGCCTACCAGATATCCTCTTCCCAGCCAAACTTAATAAGGTCCTCATCTAGCATCCAGTCTCAGCCGGCGGGGAACGCTTGTACTTTTGGGTACAGATCATACTCTCGAACTTGTCCTTGCCGACGTAAACGAAGCCCGACGGTTCGACGACGGAGGAGGTGAAATAGTACACCATCTTGAGGAATTTGGCTTGTCTTCCCTAACCTCGGATTAAAAATGCCGGATACGTAGGCTACGATATGGCCTTTTTTCTCGTTTGGTGAATTGGTTGGTGTTGTGAGGGGATCTTGGAGAAATTTCCGTTTGGTGGGGTACAAACGTGTTAACAGAAAGTGGGCATAATCTAATGCTTCTGAGATGGCATGGAAGTATTGTGAGATCCACCAGCGCAAAGGCACGATCCAAGTCTTAAACTCACGTGACCTGTCCAACATCATCATAAAGCTCGATTCACGACGAGATAATGTTACTTATTAGCTAGTCAAATAAGTTTACATGATAGACGCCTCTCACAAAAATGTTCATCTGCTAATACCTAGTAGCCGAATACGGTTAAGAGGGTTCAAATCAGAGCCAAATGATGCAGTGTCTAGCAGGCACTTTATGTCAGACATCAATGCCAGCCGGAAACATTCCGCCTCTCTTTTATCTCATCATGACATCTATTTCAGCTGAATTAAAAACTTGGGGATGGGCAGGCTATTGCCGGTAATTTGAGACCTATAGGAGTCTCTTAATCTACCTGTTTGCGCTTGCATCGGCGTTTAGTAGAAGCAGGCCAACAGTTATATACTTTGAACTTATACGCCTTCACCAAGTCCTCTTTTATTTTATTTTATGGTACAAATTACCTTTATGGTGGCACGTCAGATCGACGTTTGATCCACATTTGATCTGACTATAAAGATCGGAACTAATCCCCGGGTTTAATCGGATCGTATATTTATTCGATCTTGAGTTAAGTTGGAGTGTATCCACCGAGATAAGATCTTGACTCAACGGACCATCAACCATCATTGTGTATGGCTTTACTTGCCAAAAGGTTGACGCATGCCATGGTTACTTCATATTGATGAAATAGTGCCAAGAATACCTCATCTTTTTGGGACGGTTTCTCCCGGTTATTCCCAGTCATTAATACATGACAACATAAACTCTATTTTTAACATTCTCAACATACGATACTGCAGCTTCTCCTTCGGATTCTGGTCCGATTTGTTGCAATGAACCAATCAAAGAGTCTCACAACCTTCGGGCATCGTCCGGATGTTTGCAGCTTCTATTGGTGGCCAGTTCTAACAGCCTTAATAGCCGCGAGGTACACAGCGGTCCCTCCATAATAGCTCGCCTAAGACGCCTTTTAAGAAACAGGATTAAAGTCTCCTTAACTTGTCAACTTCGAAAATACAGCGCGGCAGGCGCCTATTTATCACTATGACGTACCAGACATGTCATAAGGGGTGATTTTCCTACAGATCTCGCTCTTTGATAATATGGAAGACCGATTTGCATTAGATTAGGCACTCTATACGATATCCACTACCTATGTCGGTCCGAAATTCGCATACGATGCATAAGCGAGGCCTTGTTTGTCGGCTTCTTCTGCGGACGGTTGACAGGGTCTTTTGTGTATGATTTTTGAAATCTGACTGCACAAAATGAAACTACGGCGAGTGGCAAGTCAATTTAAAAACCATCAGAGGGTTATATCTGATTTGTGAACCATATTATAACACTAATGCAACACACTGCATTGCTTGTCAATAACCTGATTGTGTGTGCACAGCACAACATGATAGCTAACTCATGCCCAGGTACTGCACCGACTCTAGAAGAAAAAATGAATAGAATATAAGTATGTCGTTAAATATTCATGCCTTTGTGTTTTTCATCATATCAATTGTATCGTGATCTGAAGTTGATGCAAATCGACTCAGTAGCCTTGACGACGCTGTGGGGCGCTGTGTCCATAATCATGGAATCTGGACACCAGCGTTTCGAAGGGCTCGAATCACGCTACGTTCAGAAGAACCTAATAGTTGACCGTGAGTAACTGACTCAAGAGTTATCAAGTAAATACATACCGGCAGTTCCAGCTGGGACGTCTTCGTTAACAGCAGTGATGCGGTTGGTTTTAATCTGATCTTGAAAAATATACCCGTCCGAATTTTCGTACGCAACCTTGTACACATCGACTCGAATCTTATAGGCGCCTTCGTATAGAAGGCTGAGGTCGGTAAAAGGGAAATAAATCGTAGTTCTCGACGATCCCACAAGTGAAGTGACGTCCATACCAGTCACCGATGTAGTCCCAGATAGACCATGCTCCACAATGTCCCCATTTCGTGTAAGAAGGATGGCCATGGCAAAGAAGTAGAATCCGGGAGTTGGTCCTTTAAAGTTGAACTCTGCAACCAGGGGAGGATATAGTATCGAGGATACCTGGGCCCGAGAAGGAGGTTGGACAGCGATGGTGAGAGCTGGCATAATTATGCAATTAAGTAGACAGTAGTGGTAGTAGTGAGTTCTTGGTTGTATCAAGCCTTTACTGTGCGCGGTATTGATATGCCCAGTCTCAATTTGTGTCTAAAAAGGTTTCAAGTATAACTGGGAAGCGAAATGATGATGATATATAAGTCTACATTAAGCCTCTTCCTTTCGAGATGTTCTGATCAAGGCTTCGATGTGGTAGAATATATAACTCTTCGGATAGATTGCACAGACCATACAAATTGATTCTTTCGGTGATGGGGTCGGGTCAGAGCAATATGTTGGCGTTTTGGTTTGGGTTCAAGGATGAAGTGGATGGCGTGAGGGATCAGACCCTTAAGACAAGGAGTATCTTGCTAGCTCTTCTTGGTCTGCTCTATCACCAACAACTGAGTCGGAAGTGGTCCTGACGGTGAATTTTGGACTAGATTGTTGTGGTTGCTTGCAGCGGAAAGATAAGGAGATGGAGAATTGGTTGGTTGTGGATGATGGGCTGGGTTGTAGTAGGAGCCAACGATGACAAGATGAGGTGGGAGGCCGTGAATGAAATGGAAGGTAGTAGTCTATAATTCAGTAGTTCCAGAATTAGTATTAAGCCTAGAGGCAGTTAGTAGTGGGACGGTGTCTCTCGGTAGTTTCTTGTAAGTACAGTACTGCTTTACTGGCTGTCAAGTTTAAGCCCCCAACGCCTGTGGGTGTGGCCGATCACTGTACTACTGTCCTTAACTCACTTTTGCCAAGTTTGTTTCGGCTCAGCTCAATTTATTCCATAATCCCTGTGACTATACAGACAAACAGTCTGGACCCAGTCGTGGAGGTAGCCTCAGTTTAGTTGTCGCCCTACTGAATGTCTCGGGAGGCAGTTTGGATAAAAAGAAACGGTTGACTAGTAAACTGAGAAAACAAGATCTGCAACGTTTGAGACAAGGGCGATCGCTATTACCGTTGTCTTTGATTCACGTAAAAAATAAGGTCAAAAAAAGTAAAAACTCCAGCCCTGTCTGCCTTGTCCTGCCCGGTTCAGCGGCTGACCGGGTACCTACCTACCACGTCAATTTCCAGGGTTCTTTAGAGGATTTGCAGCACAGTAAACTCTGCAGCCACGTGCAGATGGCGTCGTTGAAAGGCTGAATCCGAAACAAGTTTAGGTGGTGGTAGCACAGCATTCATTTGGCGCGATAGCCAAGAATGATTCCGATTTGTTGACACAAAGAATATGTGGCTGGTTGACATCATGTACTACCTGGTCCTCATTACCGAGGTGAGCTAAGGAGAAAAAATAGGAACCATCGGAGTCCGATAACCTTTACTGTCTCTGAGTGGTCTATTCGTAGGAATTGCAAAAAGAGACAACAAGACTGAGAATGAGGCTGTCCATCCCACCGGTTGCTCGGTCGGTCGAGCGGTGATAGCCTCACCTAACTAAGCACGTAAACGGATATTGACACGGATATGTAAGCATGCAACACATGTATGGTGACATTACATGAGTGCGAGTGAGGCTCAGGGGTTATCGTGCCGACTACCTTGCTAGACTAGCTTCTCGTCTCTTCATTCCAAGTCCAGAACAACAAGTTAAACCACATCCGGGAATAATTTCATCGTGCCCAGACACAGACTCCAAGACAAACCCAGATTCCTGGTCTCGTTAATTAGCGCTCGGCTAATTAGCTCCATGTTTCTGCAGTACGTATGTACGTACAGTGGTTCCCCGGGAATTTCTCCTTGGCCTGGCCTTGAGACAGTCGAACGATCTTCGGCAAGGGGATCTGAAGCAAGGGGTATCCCTGTCCTACCGCCTAGCTTAAGGTCTGAACCCCCAGTCCATCACAGTCATAGGTTGCGATACCACAGGTTCTTGCTTGAGTATCACTGTGGGTTTTGACTTTATTCTTTACCTCCGTTGTTGTGCATGCGCCAATTCTGATTTCCACATTTGTTATGTTCAAATGAGTCAACTATGCTCTCGTTATGAGACTGTAGTTATGGACAAAAGAAGAAGAAAGACCGAAATACCACGGATAAGGCGATATCCGATGTCCAGCCACAATGAATGGCATCAACATCTGCAAACTGCATTACAGATTGATAATTCAATATGAAGCTGACCCGCTGAGTATGCCGCATATGCAGTTGGGTTGTGTTGTAAAGAAGCAGTCCTGTCTTGCTTGACAAGGCGCTACAGTTCGGCAACACCAGTCGGTAATAAGGAAACCATCCCAACAAGGAAAATGAGTCATTGCCCAAAACAGAATGAAATGAAATTTTGTGTGTTTGCCAAGTTTGGTCACTTTACCTAAACAGAGATAGGCAGTATCTGAACAATTGGGGGCATAATTCTTGGAGTGTATCAAATCCTGGCTGAAAAAAAAGTCTGGGGCTGTCAGTGACAGCTGTAAGCGATGTAATCCCAGAGAAGACTATGTTCTGCAACTGCAAAGGAAACTGAAAAAGAGGCACAGCAGCTCAACAATATGAATAACCCAAGCTAAGATAAAGAATGTCATAAATCAAGTACAAGAGATCAAGATGGCCAATAAAAACAACTCAAACAATGTGATATGCATGCAAACACTAACCTTGTCGCTCCGACTCCCCGATCAGTCACTTTTCTCTCTCTTCTCTTTTCTTGTCCTTGCTTTATGTTACGTACTGCCTACCTACGTAACACATTAAACTAGTCTTGTCTCGAGGTCGTTATGGACCCTGCATATGTAAATGTCATCTCTATGCCGAGACAGGGGAGCAATTTTGCTATGTAATGAAGATCTTTCGGCCACAAGACGACGCTACTGCTAGCTAGAAAGCTAGTGCTATCACAGGCATCATCCGAAACTTTTACGGAAGAAATCCATTGTATAAATTATCAATACATGACAATTTCTTGTCTTTATGTCGGTACTAGACGTGAACGGGCCAAATAGGTAAATAGGCCCTGAAAATAAATCCACAATCCTAGTCCGCGCGTTCAACATAAAACTCCACACTCGCTCTATTTCCCGTTTAGACCTTTGGGGCATGGCATGGGTGCAGTAGTCTCGATTGCCTTGACGCGGGTACAACTTCCGTCCCGTCCGTCATTTCGAGAACAGGGCTAACATGCTCATCAAACGTGCGTATTCCCTCGGCTATAAGATACATTTGTGGATAGTAAGGAGGCAGCCAAGGAACAGCTCTTTGATGAATGATGCGGAGTAATGTTGGTTAGTTGTTTACTCCCAACACACTACTCACTGGGCTGCATGTTGTGTTTTAGAAAAACATCAAGGTTGTAATTGATATGCTATACTCCACAGAATGCACGTTTGCATGTCACCGATGGAGATTATTAGGCGAACTTTCATGCACAGCCGGACACTGTCGATTATCCGACTCTCAGATTTGCAGTGATGAAGGAAGGGTGGGTGATGGTAACGCATGTACAAGGGGATCCCTTGCAAGGTGTTGTCTGTCATACATGGATGTTCTACAGTTACGGAATAATATCAGCCGATTCGATCGGTGATACGGATATACGTTGTCGTTTTCTGTTTGTCAAGTTATGGAAAAACATATCCATGGCCAAGTAGAATTATCCCAGTCTTTGTCTACCACACATGGCAGGTAGCTGAAACTGTCGAGTACCAAAGAGGAAATATAAAACCGCCTCGGTCAGTAGTTTGCCAAACTTGCATCTTTCATCACACAAGCTCATTCGTTTTGGGCATTCTTCACCGTGAAAATACCAAGGCATGATTTGCAGCAGATCCTTATTTTGGTGTGCAACAAACATCTGATATGTGCCCAAATCAATGCATGGGCATATATATATGGGTGGCACGTTTTCAGCCCACTGTCGATCTTGAGACGAGAGCATACGCTTGCTTATAGACTCCAGGCTTTATGCGCCGGATCTTCAACACTACTGCGCACACCGTTGGCATGTGCATCGGCGGATTGGAACCGAAAAGGTGTTGTTTATAGCTATCTTGGCCAAGATGCACTTTTGCTTAGTTCTTTGGGCTGTCAATGGCATTTTGCAGGTTGAATGCATTTGGAGGGGAAACGTAAATCACAAAATGATCGACATGTCTTTCCCTATGGGAGCCAGTCCACTCATTTCACGGCCTGAAAATAAAGCACGTTGAAGATCATAGATGAGTGAATGCTTGGATGATCTAATAAGGATACAGTAATATTTGTTGTCGGTAACCGCGGCTCTGGCGCTGTAAAAGTACAGTCGGCACTGGGTTCTAGAGAGGCTGCCTAGTAGCTGAGCTGTTTGATTTGTATGTGCTACCGAGACCGAGCAGCACGTTTTCCTCGGTGTCACTATATGACTTGTCATTGTGTGGCTCAATATCAAGGGTTAACCTGGTCCATCACAATACTGACTCGCTAGAATCCCGCCGGCTCGTTCGTTCCTAGTCCCGCGTTTCCGCTGCATTTATGTCGCATTTTGTTTTCATTTAATTTTTTGTGCGTAAAACAGGACTGTTACTTTTAAACAACCATGGTGAGACTGAGTGATGTAAATGAGAACAAGCGGCTTCGACAGGAATTAGATCTACGGTTATGTTGCTGACTTTGCATGGGTCCCTATGAACCATGGAGGTCTTGTGCTGTCGAGGTACTGCATCTAGAAGAACTGCTAGGGCATCATTTTGTTCCAGAGCATCACTTTATTTGAACGCCAAACTCTCGATCAAGTTAGCATGTCTTTAACTATGCTCAACGTCTAACGTCTTCGTCGTTTGGTACTTATCACTTGGCAAAGCAGCTTACCCTGCACTTCTATAAAACACGTGATCATCTACAATGGATGATCCCTTCAGGTCTACCAAAATAGGCAAGTCGGCACCTTTGCGGGAGATCCATAAAAACCCGTTGCAAACATGTCGCATTCAATCTCACTCCTTCAGAATCGCGATCATCATCGATCTTGAAGACGACGGAAACTCCTGTAGCTGCAGCAGAAAACAAGGTCAGGATCGGGGACCAAGCGTTTAAAAGTCGCCCACCCAACTCGATGCGCTTGACTTCTTGGCATTTGTCATAGAGAAACACCATTGACCTGAGGGCAGGAAGAGAGATAGATCGCGTTTTTGTTTTCTCTCCCCCCACGCGATGGCTGCAGAATCAAGCCGATCCCAGAGTCCCGGCTCGCGCAGTAGCGGAAATGCGGCGGAAACAATGCCTTTGCTTGTCGGCGGCCAACTTGCCCCTGATGCCGATACCGAAGCTTCCACCCTCATCGGCACCGCGTCGTCCGGCGCTGCTTCCGTGACTGGGGACTACGGAACCGTTGGGACCTCCGGAGATGGTGCCGCCGAAGGTGTTGCAGCGCCGGCAGACACGAAGCCGTTGTCCAAGCCTTTCCCAACGCTCCAGATCCTGCTGCTATGCTACGCGCGTGTGATGGAGCCTATTGCCTTTTTCTCCATCTTTCCCTTTATCGCACAGATGGTACAGCAAAACGGCAACCTTCCCAAGAGTGATGTAGGTTTCTACAGTGGCCTCATCGAGTCTCTTTTCTCAGCTACGCAGATGGTTGTCCTGATCAGCTGGAGTCGTCTTGCCGATCGGATCGGCCGGAGACCCGTTCTTCTCATCACTATGTTCGGCACCGCTGTTGGTCCTGTGTTGTTCGGCATGTCCAAGACTATCGGGCAGATGATCCTCTTTCGATGCATGGCAGGTGTCTTTTCGGGTTCCGGTCTTGTCATCAGGACCATGATCTCGGAACTGAGCACCCCCGACACACAAGCCAAGGCATTTAGCTGGTTCGCTTTTGGAGGAAACGTGGGAATCTTTCTGGGGCCTCTTATCGGTGGTGCCCTTGCAGACCCTGCTCATCAATTTCCAAAGGTCTTTGGGGGTATCCAGTTCTTTATCGACTATCCCTACGCACTACAAGGCTTTGTTGTTGGTGCGATTAGCTCGACGGGCTGTATTACCAGTTTTTTCCTCCTCAAAGAGACCCTCCACGAGCCTAAACATTCGCCCCATACAGTAATTACTCAGCCACCGTCATCTACATGGCAGCTTATCAAGTCTCCTGCAGTGGCTATTGTCCTTTGGGTCTACGGCCACGCCATGTTTCTCGCGTTTGCTTTCACAGCTATTATTCCCGTCGTTCTCTATACCCCTATTGATCTTGGCGGCACAGGTTTCGACTCGTTCCAGATCTCTATATACATGGCTGTTCAAGGCGCCAGCCAAGCGGTGTGGCTACTGGTGGCCTTCCCTCTTCTTCATCGTCGTTTCGGCACGCGCGGCGTGATGAAGCTCTGCGGATACTCATACCCCTGGTTTTTCGTCGGCTTCATCCTTCTCAACACACTCCTACGCGCGCATACGCATGACGCCACGGTCGCTTTCTGGATTTTGGCTGCGATAGTCAGCGTCGTTGGGCCTGGCGTGTCCATGGCTTTTACAGGTGTGCAATTGGCTCTGAACGATGCAGCGCCTGATCCAAAGGTTGTGGGTACACTGAATGCTCTTGCTTTGAGTTTGGCAAGCGGTATCAGGGCTGTTGTACCTGGTGTAGCGACGGCTATTTACGCTGTAGGTGTTCGCGGCCAGATTCTTGGGGGTCATCTGGCTTGGGTGGTCCTTGTACCTTTTGCCATGGCTTTTGCTGTTGCCTGTAATATGATTCCCGAGGGAAAACGGCCGAGTCAGAATAATGATGAAGAAAATGAAGGCTAGTCGTGAAGGGTGTGCGTATAAATGATCAGTGGTAGAATTGCGATATCAACTTTTGTCTTCCAATTTAGTGGTCCATATAGAGTACAAAAGCATAAGCTTGCATGTCTAGATATTAACAGTCATTGGAATGACCGTCTTTTATTCCCTATTGCTACTTTCTTACTGAGCCAACGATTGTATACGCAACATAGCGGGTTAAGAAAAGTATCGTCTTGCAGTATCTCCGACTCTAACCAAGGATTTAATCTAGACATAATTGATGTGTAGGTTTTTCTTAACTAACATGTCCTACTTTACATCGAAATCACCCTTTCCTGTATCGCAATTTTCTCAATTGATCACAAGACTTTGCAACCCACCAGTTCCGCTTGCTCGGGCATGCTACGCACCAACTGCCCAAGTCAGCTAAGACGGGCGGAGTATCATCAGGCTTCTATAAAAGGACCTATCATGGCTGGATAGATATAGGCAACGGGTAAAGTTCAAGTAGGCTCCTGTAACGGAAGTATCCGAGGCATACTTGGGCGTTGATGAGTGTTAGGCTACGGGCATGGCTATATAGCTCGGGCATGAATGAGTAGCCTGGACACACCACGATATCATGACTAGAACAAATGGTATGTGGGAGTAGTCCGGGAGATGAAATGGCGTATCGCGGCGATTACGATGAAGAGTGCCGTTGCATTGCGCGTCAATGATGGTGATGCGAAATACGTGGGCGCAGCTGTGTTAGTCCGAAGGACCAATGCATATGCCTACGTATGTCTTTCTCCCCTCACTGACGAGTTCATCTGTGTACAAGACTGTAAAGTCAATTCCGTAGTGACCCATGACTGCAATTTATAAGTCATTCTTCAGTTAAACTGACTTGAGAGTATCAAGGTCAATATTGGGTTGAGGTGTAAAGACGATGAGACCTGGCGGAAACTCCACATCGTACCATAGATAAGACATGAAGAGAGAAATAAGTTGGTAACGTC
The DNA here is from genome assembly GCF_020744135.1 of Fusarium venenatum. NCBI lineage: Eukaryota > Fungi > Ascomycota > Sordariomycetes > Hypocreales > Nectriaceae > Fusarium > Fusarium venenatum. The sequence continues at coordinate 687,589 of NW_027072131.1, forward strand.
TTGCAGCGTGGATTAGTAGGTAATATCTAATGATTGACAAGGGTTAGGATGATAGGCAACTGAATTCTTCATGAGGGGTATCACGTGATGCGTCTGCAGGTAATATGACAAGGGATCTCAGCCAATAAGATAGTCGTAGATCATTCAGGCAGCAGCATTCTTTCATTGTGAGACCGCGAATAGGCCGCACCTGTCAAGATCCGCTTTATAGTTAGGCAACCGAATTAATTGATTATCTCAACAAAAAATAAGACAATCAATCAATCCAAGTTATTCTAATCATCACCACACTCATTCACTTTATTTGTCAAGCTTAAGAAATATCATGGACACTAATCACTGCTAAGCCTCAACTTAGACCAAGTCCAAGAGCCCCGCATCGAGATCGACAATTGTAGCATCAAGCAAGGCATTCTTATATCATCGGCTTGGCAACAGCTGCATATATCCAAACCAATTTCCATCTCATACCCTGAAAATACTGGCAACATACAATACAGATCAACAAAATGGAGTCTTTTCTACCACTGGGTGGCTTTCAGCTGCCCTTCCAGAAACGCCTCAGCAGACTGTACAACGACACTAAAAAGTCAAGCGACTTTGTCAAAGAACCCATTCAAAATGAAGAGGACCCTCAGATCAAGGCTCTACATCGAAAGCTGCGTGTCCAAAAAGATCGTCTTGTTAGTTGGGGCGTTGAATGGTCTGACCCGAACCAGTCCGAGATTGACGAATCTCTATCCAAAGCTGGTTTGAGCGAAGTCGTCGGAAGCATCATGTCCACCATCAAGGACATCCTAGCAGAGGCGGAACCTCTTTGGTTGAGTTCAAAACGCATGATTCAAGCACCGCAAACTGGATCAAAAGATACAAAGCCGCCGCTGATACAATGGGATAAGAACCATTTCGAGGACCTGGTCAATGACTTGACTTCATCCATTGATACACTATACGACCTTTCACGCACACGAGCAGCCGGAATTCCTAGGAGATCGTCAAAAACACCATTCAAGTCTACGGCCGCAGACGATTATCGACCTTTTGAATCCACCCGCATGCAAACACCCCAGCAAATTGACCCCAAGCAATTGACACATTTGCGCCACAAGCAGGGTGACGAAAGCTCCTCTCGAGAAGTTGTCTTTATGAGCAAGACTGCTTATTCCGAACTCACACATGGTACAACTCGCGAGCCATGGGCGCCTTTACTACTCGAGTATGCTACCTTTGACTCCATCTACGCTAGTACAGGTATCATGCCTCCTATGGCGCGCTTCGAGAAGCTCTCTGCCGGTCTGCAGCAAGACTCTCAGAGGTCTCCTGGTACATGGACTGGACTGCCAAGATTACTCGGGTATTTCGAGGACATGGAGAACTCAAGACTCGGTCTTGTTTACCGGTTTCCTCCATCATTCAACGTCGTTTCGTTCGAGGGTCTTACAAAGAACCCCTCGTATAATCTGCCTACTCTGGGAGATCTCCTTTCAATAACAGGATCGGAGCCTAAATTGGAAGCCAAATTCAGACTGGCACACAATCTCATGAACACCGTTTTCGATCTGCATGCTCGCGGTATTACTCATGGAAACATTGTACCAACCACTGTCTCCTTCTGCGATGCAGCAACATCACAACCCGGTGCGGTCAACGGCGAGGTAGATATTCGACGTCCCCTTCTTTCGTCATTTGACCTCTTCTCCGAAGATGCCCCTTCATCATCACCAATTCTCTTCAAGCATCCGCTAGATCCACGCAATGCCCAATCATCCCCCCTCGCCAACAATCCAGACCAGAGGGTTCTCGACTTGTATTCATTGGCTACGCTGCTTCTTTCGGTCGGTTTATGGAAGAAACTTGAGGATATCGTTCCTGAGAACTCCACCAGCATTTCAGACTCGGCCCTGGAAGAGCTCTCTATACGATGTGGCAGTCTATACACAAAGGCAGTTCAAGCATGTTGGACCGCAGTCGATGACGAGCTTGCGGGACGATCCTCCGGCGAGTCTTTGTTGTCTTCGGTTCAAGTCAGATGCAGTCGCTTCTTGGAGGCATGCTGTATTCTGGACGGCGTCAGTGGCTTGGAGGAGAGGCTCGATAAGGAGCTTAACCCGGGCGAAGCGATTGCATCTACCGCTGAGATCCCTACTACGAAGATGAACAAGGATAAAAAAGATGTAAAGGACTTCAAGCCATCGCTGAAAACTCCAAGCGAGAAACCAACGTTAGTTTCGGCGCCGACCTTGGGGGCGGAGAACCCTGCTTCCAAGGTTGAGAGCGCTGTTGACAACGAGGGTATGCAACAATGCTCATCATCAAATGCTTCGTGCAATATTCTAACTGTGTTATAGATGCTACAGACAAACAATCCGAGACCAGGATACGCCTGTATCCTCATGTGCCCCTCGCACCAGAGGTCGTTGATAGGTGGAATAAGATCGTCATGCCTCAGATCAACCACGCCCTTCGACACTTTTATCGCAAGCACCCAGAATCCGTCGAGATCTCCCTCGAATCGGTCGGGCCGAGTCCTCAAAAGACACAACCCACTGTACTGGTTGTGTGTACCTCTGTTGGCAAGGTTCGCGCCATCCTGAAGAAGAGAATTGGTGATCTCTTTGATGGAAGCACCGGCTTCGGACTTAAAGTCTGCCGAGGTCACGTCTTGAGGTCTCGTCGACAGGCCAACTCTGTCCTTAGATCTATGGCCAGAAGGAGTGCCAAAGGTTTCGGCGAAGCAGATGATGTGGATGCTATAAACCCCGAATACCAGGAACGCCCAAGAAATGGAGCAAGCATCGGGGCATGGATTGGGGATCGCCATCTACCACCTGTGAGCCTTGGAGGTCTCGTCATCGTCGATGATAAGCCCTACGGGATGACAGTCCATCACATGCTCGATGACCCAGACCGCGATTTTGGACCAAGCGACACTTTGAGATGCAGTGCTTTGCCAGATATGGACTGGTATGCGCAATCCGGCGACGACAGTACTGTCGATGACGAGTTTGGCTACGAATTATCCGACACTGAATCAGAGGCCTACTCTGATTCCGATATTACAAGCGATTACGACGATGATGAAGAGGAGGAGGAAGACGAGGACGAGGAGTACAATGAGCCCGGTGACATCCCGGGCATCGAGCCTGGATGTGGTGATGGATACATCGTAACGCAGCCAGCTCTGGATGATGTGGAAGAAGGCTTCTATCCTGACTCAGAGACTCAAGATGAAGACCACATTGACACATACAGTGTTGGCGAGGTATATGCCTCAAGTGGCATTCGTCGAAAGCAAGCCTCTGGTCTCGTGCATGAAGTTGACTGGGCGCTTTTCGAGTTTGCTCACGACAGACTGCCTGATGATAACACTATCCCTCGCATCGACACAAAGAATCCCACATCACTACGGCCTACTGATGTAGTTCCTTTAGAGTCACTGCCGAATATGGAGGTTCAGTGCATGGCTCGCACAAGTGGCTTACAAACCGGCAAGATCCTGCCTGCATTGACCAGTGTCAAGATCTACGGTCGCGTCTCGCCTAGCCACGCTTACCAAGTCACCAGTGGAGAGGAAGCAGAGCAAGAATCCCTCCACAGGGTCCCTCTTGGCATCCCTGGTGACAGTGGTGCCTGGATCGTCAGCCGTGACGACGGCCAGCTATGTGGTCACGTCCTCGCCTGGAGTCAGCGCAAGCGCGTTGCTTACATCTGTCCCATGGACGTACTCCTTCAAGACATTGCAGAAACACTCGAAGCTCACGAAGTCAAGCTTCCAGGAGGCAACATAATAATAACAAGTGTAGTCTCCAAAAAACATGCGGACCTTCTTGAAGATGATCTAGAAGACTTGCTCGAAGAGGAACAGGATCTGCCTCCACAACTGGTAAGCTCTCCAGATCCGGTGAGGGAGACTGCCGGTAGACGAAAATCGCCACAATCGAATTATAGCTCTGGGGCGAGTGAGAGGAACTCTTCGAGTCCTATTCGGCTCGATACATCTAGTGACTTGGGAGGATTATCGAATCGATTTGAAGAGACGTTGAGTATGAGCGGTAGTTTTGGGATAGGCGTTAGTGGGTGACAGCGACAGTAGGATTTACTTTGTTTGGTGGAATCGTCTTAAATACCCTAGCTTTATGAATAGTTTGTTGAATATGAGAACAAGTTTTGTTAAACTCTATGATGACACGATGCGACATAAAGGCTATCGCAGTTTGACGCGACGTGAAACGAGGTAAAGAGTTGTGTCAATATACTTGCTGATGTTCACAATTCACTACACTATACCAGGCATGTCTCCTTCGATGGGCATTCTCAAAGTAATGTCCATCAAGTCTTCAGTCACACTCACAAGGAGAACGAGTTTGAAATGAACTTGAACTAGTAAATTGGATATTGAACAGATCGAAACTATTCCAGTACCATACGCCTCATACACATTCCCCTTGTCTATGATCCTTCATTTCTAACCGTCTTAATGACATGACATGAACCATGAGTAACATAAATCGCCAATAAAAATAACATGTAGGGAATTCATCCCATTTCATAAAACCTCCTCAAATATGTTCATTCTCCTTTACTGCTGGAGGTACTTGAGAATCTGCTCCCGCTCCTCAACGGGCATGACTCTCATAACCTCACGAACACCGGTCCATCCAGCCTTGGCGTGGCCTCGGACAACGTTGGCAACCTCAGCTGCCAACACCTCAGACTTGAGTGCCTCGACCTTCTCGCTGATGGTCTTGCGCTCAGTCTCATACCACTCAGTGACCGCCTGGTCATTCGTATCCCAATCAACAATGGCTGACCAGCTGCGGAGAAGGTGGAGGTACTTTTCGCGAGTCTCCTTGTCCTTGGCAGCAGCCTGGTGCGAAGTGCTGATGATGGTGGAAGTCATGCGGCGCAGGATGTACTCCTCGTTGAGACGGCGGCGAAGACGCCAGTAGAAGAAGCGTCGAGAGCTGCTCCACTCGAGAACATCGCGAATGGCGCCCTTGGCCTTCATACGTCCAGCACGATCGTGAAGATCAGCGAACTGAATAGCGATCTGAGAGTAAACAGGCAGCAACTCCTTCTCGCGGGCAGCCATCTTCTTCTTAATCTCGTCGGTCTGCTCGGTAGACAGGCTAGAGTCATCAAGCTGCTTCTTGAGTCCAGCATAGGTAGGATCCATGCGGATGATGGTCTGGATCTGCTTCTGCTTGCGGTACTTGATACCAATCATACCCTCGGGCTCAAGAACACCACCACGGGCCTCGGTATCGGCGTACATCTCCATGGCAGTGGGGTTGATGGTAGGATCGACAACGACCCAAGATCCACCACGAAGCTCACCGAAGGGAGGGATGTAGATGAAGATGGGCTGCTCGTACTTGACGAGGGCATCGACGATGAAAGAACCGTACTTGAGGACCTCGTTGTACATGTCGCGCTGACCACCAGAGAAACCACGCCAGTTGGCAAGGATCATCAGAGGAAGCTGCTCACCGTTGTTGAAGTCGTTGATAGCCTGGGCAGTCTTGAAGGCTGAGTTGGGGTACCAAACACCACCAGCCTCGTTGCTGACCTGCTCGATAGAGTCAGGGTTGGCAGGGTCGGCAGGAGTGATGTTCTCGACGGATCGGACCTCGACACCGATAACACCCATAGGGATACCGCCGAGACGAGCACGACCAACGACAACAGTCTTGGCCCAACCACCAAGAGCCTCGACGAAAGAGTCCTTGTCAAAGAGACCAGACTCGAAGCCGTTCTCACCTTCACGACCACCGATCAACCATCGGACATCGTAAGGCTGCTTCTGGGGAGGGTAGTAAGTCACATCACGGTTCCAGTCGTCGACGCTGGGGCTGACAGGAACGGGGCTGTTGCGCTTCTCGGGTACAAAAGACATCCACTCGAGAATCTTAGAGACACCAGCAAAGTCATCGTTGGCAGTCATGTGAGAGACACCGTTGCGGTGCATGATCTGAGTGCCACCAAGCTGTAGGTTGGAGGTGTAAACCTCACGACCAAGCAGATTGTTGAGGGCAGCAGCACCAGTCAGGATGATGGGCTGACCCTCAATCTGGACAGCACGCTGGCCAAGACGGACAAGGTAGGCACCAATACCAACGGATCGGCAAGTTACCAGAGTGATGGTAAAGATGTCGTTGTAAGCGCGGCTAGTGGCACCAGCGATGAGACCAGAGCCACGCAGACACTCAACACCAAGACCCTCCTCCTTACCGATAATGGTAACAATCTTGTGTCGCTTCTCGCCATCCTCAGTAACCTCCTCAGTAATGACATCCTTCTCGAAGCGAGTCTTGGCCTCGTCGTCAAGGTAGAGGTACTTGAAGCCAGCGTCCTGCTTCTCAGGGTTGTTCCAGGCAACCTTGTAGTGGCCCATAAGCTCATCGGCAAGGCCGAGACGAGCACCAGAGTTGGCAGACAGGTAGATACGGGGGATACCAAGCTTACGGGCAAGCTCAGTGCATTTGTGGAAGAACTCGTCTTCCTTGGGTCCAAATGAACCAATCTTGTAGGTGATATCGTTGGCGATAACGATAAATCGTCGGCCGTTGGGGTACTCAGGGGTGCGAGCCCTGAAGATCCAACCAACCATACCACAAGTGTTGGTACCAGGCTCACGGTTGACCTCATCCAGGTTATCCTTGTCGTCCAGAACAAGCTCGGTGAAGCTGATGCAATCACCGGTCTTGGGCTGCTGGGAAGCCAAGCTGGGCTGAGCCTTGACGGCCTTGGTCCAAGTGTTCTGGATGGCCTGGCGGAAAAGCTCAGGGAAATCGTAAACGTACTGAGTTCCCATACCGTGAGCGTCGTGACGCTTGGGCTGGAGCCAGTTCTTGATGGCGTAAGGGGTAGAGACGGGCATCAAGTGCATGGGACCCTTCTCGTGAGTGCCTCCAATGCTGTGGAAGACCCACACACCCTTCTCCGACTTGCGCTCAGCGTACATGTCGACATCGACGACGTAACCAGAGGTGTTGGTGATAACAACACGGAGAGGGTAGGGCTCGCCGGTCTGGGGATCAGTGCAGATGATGCGGATCTCGACCTGAGCGATGCGGAGTCGCCAAGCACGGATACCAAATCGGTCAAGGAAGCCTTGGAGACTCTCCTCGACCTCCTTGGGCTGAAGTCCGAACACGGGAGAGAAGTTGATGAAGACGTGGTTCAGATCAGAGTTGTTGTTGCCGATAATCTCGAGAGCGTCAAAGATATCGTTGACAACACGGTCAGCCTCGGAGATGAGGTACTCAGCAGTAGGGATCTCATCTCGGAGACGGCCAGGTCGGATGACAGCACGTGTGAAGTATCGCTTGTCAGTGTCATGCTTCTTGCCAATACCCTCGTAAACGTGGATGCTCTTGTTCTCAGTGAAAACAGGCTTGATGTTGAACTTGCTGAGACGAGCAAGCTCAAGCTGGAAAGCAAGGGCAGGCTCGCTGTGACGGATACTGTCGTCCTCCTTGTACTCGGGTCCACGGAAAGTGTAGTATCCGGGGTAAGAGCCATCGCTGTGACCGCAGATGAATGTCAGACGGCGAACACCACGGGCAAGGAGCTCATCCTTGTACTGCTCGACAATGGGGAGGATATCCTCGAGAGCCTCTCGGTCGTCGCGGCTCTCAACATCACGAATAGCAACGTTGATAACAGCAGAGAGCTCCTCCTCGTTCTGCTTGAGAGGAGCAGGCTTGCGCTTGCCGGTGAGGTCGGGGATCAGGCCAGGAGTGTTCTTCTTCTTCTGCTTCTGCTCATGAGCGAGGGCCTCGAGGGCCTTGCCAATGAGATCCTCGGCCTCATCGATGTACTTGCAAGGAACAATGACACCCTTGCGAGTGGGCTCATCCTCCCACTTGCTGTTAAGGTAGGACATGTCGCTGATGGAGTGGATTCGCTTGAAGTTGAACTCGCCTCCGCTGGGTGTAGCAGGGGTAGAAGGAGCAGCAGACTGAAGAGGAAGACCGAACTCAGACTGGCCAAGCTTTCGGAGCTGGAAGTCCCAAGAGACGAACTGAGGGTTGTCGTTCTCATCCTGGTGGTACTCAATCTGCTTGAGGAGGTACGCACGGTAGGCTCGGCGAACGTAAACCTCAAGAGAGGCCAGAGACACCCAAGGATCATCGTGGGCGAAGAACATGGTCAAGACATCAAAGACAGTGTACTTGGAGTCAACGACCTCCTTGATGATATCAAGGCTAGGCTCACGGTGGTCCCAACCAGTTTCACCATATCGAGACTCAACGACGGAAGAGCGAAGGATGTGCTCCATCTGGGAAGTTCGCTCCTCAAGAGAGGGGAGAGCACACTGGATCATGATCTCACGGGCCTTGAGGGAAACCTTGGAGGTGTGTCGGGACTGAAGCTCGGTAAGAAGACGGAGGGTCTCACGGAGGTTCTTGGCGACGTTTCCAGCCTTGGGCTTGTTGGGTCGGTACTCCTCAAGAATAGCAAGGATGAGAGAGCTCTTAGAGCTGACGCGGCTATGAGACAGAACAGTGTGGACAACCTTCATGATATCATCCTTGTGCTGGTCACGCAGCTTCAGGATAACGGCGTCCTCCTGAGGCTGGTTCATGAAGAGGGCCTCGACCTCGTAGTACTGCTCCAAGATGCTCTTAATGACACTGAGCTCTCGGTTCTTCTGGCCATCAATGTACATATCGATAATCTCGGTCAAGGGAGCGAGGGTAGTCTTGAGAAGACCAGCGTCGTTGGCATCGACGTTATCCTCGATGAACTTGTGGAAAGCCTTGCTGAGGGCCTTGGCAGGGAAGTCGGAGTTGCGAGACTTGCCGCGCTCAATGATCTGGGTGAACTGAGCATCGAGCTTCTGAGGCATACGAGAGTGGAGGGCGGAGAACTGAGCGTTCCACTCGCTGTAGGGAAGCTCGGTGTCGCGGAGGACCTCGATGAGCTCCCTCAGGGTGCTGGCCATGATAACAGAGTTGTCGTAACCCAGAAGAATGTTCTGGAGGGTGTTGTAGAGGAGAGAGAAGCGCTGAGCGGGCTTGGCACCGACAACAACAGGCTCGCCGTAAGGGGGAAGCTTGTCGACGAAAGCCTGAGCCTGCTTGACGCGGCTGGGGTCATCGAGAGCAAGGATACCGAGGATATCACCAGCCTCGAGGGTGGCTCCGGGCTGCTTGATGAGCTGGACAACACCATCCTCCTGGGCAAGGAGAGGCATGTACATCTTCATGACCTCGACCTCGGCAAAGGCCTGACCAGCACGAACATGGGAACCGTTCTCGACAGAATACTTGACAAGCTTACCAGGGCTAGGAGATCGGAGCTGGGTGGGGTCGTTCTCCTGCTCGAGCAAGCAAGTCTTGCTGTCAACGGACAAACGGGTGGCGCCAACCTCTTCCTTCCAGTAGACGCTGTGAGATCGTCCGTCGAGAAGGACAAGGATACCACCATCGCTCAGGGAACGGACACCAACATGGCACTTGGAACCGTTGATGAAAAGGTGGTAGCTGTCAACGCTGGCACGAGTGGCTGTGAACTTGTAACGGAAACCCTCGTAGATGAAGTCGATGGTGAAAACAGTCTTCAGGACGTCCTTGGAGGGCACCTGACCCTTCTCAAGGCCGGCTCGGTACTCAGTCATGCAAGCCTCGCTGGCAATGTGAGCCTTGGTAACAGCACCACAGGTGACAGCAAGCATGGTCTCGGGTCGCTCAGCGGTAAGACGCTTGGAGATAAGCTCATCCAGCCAACCAGTGGAGATGGTGTTGTCCTCGAAGGCCTCGGTCTCGAGAAGCTTGATGAGGTACTCAATGGTGGTTCGGAAATCACCACGAATGCTCAGCTCCTTCAGGGCCATGACCATGTGCTTCCTTGAAGCAGAACGGTTCTCACCATAGGCGAAAATGTGACCGAACTGACTGTCAGAGAAACTGTGGATACCACCCTGAGAACTGACGGAGAAGTAACCCCAGACGTTGGAGCTACTCCTGAAGTTGAGCTCGTGCATCACACCGTTGGAAGGCTTGAAGCCCTCACCAGGGTCCTCGGAGGTGATTCGGCAAGCGGTGGTATGGCCCTTGGGCTGAGGTCGTCGCTGGCTGGAAACAGTGTCCTCATTCTTGAACTCAAAGTCGATGTCGCTTGAGGTCTTGGGGTCGACACCGTACAGGAGTCGAATGTCACGGATTCTGTGGAGAGGGATACCCATGGCAATCTGGAGCTGGGCAGCGGGCAGGTTGACACCACTGACCATCTCAGTAGTAGGATGCTCGACTTGAAGACGGGGGTTAAGTTCTAGGAAGTAGAACTTGTCGTCGGCGTGGGAGTAGAGGTACTCGACGGTACCGGCAGAGACGTAACCGACGAGCTTACCGAGACGAACAGCGGCATCCTCCATGGCCTTGAATGTGTCGGCCTTGGCAATGGTGACAGGAGCCTCCTCGATAATCTTCTGGTGACGTCGCTGAACGGAACAATCACGACCGAACAGGGAGATGTTGTTTCCGTACTGATCAGCAAGAAGCTGGACCTCGAGATGGCGGGCGTTGCCGGCAAGCTTCATGATGAAGATGGGAGAGCCGGGAATCTCGCTGGCGGCGGCCTTGTAGAGAGCCTCGAAGCCCTCCTCTTCGGTAGCCTTTCGGATACCCTTACCACCGCCACCCTCGGAAGCCTTGATCATAACGGGGAAGCCAATCTCCTTGGCCTTCTCAAGACCCTCCTCCCATGATGTGACGCATCCCTTGGCGTAAACATCATCAGCAACGGTAACGATGCCCTTGTCATCAACGGCGACCTCTTCGACGCCTGTTCCTGACCAAGGAATACAGGGCACGGCGGCGTGCTGTGCAACAATTGTGGAGGAAATCTTGTCACCCAATGATCGCATGGCAGATCCAGGGGGTCCGATAAAGACAATTTTGTTGGGGGAGGCGGCCAGCGACTCTGGCAGCTTGGGGTTTTCTGAGGCGTGACCCCATCCAGCCCAGACGGCATGGACGTTCATACGCTCAGCAATGTCGACAATCAGCTCGACATTGGCATAGTTGTGGTTGTTTGTGCCGCCGGGAACCTCGACGTAGTGGTCCGCCATTCGAATGTATTCTGCGTTGGCCTGCAGATCTTCGGGGGTAGCCATCACAGTGAAGTGAATGGCTCGCTCGTCGCCAAACGTCTCGTAAGCCCATTTTCGGACTGATCGAATCTCCTTAACGGCAGCGATACCGTTGTTGGCAATGAGGACCTGTCGAAAGATTGTGTTAGTTGAGCTGCCACCAAAAGATCAGATTGGCGGGGTTGTCGGAAATCTGTTGAATCTTGTTCCAAGGGGAATTTTCTTACGTTGGTGATGACAGTGTGACCATCATTTTGGCCAACAAAGTCCTTGACCTTGCTCGGGGGAGCATTCGCCAATCGGTTGCCGCCGATGAAGTGGTCTGCGATATTGAACTTCTCTGCATACGACTGCTTGCCATTGACATAGGGCACCGACCGCCCATTGGCACCCTCCTGGGCACCAGCTGAGATCTCAGTCATGGCTGCTGTGTTATGTGTAAAGAGAAGAGAAAAAGAGGAGAGGAGAGATTATGGAGGAGATTCGTGAGAGAAAAAAGTCGAAAAATTGAGGAGATTGATCAAGAATCGTCTCTCTCAGATCGTCATGAGCCGGTCAAAGTAAAGTGGCGGGCGGGCGCGCAAGGGGAATCGCGGGCAGGGGTAGCTCCGGCCGAAGAAAAAAACCAAAGACGGGGACTCTAGGTTTGCTGTTGGGGAGGGAAAAAGTAGGTGTCCCTTTTGAGTGGTATAGGCGCTAAAAATACAGAAGGGTAGAAGGTAAAATTAAGATAGGTGGAGGAGAGGATGAAGGAAGACAGGTTCTGGCTGAGGAGGACCAAGAACTTGATTATGTAGAGAGAACAAGAGTTTAGACTTGTTCGTCTTCCTTTTGAATTGCCCGACTGTACGTGAGGATAGAGGAGAGGTAGAAAGAGAAGAGAACTCTTGAAGTTGTAAAGTAGGTGGGAGACGTTGAACACAAGTACAAAAAGAAGCCATTGGAAGCTACTGCCACCAAGTCACTAACTCCCATCTGCACTGTACAAGGATGGAGACCAATTCAATGGATCTACAAATACTTCCCCGCTCCATTTTTCCCCTTGCGGGTTGTTGGTTTACTGTTGTTGACTGCTGTTGGCTGGTGGCAAGCCTAGGAAGCTCCTCTCGGCACCTGGCGGGGAAGGGAAACGTGGGAAAACTAGAACTGTTGGGAGACAAGCCCGCCTGGGCATACCCCTGTCATCCAGTGAAATGAGACCAGCAATCACTATTCCCCAATGGAAATATCTTAGTTACGCACTACATACTGTAGATAGTGGAGTTGAGATCCTTTTTTCTTTTGGTCGGCTTTGTAAAGACCCGAAATGTCGTGGAGGGGCAAAACATACTCCAGGGTCTAAGATGAAGAGGCTGAGAGAGGTTGAGGGGCCGGCATTTTTGCTGCGGGTGAAGGTGGGGCCGTAAACAACCACACACAACCATCATGACAGCAGCACAGTACAGTAAAGGTCAACTCGTCTCATTCATTCCCAGTTAAGCCATGGCGCGGCTCCAGGATATTAATTGATGGGGTAAAGATAATAAATGACAATCCAATTAGTAGTGTGCGCATTCGTCCGTTGGTTGAGAAGGCAGTTTCATACGGAGACCGAACAATACGCCGGAAACCGCTTCGGAAGCCGGGTGATATCATGATTCCAGGGTAATATGCTATTATTGGAGAAGGGAACCATCATGACAATTGAGAGTTTGATCCATTTTATGATAGCAATGAAGAGTAAGCCGGTACTCTCCTCGTAAGCTGATAAACACGAAAGGCTATTTGTTTTAAAAGATGGTGATGTAATAACTAAGCATATCAGCTAACAATTCAACGGCTCAATTGGATATACTGAAGTTTTGTGCTCGATAGACTCTTATCATGATGCATGGCCTGATGTGTATCTCCAAGTGGCTTACATGCTCGGAACCCGACCCCCAGCTTATACAACATGTCACCATATCAGTCAAGATACACAACAATTTCCGACTTGGAATCACGGATTGAATGTCAACACCAAACTAGTTCATTCTCGCCTTGATCCCTTGGTATCCCCATATGATCAACCTCTAAAACACACTTAATACCTGGTTGGTAAGAGTAGAGGGGATAGGTCAGACTCATTTCGCGGTAAGTAAAGCTAAGCATTTCTTTAAACATATTCAGTGAATTGCACTGTATCGCTGTCATCGCCAGAGAATGCCAGCAGGGTATACTCATTCAAAGCTCTGGTCTTGTCACCAGAGTGGTGCCTCGCATCACAGCCTTGTAGCCCACTCCCCAAGGCTGAACCATCTCTTTATTCCCATGTCCATACACACCCCTACCCTTTATCACCTATCAATCTCCAAAAAAGGACTCAAAGCCACAGACGCAAGCCGCATGTTGGGAACCAGTCAGGGGTAAGTGGTTCCTCATGACGGCGTTGAGACTGCCAAACTCCAACGCTTCTCGGTGACGTCGTGACACTTCCTGTGATCCGGTACCGTTGACCTAAGCTTTTACCGAGCGGGAGCGAGATCGAGAAAGCTCGGCTCAGGGACAAGAGGTTTTGATATGGAAGGCTTGAAGAACTACCTAGCTGAATTGCACTGTGAGTGATCAATTGCCTGTTCAGTCATTTGGGCAACAATATTTTACTTCTTTTGAAGCCTGATAATTTTAATAAATTATGCAATACTATTGGAATGGATACTTTTCAGTTTGTAGTCCGAGGGTGTTCTTGAGCCTCATCTAAACCAAGACAGCTTCAGCCTAACCTCCACTTCCCTTGCCCAAGCATCCCTGTCTTGGCATCACATCTCATCTCTAGAAGCAAATTTATCTTCCCCAGCATTTCGAGCTTACGTAGATCCAAAGCACCGTACAATAGGTACTCACTGTTGTCTGTCAAATCTCTCATACAAAACAACAAACATTCGTCATTCCATACAAGATAAGATACAGCATCTCAGATTCAACAACACCACCAATAAAAAAGTCCCCCACTTCCCATTAGCGTTCTACCTTAATTATCCCACCCCCTTCAGACAAGAAAAAAAAGGGCCCTCCTCCCCAATTGTTGAGTTCCCCAATCTCCTCCCCCCTCTTCACCCAATTAAACAGCTCCCCTTGTTTTTCGGGGTCCCTTTTTTTCTTTTTCTATTTGATCCTCAATCTCCAGAGCCGCAGCCTCGCAGTCCGCGGATGTTGACCGAATCCCCAACAGTCGCGAAATGTCGGCAATGCAACTGGTTGTGTTAGTATTGAATCCCAGATCTTTGGTACTTGGTGGTTAAGCGGAGCCGAAGCTCGGCGATACGTACTCCGTATACGTCCTTGCTTGAACACATACGCGCATACGCACACACAGCTCGCATTAATGTTGAGTCGGATAAAGCCGTGTAGTTTCTTGCGTAGTTTGATATCTCATGCCATTATATCCTCCAATTGTGTGCACACATCGTTGATCAAGCGATAAAGATCCATGTTTGACCAGTCAAGGTTGCATCCGTTGTTCCTATCGACTTATCTCGGCTCAACACCTTGTATCCTCTCAACCGCATCTCAAACAGTGAGATCAGATCACGATTCGATCTGAAAATCGTAAAGTAAATTCCACACAAGCAACCCTAAATCTCTTGTATGAAAAACATGTCTAAATAAGTTGCACTTCACATCGCATATGGCTGGTGAAATCGTCATGAATTTGATCAGTATGTATTAGGCGTACCCAGTCTAGGCTTCATCTACCCCAGATCTCGAGCCAAGTGAAGATACTACTGTACAGTAAACTAAGTATGTATGTGTATCGCACGCCTCCACAATCTGTATCTACACCTCTCTCTATCCGACTTCAATGAACAAAGGAAATAATATTTCAAGATATAATAATAATAGTCCAGGCCATCCTAGACCTAGCCCGCGGGCCGTTGCTTCAGCCTTGTCAGACATCGTACGACTCCCCACTGATGTCCGCTCATCCCCCCCGCGAGTGCGAGCAACCTTACTTCAGTAAGAAAAGAGCAGCCTCGCATATCGATTTCTTCCCCAGTATTACCCGCTCCTTTTTGGCAAGCCGTTTTTAGAAAAATAGAGGCCATCCAAGCAAATCTGCCCGGTCGATGACTCGCTTTCGGAGCAGTACACCCCCGTCTCTCCAAGGCCCAGCCCGTGTGTGATGTGATTCGGATATACACCTTGGCCAGGCCCCTTCTCATCCCATCCATTCTAGTAACACAAAGAAAAATAAAAAAATGATAAATGCCATCCGTTTCTTCATAACTTCCGTAAACCCCGGTGCCGAAATCCCATGTACCCAAAGAAGCAGAAGTATTAGCAACAAAAGTCTGCCAGAGAGCAAGAATCGGAATTCCGTAACCATCGTCAACACCGTCTTCGCCGTCTTGAAGCGCCAGCCGTAAAAGTATGCCGTACCGTCCAACCCATATGCTTTGCAGAAACGGATATCAAATGTGAGGGGTGAAATGCGACCAATTTATGTGAACCGCTCGAACCGCTGTAAAAGTAAAAGTAAAATAAAACAAAAGCGACCTGATAGACTTGCAGAGCTATGTATGTGTCAACTGCTTAGTATGTCTCTCCCAGATCGCTCAGTTGTTTTCTCGGAGGTCCAGAGACACTGGACCTCATTGTGCTGGCGCTGATCCGCCGGCTGCCGCTTCGTCGACGGGACGCTGGCATGGGAATGCCACTTATCTCACCGCCTTGGCTTGAGTATGTGCCTCGGCGGCTTGGTGTTCGGAATTCACCCTCATCCTCTTCCTCTAGGTCAAGCTGGCTAATGCTGGTTGAATGGCCATGAAATCCCATGGAGGAACGAGATCGGCCCATAGGTGTTCGTACGCCTGTAAGTGATGCCCGTGAAACTGGTCGTGGAATTCCCTCGCCAGCGGCCCGTGAGGGTGGTCGAGCGTACGAAGTGACACTAGCACGAGAGCTTGGCCTGCTAATCTCATCGTGGCCTCCACGGTTCGGCAATGTTCCAAACGATAGGCGACTGACTCCGGACGTGCTAAGCCGGGGAACATGGCTACCCCTCGGCGTTGATGTTGGGATATTGGCGGGTGTAGGATCATCGCCTGTTACCGAAGACGCAGCAGAACCACTAGTGCGCTTGCGAGATCGAATCGTAATCGATGCAGGCATGTTGGTGGCGCTGTATACGTTGGTCCTGGGTGAAGCTCGAGGCGGCGTGCGACTCGGCCCAGGAAGCTTAGATCGTGCAGAGTGCACGCGAGCTTCGAGTCGCTGCATCTGTGCTGTGAGGGTTCGGATGTGGGTAAGCGAGTTTGAGGTGGGAAGCTTGTTCGAAGCAGAGCGAGGTCCAACGGCTCGCTGGGCAGGAGTGCGCATTGTGGTGGTGCCACCAGTCGAGATACGGCTGCCAGGCGCACGGGTTGTCGCAGTAGGAGGCTTGGAAAAGGGCCTGGGAGTGGTGCTGACATCGGTCGAAGGCAGACGCGAGCGACTAACAGTCCTGCGGTGGGCCGAAGGTCTTGAGGCTGCCACCTTGGGAAGAGGCGCAGAAACATCAGACATGGGAGGCGAAGGCGGATCGGGGAGTTCGGAAAGAGTATCACCGTCCTCAGTTAGTGACTTGGAATCCGTAGGTGTTGTGATGAGGGGAGAGCTGGCGGTAGAACCGGGAGAGGCGGGATGGCCGTCGAAAGTTGGTGAGGCAAGAACAGAGAGGTCGGTCGAGATGGTGGACAAATGTCTGGACTCCTGCTTCTTGATCTTGTCCTGGAGAACCTCGGCTTCGATCTTGAGGTCGCCGAGCTCCTCACGCAGACGCTGCGACTCGATACGTAGATGTTCACGTTCCTGCTCACCCATCTTAATCTCCTCTTCCATCAGCACCGCCCTCTCAATCGCTTGGTTGTACTTGGATTCCATGTCCTCCAAGGATGACGTGGTGTTGCGCGCCTGTCGCTCAAAGTCATCGTTGGCAACCTCGATATCCCTCAGCTTCAATTGCAAAGTTCGGTTTGTATCTCGAAGAGTTGTGATTTCCTTCTCGAGCGCATTCTGGGATGCGCTAGCCTCGGTCTTGGATTCCCTGTATTTCCTCTGTACAACGCAAACAAAGCGGTAGAGTCAGCCAAAATGTCCAGAGCTGCCGTCTCTGAGGATGTGGGGAATAATGGGTCGACATGACATACCTTCCACTCTTCCACTTCAAATCCCAAAGCTTCAGCTTTTTCTTGGTGATAACGCTCCTGCTTCTCTGCTCGCTCGATATCCTTCTCCAACTCTTGCTCTAGCTCTCTGCTGGAATCTCTGAATTCGGCGAGTTCGGACTCTAGTTGTTCATATTGCGCCTTGTACCATCCAAGGGTATCCTCAACGGTGGCCCCGGCGCCTGGCGGAGACGACGGAGGCTCAGAAGCCATCGTGGGTGGTAGAAATGGGGTATAGTGTTGTGGTGGTCGTTTATGTTGTCTATCGCATTGACACAGCCGAAAAGGAGGTAATGATCGTTATCAAGTAAATGTCGGGGACGGGATGAAAGGTGGCGCAGGCGATAATACGGAATACAAGAAAGATAAAGTCGTCGGTGAATTCGTTGAGTGATTTGATGTTGTCACTGCGCAACTGTCGCCATAGTCAGTCGCCCTGTTCCTGGGCGAAGTGGCGGGCAGATGTCGCTCACCGATTCCAAGAGGACCCAGCGTTGATCAGAAGGGAACAGACTGGGAGAGACGTTGGATGTGAATGAAGCCGAGTCGCAACCGCACTTGCTAAAAGTCTCAGCTAGATTGCGTCGAGTCGCTAGAATTCTGCTGCTTGTTAGTTAGTAGTCGCGGCCGCTGAAGAGCGGAAGTTCCATGGATAGGAAACGTCGCGCGGCGGGATATCAAAGGTTGTTGAATGTTGAATGTTTAGCCTGTGACCCTCGCTGTCTGTTGATGCGACACTTCACAGAACCAACCAGCCCCCCCATTCTCCTTACGCCAGCATCATGCACTATTCCTATATAGGAATGGTATATGGCAACCATGGGCAACAAGAGCATTTTCGTTCCTTTGAGGACCCCACTATTGGACAGCAATCAAGTGTCACATATCCATACACGTGACTCTCCTTATGACTCTTTGTGCCTGACTTGATAATCCTTCACCTTCATGTATGCGTTGGCATCGACCCAGATGTTCTAGACTAGTAGGTCCATGTCTTGCAGTACATCTATATTTCTCACTTATTTTTTACTTTCTTATGTGCATCACTCCGGGGGGTCACGCATTGTCCTCCTGTGACGCTTACAGGGATCTGCCACTTGCTATGTCTAAGACCCGAGTTTCATAAAAGGGCTATAAAAAGATGCTAGCATTTATCAATATGATGCACACATATTCACCGCTTTGCCCTAAGTTGAGATGACAGGCCAGGATCAGGGTAATACAAAAAGAAAGAGGCATTTTTTAAATACACAACAGCACACAAAATGTCATCTGAACGAATCAATACTTTGATGTGTTTTGTCTCAAGTCATGATACCCACTCTCGTGCAGGGCAACATGTTTGTGGCTTCATTCCAAATGCACAGTGACATATGTTGTGCCTTCTTGTACGCTCTAATAATGTTGGTGAATTAAACAACAAACGCTGAAACGTCAAAATATCTCTAAGATGTCTATCGTCCCGCCCAGTCTTCATATTCTTCATAGTCTTGCCCCTCCCGCTCTCCATGCACCTCTAACCCTTCCCGCTCCTGCAGCAGCGGCACCAAAATTATGCAGCCTTTCCCCAATGAGGTAGGCCTCATCGCGGATGCGAGCGGTCCAACCGTTAAACACCTTGACCAACCCAATTGTATTCTTGATCAGTAGCGCAAATAGCGCCACGGCTGGGTAAGAGTGTCGATATATAATTGCAAGTCGTGCAGCCTCCGCCAGTTCATTCTCTCCAGGCTGAGTGCCCTGAATCAAATTATATTTGATGAAAGTGCCAGCAATTGCTGGAGGTCCAAAGATGGCTGCACCAGCAATCGCCAGGCCAGGGAGGATGAAAGCTCGTGTCAAAACACCAGTATCGGGTCGCATCCAGCCGCCTCGCGTTATGGTCCTAACAGCTAGAGCAAGGCGGCTATCCGGGAACATGGCTGTAACCATTCGAGCTGCGAGCTTCAAGTAGAGCAAGCCAAGTGTCCAGGCTTGGATGACGCGAACTGTATGACGGCTTGCTTCAGGGCCTCCTGCTCTTGATGCCTGAACGGACTCTGCTGTAGGGGGGTGCATGTAGGTGTGCAAAGGTAGTACAAGATATAGCTCCATAAGTCCCGAGACCAGCAGCGGGAAAACAATGTATAGGAAAAAGTAGGCGTATACCAGTTTAACTCCTTGCAACAAAACCGCAGCGGTCCGGCGCTCAAGTCTACCAGCAGTGAGGGACGCACGGACAGCTGAGAAGCCGTCTTGGATCTTTGTCCACACACTGCGAAGGTGAAAGACCAGATAAGCTGCAGTGCCCAGTAAATAAACACCAATACTAAATGCGTAGATGTCGTTCGTTCGGATGTGCTGCGGGATCAACATCTTGAACATTCGTCGGCCAAACACTAACGGAATGATGGTGAAGCCGACGCCTGTAACTGCCGCAAAGATCCAAATAAAAAAGATGAAAAGGAATATTCTCGCCCGGAAGTGTGGTGGTACATATACCATCTGGTACTGGTTGCTGGCGTAAAGATCGGCATCGTCTTGCCCGTCACTCCTTTGGCCATTTTCGTCGACTTCAAGGAAAACCTTTCTACCCTTGGGGATTTTCACACGATCCGAGGCAGGCGCCCGAACGAAATGCCCACTTTCGACGAGTTGGTTCGCCTCTTTCAGGTGGTTCTTGTGGCGAGTAAGCGAGCGGATTTCACTGTTGTTGAGAGGTGTCCTTGGCTTGGCATCGCCGCCATCGAAAAAGTCGGTCCATGTCTTGGGAACAACATTGTATCTGTTATTCAACTCCAGGAACAAGGTCTGGTACCAGGGGAGTTCTTGGTGTCCGGCGGGATTTCCAAGCTGCAGGCTTCCTTCTTCATCAATCTTCCTCTCACCAAAGAGGAAATAAGTGAGTCGCAAGCCTCTGGCGCAGGTTCTGAACCACCATGTGTACATGGCGTGGAGTCCGTCTCCTGGTTTGAAGAAGTTGACAGCAAGCGGCATGAGGAAGTTGTAGAACAAGAGGTCCACTGGAAATTCGAGCACTGGTTCGTTAGACGAGTAGTGGACTGGAAGAACTCCAGGGACTGCCCATGAGAGACCCCACACAACACCTCCCAGGCAAACGATGACTAGTGCACCGTATACAAAGGCCGAGAAGAGAATTTTCCTTAGTTGAGTGGTGAGGTTTCTCTCAAGAACATCGCGCACGGGGTGGAACTCGGGATCATCTGGATCGCGAATGAAATCTGTAGCATGTTAGTTGAAGTCTTCGTAAATGGCGCTGAAGGACTCACAGAGAACACCCTGACGCATTATCTTACGACACATCGATACAAAGAGTGCGAAATGGAACATGTATCCAGTACCAACGAACCAGTGGACAAATACCGAAGTAAGGGGATAGTTGTAGGTGAAAAGGAGTCGAGACTTAAAGGTCGTGTTCTCAAACAGGGGAAGCAGAGCGCCGTCCAGGAGAAGTCCACAGTAAAGGGGAAACACAAGCATCTCAATACTAATAATCATGATGACTTTCATAATGCCGCTTGCTTGATGCAGAGTATCAATGATACCAGCTTCCCAGGCTTGCAGGATGTGTCCTCGAGAGAATGGGCTTCCACGTCTGAGATAAAGTGCACCCAAGAAAAAGATTGTTGCGTAGCCTGATGAAATAGCCCAGAATCGGTCCAGTCCGGACCAGTGGGCCAGCTCGGGGTTGACGATGAGAGGTCCTTCAGACTCGCCAAGATTGATAACCCATGAGTTTGGGTTCAATAGCGCAGACGAAAGAGCAACCATCTGGGCCCAGGCAGTATTGGCTACCAAGGTGATGGTTTCCATGGACAAGTCGCTGTTCAGGAAGTGACCGCCAAGGATAAAGCCCAAGGCTTTGCTCACAATTGTAAAGAGTGTGCCAATGTTGCTTTTGACCGAAAGGAGTGCACTGTGGCTGATGGCGGAAAAGTTTTGCATCTCTGCAGCAGACATGGGAAATTCCATAAAAGTGTAGTCCAGAACTCGTGAACCAGCACTGGTCCAGAGGGCCCATGAGGCCTTCCTCGCCAACAGGACTTTGGCGCCAATAAAACCTCCAATGATACCGGTAAACATGTCGACAAGGTTAATGACAACCCATAGACCGAATCCAACTGCCATAACAGCTGCGTCTTGCAAGAGCTTTGAGAACTCGAATACCAAGCGGAGGAGGCGCATGGGGTTGGCAAGAATCCAGACACTGACACGTCCGAAATTGTAGGGGACAAAAATGCAAGCAAAGATTGCCACAGAGACGAGAACCGCACAGAAGATGGAATTCTGGAAGAGTCCGGCGACAGGACCGCGCATACCAATGAGCTCCATAACGCCTTCGAAATCTTCGAGGTCTTCCATGGCTTCTTGGTCAATTCCCGCACCGGGGGCATCACCCATATCCTCAGGCTCTTCGGGATTCTCGGCTACACCAAGCTCAGGAGGTGGGACCTCTGGATGAAGATCTTCAAGCTCGGTTTCCCAGCCATCAGTATCATCAAGTTGGGCGGCGACGTCGGTAGCCGCAGCCCCAACTGTCGTTGCACGTTGTATATCTTGTTGAACATCATCCAGATCACCCCACATGAAATCTGTCACTCGGTTGACCAAGCCAGGAGGTCGGTCATCTTCGACTGCTGGGACAGTGTTGACTTGTTGAGGTCTTTGAAGTTCCGATCGAAGCGGTTCTGACGGTTCAGTTTCGGGGACATCTCTCTCATCAAGGGAGGCATCAGGCCAGCTAGAAGGACCAGCTTCAACCCCTACATCATGAATCAATTTCTCGCTCTGTTCAGGTGCGAAAATTGATGCATGACGGTGCTCATCAGATGGCGGCTCATCTTGAACTATAGGGGGCAATCCAGCAAACGACCAGCTATTGTTGGCTAATGGGTTTACAGAATCCTGTAGTTGAGGGCCATCCGAGACAGCTCGAGGTCGGGAAAGACTTGTCAACGATCCAATAGGGGCCGAATCAAATTCTGAGTCAGGAAGAAATGGCGCCTGTTCTCTTTCCTTGCCTTTGGAGGAGGAATGTTCGGCATGTGCATCCATTGGTGTGTGAGATTCATCGGAGCCAGGTGTGAAGGCATTTCGGGAGGAGCTGGCAGCAGTTGAACCAAAGCTCCCTGCACGCCCTCGAATGGATTCTGTACCATGGACATTGATACCAGGAGTATCATCTCCTTCTCGAAGAGCCCGGCGAGTGACATCAACCCAGTATGACAATTTCCTTTCAAGCCCTTCTTCGTGGATGATCTCTAGAATCCTTTCATGGTCACCGTTGGCTTGGCGATAGATACGTAGATAATCGTAGACACTAGCACGTTCCTCGGCGGGGCTGATATCTGTGGGAAGATGGGCTCCAGCAGTATCTGCTTCGGCATATCCGGTTGCAAGACCCTCAGGAGGTACAAGCTCAGAGTTTGTTCGCCTGCGTCGTCGTGTTTCGGCCTGAACCTCGACAGCAAAGTCGACATCGTTGGCGGTCGCAATGGGTTCTCCAGTATCGAG
The DNA here is from genome assembly GCF_020744135.1 of Fusarium venenatum. NCBI lineage: Eukaryota > Fungi > Ascomycota > Sordariomycetes > Hypocreales > Nectriaceae > Fusarium > Fusarium venenatum. The sequence continues at coordinate 710,365 of NW_027072131.1, forward strand.
GGTTTCATCATCCGATTCGTCCGGGCCAGGTAGATCTTCCACATCCTCAGGTCGAACTAGCATTGGTTCTTGTTGCGCCAAAGGGTTTTCGGGAGCTACGAATGCTGCACGCATGTTCATCTCCGGTTGTTGCTGGACCACATAATCCCGTACCAGTATGACCAAAATAAAGCATACTATGACTAGAATAGTGATTATCTGGCCTTCAAGAATCGAAATTACTGCTCGATTGATTGTGGGATTGCGAGTAAGATTGTTCAAGAAGGATACTTCTCCAAGCAATGTTGGCGGTATAGACGCAGATCCAGAAGTAGTCGTGTTGGCGGATTCAAGAGATGCATCCGGTCGGTCGGGCTTGCTAGACAAACCCCAGCTTCCCAGGAAAACTCGGACAAGGAAATCGCTGATATTCTGATCTGACAGGCCATCGAATAACGCCTTGGCAGCCGCCGAGGTCGTCGTGGGCGCAAATAAGGGGCTCGAAGGGCATGTATCGGCATCCAGAGCTGAGGCCATTTGAACTTCAGTGCTTGATAAGGTTGCATTGGCGTGAGACGCCGCAGAGTTGCCGAACCCTTCATCGCTGATCCAGAACATGAAGGACCATACGGTTCTCATAAAATACGGCAACCAGCACAGCCAAACACTAATGGCCAAAGCTCCACGAAGCCATACGAGAACATTCTGCAACAGATATCTTGCCATGTGTCCAATAAAGATGTGCACGGGCAGAGATTGGGGCATGTCGGGTGCGTATAGCTTGGTGAAACGGAAGGATGTCTTGCAAAGCTCACAATACTTTTTTTGTGAATGAGAGAGCCATTCCATCAAACAATCTTGATGGACATATTTGATACTACCGCTGCACTTGCACGGGTAGAACAATGGTTCCTCTGGTGTTCCTTCACCTCGACATATTCGACAAATACCAGGGGCGCCATCGGATGGCTGTGGAAAGTCGTCGGATCGAGTCGAATTACGGGTATGGCTCTTAGCCTTTGGGATCGAAGTTGGGTCTTCCATGATGACAGTAACAACTCGGCGAAAGCGAATCGGGAGAAATCGATCGCGCCCACAAGGGGCTTATTGTTGGAGGGTTGCCGACAGGAGCATGCGCCAGCTACCAGGATAGTATCCGAGGGGTCTGAAGGGAAAGACAAACTCCAGAACGGGAAGAGGTACCGGTGAGGAAGTACAAGTATGAACTGTGTTGAGCTGGAGGCTTCAACCTTCTTAGAGACCTAAGGTGTAGTACAAGTCCAATTCTCCTGTACCTCAGGCGTCGGATATTGCAAAGTGTCGCAAGAGTTATTCGTAATAAAGAGAGTTGATCAAAGTGTTGAGAGACGTGGTTGTTAATAATTGCCCGTGCTGTAGGAGGAGCCACTAGCCGCCACCCCACACAGTTGAGTTGAATGAACCCAACCTGAAAGTGTCTGGCCTTATTGCCTGCGGGTCGGGGCAGTAATATTCCGGCGATTAAGACCTCACGTGCTAGCAATCCGGATTGATGTCATGATGAAGATCCAAGGTGTACAATTTTCTTTGAGAAAGCAATTTCTTTTCTATTTTGATAAAATTGGAGATTGTTGTAGAGTTACTCAACAGTTTCTACAGTGGTCATGTCTTTGGTATGATGTTGTTTTAAGGTCCGATGGAAACGTGGTTGAAATTAGCTACAGGGCCTAATCTCGTCATTTGGTTACGTAGTCTGCAATGAAGTGTCATCAACGATTCTCCAAAATGCTGTAAAATAATTGACTATCAACAGAATTATGCAGATATCAACCAATTTTGAATTAATATTAACACTTCACTTCATTTGGTACCAGACAGCGGAATAAATGATATTGTTTAGGGTAACTGGCTGTCACTTTTTGGGAGCATCGCTATCACATGGGAATGGTTATCGGCTATACCTTTCATCCATGCTTCATTCAGGCCAGTTCAGTATGTCACTGCAGCAGACACGAGCGTCCAAAAGCTGTCAAAAACCTTCCATTCAAGCCTCTCATAAGCTTAGTCGACGCTATTTCTTGTTCTTGGCAAAGCTAGTCAACGATAAAGAACCATTGTTGACTCCTGTTATAAGCCTCCCTGACGTATTATGTTTGACTTTGACCCGAATGGGCCAATCATGACGAATTCTCTTGTCTGCGACATCAAAGAGGGCCCGGGGTAAAGCAAGCTTGGACTGTTCCTAATGACGTCGCAACCATGCAACTGTTTCGAAGCTGCAGTAAAGGATGCAAATCGCTGAGCGTAGCTTATCTGTTGCCGGCTGAACTTGGTGGAGTAATAGGGACATGGCGTACTGGATGACACCACTTCACAGAAGTGATGTACGAGCTAACACTAACAGTGCCTACTAACCTAGGATTGATTCCAGATCAAGGCAAGGCAACTGTAAACGACGTCAATCAGTGAATTGAATCCCTTTCTTCTCCTCTATTTTGATTTTCTTCTTGAACATCATTAAAAGCCAAGAGCTTTATATTGATTTCTTCGGTCGCTTTATTCGCCGTCTCGCTTCTGTCTCGAGCGTGTCGCAGAAAAGCTCCCTTCCCTTTCGCTTGCTTAATACTCGACACTTTAGTACAGCACGACCCCTGCTGCACCTTCGGTAGCGCACCACAGGTAAGCCAAGCCAGCATTGAATCCAAAGCTTCCAAAACTTTCGTAGGCCGAAATTTCTCTATAACCCCGAACTGACCTGATTCTCTCCTCAAGGCCATTTGTTCATTTCAGAGGACACTTTTGTTCTACGGCGCAACTTCTCGCGTACATTGTCGCCGAGATTATTGCTACCGTTCGCTTGCCCACTCGGCTATCGTTCAACGTCTTTCATCAACCATCCTCCGCAGTGCGCGTCCAGCTAGCTCGTTATCATGGCCGAGTCCGGCGGCTCGATCATGAATGGCAACGGCCACATGAACGGCAAGTCGAATGGAAAGCCTATTGCTGGCCGCAGAAGACCAATCAAGCAGAGAAGAAGTATTTTGGCATGGACTTTCAACGTCGTAGCTAGGTATGTTTTCTACGCGTCAATGCGCTTTATCTTATTGCTATCTGGCTGCTTTTTCACGATCCTTGCAGTCAGTGCATCGTCGTCCACCTAAGCTGACCACATTACCTTAGACTCGCGACATGGGCTGCCATCCTCACTGTCCTTTTCCGATGCCCCTCATCACTTGAGGAGTGTAACGAGACCTCTCCCTCTATCTGCAAACCTTACTTCCAGATCAAGAACACCGTGCAACCCCAAGTTCAACCGTACTACGACAATTACGCAGCACCCTACGTCGAGCTCGCTCGTCCCTACTACGACACTGTTGATAGCAAGGTTTGGCAGCCCACCCGTGCGTATGCTGTTCAGTATGGAGCTCCTTGGGTCGAGAAGGCGCGGGCGCACACTCTGGCTCAATGGGAGAAGAACGGACAACCTCAGCTCGTCAAATACCAGGCTCTTGCACGTACACATTACGACCAGTCTGTTGGACCCCATGTGAACAAAGCTGGCGAGAAGCTTGGTCCATACTATGACATCGCCCGTACCAATGGATTGCAAGTCTACTACGAATATCTGCAGCCAGGCTATGCCTACGTTCACCCGTACGCTGTTCGCGGTTACGATGCAGCCTCCGACTTTACCAAGACCACTGCGCTTCCTACTGCTTACTGGACTTACAACAAGACTTACTCTTTCCTCGACAGCAATGTCTGGCCCCACATTCGATCTGTCTATGCTCAGAGCGTTGAGCCGCAACTTGTTCGCATTGGTGAGCGCTTGGGACGTTACAAGAACAAGTCCAAGTCTACCCAGGAGAACTATGCTGCAAGGTATGATATCCTACCTTCTGATTGTTAACTTTTTCTAACTCATCCAGCTACGTGACAGGAACAACCGCTTCTTCTTTCCAGAAGCCTACTCAGAGCACCGCATCTGTTGCTTCCGTCGAGCCTGTTAAATCCTCATCTCAAGCTCCGGTTGCCACAGAGAGCCCCGAACCTGTGGTCGAGCCTCCTTCCCAGGAGTACATTAACCCCGTACAGGCCCCTCCTGCTACTGAGAATGAGAGCGCGAATCGACGCAAGGCCCGGGAGATGGTGGCTCAGGACCTGGAAACTTGGCAAACAAAGTTTGCCACACAGGCCGATGAAGGTGCTACCGATTTGGAAGAGCGCGTTGGTGAAATCGCCAAGCGTGTGATTCAGGAAAAGGTCACCACTCGTGGCAAGCAGCTTTTCAACGACCTTGAAGCTACAATTGATAAGGAACTCAAGAGTCTGCGAAGCAAGATCTCAACTCTCGCCGGATCAAAGGGAGAAGGTGCAGATGAAGAGATCGTTTCCGCTGTGCGAGCTTCTGGTAAGACCATCAAGCAGAAGGCACAAGCTATTCGACAGTGGCGCCAAACATATGACAAGGAGCTCCAGGAAACTGTTGTCACTGTTGCCGATGTCCACTTCCAAGTGCTGGATGAGACTAGAAACCTCGCCCTGCAGCAGATCGGTATGAGGTGGGCATGGACTGACGGAATCACTTACAAGGACTGGGCTAAGTACCATGAGCTCAAGGCTACTCTCAACGAGTGGACCGAGCAGCTCAAGCAATTGGTTGTTACCCACCCTGGCCTTCTCGAGGCTCAGGATGCCGCTGCACGAGTTGAAGACGAAGGCATGGAAATCGCCTCTGCCGCTGCCAAGGAATTGGCTCGGCTTAAGGAAGTCGCTCGTTGGAAGGTCACTGCTGGAGACGCATCAGACAACTTTGATAGCGACGCCATGAAGCTTGCTGCTGAGCAAGCTATTGCAGCAAAGGAAGCTGACGAAAAGACCCCTGCCCAGGAAGATAACGCTGCCTCTAGCGTCTTGGACGCCGTGGAAGAAGCTACCGCCGAGGCTGAAGAGGTCGTCGAGGAAAGCTGGGAGAGCTTTTGGGGCTCATTGAATGCTGAGCCCGTCAAGGAGGATGCCACCCAAGTTGCCGAAGCTGCTAGCTCGAGCGCCTCGTCCATCGTTGACGAACCTAACGTGATCGAGAAGGCTACCGAGGCCGCATCAAACAGTGCCGAATCTATCGCTAGCGGCGCCTCCAGTGTTGTTTCTGAGGGCGGGAAGAGCGCCAGCAGTGTCGCCCAAAAAGCCTCGGAGACCATTGAGTCGCTGTCTTCAACAGCATCCGAATCCGCCACCGCCGTCAGCGAAGAAGCTTCAAGTGAACTCTCGGAAGTGATTGATTCAGCCACCAATGTCGCAGAGTCAGATGACAGCAGTATGTCGAACCCCCTTGCCTCGCAAGCAACTGAAGCGCTTATCGGTGACCCCTTTTCGATAGTCAGCAATGGTAGTGAAGAGCCCCTTGCGGCCGATGGCAAGGAGCCACTCGTCGAGATTGAGGAGGACCCTGTGATGCATCGAGACGAAACCCCTCTGTCTGACCAGTATGAGCATGTCAAGCCTGCTTTCCTCGGCGCTGCCGCTCAAGAGGTTCCTCACCGACAGATTGTCCTCGACGACTACGTCGATACAGATGCGATTGCCAGCGCTACCGACGCTGCTCAGTCTGTGTACTCAAACGCTGTGTCTCGTGCGTCTGAACAATACTCGAGCGCCCTCTCTGTCGTCTCTGCTCAAATTTATGGAACCCCCAAGCCAGTTCATGAGCAGCTCCTCTCTTCTGTCTCGGACTCTTATGACAAGGCAGTCTCTGCTGCTGGCGATCAATTCGACAAGGCCAAGTCTGCCGCTACAACCGCTGCTTCGCAATTGCCTGCCACCACTACTGTTCCCACCTGGCTCGACTGGGAGCGCATTGAGTCTATTGCATCCCAGAGACTGAACGAAGGACGTCTTTGGGCTGAGGTTCAGTACCAGAGTGCTCTCATCGCTGCAGGACTTGCTACACCCACTCCTTCTTCAGCTCCTGATAAGTACCTCCAGCAGGCTAAACTCAACTATTTCGCTGGCCTTGGTATGGCCCAGGACCGATACTCTAGCTTCCTGGCCGGTGCATCCTCTGCTCTCTCTTCTTTGACTGCCACCCCTACTCCCACCGACCTTGCTGGATCTGCCTCTTCCGCTGCTTCTGTGGCTCGTGAGTCGGCTGCTTCAGCTGCTCAAGCTGCTGCCGATGCGGCTGGATCTGCCTATTCGGCTGCTGATGACACTGTCAAGTCTGTAGTCAAGGCTGTGGATGATACCGTTTCTTCTGTCGTCGATGCTGCCAATGAGCAAATCTCCAGCGCTGGTCTGGCTATTGGTGACTCTTGGAACAGTGTTATTGAGCAAATCAGTGGCCAGGTCTATGGCGAGCCAACACAAATTGCCTGGTACGAGCACGTCTGGGGTGATGCTGGTTCCTACGCTTCCAAGGCTACCGACGCTGCTTCTGATAAGGCTTCTCTTGCCTCTGAAGCAGCTGCGGCATCAGCCATCACCGCCTCCGCCGAGGCCATGAAGCAGTACGAGGCAGTAAGCGGTCTTGTCTCTGAGCTCATCAGTGGCAAGGAGCCTTCTTTCACTGACAGCGTTCTGTCTCGATTCCAAGCAGCTTACGCTACCGCCGCTGCCAATGCCGAAAGCCTCAGGAGCCAAGCCAACGAAGCTGCCTCATCTGTTGGCGACCGGGTTGGCAGCGCAGCTAGCGGTGCTACCGAAGCCGTCAAGGAGAACTTCCAGCGAGGCAAGGATGAACTGTAAGGAGCGAGTCGACTGGGAGGAATACTCTTTCGGGCGATACCCTATATGAAATGACGATCGTTTAATGCCATGGATGACGCGGAGGAAGCTTACAAGAATGAATCGAAGAGAAGTGTGAAAAAGGTGCAGGACACGAACAAGGACGTTGGTGTGTTTGATTGGGGATTGGATCTTATTTGTTATTGACGATGACCGGCTGTTATGTATTTTTATGATTGCTAGCCCTAATTGCACTCCATTCAAAGCGATAAGGCATTCAAAAGTTGTGTGTCTTTAGTTCCGAGTCATGGATGTATTATTTGTGAGCACTCCGGAAACACTCAGTGTGATGAACGGTATGAATCCGTAGTATCGACCCTAAGTACGACTTATAACCCAAGAGTATCAATTCACCACCCAAAGCAAGTAAATCCCTCCAACACCTGCCAATATACCCCGACCCAAAACCTAAACCCAATATCATTATCGTTATAACCCAGCGCCTATAGTGCCCATGTTCCCATTCCAATATCCATTTCGCTAGTCACCCCAAGTCGTTCTTTTAAAACCATTCGTCGAAGCGCCACTCCAAATCCATATCCTGTCCAAAATCGTACTGCTCAAGAGGCGCTTGCACAGCTCTCACTTGCTCCCATTCAATGTTATCCTCCACTGAAGGAAAAGAGAGTTCTCCACCCGTCTGAGCAACGATCTCATTAAAGTAAGCGAGTTGTTCGTCGGATAAGAGCTCTGCTTCAAAACTGGCTTCGATTTGCCGGCGATCATCCTCGTTTAGGAGAAGAATGTCGTCTGAGAGAGTAAAGTCGTCCCCATGCAGGTAGGATACATCCTCGTCGAGGATCGCACTGCTCGTTATAGCAGGTATTTCCTCTTGGAAATAGAACTCCTGGATCATACGGTCCACTTCTTCGTTGTCTAACCATTCAAGTTGAGATGTAGGAGAGGAAAACATGAGTTCGACGTAAGAGGGTTGATCACCATTGGTAGAGCTCGCAGGGAGAGTAGCGCTCTCGGTCGAATAACCCCTTTCATGGGATGTAGAGAAAGATTGTTGAGGTGTAGTAGAAGGCTCATGAGGCATGGGGCAAGGCTCAATATTGTCGTTAGGCCATAGTTTGTCTTCAATCAAATGCTGGGGAGTATCGTTGGAAATCCAGCAGTCCCTGTTACAGCGTTGCGCAAGGGGGCATCGTTCGACGGACCAGACATATTTGTCTTGGACGATAGGATGACCGCAAGTAGAATAAACGTACCGCACCGGTTTGCACATGTTGGATTGAATAGCACTGGTAAAAGAAGATGTCGTCAACGTCTGTAGTTTTAGAGAATTGAAAAGCCAAAGCTCGCCAACCCCAAGAAATATACCGAAAGTAAAGAGTAGATTTTGGTGAATCCCTGATGTTTCTTTTTTGAGAATATCCTCTGAGAAAGAATCGTTGCAGTTTGTTCAATGCATCATTGCACTCAAAGGCACTGAACAGTGTTTGCAGTCAACACAGCATCACACTCAGGGTCAAAGAGAAAATGAACGATCGAGGGCGGGAAAGCAAACGGCTAGAGGTGTTGAAGAGAAAGATTTCGGGGAGATGCACTAAGATTTACAAACGGGGGTAAATTCGTGAACAATGAGTTGGTATGGCCTTGACAATAGGTAGGCCTACTTGTGTAGTTGCCTAGCAAAAAGGAGGAAATTATGGGCAACCTGATGAATTGGCGGTTCTATTCATTAACATTCATTGAACAATGTATGAGATTCTAATAACTACAGCGATGCGGTATCTTGTGAGGCAATGAGGTCCATCTCACCATACAGCGTCAAACTCGACGATCAGTGTTATTTTACAAGAACCACCAATACAGGCACTGTAACAAAGATTCGCATAACGAATAACAGTTGTAGACAATGCTTTGACAAGCAGATGTGTGGTGCAACGGATTCAGGTTAACAGGAGGTATCTTTCTCTACTCAAATTTCACATGATAAGACAGCAAGTGATAGTTTAGATCAATTTATTTTTGCTTTATTTCAATCGAAAAAACTTCGATATATCAACTCATCCAACCAATTCATTTTATCGCTTTTAAATGTTTGTTGGGTCACTCCTAAGCGCCGGTAAGCCATCCCATATCAATAACCTAAGACCGCTGGTCCTTGTCTTGGCAAGGACTTGTCTGTTCCCTTCTAACACCCTTGAATGCAATAAATTCGTAAAAGGCGACTTTTAGTCGCGATTAAAGTACTCCCGCTGCCGTTTTAAATGTTGAAGGTCAAAGGCCGGTAGAAGAAAATAAAAATAAGTAATGACACATGTTCCTCAACCAATGCTGTTTGGTATGGAGGCATGGCAGATATTTTTGAAAAGCAGTTCGTCATCGTCATGGATTAAGTATCCGTCTGTGTTCATGAAGGTGTGCCGCGTTCTTCAACACGCTCGCCCTCAAAGCTGTAAATGCGGACCTCGCCATCTTCACTGCCACTCGCCATGCGGCTGTCGCTGAGACCAACACAGGTGACAGGACCGGCGTGGCCAGTGAAGCTGCGTTCACATTTTCCAGAGCGAGGCTCCCAAATCTTGGTCATGGAGTCATTAGCACCAGTAACAACACGAAGTGTGTCACCAACGAGACCCCAAATGCCTTCGACATGACCAAACATACTGCGGATGCACTTGCCACTGACAGTGTCCCACAGGCGAACAGTGTTATCAAGTCCACCAGTGAGCATATAGCGTGGGGGAAGGGGTCGGTCGGGATTGGATGTGAACCCCGAACCATATGACGCCCGAGCATCCGCAATCTGTTCCGAAGGCTCTGCAGGAGGAGTATTGCTTCGGCCACTAGATACTGAAACGGCATCGGTGTTGTCCAAGCTGGGCACCTCATCAGGCTCAAAATCCGCAGGCATCAAGAGAACTTGCTGGACTTGGCCAACGTGACCAAGGAATGTCTTGATGCATTGCCTAGACTCAAGGTCCCAGAGTTTGACCGAGAGATCATCAGATGCCGAAAAGACAACACGAGAAGGCGAGTCCATGCGTACATGGTTGACCCAGTCAGTATGGCCACGGAGAGTAAATGTTTCTTTGGTCTTGAAGCTAGAAACCTTGATCGTCTTGTCGATGGAGCCAGATGCCACGGTACAACCATCATAGTGGACTGTCAACACACCCTCACCATGACACTGAAGCGTATTCAAGCACTCTCCAGTCTGCCAATTCCACACTTTGATGGTCTTGTCGAAGCTACCGCTAATCAACTTGGAATCATCAAATTGGAGAGTGCGAACTGCCGACGTGTGGCCTCGTAGCGTGCGTATGACTTCTCCTGTCTCAATATTCCAGATCTTGATGGTCGTATCGTAAGAGCCTGTCGCAAGGATGTTATCGTCGAACTGAAGGCATGTCACGCCATTTTCGTGACCCTTGAAGGTCTTGATAGAGCAACGGCCTGTCTTCCAGTTGTACCCCACCTTGAAGCGATCGCGGTATACATCTTTCCATGGTCGAAACTTGCGCTCTGCTTCAAGCTGTTGTCGCGATTTGGAAGGATTGGCCCGAGAGCGCTTAACAGATCGATCGCAATCTTCGTGTTCGTCGTCGGTGGCCTGACGTTTTCGTGAGTCGCTAGGTTGTGTCTCAGCCTCGTTGTCGATCTCAACCACGTCGGCGGCATTCGGTTGTCGGTGGTTTTGTTGATGGCGGCTCCACGCCTGAAGTTTTTTCCTTTCGAGCAAGGGCAGACCCCAACCGCACTTTGTGCATTTGCGGTCAATATGTTGTTCACACATACGATGCCAGACTACATCATCGTCGGCAAGGCTTCGCCATCGACGGCTGACCTGGGCGGCTTTGCAGAGGGAGACTGTATCGAGGTAGGATAAGATCTTGTAGGAGAGTTCGGTAGGAAGTGCAGCAAGGAAATCAATCTTGAGCTGCTCCTGGACTTCGCGTGATACTGTAGAGAGCTGTGGAAAGCAGCATTGTGTAATAATTCCCTGTAGCATCAAGTCACGGTGTTTTGACGGAGCAGCCGAGAATAGAGACCAAACGTGGGTGATGGCCTCCTGATCGGCGGAAGATAGACTGTTCAGTTCCTAGCGGTGAGTTAGCAACTGTCACTGCGATCGGCAAGACACCAGCTGAGCTTGTTGAGCCGGAGACACTCACACTTTGGATGAAGCCCATCTTGGACTCATCAGCTGCGCGCCGGCATTTTGAATCGGGTCTGTGACGGTAACAGAACTTGCTGTTGGGATCCTTCTTTCGTACTATGGTTGTATCATTGGTGGAAGGAGGAGATAGAGGCATCGATGCTTTGCCAAAGGGTGCATAGAGACCAGGAATGTGTTCCTTGAGGAACGGACTGACAGTCTTGCCAACTAGTTCGGAAGGCATCTTGACGAGTCGTGGGTTGATTTCTTGGTCGGATCTTTGTCGGTCGCAGTTATTCTTGGAAGGTTGTTGCTGTGAGCTGTCCTCAAGCTGTTCGGTGTCGGTATCGGTGTCAGTGACTTTCAAAGAGTCACCGTTGGTGGTAGAGGGGAGAGATGACGAGGTTGTATCGGGTGCCACCGAAGAAACAGTAGCATATTTTTGTAAGAGGTTTGTTGTTGACTCGGAGATAGTATGAGATGTAGACGATCCAGTAGAAATATGATTCAAAGATAAAGTTGAGGTTTCGGGGGCTGCAACAGAGTCGGAGTGGCCCCGAACAGTGTTGACGAGCGCAGGGCTGTCCATGGCGCAGAGGTATGTGTATGTACTGCACGGTTATCAAAGACCCAGGGGTGGGAAATTGAAAGTTGCGCGATGATATGGTTCAATATCGCAACGCCCTGACTGAAGAGTAACCGGATAGTCGGGGTTGTGATTGAATCTGGGGAGGCTTGGAGGGATCTATTCTGAGGCAAAGTGACTGGTGGATGGCGTGCTGAGTCTTAAAGCGCTATGTCCAAGGTCCACTTGAAACAATGCAACAGGTGGTTCTTGGCTTTTTTGGACGCTAATTGGATTGCGGAAGGAGGTGAAATTGGCGGTGATTTGTTCTTTTGTCTCCGAAGGTGGCCTTACATATACTTTGTTGTAGCGAATGAATATTAAAACCACAGTCTGACCGATAGGTGGTGTCAAGTGTCAAGGTGTAAGTGGGAGAGGATGTGACGTTTGGAGGCAAAGCAACAACCTTTGTGAGAGAGAGAGAAAAGAGTAGGTTCGGGTCGTCGGGGAGGGACCCTCTTTTCCGAATGGAAAGTGACAAATTTCCCCTTTGGTACTCCTACGTACTGATACCTGGTATTTGATGGAAATGGCGGGGGAATGAGCAAGGGGTCTTGTTCTCGCTATAGAGTGTATCGATTCAACAGGCGCAGTATCTTTTACCTACTTACTGTGCTAGAACTTGACAGAACCCAACATATCACGATGGCTTTACTTCCTATCTTCTATATCTAATCGATTACCTGTCTTCGTCTTCTACCTACCTATATCAACATAGTACAGTACAGCACAGTACCTGCTGAGATATGCGCCAACTTTCAGTGTAACCCCACCAGTCATCAGCTTCCATGCTCGCACTGATTTGAGCCCTGAGGCGTCTTTCATCCAATCATTTCACAAGAAGCTCTTTCGAATTTTGAGACTTGGATGGCGTTATCAGCGACCGATCGGGCGGATAGTCTGGGGACTGCTCGCTGTAAACGGCGGATCTCCCGTACAGAATACGGCAGTCGGTCTTAGTAAGTCTAGAGGCTCTGCTTATTTGAGATGCGAAATGGTGGCATTTGCCACTTGAAGTTTTTATCAGATTAACTAATGAGGTTTCAAAATCGACAACAAATTATTCTAGGGACTTCTGAAAGACATACGAAAACTCCCTAGTGACTTGACGCTATCCGCGCTTGGGCTCTAAAGGTCCTGCACGAGAACGGGTCACTGACGGGGCATGATCTGAACCCTTTTCTCTGAATCTCAAGACCCTCAATTGACGATAGCAAGGAGATGTTTACTTAATACCCAGTCAAATTATCATTTATCGTGAATCCAATCCACTTTATGTTTACTTGCAGTATCGCTTATAGTGTAGCAGTACTAAAGGTTGTCGGCAGATGGAAAAGAATATGGGTCTTTGACTGCCGCAATATCCTCGTCTTTATTACATAAAATGCCCTCATCGTCGTAAATTTCCACTTAGTGTCTCCTCTTTTTACGTCTTGTTTTCTCTCCGGCAACCTGTCAGAGTAGATTTTCGCATTATGTGGTTCTGGACCGAATTATGCGCCACAGACAGCCATAACACCGGATATCTCGAGACTGGATTTGGAGTTTTAACACCATCTATCTAGCTTTGGAGTCATGTAAAATTTGCCCCTTGATATGATGTGATTTTCATGGTCGTAACTCAAGAATTAAGCTTTGTCATCAAGGGTTTTCGCCATTCCGACGTCCGAATCGACTCATTGGCTTATCAACCCTGAGAAACACTTACAAATAATCCTCACCTGGGGGAGCGTATCTCGGCATGTTGGGACTTTGGCTTTGCCTTGAACTGGCATGACCAAGTAAAGCAACCAATATGCTATCAGTCCGACATTGTAAACTTTTCTTCCTAATCACATCATCGTAGATGAGTTGTGACGCTGAACTATAAGGTGAGCCCGTGCCAACTCTTTGCTATGGGAACCCTGCTGGACACTGATTCCGTAAGCGTTCAGTGTCTCATATTTCAGTATCTCCTCGACTTTTTACTGAACCTTACAGGATCAAACTCAGCAACGACACGTGTGCGACAGCGCATCATAACCAATGGCCATCGTATCATAGTATAGCAATCTTCGACTTCGGAGACTTTTGTAGTTGTCCTGAACAGGTAGGAGAGTATTTCTAGGCCTCAAGACCACCGAAAGTTCCCTTGTAGCCCCTGGCTGGCATGTACTCAGTGTCTTGCGACATTTTGTGTCGGTGTGGTGAAATCGAAGCAAAGCAAATATCTTGTCCTGTCAAGGTCTGTGATTCGACTGTTGAGACGCGGAACATATGCAACGGGCGTCTCCATGCAACTAGAAGGTTTTGACAGCAAGTTAATCACTTGTTGATCAGAATTTTCATGCCTAACTAGTTGATGCTTCAATTCCATGCGCGTGGTGTTTTGGTTGAGCTTGGATAGGGTGTGGTGTTAAAGTTGATGAGATGCTGAATTGCAAGATGAACAGGTAGACAGGGTGAGTGAGTACCATTTGGATCAACAGCCATTCAAGGAGTAGGAATATGACAAGTCAGGGATGATACAGTCAGATTAGCGAACGATGGCAACTGCAGCCCGTTTGAAGGTGTCTTTCAAGATATCTGACATGCATATCAACTCACCCTACAACGAGACGTGAGAGAATCAAGCGATTTTATACTAAACTTGGAGCTTGTTGCTCCATCAACAAGTTCGGTGAGATGGCCGAGTTGGTTATGGCGCCAGGTTAAGGTTAACCTTAACACCAATTTCCTGGTGGAGCAATCCTCCTGGGTTCGAGTCCCAGTCTCATCAGATTCTTTCGCTATCTTTTTGCTTTTTGTCCTTTTTCTTTTCCTTCGTCCCTTGTATGTTACTCACGCTGCACATCTCATATCAATGAGACGATTAAATGCATAGCCACTCGGCGTTAACCACGAGGTCTTGGCTATGGCTTTGAGCAAGGCTAAAATTGCAGTGAACGAAAATCGGAATGTAACTTCGGCTGTCTGCAAGGCCCAAGGAGGCTTAAAATTGCAGCAAAAGAACAGCGACAAGTAGGTATCGCAGTTGGCTAAATCCGAAGCAACCTTGCCTTCCACAAGTTTCTATCAAGACTTCAATCATGGCTTCTTTCAGCTTAGTCGCTAAGCCTGACAGTGTTCTGATGGATTCAGGCCTTTGCTTGGTTAGTGCTCAAGTGAATCTGAATACACTGGCCCCGGTGCAATATGCGCACCATCTCCTCGTCTGTATCAGTCTTTACGCCCTTATCACGACTTCATTCATGATTGAATTGTGTCGAGACAATATGTCTTGGTCTGTAATTTGCTTCTGCCAGCCCCTGCCTTATCTTTCACCAACAATGACTTCAGCGCATGGAAGCACTGACCTCAATATCAACACTAGTAGCACCTCAGCATCATAGATCGTTGATACGACTCACAAATCGCCCTGCCGTTGTCTCATTAACAACATCCAAGATCGAACTCCACCAGACAATAGATCATGAAACCACCACTTAACGCGTCGGATTTGTCTGAAACGCGAATCTTTCGCGGTTGGAATATTGCCACTTGCATCACATCCTCCCAGCCACGCGGTGACTGATCTGGATAGAATGTGATTAAGCTCTCGGATCGGAGATTGTCCCTGGTTGATGGGACAGATCAGGGGCACTAGAGATCGGGTTCGGAAGTGCTTGCAGCTGGACTAGGAGTGCTCTGTGCTGTTTGTTCCTGGGAAGATGATTCATTGAATCGGCCATCGTTTGATGTCGTCATGGATAGATCGAGCTGCGATAGGAGAAATGACGGAACTGTCGTGGTTAGTGAGAACGATATGACAATTGAAGGGTAGAGCTGAGATGTATAAGATGGGAGCTCTTCTCGAGTGAAAAGGGAACAATCTCATCACAGCACTCATCAACACTCGTCAACACTCATCTACCACTTACAACAACTACCTTCCCAACCCATCAAACAACAATCATCATGTCTGACCTTGAGAGCGCTCCCTCTGCCTCTTACGAGGACAACTCCTACGTCTCTCGCCCTGGTGAGAAGGACCAACCCATCGCTGTCCAAGCCGACTCCGATCGAGTTGAGGATCCCATTGACGCCGAGCAGGCTGACACTGATGCTCAGCTTGGTAAGTCAAACACTTTCCATGTTTGATCGAACTATGCTAACATGATGATAGAGCGCGACGAGAAAGATGCCATTGACCAGAGCAACATCATCGAGGAGCGTACCCGAGGTGCTGCCCAGCCTCGAGGCACATACCAGGAGCCTGGCGATGAGGAGGGTCTTCCTTCCGACGATGGAACAAGCTCTGTCTAAACAAATGATTCAAGCGTTGAAACGATAATTGAGCGAGTCTATATGTATAATAGATGTTTTGGAATGAAATAAATATTTGGTAATATATACGATCTAGGAATAGTGACAGTTTATATGTAAACGTTTACAACGATGAACTGTGCAAACTCTTTTAATAATCCCCTACCTTGACTTACCACAACCTTGATGCTGTTTCTGGTGTTGCTAACGTGTTGTGTTTGTCATGTCTCGCCCTTGTCCATCAGTCTGCCTATCTGTTCGTTGGTCTGGTTATCATTGTTACTGTGATCTCGGGAAATTACGAAAAGCTGTCGGTCATATAATCCAAAGATCGACAAAATTTCCATACTGATAATAATCTGTGATGACTATTTGCAGTTCATGGTATGATATAACTATCAAGTCTTTAATGATGTGGTGTAGAGTATGTTGTTGTTCAACGGGTGTTCGTTTGTGAAGTCTAACACTCAACTTTAACAAGAGCATATTTGACCTTTCGTCTTGCAGTCTTGACGGAGAACTCACTTCTAAGAGAAAGAAAAGAAAAATCGCAAATAAGATGACAACACAACAGAGTAAATGGAATACAGCCCTTGTTGACGATGGTGTAAATCGAACAACACTTACATGATGATAGATCCAGGGTAGCTCCAAAACGAATGACGAGATCCCCCGCCGGGACCGCAACGGGAAGCCCCACTCACCCGCATCGAAAATCTCCTCCACCAAAAAAGTGTCAAACGCGACAGCTACACTTTTCCTTTCCCATCTTCTAACACATACTTGTCGCAACCGATGCAAGCATGGCGGCAGATAACGAAGGTCCTGCCGCGAGTGGCGCCAATGACGCTCGCCCGTCAGGCGACTCCAATGCCGCTCAAAACAATGAGAATGGCAACCGTCGCAACCCGCGTCATGACCACAGAAAGCCTGGCAAGGGACGTTCAGAGAAAGGACGAGGAGAGTGGGGGTAAGTTTTCTTCTCAATTAATGGACTGAGTACAGTTGCCAACGGCGCTAACTAGATACTAGTCGTGAGAAAGGCGACAAGCGCAAGAAGAACGACGAGTTCAAGGAGTTCAAGCGTCGCAAACTGAACAAGCAGGGCGAATCTGCGGATGGCGAATCGAGCAACAACCCCTTCTCCAAGGATGAAATTGCTGCCGAGGAACGACGACCCAAGCGAAAGGTTGCTGTCATGATTGGTTACGCAGGCACTGGTTACAAGGGAATGCAGGTCAATGGCAACGAAAAGACCATTGAAGCCGACTTGTTCAAGGCTTTTGTCGCTGCAGGCGCCATCTCCAAGGCCAACGCCGACGACCCCAAGAAGTCGAGTCTTGTTCGATGCGCTCGAACGGATAAGGGTGTGCACGCAGCTGGAAACGTCATCAGCTTGAAGCTCATTATCGAGGATGAGGACATTGTCGACAAGATCAACGCCGAACTCCCAGACCAGATTCGAATCTGGGGTATCCAGCGAACCAACAACGCCTTCAGCTGTTACCAGACTTGCGACTCCAGATGGTACGAGTATCTCATGCCTAGCTACTGTCTTCTTCCTCCTCACCCCGAGACCTTCTTGGGCCGTAAGTTGGTCGAGTTGGCCAAGGAGCACGGTGTTGAGGATGAGCTTACTGCCAGAATGGCAGATGTCAAGGACTTCTGGACCGAGGTGGAGGAGAAGGAGATCAAGCCTATCCTCGCTCGATTGGATCCCGAGACCAGAGCTGCTGTTTTGGAAAAGGTTCATGTCACCGATGATGAAGAGATTGCTGCACAAAAGGCGGCCGCAAGAGGAACGGATAATGCCGCGCCGACCGAGGAGCAGCCCGCTACTGAAGCTCCTGCTGAAGAGGCTATCGAGAAGACTGCTGAGTCCGAGGCCCAAAGCACCGTTGTTCTGGAGAGCCACAAGCCCAAGAACCGCGAGCTTGGCCCCATTGACTTTGCTCTTCGGGACATCAAGGCTGCTTACATGGCCGCGAAGCGACGATACCGGGTCAGCACTGAGCGTCTGAACCGCCTTCAGGAGGCCCTCGACATGTACAACGGCACAAGAAACTTCCACAACTACACTGTCCAAAAGTCATTCTTCGACGCCTCGGCAAAGCGACACATCAAGTCGTTCATTGTTAACCCCAAGCCCATCATCATCAATGATACGGAATGGCTGTCCCTCAAGGTTCACGGACAGAGTTTCATGATGCACCAGATCCGCAAAATGGTCGGTCTGGCCAGTCTAATCGTTCGCTGCGGTACCCCTATGGAGCGTATAAAGGAGAGCTATCAGAACCAGAAGATGGCTATCCCCAAGGCCCCTGGTCTCGGGCTTTTGCTCGAGCGACCTGTTTTCCACAACTACAACCGAAAGGCTACCGAGTCACTTGGAAAGGACGGAATTGACTTTGACAAGTATGATGACAAGATCCAGGCTTTCAAGGACAAGCAGATCTACACCCGAATCTTTAGTGTGGAGGAGAAGGACAACTCGTAAGTATTGACGTATGCAGCTGTCGGACAAGGCGCTAACAGGACATTACAGGTTCCACATGTTCTTTAACCAGATCGACCAGTTCAAGACAAATCACTTCTTGTGGCTCACGGCTGGCGGCATGAAGGCTGCCGAGATCAACAGAGACACTACAGGCGAAAAGGTGCAGCGGGATGTCGATAAGGAGCTCGGCGACGAGGATGAGGAGGACCCCGAGGGCGGTGAGGGTTAAATGTGTAACACTAGAAACCGGACAAAGTCATGTTTATGGCGATCTGTTATGAAGAAGCATTGTTTTATCCTGATTTGTTGTCGGACGTTTCGGAAAGGATGTCACATTGAAGTTGTCTTGGGTATGGTTGAGCTGCATCAGTTGCACGACATTCATGTCTTAGATCCGAGTTTGAGTTGCTTTGAAATCATGTCTTGGAAAGAACCTGTACTACGAGTTACCTCATAACCTTGAATCGTATCAAGCCATGAAATGAAATATGCCGTGTAAGTGATGTGATTTCCATTTCGAGGAGACCCCACTAGCGATCTAACAAGGAGTTCCATCAAAACTCAAACCTCAGGCATCTAGATTCGAGATTAGCGATAAGCGCACGGACCACGCACAAATCGCACAGGGCTTGAAAACCCCAATTTAGCGACCCTCTGGCTTGCTTGACCATCTCAAAATTTACAACGGCCCTCGCAACACCACTCAACTCCGTCGTCGTCAATCCACGTAGTCGAACCAGCCGTCAAAATGAGCGCCCAGGCCCTTAACAAGATCGCTCCCAACAGCCCCTCGAGGCAGAACCCCTCCGAGCTCGAGTCGAGCATCGCCCAGGCTCTCTTCGACCTCGAGTCCAACACCTCCGATCTCAAGGTCGCTCTCCGACCTCTCCAGATCGTCTCTGCTCGTGAGGTGAGAATACCGTGAACAAAACAAAAAAACCTAGGTGCTCGTTTCTTCGAGAAATCCTGTTCCCACACAAGAAAATTGTCCTTTTGCAATGGCATGACCCTAGCGTCCACTCCTCTTTTCCCGCCTCACGACCCGCGGCACACACTGCTTTTTTCCTCGTCGAGAAGATTTTCAAAGATGTAATAATCTTTGGAGACTCAGAGACTGGAAATGGAAGAAGCTTGAGTGCACATATTCCCATGTCGTCGGGGCGGGGAGGCAGTGCCCAGCCGGAGTATCATTGACTTCTGTGGAACAGGACGGGAAGCGGTCCAAGGTTTCGTCCTGGAGCTCGCATGCTGACTTGGGATCTTAATTAGATCGAGGTTGGCCACGGCAAGAAGGCTATTGTCATCTTTGTCCCCGTCCCTTCCCTGCAGGGCTTCCACCGCGTCCAGCAGCGGTAAGATATCCTTTCCCTAGACTCTAAATCATCAACTAATAATGTCTAGTCTCACCCGTGAGCTCGAGAAGAAGTTCTCTGACCGCCACGTCCTGATCCTCGCTTCTCGCCGCATCTTGCCCCGCCCCAAGCGATCTGCCCGCTCTCGCAACAACCAGAAGCAGAAGCGACCCCGTTCGCGAACTCTCACCGCCGTCCACGACGCCATCCTCGAGGATCTCACCTACCCCGTCGAGATCGTCGGCAAGCGCGTCCGCACCAAGGAGGACGGTTCCAAGCTCCTCAAGGTCATCCTTGACGAGAAGGAGCGTGGTGGTGTTGACTACCGCCTCGACACCTACTCTGAGGTCTACCGTCGCTTGACAGGCCGCAACGTCAACTTCGAGTTCCCTCAGAGCGGTCCCGCTGACTACTAAGTCGGTGCGTCTACTTCAGAGATGAATTAGTAGTACGAGGCAAAAACAAAATACCAAACGTCTTTACACATCAATTCAAGGGCTGGGAGTGCTATTCTTTAAACATGGTTGGTTTGGTCATCAAAAGGGGCTCGGCGTCTTTAAAGAAAGTAGCTTGATAAATGGTACAAGCTGCGTATGATTTGACAAGACAACCTAAACACTTCTGTCCATGACTTTTCTCAATATCTGGGTATCTAGATTTACGTGTCTCATGTGCATGTCTATGTATGCGTCTATGTAAAGTCTTAATCGTTACCGATACGGCCAACTCCCAACACACACCAATAAGCCAGTTCTCGCTTTTCTTGGCCTTCCTTTTCCTTTGCTGATGTTGTACCCACATCTTGCTGGGAATCTGCCTCCCACTCCATTCTAACAAACATGGGTATCTCGAGAATGTCCTCGTCCTCCTTGATGGGGCTCTTGTTTTTGACCTTGTCGTCGTCAAGTCGTAGCGAAGAAGGCACCACTTCCAAAATGATACTGACCCAGTTACGCCCTCGCTCCCAGATTTTGCCGGCTTCAGGCTGACCGCTGCTCTCCTCACCCTTGCGCTTCTTGTCCCTGTCGTCGTCTTTCAGAGCGTCGTCCCACATATCCGTGTTTGCGTCGATCTCGAACTGCGGACACAAAATGGTGACTTTGCTCGAGAATCTGCCAGGGGTGCTGTTTGGTGTGGCAAGTGTAACCTTGATGCCGTCGAACAGGGGGTTCTTGAAGGTTATGATGTAGTGGTGAGGAGTAAGAGGTTTGAGAGGAAGCTCATGTTGGATCTGAGGACGCTGCGTGGTGGGAACAGGACTAGCAGTGGGATTGAGGGGTCTGATGGTGATGGTAGGTATGTACGACTTTGCGACGAGTTTGATCTTGAATCGTGTGGATGTGACCTTGTTCTCGGGCTTGGAGATGATGTGTCTGCATATAGAACAACGCTTGGAGCGCTTCGTTCGGAGGAGGTACGGAATGGGACGTAGACCATCCTGGAATCTCTGAACATCTGCTTGTAAAAGGTTTTGCTCAATGGTAGCAGTTGAATCCAACCCTTCTTGGTGCAGTTTTTTGATCTGAGCGGAATCATCCAGGTCGGCCAGCTTTAGACCTTCTTCTGTCGAAAGAGCCTCACGCATCACGTCTGAAGGACCGTTGCGCTTGCGAGAGTGTCCGTGACCAGTGTACATTGCCATGATCCTCGTCAGCGCAGCAGGTGAGCCATAGCCCAGGCTATCGTTAAGCGAAGAAGCACCAGAGGCGTTGGTGTCGGCCAGCTGCGACTGGTAGAATGATTTGAGATTGGCGTATTGAAGCTCGGCATCAACGTCGTTGTCGGCTGGTGGAGGCTCATCTGGGTTATCCTTGCGACGCTCTTTGAACTCTCTGGCCGTAAGTCTAGGCTGACCGCCGTTGCTGACCTTGGAGAGTTGTGTGAATATACCGCTCGGTCGGTCAAAGTCGATGCCTATCTCGGTCGAAGTCCAGTTGCAGTATTGACAGTAAAGAGCGAATCTACTGTTCTGGTGGGCTGAAGGGTCGGCTCCTGGTGGTGGAGGTTCGGTCGGGGCCAAGGCCATGACCTGGGTAGGTCCAATGCATACGGGACATTGGTAACAGCTTCGAGTGCATCTATTCGCGGGTATTCTGTCAGGCTTTTCTTTTCTTTCGTTTCTTGTTTGGTTGGTGTTTACCTGTTACCCTCGCTTCGCAAGTTACTGCTGGGAACCTCAAAGAGACAATTGGGGCAGTAGTATGTGACGACTTCTTCGTTGACGCATCTCGGACATCGGATCTGCTGGCAGTCTTCGCAGTAGAGAAGGTATTCGAGAGGATAGAGGCTGTAGTTTGAGCGAGGATCGGTGGGGTCAAAGGTATGTTCGGCGGAGGCTGAAGTTGGTGTTTGAGGGGTTTGTTGGTCGGCAGGAGAGTTATCGGAACATGGACATTGTATGTATGTGTATGGTATCACGGGCGCCATTGCGATTGCAGTGGTTGGTGACGTGATGTTGTGGTGTTGACTTTTGGAGGGGAGCTTTGTTGAAAGTGAAACTAGGGTCTTGGGTTCTGTGAGCTTAGCTACACCACTGTACCCAAGGCCCAGCATGACTCGGTGAGAAGCCAATCATGTTGACAATATTCAACAACAGACTATAAAATATGTAATAAAGGCTTAGATGACCTACGATGAGCTCTATGGTGTTTTTAGATGATAGTAAATCTAGTCTGGCATGAAATATCGCTGTATTTTCTACTCTATAAAATGCATGTTGAATAGGTGTCTGAGATATTGCAGCAGTATCTCTAGCCATACTCTGTTCTGCTTTTATACAGCACACTATTGACAAAACAGGTATATAGACAACCTGGCAGTTGAGTTCATATTGGGCTTGTCTTTGCATAAAGGTCTTTCTTCAACTGAAGTCCAAACCACAGCGCCACTGCTCTCATACCGCTCCTCTCAGGCCGTACTTTGGTGTAAGACACAACTAATACGCCACACTCATATTAAGGCCGTCTACGCATAAATGTTCTTTCCTTTGTGTCAACTGAAGTCCAAACCAGAGTGAAAACACCATCTCTCAAGCCTCTCTTCAGCTTACAGCTATCCCTACCTTTAACACTCTGTATTAATCGATCTAGACCTGAGCGCTGACCATGTGCGACCCTTATTTTTAGTATTTTCCGTCCGGGCCATGCCATCTTTTCAAGACCCTTATTGTTTCAACTTGATCTTTAAAAATTCATGCAAAAAGATGTCAGATTTTAAGTCGTCTCTCGTCTGGCCCCCTCTTCATTCAGCTTCAATTAAAGGGAGGGAACCGTTTAAACTTAATATGCGAGGAACTTGTCCTCCTTCAACGCTTGGTTCAACGGTATTATTTTAGTGGCCGTCTCAAGTTCAGCTCTTGACAGTTTTTGCCGACTAGGTTAACCTTGCCAACAAAGTTTTCTTTCTCTCGCCTTACCTCAAGACAATGATCAACGATGATCCCTACAAGGCTGGTCTGTGTAAGAAACTTGTCTCTTTTTTTTTCTTTTTTTCTCTTCTCGCTTCTCGCTTCTCGTTTGTGCCCGAGACCGATTTTGTCCGAGCTCGGGATCCGTATTCAAGGCTTTTTTGTATGTATTGTCTCGGCTTTGATGTCTTGTACACGACATTGTGCGGGGCAGTTTGAGTTTATGATGAAAGAACACCTCATGCTTGAATCACCACTTGTTGGTTGAGTGTTGAGTAAATGCTTACTTGATACTCTGTACTGCCTTAGCTTATTATCGAATGGTCTTAGCTTGGCTGCATCTCATCATGCCCCTGGGACGGAGAGCGGCTGCCCCTTGGTCAAAGCAATAAACTAGGCTTGGCTGAAGTCCCCAGAAGGGTTTAATTATTGCGTTACTGTAAACGCCTCTTGGGACTCGGTGCGGCTGACCTCACAACTCAATTCTTCAGTGGCCGCTGAGAACTTGATAGCCTACAAACTCCAAGAGACAGAGGGATATTCAATACAATCCATGTCCATGTCTCTGGGGGAAAAGAAGAAAGGAAAGAGATCAAGTGGATCATAAATATTCAGACTCCATTCTTTTCCTCTAACCGAAGTCAAGTTCGAGTCCAATCCAACAAAGACAAGACCCGTGGAGAAAGGATTGGTGTAGAAGATTGGTTTTATTAATTCCCGAAAACCTGGTGCGTCACAGATTAATTCAGGATACCCAATTTCCAAATTCTCGGTTATGAAATTAAAGCCACTTTCTCTTCTCTTTGATTCTCTCCCGATGGACGATCCGATCATCCCATTAGTTCAACCCGGAAAGACCGGTTCCGTTGGATTGATAATGATGATCAAGATTTATGTTGTGATGCCCTTTCTGTGTGACTTTGCCCTTCATGATTGTTGACGCAGAGAAACACGCCATTGAGTTTTACTAGGTAGCTTGGTGGTGGGTGGTAAACTATGTAATGGGCTAGGTAACTGTAGTGGTGTTGAAGATGCTCCGATCTATCGGATCCAAGAGTCTGATAAAGATTCACTTCAACTTGGCACTTCCATTGGATCGAGGGCTGACGAATGGTGGATGTACATATCATTAGAGACTTGGCCTCAACGATACCTTGTAATCGGACAACTCACTCCTTCATCCTTGAGGGGACCATGGCAAGCCACAACAAGACTCTTGTTCCTTCAACTTCTGTAACATCGTATGGAGATACTCCAGAAACACCCAGATGCAGTGTCTTCTGTTGTCAAATCCGAAAAAGACAGCTCATCTTACTGATCAGAGCCTTTTGGTCTAGCTTAGCTTGGCCTCTGGTTGACAGGGATCGTCATGACTTTGAATTGAATGGACGACACCAGCGCTACACTAAACGCAATGGCTTGATAGTTAGTGTCTCACAAGTTCTTCTCTGGGACTTTAGTCTCCCACTCAAATTCCGACTGACCGGGGGCCCTTGTCTTGTCCTCCCGGACATTGAACCAAGGTCCAGGGTCCGCCTTGACGAGCTCGAGTTGGCCGTAGAACAGACGAAATATTAACATCTCTCCCCCCCCCTTGACCTAACGAAAGAGGAGGGGAGAGATCTGATCTGATTCTGTTATTGAATGTCTTGATTCTTACGTAGGACCCGTCATGGAACCCTGTGCCTGACGTCTTCTTCTTTCAACATGGCCCTATCACTTGGTGTTCAATGACGAGAAAGCTAAACTCTGCTATTCATTCGACGGAAACTCACTTTTTGTGTCGCAGCTTTAGTTGACTCAAAAGACGAGACAGCCGACATATGAGAGACATTTCTTGAAGCTGAAAACAAAGAAACGAGACGAAAGAAGCGACAAACACAAAAGGGCTTGCTGCAATATCCCAACGACACGGCTCGCTGCATTGATTGTTCAGCCGCTTTCAGTTAAATCGACTTTTATTATATGGGCGGTGTTTGACGACAAGGCTTGCCAATATATTACAAATACATACATATATACACTTATACAACACCTCTTCACCATGCCTGCGACCATGTTGAATTCTAGACAGAGTTCTCTTCGGTTCAGTGCCATGGTGAATGGGAGAATGGATGACCGTCCGACAATTATGCGGTGGGATGGTGCTGCAAGAGCCTGTACCAACTGGGACAATATTCGTCGTGTGAGTTACAAAGAGTTTATCTTTCTGCAGCATCTAACTGACACTCAATAGGACCCTGAATTATGGTTTCGAAATGGAAATTGTATGGTTCACTTACACGCAAAAGGACATTCTAGACGAGGCCCATCCTTCAAAGTCCCCTTCTCAGCCCTCCTCGACGCCCAATGTTATCCTCTCATCGAAAGATTTCTTTCATGGGAAACCGACCAGAAGAAACCCAGCTTTCGCGAACTCTTCAGATGGAGTAGAGAAAACCCCACGCGCAGGATCGATTTGTACATCCCACCGCCACCTTCTACCGACAAAACGCAGGCGCTCGATTATCATCTGGCCACTCGCAACTTCTTCGCCTGGATTTTTCGCAGGTCAATGGTCGGAACGAGTTTAGGCAGCGCAGCGGTTGGTCTTTTACACAGCATGCACGAGTTTCGCTGCGGCGTGGAGGACAACGTTACGGATATGATGGATTATTTTGATGAGGAGGGTTATCTTGATATGGCTAACCAGCCTAATCACGCGCTGGCGATGTTGCAGCTGGCAGAGTTTTTTCAGATGCGGGAGCTTTACATTCGGGCTTTTTCTCATTGCGTAGGCATGAGCGAATACTTGTTTGAGAATCCCGGTTTCATGGTATGTCTCTCTTTTTCTTCCTTTTTCGTCATAAGAGAAACGTAATGCTGGGGAATAAGCCACTGACGTTAGTACCTTGTAGGAACTCAGTCCTGCAACACGCAAACTTATTCGAAAAAGACATCTCGAACTAGATCATCGCATGACGCGATCGTCGACGATGTTGAGGACGTTTCTCGACGAAGAACTCTCAGAGGCGCACTTGAGCGTCGCAGCTGGTGCAAGAGCCCATCTCGAGCGGTTCCGAAGCTTCTTGTTATCTTTCTACACAGCCAAGCTTGGATATTATCCACCTGCTGGTACAGATCCTGATAATAATCTGTTCGACCCGGCTATTCTGCGAATTATGCGCGAGGACTTTGAGGCGCTGTATGATCTCCTGGTTGATGACCGGTGCACTAAATCTTATGCCTTGCCTCCCACGGCTCACGGAGGAATTTGCACTATTCAGCTGGTTCAGTCTTTTGACTTGCAGCACGATTACCAGACTCTTACGCATCCTCTGCCGCGACTGCCAGATACAAACTCTCATAACTCCCGACGCAAGGCGTGGCTATATGGACGTGTTTCCCTCAGGTCCGATCG
Organism: Fusarium venenatum; assembly: GCF_020744135.1. Lineage (NCBI taxonomy): Eukaryota > Fungi > Ascomycota > Sordariomycetes > Hypocreales > Nectriaceae > Fusarium > Fusarium venenatum. Next base: position 736,781 of record NW_027072131.1, read on the forward strand.
CAAGGTGACGGCGCACGCAGCACTGGTTAACGCCTCGAACTTGACAAAGCCTGGTGTATCACAGAATGACCTTGTTAGAGCGTATAAGCGCTTCGAGGAGGACTCTATCATGTCTCCCAACAAGGCTGATAAGTTGGACAAGGTGTCGCTGGTGGATGCTCGCAAGGTCAGATGGGTTCTCATCTACGCGACATATCAGGTTCTTCGCCACGCAACTGACTTGGCACCCGAGTTGGGTGAAGACGAGATCCACGAGGCTTACTACAGCTTGTCTGCGTTGACAGAAGGTCTTCCGCCGTGGGACACGCCTCGTGATATTGGGCATATGCTGAAGCGACAGACGCAGTATGTCACTGGCCCTATGGACTGGACTGTGTATGCAGACCGAGATGATATCCACGGACGAGATGATGGGAAGATTGAGATTAAGCCCGACATTGACTACTTTGCTCTCACCCAGCGAGATCGTCCCCAGACACAAAGCGGGTACCGAGAGCGTAGAGCGTCAATGCCATCACGCCCATCACGCTCAAACTCCTTCTCCCAGGCTCTCAGCCGCTCTTCAACCTTTCGACGTTCTATCGCCATGTTCAAGTCGCCTAGCAGCACACCACCGCAGTCCATCGCGCCGTCTCGTCCGACGTACCACGAGATTGTCGTCCATGGGTATGGCAACGGAACTAACCACGTCAGTCTGGGAACAGAATCCGGAACCGACGGAAGCAATGAGTTGAATATGGATGATATCGGAACAGCTGTGTCATCGCCCTCACCCTCGCCTTCTTCCTCGCCTGAGAGTCTTGAAACTAGCGACGACGCTCTTGATTCTCCCCTCGACACACTAGACTCTCCTCTGGTGGAACATTACATCGAGCCCGAGATCCCCAAGGACGTTAGAGCTTGTCGCGAGCGACGTCGTGACGTTATTTCCATGATCGGCCGCTCCATGTCAGGTCGGGTTCCCAAGCGAGGCGGACGACCCATCAGCGCTATGTTCTCCGACAGCTACAGCTCTATAGAGAAGGACACAACGACGACGAATCGACGCCACAGCATGTTTCCTCAACCACTGCGACTGAAGACGCAAGTGGACGAACCCTTCATCCTTAACGACGATGCGGATTGGGCGGCGATGCAGACGTTTATGGATAGCCCTGGACAGATGTCCGAGACGGATGATGATACCATGCCTGCGTGGGAGCAGTATGCTGATTTGGGAGGATTGACGGATATGAGGTGAAAAAAGAGTGGTGGTGAAAACATTCTACGCTTACGCGTGTCTTCTTTTTTATGTTTTGCTTTCTTGTTATTAGCGAATACCCCTTTTTATATTTCTGTATGAGATGATAGGACACATGCTGGACGTCTAGATGAGCTTATTAGTTACTATGCTTGGTGGGACATATCGGTGGCTATGATTGAGGGTCAGATAGCGAATTATACAATCCAACTGCTAAGCAACTGGACTTTATATTGCTTTTCGCTGTTCATCACTTCTGTGGTGTAAAAGAACTTATATGATCAATTGATGTATCAAGGTCTTACGTCATCAGGCCATCCCTCATTACCATTATTCATACAATAGTCCCTTCAGCCCTGAACGTCTATTCAGTCCTTTGCTTCACTGGTTGGCCAGAAGCAAGTGTCAGTCCGTCGAGAATATTCTTTCCGAAAGCATAAACCATGTAAGTTGGGAAAATAAGCCACATGCCACTGGTAAAAGGTCAGTCAGTTGAATCTGGAGACGGTAAAGGGTGCACTTACTTGGGAATGACCCAGAGAGTGAGAATATCGACAGGAGTGTTGTGAGAGATGTTGCTGAACTCGCTAAAATACTCGTTGGCCCCTAAATATTTGTTAGTATTGTTGAGGGTAGGTGAACGAGTTGACTTACAGTATAGAACAGTCTTGCTCAGAGTCATGACAGCTGCGCTGAATCCAATCAGGACTGCCAAAGCACCACTCCTTCCACTAACAGTCCTCCTCTTCTTTTCCTTCTTGTTGGTCACTTTATCAGCCCGTCTCCAAATCATCCACAAGTACATAAAGTACAAGATCATCTCGACAATATTCATAGCCGACTGCGCACCCGTAAACCCATTCTTGGCATCGAAAGCCTTGGAACCATAAATATAATCAACCTGTCCGTAGAGAGCGTATGGCATGTACAAAGGCCACTGAAGATGACCTCCAGGCATGGTATGCGGCCGACCAAGGACATAACCGCTATCCCAAGCCACGAGCGGTAGAGACAACGCGAGCCAGAAGATGGTGGCTGAAGAGGGAGAGTGACTCCATTTTTTAGGTTCTTGGACGGATAGACGACGTTTCTTGGCCGAGGCCGTTGTACCGTTGGAGGAAGAGTTTTTGGCGGCGCTTCTCTTGCGTGTTGTTGGCGTTGATGGGATGGTAGGTAGCTCGGTATTGAATTCTGGTGCGAATTCAGGTCCGACGCTTGCGCCGCGGGAGCTTGCTCTAGTAGTGACCACCATTTTGTAGTTTGAATCTGTCAATCAAGTGTTTGTGGGAAAAGAGAATAAAAAAAAGTGGTTTTTTTTTCTTCATGATTTTTCTGAAAAACAAACAACACACAACACAACACGTTGAAAGTAAACAACTGTCCCACAAGCCCCTCTCCCCATTAAAGTCGGATCACTAAACTTCCGAACAACCCCTCCAATTGCTTCTTTTGGAGGGGGGAAGGTTTTAGTGGTTTCTCGGCATTTGGAAAGGATGTCACACTCTTGAACTTGATTGGTCTTTTTCTTTTTTGACGTGGTTAATACGATTATACGTGGTCATGTCTTATTATGGCATCTTGGGGAACGAGAACACCTTTATACTACAAAGAGTATAACTGTCTAACTTCCAAATGTATCTCCTCCACTCGAGAGAAAGTCATTCTCTTCTGATCTCATTTTTCGTCCGAGGACCTTGTTTCTGTGCGGATACCTTCCAAATCTCTCAATAATCACCCGATGTCTCTCCTCAAACTCTACACTCGTTTGTCCCACGTTCTTTGCTTTGTTTGGATCTGCTTGTACGACCTCTCTCGCCTTTCTCTCATACTCATCCGTACCTCCCGTTCCTTCCGTCAAACTCAGAATATCTTCGTTCATGCGGTTAAACGCCGACACAGCTTCATCATGCACTGATAAATCCTCAGAGTGCATCAAAGGCATGTAGAACCAATTGCGATGCGAAAACACCCAGCGGATCTCTGGTGCGTTGTCCGGAATACCCTGGGCGATTGCCTCGAGGGAGATTTGGACAGCGAGAGGGTCAAAGTAAGTAAAGCATACGGAAGCTTTGTCGCCGCGATAGGAGTTGCGAGGGATTTGATCGAGTAGAATGATCAGACTTAACCAATCTAGAGAACTGCGAGGTTTGACGATGGATAGAAGATGTTTTCCAGACGTCACACCCGTGTTGCGAATGGCCTCTAGTATAGGGCTAAATTCAGCGCTAGAGACCTGTTAGACGACTCGATTGATTGGATGGTGAGTGACTTACACGCAGATATCGTCGAATTGCTTGTCTGAAACGAACCATCTCTTTTGGTACTCTGATCCAGCGATGATGCGATCAGTATCCTGCGGCAAATGCTCGAACCAGAAGTTGCGTAGTCTGTCCAGCTTGTCATACGTAAGATGTTCTTTAAGACTGTCCATACTCTTTCCCCGAGAACCCATGTTGGGAATAAGCTTTTCTTGTAGTTTGAAACTCGATGACCTAGATGCTGAGGCCATGTTTTGGTAGAGTCTTGCTGGTACTGTAGTAAATCGGCCAAGCTGGGAAAGAGTGCCACGGTGATCTGATAACCATTCAGCACTCCAGTAACAAATAAATACAAAGAACGACCAACATGCTACACGACGAGCTGTGACGGTCCAGCTTGAGGAGGCTCGGGTTGGCGCTTTTATAGAAGCCTGCACTCGAGGAATATTCATGGCGAAACTTTTAGAACGAGTGCACTGAATTCGCAACAAATAATGCCGGGCAGTCTGAGTAATTTCGATATGATAAAACAACAACTAGATTGAAGTACCTAGCCAAGGGGGGAAAAGTAGGAAGAAATGTTGCGATCGAATGATCCAACTCGGTACTCCGTAGATCCGCGTCACGGAACCCGGGGGTCCACTCTCGGACATCCAGGATCTCCGACCACGGGTATGGATTACCAATCTTCAGTCTTCGTTCCTTCAACACCCCCGATTAGTATAGCCATTCGCTCATAGCAGACATATTTGTAAGAAAAGAGTCAATTGCAGAATATTAAGTACTGATCTATCTAGCCGGACCAGGGGAATTCAGGATCTTGAAAGAAAGACGTATTATCTAGTCAAAAAGGTAACACCAGGCTTGCCATAACAACACGCTTGCATCATTCAACCCAGACATCTATGCCATCATCATAGCAGCAACCAGAGCAAACAGACCAGCTCCTCCAGCAACAACCTTGGTGTTGGCACCATTGACAACAGGGGTGACATCGGTAGGAGTAGAAGCAGACTCGCCAGCGTCAGATGTAGCGGTGGCGGTGGCGGTGGCAGTTGCGAGAGCGTCAACATCGATAGCTTGGAGAGTTCGGAGGAGTTCAGGGGTGGTGTAGGTGCCAGTCTCGCCGACGTAGGTGATGACGGAGAAGGGAAGCTTGGAGACGGGTGTGGCAGAGGGGAAGGCCAGACGGTCGGTGGCTTCGGCGGCGGGCTTGATATCAGCGCGGTCAAAGGGGGCATCGGCAGGGTTGAGGACACTGCTATATGTTAGTGTAGTTCACAAGTAAGTTGTGAATGAGTGACTTACGTGTCGATGATATGAGCAACACCATTGAAGAGAAGGACATTGGTAAACAGAATCTTGGCACCGTTAACCCAAGCACTTCCATCTTCAGCAACAGTAAAAGTCAAGTCAGCGCCCTGGAAAGAAGGAACGCTGACATTGGCAAGGTCTGTGGAGAAGAGGACATCGTCAACAAAGTGGTACTTAAGAACCTGCTGCAGAGTCTCGAGGTCAGCTCCCGCAAGGACTGAGCCGATGTTCTCAAAGGCAGGATCGTTGGGGACAAAGACGGTAAAGTCGGAGATGTTGAGGAGACCGGACTCGTCAGAACCAATGTTGCCAAGGTTGTAGGGCAGATCAGCCGCGTTGGCGGCGGCGTTGAAGTTGAGAAGGTTGTCGCGGCGGGTGAAGAGTTGCAGAGGGGCGCCAAAGCTGTGGACAGTGTCTACTTTGTGGACAATAACCGAGTCACCAACTTTGATGTCCTGACAATTGTTAGTACAGGTGTGTATATTGGCGATTTGGGGTATGACTTACTGCTTCGGTCACGTAGGACAGAGTCTCCTCGCCAGAGATGACGACAACATCATCACCATCCTTGACAATACCATTGTACTGACCACCCGTAAAGTTACCAAAAGGCTGGCGATAATTGACAAAGCTGCTGTCGAGAAGAGACTGCACGAAGACAGGAATGTCGGAAGCAACGCTGGCAGGGTAGTAACCCTTGAAGACGTGGTTGGAGAGGAGAGCACCAATAGCGATGGTGTCGTTCTTCTGCGAGATGGCCTCTCCCTCGGGGATGTCACGGGGGACAGAATCGAAAGCCTTGTTGGTGGGAGCAAAGATAGTGATGTTTGTTGCAGACACAAGAGTCTCGGCGATGTCAGGCACAAGAGCGAGAAGTTCGGCCAGAGTCGAGAGGTCTGGCTGAGAAGCGATGATGCTGGCCAGGTCGTTCTGTGCGACAACGGCTGTTGCAAGGGCTGCGAGGCTGAAGAATTTCATTGTGAATGAGATTTCGCTGGATGGTGTTTATAAAGCGAGCTGTAGATGGCTGTGAAGCTGGAGATGACTATGAAGCTGATGAGTTGAAGAGACACTTGTAGAGTTTCTCTTCAAGCTTTATACACAACATTGTCGCATCTTGAAGCCTGGCATGATACCCTTTCCAAATTCCAATCCCAAATTCCAATATCCCCTGGATCAAAGCATCATCGACTTGAGGTCTGTAAGCAAAATACTCTCATCTTGCTTGTCTGATACAGGGTGTTTGATGTTGAACCTGAAATCATTAAACGGCCAAAATTCACCGTCCCCACAAAGACCCTGAAGGGAAGAAAAGAAAGACAAAAGACAAGCTTAATTCCGTAGCCTTGTGGTTGATTCGCCGGCACTGCCTCAATGCTAATGCCGGTACTGCAACGGTATCGAGAGTCGTGTACGTCATTGGGCTTTTGGCAGACGGGGAATTTATGCGGCGCAGCAAGTTGCAATATCATTGGACGGCTCGCCATTCAAACTGCTTCCAGAACAACTGGTAATGATATTAATTATTAAAAAAGTGATAATATGTGATATAATGGCATGTTTAGAAATGTCCATTGGGGCTGAGCACGCCAATATCATGCTCGGCTGTTCCCTTTTCCAGATTGGACTCATACTGCTCGATGATGCTCTCGTAGTCGTCCAACCATACGCTCAACCATTCCACAGACCCAATGATCCTCGTGTTCCAGTTGCCCATGTCCGGATCGAGACGAAGTAGCCTTTCCTTGACAGAGATGAGCTTCTTCATGGCTTCTCTGACGTGTATCCTTTCGCGGGTTAGTACCTGGCTATACGTGTTCCCTGGCGCAGACACTGCCACAAACAACTTGACCAGAATCGAAAGCGTATAGCTCACCGCAGGTCCGAAGCAGAGCGATGGTAGGCTGAGCATCAGACTGGGCTCCATTATGAGTACCGCATCGATGGTGAAGTGGCACGCTTCCAACAGGGTTATGAGTGCCCTTGCTTTGTTTGGTGTCACTTGGGCTGGACAGGCAAAGTTGTTGACGCCGATGCGTTCAGCGACATATGGAGATCCAAAGAGGATCTTGTTGGTGGCCGTGTGAAGAACTGGCTCGTTGACGTAGACCGCAGCCAGCCTTTGCCAAAAGAAAAGTTGAACATCGTGGGCAAGTGGTCTGCTATTCAGGGCATCGAGGTCGTTGTACATCTGGGCTTTCGTGGCCGTGGCAACGTCAGAGTCGATATCGTAAAAGGCATGGACGTTGCATAGTTCTAGTCCGGAAGCGATTCGAGCGTGAAGTCTTGCTGTGTGAAGCATTTCCAAGAACAAAGGCTCCGAGCCGTCAGCCTCTAGGGCGTGGAGGGCTTCGTAGTGCGACCTTCCCCAGTCAAACACATGTGTTCTTCTGAGACCGAAAGCAGCCATGGTTGAAGTCATCCAGGAAGCTAACCAAGTCTTTTGCATTTCAAGAGTCGGGGGTCCCTGTATGCGGAAGAACCATGCCGGCGCGGAAGTCTGCAGTTCTGAACCTCCCAGTCCAAGTTCAACGCAGAGGTCGTGGGCTATGAAAGCCAATTGTATAGGGTTTGCGTGGTTCATGCTGAGAGAGGGCCGTATCCAGAGGCTCATGACTAGGGCAGCTTGGATGAGGTCGACTGATGGGCTTTTGAGACCGACTGCCGCCTTGCCGAGGATTTCGAGTGTTTTTGTTCGTAGATCTTCTTGGGTCTGAGGATCGATTTCTGCTTCCGAGGGAGCGACGGCGAACAAGGCCATGAGTTTGATGGGTGTTTCAGACCTCATAGAATCTAGTCGTGACGGTGCTGAACTGTTGTCCACGGGGGGAATAAGATACCAGAATTGTGCAGCAGTGGTTGAACAAGCCTTCAGGCCCTTGATCTGGGACTCGTAATCTAGATGGGCATCCAGATATCCAAGATCAGACGGTAGAGTGTTTGTCGTAGACCAGTTCCCCTCTGTCGAAAAGACCGAAGTGGCCCTTGTAGAAGCAGCATAACTCGACATGGCCTGCGTTGAAGCCCCATCCAATCTCTCCTGCAAAGACTTGATTTGATCTTCCAGCTCTGCGATTCTATCTCTCTGCCATTTCCTAGCGGCAGGAACGCAGGTGATGTTGAAGCGAGTACATCGTTCGCAGGTTGATGATTCGGAGGGAAACTCGCATTTGACTTTGAGAGCCTGACAGGCTTCGCAGGCGCGAGATCTTTTCGTCATGGTGGCATAATTTTTGAATAGACTCTAGAAAGAGTGCGATGAAGGATTAAGAAGTAGAATTTTTAAGTGGTGAGAGCGAGAGTGGCTTAGCACTTTGAAGGTTGTATTTGTGATGTATTGGAAGGAAGGAGGGTTGTAATCAGATTCCTGCGGGGTGGTCGTCATGATTAATGTTAGCGTTTTGACGTGTAAGTATTTGATTAAAAAAGGATTCTCTACAATTCAATTAGCAAAATATGAATTGTCATTGGTCATATAAGAAGTGAAAGATGTATTGGAAGTATTTTGCATCTTGATCGAAGCGATGGTAAGAAAGTCACACTGTACTGACAGCAGATCAGACCCTTCTTCATGTTTGTACGAATTCCAGCTTCCATCGATTGTCGATCATCTTTGTCTTCATTAATGATCTAGACCTTGACCATGTAATCAATCAATCCTTCAAAGCTACGGTCATAGCCGAATTTGCTCATTAGTTGTTCTTTCTGTAACGACCCGTCTCATCCTTCTGAAGCTATAGCGGATCCGCAGCAAGGACAGGGCTTGTATAAGAGGCTTGTAAGCCCGATAGACGCTAACCTTGCAGCGCCAATCGCGTTTCACAGGTACTGATGGTCAGGACTTGACAAAAGGTTCCATTTGGCCGGAGATAATTATAGATGTTAACTAATTAATCGGATGAGACCATATCAGTTGTGACAGCTGGTGTGTTTAATCAATTTGCTTCTTGGAGAAATAATTGTGTTGCCTTTGATGACTCGAGAGAGTTGAGATAGACTTGCTTCCCTGCCTGGTCTTGTTTGACAAGAGCCTTATCCGACATTAAACAATCCTCCAACTTTTCATCTCTACATCTCCCTTTACCCGAACGTCATTCATCTTTAGTTTCCGTATTTCCTTTTATTTTCGTACTTTTATACAAAGCTGTATTATGCGGCCTCTGAACATGGGGTCCACCATGACTCGCCCCTAGTGAGTAGTCAGTGACACTCGCTGCTCCGTGTCGACATATTGGAAACAGACTACAGTCTTCTGGAACATTGTAAGCGTCCAGTACAAGGCTGTCATGCTATTAAGATGAAGCTGACATCACTGCAGATATTCTGTATCTGTCCCCGAACCAACCACGGACATCGCCTTGTGAACCAGGATCCCTCGTTCATGGCAAAATGGATGCTCTAATCCATGCTTTCTCCCTTCAATATGATCAACAGCCTTCCATAAGATCTGATCAGATCACTTAGCGTCGATGCGTTTATTCCTAAGTTAATATGTATGCAACAAATCCTCTTCCCTTTCTAGACATTCCTTCTTCTGTCATTTACTTACTTCTCTTCCCTATTGACTAGGATCTCTTTTTACATCTTCGGATCACACTCTTTTATTTCCTTGTCATTTTTATCTGCTGGTGCAGACTCTCAACAAACATGTCCGACTTATGGAAAGGTCCAGGGTTCACAGAAGTGAACGCTGGCTCAGATGATATGAACATCGCCAGTATCGCCTGGGGCATATCGCTCGGTGTCGGCATCTTTACTTCTACAAAAGCCATTCGACAAACGATAGACTCGTGGAGTAGAGGTCGAAAGATGAACCACTACATTATTCTAGTGTGGCTAGAGTGGACGAGCAGTTGTATCATGAGTGCTGTCACCTGGTGTTATTTACGAAATTACATACCTGGCGGGTTTCCAGTGTTTTTCGCTTTGAGTATGTCTATCTTGTCACTCAGTCACGACAGTAGCTAACAGTATTGTAGTCTTTCTTTGGTGTATACAGATCCAAGCCCTTATACAAATCATCATCAACAGAATCACGATACTCATGGTTAATCGGCAAAAAGCAAAATGGCTCAAGATCTGGTCGTTTCTGATCATCTTGTGTATTAACGTCAGTGTCTTTATGATTTGGATCCCCGCGAGATTGCAGATCAATGATACGTGGGCAGACATCAACAAAGTCTGGGATAGGATCGAAAAAGTCATCTTTCTGCTCGTCGACGCTGGACTCAATCTCTACTTTATCCATCTTGTGCGGTCGAGGCTCATTGCGAATGGTCTCACCAAGTATACCCGTCTGTTTCGGTACAACTTGTGCATGATTGCTATTTCCATGACGATGGATGTAAGTCTACCATCACCCAACACACGGAAACAGTATAATAACTCTGGACTAGATCCTACTTATTGCCATGATGTCTCTTCCCAACGACATCGTGTAAGTCATCTCACCCTCTCCCCGCTTTCTCACTAACAACTCCTAGCTATGTCCAATTCCACCCTCTCGCCTATCTCGTCAAACTCCACATCGAAATGAACATGGCCGATCTCATCATCAAAGTCGTAAAAGCCAGCAACGGCAATGGCTACGACTACTCAGGCTCCAAGTCAGGCAGCACCCAACCGAAACAAAAGAGCGGCAACAAGCTCGGAAAAGGCCACATCCCTTCAGCCATGTTCGTCGGAGGAAACTTGACCCTTTGCCAAGCTGGCGACGACGATATCGAGATGAACAGGATGGAAGGCGGTATCCAGAAGACGACGAGAACAGAAGTTGAGGTGGTGGTCAAGAATAGACCATCTGACAGCGATGATCGGGATGTGCCCAGCGATGGAGAGTCGATGAGGCCGCTGAGGAATGGTAATACGTATACGGTATGAAGCTTCCGAGTGTCAATAATCGGGTTGGAGGTCTAACTGTTCCAATAGGTTCCGGAACCAAAGAGACGACGGAGCTCTCAAATTGCCATTCTCACAGCACCATAGACTGGATTTTCCTTTTTAGCATAAACTATAGATGATACCCATTTCTTTCATTAGATCTCATAGAATAGACTAATCTACCGCATTGTAATGTTGATTACCATACTATATAGTCCATGTACTTTGCAAACCATTCCAAAAACTGATCCGGCTCCCTCTGAAAGTAAGTATACCCATCCCATCGCTTCTCTGTCCCCTCAATCCACTTCAACTTCTTCTCGTCGATGGGGATATTGTCATAAATAGACTGTACATCCGCGGGCGTCGTGCAAGGGTCGTCGCGTACCTGGTATAAAAAGGTTGGCACGTTGGTGTGTTTCGCATCCATTGGAGGATTGAGTTGGTTGATGTGAAAACTCGTCTTCATAAAGAACATCCGATCAGCCTCCTCCATGAAAGACTCTGGCGCACCCATCGTCTTGATGAGCTTCCCGATGGAAGACCCTGCGGATATCGGCTGTGGCGCAACCATGCATCGCACACCCTTGAAGGCTTCGGGGTGATGTCTCATGGCTGAAAAGGTCGCGTTTGCGCCTGCGCAGCGACTAAAGAGCCCAATAGTCATATGTTTTGTATCCTCACGTCCTCGCACGTACTTGAGTGAGCCCAGAACATCGCGCCACTCAAAGAAGCCAAACAGTCCCTGGTTCCCCTGCCCGCTCAAACCATGGTTCCTCAAATCATATGCCAGGACATTGTACCCCGAGTCGTGAAGAATTTTGTAGTCTGGAATGAAGTTGACCTCAAAGTCGTTTCCAGGCATGAGGTTGTTCCAGGGTTCCAGGTGTGAAGGTATTCCTGCGCGATTGAACCAGTGTGGGTGGTTGGCGATGATGATCTTGTCTGATCCTTTGCAAGGGATGAACCAGCCTTCCAGAGGGACGCCATCGTCGGAAGGAAAGTAGATGTCTTCAAAGTCGAGGCCTGCTTCGTTGGGGAAGTGCATTATCGGTGCGAGGGGCCATCCTCGGAAATCGTCTATGACGGTTTGGAGGATGGACTTGAGTTCGTCTGTTGCCATCTTTGTTTCTGTGAGATTGATTGGTATAGATTCGAGAGTCAAATTGAAGAAGATACAAGGCCTTCTTATATTATACCTAGCGTATCGTCAGAATTGACAGTTGATGGTATTCGACTTTGACTCAGGCTTATCGTTGAAGGAATCTCCACTCGAATCCTTCGTTCCTATTTAGTGCCTCTATTCGGCTTTATAGAAAGTCGCGATTTTATCCCGATTAATGTTTGGACTTGTCGCGACAACTTGTTATCCCCGCTAACTCCAACAGTGTGCATATTGCAGGGGTTCAAGCTGTAAGCATCATAGATTCCATTCTGGTAGTCACGTTAAATGGTACAATTGTGTTGAAGGCAACGTTCAATTGATGCATGGATCTTATTGATCCAACCCTGATATTCTTCATGCTTGATACACTGGTACTTCAGGAGGGTATCCTGTGAGCTTCGAGCCAGGGCCGGGTCTGAACTTTGGCTCCTTGTACCATTCCTGCGCAGTCTCAGCAAGTTCCTTGACCTTGGAGAACTCGAATTGAGGGTTATCCAGAAGATTGTAAATCCCTTGCGCGTAGTCCTCCGAGATGTTGTATACCTGCGCCAGATACTTGCTCTAATAGAAATGTCAGCTCTGCATATACTCAGTCAAATATGGGATTGCCTACCTGGATCTCGGGATACTTGACACGTCTGAGACCCTTGGCCGTGTTGTAGCAAGTGTTCTTCTTCTCTTGATCACTCATGACTCTCGTCCAAAGGTCCTTGGCCTGGTCGTAGTCGTTCTTTTTACCCTCATGCCAATAGTGGCTCGCCCGACTTACAACATTATCATTGACCTGATAAGGAGCTTCGGCAGTATCAGGTCTAAACTTGTGAGCAAAGCTGTTTGGAGCATATTGCTTATTGCCCGCGTGGTTGGCGTCTACGCGCATAGGACCGTCAAAGTTGAGCGAGGCGTAGGACTTGGCCATAAAAGGACAGTTCACAGGTATTTGATGAAGGTTGACGCCGATACGATGGTATTGAGCATCGCGGTAAAAGAACATGCGGAACTGAAGAAGAGGGTCGGGCGAGTCTTCAATACCGGGGACCATGCTTCCGGGCGAGAAAGCAGCCTGCTCCACGTCTCTGTGGAAGTTCTCAGGGTTCTTGTTGAGCACGAGTCTTCCAAATTCCTTCATGGGGAATTGTGATCTGGGCCAGACCTTGGTGACATCGAAAGGATCGAAGCCGAGCTTATCAGGGTTTGCCTGTCTGGGGTCCATGACTTGAACATGTGCTGTCCACTCAATCTCCTCGCCCTTTTCAATGGCCTCCCAGAGATCCCTCTTGGAGTAATCCGGGTCTTCACCACACATTTGCATAGCCTCACTGTCGGTAAACTGCTTCTGACCATGCTTTGCGATGAAGTGGTACTTGATGTAAACGAACTCTCCATCAGAGTTGACCCATTTGAACGTGTGGCAGCCGTAGCCATGGTTGAAACGCCATCCTTGGGGAGTTCCGTGGTCGCTGAAAAACATGAGTCCGGCATGATTGGCCTCGGGGGTGTTGGCGAGAAGGTCAAAGAGGGCGTCATGATCTAGAAGGAAGTTGCTCGGGTTGCGGTACTGAGAGCGGATGACATCTGGTCCTTGAATAGGATCACGGCAAAAGAAGACGGGCTTAGAAGGTCAGGTCGGAATCATGAAGGGCAAAAACAAAGCTTACAAAGTTGAGGCCGACAAGGTCATAATTCCCTTCCATAGTGTAGAATTTGATGGCAAAGCCTCGAGGGTTTCGAGCCTCGTCTGGGAACTCTCTTCCAAGAGTGACGGTAGAGAATCTGACAAAGACAGGTGTCTTTTCCCCGACAGAAGAAAGGAAGTTGGCTTTCTAATATCAGTTAGCATGTCTTGATGTGCAAAGTTTATCCGTCTTACAGTGAGTTCGGTGACATCTTGGGTGCATTCAAAGTAACCAAAAGCGCCAGAGCCGCAAGGATGAACCATACCTGACATGTGTTAGCTGTTGGTAGTCAAATACGAGAACCGGTATACATACGTTCTAGGTTCTTGGATCTGTTGAAATGCTGCTGCTTCCTATCTCAAGGTCAGATTTGAAATTGTAGATGAGAGGGGACTTACTGCAACAAGAATGTATCGCTGATGAGAGGCAAACCCCCAACAGTCTTGCTATGAGCTCTGGACGAAGGTAAGTATACGTCAAGGCATACGAATATCAAATACATACGGGTCAGGGAAAGGAATGCCTTCGTTGTTGGTAAAGTAAGGGCCATCATCTTCCCTCTTCCCTCCGCCCTGTGCACCCGAGACCTTGGCGATGACATCGGCTGGCCCCTCATTGGCACCTTGGAAATGGCTCAAGCGAGGAGCCCGACGTTCTCCCTGTGCTTCGGCACCAATAGCAGCGCCAATGGCTTGTAGAGGATGCTGACGAGGGTCAAGTTGGTTGGAGTTGTTCATGGTGGAGATGGTTGGCATGTGGCCTATTTGAAGATTAGAATAAAGGATTGAGAGACCGCGTAGCAAGAGGGGGGCGAGGGGACAAACGCTGTCTTATAGACCCTCAAGGTGCCTTGATACTTCCATCTTTCCATTCCAATATCAACGATGCACCTAAGCCGGAGGAAGCTCCGGATCATTGACACGTCGTTTCGGGGTACATGGCTTGGATGCATTGATTGTAGCCAAACAGATTGAATAGATCATGGTGCTAAGCAATTTATAAATGATAAATCTCTGGGATCCAATAGAATTGACCGGATTGAAAACGGCTGAGGAAAATTGACCTAGAAATGACTTGATATGTTGGAAGACTGTCGTCATGGGAGAGTAATAGATATTTTTCACCGCTTCGGTAACGTAACTTCGAGCAAATCTATGATCATTTTGAGGAATAATACTTGGTAGTTGTATGCATGAGAAGGAATCGGGAATTTCCATTTGGGATTGTTGCCTGGTTCTTGAGAAGGTCGATGAAAGGTTGGTGGCTCTTGCCTGGTGTTGATATCGGCTGACTAACAGACACAGACGACTGCACAAGGGATTCTGATTGGGTATTTCTTCACTCTTCTCGCAACCTGAGATTACTCATCTTGTGATTCTCAAGACGAGACAAAGAAAGTGCGGTAGTGTTTGTCCCTTGATGTTAGTTCGGCCAATATTTTTCAACAACACCATGGCAAGGGTATAATCCAGACAAATGATGCGAGTCCCTGTCAAAGAAGAAGAAAATATTCTTGTCGGGATACTTCTGTATGACATGCTTCTATTTCCTCTGAGACAGTCTCAGCAAGAGTTGCTACTAAGTCCTGATGAATCATGCACTTCGTTCCCCTGTGAAACAGATTTTTTACCCTGTACTTTCATTTAAAGTTACAGGATATCTTCAACAAAGCCAAATAGCTAAATAGATATACAATAGCAAGCAGAGGAGCCAACGTTATATCAATCCCTCGCCACACCGTTCAACCAGTCCCCTCAACCCAAGTAGCAGTTTACGCCCAGGGGCAGGAAAGCAACGGCATGATCATAAATCTTGTTCCTGGTCAATATCTCTAATAGCTTTCACTAGTCAAGATCAATCAGACCTAGAGCTTGCCGCCCTAAAACTTTATTCGGTTGGTCTCTGAAGCTCGACAGGCACTGGAATTTAGACATCAGTCTTGGCAAGGACAATTTCCTAATGCGTCCATGTTGACGACGGTCCTCTGCGTTAGTCATTTGTTGAAATTCTATGTCGACACCACGTTACATTTGTCAAGTTAATGCGCAGTGTAGAAGCTAGGATTAAGAGCCGAGCTGCACTTCAGCAACACATTCAGGGAATAAGGAGTAACGTAGACTGGAGAAGTTGTATTTAGAACAAAGTGAGACAATGAGGAAATAAGTTGGTGCTGAGGATTGATGGAAATTTCTCTGAAGCTATTTTTGAGTGTCAGTCTACGTTTTGATCTTAACGAGAGTGAGTATTTGAACGAGGAGTTTTCTGATATTAAGGGAACTGGTGTCAAAGGCCTCCTCCAAGAAGCATTAGATAATAAGTAGAATGCCTTACTTAATTTACCTATTTTATTTAACGACCGCCATTGACCTTTACAGCATCATGTCCCTGACTAATAATAGGAAACAGCCCACAGGATCAAAGAGTGCCAAGTCAGTACTGCTTCGGATGACATCAACTACATCAACCACACTACTTGGCATAAACCATCTCGTACAACAACAAGGAAATCCCGTGTTCTGACGTCCAAGCAATCAAGCTCCAACCCAAGCTCCCGATCTGATCTAACTTGGTTACCCCAGCACTACCGAAAACAGATACCGTCACCTACACAAGTTCAGGTAATTGGCCCTGAATATCAATGGCCATTAAACAGAGGCGCCTGGAGACGGAACAAAGAACAAAAGCGCCGGACGCATAAAAGAAAACGTGGAAGAGATTGTGTCACACAGACAACCATCTCAGCAACAGATCGGATTGTGCAAAAATAGATAGAACAAGACAAAAATTGCTGGTTAGACAAATAATCACCGGTATGGGAAAAGGGAGTGGATGCTTCCGGGAGGAGTGGATGCAATCGTGGCTGGAATGTCTTGCATGTCTTTAACCAAAAGCAAAAGCCGACATCACCAACGCCGCACGCGGCAACTCGCGCGCGAAAAAAAAGAAGAGAACCATGGAAATGGGAGATGCTAGCTTAGAGTTGAGATCTAGAAAAACAAAACACACGATCGGGACAAGACATATAAACCCCCAAGTCTTGGTATGTGTCTCAATTCTTTCTCATCACCATCAATCACTCACTCACTCACTCGTATAACTACAACACTACAGCCTCACTCGACATTCGCTAAGAAGAATTAACAACACTTTCGTTCCGACTCAACCAAAATGTACAACAAGGTTCTTCTCATCGCCCTCTCCGCCTCTGGCGCTCTCGCCTCGGTTCAATACTCGCCCAGCTTCCCTCTCCTCTCGGTCCGCCAAGTCGTCGAAGTCCCCTGCTCGGAGCAGAATCTCAAGGACTGCGGTAGCGGCTGTATCCAGCAAGACTGGACATGCTGTCCTAGCAAACAGGGCGGTTGTCCTCCTACGGCGTACTGCGAAGTCGGCACCAATGCGCAGTACGGCTGCTGTCCCAACGGAAGCGTTTGCAATGGCGAGGGAGGCGGTAGCACTCGCGCTTCGACCGATACTCTGACTCTGGCTGGTGGCGATACTGCTACTGTCGTTCAAGGCGGTGGTAACACGGCTGCGACGGAGCCTCCTGTCCTTGAGGGATCCTCGACTGCCGTCATTGTTCCTCCTCCTGTCGACACTCCCATCGCCAGCTCTCCTGTTCCTCCTGTTCTCCCGGTTCCCAGCGGTAATCCCGTTCCTCTACCCGTCCCACAGACTCCCGGTGTTCCTGTCGTCCCGGTTCCTACACCCAGCTCAGTCGTCGTCAATGCTGGAACATCCAACAGATACAGCATGTTTGGTGGTATTGTGGCTGGTGTCGCCGCTCTCGTTCTCTAAATGGCATTCAGTTTCATTTGTTTATTGGTATAGATTGTTGGATTAGATGGTTAGCATTAGGGGAAACTATGGAAGGCAATTGAGCGTCGGTAAATGCCAGGCGGCATGTAATCATTTATTGATCGAGTAATGGGATAAGCACTCATTCAAGGACTTCAATTCACTTCATGCTTTGCCATTGTGATTCGTGTGAAAATGTGGTATCAATTGGTTCTATATATTAAACTTTAAAGCCAAAGCAGTCTTTGCCAAGGCGTCGCTTTTGTCATAATTCCATCGCTTACTCAATCTTGACACAGACCTTGCCCTGGTGCTGACCAGACCACTGGTACTCATAAGCCTCACGGAGCTGCTCGAGGCTGAAGACCTTGGGGTCGACAACGGGACGGAGCTTCTCAAGGTTGGCCTCGACAGCGCGGCACATGTCCTCCATCTGAGCTCGGCTTCCGACGAGGAGACCTCGGGTGGTGCAGAGGTTGGAAAGGCAGTCGAGGAAACCAGGGTCGTTCTGGCCGGTACCACCAACGAATCCGATGATGGAGATGACACCGTCAATCTTGACAGCGTTGAGGGACTGCTTCATGGAAGAAGGACCGGCAACCTCGATGATGTGGTCGACACCAGCACCACCGGTGATCTCCTTGGCCTTGGCTCCCCACTCAGGAGTCTCCTTGTAGTTGATGATGTGGTCGGCACCGAGCTTCTCGAGGAGCTTGGCCTTCTCGCTGGAGCTGGTGGTAGCGATGACCTTTGCGCCGGCAGCCTTGGCGAACTGGACAGCGAAGATGGAGACACCACCGGTTCCTTGGGTGAGAACCCACTGGCCGGGGAGGAGCTTCTTGCCCTCAAGACCGTAGAGACCGTTCCAGGCGGTCAGACCGGCACAGGTGAGAGTGGCGGCCTCGTGGAACTCGAGACCCTTGGGCATGGGGACGAGACCGTGCTCGTCAAAGGCACCGACGGAGCGGAAGGTACCGTCAATGACACCACCGAGACCGGTCTGGACGCTGAGGTTGTCGAGAGAGCCTCCGATGTGGCCCTGGTTGAAGAGGGTGACGACCTTGTCGCCGGGCTGGAAACGAGTGACGTTCTTGCCGACAGCGAGGACGGTACCGGCACCATCAGAGCCGGGGACGACGCCGTCCTTGGCGGGGAAGGGGTAGCGTCCGATAGGGAGGATCAGATCACGGTAGTTGAGGGAAGCACCCTGGACTAATGGATGTTAGTGATTTGTATACACTTGAGTGTTGATGAAGACTTACGCTTGACAAGGACCTGGCCATCACCGAGTTCAGGAGCAGGAGCCTCTTCGAACTTCATGCCACTGAAGTCCTTGGCATCCCGGGAGGGGATGATCCATTGCTTAACGGTTTGGGGAATAGACTGAGACATTGTATGTGAAGTTTGTTGGTGTTTGTAGTTATTGAGAGTGAAGATTGTTGATGATGAGGAAAGTGTTGTTGGTGACGGTTCGATGTGGTCTTTATATATCTCGACAATCTATACCGACAATCCAAAAAAGAGAAAACTCTTTAGATAATAGCAAAGACTCAAAAGATGGAGATTTGTAAGGAAATAATTGATGTCCGTGCAAGAAGCCGATTTGTAAGAATCGTGGTTCGATATAGATGCGAATTAGAGTGTTGAAACTGACGTAACCAACCCGTATCTAGTGGCAAGCAGTGGATACTTGACGCTTTACTGTTTCAATGCGACAATCTTCAACTGCCGATAGAATTCTTTTTTTTTTTAAGTGGACTGGGTTATGGAGACCAATTGCGGGCTTTGGACTAAGAATCCCGATGAAGCCATTCAGAAAAAACTTGATCCACATCGAATCCATGCGGATCCGAGATTGTCAATGCCTGTCTTTTTCCAGAGAAGAACCGCCGGGTTTCTTACATACCTTAGACAAGAGTCCGATTGAACAATGGATGTGTCTTGTCAGTGAGATTTATGCCACGTTGGTTTAATGACTCGTGTGCATTGCATTGCAGCAACTATCTGCATGACATAACATGAATATGGCATTAGTGTTGAACATTATGATACAACAAGTAGCTTCCATAGGTACCTCGTTACTGACGTTTAAGAACATGAGGTTATGATTGTATCTCGACCAAAGTAAACAACTCTAGGGTATCAATCGGTGATACAATAATGGGGCTTATTGTTCTGCCCCGCCAACTGTCATCTGTCATCAACATATTGACAAACTCCCCAGGTCCTTAGTCCTTCAAAACAATCACATAATACATCCGATCCATCCCTCAATGGCTCACACTCCATCTCAATTAACCGTCAATCTGGGTCTCCAGCTCCCATACTCCCCCAGTGGAACCCCCCGCCCACCATCAGTTACAGGCATAGTTGTCTTTTCAGGCGGTAGCGCCGCCAACAATCTCGTCGATGTCTTCGAGAGCGTTCGAGAAGCGAATCAGTGCACCCTCAGTTACGTGATCCCCATCTCTGATAACGGAGGTAGCAGTAGTGAGATCATTCGCGTCTTTGGTGGACCAGGTTAGTATTGCTACCACGTGGCAGGGTCCTCCCTCCCTAGTCCTAGTCCTAGTAGTAACAGCAAATAAGGTATCGGAGATGTTAGATCTCGTCTCGTTCGCCTGATCCCAGACGACAACGGAAACCCCGAGACCGTTGCTATCAAGCATTTCTTCAATCACCGCCTTCCCAAGAACTACGCCATTGCTAGATCGGAATGGTTTGAGATTCTAGAAGCTACTCATCCACTGTGGGACGACATCTCATCGCCCAAGCGGGAACTCATCCGATCTTACCTCAACAGCTTCAACCTCGAAGTTGTGAAGCGCATGAAACCGAGCAGTCGCTTTGACTATTCTGGCGCCAGTATTGGAAACCTTTTTCTTACCGGTGCTCGTCTATTTACCGGTAGCTTTGAAGCTGCCATTTATCTCTTGAGTTCTATCTGCTCTGTGCCGGATAGAATAGCTGTCCTTCCGGCTCTCAACACTAACTTTGCGAGCCACATTGCTGCCAGCCTTGAGGATGGTACCATAATTACTGGTCAAAATGACATTTCTCATCCAAGTGCTCCCACGGCTGCCGTACCGGGGACATCAGCTGGCGTGCATAGTCCGTCTGTGTCGCGACAAGGACCATGGCATCACGATCATCACCACGTAGAGGATGCAAACTTACCCGGTACATTACCTGCGCTGCGACGACCAGCGATTGCATTCTCAAAGGAACAAGAGGAAGACCTACCGGCCCGAATCTCGCGACTATGGTACATTAATCCATACGGTGAAGAGATCAAGATGCCCGCCAACCCAAGAGTCTTGGACGCCCTCGGATCCGTGCACAGCGTAGTATACAGCATCGGATCTTTATTCACGTCGCTCATCCCCAGTCTTGTTCTGCGCGGTGTAGGAGACGCCATCACGAGTCCGCACGTGCGCAACAAGATTCTCATTCTCAACGGCACCACCGACCGAGAGACAGGTCCTTCTACGGCGCCGTTTACAGGATTGGACTTTGTCGGGGCAATTGCAAATGCTCTCGCCGACTCACGCGGTCTACCGAAGCCTTCAGTGGAAGATTATAACCAGTACGTGTCGCATGTGATTTACATCGAAGGTCCGACGTCGCCCAAGGTGGACAAGCAGCAATTTGGACAGCTGGGCATCGACGCGACACGGTTGTACGGACCCAAGGATGAGAAGGGACGTGGTGGAAGGTATGATGCCAAGGCTTTAACACAAGCTCTTGAGACTATCATCGGGAGAAAGGATGCTCGGTCGGATAGAAGTCGACGTAATACTCTTGTGGGCTGACCTTACCTGGATGGTGATTTAGGATGGGAGACATAGAAAAGAATATGTATTAGATGTTATAATATCGATGTGGTATGCATTCAAACTCCAGGTCTGACCTAATATGCTATCCATTGCCATCAGTAACCAAGGTACCTCGAGGTATCATCATCTCCCAAAATGCGCCGTCCGTCCATCCGTATCGCTCATAACCAGCTTCCCATTTCCATTTCCATTTGCCAAAGTGTTGGGTTCTCATCAATCGGCATACGCGGGATTAAACAGCAAATACGCCATGACGACAGGCCAAGCCGTAGATAATAACAGGGCTCCGATTACAGAACCTCCCGTCGTCCGAACGCGGTCGTAAGGGCCTTTCCAGCGGTCGACGAGGGCGCATGTAGCAAAGATCATGGCGCAAGCGTAGAGAGAGGCACCCCAGAAGACGGCGAGGTGAAGGTCTGAGTTTTTGTCTTCGGGGCTGAGGACGACGCCCGAAAGGTCTGGAACGAATGTGGAGGAAAGATTGCCGCCCATTTTGTAGTAGGTATGTAGATTTGGTGGGGGTTATGTGGTGTTGTTTTTGACAGTGTAACCAGAGTAAAATTAAAGAGAGGTTCGTTCTGGTATTACAAAGAAATATAAATTGGGGAAAAGGTTCACTCGCCAGCGAGGAGATGTATAAAAGAATGAGAATGAGAAAGAGAGAGAGAGACTGAGCTGAGTGAGTGCCTTCTAAAAAGAGCGAATCATTCCAACAAAAGAGCACAAGATGGGGATGTCTTGATGCATGGGATGAAGCAGGGGTTAGTAAAGTGACCAATTAGACTTGTCAACAAGACACTCTTTGAGGTCGGGGCCAAGACGACCCGGTCGCGGATGCGTCTCGTTGGTTGAAACAAGTGCAACTATAGATACAAGGGACCAATTGAGGTATTCTTTAAGCGCGCGGCATGTATCCAACAGTCACAGCACATACGACTATCTATAGTGAGCTGACAGATGTGATATTGAGCTGATTGCATGGCATATGTTTTTTTCTATCTCTTTTACTCTTTATTCTCTTCATCTTTAATGACAACTCTATTCTCTTCATCCCCTGGCACCATCTCAGATCTGTTTCATACCTCGGTCGATGGCCCGATGTAACTATGGTAAAACCCTCAGACCCAAACATCCAAACAACAGGGTGATGCAGATTTCTCGATTGAACCCCTGTAGAGTCTTACCATTTTATGTATAGCATTGATTACTATTTCTTGGCTTGACCATTTCTTCCCATCCGAAACTTGCCACCTTCTCCTTATGGTTCTTCCCTCTCTGTCGGGTTCATCTCAAGCCGGCCCATATTTTTCAGTTCAAGTTACAGGATAACACCTGAGCTTTCTGGGGAATTGGAGACAAAAAGCAGTCATGGAGGCATGAAGAACAAAAACAGTACGTCAGTTTATGAGACTTGGGCGGTCATTTCTGTTACCCACTCTCATCTCTGGGGTTCCAGTACTACGCTATTGAGTCATAACATCACTGATAAGGCTGATTTAACATTTCTCGCATCAGCCACTTTATAGTCCCAGGTTTTGTGCAACTCACGTGCTACTAACTTTTTAATCAACACGCACTTATATCACAATTATCTGGAACCTTTTGTCTGAAAGTGCCCATCACAAGTCCCACTGTCACGTCACAAATCTGAAGATGTTAGATTTCTATTCTCACGAGGAAAAGAAAAGTTGGCCTTCAAGCTTCAGGGTAGAGCAATGTAAACCGGCCTGCAAATATCATCTGTAATGCTTTTATTAATGGTCAAAGTTTCTAATATCCCAAGGATATCCTCGAGGCTGTTTATTGCGGGAATCACTAGTTTAAACCATCCGTGCCATCAAAGAGTGTATCGTCAAAAAATCCATCATTAAAGACTCCATTATCAAAGACTCCGTCAGGTATGTTCTGGGCGTTTCCAACTTCAAAAGAGGGGGCGTACATGGGTTGGCCTTGCTGAAAAAGCGCACGCTGGCGTTGCTGGATAGGCAGCGGTCGACTTTGCTGAAGATGCATCTGTTGGCTCTGCTGAAAATGCGTCGGTTGGCTGTGCTGAAAAGTCGTGGGCTGGCTGTGCTGAAAAGACGTGAGTTGACTTTGGCGATAATACATGGGCTGACTTTGTTGGATAGGCATGGGTTGACTTTGGTGATAATACATGGGTTGGCTTTGTTGGATAGGCATGGGTTGACTCTGTTGAAAAGACGTAGGCTGACTTTGCGGTTGTGTGTTGGGCAAGAACCCATTCTGCCACGTCCTCGCCCTTTTACTCGCATCCCTAGCCGCCTCCAACCTCTCTGCCCCCTCCCGCTTCCTCTTGTCCCTTCTCGCCTGCCCTTCCGCAACGAACCGCTGGCCCTGGATCCTTGCGACGTTTTGATGATCTTCTCTTAGTTGGCCAAAGGTCTTCGGCTTCGCCTTCCGAATTCTGATGCCGTTGACGGTATCCTGAAGCTCGAACTGTGGCTCTATCTCGTCTTTGAGCTTTTTGTGATTTCTATCCTTTTCTGGCTTTTGGATGCGGGCGTACACGGCCTTGACTATTTCAATTTGTAGTTTGAAGGCGTCTCGTACTTCCTGATTGGGTGCCCAATTCTCAACACCAAAGTCCATCTCGGGCGACTTGCCGTCGGCTAGATCCCTTACCACACTTTCTTGAACAGAACGGAAGGATTCCAACATCTTGTCGGTGGTTCCCTCTGATAAGATAGGTGATTGTGGTTCGGGTGAACCAGAGGCGGACTCATCTGTGGTGGGCTCTCGAGAGGGAGGGGAGGGAGATGGTGGTGAGGGAGATGGTGGTGGTGACCCGAAGAGAGACTCATCTGTAGAGGGTTCTCGATCTGGTGTGGAAGACATGTTGTTTGGATTTGATGTTGATGTTAAGGAGGACTACACAAATGTCTGTTTCGTACTTATATGATTCCAAGACCTAGATAATGCTTCGTTCTACATTTTGTAGTTGAAAAGGAAAAACATTTCTGCAGAGACAACAGATGAGCCCCGGGAACCAAAAGCTCGGGGGAAGCACTTTCCCTCCCCATCCTGCTGCGGTGCATATTTTGAAGCTTATCGACGAGTACTTGGAAGGTTCTACGCGTACAGGCCAAATGATATTGAACCCTGTGCTCCATCCTAACAAAGAAATAGGTCAATAATCACACTTGTCCAGGGAGAGGAGGCGAAATTAGCCAGTCACTCAGCACCCCAGTAGAGTTCTGTGTGATTGATTTTTACACTCAGGTGAGTGATAGATAACCCAAGCGTGATTCGGTGGCTGACATATGGAAATATTAAATCAGCCTTATCAATGAGGATATGGTCCAATGGTGCAGCTCATCAATCACATTATTCCTATCCTGATTAAAAAGTATCAAAAACTCAGCCTTAAACTCAAACTTTCCCAACATTTATTCTTCCCCCCCACATTCTCAAAATCGCACCCTGGAACCTTGATAAAATATTCAATGTGACCTCAATTTCAAACCCTCCACTGAAACTATACACTAATGTCGCTGATGTCGCGGAGTACTATCTCTAAATGCATTGTTCATCTGCATGTACCGCAATTCCCTGGACCTTGATCTGCTAGAACTCCCTAGCAGTTCACTTATACGAATGGGTTTCGGACAATAGACCACATAGGGCCTGCTTCCACTACTACTGAAGCCCCAAGGACTTCCAGTAGAACGGGATGGTGGGAGAGCTGGTGTAGAGTAATCACTTCGGGATGAGGGGGTTGTGGGTATGTGATTGAGACAGTAGTCTTGATATCCGTCAGCCTTGGGCTGGCCGCACTCGGGCTTTAAGCATGCATCCTTCCGACAGAAACCATGTTTAATCTTGGCTGGATTCAAACAATCGTTATTGAGGCAGCGGTGATCAGAACAGAAAGGGGATATCGAACCATGGGTTCGGGCTTCTCGATCACATCCTGTTAGTTCGCAAATGTGTCGAGGGCACCTCCTAAAGTTGAAGCCCTTGGAGTCGACGAAAGAACTCCTACATTCGATGACAGAACACCTGTCTAAGATGAAAGTTAGCTTCTGAAGTGGATAAGAGAGGAATACGTACGTCTGTGACAGAACCGGGTGCCAGGGGCACGATCAAGGTCTCTGGGTCGATTGCAGCTTGGAATAGAGCACTCATGCTCGGCACAAAACGACGATCCAGTCTGGACGATACCATGGCATCGTGCCATCTTGCATTGACAATGGTAGGCGCAAAACGTCTTCGGATCGTTGGTGGAATCCAAGTCCACATGCCTAGTACATCCCGACGACGCACACGACTGATGGTGACGGCATTTTCCTTTGCTCCGACCCGAGGCCAACGTCTTCTGAGTGCAGTGAGGATGCTGACAAGAATGTTTGTCGCAGTAGTGTTTCGAACTTCGATCCGAAGAGCAGTCCGAAGCCTCGCATTTGTTCTCCTTGGCGTGATCTTCACAGTACTTGGTGTTTGAGTCGCGGCGATGTTTGTAGCAGCCATCTGCTTTGCAACGATCTGAACTACGTTAGTACTAAGCTTGGAAATATCAGAGTACATGGCACTTACGCTCTGAGCAAAGCCACAACGTAGTGTTTCCCTTTGAGAAACGGAAGGATTTGTCTTCGTCTGATATTCTTTTGCCGCATCCGGGGCTGCCACAAATTGCGTCTGGATATGTCAGTCTTTTGCTTCAATAAGATAACTTATAACTCACGATATTCACAGAACCTCTCCCCGTCTTCTGAAGGCGTGCGGCATTTGTAAGAAGCATGGCAGCTGTCTAGTGACTTGTTAGGAACTCTTATTGGTTATCCAACGCTATACCTACGTTTCGAGCAGTAAAAGGAACTCTTGTCACTGCTTTGATAGTACGCTACCTCTTTATCGCAATGCCTCCTTCGACACTTGCGAACCGATCGATAACTACTCCCACTGCTGGAATGAAAAGGCATATTGAAGGTGAGAGTACAGCGTGTGGTTGATAGGAGATACTGTGGTATCAGGATCGAATGAAAATGCCAGAAGAAATTCAGGAGCTGATAGATCGCTTTACAGGGTTTGCGTTTTTGAAGTAGATGAAGTAAAGGATGATAGAATATGAGCATCCAATGTTCGATGAAACAACTTGGACTGAAAGGTAGTTCGACAGCAGGATGCTCGAGGTTTATATATTGCCAGCAGAGGTTCTGGTACAGAATGACAGTCGCTCGAACGGATTGAGTCGTAGCCGCAGTTCGCTTGCAACTTTATATAGTTTGTCTTGTGTTGCCCGGTTTAAGCTTTCGTTACACCCTGGGTGTTGTCTTCACGCGTTTTAGCAAAACGTGGGCTCGTTACACCTCGGAAGCTGATGCGGCTTGCCATGCGATGGAGACTGGATGCCTATTGAGTGACGTGCTTTGCTGATGGCTGCCGTTCCGAAGTGTATAGTTAGAACGGGTGCTCATAACTTGACTTCCTAGACAAGCATAAAGGTCAGTAAAGATGTTGTCAATAATCACAATAGGGTTGAAAAAAATCAAACACTTGACGGCATGTATTCCACTTGGAAATACAATGGAGAATACTTTCAAACATATTAAGGGCCTGTTTCTCCATCTTCTCCTTCCATTCATCGTGGGACTACACCTTTCTCAGCAAGCCATTTACGGTATGCCGAAAGGGACCACAATCGCCGCATGACCATAACTCTCAAACTATGACAACATATCAGTCCAGTGTTCCTCTCGAGTTGTCTCGGGCAATCAGGCTACCTCTCAAATAGTTGCTGCCTTGCGAAAAGCGAACCGGTGTTTCAAGGAAACAATGACGTTGAAGTCTGAATATTTGATGAGCCTCGATTGTGGCTGCACTTCCCGCAGTTGTACGTTGTACGTTGTAACCGATTCCGTTTGTTGAACACTATTTTCAACCCAAATACTTGGCACAACTCAAAGATTTGTCATCGTGAGATTGTGAGGCTCTTATCCCTTGAAATCTCACGGTAAACCGGGCGATGCTGTGGACTGTTTGCGGTGCGCAGGAACCGTGGAAGAAGATAGCGGTGATTGGTGTCTATCGGAGGAACGGAGAAATCGTCAAATGACCAACAAACGACTGCAGGCCTGTGATTGTGTAAGTGAGGTTCTAGTTCAAAGAACTGACTCAACTCCTTTTGTGTTGCAGCTTCGCCAAGGGGCAGCCAAGTAGCGAGCCGACCGAAGATTTCTCGCCCATGGTAAATGAGTTCAGGTTTTCTGTTTAGTCCTACTTCTCGTTACTGATCCAATCGTATATGTCGCTGTCTGGGCCATGACTGGTGATAGATCAGGCAGCTTCCTCAAGGTCAGCTAGAGGCCACCAGAGGGAATTAGGGATAGATACAGCCAAATTGCTGGTGGAACTGTTGAATCGGACTCGCAACGCGAGTTGGACGCTTTTGAAAGATGTAAATTTCATAATTGCAGTAATAAAAATCAAGTTATTTCTCGTAGAAATCAAGTCGAGGAAATAGGATCGTGATATAAACAAAACAAGTGTATTTGGTAAAGGAAATGATGCAAGTTCTAATTGATTCACCCGCCTAAAACACGTAGGCTAGCTCACTACGGTTCTTTCCTTCCATTCCCCAGGCTGCGAGTTCCACCTTCCATCCAAATTGTCAACTGCTCCGTCCTTCTTTCCCGACCGCATTTTCAATCCCAAGCTCAATAAAATTGACAGCCAACCCGAAATCATATTCTCCCAGATTCTGGATCGTTCCAAGATTCTGATGCAAAGTTGCGCGAGTTCAACTCTGGTATCGACTTTGCCTCAGGTCGGGATCTTCGCTGTCAAAGGTAACCAAACACCCCACGCCCAATCTCTGCAGGAAGGGTAGCATGGGACGGTGTCATACAGTACAATTACATGACTTTTCGCCTGTAATTACTCTTATTAACAAATGGGTGTGACCATGTCAAAGGCAGACTTACTTGCCGTGTTGCCGGCAGAAATTACAATGTGCTAACATTGACGCAGCTGGAGTCGGTAAGGCATCTGGTCTGACAGTCGAAACAGTCTCACCGATCGTGTTAAAGCATCTCATAGTTATTGCAGACAAGATGTTTCATCACCGCACCAGTGTCGATGCTGCGTCAAAGGACAAAGATGAGGATCGAAGGCTCCCCTATATGGGAGGACCGGACACGCAAACTATCAGCAGACAGACTGGTGAGTCATGGTTCGCCCGCATCCAACAGAGGTACAAGAGAAGGCTGCTGGAATAACAGGTAACAGAAGTGCTGATCTGCTGCAGACAATCCACAACTTGGTTCACCAAGATGCCCTCGCCTGTCAGCCCTGCTTCCAAGGCTTATCAGTCATACGCAAACTCAGCATCAAACACGATAAAGATGGTGCTCACCTTGACAAGTAAGACAGTGAACCACTGATTCTTGCAAAATTCGGGTCCTCCGCGATCTGTCTCTGTCTCTCGAAGACCATCGATATTTTAGAACGAGGACCCGAGTGCATTTAAATATGACCTTGATCATTACACAATGTACTCCCTTCTACCTTCGCAACATTTACCAACTTGGGATCACTATCATCTGCTTGTCGAGGGCTTGAGCTTGCCTGACGTGATATACGATGAAAACTAAGGAATTTCTAGCCAGTCAGTATCCTTGGTAAGCGACTGTGCACCCAGCTGATCTCAATGATAGGTATATCTCGAATATCATCTTTTTGATTGCTACTCAAAACTAGTTATCGGTCCGATTGGAATCACTCAGGCGGCAAGCGGCATATTTGCCTCTTATTTCTGGGCGAAAAGCTTAGAAACGAACATACAACGTAGCACCAAGACGTTAATGTACCCTTTCGGTAGGACTTGCTCTTTTTCCTACTCTTCCATCCATATGGATAATGCACTGACGTTTATTTCATCGGCAGTTATTTTGTACCATCAAAGGACAACTTACATCATGGACTTCACACTGAGTGTCGGCAGATCTATCACGACACCAATTAATCTAAGGGCATTTTTGAAAAGGGATTGAAGAGAGCATCTGGGTACATGTCAGTTGACAACTAACCTGAAATTGCTTTGATATCACTGCTGTGTGATTGGGATTCTGTGTTGATACGGGTGATGCTCATCATTGGGGCCACTTCGTCTTTTGATTGAACGTTACCAACGTACATGCACAGGCTTGTGATCATGTTTCTTGACCGGTAAATTGTGATTTGCCTAATTTCAACTCGATTCCCTCAAGCATCTATCCTGACAAACTTTACGTGAAAACTTGGCTAATTTGCTAAACATCTTTACAAACTCAAGACACAGACAAGAATCGATATCAAGGCAATATCTACACAGGTGCGTCATCTCCGAAATTTGATCATGATTCTTCAAGACGCATGTCTCAGGAGTGTGAAACACAAACCATGTGACCGCCCACTGACGTTTTGTCTCAAAAAAAGACTCAATGCTCGTTCCGTACTATCTACCCCCTGCCTACCGTGGCGGTGTTAGACGCCTTGCTGAGAATGTTCTTTTTATGGGATTGCCAAGATTCAAGGCAGAAGAGCAAAAGTGCAAGCGTTGCAAGAAGAAGCTACCATCTTCGAATCGGCTAGTTGTTGCATTTGAAGACAGAAACAGCGGCTTGTGCATGACTGTCCGGCCTATAACACCAAAGCCAGCAAAGGACAAGAGAAAGATTGACGATTAGTGTGGATTTGCGGCATGATCTACAGAAATCAAAGGTTTGTTGCATCTGTCTCTATTTGGCTATACTTGCGAGCCAACTTCTAACGTCGAATTAGTAATGACACGTTGTCATTCGTGTACATGGCATTAGTGCTGTTGGACCGGGGTTCCATTTACGAGAAGCCGGTACTTGGTCCTGTATGTAAAGGATGCAGAGAATGCTGAAGTATCATCGGTCTCCCCGAAACTCGTGATACTCTCGTATGCTGCCACATATATCATATCATGCCTACGAACCTCAGTTTCCTGTGCCCTATGAGTGAAGACGGAGCTAGATGTGCTTTCCAACAACAGCCAGGTCAAGTTCTGTCTCCAGTTATTTGTGCTACTTCAGATTCATCATTACATCCTTTTGAGTAATAGTGATGCAGCAGGTATCATTTCTAGCTTTCGTTTGACGTGTACTAATGTCTGACTCATCCTAGGTTTCCGAACGAAATACCGACACTTGAAACCGACCTTCGCCTCCTTTCCCCTTTTACATTCGTATCTCTCTCGACAACTATACCCAAAGCCATATCTGCCCACCGATGCCACTCTCCTTGATTGTAGAATCAGCAACATTACACCTCGAGAGTATTTCAAACATCGGGTCTCAAGTTGGCCCAAACTTTACTGTACTCGATACGCTTCCGAAGATAACGAGATTTTGTTGAAAGGTAAACCCTAGTCATCATTGATATCTCGTTAATAGTTTGTGAACTTCGTGAACCTCTGTATTGTCCCAAACTCACAGTGTTGGGCGGGAGCTTGTCTCTCAATGTCAATAACAGACCCACCGCTTCCCTTGACTGCATGATGATGTCCGCAATCTTTCCTTGTTTACGGAGTGAAGATTAAAATGCCTCTTCGGGACGCTGTTCGGGGGTTATGCCGGGAGACAGAGGCCATGCATCCGGCGCCCCATCCCTATCGCTCGGTAGCCAGTCACACTTAGATATTGGCAACTCAGGGGGGCGTCAATAGGCCTTTTATATAGGCATGAATAGTTTCCAGTCATTCTTTCATGTGCGGATAAAAGGGGGGAGGGCGGAGAGTGCGTCAAGCGCCGGCGGTAGTAGCAAGTATTTTAAGGTCATACCATACAAATTACATACATCATCTTATTTCATACGAGGAACAAGCTAACAGGGATGTTATCATATGTATGAACGAAAAATTTATTTTCACGCTTTGTCAAAATAATTATGCTGGCCATTGACGTGACTGGCACAAAGTTATTCTACCGTTTACATATCCGTAGACAACCTTTCAGCTTCAAGAAACATATCCCATCAATCCATTTTCCACTACAGTTCAGCGCTGAGAGGCAGATTGCGAGAGCTGCTACCAACCCAGATCTTCTTGGCGTGATCGGTGATCACCCAGTTCTGGGCATTGACGTCCCAGTTGCTCAGATCACGACGAGTAAGCTGAGCGGTGAATGTGGCACTCTCACCAGGAGCGATGTTCTCGAGACGCTCGAAACCACGGAGGACACGGATGGGTTCGTTCTCACCACCAAGGCTGACGTACAGCTGGGGAACCTCGTCAGAAGTGGCATCGCCAGTGTTGGTGATGGTCGCGGTGACAGTGTAAAGGACATCCCAAAGTTGAGGGTTGCCGCCAGGAGCACCACCAGAAGCGAGACGGGGCTGAGATGAGCCGTTGAGAGCGTTGGGAGGGAGGAACTCGTCGGCGGTGTCACCAAAGTTACCCTCAATGTCGTTGGAAGCCTCTTGGGCGGAGGAAGAGGTGTTGAGGAAGGGGTAGATGAACTTGTAAATGTATCGGACGCCAGCAGGGAACTTGTAATCGTCCAAGTTCTTGCTAAAGTTGCCGTAGCTGGGGGCAGGAATGGTGTTTCCGACAGGGGCGCTGTAAGAGGCGTTGCTGACAGACTCGACCTTGAGGTCAGAGTACTTAAAGGTGGTCCAGGACAGACCGAAGCCAAACTCGTAGAGAGGGGCAGCAGAGTCGTTGGTAGCTCGCTTTCCGTTGGTGCTAGGGGATTGTTTGTCAAAGTGACGGTAGTCGATGAAGTTACCCTCAGTGAAGTCCTCTTGGGGAGCACCCTCGCCGTTGTTGGCCTTGTAGAGAACCTCAGTGCCGTAGCTCTTGGCAGTGCGGCCCCAGGTAAAGACGGAACGTCCAGGGCTAGTCTTGCCGTAGAGGATGTCAGCGATGGCGTTACCAGTCTCTTGTCCAGGAACACCGGCCCAAACAATAGCGGTGATGTTGGGGTTGTTGTGCCATTCGGTCAGCAGAACGGGGCCGACGGTGTGGAGGACGACAATGGTGTTAGGGCAGATGGCGGAGACGTTCTTGATGAGCTCATCACCTTGGTTCCACAGAGTGAGGTTCTTGCGGTCACCGTAGTTGCCATCAACTTCGATGTAACCCTCGCCAGCATTGGCATTGGCAAAGACGATAGCGGTGACGTTGGGCTGGCTGATGAGAGCCTGTGTCTGGGGCCACTGGTTGTTGTTGAGGATGCTCTCGTATCGACTGCCGTCCTGAATAGCCTGGAGCGAAATACCTTGATCGGGGGTGACGAGGTAGGGGAATTGAGAGGTTCCAGAACCCCATGACATGGCAAGAGTGCCGTTGTTGCATCCACGATCGCCGCAACCGTTGGGACCGGCAGGATTGGGGCCAGCGTCCTCACCAATGACAGCAAGGAATTTGGGCTTCTTGAGAGGAAGCGAGCCAGAGTTCTTGAGGATGACGGTTCCCTTTGCGGCAGACTCACGAATATGGCGCTTGTGGTCGTGCTGAACATCAACAGCAAAGTTGACCTTTTCTCGGTTCTCTTGGGCGTAGGTCTGGGCAAAGCCGTACTCGTCACGAGTCCAAGAGGAAAATTTGATGCCGGGTTCCTCCTCAACAGATCGACCAACCTTGAAGAAAGCGGCCATAATTCGAGTAGCCATGTCGTCGATTCTCCAAGCGGGAACGGTACCGTTGACAACAGCGAGGGTCAGGTTTCCACCCCAGAAGCTGAAGCCGGTGTTGAACTCTGTGTCACCGGGCATGGTCATATCAAGACCGGCAACGGCAGAGGCGGCACCAGTGTGCTGAGCTTGCCAATCACTCATGACGAAACCCTGGAAACCCATCTCGTCCTTGAGGATTCCGTTGAGGAGCTTGGAGTTTTGGCAAGCGTACGAGTTGTTGACCTGGTTGTAAGAGCACATAATAGAGCCAACACCAGCGCGGACGGCGTCGGCAAAGGGCCAGTTGTAGAGTTCGTGCATAGTCTTGTCGTCAATGTTGGAAGACAGAGACTCGGAAATGTTGAACTCGCGAGACTTGACGTCGCCTCGTTGACGGAAGTGTTCTAAGGAGTGTTAGTTTGTTCTTGTAGATGTTTGAAGTAACTTTAGCATACCTTGCTCGTTGGCGACGTAATGCTTAGCACAAGCAATGACACCAGAGTCTTGGATTCCCTTGACAGTCTCGGCCATAGCATGACCAGCGGCATAGGGGTCGACGGTGAAGCCTTCCCAGTTTCGCCCACCGGCAGCGTGACGGCCAAGAGGGCCCGTAGCAGGGCCAAGAGCAATGTCGATGCCCTTCTCCTTAAATTCGGTACCCAGCAATCGTCCTCTCTCATACCAGAGAGCCTTACTCCAAGAAGCGCCCGCGGTGACACCAGTGGGGAAAGCGCTGTTGTAGTCGGAGAAGCGGATTCCGAGAGGACCATCCTGAAGACAGAGACCTCGCATACCAAGACGAGGAATAGATCCCACGTTTCCTACACAGCGTTCGCCTTGCCATCTGACGACAGAGTTAGCTGGGGATCAGAGTGTGTCTTGTCGCTCATTACTTACCCAACACCAGTGGTCAAGTTGACCTTTTCCAAAAGAGTCAGCTGGGACACAAAGTCCTTTGCCTTGGCGTAGGCTTCCTCCCAACCAGGAGCTTCAGGGTCCATCCATGGTGAAGGATAGTGAGGAGGAGAATAAGCGAGTGTGTCTCGCGCAACGAGCTTTTGAGTGTCAGTATGAAGATCAAGAACCATTATTCCAGCAACCATCGCAGCTGGCGACGCAAGGAATGAGAGGCGCATCTCTGCAAGCAGATCAAGCGCCTCGGGGGGTGATCTCAAGATCGGAACGGGATGCGAGAAGAATGTCAAGGCTACAAAGCCAGTCAAAAGCGTAGAGAAGAACAAGAAAAGGGAAGAAGTAGAGGATGATGGCGATATAAGCGAGGACGGCAAGTTCAATGATCAGAAGCAGAGACATGATTGAGACTGGTTTCTTTGTGAAGATGCCGCGTTTGCAATGCAAATATCGTGAGAAAAGAAAAATGGCTGTGGCCTGGCGAAAGTTGAGATGAAATGAACGGAGTAGCTTACATTGACTCCTGCCAAAGTATCAGGGACTTGGGCAGCAGCTGCAGTATCACTGCCAGCAGCCAAATAAACGGCTGCGGCAAGCCAATTGGCCTTCATCTTGTCGGTTTCTTGCTGTAGATATAACTAAAGCGACTGTAAGAATATTTGTGAGTAATTTGGGTCTAACAGAATAATGAATGCTTCTCTATTTAAGGAGAGCAAGCGAGGGAGGGAAATAGTGACTGACAGGAGTTTACAGGGCTAGTCCAATATAATGGAGGCTAGTTATAGACCCTGGAGGTTGTAATGTTAAAGACGACGACACAAGATGTAGGTCAACATGAGAAAAAGAAGAAGAGGAATAGACGAATTTATATAAAACAGACAAAGCTTGTCCCATACAGAGTCAAAATGTAAGTAATAAACGCACGACAGATGCTGTGGTCATTTTACAAAGTTCAGCGCGCATCCATGCCATGAATGCATGCTACCTTGAGTTTAAACCATGCAGAGACCACTCCACTGTAAACTCTTTGCAAATCCCTTCCTTTCAGAGTTTAATCACGCGAGACCGGTTCTATCCTCCTAGCTACCCGTGCAAAAAAAAGAGAAAGAATACCAAAAAATGGGGAGTTTATGGACATCGTCATCAAAGTTGTCTCTCAGTCTTTACCCCACAAATCAGCAAAAACACGCCGCTGGAGGGTTGATCATGGTTGGGATTGGACAATTGCTTATTGAACAGGGTCTTGGGTCTATGGGTTTATGCTAGGTCGTGGGGTAAAAGGGCCGATGTTGAAAGAGGAGAAATCCTTCTTTCTATCGGACTGATCAGAAGACTTGAGCCTTGCCTTGCATCGAAAAGACGCGGTAGTATTCTTGCAGGGCCATCATTGACGTCACATCGTCTTGTCTTTTTTTCATCTCCCTTCTGGTTGATGCTCTTTTGTTTACCCGTCTCACAATTAAGAACAGGGATTTATACATCAACAGGTTGAGTTTATGGTCGGACACTTTGTGAATCATGGTAACTCAAGTCTGACAAGGTTACACTACAGTTTTCCAGCTCATCACTTCGAGGTCAGAGTCGGGTCGGTCAAACGAGAACCATGGATCGGCATAGCTAAATTTCCCAAAAAGGTCATACAATCTTTTATGCTTTTACCCTTTTGCTTCACTTTGTCTCTCCGTTATTTAGGTCAAAGTTTAAGTCTGATTCCACAGCATATGCCTCGGTAGTACAAAATTACGTCTCCTCTTTTATCTTGACCGGTTCGATTCGACTGTCTATAAGCTGTTATGCCCCTCCCCATTCCCCACGATGAGGGTCGGGTCTTACTATTCTTCCCCGCAAAATGGGACCAAGAGATCCCTGTTAGTCTCTTAGTCCAAGAGCGATCGTTTGTGTCCGACGAACGCCCGTGGAATTGCGGCCCGTTGATCCTGTGATGCGTTTCTTGGATCATCTAGTCCATATTGGTGATATTACTTCTGTTCTACCGTAGTTGATCCATGAGATGTTGTTCGGCTACGACATAAATACGGATTGCTCGGTTGTGCCTTGGTTTACATGTAACGGTCTAGAAGTGGCGCAGTTGAAAGTTGGGGATCATGGACATGACATGCGAGGCAATTGGCCTTGGATAGACACGAATCTTGGGTTGTATGCATACTGCACACGTTTAAAAACGACAAACATTATTAGTTAGATGACGCAGTAGCTCAATTCCTATACAGGAAGGTGTGTAAGCTCTCATCGTGCAAACTTTTCCTTCGAGGAACCTCACGATATCCCAGCCATTTGATCAATGACCCCATTATACTACATTACATTCCTCGGACCGGTAAACCGACAAACGGCCCCGAGATCATTAAGGACCTTTGTCTCCTAGGCCTCTCTCCAGTTTTTGTCTCCATATACATTAATTAGTAAAGGCCGGGAACGATTCGAGACCGAACAATCTTGCGATACTCCTCCCAGTCCTTGCCGTACTTGCGGTGGCACTTTTCGTCATCGCGGCGCTCGCGGTGAACAAGAAGAATGCCAAAGTAAAGGATGTAAAAGTAGGTGATCAACATGCCCCATCCCTTGGCCTCACCCTGAACGACCTCACGACCGTCGCGCATCACAAACGCACCCTCGACGTTGGCTCCGGCGCTCATGATCTGGTAGCCAGCGAGACCCGTGGGAAGGCAGTAAGGCCACGACTGAATCCAATCGCCAAGGTAATTGATGTGTCGGGACATACCCCACCAGCCAGTTGTAAGCAGCTTGCTACCCGTCTTGGTCTGGATGTACTTGAGGTGTGAAACCTTGGGGTCGTTGGGGTTGGTGCGGAAGCGGTTCTTCTCGTTGTTGGCCGAGCGAAAGATGTAAAAGCCAAGACCGATAAGGCCGAGCATCGCGGCGAGACCCAGAGGACCGAGCGAGACGGGGTGAACGGAGAGGTAACGGGTCTGAAGCGAGTATACATAAGGCACCCAGACAATGTCGCCGAAAGCAAGCATCATGCCGAAGCCGTCGGTGGTAATGTCCATTGTTGTCAAAATAGCGGGCTCGTTCCACCAAGAGTCAAAGACATACAAAGCTTGGACAGCGGTGATGAGGATAGAGCTATCGGTCACAAAACCGTAGTTGCGGTACTGTTGAGCGCACCAGGAGCAGTTCATAATGATCCAGCCCATCATGCCAGGTCGGAGCTCAAGGAATTCCTTAATGTCGACCTCACCGATGAGAGGAATCTCAATACGGGGGTTCAGTTCGCGACCAATGAACCAATCGTACAAGATGTTACCCGAGTGGCCTCCGGCAGCGAGCTCGCGGTTCTCCTTGTTGCCATGCTTAACACTGAAGCTTCGGACGTAGACGAATGTCGCAACGAGATACGAGTAGATAATGTTGGCGGAAAGGATCTGAATAAAGTTCTCCGACATAAAGGTCCAAACAGGGAACTCGGCGCCCTGAGCAAAGGTTCCGGCGGCAAGGACAGCGAGAGTGAAAGTGCTAGAGTACAAGGCTAACAGGGGTTAGTTATATAGATTTGAGCTTTGAAGAAGTTGACGAACTGTTGAATCGGTAGTTGAGTCTTCCACCGGAGCGCAACTCGGTACCCTCAACCTCGATCGCGGGCAAGACGCGGTAGAGGATCAAAGACAAAACATTGTATCCGATGACGGCGAGTGTTCCGTTCCAGCTAACAAGACCAGCGACTCCATTGTGAGGCCAGCCAACCTCTTGCTTCAGCGCATCGAGCGAAAGAGTCTTGGGGTGTAGAAGAGAAGGCGCAGGACAACCAGAGATATCGTTGCAGACAAAGTTGAAGACGTATACGAGAACGGGGAGGAAGAATGAGATGGCAAAAGCTCCAGGACTATAATTGTGTTAGTAACACACTTGACTTAAAAGAGATAGAGTAGAATTGACTTACGGGCCAAAGAATTCGTAGCCGTGCTGCTCTTGCGCAGGAGGCTGTTTAGGCTTGACGGCCATTGTTGAGGTTGTTATTGGGAATTGAGGAACAACCGTAGAAAATTAACTTAAAAACAGTTAAACGGTTGAAAACCAAGACTGTTGGGAAGACAATGTCAAGTCTTTAAGTTTTAATAACGTAAAGAAACAAAACAAGCCATCAGGGAGAGAGTCGTTGACGAAATTACACGACTTTTAGTTTGATCTAATCTAAGCGTCCCCTATACGCCCTGCGTATTGGCGTATAGCGTAGAGAGCTAGGGACCAGGTACCGGAATTTTCGTTTTTTTCCCTCCTCTGTGAAACCCTTGTCGTATTCGGCATTGTCTCTTCGTCATCGGAGTTGCAGCAAATCAGAGCTTGTGTGGGACTTAGTTTCAGTGTAACCAACGGGAACTCTATAGCCGACTCTCCGACGATGAATGATGTTGTCATCGGACAAATAAAGACCCGTTGGTTTTGACAAAGAGTTCTAATATTGGACCAGGAACCAATCATAAGCTCGGAAGAAAGCCCCTTGAGGTATCCGTAAAGTGACATGGAGGACAGTTTGAGGTTTTGGATACAGGGTCACAACGCGTAATCAGGGAGGAAGCACTTCTTTTATTATCATCTTGACCTTCATCTTTTGTATTGTTCGTTTTATTCTGACTCGCCTGTCTCTTTTGGCGACATTCATTCATAGACAAGTCTTGTCACAACCCTTTTTACTCTCAACCCCTTCGTCTAATAGCCGACAGTAGATCTGTCTGTCTGTTTGGAAGGAACGACATCCATTCCAATTCCGACTCATTCCCTTCAGTTTCATTCTCTTAAACAACTTGTCTCCCTACGATAGCACGACAGGATCGATTCACGATGCGGTTCCAAACATTACCATTCGTTTTATCTTTTGCCGCTGCCGTCAGCGCAGACATGGCAGAGGTACCCTCGACGACAGTACCAGTCCCAGCATGTACCGCAACATCTCATACCGGCATGGGAGGTTTCTACGATCTACGACCGGATATGGCCGTCGTTCCCGATAAGAACACCAACAAGTGGGCTGTGACAAAGGACTACACCTCAAAGGGATACGATTACGGCAAGAACTTTACACTGAACCTCTGCGGCGCCGTCGTCGAGCCCGTCACCAATGTTTATGGTGTTGAACCTCCTTTGTGGCAGAACGTCAGCGCATATTATCAGGTGGGAGGCGAGGTCTTCTCGATAGGGTTGGTTTGAACAATATTCTCCCCCAGGTGTCTTTCTTGCGCCAATTGGAGAATGCGCCGGCTAACAGGAAATAAAAACAGTTTCGAGTCAATGGACTTGCAGAGTCGAGGTCGTAAGCTGGTCCTTCAGTACACGGGAGGATCACCCTGCGGCGCCGACGCCAACAAGACCGAACCCGTCTACAAGCGATCCGCCCAGCGCGACTCTCCCCTCGAAGACGAGAACGACGATGCGACCGCTTACACGCCCGTGCCCGAGCCCGAGGAGCCAGTGGAGGAAGAGCCCAAGCCTAAAGACACCCGAAGACGCAAGTCGACCACCATCTCTTTTCACTGCGACAGAGACCCTGGGCAGACATCGGCCAGTTTCTCCTTTGTTGGCACGGACCCTGACGAGTGCGCCTACTTCTTTGAAGTTCGATCTTCTCACGCTTGCGCCCATGCTGAGCCGCACAAGCCCGGTAGCGTCGGGCCTGGCAGCATCTTTGGTCTCATCGTTGTCATTGCCGTACTCGTCTACTTCCTTGGCGGCATCTTCTATAACCGCACCGTCACCCATGCGCGTGGTTGGCGCCAGCTTCCCAACTACAGTCTCTGGGCAGGCATCTGGAGTTTCATCTGCGTGCGTCAATCCTTTTCTGGTTCCTCTTCTAAACCCGAGCGATACTCCCCCTGAGTTGTTTTTTAATATCATTTTTACCTCTTATCCTCCCCCTTTCTTTTTTTGAACTGTCTGTAAAACTGGGAAATACAACGGCGAGAAAAAAAAACATGGGGCTGACGGATGGGATTTTGCCTTTTTTCTTTATAGGAACTTTGTTCTTGCTGCTTCACGGCCTGCCTGCGACGTATGGCTGTTCGACGTGGCTATCAACAAGTGCACTCAAGTCCTAGCCGGAGAGAGCAGGACCGAGATGCCGAGAACCGGCTGATCGACCAACTAGATGAGGAGTGGGAAGATTAGGTTATAGACGGATAGAAAGTGGTGGTGCTTTACTGTTTAATGGGAGGTCTGGGTTTGCGTATCGTATATAGAATGAACATGGAAGGGGTTTACGGCTTGCACGACAATGGTCATACATTGAACTGAGTTTTGAGAGATGGTCTTGTCTCGTAGAATACATGTCAAAATTGATGCCATTGATGCCATGGTCTTTGTTCCCTCAACAGCCCTTGTCAGTTTAACCGGCCGCTTGTGTGTTGAGTTGTAAGCTTGTAAGCTGGACTTGTAATTCCGCTACCCTGTACCATCAACTTTGACACACAATTCTCGACCGAGTCATCCCACTGGTACTTCCGAGAGATCCTAAGATAATAAAACCAAGTACCTTGAGATAGCCTTTCAAAAAGACTCCACTTGTAGCAAGGGAAAATAACATCTTGCAAACGAGACCTGAGACTTGCAGGAGGCCATAGAACCATGTGTGCATATTCGCATCGTGGTTCCTCAGACTGCCACTTCCTGTCATATCTCACTCAGCCACATGAGAATTAAAAAATCAAGATAGACTGATAAATGTCAAAGTCCAGTGTGAGCGGCACGGCCCATTCCATTGAGAGTTTCTTTAGCCTCCTTTTTTCTTCCACTTCTCCAATCATTCAACTAGATTCTTCCAGAAAAAGCAAAAGCGAGTACAAAACATGATCCAGAAATGACAATACCCACATGCTCTAGAACTGACGGCAGCCACAAAAACGACGCAGGCGATGCGATTGGGGGGAGGTTTGCAGGTATCTCGTGGGTTTGCGCACTCACAAACACGCGGCTGCTGACGAACTGCAGTAGCATGGAAACGAGGAGAAGAATTACTCGCAATCAGGGATCAACAACGTGCCACATGTCAGATTGACAGAACCATAAGGAGGCTGGTTTTCTTCTTCTTGGGATAGCCGCTGCACGAGGGAAACACGACAACGTCAACGGTGGATGCAGTCTTGGTAGAAAAGAGAAAGGTTATCTTCTCAAAATTGCCCCCACATAACGAAAGGTCACTCATGTCCGGCTGAGTATCATAGGTACACTTATGTTTGATCAGCGTCCAAGAGATCAACGGACGGGGAAACTGTCCTGGTCAGATCAACACTGCAGGGCACTCAAAGTAGAATTAAATGTTATTGCTCCGACGCATACGACTTCGATGCCCAGATGTGACCGATCCTCGGAGAACAGATACAAAGCAAGATCCCAGATCCAATCGACCATCTAACCATGGACCCGGTGCGATCCAGATATGCAAGCAAAGCAAACTGAGATGGGAAGGGTGCACTTCATTTCTCATTTGGATGACCTGCGC
Source organism: Fusarium venenatum (assembly GCF_020744135.1). Lineage (NCBI taxonomy): Eukaryota > Fungi > Ascomycota > Sordariomycetes > Hypocreales > Nectriaceae > Fusarium > Fusarium venenatum. The sequence continues at coordinate 777,965 of NW_027072131.1, forward strand.
ACAAAGCAAAAGACCCTTGCAAGTCCTTGTTGTCTCAACAGGCGGAGGGCCTCCTTCTTTTTTTCGTCCCCCCAAAAAGCGTTTAGTCGTTTATTCCCGTGCAACAGCTGTCCTTGTTTCGGCCCCTGGGATGATTTCTCGCGGTATGGTACTCGGGAATCTGTCTGAGATTGCTTGTTTGCCTGCAATTCCAATCCAAGTCTTCGGTATACGGAAATAAGACTCTGATAACTGAGATGCAGCAGGTGGTACATTTGATGCATAGAGGACGTAATATGTGTAATTGCAGCACTGCTGGGCCAAGTGATTTGTGTCTTGCGCATTCGATCTGTATGTCAATGCCAAGTTGACAAGTCATGTGTTCCATCTCGGTATCTCGGGGATTGTCCCGTTTCGTGGAGCTGAAGGGCCTCAAAAACAGGCCCTCTGCAAAAAAGAAAAGAGCAAGGGAAAAGATGATGACAGAAACTCCTTACATCTTGGCGACGTTAGCCACTTGTAAAAGTCTTCTCGAAAATCAGATAAGGCTTGGCCCTTCGTCTTATTAACATGGTACTTGATACTTATTCCTTTCCTTTTTGTGTATGAGCTGTGCCCAATCTGTGAACAGCGGCGCTCCGACAAAAGACTTCCAAGGCTGGTGCAAGCCTGGCTTGTTGAGCCGCCGGAGGGGAACGGGCCCTGTTTTTCCGTGAAGCCATCGTGTAAGGTGATGCATCATAGGGTATCATCTAGGGAACGGTGATAGCCAATTCATGTCGACAAACATGGAAATACAGTTCTTGGGTTCTCGGGAGCTTGTGTGTATTCGTCTTTCTTACATCGTCGTAATGAGCGTGGTGCTTCGAGTTCCTGAAAAAGGAAACCCAGATCTTCAACAAACAGTATCTGTAACCAGTAGTTGCCGTCCACTCCAATCTCATCGCCGTTGAGCCTTTCCGGATCTGTCGCTGCTTGCTGTCTTCGCTCCCGTGCTTCAGACCAATGCTGAGAGAGGCCGCATCATTGTATTTCCTGAAGAGTCCAAGTGCCTAGTTAGTCAATGAACTGAAATACTGTAAAGAAAGGTAACCGGCAGGTAGGATATCGCTGATTAGCCAGTGTGTGTCCTGTCTCAGTGTGTGGCTGAGAGCACAAAAGCTAAGGAAGTGAAACAGATACCAACACTCCCTCCGCCCCCCTTCAGCCTCACCCTTCCTGTACACCTGTACAGTCCCTGAAGTACCTTGTCCAAGCTCCCTCCATCCTGGTAGACGACCGTTGAAGCAAGTAGCCGCGTCTGACATGGATGGGATAGACCACCCACAACTGCCCAAAACGACATCCTGGACGGTAATGGGGAGGCAGCTTGGATACCCACGAAGCGGGCTTAATATGCAAATGCCGTGAAACCTTTCAAATCCGGTCACTTGGTATGCAGTCTTCTCTCAGGATAGGAAAGCGGCCTTGGACGATCCGGCGCTATGTTTCTTTTGATTTTTGGAGGAAGTGAAACATTGTAAACACCCCAAGTTTCTGCTGAGAGAGGAGAGATGAGGCAATATTCGGAGGAGGCGATTCAACGGGACGGAAACGGGTTTGTAATGTGATTTTGATGGTATTTGCCTGAGTTTGCTTGCTTGAGGGTCCTTTTTACGGGAAACAGGGATCTCCAGTCGGCGTTTCTGTAAAGTAAAGATTAGCGACAGTATAACGCTACAAGGAGAAAGGTGTCATAGAAGACACTTTGAAAGCTTGTACCTGATTCCAACGGTCTGGACAGTTGAGTTACATGATATGCTTGAGGTCGGCCTTGTAGCAGTGACCGTGAGGCTTTGTATCTCGACAGTGAAATCGATTGGGTTGAGATTTGAGGAGTGTAGTGGGGGTTGTTATGCAGCTAGACGAAGAACGAAATAGGGAGTACAAGGCAAATTCGCCACCCTTTCGTAAAGTGTGTACATGGCTGCTTGATGTCGTCTGATACCTGTTGCTTGGTGTTTTGATTAGTGATTTGTACTGATGTTTGGGAGGACTTGCTTTTAGTTTGCGCTTTTCTTTGTGCGCTCACTTTTCTTAGCAGAGTGAACTGACCAAGATTTGTATCTTTTCTCGTCCAGGGGTATTCTTTTGCTGTCTGAGCTTGGTAATGTATTCCGACAAGGTGCTTTTGGTGTTTTGGTGTCTTGCGGAAATCAAAGTCGAGGCCATCCTTAGGTAATCAGAGATGGTCTCCTGACCGTGCCTTCCCGACCGTAAGATGGCCTCAACACCAAGTCTTTCCTCGACCTTCCTACCTAAAAATCCAGTGGTTTCATTCTAATAGAATGATTAACTGCAAGTAATAGTAGGTTGCCAGTTCTCTCTCAAATAAAATCTTCAACCATAAATCATTCTTCAACTCAAGATAACGACGTGACAGTAAATCTTCAAGTCTCAACTAATTTCAGTCGATCGTAAATTATCAAGACTGAATAAATTCAAATAGATCGTAAAGCATTATCAACTTCATAGCGCCTGTCCAAACTCGCCTTCCTCCATTTCATTCTTCTTCTCTTCTTCGTATGATTAATATTCACCATCGTACTAACCTTCCTCACTATAGAGGCCTACCCCAGTATTACATCCCATCAAAGGTCCGTCCATTATTTCCACGTTCAACAACAGTGAATCGTTCAGATCCAACAAATTCAAACCGATTGTGAATTATCGTCAAACTCACAATGTCTACATAAACTCGTCTTTCCTCTATTCCAATCTTCTTCCTTTCTTCTTCCTCTCATCAACATCAACCACAATGATGATCCTCCTCGCTGTAGAGGCCCACCCCATATCATTAAATCCCACCAAACGTACGTCTACTACTTTTACGTCACCCCTCAAACATCAGAGGGGTGTATGGCACCCCTCTGCCTATCGTTTCTCATACCCCCCACCCTGTCCCTGTGCCTGTCTTAGCCCCGATCTTCAGCTGCAGCTAGCAGCCCATCCCTGGCTGCAACAGTATGCATGGCACCGGCACCTACAATATACACATGCAAATACACAAGTTTATATCCATGATTATACCCTTGCCCATGTCTACATGTCCCGGTGCTTTTGTGAAAGTCATACTGCTTGAGTTACCCGTCATTACTGCAAGTTCGCAGACCCTCGTTATTGCCATTTTGAGCACTGGAATAGCCTGTTCTAGACACTTAAAAAATAGGGGCTTGTGTAATCCGTACTGAGATGCAGTTCTTCATATCAAAGCTGCATTGTGCGTTGGACCAAGTGTTCCAGGGTCTGCTCTAATCTTCTATATCAGCTGGCACCAGCCCCCTCTTTGAAAACGCTCCAAGTCATTCCTCAGTATTCAAGTCTCTACTAGCACTGCCCACTTCTATTAGATCCCTGTCACTTATGCACTCTCTCTGCATATTGTTCTTAGTCTTCTGACCTTATCATTGGTTCTTTTTGTCAAGTTGACAATTGCCTAGGGCCTCTTGCAGCAAGGAGTTATTGGTCTGTATCCACAACAGTTTATCGGTTGGACCAGATTAAACGAGCTTTGACGATATGGTTTCTATTCAACAGTGTTGGTGTTCTTCAATAATGCAGCTGCCGGATATAAGTCAACACAGCTACTCTCCTGGGCCTGGATATATTTCGCCCACCAGTTCAACCTTTTTCTTCCCTGACTCTTCTCCCACACAAGACTTCCATTCAGCCTTTTCATCTTTGTCTCCATCACAGCAGCGTTCAGATTTCCCATCTTCGCCACAACAGCTTTCAAGCTTTGCTTCATATACAACAAGCTTTAATCCATCACCAGTCCCCTATACATCATCAGCAGCTTCATCTCGCAGCTCTCCAGGTATACTATTACTCTCTTCTTAACCTGCATTTGCCTCTCCTTAGCACTACTTGCTCAGAGCTGACTTGGACAAGTCACTACAATCAAACAAGAGCCCTCAGAGTTCAACATGGCTCCTTACAACTTTGTCTCTCCTGCCGATTCTCTGACCCCCTTTGTCGGCGACTATCAGGCCGCTCACACTGGCTACGCTGTTTCCCAGTACAACCCTGTGTACTTTGCCGGCATGGATCCTATGCATGCTTCTGGTGGTTTTGCTGGCTACCCTGTCGCCCACCCCTACGCCCACGCCAATGTAAGTGTCTATTTTTCAACTATGTTCTACTTCTCTTTGTCAAATTTACTACATTTTGCGACGTTGAGATTTAGTACAGTTACTAAATGTTATATAGGTGGAGTCCCCTGAGCCTGTAGAGATTTCTGTTGAGGGTGGCATTGTTGCCATGATGTCTCAGATGTCCACTGGGCGTCGTGCGATTGCTGAGCGAATCACTCAAGAGAACCCTGACATCGACTCAAAGGATTTCCACGATTGCATCCTCATCCCTTCGAAGACCGACCGAGAGGAGCGAAGAGAGTACATTTTGCTTCTTCGTGAGTATGATGTTTCCTACGACAACATTGTCATCCTTGGTGATTTGGAAATCACTGCATCGACGGTGCGAGGCATTCATAGGAATGCAACTCGTCCCGCTGCCGAGCGTCCACGTGACACAAGCGACCAATGGACTCTTGAGCATGTAAGTTATTCTTCATGAAACTCATTCTATTACACTTTACTGATTATTTCATTTACCAGATTGCCGCCATGCGTCTCAGCGTCAGCATTATTCAGCACAGAGAGGGTCTAGATCCTTTGACTGTGGATGGAATGAATGCCGTACCCTGGGCCAAGGTGGCCAAGATGATGGAGAACTCGCTTCCAGCGGGCTCTTTCAAGTTTTCTCCCATGGCTGTCTCCCGCTACTACAAGGCATTGATGAACGAGGAACAATAGGTGTTTGGATTTACTGGTATTTTTTGTAATGACATTTGAAATGGAAACGGATGAGGGATAAAGGCAAGCTATAGCTAGATAGCCAAAGGAATCAATCACTTGCACAAACTGTTTTCCACTTTGAATGTGACATGACTATGTCTAGCTAAAAAGATTCCTGAGTGCGCAAGATAGAGCATTTCGCTATGTGACGTAAACGTATTCAAAGATGTTCTCCTGTTGTAACGCAGACTTACTACTGCTAGGACTACATATTTGGCTAGACACCTGTCCCTGATCGTACCCTTCTTCTACATTCTCTTTCATCTTGTCTTCTTAGATATATTGTCTTTATTTCCTTAGTTCATTTTTTTCATATGTTTATTGTCTTTAGTTAATACCGGAAACTCCGTAGGCAAGACAAATGTAGAGCTATTATTCTTGATAGTCTACAGTTAATGTGATTTCCTGTTATATAATAAGGAAGAATGGAATCTACTTAAAGACACTAGGCACTCCAATGTTTCCAAGTATATTGCGCAGCGTGTCAGGATCCTTTTTCAAGGCCTCCCATTCCAACTCATTCTTGACCAAGGCCGTACCAGCAAGCAGTGTACCGTTGAAAGCCACCGTACCCAAGATATCGCCATCCTGACTTTGTAGCTTGACTCCCTCGGCTAGACGAGGACATATCACAAGTGTTGACTTGGTCATTGCCATGTTGTAACTGATCAGCGTAGGTCCCTCGGTGGGCGCTTCACCTTCGTGGGTGGTGTCTTTGGTATAAGAGGCAACGGCTTTGCAAGCTTTGCGGTAGAGTCGGAGGTAGATAGCGTGGAGTTCGGTGCCAGACATGTTGAGATTGATGTCTTCGGCAAAAGTAGTAAAAGGTGCAACTTTGACCTTGAGCTGGTCGGCTAGAACAGTCCAGGGGGTGTCGATCTCGAAGCCATCCTTCATCCTTGCAATTGGGAGTAGCTGGATGTGTCGATGAGGTTGGCTGGCGCCAGAGTGATCACCGCAGTTGAAGAATGCGTAAAGACCATCTCCGCCGCCCAATGCTCCGTCCCGGTGTCCTTGCTCGGCTTCAGTTCTTCTAGCAGCTTCGTATGCCTCGATGCAAGCCAGTGTAGCTTCTAGATCAGACTCTTCAAGAACGTGAGTCTGGGGCTTGAAGTCTTTGGTGGCAAGGATGAAGTGCTCGGGTACAATAGCGAACTTGTTCAAGACACAGTAGTGAGAGGGGCCAAGATCTGAGACTTTGAGGGCAGGTAGGGGGCTCTCGAAAGGATCAAATGGCTTTTGAGGCTTGGAGATGTCTTTCGGCGGAGGCTTGGGTTTGTTGGCCAGGGATGGGGAGAAGCGTAGTTGAAACTGGGAGGTGTTAGTGACGTTTCTGTGTGTATATGTATGATGGATAAGGTTAGAGATGTTCTCACTGGGATAGAGTCGACATTGAGAACGGCAACTTGGGTGGGGAAGTAGTGCAAATCTCCCTCTGATCTGGCCTTTGTAAAAGTAGTCTTGACGAGTTCAGGAAGGTTTGAAGGGGCTTTTATGCGAGGCATTGTCAATGAGATGAATGTATTACTTGTTGGTAAAATAATGGGAATTTCATCTGAACAAGAATACGTTGGAGTATCAAAACTTGGAAGTGCCTGGTCAGACGTCGTCAAGCTGTAGTGGATCAGATCTTCGGAGCTGCTCTCTGGTTGGTTGTAGATCCTTGTCTTGTGTGTGGCCCCCAAGTTTAGCCAAGCTCTCCCCCCTTCCCTCCCTCTCCTTCTGTGGCTTTCTCCTCCTGCGTTCTCCCACAACATCCTTTGTCTGAAAAAAAAAAAATACTTTTCCAAACACACCCAAACTTGCCACAAAAAATCACAAACGAAACAGAAACTCATTTGATTTTATTTCCTCGTCAAGACTTTTCTTGAAATCGAAAAATGCCGCCGCAAACGCGGAGTGACACCGGTTCCCTGATGGTACGGTTCACTTGGGGAAATACTTCATCCTGCGTCGCTGACTTTTTTATTTCAGATGAAACATCCTCCAGTATTATCTCTATCAAATCCTGAGTATCACTATAGACTTCTTTCTATATATACCGAAGTCGGCGGTGAAATGCCTACCAGCCTTGACCCTCCGGGCCACGCCCCAAATCATTTCAACACCAGCGATCCTAGCGATCCCTGAAGCACAAAACTCTCTATATATTTTCAGATGGGCCTCCTGGCTATAAATAGTAAGTCAGAAGTCGTACGTTCAAGTTGTCTTGTCTTACCCCCTCATCAGCCCGCTCAAGCCACCACCTCGGGGCCGTCCACGCCCGCCAGAGGAGATGACCTCAACAAAGGTCAAATTTCAGCGGCCCTCCCATCCTCTTGCCTTTGCCATATCGGCATGTCAGAGGCGTCTGGTTAACGCAAAATCGGCTGCCGAACCGCCTTCCAAAGGCTGGCATTCGCCACCCTCCCGGGAAACCACCCCACGCGCTTCCACAGCTGCTGAACCATTACAGCATATCTGAGAAGCGAGGCAACTTGGTCTCGAGTTTGTAATTCCAATACCTTGTGCTTCGGCCATCGTTTTGGACAAACTCAAGATCAAGTCGTCTCACTTTTCAGGTGTGCTGTAATGGTTTGGTGGTTGGACTATCACAGGTAAAAGCCGGGAGACAATCATTGGTGTTTCTAGAAACTCCCAGTCGTTGACTTATCACGCTATATTTGAGAAGCGAGGCAAATTGGTCTCGGGTCTGTTGCCCCATCACCTTTCGAGGTGGTGGGCTCAGGCTCAAGTTCAATTTGTCTTGCTTTTCAGTTGTAGAGTGATGGTCGATCGATGCGGAGTGGAAAGGCCCAAGACGAGGCTGAAGGACTATCCTTACCGTTCCTAGAAACGGCCAGCCGTTGGGACATCATCGCATATTTGAGAAGCGAGGCAGATTGGTACCGGGCTTGCTATCCCATTACCCTTCGGGGTGGTGGGCTCAAAATCAAAATCAAGCTGTCTCGCTTCTCAAATATGCGGTGATGTCTCAACGGTTGTGGAAGTGTGTATGGGTGGTTCTATCAATGGATGGCTGGTCACTCAACTGGCCGCAGCCGATTCAAAAATCTCGTCAGCGAACTTGGCGGCCAGCTGAATGCTGGGGAGGTTGCCGGGACTTATTCCCCAACCACGCCAACCGGCAACCTCCCCGACGATTAGCTACATGCGCCATCTTCCGGAACCGTTCCAACTGTAATAGAAACACGGTACTCCGGTACATCGCTAAAGCCATCATCAATTACCACGTTGCTAGTGGTAGTAAACCCCTCGAGAACCTATTTTCCAGGATGATTGCTGAGTGCGGCGCTGATATTAACCTCGATGTTAATACCTTCCCAACCCCTTACAACAGACCCTACATCCACTCTATCAAATGGATGGCCAATCACGCCATTGGCTAAAGCCGCTTCAAACATATCATCACACCCTCAAATGAAATCACCGCCATACTCCCAACGAACTATGTCATCTTGAACAACAGGTCAGTCGATATCAAAGTAAGTTCTGCTTATACAAACCCTATTGCTCCTATCAAGTTTGGCCTGCTGGAACTAAAATTTAACTAACATCGCTTCGCCTCGAGTAGGTTGATTTGAATCAGCAATGTAACTGGCACTGATGGACGATACGAATATGGAACACGATCTTGGTCATACCACTGGTGGCAAGTCTGTTCCCAAAGCTACCAGAAGCATGGGATCAATATGGAAATAGTTTGGGAGAATACGGAGGAATAGTACATTGTCATAGGAAACAATTCAAGATACAGTTTCTCAAACCCAAGATTCTATCATTGTTGCAAAGCCTCAACTTGAACCACTTACTGCCCACATAACTATCAACTGATAATTACGCGCCAAGTAAATAGCTAATACCGAAAAGACAATGAATACCTTATATGAGTAATTTGGTTGAGTGGTATACAGCTCCTATCAATGAAGAGGCTAACACGTATATCATCACAGAAACTGGCGCCCTCCACAAATACAACAAGACACTCATACACTTTCGTTCTCCGCCCAATCACCCTTATTCTATAACATCAGAGTTCTGGTTTAGCTAACTGAAGTGATCTATGCTCAACAACCTCTAAATTCATCACGAATTGTATCACATACCGCGAGAATCGAAGACCAGAGCGATACATGCACAGCCAAGTGGAAAAGAGGGGAAGAAGCAGTATTTGCCGTCTGGTGGTCGCTACCAAGCTGTCAACCAGCAAAGATTTGCCAGTGTTCACGACATTCGCTTCCTCGGGACAACACAACCTTTAAGGGCTGTTATCGAGAAGTACCGAGTGTACAAGAATCAAGAATCATATCAAGGATTTCTCGGTGCTTAGAAACATCTCGGCAGAAAGACATATAGGTAGGCCCCGGAGCATCACAAAATGGCTAGTAGAAGCATAAGAGACGAAACTAGTAGGTCATTTTATGTTACTTAGACTATAATTCTTAGTCTACTTATCTTATAGTCTAAAGATTAAAGGTTGAGACAAAATCCAGTTGGGCACAAATCATCAAATGAGGTCTAGATACCGTTACATAGAGCCTGCGCACCATCTATCAAGTCCTCCTTGCCAGATAACCCAGCGAGAGTCCGTGAGATGAAACCATATGTGAATACCGCCGAAAGCCATCCCATCACCCCCTAAGAGTCCATACCAGAAGAATTCCGATCATAATTCTACTGTTCTTCGCCCTCTGGGTCTTCCCTGTTATCCGCCGGCCGCAGCATCACAGGCTGAGTATTTCCATCTTTATCATAAGCAGCTCGACCGATCTCCTTGAATCCCAGCTTCTCGTAAAGCGGTATACCTGACTCGCTTGACACAAGCACTGCTGGAGCACCTTCTTCTTCAGAACGATCGATACCCCATTGTGCGAGACGTCTTCCAATACCGGTCCGTTGACACTTTGGGGATACCCCTAACCACGAAAGACCCCAACGCTCGGCAGGGTAGAGTTTCTCTGCCTCTTTTGCGCTAGCGATTAGGTAGCTCATAGCATCTGTCGCAACAAGGCTGGGATCGGGACCGCCGGTAATAGAACCGTAGAAATTCTCCATTGTCATCTTAAGTCTCATGAGTTCTGTTTCAAATTCCATCAGCACTTTTCTTAGCCATTCCTCACGGTCCACTCACTCTTGTCCCAGGTATCTCCTTGCCAGCTTTGAGCGAGATAGCTCGTCCCATAACGAGCCCAAACGGCAAAAGCAACAAACTCGCCATCACTTTCCCTCTTGGCCGCTAGTATGACCGACCCCTTCTTCCCATACTCTTCGCGGAAGTTTGTTGACCAAGCTTCTCGGAAGCATTCAGGCTGCTCCAAGCGCTTTGGGAGGATAAGGGCGTAGAGGGGGTCGTCTGCAAAGGCTTCGCAAGCCAGGTCGACGAGTCTATAGGCCTCCTCGAGGGAACGAATTCGAATAATCTTCAGGGGCGTCTTTGACAAGTTCATTTTGTGTTGTTGATGCGGAAGATGCTAGAGTTGAATATTTCCACGCATCGGCAGATACAGATACCGAATTTTTGGTCAACTTTGTTCACGAGATCTTGGAGTCTTTCAAAAACGTGACTGCTGTGCAAATCCGACTGAGGTTTACCACGTCTGTTAATTTCCAAAATCTAATACGAAGAAAGGACGGCATGCATATATAGGCATGGGAGATGGGATAGGCTTTTAAATAATCGTCGTTTTATGAAGGTAGTCGTCATGTTTCTGCCGGGATGTCACGCTTATCCAAAAATGGGTCTTCCGTGGCCTCTTTGACTGGCTGTATCGTATTGACACGCAGCAGGGGTTAGCCTCAGGGTCCGGGTACAGTAGAAAAATTGGTCTCTGTGAGCAAGCGACAAAACAGTAGGTCATCTTATAACTACTTAGACCAGATTCCTTAGGGTGCTTAGGGACTTGGGGCCATGAGACTTGGGCAGTAGGTAGTGATTTCTTATTTCTATACCAACTGTCAGGTTGTGAGGCCACTAATAAAACAAACCACTATTTAAGATAGTTGATTGAAGCCCAAAGTATCATTGATTCTAGGGGCAAAAGTTGGATTGACTTGGGAGACTTGGTTGGCCAACAAGAACACGATTCCGCGGTAATCACCGAGCAGTCGAGAGACAACGGAGGCAACGTGGCCGCTATCCAAGTTGTTTAAATCAAGAGAAAAGATTGCTCCCCATCTCTCCGACAGATGAAGGGCCAGTCTTAGAATAGCTTCGGCTTCGTTGCCGTTGCCCAATTCGTCGATGCTCATGATAACACGGCACATTCCCAGCTTTTCGGCAACTGTGTCTTTGTCAGCGTAACAGGAAAAGGCGATAGAGATAGATTTGGATAGTTACCAGTTTTTACTAGATAATTCGTCGTGACTTCAGGTCTACCAGTTCCACCTGCGACTTCAGCCTCAGGTTCGCCTGTCAGAAGTATAGTTAACCCCCGCAAAGCAAAGGTCTCTAAACCAACAAGATGTTGGAAGTATTGTTCGTGGCGATCATTGTGGAAGGTAATATAGTCGAAGAATAAATAGCCTCAGAATTGTAGTCTAAGTGGCATAAGTTGGGCCTGCTAATTTCGTCTCTTATGCTTCTGGCGACCAACTTTTATGGTACCTGAGTCTACCTAACTCAAGTGTGGATTAATGACATAGACTCGCCAGAGAGTGCTTGGAGCATCAGAAAAGTCGATTGCTTGAGGACTGAGATATTTATTTAACGACTACTAACTAACTAGTGAATCAGTTTATGCCACTTATCAAGCTTCTTGGGCGAGTTAATTTCGTAGCTCCTTGTATCAGTCACACAACCAATGAGCGTGGGGAACAACACCACGGTGTTACTTGCATCTTCTCGACGATAAGAACTTCCGAACACGCACGTGGATTGCAATCGACTCTAACATTCGATGCTTACAATTCCTATCTTTCCAGCTGGTCGCTCACAACGTCACATCTCCACCTCTTTCGTCAGCGCAGATGCCAGGGCCCAGTTGCACAGGGTGCCACGGATGGGGAACACCAACGGCGATGCAATAGACTGCATGGAACGTGTGCAAGCTTGGTTAGTTTGTTGGCTGTTGATAACGGTTTCTCTATGGAAACTTGCATACTAATGACGAGCGCGGGGTTTAGATGGCAACGGCTCATGTTTAAAAGCAGACGAGACGGATACGCAAATGGTTCCAACCTTCTTTGTCAACGGTTTCACCAAACTCAACATGAAGACTGCTGCGCTCCTTTGTACCGGTGGCCTTTTGGCTGCGGCTGTCATGGCCGAGTTTGATGGCAATTTGAACTATGCTAGTCCGTCTCGTCGTCATGATCGACTTGGCATGAACGTTCCTCTAATCAAGCGCCGTTCCTTGAAACGCGGCAACACACCCTACAACGTCTCCGAACTCAACTTCACTCACGGTGTCGCTTCCGGAGATCCCTGGCCTGAAAGTGTTATCCTATGGACTCGTATCGCCCCTTCTCTTAATTCCAGCTTTAGCACCAAAGCCGTCGACGGTACTGCTGGACTATACAACCACGAGATTGAAAAGTACATCAAGGCCGATCCCCATCCTATCTGCGTGGAATGGAACGTCTTTGACTCTAAGCCCTCTGGAGATCAAGTAAAGTCGGTAGCTAATGGTCGAGCCTACACTACATCTGATATCGATTATACTATCAAGGTGAGGACCAAAGTATGGCTCTATTGAGCAAGGCTAACTCCCCCAGGTTGAAGCTGATGGCTTAGAGCCTCTTACCACTTATTACTATCAGTTTTCCGTCTGCAACTCTGACAATAAAAGCCCTGTCGGTCGTACAAAGACTGCTCCTACTGCGGATGACAACGTTTCCGATTTAAGCTTTGCGGTTTTCTCTTGCAGTAACTATCGTGAGTATTACCCGTCGTCTCGCAAGTTTGAAATTCGCTGACCAGCGCAGCCAATGGTTACTTCAACGCTTATGGAAACGCTGCTAGAAAGGATGAGCACGACTATGTCATTCATTTGGGAGATTATATCTACGAGTATGGGGCAGATGGCGAAAGAGCCAGCAATCCTACCAACGAGATCTTTACACTTCACGACTACCGGACTCGCCATGGACAGGTATGCTCTTCGGGCAATCACGATGTCAAGTCAGACTCTCACATATACTGTAGTACCGCACCGACCCAGATCTCCAGCTTCTGTCCAAAGATTTTGCTTGGATCCCAACTTGGGACGACCACGGTATGTTGAGCACTCTGCTAAGGGGAAGCAAACTAACCAAGATGAAGAATTTGCAAACAACGGTTACAGGGATGGTTTCTCTGGCCTCAACAATACAGAGGACTCTTTTCTGAAAATTGGAAAGAAAATCAGCGTCGATACCCGGAAGGTGAACGCTGTACGAGCTTACTTTGAGTGGATGCCTATTCGGTATGCTACCCTCTGCTCGTTGTGCTCGAGTGTCACTAATGTTTGTTACAGCCAAACCGATTTGGACGATGGTCTCCGAGTATGGAGATCCTTCAAAATGGGCAAGCTCCTCGACCTTATCATTCTCGACACACGAAACTATGACCGGAGTATCACCTCACTCGACTGGAACGATAAATATATCGACATGATTAGAGATGATCCCAGTCGAACTCTCATGGGAAGTCGTCAAGAGAATTGGTTTTACAGATCTTTGAGCGAGTCCAAGGAGCGAGGTGCCGCGTGGCGAATCATTGGCAACCAAATCATCTTTTCGCGTATCACTGAGAATTATGGTTCTGGTGAAATTCTTTCTGGTGACAATTGGAGTGTGAGTCAAACTACAATGCAGGTCTTGTTCCCTGTCTTTAACTCTTGTAGGGCTATGTCGCAAACCGAAACCGAACCCTCGAGCATTTGTACAACAACGACATCAGCAACAACGTGTTCCTCGCTGGTGACAGTCACCAGAACTGGGTACGTCTGACAATACGCTGTTTGGCTTTGACTAACATACTGCAGGTCTCTGACCTTGTCTCGCTGGGAACAAAGGAATACGACAACAAGACCGGCGCTGGAAGCATTGGAGTTGAGTTTGCTGGAACTGCCGTCAGTTCTAGTGGTATCGACGGTCCAATCGAGCCCGCCGCTGGTAAAGCCGCTCGATCCCGAATTGTTAAGAACCCCGAGCTACAATGGCAGGAGGGTTACTACCGCGGTTACTTTATTCTGGATGTCAACTCTAAGCAGGTGTCATCTCGATTCTATGGTGAGTTTTCAACTTGAATATCTCGAACTAGCACTAATCTCTTCAGGTTCTCCTTCTGTCGCTTCTCGCAACTCGTGGGACATCCCCTTGGCCAACTTTACTGTCGTCTCTGGTGAGAACCATTTGAAGCGACCTGTTGCTGGCGGCCGTGCTGAGTCTGGTGCCCTTCGTTATGGAGAAATCACTCACACCAACTTTACCCTCAACACCGAAACTGGAGAGTGGAAGATGATTAGCTTTGAGAATATGTATGTTGAGCATAAATAATAAAGTAGTCTTAGTGAATTATTAAAGATTGGGAACCCGTTTTGGAAAGAGTCTTTAGAAATCGTGCTCTGAAAACACGCCTGATATTAATATGGCCAATTTAGTTGGGCCTAATGAACCAATTTCTGTTTTAAATGTGTGTATAACGAAGAAGGGGATGAGAAACATTTTGGGGTAGTGAGGATATAAACCAGATAGTCATGATGTTAACCAACGTTCCCAACCAATATTCAACCCTCGTACTCCTCGGGCTCACCCTCCTCGTACTCCTCAGCCTCGTCGTCAATGTCGGCGTCTTGGTATTGCTGGTACTCGGAAACCAAGTCGTGCAAGTTGGACTGGGCTTCGGTGAATTCCATCTCGTCCATACCCTCGCTTGTGTACCAATGCAAGAAAGCCTTGCGTCGGAACATGGCTGAGAACTGGTCGTCGACACGCTTGAAGATCTCCTGGACGGCGGTAGAGTTGCCGACGAAAGTGGCGGACATGTCGAGGCCGCGGGGAGGCACGGAACAGACGGAAGTTTGGACGTTGTTGGGGATCCAGTCGACAAAGTACTCGGAGTTCTTGGTCTGAACCTTGAGCATCTGGTCCTCGATCTCCTTTGTTGAGAGACGACCACGGCTGGGAATTTTGTTAGTAACTCTTTTTGAAATTTCGACAGTTTTAAAACTCACAAGATGGCGGAACAAGCGAGGTATCGTCCATTGCGGAAATCAGCAGCGGCCATGATGTTCTTGTTGTCGAAAATCTGCTGAGCGAGACCGGGCACAGTAACGTGCGAAAAGGTCTTCATGTTGCGACCAGTCAGAGGGGCAAATCCGACCATGAAGAAGTGAAGTCGGGGGAAAGGAATCATGTTAACAGCGAGCTTTCGCAGATCCGAGTTGAGCTGTCCAGGGAATCGGAAACATGTCGTCACACCGGCCATGACGGTGGAAATCAGGTAGTTGAGATCGGCGTACGAAGGGTCGGCGATCTTGAGGGTCCTCTCGTAGATATCGTACAGAGCCTCGTTGTCGATACAGAAAGTCTCGTCAGAGTTCTCGACGAGCTGGTTAAGAGACAAAGTGGCGTTGTAAGGTTCGACAACGGTATCGGAAACCTTGGGCGAGGGCATGACGGAAAAGGTGGCCATCATGCGATCAGGGAACTCCTCACGGATCTTGGACAGAAGAAGGGTACCCATACCGGAACCGGTACCACCACCCAGAGAGTGCGTCAGCTGGAAGCCCTGAAGGTGGTCACAGTTCTCGACCTCGCGACGGACAACGTCGATGGCCTCCTCAACGAGCTCGGCACCCTCGGTGTAATGACCCTTGGCCCAGTTGTTTCCGGCACTGGCCTCACCGGCGACGTAGTTGTCGGGGCGGAAAAGCTGGCCAAGAGGACCGGCGCGGATGGCATCCTGGGGGCCGGACTCAAGATCGACCAGAACAGCACGGGGGACGTACTTGTCGTTGCCACCCTGAGAGAGTTAGAATTCACATTGAAATTTGCATCGCGAGTTAGCGATCGCAATTAGGACTCACCTCAGCAAAGTAGACGTTGATACGCTCACGCTGCTGGTCATTGGTACCGTGGTATCTAAAGTGAGGTCAGAAAAAAGGTGAGGCATAAAGTCGGTGACGTTGTTGACTCACGCGCCGCTGCCATCAATGCCGTGCTCCTTGGAGACGGTAGACCTGGAAATATGGTTAGCTCAAGGTTTTCAAGGTTCAATTGAGCTTAAAAAGCTTATAAAAAATACTTACCAGAAGCTGGAACCGACTTGGTTGCCCTGCAAAAAATCATCAACTCAATACATATCCCTCAAAGCAATTTTTTTGGTGGTGGGTTCGCCCTTACACATTGGCCGACCTGAACGTGGACCTGGAGAGAAAAAGTCAGTTTGGATGATGACAAAGAGAGTCAAAGGTGAATAAATCTTACAATCTCACGCATCTTGACTGTTATATGATTAAAGGGATTTTGGTTGTGTGTGTCGTGTCGCGTGTGTGTGGTAACTCCAAACAGTCAGTTCAGTGAGATGAGGCAGAAGAAAAGACAAGTCTCCTTTAAAACACACGTAAAATGGTGCCTAAAAGTAAAATGAAGGAGAATTCCGGTGCCTGGGGAAGGAGAAAGGAGGGGGGGAAAGACAAAGGGGGGGGTTAGGAACGGGAAGGAAAGAAAAGAGGCGGTAGAGGTACTAGTGGCATGATTATGTACATATAATTGGATGGAAAGAGGTCACTTATTTGGTGTCGGATAATTGAATATTTGGTATTGCAATTTCGTTTTTTTTTCTCTTGTCTGCTTCAGTTGCTATGGGCTTCTGGGTCTTACAGTAGAGCAGGGGATGATGGTAGTGTAATGTACAGTAGGAAAAGAAGAGCTCGTGTTTAATTGTCTGCCAATCGATTATGTGGATATGTGTCCATGTTTTGATGGGGGTAGCTAACTAAGGTGAGCTAAGCTACCCAAGCTCTGGAGCTATGGCTACCAGTTGTTTGTCTTTAGGCTACGAAATAACTGAAACTGTGGTGTCCATTCAATTGTGACTGTCAGTAGATATGTAACGTAGTTACCTTGAATATCTCTTGTTTTCGTCGTTGCCTTGTTGCTATGGTCTTGTTGTTTGTTTTCTCCTCAAATTGTTTATCTCGCTTCTCCTTTTTGTGGCAAATTAGATCAATTGTGTGACTTGGACTTTTTGACCCATGCTCTGTCCCTCCCCCCTCTAGGTCACCTAGTCCCCCAATTGGTTGGGGCTCATGGGAAGTGGCTCCATCGACAGCGCTAAAGATAGGGAAACGAGAACCTTGTCAACAACTGTCTTGCCTGACTCTCAACTACAGACCGATTTAAAGACAAGCATCGCAAGTAAATAGGCACAATAATTATATATTCTGCTGATTATCTACTGGAAATCTGTGTTATGGCCAGAAATCAGACCGCAGGCAAATTGAGAGGTTAGCTAGTCTTCTCACCAAAAAGCAAACCCCAAAAGTTTCCCCTCATGGTTATCTCACCGCTTTATCAGAAATGTCTTGGGCAAGCGCCATGATCAACAAATGTTATCACACCGAATACGGATACATAAACTCATCCTTGACGATATCCTAGGCTGAACTCATTCTAGAGATAAGTCATTTTTTACCAGCTGTTGAGTTTGGCTCATGAACGACTGAGCTCTACAGTGATACCAACGCTAATCAACAGTATTAATATGTGAAACAAATATTGTAACATCAAAACACTTCTGATAACGGCTACAATACTGGAACAATGCCGACTGGTCGACCCTTTAAAGTCAAATGATTGTGACAGCTGAAACCTGCGTGCGGCTGTATTTTAGCTTGGTCCCAACCACCTCAACACCATCAATATCACATCACCAAATCTTTAGTCAGCACAACATTTTTTACTACAAAAGGCTTGGGACTTGGTTTTTTCATGACACAAGGTAACTGTGATCTCTTCGTGCGACAAAGTGACTATAGTATACTCGAATATATACTTCAATTTGGTCTGGCGATTTTTAGCCCCAACTACCCTAGACCGATGTGATGACACGAACCTCAACAAGGTACGGACAAGCTATCAACTGTTGAGTCCAAGACCGAAGCGACTATTGAGAGAGTCGAATCAAAAGTTACAATTGTATTCCAGAGGATGGCAATCTTTGATATAATTGTCGGTGTTCCAAAAGGCTGCTGCGATAAACCACTCTACCACCAGAACTTCCACGCATTTCAACCAGCGGAATGTCCAAGACTGACAAGCTGGATTTGATATGACACATAGAAGGGCGTCTACAGATCCTAACGAAGACCTGGGTTGCATCATCTTCAGCTAGACACTTAAAGAATATAGTATTTACATTATCTTGGCCTCACCGCGCCACCGGAGAGTGACCCCAGGGCCTGAACGACTTGTCATCATGTAATGTTTCCTTCTATTGGATTATAAGATTCATATCAACTTGATTAAACTTGTACACTCAATCACCATACTCTCTTCGTCTGCCAAACCATCTCAAATGAAGCCAACCATGCTTAGTTCTCTCCTTCACCCGCAAGGGCTGTCATATTCACGTCTCCAACCTTGATAAACTCCTTCTCCTTTGGCAATAAATCCAGGAACTCATCAGAAACATGCAGATGATCCTTGACAACCTGTCTCGGCGTCAGAGCCAACCACTGCGCAACAGAGATGTCTGAGAACTTGGGCGCCTGGAGAACCTCGAGGAAAATCAAATCCGTGTCGCCGGTGTTCTCAACATAGTGACTGTTGGCAGCTGGGATGTATCCCACTCCTCCGGCTGTGAAATCAAAGGTACGAGCCGACTCGGGTGCTTTAAATACCGTCACACGACCGCTTCCCTGGAGAAAGTAGCTCCATTCATCAGAGGTTGTGTGCCAGTGGATTTCGCGGACTGCTCCGGGTTGTACGACCACGAGAGCGGCTGAGAAGCCCTCGGCGATGGGGAATGTTGTAGGGTCGATAATCTTGACTGAACCTCCGGGGACGGTGTGTGGCTTTTGTTGAGACCAATGGTACGTGTATGACTCGTTGCCTTCCAGTTTGCCAGCTGAGCCTGTCACAGTCTGCTCCTTAATATCCTTGGGCGCAGGAGTTCCGTTGAAGATCTTTAATGTGCATTAGCATGGGATCAGATAGTTCGGGGTAGATTGCTTACATAAAGCTGGTCCTTTGGAATATTCTTAAAGGCAGAGGTGTCGGTCTTGAAGTTCTTGGCCAGAACAGAAACAGGGTTTCGTAGGAATGTCTCAGACACCAGGAATGTTTCATCCTCGGAGAATTGGCCATCGTTGAATACGAGTAGAAACTCGACTCCTTCGTCAAAGGCCTGGAGACTGTGAGGAACACCAGGAGGGAAGAACCAGACATCGCCTGCGCAAAGGTCATCGACAAAGCTCTTGCCTTCTTCGTTCATGGCAGCAATACGGAGGCAGCCTTTGGTGACAAGAGACCACTCAGCCGAAGTATGCCAATGCAGTTCGCGGTAGGCATTGGGAGCAAGACGCATGTCAACTCCGGCCATGGCGGTTGCAGCGGGAAGCACATCCTGGTTCTGCTGTCTCGCCCATCCAGCGCCAGGCTCGCTACCAAGACGATTGTGAGAAAGGCCAAGTGGCCACATAGCATTCGGGACATCTCCAGAATCTGTGCCTGGAGGAGCATACAGATCAGGGTTGAGCTTCTCGTACTCATATGTTCGAGGGCCAGGATCAGTGGCACCTAGTCCGCCACGGATTGGCTGAGGAACATCAACACCGTCAAAGTCAAGATACAGTCCAAGCTTAGCATCTGCTTCTTGTCCGTTAACGAGCTTTGGATCCTTGACCACGGCCGAATCAGACTTGTCGGGGTCAGGTAGAGGAGCGTTGCCGCCTAATAGACTCGAGTCACCATACAGAGAACCGCTTGTTGAGGTAACAGTCGGAGTCGGGGGATCAACTCCTCCTACTGGACCTTTGTTCTCTCCATAGTCTCCCATTCTGTTGGTATGAAGTTAGATCGTAGAATAACATTGTCAAGTTCCGGGCGGACTTACTGGGGAGCAGGACGAGCCAGACTTTGAGAGATGGAGGTAGAAGCCAGCAAGGCTTTGAACAAAGCGTTTCGAAGTGTCATGGTGAGGGAAGGCTGGTTCTCTGATCACTGAGATTGATGATATGAGCTTGATGCTTGGAAAGAAATGACAAACGTACTGAACTGCTACTTATAGTCATTTCTGAGGAGCCATCCCTTTGCCATGGTATGTTCCCAATGGCGTTGTAGGATTGGTTATGATGGGTTGTTGCCGAGTTCAGGACCGAAAAACGATGGCGCACGGATTATCGAGACGATCATCGTAGTGATTGCCTGAATCCGAGCTCGCCGAAGTCGTGATGTCAGCACAAAGGGCTGGCCTTGGCCTGGTCGTTACTAGCACCTTGAACAAAAGTTCCGCTCATTCTGTGTAGTATCACAAAGTCAGTAGATTTAATCAAGCGGACAAAGCCGCGTATGCCTAATCTCGGACATACGAAAAAATCAAGTTGTCGTTGTTTGGTAGATCCAAGTTTTGTTGTTGCTGACTGTGGATGGTTGCAATTGTACCAATAGCATTTACTCCAGGCCACGCTTAGGCCCCGTAAGGACGGCCCGAGAGATCGCTTGGCGGCTTGGTTTCCAGGAGCCGACGGGACTTCGGCACTTGAGATTACTCAGCCTTCTATACTGGATAGGTAACCTGGCTGCTTATTTCAACGGACATTCGTCGGTATGATGAGAAGCATGGATTTAAGCTTGGTGTGCGGGCAATCTATAAGCATGCTTTGTTAGGCGATGTTTCACAACGACAGAAATGTAACTTGGTCCCTGTGATATCGGATAAGACGGGTAGTTCACTGATATATCTCGGAATTCGGCGAATGTGCATACATGCACAGTCATGCATACATATATCACTTGCAGGAGAGGCTTCAAATATATTAGAAAGTCTTTGACTGCATATACTTGGGTAACACCAAGTATCGGGACGTGCAACCTGAGCTGTAACAAGACTTTGGTTCCTCTTGTATACCCCATCTATCCAGCCATGAGAGGAGATGCCATCTTGACGAAAACCATTTGTTGTGAGATGACCATATTGTTGTCATAGACTGTTGAGCTTTTGACCTACATAGATGGACCAACTATGTAGTTCAGAGGCAGGTATATCGAGAAGTATTAAATTTTCATAGGGTCTAGCACACTATATACATATAGACGTGCGTCTGTATATATGTTCTTGGTAATAGTTGGAAATCTCGAGCAGGCTAAAAAGGGTTGGGCTTCGATTTTGAGTAAGAAAAAAAAAGACAATGAAGTTGTATGTATTTATATGTGAAGAAGAGACGATGCTTCAGATAAAGGATCACTGTCTCCTTGGGACACTACTAAGTGGATGATATATAAACGTCTCATAAGCTTCTCTATTTAAATGTCTCATGACTGGATATTTCACTCAAGATATTGACATAAGTAATCTTACCACACATAACACAAACAGCGGTCAAGACTACTCCGCGGATAACAAATGACCGGCTTTCACTCACGGCAATAAAGATAACAGAACCCAGTCGTTCAAACGAGAACTTGGGCATGTATCTTGGCACTTTGACAAACCAGTCATGGTACGGCATCAAGATCTCGTAGTTGAACCAGGGTTTAGAGCGGGGTGAAAGATATCACCAAGAAACTGCTAGCTAATAACTCTAAAGATTGCCTTGATCTATATCCCAGCTAGGAAGGTAGCTTTGAGGTTTTGGGCGGGGGATTGACAATGTGGAGTCTCGGACAACAATTCTAGGTCCTAGATTGAGCTCGCAAGATAATCACTCATATCTCGACTTTGCCGATCTTATCAGTATCACGAATCTTGGACAATGGAATATGTATAAAATAGGTCGATCCGCTCGTAGATGACCTGTGAGTTGTCATCCGGACCAGTGTCGGGACCAAACCATTGACTTGAGATTGTGCTGTACTAGAAACAGCCTCAATTTGGTCATCATGGTCTACATCCCTCAGGCAAAAGGCCTTGCTGCCTTTGTCTATGGTCTAGCATTGCTCGGAACCCCAGTATCAGCATCCCAAACTTCCCTCACACCTCGGCAAAAGAAGAACGCTGCAAGTCCATACGCAGACACAGTCTCCAAATATGTTGACTCTCTGGACAAAGAGCTCTGGTCAATCAACAAGAACATCCACGATAACCCTGAACTCGGGTACAAAGAGTTCAAAGCCCATAAGCTTCTCACAACATATATGAAGAAGCAGAAGGGATGGAAAGTCACAGACACCGTCGGTGGAATCGATACTGCTTTTATGGCCGTCTTTGAAGGCTCGGGCGATGGCCCCGTCGTGAGCTTCAACGCCGAGTATGATGCTCTTGAGGGCCTTGGTCATGCATGCGGTCATAACTTGATCGCGACGGCTTCGCTTGGTGGAGCTTTAGCTGCGGCTGAGATAATGCGAGAAGAGAAGCTTGGCGGAAAGGTTATTCTCTTTGGGACACCAGCTGAGGAGTCCCTCGGTGGAAAAGTCAAGATGCTTGAGGCTGGTGTCTTTAAAGACGCCAAGATTGACATCTCTCTGATATCCCACCCCAGCAATGGCCCTGATACTCCGTACATGCTCGCTCAGTCGACAGATCGCTTCGACGTTGAGTACACAGGTCGCGAAGCCCATGCTGCAGCCGGACCTTGGGAGGGTATCAACGCTCAAGACGCTCTTCTCCTTGCCAACAGCGCTTTGTCATACATGCGCCAGCAAATGCGAACGTCGGATCGTGTCCATGGCATAATCCACTCAGCCGGAAGCCGTATTAACGTCATCCCAGCCGAAGCCTCGGGAAGTTATCAGCTGCGATCCGCCAACGAAGAGCAATTGGAGGAGCTCTCTGACCGCGTGTACAACTGCTTCAAAGCCGGAGCCATTGGAACAGGAGCAAAGATGAACTTTACCATGCGCCCGTACGGCTATGCCACCATGAACAGCAACGACGGTCTTGCTGCTACTTATACGCGATGGTTCGAGGAACTTGGTGGTGATCTCCCCGACGCTGACGTCGACAAGCTGAGGGAGCCTGGCGGTTCGACGGACCAGGGAAACATCAGCCAAGACTTCCCGACAATCTCTCCCATGTTCCAGATCACCTTTGAGAATGGAACTGTGCCCAAGAACGGCCCTCACACTGCACCGTTTGAAGTTGCTGCTGGAAGCAAAGCTGCTTTCGAGAAGGCTCTCATGGTGGCTAAGAGTCTTGCGGGTGTTGCTGTTGATGTCTTGACCGTGGATGGTCTCTTGGATGAGATCAAGGATGAGTTCAAGAAGACCAAGTCGCCTGCCAGACGAAGGCGATGAAGGGCTAATGCATGTTGCCACGAAGAGCACGAGTTATGAATCAACAACGAATACTAGCGGCCTGTTGGGAGAGCAAGATGTTGCATTTGGTCTCTCGAGTTAGCTAGTCACACTCCTACAGAAATAAATTCCCTATGTCTATTGAGCAATTAAACATTGTTAAGAATTATATAATTGACTCTATCTTACATCTATGACCCTACCCCATCACTCATCACTACATAACTCATGGGTGCCGTATCAATTATATGCCAGGAAGACCAACAATCTGTCTCACACTAGGCACGAACCGAGGGACCATATACACAATGTAAAAGGCTGTACCGGCGGTCAAGAGTCCAGTAAACTGTTCAGCATTAGCATTGATCAAAGAAACGACAAGGTTCGACTCACCTTCTCAAACCAGGTATGAAAGTAGATAGCTGTCATGAGGAGCATCCAAGAGCTAAGTCCCATGACTCCAACGGCAAACTTGCCACCAAGTCCAAGTGCAGGCTGTGCCGCGCCTTCACCTGTAGCATGATCAGCCTCGACATTGACGCTCTTGAGTGCTCCATCAGACATGACGACACATCGCTCCTCGTTTCGTTTTCCAGACCACCTCAAGACAGCCCAGCCGACTTCCTGCATGAGGAATGCGGTGCCGAGAGTGAGGAGGAAGACATGACCCGATATGTCATGACCGCCCTTCCACTTTCCACCGGCAGCCTTGCATGCCACAGCTGTGACCTTGTCCGCGACACTGTCGACGCCAAACTCGACCTCCCTTCTAGCGAGCTCGCAGCGACCACCTGTCCATCGGAAACCTCGATCGATCAAAGCAGGACCAAAACACCACTGCGTAACAAGAAACCACATGCACGTAACAGCAAACCATCGGAAGATAGCCCGGGCACGTCGTTCCAGATTTGCAGTACTGGGATGGCTGAACACAAAGGCAAAGAAGGCAGCGGTAATCCAGGCCCAACCTCTCTTGACGAACAAGACGTTGAACAGATTGGACTTGCGCGCAAAGTAGCTTGGCGAAAAGCTTGGGTCTTGCAGATGCGATTGCGTGACGTGATCGTAGGGAGCAGCGCGTGTCTGGGGTGAGATGATGGAGAATATAGTGCCAAAGATAAGCATCGCTGGGAAGACGACAAGCCCGGCCCTTTCAAGGGGTGTCGGGAGGAAGGGCGAGGTGCGTGGCGTCGTAGTTCGTGTGGTAGAGTCCATGGTTGCAATGTTCTCTTCAGGGGCTGCCTTTGCAGCGCGACGAGTGGTGACCATTATAAAATTAGGCGCAAGCGAAGCGAATTATAGCGATGAGTATTTCTAGAGCATTGGAAGAGCTTAATGAGTGGTGAAGAGGGAGGGAAAAGAGAGATAGGTGGCGCTGGAATGGCCTTGGTGTTTTTCGACGATGCTATGGACACGCAATGACGTCTACGTATTGTACTGGACAGACGCTAATAGTGGGCTGCCGCCAAGGAACAGAAGCCCTGAGCTAAGAGATCGACAGTGGATTCGATTCGCTCGGTGACGGGGAAAAGAGGTTCCGTTTTAGCGCAGAGAACTATTGCGTAGCGCGGGGTGAAATGACATTCAACTTCGTCCTGTCACCATTCTGAACAAGTGCATGCGACGGCACATCATGGCGATTGTTTTGAGCCTTTTGAACATAATCAAGTGATTGTGGAATTCCCCCAAAAAAATTGCGTGTCTCCGTGGCTCAAATCGCCTGTTACCTAGCCAGTGCCCGACGCCGATATCCCCGACGAACCCACGAGACTTTATTGTTCACGCCGACTTCGACCGCACACGTCCCACGCATCAACCTTTTCCCACACGTCACGTTCCTCGATACCTTCTTATACCGGAATAGCATTCTATACCTTCAACAACCACTTCAGCTCGGGGTGGTCTAGCGGTAGAAAATTCCTCAACCAAAAAACCAAAAGCTAAAACGGAAAGAAAAAAAAAGCCCACCCACACACAGAAAGAGCAGGATAACAGCAATAAGGGCAATCGAACAGTAGATCCCAGAAGAAAAAAAACCATACCCACATTCAGAAAAAAAGAAAGAAAAAAAAAGAAAGAGCGGAAAACAAATAAGAAAGAAATGGAGGAGAAACAAACAGCAAACACCACTAGATCATCCTGGGCTCCCTTTTTTCTCTCTTTTGTACTGGTATCTATGTCTGGCACTCTTCTCAGTGGATGCCTCTCATTTCTTTGGGATCAATTCCATTGATGACCTCTCTTTTCTTTTGGGTCAATCCTATTAATGACCTCTTTTCTCTTCTGGAACACATCTTAGTGGATGATGCCCTTTTTCTTTCTGGGATGTGTGCATCTCAGTGGATGCTCAGTCTTCTTTCCTAGGATACATCTTGGTGGATTTGAACAGATGTGAGTCATGTGGTGGTGGCCTTGGAACCTTGGCTGTACCTTTAAGTATTGGAATAACTTAGTATATCCTCAACAATCACACCAGCAAGGGTGGTCTAGCGGTCAACTCTCAGAGTAAATGACACACGGCTCCCATTCAACCCCTACAGGAAGAGCAGAATAACTGCGATGAAAGAGCAGGACAACAGCAAGAAAGAGCAGGACAACAGCAGGAAAGAAGGAGATTCAGAAAAAACAACCGCTGGACACCCTTCCCACTTTTCTTTTTACGTTACATACTGCAGGTTTTTTTTTTGCTCTTTCGGAATTCTGGCCATCCTCGGTGGATTCGAACCGTGGCAATCGCATGACAACATCACCAGAACCTTATGCCTTGGACTGTACCCTTATTTATCGAAATAAGTGTCCATATATTCAACAACAGCGAAGGGTGGTCTAACGGTACACGAATAACTCCCAACACAAACCAGAAAGAGCAGGTCAACAGCGAGAGAAGAGAAGAGCAGAATAACAGCAACAAAAGAGCAGACCAACAGCAGGAAAAGATGGATAAGAAGAAGAAAGCTGCAGGATCATCCTTCACTATTTTTATGTATTTTTTATCTTCTTGTTACCTTGCCTTCTGGCCATTCATGGCGGATCGAACCGACTGCTCTTCGTTTTTGTAATTTCCAGGTTCAAGTCCATCCATGGCAATCTTTTTGCCCTGCGACTGTACAGCCACACCAGCGTCTGGCACCACAACAGTCTCCCTACTGCCGCCACGCTTCAGAGGACTTGGGTCATCCTGCGAGATGTACGACAATCCCAAAGGACGTCCGTGATGCCAGAATCTCTTGTCAATCAGATGTCACAGGGGCTGTTGGATGTCTTGTGCGATGGTGCAGAACGTGCTTCGGGGTGAGACTGCACTGCTACCCTTTATATGTCAAAATAACTTTGTGTATTATCGGCGAGGAGTGGTGCAGTGGGGAATACCACATCTGCTACAAAAAGCGAAAAAACCTACAAACTTAAAGTCCGGCCATATAAATACTCTCACCCCCACTGCACCCTCCTTGCTTTTTGTTTGTTCGAGTCCTGGCCTGGCTTAATCTTTTTGCCATTTTAGACACGCCGCCTCTCCGACAATGGCATTCTCAATCCCATGGACGCAGCTTGTATTCTACACAACGGGGTATCTCAACACTTGACGCAACATGGTGTCTTGATGGCTCATGGGTTCTTGTCTGCCATTTTGGAGACGTCTGCTTTTTGTTGATGGCATTCGCACCATGAAATGAAACCACGTACATTCATCGCATACGATTCGATGGCTTTCCGATCATGTTGACCCCCTTTCAGGGGCTTCGGCGCAAGACACATCGTCGGCATCGCGATTGCCGCTGACAGTGAACTCCCATACTCATACGGGAACAATGTCACAGGCGCAGTGTTGGTCTTGCGATGGGGTATTGCAGTGGTTGACCCAAAATTGTGTCTTGGTGACTCATGGGCTGATGCCACGGGTTGTTGAGACGCGCCACATTTCACGCATTGAGTCACTCTTTCACCCTTCAACAAGACCATGGCCTACCTACGCTTCATATACTGACTTATCTAGATTCCGTCCAGCCCAAGGTTTATATACCAACTTATCTCTATACCCTTTGACGAGGAGTGGTCTAGTGGTATCCGCTCCTAGAACCTACAAATCTCTTAAAAAACCGAACCTAAAAACCTCCCTCACCCACTGGACCACTCCTTGTTTTTGCCATTTCTTCCAAATTCGAGTCCAAGCCGACGAGAGCCATCCATACGTTCTGCCTTTTCTATTTTTTAGTCCGACAAACTTCATCTGGTTGCTATGTGATGATTGCTTCGATATGGAACTGATTCGAACCTCAATTCTGGACTCTTGGTAGATTGTCTCGTGGTGTAAGTCATCGGTACGCCATAAACAAGGCATTGCGGGCACGTTCCTAGCGGAAGGGGTTGCTATTTGTTCGTGGTCGTATTTAAACTTACGTATTGTATTCTATTCAGTGTTGCTGCCTGTGTTTTTTCTTGCGTTGTCGGGTAATGAACCTGTCGGTTGATGTCGCTGGGTGCTTAGTGACTCCCGAAAGTACAGTATCCCAAGGTATCGACCCACGCGCCGATATTGTATCACACTGATAAAAGAGGCTACTATCAGTGGGACCTCAATGTTGACCTAATTTGCGTGAATATCACTTCTCTGCTCTCTGTGTCTTTGGCTGCCAGTGTGTTCAGGCAACACTCTGGGCTGTACCCACCTCAGGCTTGTTTAACTTCATACACAGAACTCTGCCACCCTCTGCCCATACCTACTTATAGCAAAATAACAGGCTCTTCTATCAGCGAAGTAGCTACTGATAACAAAACGAAACAATTGTAGTGTCTCAGTTGCGCCTTAAAGGCGCCTTCGCTTTTTGTGTCTTACGTCTTGTGAGTTCGAATCCCATGTTTTCCACTTGGCGCTCTTTTTTTGTATTGTTTTTGTAAATGAAAATGTTCATCATGACTTGTTTCTTATGCCTTCTTTGTGTTTTACATCGCAGCAGAGCGGTTCCTTTGTTACCCCAACCCCTGTTCCTGGTTTTCCCTTTACCACCCAGCTTACGTTAGACCATGTCTGGCTCGCCGCACCAACCTCCAGGCACCAACCATTATATACCCATACAAAACACTAGCAATCAGCGAAGTAGCTACATTCATAACTGTCACCTTTCGATAGTCTGGTGGTATAAAGTCCTTAGTATACCATGTTGGTAAACAACCTTTCTTCGCTTTTTGGTCTTGCGTTCGAATGTTGATGAGATGGCTACCGATGTTGTCTTCCAGGGGAGTAGAGCAGCATTGACTGTTTTTGCAGTTGTATCGTCTTCTTTTTTGTTGGTTCATGCCTCTTTCTTTGTCATTTAACCGATAGTCCAGTTTGTTAGGGACATGATAAACGCGGTGTTGAGTGTCGTACCAGACATGACAGCCTCGGAATGATCACTTGTTGGATCACTACTGTAACATCAGCCATCAATCACATTACGATCGTCAACAGCCCACTGCATTTATGTACCATGTGAATGCAACGGAATAACTTGTATGCATGCCATTTTGTCTCATTTGTCCCGTGTGTTGTCGCAATGTGCTGGATGATATCGGTGGTGCTTCTACGACTTCATCCGGTATCGGTCTCTCCGACTCTCATTTCGAGTCGCCTCCAAACCTACCCAACAACCGTCGATCCCTTCCTCTAGCAATCAGACTTTTTCCTTCTTGGATTCTAGAAGTACATGAACGAAAACACAGATCTTCTACGACCAGTAAGTTAATGGCACGGCACAACAAAATACCTCTGTGGCTACTTAGTTCTGGCACAAGTTGATTAGGGCCCTGAAAGCAAATTGGTTTGACCCCTGCAAGTTAGAGTCAGCCGGTAAATGGAGCCCAGTAAAATCCGGGGTATGTTTGGGGGGAGTTTGATTGGGGTATTGTTGATTGAAGGACCCTGGACTTTGTGGATGTGTTGTAACGCTGTTGATGGTGAAACTGTGTTACACAGACTCTTGGAACTGAAAGAGGGCGAACCTGAAGGAAAGAAATAATAACTGTCATGGGATCGGAGAATACAGCGGTGTATTGACTCGCAAAGTCCAGGGTACGTATACACAAGTGTCTTTCATGACTTTTGAGAGATTTCATCTAGACCCGGAAATAAAGAAGCCGATTATGATCTAGCCAAACCATTGCCATAGAGTTCTCCTCCCCCAGTTTCTTTTGGATGGGGCGGATAGACACAGCGTTGTTGGTTCAAGAGACCATTCTTTCACCGCTTCAGTGTAACAAACAAATTGTCAATTTAGTGACGTTGGTATTGGGAACTTGTCTCTTTACTCATTCTAATAAACGCCGGACCGAGAGAAGAGAAGACAAGTCTATCGCGGCCTCCGAGAAAACTGGGACTAGGTCCACCTCCGCCTTGGATCCAAGAAACTGGCCTCTTCCCGCATTCCATTGCTTCTTCTGGAGGCAACGCTAGTTTCTTTTTGTGCTGAAGATGGCGCAAGAGAACGCCTGGAGCATGACCCAACGAGATGGAGCTGAGCTGCCTGACATCACTGTCAAGAGTCCACCTGTAACGCCTCTAGCCTGAGATTTGTACCAGTGCCTGTTAAGGGATACTTGGGCATGTACATGCATCCTCATTCTTCCATTCCCCTGATCATCCCCTTCTTCTGACTCGCCATGGAAAACTAGAAAATTCAATTACGACGAATCAAAAGAGTTGTTGTTGTGTTGAGTTTTAAAGATAAAAAATTACCTACTAATTTCTACCCGCCTCACCTTTATCCTCCCCCTTGTTCCATGTTCCTTGTCTTGTTGATTATCTGAACCGGGATTGCTAATCGCTGCAACGTTTTTTCTTGACCCTTCAAGAAAGTCTCTCCCTCACATACATTCTCATTCCTTTTCTTTTCTCCCTACTGTTCTTTCTTCTTCTTATTTCAAGATTAAAACAGAAACAGCGGGTTCAAAAAACTGGTTATCACGACCACTACCCGTTGCAACCCAACCTAACCGAACTACCGGACCCAAAAGCAAGGCTACGGATTAGAGAACCGCGACCGCCTTTGCGACCGTCAACAGTAAACAAACCTCGACTTTAATCTATAACTTGGACGGGCACAATTCAGCTCGCAAATACCATTGATCGACTGGTTCGAGTCGATATCCGACACTCCTTTTCTATCGCCGTTATTCGTCTATACCAAACACACGATCCTTAAATACTTAGAATAATCGATCTAAAACTACAAACATGTCCAAGCGCACCTTTTCCGTCAACGACTGGGCTCAGGAAGCGAAGATGGAATCTCCATCCGAGTCGTCTACCTTAGCCGAAGGCTCAACAGCCAAGTCACACACTGCCAGCGAAGCAGGCACCATCCACACACAGCCCCAGCGGAATCGCAGCATGAGCCTTTCTATGCCATGGCGACGACCCAAGTCATTTGCTTTCGGACACGATCATTCTCATTCTCATACTCATTCACAAAATTTATCTCGACATTTTACCGATCTCGCTATCGACGACCCCGAAGACGACATGCACGATTCAAATCAACATCACCACCACACCCCTGGTAAACAGATCAAGGGCATGTTCCGACGTGCCTCGCTCTCCATCAACCGCATGGTCCACCGTCGATCTTCTATTGTCGAGGACACAGAAGAGACCGTCGACTCCAGCCGACCTACCACCTCTTACACCGGTGCGCATTCGACTTGGAATCGACTTCGACAAGCTACCATGCGACGCTCACGATCCATTTACGGCTTCGACTTGCACCGTGAGACCTACCACGAGAACCCTTCTCAACTGCCTATTCCTGGCTTTGGTGGCGAGCCGCCCGTCATTCCCACCAACTCTGGAGCTGCTGCCAAGGCATCGGCTGCTATGCAGAACGAGTACCGCCAAGGTCTTGCCAACATGTGGTTGAACCCCAGAACCAACGACGAAAGCAACGATCGTGAGAGCGGTATCGGAATTACCGTGACTCTTCCCGGTGTCGAGTCCGAAGAAAACGAGACGGAGCAGAACACTGCTATTAGCACAATCGACTTCATCTCCAGACTCCCTGCTGAGCTCGCCATTCATGTTCTCGCGAATCTTGATGCTGCTGCCCTTACCAAGGCTGCTGTGGTGTGCAAGAGCTGGAACAAGATTGTGAGTAACCAACACATTTGGCGCGAGTCTTGCCTTCGAGAAACAACCACCACCTATGCGACTAGTGAGCCTGTCGTGCCCGGAAGTGGCCTCGGAGTACCTGCTGTTTCGCCTGTCAACGACTGGAGAGAAATATACCGTGTTAAGCAGGAGCTGAACCAGCGATGGAAGACTGGCCAAGCCAGACCTGTCTATCTGAATGGGCACAAAGATAGTATCTATTGCCTTCAGTTTGACGAGTAAGTTAAAATCCCCATCTTCATTTTGGCTTATACTGACTTTGACAGGCATAAAATCATCACTGGTTCCCGCGACAAGACTATCCGTATTTGGGACATGCACACCCTTCAGTGCAGTCTTGTCATTGGACCTCACGAGGTCATCAATGAGTCCGATGTTCTCTACGACGAGGAGGACCAGCCTACTCATTTTGCTTCTGGTTCGTCTGAGAATGACAAGACAAACTTTTCTGTACCTGCCATCAGGTCTTTCCCGACTTATCACATGGCGTCTATTCTGTGCCTTCAGTACGACGACGAAATTCTCGTTACTGGATCTTCTGACTCTACCTGCATTGTTTATGACGTGCGTGCTGGGTATGAACCCATCCGCCGGCTTCGACATCACACAGCGGCCGTTCTCGATCTCGCTTTCGACGACAAGCATATCGTGACCTGCAGCAAGGACTTTACCATTTGCGTCTGGGACCGCAACACGGGTGACTTGATCAAGCAGCTTCGAGGTCACAACGGCCCCGTCAATGCAGTACAGATGCGAGGCAACACCATCGTGTCCTGCTCGGGAGATTTCCGCGTCAAGTTGTGGAACATTGAGACGGGCAAGAACATTCGCGAATTTACTGGGCACACCAAGGGCCTGGCCTGTTCTCAATTCTCCGAGGATGGCCGGTACATTGCATCTGCCGGTAACGACAAGGTGATCCGTATTTGGGATGCCAACACCGGCGAGTGTCTCCGAGAGATGCGTGCCCACGAGAACCTAGTTCGCAGCCTTCACATTGACAGTGTGAGTGGTCGACTGGTCAGTGGAAGCTACGACACCGACATCAAGGTGTGGGATATGGAGACTGGACATCAGCTGCTCGATTTCCCCAAATGGCACGCAAGTTGGGTTCTGAGCGCAAAGAGTGATTACCGACGTATTGTCAGCACCGGGCAAGACCCCAAGATCTTGATTATGGATTTCGGTGCTGATGTCGAAGGGATCCAGAACATTGAAAGTGTCAAACCAGTTGAGCTGAACGGAGGATTCATCTGAGCCCAGCAGCCTCAGAGTAGAATATAAGGGACGAAATGGGTTTGTCAGCTTATGCTGCTTGTGCCAGACTTTGGCTGTTTATTTTTATACCCTACGATTTAGGAGGCCAACTTTTCTACCTACCCAAGCAATGAGGTATACAGGGTATCGATAATAATGGGCCAGACGAACTCGAACTGGCTGTAACGACTTATGATTGGGAGGGCCTACTTGATTAGACTGTTTTTTTTCATGGCAGCTTATAGCATTGGTGGCATGTTGGAGACATGGTGCATGTGTGCCCTCACGGAGCACATTTGAGATTCGGCGATTGATTACCCCAAAGGGATGATCGCCAACAGCGTTGATTAGCGATTTGATCACATTTGAATGAGTCTGGAGTTTTAATGATTAATAAATTGAACTTTTTGTGTGTATATCATATCTGATCTTTCACCATATCGTTTCACAAGATTGAGGTTTAAAGTGGTTGCAGGCATGGGGTCGTGAAACCGAAGGAGATGACGGGAATGCGCATCAACATCGAAATGCGGGATGTGGGATGCGGAGTGAAACATGAAGCGTGTGATGAGGAGTAGATGTCGATCATGTGAGGGAAAAAGCTAAAAAAGATTCGGAAACAGAAGGTGCAGTGCAGGATCGCATAAATGACCACCCTGAATTAATATGTTTACCTGATCCAGATGTTTCTTCCAGAGCATATTCACCTGATCTGCTACGTAGGTATCTGTCTCGGAGTATATTCTCAACTTGACTTGATACCGCCATGTATACTATTACTATGCCCACATGTCGACCTTTCAATGCAACTATAGCTAGGTTTGTCGGCACCAAAATGATGTATGGTGCATATTGTCGGGCGGCAAAGGCATGATTATTTCACATTTCAATGGAATGCCGTTTGGTGGTGCGGCGGGAAGTGGAGATGGTGTTTTGAAACAGGGGGCCTTACGTGGAAATTGTTGGCTGACATGATCTCTTTCATCCGATGGAAAGAAAATCAAGAAAAATATGCCTATAGCATGAATCAATTATAGATTAGAATATTTTGTTCTTCTTTGGACCAAAACCTGCTGTCCATCCCTGGCATCAGCTCTGAATGGCTTCGATAACCGCCACTACGGAGCTCTCATCAACAAGAAACTGTAGCTTTGAAGATCATCCCTACTGCGAATCTTTAATTAGCTAAGCGCTTATCTAACGATAGTCGCGCGCGGTTGGGCGGGCTGAGACACAACAGTGGGATTCTATGCGGTGGCGGAAAGGAACAAGGTCGCTAATGTAAATTAATGGACGGGGCGCAATGCTTTGGTGAGAATGGAATGCAGTTTCGCTTTGACAGAATAAGGGTTCTGGAGGAATGTAATGGTGGAGATTAAGCATAAGCTCTGGTCAAAAGTGTTGGATGGATGCCACATGGGTAGTGCTGATCCCCGATGCAAGGCACCCGACAGCTTCTCTATCTGGTATACCCAACTGATGCCGAGTCTTGTGAACGAGCCTCATGATGGTTCTACGGAGCTTTTGTTATCTGCCGCTTTTAGAATTAACCATGAGAAGCCACCCGCTAGATTAGCCCAGGGACTAGTGGATAGTCACTAAAAGACACAACGCTAGACTCGCTTCAGAGGTTCTATCGTACTTGCCATTTTAGGCGTCATCCATAGGCTGAGGGTTACATTGGGAAGACACATCAATGCTTGGCCTGTCTCTCTCCTTTCTCTCTTCTCTCGGTTCACCAGTGCTCGTCTCTTCACCATCACCATTCATTCTACTACCCACTATCGCAACAGGCATAAACATCACCGTTTATTCTTGTATAGCTCCGAATATTTGTTTCATCCTTCTATCCTCGAATCATAGCAGCAAATCCTCCCATCCGATCGCTTGGACCACTACCGACCGTGTTTGAAACAGTACCTGATGCCCCATAGCCAATAGCCATCTCTTCAGACCCCTTGAAGGACGACACCATGAACAACTCCACCGAAATGGCTGGCTCGCGGACGCAGAGACGGCGGATGCCATCCGTTGAGGGCTACTACGATGAGATCCCTGCCCATGGAAGAGGCCAAACTAAAAGCAACGACAAGGTGAGCCCAGTCAAGCACGACTACGACTATTCCTTAGTTCAAGTGACATATAAGGTCTACTTGTCTCTCATTTCCTTTGCTCTGCACATCAAACCACCATACCACCCTCCATCACGACACTCTCTATAGTGTGAACACGCGCCTCGCGTGTCTCTCCCTGTCTCACTCTTTTCCTTCACTTGCATGTCTGGAACAGCATCATTACTTTGATCACCACCCTCTCTCATTTTTTCGTCTTTGCAATTTACACCAATTTAAAGAGTGCCTCTCCCTTTGAGTATCTTGCCTTTTTTTCGCCATACATTGGTTCAGGGTTAAAACTTTTTTATTTTACCTGTTTCGTGGTAAGTTTCATCAGTGACAAGCCCCCTATGCAACCAGAACAGGGGTATCGAAACTTTTTGCAAGCCCTTTCATCCCGAGTACCGCTTTGAGCAAGTGCAAAAGGCCAGTGGCCGAGGGATTCAAGAAGAAGCCCCCGCCCACCTTTCAAAGTTGGCCATTCGACTTACACTGTCAACGGCCGTCAGACAGCTGGCAGCCCAGCTTCACTTCACCCACCGCGCAACGCCCACTTTCATTCACATCATCGTTGCTATTGTTCTTTGTTTACTGTTTTTATTCATTCATTTTTTCATCATCAACCTCTTTCATCTATTGTGCGATTCATTGTTCCAACCAACATTGATCCCGTACACCAACTGTTGATAGCTTCACTCGAAGCTTGATATAGCTTTCTCAAACCTTTCACTGCACATCGCAAATTTACTTTTCACAAACTTTCACTCTAAACAAAAGGCTGACCAGTCACCCTCCACAGCATTCTGCTGGAACATCAACACCACTCATTCTAGAGCGAAACCACTACTCGACACCCCAAAGGCAACGCAGCTGGTTCTTCATCGTCATCATGGGGCTCTCGACTATTGTCACCGCCTCTCTCTTGGCCTTGCGCCTCTTCACTCTCCCAGCTACTGCTGCTCCTCAAGCCGCAGTTCCTGTTCCCGCGGCTCCTGAGTACAGTGCTCCTGTCACTCCCGCTGCCGCTGGCTCCTGGTGGCTCTCTTCTATCGAGCGTCAAGGTGCCGTCGCCTACGGCAATTCCGCTAATTACAAGATTTTCCGCAATGTAAAGGACTACGGCGCCAAGGGTGATGGAAGCGCCGACGACACCGAAGCCATTAACGCTGCCTTCTCTGACGGCAGCCGCTGCGGTAAGGGCTGTGACTCTACCACAGTCACTCCCGCTCTTGTCTACTTCCCTCCTGGTACCTACGTTGTTTCCAAGCCCATTCTCCCCTACTACTACACCCATATGGTTGGTGATGTGAACGATCTCCCCGTCCTCAAGCCTGCTGCCAACTTTGAGGGTATGGCTGTCATCGACGTTGATCCCTACAACAACGACGGCTCCAACTGGCACACCAACCAGAACAACTTTTTCCGCCAGGTTCGCAACTTCAAGATCGACCTTACTGGCATGCCCAAGAGCTCCGGCACTGGTATCCACTGGCAGGTTGCCCAAGCCACCTCTCTTCAGAACATCGTCTTCCAGATGATTGAGGACCCTAGCGAGGACAACAAGCAGCAAGGAATCTTTATAGATAACGGTTCTGGCGGCTTCATGACTGACCTCACCTTTATCGGTGGCAGATATGGTGGTTTCTTCGGCAGCCAACAGTTCACCAGCCGCAACATGACTTTCCGCAACTGCCAGACTGCTGTTTACATGAACTGGAACTGGCTGTGGACCCTCAACGGCCTCGACATCTCTGGCTCCAAGGTCGCTATTGACATGACCGCTGGCGAGAGCATTCAGAACGTTGGGTCAATCCTCCTGACCGACAGCAAGATCGCTGACACCGAGGTTGGTGTTCTTTCCAACTACGACCCTGCCCAGCCTGGCACCAACGGTACCCTCATCATTGACAACGTCGACATGTCTTCCGTTCCTATCGCTGTCAAGAACGGTGGCACCAGTGCTACCATTCTCGCTGGCAACACCAAGATTGCCTCTTGGGTCCAAGGTCGTGCCTACACCGGCGGTAACGGCGAGGCTGTCCAGGCCACCCAGACTCCTATTGAAAAGCCCAAGGCTATCCTCGACAGCAACGGCAACGTCGTCACCAAGAGCAAGCCTCAGTACAACAACGTCCCAGCCGCCAGCTTTGTTTCCGTCAAGTCCAAGGGTGCCAAGGGTGATGGCAAGACCGACGATACCGCTGCTATCCAGGCTGTCTTTGATGGTGTTCAAGAAGGCCAGATTGTCTACTTTGACCACGGCGCCTACGTCATGACCGACACCGTCAAGGTCCCCAAGAACATCAAGATTGTCGGCGAGATCTGGCCCCTCATCATGGCCGGCGGTGACAAGAACTTCAAGGACCAAGCCAACCCCAAGCCTGTCTGGCAAGTCGGTGAGTCTGGTGATGTCGGCAACGTCGAGATCCAGGACCTCATGTTTGAGACTCTCGGACCCCAACCCGGTGCCATCCTAATGGAGTTCAACGTTGCTGGTGAGACTCCTGGCTCTGCCGGTCTCTTTGATGTCCACTTCCGCCTCGGTGGCTCTGCTGGTACTCAGCTCCAGTCTGACACCTGCAAGAAGACTCCCAACGTCAAGACCGAGCCCAAGCCCGAATGCATGGGTGCTTTCATGCTCTTCCACATGACCAAGGAGTCCAGCTGCTACCTCGAGAACACCTGGTTCTGGGTTGCCGACCACGAGCTCGACCGTTCTGACCACTCTCAGATCAACCTCTACAACGGCCGCGGTGTCCTGATTGAGAGCACCAAGGGCGCCTGGCTGTGGGGTACCGCTTCCGAGCACAGTGTCCTCTACAACTACCACCTGCAGGATGCTGCCAACGTCTACATGTCGCTCATCCAGACCGAGACTGCCTACATGCAGGGCAACCCCGATGCGACCGTTCCCTTCACTGTCAACGACAAGTACCACGACCCCGACTTCAAGGCCACTTGCACTGGCGACTCCAAGCGATGCGCCCGCACCTGGGGTGTTCGCGCTGTCGGCTCCAAGGATATCTTCATCTTTGGCGGTGGTCTTTACAGCTTCTTTGACAACTACGATCAGGTCTGTGTCGGCGAGAACAACTGCCAAGACAACATGATCAGCATCGAGAGCTCCAAGGTGCACCTTTACGGTATCAGCACCAAGGCCAGCGTCAGCATGGTCAACGTCGAAGGCAAGCCTGTTGCCCTAGACAAGGACAACCGCAACAACTTTTGCGCCGCCATTGCCCGCTTCTCTTCGTAGGACGATGATGAAGCGCCGCCTTATGCGTAAATCATGCGAAATACCCGAGCGACATGCTCACCAATCACAGACCTGTTTTTGAGTCTGTTTCTTTTCGTCTTGGTCTAGGGTTTTGTTCCTGGAATGGAACCGGAGTTTCGGATAGTCCAATAAGGCAATCGTTTTGGATTGCACTTTGCTTTTATGAGGTAGTTGAATGAAACAAATTGCTACTAAGTGTTTGAATGACGTGATGCGATTGTGCCGATGCTTTAGTGAAGTCTTGAGAGTAACAT
The DNA here is from genome assembly GCF_020744135.1 of Fusarium venenatum. Taxonomy (NCBI): domain Eukaryota; kingdom Fungi; phylum Ascomycota; class Sordariomycetes; order Hypocreales; family Nectriaceae; genus Fusarium; species Fusarium venenatum. The sequence continues at coordinate 816,259 of NW_027072131.1, forward strand.
GTCCTGGTACCGTATAAGTTGCCCTATTGTGTGAGAATAAGGTTACTTATGAGCCCTACCTTGTGATAATGCTGCACGCCGAAATAGTCATTATACTTTGAACCATCAAGTTACTATGTCGCGATCCACGTGCGTTGTCTTTGACTGCAACTCCGGTGTCCTTCAAATGCACCAGCGTCGGCAACACAGCGCTAGCGCATTGACAAATAGACAATTTAGAAGACGAGTAGGTGCATATTGCTGGTGATATAATGGGTGACGAAAGGAGTATGAGTAAAAAAAAGACAAAGAAAGGCAGTAATCGAACCGACAATCCAGCAAAACGAAGAAGTCCTGCCATAGTTGGCAGGATGGCGGAGCAGTAAGCGAACTTACCACTCTGCCAAATGGCTTTAATATACATAGCTACTTCGTTGATAGCTGTTCAATTAGATCGTCCTATATAGAATGATGTCGGATCCAGTGATCGGCGTGGAGATAGCGTCAGTGTTGCCTGGTGGTGGATCTGGGTCGAAGACATGGGTTTGGTGCCTGGGCTGTACAACACCTGTGTTACATATGAGCAACGATGAAAGAGACAGAGGCGAGGTGACTACAATGGCAGTCTTTGCAGCTTTCAGAGTTCGTAAATATCTGATTTAGAAGAGGAATGCAATAAAAAAAGCAACAGAGGTATCAGAACGATATGCTCTATCATGTATATCTACATTCGAACGTGGCTACTTGCAAAAAGCGAAGGCTCCCTAGAGAGCAAGTAATTGTCCATAGACGATTTGTTCATAGTGTGTTTAGCTACTTCGCTGGAAATGACTCTAGCAATTTGGTTTATAAAGGGTGTTGGGCTGACGGACAGATGCTGGCTGTTGGTGAACGGCGTGGGGAGAGACCCTTGCAAACAGCTGCAACAGACAAGTCCATTACATTTATTTAATACAGAAAACATAATACTTACGCACAGTTTCTACAGTAGAATAAATAGGACAAAGTCACTGTTAGCCTTTAGAAGACGAAAATTATTAAGTAAAAAAAAAAGAACAGAGAAAATAGCAACTTGGTAGGTTTTCGAACTTGCGACGTCCAAAAAGCGAAGGCGCTTATCCTAGGATAAGCAAGTGTGTAAGCTCTTGGGCAATATGATGGTTTTTAGCTACTTCGCTGATTACTGTCTATTTAGTTCTGGTATATGAAGGAATGATTGCTCTGTCTCTTTGTTCGGACGGTTGCACAAGATATGAACAGAGGAGTGAGCCAGGGTTGGTTTAGCTTGGCTTGGTGGTGTAAGTACAGGGTGGGGTACGGTCAGCGTTGAGTCACCTCGCCGAGATACATGTTGGTGGAATGGGCAGACAAGTGAGAGACAAGGATAGTTCTGTTGAGAGGCACTGTGATGCTGAAATTTAGGTAAGGTCTTGGATAAAAGCCATGTATAATATTGTCCAGTGTCTTGTCTCTTGTGTATTGATCTCTGTATAAGCAAGCCTTCAACGTGACCATGATAACAAGTCGTGGCTCAACACCATCCATATATCCTGATAACAGATGTTCTTCAGAGGTCGTAACATCGGTCGGGGTTGATCATCAATCGGTACATAAGATGTAGATAGGGTCCATCACTCCGTCTGTGATTCAGCTTCTTAGACACTAAGCAATAATAAAAGCATGCGTGGGTGATGAAACAGTCCTCAGGGTATCAGAAAGATTGGCCGCTAGAAGCATAAGGGACGAAATCAGTAGGGTACCCTAAGACTTGGGAGGCCAACTTTTTGTTACCCAGTAGTCTTGTCGGACTCAGCCCTGTTGTACTTGATCAAGGAAATCCTCTACCCACTCGTCGGGTCCGTCACGGGCAAGGAAATTCTTTGTTGTCTCCATGGCTCTTTCGAGTCTCGAATCGCCAATCTCCTCGAGGGTATCCCGTACCTTCTTCGCCTCATCGAGCAACTCCTGCTTGGTGTCGATCAACTCCCTACTCATCTTAGAGAATGTCTACCTAACCTGGTCCAATGACTCTGTGAGAGAAGCAATCTTGCCTTGCGCCTTGGACAGTTCGTTTCATGCCTGGGTCAGGCTTTCATGGTGAATGCGCTCGTTCTCTCTCAATTGGTTTATAGCCGTCTTCTTTTCCGCTCGGATACTTTCGATTTGGCGCTCAAGAAGTTGATTTTTCACATGCAACCGGTCGTTGGCGGCGCTGTGAATAGCGCCCCATGACTCGAGAGCTTCTACTCTTCTCAGTAGCTCGGCGTCGGGAGACCAGTCCTGGGCGTAGCGCGAGACGGAATCTTCGAGGGCTCTTTCGAGACGGTCAAGGCGATCGTCCTTGAAATTTTGCTCTTTTTCACCCGGCAAAGATTGACTCAACCCTGCGGCTGAAGCAACTTCCTGGTGGTTTGCTGCAACTAGTGCATTTTGTTGTCTCTTTGCGGGCCGATCAGGATCGACTGCTAGAAGATGCTTCTGTCGTGGACTCATTTTGTTCGTTGTTTGTGATGAGTTTTCGTGAGTCTCTGTCTACAGGTCGGGTGGTGGTTGTGGGAGAGATGGTAGCCAACAAACAGCATAAACTTTGCGCCTTTCTAGCAGCTGTCAAATAACAAACATCCCCAGGTAATCAGACGAATTGGATGGCCGATATCAACGAGAGATCTAGCAGGTTTCATTGGGCTTGTGTTGTGTGAGAATAAGGTTGCTCTATGAGCCTTAACTTTTGTGACATAACTGCACACCTTTCGAAGTCATCATGGAGGACAAACCCGTCAAACCCATCAAATCAAACAAATTGGCTCAGTATGTGCTAACAGGCACCTACACAAATAAGGCGGTCTTGTCCAATTATAGGACAACGGGGCGGACAATTCGTAGATAACTTCCCAGATAGAAAGGCCTGTTTTGGCTATAGAGGAAGTAAGTTCCTTTCAAAGGCTTGATCTTCCTTCTTTCCTTAATCATGTAGCAAGTAGCTTTTTCACGTATTCTGAACACTTCTATATTTCGCCGCCCTGAGAACTGATGATTACGTCTCCTGATAGCTTGAAGAGGGCCTCTAAATTATTCCCATCATCCTCCTCAGTCTACTCACTGACTTTGCATCTGATCATCCGCGACAAATATCTATATACGAAGTGGTATTCTACGATATCAGAGATCGCTACAAGATTCCTTATATGCGCAACTATAGTGTCGTTTACAATCTGTTGGCCTGCCTGCCCAGACGTCACTCAAGCGCGTGCACACAAAGAACCACTACGTTTGGCGTGTATCAAGGCATATATCAAAGGTGCCGTGACGGAAAAGCTTTCACACAGCTCAGCAAGATTTACGATCCGGAAAATAGACTTCTCTGCCAGAATCTTCAGCATTTTCAGCCACCACAGCGGAAATCGATCGTGGTGAATGCAGGTAGACCCTTGGGAAGAAAGGCCGCATGGATACAGCAGTTAGGCTGTAGTGAAGATGAGGGAAGTCGTGAATACGTCGAAGAATAGGATCCGACATGGTTGATAGGAAGCTGGGACCTTGTAGAAGGGAGATTAGGGAGGATAAAGTTTGAACAATCCTCGTACGAAGTCAACCTTTGGATCATAAAATACACGAGTAAAGTTTCGTTGCTATGTTAGGGACTGGGCTCTACTGGGGTAAAAACAAGTAGCCTAAGAACTATTCTAAGGAACATAGAGTGACCTACTAATTTTGTCTCTTATGCTTCTATCAGTCAATTTTTTTTGATACCCTGAGGGCAGTTTCTATTTGTTAGGTACTTATTCTTTTTGGGAAACTCAGTTATCATGAGAACTCTATTGCACAGCTGGATAGAAGCTTCTCCATCACTTGTAGCCCACATGCCCATCATAGAGTTCAGTAGTTGCTATATTAACTACAAGATGACTTTGTTGATTCAGTTTATTGAGTGTTTGTTTGCGAATACTAACCTTGTAATAGAAAGTCTCGAGTATAATGATAAGGCTGGGGCTTTGGTTGAAAGCTAAAAAGAGAATGAAAAAGATGTATAAATAACTGATGATCCCGCTGTTTCTGGATACTAACTCCATCACCTTTCATGCTACTTTCTTTCCATCAACCATCAACGGACAGCACCGGAACCCACCGATCTACACATCGATCAACATGTCAAAGTCTACAAAGTCTACGGATGTCAATCCGTCTGGATTCCCAAGGCCTATCGCAGAGACATCATGCCCAGGATCTTGGCCCGCCATGACAAAATCTCCAGGATCTGTCGAAAAGACATGTCACCCACTACTTGGGACCAACATGCAGAGGGCCCTCGATGCCTTAAAAGATGAAGCGAAGCTTACAAACCCTTCGCCAAGCAACTCAAAAACTGGCTGCCAAGTGTATTTCAAGAAAGGTGAGGCATACATCACACCGGCCCCTGACCTGTGGCTCCCAAGTAGAGGAGGCATGCATATCAATCAAGATACCGTTTTAATCCGCCCGAATGTTCCTCCAAGCTCCCAGATGGATCCCTGGGTTCACAAGTCTGAAAAGTTGACCGATTTGCGAGAACGACTCAATGCTCAAGCCAAACGTTTGGTCAAAGCCGATACCGAGATCGGACGTCAATTATCAGAGCTAATCAAGGCTCGTGACGAAGTCTCCGCCAGAGATAAGACGATCAACGTCCTCGAAAAAGCGGCCAAGGTTCTCAGCGCTGAGCTCAAGGAAGCCAAGGATGACGCAAAAGCCAAAAAGGCGTCAGTCATGACAGCCAAGGCCGAGGCTCGAAAGTACCAAAGCAAGACGGTGGATTTGCAGAGCAAGCTTGCCATTGCGGAAAAGAATGAGGAATTCCTCAAAGGAAGACTAATGCAATCCGAGAAGGACGGAAAGACCAGAGAAGCCAGAATGGAGGAGCTAATTCTTGAAAATCAAGACATGGCCCTTGAATTGGACATACAAAAGGAGGATCACCAGGAGGCCTGTGAGAATGCTAAGCTGGCCTTTGAAGACGAGCTCCTCACGTACGGAGAAGTGATCCAGGATGTCATAATTGAGAGGGAAGAATTCCAACGCAAGCTCAAAGTAGCAGAGGATGCAATCGAGCCACTCAAGTGTGATTTGGCGACATGCCGGGTTGATCTCAATCAAGCCCAATGGGCGTTGGAGTCCCTCAAGTATGGCCCAACAGGAGAGCAAGCAGAGGTTCAGTGCATCACAGGCCAAACTGACCTAACGGAAGAGGGAGAACCTCAAACCGACGATGAGGAGGATCACGACGAGGGACTTGCCGAAACGGAAGAGGGAGAGGACAGTGAATGGGTTATGCCTTAAAGAATACTTGGGACTATGAGTATGATCACAGGAAGATAGGATTGGATTTCAGGTTTATTCACCAAATTGCATTCAGTTTAACTCGTAATCGACTAACTCGAAAGTAAGCCTTCTAGAGTTCGACATGACTAGGCCTTCGCCCTGACCGTCTGATATTTTGATATGACACCTTCTAAGAGAAGATAGAACGCAAAGGCTGCAAAGCACTCTGTCCCCCTCTACCCCCTTTGTTAGAGACCCACCACTTTTCAGCAGGACTTTGGGGTTTCCTCGTTCTCGGAGTGTGTCCGATACTCCGTCGTGGCATCTCGTAAATGACCAGGCTAGAAATCCCGTTGGATATCGTCAGAAGGACGGGAGAAGCCCATCTCGACCAGGCGTTGAGGAAACGGAATTTCGCGGTCTCTCCAATGAAATCGTCACACAGCGACAGCATCCTCATACCACTTGCACTTCGGCAAAATAGACCGGTCACGGCCACTTCGGTCAAATCGCGACTGTAGTTTATAGTTGTGTCTGCCATCGACGCCACGAGAAACATTTGATGCGTGATCGAGGGTCCATGGATACATGGAAGGAGCCTCCTTGCCCTCGGACTCCTTGTCATGCAGCCAGGCAAGCAGCATCTGGTGCCAGAGCTCCGAAGTTCGCAAAGGAGGAAGACCTGCACGCTCATTGATAAGCAGATTTAGCTTTTCATCCATGCTCAGACCTGTGAACTTGGTGCATTCGTCAATGTCATGGCTTGTTGTGTCGCATAAGACACAGCCTGCGATACTGCCGTTTAACAGACAGTGCTCCATGGTATGACTCTTGCTCTTGCACATGCCACAAGACTTTCCCTTACAAGTCATACATTCCTCGACTTCGGCCTTTCGCTTTTTTCCAGGTGCCGGAGTCACCTTTTCGTCGGTAGAACCGCTGTTTTCAGTTTTGATCGTCGCAGTAGGACCGCCGCCAGCCTCGATCATAGTGGTATTACAGCCTTCGAGAGCGGCCTTGTTGTTCTCCAGTGCGGCTTTGACGTTCTTGAGATGCATTTTAAGAAGACGTCTGATCTCTTCGTCGTTGTTGGTACCGCCGTCCTCGCCGTTTGAGACCATCTTGTGTGCGTGCCGGTGTTCGGAGTTGGGCGTTCGCTGGGAGGATGCGTCATGAGGTGTGTTTGTTGTTGAATTTCCGAAGTTGTGCGTGGAAAGATCCTGAATGAAATACTAGATCATCTCTAGTGACAATATCCTAAGAGAGCCCTAATATTTTTGTCTAATCTTTTTCTTGTTTGTTCTTTTGCGACTCGCCTGCTGAGGTTTGGTCGCACAATTCGCTTGACAGCTGGCTGCCGGCCGTCTGCACTGGCAGCCTAAAGGCAGAGGCAGCCACTTGGGATCAACTTCATGAACGTCATTAAATCAACTAATTTGTACTCTGGGTTCATATTTAACAGTCTGTAAATGTTTCCAATTTCACAATTAAAAATCTATACATGTATGGTAAGTATATCGCCTGGTTGATGGCGTTTCCACCTCAGCAGGTGAATTGTGAATCACGGACTCATATGAGATAGGTAGATAATCGAACATATAATATTACGCCTCACTTCACCCTGCTTCTTCTTCTCTTCTCTTCTTTGCAGCTCCATCTTGACCTTTGTCTTCCTTTACAACGTCTACTCTACACACGATGGCTCCCGCGACGTTTACTCAAGACCCTACCAAGGTCAGCCCTCATGATGAAGCCGCTCGTCGTGATTATCTTGTTGCCTATATCAAAACTATAGGGCTATTCGATAAGGAACATCTCGAACGAAGGTACAGCAAGGCGGTGGTTGCGTTAAGCAACGATCTTCATTCCAGGGGCGCGCGTCAAGTCGGCCATTTATTCTTTGAGTACATGGTCGATCACATTATCTGGGATGATATGTGTTAGTAACTACTTATAATATATGCCGAGACTCTACTGACAGCAATAAAAGTTAAATGCGCGACGAAAACCGGCCATGTTGTCCCCAGGTTTCCGTGGGACAATATGCCCAAAACCAACGACCACAGCCAGGGTATTTCCACTACCTACAAGAAATGGCGCCTGAAAAATGGCCACGATGTGCCTCCAGATGTTCCAGTGTCTCTCCCTACAAGGCCGACACCGCATCAAGTTCCTCGGAGTGCACCCAGCTCCCAGGAAGGCACAGTTCCGCTGCCTCCCATTGCCTTCGAAGCCAGGGCTCCCCAAGTGCCGGAAACCTTCCGCTTCACGACTCCGTTCAAGAGGGGAAACGCAGCCACCAACATGCAAGCCGACAGGGGGAAGAAGCGTAAGGGGCCTATGGACGATGACACTCTCGCTACATCCAAGAGAACCCGTTTCTCAACCCACCCCGACGTTGGGGTGCACAACGACAAGGGCATGGAGCCAGCCCCTATCGCTTCGCTGGCTTCACGACAAACCATGCGGAAGAACATCAATGGCGACACCCCTTTCAGCTATCCAATCGTTGGGCCTTTCGAGATCGATCTCCCACCGTGGCTTGACTTCGATACGCTGATCTGGGGTAAGGATGGTAAACTCTACGACGAATTGATCTCGTCGCTACACGATTTTCTCACTGTAGGCTGGACTACCGCTGGAGGGAAGCCTTCTCGTTTGGTCATTGGTTTCAATCCCTCCCATGAAGATACTTCCAAGCGTCATAGGCTCTGGTACGACTTGACAACACTGTGGGAAGACGTTCTTACTTGGTTCACCCAGGCCAGACGTAGCAGCTGGGTCGCCCTGTTGCACAGCTTGAGAGGACAAAATTGGAGGAGAACATTCCAAGCCTGTAATAAGGCCCAAGGCAGACTTAAGGGAGTTCAGTGGGAGAGCGGACGTGGACCCGTACCAGAAGAACAGGTGGCACTGGAGCGTCACAGCATGGAGGAATGATGAGGCAGGTCTGAAGGACAGTAATACTTGGGGTAAATTAGCAGTAATTAATAAGCCTTGGGGGTTAACTTAGCCAACAACGATATTGAGGACCTATGTTCTGTGGTGTTCCTTAGGAGGCATTGGTTCCCGAAGTCTATGCCATCCCAGAGGAGCAACCTCTTGCAACTCTAGGTACAAGTCCGAAGGCATGGGTACACTGAGAGAGCAGCGCCCTAAAGCATTTCCATGCCACACTTGTAGCCAACCTCTAGGTTACGTTCTAATCGCTACAAGGGAGGAGAGTACTAACTATATAGTGGGAGCCATTCAGTGGCAGCACTTTGTTACGTCTCTCTTAGAAAAGATGAGCGAAGACGTCAGTCTCTAGGTCGCATGTCGCTCACTTTGACCAAAGTTGTATTATGGTTTACGGTGATGAGCATGACCGCTTGCGAGCTCGAGAGCAACATGGTCGTTCCTCAGCGCGAGGTCAGCAATTCTGGTGGTTCTACAATCACGCCCAACTCGGCCCCAGTGCCACCACAGACTCTTGGCCAAACTGGTTACGGCAGAGATACCAGTATTTGGGCCCCTGGTCTTGATGCCAACCAGCCCAATAACAACGCTACCACTGGCAGTTACTTCGGTCATGGTGTTAACAGTGGCGGCAGCAACTCTGTCTCAGGCATGGGCAACTTTGTTTTGGGTCAACATGTTGACCACAGTTCTCGACGTCTTGCTGCGGCCAAAAGGCTGCAGAGGACTGTCAAATTCACTACCGAAGAGGTGGCCCAAATGAGTGGCGAAACGCCTAAGCAGACCGACGTCGTTGGCTCAAATCCGTGAACCACGGCAGGCCGTCGTCGAGGACTTTACCAAAGAAATTTTTGACCATGTAAAAAAGCTCAATATACTCATTACTGCGCGTATAAGGCTCTCTCTTGATGGTGCTAACCTGGCTTGTAAACCTGGTCAGTTGGATATGTTTCGGCATCATAGCTACCCTAAGTCACTAAATGTAAAGTCTGCCATTGTCACTTCATGAATAACCTCTCCTTATGACATTAAAATACAGTGTGGATTTCGGTATAGATTCTCGAGTTAGATGAGACAACGAGGTTGTTCAATCGGTAGTTCAACTTTGTCTCAAACCATGTTGTAGGGCTGTCGTGGAGAAGACAGTGGATCAAGTTTTTCCCGCTTCAAGGATCCATACTTACTTCTTACTGAAGATCAACAAAACACCACGTTGCGACATCGTCACTTTCACTTGCCTACGCATACTAAACTCACCTCTCACAATCAAGTGAATCAGGTCTTCAATCACAATGGACGCAGCAGCCCCAAAGAAATCAGCCCAAGTGGCTTTCCGCATTCACCCTCTTTACCGCATCTTCTTTCTCGTCCTTGAGCCCGTCTCTGCTCTCGTCGGCGCATTCTTTACTCACTTCCGCCAAGGAACATACCTAACTCTTCTCAACGCGGCTTCTGCGCCTACCGCAGCTCAAGCGGTACCAAAGGCTACATCGGTCGCCATGTCGCAGCTCGCCAACATGTATTTTTTCTTCGCGCTCAATGAAGCGCTCGTGCTGCGATCCACGCCGGACCTGAGAGTTTGGAAGGTTGTCCTGTTTGTGCTTCTCGTGGCGGACTTGGGGCACTTGTTTTCCATGAGTGAACTGGGCACAGGGATTTACTGGGATGTTAAATCGTGGAATGCGAGCGATTGGGGAAATGTCCCTTGGGTTTATGCTGGTATGACTTTGAGGATTTGCTTCTTGATGGGTTTTGGTCTGGGAGAGTCGAGGGTTCTGAAGAGGAGGATTTAGAGAGGTTGTCGTCGGTGTTGAGGATAGCGAAGTTCGGTGTTTGATAGCGAGGTTTTCGGGTTGGATAACCGAATTTTGTCACAAAAGTTGGAGATTATAAGAAAAAGGATTTGGGATGTTATTTGACTAGACCTTATGGCGAGTCTAGAACGCATGATGCTTGCTATAAAGAGATGCCCCCATTACGACACATTCCTCTTTGAGTCAAGATATATCCTAAATAAGCATATTTTAATGCATCGTGGTAGTTCTCATGATCAATTCCTCTGCAATCCCCCACGATTTCTAGGTCCACCAACTTCTGACCATGATGGACCACAATTATCCTTTATCCAATCAAGTCATGGCATCGGCTGTCGGATATCGCCTGTCGCTTATAGTTAGAATGGAGCTTCAACTGCAAGTCGCCATGTCACCCGAAACCCCCAAACAAACCCCCAAAAGTGGTCGCGCTCGAATTGGATCCAACCATGGTTATTCTTGTTCATGATGGAGTGAAGAAGGAGGGGTTAACCAGGTTCTTGACTTCCCTTGCCCCTCATTGCTACGCCATGAGGGGTGAGCTTCATTGAGTGGGGGTTTCTTCAAAGGGAAACCGCGAGGTTTATAAAGCATCATGATGCCGCAGTTGCCTCATTGACTCTTCTCTCGTCTGTTTCCCTCTTCTTCCCTCTCCATATACCCTCATTCTACTCAAACACATCATGTCTGTCCCCGACAAGTTCCAGGGCTTCCAGTCCCCCAGCGCCGAGCACTGGACCGACTTCCAGAAGAACTCATTCGAGCCTCGTCCCTTTGGTGAATACGATGTCGACATCAAGGTCGAGTGCTGTGGTGTCTGCGCCAGTGATCGCCACACCATCAGCGGAGATTGGGGTGCTTGCCCCTACCCTCTTGCTGTCGGCCACGAGGTCGTCGGCAAGGTTCTTCGTGTAGGCGACAAGGTCACTCTCGCCAAGGTTGGAGACCGTGTTGGTGCTGGTGCCCAGGTTTGGTCTTGCTTGGACTGCCGTCAGTGCAAGAATGACAACGAGACCTACTGCAAACACCAGATCGACGCCTATGGCGCTGATTACCTTGACACTGGTTTCAAGACCCAGGGTGGTTACTCTTCTCACAGCCGAGTGCACGAGTACTGGTGAGTACTCTCAATTCTCTCGAAAGACCCATGACTGACATGTTTCCCAGGGTCTACCCCATCCCCGAGGCTCTGTCAAGCACCCAAGCGGCCCCCATGCTCTGCGCCGGTATCACCGTATACAGCCCACTGAAGCGTCTCGGCGCCGGTCCCGGAAAGAAGGTCGGTATCGTCGGTATCGGTGGTCTCGGCCACTATGGTGTTATCTTCGCCAAGGCTCTGGGTGCTGAAGTCTGGGCCATCTCCCGTACACGAGCCAAGGAGGAGGATGCTCGCAAGATGGGCGCCGACGGCTTCCTTGCTACCGGCGAGAAGAACTGGACCGAGGGCCACAAGATGACCTTTGACATCATCATCAACACCGCTACCTCATTCGAGGGCTTCGCTCTCAGCGAGTACCTCAGCCTCCTCGACATCCACGGCCACTGGAACTCGGTCGGTCTGCCTGGCGGTGACGGAATCCAGATCCGAAACCAGGACTTTATCACCAACGGTTGCTACATCGGCACATCTCACTTGGGTAGCCGACGTGAGATGCTCGAGATGCTTCAGCTCGCTGCTGACAAGGGTCTCAAGTCGTGGATCGAGGAGATCCCCATCTCCACCGAGGGTCTTCAGCAGGCCATGAAGGCTTTGGAGAAGAGCTCCGTTCGATACCGATCTTGCATGACAAACTACGATGAGGCTTTCGGTGCTTGAGCGGATGATATTTATAAAAAGAGAAGGATTTGTGTTGAGAGCGAGTTTATGAGTTTATGAGAGATAATAGTGGAGGTGAAAGACACCTTGATAAAACACCTTGATGGGTTAAAATGACGAATATCTACCAATTCAATCTACAGGGCAGTCTCTCAATGAATTGACCAATTAAATTTGAAGTATAGAATGCGTAACGTTGAGTCTTTCGGCTCTCTCGTTGTGACACTTGGATTTTGCTTACAAAACGAATTTTCTTTTGTAAGCCAGCCATACATCATTTCAGCTTCAAGATGGATGGAGTATTGTAAAGTTTAGCGTTGATCCATTTTGAGGCCTGCAAGCTAAGCATCTGTCGCTCGTGGGGTTGATGTCTTTGGAGATGGAGACAAAACCGAATTCTATAGGCTGTGCAGTAAGACATCCTCCAATGCTGATTGTAAGCCAACAAGTAACATGCCATCATCCATGTTTGTTCTCAAGAACATCGCAACGTTCTTCTTCAAGCCATAAACTGTCAAAGAATAAGCAGACTCATCGTCTTTCATCCCTGTCCAAGCTAGTCCAAATAAACAACCCCAGGAATCCCTAACCCACCTCCACGTTTTCCAGACCATTCCTAATTCTGTCTCGCCGAAACGATGTAAAAACGCCCTCCGGCTTTCTCCAACGGAGAACGGCGGAGCATTGTCAGTGACTCAACCGGGTTCATGTAGCTGGACGAGTTGGTGTAAGCGACATATTACCTGTAGCAGTTGATGCTGTACGTTTTTAGCAGTCATTTTGATCTTCGCCGTGGATAGGAGAAAAATGTGATTAGCAATTCGTCATGGTCGGTCAAGGTAAGAGTCACTGTTGTGGGCTCGAAGATTGTTTAAGATGAAGCTCGTCGCCCTTTGTTTCGAGGTGAGATTTGGTGATACCCTCAGTTACACATTCTACAAAGACAGCCTTACAATAAATCAATTGAACATAACTTATATCTTATTTGCCTATTTTGTTTATACTCGCTATTGCTGACACCAATTGTTTGCTCATCATCATGTAAGTTACCTTCATCAAAGCCAGAGCTTCAAGACTAACAACAAACCAGGGGACAATCACCAGCACCACCCTCTCAACTCTCGCCAAGATCACAAAGCTCAAGCCCTATGAGCTCATCATCAACCATGCGTCTCCCACTACGCTTCAGCCGCGCCTTTAGCAAGGCCGAGATCACCTCGGTCGGTATCTCGCCTTCTACCTCTGTAGCATTCGCCATTTACGGCGCAGCACAAACTCTCCAATCCTGGATCGACGTCTTTGACCTCAAGAACGGAAACGTTTACTCTAAGACAAGTGGATCGAGAGCTGTCTTTGCGCCAAAGGGCTCTCGCTTGGCAACTGTTCGAGACTGGACTGTTCAGCTTACAGGCGGCGTTGACTTTCACCACTCTACTACCGTCTTTCTACGGGATTATGTGAGTGGTAAGACTGCCTGCGAACTCAAGGAGGCAAAGGGTGAGCCTATTGCTTGGAGCCGCGATGGAAGACTTGTTGCAGTGGGAGAAGCAAAGGATCGCGTTGGGGTCTACGATGTCAAGAATGGAGTTCGGGCGGGAATGGTTCTGAGCCACATCGACACGATCACTCACGCCGCCTTCCTCCCCGACTCCAGTCTTGTGACTATCTCGCGCGATGGAACGTTGAGAATCACCAATACGACGACCTACAAGACGATTCGCCGTCTTGAGATGGACGGCTCTAACAACCCCAGAGCTCTAGCCGTCAGTCCCGATGGACGACGCATCGTTTCAGTATGGGGAACAAACGTACACATCTGGATCCCTGCGGCAAACGACTTGACATCTTACAATCTCAACGCTGTACGAAGCTACGAAGGATGGCCGCTGGCTATCTCACCCGACTGCAGATACATGCTCTGCAGAACTGAGGACGGATTCGACGTTATGGATGTTGCGACGGGCTCGGTCGCGTACGAGGAGACTACGAAGGCGATGATAATGTCTGGGGCTTTTGCAGAGGACGGTAGGACTTTGGTACTTGGAAAGATGGATGGGGTTGTAGAGGTTCGAGATGTTTTGGACGCGAGGTTTTGAAAAGTTGTGATACCCGATGGATATACAGATTGTAAATTCTTATGATAGATGGGATTCGGATGGTAATAGGCTTTTTGCGATTTACAAAGGCGTTAGGGATATTTCTTCGTTGAGTCAGGTATTCAACACCATTAATACATCAAGAGCATATGCCAGGCTCTCAACAACAGTTGTTATCATTCTTCATGCCCATCCATGTCCCTTTTTAACGTGACACTCATCCCTCTTGAACAGCAGCAATGGCCTTCGAAACAATACGCCGATCATCTTCCCACGACACGGTAGACTCAACATCGTCAAAGCTCACCCAAACAGGGTCAAAATCCTCACCCTCCTGCTGCGTGCCCTGTTCCGGCGCAATCGTAGAATCCGCTATGGCGACGTACCAAAACATGATCTTTAGGACGCCATCTCTCGCCATACGTTGCGAAACGGCGATAGGTTCAGTAATTAGACTCGGGCGATCTCTTCCTTGGGGTGTGGTAGCAACGGAATTGATACGAACGGGGAGGAGTTGGGCTTTGATTCCGGTTTCTTCAAAAGTCTCTCGGAGGGCTGTTTCCTCTAGGCTTTCGCCTATGTCTTTGTGACCTTTGGGAAGCAGGTATTCTCCCGTCTTTCTGTAATAGATAAGGAGAAGTTTGGATCTTGGCACGTCTATTGTTACGGTACCGCAGCTGATGCCAAACTGGTCCGAAAAGAAGAGGCTTCTGTCTGAAGGCATGTTTTGATGTCTAAGAGATGGGTTAGCGTTCGGATAGCTGTCATGATGCATTCACTTACCCAAGCGCAAAGAGAGACAGTTGTTTGTGAGGAGAAATTAATGTTTGTTTGGGCTTTGGGTTTTCTTTCATTATGACTCAGCAAAGTTGAACTTTGCGGTTCCGATTTTGCATATCAGCCTCTAGAACCAACTGTTGCTCACATAGGTGTTACACAAACGACCAAAAACAAGTCCTACATCAAGTCCTCAGTATGCTATCTAGTAGGTAACAGAAAAATTGGCCTCCCAAGTCTTAGGGTACAAAAACAAGTAGTCTAAGGAGCATAAAATGACCTACTAATTTCGTCTCTTATGCTTCCAGTGGTTAATATTTCTGATATTCTGAGGGCTATACCTTGGCTGAGCGATGAAGGATTGATAATGGCTAAGTGAATCCCTGTTCTTCTGTAAGCTGATCCTACAATCCTTGGCGTACAAGTACAGGGTGTTATTAGCCGGTTATATATATATATATATATTACACACATGTCCTGATTCCCATTCATTCCCGGGTATTCATGAAAACGTAAGCATATACATGCAATTGTCAAAATGGCACCCTCAACACCGAGTACCTACAAAGCCACAACCCAAAGCATTGAAGCTGAGAAGCGATGGACACAACGACTAAACCTCTTCTTAAGCCCCTTCTGGGTAATCACAGTCGCATTCGCTATGTTGAGCGGAATAATGCACCAATGGAACGACATTGATTACTTCCTCTTCTCAATAGCAGTCGCCACACCACCCATACTATTCCCAGCGCTCTTATCTAAAAAGATCGGTCGTCCATGGTATCGCAGATACTGGTTCAAGCTGAACGTCTGGGTAGCGACAATCGTCTGCTTGGGAACCTACTTTACATCGCACTACTTCTTTGATCTCATGGGAATGAGATACAAGTTCCCTTGCAAGTGGAACTTTAGCTCTGATGTTGTTGGAAGAACCGGGGGTCAAGTTCCCGTGTTTCTGTATCCTCTTACGCACGCGTACTTTATGACCTACTATACAGTCCTTATGGTCGTAGAGAAGGAAGTTGCTCAGAGGTTACGACCTAGACGTTTTGGGAGGGCTGTTGTGATAGTGGCTCTTTCGTATGGCATTGCCCTTGGAGAAACGTTCTTCATGGCGAGTCCCCTGCTTTCAGAGTGGTTCTACTATGAGAAGAGAGATCGCATGATGACAGTTGGATCTGTGGGATATATGGCATTCTTCATTACAGGGCTACCTATGGTTCAGCGTATCGATGGGAAAGGTGAAGATTGGCCTTTGAGTCGAGTTGTCATTGAGGCTCTTGGGACTTTCATGTCAATTCTGGTATTATTTGAGGTCTGGGCAAAGGTGGTTGGTCCTTTGTGAGTCCTCATCCTCGGTAAGCCATATACGGTCAGGCAGGCATTATGGCGATGCGGGGTTGTATGAGAACAGTCAGAATTGGAGCTTCGGTTCGGTTTGTCAAGTCTTTATATGGTCTAGACCGTGCATAGCGACAGTGGCTTATGTTGAACCCGAATATGATGACTGGTTGTTTGAACAAGTCGAGACTCAAGTAAAGCCATTGAGTGATATAAATTAACTTTTCGAGATAGTAACAGCGATCTCATTCTATGATATATAAACCAACTTGTCAGAAGTCTGGAGTTTAAGCTACCGAACCGAACCCCCGGATCGGGAATGTGGAGGGAATCTAGGAATCCGATCCGACATCTGGGGTAGTTTAGATAGATTGGGGAAAGCTATGGATCCAAGATACCGATGTGGGGAAGGCCTCGAATTATATAGATCAAGAGCTTCTTGTCAAATCTCATACTTATTGTTTCTTTCGAGTTGTCTCACAGCCCTGCTCGGAAGGTATCTCTATTCATCATGACAGACACAAAAGATTATCCCAACCTCGAGGCTGTCATTTCAACAGACCACATTGAAAAGACCCAACCAGACAATCACAATGGACACGGCCACATCGAAGGAAACGCCCTGCTCGTTGATGGAAAGGGCGAAATTCGAAAGATTCCGGTTCCGTCCTCTGATCCCAATGATCCTCTCAACTTTCGCCCTTGGGAAAAGTATGGCATTGTCTTTTGCTGCTGTTGGTTTTCCATCATGGGTCTTTCTGTCGCCAGTGGACTGGGTGCTATTCTGAATGTCTTTTTTGAGGCCTATATCCCACAAGGCTACAACTCGGATCAAATCGTGCTTCTTATTACATTACCGACTTTATTCATTGGTCTTGGTAAGTCGTTATGCACTACCTTGAACGAACCACTTGGCTTACCCAGTATTCTAGGAAACTACATCATTCTTCCTTTATCTCTCGCCTTTGGACGCCGTCCCGTCTTTCTCATCTCAACAGTTGTTCTCTTCGCAGCCAGCATCGCAGCGGCTACACAAAACAGTTACAATGGCCATCTCGCAGCTCGCATTATCCAAGGCATCGCAACAGGCGCATCCGAATCTCTCCTACCCCTCATGCTCACTGAAGTCACCTTCCTCCACGAGCGAGCTTTCATTTTTGGTCTATACTGGATGCTTCAAAACGCTTTCTCCTCGACCCTCAACCTGGCGTCTTCCTACATCAACGCCGATCTCGGCTGGCGCTGGTATTACTGGGTTTTCACCATTACTGTGGGCGTTGGGTTGGTCATCGCTGTCTTGCTGGGTTTCGAGACTCAGTTTACCCGTCCGGCTGCTTCGCTCGATGGTCAGCTTGTCGTCACGGATGAGTTTGGTGTTACCAGGGTCATTCCTGATTCAGAAGCGCAGGCTTATCTGGAGGACATGTCGAGATCTGGATTGACGCCTCCTAACGCCGGTAATCCAGCTGATAATGTTGATCGCAAGACATACATGCAGCGTCTTCGACCATGGTCCAAGCCAGCGTCTCAGCCTGTGCGAGTCATTCTTCTGAGCTGGAAGTACATGCTTGCCTCGTTCTCGTCGCCTGGTATCTTGTATGCCGTTCTCACATCTTCTATCGCTCTTGGCTGTGGTGTGGGCATGTCTTTGACTTACAACCAAGTCTTGATGCAGAACTATCACTGGCAAGCCAAGGATATCGGTCTGGTCAACGTCGGCGGAGCCATTGGAGCGGTTATAGCCATGCTGTACTGCACGTTCCTTGCTAACCCGTTCGTCATGTGGATGGCCCGCCGAAACAAGGGTATTCACCAGCCCGAGCATCACCTCATCACCATGGCCCCTCCTGCAATTGTCGGTGTAGCGATGCTTCTTCTCTACGGCTTTACTGCTGGTGGAGGAGCGACTTGGTGGGGACCATATCTCGGCTGGACCATCTTCCAGTATTCCTTCACGGCCGTCCTTATCATCTCTACCACCTTTGCCTCTGAGGCTGCTCCCAAGCATCCTGGCCCAGCCATTGTCACTGTGGTTGGTACAAAGAATGTCATCTCCTTTGGAGTTACGTATGGCTTGACCCCAATGATTGAACAGCATGGTTACAAGTGGGCTTTTGGTGTTTTGGCTGGTATTTTTGGTGCTATCTTTTTGTTGGGTATTCCTGTTTGTATCTGGAACCCCAAGTGGCGAGCCTATGTTGCTGAGAGGGAGGCACGAAAGGGTACTACTACCACTGACTAGACTAGTCTTGAGAGAACTCGCTTGATGAATACAGACTACTGTTTAAAAATAAATATGGTGGCTGGATATTGTGATACCAATCCGGGCTTATATGGAGAAGCATGTGGTCCCGGATCGGGATCTGCTTCAACCGAACCGAGCCGGATTGCCATATGTTTCCAACCAAATGCAACTACTTACATAAGTACAGCGCCGCAATTAGTTTTAAGTCCTGAATTGGCTTCAATTATGTATGATTCGACTCATTGATTGAGAAGTGAGGCTGTGATAGCTTCCGGCCTCACTTCCGGACCTCCGCCGAAATGGGCTCCGGGATACCGTAAAGGTGGATCACGGGTTTCCGGGATCCGAACCGAGACACGGCGCGCTTGTAGAGGAACGGTCCAGCTGAGTTGGCGATCCATTATTTGTACTAGATCATGTCTCCTGGAAATTGTGACATTATTTATTACCGTGGATTGATAAAACTATCCAGTCATGTCAAAGATGTCGAGTTCCAATCTGCTATGCGGCTCTTACGGTCTTGGCGGACTTTGGACGACTTATATCCGATAACACCCAGATGTAGTTGTCAACTACACAAGCTACTGTCCTCTCTTGATACGCGCTAACCTTGACTCGTATTCATTACTATCTCTCCCATTTATGACTGGCGATAAATATGAGACGCTCTGTTCGGCTGAAATGCGCTAACCTACAGTCGTATTCACTGATATCTAACTTACCACACTATCATCATTGATTCCGTCGTCACCAATATGCTATACAAAAACAGGACTCCGAGGGCTAACTATAAGAACCGTTGATGTATGTCCGTAATTCGACACTATGAATCTCCAAGAGCCGTTACTCATTTCATTCATACATACACATCATGCCAGAGAACAAGGCCGCATACCTCGTTGCCGTCAATACCCCCCTCGAGCTCAGATCAGCTCCATATCCTGAACCTCAAGACGACCAAGTCATAGTAAAGAATCATGCAATCTCCCTTAACCCAGTCGACTGTGCGCAGCAGAAACTAGGCACTCTCTTTCCATGGCTCAAGTTTCCAGCTATACTAGGCTGCGATGTCGCTGGACAAGTCATAGCTCTTGGCTCTGGTATCACCAAGTTCAAAGTTGGTGATCGCGTCGCTGGCTACAACATGGGTACTTTCCAAGAGTACGTCCCCGTGAGAGAACACTCTTGCGCCAAAATACCGGACAATATCAGCTACGAACAAGCAGCTGTACTTCCTCTGTGCTTGAGTGTTGCTGTGAAAGCGCTGTTTCATCCGGAATATTTGGCGCTTGATCTTCCTACCCCTGATACCAAAGCCAGCGGGAAGGTTATTCTTGTCTGGGGTGGATCGACCAGTGTTGGTTGTAACATCATTCAGCTTGCCAAAGCAGCTGGATTCGAAGTCATAACCACCGCATCGCCCAGGAACTTTGACTACCTCAAGAAACTTGGTGCTAGCCACGTCTTTGACTACAACTCGTCCTCTGTTAAGCAAGACCTTCTTACCGCAGTCCAGGGGAAGACAGTCGCTGGATCTATTTCAAATGGAGGTTTAGATGTTTCACAGTACGCTTCAATCGTTGAAGCTTGCGCCGCTGTCGCTCTGAGCTCGCCGGATAATTGCAAACTGGTTCCTTTGACGATGGTACCTCGCTTCCCGTTACCAGAAGGTGTCGAGACGAAGTTTGTCGTGCCACTATCGACTGACAAAGAACTCTCTTCCTGGGTTTATAACGATTACATCTCGGGGGAGTTGGCAAAAGGTACCTTTATACCAGCTCCAGAGCCAAAGATTGCCGGGCATGGACTTGACTCTCTTCAGGCTGCTATGGATATTCTTGATGCTGGAGTATCAGCGACGACGATTGTGGTCACGATGTAGGAAGATAGTTGGAGGGATAACATGAACACGATTTGTGGAAGACATTTGGTTGCAGAGGGATTGTAGTCAGAATCTGTGGGCTTTCAATATCACAATCATTTCTGGGTTATATCGTTTCGGCTTGGGTCAAACCAGTGACAAACGCCACTCGTAGAAACACGTATCTTTCATTGACTGTGGACACATGGTCTTGCTGGTAGAACATGGGGACCAGATACACATTAACTCTATTAAATCGGACCATACGCCAACAAACGGCCGTAGCTGAATCGTCAACAGTATCTCTCTTCCCTCACCTCCATCCCATCATCCCAAAATTCTACTCCTTACTAGCCAAAGCCTTAACAACAGCCTCCAAAGCTCTTCGGTCCGCGCCCCGAATCCTATCAACCAAACCATCCTTGTTGACATTAACAGAATGACCACTCGGCAATCCCTCAACAGAAATACCCTTAGGCACACCATCCGTGAAAAATACAAAAGTAGGCATAGCCGAGATTCCATACTTGACAGCAACATCCTTCACATGATCAGTGTTGACTTTTGCGAAAGCAAGATGGCCGGTTGATGCGTGCTTGTCAGCAAGGCTGGAAAAGACGGGCGCGATGGCGCGGCAGGGAGGACACCAGTCGGCGTAAAAGTCTACCACGACATGCTTGTTTGAAGAGAGGACGGTGTTTAGTTCTGATGATTCAGTGACTTTGGTGACTTTTCCCGAGGTTTCGGGGATGGGGGAACGATCAGCGAAGATGGCCTGGGAGGTTAGTGACTGATAAATGGTTTGAGATGGGTTGACTTACCCGGCCGACCATGAACAGGACGAAAAGACCGAGGATAAGATATATGTTTTCCATTTTCTTGCTTGTTGGAGTTTATGTTGGTGAGTGATGAATGAGTGTAAGTGAGTGGTTTCATTTGCTCAAAGGCCACAGTGCTGATAGGGATTGCGTCACATGACCAACTTGGCACGCAACTCGGCATCGTCAACCTTATATTCACCAACTATTCTCAGATGACTTTCCAAGAGATGCTAAGTAACTAGTAAACATATCTGCAGGAATGCCTTTACCGATACAGAAATTGGTGTGTAATTAAACATTTTGGAGAAGACAGTATTTGCCGTGATGGGCGTTGCCATAACCCAACTGACTTTGCAACCGACCAGCAATCATCGCAGAGTTCTTTTACAGAAGAACATCAATAGAAAACACCACGATAGAAACAGGGACACATCAACAAATCAATTATATACATTCTCAAGCTATATTTTTCGTTGTCTGTGTTCATGTGAGCATCACATCCATCCAGATAAAGTTACCCTAGAGACGACAGCTCCTCATCACGATAGACACACTTAAAACTGAGAACTGAAAATTATCTTCATATATTTCATCGTAAATCTATCCTCGATCCAATTTTTCAAAGATGCCAAAGGGGTATGATGAATAAAATGCTCGTAATCAAACAAAATGACTGACACAGGTCGGCCAGCCCTGTCAAATCCAGATCCGCCTTGCCCCGGACTCCTGTCTTGCTATGCAATTCACCGACATTCCAACGTCGCCACAAATGCTGCACTTGATCCTTTTCACCCAGGTAACCGCTTGTGTTATTCTGGTCCACCGATAAATCACAGCGCTGCCTCCGCTCTTCTATTCTATTCTTCGTCCTCTTGTTGGTGATGGTGCCGTCTCTCCCAAAATCTATGTACCGAAGCGAATATACGTCGCCAAGGTTGAATCAAGCCCATCCAAGCATCTCGAGGGTGCCTCGGGCATCTGCGGCTGCCATACCGCTGACAGCAAGCTGTCGAACTTGGGTACCGCGGCGGAGTCGTTGAAGTCCAACTGATACCTTCCAGGCCTCCGACTCATCAACGACAAACAAGTATCGCTTTCCTTCTTGATCTCGAACGGAGGCACGCACAATATGCAAGCCCTTCGATTTCCATTCTCCAGTCTGTCCAGTTGAAGAAATAATGTTAGCGTCTCGAAATTTCCTATCGCATAAACCAATTCGACAACAAGTTTTGCATGCGCGCAGCATCTCGGTCAAGTACACTTCGGCTTCGTCGCCTACCAGAGGTTTGGCCGCATCACATGCCCGAGAAGAGGCCTCAAGCAAAGGGTTCGGATTTGAAGCAGGGGACGCAGAAGACGATTTCAAGCATTGCGGGGGGCACCATACCTCGACTTGTTTCAGGGTCCAAGCCTTAACATCCCATTCGCGTTGTGGTACATTTCGGACATCATCGTCGATAAAAAGACCTTCAGTAGTAATACGGAGTATGAGTCCGTCAGTTACAGTTCCAACACCAGAGATAAGCTGACTGGCAGGTGTCTTGGAGAATTGGTTCATGAACAGGTAGACACCCGAGATGACAATCTTGTCAGGATCCTTGGTAGAGTATGGGCCAGTACGATTCGAAGGAGGGGGCGTTGTCCGACCAGTAGTCTGAGAAGCCGCCCAAGACGATTCGGAGCCGAGGGAAGACATGGAAGTCCTCTCTCTTGGCTGTCTGGGCTTGTCATAAGGTCGATACGA
The DNA here is from genome assembly GCF_020744135.1 of Fusarium venenatum. Classification (NCBI taxonomy): domain Eukaryota; kingdom Fungi; phylum Ascomycota; class Sordariomycetes; order Hypocreales; family Nectriaceae; genus Fusarium; species Fusarium venenatum. The sequence goes on from NW_027072131.1 coordinate 839,006, forward strand.
ATTCTCGGTGCTGACGCCAGAAACGTTGGACCTAGTGGCGGAGGGAGCAGGCTTTCTTTGAGAGGAAGCTGTGCTGGGAGCAGGTGGGTGAGCAGTTGAAGATGAGGTGGTAGACTTGGGAGCTGGCGGGCGACCGTTGGGCCACATGCTGATCTTCTCGCCAACTCCCGAGTAGGCGTAACTGCTAGGTTGACGGGAGGCGGTTTCTTGTGCAGCGCGCTCCCTCTCAGCCTTTTCAGCTTCGGCCTTTTCTCTCTCGATCCTCTCTTTTTCTGCCTTTTCCTTCTCAGCTTTCTCAGCCTCCTTTCGTTTTTGGGCTTCCTCTCGTTGTTTAGCCTCCTCGGCCTCCTTCTTTCTCAGAGCCTCTCGTTCAGCCGCAAACTTCTTCCTTCTGGCTTCACGTTCATCGGCTTCCTTCTTCTTTTTCTCTGCAAGGTCACGGGCCTCCTTCTCCCGTTGGGCTTCTCGCTCGCGAATTTCCTTGGCCTCCTTCTCTAGACGCTCTCGTTCTTTGCGCTCTTCCTCCAACTTGATCGCTAATTCCTTGGCACGTTGCGAGGCCTCGAGGAGTTCTTTTCTTTCTTGTGCTTCCTGCTCCTTGCGCTGGCGTTTCTTTTCTCTTTCTTCTCGTTCCTTGGCGTCCTTTGCCCTTAGCTCCGCAAGTCGTTTTGCGGCTTCATCGCGACGCTTCTGTTCGGCTTCCTTGGTTTTGCGTTCCTCCTCCTTTCTTCTCATCTCCTCACGAGCCTTTTCCCAAGAATTCTTCTTCCTGGCAGCCTCAGCCTTTGCAGCCTCTAACTTTTCGGCTTCAATCCTGGCGATCTCTGCTATTTCAGCCTCAATTCTTGCTGTTTCGGCCTTTTCCGCTTCTATCCTTGCTAATTCGATCTTTTCGGCTTCTCTCCTCGCCGCTTCGATCTTTTCAGCTTCGATTCTTGCGGCTTCGGCCTTTTCAGCTGCGATTCTTTGTGCCTCTTTTCTAGCTGCCTCGGCCTTTTCAGCCTCAATCCTCTCGGCTTCTTTCCTTGCGGCTTCAGCCTTTCGAGCCTGAATCTTTCGCTGTTTCCTGGCAGCTTCAGCCTCTTCCGCTTCTTTCCTTGCAGCTTCGGCCTCTTCAGCTTCTTTCCTTGCAGCGTCGGCCTTTTTAGCTTCTATCATTGCAGCCTCAACCTTGGCAGCCTCAGCTTTAGCGGCCTCAGCTTTGGCAGCTTCGGCTTTGGCAGCTTCGGCTCTGGCAGCTTCGGCTTTGGCAGCTTCGGCTTTGGCAGCTTCGGCTCTTGCGATCTTTTCTGGGTCAGGCGCTGGTTTGGATTTGGATTTTGGAGGAGGCGGAGTTCCGGGTCGCGACTTCGGTGGAGGTGAGGGATCTCTCGGCTTAGGTTTGGACTTGGACTTCGATTTGGAGTGCTTCGGCGGGGGTGTTTCGGGAGGCGTGTGCGGAGGTGGAGGCCGAGCTTCTGGAGACGGTCGCGAACGTGGCTCAGAATCATTTCGAGGTGATTGACGTGCTGAATGGGGAGGTGGCGGCGGCGGAGTTTCGTCTGTCTGGGGAGCCCCTTGCCACGATGTCCTAGGGCCATTGCCATGAGGAGGCGGCCTGGGAGGAGTATCATGGTGAGGAGGAGGCGGAGGAGGAGTGCCATGAGGTGGAGGAGGCGGCGGTGCTCCAGCGTTTGACCAGGAGTTTGAATGCCATCCTCCTTGACCACCGCGACCATTACCAGAGCCACTATTTCCAGGACCATTCGGAAACCCGCTACCCTGAGTCTGAAAACGGCCCAATGCCCATGCTCCAGCGCCAACACCAATAACAAGCATTGCCAGTGCCGCGCCATTCAACCCATCAGAGCCCGCCATCAAAGTTCGAAAAAAAGGGGCCAACGTTTGACCAATAACGACGAGTATCAGGGCTGAAGCGAATCCGGCAGCAAAACTGTTCAAATTTGGTTGCATAGACGGCAGGTACAAGAAACCACCTCCAGAAGAGTGCTCAGGGATGACAAAAATGTCATATTTGCCTGGAGGCAAACCGGAACCCTTTGGCACTCCGCCATGAGGCGGAGGCGGCGGAGGGGGACCGCTCATTCTTGTCTTTGAGGTCGAATAAGTTGATTTTCAGGAGAACTCCTTGGCTATCCGGATCTCGGAGTCGTAAACGTGGGCGCGACGGCTGGTTTATGGGAGTCTCACAGTAGCCATCAAGGCTGTGAGGTATTATCGGTACTAATGGCAGTGTTAGTTGATGCCTGACATAATTGATCTAATCTAACAGATTCCCGAAGCGCAGGTTGTCATTGCGACGATGTGAAAAAGAATCGAAAAGTTCCGTAACCGAGTGGCTGGGGCTGGGTCGCTGCGGCAATCGAAACGAGGTTGGACAAGACAAGACTCACACAAGACAAAATCGGTGATACAGGGAGACGGATCTATCTCGAGTCGATCCAACAAAACGAATTGCAAAATCGGACAATGAAGGGGATAGTCACTTGTGATACAAGATGACAATTCCCTATGCCCTTAACCTGGTGTAATTGCGGGATGGAGGACTAGTACTGTAGGTACAGGCAAGCGAGGAGGGAAAAAGCTAGGATGTCAAGAACACGAGGAGAGGAGACAGTAGAAAAATGGCGCTGGTTCGTGGTGGAGATGGATTAGAAGAGAGGCGGAGGTGGAGAGAGAGGCAGAGCATGCACCCAGACAAGGTCGAGGCAGAGAACAAGAACAAGAGCAAGAGCATGCATGGGATCATCCATGTTTACTTCGAGGCGCTTTGGGAAAGGTGGGTACCTTTCCGTAGGTGCGGACGGGACGGGCAAAGTGAGTGTGGATGGGTGGATGCGATGCAGTAGGTGGGTTGACGGGTGAATGAGCCCTGTAAAAGGTACGTGGTAAATACTTTCGGCACCTTCTACAGTTAGACCAGGGCTTGAAGACTTTCTGTGACGCTTAATGGCTAGCGCAGATGCCGGTCCAGGCTGGCTCTAGCGCCTTTACCCCCGTCAAGTGGGATACACCCGCTTCGACTGCCCCGCTACATGGATATCATCACTCACTCGTGGTTTGTGAGTGGTGAGTATATCACAGACGACCACTTCACCCTGAACTTTTTGTCCTATCAATTGGAAGACTAGCATACCAGGATTCAGGTTCCTAACGACACGGAAACCCGAGAGGTCGTTTTTCTTTTTCTGCCCCTCAAAGTTTGAAAACGTACATTTTGCTATGGAAACCGTTGTGATGGGGCGATACTGGTAGGCTTCTTATGAGATGATTTGTTGATGTGTCAACTCATCTATACGGCATGCAGGATGCTCAACGGCTGACCTGTGTGTTTTCTGAACTTGGAGAGAGTGATAACACGTTGACATTTTGTATGAACACTGGCTGGACAGCATATCCCCGTCATGTATGCATTGAAACTCACTCGATGGAAGCCGTTATCAAGGTTTATCCTTCTTCCATCTGCCGACATCATTACTCCCGCTGAACGGGATCATCAACTCAACGGTGTGATAAGTTTGGCCCCCAGTGTTCCTTTCACTTATATCTCATGACTTCATAGCTGGGTCTCCCCTGCTTGTCAACATGTGAAATCCTCATATTCTTCTCACCTGTTCCTTGTGACGGGTGGCTTGCATCGCATCCATGGAAAGCATTGACGAGACCCTGTGGATCAGGAAGAACAATGATAGAATAGACCACGAGACAGAACATAAGCGATAAGTTGGTACCGAGTATCCGTAAAGTAATCCTCTCGTTTATGAGCTTGTGCCAACTTGCGCACAGCAAATAGCTCTCCACCTGTCGATCTTGAGAGTGAAGCGTTGTGATGGATATTGCTAAAGTGTTTTGAAACGATTGGACTACAAGGAACGGTTTTGTTTCTGGGCCTTGCATCAAGCTCCAATTGTAATGGTCAACAAAATTTGCGGTATCCAACAACACTGCAGACCCCGCCTGCGAACACTCTGAGCAACATGGACGGATATCTCTTGCATCAACACTTCATCGAAAGTCCCGCAATCGTTTGAATGGTAAAAGTCCAAGCTTGACCTGTCAAATCCACACAAAGTTTGCACGGTCCATAGCTAACGAATCTCGAATTGTCACCGACAAACCAAAATCTTCAGTCCAGCAACGTTGTCGTTTTTCACCGCCACCAGATTAAATTTTGAGTGAGGTAACTGAAATCCGCATCCGTGGTCTGGACCTCGCCAGTAGTATCCTTGTTGAGGCTTAGAGGATGCCGCGGCTCTCTTGTCGCTTCTCACTATGGTTACATGCTGGGTTCCACGACACCAATGCCACGGATGCGGTTTTGTAAGTAAACATGACTCAACTTCCCGCGACATTGTTAGTGGAAAGTAAAAGTTTGAGTTTGGTACCTGAGAGCTGTCTCTTCTAACTGCCGACGCCACTTTACACGAATGCAACTCGAGGATATAATCAAGAAGCCTATCTACGTCACAAATGTCTCGACTGTCTTCTCTACAGATACAAATTCGAAAAAATCCAAATGTATTTCCGTGGCTTCCGCGACGCCAAGGAAAGGGGAGTGGCTGTCCATCGCCTCACCGCTGAGGCCCTCTTTACCACCCACCTTATTTTTCAAGCTTTCGGCATCGCCCAACCTCCCAATAAACGTGGATGATATTCATGGAAACTCGCGCTTGCAAAGCGTGTCACCAATTGATAGGTAATCAAATACTCTTGACTTGTTAGAGCCATCCATCTATTCATAATCTCAAGTAAATGAGTGAATGACTCGAAAGCAATTGATCTCTTGACTATGCGTTGCCTGGCAACCAAAGATCGGCAAAATACACCCCAGACCAGAGGGGAACAAAAGAAAAGTGCGCTAAGCTCGCGTTGGTCTTCGGCTAGTGACGTAGCTCAGCCACCAAAATATCGAGCCTAACGATGAATTTTGGTGCATCGCATCGTCGTGCAGTTGAGTCGCTGCATGTCTGAGCCTGATGTTATGCTAATGCCCGATGCCTAGACTAGTCTCACATTGAAACCACTTTACAAAAGACGCTATCTATCTTCCTGTTTACTCTTGTGTTTACATGATACTTGCATCCGATACAAGATTGGCGGTCCATTAGCCTTGTCCTCTCGCTTTTAGGCACCTGGCCTAGTGCCCCAAGTGTAGGCTGAAAGAATAAACAGGTTAAACTCCATATCTTGGGAGCATGAACTGACTGGCTTATTTCATCTCTTTCATTTTAGGCACCTACTTGTGCTCATGTCATGAGGCCTGCTCTTTCATCTGGTGGGCTGAAGTGACAGATCGAAGGTACCTCTCATGTACCACTTCAGCCCATGCAAGCCAATCTCATCCTCATGCACTCCAACACACGACGGCATGACCACAGCTCAACTTGTTGTACTGGCTTGTTCAAGGCCTTTCGGGTTACAAGCCAAGCAGGATCTCATTCTCATTATCTACGTAAAGAACGACTTTATTCTTGTCCAACACTTTGGTTATAAAGGTTACAAGAAATAATGATAACGAGTCTTGATACCATGTACGTACCATTAATCTCCCAATAAATGGGTGGCTGGTTGTGGACGAGGTCCCTGACATTGACGCTCAACGCCATTCACTAACCAGGAACAAGGATTCATAATGCTTGAACTCTCTGTTAAGGTAGCACTCAACGGTGATGCATTCAGTCCTCATTTGCAATTGCAATAAAAAAAATCAAGCTATTATTGCTTTGCTCTATTCGTACAAACACCAACCCAAGGCAATTTACGCATTTCTTGAAAGATCATGAACCCATTCCAACCAACAGGACGCCTTGCATTCTGACCCATTATTCCTTTCCCCAAGTTTGCGCCATGAAAGTCGCAATGTCTGCGATCCATGACAGCCCATTAAGTAGTATCCTTAGAACCCATAGCCACCAAACGGCAACCTGTACCACAAGCAGAATTATCCTTACCACCAGCGTGAGAAATAGCAGTCACATCTTCTTAATACGGTTGTTGGCCACCTTGAGCTTCGCTCCTGTCCGGTCGACGTCGTCGTCGAGCTGGTCTAGCATTAGGATCTGTTGTTCAACTTCATCGTGGATTTGTTCGCCCATTTGTCTCTGCCGTCGGATGATCGCGGTGAGTTGATCGACTGCAAGATCCTGGTTCTGCATCTCTTCCTTTTGGAGTTGCAAAACCCCTTGGTTATCCAGTTCGCGAGTCTTATCCGTCTCTGGTAAAGGAGCACCCAAGACACGGCCAGCGGGACGGCCTCCTCTTAACAGCCCTGCTTTATCAGCTGCTGAGGCTTGCCCTTGACTGAATCCGCCTCGGCCAGCAGTTGCTGTTGAGCTGGGCATGCTGTTGGAGAGCTTATCGAGACCCTCTCTCTCCATACGAGCTTGGGAAACTAGATCGCGACGTCGTCGCAATTCTCCCTCACCAAGTCGCCCTGACTCTTGTATCTTTCGTAGTCCATCCGCAAGTGTCGCGATCAAGGTTCCACTTCGTACGAGGACCCTCTTGGCTGCTGCGCCTGCTTCCGCTGCAGCTGTCGAATTGCCGCTGTCTACCGCTGCGTCTCTTCTGGACAAACACTGTCTCGCTTCATGTAGATTTTGTTTCAAGTCCCGATGGATATCCAGCCATGTACCTGGGTCAGCGGCGCCAGAAGCTGCGCTCCTAACCATTCCACTAGCCGACAGTGCCGAGTTGGTTGTGCTTGAGCTGGGCAAGTTCAAGAACGCTCTCCAAGCTGAAGTGTCGCGCCATCGTCGATCGGGTGACTCTGCGATTGCTCGCAGATATTTCTCGAGTTTTACTTGACGGTCGCGGGTCAATTCTACAGAGTTGACAGTAGATTTGAGCCAGTGTTTGCCAGGCAGAGGTTCTGGAGGTGGCGCGCCGACTTGCTGTGTGAGGGTCTTGTTGAGCTCGTCAAAGTCCGAATATCGTTTTTGCAACACAAAGGATCTCAAGGGAAGTCGCAGTGTGATGTTGTAGAGTGTATACGGCTTCTTTGATCCTTCGTCAGATACGCTGGTGGAGGGGATAGAGATTTCTGGCGGAGGTGCCATGTTGACTTGATTGTTAATTGACTTGCTTTGTGATTCACTGATGAACGGACAACCTAATCTTATGAGAGAAACGACCTACGAATGCGTCATGGTCATAGCGCAAGTTGTAGAGATCTGACGTATTCGTACAGTGAGACTTGAGCTGTCCAGGCCCTGTCAGCCTCCATGTCCACGACCTATAACGCTATCCGGCTGACCGTCATGGTCACGTCGCCCAGTAATTCGCCGCCACTAAACTGGTTGTACATGCGACCACTTGACACATTGGGTTGATACAGAAGTTTCCAAGTTGGAGTATAAAAACACATAACCTAGATAAGTCTCTTGTGATAGTATAGATTGGCCTACTAATTTGTTCTCTTGTGCTTCTAGCGACCAACGTTTCTGATACCGCTAGAGCACCATGCTGAGACAAGACTTACTCCGGCTTATTAAGTTGGGTTGTGTACCTGTTGAGAACTGACCCGTTAACCATATCAACTATGTATAATACAATGTGTAGTAAATCCTAAAGACGATATCTAAAAGTTCTATTGAGTTCCCACTCAAGCCCCTTGATTTGTCGATTCGCTGGATAATCATCTACGTGTATACATCGAATAGTACGTATATACGTACAGTTATCCCCAAGTTTGTAGTTTGTTTATACTACATATTAAATCAGCAGTATTATCCACCGATAGCCAACAGTTAATTAGTTAATGTACACTATGAACATGGATATATGGTATGAAACCTCTCTTGCCTGCCATTGGTAGGTAAATGACACAATCATTGTTGCGATTGAAGAATGAAACAGAAGATCGTCAGTCCAACAAGTTCCTTGCATTCACGACCTTGTCATTTCTTGTGTCCATGGTAGAAGCTTATAAGATAAGCCCGAAGCAAAACGAGATGTTCAAGACAAGGTCTCAAGCGATCAACTTTCACTCTGTAGTGTCTCCCCCGAGCTTTCCCGTTGACGCATAGCTGCTGGTGTTTAGATGGACAAAAGGTGGCTCCATGTTCGGTCTCAGGTTTAAAACAGCCCCAATACATTCGAAACTTGTTCATAGATGCTCATCAACGATAACTCACATTATACTCTCCCAGTTCGCTAGACAATCGACTAGCTAAACTGTGTATCCTCCCATCTACGTAACTCTGGACTTGATATCATGGCTGCGGCCCGTCCCGTCCCCGTTGCCTCCCACAGTGTTACTCAACCTGGCGATGCAAATTCATGTCCAACAAGATCAATTTTGCACTCATTCTCAGGGACTCAATACACTTCCCGGAACAAGTAAAGGAAAAGATTTAGCTTCTATGGCTCAACGTCTCTCCCCAAAAGTATGGGTCCACAACTCCAAGTTTATGCCCTTTTAACCTCCTCAAAGAAACCAGTAGTTGTCCCAAAGCACATTCGTGGTCGCGTTCATTATATCTCGAGAGACTGATGGTATCAGCACGATTAGAAAGTCTCCTGGTCGTCCACCTCGCCCTCGGCAGGAATCTCAAATCCTTCCTCTGTGGAGTACAAAATTGTCTGGATCTGCTTGACGAGGCCATCCTCTTGCTTCTCCAGCTCGGGGTCTTCGTCGACAGCCGTTTGAACGAGAAGCTCAATATCTCGGAGCTTGCTGAAGTAAAAGTCGCGCTCCCGCTCCAGACCAACAACTGTCTCCTTCAGTGTAGCGTTCTCCTGCTGCAGGGCAGCAGTGGCAGGGCCAGCAGCCTTTGCTACACGGGGTCCACCGCTAGGAGTGCTGCCTCCACGACGAGCGGCGCCAGTGGTAGCGGCGGGTCGAGGAGCGGCAGCGGCGGGAGGCATAGCACCACCCTTTCGTCGGGCAACGGCATCGTACTCGTGATCAGGGAAGTTGAGGTCCCAGAAACGCTTTGTCCATTGGAGGAACTCGAGGTTGTCCTGCATCTTGCATTTTATGAGTGAAGGGACGGGGATCGGCTTGTCGATCTGATGCTTGGCGAACGTGTCTGTCAACGTGTTAGGGTATCGAGAATGTAGATCGATCGAAGTGACTAACTCTGCAGAACCTTGAAATTTTGGATGTACAGGTATTCAGAGTTCACGTTGAACTTGACCTTGGACATGGGGACGTCCATGTAGATACTGTCGAAAACTTGGCAAAGAGCAGCACTAAAAAGCGGTATTAGAACCAGTGTAGGTCATGATTGTTTCACGCCATATCGCCCCGCCGTTGGAGGCCCATGAAGCCGAATAGAGGTGTTCGTGATGGGAATCGCGGGGCTGTTTTGGTGTTTTGTGCTGATGACATGGTGCAACACGACATAGCAAACCGTAACGAGGGGGCGGGGCAAACGACGATAGACCGACTTACCCAGTACCGCATTGCTCAATCTTTGTGATGTTGAGTTGCAAAAGGCTGTTGAGCCATGCAACAAGTTCTTGTCTATATTTACCACCAAGGTTAGTTTGCGAACAGTAACAGTTTGTAGGTAGAATCTGCCACAACGACAGCCTGGAACATAGGTACCAACCTCGACTCGCCCATTTTGAACTGATTGCTGGGGTTTGTAGTTTATTATTTGGGTCGTAAAATACTGGCGGAGGATTGTTGAACAGACGAAAGCGTATAGAAGATATCGTTTTAGAGAAGAGGAAAACAGAAGGAAGGATGGCGCAAAAGGGACAAGAGGCTAAGAGAGATTGCGTCTGTCGGGTTTAGTTGGGGAGAAATTAAAAGCAACTGCCTTCGCGCTGATTCCACGAAGCTGCCCATGGATTTGACTTGTCACCCAATCAACCAGGAAGCCGTTGGTGGGGGTACCCAGAAAGACCAGCCTTTGTGTGATACTTTGGCGGTCTTTCATGGGCTGTGCATGTACCGCCACGTACGGTCCCTAGAACCCCTCTGCGGGACCCCTGAAGATTCAGAAGGGTCACGTGGCAAATCCGCTGTAACTTTTAGTCTGTTGCAAGCTCTCACCGCCAAAATTTCCAGAAGCGGCAGAAAAAAAAGTTCGAGATTTGCTCCAGAAGCAGCCCCACTGCTTGAAATCGCGTTCTGCAAATCTTGATCAGAGTATAGGACGAGTGTCTTTTTCAATTCGACAAAATGGCACCCTCACAGAAGCGAAAGCCGGCAGACGACTTTATCTTTACAATTGACGACGACGACGAGCTTCCTGTTGAGGAGGAGGAAGTCGTTGCGCAGCCTCCCAAGAAAAAGGCAAAGAAATCGAAACGCGATGCTAGCCCCGAAGAGGATGACGAGGAGGATGCCGTAGAAGGTATCTGGGGGTTCAATGACGACGACGATGGTGCTATGGACTCTGGTTTCGAGTTTGGAGGCGACGAGCCCGCCAATGAAAACGGCACAGATGACTTTGAGGGTTGGGGTTTCGAAGGTGCAAAGAAGGGCATGAGAATCGAAAAGAAGGGGGTCGACCTTGACGAAATCATCCGAAGACGTCGCGAAAAGAAGCTCGGAAAGTCTACCGAGGATGCGACAGAGACGGAAGAGAAGGAAGACGCCGAGGTCGAGACCATGGATGTCGATCTGGACGACGATGATGACGAGGTTCTTGCCAACGACGCATTCGGTATGAACGTTGCTTCTGATGTCGAGGAGTCCGATGATGAGAAGAACGAGGATGATGAGGAGTCTGGTGTCGAGGTCGACGACGACGACGAGGCTGCTTCAGACAACGACTCTGTTGCTACTCCCACCAACCACCCTGACGACGAGGCTTCCGACGACAGCGATGCTGAGCAAGAAGACGCGGAGGAAGAGGCCAAGCGAAAGGCTTTCTTCGCCCCTGAAGAAGAGAACAACCCCGACAAAAAGGCAACTGCTTCTTCTTTCCAGACAATGTCGCTGTCCCGTCCCATCATGCGAGGTCTCGCTTCCGTTGGCTTCTCCAAACCCACACCCATTCAGGCCAAGGCCATCCCCGTTGCGTTGATGGGTAAGGATGTCGTCGGTGGCGCAGAAACAGGTAGTGGTAAGACGGGTGCATTCATATTGCCAATTTTGGAACGTCTTCTCTACCGACCCAAGAAGATCCCTACCACTCGAGTCGTTGTTCTTCTTCCTACTCGTGAATTGGCTATCCAGTGTCACGCTGTTGCGACCAAGCTCGCTGCCTTTACCGATATTAAGTTCACTCTCGCTGTCGGTGGTCTCAGTCTCAGAGCTCAGGAACTTGAGTTGAAGCTGCGACCTGATGTTATTATTGCAACACCAGGTCGTTTTATCGATCATATGCGAAACTCTGCCAGCTTCAGTGTTGACACTGTCGAGATTCTGGTCCTTGATGAAGCTGATCGTATGCTTGAGGACGGTTTCGCCGAGGAACTCAACGAAATTCTTACAACACTCCCTAAATCACGACAGACCATGCTGTTCTCCGCTACTATGACATCCAGTGTCGACCGTCTTATTCAGATTGGTCTGAACAGGCCTGCCAGAGTGATGGTCAACTCTCAAAAGAAGACTGTTACTACCCTGGTGCAGGAGTTTGTCCGTCTACGACCTGGCCGGGAGGACAAGCGAATGGGATACCTGGCACATGTCTGCAAGAACCTTTATAAGGAGCGAGTCATCATCTTCTTCCGTCAAAAGAAGGACGCTCACCGAGCCCGAATTATCTTTGGTCTTCTTGGTCTCTCGTGTGCTGAGCTTCACGGTAGCATGAACCAAACACAGGTTAGCTCATTTGAACCCTTACTATGACATTCACTAACATGCTCTAGCGTATCTCAAGTGTTGAAGATTTCCGAGACGGCAAGGTGTCATTCCTTTTGGCTACTGATCTTGCTTCACGTGGTCTCGATATCAAGGGTGTAGACACAGTCATCAACTACGAAGCTCCTCAATCCCTCGAAATTTACGTCCACAGAGTCGGTCGAACAGCCCGTGCTGGTCGCAAGGGTATTTCTCTGACATTAGCTGCCGAGTCGGACCGCAAGGTCGTAAAGGCTGCTGTCAAGGCAGGCAAAGCTCAAGGGTCCAAGATTGTCAGCCGACAGCCTGATTCCGGAGAGGTTGACGCTCTCCAAACTCAGATTGACGAGATGGATGACGAGATTGATGAGATTATGCAAGAAGAGAAGGAAGAGAAGCAACTCGCTCACGTCGATATGCAAATCAAGAAGGGTGAGAACATGATCCAGCACGAAGCAGAGATCAAGGGTCGACCCAGACGAACATGGTTCGAGTCTGAACACGACAAGAAGAAGTCCAAGCAAGCTGGCCGAGACCAGCTCAACGGCATGAGAGAGGAGCTTAAGAAGAAGACTGGCAAGCTTAGCAACAAGGACAAGAAGCGATTGGATTTAAAGCAACTGCGTGCCGAAGGTGGCGGAGAATGGAGGAAGGGCAAGAACTCAGAGGCTGAGATGAAGGCCCGACACAAGGAGGCCAAGGCCAAAAGCCAGTCCAAGAGTTCGGCTCCCAAGCCCAAGCCCAAGGGAAAGGGAAAGGCCGGTGGCAAGAGGAGATGAGTCTAAAAGTTTAGGAGTTTATTTGGCAGCGCTGTACCTATAGGTAGATTTAATTACTCATGACTATCCACCTGTATCTTTGGTCTATTATTTGCACCTAAGCCTAGTTCGTCCATCTTCCGTCTTCTCGCTGGTCGAGGAATGCTGTGATAGAGTTTGAACAATTTTGTACCTGTCAATCTCAGAACTCTGATCGGCAGTGACACTGGCCCGATAAGTTACCAGATTCAGTATAGACATTGCACGTTTGGAGGCGTCACAATTGGCCGATAAACTTAACAAAGAGAATTACTGTATTAAGTATGAAGAAGCGTTGTGCTCTTCTTAACGCTCGCTTTTGACGTAACAAGCGAGCTTGATATCTTTCGATATTGTAATGATCGTAAACTCATTCAAGAACCTTCCCCCGTATTATCTATTTAGAGACCTCCCATTTGGGGAACGCCAATGTCGGCAACAAGATCCCGTTGAAGTTGAATCAAGTTGGTAAAGGCAGAATCCAAACCTCGAACAATACCGCCCTCAAGACTAGGGGATGCGTTTCTGACAGCAACGCTGAAGAGGAGGAGAGGGTGTAGGAAAGGGTTTACGGAATCTCTTAGAGCCTTGATTTCGGCCTCCAATATGGCCTGAATCTCGGAAGTGAGGGTCTTGAGGCCAGAGACTGTTTCGAGGATATCATCGAAAGTGCCAATGGTCTGTCGAAGAGCAGCAGTGAGTTGCACAATTTGTCGCGCTGAGAGACTAGAAGCTTGACCACCGACATTGCCTGCAGCTCCAGTGGTGACACGGGCGATCTGGGTTGTGGCAGTTGTCAGAGCTTCGGTGATTTCCTCAAGACTGGCTTGGACAGCAATTTGAGCGTCTACCGTGGCTTCGGTACCCCGTGTGGTGTTTTTGAGAGTAACAGCAGCATTTTCTGTTTTCAGTCAGTGCCATTCAGATCAACAGAAAGGACAAGATATACCAATTATAGTGAGTGTTGTGAGTGTAGTGTCAGCAATAGTGTCAACTGAACTCTTGATAGTTCCAACGACTGTCTCTTGTCGGCGAAATTGAGGGAAAGCCGAGACAAGAGAAGCAAGACTAATGATTTTGAAGAACTTCATTTTGGCTATTGAGTCCTTCCGTCCCTTGAAATGAAAGTGTATAAAAAGTAAAGAGTGAAGTGGTAGAGATATTCCCAACTGTTCCTACATCGCCAGGTCAAGGTCATATATACACAATCCATCACACAGATACACATCTCGCCACCTCGATCTCGACAATTCATTTCATAGCTAATCGGGCCTGGAACTAACAAACTTTGGGAAATCCTCCCGATCAACATTCCAAAGGTCATATGACTTAGCCTGGGCCTTAGCAGCGATCCCCTCTGAAAACTTTAATTCTTGAGAATTAAGCTCTTCTGCCATTTTGCTCCAGATAACTAGACCTATTGCAGTGTCTTGTCCAAGCCGTTACCGCCGGGCCGTAGCGGGGAGGCGTCTTGTTCGGAGCATCGAGATATGCAAGCGGTATTGCCCATTTTGAACAAGACAGGAAAACATTCTTGGCATTTAGAATAATCTATCTCCATCTTTAGAAACATCTCGGTCTTTGACATAATGCTCTGTTACTGAGTTAAGACTTTGTGAAGAGAAAGGGTGGAGGGTTGACGTGTGAGACATGATCGACAGGGGAGCTAAACTTAAACATTTGTTCCTGCATATAGTCAATTACGGTGAGGCGCTATTCTTAGGTCATGAACAACATTGAGTGTGATTCCATTTGGTTATCTTTTTTTTAATTTGTATGTAAGCCACACCTAATTCTTCAAAAGGTCGAATGAAAGCTGATGACCACCAGGTACTCTCGCAACATGGAATAAGCTTATCCCGAGAGTGACCACTCATACAGCACCGCAACTTATATCCAATGTGTTATCTCTAGATTCAAAATTGTTGAGTTCTAATCGTGATCCTTGACTGATAGTGTTGAATCATCGTTTATAAGCCTCACAACTCGTTGGTGTGATTTAGACGTGTCAAGCTCAGCCACCAGGAGCCACTCTGCACGTCTCGTATGAGTTGGTCGTTATAAGTCCGTAGGCCACAATACTGCGAATTAAGTAACCTTGTTGCCCAATTGGAGAACCGAAAAGATGTGATGGCTCGGATCATACTCATCAGTTCCGTGACACGTATGGACGTATATGGCTGATTAAGATGAGCCCAGAAAGGGCATGATGCCGTGCAGTGCAAGCCTCAAAGCACGGCTAATTTCACTTGCTAGACTAGTGCACATAAATAATCATCTTATACCAACCTTGCTATATGCCAGTGTTTATGGAGTTACTCCCTTTTCTCCAGCGTCGGAGTTGGTTGTTTTGTATGCTAACCATGTTGTAATTTGCAATTCACAAATTTAGAACTGAGTTTGTAGAGACCGTTTTCATCGACTTTCTGAACCATAACAGATTTGTCCATCCAGTCCCTTAACCTCATTCTTAGCAGGGTCCATGGGAGTCCAAAATATTCCCCACGGGGTCACCAAGACTATGCTTGTCTTATTTCAGATATCCAAGACATAACAACAGATTTCCTATATAGTTATGTCTGAAGCACTGCTCCTTATTAACGGCATCATCTATCTAGTAATTTGTAGAAGTTTCAGATCTCTATATGTGATATGATGACTGCCGCGCCTCAACTCCCCATCATATTTTACAACAATACAACGCATATTGCCAAAAATCACATTTCTTAGACTTCTGACTTCAATCCAAGTGATCTGATATGATAATTTGCATTTCACTTTGTCAACTCCTGGATGAAAAACTTTTTGAGCATCATGCTCCTTCGTTCTCTCGAACGCACTAATTATACAAACATGCGAAAAGGTGTCAAGCAGATGCCTTTTTCAATTTTTCCCTTTTGATTTAATACTTTCTTCCCATTTACATATCCTCTGCCTTCTGTTCCAGAATCGAGACAATGCTGGAGGGTTCTTGGGCAGGGGGAGCAGCCTCTACCTTGGACAGAGGGCTAGGGGGTCGGCTGGCGATGAACTGCAAATATGCATCGTTAGCTTCTTTCTTTTCCATCTGTACGAGACACTTACGTTGCTTGCTGCGCTCAGCAGGGCAATCAGAGAACTCTGTACAACATCCTCGTGGATACCAACACCCCACACAGAGTTCTTGCTGCCAACAGGCTTGCACTCGATGTATGAAGCAGCCTTGACGCCACGTCCCTCACCAATAGCGTGCTCCTTGTAGTCGTTGACGTCGAATTCGATGTTGATCTCCTTAAGAGCAGCCACCATGCTGGAAATGGGACCATTGCCGCGACCACGAAGCTTGAGCTCCTTGCCGTTCACGAGAATAACACCCTCGAAAATACGGACAAAGTCCTTGGTGTCTTGTGTCTTGCCCTGAGATGGGGGCGCGGGAGATCGCGATCGGTCAGGGGTGATGCTGTAGTCGACCAGCTGGAAGTGGGGGTTGTCGCCGAGGAAGTATGTCTTCTCGAAGAGGGAAGTGATCTCAGTAGCCAACAGCTCGCGTCCAACCTCCTCGCTGTGCTTCTGGACAACCTTGGAGAAAGCGACCTGGAGACCACGGGGAAGGTCGAGCTGGAGCTTGGTGTGGACGATGAAAGCGCTTCCTCCTTTACCAGATTGGGAGTTGACACGGATGATGGCCTCGTAGTTTCGACCGATATCGCGGGGGTCCAGAGGCAGGTAGGGCATACCATCCCAGGGGTCTTCGTGGGTGTATCCCTTGTTCTTGCGGTCCTGGAATCCCTTCTTGATGGCGTCTTGATGGCTACCAGAGAAGGCGGCGCAAACCAGGCTGCCACCATAGGGGGCACGCTGGTGAACGGGGATCTTGGTGCAAGACTCAACCATGTCGATGACTGAGTTCAGGTCGGAAAAGTCGATTTGAGGGCTGACACCTTGTGTGTACAGGTTGAGGGCCAGAGTAACGAGATCGACGTTTCCAGTTCGCTCACCATTTCCAAACAGACATCCCTCTACACGGTCGGCACCAGCCATTTGAGCCAGCTCGGCGGCGGCAACACTGCATCCACGGTCGTTGTGAGGATGCAGAGACACACAGACGTCCTTTCTGTCTCCAATGTTGTTGCAGAAAGACTCGATCAGATCGGCGTAAATGTTGGGGGTGGCCAGTTCGACTGTAGCGGGAAGGTTGAAGATAATTTGGTCACCAGATTCGGCATTGGGTCCCCAGGCAGCCTTGACAGCCTGGCACACTCTCACAGCGTAGTCTGGGTCGGTGTCGGAGAAGCACTCGGGGGAGAACTCGAACTGCCAGTTAGTTCCAGAGGCCTCGGGGTTGTCCTTGGTCAGAGATCTGACCAGCTTGGTGCACTCGACGGCGAGCTCCAGGGTCTGTTCCTCAGAGTAACCAAAGACGACTTGACGGAAGCAAGCGCTTGTAGCGAGGTAGATGTGAATAATTGCGTTCTTGGCACCGCGAACAGACTCGACAGTTCTGCGGATGAGGTCAGGTCGGCAGGGCGACAGGACTTGTACGAATACGTCGTCAGGCACGACTCCTGGGGTTTCGATCAGGCGTCGGGTAAAGTCGAAATCGGTCTGAGAGGCAGAAGGGAAAGAAACCTCAATCTCCTTGTATCCTAGATCACACAGCATCTTGAAGTATCGCCACTTCTCCTCGCCGTTCTATCATTGATGTCAGTTCGGTTGCAAGTACGGATAAGCATGGACGGGACGCACCATAGGATCGGGCAGACTCTGGTTTCCATCGCGCAGACAACTCCTTGAGGACTGTTAGCTTTTGGATGTTTGATCGGAGTGTCTTGGGAAACATACGACAGCCAGCGAGGGGCCTTCTCGATAGTCTTGTCGGGCCATGTTCGGTTTGTCAGTTTAGGGCCCTAGCTATGTTAACCAGGTCCAATTCGAGTTCATTGTAACACCAAACTCACTTTGAAAGGCTTGTATTTCTTGGAGGGTTCCTTGAGCCTGGGAAGAAAAAGTTAACTTCTACATGGTTGGAGGGGCCGAAGTCGCAGCTCACATGGTCATCTTGGCAACGGGAAGCTTAGGAGCGACTTTGTTCCAATTCAATGTCTGGGGAATAATCAGAAGAAGGGGAAAAGGCCAGGTACAAATAAATAAAAGAAACAAGTTCAAAAAAAGATTGAGTCAGTCAAAAAGTTTGACTCACGGAGGCGGGGTAGTACCGTGTGGTGAGATTTCCCCAAGTCAAGTACAAGGCGCAATTGACCTTGTAAATCTTTTTGGAGGGGCAATGACACCCAGAATTACTGCAGTCCCTTGAGTGCCCGCCTATTCCGCTGTTATCCGTCAGCCGCTTTCCGGAGTCGGAGACAAACCCCATTAAAACTTTACTAGACTGGCCTGGAGGACCATGGTCCCTGGTTGTTGGTTGAATTATACCTGAATAATTGTATCTAATGGAGAAAAGTTTGCATGACTTGTATTTTGGGGTAAGCAAATGATATTGCGACCAAAAGTAATCGAGTCAATTGGCATGTTCAACAGGTATGACAGGGCTTGATTATACTTTCCCCAGACTCCAAATGATAGTGGTGTAACAAATCAAAATACATATGACTTGATAAAACACCTGCAAAATCAGAAACAATAATTAACGGCTGGCCGATAAACGGCTCAGCCTCATGCACATGGGTTACACTCGCAATTTCGGAGGTCGATTTAATCTGATTCGATCCTTCGTACGTAGTTCAAGACACGAGGTGCTGGGATACCGTTGGAACGTGATGACGTAAGGCCGATCCAACTTTAATGAGCTTACCTTCCCAGGTTTAGGGTCACGAGCTGTCTTGTCTCGCATCTGAGCACTACAAACCACGACAGATACACTGAACTCGACCAAATCATGTGCTACGGTCATCCTCATTAACACCCCTTCTCTGTCCTGTCAGGCTGAGAAAAGTCTCCATCAGAAGACTCAGCCGCCTGAGGACTGCTCTTGCCGCGTCGCATTGCCCTAAACGTCAGCCGCTGCGCACCTCGAGATAGCCTCGTCTGACCCTACATACCCTGGTCCCTATTAAAATCGGCAAGCTGGCTCCCTTTAGGTTCTTCGGTCCTTACCGCCCTCATCCGCGACACAAGCAGAGCCTCGTGCGCTTCTTCTTTCCGCGAGCTGTAAGAGATCGATACCGCGAGCGTTTACTCAATTTCCACCTCAATACTCTTCCTCTTCTCAAACACACCTTCCAATCCCGAGTCTACCGTTATCTTCTTGAGCGTCAACGTCGGCGCGCCGATCAATCACGCATTTTGGACATTGTTAGGCGGCGGGGAAGACAGCTTTGGCTAGGATCGCAAGCGACTCGTCCGGTTAAGAATGCGAGGACCCGATCCAAGGGTTCAGTGGCATACAAGACGCCGCAGACAGGAGGCACTATGATGGGATACGGGTCCGCCCGGGCGACGAGCCCCGTCGATGGCGAGAGGGGCTTTAGGAGGAAGCGCTTGGCAGCAATGGCTGGTAGTCTGTACAGAAGTGGCCAGGCAGCTGTTACCGAGATCAAGGAATCATATGCTCAAACAAGGGCAGGACCTGCCGCTGCAGGACACGACAACCATGGACGAATACACATTCCAGGTGCCTTTCCAGATGTTGCGATTACCGTTCATGGCGACGACCAAATGGTGCTGTTCCCCTCTTACGCCAAGCAACACACCAAGCAGGATTGGAGTGAAATGGCAGCGCACGACCCGGATGCCCCACCCGGCAGCATCAAGGACGAGGGCTTCTGGCGTCAGGAATGGGAGCGAGCTGAAGATGAAAGAGCAGTCGTTGATGTTGATGTTCGTGGTTGGATATATACCCCTCATATCGGTCCAATGACGAGGAGGAACAGAGTTCTGATTGGTCTTGCCCGGCAACTGAGTGGCATACCAGCCCCCCGAGCGGACCAAGCATATAGTCCAGGGACTGGACTACCACGTTCGCATCTTCAAATGCACGAAGAGAAGAAGGAACAAGAAAAGATCGATTCCGAGGCTCGACGTATAGAACGAGTTGGCCAACGTGAGAAACAAGTTGCCTACCAAGGAGGTTTTAGTGAAAAGACACCCGATAACGATGACCCCCTCACGGATAGCTTCTACTATCCCTCTCGCGGAGGGAACCAGTCTCCAGACTCGGCCCCTTCTAGCCCAACAATGCCCGCCAGAACAACGACATCTAGCACTACAAATGCTAGCGAGCTTAGTGAAAACGATCTAATTCTCGCCAATGCCAATCTCATGGCTCGAATCGCTCCCTTCATGACCAACCCTTCTGTTGCCCTACCAATTACATTCTTCTTCTATAACGAGACCAAATCTCAGTCCAAGACCGTCATGACGAATGATGCGGGCCATTTTGTTATCCGCGCCGCTCTCGACTTTGTGCCGACTCATGTCCGTGTTTTAGCCGATGAGAATCTGTCTGTTGTCCAAGAGGTCAAGGTCATCGATCCATACGGAGTCAGTCTTATCAGCGATATTGATGACACTGTCAAGAAATCCAATATTTCTGCAGGAGCCAAAGAGATTTTCCGCAATACCTTCATTCGTGACTTGGCCGATCTTTCAGTTGAAGGTGTCAAGGAGTGGTATAACAAAATGGCCGACATGGGCGTGAGCATCCATTACTGCTCAAACAGTCCATGGCAACTCTTTCCAGTCTTGGCCAGTTTCTTCAAGATCCATGGTCTTCCGCCAGGGTCACTCCATCTCAAACAGTACAGCGGCATGCTGCAGGGTATTTTCGAGCCAGTCGCTGAACGAAAGAGATCTACTCTTACTCGCCTTTTGAGAGACTTCCCCGAACGAATGTTTATACTTGTGGGAGACAGCGGAGAGGCCGATCTCGAGGTATACACAGAACTCGCCCTGTCAAATCCCGGTCGTATTCTCGCAGTCTTCATTCGAGACGTCACAACCCCGGAAGAGACAGCATTCTTCAGCTCTGGATTCGACTTTGGCCGGCCAAAGACTGCAGGTGCTTCAAATGGACCTTCGAGAACCGTTTCGCGTACCCCTTCATACCAGAGCCTGGCCCCGAGTGGATATCGAGTAGAAAGGAGGCCATCAGCAGGTCCCACCATGGGCACATTGATCGACTTCTCGAATGAACCTCAACAGACAAAATTCGATCGTAACGCAGCCCTCGCCCAAGTGCAAAGCTCCAACGCGAAAAGTGCCAGCACTACCGATCTTCTTAGTGGCCGTAAGCCAGCTCCGCCCAGACCAGCAAAGCCAGTCGCTCTAAGGAGTGCCAAATCCATCACTGAGTTAAACAAGGGGCTCTCTCGACAAAACTCTGATGAGATTCCTCCCCCTCCTCCACCTAGAAGGCCAGGAGTGCAAGCACGGGATTCTGCAGCGTCTCACCCTCTAAAGCAGATTCACAACTCTTCCCAGCAGAGCTCGAGTAGTAACAACACCGCTTTCAAGATCCCAGCACAAAGTCGATCTGGGTCTGCTTCTTCAGGAGGTGGCCCTCCTCCACCTCCCCCACGTCGAAGAGGTACACCGTCCAGTATTACCGAGTCGAGCCAGAACCCCCGTCTTCCACCACGTCCCGCGCAGACATCAGCTAATCTGGACGTGGATTACGACCCCCTTCCACCACCATCAGCCAACCCCCCTACGTCTTTTGGTTCGATGACAGGAGGTTACCGATCAGATGGCAACACATCAACAGGAGGGTCGCCCAACATGGGCCCTCAGGCAGTGAATAAGAAACTAGAGTTATGGAGGAGAAGATTAGCAAGAGCACACGAACAATTGGACGGACTAGGCGTTTCCTTATATACGTGGCGACGAGGAAACGATGTCATCGCCGAAGCGGAGGGAATAGTAAAACGAGCCCTCGCAGACATGGACAGAAAGAGGAGGATGAACCGATAATTACTCGGTCAAAGATATCCAAATCATGCTTATGTTTTTTCTTTATGGTTCTATTTGTATACTAGCATTTGGCATAGCGTAGACACGAAATCGGTTTTGCTACGATACCCACACTCACACAAGAATCCACACAGTCAGGATTAGAGACACACTTCAACATCCAATCAGCTATAGGCGCAGTGGCGGAGTGGTCTAACGCGATAGACTAGAAATCTATTCTCTTCGGAGGCGTCTGTTCGAATCAGGCCTGCGTCGATTGGTTTAACTTTTGTTTATGAAGATTATTTTTGTGTTGTGAGCCAAGTTTCTTTTCTCACTGCTGTTGAACAAAGATGAATAGACGCCAGTGTGGACTGGTAGCTTTTTGCATTCTTCGTTAGAAACTCCTCTCAATACTTCCATCCAGCAGTATGCAGCAAGCAGGCCATATTCACAAACTCACGAATCCAGGCTCTATCCAAGTCACATATTCACTATCCAAATCCTATGTCTATAGAAAATAGGCCATCGGGCCAACAAGTCCAATTGTTTGTTATATTCGTTTCGTTTTTAAATGCTTCCCAACTCCGACTCCGCTTGGCTCTTATTGTGTATTATCATCGTGGAGGGTTCATATCACCTGCCAGATTCATATGCATCATGGCATCAGCTGTCCAATCTTCTTCGCTCTTCTCGTTCTTCTCCTGCTGTGACCAGAAACCTCCTTCTTCTCGCCCATCAACACCTGGTAGCCGAATCTGGGGCGGCGCTTGACCGTGCCCTTGCATAGGCTCGTGTTGGGATTGGCCTGGGACTGGACGTCTATGGAGAGGATTATGATCAGGCTCTACTGAACTATATCGTGAAAAGTCCATATTGAATCCTTGGTCGGGTTGGTGAGAAAGGTTCAGCTGTGGTTGAGAACCGGCAGATTGAGGTGGGTGTTCAAACTGCGAGTGCTGAAACCCTGTCGGTGTCTCTTGGCCATCAGGTAGTTCAGAAATCATGGTAGGTGCCGCTTCGTATTCATAACGAGGAGTCATCTGATCATGTTCCTCTTCCAAGATCTGAGGTGCAGGTTCGACGTTTCTCAAACTAGACGATCCGGGAGCAGCGCCTCCGCTTCGTACGCTGACCATCGATGCTCTAGAATGATCCATCATATCGCCTGCTGTGGATTCAGCATCCATATCTCGAATGGAGAACTGGGCGAGAGTCCTCAGTTTTCTGCTGACCCAGCCACCGAGAATCTTGCCACGCTGCTTCTCTCCTAGTCGAGACCGTGGGAAGTCTCCCTTGTTGACGAATGCAACGATATCTACAATGATTTGGTGTTCATTGAGAATTGCATTGACAATGACGGGAACAATCGACGCCAGATACGGCTTGCGGTTGACTTCGACAAGAACAACCACCAAACCACCAGCTTGGAACACCGCACTAACTTTGTTAGAATATTCGCTTCACATCAGAGATCTGTACTTACCAGCCATTCTGTACAATGTTTCTGTGGCATTTCTCCACCGAGTTCTCAATATCCATTGGGAAGTGGCTCAACCCATTAATCTCAAAGGTCTCACCAATATTGCCGAGAACAAACAATACTTGCATGTCCACCTGAGCACCGTTAGGGCCAATAGGTCGGCTAACATTGTGAAGGAAACCCAAGTCTCCAGTACGGATATACTGGATATTGGGATCGCCGTCAAGAGCTCGGCCATCAAAGCGCTCGGCGTCAAAAGCGTCCTTGGAGCCATAAAACGACTTGACACAAGCTTCAGAATCGACCCAAATTTCACCATACTCGCCATCAAGACAGTGTATCCTACTTTCAGGGTTTATGATGGCTATTTGAGTTGAAACTGGAACCATACCGCTGTCCTGTACCAGTAGGGCCAGAGGATCTGATTCAGGGTCCACAGGAATAACCAAACCACGTCGAAGCGCTTGCATGTCCAACCAAAGCTCAATAGGCTCGATGCACATGTACGACCGCGACGCAACCATGGGGTTGAGAACATGCGAATAAACTGTGTTGATAGCAGTTCTATCAAGGCCAGCCCCAGCAAAGTGAAGTCTGACCTTTTGGAAAACATCAACTCTTGGCCGGCTCTCGGCAGTAATCATCATGTTCTTAAGTTCATGAAGCGTGAAGCCCTTGGCCTGCATGGAATTCATGGCATGATCAAGCATCTGTGGTGTCGCATAAGTATCCTTAATCTTGTATCTCGACAAGGTGACGAATAGAGACATGGGGTTGGCTGCAAACTCGACGGGTGATAGGAGGTAGGTTGGCGTTCCAATATAAATTCCCATCAGAGCCGTATGGATGAAGCCTAGACCAGTCGTGCTTCGTACACATCCAAGCACAGGTCTTGAACTTGTCATTTGGCAAGTTTCTTTTTGAACCTTGCACATGCCCATAATTGTGTCATGTCCAAGCTGAACTGAAATTCGTCGTTGATCGGGGGTCCAGTAAGTCCAGACAATGACGGGATAGCCAGGTCGAATCCAAGCAGGGTCAATGGTGAATCGCAAGTCCCTCAATCCACTACTTTGCTTTGGCGGCTTAGTTGTGTTGTAGATCGCAGGGCTCGTGATCTTGAGAACCTGGGCTGACTGTTTGATATGGCTAGCCACTGGCTTTACCTTGATCAGATGATCGACCTCGGCATTAACCAGCACAGCCTTGACGTTGTAATCAGCTACAATATGCAGGAAAGCCGGCACATCTTCATTCAGCCGGTTCTGGTCAAGGGGTGCGATAGGAATGACAATTGCGCCCAAGCTGATACAAGCATGAATGGCAAAGACATACTCCTCTGAATGTGTGTACATAAGGATAATGTGGTCCCCTGGCCTCACCTTGACCTTGTTCTTCAGGTACATGGCAACAGAAGCGACCTTGGTGTCGAACTTCTTCCATGTGACGCCCTTGCCTTCTCGGCCTCTGCCATCGATTGTGCAGTACGCTAGCTCTTCTGGCTGGCGGGCCACTCGCCATTGAATAAGGTCTGAAATGCAAGAAAAGTTGTTTAGAGGTGTTGAAGTCCGGTCATCGATAACGACTTCACGTCTGTCAACACCAGAGTATTGCTTGTCAGCAGGCAATAAAAATTCGGCACGAGATTCCGAAGCTAATGGTGACCAGATACCACCCATGGGGTCCACACCAATAGGAAGGTTAAGCACTGCATGTTCCACGCCAAACTTGACGTGCACGCATGGAAGATTGCCGAGGTCAAACTCCCGGCGACAAAGCATGTTACCAATCTCCCGTCGTCCGTTCTTAACGACACGAGGCAACGTGTTTGGTGCTGTGATCATAACGCAGTACAGTCTCAGATGATGCTCTGTCATGAGAACCTCCATACAACGCTCAGCCAATGACTCTAGCAGAGCTGTATCCGGTTGTCGAGGAGGTCCTCCAGATGTTAACGGCGCTGTTGATGCAGCTGCTGACTCCAGCACCACGACCGGCAAGTGTTCATCATTGACAAAGACGTCAAAGGCTGAACAATCGTAAATCTTTGGGACGTTCTTTACGATGCTCACAACGATGTGCTGGACAAAGAAGTAGCGGTACTCAGCTAGTTCGTGTCCATGCTCAACCCACTCAACCTTTTGTCGAATTCGGTCTTCGTAAAGACCCAGGACAAAGATTTTACCCTCGATGACGGTACCCAGCAAGCCTGTTCGCAAGAACTCGGGCTCTACGGGCTGTGGTGTAGGGTCACCTGGGTCAAACTTGTAAGGACGAGCATGGAAAATCAGCTCGGTATTCTTTGGCTGTGCCCAGAAACCGCCTGAAAGAGAAGGCGAGTCGACCCAGATTTCACCCACAGAATGTGGCGAGGCCAGTAAACCCGTTTCTGGATCGACAACGGAGAGTGTGGCATCTGGTATGGGGTATCCGAAAGAACCAACTCGAACCAAGCCTGGATCATCTGTCACCCTTTTCCGGGCGTCATTACCAATGGCCACTACCACAACTTCGTTGGTTTTCAGAGCCTCGCGATCCAAAAGGACTTCACCAAGCTCATTCTTTGCCCTCTCTTCGGTTGTCGCCGTGCCACCACCTGACAAGAGACTACCAAAGCCGTTTGAAATCGCTGGCTTCTCTGTTTCCTCCTTCTCTTCATCAGACTCTGTATCATCTTCGAGTTCAAGCTTCAATGGGCATCCCATACGCTCTTCTCCTCCTAGCCAGTCGCGCACACTAATCACCATGCCTCCATGCTCAGGTAGACAAAGCATAGGTGCGACAACCTCACGGGCACGAGGATTTCTCAACGGTCTTAGCCATCGGTCAGCCAAAACTTCGTGGAACCCGCTATCTACAGTCAAAGTGTCAATCAAACAAAGCTTGATCATCTGAAAGTTTGGCTCCATTCCCTTCTTGAAATTTCGGGTCACCATTGGTTCTTGCTGGTAGTTATAAGCGGCTCGCTTTAATCCTGGGTAGTCGGCGATCATGACGGTCGATTTGTACTTGGTAAGAAGGTGGGCGTACAGTCCAGGAACATCAACAGCTTTGTTGTCGAACCAAACAGTGGTGTGGCCACCGTAGACGGTCAGCAGCACACTCAGAATCATGCCAATGCCCTGACGGGGATCAAGGTACGAGACCAGAATTTCGCTGCTTGCGCCGCCACCAATAAGTCGGCCGTTCTTGTCGCGAAGAGACGGGTTGAATGTATCTCCTGGTCCATTTCCCGGAATAGTAGAAATAATCGCACTGAGACAAGCCATTTGGTGCATAATGGTTCGGTGGCTAAGAACGACACCTCTCAAGTCTCCGGTCGGCGCTCGCGAAAACTCGATATAGGCCAAATCGGGAACAACCAAGGCTGGGACGTCCTCTTTCTTCTTAGGGTGATAACTGCCAAACTCGTTTGTCTTCCACCATTCGACGCCCTTTGGCCATGTCAACTTTTGTGTAGTAATATCTCGTTGGAAGGCTTTGAGGTTGTTATCGGTGGTCAGCGCTAGATGAGCTTGCGTTGTGGTAAGAATGTGGTTCAAGCGTTGGTAGTCCTGCAAATCATTGATGGGAACGGCAACAACTCCAGCAATGAAGCATCCCAACAAAGCAATGGCGAAATCAATAACCTCTGAATCGCGGTAGATGAGAGCAACTCGATCACCTCGGTATAGAGAGCTCTTGTCGCGGATGACTTGCGCAACCTTCTCCGCCCTAGACGCCAGCTTATCCCATGTAATTGAAGCAATCTCCTTGCCCTTGCTATCCAGCACCCAGTATGCCGGTTTCTTAGCAATCGTTCGGCCTCTATGTCTTAGTACAGCTGCGATGTTATCGAACTTTGACATTGGCGTAGAATCGTCATGGGGGTCTTGAATAGCGAATGGTACCTCGCGAGGATCAAGGGGAAGCTGGTACTCGAGCGCTTCTGGTGGTGGAAGATCGTTGGTTGTAAGCATCGGAGGTGCCATTGCGGCGGTTGGAGAAAAGGCGTCGCTAGAAGAATATCGCTGTTGAGGTCCAACATACTCGGCAGTTTGGCCCTGGTCATAGTGCTGCTGTCCTGCAAAATCTGAGAAGTATCCTTGCGAATCGAGAAGCGTTGCAGTTCGTCCATCATACTGCTGACCATCGTACTGCTGCCCGTCGTGCTGCTGTTGAGGTGGTTGTTGCTGGAATTGATGCTGTTGGTGCTGGGATTCGCCATATGCGCCTTGTTGCTCAGGTCTGAATGCATAGTCGCCCGACATCATAGTACCCGTTCGGGTCTCAGGTTCGAGATGGGAGGGGGAGAAGAAGAGGGAGTCGCGGTGAGCAGCGGTCGATCCTCCAGCCAGAGAACCTCCCGGGCGCAGCAAGGAAGGTGGGGGTTGTGCTGGAGGAGGTCTTGGTGATTCTGAAGGAGCATAGCCGGAGAGCGGTCGGTATACAGGTGCATCTGGTGAGTCTGGAATTGGACCGCTGCTGCTACCGAGAGCGGCAAATGCAGCGGCGCGATGGCCATCGCCTGAAGGATGGTCCGAGTCGTCGGGAGAATGTATGCGTAGACCTGACTGAGGTTCGGCGAGAGCAGCAATTTGAGGTGGAGGTGCACCGAGGAATTGGGAGAAAAGTTGGGTTCGTCGCTTCTGATAGCTGCGATCGCGTGAGTAATTGAAGAGCGATTGTGAGTAATTGAGCCATACCCTTTCTGTGTAATATCTCCTTCCTACACCAGGGAACGGGTCAGTAACAAAAACTAAAGAGGATGATTTTTGGTCGCATGCGACAACAACAAACGATCTTCAGGATAGCGTGTTGAGACGCCAAGAAGAAAGGCATTGAGAGGGAGATGGGGATTTGTGGAACAATCGGAGGGTCTTTTACTAACCTCGAGCTCGCGATCCAACTCTTCAAGCCGCTCTTGGAGCTCTGGACTGACTTCAGCCATGATGGCGGTTGTTCTGGCGATGCAGCCGCTCAAAGGATGAGGTCGAGTACAGTAAAGATTGTTGGAATATCGAGGTTGTCTCTCACGGCTAAGTTGAAGGGACCCGGCGAGAGAACAGAGTCTCGTGACGTAGTCTTAACTGAAGACTTGGAGGGCGGACAAGAGTCTGCTCTTATTGGTTCTATGTACAGGGCCCGTTGGATCAAGGGCGGGGTGCCCCTGGGCTGTCTTGGACTGTATCACCACTTTAGCCAGTTTTTTGGGCACTCAATACGGTCCCTTGGCGGGTTAATCCGCCCGCAACTCAGACTTGCACCCTTCAACTGGTGCCCCTCCTCGACCTGCAGTAACTGCTACTCCACTAACTTGTGCCGTAAAGGGAACGTTGGCCGCTAAAAATAGTGGCTGGTTCTTGTCTTAGCGTAGTCCAAAACAAGATGGGTAACCTTGAAGATGAAGCTATACTCCGGAATAGCTTCGGTGATCATCGTGATCAGCAGGTTCGGTGACTTTTGCATACCATATCGGTTCGTTTCATGCGGCGCAGTCCTATCGTGATACGAGATATATCCGTACATTTATTCAAGTAGAAATGTCAGTTAACAATGCCACGTTGGAATAAAACTCTAATCCAACAAAGAAATTTGATCAATGCGATTCGACGACAACCATCTCTTGAAACAATTCCCATATATCACCAAGTCAAGGGTCCCCTACAATCTATCATGCGATATAGAGTTTCAATAATTCAAGAGATATTAATTATGATATTTGATGCGGCCGTAGATCCTGTAAACTCGATACTTACCCTGCTTCTCAACGGTCGGAAGCTGTTGTTCCGGACCGGACCCATAATGTCCAGAGCTCTTATCCTTCTCACGATGTTAGATTTTCAACTTCACTCTTTCCCAACACGGAACGACTATGCTTTTTGTCAGCAACAATCTCTGCTGTGCGATTCTGCGAATTCAGTGAGGGATAGGAACAGATGTCGTGAAGTCATGCGTCTTCCGGACTAGTTTCGCTCAAATGGATCATGAGCCTCGCTTCCTTGACTCGATTCTACTCACCAAATAGGTTGCCATTTCTTTTTCGGTGCATCAATATCAATGATCTAAACTCGTATGGTAAGTCTGCGATTTATCTTTTATTCTTTGAACAAATTGCTATTTCCATGATGAGACATACATAACACAGACCTGTTCTGAAACTTGTGTAGAAAAATATGCTTTATTATCTGATCTTTCTTGCAATTAATTCTTTGGCATTGCCTCATCATTGATGGCTTTTTGTGCTAACATGGCGTCAGATACCTAAAATGATAAACCAGGTTCCAAAAATGGCACTCGGCCTCGAAGCTTCGACTGGGCCGAGTCCTCGACAAAGACGATCGAGCACACCAACTCTGTCCACCGGATGTGCTTCCTTGTCCCAAACCACACTCATCGTGACTGTTCGTGTTGGAGCACCACTTGACGACAAAGCCCTGATATCATGACAATGTGCTCTATATTTACCAATTTTGGAAGTTGGTTCATTTCATAGTAATATAAAGATGGCTGTATACCGGTCTTGTTTCATTTCAAATCAATTCATTCTACCATACAAATCATTCCTCGAGTTTTCAATCATTTGAACCACCATTTCAACAACCATTTCAACAGCCATTTCAACAGCTACAGCAACTATTTCGAGTAGGTGCTTTGTTCCTACGCTTTGTGACTATCGAAGCACCAACTTCTCTCGATTCGAGTCAGTATGGCTACTCCGTATTTGAAGAATTCGCTACAAGCGGATTGCCATCAAAGTCTGAGCCAATCCATTCCGCAAGGTAACATATCCTCATCCACAAGTACGGCGAGTGTTCCTGACACCAAGCCAGAGCTGCTGGATTCGCTCAATGAGCCATTGGAGGATTTCGGATCGAACCTGGACTATCTGTACGATTTTGTCCCGGAAAATGATGAAGTGCACACACAGAACTTCCCGGAACTACCCCCCGCGGATGGTTTCGAAGACTTCATTGACCCTGCACTCCAGAATGAAGAGTCTTCAGATATTTCTACGCTTCAAGGACAATCTAGGTACCACGACTATCCCACATACAATACAAACAAGCCCCTGTTGTTCCAGTCTCCCGACGGACCGTTCATGGCACTTCGGCCGCAATCTACGCAACCAAGTCAAGCTCAACCTGAACTCTTCGCATTGCCTCAGGACCTGAACCCGTACGCCCCCCTCTACCCACACTATCAGTTCCAAAGTCAATACCCAGATGCGGGCATCAATGGGCATCAAGGCGCCCTCTCGATTCCCCAATACCCCCCGGTATATGATCAAAAGGTACAACAACCTCCTTCTTCTAGCATAGCTAGTGTGCCTCAAGCTAACCCGCATGTTCAGCCCGCTCCTGGCATCTGCAGGAATTGTGGCTGTGTAGCTCATTATCCTCCATGCCTCCTCCAGCCTCTCGCACACGCCAAGCCCGCCCAGAGTATCCCAGCCCAAGTCTCCCAGCCAGAACGGAGAAAGTGGGCTCCCAAGACCAGATGGATGGACGAGGACGAGGAGAGCGACGAGTGTCAAGAAATACCTGCCAAGAAGGGCAGAAAGAACGTCAGTCGTCTTGTAAGTCGTGTCGCCAAATCGAAGACCACCAGAGTAAAGAAGAAGGTCCAGAAAGATGGAAGCACCAACATCTTCCCCTATCCTCCTTTCGGGGAGCTTCTTGAATGGAGAACTGCGGATGACTGCCACATCTCCTACCTATCAGCAGGGCAGTTCGATGATGAACTCCTGTTCACTGCCAAGGAATTGCGCGACTACCTAGAGCAATGCCCTCGAGAGCTCAAGATCTGGCTCCAAAACAGTCCTTCAAAATGCAAAGGAAGGCACATTGACGCTGACGTGAAGTGTCGCTATTCTGAATGCCCAGCAAAGTACGGAACGATCCTTCACGGCTGGCATCGTGTCGCCTTTGACGAGTTTCCTGAAAGGACTAGTACGGGTATCAAAGACCCCTACAAGATGGCTGGTGTCATGCATCTTTGGTGTTTTGAGCAGTGTATCGATCCGCTTGAACCTATCGAAAAGCAAATTCTGCTCCCAGATGACCGCGAGTTTGAACACGAGACATCGAACCGTATGGCGATCACCAGAGACGACTACAAACTTGTCATCGAAGGTGCCATAAGGCCCTGGATCAGAGAGCGTCGAAGGGTGGGAGTTACACAGGCTCCCTATGCGAGACACGAGGATACTCTTGCCTGGGCATTATGCAACTTCCACGTTAAGCATCAAAACGGTTCCCGTGATAAGACCCGCCAGAAGCGAAACGAAGACAAGCCAGACGACGAAAAGAAGTCGATGGATCTCATCATGGGTGATCTTGCTGAGTATCACAAGAGAGCAGAGCTTACCAAGTCCAGAAAGGGCAACAAGGGAGGAATTATACAATCAAACAGCTTCGCATCTAAGCCGGTTAACCCACCACAAGTCGGGCGACAGTCACCAGAGCGCAAAGAGATTGCAGAGAATGTGCCAGAAGATCGGGTACAGGATGTGATAGAGGCGGCACCATATGAGTTGGCTCCCCTTTCCGAGGACGAGATGTTTGAACTTCTCAAGGAGTTCAACCAGACCGGTGACACTGCTGCTCGTCCTATTACACCGCAGAGCTTAGGCACAGAGGTTCCTATGAGGGTGTCCTGTCCTCCTGCAGAGACTGCAACGATGTCCAATCATCCTCTTGCTGATCAGGCAAAGGTTTCTCCTGCAATGATTCAAGACAGCATCACCATTCCTGCTCCTGTCGTATTTCAAGCAGGGGGTTCTCCTCTTGGAACGGGATCTCTATTTGGGTCCACCACTGGGAGTGTATTATCGACTGGGTCGCGCAAGCGTTCACGGGAAGAGGAGGCAGTTGGTACCCCTGATGCTAAGAAGAGACGGCAGTATCCTCCTGATCCTATCTCAGTCCAAGTAGGAGATTCCCCTATTGGAACGAGATCTCTCTTCGGTTCCCCCACTGGAAGTGTAGCATCATCAACCAGGTCGCGCAAGCGTTCACGGGAAGAGGAGGCAGTTGATGCCCCTGAAGCTAAGAGACGACCACCACCTACCTGGAGCACTGGCCCACCTAGAAGAAGAAGCAGGTATTCTTTACCGAAACGCTCGCCCGCGAGGAGAGGTAGTGGACCGCTTAGGAAGAGGATCTCTGTCTAGGCAGCAATAGTCTATTGCTTCCTAGGGGTGTGAGTGGAAGTAATGGGTATGAATCTCTGCGGGCGGAGAACTACCCGGGAAAAGTCGTGTTTGATTACACATTGTTTGGGTTGAAAAGTTTTTGTTTCGGTTTCATTCTTCATTTGATACCCCGGTTTCATTAGACAGCATAGCGATAGGTGCATTGGATTGGGTTTTGTATACGCATTTGGCATGGAGTTTTTGTGTATTTTGTTCTTATTGAGAAGATTGTACGGATTGCTTTTAATCATTGTTTGATCTATGAAACATGTTTCGATTTTTCAATTCACTTGAGTGTTTTGATCCCACGTCTCTGAAACAGTGACTTGTCGTAGGCAGATGAGTTGAGTCTTGTCTTGGCATCATGGGAACTTCCAAGAAAGACGTTGGTTTCAACAAGATTCTTTGAAGAAATGTCAAACGTGGTCAGGGGTTCAAGTCTTTTGTCGACGTTTCAATAGTTTCGAGTCTCTTTGTTTCCAATAGTAAAGACCACTAATACGTACCACAGCCATGGAACCGTTGCTTTCAAGCCACCACCTTGATAAGTGATAACGCACGGCTCAGCTCAAGATCCAGCCCCGATATGAAAGAAGCTCACAGTCATTTTTAGGTGCGATCTTTATCCACCAGTACTTCACAAGTCCAAGCTCGAGTTGAGCCAAGGATGCCAACGCCCGGGCAAGCTCTTAGCTTCTCCTCACTTTCAAGGTCAAGGCAGTTGAAAAAAAAGCCCGCCCGTTTTAGAGTGACGTTTGGTGGGGGAAACATGGGAACCTTTGGAATGGAGGGGTTCAGGTTCACGGAAACGCCGATGCAGGCTTACAGCTCCGGGGGCCGCTAAACAAGGTCGGCCTTGCAGCTGAGCCGGGAGCTGTTAAACTGTGAAGCAGTTTCTTCTCTTTTTCGGAGGTAATGAGCTGTTGGAGATTCCTCTTTTGGGATGAGCAATGAGACATGACAGGTGAAATATTGAATGGCATGGCAGGGTACAGTCAGGACGTTGAAGCTGTAGCTGTAGCTGCAGCTGCATCGGCGAGTGCGAGGACGGACAGACTGGTGCTGTACATGAGAGATGTTGCGCAGGACATAAAGTAGCTCACAGCTCAACTCAGAGTCTTTGGTCTTCCAAACACATAAAGCATCTTGCTTGTCCTGCCTGTACCCGCCAAGGGATCGGAGCAAGGGTAGACGTGGTCAAAGTACAATACGCTATCTATCGATATTCGGCGAGAGCGATCCAACCATAACATATATCAATCCCGGTTGCACGGCATTTGAGAGTTGTACAAGACCTCACACACAACGATTTGTAAAACAATCACGTGTACAGTTTCCCCTTTGTTTTTGTTTTTTTCGGTTTCTCGGTTTCGTTTCCCCCATTTCATCTTATCTCTTATCCTCTGGACATTCCATTCCATCATACTACAGCTACAGTTGCCGCGTTCGTTTCAAGGTTGCAACCCTTATCTCTCTCACACATCGGAGAAATAAATCCTGCTGCAGTGCAGATATTTCTTGTTAATCTTTTCCAAGTAAAATTATAACTTTACTCTCCACAGCCAATCTTATTCCGGAGAGTTGACAAGTCAACTAACAAGCTCTTTCAAAGTGACGGAGACGGCTTGAAGGAACCAAAGATCCCCAGTTTTTAACTTTTCTGGTTAAACCTTACAGACGGTACCTTACAGGCTTCTTTTAGTGGATCTACCGCCTAAACCACCCTCCCTGCCGTTCCGACCAGGGTTGCTAGGCCTAGCTACAGCTACCTACAGCTCCAGCTGCAGGGCCCTCCACAAGTTACCTCCACATTCACCCAGCTCAGTTAGATCCAATTCATCTCATCCCAACCGTCACAAATCGAGGGTCTAGTCCAAGTCCAAGCCATTGTCCTCGATTGAGTCTGTCAACAGTCATCTTTTTTTTTCGACTCTTCCATTCTCCCTTCTCTGCTTTTTACTCCCATCAAATCATGGGAGCTGACACGAAGCCTGCTTTGCAGGTGATTATATTGGTATGTCTAATAGTCTTTGCTATCATCTTGTCTATCCAGCCTCTCCATTCCTCGTTTGTTTACATTGTATCGTTATACAAAAAAAAAGGCATTGGCCATGCCATGACGTGAGAAACGGCTCGGATCAGATCCGAAAAGTGAAGAAACGCGTCGCACCATGACTCGTCCAGTGGCGCTTCTCCTACATTCTCACTATCATCATGACCTGTCTCTTCACAGTACAACCAACTCATAACCAAACTCTCACTAATCTCATCATCAGGGCTCTGGAGGCGGTCCTCAAGAATCAAATACGACGGCATTCCTCGTTCGCTCTGTTGGTGCAAAATGGCATCGTGGTTCTATCATCGCTGTCGATGCTGGCGTTCATCTCTCTTCCATCACACGTATCATGGAAGAATCGATACCATCACCACCACCGACTCCTCCATTCACACTCACCACAGGTCCCTTTGCAGGCCTTGAGCTTCCATACTCTTCACCTGCTGCCAATGCTGCTTACATTACCCGAACTCTTGTCGATACATATCTCATCACACATCCTCATCTCGATCACATCTCAGGGTTTGTAGTCAACACAGCTGGCTTCCCAGGCACAAGACCGAAGAAACTGGCAGCTTTGCCTAGTACGATTAAAGCTTTTAAGAACCACATCTTTAACAACGTCATATGGCCAAATCTCAGTGATGAGAACAACGGAGCAGGTCTAGTCACTTATATGAG
The DNA here is from genome assembly GCF_020744135.1 of Fusarium venenatum. Lineage (NCBI taxonomy): Eukaryota > Fungi > Ascomycota > Sordariomycetes > Hypocreales > Nectriaceae > Fusarium > Fusarium venenatum. The sequence goes on from NW_027072131.1 coordinate 873,830, forward strand.
ATTAGTTGAAGGTGGTAGTCCTTCACTCGGCGACGGCGAAACTAGAGGTTACATCGAAGTCGCCGATGGACTCCTCGTCAAGATATGGAGTGTGAGCCACGGGCACTGCCTTGAGAAACACAGTCATAGGGGATCAACATCAAGTGCATCCACTCGCTTCAGCAGTCATGACGCATCCATGCCTCAAGGTCCACCTGCTCGCTCAAATTCCTACTATCCAGGGTCCCTGCACCGCAGTTCAGTCTTGCTCTCGCAGGGTAGCTTTGGTTCCATCTCTTTACCTCCACCACCCGAACAGGAGCGTATGTGCGTATACGATTCAAGCGCATACTTCATTCAAGATCCTATAACCAACCGCGAAGTGCTCATCTTTGGTGACGTCGAACCAGACAGCATATCACTTAGTCCGAGGAACCTGCAAATCTGGCAAGAAGCAGCACCAAAGATCGCTTCGGGAAATCTCAAGGCTATTTTCATCGAATGCAGTTATGACGACTCGCAGAGCAACGACCGCCTATTCGGCCATCTGAAGCCCGTATTTGTCATGGAAGAGCTGCGTGCGCTGGCTACCGAGGTGAATACCGTTCGCAGCATGCGTAACGCTGATTCCAAGAAGCGCAAGCGCATGGGTAGTACGGCTGACGAAGGTCCTCGACGGAATCCCTCGCTTGCCAACTTCACATCGGAAGACCCAGTGTCTCCCAAGACGCTCAAGGCATCAACGCCAGACTTCGTGTACACAGGTCCCGAAACACCTCCGACACCGCACCTCGCTACACCAACAGCAGAGTTGACACTCAACCCGTCTGATTCGATCACATCGGTACCTGCGATTAGGAGGCCTCTGGAAGGTCTTCAAATCGTCATCATCCATGTCAAGGACCGACTAGACGATGGTCCCAACGTCGGAGATATCATACTGGAGCAATTGAACAATCACGAGAGCGAGGCGCAATTTGGATGTGAATTTATCATTTCTAAGCCTGGAAAGAGCTTCTATCTTTGAGCATTTCAGCTATCGGCGTTGGGATATTTTTGTTTTTGCATTCGATCATATAGGTTTTTGTCTTATGGGTTGGAATCTGTAGGCTATGATCAAGCTTGCACTATACCGCTTGTATTTTCTTTATATATGACTCGGTTATGAATTTTCGTTTATGATAAAGCTTTGGATGACGGCTCTTGGGATGGGTTGAGCTGCATCAAATCTGGTACGATGCATTGCATGAGACACCATTATTGTCAGGCTGGGATCGTGATCTTGTTATTCTATTCGGGGTCTTCTTCATGATGAATATATACGTCTATATCTACCTTAGTTCTTTTGGTCTTTTTGGATCTTCTCAACTCCTGCTTCACCACCAACATCCTTTTCGTAATCCGTTCTAGTAAGCTCAAACGCTTCAGTGACTCTTCCATACGTAATGCCTCCCAATCTGCTAACCGGCCTCAACACAGCAGGATCAACCAAGTTCTTCTCCTCATTCAGCGCATCCTCGCGAACCCAGAAGCGCGTGCCTTCAAAAACAGCCATAACTCCAGACTTGTTGCCCGGTCGTGCCTTGCTGTCGAACTCCTTGATCATGTCGAGCTTGCACTCGATGCTGACAATAGCCTCGCGCACACGAGCACACTTGACAGTCTCGCAGTCATATGAGGGTGTGAGGCCTGAAATGTCCCACTCGGAGACGCCGTAGGGGGCATTCACACTGCATGAGTTTGCGGCTTCGATAAAGTGCTCGGAGATGATGTTGATGACACACTCGCCCGAATCAGCGACGTTGCGTAGAGAGTCCTTGGCAGCAGCGAGACTGGATGAGAAGCCAACGACAAACATGGGAGGATCGTGGTTCATCATGTTGAAGTAGCTAAAGGGCGCCAAGTTCTTGTGAGTGCCGTCGGGTGCTTGACTGCTCACAAAGGCGATAGGACGGGGAACTATGGCGGAGATGAGGAATTTGTAGTTGAAGCCCGCAGGACGACCCTCCTCATGAGGATTTATAGTGACGTGCTTCTTATCGGCATCATCCTTTCCAAGCTTGTTCGCACCCGCACCGAAAGCCCAGAACGCATCAACAGTCTTGGTGTAGTGAAACTCAGAGGTGTTGTCAAACTCGGGGCGAGAAGCCTCGACGCCCTTGAAATCCGGGTGAGGATTGCGCTTGATATTATCTCCCATTGTGAACCGAGATGTACTGAAGAGTCGTTTAGTTGAGTGAGTTGTGAGCGGTTTGAAGAGGCGGTTCAGTCTATGCATGGGGATGGGAGTGGGAGTGGTTTTAAAACTATGGAGATTCTTTTGGTCTCCAGTCAAGGAGAATAACAAGAGGGGTTTCCCCGGGTAGTCTATCAGGCTTGGTAAGGTTGCTAAATCTGTTTGTAATGCGTGATAAAGCATGGTGGGTTGTATTCCCCACAGCTTTTGTGTGACCTCATTGATATAGAGTCAGGTAGCGACGCTGTTTCGGCGAATTGTATGTTGGCCGAGTCATTGAGATGCTGTTAACCGAGGGGTTTGCAGGAATAAAAACTAAATTTGCTACCTCAGACCCATTGCCAGCTCGGTAATAAGAGATATTTTACGAGCAAGTCATCTCTGGTCAATGTTGATAAAAACCGACTTTAAGTGTCTTGAATTACCCCACGTTCTCCAATCGCTAGGTTCATATATTTTTATTATTGACGAATAGTCTCATTTGCATGCATCGACATGTTTATTTTGGCTTTATTTAATTATGACTGCCTTATTGCTGATATAATAATTTAGTGCTGATAATGGCATTTATCTCAATGAGTACTCTGACTCTATACAAGCTGTCTGTTCTTAAAGTCTGGAATTATAGGGTAATCGTCAGCTTACATAACCATCCAATTAAAGTTGTGCATGTGACAGCGCGAGCCAGTTAACGCGGCAAGTGCAAAGAGTCATGCCGCGCTGTAGAAAAAAAAAAGTCATCGAGTCAACCAATGCCAAAGAATACCAGCCATGAAATAAGCCATTGATGCAATTTTTGTATCACGCTTTTTTCCTCTCTGCATCATTTCTTATAAATCTTTCTCATGCAGGCATGGGCCAGTCGACGTCTCCCGCATTTATTTGCTTCCTTTAACCGTCCATCATTACCATATATTCAATCCCGCAGCTGCCCCTCCTCAACTGGGCCATTCATTTCCAGACGGTGTTTCTCGCCTAGCACCCGTCTATACAGGCTCAAATTGGATCGAGATTTAATATCCAACGAATACACCACTGATTTTACAGCTGCAATGTCTACCTCAATAGAGATTGTGTCTGTACCCACTGTTGACACTCCTGGCACTTGTCTTCTTGTTCATACCGACCAGCGCACATATGTCTTCGGACGCCTTGAAGAAGGCACTCAGCGTGCCTTCCAGAGCCGCAAGGTTCGGATAGGATCAACCGAGCATGTCTTTCTCAGTGGCACTGTCTCGTGGCAGCAGGTTGGAGGTCTCTTCGGCTACGTCCTTACAGTTGGCGGCGTCTTGGACGCGAGCAGAGAGCAGGAGGCGGCCGAGAACCTGAAGAGGAAGGAGAAGGGTCTGAAGGCTCTCAGGGAATCTTCTCGTCATCCTATTCATATTCACGGTGGCGAGAACTTGAACCATACCCTGGCCGCATGCCGTTCCGTCATTCTACGGCAACCCGTTACTGTCAAGACGCATGAACACAGAGAAGATCCCCGCCTCGATACCATCGAAAGCCTAGAACCGGACTGGAAAGACGATTCACTTCGTGTATGGAAGATACCAATTCAACGAGAGCGCTCTAGTAGCCCGCAGAAGCGTCGTCGTTCCAGTGTCGAGGCAGATATTGACTCCTCAGGGCCACCATTTAAAGGATATCCATCTCTTTCGGATCCCGAATATGCCGGCACCTTGGTCGAAAAGCTCATGTTCAATGGTGAACTCGCTAGAGTAGGTTATATGGGCACAATTGTTCATGTGAAGCTGGCGACCGTCAAGCCTGAAGACACAGTCTTTGTCTTCCAGGGTCAACACAAGGGTTCCCTTGGAGTCTACAAAGGTCCTAGGCCCGGTGACCCAAACTTTGAGGACAAGGGTGAAATCGTATGGGTATTTGGTAGATCTTCTAAATCTTCACCCGATGGCTCTCTCAACGTACTACACCGGCCGATGCCTCCTACGATATACAGCCAAACCTCCATGTGCTACCTAGTCAAATGTCTTCCTCGCCGAGGTAAATTTGACGCCCAAAGGGCCAAGGAGCTTCAAGTACCCGTGGGTGATTACAGGAAGCTGATCGCGGGTGAAACTATAAAGACAGAGGCAGGTGTCACTGTGACCCCTGAAATGGTTGTCGGTCCGGAAGTGCCCGGTCCTGGATTCATCGTTGCTGACATCGAATCACACGATCTTATCGACTCTTTCATTGAGCGACCAGAATGGTCAAATCCCGAACTGATGACCGACGTTGTTGCTATGTACTGGATCCTGGGTCCTGGGTTGATAACAGATGCCAGAATCAAGAAGTTTGTCGATCAGCGCCGTAAGGTGAAGCATGTCTTCTGCGCAAAAGACATATGCCCTAACGTGATTTCCCTTGCTGGGCCTGCTCAGTTACAGACCAAGTTGCACATCATTGACCCTGACAGATTCAATCTACTCAACTTTGACAACAACTCCAAGGCAGAATTGCCTATTGGACATGTCGAATATGGCCGTACTGGAAACAAGATCACCCTCATGCCCCGCCTAAGATTCAACGATGGAACCGTTACCCCCGTTGTCAATCTTCTAGATGCAGCCATGGAAGTCAACCAGGAGATTCTTAAGCTAGCGGAGCAGGCTCAAAAAGAAACCTCGGACCCCGAGTTTCTACGGAAGCTAGAAGAGGACGAGAAGGACATTCCCAACCGAGATACTGAGATCATCCCTCTTGGCACAGGCTCTTCACAACCGGGCAAGTACCGCAATGTTTCATCCACACTGATTCGCGTGCCTGGCATCGGCAACTACCTTCTCGATGTTGGTGAAGGTACCTTGGGCCAAATTCGACGTCTCTTTGGAGAGGAGGAAACAGGAAATATCTTGCGAGACTTGAAGTGTATTGTGATTAGCCATCTTCACGCCGATCACCACCTTGGTACTCCCAATCTGCTCAAAGCTTGGTACGAACACACTATCAACGATAGCAATGCAAGATTGGCCATATCTTGTGTAGGAAAATACATCGCCCTTCTGGAAGAGGTTGCCCAAGTCGAGGACTTTGGTTTCCACCGACTACACTTTCCCCGTCATCGTGATGAGGACAATGGTGGGGATAGCGCCGGGGGGCGTTGTGAGCTCAAGGAAGACACCTTTGGACTCAAGGCCATCACGCGTGTCAAGGTTCCTCACTGCTGGCTCGCAATGGGCACAGAGCTGGAGCTCACATCTGGCTTACGCATTGCCTACTCAGGTGATTGCCGTCCCTCGATGGACTTTGCCCGTGCATGCAAAGGAGCCCATCTCCTCGTCCACGAGTGCACTTTTGACGACGACATGATATCTCACGCTAAGAAAAAGATGCATTCCACCATGGGCGAGGCTCTGAATATTGCGCAAGAGATGAAGGCGAGGAAGACGCTGCTGACGCATTTCTCGCAACGGTATGTCAAGTCTGACTCGATAAAGGAGGACGAGCGATTCAAGGGCGGTAATGTGCTCATGGCATATGACCACATGAACGTCAAGCTGGGTGATTTCAAGAAGGCGGCTGCTTTCCAGCCTGTTATTGCTAAGCTACTGGCACAGGAGGACTAAAATAGATGCTGGGGGTTTGTAAGAATAGCAGACCAGGATAGAATGTACTACTACGATTTGACGATTACTACCCCTTATTGGAAGTGATGATGCTTGTCTAGTTTGAATCTATCGAGCCCCTCTAGCAACAGATTAGTCGTTCAAATTGTAAAGTTCTCTTGGAAAGTCAACATCATGAACCGTCCTGTGTGACTATCTGATTTCACCAGCCCTACGCCTTATCCCACAACCACAACTCAATCCAATACCTTGGAAACTCTAGAATTATAATCAACCATCTAATCAAAGAAAAACAAGTTCAACTTTCCCAATCCAACGCCTCGAATCGGTAGTTTCAGAAACATGGATACCATTACCGCCCTCAAGCCTTATCAAACTTAAGATTCCGGCCGCGTGGCCTAATGGCTAAGGCGCTAGATTTCGGTTCTCCAGCACCCGTATCCTCTAGAGATTCCAGGTTCGAATCCTGGCGTGGTCGAAAATCAGCTGGAAAGTTATGTTTTTGCTGGTTGCTCTTTTTTTTTTGCAGTGTGAACAAAACTCTATGTGTAAAACTCCCCGCCAATCGCGGCTCGTGGATATGTTGATTAACTATCTTTGGTCTCTGATATCATCTTGTTCAGGTACTGTACGGGGGCCGGCCCGGTATAAGTGAGCCCTAAAGTTTAATAAAGTGTTATCATTTTGAGATTGCTCTGTATTGTATCCTTTGCCCGACCAGACACGCTGCGGCAATAGTTACTGAATAAAATAGTTATTTTTCACATATCATCGGAATCACTCCCGATTATACTTGTCCCATGCCATAATATGCAACCCCACGATCCGCGTCCGTAGGCCGGGCCGGGGTCTGCATGTACGTAAAGTGATCCAGCTACCGACTCCGAAAGCGGGCCTCGAGAGCGGCTACGTTAGCTTATCGTCGCGTTTATTCAGAGCGCCCTCCATGGATTTTTTTGTCCCACATTGGTGGTCATTCGGGCATTTCTAGTCCACAAGAGCCCCCTCTAGAGGTCAATTAGTGACCTTTGTTTAATTTACTTCAGGGAAGCTCGCTTCTTCATCTTTCTGGGTCTTTGTCGCCATCTTCGTCTCACGTTCGTTGGTCATCCTCTTGTTCGCGAACAACTCCCCTCCGTTATCTCGACCCCGACAAAGACTCTCCGTCGAAGTCTATAAACGATAAGATACGCAGAACATGTCGGCCTCGCTCCCTGGTTCGCGGGAACTCCCCGCTTCCCAGCATGATCTTGGGACATATATGGGACGGGTGCGCCATACCATGGGGATCACAGACCCCTCGTAAGTACAATTGATGGTTCTGTGCAGTCCAAGTATCATGAGCTGACCGAGCTGGCGCAATCCCCAGGACCCTTCTCGCGGGCAAGACCGGACTCGAGGCGGCCAAGAAGTTGGTGACGGATTACAAGACCGGCAAAGTCGAGCACATGTCGCCAGCATTGTGGCATGCGAAGAAGGTGGTCGACTCTACACTGCACCCTGGTATATATGGCCCTGGCAGACATGTGTGATCGTAACACAGCTGACGAGACACCGTGTAACAGATACCGGCGAACCCATCTTCTTCCCCTTCCGAATGTCCTGCTATGTCTTCACCAACCTTGTCGTCACCGCCGGTATGCTCCAGCCCGGCATGGGAACGGTTGGCATTGTGGGATGGCAAGTCTTCAACCAGTCTCTCAACGTCGCATTCAACACCGCCAACAGTAACAAGTCGTCTCCCATGTCGACTTCTGTCTTGGTCAAGTCTTACCTCTCAGCTGTCGGAGCTTCTTGCTCTGTCGCTCTCGGTCTCAACGCTGTTGTTCCTCGACTCAACGTCACACCTTCCACCCGGGCCATCCTCGGTAGACTCATTCCCTTCGCGGCCGTCGCTACAGCTGCCGGTCTCAACACTTACCTCATGCGCCGCGACGAGATTGTCAAGGGTATCGATGTTCGGCCTGTCCTTTCAGAGGACGATAAGAAGAAGCTCGTCGCTGAAGGCAAGTCAGAGCGAGATGTTCCTTCGCTGGGCAAATCTCAATCTGCTGCTCAACGTGCTGTATACCAGACCGCTGCTAGCCGAGTCTTCACTGCGTCTCCCATCATGGTCCTCCCCCCAATGATTCTGTACTATATCGAGAGTAAGCAGGCCTGGTACAAGAACCTCATGGAGAAGGAGTGGGTTCGTGCACGACCAGCACTGATCAAGGGAATTCCCCTTGGTATCAACCTGGGTCTCATCGCCGCCACCTCTTTTGCCGTCCTTCCTTTTGCTTTGGCTGTCTTCCCCCAGTACCAAGAGGTCAGCGCCGAATCACTTGAGCCTGAATTCCATGGCAAGGGAGGCAAGGATGGCAAGGTTGTTTTCAACCGTGGTCTGTAAAAGATCACTCGACCTTAAACACATGAGCTGAGCTGAGCTTGGTAATCGGGAAAGTGAAATATATATCACCCCAGCCGTTGACAAGTTGATGGTTTCGCCCATGACTTGCGACAACCTGAGTCTGCTTGGTAAACAAGCCCAGGGTATGTTAGCCACTCTCAAAAGAGACGAGAGCAAAAGATACTCCCTCGTTATTTTGATGGCATCAAAAGATGGTTCACCATAGGGACGGCGTTTACAGGATAGATAAAGACTTTTTGCGTATCAGAGGTATACCGCAATGCGAGAGAGAAAAGGCTGCTTCAACTCGTAGATGGCTCAGTTGATCGATAGAGCTAGACTTGTTTGTATCATCAGTAGTTATATAATGGACTTATAACACATGTTAACATGTTGACCGGTTCGTGGTCAACTCTTGTCTCGATACGACCCGGATCTTGACCACATTGGTGATGAGAATATAATGTCTCGCGGAGGGAAGCTAGCCGGCCACAATAAGCATGCCAATAGAAGCATTCGGCTGGGAGATTCCCGAGACTCAGCCTCTTTGTCTAGAAACTTATCGCCGTAAGAATCATGCGAGTATACAACAGATAGCCAAAGACAAGACAACAAGACTCGTAATCGAAATGCGGAAATCCATTCACATGGCGTTAACATTAACGCCAAATTCGAGATGCCAGGCAACGCGATACAATTTGGTAATATTCAAACCGTTGGAATCACCAAGTAACAGCTAAGGGCTTTTGTTCTTCCATTCGTACACGAGAGAGACGTAGTCAGGAGTTTCGCCACCGATCGACAGGCCTAGCCTCGACTGTGCTAAGCCAACGTGTTCTCGCCGATTGAAGGAATGAAGCCAGGTAAATGGCAGGACTGTGTTTTGGAACAAATGGAAGATGGGATAATTATCCAGAAGCTTCTCTGTACTGGTTGTTATCGTGCAAACGGCTGTAACATTTGTATACAGAAGATCTACACAAAGTGACGGGATATGACCCAGTCAAGTCTGTCGAAAGAAGGTCATAGACATCGCGTTTGGTGACGATTCCGAAGTGGGGCACGTATGGACTTGTCAATCCTCTTGGATTGCGTAGAAGGGGCCACTGTTGAGACTGTTTGGACATTCTGAAGCTAAACAGGAAACGCCAAGTTAAACAGCGAGTTGTGCTATACGAACTCAAGAGTGAATCAAGTCCTGTATCAATCTCGGGTTTGCCTAAAGGATTTGTCAAGCATGTAGCGTATCGGTTCAACATAGTGAAACTATGAATAGCACTGCATGACAGCTGTAAACGATAAGTCTTGCGATCAAATGTCCGGCTAGATGAATCGTTAAGTGCACGGGAGAAGCATCGACTCCAGGGACGACTGAGCGTCAACAAGTGAGGAATAAAGCCAGGGCAGCCAATAGGGAATCATGAACTGACAGGTCAGTTGGCCGTGGCGCACAGAGAACCAGGAGTATCCCCCACTGGCTGTTACCGATCTTTACTGTTCTAAATGCAGACGCCTAGTCTATCTGGTGCTCAAGAATCGACAATTCTCACATTGAACATCTATCTGGTGATAACGACCTACCCCGAAGGAGGATAAATGATGAGTTCAGAGACCCATCTGAAGCTATAGAATCGAACGGGCTCATTGATCAAAATGAAGGGACCTGGGGTCAATGACACGGATGTAGGGATCCATCGCGTTGTGGGACATGGGCATATGCGTTAAGTGGTTAATGGGCGAATATTCGTGCAGTGTTTGTTTGAATAACGGCGACCAAGCTTCATGTTCCACTTGTAACGACAACAAAGATGACCAAGCTTTTCCAACAATGGAGGATTGTTCGCACTGACAGCTTCATTTGATTTGGTTAAATGCAAGTTTTGGTTGTGTTGCATCACTCAACATCACTCAACACAGAAGCTTATGTTTGGCTGTAGGGTAATGCTGCGACGAATAATGTCGGACGAGGATCGTGAGGTGACGGAGCCTCTCAGTCAGCCCGAACGAATGGATCGGTAGAAGTCCAGACGACCGCCCACTGACTGGTTACTGGAGGGTGGTGCAGAGAAGCTCTGGAACGACGGCCGCAAATCCGGATCCATTCGAGACAGACTGGTGCCGTCTCTGCAAATGTGGGGTTCATTGTTGTTTGTTTGGGGTCTCAGACGAGCGACGGCTGACGGATTGATAGATTCTTTCCGTAATCGTCGTGAACACAAGACAAACTGAGCAGGGGAACCGCATCCTCTTGATAGTTAGTGTTGCTATCTGTACGCGTCGATTTGGCCCATCTGATATGCAGAGCGTGAACGAACAAACCATGTATAGACTCAACACTTCAAGACGACAAGGCACGGGGCCGCCAAATCGTCGAGGGTTGGCTAAGGTCCACTACCGGCGTCACCCTGCCCCGGGGCGAAATGTGGTAGATACAGTGCCCAGCTAGACTCGCCCAGATGATGAAAGTTGAACTTTCTTTCAAGCCGTGGAGAGGTACCAACGGGCGAGCCGAAGCATATTTTGCAATGCGTTCCTGACTTTACCACAATGTAAAAGGTCCGTTGACGGCATGATAGAAAATTCCAAATGGACGGAAAGGACAGGGTATGGTTTGTTCACGTTCTAATTCGAGATCGGTAAGTCTGTGGATTTGTGTTTCTGTAGGGTCGTGTTCAGCTTAGGTACAGCACCATGGCATGGCGTTCCTGCCCGTGAATGGGCCTCATGACGTATATCAAGCAAGCATAGCGAGAGTAACATTTTAATCCACCGTGTAATTCCTTATAAGCTCTTTTAAATTGGAGAACTGAGCTCAACTCAAACGAAGAGTAATGTCAGTTCTGGGATGCATGTGAAGATAAAGCAATGTGAGCGAGGGTCAAGGCATATTGTGTTTTCTTTTTCTTTTGGTTGGCGCAGAGCAGTCTAAAAGAAGAGGAGTGAGCGGAAGGTACTCCCATCATGAAACCTGTAATGTACCATGGCGTACAGAACTGAACTAAAACAAACAAATGATTCAAAGAGTGTACCTGCGGGTCAGCAGTGCCTTTGTACCTGCGGCATCAGTCACGAAACGGGCCCTCCTTTCAGGTCATCCTCTCCTACCATCATGACACGATAAGAGCCTTGGAATTGGCAGAAACAAGGCAAACTTCAGAGAGTAAAACTGACTAGATATGAAACAGTTTTCTGGTATTGATTAATGTACCAAAATCTAAACCCTTTGTCTCTTATTCGAGATTTGTTGGTGAGCATTTTCTGCTCTATTAATCCTTCTATACTACGAATGCGGTGGGTACTGTGCACTGTAATATGCGACTATTTGGGCACGTCACAAGTTGGTCCATGCCCGCCCTTCCAACGACCTTTTCAAAAGTAAGACAGCCTAGGACCATCTAGCGATATTGCAGCTCAAAAACCTTGCGTTGAGAGGATTGATGTCAATATGGGATATCCCTACATGATTGTCTACCTCCTTGATCTTAGTCACCTTTGCATGGAATCGGAATTGTACCTGCTCACTATAAACTTAAATGTTAGTTTTCTACAGTGTTTATGGTTAATCACTCTGAATGTGCCTATCTTTGCCTCGCCTCGCTCACTCGGCCATTTTCCCCAAAACGACCCTTCATGGACCCTGGTTTTGTCGATACTCTTATAGTAATAGTACCAACTAAGGTACCCTTAATTGATCACCCTCCTTCCCATCCAATGTATGCCGGATCGTAACGCCGCCACACACCAAACAAGTACCTGTAAATTCCACGAATTCCACCTTGTCTTGAGCCCGAAATCGTAACCCGAAGGACACAACCCCAACCTGAGTGACAAATGACAAATCCGCACCCAAATGGGACCTGTTGGAGGATGCCGCTCAATATACCTGCTATCATTAGACGCCACCGCCTTGTAGAATGTACTCACTCAGAAGCGAATGTTGTATCTGAATCAACGTCACCCCCGAATGGATACTCTCTAGTCTGTCCCAGCACTCCCCGGCCACCCAGTAACCTACGACCAACACCTTTTTCCAAGACATGCCCGTGACGCCTTCAACCGAGCTTGGGGCAGATTTGTGATTGAGGTCACTCCACTCAACCGATGCTCATTTTCCATCTTGTTATTGCCCTTGCCTCTTCCTTCATCCCCACAATCAGTTGATAGCTGAGAGACAAAAAGCAAGATTGAGCGAGGCCGACACAGCCCTGAGCTTCCGCACAAAACTTGCACTCCACTGGGTCACGACAGGACCCGCCCACAGTGTCTTTTCAGGTGTCAACTCACTGAGGCATCCCCCTAAACACACTCTGATACCGCTGAACTTTCACTGGGTGGTCATCCATCATCTCATCACAGCCCAGTCCAGCCCAGTCCGTCTTCCCACTCTCTAAAACTGCCTCTCATCCAATTCTCCCGGGCGCACCTCCACCTCCCGTCACCACCATAACCATCGTACACCAAGCCAAAACCACTAACCTGGAAGGGACGCCCCCGGGTCCCCTTCCCCGTTCTATCTCGCCTCTCTTCGCTCATCGTTTCTCCTCCTCTTTTCCTTTTACGACGCACTCTTGATACATGAGCCTGGACAAAACTTTTACGTACGAATCGACTCGACGATTTACACGGTCTCCTGTGCCGTTGGATCCCGTCACGGCTCGTTCGCATATACCTCAATTTTGTTTTTCGTGATCGTTACCTGAGTCTTCTGTATTGGAGCCCTGGACGGCTTTCGGCTTCTTCCCCATCATCATGTCAACACCTACCACGGCCACGGCCACGCTTCCACATTACCACCCTCACCATTATCCGCAATCATACGGCCACACGCATTCGCATCATCAGCCGTATCAGCCAAACCCCAGCGCTAACTATCGTTCGGCTGCTTCGAATCAGAATATTCTACCTCCTCCGGTTTCTTCAGCTGTCTCGCCTTCTCACAGTGCCATTCTGCCTCCTCCGTACCAACTCTCACCTTTGGCATACTCTTCCACGGCATCGAATGGCATAGGCCTGACGCACTCGTCAACCTCTCGCTCTGCACATCACGCCCAGGAACCTAGCCCGCGACACGACGCGGGTTATTCAACTGCAACCATGCCTGAGACTGCTCCTGCTTCTCACGCAGAGCCCTCGAGAAAGCGTCGCCGCTCCCGCGAACCCGATTGGAATACTTTTTACAAAAATGGGCTTCCTAAGGAAATCATAGTCATTGATGATACGCCTGAGCCTGAAGCGAATACTAGTCGAAAAATTACAAACAGCACTGTTATCGCGCCCAACGACACCACGAACCGCCAGGCGGCCAAGAAGAGGAGACGAGACGAAGAGACCGGCACTGTACAGGGCTCGGGCTACCACATCAAATACCTCGAATCAAAAAACAACACCCCGGCGCAGATTACAACACCTGCTGGCTCGTCCAATTCGAGCAGTGACCGCACCAATTCTGGTGTCAATACCACTGCCCCAACTTCACTCTCCTCCAATGGTCAATATGAGGAGGCTGCGGTTCCCCTTAAGCGAAAGCGCACCCGCCAGCAGGTGGCTAACGAGGCCAAGCGTCGCGACGTCGATGGCCTCGGAGATATCTTCACATACAAGCCTCCACCCTACCCTCCCAAGAAGGCTGGAGAGGTCAATGTTCAGGTTATCCATGACGTGAGTTTTTACTCCACATTAATCAAAGTGAAGGTATACTGACGCAATTTGACAGCGACATTACAACAAGAACGTCAAGGTTGATGACGACGATGGTCATTACATTGTTATCCCTGAAGCTGAACTCACGGACAAATGTAAGTTGTAGTTACGTCCCCTCTCTCTTTCCTGTCTAATATTTGATAGACCAAATCGTCCGTCTTCTGGGCCAAGGAACCTTTGGCAAAGTTGTTGAAGCCCGCGACCGCAAACGTAACAAGGCCGTGGCTGTCAAAATCATTCGATCAGTCCAGAAATACAGAGATGCCTCGAGAATTGAACTTCGCGTTCTTGAGACCCTCAAACGAAATGACGAGGAGAACCGTAACCGATGCATTCATCTGCGAGACTGTTTTGATTACCGCGGCCACATCTGTATCGTTATGGACTTGCTGGACCAAAGTGTTTTTGACTTTCTCAAGGGTAATGGTTTTGTTCCATTCCCCAACAGTCAGATTCAGAGTTTCGCGCGACAACTCTTTACCAGCGTTGCCTGTGAGTATTGTGATGACGAGTTTTAGTGACCGTACTGACTTTTTCCAGTTTTGCACGATCTCAATCTAATCCACACAGATCTGAAGCCTGAGAACATCTTGCTCTGCGACCACGCCTATCAAACGTTTACCTACAATCGCAAGATCCCTTCTTCTTCTACCACTGTTAACCGCCAGGCCACGCAACGCCGTGTGCTACTCGATACTGAGATCCGGTTAATCGATTTTGGCTCTGCCACCTTCCAAGACGAGTACCACTCCTCAGTGGTCTCTACACGCCACTACCGAGCCCCAGAGATTATCCTGGGTCTGGGATGGTCATTCCCCTGCGATATCTGGAGCATAGGATGCATCCTGGTTGAGTTCTTTACGGGCGATGCTCTGTTCCAGACACATGACAATCTTGAACACTTGGCAATGATGGAGGCGGTAGTTGGATCACGGATCGACACCCATCTTGTCCAAGCTGTAAACAAGATGTCGACTCGAAGTGGCGGCAATTCTGCTGCCAAGTAAGTATCTCTTACTTCGGACTTCCGTATACTTGCTTACATTCACCAGATACTTCAAACGCCTCAAGCTGGATTATCCTGCAAACGAAACAACCCGTGGCTCCCGTCGGTTTGTCAAGGCCATGAAGCACCTTGATGTAAGCATCCTTTTGCCCTATACGGATCAAGCTAACAGACAACAGCACATCATTCCTGGAAATAACACTTTCCTCAAGAACTTTGTTGATCTGCTTAAGAGAATCTTTGTGTATGACCCTGCTCACCGCATCACCGCGAAGCAGGCTTTGCAACATCCTTGGCTCAAAGAGATGGCCCAGCCCGATGATGGCACTGAGGCTGCTAAGATCCGCCAGGAGAGGATACGGCTGGAGCAACGGAATTCATATGTCCGAAGTTGATGACATACGTCTGATACCCCACTAACGACATATGAGCATGATCAAGGAGTTCTGGATTTCCATGGCGTTGCAATGAAGGGATAGGTATCGACGCGCGGATATCATTGACTGTGTGACACCAGCCCAATTTTGATCTTGTATTCTAGTATCACAGCCACCGTTTTCTCGTTACCTTTTCTGTTTATATTGGGAGTTATCACTGGCGGTTGGCATCTTCTTACGCAACGCTATGACTGGAGGAATGTGCATTTCACAAGAGGCGTTGATGGGCCTATCTTGGCCCAAGCAATATGCAAACGAGCATACTATTTCTTGTTCCCTTTGTCAGAACAAATAAAATCGGACATGTTCCACGAGAACCATGCGTCACCACGATCGACGACTGACGGATTCGCCCATTCATTCACAATATCCTACATGTGATGTCTTTGAGCTGTTGCTTCACACCTGGGCCATGTCGGGTCTGTTTTCGACGTGCCATAGGTAGGTGTGTGGAACATCACAAAGTGTTCTGTTCTCTGCTAACAGCGAATAAGTACCGACAAAGCGATGTCTTTCACAAAGGCTGAATAATTGTTCAACTGATGGGCTTCGATTGACTGTTCACTCATCAAGCGGATATATAATTCAAGGTGGTAGTTAGTGGAGGAGGTATTCATACAAACCTTCAACACCTGAAGACAAACTTTATTTGCTGCATCGACAAAAAGCGCAACTAAACAAGCATTTCATTTTTATCATTTTCGTATTACATATTTCATCATGGCACACAACCGTGCAAACCACAACCCCGAAGAGGAGTTTGACGACACTCCGCTCAGTCGCATTTCAGGTCATCAGCTCGACCAACTCACTAAACTGCTATGGATGGACCCAGGCGTCAACGTAGTCATGCCGGACCAAAAGTGGCTACAGTCACAATATGACGGCGTAGCCAGACTTGACAAGTCCAACCGTCGCTCGAAGAACATTTGGAAACGTTTGTCATCCGGATTGGAGAACATGAGCCTCACGCCCAGACATGTAAACGATGGAAGACCAACAGCTTGCCTTTGTGATTTCCATCGCGACCTCGATCCCAAACTGATCCGACGTTTGATGGGTCTCATCACGGCTGAGTGTACTGTACGTATTCACCGCTATCGTGAATGGCGTCGACGCAACACTCTCCCTACTCTTCTTACCCATTGGCTCGACCGCATCGACGCCATGACTGGACTCTGGATGAGTCGAGATGCTTTCAACGCCGCCTTTAGTTATGAACGCGTTTCGACAACCCAGAATAAAGTCCGGAGCAAATGCGAAGCCTGTATCATGGCGGCTATCGGAGGCAGACCTCACGCGCTGGCCTACCTGCGAGCTTCCATGATCGGGCGACGTGAACGCCATGTTGACCAACGCCGTCCCATGCCCAGATTGCTTCGAGTGGTGGAGTCCTGGATTTCGCACTTCAACGCTGAAGTTCGCAGGGCCACTATGACAGACAGTATCCAAATCAGCGAGGAACTTGACAAACTGGATGCGGTTATCGATGCTTGGAAGAGGGAGCGCCGCCAGCGTTCTTATCAAACAGGAGTACCGCCAAGGCCAAGTCGTCCTCGAGAATCGAAAGCATACCAAGTAGATGTCCACAGTCCCCAAGGACGAGACTCCCGGCAGAGCTACACCACGGAGGACAGTTACGACAGTAGATCCCCACGCCATAGTAGTCATTTTGATGACGACGAGCAACAATGGATGGACAACGACGAAACCTACCAAGCGTCGATTTACTTGGACTGTCAGATGCAGAGGCAAGGTTTGACAAAAGCCAAGCGGCGGGAGATTTTCGAGAATGACATGCACCCTGCCGTTCATGACTATGTACAGGATGCAATGCAAGTGCCGGTAGGTGACCGCCAGTGGAGAGATGTCGAGTCAAAGCTCGAAAGCGACACAACCTCTACTTTCAGCAATTCGAGTGCTATTCCGGCACCGCTCAACTTGGCCAGAAAGCATGGGGTGCCCACACCGCCTCACAGTAATTCTGGTGATGATGCTGCGGAATCAATCTGGGAGGATGTCTCAGTGTTCTCTCCCCCACAGTATGCGATTGCAGGCGGATCTACACGCCGGCACACTGCCGCGCCAAACACGGGGAGCGACAGCGAGTCTCTTCTTACCACTTTTGCTGATAACCGAGCACATCTCGAGTTTTGTCAAAAATGGGGTCTCAGTCCGGGGTCTGAAATCCGTGAAGCACCATCAACACAAGCACAAACTCAACGGGACGCAGATATAACCTCGGTTGCTGCAGCTTCAAGCGTATACTCTGATCATCCCGGCTTTCGACGTTCTCAGAAAAATGTGGCGCCGCCGCCCGTTCCCCCGAAGAGCCGATTGCGAGACTCTCGTAATCCTTCGAACGGCGGACAAAGCAGAGCTTCTATGGAACAGTCACACCGATCGGCTCGTGACCAGCGAGACAAGAACATCTGGGATGAGTTGCAGGAGGATAGACAGCGTTTGATCCGGGAGTACCAAGACGAAGAGTAGTGGTTGAGTGTTCCTTGGATACATGGAGTTTGCGTTTGATTAGACCGCAACATTGTTTAGTTGGATATACCCTGGGAACACATTTGAGAGGACACAGCAGAGCCTTGCAAAACAATTTCCTTTGTCACTTGAATTTGCTTTGTCATTTTCGATTCTTTGTTTTATCTTGCAGTTCTCCGTGATGAATAAGTAGCCTGCCTCTGAAAAGTCGAACAATCAAAATGGTACGAGCTGAGTATCCGACTTCACTTATGACCTAGATATGCACTCTACCGTGATTAATATATATTAGACCACGAATAAAAGTCTTGCTTTACTTCTTATGAGTGGGGATAATTTGCATCTTGGTGAGAAGAGAAGTGGCTTAATAGTGTGCCCTGGAAGTGCAACAGTACAGATATAATATGACCTTGTCAAGTTTAGTAAAGCTGTAGGGCTCTCCTTTTGGATTTTATGATATCTATTATATGCAGATCTATTAGCTATACGTTTTTACGAATGGAAGAATTAAAGTTAACTTGGGCATAAAGAAGCTGCCATTGCCTGACGGGTGGCAGGTGCAGGCAGGAGGAGTATTAACCGTCCTTTTACCCCTTTCTTTCCTTTCCGGCATCTGCCCAGGGCTGCGTGATTCACTGCCCGCAACACAAGGCTTTTGTTACCTGTCTGCCTAATAATTCACACGGCAACCGGCAAGCGAGCCTTCACTATCTGTGACTTGCACAGTAAACTCAACACCAAACCTGTGCATACCCTTCCACATCCACACAACAGACTAAGCACTTTGGCTGTCTTCTCTGTTGTGCACAGGGAAGTGTTGTTTTCTTTTTCCTTTACTCTCATCTGCCTGATCCCGTTATCATCTACTTGTTCTGCCAATTTCCGTCTACATGGAGTGTAACTCGCCAACACGGCCCATCCGCAGGTTCGTCTTGGAGTTTTGAGACCTCCCCTATTTTTCATGCCCTAACGTAATACAGTGCGCTTCACGGAATCATGTCGCGGGCGCCCGGCAGCTCAAGCGGTGCTGCGAAGGAGAACACCCCCTCGTCCAACCTCACAAAGTCACTCATGCGACTCAAGGGAATTAGGGACGCTCTCGGTGAAAATACTACAGCTCGCCAACAGCTATTCCCTAGTGATGTTTTGAAAAGTCGACTCAACAAAGTTCGACAAGCATCCGGACAATCTATGGATTTCCTTCCTCATCAGCGAGCACCTTCGAAAACAACTGATACTCAGCATCAGCAAACAAGCCTGGAGTTAGTTTATGTACCTCAGAAACAAGGGCCTGTCGAGACGGCGCCTCCTCATCACTCGCAAGCACCTTCTCAACGCCCATCTGTAAGAGTGGGCTCTCAAGAGGAAGACGATTTTGAAAAGAGCTCTAGAGGCACTTGGAACTCTCCAAAGTCAATGGCGCCTTCAAGTGTGTCAACTGATGTGCAGGGTGCACCTTTGCCAGCACCACTTCATGTCATCGAAGCTCTTGGATCTACGTCAGTAGTGATTCGACGACCCTCCTTCAGCAATGTCTCTCTGGCCCTAAGTCATTGCCCTGTATCGCTTGATGATAAGGAGAATCAGCCAATCACTGCCGAAGAGGCATGGGGCCTAGGCAGGACAACCCAGGATCATGTTGACGAAGTCGGTCCTAACGCTCGAATCTTCTCAGCAACAGCCATTGATAATTGGAATTGTGGTCAGGAGGATTACCCTATCATCCCTTTGACTGAGAACCGAGACTCTCGCATCGACGATTGCGATATTGACCCTGCGACTGGCGAGCTTATTGATCCAGTTCGATACATCAAATTGCAAAAGGATAGCCAGGCGAATCTTGACTGGCGCCGAATGCAACTCAGTTCGGAGGAGCGCATTGCGAGAGAGATTGTTCGCCGAGAGCAGGTGAAGAAAGAGGTTGTACAGAGAGAACAAGAAGAAAAGTATGCGAATATGACTTTTGAAGAGGACAAGGTCCCTGATGCTGCCTGCACCCTCCGACCGGCAGAGGCTCAAGACTTCCAGGCCATTGCAGACATCATAAACTTGGAACGCGAGCAGGGACAGAACTCCCAAGTGTATCTTCCCAAGATTGACCGCAATCTGATTCGAACTCTTCACACCGCATGCCTTCAAAAGCATCGGCCATTCATTGTTGCCATCCCTGCACCAGCGAAGATCCCCGACCGTAGCAACTGGTCCAAGGCCGAAGAAGAAGAATATCAGGAATTCCTCAAGTTCAAGCAGTCCCGCGGAACATCAAAGCCAACCGTTCTCGGGTTTGCTGTCATCAACGATGTCCATCAGGGTTTTCTGGACAGCACTTTTCGCGGTTCCCGCTTCTCGGGCAACATTACCGTGGTTGTCCATCCGCAACACCGCAAGAAACTTGTTGGCACGGCCCTCCTCGACAAGATCTTGTCATGCGTGCACATCTATCACCGCAGCGAAGTTGACTATACATGGAATTGCGCGGAATCTCGGCAGATTTACGAGTATGTATCTGCACACAACCTCCGAAAGTACAACAAAGTCTATGTCGAGTTTTTTTCTGTTGGAAAGCATGATCCCGAGGTTGAGAAAATTCAGCGTCTTTTGAACAAGTTTGATTTCGAGCTCGTGGCCAAATTCACAGACGCTGTCAAACATGGAAATGAACCAGGTGTCTGGAAGAATCTGAATGTGTGGGAGCTGGAAGTCCGCACAACAATCGAGATTGACGAACTTCCGGATGATATGTGATGGTGTCCAGGAATGTATGAATGGTTGAGGAATCGAGCCTTTACTTGTCATGGTACTTTGCTCATTGGTTTGGTTTGGGTTGTGTTTTCGAATCTGGGATTAGCCAATGGAATGCGCAAGTGTAAATGCGATAAGACGAGCAAGTAATCATCTTGTTTAGTACGCCTGAAATACAAGCTGACATTGTGGCCATGGAACTTGAACTTTGTGAAGTAGAAGAGGATGTTTAAATGAGCACCAATCACGTGGATTGAGAAAGCCGCAGGCATTTGATTTTAACGACATTGATAGTACACCGATGTGACAGAAACCTATCAGACTGGAATTTGTGACCAAAAGTAGCGAAAAGTGAAGACCGAATCATTTTCTCCCCTACAAACACCTTTAAACATATCGCGCCATCAAAATGCTGTCGATTCTACGAAAAGCGCGACTTAAGGACAAGGAGATGCGAATCCTGATGCTGTGAGAATGCCATCTATACCAAAATAGGACATGCAATTGACCTGTCATAGTGGACTTGATAATGCAGGAAAGACGACGATTGTGAAGCAGGTTATGGGAGAAGACGTCAATACTGTCAGCCCAACGCTGGGTTTCATTATCAAGACTATTGACTACGAAGGGTATGCAGATATTCCGTTTCTGATACCGAACCGCTGCTAACAACTAATAGATATAAGCTCAACATATGTGTGTTTCCTAGACCGTTAGAAAGTTCATGTGTGCTGACTTCTTAGGGGACGTGGGCGGTCAGAAGACGCTGCGATCGTACTGGAGAAACTATTTCGAAAAGACAGATGCGCTGATATGGGTTGTCGACGCAACAGACCGTCTACGCATTCAAGATTGCAGAGACGAGCTTCAAGGGCTACTTTTGGAAGAGGTGCGCGACACCATTCCACACCGGGCGGATAGTTACTGACAAGTGGTACAGCGTCTTGCAGGGGCAAGCTTGCTCGTATTTGCGAACAAGACAGATGTTGAGGGATGCATGACGGAAGCAGAGATTCTCTCGGTAGGTCTCAGAACAAGAACAAGAACAACAGAACAACAAGCTTACACTGTGGATTTTAGGAACTGCAACTGGAATCGATACGAACACATCGCTGGAAGATTCTCCCGTGTAGCGCAATGACTGGAAGTAATCTCAAGGAGGGACTATCATGGGTGGTGGAGGAAGCGAAGAAGCGCTTATTCCTTTACTGAACAGACAATGTTGAACTAAACTCTATAAGTCCTTGCCCTCAACAAAAGGACCTTGACAAAAGCAAACATCAGCAAGCTGAGTACAAATCACATGTGTATGTAGTCAGCCGCAAAGTGTGGAATATGGACATGCATAAATAAGGCAGCTCGTCAAACATCGAAACTTGAAACCCAATGAAATAGACTCGTTACGCCGGGCAACGTCCCGCAGTAGCACTCTACCGACAACTAGACAAGACAAGAGTTGCGAACGACGTCCAACTAGCTCCAGTTAAGAAGCAGGGAACAAGCCGGACGAGTATGATGGGCGGGAGAGCATCGTTAGGTGCCGCATGCAGTTTTTGTCTTTACTGACAAGGTGGTATTCCTACGATCTGTTGGGCTACCTTATATGAGCTAAGGACCTGAACATGGTTTGAGGCATAAACTACGTATAATACGAAACTGGTTGTGACAAGGTTTCAACGAATTCAAATCATGGTTTGGCATGGGTTTGTTGTTGTGGTGGATCGTCGTGGGGGAAAGTAAACAAAAGATGACGTTTTTGTTTATGGCGCACAATGGATACGGACAACTTGTGAGGCTCCTACCTATCTACGTTAGAGACTTTTGAATTAAATCGAACCTAGTATCGATCAGAGTCTGCATGATGCAAGCAAGATGATAGTCCTAGTTCATGCACATTTTGCATGAGATCGAGCTTCATATGCAGCAGCAGGCTTAAAACATTTGTCTCTGTTGCTGGTTGCATCCATTTGTTTAGACTAGGTCAGGCACAAATCGTCCTGACCTTAGCGGTTAACCTGGTCTGGTAGCGGGAGCGAGCCCCCTCCGAGACTTATGGTACAGGGACTACAGCATTGCTTGAATTCCTCTCTTACAGTGGGCTTCATACCCGAAGGCGGCCATGAACCAATCAGATGTCAAACATAGCTCATGAAATTTCCACCGCATACAGTTATGATACCATCCTTGTCCTGGACCTGATCCAGACTCGGACCCAGTTTCCATCCTGTCGTCAACTTCCCACCACCAAGCACAAGCACAGCATCTCCAAGCTAGCTCGGCTTCTGGGAGGATAAACAAAAACATTCTATAATACTCACTGCAACCTTGCTCGTGAGATTGCACTGCATTTGCTCGCGCCCGTTCTCCAAAATTGCCCCTCCCTTTCTCCGACGCCAGACTCTTAGAACATCCACTCCCTTCCGTGTCATGTCCCAAAGGACCCAGAGCCATGTCCGACGAAGTCTCCCAATTTCTCGAGCAGGTCGAGCGCCTGCGCGGTCAGCAGATCGAAGAAGACGAAGTGAGAGCTCGTGAGCTCGAAGATTACTTGGCTGCAAAGCGAGAAAGACAAGCTCGCCGAGAAGGTGAGAACAAAAATAATCGGACGAAATAACAGAGAGCTTAGCCTTCTAATGCGGCCGCTTGGCTTTCCTTTCCTCTTGGGAGGCTTTTGCTGGTTGCATTGATGGAGCTCCCTTTACTATTTGTCGGGCCAACTGGTTCCCGTCGTACACCCATTGTTTACTTTCCATTTTTCTACTGCTATTTACTCATCCCCATGGTTTTAACTTGGCTCTGTGAACATTGTTGACAGCCGAAATCAAACGCTGATGGTGTCCTTTTGCTAACCACCATCTGACATTGCAGAACGTGCTCGATCCATCTCACCACAAAAGTCATCTCCTGCAAATACTCCCTCACCACGTTCGAGTCGACGTAGTATCCACCTCACTGAGGCATTGAAGCTCGATTCCCCAAGATTCCAAAGGGACGAGAGTGCCTCACGATTGTCAGAATCTGAGGCGAAAGCCGACACTTCAATGGATCTGAGTTCTTCACCGACCAAGGAGAACGAAGCTCCCTCTGACGTCGACACCAAATCTGCGACCACACCACCCACCCGTTACTCTACACTGTCGTGGCAGCGAAGGCCTAACTCCCGTAGCGGCTCTACCCGCCCTCTAAGCATGCTCGCAACCCAAAATGCGACCCAACGGTCATTTATCGGGTCGCATGATTCCACACCTGCTCCTGCGTCAGCCACCGAAGAGACCTTCTCGAAGGATCAGATTGCCCAGTCTCTGGGTTCCAAGGACCCTTCGTGGTTCCGCCAAACGGCGGACCGAGGGGCAAGCTCGGCTGCTTACCGAAAGAACCAGGTTGAGGATACAGACCGCCTAGATATGGCCTCAGTCAAGGCACAATTGCCGGGCATGACTGATGAACAAGTAAAGCCAAGCCCGCCCGTTGAAAAGCCTATTGAGAAACCTCTCGAAAAACCCGCCGAGGAACCTGCTACGCCCACTAAAATGAAGCTGGCAAATCCTCCATCTCTCAACCCTCCTGCTTTTGATGCTGGGGAAGACAAGTCTCTGGATGGCCGTCTTTCAAACGCCTCTCCAGGCCGTTTGTCTCCCACTCGGTCCAATTCGCGATCCAGCTCACCTACGAAGGGCATGGGCGGCTTTGTCCAGAGTGCTATGATGAAGAGATCAGACAGCGTCAAGCGATGGAGTGTTACTAGCCCTCCAAGCCTCAACCGTGCCAATTCGATTCAATCGAGCCAAGGTGCTGGTTTGTCCTTGAATACTCGCCCACAGAGCAGATCAGGACCTGGAGCGACAACGCCAGGCTCAAGCCGACCAACATCACGACACGGAGAGTCTGATAACGAGGTCACACCAAAGGCTCCTGCTCCTGCTCCTGCTCCTGCGCCTGCTCCTGCCCCTACCGTGGACACCGCTTTGGGTGACTCTGCCTTGCCTCTCAGTCCAACCAAAACAATGGATCCCCGAAGGTGGAGTCCGACAAAGTCAAGCTGGCTCGAGAGTGCCTTGAACAAGCCTCCCGAGTCTCCAAACAAGTCCCATCATAAGTCTAGTTCATCGCAACCAGCATGGATGGCCGAGCTTAATAAGAACAAGGGAGGTCTTCCTGAGGGAACCACCCGGCCTCGCCCAGGTTCAATTTCTCACAAGCACCAAGTTAGCATCGGAGGACTTATGAGATCTACTCCAATGGGAACAGCAACAAAGACCAATACGACTGGCCTTGGCGGTATATACTCTCCCCCTCCTGGCGGAAACCGACCTCTTAGCATGCATGGCAGCTTGGGATTCCCTAAGAGCGCGCCTAAGCTCGAACCTGAGACTCCCATTGAGGCCAAGATCACACAGTCTGACTCTGAGCCTGTCCCTGATCCAGAGCTTACTGAACAAGAGAAGAAGGCACCGGAACCCACTAAGGAGGAGACGACAAGCCCCAAAGAGGCGAAACCTGCTTCAACTTTGCCCACGAATAAGCCGGAGGCACCCAACAAGATAGATTTCCGCAAGTCTTTGAGACCCAGGCCAACTGGCTCAGATACGCCCAAGACTCAAGAGCCTGAGTTCAAGAACGTTTTTGGTACTCTCCGTAGGACCAAGACCCAAAACTACGTGGCTCCTGACGCGTTGAAGGATAATATCCTCCGAGGCAAGGCTTCCCTGAACCAAACTGGAGGCCCGCAAAAGACAGAGAGAGTGGACGAATTCAAGGATGCCATTTTGAAGAAGAAGGACGACTTTAAGAAAGTCCAGGCCGAAGGCAAAGGCATCTCACGGAGCAACACCCCCACGAACGATTCCCCACTTCCAGAAGGACTTGCTAAGAGAGCTGAAATGGCAAGGAGAAAGTCCGTGGCTGACGTCAAGTCAACACTTGCATCGAGTAAGCCAGATTCGCCCAAGCCGACACCAGGTCCCAAAAGGATGCACAGCCAGACCTTTTCCACGCCCAAGTCTGCTCCTAAACCAGCCCCAGAACCCGCTGACGAGGGTCTAAAGCGAGTAGTTACCGATTCTAAAGCGAAACCGGAGGCACCGAGAGGTTTACCAGGCCTAAACAAGGAAACGAGCTCACCCGGTAGACTGCAAGGAGGTATAGGAGGTAAGCTCGCTGGACGGTTCAACCCGGCCCTCGCTGGTATGCTCGCACGAGGACCGCCTCCTATGGCTACCAACGGGGGCAAGGCCCCTGAGGAATCCGAATCCAAGGGGTCTGCCAGCGCAATGGTTACAGAACCCTCCGCTCCCGGGCCGCAACTGACACATATGACTAAGGGTCGAGCTCGAGGTCCTAGGAGAAAGGCGCCAACCAAAGCTGCCCCCTCAGCTGTCTCCGGAGCTTCAACTGAACAAAAGCCTGCACAGGAAAAACCCGTTCCCGCACCGAAACCTATCGAACCTGCCAAGGAGAAGCCCCTGGAACAAACCGTTGCCCCTGCCGAAAAAGCCGAGTCTACCCCCGCTCCTTTTTCGATCCAACAACAGGTCGCCGCGAAAGCTGCTATCCAAAGAAAGCCCGTCCTCACCAAACCCGCCGCTGAGCCTCAAGATAACGAGCCCCGGAGACCTCCCACTCGTGAAGACCGAACCTCGTTTTCCTCTAAGCGTTTCTCCAAGGCTGAAGTTACACCACATGACGTTCCTTCACCGTTGAGAATTCAAAAGACTGGCGACGCTGGTTCACAGCCCGGCTCACCCAAGAAGCTGGACACCAACCGCATGTCTCGATTCCTTGATCGCTCAAACGATGCGCCAGAGCCTGCTAAAGAACCTGTGCGATTGACTCATCAACGTACAGGTTCTCGGTCTCCAGTCAAAATGTTTCAGCGTCAACTGCCAGACCCTGAGCCATCGTCCCCGACAAAAGTCGACAGTGACCCAGTCGTATCTATAAAGAATGCTAGAGCCATGTTTGGCGGCGCAGCCCCAGCCCCTTCACTATCTACAAAGCCTTCATTGGAAAGATCGGAGCCCGCTGTTCTCCGGACACCTCCACCTAAAGCATCCCCTCGTCCTCTTCCTCAGTCTGAACACTCTTCACCTTTACAAGTCAACAAGACACCGTCTCGAGTGGCTACTCGTCCCCTGCCTACACCTCCAAGCAAAGAGCCTGAGACTCCCCAGGCGCCCCAAACCCCAAAGGCCCAGCAAACACCCTCCGCCCCACCGAAAACCCCTAGCCAGGGCAACGATGTTGCGAGCTTGCTGACGGACTTCTTTGGGCCAAAGCCTCCCAAGGCTGAGTACAAGGTGGATGCTGCAGAGCTTTTGATGAACCGACCTCCAACAGGACCAATAAAGCTTCAGAGCCTCAGTTTCCAGGTTTTCCAAATCTCAGCGGAGGGCAAGAAGTCCCCGGTGGCGTCTCACTACGAGCGGACACTGTTTGAACGAGAGATGTACATTGCTCCCCATAGCTTCACAAACGAAGCTGGATGGAAGCGATTGGAAATCTACTTCTGGATTGGCGATCAAGTACCAGAGTCTGCAGCCGACGATGCGCTTCTCTTTGTTCAAAAGGAAGCCAAGGCGTTGGGCGGCAAGGTAGTCAAGATGCATCAGGGCAAGGAAACAACCGAGTTTCTGCAAGCTCTCGGTGGTGTCATGTTGATAAGAAGGGGCTCCAGCAACAAATACGATTCACTAGCACCCAACATGCTCTGCGGCCGGCGTTATCAGGGTCAGGTCGCTTTTGATGAGTGCGACTTGACCACAGCAAGTCTATGCGCAGGATTCGTCTACGTTATCACCAGTAAGGGTAAGGCCTACATCTGGAAGGGGCGAGGATGCGATGTGACAGAGTTGAGCGCCGCCAAGCTTGTTGCTATCGAGCTCACTCTTACTGGAGAGCTGATCGAGATCGATGATGGCGATGAACCCGAGTCATTCTGGAGTCTATTTGAAGGAAGATCAAAGCCTCACTCAGCCGATCATTGGAGACTCAAGCCCAACTACTCCAAGTACTGCAGCAGACTTTTCTGCTCAGATGCAGAGACACGACAGCAGGTCTTTGAGATTGCGCCTTTCAACCAATACGACCTCTCCCCTGAGCATATCTATGTTCTTGACGCTTTCTTCGAGATGTACATCATTGTTGGCGCTCGTGCCCAATCCCAATATGCATCCTTCCGCAATGCTCTCGACTTTGCTCAAGAATATGCCATTCTTGCTGCAGGTATGGAGGATCGTCCTTTCGTTCCCATCTCGACTGTTGTACTTGAGGGCATTCCTCGGGATCTCAAGCGTGTTTTCCGATTCTGGCGGGATGATCTGAACCCTACTGTCACCAACACTTCAACTTCTCTCAAGAGAGGTCGCAGTCTGAGGGTAGTGTCATTGACACAAGCACTGCAAGCACTTAGTGAGTAGGCTTGTTTGAGCATTGTTGTCTTCAAAAGTTCGGGCGGCTTTTTCCTTGTGGGTCTTTATTCATATGGTAGCGGTATATTCTTGTAATGGGTTCACGGAAGCATGGCGAGATATGGCAGTTTCGGCGATCTTGGAGTTGCATGTCGTTTTTGGGCCTCCGGTTTTGAGAAGATATGATAGATGATACCAGATGAAACACGAGATGTGTACGTATATTGCAATCGAGCAAATTCTCTTTTATGATTCCGAAATGGTGACACTTGGTAAATGGCCATATGCATATGTACACGGAGATAATCCATAAGCAAGTAATGATAAAAAGAAACGATAAACAAAAGCAGTTCGGCTCTCAAGCCCAAATCGAGCACAAGCCGCCTAATGCGTCTATGGGGGTATCAAAAGGCTGTCTCAAGTCTTTGCATTCGATGCGACTCCCCGTTTAGCAAACTCCTCTCCTAAAAACACACACAGTCCGTATTCCTCCTTTTCTTCTGGGTTTTTCTTTTTACTGTCTTTGATTCTTCCAATGTGCGTTTATTGCGCTGACCCATTGGTGTCAATGGCGGAGCTCTTGCCAGTTGTTGAGTCGCTAAGCGAAGCTGGCACGGCCATGGGTTGGCCACGGGCCTTTGCTGTCACAGTAACGAGTTCGTTGAGCATGAGTTCGCGCGTTGTGCGGGTGAGCTCTTCGACGTCGGCGGCGGTGAGACCCTTTGTAGGGATGGGCTTGAGGACTGTACATTGTTAGAATTTTGGACAGATTCGACGTGGACATGGGGTATACATACCCTTAACTGGGATCTTTCCGGCGTTGAAAGTAAAGGTCTTGGGGTAGAGAATATGGCTGTAGTTTGCGACTACGCAAGGCACAATAGGCACGCCGGCCTCAACAGCAAGGTGGAAAGCTCCCTTCTTGAACGGAAGTAGCATGGGCTCCTTGGCGTAGCTTCGAGTACCCTCAGGGAACATGTAGACACTCTGTCGCTTGGACTGGATCTCGCTGGCGGCACCCTTCATAGCATCGCGAGCATCCTTGCTGTTCTTACGATCGATGAAAATAGAACCGCTCAGAGACATGAACTGGCCCAGGAAAGGGACCTTCTTGAGCGAAGCCTTGGCGGTAACACTACAGTACTTGGGGAACATTCTTCCCAGCATGAGAACATCGAGCTCGGTCTGGTGGTTGCCGACAAAGACAGCAGGGCGCGTGGTTCCGAGAACATTGTCCGGGTCCTCAATGACGAACTCAACACCGGTGGTGTAGAGCATGAGGTAGTGAAAGGAACGACCGACAGCCCATTGCGCGATGCCCTGTTTGCCGATGAGGGTGAGGAAGATGGAGGCAAAGACACCGTAGGCTGCGACGATGAGGAGAGAGACGTAGGAGGCGAGAGCACGAGCTGCGAAGGCGGCTTGAGGAACGACGAGGGACATGGCGTAGAAGAAGACGATCAAGGCAGCGTAGCCAAGGGCGAAGTAGGTGAGGATACTGGAGAAGGACATAATGGGCGATTTTTAGCGGCCGTCGCTGGTCTATGCCGTGGTCGTAGTGAGGATTGTGGCTCAAAGGTTAAGACAGCTGATAGGTAAATTAGTAGATATAAAGTGAGACAAAAAAAAGGCAGAGAGGTAGAAGTAGAGGAGGTCAGCTGGGATGGAGAGGAATTGGCGGGGGGTTGGGTTGTTGAGTGGGTAGACCTAGTATGGAGGTCAATCAATTCCGGTGATGGCGGGGTTCTTTATTTTTTCGTCTGTACCCTTTTGTCTGCAGAAGGTACTTTAGTGACTACCTAGGTATACAGGATAGTAATATTTATAGTTAGAGAATTGTCAAGTCTATTAAGTTGAGAACAAGACGTGAGGGAAATATCATCTTCATCACAAGATCAAAGTATCCCCAAAAGATGGTGGGAAAATAGGTACTTCTACTATAAACGGCCGCTTGACACGGGGACGGGAACGCCTTTGATTGGTATATTTTGATTGGTTGGGATGTGATGTCACAGGTACAGGGAGTTGGCTTGTGAAAGTCGACGCCGAGGATGAGGATCAAAGACATGGATGGTGATGAGTCAGCAGTTTTGAGTATATCAAGATGTGTTATTTCCATTCATTATTCTATAGTACCTATATGCTTGATCATCAAATATATTGATTAGGTTATAATTGTTCCAATCACTAGGTAGCATATCATGTTATCTCAGTCCTGGTAAACTATGTCTACTTGTACGTGACTGAAGACCAACTGTGCACAACATCAATGCATTGTACTAACAAAACGTGGAGAAAGAGTTGGCCAGTCTTACAATTTATTTCCTCCAGATACTATTATGTAGGTTTCTCGAGGTGGCATCTCGGATCCAATCCGGCATCACGGGGCTGTCAAAGCACACCCTTTTCTAAGAATGTAGTACAGAACCAGTTGAGTCTGAGACATGTGAACTGACAGCTGAACCTATTTCTTTCGAATCCAAATCTTATTATCCGTATCCAGATAGATACTATAATCAGTTTATAGCAAATAGGTGCAAGCAGTACTATGCAGATTGTATATCGCTGCTAGTATGCATCACGTGCATAGCGCTTATCGGATTCAACAGCGGTTATCGATAAACCTGGGAGCTATTAGCACCTAATCTAATGTAACCACTGTAAGCCAGGCTCAACTCCAACACGACCATCATCAACGTCGACACCACCCCCCAACTGGGCCGTCTTCATTCCTATTGTGACTGTCGCTGTCTTTTGCGCTACCGCTCAATATAATAATACTTCTTCACCAGCGTCGCGGTTCTTTCTCATCGTACAACCCGTCTACTGCTCCAATTCGCTTCTCGCTTGCGTGCTATCACTTATCATATTCTCGCTTTCGCCTGTCTTTCCCCTCACAAATTAAACTCTCGACTCGAGCGCTTGCTTGCTCGCGCGCACTTAATACTCCAGTCGGAAAATAATGCGCGACTCCTCATAATTTAATCAACATGGCTTCCCCTCGCCGGGCACAACCCTCGCTTTCTGTCCGCATGCCTTCCAACCAACCTACCGATCGTCCTCCCATCGATGCCCTCTTTCTCATTCACTTCGACGTCAAGGCTGGATACACAATTCTTTGGAAACAAAATGCACCAGGCATTGACCTAGAAGGTCTTGTTGAGTACAAGTCCCTTCCTTCTGGACTACACACCGTCTCTGAAGACCTCATCTACTTCGTCCACGATAGTGTACATGCCGGACTTAGCGCTTTCGTCAACATGCCTTGCGACGAGGAAGAGGCACGAAATGCGAGGATGTTTGCCGTTGGAGTTCTGGTTCCCCTGAGCTATGGTCGTTTGGGTCGCGCCTGGAGACATGCTGAAGGATTGAAGGAAATGGCTGCGTACGTACATATCTACCCCATGCGCAGTTGGGCTTGACTGACGTTCCGTATAGAAAATTGGCAGAAGATCGCAAGAACACCAGTATACTCGATGATTATTGGGTTGCCAACCGCGAAAAGTCTGGCAATGGCAATCGTCGCCTCTCAGGAGAGACGCCCGTCAGCTCACCATCTCTTATTTCACAACCCTTCCACCGCAAGGCCCATAACCGCAACCGATCTGCTTCTGATGGCGCCGCTCTAATACCGCCGGGAAACAAACTCTCACCATATCATCCCGCTTGGAGTTTGACCAGTCTTCTGGACAAATTTGGTCCTCTCATCTTTCCTATACATCGCGCTGCGTTGCTACGCAAACGCATCCTAATATCGTGCCATGCTCCAGTTCACGAGGTTTGCGATTTTGGTGAGTAACTAATTTTCGATACATTGTCCTTTGCTGACATTCACCTCTTCAGTATATAATCTGTCTGTTCTCTCCAACATTCCTCTTTCTGTTATCGATATACTGCCTAGCTCAACTTCGACGCAACGTCTGAGACCACTCTTCTCCATTGGTGTTCATGACATCCCCTTTCTCATGGACGACTTTGAAGCATCCAAGAGAAAACAGAATAATGAGGATGTGATAGATGATGAGTCAGGCTCTGGATGGATTGCATGTACTACTGACAGTATCCTTGCCATGAAGGACACTCTGTGGGACATGCTTATTACTCTACCCCCTGACTACTCATCCAATGCTACAGAAAGGGTTTGGCCTACGGTAGAATGTCCCCGCGGACAACCGATCAAGGCGACTCAGCGAGATCTCCGACGTTTTACTTCCCTCAAGAACGGCCTCTCTCGTCTTGCAGCTACCACTCAAACACCCACCATGGTCCCAGAATCACCCGAAGATGAGCGCTTTACGCGTAGGGTTTCTACCCACTCAAACCACGTTGTTCGTGACCCGCGAGACGATGCAGTTGAAAAGGTTGTCGAACCTCTTACCTGGGCAGCATTCGCCTACAACGGTTACATGTGGTGGGCCAGCGCCGGTGAACAATTACGCTCAGAACAACAAGAGGAAGCGGCCCATGATGCATCTCTGCTCGCTGATTTTGGCCATTCGTCAATGACCATGCCTCGACCTGGCTCGCGTTCTGAGCAAATGTCAGACTCGCTTGGCTCTTTGAACGCTACTCGCCGCGCCAATGATGACTCTGGTGAAGCCCGATTCGAACTAGCCATCATCGCTTACTTCCACCGACTGACGACGCAAATACTCTCCGTACTAGCTGATCTAGCAGACAGCCAAGATGAGCCCTATACCGATCAAGACGACGAGGATGAGGGCCTATCACAAATCTCTGACGACAGAACGGCACTTCGTCCCTCAGACTCCGATCCTGAACCCGATGACGCAGACGCCATTCGTGTAGACAGCCACGCTGTGGAAAGCATGGGTCTCGATGTCTGGAGTGATGCTGACGCTCTCTTTGTCCGCGAACTATCCGTCAAGTACTTTAGTCGATCCGCTCGCATAGAAGGCAAGGGTGTCGAAGTCTGCGGTGTAAGAGTTTGCTAAGAAAGGCCGGGGTGACGAAAGCTGGACTTGCGTCGTTGGGAATTTTTATATGCCACCTATAGTCTAAATGCTCGCAAGGTCCCGATATTTGGAAGAAGCAGAAGGATGCTGTAAATAATGTGTGGAAACCAAGAAGCCCGCCTCACAGGCATCAAGTTGAATGGTATAAAAGGAATGGTAATTCGGGCGTATGTGTTACGGTAGTTGCTTTATTAGGTTATTTGTGCTGTACAAGATGGATGCTTAAAATATTTACTCAAAAAGATGGTTTCAAGCTAAACAACCGAACAAATTCAAACATCAAAAGTGAATTTAGAAAAAGAGCACACTAAATACGCTGCGCCCTGGATTAACACCCAAACTCCCAACCCGTCTCTAGGCGTAGAAATATGTGCCCAAAACCCAAGGTGTTTTTCTCTGCCTTCTCCCATACATACATCCCACACTGAGGGTTATTCTTCCGTTGATACGCACATGCTCACGGTTTGAGAAAGTTGTTCATAAAGTAGTGATTATAATCCTTTCTTTCATCCCAGAAATGAAGTCGTCTCGGTTGTGTCTTACTGATGCCGCTATGACTCGTCCTCAGTATCTGTATTCGTCGCGCTAGTGTCGTCCTCCTCCTCCTCATCTGTGCCACTCTCATCGTCAGAGTCATCAGAATCCTTTCTGCGAGTCTTGGGAGTTTGACCAGTCTTGAGAACGTGCATTTGTCCAGCGAGAGAATCTGATAAATAGTTAGCACACTGATTCGATTCATGACTGCATCGTAACTTACCCTCTTCAGGCTCGCTGATCTCATCTTCTTGTTGCATCTCGGCTGCCTTGCTAGCCTCTTCAACAACGAGTGTCACCTCCATCTTGGTATCGAAACCGACATAAGCATCGCAGATAACGTGCAGAACAAAGGTGTAGTGTCCGGCTTGAGGGGGGGCAGCGAATTGGGCCTTGAGAGTCTGCATGTTGAAGGTGGGCTTGCCCTCATCGTCAATGATAGGTTGGTCAAACTTGGCGAAATGGAAAGGAGGAACAGCCATCTTGCCCTGCTTGGAATCGCTGAGGAAGGCGTGCCATTGAGGAGAGTGGTCGCGGGCGTAGTAAGGAGCGTGGGTGAGAGGAGGGAGGATGGATTCTTCTTCAATGGGGATGAGCTTGCCATCGGGACCCTTGATAGTCTTCTTCTTGCGACCGTTGATAGCCTCGATATCGTCCTCGGCGGGATCAATGTCCTCGAGATCCAGCTCATTGATAGCAGGAACATCGTCAGTACCAGGAGGAATGAAGCGACCCTTGATAACGAGGGACACAAGCGAAGAAGGAGTGATGAAGCGCTCGCCAGTAACCTTGAAGAAAGCTCTGCATACGCGGAAGAAAGGAATCTGCTTGGCAACACCAATGGCGGTCTCGTACTGCTCCTCAGTCAGGAGACCCTCGCCAATAGCCATCTGTCTACGCTGAGCGTCGGGTCGATCCATGAAACGGTGGACAGGCATGTGAGTCTTGGACTCGCCCTCAATGGCGCTGGCGATCTTGGGAGTGATGTGGGGAAGCTGGAGAAGAGGAGAAGCGTGAGGTGCAACAGCCTGAACCAAGTTCTGGCTGGTGTAAAAGGAGTTGGCAATGGGACCGATGTTTCCGTAGGCGAGAGTGATGGCGTTGAAAGACTGGTTGAGAGCGCGGGCGATAGGGCCGGTCTGTAGCTTGGCCTTGGTGAGAGCGGGATCATCGAGTTCAACACGGCCAAGGTAAGCCCAAAGGAGAGCAAGAGCCTTGCGTCGCGCACCGTTATCGAGATCTTGAAGAGCGTCCTTGTCCTTGACTGACATGCCAGAAGCCGTGGGTTGACAATCGCTATCGGCTGTGATTCGTGACTCAATCTTAGAGAGAGCAGTCTCAATCTTGTCGCCCTTGACGGTATCCTCGAATTCCTTGCCAACACTGAGAGCTGTGATGATGCCGCCTTCTTCGATCTCGTCGTCGTATTGTCGGAACAGGTTGTTTGCGCTCTCCATCAGGACACCTTCCTTGGACATTCTCATGGTACCGTACCACCATGATCCAACTAGCCAGGGCAGAAGAACGCCAAGAAGCAGGGTGTACAAGAGAACAACGTACTTTCCACTGCCGTCTGCCACCATGAACTGGGGAAGGGCAATGCCCATGCTGAAGCTCTGCTTTCCATCGGGGTGACCGTACTGAATGTAGTTGTTGCGGACCTCTTCGTCAGTGAGGGATTGGTAGGCTTTGGTGAGTTCGACGTAGTAGTTGTTGAGAGATTCCACGGTTTCATTCTTGGCGGCGTCAGGGCGAACCTTGTCGGGGTGGAACTTGAGGGAAAGTCGCTTGTAGTGCGACTTGATTTGCTTCTCATTGAGGGACTAGTAGTGGTCATTAGTATTCTGTATCCGGAGCTGTACAGGTGTTGCAGGACTCACCTCTGAGATGCCGAGGATGTCGTAAGGGTTGTAAAGCTTGGGGACAGTTCGCTGCGTAACTACGATGAGGTAGGCCATGCCAGCCATGAGGGCCCAGCCGAACACCACAAAGATGGCCCGCTTGACCCTCCACTGGCTGCGCTTCCGCGCTGTCTTGAGGGAGTCGACTGTGGCCGCATGCTCTGGCTTGTAGTCGGTCTTGATTCGCGGCGCTAGCGCATCATCGCTGCGACTCGGACGAAGGAGTGTGTAGGTAAGGGGAAGAGTGACGATCCCGGTAAGTGTGAGGATAAAGAAGGGAAAGAATTGGCCCTATTCGCAACACAGGTCAGTAAATGTTGAAGTGCAGTTATTGCAACTAACTTACCTGCTCGTCGTAAGAGTAGTCTGAACTCATCTTGACGGTTCAAAGAGAGCCCAGGGCTACTCTGGTATAGAGGCTGAGAAGGAAACGTAGGCCACAACTCTGAGGCGATGGATTGAAAGTATAGATGTTGGAAACAAAGACAGACAAATCCGCTGAATTAAACAAAAGAGAAAGAAATCTCTTTACAGCACCACAAACAAACTCTCTGCCCCAAAAAAGAATGTATTTTCACAGGCAGTGGGAAACTTTGTTTGGGGTTTGGGTGAGAAGAGAAGAAAGTGTCGTGTCGAGTCGAACTGTCGTTTAGTTACGGCCACGCAGCGCATTTGCTATGGAGGTTAGGTCAGAGCACCCACTATAGGTAATTGACGGCTCCCGGTAATCGGATTATCTGTCACTCCCCACTTGCCGTTTGGGCTCCTTCCGTACGCGCCACCGTGTTCACAGTTTCGATTACAGGGGGCAAGAAGGAGCAGCAGACAGCCACTGTTGTTAGCGTACTCGGCCCTGCAAATCAATCAATCTATCAGCTTCTAGCGCCAGCCATTAAATCTATTAAAGTGTATGCGAATATGCTAAGGAGAGGAACTGGTTCATTGCTGAGACTCGTATTCAAGGGAGGCTTTGAGTTATCAGAACATACGAAATTTATTTATTTTGACAAATGAAACGCTTGATTTAGACTACTAACGCTGTAAACGATCTACTGTTCCTCCCAACCCAAATTATAGCAACCAATTTTACTAAGCAAATATAACAAAGCAACATACTGTATGATGCATTCTTTTCCTTTATCCTTCGACAATTCAATTAGTCAGTGCCTTCGGAATCACTCTTCTCTTTCGGCTCTTCGTAGAGAACATCACCCTCGGCCATCGTCATGCCGAGGCCCAGAGCACTAAGATCATCTCCGTCCGTCTCCTCCTCTGTGGTCACACTATTCTCCATCTCGTCGACGAGAATACTTCGGAGATCCTCTTCGCTCAGAATAGTCTGGATGCTACCTCGGCGCACCCATGGACGTGAGTCTGTACGTCCTCGCTCAACCAAACGCTCAATCTTGAGCCGGTTCTCGATAAACTTGAGCTTGGGGAAAGCACTCTGCTTTCCTTCGTGAATCATATGTGACAGTCGGTGCGGATCAGGATCTGTCAGGATGTGCCAAAAGTCGGAAACTCGTGATTTGGGCCAAATAGTAATGGTTCCACTAAATTGCTGCAGCCAAAGTTGACTCCAGTCTTGGCCCAGAGGTCGTGGCAACAACTCGGCATGGCGGATAAACTTGAGCCACTTGTTCATATCCAACTTTAGATAATGCTCGAATGCTGACATGAGGTAGCCACCTCGCCATCCACGTCCCTTACGATGTGTAACTGGGTGGCCGACTGAACCTCGAGACGAAAAGAAGAACAAGTTGATATGGGGGTTGACCTGGCTGACAATGGTAAAGTTGACGTTGAAGTGCGTGTTCAATGCCTTGATAGGAATGTCCGTTCTCAGGCTGCCATCCTTCCACTTGTGTCCAAAGGAATACGGCTCCAGACTTCCATCTCGTGTCTTCATCATGAGAACAACAGGGTTGAGGATTCCAGGAACCGCGGCCGATGCCAACACAGCAGACCAAATAACACAATCGGGGCTTGTCAAGTAGTTGCATAGAATTGTTGGCGAGTGAGGATCGGCTGGAACACAGGTAACATTGAGAATACGGCCTGTTCGTTCGTAGGCCTCTCGGAATGTCAACGAGCCATGCGTCCACCAGCCGCATCGTCGTGCCCAGTCAACAGAATCGAAACGAGCACCAGTCTTCCACCATCGTGGGAACCAGGTGGTGATGGACTCACGGCAAGCGTTAATACGTTCAGAAAGAGCTGGGACAAGAAGTTGATCAAGCTCCTCGTTCGTTCGAGTAGCTACCAGAGCCGCAACTAAAGCACCGCCACTGGTACCGGTGATAACATCCGGTAGTAGGTTCGCATCCAACAAGGCTCGAACAACGCCAACGTGATAGTAAGCGAAGGCTGCGCCACCGGATAGACAGAGCGCTGTTCTTCCGTAGTTTGCATAAACGTGCTTGAAAAGGACTCGTTTCTGCTCCATCTCCAGCTGTTCGGTGCTAGCCAGGAACTTGATGCATTTCTCCTCTGTGTCATGTTAGTCTATAATACGAGACACAATAGTTAAAATCTCACCTTCATCGAGGAAATTCTGTACCAGGTTCTTGGTTCCGTAATATGTCTGGCTGTACAGCCTCGCGTTTTCAATGCCAACAAAGTTGTTCTTCACGCAAGCCTCAATCAATGCCTTGAGCTCGCCCACTGCCTTACCCCCGTCACCTTTCTCACCCTTGCTCTCTTGCTCTTCGGCGCGAAGCCTCGTCTTCTTCATCTGCTCCCATACTCGTCGTGCAGTCTTTGAGTCGTAGTAGGCGAAATCGTTCTCTTCCCTCCACGTTTGTCGGCCCAGATATGTGTCAAGCTCTTTCGCAGCTGATACCCAGTCCTCGTATTTTGAAGCATTTCGTAAATTGCGTCGGAGTCTTTCGCGCTGACCTCTCCACGTGAAAAAGTGCTCATATACCCAGATGTACAATCTTGTCGATAGGTACATGGCAGCAAGTCCACCCAGCCATGCGAACACGAAAATAAGTAAAGGCCATTTTGAAACTTGATACAAGTATCCTTCTCGGGTCTCGTCCTTGGTTCGTGTTCCTAAAAGACCTTCAACAGGCCCCTTTCCATTTCTTCGTTTGCGCTTATTTCGTCTAAAACCTCGTCGATGGCGATAGACCTTTTCATTTACAGGCGCCCAATCGTTTTGCGCTGTGATAAATGTTCCCTGACTCTGCGGCTGAGAAACTGGGAAACCCCCGGAAGTGGCATCTGCGGCCGCGGCGACAGCAGCGACGTCGTCGGCAAGCCCTGATTCAACCTGTGAAGGTCTCTTTGTCACGCTGAACGAACTGGGACTGCGCGGCGACCGAGCGCCGGTTTCATCGGTTGGACTCTGTAGAGGATCTGGAGCTTGGAGCGCCTTTTCAAAGGATTCTAGATCTTGCGCATCAACGAATTCAGTATCGACATCTGGAAGAAGGGAGGTGTCGAAGGCCTCTGGTGGAAATCCGTATACGGGATCGCGAGGGAGTAGCGAGGAATATGATGACGACGACATTGCGAGCGAGTTTTATGTTGTGTGATCACTAACCCATCGCCCAGAAAGAAACATAAGCTGAGGCTTAAGAAGTTGTAAGTTGTCACGGATTAAAGGAGTAATTGATTGCAATGATTTGAGTTGGGTTGTCTTGTGACGATTCTAGTAACATGACGTAGATTCCGTTGGGGAAAATGGTACGGAGGCGGGCCCCATACCAGTCCGTCTTGGCGAACCGAGGCCGTTATCGAACACCTGGTGTCACCACCTACAGTAAGAAAATGAGCCCACATACTCTGATATTGGCGTGTAAAGCGTGAGACCTATCTCTGGTTCTTTAACCTTCTATTTCAAGTGACGCTGAGCCAGTCGAATTGCGCATCATGCGATCACCCGCCGCTTACTATCGTTCATGAGCATCCCCAAAAATCGCCCCTTGTAAGCATGGATCCTAGCACAAATACCACCAGGGGTTGATTTTTACTATCACAGGGACTATTGTCAAGGAGTCAATGTCGCTTAGTCGTAGCAAAATGTTATAGTTGAATTGCACAGCCTTTGTTCGCCCAACGGAGAATTTCTGAATTTCAAAAACACTGAATAGTCACATGTCTTCGTTCTCCCATCGACCAAGATGTAACGTAACGTAAGATATAATCTCCAGCCACCCCCCGTATCCCTTTCGGTCTCCCTTAGACGTACTGTGACAACCAGCGTATACCGTCACCGTAACCTTGGCGCATAACTACTGAGCACATGAAGAGCTCAATAGGTCGGATGCCCTCAAGTTGAACCTTGCCCTTACCGGTTGTCTGGTAGAGGCCGAGTTGGTGTCGCATCTCGTCCTCGGAGACGGCATCGGGGTGGTCGATCTTGTTGCCGAGGATGACAAAGGGAACCTTGGAAAGCTCTTCCATAGAGAGGAGGGCGTCGAGCTCGGCCTTAGCCTCACCAAATCGCTCGTGGTCCTTGGCGTCGATAAGGAAGACGACACCGTTGACCTCGGGGAAGTAATCGCGCCAGATACGTCGGGCTGTTGATTGTTAGGTAAGTTGAAAGCGGGAGATAGCATGTCCACGTACCCTGTTGATGGCCACCAAGATCGAAAGTGGTGAAGCGGACGTTACCAATAGCAAGCTCCTCGGATGCTGCGATGTCTTAGTAGGGAATCAAATAGTATTTCGAAAAGGAATCTTACTGGGGTGAAGAGTGGGCTGGAGAATGGCAACACGGTCGTTCTATATCCATCGTCAGTCTTTATATTCCTCCGAATCCGCCACCGCTTTCAAGCAATCCAGTCGAACAAGATTCATCCAGCAATATTGTGTCGACGCACCTTCAGCATGTGGAGAAGAGTAGTCTTTCCGGCGTTGTCAAGACCGAGGAAAAGCAGCTTTGCGTGCTTGTTGAGCAGGCCCAGGGAGGACAGCACATCGTAGACTATACATAGCACGTGTCAGCCCATCCAAAGTCGCAAGAGATGCATTTTAATACCTACACCAGTTGACGATCCACATGATGACGACGTATTAAATGTGAGTGAGTATTAATTGGTAGTAAAAAGAAGTGGTGGTGTGTATGGTGTAAAAGAGAAAAAGAGTCGTCGTTACGTTTCGTTGGCGTCGTTGATTGTAGTAGAGCTGTGTAGAAGGCGCTACATAGATCAAAAGCTGGCAAGAAAGGGTGACGCTGGATTAGTGCCTGACAAATTAGGCAAACATGATAGTGACATGTCACGCTGTACACTTTGACTCTGAATGTGTGGCTTGCGTGTTTGCAAATAGTTACATAACTTGTTTTTATGATTTGGAGATGGTCGTTTTGGATGAAAACTTTCTAACTTCTGAAATATCCTTACAACCAATTGCGAGGGCGATGAATGTTGTTACTTTTTTTTTTTTTCCTTCTAGATCTCTAAGTTGAAGGCCGACCCTTCTCAATTTACTCCAAATGTATCCTTCATGAGTCCGATAACAATCCTGCAACAACACTCATTCGGTCTCTTGGAGGTACCTGATGCCTCAGCCATTTGATGTCCTTGTTATGGTCTCTATTCATGATACCCAACTAGTGTCTTCTTCATCTAGAAATGGTCCATGTCCTTTTAACCTTAGGTGAATCATAGGTGAGTCGGTAGTTGGGACCCTCACCTGTGACACGACCAAATACAGCATCTTGAGTGACGGTTAAGCTTTCAGCAGCCTGTGACGGGCTCTTGTTGAAGGTGAATCATAAGTGAGTGGGTAGTTGGGTCCCTTGCCCTCAACACGGTCAAAGACGCCATCTTGAATGATGGTAGAGGTTGTCGAGATCATCTTAGGCGACATGGTGGCAACTGTTGAGGATAGAATGTAAGATAGTCTATAAGATTGTGTGAGTCTTGTCTCCAATAGGGCCAAAGACGCCATCTTGGACGAGGTCGAGGTTGCCGAGTTCTTGTCTGGCGACATGCTGGCGATTGTCAAGGATGATGGTGATGATGTAGAGGTCAAAAATGTAATTATGGCCTTTACCGTTAACGCATTTTAAGACTGCATCTTCGATGATAGTTGGAGCAACTAGGTTCCTATCGATAGAAGACACGGTGGCAACTGTTGGAGAGGCTGTTAAGGATGTGATGATGATGATGTGGTAGATGAGACCGATAGTGCAGAGAGGCAGCATGCCCGGGATTGTTGAGCTTAAAGATGCCAACTACATAGCTGAACCAGTCGGTGATCATGCCCGGGATCAGTCCGAGTATAGGGTGTTCAGCATTGTGTACGGAAGCTCGCAGGGAGGCTGAGCGCCCTAAGGCCGATCTGCATCGTGGTCATAAGATGCATATCGCAATCTAACCTAGCTGTATGTATTAGCTGACAGTATAGCAAACAAGACGCTGGAGTTCTTACAGCTCGATAGTCAGGACCCTTGTCCCCAGCATGTTTAAGACGCTATCTTGTATGATGGTAGAGGTGTAACCAAGGATAGCGGTCGGTAAAGGATATGGGGATGGCGGCCAGAATGAAAACGATATCGATATAACCAAGGATAGCGACTTCGGTAAAGGCTAGAGAGTACCAGAAAAGTTAGCCTCCAAGCTCTAGGATACAAAAACAAACAGCCTAAGAAGTCTGACCTAAATAGTATAAACTGACCTTCTAATTTCGTCCTACGAGGATCAGCAGAATGATGGCAGAAACAGCGGAGAAGACGATGGGTTAGACTTTTCCACCGCCAATGTCGATCAGCGCAATGGGAAGCGTTTATGACCAGACGTGGGCTTGGTTAAATCATCTGGGGTTCTCCCCAGTGCACTCTTCCAGTCCAGGCCAGCATCAGTTTTCCCGGGGGACAAAGGCTTTGGGAATGCGGCTCCCCTCGGGGAGTGTTATAGCCCGTTGCGTAACATCCTGGCGGGAAATGAGGTTCGCGCTTCTTCAAGGGTGCTGGCGTAATGCTAGATGGCGATGAGTAATGATGGTTAAAGATGGTGATGATGCCGATATTGTAGAGACAAAGCATCCCCGGGACAAGACCAAGTATATGAAAACTCGCAGGGGGACCGAGGATGTGAAAACTGGGCGTGATGCTAATGACACCAAGTCCAATTTGTGTCCCCGTCATAAGTGCAAACATCGTAATCCAGCCCAGCTGTGATTGCTAGCCAACAGTATAAAAACAAGAAGCTGGAGTCCTTACATTTCGGTAGACCTTTGTCACTACTACCGGAGACGCCAACCCATGTAGCTTGACCATCGTAACCACACCAATTATGCAAAGCCATAGCAGATCCAATATCCTTGGTTTTCTAGGCTAGCACGTTGATCATGTAAGGCATAGAGAAGTCTTCTTGATGGGACCAGCTGAGCTCAGAGCAGGGCGAACGTCGCGATGCAGCCCAGCTGTAATTGTTAGCCAACAGTGTAACAAACATGAAGTTAGAGTCCTTACATTTCGGGGGGCCTTTTTTATCACTGCAGAAGACGCCAATCATGTAACTTGACCATATTCTGTCATCACGCCAATGAGACAGAGAGAGATGAGGCTGTGGACGAAACGGCGTTGAGGGCCACCGAGATGCCCAGCACCCCGAGTTGAACCTGGTCGTTTTAGTTGAATCGTCTTTGAAACAGAGCAATTGCCGGTGCCTGGCCTGCTCCTTCTCCTTTGACATCTCTATCCTTCCCATCGTCTGTGGTGATGGGTCCACAACTTCTACTGTTCTCTAAGTAAGTAAAGCTCTCTCAAGACAATTTATGTTCAAATAAAGATTTTTTTTTTTTCTATTCAACATCGAAGCCTACAGGGATTTGCTAGACTAGAATATATCAAGCTTCTGTTAATTATAATCAGCATCAAGGTCAGTGACATGAACGCAGTCGTTGAATGTACCTTCCCGCTTTGCCTCTTGATCGTGAGCCTCATGTGACGTCAATCGCGCTAACGAAATGCAGACCGGTGACTGGTCCATTAAGGCCCCTACTCTCATTCAGAACTCGCTCCCTAGAAGGTATACAAAGGGCAAGAGGTACATACCATGGAAAGTACTCTCCTCTCTCTGTACTAACTGGAAGGTCCAGCTTGTGTAGCTTACGGAGGGCCTTCGAGTTCATACAGTGAGGAGCTGAGCCGTATCTAGGCAATGGATTGGGTTGCCCTCCGCTTGAGGAGGCTCCCTGGAGGGTATCATGAGATCTCTTTTACGATGATCGAATCTGTCTGCCAGAGACCTAGAAGGAAGAGGCCCAGTAAGAAAAAGACCTGTGCCTAGGTCGAGGCTTGCCTTCCCTGGGATGA
Organism: Fusarium venenatum; assembly: GCF_020744135.1. Taxonomy (NCBI): domain Eukaryota; kingdom Fungi; phylum Ascomycota; class Sordariomycetes; order Hypocreales; family Nectriaceae; genus Fusarium; species Fusarium venenatum. Next base: position 917,473 of record NW_027072131.1, read on the forward strand.
CGGAGTCAAAGGATGATACTCGGAGATACAACTTTTTAAGACTCCCTAGAGTACCCTAGAGTAACAGAAGCCCAAGACCAAAGTTAGGATACGGAAAACAAATAACATAATGTGATATAGAGTACTTGTTTTCTCTTGGGCAAGCAACTTTTGCCACCTAGATAGTACATTCATTTTCCGGCTGTCCATACAACAGATATATCTACAAGACCACGCATATACATTGAATAAATTGACAATCAGCAGGATACAATCTCAAACAGAATTTATCATTTCACAAAAGGCACAAAGTAATTGCAGAGTAATCATCATCGTTATTGATATCTGCTAAATGCATGTCATGATATTCCCTCATCCAACGCCGAGCAAGTAACCTCGTAATACCAATATGCTGTATCGGGTATCCAAGCAGTTCAAACATGGCTCCTCCGCCAATAGCGAGCGTTGTCCGGCCGCTTTATGCAGTTTTTGACAAAGAAAAAATAAGAAAAAATATGTACAGGAAAAGAACTTGGATAATACCAAGCTCTGCATCCAAAGGGTGTCGGTCCATTATGAGTATATACAGGGCAAACAATCTCGGAGACCTGGCCGAGAAAGAGTAATGAGAAGAAGAGACATTTTGTAGTCATCAAGTTAAAAAAGTCGTGTAAGATGTATCATCTTCGTCGTGACATGTCTCGCATTCTAGGGAGAAAAAAGCATTGCGGTTCTTGTGCAGTTAGGGAAAAAGACAAAGAAGCCTGCTTAGATGGAAAGGACGTAGTTGGTTTGGTCCTTCTTGCCAGCCATCAGAAGGCCGAGCTCTCGCATACGTTCGGTACCGCGACCAGGAACGGGCTTGGGCTCGGGGATCTTGCCACGACGGGCGCGGTTGCAGTACTTCTGGTGGAACTTCTCCTTACGTCGCTGACGCTTGCTCTCCAAGCCCTTGACAATGTCAATGGCACCACGAATGTGAGTATCGTTGTCGTGGGTCATCTTGTTGCGGGGGTGCTTTCGCTGGTGACACATGGCACCACCACGAGGCAGAGACTTGGTGTGGGTAAGACCAGGACGGCCAGCAAGGTTGAAGTTGACTTGGCCGCAGCGAGGAGATCCGAGAGGGGTAGTAATGGGCTTGCGCATGGGAGCGGGGGACTTTGCTCTGCGAGGGGATTGACGGCTGAAGAGTGGCTTAGGCGAACGAGCCCGGACCTTGGGGGGCGGCGAATGAAGGCGCTTAGGAGGGGGTGAGCGGAATCGCTTGGGAGAAGCGTGCTCGCTCTTGCGTCGGCGACGGGAACGATCACGGTCTTGGTGCAAGTCTTCCATAGATCCGAAGAACTCGTCGGCGTCACTTTCGTGGTGGACTGGGTTGAAGATCTCTCCATCATTCTCTTCTTCGGGCTCCGAAGCTGGGAAGCTGGGGTCGATGTCTTGAGGGATGACACGGAGCTTCTCATTTCGTCGAGCTGCGAGGCACGAGAGATAGGCTTCTTCAAGGGGGCGGTCTTCATCCAAGGTACCACAAACAAAATCGGTGCTGTCGGGAAGATCGGGGGCCTCCTCGGCGTATCTAACGCGCTTGGAACGGCGGCTAGCTCGCTGGCTGTTCACGGTAGCAATTGATGAATCAGATTGCATCTCATGGAGAGAAGGTCGACGCATCAAAGTAGCACCAGATCCAATGTGAACGACAGACTTGGCACCAGGTGTCCAGAGACGCATGTCATCGTCCTCGTCGTCGTCATCAGAATCAGCAAATCCGGTCTCCTCGTCGGTATGGTAACCATCAGAATCATCATCCTCGTCGTCTTCTTCTTCGTCATCCTCGTCGAGATCAACGTCAAGCCCATCCTCGTCGTCCTCATCCTCATCCTCGTCGTCAACATCTGCATCGTCGTCGTTATCAAGCTCATCTTCTTCCTCGGCCTCTTGCTCTGCTTCGGTAGCCAGACGTCGGATGTTGTTCTCCTTGACCAGAGTGTCATTGATGGTCAGCTTGACTGCGACTGCAGTGCTGTCACGTCGGATCCAATCGTCCTCGCGGGTGGTACCACTGGCAAACTCGTGGAACTGGGAGCTATCCGTAGCGAGGTCAGAAGAGTCGGCACGGAGGAACTTGGGGCGGGACATGGAATGTCTGCGGGGAGTAATTTGTCGAGGTGCAGACAAAGCGATACTTCGCTTGGGAGTAGATGGTGACTCTGCCTTGGGAGTGGCATCCTTGCGGTTTGTGTTAATTCCAATGGAGCGAGGAGGGGTGTTTTGCGTAGAGGCGGGTCGAGCTGGACAAGCGAACTTGATACAGGACTTGCGGGGAGCTTCCTGGGCAGAAGGGGCCTTCTCCATGGGCTGAGATCGAGGTGGTTGCACTGGTACTGTAGGCTTGCCACCACATGCAAACTGAATAGATCGCTTCTTGGGCTCCTCAGTCTTTCCCTGCTGCAACTTAACAGCGGCACCTAGAAGAGAAACGTGAGTCGGCACGGGGGCGCGCTCATCGTGCAGGCGAAGCATAGCCATGTCGGCAAGAGGTGGGCTAGGAGTGCTTGGGCGAGAAGGACTGGTGAATCCAGTATCACTGGTGAGCTCGGCGGTCGAGGCAAAGCTGATGTTGCTGACGAGAGAGCGGCGTCGCTGCCGAGTGTTGGTGGTGTTCTGGGGAATGTACAGGTCGTCATCCGAGTTTCCATTGATGGCCTTGGTCAACAAGGAGGACTTCTTCTCGGTGGAAGGTCGAATGGTGGTTCGCTGAAAGTCGTTTGAGGTGAACTGCTGCTTCTTGAAGTTTATCTCGGGTGGTTCGTCTGCCTCCTCGATTTCTTCTGAGCCGTGAGCCACCCAGGGTGTATCTAGGTTGTTGGTCATGGTGGTCATTTTGGTTTATAGGGAGATATAAATGCGTGATTTGAGTGTGGGTCAAGTCGTTTAGATCCAGAGTAAAGCTGAATTCCAATGATGATCAGGAGGTTATGATGAAGTTCCAAAACACGGTTTCGTTGAAGTGAGGAAGGGTGTGTGAGTTGTATGAAGGTATCGTAGTAGCTCAAGCTGTGCTGTGAAATGCTGCAACTTTCAAGAGTCTTGTTATAAAATGCGTCCCTGAGGACGGTGGTGCTATAAAAGCGAGACAAACATGGTCAACTACTATAAGGTGATAGAGGTTGTTTTTGGTCAAAGAAGGTTTTGAAGTCGGCGGACGAGCGAGCTCTGATATGGGATATGGGTCGATGAGTGAAAGTGAGATGCAGGGCCGGGCCGGACAGTGCTTTTGAGGAGAGGCTAGAAGAGGAGTAGAAGAGGCGGCTGATTTCCAGGTTGCAGATTCCCTAATCTGAAAAAGGGTGGCGTCTGTGCTACTTTGGCTTGTGGGTGTGTCTGGGCTGCTAGGGTGTGTATGTGTCGTTCGCTGTTATTGCGCGTGGAGACAAGACAGGTGCAGATGACGTTCTCCGAGGCACGGGTACAGTACAGTCTAGTACAGTGTATCTCTATTTCCAGCGAAACAGAACAAGGTCTGGGACAAAAGATTCTCGACAAGGACCAGGTGAGAAGTTAAAAAAGGAGAAACAACGTTTACAAAGAAGGGCGGTAGAAGGAAGGGAGCTCCGTGAAAGAAATACTCGCCCGTGGGTCCTCCTTTGTTTGACTCGAATTTTAATAATAAGTAAGCCTTGATTAATCCGACACGAAACAACAAGACCAGAACTAGAATGAATACCTCGCGGTACAAAGAAAGACGCGACCTGGACTAGGAGAAAAGAGGTAAAAAGGCACAACTCGACAGTCAGGTCGGGGCCAACGACGACAAGGAACGGGTTAAGATTTGGGGGGTCCCGTCCCCTAAATTAGAGACGCAGAGCGGCCGTCGATTTACCGTGCAAGGAGCGGGTAAAAAATGGATCTCGTCTTCTTTTTCACAGCGTCAAAGATTTTTTTACTGGCACGGACCAGAAACAAGAGACCTAGAGACATGGCTTGTTACATTGGATGGATGATGGGTTCCTCACTGTCTGTCAGAGGGTTCAGGGCAGGGCTTCTACTTTAGAGTACAGTACGCCATCACCAATTGATGACAAGAGAATGAGGTGTGAGTGGGAACAGTCATCTTTTTTTCAACTGATGAAAGCCAAGCAGGAACTGGACGATTCCAGGTTCATGGACATTTTGCGCCCTTTTTTTTTTTTGGTAGGCTGGATTTTTTCTAACCCTTTCTCCTGGGCTAGACCTTTCAGCGCTTAGATTGATCCATTCGTTCCCCCTGCCGTCAGCCTGTAAAGAAAAACGTGCCCTGGAAAAAAAATGTCTTGCTCCGCTGCTGATGCTCCGACGTCTTGAGTCCGCTTTTCCAAGCCCTTGCCGAGGAATAGAGCAACCGTAAAGGATCCATTGACCGACTTGAGATTAGATTTTCGTGTACGTACATTACGGTCTGTACGTCGAGAAGTCTGTTTACTTATTTTTGAGGCGAGCGAGCGAGCGAGAAGAGGGAAAAAAAGACACATTCCGCGGTGCAATTTCGGTTCCAGTGCTGACCGACAAAATATCAGTCTTGGCTCTACTGTAGTTTATTACGGGCTGTGTACTGTCTCTCATTCATTCCCCTTTCTTTGGACATAATTGTCCAGTCAGGTCCAACAGCAACTTATTCAGGGTCTTTTTCTCAATTGACCAGTGGCGCCTGTCAGCATCCAGCCTCTAATAGATCCACGTTTTAGTGACCGAAAACAGGTTGCCCTGATCTACTATGTGCCACACCGTCCTGAGTCTGAGTCTGAGTCTGAGTCTGACTCTTCCGTAGATGACCGAACAGTCAGTACGACTCGCTGCTTGAATATACCGTGCGAAGATCTTATGCACTGCCTTGATCCAAGCCTCGTGCTCGCATAATCAACCGCGAATACTCTTTTCCAGAAGCAACCCGCCACAGAATTCTTGGCCTAGTAAGATCCACAGATGGAATCTTTCCCACCAGTTGAATGCCGTTTTTTACTGTACATTGTACAGTATGTTCTTGAGACCAAAACTGTGAGACACCAGCCGCTTTCATTCTTTGCGAGGCGGTGTATGTGTCCGCAAATTGCAAAACACAACAGCACAGCAGCTGTGTTGTCGTTGATCATCGGACTGGCTTGTGACTGACAATCAGTCACTTCGCCAACCAGATCCTCAGATGATAGTCATGATTTGACACACTGATTGCTTGCTTTGTTTCAGGGGACCACATCCCACTGTCTAACTGTCACTGACTGATGCAAGAAGGGTTGTTGATCTTTTGATGTCGTCTCGTCTATCAAATCAAACCTTCGTTTATCGTACACCCTTTGTTAGTACTACAATGCACAATGCACCACAATACGACACGAGTTTTTTGTCTGTCTTTGCCTTTGACGCGCCTGCGTGCTTTCCCATTTCTCTTGTCTCCTTCTTTGTTCGTCTTTATTAATCAGGTTTATTACGCTGAATATTACTCGTTTTAATCTTGGCTAACCCCAAAGCCGTGGGGGTACACAGAATCCATACCTTGTAGTTTAGTACTAACATCGAAGCGAGCAACAAAAGACAAGTGTCATTGATCGATCCAGATGCTCGCCTCATTAACATTCAACCTTCCCCACAATCACCTGTTTCGTTTACGATAGAATCTCTCTTACTGGTGCCTCTATCCGTCTGCGTCGACCACGATCGACCCTTGCTTTCAGGGCACGCAGATGGTTGCGTTTAACCACTTTGGGTGTTCTGTTGTCTCTGCATCAACAACACCCCTTCCTTCATCCACCAATTAATGCCTACTTCCTTACATCCTCGTGAGCTCTCTCTTTCTCCTACTGCAGAAACCCATGCAATGCAAGCCAGAAATCCCCCGATGACGACAGTTTTGGCATGGATGGACTTTGTCTTATGCGCTAGGTGGGCGCATGAATCTGAGTCAAGTCGCCTATCAACATGTCAATGGGATCGTCGCCCCGACAGTATCACAGAGGACCCTGAAACTGCCCGACTCTCATTTTAGTTACCCATGAAATGAGAATGAGGTGCTGAAACTACCGGACGATGTCACGACGTTGTAGAAAAGGTCCTCTATGTGATCATAGCTGGTAGATATCCGAGCTTTCTTGACTCGTTATACATGGCACACTTCATTTTACAGCGACGATCGTAAATAAAGAAGGTACTCGAAACGACCCAATCCTATTTGGCGCCGTTTAGTGATCGCCAAATGCCTCGGTCGTTTCCCGTGATTTTGGAGCAGCTGCTGTTGTCGCTACTGCATACAGGCAGTGCAACCACCCTTGCTTTGCCTGAAAGGCATTCGGAGGGGTCTCGGTCTCGGTCTTTGCCTTGGCCCTTTGGTTCAACCTGTGCGATAACGGACATGTCTTGATGTGATATCAATTCTCTAGTCTGCTACTGGCACGCATACTTGATATTATCCTTTTGATTGACGCTCCTCGTCACGTTGACCCGTCCGCCTGGGTACTAACCCCGCGTTCTGAAGCCAAACCCCGCATCCTAAAAGGATACGACGACAAGGCGCTATCAGCGCATAACTGAAAATCCATTTCCACCATGTAACATAGCATTCATTTTCGATGCAGTGATTGCTTACTGTTCTGTACGGATACGTCCAGATAGCCTTTCTCTACTCTGGCTCATGCAACTCCCAATAGCGCCTCTCAGCTCACCCTCGAGAACTGTCCATCCACTATCCTTCTTCCACAGCCCACCCACTCTCAAAACAGGGCTCAATAATCGTGAGATTCTGGCGGTGAAGATTTGATTCCTCTACTTTCTTGGAATTTAAGGGCTGAGTCACGAACAACATGATCAACTATTTGAAGCTACTGTCTTGATCACGAGATGACTACCAGCCATAGTTTGCTGCAGTGGAATCACATACAGCCAAGTTATATGATATACCACTAAGCATTATGGGGATAGCATAGCAAGGTGTCAAAGAGTCGGTCATTCTTGATGCACCTTACAGACTAACCACCTGCAATCAAGGCAGCTTACTCTTGGAATATTGCTAGGTCCGAGACAAACAGCGGGTATCTCTCTCTAGACATCCATTCACATTGACAAGAATGCAGGTACATTGGTCTAAATACCTTCATCTCGCTCGGTCTCTTGAAGTGTCCGTCTAAATCTTCACCCGCAGCTCGCATACTGACCCGCATACTACAATACTGCCGTGCTCCATCCTCGTGCATCGTCCAGACATTGGACCCAAGTCTCGGCCGGTTGTTGTACGACTGGGCCGACTCAAAAAGAAGCCCACCCCAGTCAAGTCAATGTCTCATTGCTGTTTATACCGAAAGAAGATGCGCGGTTTTTTGGCAAAGGGAGGTGTGGGCTGACTCTGCTGCAAGATGGAACACGGGATGGGTTGTACAGCAAAATGCCATGCCCATGGACGACATGAGTGAGAACTGAGAAATGAGTGAACTCAACTCAACTCAACCCCATCTCGTTTCTCCCCATCCCATCCATCCTAGTCAGTTCCATTAATCCAGCCATGAGCCGGTCGACCGCCGGATGGTATCAAAGACCAAAAAAGCCACGTTTACAAATTAGAGGAAACAAGCATCCTACGACATGCAAGATATGCTGTCTATGACGGTACAAGAACGGGTTTCCTAGTCCATTTGCTCGTCTGTCCATCCACGTTGTCGTCAAAATTGCCGATCAGGGATTGGGCTTGATGTGCCCTCCTAGATCTTTTGCCAAGAGATTTGATTTTCTCCGAGAGGCCTGAGCTTCTCAGCCTTTTAGATGTCATGCTATGCCTCAACATTTTGGTGAGTGAGCCACGGATACAAGGCTGAGAATAGCAACACGGGCATGGCTCGAAAATTCCAACGGTTCAATTTCTTTAGATTTTGATGAGTGGATCGGAAACCTCCTTGTTGATCCAAGCTCCAGCTCTGTTGAAAGCCATTGTGGATTCTTGAAAATTTGCTTTACCGTCCAGACTTTTCTAGACTAGGGGATAGCTTCATCAATATTGAAGAGGAAGAGAAAAAAAGAGGCTTGGTTTTTTTTTTTTCCTTTTGTCTCCGTACGCTAACCTCGATACGAAATTAACCTCAGTACTTGACGATACTTCGTGTCATTCACCAGCGGTCCATTATACCAAAACCTGGTAATATTGAAAGTCAATCGCAATTTCTTACAAAGAATGTCAACAGCCACGCCGTCTCACCGCGGACTGCAATCTCACTCGCCCACCAGTGGAGACGTCGTCACTTTTCAGCTTTCAGCCTTCTTGTGGAGAGGTTGAGCTTGTATTCAGTTGAGGAATTCAGGGCTAAAAGGCAGTGAGTCGTGATGGCTCGAATTGACGTGTTGTTGACTTTCATATTTCCTCCGAAATGGTTCAAGTCAACAACACCATGGCTGAAACTGTGTGATGCAATTCATTGCTCCGCGCTTCTTGGCAGGGGCTTAGAGACGTGAATCAGAAGAACGTTTATTATTCCCACTGCCCTGTTACTTACTGTGTAATACTGTACCTGTACAATGTCACAGTTGACGAGCGCAATCGATTGCCAAGATGGGATTACGCAGCGTGGTAGAAAGATAAGGCCAGCAAGCAACATAAGCAAAAAAGAAGGCTGAGACTTGGTTACGACTTGACTGACCACGCCTAGTTGTTGATGATGACAACAACTGAAGATCCGTGACGACATGACAACTGAGCCACTACAAGCTGGCAAGACGATAACGATACGAATCAGTGGATGTTTTCGGGTCCGCGGATCATGGAGAGCGGACTCTCAAAGGCCCGAAATTCCACTGAAAGCATAAAAGCAGTAGTAAAAAGTCAAGTTCAAGTTAACCTGCTGTGACGTGTGAGATCATCACTCCACTGCCTCGAGGTGCGATCGGCACTTTGTACGCGTCTCGAGTGCCGAGACTCGTTTTCCGGTTTATGTCTGTCTCCTCACAAAAAAGGTTCCCTCGGAAGGATGGAAAGAGTAAAACTGGCTTTTGTTCTATGATGATGTTTCCGAACAACAAGAACCCGGTCTCCCGAGCCATATCCGGACCAGGTCGGTTATAGTTGCTGTGTCAAGTAGTAAACAAAACTGGAACTTTCGATATCTTGTCGTCATGGAGGGGAGTGAGGCATCTCTGGTATAGGGTAATCTCCAATCCGTGAATGCAGACACTTGTTGAATGCAATGTACAACACATCAAATAATTGGTACAGAGTAATTGCATCATATGACTGATGTGTTGATCTTTAATCGCTCTGTATTATGTGATATCTCGAAACGGCGGCATCGTCCGCTCCTCATATTCGCATTGCGTAGACTTTGACCTTCATATGCCATCACAATGCAGTTCGACAAAGCACATATAACCACAAGGTGACAAAGAAACCAGACACACTTAATATTGTCTAGACCATTCAGATCCCATCTCGTGGCGTCTGAATTTGAAGTGAAACGTGCCATAAAGCCAGGGTGCGGCTGTTAGTAAACACTCCATTGTCAGCATGAGGTGTTCCGAAGTCGCTTCAGCTAAACACGCCGCAAACCATGAGTCAAACGCCTTCAATATCGATTTGAGTTGAACAAGTGCTGGTGGATGGGTATATAGAGGTTGTAATGCGCTTCGAAGTGAAACACCACCAAACCCAGAATTGCAACTTTACCCAACTCTCAACTAATGCCGGCCTCTGTAGATTATTTGGTTATTAAACATGTTAAAGTAGCATCGAGTCTATTCACATATTCTTACCGGACGGGAAATCTCCCTTTAGGTAGACATACCGACAGGAGCCTAGTTTGTTCTGTGTCGGGACGTATCATGCTGCATCGCAATGTCCTGAAGAAAAGACCAATCTAATGTATCTCATATGAATGCACTCGCTTCTCTCATATCGTGTACTTATCAATATATAGGTCTATTACGAATTGTAGCTAAACCGACCATTCGATATTCTTGCAATTGCTATAAATTTTAGAAATAGGATCTTGTAGTAAAACATCAGATATGTAAACATGTGAGAATACACATCAATGATTCAAGGCGTGGATTAATTTAAAGAAACTGGTCATCTTATAATTGCATCATCATAGACATCATAAGTACTGATATATGTTTGCTTTTGAGTCGCAAGGTTCGCTGTAATTCAACCTCATCATACAACATTGGTCCTTCGTGTTGAAGAATTCGGTTTTGTTTTAACACAGACAAAAACATGGCTGATTAAATTAAATCGCAAATATAATCCCAATAACTACCTATTCAATAACGATTCGCGTCATGGCCCCAATTGAAGTACTACCCGTGGAAGTCATCCATCATATTGTCGATTTGTGCATCGATGAAACCATCGACACCGAGTTATTGACGAAAGCGTAAGTGCCGTTGACTCAGACAAACCATCACTTCTATGATATTATTCGCCCCCTCATGTGGGTAATCATTGTCTGCCAAGCAGCTGAAGAAGGACGGCTGGATGCCATCAGGAAAGCGCATCAAGATGGAGTTAATGTGAACATGACTGGAACGACAAAACGTGGACAGAGAGGCACGCCTCTACAATACGCCACAATGAATGGACATCGTGACATTCTCGAGTTCCTAGTTGAAGTTGGCGTCAACCCTCATATCCCCTCGACAGGACTCTGTGAATGCTGGTCAGTCGGCACAAAGTCCTATGCCCTTCACACGGCACTGGCTCATAGTAAGGTCAAAGGAGCTGCAAAGTTGCTTATTGAGGGGTTGGGAGTATACTGGTCCTATCCCGACATGCCTGCCTTGAGAGACGAACGACCTAAAGATGAAGATGAACGTGATTAAATCTTCGACCTCCTTATTAACCTTCTAGGACCCCAACCAGCCGGCGAGACACTACGCTACGTTCTTGATTACCACGTGTATAATCTTGAAGAGGGTATACTTGCAAGAAACGATCTGGATGCCTCCGTTCGTGACTCACTTGGACGTACGCCTCTATTTAACGCTGTATCTTCTGGACGCCTAAAAACTGTCAAGTCGTTACTGCAGCATCCGGAGGCCGACGCAAGTGTGACCGGGCACTATGGCCTCATTCCGTTGCATTTGGCTGTTGATATAAGAACCCTACCAATTTTCGAGGTGCTTCTTCGACGACTAGAGGTGGATGCAACAAAAAAAGATGACCGGGAAAGGACCCTTTTGCATCTCGCTGCCCTGCGTAGTGGAGTGGATATTGCAAAGCTTTTGCACGAATTGCCCGGAGTCGATGCAGCGTCGCCAGACGGTGAGGGAATGACAACACTTCACTGGGCTGTTCGTGGTCGCGATATCGTGTTTTAGGCGTGGAAAGGAGGGAGGTGGAAGCAGGGATATCCTCCGTTGAGTTAGTTGAGTCAGGGACTTATGTAACCGAAGGCCTTGAAATCCTGAACATCCTACTAGCTCGTCCAGAGGTAAACGCCGGTCTACACGACCAGAAAGGTCTCACGCCTTTACATCGCGCTTGTTTGCTAGGCGATCGCAAGGTAGCTGAGCTCTTGCTTCAGCGGGAGGGTGTTGGTCCCAACGCACGAGGCCTGAATGGACAAACGCCTCGTCATATCGCAGCATCTTGCCGTCTTCGTGGTGCATTGGAGCTGATGGATCTACTCCTTGAGCAACCAGGCGTTGAGATAACTGACTGTGACTACGATGGTCGCACGATCCTGCATTACATAGGCGGGGGTCTTCCACAAGCCTGGCGAGCCAAACCTGTCATCGAAAATGCTCTCCGAGAGGGTGTTCCCATTGACCGAGTGTCTAAAAATGGCTTAACAGCCTTCCACTAAGCCATCTGCAGCAGCAACTACTTAATCGCCAAATTCCTGCTCTAGTTAGGTGCAGAACCTATAGTCTCGAAGCGGTTCAAGTACAACCACAGTTTGCTGCATCTTTGCACAAGCGCTCCAAACTCACCTGAGGATCACCGGAATGAGGTGGTAGAAGAGCTCATTTCACGAGGAATTGAAATCGATACTTATACTGACTCACCTCTCTTCGACATTGATAATGACGAAGATGAAAAAATTGACAACGTTGAAGGCATAAGATCAGCGAGTCTTGTCGTCGGCACTGACTGCACACCACTTATGTGGACAGTATTAGGAGATCAAAGTACCAAAAACATGGAAATGCTACTCGATGCGAGAGCAGATCCAAATGTGCATGTTGTAATCAGGGATCTGGAGCTTGAGGGCAAGACCAAGAGCAATCGACAAGCGTTTCTATCCGGAGTGTTCCGTCTTGCTTGGGACCCTGAGGGAGTAAGCGATGAAGACATTATCATGATCGAATAACGTCTCGAGTTGTTGTTAAAACATGAGTCGTGGCTAGATTTTGATGGACCAGTGGACAGTCCGCTACAGGAGGCATGTGAAGCAGCAGAAGATGGTCGTATGCGGCTGTTGAGGACCTTGCTGGAATTCTCAACAGCTAAGAACGTCAGCCAGAGGCATGTTAAAGAAGTGATTTGCGAGTATGAGAATAAGCCGCAGCATGAGGAAATTCTCTCTGTGTTGAGAGCGTTTGAGCAAAGACTATTCAGTAAATAGGTTGTCTAGTGGGTAGTAGAACAGTTGGCCTCCTAAGCCTTAGGGTGCAAGAAACAAAAGTCTAAAAACTATAGTCTAAAGAGCATAAGCTGACCTACTAATTTCGTCTCTTATGCTTCCAGTGGTCAATTTTTCTGATACCCTGAGGGTTGTGAACTGGCGTTGTCTTTGATGGTGGACGGTTGGTGTTGGTCAGAGGCTATGGAGTTGCTCAATTCTCAATGAGCAGTGCATCTGATTTTTAGAATTAGTTATACTTATTAAAAACATGATGAATACTTATTCGGTTGCAGTGAAAGCAGTTGTGAGTAGATGTTCCATGAATTCATCGTGTAAGTCGAGTGAAGTCACGTGAATAGTCACGTGCAATACTTTATCGGATTTTCCCGCTAGCCGAATCGCGAATTGCTGCTCCGGCAAAGATTCGTGCCAGCGACCGACCTCATTTGAGCTCACCCAAGCAACAACCTCACCCACCAGCTCAGCCCATCATGAACTCTTTCCGCATCGCCCGTGCGGCTCTCCGAGCTCGCCCTGTCGCCGTCCGAGTTCCCCTCCAGCGAAGAACCTACGCCGAGGCCGTCCCCGACAAGGCAAGACCCAAAGAAGCCGGACCCGGCTACTGATTTTAACGAACCCGACCCGGCTGACCGTTATCGCAGATCAAGCTGAGCCTTGCCCTCCCTCACCAGGTATGACCACCGCCGTCGCGACAAGTCGGATCGAGATCGAACACGATACGACCTAATTGAACCATTGCCATGATGGCATCGCCGCCAATTGATGCATGGAGCTAATTGCCGCACGCAGTCTGTCTACAAGTCCCACGATGTCGTCCAGGTCAACATCCCCGCCGAGTCTGGAGAGATGGGTGTTCTCGCCAACCACGTTCCTTCCATTGAGCAGCTGAAGCCTGGTCTGGTTGAGGTTGTCGAGGAGTCCGCTGGCTCCAAGCAGTTCTTCCGTACGTCTTGAATTACACCAATCAATTTTGCCAAGGTCCGGACAAATCGCTGATGGAATTTTTTGTTTAGTCTCTGGTGGATTCGCTACCGTTCAGCCCAACTCCGTCCTTAGCATCAACGCCGTCGAGGGTTACCCCCTTGAGGACTTCAGCGCTGAGGCCATCCGAGCTCAGATCGCCGAGGCCCAGAAGGTCGCCAACGGCAGCGGAAGCGAGCAGGATATTGCTGAGGCCAAGATCGAGTTGGAGGTGCGTATTTAAGTGATATGTTTGCGATTGACTTTACTAACGGATACCTAGGTTCTCGAGTCCCTGTCTGCTCATGTGAAATAAGCGTGCAGTTAGTTTGTGGTGACGGAGGCCCTTGTACATCAAAATATTCTACCCATATTAGCACGAAAGCTGTGACAATTGATACCAGTCCTGGTTGTGCTACCTCCTAAATGCACTTTAATTCGTCTATTCTCAGTGATTAATTTGTCTTGAATTGTTGTAAGGTGGGCAGGTTTCAGTGACGTCGTTAGAGCAGAGTCATATCCACGACTTCCTCATTTGCAACACCAGACCAGACTTGACATGCGCTCAACCCCTAATATTGATGACACTACACAATTGACCTTAAAACTTCCCCTTACAATATGACACGCATTCCAGCACTTTGTAGCGATACTCCTTATCGACTCATTGATATTCGGGCTGTCGTCAACGGCCGTTCGTCTGCTTTTCTAGCAGTGTCGCATGTCCTCTTGTACGCAGTTCGCCTTTAGAAAGAGTCGACAAATCCTGATACCAGCTCGATATGATACCTCCAGGCGTTGTCGGTGACCGTGTTCGTCAATTGCAAACCCTCCCAGAAAAACCAGCCGCGAGTGAACGACCTTCAGTCTCTCCTGAGCAAGTGCGCAAAAGCATCACGTTCGATTAGGAACAGCGAGCGATCGATGGACGGAAGAGTCGTGTATCGAGAGATAGTGATCCCAGACAGAAAACGTCGAATCTGCCGCAGAGGGAACACCAACGAACGAGTGTTGCAAGAGGACCCAACAGTCGAGATCCATCGTCACGGCCGGGTGTTGCTAGATTTCAACCCCGAATTAGTCATGTTCGAAAGGTTTCAGCTCGCCCGAGTCAACTCCCACGATACTCAGCTAGTACAGAGCTGCTGCCCCCCGAGTCTATGTTAGCATCGAATGTTGCCTCGACGGACCCGTCTCGTACCGTGAGCACGACAGAGAAATGTCAAGATGCAATGGATATCCTCGAGCAGTACGGTATACCCAGGCCCGCTGGATGGTTTTCAGACGGCGGCGCGAGCACACCAAATCGAATAGTACAGAACAGGCCTATACTCTCGCAGATATGTCATTCATGCGGCAAGCCTCTCGCTCTTGAACGATACTGCTCGCACTGCGGACATGATTACTGTATAAAATGCATTAGAGAAATTCCTGGCAATGTCCCCAAACACAGTATCCCTACGTTTTCGACCCCATACAAGGGACATCATCATACGGACAGAATTCCCGAGTTACCTACTCAAGAAGAGCATGCTACAAGCGAGGACGCCCAGCCTACGCGGGCTATTTTGGACACAGCCCGTCGTCGCAAGACTTCAAGGTTCGCATCCGAGCCAGAAACACCAAAGACTCCCCGTCCAACCAGAAAGAAATCTCGCGTAATACCTAAAATTGATCAGGAACTCCTGAAACCAGTCCGAAAAAAGACCATTGCAGCACCAACAGAGATATCTAACTCCGTGAAGAACAACCCCTTTTTCATGGCAGACCGGGGAAAGATGAAAAAGGCTCCTGAACCTGCAATTACAGCGAGATCAGTGCAAGTGGAACGAAAACCTAAGCACTCCGATTGCGTTCCCGATCGTCTATTGTCCAAATCGCCCCGCGCTTCCCATGTACAGGAAGAGTGCTCTGATCCTAGCTGCCGAGCGACACACGCTGGCCATCACCCTACCCGGCATAGCATCAGCTGTACTACTCGACGCAGTTTGGGAGCCCTCGTGATCGAAGGCAACGACTTGGATATGATTGACGAGGATAAGGATAAGCATGAAGTGAAGCACGCCCCAGCAGTGGCGAAATCACCATCACGACAAAAGTTACAAACGAAAATTGATCAACTGTATCATCACGGGCAAGACTTGCATCACTCACAACATATCATGGAGCACCTAGCAGCTGGCGTCAAGACTCTTCCCTCTTCGGCAACAGAGGAGAGGCCCCCTCGTAGACCAGACGGGCGCTCGGTGATGGACGGTTACAAGCTGAGAATACACAGCCAACCCAATTCCGACCATAGTCTGAGTCAAGACGAAACTGTGACCGTTGGAACAGAGACTACCAAGCATAGCCTAAGCAGAGACACGGCAGTTCCTGGTGAGATTGAATCAAAGCCACTTAATCTTAACAAGCACAAGGGGGATCGACACCCACGTCCAAATTCCCACGAGCCCCATGTCAATACTCATAATGATGCCCATTGGATAAAGCCCGTGTTGGGCAGTCATGGTCAGGCTTGTGACGTGCAAGAACATCATTCGAGATCACTGACTTCACGGCCAACTGGCGCAAAGCTTACCCCGGCACCACTGATACCTAACAAAGGTCTCGGTACCTCACCAGCAGAAAATGGAAGGAATACGCCACAAGTTCAAAACACTCCCTTGCCAGCCAAAACATATAGTGTGAGCCCTGGGTCTCATAGATGCACCAACGAGCCAGATGAGCCAGTGCCTGGAGTGCACATGTTACGCAAAACAGTCCCGCGAGATGATCCTGAAAGGCCGAATGCCGAGACGACCAACATCTCACCGTGGAGAACGAAATTAAGGAAGGTCGACAAATCTGCGGAACAGCCATCACACCAACGTCTGACCCCTTCTCATGTAGAGAACTGGAGGAGAGAACTGAGTAGTGTAAATCATCGGACTCCAGTATCTGAAAAGAACAAGAAGGAGGATTGCATTAACTACAACCCAAATCAGTACATATCACCACAAGCAGAGAAATCCTCTCGATCTTTTGCCGAGGTTGACTTGCAGAAGAAAGCTGAACCTGAGCAAAGCGCTGTATTCAAGTCACCGGTACCTCGTCTCAAAGTAACCGACGTTGAGTTATCACTCGCTCGGCAAGGTGACGAGGAGCTCATGGCCAAGCGTCAGGAGCTCCACGATAAAGAAGCGGAGGAGCAGAGTAACCCACAAACTCTAGACAAAAAAGACGATCCAGAACGCAAAGACTCAGTGATGTCAGCTGTGATTCATGACCCAAGACCCATGATGCCGTATAAGCATATGTGCGCCTGGCGGGCGCGGTACATGGATCTAAAGAGCCAAGTTGATCAACTCGGAGATGAAACGGGTTGTCCGTTATCAGAGGGACGAGTTGGTACCTTTTGCTCGCATACTCACACAGATATCGACATTGAAGGCCTTACAGTCGTGATGCATTTCAAAGGCAAGGACGACTTGGTAGTCAATACCGATCTGAGAGAGGGCCTACGAGAACACCAGAGGCCGCAAGGGACAGCAAAATTGTGATACCAGAATCCGGATTGATTGGAATAGTGACATACAGAGTTGGACCGGGACTTGCGGACCGAGAGGTCATAGCAAGGTTTCATTCTTCAATTAACATAAGTACCAATACACCTACTTTATACCAAACAATAGAGCATTATTTTATATCCTAAATCCCGATCACCTCGACGAGACAAATTGTATCAAAGATTTGTATGTATATGAAACACCATGTCATAGTGTTGTATAAGAAATGTTATCTATCAGTATAAATATGCAGTTACCCTGCTGCTACACGAAATGCTTTCTTCTTCTCCTCGACAAGGCATGCCCCTCAGCGTTCAACGGCGTAGCATAACTTAGCGGATGGCAGTCATTCCAACGTCAGCGAACGTAGCGAGACATTCCTGTCAAGGTAATCAATCAGCCAACGGGGATGATTCCACGGCTTCCCGGTCTAAACACCCCCGGGCCCTACTGCAGGCTCCCCTCTTCCCCGGTTTGCTAGAACTCACGCCAGGTTTTGGGATTCCAGGGGGTGGCCGGAAGAAAAGAAAAAAAAAAAGGAATCCTCTTAGTTTGAGGAGCGGTGACAAGGGGAGTGATGAAGCGCCCCTTGTCTATTTTTTTGCTTCTTCTTCTCTCTTGGGCTTTGAGTTTTATACTACGTAGTGTATGCATGTAGGGCTGGCGTGGTTCATCATTAATTATTCCTGACGTGATTGAGAGAACCCCTAGGGAGCAAAAGTGCAGCACTGTTGCTGTGGTATAAGTGAGGCGAGCAGGGTGTAACCCAGAACAGGATCGACGCCCTCATTTTTGACGAGGGTGTTTCAAGATGGGATGTTGCTTGTTTAGCCAACTAAGGACCTACACGAAATGTCGGGAAAAGCAATATGATCTCACTTTGAGGTAGGTAGGGGTGAAGTGATGTTCGTCATATGAACGCGCAGACAGGGTAAAAGGTAGGGGAGACAACTGTACGGAGAGGGTATTCCCACGTGTGTCAGTGCCAAAAGATTCCAGCGACTAAATATTCTAGGGGTCCAGTCTCAATTGAAGCGGTGAGAAGGAAAGGGAACCTGAGTTTGACTTGTCGGTGAAAACCCCTTTCATTGTTCCGACTTGCTGTGAAGGAGCCTGGAAACGAAAAACCCAGCCTCATGCAATGCAGACTCTCGCTCGGTATGAATGCAGCCGTCAAAGGCACAGACACAGGACTAGCATCGAATTCTCAAACCTGCATCTGTACCGGTCACCAGGGGGTCCCTTGCCTGTTATAGTATGAGCCATCGAATATAGCGTTCTTATGCACGTAACAACAGGCGAGTCTGAAGAAAAGTTCCGATCAAGAAAGGCGCTAGATTTCGAGAGCGGTCAAGGCTTTTGACAGCGGTGTGTCTAAGGGTGAATAAGCCCGTGTTGTTTGAATATGAACATGAGTCATGTATTTAACAAGCGCGTCGGTAAGGAACACGCTTGTGGAAGTTTGTGGATCTTAGTCGGCAGTTGAAATAGTTTACGAGAACTGCTGTTCAGGTGACGCTCTAGACGCTTTGCTGGGAATTCCAACACCATGGAAGACGACAATGTCTCAAGCTGTGGCCAAGATGTGTCAAGATGACTCGGATGTGCTCCATGGATGGTGGACAAACATGAGCATGGCGTGGAACAGGCAAACACTGTGTAGCATTCGAGCAAACAAACAAGGTATCATGGAACGACCCAGCCGACGGGGCATGGTCCGCTCCAGGGGTTCCGGGTTTAGCTCAGACCCTGTCAACATAAAGAAGGGAAAGAGAACAAGAGAAGTTCGGGGTAATCAACTTGATTGGGTAATTGTTATTCAAGCCTCCAAGACTCAATGACAAACCTCAACTCTAACGAGGTCTGTGCTTTTACCGCTCAGCGCGCATAGTCGAGTCGACACAAGCGACGGTCATTGTCTAGCTCGAACGAGACTCATAGCTTGAACTCGTGAAGCTCCAGACCCTGGATGCCAACGTCAACCTTGAACACATGTCCACCATACTCGCGACTCGTTCCCTCGCCCTCGTCATCCTCTGCGGTTGTGATGACGAGTTCAGTACCGACGAACTGCACACAGGTCGTGTTCTTTGTCGGCACTTTGACCTCGCCTACAATCTCAGCCGTCTTGGGGTCGATCCGAATCACGCGCCCCTCTCCGTAGACGGCGTGCCAAATGAAGCCATCAACATCTACTCGGAAACCGTCCGGCTCACCTGAGCCATTATGGGTATAGAAGACACGCTTGTTGGAGATCTCTCCGGATCCAGTATCGAAGTCGAATGCAAAGATCTCCCTGGCACTTGAATGTGTGACATATAGTGTCTTCCCATCCGGAGACCAACCTGGCGTGTTGGGAATCGTCATATCGGAAAGCTTCACCTCCCGCGACTTGGAATCCATGAGATAAACCGCTCCTGGATTAGCATGTTAGACTGTAGAGGTTTGTCAAGGGGAAGGAAAAGAAGAGGTCCATGCGGCTGTTGCTTGACGAGGACACCGGGGTAAAGTAGCGTACCTTCAGGCTTGAAGGGTCCAAGACCAAAGTCTGTCATGGTTCCGAGCCAGAACCGGCCGAGAGGGTCCACGCCGCCGTCATTACTACGTAGACGCTCATTCGCCGGCTCTTCGAATGGCTGGATGAGTTCATATGTCTCCTTCTTGACATCAAAGATCGCCAATCCATACTTGACACCCAGAGCGATTCGCTCCTGTGGG
This sequence comes from Fusarium venenatum, assembly GCF_020744135.1. NCBI lineage: Eukaryota > Fungi > Ascomycota > Sordariomycetes > Hypocreales > Nectriaceae > Fusarium > Fusarium venenatum. Next base: position 937,268 of record NW_027072131.1, read on the forward strand.
TCGACGCCAACAATGTTGGCCGTGACAGTAGGACATACATCCAACTGAACTGTTCTGAGGGATGAAAGGCCCTCAGCGACCTTGACGTAATGCAATCGCTTGTTACGAATGTCGACAAAGCGCAAAGTGTCGGTAGATTTCTCATAGAAAGGTCCTTCGCCCAAGAGACAATGCGTCTCAAGCCAAGGCTTCTCTATCGTCCATTGTTGAATGTCGGCGCCCATTGTGTTAATTGAGGCTGGCGTTATATAGTGATCCAGGTATACGTTTGAGTTGAAAGAGCACAGAGATCAACGCAGACAGCTATGATGAATAGCGGGGTTGAGGTTTATGATATGGACTGACTCTGTGATCTGAGAGGGGAAAGGCGGGTCAAGACAAATAAAGATCGAGAGTGGGGGAGTTTTGCTGTAAAACACAGCATAAAGTGCTCGGCCGTGTGGATTGAAAGCTGAAGATATACTATAAAAGCGTGGAAACGGAAAGAAAACGCGATGGATAATTGCAGTATCACTGATGGCTAAATTCACGTTTGGCCAACTTGTCCGGTTCGGTCCGGAGATGATGGCAACATACTCCGATCCGATCCCGGGGCCGCCGGGCCTATAACCCGGTTCTTCATCATGACTGTAAGGTTTGTTGCAGGCGATACACAGAGAAACCCAGAAGCGTAGTACTGCATTTTCTATACTCCTCTAATGTAGTCTAAATGCTTGCTTCACATTCTTCCCTAGTGTAGCTATGCAAGGAGATGTCACTAGGATTTGGTGGCCATCAAGTGGTCCGACCATCATGTTGGCTTGCTGTGGCGTTCTCTGACCAACAAGCTGTAACAGTCGATCTTGCCTTGTGAAGCAGTGGCCCAAACTGTCGGGACCAACTAAGTACCGCAAGAGATATCATTGGATGGCCGCACTCAAATGTCTTGTGCGTAATCTCTTTGCGCGCTTGCGCCAGTGTAGTTGGGTCTTAACCACAGCTGCAGTACGCACGCATGGTTTGCGCATTTAGACGCCATTGTGTCTAGCATCTAACACGGCTGCCATTGCCGCGCTCATACATATATTGGAAAATGTCCTTCAGATCGGAAGAGACCTTGTACTGTATCATGAAGCCATGACCTGCCTTTGTTTGCCAGTCGGTAATACGTACTACGTATCACCGCCCACAAGCGACATTGTAACCTCACTGCGTGGGGGAAGATCAATTTTGGCTAGCCCCCCACGTGCGTTCTTTCTTGGGTTGCTCAATCTTGAACTTTTTCCTGGATGAACATCGACACTCATCCCCATGGCCATGAAACGTTTCCCAGCTTTATCAGATCCTGAGGTGGGTCACGATTCATCAAGGTAAATGCTGCCTCCCGACAATCTGACTGTCAATTATGCTTTCTCTCCAATTGACCATAAGCCATCAACCAAGAGGGGACGCGAAGCGACTGCGAAAAAAACACTCAGTTCAACAACATAGGATTCAACGGTAAACCTTTCGAATCGTTCCCCTAGCCATCAATGATTAGGTCGTCATCGGGCAGCAACACCACCTTCATGGTAATGAACTGTAGCGCGGGAGGACAACGCATCAAAAGACAGCTCAACCCGCAGTTCCCACACATCTCTTGACCGGTCGAAACGTATGCAAAGAGACTCACATACACCCACACCGCTCTACCTTGTGGCAGCAGTGATGCTGCACTGTCTGGAAAGGGTGAAGCGGACACGGCACCGTTGGGTGACAGGTGTCGACCAACACCGTTGCTGCATTCACTAGTTTTGAGGCGCCCATGTCAGCCGTTGGTCGACGGTTGCATCAATGCATCAATGCATCAGTGCTGTGCTGCTGCATGTCTATGTATCCGTATGTACGTGTAGATGCAGCAATGGGCTCCTGCATGAACCAGGCCCAAGCTGCACTTCTCCATGAAGGGTCTAGAGTGTCTAGGTCTCGGCTCCGTGACTGTGACTAATTGATTGTGGGCTGAAAGATTCAGGAAATACCACGCTGCCAGCACATCCCGGACCACCACAACAAAAGGCATGGCAGGGTAAATTAGTTGCAGGACGCAATGCATGCCATAGTTACAGATGCCCGTTGATTAGCTGGCCGGCCGTGTTTGACCTGGCTCGGACCCTTGGCTGTTTTCCCTGACCGCTCATGGTCACGGGAGCCGTCGAGACCCATGATCACCACTGCTAGACCGGGGGTAATTGTCGAGGCTGAGCCGAATTTTGAAGAGGCCATAACTCGACAGCTATTTGAGCGTCTCTGTGTACACCCTTGTCCACGCAAGTGACTTAGACTCCCAGCAGATATGCAAGGCCACGTTCGAGTGTAGGGTACCATTGGGTGTAGGTGACGTGACGCGACAGTAAAGCGAGGACAACACCATCGAGCTTCTTGACAGCGACAAGTTCGTCAACAGCGGCTAATTTATAACATGGATCTAATTAAGACGGCGATATTAGCTTTCGTGAATGAGCGGGCAGAAAAACCAATAAGAATTCGACAACTAGGGACGGGCCGGCAAAGGATGGGGACAATATAACAAGGGATGCCTTAACTCACTGCATAATTGACAGCTATTTCGAGCTGAAAGAGAAGGTTATAAAGAAAAGCAAAAGAGCCCGACCCTAGTAGCGTCACAGCAACTTGTTTCAGCCTCGTAGCTTGGATTGCCCTTGCAAATTTTTTGTAGAGGTGCTGTCTCAAAAGACTAAACATGAGCACCAACGTGGTGTAAGTGTTGGCATAAATGTAACTGTGCAGGAATTATCAATTCCCTAAAGACGTAGAGGGATCATCAGCAATCCTACCCCCACACTGCCGAGACCGCCACCTCACAAATTCATTTCTTGTGTTTGATTGTATGTGCCGGTCTCTGAAATTAGAAAAAATTGATGAGACATGATATTGTATCCAAAATCCGGAGCCCCTCCGCCATCGACATCATGGCTAAACTCGGATTGCGCACCTGGGGTCCAATGAAACACCAATAATGACCAAGTTGAAGGAACAAGTCGGATCATTTGCCTCGTAGAAACGCCATTGCGTCCACTCAATGCTAAGAACGCCCCGTCCCGCGGTGTTCAGCGCCGCAACGTGCCGTCAAATAAGACAATTGCGGCACGGCGTGATGTGATAACGGTTCAAGCCACCCGTCGTTGAAGATTTGGTGGCTTTGATCCACCTCATTTCGCTTTTCTCGTGAATTCATTTCCTGCGAGACTTATGATGAGTCGCCCATTAACAGTCACAGCCATATCATATCATCCCTGAACTCTTAAAAGCGGCCGCACATTGCTAATCTAAGATTAGAAACCGCCATGTCGACAATTTTGATTGTTTGCTTTTGTTCTTTTGTCGTCATTATGGCTTTGATGAGATGGAGAGAAAACCCTTATGATTCGGTCTGTGGCCATTCATTCAACTCGTGTGACGATCCATAAGTTTGCTCGCCGCGGCAGTGCTGAAAGAGCAAGCCATAAATGACGGGTAGTGATAGCTTGCGTTTACCTACCAGATAGTGCGGTAGGATCTGGTCTGCATGCTCTGCGCGTGACATTATCGACAGGTACGCAATGTCGCGTTTGATCGTGTGAAAGCTTGCTAGCCTCCAACCACTTCCCCGGTACAGGCGCTTGTGCCAGCCAGTGTGCCAGTCACAAACCCGGCATTCGACGCAATGCAGATTGGTCTCCCCACTAGAGACAACTGTCATGGATGGCTGCATCTGCCCGGGTGGGCCTTGCAGCTCTTAACCAGGTAACCAGGGCCCCTTCCCCGGTAGAAGCCCCTTGTCATGCAATTCACCATCACCCGTCAGAGTTGCTGTCGTCCGATGCACCCACACCCCTCGGCCAAGGTACCGTATATCACCGCTCCAGGGGTTTTTTGTCGAAACTAAGATCGAGAAGCAAAGTATTGCAAACAGTCATATATCAATCCTTCACATGTTTTCTTATCAGTTGATGTTGTAGAGGAGTGTTTTGCAGGAAGTTTTAGGAGGTTATAGTTACCTTTCAGTGTGAAAAGCAACGCAATGCCCACTGAGCACGTAGATAAATTCTCTGAGCGGAACTCGTGGGTACAGTGACTAGTCTTGGCGATGCCAGCAATTGAGAGCTAGCAATATTTATCGTGGAAATGGTCAACAACGGGTAAGTCAGGTCCCTTCCGCGTGCGTGGCGTGTCGTGGCGCGAATTGTGTGGAAGTTTGGTTTAGAGAAAAGTCAAAGGGTTGACTAGGGTGCCAACAAGATTGACGTCTGACGGTATTATTATTTGACGCTCGAATGTAGAGTCTTGGGTATTGGATATGGATCAAGTGGATGATGGTGAAATTCGAATTGTTGCATTTGACAGCTCCTGCCTGTTGTTTCTGTTCTCCAGTTGCTCTTGCCTGGAAAGTAGCTATTGTGATAGGTGGCTGCCTAAGGTATCTCAGAAGACACACCCTCACAGAATCTGCCTCATGATTTCTATTGTTTTCGCCTTCTTCCCGTGTCTTAATTCTGATCCTCCTGCAGTGTCAATCCCCGGCATCATCACCAAATCAACATGTAACAGAGTAAAATGTCACACTCACACTCTAGGGGTAAATATAAACAAACTCTGCCCTTCCTCATCCTGCAGCCCTGCCCTACCTATCCCTACCTTGGTTTCCAACGTCTCTTTTGGGGTCTCACCCACCCACCTCGGGGCAAGACAATGCAAGTGAGTGCTGTCTTGTCTCATGCGGATTCATGGCCCTGGTTTTTTCCGCTTTTGGTGGGCAAGTCCAAATGCAATGCCATGTCATCATGAACGACACTGCTTGTAAGTGAGATTCGAATTGGTGGCCTGTTCGAGGCCTACAACCCTTTCCCACGTCAGCGCGAACTACCAACGAACTGTAGTTCATATTCTTGCTAATGAAAGAGAGAATATGAGAAAAAAAGAAAAGAAAATACATCAACTAATGTTGCATCAGATAATTAGTACGCAATCAACCGCTACTCAAGGGACCAAACAAGCAAGCAAGACCTTGTAGCGACTAGCCAGGATCAGCTAGACCAAGGTCCGCACCACCCAAAACCACGGACACGGGGCACTACGACGATCTTTTGTTTCTTTGTCCCATCTCAGCTCCCTTCCACGTTCCTCTAGCACGTTGCCCTGAAGTACAGGTACAGCACTAGAGGTACCTAGCTTACCATAGCGGTATGGAGGTTGCTTGTTGCCTCTTTTCTCTTTTCCTCCAAACCGTTTTGTTATTGCTTTTTGGATTTGCGTTACCGCCTCTATCTCTGGCTTGGCAAATGCTTTGTCCTTCGCTCACGTACACCAGATTCAATGGCCCGGCCCACCCCGCGTCTCTCTCAGAGAGTAAGCGCCTACAACGGAAGTCCTTGCGCTCCCGTCGTTCACTGAACGGCCGGTGCGCCTGTTAGCATCTGCAACTCGATCGAGGACATAGTGAGTGAGATACGTACTGAGTGTACTGTATGACGCTTGGGCTTGGGCTTGGGCGAGACGGGCCGCGCTTGATCTTGCGCGGGAGCGATGCATTGAACTGATCGTGGTACAACCGTGCCCACGGCTGCCGTACATATTACTGCGGATACGTACACATGGCATTCCCGTTGACCGCTCTAGCTTCTCTTAGGCTCCGGATGCCTGGGTACTAGCCCGCCAGCTTCTAAGCTAGTCGAATGATGGGCGGTGTCGAGCTTAGTTTAGCTTTGGACACGCTGCACGGCATCCCACAACTTTGTTGACTGAGGCCTGCTTCTTTGCGGACCTGGTGGCCTCGCATGCTTTCCCTTCCGCCTATTGCTTCGTGGCGACTTGAACTTGGACTACATACGGGTCGTCGATTTCTTGTTGTTTTATCAAATAAGGGTAGCAGAAATCGTACAGTACTCGGCATGGAAAGAAACCTGTATGGGAAGCACACCGACCGAGCAAAGCAAAGAGAAACGAAGGGAAAAAATTGCCATGAAAGGCGAAGCTACCGGCAGCTCCCCGTTCGTTAGCACACCCCAGTCTTCTAAGCCTTGCTGGACTTGGCTACGAAGTTTACAGAGCAGGGGTATCTCAGTGACCTGGCTTGTATCCGTACATGCGTCTGCATATTCAGTCTTCACGACCCCTGTTCAAAACGCTCCCCGGCACTATGACCCATTCATCTCATCACCTCGAGCAGAGCTTGTTCGTTGTTGGGTCCTAGCTCTCAACCCCAGCTTAGTCTGAGAACTAACCACGGCTTCTTTAGCTAAAGGTAACTGTGGAACTCGGTCTTTAGATGACCAGACCAGCTCTGGGGCTTGATAAGGGCAGGTCGCCGTACTACCAGGGCCAGCTCAAGGCTCGCATGTTCGTACCAGAGCAAATAAAGAATACCACACAGTGTGGCCAGTAGCCCCATCTACGACAGACTCGCTTCTAGATATTTTCTCGTTGGTGGTGCCGGCCATACATCTTACATCACCAGACCGTTCCTGTGCCTGAACTTTTTGCTCTTCTTTCATCTTTGTCACTCTTCTTCCTCCCTCGCTCTGTTGCCACCTTTTGGTACTTGGCTATACAACTTCCTATCAGCCTTCCCACCCATCGACAAGGCACCATCAAAGCCAAGGCCACAAATTGCGCCTACACCTTCCAGCTCTTTGTACTACATCTCAATAAGCCGAGATCCCTCTTCAACGAAAGTGACGTGGGACCCAGGCACAGCAGAACCAGTAGTTGAGTTGCGAGGCGGAACGATTGCTTGAGACCTTAGCTTCATCATAGCCAGGCATTATTAGCCATTCAGAGTGGGAGCTTGCTTCTCAAGTCTATGATTTGCTGGCTGGCCTGCACATTCGTTCATATAACCCTGCCGTCAGTCTTCTTTCACGGCCACACCTGCGTGGTTCAGCTTCATTCTCAATTCCTCTCAGATTGAGTCAAGTTGCGTGCTCTCGAGTTCGCTTATAATAACTGCCCTGAACTCCGCACTCTGATTTGTTTGATCACAACCTAGTTGGAACACTAGTTTCTGTTCAACAATCGATAATACAGCGAAAACTCTCGAGTTGTTTCAATTGCTTGATTATAAAGGGCAAGGTTGTTGCTTCGGTCGCAGTCAATACGACTTACCTGATCTATCCCTCAACCCTTTTACTTCGAGCCAGGACTGTGTGGGTTATCTTCCCATCTAGTCCGCAGTAACCATAGTCAATCTGGCTATTCCATCGACAAGCCTGTGGTCGCAGGCGCAAACTTCTCTGAGCAGACCAGGTTCTGCCGCGACAGACTCGACGGGTGCATCTCCCAACTCACCACTTACACCATCGACACCAACCTGGCCTTGCCGAGACTTCCCTCAAACGAAAGCGACTGCTAGTCAGGATAACAAACTACCATCCATAGCTAAGTTCGAGCAAGATCCATGCACTGGCCCTCGTGGCCAGGTGAGCACAAGCGGTCCCTCAATGTCGCATACTGAGCCTGCATCTCAACATGCGCCAGGCCGCTCTTCGAGGTCACCCATGGGAGAAGGTCTAATTTCACCCACCTCGACTCGGCACGCACATATTGGTGATCGCGATGTACGCCACGATGGGAGCAATACCCCATACGCCAATGGCGAGGAACGAATGCAGCAGGTCCCTCAAAAGACTCTGGGTGTCCACAACATCCTCAACCCTTTAGAGCCTCGGCCATCGCCTTCTGGAGGCAACGATCCTATGCATCCAGCCCCTCGTCATTCTGACTCTGCGATGCATCCTCAAACACCCGGCTCGTTACCTGGACCCTTCAATGCGACAAGATCGTTCCCACACGGGCAAACTGCATCTGTTTCTCTTCCAGGTACACCCATAGGATCATTGACACCTCTTGGGGCCCCTACCTCAGGACGCAACTCACCTGTAACAGGGTATCCTTTTCCTTCAGTTGGAAATGCCAGACAAAGAGCTAGCCCGACGCAACATCCCCGAGCCATAAGTGTCAGTCACGTCCCGTCTCGCGAACCAGACGCTCGCCAACCTTCGTCTTTGCATGGCAAACGGCCCTACGAGGAAATGGCAGCTGAAGACAGCAGACCTCACTACCCGACTATGCATCATCTATCCGGAATGCCAGCTGGTCCTCCCTCTACACTGTCGGACTCTGGTAGGTTGCATGCCCAGGGGCCGATGTCTTCTCCCGGAATACAACCTCATCACTCTGGTTTGCCGCCAAGCCATATGACAAGTCGCCAGCAACCGCCTCCACCACACCATCAAACTTCATATTCTCCTAATTTGCAAGCCGGTCGACCATTCCCCAGCCCTGGACCCCAAAACGACAATACCACACACTGGTCGGAAACACTACGAAGACAAGGCACAGGTGGATCTCTCTTTGGCGTAGAAGGACAACAAGCCTTTATGACACTTCCTGGAAACGAAACACCTATACCCGTTCATATGGACTTTTCTCATGCGTCTAAAAAGGCAGACGAAAAGAGACAACGAAATGCCGTGGCTTCAACGAGACATCGAAGGAAAAAGAAGATTATGCAGGAGGAAAACTCAAAACAATTGCAAGAGCTTCGGGATGAGAGACGGATGATGGAAATCAGGATTGAAGAGTTGACGCAGCAGCGAGACTTTTACCGCGACGACCGCAATCGCTTACGGGACATTGTTGGGCAGACACCATCAATCAGTGGTCTTGCTGGAGGACCCCCGAGCCCCACCTTTTCAACGAGCAACTCGTACGCAGAGACTGGGTCCATGGCCTCGGGGCACATGGGTTATGGTGGAGAAGGAATGTCAAACGAAAGGCCAAACCAGCGCCGCCGAACCGATGACCATCCCGAGTACTCACTGCCTCCGTATTCTCCTGCGAGCGTCACGAGCGGACACCCGAGTGCATCTCCCAGCCAATTGCCACCGATGCCCATGCCGGGTTACGGTGCACCATCACGGCCATCATCGGCAGCATCCTCCGCCACTAGCGAAAGGCTGCCACCATTGAGAACAATGGAAGGTCGACCCATTGGTCCGCCTCCTGGATCAGGTGTGCAGGAGCAGGATATGCGAACGGGACAGTGGGTTACTGTTCAGCCTCGAGCACAGGAAACTGGCTGGGCAACAAGAGACACGCATCGCAGACCTTGATGCTGCCATTCTCGATATTGAGATTTGCAAGCTTGCGTTTACACTTTGCAATTGATGGATACCTATATATAATATCGCAACGGTTCAGGTTTTCTGTTTGGATTTGGATTTGCAGACTAGCGGGTGGAACTCTAAGACGCATCTGTTGGGCGACCAACGAATTTATTGCAATTTGTAACTCTGTATTGCTTCATTTCTCTTTTCTTGTTTGGCTGCATCTTTTATTACTTGCGTTGAATCGTTTTGCGTGCATAGTGCTCCTTGTTATAGCAGCGGTGGTTAAAGGCTTGTATCTTTCTGTTGCAGACATGCTTTCATTCCCATTCTCAGCACTTGCTTTGGCAATTCGCGGCTGGTCCCTCCCTTCTGCAATCAGATACCCCTGGGTCCTTTTGCTCTTATCAACAGTACATTGTCGTGGAGACGATGGTTCAGTCTGTACACCAGCATGCAGCATTTTCACATGACAGATATCCCTGACCGATGGTATCATTAACCTATCTAAACTTCACTCATGTTTATTCATCATCTTTACATTTGTATTTTATTGTTGGCAACCTGTTGATACCAAATTGGAATTGTGAATCAGCTACCCATATATGTATTTGTTGTCTGAAAAAGTTATTTGGGACAAACCGGAGTTCTCTCGGCCATTGGGCTTTAATTTCATTGCATGGCAGAATGTTGTTTCCTCCTTTCGCTTGTACCACCTGATACCCTGGTTCTTGGGACGGATTGAAAAGCGCTCGAGTTATAATAGTATACTGCAGCATAGAGCGGACAGCATTCAATGATAATAGTCTATACAAGAGGCGTTTCTTGTTAATTACCCCCTGAATATTTTGCCCTGGCAAATAAATCTACAGGTGATACACGGCACAGTTTCAGTGAGGCATTTGCTTCAATAAGTGATGAGTCGTATGAAGAGAGAAAACTAACTACCTGCCACATATCTGACAGATTAGGCTTACCAAGATGACTTTCGGACGAAGCTGACGTGTCCGAAGCACCTGGTGTTCATGTCTTGTTGTCCCTGCTGCTGTCGGACTCTACTCGCCTCGTCCGAGGCTGTGGCCATGAGCGAAATCGCTTCATGCAGACGCGCTGTTTATGTCTGTGACGATTGCTGCATGCACCGACCTTAGCGGCAGTTGAACCAACGGAAACAGGTCTAGGAACAGGGATTTTGCCACAGTGTACAGCAATTACAGTTGCAACAGCAAAAAGGCATGTGTGCGTATGTAGGTAGAGTATTCACTTGCATATAACATACATATGCATGTGCTTCAATGCATTCGTCGTGTTACAAGATGGTTTGTTACTTGCTTAAGCTGTCACATCCTTCAATCTCGGCTTTTTCTGGGACCAGGAAGGGGTGGCAGCAGTAAGTAACTGTACATTACCATGAGCATGTACGTACAGTCACTTTCTGAAAGTGAGAGATGGGATAGGATGGGCGGCTAGCGGCTAAGGTACATTAGTTTCCTGTTCTATCATATTGTGTGCATGACCGGAGATGGAGTTACATAGATGGCCGAATGGATGGTGATTCACATTAGATCAAACTTGTACAAGCAGGGGTTATACGTATAGAGGAATTGGGCAGCTATAGGATGGATCAAGGTTGAATATCACTTTGTTAATGCCCAATGCTAACTAACTACCTAACTAACAAATCCTGAATAATCCCGATCCACTCTGTAATACGACAGGTAAATTACTATGGGTAGACAGAGACTTGTGCTACTGTGTAGACTGTGTAGTATATAAGATGTGTGTGATATTGGTTCATCAAGTTCCTCTGTCTCTTACCATCCATGATGTTCTTTGCTGTAATACCCGCATTAATTCCCCCACATTCCATGATCGCGCTATCCCGCGTGTCGGATCATCTAAAATGTAATCTACTTTAGCAAGGTAGACCTCGTCCTGGGCTAACAATCCTGGCAACGACAAATACATACGGTTATTATCCAGGTACCCGTGCAAATACCTCACCTACCTATAAGACGGATTCTTTAATTACCGTCATCTCATTTACAGAAAATGGAGGCCTCGTTATGCAAGTCTTGCTTACATATTCCTTTTCTTCTTTTGTTTCTTCTTTGCTTCACAACCTGCAGTTTTGACATGTCACTTTTTTTTATGTTGTCTTTTGATTCGCATTACATACATGCAGGGAACCTCAACGCAAAAAAGGCTTGCAGCAAAGATAGCCTCAGTCAGCCGAAGGAAGCGATGCGGCAACAACGCTAATGTACCTCGACCAAAAAATGTATGTACGTATCTTTATCCGTAAAAAGGAAGAGATGCCACGCCTGCGGTGGTGACGTTTGTTTGCTTGTTTCTCGTCGGGGTGGTAATAACTCGTAGCGAGATGGCTTTTTCTACGCCTCTTTAATATCCCGAGTGATATTTGCCAACCAATTGGGCTTGTCCCGTAGCTTGTCCCCAGAGCTTTTGGGTTGTACGAGAACTGAAATAGATCTCACCTTCTTCAATAAGAAGGTTGGCGTCATGTTTGCCTGACAAGTGGTGAGGACAGGTATTGATCTTTACTGCCTGTAATATTGTGGAAAGATCGTGATAAGGATCCGAATTGCTTACCGTTCTGGGTTGCCGTAATTTCGTATATTATCTTTCAGGTTGATCTCTGTACTCCACAGATGCTGAAGCTCCGCTTCATATTGAGTCCGAGACACGGAATACGTTGAAGAGTTTCCGTATTCTCTTATGCCCGGCTTGTATACAAATCGACACTATATACCAAGCCTGGCCAGGACTGAATCTAAGCCGTTGTTCCAGATTTATCTAGACACAAGCATATGGCAGTTTTTTCGAATCATTCAGTCCTGTTTTTCGATGTCTGCATAGCGACGTATGGGAGTATAAAAGACGGCAACGAAACAAGAGTATCCCAAATCAAGTATCTATCCCAAATTCCAAAAGACGACACCCAGCCCGGAAGCATTGTTTCAGAGATTGAACATCTTGGTATCTATAATGGCATAGGCTTGCCGAGTTAATGTCCAATGAATTTCAAATTTTGATGAGTGCTATAGGTAAGCGATAAGGTATTAGCAAGGATCACTTATGGCGTCATGTGGTATGCAGCGCCTGAACTGAGCTTAATTGTTAAAATTTGAGGCAACTTCGTCTATCTATCTTGTCCACGTGTGTTATAAAAGCGGTTGTTCTCATGTCGCTTGATACCCTTGGGTATGTTTCCAGAAGTTGAGGTTTTCTGCCTACGATCTTCACCAAGTAGTATGAGTCTCACACAATATAGGTGTTATCGATGTAATGATTTCACAGTGGTCTAAATCAACATATTCACTCAGTGTAATGATTTAGACCAGATCAAGTGAGCAGGTATGGATCGAATGGACTTTATACAACACAGGTAGGTATGCTCCAAGGACATCACACGCAAAACCAACCAACTCGTAGTCACTATTATACCCCAATATTAGCTCTAAAGGACTAACAAGACTTCCAATTTTATCTTATCAGATTAATTCCTCTCTTCTGGCTTTATTACCATGGAAAACCTCCAGTATACTCAGTATGGAGGATCGTCTGTAAGTCACGCCACAGTCGATCGACGCCACATGTGGCTGATCCTGTTCTGACCAACCAGGAAGCTCCAAGCTCGACATCTGGCCTCGAGCGTCATCTCAACACCATACCAACGCCCCGCGATCAACATCACGTCAATCTTGACTCGGCGCATTACGACGTTGAATTCATTGCAGTCGCCTTCTTCTTCTTCAGTACATACTCCCAATCGTGTCGAAATAGAGGCATCGCCTCATCGCCATCATGGCTTCATCCTTCCCTCGATCGAGCATTCAACTCGATTACCCTCTCTACGCCATCGACTTCGACCCTGAGGATGCGACTCGAGTTGTTGTAGGCGGTGGAGGTGGCGCTGGCCGATCTGGTGTTGGTAACAAAATCGTGGGTTGGCTTCTCTATCCCCTTGCGCACAAGAGTATACTGACATAGCAACTAGACTGTTCTTGAGACTGTTTCCCAGCAGGAACTTCGCTCGGCCGGAGAGATCACCCTTTCTCGCGATGAAGACAGTGTCATGTCCCTTGCAGTCGGTCCCCGCAAGGGGAAATCCACATATCTTTACGCCGGTGTCAACTCCAGCCCCGAGAGCATCGCAAAGGGCAAGAACGAGCATCTCCGAGCCCTGAGTGTCGATCCCTCCAAGCTGCGTACTTCAGTCGGAGCTAAGACACCCGATACGAACATCACAGAAGTGTCGCGAACCGCCCTTTTCCAGGACCCCGAAGCCGATACATACCAACGACTGTTGCGCATTGCGGGCTCGATCGGTGTTGCAGCTACAGCGATGAGCAAGGAGCCCCAATTGGCGATTTTTGATGTCGCAGGCGCTGCTGTCAAGCCGCTCGGCGTTCTCAAGATTGAGAACGAAGCCGAGGATTTGGATATCGTACAGACGGGAGAGAACGAGTTCCAAATCGCATACTGCTACAAGTACGAGCTATGGCTTGTCAACGTTAATGGCAAGGAGATCAGTGAACCGCGAAAGGTCTATATCATGAAGGATGACCATGGTGAGCGACCAGCTTTCCGAGCGATTCGATACCTGAGCTCCAGCTTTCTTGTGGCTGCGACCAACCTTCCTAAGCGAAGCGGAGTTGTGATACAGGCTTTTAGATTGCCCAAGTTAGCACAAGCAGAAGCTCGCTTGTGCCTCAATGCCAGAATACCAAGGAAGATTTCTGCAACCGCATTCGCTGTTGCCAATCTCTCCCCTCCATCTTCACCATTTGGCTCTCTTGGTGAGACACAATTTGTCATCGCTGTTGCGGGTCATGACTGCTCCATCACTCTATACACGCTCGAGCACACAGTGGGCGGCTCAATCGAGTTACTTGCCAAATTATGGCATTTGCATACACTAAAGGAAGTCCACGGAAACGCTAATATCACCGCCATGGCATTCTCCCACTTTGTCACACCAAAGAACAACCTCCGCCAGCAATACATCAAGCTAGCCAGCACATCTCTGCAAAAAACGGTCGTGGTTAACAGTATCGCTCTGAAGAAGCACGTTGACAAGGCCCCCCGTAACAAGAAGGGTCCTCCCCGTGCTGCGCGCTACGTCACAGCCATGAAGTCCCGTGGTGTGTCTTCTCGTGGCCTTCATATCACCATGGCCATCTTTGCGCTCCTCATGGCTCTTGTCGCGCAGGGCATTATGGAACTGTCTGGCCAAAACCGCCCAATTCTTGGTGTTCAAAGGATATTTCCCGCTGCATGGCACGGCTCTCTACGAGCTCCCGACCACGCACCAGCGGCATTCCTCGCTGACGAGTTTCTTGCCAAGCTCGGCGGTCGAGACATTGCCAAAACAGTAACCGGCGAGACTCTTGTGGTATACGAGGGTAATGTCCCTCCTGCAACAGCCGGCGGTGAAGACCAAATCCCAGAGCTCAAACTCGACGTCCATGAGCCTTCTGTCCACGGCCCTGGCAAGACTTGGGAAGAGTTGGGTGAGGAGCAGAAGGAGGCATGGAAGGCCCGTCTTAAGGAGGCTGGCGCCTGGACACAGACCATGCCCGAGGCTGTTTTCAAGGGTATTCTGTTTGGCGAGATTGCAGGTGCCGTCGGTCGAGCTGTTGCTGGTTAAGAGCGGCATTCATCCACTGGTTACCGAAGAGCGAGATTCGACATGTGAAACTTTGTACTGTATGTATCATAGAGTTTTGTCCTTTTACGTATTGTAGATGACGGCAAGGGAGTCCTCTTTTCTGAGGGCGATTAGCAATGCCCGACTGCCTGTTACGTTTTAAGAAGATAATGTATTTGAATGTCTTAATACTGGTTTAATGGTCTATTGCTGGGTCTACATTTGCCAACTCGTGAGGTTGTGATCACATGGAAGTCATAGGATTGGTTAATACTTAAACCTGTTATGATTATACGTTGGCTGTGTTGGCTGTGTTGGCTCGGTAGTCACATGGTTGTCACATCACATTTGAAGTCCTGGTGTGCAGCCTTGTGACCTTTCAGAACTATATGTGCTGTTCTTTATCCTCTTCCGGGTAAGACTGCTAATATTATTACTCTTCCACTTTCATGACGGCCGATGGTATATTGCGATATAGTTACACTTTAGACTACTATGTAGTTGACATACGATTCATGAACTCTTGAACCCTAGCGACTGCCCTCATATTTTTGTGCATCCGGTCTGTTGGTCCTAATCACTGCAAGGTTGACAGCATGACAATTGTATCTTTGCCATAAACGGAACGGATCAAGACAAGTCCAGTGTTAGTGTTGGATGTATATTTATCCAGATCGATGTGATGTTGAAGTAGTAAAGGACCGCTGTTGAATCGTTGTCTCTAGTCAGCCCATTCATACTGAACTTTACGACTTGGACTCATCGCATTTGCATCTATCATCAGCCTCAGATGATGAAGTCCCTTCTATATCATCTATCGTCCCACAAGAGAAGTCGGTTCGGCCTTCGAGTAAGTGTGGACAGTACGGACAGGGTGCAACTATACGATGTTCCAACTAAGAGGTTTTCCGAACGTTCGACTTCTCTCCTTTCCAATGCCATAGTACTTGCTGTGTGTCGTTCAGGCGCGAGACAACCACCTTCGGTCCTCTCTCGTCCCTCTTTGTCCATCACAGGCTACCTCGACTGCACAAGCTGCGCCCAGCAGGAAAGGAGCCCCTTACTCAACCTTCTCTTGGAATTCGAGTCCATTCATCTTCGAGTCCCAGTAAAACCAGTAAGACTATATACAAGTACATTGGCATGGAGACTTCATGGCGATTGATCAGTTCTTCAAGTTTCAGAAACATACCGACGAAGGTTTGTCACAGCAACATGTTTCGGCACAGTTTCAAAGTCGCTTAAGTTAGTCTGGGCAATTCGACAGCCATCAAGAGTGAACAAACAAAGCTAGTGAGTAGGTTTGCCGCATTCCATGCCAACGATGATCTTGACGACGGCAACCAGTCCCACCTCAGTGTATCAGAGAAGCTGTTTGCTGGAGGCATGAGAGATGAAAGTAGTAGCTCAGCTTGTGCTGTTCGGACCGGACTTTTAGGGTCTTTATTTTTGTATCCTGAAGCTTGGATGTTAAGTTTTATGCTACCTATTAGTCCTGATATTACAAGCACTTGATCGTGGATAGTTTACGCCACGGCCAGGAACTGGGCTTGAGCAACCAGAAGACTGGGAAACCTTGTGAACTTTCCTTGGTTTGAATTGAAGTTGACTTTATGGCTGGCTGTGGCGATCCAGGTCCCAACTGTCTGCCGGACATTCTGGGCTGGTCTATTGGTTGTTTGGAGAATGACTTTGTGTTCTAACTTGATGTCTCTCAGGTCAAGGTTTGAGCCAAGGCTGTGGCGTGTCCGGATTGGGATAAGATGGATATGACGGGTTGACGTTTGAGAGTTGCGGTGATTGATATCAAAGCGTCGTCGATTCCACGATACATCTAAGCGAACCCCAGACATAAAGGCATGAACTTGATGGACCGAGTGGCAATATCAACGCATAACGTCTCTAGAGAGTCATGTCTTGGACTAGTTAATACACTTTGTTATTAACCCCTTTCACCGGTAACGACAGAGATTGAGATTGAAAATGGATAACATATGGGGAAACGATGCTTGATGGATGAACTGGCCCCCGATTTACAGGCAGGGTTCTTCCCTGCCAGAGAGCCCCGAGATCCACTTTGTTGGCGTTGAACCGTGGCAGCAGCTAAACTAAACAAATAAGCAAATACGTAGTACGTAGAATAAACACGTGTAGGAGGTTTGTTCGTTCTTTCAAGACACTCTCACCCGTCGACAGCGTTTTTTTTTTGTCTTGTCTTGCTTTTGGTTTATTTGTTTCTTTTTCTTTTTCTCTTGTACAGTTCGTGAGCATTGTCTTGGTATAGCATGGGCACGAATCATGATAATGTGTTTTACAAGAGATGCATGACGACAAAAGAGGAAAAGAAAACACACCAGACATGGGTCATTGTTCAAGGGCCCTTGATCCCCTGTATGATGCCCCTGTCGGTGGCGATTATTGTTTGGAATTCCATCCACATTCCACAGGCTCCCGGTCAGCCGGGTTGATAACATGCAAATTGCCCGCTATTTCGTTGCAATAGACATAAAATAACATAACGCGAGAAGACCAGAAAAGAAGCAATACGACCCAAGAGGCAGGCAGCCACATTAATTGCTGTCTGGCTGACGTGATAGGATCGTCTCGGCATTGAGCCCAACTGGACCAACAACTCGGGTCTGTCTAAACCTTGAGTCTGACTGTAAGATCTGATGCTACCGGGCCGGTTACCCTCAAATGTTTTCTCTTTATCTTGTCTTGTCCATGATTGTGTAAATGGACAAAAAGAGAGAACATGTTACAGTATTTGGAGACAAGAGCTTAAAAAGGGATCGTCCTCGTCTAGAATGGGCTAATAAAGCAGCGCCCGTGTATGGAAAGACACCAACTTTGACCGGAGCAATTCCCGAAGGCTAGTTAGGAAAGTACAAAATACAAGAGGTATCAAAACGAGTCAGTAATTTTATAGAGTAATTGATACATGTAGAATGCGAGAGATAAGTATTGGCTATTTGTGTCATTATCATCTCCAAAGAAGAGCAAGAGCCCAACATATTCCGTAAAATAGTGTGCGGGAAACACGAACGAGTCTTCTCCTCTGTACGAGGACAAAACCTGTTGTGGCCAATGCAATGTCAAAGCGCACGGCACAGGATGAGAGAGAGTCTTGGGCAAATGCAGGGGCACGGCTTGGCTAAGCAATAAGGCGAGACAAAGGGCGGGCAGAGGAAGAGAGAAGCCTATCTCCAACAAAAGGGAAACAATTTCTTCAGGTATCAAAGACCTGCAGTGATTCAGTCACTGAATGAGGAGTGGAAGGGAGTGGAGATTGATTCCATGTCAGATCTCATCAGCCACACTTTTGCGGGAGCTAAAAAGGATCGTCGTCTCGTAGGGGAAACAATAGGTACCTATCTACAGTGGTAGTGGGCTGTCATAAGGCCCTACAAGTATCTACTGTACCGGCTTGTTACTGGTTACTCCAAGCTGGGGGATGTTGATCAACGGCACTTGGTAAGGCCCAACGAGTCAAGTCAATAACATACAGGGTAGATGGACAACTTTGGGATTGTGCATCATCTTTGCATTAAATACGTTTGATCATGTTGCATAGAGACATGTTTGTTACTGAGCGGATCTATTTGAATCAATAGCAAGCTCCTGGCAATGCGTGTCTCAGAAACTGCAGCAGATTTTGTTTCTGGGGCGTCTTGATTTATTGGATGGCAGCTGTAGTGTCTTCATGATCAGCAGCCGCAAAAAAGAAAAAAGAGACAGCCAAGGTGATGAGATATGCATATTTAATTGAAGTAATGAAACAAACCCTGAATCAATATTCCGTTCCGATAACAAGCACACACGCATCAAAAACATACACAAAACAATCATGGTCTACCGTGGCCTAACCTGACCTGACCTGACTTGCATAGAGTTCTAATGCGCCACTACCTAACGGTTGAGGATCGTAAGCGGGACGATCGAGAATCCCAATTTCAGTCCCGTCGTTCTGGGTCCCATTTCAAGGCGAGGGCTAGGCCAGGTCAGGTCAGAACCAGGGTATATTCAGGCTTGATTTCAGTGATTATTTCGCTGACAATTAATAAATACAGGCGCTGAAAGAACACACCGACACTATGTACCTATCGATACTATGTATAAGAAAGTGAGGGTTGAAGAGAGAAATGTAAAAGATAAGAGGAAAAAGGTCAAGCCTGGACAGATGTAACTCGAGTAATTCAATTGGACGGATGAATTGAACAGGGCTGAGATAGCGAGCCTGACCCGTCTCTACCTATATTATCCTCAATTATAGCCCTGCGCATATCAGTCATAGCCCATGGATGGACATCATTATTCACATCCTCTGTAACAATCCCATTCTGTTTCATCACTCCAGCAGGCAAGAAAATCAATCAACGATGTGCATCGTATAATTAACCACAAAAAAAAAAAAACAAGATGTAGCCGCGATGGAACAAAATTAACTGGACAGGGCACGAGGAGACCAAGGGGCCCTGATTTCTTCATCTGATCCAATCGACCTGAAGCTAATGCGGTGGTAGCATTAGCACTAACCCCAGCTAGGGAAGCAAGCCATTTGGGGTTTGACACTGACGGCATTGAGACAGCCTGACCTGACCTAATTGTGGTCAGTCAGTTGTCTGTTGTGATACTTCAATTGAGGCTTGTAGGGCTGTTGTCCAAGTTGACAGTCAGAACTGAACTACAGAGTCCATCGCAATTGAACTGTCCATATCGAAAGCAACAGCTGGAGAAAAAAGAGACTCTCAAACTAACCATCACGCGCAGGTTGTTTAGTCTTTGTACCATCTACCTAGACGTGTCTCAAAGGGGAAAAGGTGTGAGCGGACGGGGTCCTCCAACGATGGGCGTGTATATGTACAGGGGGGAACTAAAAGACAGGGATGAGGGGCACATGGAGATGAAGATGGAGGACCATCGGCTTGCCTGGTGAGGCGACCAACAAAGCTCAAGGGCGGGAAGAAATAAGATACAAGGTCAATTTAACATGTTTTGCATGGTTTTAATATTTAATGTGATATACTATGCTATGCTGTGCTATGATGGTGTATTCTTTTTGTTGTCGAGATACCATTGAAACCACGAATAGTAGTAGGATTGAAGTCATACTTGCTGATGTCAACTAACCATCAGTCACTCTTGGTCAGTCAGTCACTGCCCGGCGTGAGTGAGCGTATGTGTGACGATGACATCCCGGCCCTCGTGGCATCTCCGCACCCATCCAACATCGGTTTCCAAGGAACCATCCATAGCCATAGCCTCATATATCTGTAGTCCCAACAAACAGTACATGTTTATGTCCTTATCTCTGTCTCTCAAGAGGCATCCCATCTCGCCTCTCAGTGGCAGTAAGGGGCTCATATCTATGTATATCGATGTTTCGGATTGCAACATATCTTTTGAACGGTGTGTCGTCGAGGTCGTTGATGAGGTGGGACTACTCCAAGATCCCCTTGACTTTTACTAACTTAACCCTGTTCCGGTTTACTGGACCCCCGTCGCCGAATCTCCAAGGGGAGACAGTGAGAAGGAGGGAGAAAGATCTGGTTAATAATCACCATCAACTCTCAATTCAATTGTCCGTCTTCTTTTCAACCTCGTCATTTTCAAGGTGGTTTTCCTAAAAGTACCTTGTCAAGCTGGACAAACAATAAATCGCACCATGTACTGCTGAGATGACGGATGATCCGCGAGCCAAGGTCATGGTGACAGCCCACCACACAACCACACATCAAACACACGCTCTCCCTCCATGCAGCGCTATAGAATACATAGTACATGGATGGAACCGGGAGGGCCGCCTCTACCCTGCATCTTGATATGCACGCAGACATTCACGCTGCCGCTACAGCCTGCTCAATGGACAAGATGATTGATTGACTAGTTGACCGAAACGCTTGAATCGCGAATCATGATGGTTCAAGCGCAGAAGACGCAAGAGAACTGAACCGGTGCGGTACAGTGCTGGGCTAGGCTTAATTTAATCTTGCTTCCATTAGAAGCACAACAAGAAAGAAGCCCTTGACCATGCTCGCGTTTCCTCAAAGTACCTGGTACTGTACCGTGCCTGGGCGTCCAACCAGACTAGGGGAAACAGGGATGCGGGGCCTTTTTTGCCAAATAACCAGGTCCTCTCTGTTCTGCTCTGCTCTGCTCTGCTCTGCTCTGCTCTGCTCTGCTCTGCTCTGCTCTGCTCTGCTCTGCTCTGCTCTGCTCTGCTCTGCTCTGCTCTGCTCTGCTTGCTTTCTCTCTATCTCTCTCTCTCATTCTCTCCGACTCACTACCTAACTAGATCGGTGGGACTCGAACCAATGAAACCATAGTCGATTTTCCCAAGTGTTTCCTTGTTGTGCAAGCGTGTCACCTTTGTCTCCAATACTTTATTGTCGTAGGGTTTCCCTCTTGGATTCTGTTTCTGGGCTCCTTCGTTTGAGGTTCGATTCGACCAGACCAGATCAGACCAAGCCAGAGACGGACGACGCCTCTTTTTGTCTGTCTGTTGTTCAATCTGACAAGAGAAAGGCTACCCCACTGATTTGCGTTGCATCCTTGACCAGTACAATGCCAGGTTTGTTGGATATAACAACGGCCGATCCTCGAATAAGTCAAGGTTGAGGCTTTGAGGTGAAATGAATTGAACAGACAATTCAATTGATTTCGGTTGCGCGCGTTATGGACGGCAATCAATGTCATTGCCAAACTCTTTCTCCTTCTCAAGTCTGGTCGATCACCGTTGACGCGTGCTGTCTATTTCCGTTCCTTGCCAACTTTGTAGCCGTGCGTGGGTTTGACACTCTGATGATTTTCGGTCCCCTCTTGTTTCAGCTGTCGCCGAAACCCTGACGCGACTGACATCCGTGGGTAGTATAACAGTAGTACTGTACTATAGACTACTACTCTGTACCTTGAGAGAAAGATTGGAATAAAGAGGTTATCTCAAGTTAAGTTACTACCCGGCCCGTCTGTTTGTACGCATATGCATACATACATGAACCCAACGGGACAATAAAACTATTCGAGTTAGCGGCCGTCCAACGACGGACAGATAGACGCCCAGTAGTAGCTCATGCGGCCACCGCCTCAACTTTTGATGTGTATCCATGGACATGGGTAGTTGAGAGGGAGGGGACCTAGGAGGGGTCGCCACAGGGAAGAGGAAAAACCTACATGCCACGCTGGGCTGAACGTGTACGAAGCAGAAGTACGGATAGAAGAAGCAGAAACAAACCTGAATAGCCAGGCGTTAGAGGATGATAGAACAGCAACACTCTAGCTAAAGTTGAGGTGTATAAAGATGTGCAATAAACTGAAGAAGTGGCTGTGTAGATGTACAAGGATTCGAGCATATTGATTCATATAGCGGTATGGTTACGTACCAGAAGAGACAACACCTGAAAGCCCGCTGTTTAATCCAGCACAGCGCTGCAAAATGACCTAGATGTCCTCCTAGCTCCAGGGTTCTATGATGGACGGGAGAGACAGCCATGTATTCTGTACCGTGTAGTCCTACTCAGGGTTAGCCTGACTCTAGGCTCAGGCCCAGGCGCCCTGCCGACGCTTGTCCATGTCTCTTCTTGGCTCTAGTGCGACTCTGCCTTATCCACCGTGATCTTGGAAGTTCCAAGGACCTACTGTCGACATGGTGAGTTCCTCTCGAGTTGATGGGACAAAGGTCGAGTTTATTGTCAAATTGTTTGAAACAATTGTTGACAGAAGAGGATCGACGGCTGGCTGTGTACTGCGACAGTGCTAGACTTGAAGACAGGGTTCCCAAGGATAGAGTTTAAACGGTTGAGTTGACACTGGGCTCGTGCCTGGATTTACACTTTACAGTGCCGGCAGACAGAGAGAGATCATCAATCCATTCATTCATTTATTCACCCATCCATCCACCCACTCATTCAGTTGGTGATGAGAATAGCCCCCTCCCAAAGGGGGAATATGCCCTCCTTTTTCTTGTCGTCACACTGTCACTGATTTTGTATTGAGACATGGTAGAGTTACTCTGTAAAATAACCCCAAGATCGAGATCAATCAAGATTCAACATCGTCATTCTTTACCTCCCAAATCTTGAACTGCTAGCAAAAAAGAGAAATGCTTCAACTCGGCAGTCGCCCTGACCCTTGTGCCCAAGCACTGTAGTTTGCACCCACATTGGCTAGCTCTGTCAGCCTATTACAGAAGATTGCAGAGTGGAGGGCGACAAAGTATCGGGTACATCCAGGGCCCTTTGGAGGTGCCATGTCCATGGACCAGGCCAGGGTGCCTGCCTTCCCGGCGCCGCCCAAAATTCCACACCACGGGCACATTAGACTAGACTGAACTACTACCACCTTGGAACCCCCAACCCAAAGCGCTTGCGACCTTTTCACCAAAACAACACCAAACCTCCAGCACCGACCGCCCTGGGTTGATGTCTTGTTTCTCTCTTCTCTTCTTCAACAGGTTGACAGGAGAACCTCGATCGTGCTTGTGACGGCTATCCACCTCAGCGATTCTTGCTTCTCTTCACTTTTTTACATTTTGCTAGTCTACTGTTTTGTATTCGCTACCATCACACCCGCATGACCGCGAGTCGATCACCCCCGTAGTTTATCTTCAAACCTACAACAACACTTCCAAGTCTCGACGATACCGAACGACTGACTGAATCACGGCCGCAACTGGAACCTTTTCCACTGCTCCGTTCTCGCTACATCGACGAACAAATCGAAAACCTGTTAATACTTCTCAAACACCATTGCAGCCAGCGATTCCTCTTCGCGACGTCACAAAGTTCGAATCTTGCTGCACAACTGACGCGGCGCTCGATAACAACACAAGCCCTGACCAAGACTCGGGCACGTTCGGACACGCGCAGCGTATTATCTTTTGGCGTTCCCAAGTCCTGCCTGCCTTGTTGCACAAACCACCGCCTTTTTATGGACCGCCCTGTGTTTTCATAGGTACCCTTGACGCAAGCTTCGCCTCGCTCATCCACATCGAAACCTTGAACGAAACTTTGAACGGATACTGTCCTTAAATACCACCTCGCTTGATCGACTTTATCCAACTCTGCCCGCTATTCAAATCCCCGCTCATCTTTTAAACAACAACGCATCTACTTGTAGGAGCGACAACATTTCTTCACCAGACTGGGACGTGTCTCATTCCCTTCAACAAGGCCATGGCGGCCAACATGCAGCACATGGCTGGGGCCGGCCAGATGATGCAGCAGCAACCGATGCGGAAGCCGACACCCAATCAGCTCCAGCAAATAGTTTATCAGAACTTGGTTCAGCACACGCAGCCTTTTACTGGAATATGCTGGCAGGCAAATGTAGTAATCTCTGATCGTATGGGAAAAACTATGAATTTGTATGCCCTGACTTCCCACAAAATTTGTTTTCAACCTCGCTGACAATCACAGGATCACTAATATCAACCTTGCTATGAATGGTGGTGATTACATGAAAGGCGCAGAATGGGGCTGCAACTTTGAGCGCGAAGCCTTTCACAAGTCCCCCACAAAAGTATGCTGAAAACTAGATTCTTTGTTCCCCGTCTACGGTATACTAACGCACTTCTAGGAAGCCTATGACCAAGAGATGGGCCAAAAGATTATGGAATTCTTTAAACGGCGGCAGGCCAACGAGCCTAACCTCCAAAATAGCATAAACGTCAATGCTCAGGCTCAGGCCCAAGCACAGGCGATGATGAACATGCAAATGGGACGCGGTATGGGCCAAGGTCTGCAGCAAGGCTTCCAGCCCATGCAACACCCAACGCAAGGTGGCCAAATGGGACAAGGACAGCAGCAGCTTCCCATGGGTGCCGGCATGAATATGGGTATGGGCATGGCAAACCAGGCTGGTCGCGGCATGGGCCCGGGACAACAAATGGTCGGAATGCCTGCGGGACAAGGCCGCCCACAGCAAACCCAAATGCCCCAGGATATGGCCAGGCTTTCACAGCAAGACAAGCACAAAGTTACAGAACTCGCCACAAAGATGTTTAACACCGCCTCGGAACAACAAAAGGCGCACACCCGCCTGCAACTTCAGTCCCGAATTTCTCCTGCACAGCTACAGGAGATGACAAGTCAAGGTCGCGATCCTTTGATGTGGTTTTATCAAAATCAAGCCTTTCAGGTTCTAAAAGCAAACATGAACCGAATTCAGCAGCAGCAGCAGGGACAGCCGCAGCAAGGGATGGCACAAAATGGTAACAACAACCAGGCAACCATGATGCAGCAGCAAGCAAGCCAGCAGTCTCTCCGTCAACAGCAGTCACAACTCCAGCAACAACAGCAACAGCAGCAGCAGCAGCAGCAGCAGCAGCAACAGCAACAGCAACAGCAACAGCAACAGCAACAGCAACAGCAACAGCAACAGCAAGGGCAGCAGCAACACGGAACGACCAACAACAATCAAGGGAACAACGACTTCTCGTCTTTTCCCTCCAACATGGAGAGCATCAAGGCCGAGCAAATGAATGGGCTTATGGCCCAGCAAGCAGGGCAGATGGTAGTACCCGCCAACACAGCACAGAACCGCAACCCGACACCCCAGCCGGCCGGACAAAACGCAGCGAATCAACAGGGTCCCCGACCGCCACAACAGCAACAGCCTCACCAGAACATGAACATCCAGCAGCAAATGAAGATCAACCAGGCTCAGCAGACTCAAGCACAACTTCAAGCTCAGCAGATGAAGCAGATGCAAAGCCAACAGGGGATGGGAGGAAATATGCAAACTTCTCAAAGTCCTGGAATGAATACACTTAATACACCTGTGTCTCGACCTGGGAATAACATGAACCAGGCGGCAGGCCAGGGCGGGGTACAATTCGGAGACCAGCGATTCAACCAAGGGGCACAGCGACCAAACAGCCAGGCTTTCCACCATATGCTGGCTGCTCTACCACAGGAGCAGCGTGCAATCGTGAGCGGTCTGTCCCCGGACAAGTTGAATGAGGTGATGCAGCGTTGGCAGAACAAGCGCCAGGAACAAATGGGACCCAACGGTGGACAGAACACTCCGGGGCAAATGCCCAACCGCCCGCCTGGCCAGATGGGCCAAATGAACCCCAACATGGGTGGTCAAGTGCCAGTTGGTATGCAACAGTCACAGGGCGGCGTACCTATGAATGGCAACCAGCAACAAGGACCAATGGCTCGGTTCAACCCTACTCAGCAATTGGCCATGATGGACTCGATGGATCTGCCACCTCAAGTCCTCACCCAGCTCCAAAACCAGATCCCTCCTGAGATCAAGAAATGGGGACCGCTCAAGGTGTGGCTTCAGCAGAACAACATTCCCCCACACATGCGGAACCAATTGGCGGCGATCCAGCAGAAGCAGTTCCAACTTATTATTCAACGGCGTGCGATGATGCCACAGCAGCAGCAGCAGCAACAACCTCCTCAGGGGCAGCAACCAGGACAACAGTTCTCCCCTCAGCAGCAAGCCCAGCAGCCGCAACCACTTGGCCAAAACACTGCTAACCAAGGCATGCAGCCTGGAGCCGGACCAGGACCTAATCCTCTACAGGCAGCCCGACAGCAGATGCAGTTCCCGCCTCAGATCCTACAGGCAGCTCCCCATGAGATTCAGCAGGTCAGAGCATCGAAGCCCCAGTTTGCAGGTCTCCCCGAGGAGCAATTGCGCAGCATCGTCATTCAAATGAAGAAGCAGGGCTGGATGAACCAACAGCAACAACGAGCTCAAGCTGCACAACAGGCTCAGCTCCAGGCTGCTCGCCAGGGCCAGCAAGGAATGCAGAACCCGATGGGTGTGCCTCAAGCCCCGATGCAACTCCAGCAACCGCCTCAGCCGAACCCGACGCCTCAGACCCAGCCTGTACAAGCACCAACAGCAATGGGACAGAATGCTACTCCCCAACAGGGAGGCCAGAAACAGCCGACCGTTACTCCCGAGCAGATGAGAAACGTCAGACCTCAACCTGCCAACAACCGTGCTCAACCTCCTAACCCATCACCTGCACCCGCAGCGAAGAACCTCAAGCGCCCAAGCAACGACGATGCCCTCGACGTGCCTGAAGCTACGAAGCAAGTGCCTGCGAGACCCGCGTCACAACCCAACCAACAACAGCAGCCTCAAGCCCCCAGGCCGATGAATCCTCAGGATCTTTCTTCCCTCACTGCTGAGCAACGGGCCCAGCTACTGAAGGCGCAGATGAGCAGGGCTGGTAATCTACAACCCGGCAATGAAACCATGGCACGCCTCAAAGCGCTTGGACAGGAGGAACAACGCAAGTCGATCCAGGAGGTTATGAATGATATTCCCATGTCCCAAGAGGAGCACAGCGAGATGGCTGCCAAGCTCACCAAGATTGTGGTGGACATGACCAAGATTGGTCGTGGCCTGACCAAGTGGTACAACATCACACGCGATGACACACGCGCGAAGCTGTTCTTCCGAATGGTAAGTTATATCCCAGACCTAACAAAGTAACCCGTGCTAACTTGGCTCAGCGATGGAGGATCTTGAAACAATTCGCCGACGGTGATAAGATGTCTATTCTCAAGAACTCATTCTCGATCGATTCCGCCGAGATCGCCGAAGCTCGTGTTATGCTTGAGGGCATGGCTAAGGATCTGGCTGCCGAGATGATGGCCAGAAACATGGGTATGGCTAAACCGCACGTCACACCTCCAGTTCAGAACGCACAGCCTGTCCAACCACAACCAGCGCCTCAACAACCTCAACCTCGGCAACCAGTACCAGTAGTCGAAAATGCTCGCAGGGGCAGTGCCGCCAAGGGAGGCAACAAGGGATCACAGGCGCCGCCAGCCCCTACGACCACCCATGCGCCCGGCGGCTTTGAGTTTGGCGCAGGCAACCCTACCTATGTTGGAAAGCCTCCGGTGATCGACTTGCATCTGCCCCCGTCACGCAAGAAGGCAAGACCTAACGGGACACCATCTCAGGCCGCCACTCCTTCACCTAAAGCCGGCAAGAAGACATCTCCTGATGTTCGAAGAGCGTCGGAAACCCAAATTGCTCACAGACCGGTCCTCACTTGCAAGGAACCCGAATGCGAATTTTCGACAACCGGCTACAGCACCGAGCAAGCTCTTCAGCAGCATATTCTTGAGGAACATACGAAACCACGGGAGAATCCTTTGAAGTTTGTTCAAGAAAACTTGGCTATGGCCTTGGGACTTGAGCCCGATGGTTCAAAGAAGGCTGAAGCGGCCTCCATGAGCGTCACAAACTCCAAGCAAGGGCAGACACCTATTACCACGGCAGCCACCCCTGTGTTTACTGATGGCAATATGAAGCGATCTGCTAGCAGCATGGGTAAGCCTCAAGATAACAAAGCTGGTGTCAAGGCTGGTGCGACTCCTAAGCAGGTCGATGCTAAGCCGGTTGACCTCATGACCACTGATCCATGGGCCAATGCCAACATCGATCCCGAGATGCTGGTCAGCAACCTTGGAGTCGAGCGCGGAAATGGAATTTATGATAATCCATTCTACGACTACAACGCTCTTAGCTATTTGACACCTAGAGACACCCCTGAGTCTGCCAAGGACACTGGTAGTAGTGAGCCCAACAGCGATATTCCTGATAGCACGAGCCTTGAGGTCAACTTCGATTGGCACAATGTGGATTCCGATTTATTGCTCAACATGGGCAACAATGGTGGCAATGTTAACGACATGCTGGCTGCGGATGCTGCATTGCTGTTTGATCAGCCATCGTTACAAGAACCAGACTGGGACGATGTCAAGATGGACTTTTCAAAGCCCTTCCAATTCGACACTAGCCAGCATTACTACATGGCTACTTCATAACTTCCAAGCCGTTGAACGGCATTGGATAGTATACGACTGGGTATTGAGAACATAACCAGGCCAGTAATTAAGATGTCGCATGGGATATACAACCATGCAGCGGTACATTTTCGGCCAAAGTTTTGTTTTATCGTTATATCAAACTCCAGCTTTGGATGCTGGGACTCTTATTTATTTTGGAAAGTACTTACGTGTTTGGTTGCAAGGTGGACAGTAAAAGGTGGAAGGGGTTGAAAACATCATGGCAGGCGCATTGTTCTGAATCAAGGATGACAGACAGGATGTGATCCGACAGAGGGTGCATGGGAGTTTTTTGTGGTGGGAGGCAACTTTGGTAATGCATTATGTCTTGTTTTGACGATTAGTAGTTTCTGGAGCGCTTTGTAGTTGGTTGTTTTAGTCCAGTTGAAGCTATCAAGACACTTCGTCCTGACAGTGGCGATGAGGTCCTGAGTTTCATAGATATGGACTCGGACCAAATGATACCCAGCATTTTGCTACCTTTCGCAGTCCTCCCATTCTGTTGATGTTTGTATTTGATGCAGAGAGAGGTATAGTTGAATGTTACCTTGGCCTCCGACTTGCCGTTCATGCATCTGGGCCGTGACGGGAGACTCAGCCCCACAAGGCACGGGAAAGCAAACGCTAAATAGATTTCGGTTAGATTGAAGACCCTCTGACACGCACGCGATGTCTGCAGCTGGAGATCATTATATAAGCCGAGCTAGACCGGATGCGGTATTTAGTAAATAAAATAGACGATGGCTGGGGTTTTAAAAGACAAGGATATAAAGCGCGACCGTGTAGAGACTCTGTAAAGTACCTGGGCCGTGAGACGTGACAGGCGAAGGACGTATTAATTGGTTGCTGGGTTTAGGAACGGGGTCTTTTGGTGATGGAATGAGAGAGACACTATTGAGATGCAGAAGAATATTTCGAATCGCGAATGAATTACATCCTTTTCTTTCTTTATATCATTTTATTGTCGTGTTTGGTTGACTAGGAAAAAAGCCCATCTACCAAAGATCGTCTTCTCCAATCAACCCAAAAACGCCAAAGTCTGGAAATCATCCCCCACCTTATCTTATCGCCCGCGTCCCTCCTAGACAAAACCACCACTTTACTTTACTTTCCCATCCAACGTTCCTCGTTCCCACTAACACGTTGAACACGACCAAAAAAAAAACGCCCTCTCTCTAACGCGCAACCTTTTTTTGTCTTGTGTCTTCCTCCTTTTGGTTATCTAATCCGTTCTTCCGTTTCTTGTACTACCAAACGGCTTCAGGCAATGGAGCCTTCAACGACATCATCATCTACATCTTCACCTGCAAAGCGACGCGCCCTCGCTCCATTGGATGCCAACGCGCTTGGTACACCAAAGAACTTGTTTAAGCCCACGCTGGGTCATAGTCCTGTCAAGATGGCTATTGAGGGTAAGAAGAGGCTGCTCGATATCGAGGGTAGCGCGCCGGCAGCCAAGAAGGCGTGTCTGGGACGTGATGAGGTATGGGCTATCCAACTACAGCATATACAAGGCTTGTCATGAGGAAATGGCTTTTGCTGACATTGATTGTACAGGACGCGTCTGTGAGAAGTGCCAGTCCTGACGTGAGCTCCGTGTTCGACACGTCTGCCAACGATGCATCATGGGCTACCACCACGAGCGATCATGATACAGCTCCCGCACCTACAGAACAAACTACACAGCAACCTACAATACTTACACGTCAGCAAATAAGACAAGTACGCTTTGTCCCAGCTCACCTCGACCTACACGAATCATTCACTAACATAACGAAACAGAGAGCAGAAACACTCCGTCTTCGCCTATCGCTCGCCAACTACAAAGTCCGCACAGGCCAAACGACCGTGCCCCTCTCCGAACTTCAGCAACGACCGCTGCCCCGCGAATCCCCGCGTGTCGTCCGCGTGCAGAGTCCCGTATCTCCCGTTGCGCCTGCACCTGCGCCTGTCCAAGAGGAAGCGGAAGCGGTTGAGACGAGAAGTCGACGAGACTCTATAGATTCCCAGGCGACAGAGATTGCACCTTCAGAAAACGGGGAGCAAAGCTGATGGGATAATAACCAATATAATACAAAAAGAAAAGGAAAAGATGGATAGGGATAGTGTTGAAGGCGTTCTCTGGTTACATACTTTCTGGGTGGATCATGTGGATCGAACAAAGGTACAAAGCGACAGGAAATCTTGCTGGGAAGGCATTGTTTGTTTAATGATCATGGACGGTATTGAGGCATCATGATGTTCTCATCTGGATTTGAACTATCTGAGATATCCCACGGCGTTATTTAGGGAGTTACAAGCATCGAGATCGGGGCTGACGATGTCTGGGTTTGTCCATTTAGGTACACTACTTATTTGGTTTTTTGGTGATAGATCAACTTGATTTACTGTATTTTATATTCAAGATAATTTTGGAAACTATGTATAGTATTACGTTCAACTTATCGGCGTTGTATACGGCCAAACGTTTCATCCACTCTGCTCCACTCATCAGTAGTTACTAAGTAATCGATACTTGTGTCTTTTGATGGGAGGTAGCCTTAGTAGTCACGGGTACTTTAGATCCAGACAACTGTTGCCAGGCACTCAAGTAAGCACCATGTTACGGATTGACACTTAATAGGCTATGTTGTGTTTTTGGAGTCGACTAGATTGTCTTACAGTATGTTCAGAAAGAGATGTAAGATGCTAGTTATGATGTGTGGAAATTTGTGTGTTTGCATGTATTGGGTACTGTCGAATGAGACATGTAAGCATTATCCCAAAGATCTATCTGAAAAGATGAGATTTTGATATGACTTGAACACACTTTACATTTTGTAATTTATGAGTCACTATTTATCATTAGCATGAAGGCATCGATCGGAAATGAGAACAGGAGACTTTGTTATCCACACTCAAACCGGAAGATATAATATCGGCCGAAATCCGTCAACGGTACGGACACGGACACGGAGTCGGATCAATATGCTTTGACTACTGTAAAACAAGTCAATCCCACCGCAGAGAACGACTGCAGTAGTGGATTACTTCTCACTAGTGTTGTGCCATAGCTTTCTACTACGTATGCTAGCTCTTACTACAAGAATCTGACAGTGGTTCAGGTATGGAGCATGGGTTTGTTTCGATATGACAGCTTCAAATTAAAGTGCAAGACGATGAAGCAGTTACGCGTACACGTGTAAAATAATAAGGATTAAACACGTTGGAATGGATGGTAAGATAATAGTTTGGTGGACTGTGACAAGATTGGCTTGCTTGCTTTTGAGCTGGCGGTCAGATTGCGAGACTAGGACTTGTTGTCTACCATACAAATCACAGGAAAATCTCGACTGCTTATTGTGAGATGTGAAAGTACAATATGTGAAGAGTGGTTGCTGAGTGTCGTTGTGAATGTGTACACCAAAGATGACGACGATTCAAGCTGTCAGCTAGTAACGGATACTAAAGAAAGGAAATTATTTCGAGAAGGATGGATCAAGGCTGAATATCCATGAATGACGCGTAGCTGAAATACCATCAAGACAATCTTGGCATGAGCCCTATCAGGCTATGCATCCTTTGGGATATGATCGAGATGATGATTGGTTCGTCGAGTCGGACTCGCTTCTCGCAATTGCTAGCGGCAGATCAATTGCTCCGTAAAGTACCAATGCAGCGAGTGCTCTCTTTATTTCAGACAGGGTTTGGTTCATGTCCATGTTTTGGTAGCTGTTGAGAATAGAACTTTGAATAATTGAGGTGACTATCCGTAGTATCATCTGGAATGACAATTACAACCAAAAGAAGACCTACATAAAGCCATACGATTAATATTCCCGTTAACAAAACACCTGTGCTTACGGGCTTCTCTGAAACAAAAGAGCACACCTTGACTAGCTTGCATTCTTAGCCTCTTACTGCAGCTTGTCAAATGCTGACACCGCCCCCCATTAGCCCATGGAGGCTGATGCTCTAGTCGCATTCCCATTTCGAAAATCCTTACTTGTTCCAATGGAGTCTCGCCTATCGTCCTTCGTGGAGCGACCTTTGCGGCGCTAAAATGCGAGAGCGATGGGAGCTTAGATAGCTAAGCTTGGTGGATGAGCCTCAAACGCAGCAGGGGCTTTTGCACACATCAGAGTCCGAGTCCGAGGTTTGTATCAAATATGATGAATATTTTGTATATACAAAGTGCTTTCATCATGTCTATATCAATCCCCATCTTCCCCAGCCAAGAAGAGGTTTTATCATCATCACACTCATCTCAACACAGCTTCAACAATAAGCTTACATTGATCCTTCTAAAATACATCTCATACATACTATTCTCTTACTAACCAACAACATGCCTTACAACTATTCCATCGACCCCAAGGACGTCTTTGGCTCTGACTCTCCTTGCGATCTCGACACTTGCCCCATCGACTGGAGTCTTTACGGTTATCGGCCCTCTCTCGCTGCCAACATTGTCTTTGTCGTTCTCTTTTCTCTCATCGGTATCGTGCACCTTTATCTCGGTATTCGATGGAAGAGCTGGGGTTTCATGACTGGTATGCTTTTGGGCTGCATGTCCGAAGTCGTCGGCTATGTTGGTCGCATCATGATGTGGTACAACCCCTTCTCTTTCAACGCTTTCATGATCCAGATTGGTAAGTACTTATCCTTCCACTATACAATCATCACACATTAACGAGTTTGTCTTTAGTCTGTCTTACCATCGCTCCCGTCTTCTACACTGCCTCCATCTACGTCACCCTCTCCAAAGCAATCAACTACTTTTCTCCTGAGCTCTCCCGCTTCAGGCCTCAGCTCTTCATCTGGATTTTCATCCCCTTCGACATTGTCTGCTTGATCCTCCAAGCCGCTGGTGGTGCCATGTCCACCGAAAGCGACAGCACCGTTGGCGTTGATGTCTCAATGGCCGGTCTTGCCCTCCAGGTCATCGTCCTCGTTGCTTTCATCGCCGCCTTCTCCGACTACATGATCCGATACTGGCGATCTGGCCAAGCTCAGGCTTTTGGTTGGCGCATGATTGCTTTCTTTGTTGGTCTCTCTGCTTCCATCATTCTCATCCTCACTCGATGCATCTACCGTGTTGCTGAGCTTCGCGAGGGATACGATGGTGAGCTGATCAAGCATGAGATTCCCTTCATCATCCTTGAGGGTGCTGTCATTGTTATCGCCGCTATTGCTCTCTTCTTCGGTCACCCTGGTCTTGTATTCAACAAGTCTGAGATTACCAACTCTGTCTCTCAGACTGAGAAGGGCGTCGCTTCTGGCTCAGATAACAATTAAGCAATTCGGCACTGGTCTGTTTGGAGTGTAAGCTCTACGCCAAAATCTCTCCTTATTACTGTGTTTTCGGGATTTCTTGTTGAGCGATATTGATTGGCTTTTGCTTTCTGTTTGGGATAGATAGAACTTGATACCACTGCTCTGGCGATATATTCCAGCCATTGAGCTTTGTATGACATGATGGGACATATAAGAGAAGATATAGAAGAAATCAATGATTTGAATCAAAATGAAGACCAAGTCAATGTGAGGGTATCTGGACTGCCTAGTGCCTACTAACCTACTGCTGTAAAGAGTTGATTGTTTCAATGACGTACTTCCACATTGGGAAGCTCCTACTCCGATAAGATAAGCCCCGCCTCGGTGATTGTGGCAGGTAGAACAGTTGCAGCTTCCCGCAGTAACGAACCAACCACATGACCCGTTTTCCCAACGACGTCTTCAATCCTAACTTAGTTCTAAACTCCCACCGCTTCCTTTACTTTTCCCTCTCTCCACCAGATGCTCGCTCTCTTTCGTCTCTCTTCACGACGTTTACCAACAATCAGATCCGCAATTGTAACTACCCCATTCACATATACCTTCTCCACTTCTTCGCCCATCATGGCACCTCCTCAGGAAGCTCTTGACTTTGTTGACTTTGTCAATGCGTCGCCAACTCGTAAGACTTTCCAGCCTGATTGTATAATACAAAACCTAACATCTCACAGCCTATCACGCCGTTCAATCTGCATCAGCCCGTTTCGAAAAGGCTGGCTTCAAGCTCATCCGTGAGCGTGACTCGTGGGCTTCAACCCTTCGTCCCGGCGGAAAGTACTACCTTACTCGCAATGCATCCACTATCGTTGCTTTCACCATCGGCCGAAAGTGGCGTCCTGGTAACCCTGTCGCCATCGTTGGTGCTCATACCGATTCTCCCTGCCTTCGACTGAAGCCCGTTTCCAAGAAGACCAACGTAGGCTTCCTCCAAATCGGTGTCGAGACATATGGTGGTGGTATCTGGACCTCATGGTTCGATCGTGACCTAAGTATCGCTGGTCGTGTTCTGGTCAAGGAAGGTGACAACTTTGTTCAGAAGCTTGTCAAGGTCGACAAGCCTTTGGTGAGAATTCCAACCCTCGCTATCCACCTCCACCGACAGACCAACTTCGATCCCAACAAAGAAACCGAGCTTTTCCCCATTGCAGGACTTGTTGCAGCCGAGCTGAACAAGGGTGTCAAGGAGAAGTCTGAAGAGAAGAAGGACGAGGACGAGGAAAATGAGGAGTTCAAGCCTCTGAAGGTGATCACTGAACGACACCACCCTCAGGTCCTCGATGTTATTGCAGCCGAGGCAGGAGTTGACGTCTCCGCCATTGTGGACTTTGAACTTGTGCTCTACGATACTCAAAAGTCATGTATCGGTGGTCTTGCCGACGAGTTCATCTTCTCTCCTCGTCTTGACAACCTTGGCATGACATACTGCTCAGTAGAGGGACTCATCGAGTCAGTCAAGGACGAGTCCTCTCTTGAGGATGATAGCACTATTCGCTTGACTGTCTGCTTCGACCACGAAGAGATTGGTTCTACATCTGCCCAGGGTGCCAACTCTAACCTACTGCCATCTGTCATCCGCCGCCTCTCAGTTCTTCCTGGAAACAGGGATGCCTCTAGTGAGGGTAGCTACGAGGCTGTCCACCATGAGGGCGAGGAAGCTACTGCATACGAGCAGACTCTATCAAGATCGTTCCTCGTATCTGCTGATATGGCTCATTCTGTGCACCCCAACTATGCTGGGAAATACGAGTCGTCGCATCAGCCAGCCATGAACGGTGGCACTGTCGTCAAGATCAACGCCAACCAGCGATATGCCACCAACTCGCCAGGAATTGTTCTCATTGAGGAGTGCGCTCGCACAGCTGGTGTCCCTCTTCAACTTTTCGTCGTCCGCAACGACTCACCCTGCGGTAGCACCATTGGCCCTGGTCTTGCTGCTGCTCTGGGTATGCGAACACTGGATCTCGGCAACCCTCAGCTCAGCATGCACAGCATTCGTGAGACCGGAGGTACTGCAGATGTGGGCTACGGCATCCGGCTATTTAAGGAGTTCTTTGAGAAGTATGGATCTTTGGAGCCCAAGATCCTCATTGATTAAGCTTTCAGAGGCGGAGTTATTATGATGACCTACAAATCCATAGCGTTGATCCAGAACCGTCGAGCCATTACTTGAAGTCTGAATTGACTGCAAGCCGTTGGCGCCATACGAACACGGTCTGAAACGTCTCATCAACGCCACTGCCGAATGTTACCACATCTATCAAGATTTTTGCTGGAGATTGTGTTTTATAGCCAGCCGACTTCATGGTAGAACTATACTGGAAATCGCAAAGGCAAGCAAGACGTCAACGGGCACTCATGAGCCCTCCTTAGGACACCTGTGTTATGGTTTAACAGATGTGGCCATGATACTCGTACCTACATGACTAGCAAGCTCCAGCCAACCATCATAGTGGGTACGGGTATCCTGATGGTCGTGCGATGATAATGCCCAAGGTTAGGTCCTTTAGGCGGGGATTAGTGTTACTTTTATGGTCTTAAGCTTCTTTTGCGCGTCCGAGGCTTAATTTGATGGGGTTGTCCTCGAAGTATGGTGACTCGAATCGTGCAGCTTTGTCAGGAAAGGTCCCTTAAGCAACCTTAGGTATTCTTACACAATACAAAAGCACTGTGAGACCTGCTAAGCAGCCCGCCTTTTCTTCCTTCAACACAAAGACAAGACCACTCTTGGTTTAACCATTGAGCTTGAATACCGAAATACCAAGAATCTACTGGAAGCCTTACATGACCATAGAGTTCCCATTGATATCCCTAGGTTCCAAAGACCATGATAGCGGAGCTAATGAGGTTAACGAAAACACTCCAGTCAACTATGAATGCCCATCTCTTACCACGATCCTTCATGGATGTCCATTTCTTGTCATAATCCTTCCTGTTGAGGTCTTCTTTGCCTTTGCAGTTTCTAGGACCCAGTAACTTACTTCTCAATGAGAATACGCGCTGTGACTGACACGAAAATGGCCAAACTTACCCAGTCCCAATCAATATAAAGACGAGTCAGTGCAGTCAAAGCCTCCAAATCCCGGCATTCGACGGTTCTAGGGGCCGACTTCAAGGCCTCGGGGTTCGGGAACGTATCAAAGCCACAAGAAGGTATACATCGGACCGAGGACAGTTTGACTTGAGGAACTTTTGTCTGGTCTGTACTGTACTTTTTTTGTACTTATGATCTCGTGATCGACTTGGCAGCGGTTGCTTCGCATTGAATCGCCTACCATGACAACAATTGACTTTAGCCGAGTTTCTGTCTTGTTTTGCTCATCTGAAAGCTGCAATGTGACGAAGCCTTGCATAAAACATGGCGCTCGATAAAGCTTTAAAGTGTCTTTCTTCTGAATCGATATTACGGATCTGATATTTGGAGGCAAGGTCAACCTCGAAAGATCTTGGCCTGAATCGTAGCGATCCTCGATGTCATGAAATGCCTGAACGTCTAGAAATTTGGGTATCTGTATCTGCATCTGCATCTGCACTTAACATCTTGCACCCCTTCCAAGCTGTTGACCCCGGGAAATAAATGGTTGGTCAATTTAAGGTCAATGACCCCAGGAATCAAAACTCAATTGACTACCATCTAAATAGCCTCCTAAGTCTAAAGGTATAAAAATAAATAGTCTAAGAACTATACTCTAAGGAGCATAACGTAACCTACTAATTTCGTCTCTTGTGCTTCCAGTAGTCAAGTTTTCTGATACCCTGAGGCGTTTTTGAGTTGTATCTGAAGGTTCTTATGAATAAAACCGAAGAAAGAACAAACGTACACATACGGGGTTTTAACTTGAGACGTCTTATCAGAAAGCACTAAGGTACCTATGGAGGTAAACAACAACTGCAGCTGCCATAATGTGCCCGTCATCGCACTCATTAGGGAGTGCTTGCCTAGGAATATCCTAAGAAGTATGGAGATGCTTAAAGGAGCAGGAGCAGAAGCAGGAGCAGAAGCAGGTCATTCCAATTGCTCTGATTCACAGACAATTCACCCAAGCTTAAAAGGACAGTCCACCCTCGGGGTCTCTCTTCTTCTTCTTCTTCTTCTTCTTCTTCTTCTTCTTCTTCTTCTTCTTCTTCTTCTTCATCATCATCATAATCACATATTTAACGCTCGCCAACTATGTCTAAGCCTGCCCCCCTAGATGTCTTTGGAAGTCCTGGAGACGGACCTGACTATCATGCGCTTGGTTGGGTGTCGACCTTTGCTCTTATGACAAAAACACAGATAGGCCTTGGCGTGCTTTCAATCCCTACAAGCTTTGATATCCTTGGGCTTGTCCCGGGGATGTTTACCCTCTGCCTCATCGGCTTGATCACCGGCTGGTCAAATTATATGGTTGGCGCTTTTAAGCGCAACCATCCGGACGTTTACACGATAGACGACGCTGGATATAAAATGCTTGGGCGATATGGACGCGAGTTCCTCGCAGTCAGTTTCATGCTCAGTAAGTCCTTCCGTCACTATGCAAGCCTCTACTAACACTGACACTCCTAGATTGGATCTTTATTTCTGGCTCAGCCATGTTGGGCATCTCGATCGCATTCAACGCCGTTTCTAAACATACCGCATGCACTGCTGTGTTCGTCGCAGTCGCAGCCGTTCTCACTTTCACCTTTGCAAGCATCCGAACTCTCGGCAAGATAGGATGGCTTGCCTGGATTGGCCTTGTTTGCATCATGACCGCCATCATTACTGTCACCATCGCTGTTACGCTCGAAGATCAACCCGCTTCCGCTCCCCCCATGAATGGTGGTTGGAAGCCAGACTGGAAACTATTCGGCAATCCCAGCATCCAGCAGGCTTTCAGTGCAATCGGTTGTCAAGTCTTTGCCTTTGCTGGCACGCCCGCGTTCTTCTCGATAGTGGCAGAGATGCGCGAGCCCAGACATTACACCCGCGCCCTGACGTATTCCCAATCAGTTGTGGCTGCAGTGTATATTGTCATTGGATGCGTTGTCTATGTCTCCTGCGGTTCTTATGTCTCATCTCCTGCACTCGGTTCTGCGGGTCCTATAATCAAGAGGATCTGCTATGGCTTTGCGCTTCCCGGCCTACTTGTTACTGCCATGATCGTCACTCATATCCCGGCAAAATACGTCTTCCTCCGTATCCTCCGTGGTTCTGAGCATCTTCACCGCAACAGTCTCGTCCATTGGGGGACTTGGCTTGGCTGTACAGCCGGTATTACCGTGACTGCATACATCATTGCAAGCGCCATCCCTATCTTTGGCTCTCTTGTATCGCTCATCGGCTCAACTTTTGGTACTTTGCTCTGCTTCCAGCCATATGGGGGTATGTGGCTCTATGACAATTGGAAGGGAAAGCATCGTGGCACAGGTATGTGGATGGTGGGTGTGTGCTGGAGCATTATAGTCATTATTGTTGGCACAGTGATTATGGTATTAGGCACGTGGGGGACAGTGCTCGAAATCATCACGGCTAGCCGCACCTCTACAGGTTCTGCATGGTCGTGTGCTAATAATTCCTAAGTTTAGGTCATTTAGGCGTGGTTTAGGCAAGGTTTAGTGTTACCTTTATGGGCTTTTCATCATTATTAACCAAAATCAATACTCTCCTACCTATGGAATACAGTTACTATCTTCATCATGTTGCAGCTTTCAGATGAGTAAAACGTAACAGAAACTTGGCCAATTCAGGCGTCGTGCGGGGAATCTACTATCGTCCGGACATGACCGGTCAAGGACGGGGATACTGTAGTAACTTGAACATGGAGACTGTCCTTCAAGACAGCTCGAAGCTGATATGGCGGCACTCATCTACAACTTGCCAATAGGTGGCAGAAACTTTAGCCTCATAAGTCTTAGGGTATAAGAATAAGTAGTCTAAGAACTATAGTCTAAGGAGCATAAACTGACCTACTAGTTTCGTCTCTTATGCTTTCAGCGTCTAATTTTCTGCTACCCACCAGACTCTTTACAACAGTAGTCAGAAAAGAGGAGTGCTTCAATAAACAGACACATGACCGATAGAACGGCCCATTTAATTAGATTGAGCGTCTCTTGCCTGGTGTATTAACGGCAGGCGAGTGTTTGCGTGGTTCCTCTCAGGAACCCCGCTCGTCAATGAGGCGTCCCTATCTATCTAAGGACGCATAGAGTTGGGTCACGACTTTCCTTGCAAAACATATGTCCTAGGTTATGGCCTGGCACGCTAACTCTTTGGACTTACTGAGGGACTTGGCTAGAGTCCCTTAGGAGGCCCTTCTACGACGTTGCCGGGCTGTCTTCGTTATTTCAGGACATCCAACGAAATATTTGGGTTCAAACGGGCACTCCATAGACCTTGGAACCAAGGGACATCAATGGGAACTCCATGGTCTCCAGATAGTAAAGCCAGTAATAGACTCCGGAAATTGATTGCCCCCTGCGACTAACCTCACACCATCTTCGAGCAAACTCACCATATGTTAAATGAGCCGTTTCATCTTTGACCGTATCCTTGTTACTTACAAACATCTAGACTCTGCGTCCTTCCTATTAGATGTAAATGAAGTTGTGGAAATGTTGGAAGCGATATTTGGCAATTTGCGTATTCCAAATTCGTTAACCATACAAAGTCAGTGCTCAAGATCTCACCGAGATGCACGATTCGGGAAATGAGACGGGTGGAGTAGATGAATTGGCGTCCTTTCACCCCAGATTTGCCAGGGGTCGGCATACTGGTGGCTTGACTAGGATACTTGGCACCATTCCTAAATAAACTCATTTCTAACGTCTTTGCATAAAATGCCCGAACGAGATTTAAATGTCAAGTTGATTAATTAAGTACTAGAAAGACACGACGATGGAATCATAAAAGTAGCATCAAACAGCATAATGTAGTTCCAATCGCAAATGCCAGACTGCAGATTAGAGAAATAATATACAAAGTAAAAACGCCAAGATAGCGGTGGTATTCAAAGGCCTAGTCGAGTATTGTACATTGAAAGACTTTAAATACAGAAGAGTTCATGAGTTGCCATAGCCAGCAGGCCTAAACAGGTGCAGTTGAAATTGGGATTAGTTTAAACCATGATGAAAGCGGCGATACCAGCGACGGCAGCGAAGAAAGCGGAGCCGGCAAAGGTAGCGGCACCAGCAGTGACAGCGGGAGGAGTAGGCATGCTGCAGTTAAGTTAGTAAAATGTCTAAATAGTAAAGAATATCAGGATACTCACGTCTGGTTGCCACCGCCGATGGGGGTGGTAGCGGGAGGAGGAACAGCAGGTCCAGTAGGAGCAGGAACCTCAGGCTCGCCAGGGTTCTGGGGGTTCTCAGGGTTCTCAGGCTGCTCAGGAGTGGCAGGGTTGGTGCCAGTGGCGCAAGGAACCTGGATGGTAGAGTACTCAACGCTGGTGAGGACGGTGGTGTACTCCTTGGTGATAGCAGTCACAGACTGAGAAGGAACGCACTCCTCGGGCTGGCCGGGGACAGGAGTGGGAGGGACGATAGGCTTGGCTCCAGTCTCGGTAGCGGGAGGGTTGGGGTAGACGGGAGGAGGCTGAGGAACGGTGCCGTTACCGGGCTGGCCAGGCTGCTCAGGAACAACAGGCTTGGTTTGAGCGGGAGGAGCGGGAGGCTGCTCGGGCTGAGTCTGGGCAGGGGGAGCAGGAGGTTGCTCGGGCTGGCCAGGGGTCTCGGGCTGCTCAGGCTTTTCGGGGGTCTCGGGCTGCTCGGGCTGGCCAGGAGTCTCGGGCTTCTCGGGCTGCTCAGGAGTCTCGGGCTGCTCGGGCTTCTCAGGCTGCTCAGGAGTCTCAGGCTGCTCGGGCTGGCCAGGAGTCTCGGGCTTCTCGGGCTGCTCAGGAGTCTCGGGCTGCTCAGGCTTCTCAGGCTGCTCAGGAGTCTCAGGCTGGCCAGGAGTCTCAGGCTTGCCGGGCTTCTCGCTGCCACCGGTAGGCTCGACAGGGCAGATGGTGGTAGAGACAGCAATGGTCTCGGTAACGACAACGGGAGTGCCCCCAGTGGCGGGGCAGTTGGGGACCTCGGGACCGCAAGAGGTGATGGTCTTGATGTTGGTGGAGTAGATGGTAGAGGTGGTCATAGGAGCCTCGGTGGTGGCAGGAGCCTCAGGAGCCTCGGTGGTAGCGGGAACCTCAGGAACCTCGTAGGCCTCAGTGGTGTCAGCACCCTGCTGAGCAGAGGTGA
The DNA here is from genome assembly GCF_020744135.1 of Fusarium venenatum. NCBI lineage: Eukaryota > Fungi > Ascomycota > Sordariomycetes > Hypocreales > Nectriaceae > Fusarium > Fusarium venenatum. The sequence goes on from NW_027072131.1 coordinate 979,399, forward strand.
CCTGGGGAGGGACGGGGTAAGAGGTGGTGCTGACGACGGTAGATCGAGCAGGGCAGTTGGTGACCTCAGGTCCGCAAGAGGTGATGGTGACTCGCTTGGTCTCGTAGACCTTGGAAACCTCGTCGTAGTGGGCCATGGCACCAGTGGCCAGGAGAGCGGCAGCGGCAGTAGAGTAACGCATCTTGGCGAATTTGTTTGTAAGTTGGTAAAGAAAGTGAAGCTATAAGCTTTAAAAAATAGGTTGATATATTTGAAAGTGGTGAAAGAATGGACGACCTAGGTCAAATGTTTCTGAAACTAGCAGTTTTGAAATGGCTTTTTGGGCTGAAGAAGAGAGAAGGAAAAGAAGTGTTTGAGGTCGCAGGATGGTCGCATATTAATAGCGATATCGATCCATAGAGCAGCAACTCCTGTACAGAAATTACGTACCCTCATCCAAGGAGGCCATTCATTCTGGGTCCCAGGGGGGTTCCAGAAAAGGCAATCAACATGGGATGAAGTGTGAACCTAGTATCGAAGCTGGGGGAAGCCATGTCACTTGCCCCAGTCTTTCGAAGCCGGTCACCCATGGAGCGTCTTTTGGTCTGTGGATTCGAGCCCCATATCCTTGAAAGTTGGCGGTTGGATCGCCATCACTTGTGAGCCACGGACCAGGAGATGGTTGAGAGCACAGCAGATAGATACTATGGCGTCGATGTGTGACCTTGGATGTCAATGCTGTTGGTGCTGTCTAGTGTATGAACTGACGAGTTCGTGAGGCTTGCTTTGCATTTCCAAGATAAGGCCTTTCCTAGCGGCTTGCCAAGGTCAGGGAATAACATCTGGGAAAGTGCATTTGATTCCTTGCATTGAGAGTAAAGTCTCAATGGTCATTGTCGGTCAGTGGACCAGTTGAACATCAACCATTCACCCTCCGTTCACCCTCTTCATCTCAATCGTCTAAAGTGGAGACCGCCACACCCAGGGATCGACAGGCCTGGCTTGGACACTGAGTGGCTGCTTGATGCAGGAGGGGGCGCCAAGTTCAGCGAACGGTTCGTCAAGGATTGATTGATAGAGACTGAGAATGCTGCCGCAAAAAGCAAAAGAATTAGCAAAAACTTCCGCACCAAGTGAAAAGTTGCGATTTCTTCTGACTTGCCTCCCCACCATCTTTCTCGGCTCTGCCTCATAACATCTTTAGCACTTTGAAGCGCGGTATAATATAAGGATCGATGCTTGGTGCATGTTGATCAGGGATAGTTGCTGAAAGACGAAACCGGGGTTCTTTTGTTGGCGGGGACCAGTTGGTGGATGTTAGCGCTTTTTTACTGGGGCACTGCTAGCATGTCCCTAGAATTACCTTCCTTTGGAAGCCGACCGCCAAAATAAAAGGACTTGTGCAAGTGTCCATCCCCTTTTATGCAAGGGCCCGACTAATAGAAGGCTTCCATCTGTGTAAAACATAATATCGGACCGAGCATTATCCATTGTTTGTTCCAAGACCCTGGATTCATCTAATGAGAGGCCAAGACATGTCTTGTTTCGCAACCATGCGAGCGGCATTTAGATAGAATTAACTATGGGACGATATTCAAAATCCTTTTCTATTATTCACACAAGATGTATTTCATGAGCATGTTGGTTGACAGGCCAGAGAAGATGTCTTAGTGCATAAACAGCAATAACCAATGAATTGTACACAACCATCCATCATCCTCACTCCGCCAGATGATTTTTTATTCAGGGCTTGCATAGGAAATCTGATTCGTTCTCTGTTTATTTCACAAAATCTGAGACAAGGCTAATCCGCCATGCGTGGAGCAGCGACAGGGTCTTCGTCTTCTGCGCCACCCTCTAACTTGGGATTAATGCAGGAACCCACCAGCCAAGTATCACATCACAATCCCAAGTCCCCGATGCGCATCTTGATAAAACTTGGCATCAATTAGGCTATTGCGTGTTAGTGTAGTCTATTCTGTGCTTTCCAGGTGTGGCTATCGGAAGTCTGTGTTGAACAAACAATCTCATATTCATTCAGCTGACGTTTTTAATCTTCCGATCTCATAAGCTTGTTTCTTTGATCAACTAGGTACATGCTATGTGGATATGAAGGAGGGTAGAAAACTGCAACATCACAATCAAACACCAACCGAGATCACAATGTTCTAAATGTGGAAGAATCTACTCTGCAAGTTGCTTGGAACATATCTCGGTTACCTCATTGTGAATTTACTTGTAGAGATTAATTTTAAAGGTAAAATGCGAATGAACGTTTGAGAATCAAAGTCAATCTCTACCTGTGTCAACCAAGGAGGTTTCCAAATTCTAGGTAAAGGCTCTTCTGAGGCGGTGACGGGTTGTTTCGCATTGAAAAGAGGCCTCAAAAGCGAGGGAAACATGAAGGCTTCCGACTGCCGCTATGGCCATCAATCAACTAAATTTCGTCCAATCTTGGGCCTTGAGAGTGAACGAGCTTATTCCCGCTACGAAAACTACTTCCTGGTTACACCATGCATTAGGCTCAAGCCATTTCTACTTTATTGACGCTGATCAAAACACACACTCCCAATGACGTCGAGCGAGTCGTACTCTCAAAGTGATGAAACAAAGAACCACAATATTTCGTCTTACGCGGCTTGAGGAATCAGGTCCACAATCTGTACGCGATGTTGAATCGGGTTATCCGCGGATCCAAGTCGAAGAATTCGATCATCGATTGTAATCTCTTGATATGCATTGTAGTCGGTCTTTACGAAATGCTTCTATTCTTGTCATTTTCTGTCGTTTGTGTCTTGTTGCTTGCGTCAACTGACAGTTACAAAAAGTCATCACCAATACTACATCACAACACCCCTGCTTGAGCCCTTGCTTCTCGCAGTTTGTGTTGGCTGGTTGTGAGCCAATGCCCCAGCCGGTAGTTAGTGGCTTGCCGCCTTCTCCTGAAGATCTTTCCGCCTGTCATCAAGGCTTGGCAACGATTGCAGAGTAATAGTCCGCGTCCATATTATCCGTTACAACACTCGCTATTCAGTTTCTCCTATAATTCTCTCCGCTATAGGAGACTACAAACAGCCAACATCTCGACGTTTGTTACGCCAAACAAAGTCAAACAGAGAACGGATGGGGAAATTAACATGACGAGTCATCTCTATCTTGATCGTCCTGCTAGTCCTTCGCCAATAGCGCCGTTATTGACCAAAGATGTCTTTGCACGTTCTGAAGCGCCAGGCTCTTGTCGATCTCTGTTGTTTCAGCGAATGTCTTGTCGATCTCACTTTTTTTCCCCCTAGCCATTGCCAGGAAACAAAACAACGCGGCCCACAGGTGCTGAAAAGTTCACGTCATGCGCCAAATACCGACCAGTGATGCTTGTCGCTGACGATAGTTTTCCTTTTCTAAATCCATAGACCAGCTGAAATCCCGACAGATTCTCCGAACGAAACATCGGCTAATGGTCGATCGCCCTTCAGCTCTTCTCAATGAGCTCATGTGAATGAAGTTCGAAACGAACACTGTTATGTGAAGCGCTTAGCACTAGGATTTGGTAACTCCCTGGTTACCTATAAGAGTTTCAACGGCCTTAATACTCAAGTCTTCAACTTCCATTCCAGGTCAAAGTACCATGTTTCTCGCTTCCGTGTGACCCGTGGCATGCATGCTGTTGCCGCTTCTCACGCCTCTGGACGCCTCTGGACGCCTCTGGACTTGACCCGTTTTTGGCGAACACGATAACTTCGCATAGGTTTCGAGTCCAAGATCGAACCCGATAAGATTACCGAGAGTCATTGTCTTCCATAAGAACTACCGTTCGCTTACTTCACCTGCATCGTATTAATGGCCAACCTTACCTCAGTACCGTGACCACAGGGTAGGCTTTTAGTTAACCAACACCTGCATCTTTACATCTTTATATAAAGACATGGACCACAGGTTGTGTCACAAGACGAACCCCCGATGACCATCATTGAATGAAACGATAGTATTCATCATCAAAGTGATGTTGACATGCAAAGAGATCTTGTGGCTTGATCAAGTTCGAGTACGCTCAAACTCGAAACGAGCGAATTCCGAGTTACAATATCCAAGAACCTCGACAACCGTGGGATACGAATAGCATCAAGTGATGTCGAGCCCGTACGCCTATTGTAGGTTACAAGTCTTCCAAGACATCACCTTCCCCATACACAAGGTCGATCTCGAGATCAAAAGACGTATCTTGAAGATGGGGATCGAAGACTTGGTTAGGTTGCCCTGACCCACAAGTAGGGCTCAAGTTACCCATTTGTACCGATGGAGATGGATGTTGGGTTTCCATAATGACTCTGAATGTACATGAACGATGCTATTCGACGTAGTTGGCATTCATATGGGACCGTTGGGCTGTGGTTTAAGCATGTGAGTTGGTGATTGCTCGAAAGTCCCTCATGCCATACTGTTCATCTGCTGTTTGACATACAGTAAATGTTAGACTGTTCACTCGAGTATATATCAAAGTTTTGATAAGAAACATATATAAACTAGTTTCTCGTATCATAGATACAACCGTCGTGCCATAGTTGTAAGTGAGGCTCATGATGAGAGTTGGTTGTCAAGTACAAAGGAAAGAGGCGTTTTGCCGAACATGTGCCGGCAGAGTTACCCCACATTGACACAAGCCCAAAGAAGTTCAAACGCACCGACTTTTAGAAATAGCACATCTCGAGGCAAAAACGCAGTCTTCACACGCCCAAAACTGCTGTCACCGCCTCGAAATTGTTGTTCTCGTGCCCATAGCAACTCTTGCTACTACAGCTGTCTCTGGAATAGCTCCAGCCCCATTCAGCTACATCCCTGCTCTCTATACCGCAGCCCATCCAATCCAAATCTACCCTTGAGTTAGGCATGACCCCTCGGTAGCCTTGTCCCTCTAAATTTCTACCATAACTATGCTGGATGCTGTGTACCTTTAGGCTGCCCGAGTTATAGCAGCGTCGTCCATACTTGAAAAGTCTCTCTTTTTTTTCTTTCCCATCTCCATTGTATATTGCAACTGAATCTTGATCATGGAGGCTCAGGTGAGTTTGACCCTTCCCATGATATTTCAGTTACTCGTGCCCCGCCATTTCAACCGTCACTTTGGTCATGGTTGAGCTGCAACCTAATGACCGACCACGTTCTCGAGACCCGACCCGGCGGTCTGGGTATCTATCGCATGACGCTCGCCAAATAACAAGACATTTCTTTACTGACATGTATCTCAATGGCATAGATCGAGAACGCTGTCGGGATCCTCTCGAACCCCACCTCCGATCAATCCTTTAAAGAGCAAGCCTTCGAATACCTGAACCAGCTACGGACAGACCCCTCTGGGTGGCAACCTTGTACTACTCTCTTCGCTCGAACCCCTCGAACATCAGAAGTCGTCCGTCTGGTATGTCTCGAGGTGGTCAACTATGCCGTCCACACACAAGGTCTTGACCAAGCAAGCCTTGGCTTCCTCAAAGAAACTCTCCTCCAATACTGCCGGCAAACCTATGGCCCCAACGCCCAACAAGAAGCCGATCCCGCGCACCTTCAGAACAAGCTCACACAGACGTTGACGTATCTATTCGTTTTCCTCTACCAAAATGGATGGGAAAGCTTCCTTGACGACCACCTCGAGTTGACAGGTCTCTCCACAAACACCGACAATGTTCAGGGTGTTGTTTTCTACCTTCGAATCCTCGGCTCCATCCACGACGAGATCGCCGATATGCTTCTGTCACGGCAGAACAACGAAGCCAAGCGAAATACAGAGCTCAAGGACCAACTCCGAGCTCAGGATATGCACAAGGTGTCCGAGTCGTGGAAGCAGCTTCTGACACGATACTCCAACAACGACACTGTCGTAGAACTCGTCCTCAAGGTTCTGAGCAAGTGGGTCAGCTGGATAGATATCGGCTTGGTTATCAGCCAGGATATGCTTGGGCTGCTGCTGCCCGTGGTTGGACGGCCAAGCACTTCGGGTGAGGACAAGGTCCGTGACACCGCCATCGACACCTTGAATGAGATATGTGGTAAGAAAATGCGTTCGTCAGACAAGATGGAGATGATCTCCTTTATCAACCTTCGAGAAATTGTCGAACAATTAGTTGCTAGTCCTCCTCTGCGCGAGTACAAAGGAACCTCTCGATACGATACGGATTTGGCCGAGGCAGTTGCAAAATTAGTTAACACCGTCCTCTCCGATATCGTACGGGCTCTCGAGGACAGCCAGATCAGTGATGATACCCGCGCCAGAGCCAACCAACATCTCCATGGCTTCTTGCCTTTCCTCTTGCGCTTCTTCTCTGACGAATATGATGAAGTCTGCTCTTCAGTCATCCCCGCCTTGACTGATCTGCTCACCTTCCTTCGTAAACTCACTGTCGTTAACCAAGATTACGGCGGCATGCTTGCGCCCATCTTGGATGCCATCATTCGCAAGATGAGATATGATGAGACTACCACTTGGGGTGATGAGGATGAGCTTACCGACGAAGCTGAGTTCCAAGACCTGCGTCGCAAGCTCCAGAACTTGCAAAAGTCCATCGCTGCTATTGATCAGCCATTGTACATGGACATGCTGAGCAACCTGGTCGCCACCACTTTCCAAACGCTTGATCAGCAGCGTTCGCAAATGGACTGGCGGGATCTTGACCTGGCCTTGTATGAGATGTACCTATTTGGCGAGCTTGCTCTTCCCAACCAAGGCCTGGGAACCAAGAACCAGCCTTCAACAGAAGCCTCGGAGAGGCTGGTGGTCATGATGCAGAAGATGGTTGAATCTGGTAAGAATTCTTTACTATTGTTTGCAGTACAGTGACTAACATAATACAGGCATTGCCAACTTCTCTCACCCAGCCATTCTCCTGCAATACATGGAGATTTGTGTTAGATACTGCGTTGTTTTCGAAAACCATCTTTCACAGTACATCCCTCAAGTCCTCGAGAACTTTGTACGCTTAGTGCACCACGACCATGTTCGTATCAAGACCCGATCGTGGTACCTGTTCCACCGGTTCATCAAGCAGCTCCGTGCTCAAGTCGGCAATGTTGCGGAGACAGTTATCCAGTCAATTGGAGACCTGTTACCTATCAAGGCCGAGGTCCCAGGAGATGACGCTGATGATGATATGTCTTCAGACGAGTCCGACCATTCCGCAGATGCTCTTTTCACCAGCCAACTGTATCTCTTCGAGGCCATTGGATGTATATCCTCAACCCAGAGCACGCCCGCCGACAAGCAAGCTTTGTACGCCCGATCTGTGATGGACCCCCTTTTTACAGACATGGAAGGACACCTCCCACGAGCCAAAGCTGGAGATGCCCAGGCAACCCTCCAGGTACACCATATTGTCATGGCTTTGGGTACACTTGCCCACGGATTCTCGGACTGGACTCCCGGTATTACGTCTAATACTCATGGACCACCTGACAAGGCCGTTTCCGATGAATTCTCCCGCGCAGCTGAAGCCATCCTGATTGCCCTGAACCAATTGAACTCATCTGCCGAAATTCGAACTGCTTGCCGATCGTCTTTCTCTAAGCTCTTGGGTGTTCTGGGTGCCGCCGTGCTCCCCCAACTACCACAGTGGATTGAAGGCTTGTTGTCCCAAAGCTCTTCCAAGGATGAGATGGCTATGTTCCTGCGTTTGTTGGACCAGGTTGTGTTTGGCTTCAAGTCAGAGATTTACGAAGTATTGAACATGCTCCTAACGCCCCTGCTTCAACGGATCTTTGGTGGGCTTACGGAGCCTATCGCTGGAACTGACGATGAGATTCAGTTGGGCGAGTTGAGAAGGGAATACCTCTCTTTCCTCCAAATCATTCTTAACAATGGACTAGACGGCGTCCTTGTCAGCGAGTCCAACCAAGGCTTCTTTGAGCCCATGATTTCTTCTATTATTGAACTTGCCAAGACTCTAGAGGGCAACGTTACTAGTAGCAGACTTGCGTTCACCCTCATGATGAGAATGGCATCCATTTGGGGTGGGCCTGACGTCGCCACCATCTCCCAGAACCCAACAGCTCCTTCTGGTAGCCCCAACCCTGCGTTCCCTGGTTTTGAGCAGTTCATGATTGACCGATTCCACTCGACCTGCTGGGAGGTCATCAAGAACCCCAACTTCCGCCCCTTCCAGGATGCCCAGACCAAGCAAGTTCTCACAGAGATTGCAGGTCTGGAGCAGATCATTTACACCAAGACTGGCGATGTTTTCATCCAGGAGTTGCAGAACAACCTTTTCCCCACCCTCGGTGTCAGCGGCGACGACTTCTTACGTTCTCTTACGACGTCAACGGATAAGAGACAGTTCGCTTCTTACTTGCAAAATCTACTCAAGTCCCGACAGTAAACGAAAGGACAAAAACAAATAAATAAAGATAAAAACAGAAAGAAAAATCGTTAGGATCATTGCAGTTTGATAGGGAAATACCCGCGCCTGAATAGCAAGCACGGTGGATCGAAGCATGACGAGATTGCCTCATGATGATGATGATGATTTGAGTCAAGGGCGGATGGAAGGATGGGTGGCTGGTTGTATGGGAGCCTCGCGGCGCATGTTCAGGGAGTTTTGCGAACACATTAGAGCTAAAAAGAATCGTCTTTTTGTCATTCTCAGTCAAAACGAATATTCCCCCTTTTCTTATATCTTATTTTCATAGGGCGGCTGGATCATTTCGCAGCGGAGATGACTGACCAAGGAGGAGGAGGAGGAGTGAAAGAGCATTAAGAGATTTGGACATTGATGGGATGAAATACAATTCTTCATTAAATATATCGTCCGCAGGGATATTCGTTAAATGGCGCTGTGCTCTTGGATTCTGTGTCTCCCAACCTTGATAAACTTCCCCTAAAAATACTAAAGTACCTAGCAAAAGATGACCTCTAAACCCTTAGGGTATGCCTACCTAAAGACAAATGGCTTGTGATTATAGTCTAGGTAAATAGCATAAAGCAACCTGCTAATTTCGTGTCTCATACCTCGAGAGGCCAACTGTTCTTCCTCAACGCAGACGATGCTATGATGGAAGGAACGCAAGACACGACTAGTACCTACCTACCTATCGATGCCTTTCGTCCGATCGTTTCCCTCTTCTTCATTTACATCATCAATCTCTCGTTCATAAGATCATCGCTTTCAAATCATCCATTCGCTCTACTATTTTAACCACGCTATTCCACCATCACTTATCACAATGAGAGTTCCCATAGCCGGAGGCCCTGCTGAGGTGAGTACGAGCCCAGACGACCCGCGAGAATAGTAGAGACTTGAAGGATGTTACATAAAAATACTAGGACACTCTGAGACCATCTTGCTAACGATACAATCAGCTACTCCGCTCCCGCAGGAGGTCGACATCATACAATCCCTCAGAAGACGAGCTGTATAATTGGGGCTGCATCAGGGCCGAAGTGACCTAGCAGCTTTCACGCGAGCCTCTGGTATGGCCTAAAGAGTTGAAGAAATATGTCATAAAGACGATCGGAGATTGGACTTACGTTCGTGACGGCGAGGGCGGTATAACTTTGGAGGAAGTAAAAAATGCTATCGAGATGGGCAAGAAAGAGGTCTACTTACCACCAGCGTTGGTGCTACAACATCCAGAATCAGCGGCGACCAGACCTTATCACTGCCACAAATGTCTGGAATCAATAAGCGGTCGAAAGAGGACAAAGACAGTATGAAGATATAAAAAGTCAGAAAGACAACTACACAAAACCCCCATAGTCGATTTTGGTACAGCGATATGATGAGTTGACAAGTTTGAGCTGAGCTCGTTACGAGCACTGAAGTATCCTGTTTAATGCCTCCCTAAAGTTTGGCAAGCACACCACCATTATTCTAAAGCATAACGGGTTGCTTGTTGTAAGACTTGTGCAAGATTCGACGGATCTGTGCATAAGTGGCATACTGCACTCTAGTCTTCAATCATACTTGCTGAGCGGGTACTTTATCACATGAAACCGAGGCCAAGGGCTGGAAATCACAGACTGAGGGACGATTTCTTGAAGAAGTTACATGTATGTAATAGAAAACGAGAGGCCAGATAGCGGCTAGACACAGCTAACCGCAAAATGACCAGATAGAAACTATAAAGTCCCAATATTACGTTCCACCTTTTAAAACCCAAGTAGCCAGAATAAACGAATAGAATGTCTAGATAGTATATCCTCTTCTAGATAATATAACCTCCACCAGTCAAGCAGCGCCAATCTCGAACACCTGTACCTTCTTCAAGTTCAACGCACCACCAGAGTACTTCCTTGGCCTTGTCGGGCTGTCCACTCTCCTCATAGGCGCGGCCCAGGGTGAACCATGCCTCGGATGAGTTCCAGCTGGATCCGAGTTTGGTGAGGGTTGAAAGCAGCGCATATGCGCGGTCTCGGGCGGCGAGGCGGTCTACGAGGGGTAGACGGGTGGCCTTGTAAGCGATGGGAAGCTCATCAGCATTCATTGGTGGCTTTGGAGTGAATTGGGTATTTGAAGGACCGAGACCGAGGGGTGTGGAGGGCAGGGAGGAAACAGAGTAACTATTTGAGGTCGACATTAGGTTGTTACCAGTATTCATGTTGAGGGGGTCGTCCAGAGAAGGGACTGGGGGTGGTGGAAGAAGATCTTCACTGTAGATGTCGAGCAGGATGTTGGACAGTCCGACGATAGAGCTAGGATGGTTCGGCGTGTGTGTCAAAGCGGTTTCAAAGTCGTTGCGGGCTGTGTATGGTGCTCCCCTTGACAAAGACAGTTGTCCAAGCTATAATATGTTAGCTGACTGTGTAGTACACGAAAAGGGGTTCAAACTTACCTCTGCATACAAGTCGCTCCAGAGGTCCTCAACACTCTTCTTCTCAGCCCAGCTAGGAGCTTTCAAGGAGCCTGACCCAGAGGGATCTCTGGCCAAATCAGACTCAAGACTTTGAATGAGTCGTTGCGCCTCTGTGATGGCCCCCTTGCAATCCTCATACATGCCCGCACGGCGGTAGAAACCGGCGATCATGAGCCAAACTCGAATCAGGAGGACAACTCGCTGAGATCGTTCCTTATCCTTGGGGAAGTGGACCAAAGGCAGAATGCAAGTAGAAGTGTAAGTATTGTCTACTGAAAGCTCAGAGTAATCAGTTGACTTGGACTGCGTGGAAAGATACGAGTTGAGATGTCCCACGGGTCGCGCCCTGAAAGACGAGCTTCTGGCTGCGGTTTGTCGTTTACTCGAGTAAGTAAAAAAGTCTGACTGCTGTTCCTTTTCTTGGTCTTCAACACTGGCCGGTGTGAAAAAGACATCACCATCAACAACAGTAGGCCCATGGGCAGATACGATAGCCCCGATACTCGAAGATCGTTGTCGGCTATGGCTTCGTTCACGCTTCTGAAGACTGTTACTCCTACCAGTAGCGCTCCTATTACGGCGAACAGAGGACACCGATCCTGTTCGTGGCCGTGAGTCTGCCATGGATCCATTGTCTTCAGTAACTTGGATGGTCGGGGCACTGCTGCGTACCGTTGCGGCAGTCTGAGGTCTGGGGTTCCTGTCGGTGGGAGAAGCATAGACCTGCCTAGTAGGCGGTCTTGACCTGTCGTTGCCGCCAAAAATGGTTCCTCTGATGCTTCTAAGCGTACCAGAAGTCTTTGGTGGCTCCACGGCCTTGGGGGTGTTGAGTGTGGTCTGCGCCGCGACATTTCCAAACAGTCTTGAGAAAAGAGTCAACAACTCAAAACTAGCATTCACAGCCACATCTGGTCCCTCGAGTAGCTCAACCAATGCTAGTTGGGTCATCTTGACTTCCAAAATGCTTTCCTTCTCAGCATCATCCATGTCATCAACCAGACCGTGTCGGTCCTCTGCTGCAGTACCCTTTTCAACTTCATTGAGGTGCTCACTTCTAAAACCTTGGTCGGCTTTACCAAACAAGATTGTGTTATCCTTGAACTGTTCCAGGGCACCCTCGCATGCTCTTGCGGCCATGTTGTAATCTTGTCTAGCACTAAGGAGAAGAGCAAGAAGATGCCACACAGGAATCAGGGAACGTTCTTGCCAATATGGCCCATATACCAGATCGTAATTTTCTTCCTGATCCTTGCTTGTTGTCAAGGCAGTTCTGACTGTCTCGATCGCGGCAGTCAACTCTCGTCGCTCAGCCAAAAGCAAACCAAGAGCATAGAAACTCCTAATATCTTTTGAGCGTCCGAGGTCAGCTGATAGAGACTTTCTCAGGCATCGAATCGCCTTTTGCTGAATCTCAGTCCTAGCAGCGGCCTCGTATGTGATTCTTGACCAGTTGGCCTGGGACAAACCAATAGCTTGCCATGCCAGTGCGGTGGTATGGGGCGGTACGGGTGGGTGTGGCGAGTTGACCTCACCGTGTTCTGCAATGACTGGTGTAGGTGTATCTTGCGAAGCGATTTGTGGTAACTTGGCTAACCAGTCTTCTAATTCCAATCCAAGCTGATACGCCTTTTCCGAGGCAGAGCGTTGACCATATCTGCAAAGAGCTTGAATGCATTGTGCTATTGTCTCAAGCACCGTGGCATCATCATCTAAAGTAGGCTCTATGTGTCCTGTCTTGTCAACGCGGGCCTTACCCTTCTTGACAATCTCAAGATAAGAGTCAAAGGCCTTTAAAGCTAGATCGAACTCGGCAATGGAGAGGTGAACAAGAAATAGGGCGCGTAGAATGGATGTCGAGTGGTAGGTCTTCATGGCTGCGTTGTAAAGAGTATCGAGGACTCCACGACTCAGGCTGCTTCTTCCACCTTGGCCAAGATCCTTTTCGCTCCATCCTCGTCCGCAGAGGATAGTCCAGTTCCGCAGTGCCTGGTTCACGAACCATTCAACTTCTTCGCGCTCATCTTCAGCTCTAGGGAAAGATGTTTCGCCCAGTAACAGTGTCTGGTATGTAGCTTCGGCATGCTTGAGCTCTACTCGTAGCTGACTCCGTGGTGAAAGGTCGCCGGCAGTGTTGCTCACAAACCCGGTAGGATAAGGTTGATCGGACTCAACAATCTGTGAGATGGCAGTGTAGTACTCCTTCCAGACCGTTCTCCTAGGAACTGACCCCTTGAAGCCGTATCCTCCAGTCACTGGTGTCGACATGGTATCCCAGAATCTTGCCCATGCGCGGTAGCCGGCCAATGAGTCAGAATCAAGCTGCAAGATTTCGTTGTTTCGGAACGTGTTGCCAGCGAGCATGCAGTACTCGGTGAGAAAGAGCTCTGACCAGTATCGAAGCTGTCGTCCTATACCGTGTTCCGCCCACACTCGTCCAAGGGATGGAAGACCAGCTCGATAAGAAATCAGGGCTTGCTTCGACTCGCCACTACGTGCAAGGCAGTTAGCCCTGAGGTATGCGGCTTTGAGCGCGCAAACGCTTGACCATTCGGCATTCTTGTCGGCCGGGTTGATCTCTCCTTCCACCAAGTTGTTCTCGGGCAGTCGGCTAACACATTGGTTGTAGTCTCCTAGCGTCCAGTGCAGCCAGCCTGCACATACCTCGGCCTGAAATCTGTCGTTCTCGTGTGCAGCCTCCTCATCGATTGCAGCCTCGAGCTTCGGTAATTGGCCCGCAGCAGTGATCTCGCCCGTGTTCACAGCAGTGGTCGGTCGACTTTCGTTATTCGTGTGGGCTGCTGCACCTGTCGTCTTTGCAATGGCGCATTCGGTTTCGGCGGTCAGCGCAAGACCTAATTTATTTATATCAGTATCACATCCTGGGAAGCTATTCGAAGTGTATCATACAAGCTCTTTCGGGTGCGTGCTTGCGGACTTTGCGAACGAGCTCCGGGACTAAGTCCCAGTTTCCGTCACAACGGGCATGGTCCAACTGGTTGATATATTGTACGGCTTTAGGCTATAAAGCAGTAGCAATACATGGTCAGCTTCTCGGAATTCGGTGAGGGCGTCCTGTTCTCGTCTTACACCCATGGTTCAACGTCTTTTATCTGTTCGACGTTCAGGAGATCGGTCTCGGACTTAGACTAGCAACCAGATAGCGCCCAAGCGCATAGCGGGGGGGTTTCGATGATAAAAATGAACTGAAGACCTCTAATTCGAGGTTATTGAAACGGAAAGGTTTCAGAATTGTTTATACTGAAAGTTATTCGAGTTGTTTCAAGAGACCCCCTTTGGTGATGGTATAGTTGCGGTCTCTGGACTTCAATGTGGTTACGGTGGTATTTGGCAGATGAGAGCTGCTGGGACGACGTAACTCAGCTTCTAAGCCAATCAGAGTCTGTCATTACAGCACGATAGACTCCACTGTCAGGGGTCTTCCCGCCGCCCGAGCTAACCCACCTGAGCTATGCTTGTTGCGTTGCTAGGGACTTACCTACTGGAAGCAGAAAAAAAGTTTCGATAAAGATTTCTTGATCGGTCTTCAAGACAGCTTCACTCATAATTCGTGGTTACAAGCCAGGAATTACATTTTGGATTGATTTCTGGATATTCTGCGACTATCCAGATTTAGTTAAAATTGTTTTACTGCTACTGCCTCTGTCAATTACACGTGACGGCGCAGTATCAAATTTGAGTTGGTCTACTTTTTGTCTTGACCAATATCTTGAAGAACCTACTTTGTCGCAAAGCGTCTGAGACTTCACACACTCTCTCATCAAAACTCAACCAAGGCTCAACAATCATGGCAACCTCAGCACCACCCGATCTGCGGGTTCTTCTCCACAAACTTAACGCTATCAAGGATCCTCAGCTTCTCCTTCATGCGCTACCATCTCTCATCAATCATGTCCTACACTGCAAAGAGCCCTTGTCAACGCCTGTAGACGTCAAGGGCAAGAATGGCGCTTCAGAAGCCGCCGCCATCATCCCTAAGCTTAAGCTGAAGATCAACAGTCTCTTGATTGGACGAACAACTCGTGAGTCTCGGTTCGTTGCCGTTGCTCTCATCAAGACCATGGTGGATGTTGGTGGGTGGGAAGTTGTGCGAGAATGCAAGGACTGGGCCAGCGGTCTTATGGATGTGGTCGAGGTATGTATAGTCAATCACAATTTGATTGAGTTGAACACTAATTCTTGGTAGAAAAATGACCCAATGGCTTCAAAGGAGTTGGCTATTGTAACTCTTGCCCGCATCTACATCTTTGTTGAGCCGTATCAAACTCTGTCTCGAGAGATTGCTAAGCCAGGTATCCCGAGATTTGTCGATGCCTGTCTCAAACTCATCAGCGCACCCAAGTCTGGAGAGAAGCTTCAGACACCTTTGTCTGTTATCGAGACTATATGCGACACCCTCTCAGCTCTGGTCCCGCTCTACCCAGCCACAGTTCGACCTTTCAGCGCCAAGTTCAAAATCGCCGTCAAGCCATATCTCGCTCCTACGCAATCAGACGAAATTGTTGTTCCTCATTCCCTGCAGCGAGCTTCGCGAAAACTCGTCATCTCGCTTCACCATGTCGCAGCCAAGTCAGGAGGCAGTGATGAGTGGGCCAAGCTGATTGACATTCTCCTGAATGACCTGCACTCTACTGCTGATCAGGTTTTGAGAGCCGTCTCAGAATCGTGGGAGGGGTCAAATGGGTATACTCGATCGCATGTTGGTGTTGATGGCGCAGTAAGCGGGGGAGGCTCATCTGCAAACGAGCTCCCCTCATGGTCAGGTCTTGAGGCTGGTGCTGAACGTTTGATTGGCCTTTTTGGCTATCTTTCAGACTGTCTGAAATACCCTACCAAGGCACCTGTCATAATACCTACCAGCGCACTCATCGATACTGCATCTCGGCTACTGCTTATCGCTAGACTTTCACCCAAGTCCCAAACATGGGAGCAGGCACTTCAGACCAATGCTGCTATTTCAAGAGATGAGAAGGACAACCTCTGGGCAGCACTACCGGATATTCACATCTCTGCTCTGCACCTTATCAAGGCCTTGTTTCAGCGTCTAGGACAAGATGCAGTGGCCATCGCTCCTGAGGCACTTGACCATCTCGTCCGAGTGTTCAAGTCGGGTATCAACCTTCCCACCGTCCGAACGACCGGTTACACCGTCCTCAAGGAGATTTTGACCATCTCAGGCCCAGCATTGTCAAAGCCCTCTGTTAGCAGCCTGGACCCTGTCCTTGGTGCTTGCTGTCGTGACCTGCAGCAAGATGCCGGATATCTCAAGGATATCGAGAAGCAAGCGGCCTCTGGCACTGACAGCAAGAAGAATAGCATTGCTGCCAATGCTGATCTCATGCTCTTCCCTCAGGCTAACGCTGTTGCCGTAAACACGTCGCTAGAGCTGGATCACAAGACCGCTGCTGCTAGTCTCCTGCCCATCATTCTATCACACCTACCACAGAGACATATCAAGGCTGCCTTGCGAGGTCTCGTTGACCAGACAGCTATTCTCACAAGCAACCGCGATGCCATGATCGCAAGTGTTCTCAACCCCTACAAGGACCAGCGAGGTCGAGTGTATCCCAGCATCCTTCCTCACCTTATTCAACAATTCCCCAACGATAAGAGTCTTGAAATCCTGCGTACCAACATCCGTGCAGGTGCTCAGAGTTTGGCCGATGGTGAGGAGCCCCTAGAGGCGCTCCCTGTCGAGGAGGAAGAGGAAGAGGAAGAAGATGAGGAGATGAAGGATGGCGATGACGAGGAAGAAATGGTCCCTGAGAAGGGCGACTTGTTCAACCCTGGAACGATTCCCACAGCTCCACATGCCGAGAAGAACCTGCCCATTCAAAGTAACCCCTTTGCTCCCATTGAAAAGGCCAATGCTTCGGAGAACCGGAATGCTTTTGCACGAGCATCTTCACCGCCCAAGCGAAAGCACGAGGGCTCCGACTCTGCGCCTCCAAAGAGGCAAGTCTTGGAGAAGTCCTCGTCTCCTGATCGAGTACACCCAGCACCCATCCAAAGCGCTCCGGTTGTGGCTAAGGAAGTCGAAGAGGAGGAGAGTGATGATGACGATGATGAGAGTGTCCATCTGAATATGGAACTAGAAGATGACGATGATGAAGAGGAATAGTAGATGCGATGAATATAGAAAAGTAATTGTCAAGAGAATTTATTGGGGTATATAATTTAAAGGGCCTGATCCCTCGATCTCAAGCCTTCGTATACCTATTCAATGTCCGCATCCAACGCCGTCCTAGCACTACGTATTGAAGCCTACCACTTCCCCAACCAAACCCAGAAACGGCCCGCCAACTCCTACCAAGAATAACGCCTCCCAGGGGTGATGCCATTGTGTATGCGAAGATACAAAAATTGTTTCTGCCGACTTAGTCTCGCAACCAAGCGCGACGCTTCTCCTCCTTGCGCGCTCGTCTCTTTTCCTTGAACTGCTTGAGCTCTGTCTTGGAAGGCTTCTTCCCTGAACGCTCGGCCTTTAAGCTGCGACCGTCGTGGGAATTGGCTGCAGCCTCAACGTCAAAGAAGGCGTTCATCTGGCGCTTAGACTTGGCCTCGTCGGTGTGGCGCTCAGGTCCTTCGCCTGCTGTTTGGAACTGGCCAGTGAAGCGATTAAACGTAGCTGTTGAGGCGTATATCTCGGCAGGGTCGATGGAGGCGCTGGTGGTTGCGGTTTGGTCATCTTGGCTGTTGCCTTGAGCGTACCAGGCATTCGGGTCGTAGTCGCCGTGAATGGCTGGGTTGTAACCTCCAGCTGCAGGTTTCTCTGATGCTGGGGGTTGGGGAACACCTGGAGCGGCCGGTGCGGAAGCGCTTGTGGCAACTCGCGGGTTATCCCACTGAGACTGACCAGTGAAGCGATTCACAAAGAACCAAGCCTGTGTGTTTGGGTCCCACTGACAATCCCAACCATCGTCCTCTTGTTGCGGCGCAGGCTCCGCAGGCAGCGGCGGTCCAGAAGGCAAAGGTTCGCTAGGCAAAGGTGGTCCATCCGGTGTCGATTCGTTTGGCAGAGGTGGCGCATCCTCATCGGCATCGTTGTTGTGGTCTTTTGGCGACTCAGAAGCCTCTCCGGATTCGCGATCAGAAGTCTCCTCCGCAGGTTCGGACGCGCCGTCGCGTTTGGGTGACTCTGGCTTCGGCGACTGAGCGACCGGCTCCTCTACGCCGGCGGAAGGCTTAGGCGACGACATAACGAGTGTTGCGCTGGTGGTTGCAATATTGAAACGTCTATCATCCCAAAAATGAGTTTACGAAAATCGACAGTGTCATCGTGATACTTATGCACCTAAGGTTTTGGATTTAGCAAAGCAGAGCGTATAACTCTTTTTTTTTTCTGTCTTTGAGCGTCCAGTAGATTGGATTTGCTGGCAGCACTTCACATATCAAAGTATATGCTTCGCAAATTATCAAGAAATTGAAAATCGCAACTTGACGACGATGGTTGGTTGAATAAAAGAATTGCGAATGTATAACTTGAAATGATGAATCAGCTGCGCCTCTGACACAGGCTGCATAATTTAGGCGCAACTTTTGGTCACGTGAATCTATGTGAAGTGTGATAGAAAGGGTTCACTTCACTTAATGGTTCAGAAGAACTAAACAAACAATCACAGACAAACAAACGGTGGTTCAATAAACTAATTCGGTCTGTCAAATTATCATAATCTAACCATTATTCGGATAAGATGCCGTCTCACATCTTGAAGGCCTCCTACTGTGGCTACGTAAGGCCTCGACCATTCTCAGGATCATTAGACCCAAAAGCTGTACCATAGCTTTGCTCATAATACTAATAATCAGCAATAATGCCGCCCTTGGTTCAATTTGCAATTTTCTTCATTTTGGGTGATTGACTCATAGTCATGTCTTGGTCATTTCGCTCGTGTTTTGTACAGCTTATCGTGTTGGCGAGTACAAGTCATGCATCACCGACAAACAACGATGAGTGTAATTGTTACCTCACCAATGGTTCCAACTCTGCATATTATTTACGACACGACTTTTACGACTTCAGAAATCTTTCAAAATATGCTCAAGTCCCAAGCCCTATCCGGAATTCTTCCAGAAAAGCAGGCGTAACAAGTGACTACTTCAAGAGTGACACATGGGATAGCACATGGAATATACAAGACTGGAACAATCGTGGGGGCGGCGGTGTTAGTCTCTCAGGCGATGCGACCGTTTTCATGTCCAACTCTCCCAACAACATCTACATTCAAGAGAATGACGATGACGGTGCGACTTCGGACACGTTCCTCACCATGCGAACGATGCGAATGCCCGGTTTCCAGAGCGCCGCCGAGTTTGAATCCGTGTCGACGTTTCACTACGTCTCGGTGCGAATACTCGCTCGTGTCACTGGTAGCGCGGGTGCATGCATGGCTCTGTTTACATACCTAGAGGACGACGATGAGCTGGCGGATGTACAAGAGGCCGACATTGAGATCCTCACGCGTGATCCGAAAAACCGGATCCAGTACACAAATCAACCCTCGTACACAAATGACGGCGATGAAGTTCCCAAAGCAACTCGCAACGGTACATTACCCAAGGGCCTTGGGTGGGATGACTGGGTTGTACACCGACTCGACTGGACGCCTGAGCGATCTGTGTGGTATGTGCAAGGGCAAGAAGTGGCCAGTATCGAATTCCAAACGCCCAAGGATCCTGCACAGATCATTCTCAATGCTTGGAGTGACGGTGGTTCGTGGAGCGGTAATATGAGTCTTGGTGATTCAGCATACATGCAGATTCAGTGGATTGATATGGTGTACAATGCCACCAAAGACAATGATAAGAGGAGTCTTCACAATGGAATGCTGAGGAGGAGTATTGAAAGAGAAAGTTGTCTGCTTCGTCGAGAAGATAATGATGATGGATGTAAAGTCGTCTGCAGTATCGACGACGTGGACAAGACCGGTGAGGCCAAGGTGCTGTGGAAAAGTGCAGCATCTCATACGCTGGTTATGGAACATTGGCTGAAGGTAGTTGTCGGATATGTGACCTTGATGGTCATCTGGTAAGTTGAAGCGTAGCACATATGCAATACATATTCATGAGTTCACTTTAGCTATGAGGTGATATCATGTGTAGTATGCTTATGAAACTGCTACTAGAAACGATGTAGTCTTCCCAAGTCTCATTAACGGTAACAAATGATAACCTCTCATTGACCTCTCATGAATATCCCAAACAATCAACTCTCAAAACTTGCTATCAAACTCTCCTCTTCGAGATTGACCAACCTCCGTAGCCACCAACGCCACAAACAATAGTCACCGTTTTCACCCGCAATTCCCTAAACCTTGCGTCAAACTTGTTAACAACAAGCTCACACCATCCGTCGATCATAATCCATCTAGAGGATCCTGGAGCTAGTCCCGCTGCTTTCATCCGCACTGACCCGCCTTCCAACTCAAAGCTCCAGCCCCAGCATCCAAATGCAACTCCAAAGAAGCTATTAATAACAGTTACATAACACATACTGGATCGTGGATGTTCGGCACTACGCCAAGACCAATTGAGTTGTCGACAGAAACAACAGGGTTATGTTCACCGTTGGTTCTGATGATACATGATCCCATCATTTATGTCACCCGCAAAGCATTGGCTGTGACATTCTTCCCCAGGCTATGTGTCAAGCTGTCCTCCTTCGAGACTTCACGGGGAACCGTGCAAAGGTCCGCAGCTCCATTTCATTTCTGGGGTAAGGATAGGATCAGCTCCTGTCTCCCCGGACGTTGACTCGACACTGCACTGGTTAAATGATTCCAGAAAGATAGTTTTGCAAGGATAGTAATCATTTGTTGCACTATATACCAAGATATGATGATGTGTCTTGATTCCCCCATCAACTGCACCCCTTAGTCAATCCGTAACAAAAATCAATCGCTTGAACAGACTTGTGTCTGATCATACTAAACTTTTAGACAGACCCAAATTCCCAAATTTTGAAGCAAGATAAGCAAAATCGTCGTCATAACAATCCTATTTTTTTATGTCCTTGTGCGCCGGTATCCTTCAACCTTGTTCGGAAAAGGAGTAGGCATAGATCGATCCGCGAAAGGTCGCTAATTTCGTGAGAAGCAATGATTAAGTGCTTTTATATAATACTGCTAAGACTCCTCAACACGAGGAGCTCTATATCGAATGTTTCCGTCCTGAATTATATCGTAAAGTCCGTCGACAGGTCTTGCCATCGGAAGGGTATCATAACTTTTCAGCATCTGCAGCGTGTCTGTACGCTGTATGATGATATGTTGAAGCTCGGCCTAAGGGCCTGTTGTCCAATTCGGTTGCGGTGGGATATATCTATCGCACATCCCGCAGAAGAATCAACAAGTCAGTCGCGGCGAGATTGCCTTTCAATCAAGTGCGAGCGTTAAGTGTTTTTGTCTTCTTGTAGCATGCCTATGGTGCGCAAGATTCTGCTGAGGGGGTGATTTCTCAGCCTCGCGAGAATCATTGCTGTCCATGGATCTCGTGAATTAGACGAGAGCTGGTAGGAGGACCGGGCCTCCTACGTCGTCAGCTCTGCAGGCGCCTGTCGATGAATGGACCCTCTGGAGGACTAGGTCCAGAGGTCGTGTTCGAGTTACAGTTTCACCTCATATTGGCTTGTTCAAACTGGAATTGCTGCCCGTTGGGGAACGCCATGCTGGCACTCAATCCAAAAGGATCCCAGTCCAGGCCGTTTTGGTCCAACAACTGAGTCATCGACGGATACTGTGAGTGGGTGGTCTGAGGCTGCTGTTGCTGTTGCTGAACAGGCTCGTGGGATGGTGTCATCTGGTGTCCGGGTCCACTGGAGGCAGGCGACATCATCATGGGCTGTTGGTTCTCGCCGCTGTAGCCCGAAGGGTATCCTCCATGACCAGCAGGGGTTTCAATCTCAGGCTCGTCAATCATATCTGCTTGAGCATCATATTCTTGCTCTGGAGGTACAGTGTTAGTGTGTTGTCTATCAAACGATGGAGAAAACGGCTTACCAAGCTGCTCGATGTGGTTTTGGAAAGCCGGTGTGGGATAGTAGGAAGCTCCAGATCCAGTCTGTCCTCGACCACCGTTCTGCATCATTGAAGGTCGAGGGGCCTGTGTATTCTGGGGCATCTGCTGCTGCTGTTGCTGCTGTGGTTGATGTGGCTGTTGAGGCATCTGCTGTCGTGACATACTTGTCATGGAACCTCGCATTGACATGTTATCGGAAGCAGCGGGTGAGAAGGCGGAACCGGTGTTGCTTGGCGAGTTGGAGTGCGACGATGGAGTTGGGCGGTTCTTAGGTGAGGCAGCATTCGAGTGTGGTTGAAGCGGCGGCGGCAGTACCGGGACAGGCTCAGCCTTGGGAGCGATATTCGAGTTTGATCGACGAGATTGGTGATGACGGTTCATAATAGCACGCTGGATTGGGGGCGGCTGAACTATGTTCTGAGGCATATGAGTTGGTCCCAGATTGGGGCTACCGGTCTTTGCACGAAGCTCAGCCTGAACATCGATTCCCTTTTCAAGAAGAATACGCTCAAGAAGCGAATTCTTGTATCGAAGCATCAAACACTCATCGGCAGCAGTGCGGTGGGCCGCCTGGAGGTTATGAAGGTTGGACTCATGGACACGGATGGTCTCTTCGAGTTGTTTTATGTATTCAGTTCGACGTTCTCGGAAAGCAGCTTGAGCCTGTCGGTTCCTCTGCTTTCGCTCTTCGGAAGTCGCATAGATCTTGACATTGTTTGTTAGTAGCCATTCTAGTGGTCGTTGAATGTTGGTGTTTGTTGTCTCAGTCGAGGTAGGAAGCGAGATTGAGGTGGTGGAGATGACACGTCAAGTTGATTTGCCCTTGGCACTATCGTGCAGTGATATTATTCTTGACAAGAGACGTTGCTCATGAATAACAGGACATGGTGTAGTATTGTGAGAGTGAGATATGAAACTGAGTCAAGACTTACAGGTTTGCGGCCGCCCTTCCTCTTAGGCTGCTGAGGCTCTTGGGTGGCATTGGCAGAGGTTATCGCAGGGTGATGATCGCCTTCAGGGCTTGAGCCAACGAGAGAGTCGGTCTCGTCCCGAGGGTGACCGTTTAGGCCATTGAGATGATTGTTGTTGTTTTGGTGTTGCGCAGGATCCGCCTTATCGATTGACATCTTGTCTGCCATTACCCAGACTGGGCTACTAGACGATTTGCCGCGCAGCGGCAAACGCCCCAGAGACGCAAAACGGAAATTCTGTTACGTGACGAAGACGGGTGGAACGTCGAGTCGACGGGCGTAAAGAATCAAGACAGGCAAGTGTGCGCCCGTTGGGTTTTTGGTTTGCGGTTGCGGGCGTAGTGGCAGCGGGCGCAAGAGATAGCAAATGCAGCCCGGATTGGGGGTCGTACGGGGGTCAGCACCAAGAGTACTGCTGAGAAGAGCCAGAGACAACGCTTGGCTATCAAAGATAGTATGGATGTGCTGCGATGTGAAAGGATAACTGATACTGATACGCGTCTAACAAGCGCCTATCCTATCAATGTCGCAGGGTCTTTTGCAAAACAAACGTAAGAAATTCTACGAAGAGATAAAAGACGGGCTGTAATTCGCGTCGATTTCTTGGGGGGGACGGTTGCGATAACAGAGAAGGGGATCACTCACGCCGCAAGGGAATACGGTTTTATGTAATGTAAATTGGTAGGAGGGGGCTGCCCAGGACGCTCCTTCTTTTCTGCAAAGACTCGAGGGCCCAAACCCTTGAGCCAATTAAAATCTCGTATAAGGACCCAGAGTGGATATCATACGGGCAGTGGAGCACAGGAGACAGCGGTACCACCCACTAAAAAAAACCAGTCCACCACCGGACTCCTCCATATTTGACCTTAATTCTTCATCGTTTGGCATCGAACGAATGCACGGGCCCTGAATGATTTCTTTTTAATCCTCCAGATTAAACATGAGGGATATTAAAACGAACCGATAATCGATCAATCAATCAGACAGTGCAAGCATTGTTTGGCTGTCTGTCATGTAGGGGGACTAACCCACTCGCTCACTCACTAAACAATCTGCAGCCATGCATGCATATCCTGGTCTGGCATTTTCACCATCCCACCCCAACCTTGGAACTAGCCTCTTTTCTATCCCATCCATCCGCTCATCACACTCCAGCTGAGCAGATCTGACTGAGACAGTGGGATTCCAGAGCAGATTCAACTGATAAGCAATCCATGACTTTGTTGATGCTCAAGATCTTCTGATAAACTTACAAAATCACAGACCTCTGCCACTATCTGCAAAAAGCACAGAGCTTCTTGTCGCGTGGCCGTCGGCTGAAAATACTTCTTCATTCAGCCGCCGGGCCACTCCCACTCTCTTTCTGTTGGTTGAACTGATCGGCAGCTGTAACATCGGAGCCCCCGCTTTCGCTCCCCTCTCCCAGTCTTACCGGAAATACCTACTTCAGTCATCGACCAGAGACAACAACAAGGGCGGTTTGGTGGTGGTTGAACAGTGCCCGGTGCGCCTTGGTGGCGTAGGCATACGCCAGAAAGCGTTGCTCGTCTAATACCAACTTTGACGGACAACCCTCGATGCTCACATCCCACTCTTTCGCCAATCACAACGTCTGTGCAAATTTTCAACGCTTTGCCGCAATCTCTCAAAGTTGACTTGCCGGTAAAATCGGCGAAGTCTGAATTTAGAGCTTACCGTAACGTCTCATGGTGCGTTCCAGCACTTGGCTTCGTCATTCCGCGGTTGATCATCCTTTCATGCTTAATTACACCGATTGTTTTGGCTCTCACCCTGGCAGCCTGGCAGTTCTAGAAAACTCAGAGAACGACCCATGCGAGGGCCAACGACAAGGGTCTGTCATTGAGTCCCACTATTCACCCCGACCTCGCTGGTTGTCAAGTCTCTTGGTCGATGCAGGACTTTGAGGCTGCTGTTGTCTTCAGCTTTTGTGATCACCTGTTACAGATTGTTCACACATCTGTGACGCCGCTGGCTTCATCACACATAATTCCGTAGAGTCCGGTTGGCAGGCTTCCCATGATGAAGTCTGGCTTACGACACCAGACCACCAAACATCTGGTGGAGCAGTCAATACATGTGAATGTCCAATAGTGAACGTTTTTTGCTTAGCGCTTGTAGAATCAAGACATCTTGATCCTTGTTTTCACAGTCCTCCGAAACCTCCGGTCCAGAGGATCATCCCAGGCTTGATCTCATCCCTGACAACATCATGTGCTCTTACAACACGACGCTCATAAAACGCAGTACGAATATTTGTGCAACTATGCCGGGTTGTCTTACTGTTACTGTTTGAAGAACATGTGACCAAACAACTTGTCTCTGTGCAAATGAAAGAATTAATGTGTCACGGATTTCTGGGACTCGTCTCATATCCAGCATCATAATATATATGTACTGTCCAAGATACGGCTGTGCCGAGTAAACATTTTCTGTCAGATAAGCGAGACGGCCTCTGATATCAATCAGATATCCCAAAAGTTGCATGTCAGTCTGATAGAACACACCACCTATGCTCATTCCCTCAGTGTGAAAGAATGACGGGATATTGCAACATTCTAGCATTAAACCCTAGCACAAATTTGATCGGCCAGGTTGACTTTCATGAAACTCCTAGTTTTGAATGTATCACTGCCGTTGATCATCCTTCACAATTGCCGGTGGTAATTAAACGAGCGAAAACTTTATTCTTCCCAACCTTTACAGATGTGCAACGGTTTCAGCAACGGCGTCGTAAACGATGATGCCACCACAACAAAAGACTGCATCTCAACATTTCTAAACAATAATAGTTCACTTCTAGGATACGTGCTACAACGATGATGCATCACAATCATTCTTTCAAGGTGTCATGAGTCGCAACCATGGACAACGATCCCAGCCTGTTGTCTCCTTAGGATCAAACCTGCATATGATAGCCCCCAGCCGTGCAACGGTGGAGTCTCACATGATGAGAAGTATTGGCTTCCATGTGCTGTTCCAGAAACATGCTTTGAAAACTCTGCTCATGGTTCATTTCCTGCTCATGTATTGGTACATGCATGCATAGCTTGTTTGATCGGAGCTACAGATCTAGGGGACCCCCTTGGTCTCCAGTCTGGATATCCTCTTTTGGGGTAGGTCATTATGAATGTCAGACTAGCTCTGGCGGTGGATTCAGAAAGTCAAAGATTGTGGTTGCTGCTATTACCCCAGATCTCCCCCATTTTGCGGGATTATCGTGACAGTTGATGGAAATATGATTGAGATGATCTTGTTTTGAATCGGGAGGCTCAGGCTTTGGTTGCTGGAATCTGCAGTGCTCTTGGGCCTCTGTGTCTGTTCTTCGATGACACTGGTACTTGGACAACCCACGCACATGTGTAAGACAATGAGACGAGCATAAGCTCAGGTATGTCGAACATGATTGAGATTACAACCGTGCATCATTTTGTCAACTGCGCCCTATCGTTTCTGATGGGCCAGGCACACAGAATTGCATCCCTGCTATATTGCAACCAACGAGCGAGGATCTGCCAAGTAAGGTCGAAGGAAGACGGTTCGTCTCGCTTGGCCTAGCGAACCCGCTTGACCTGCATTTCCCGAACAGCGGTGGTCTCCTGTTGTAACTTTGTTGGGCCTTAGCTTCCGCCCTTGATGAACAACTTGAGGGTCGTATTTGTGACGTTTGATTACTAGCTCTGGTCAATCATTGTCTTTTTCTTGAAGGAAGACATGTTTCGTTAGAAGGCTGATCATCGTCACGATGGTAAGACGGCTACGTGAGAACCGGGGTCTTCCAATGAATCCTTGTAGGATGAACTTGTGTCGTCGTGTTAACATGATCTCATGCCCTTGACAATCACCGTAGCCAAGCCACACTAACATCGGTTGAATCTGCCGAAAGTCTCGGTCACCTCCTTCACCGAGAGGGATGAAAAATCCTCTCACCTCAGCTGACTATCTTTGGGTTAACTAGGCTTGCGGCTTGTGCAGCTTGTAACGCCAGAAATAAGTGGTTGAGCAATGGTGCCAACAGTAGTAGGTGCGGAGGTTATTTCGAAGAGACATGGGTAGTTGGTTCTGGAAATTTTCTAGCGTGTCTTGGGATGTCATGTCAGAATCTCAAAAGAACCTCATATCATGGATCGGTGTATTTGTGGCATGATTGAATCGATAAGCCTCGATCTCACGTCGATCATATCGTGCAAGTAGCCGAGGCTATTTTACGGGTGATGCTGGAATTTTCGGATGCATAATCAGATCACTTCTTTGTGAATGAGTGCGTGAGTGATGAAGGACTTTTGTCAGGAAACCTTTCGATTGTTGCAGTACTTTGTCGGGTCCTTGGTTAAATGACGTGTAATCTCGGTTTTTTGGTTTGAGGTTCAGCTTAATGTTTAGTAGTCAATTTCCATGTTGAAACTTTGCAGCCATCTGAATTGCATGTGTAAGACGGGTTGAAAGTTAAGTGCCAGTACTTTATTTAAAGATAGGCTTGCAATCTTATTCAACTAAACGTGGCCAGTGTGAGTTCTGAACCTTGCAAGAGAAACGATAAAAATACCCGAATGATATGAAGTGTGAAACTCATCACAAATACCATCACAGGATGAATGTAGAAGATGGGAATAACTTCAATACTGACTTGATG
This sequence comes from Fusarium venenatum, assembly GCF_020744135.1. NCBI lineage: Eukaryota > Fungi > Ascomycota > Sordariomycetes > Hypocreales > Nectriaceae > Fusarium > Fusarium venenatum. The sequence goes on from NW_027072131.1 coordinate 1,006,864, forward strand.
CCACAGGGTAACCAATGACGCTGTACAGTGTTTGATCACATACACTGTCCCATACACAGTACAGGCGCACTCTGGTTGTTATGGAGCTCGGACCATGTAAACAAACCAAATAGCCCCACCAGTAACAACGTCCAGATTCACGCGCCATCGCAGGATTTGACATCATACCAGAGACATCAACTGACGAGGATCGCAACCCTTAATTGTTGAAATTAATTGCTCAAAGCTTGCATAACTTGGTCAAGTCTTGATCAAATACATTACTAGATACCATGTCACCTCCGCGCCGTAGGTCGGCCCGGCTGGCGTCCTCTACCAAGGTAAGCCTCGCGATAGCATCACCTGTTTTTCATCTTGGGGACAGCCCATCTAACTGACATACTTTCAGACCAGACCTGTTGCACCTACCTTGGAGGCCGTCACTGAAGATGCCGAATCACCTCAACGACTCCCAGAACCCAGGTCTGCGAAGAAGAGCAGAAGCAAAAACAGGAGCAATGCTGTTCCATCTTCGCCGGCCCCTGTACCTTCAACACCAGCTTCATCAGCGATGAAACCTCCTCATGACGAAATGCACCCAAGCAAAGCCCACCAGACCATGGGCGAGCCCTCATCTGCCATGAGATTGGGCTTTACAGATATCAAGGACAGCAACGAACCCGACACGCCATCAAAGATAGGGGTACCTGCATCCGATTTCACGTTCCGAGTCGCGCGCGACACCACCGATACTAGCCTTAGTAGTGATGCGCAGCGAATGATGGTGGAACTTCGACAGCAGGCTGCCAAGATTAAGGTAGATCTCATCGCTCAGCGCGACGCGGATTCTGAGGTGGAAAGTCGCAAGATTGCTAAACCTACAGGCAAGACAAGTCGCTACAGCGCGGCGCACATGGCCGAGTTTAAGAAGATGGATTCTATTGAGAACCATCCTTCTGCCTGGAGAGCTCAGAATGGACGATTCCAGCCTGTTGTCCAGCCTCTTAAGCGAAAACCCTCCAAGGCTAATCTGGAAACAACACCGACCTCATCTCCTAACAAGTCAGGTCTGAAGGATTCACCCTCAAAAGAGCCGGCAGTTCCTACTCCTTCGACGCCTCGCGTCACTCAAAGTCTCAAACGCAAGTCTTCTCGAGCCAACCTTGAAGAGTATCAACAATCACCTTCTCCAAAGAAGGCCACCATGCCTCCTTCAGGTATTCCAATGGCTCTCCCTCCATCCACGAAGAAGCCATTGTTGGCCCCCAACGCACATGAGCGCGAGCGCGTTACTTCGAAGAGATTCAAGCAGCGAGAGGATGACGACGCGTCAACAAACCGGCCTGTCTCACGTGATGACTCCTCGATTCCTCGACCAAAGTCCAGCGGAAATGGCTCAACAAAGCTGCCTGCCTCGAAACCCAACTTCTCACGACTCATGAGCCCCACAAAGGCTTCTCTTGCGCACTCGGGCAAACCAACCATTTCTCTGATCAAATCCCCTTCAAAAGTTGATCTGAAGAGCGGCCTGTCAAAATCCACAAGCACCCCAGGTCTGCTTGCACCCAGCGAAGCAGCCACACCTAGAGCTCGTGTTCTTAGCTCAGGACGCCTTGATAAAGTCAAGTCAATCTTGCGAGGACACCGAACACCTTCCGGCAATGTCCAGACTGCTATTCCGCAGCCCAAGATTTCTCAAACACCCGCCCCTCCCAGGGCTGAAAAAGACAAAGCTTTACCTCCTGTTCCGTTGACTACTCCTCGACGAAAGGTAACAAAGCATGTTGCTTTCACCCCAGAGGCCACTCGTATCGTTTTTCAGCAAAACTCACCTTCTCCTTTGAAGTCTTGCCTCAAGGCTCAACCGACACGAAGCTTGGAGGACGAACCGTTCCAGGGTATCGATGAAGCACTTGCAAAGGCAGATTCAGGAGACGTTGTGTATCCTGATCTCAGTGGGTTTAGACCTCTTCCGGAGCTCCCTGTTGTCAAGGAAAAGGAAGCTCTACCTGTGGCGCCTGCATCTGTCCCTGGTAAATTCACGTTCCGCAGTGATCATACTATTGAGTTTGGAGATGCTCCTGTCCTGGGTTTTGGAGGTTCCCCCGGCCAGTCTAGCGTCCGTCAAGTACGACAGTCGCTCAAGCCCGATGCAAAGATGCCCGGTAGCTTCCCTGGTCCTACATCTCCTGTCGGCCCCAACAAGGAGAACAAGCTGCCTGATTCTGAAAAGATTATCTTTGGAGCACCTCACGGCATGTCCAACAAGAAGCGTCACAGGACCAGCTGGTCCGAGGAGGAAGCCGAGGAGAAGCAAGCCGAGCGTTCTAACAAGAAGCGCAAGGCTGAACATGTTCCCGAAGGCGAGGCCCTTCTTGCTCCACGACTTGTTGGCGGTACCCCTAGTGCAAAGAAGGCGAGGACCGGTGCGATTACGCGTACCCCTGCCACCGCTAGTCCTGTCAAGAAGCGTTCAGTTCTCAGTTTGAGCCGACTGAACATGCTTGCTCGACCCAAGAACCGGGCATAAATTCCCGAAACGATTGAACGGTGTACTACGAGAGTTTGAGCTTTAATACCCTGGCTCTACTCTCTTTACACATTGAATGCATAATACGACCTTTGCGTGTCTGTCGCATTCTGGAGATTGGCCTGCTTTGTGGTTCTGACTATCAACATATTGGTCACCCAAATCTGCTGGCAAGTTTCCCAGAGTTGGACACAAGAAGCGAATGACGAAATACGCTTTGATTAAGCTGGAGTCTCGAGATTGTTTTTTTACCTGGCTTTTTTCTTTTACGGGATTACAAAGTTCCTGGCATGCTGTTGTCGCAGAAGACAACGCATTTGGGTCAAGTCACGGTTGGGGGGTTAAGGGGTGGCGTCAAGGCAATACATATCATGTTATGAGAACCAAAATTCAGATGAGGACAGTTCATCTTACATTTGTAGTTGTTTGTATGGTTTATAAATATAGGCACATTTTCATGTCTAGACACTTGTCGTGTTCTGCTGTTTGATGAAGATGAGAGTGATTATGTGCCCTCTTGACCAAAGACTGCACTTTCCCTCCCGGACATCAGTTGTACTTGCCATGTCTCTACAACAACAACCCCTCGCTTGTTAATGATTATTCCCTCTTACCTTGTCTACCTAAAATACGTCTCTAAATGCTTGTGTTCCACTCAAAGAATAGTTAACGCTGAAGCTGGTATTGATCAGACTGTTTGCTACTTACACTCCTTTGTACCCTTGACATGATACCCAAACAAAACCCCTTTTATTTATGTCTAAAATATGTCAATTCCTAACCATACAAACATTTTCGCCTGTACGTTCTGCTTCCATGTTTCCTAAGGCCCTCCTCAGATCATCGGACGCTCCGCACGCCTCGCATGTACAACCTGCCACGCCGCGATTCTCAAACTCGCCATCTGCTGGGTCTGCGGCGAACTTGTTTCCGAGGCGATGAGTGCGTCAGCTTTGGTTGGTGTTTCTGGCATCGGGCGTGCTACGGATGCTTGCTATATGGAAGCAGAGCTATTTACCAGGGTGTGCCGATACAGGACCTCTTCCGGGACGAGGAAGAGAGTGAAAGGGATGGATGTGGAGGGAAAGAAGTGGACAAAGTACCGCTCTGCGCGGCCTATGTGGTCGAAGTCGATGGGGTTACAGAGGAGATCACAGTAATCAACAGAGGCCTACGACGGGTTGAGAAGGTGGATGGCGGACTGACGAGGAAGAGATGGGAGGCTAACAACAATGAGAGGAGCTTAAAGGTAAGGGTGAACTGCCATTGTATTCAGTGTACTGACATATACAGTCTGCTTCCGCGTGGCAACCGCCAATTTACCGCACTGGAGATGGGGTAACAGGGGATGAAGGCACATCCAGCAACTCTTCGAGCAATTTCAGAGATACTTCGAAGTCTGTCATTTGGGTCGACATCTTTGATCCTATTAACGGACCTTCCTTCAAACCGAGCCCCTTGAAGCCAATACCTCTATTCATGCAACGACCCGCAAGTCCCATTCGCGAACCGCATCGCAGAGTAACTACTATCGACACACATCTTCAAGCTCCTCCACACCTGAGAAAGCCTCGTTCGGCTCCCGGATCAGCCTACCCCAGATCCCCTGAAGAAAGCACGATATCGAATCATCAAAGCATGCGTCAACGGTCACCATCTCCATCTGTACTTGATGCTTCTCGATCCCCGATGCCACCTCGTGAATATGGGGACAGGCCATCGTCTCCTGAAGCTCTAAAGAATTACACCAAAGATGAAGAACTTTCTGAAGTACGGCACAGACAAGCTGTTAGCTGGGTTAGAGAGGAGCCTCTGAAACGGCCTTCATCTAGGCTTGCCCCTTCCCGTCACTCAGACCTCAACCGTTCGGAAGCCAACACTTCAACATATCGAACACCCCCTGAGTACCCCGATCAGGTATTGCGGACGCCTTACCCACTTCCTTTGTCCACCGTCAGAACGGCTAGACCCTTACCCTCGCAGCTCACATCGCATTCGCAACGGACTGCGAATACTGCACCACAATCGTCAGAATATCTGGATCGTTACCAGCCTATGATGGCAATACCAGCACATAATCCCGAGGTACGAAGGTTAAGGAGAGTGGCAGCGAGCTTGAGTGAGGAAGGTCTTGCAAGGACAAGGTCTGAGCAATCCGAGGGTAATAATGATTGGGGCACGGTCGGTTCTGAGCTGAGACGGTTCTTTATGGGACGATAGATGGGTGTTGCATGTCAGTATATCATTAACGATGCGGACTATTTCCTACACAGGCTACCTATGTCTATTAGACGGACGAACCGGCGTTGTTGTGTGATGGCTTCAAATTTAGGTTTACTGTTGTGAAGGGCCTATACGATCGATCGTATAAAGTAGTTTGGGTAAGCCAATGAGAAGGTCGAAACCATCATCATGATCATCAGGACAGCGCCTGAGGGGTACGTAGCTATGAGAGCATGCACATCGGTTCGGTACCGGAAACGGACGGCCGAGGCACGGGGTCAAGCGAGGTCTGATCATTCCACTGAGAGAACCAAGCAACATTAGAGCTTGTCAAGAGTCATGGAATGCAATTGAGCTTCGTATTTAGATGTTATTTTGAACATTTAACTCCATCAAAACGCGTATATTACTGTTTGACTGATGGAAGTATATTGATTCAGGTCAAACAAGCGGGACAGTTGGTGACGTTGGAGGAACAAGCCCTAGCTAAGCTCTGGCGGGGTAGGATTAAATGGATGGCAGGTAAAGTTGAGAGAGAGACGGGATACGGTGAAGCATTGAACTCTCGTCAACGAAGGAACGTTTGTTATATCCTGATTTTGAGTTTGACACGATACTTGACTGGTAAAATCAATGGCTGGAAACTCTTGTCTATTACCATCTGATGCAGCTCTTGAGCTGTTTTGTCATTTCGTCAGAGCTCTCTCGACGTAACCGCGGGGTCATTCTCTCTGCGCTACTAGTTTAGGTCTAGTTCTCTCCTCTTCTTCTTGGCTGGGATCCTCATTTCCATGCCCTAACTAACGATCTAATCCCACTCACAAAAAACAATTTTTCTTGTAAATGTACACGACTTGTACTGCATAAGATGTGGTTTTAAGCGAGGACCAGGGATCCAATTCTAGTGTTTTTTTTTTGTTTTGGCTGCGTCAGAGTTTCCTCTACTGTTCCCACATGCAGTAACTAATACCAGTTGGTGGGCAGTATGGGTACATCGACAGTGAGATCAAGCAATAGAGTCTGGTGAGAAAATACGATATATCAACAGTAACAGTAATAAAACGGGATTTAAGAGTAGAGTAAACAACAACAAACAGGTATCTGCATCATGTATACCTAAAACAGTTTGAAAATAAACCAATAGTTGGCAGCTTCCTGATTACATATTAATGGGTGGGCAAAAGTTAGGTCTCAAGTCACACCAAATCAAAAAAACTCGCTGTACCTCCTCCACTCTGGGACCTAACCTAACGTAACCAATTTACCTTTCCAATCTGCTCTGCCCTCCCTCTCCCCCCTCCTACCAGGCCAGTTTAGAAAAACCACCCAAAGCTCTCCCTCTTACAAGGTCATGCGACCGTAGACCACTCTTCGTCGCCCTCAATTTATATTAACGCCCCGGACGGAAGGCGATTAGCCCAAGGCGACGACCAAAGATGTCGGTTGTCACAAAGGTACGGAAAACACTTTATCAACTGTCTAGAGCTTCACTTGGCTTGTCTGCTTGCCATCGATTGATTGCCTCTGCCTCTGCGCTGTAGCAGAGTCGAGTCCCCTGTGAGCAGGCGGATTGGATGCGCAGAGTTGGGAATGGGAATGGGAATTTTGCTTCACAACGCCATTAATCAGAGTCGACTCTATTGAGACACTCGCTCTTGACGGCTTCAGCGATCGCATTATCCTCCCAACCTCTATACGCTGCCGTCACTTTACTCTGCTCGGCCTCTACCCTCTCGTCCGCGATCACAAGCCCAGCCCAGCCCCTCACATCATTCCTGTTACTCGTCATCGTTCATCAGGTTGTTTGCCCTAACCTACTACGACATGAGACAAACAAACACAACGCTACCACCGTCAACTGCGTATACAGAAATGCTAACTTTCTCACCAGAACCCTTTTGCCTACCTCGGTACGATTCCTCACATCCCCGCTTTCCCCACGAGAAAAAGCACAGAAAAAATCAACCTAGCTTGATCGACTTTCCGAATGCTGCCCAACTCAAAACTCAATCTACGATTACTCGTGCTGACTTAGCGACTACTGTACAGGCAACGACAGTGACGGCGAGGAGAAGCCCGTCGTTCCTGTCAAGACCGTTGACAAGAACAATGCTCGCACTACTAAGCGCAATGTCGAGCCCCTAGCTCCCGTTAAGGCCGCTGGTGCTGGAGGAAACCGCCGTGGCCCCGGTGGTAACGAGGGTGGTGAGTTTTAGATTTTGGATCCCGTTCAACATCCAAATGCTAACTCTTAAGTAGCTTTCCAGGACCGTGGTGCTGGTAGCCGACGCAACCAGAACCGATCCACTGAGGAGACTCCCCGTGATGGCCCCCGAGGCGGTGCTGGTGCCCGTAGCCGTGGTGGACGTGGCGCTAGACGCGCCCACGAGCGCGATGACCGACACACCTCTAAGTTCGGTGGACACGGGTATGCTTCACTACCAACCTGATCATGTATTTCCATGTGCTGACTGAAATCTAGTGGCTCCGAGAAGCAGGCTGCCCAGTCCTGGGGTGCTACCGAAGGCCAGGCTGAGCTTAAGGACGAGCAGGCCGGCGAAGCTATCGCTAAGGACGAGCAGAAGGACGCCGCTGCTGAGGAGGCTGCTGCCGCTGAGGCCGCCGCCGAGGAGGAGGCCGAGAAGCAGGTCTCCTACGAAGAATACCTCACCCAGCAGGCTGAGAAGAAGGCCGCTCTCGAGTCTGGCCTCAAGGTCCGTGAGGCCAACGAGGGCAGCAAGCTCGACAAGAAGTGGGCCGACGCCAAGCCCCTCGAGAACGAGGAGGAGGAGTACTTTGCCGCCACTGGAGGCAAGGCCCAGCGTCAGCGAGAGCGCAAGGTCAAGCAGACCGTCGACTTCGACCCCCGTTTCGTCGAGCCCGAGCGCACCCGTGGTGGTGCTCGCGGAGGCCGTGGCGGCCGAGGTGGTCGTGGTGGAGAGCGTGGTGGAGACCGTGGCCGTGGAGGTAACCGCGGCGGCCGTGGCGGTGCTCCTCAGGGAGCTGCTAAGGGCAACGCTGCTATCAACACCAACGACCAGTCTGCTTTCCCCAGCCTCGGCGGCAACTAGATTGCCCAACGCCTGCCCGTCTCTCACCAGAGCGCGCCCATAAATCCCCTTGCCTGCTACACCATGCACTCGCGGGGTCAACGCTGAATGTCCAAACGCCTCCCCTTTTTCCTTTTTTTACTCGTCACGATATAAGAAGGGGGGAAGATGCCATATTCGTTGTTTTCGACAGGTTGAAATGAAAAAAATTAGTTGACCATTGGTTTTCCCCCTGTGTCGGACATATCAATCATATGTCCCTCTCAGGGAAAGTGCTGCGTGATATAGAGAGGATTTGAGCTCTGTTCTCACTAGCTCGGTTGCACTCAGAAGTATTTCTGTCCTCTAGGTCTTCTCAAAGGTTTCCGTACAAAATTCAATTGAAATGCTCTTTTAAATTTGTCGTCCTGTGTAGTGATGTTATATGAAGATGAACTTTGATGGTAGAAATCAGCCTTTTCCTACCTTGCATCTCATCCGATCTCTCCAACACTGGATACATACCAATTTATGATCCGTCACTCCTGTGGCAACATATATAAACATGTATTGCTATTGCTGTAGGTATGTGGATGTTAATATCCCATCTCGTCCGCCGACCCCTTCCAAATGTCACTCACCCGTTTAACGCTAATGGATTTCCAGAAAGAACCCTGCGTTAACTTGCATCGTTCTTTATCCTAGTTATTCACTTGCTCTTTATTGAATCGGAAACGCCAAAGAGTGTCTGGTAAATGTGATATGCGACATGCCCAGTACCTCCTCCGGGATTCTGTAACTGGGACATTCTGAACCGTATGAACTTTCTAGATCAACAGAAAACACAACCGTAGATTCTGTGATATCACGAGAGTAATTTGAAGCTCAAAATACTCTGTGTTGTGTCTGTATATGTGGTTGAAGTACAACCCCTGAAATCGCCCTTTCAGCGATAACTTCCTTTCGAAGAACCACAACAAGACGTGGCTTTGTCGTGACTATAATGCTCTTCAGAACCTTTCAGAGAGCACTTCGAACAATTGTTGTTGTCTTAGGTTCGTGCTTGGCGTTCGTGGTCGTGGATTACAGGGAGGAATCCTGTAGCGAGTTATGTCAAGTTGACTTGATTACATTATACACTCGCCCGAGACCACATACGCTTAATTTAGCGCCAAGAGAGTGAATTTGAGCTTCTCGACATTTAAATAAGATCAAATGAGAGCTCTCCAAGGTCCCTGATGCCCGGGTCTGCTGACGAGACCTCCAGCTGAGTGACCCCTTTTCTCAACCGTATCTTTCCAATAACATATTTCTGCCGGGGCAGTGCAAAATAGCGAATAAAGAACGAATAATTAACATCTAAGCAACACTTCTGAACATGAATTTAAGCGAGGAAGCGATTTCTGGGAGTATATATAGCTGCCCGACTTACCCCTTTTCCCTCCTTCATCATCACACACTCTTCGCTCTGAGCAAAGAAGCACACCGAAGCAACTCAGAAAGCTCAATCACCACCAGAAATCACCTTTCTAAAACAACCCTGCTACAATTAGCACCCTACCTACCTTCAGATTTTCTTCCCACCACACTCAGTCGCAATGGATCAATTCCACGGAGAGCAGCCCGTCTATGTTTTTAAAGACGGCCGCGAGCTCAGAAACGTCATCACAAGCAATGTGAAAGGCCACCTCAAAAACTCCATCAAGGACCGGGTCCAGAAAGTAAAGGACGCCTTCAGGGAGGTCAAGCTTCTTCTCCCTCGAGAGAGGAAGAAGGAGGAGGACAAGAGAGACAAGGAAGTCTCTGAATTTGTTGGCAACACGGACAAACGTGATGACCCGCATGACTTTGATGACTACGCTGGGGGGCATTGGGTCTGCGGACTGAGAACCTGTTGAGGTGAGTAAACGTTTTGGACAACTCCGCTAAACTGAGTATCGTAGACCACAGCTTAGATTACCAATGGAAACGTTGAACACCCCATAAATATTTCTTCTATAAATGGTAAGTGATACGATTATACTGGCTAGAGAGTTATGGTAGAAGTTCATGATATCCAAAGTGATGATCCATGACAGCCATTTTCCAAAGGACACGAATTCTACAAAATGAATAAGAATTAACACTGTAATTTGGGACAAACTACCTATTCGTTCCAATGTACCTAAGCTATATGATACATGAGTAACGGGTTCAATCAACTGTATGTACATGACTCGCTCGGGATATCAGATTAGAAAGAACGAAATCGCTTTTTATTACTTCTTACAGTCACAATAGTACACACTAACTAAAAAATATCTCACGCCTGATGCGAGAACGTGCGCGAGGCATCCATACCAAGAGAAAAGGCAAGCAACACAGCATTGAAAATGGCCATCATGTAGAAAGGCGCACCGTTGGACAGCGTATCGAACAAATATCCTCCCAACTTCGTCAGCAGTAGGATAGCAAATCCACCGTATAGTGAGTAAACACCAGCGATGGAGCCCTTGAGACGAATACGAGAGACGGACTCTTTGTCTGTTGTGATGCTGATAAGAGGCCTGCTCTCATCGTTGGCAGATTCGTAGTCCTCGGGCTGCAGAATGCTTTCAGGACGCGTCGTGCGAGGTAGTTCAACCGCGAGAACGCCGCGACCGAGAGATCCAAGACTGCAGACAATGGCACCAATCTGACTGATACCGAGGAGCGAGACAACTAAGAAGATTATGGGGCTGCCACCGCGACCGTCTATGTTCTTGATCTCAGGGCTGGCAAGTTGTGGTAGGGCAGTGTAGCCTACGATACCAAAAACAGTTGAGACGACGATGGGGTAGTTGATGCGGCCAGTTCGGCTGGCGAGATATCCGAAGATAGGCGCGCAGATAAGACCCATGAACTGCGCAACACCAGTCAAGATGGACGAGAGAATGTAAGCGGTTTTGCACTCCTCCTTGAGCTCAGGCGAAGAGTCGTGAGGTGAGCCTTTGCAGAAACCGTTGCTAATGTAATATGTGTTGACAAAGAGAGGGATGAAAAGTGAAATGGCAACGCTCGAAGCTCTAGCGACAAAGCCACCAACATATCCGAGACCGATTCGAGAATCGACAAAGCCAAGGAAGACTGAATCCTTCATAAGATGTAGATAAGGTGCCAGTTTCTGTACCACGTTAGTAACAGTGTACAATATTTAAGTATGCTCGACTTACCCGTTGGTGACCATTTCCGTCTGATCTAGTCGATTCGTTCTCATCTTTAAGCCCAAAGAGAACCCTAAAACCCTTGCCTTCTTCACCCTTGATGTTTCGCAGCCCGATTGCTACAAACAAAGACACAACCAGTGCGACAACAGCGACTACATAGAAACTATAAGACACGGCTTCGGCAGGTGTTGTATGATCATCCTCGCCAAATTTGGCAGGGAGTGGGAGGAAAAGAGTCAATGCAACAAGAGCACCGCATCCAGTAAATAATCCGACAAATCCCGCCAGCTTTGATGGTCGTCCAGCCGCTGAGTCTGCCGAGTCTGACATACTCCGTTCAGAAACCGACTGTGTGTATCGCTCCTGTGTAATAGTCGCCTCGGACTCGACAGAAAAGGCGATGCTGCTTCGAGCAGTCGCATTTTGAAGCGCCTTGATTCTAGCTCGGGCCTCATCCTCTTCACTGTTACTATCGTCGGTCAAAGATGGTAAAATCGCAGTTACCATAGTAGCCCTTTCACGTAGTTAGCACGGCTCGTCCATGACTCTTGGATGCGTCTGACTTACGCTGCGGATGCGCCGACGGCAAATAACACACGAGCCAACAACAATTGGGGATACACATTCGTCGCCTGGACAAACAGAACCAACGAAAGCCCGATTATCGCGTATCCGATAACAGCAACCCATCTTACACCCAGACGATCCGACACAAGACCCCATCCGGGACAAGCAACAAGTGCAACCAGTTCATCCGCAAAGCCGAGCGTTCCTACAACATCACCAACGCCTTCCTTCTGCCCAATCAAGTCGGTAATAACAAAGGAAATGGAGCTATTGAGAAAGACGAGGAACGAGATGGAGAAGAGCGATATGCCGAGGAGGTACGTCAGTGCCTGGAGAGGCGTCGTTGACGGCGCAAAGGGAAGATATCGTAACAGCATGATGGGGACGGGTTGTGTTGTATTGTCTCGGTTCGACTCGATTCGATGGAAGCGATACAATAAGATAAAAGATGGTTCAGGCAAGAGAAGAGTGCATCATATTGCAAGAGAGAATCGGATATTGACGTAGTGGTGCTAATAAGCGCGATGATGCGTGAATGTCAAACAATAATAGCACTAATAACCGGGGAAGCGAACTAATGTCAAGCTCCAGCTCCAGCTCCAGCTTGTAGGAAGCTCGGATGTCGGGCCTAACATTTTGAGAAATGACGGAGCCATTACATAAGCTGAATGCATCATGTCTACACCCGATATCGCCCTCAGAGGGAAGCAAATCGTAAGATGTTAATGAAAATGTCTTGGAAATATTCAAGTTTGTAGCCGGTAAAGATGTGCTTATCAAGATGAGATATTGTATCACCAAACGGCGTTGGAGTTGGTTACACCATCATCCACTATTCTTCAACTGTATTTCACAGCAATCAACAAATGTTTATATCGACTTTTCGTCCTAGATCAGTAACAAGCAAATGTATCTATTGCTGCCTTCAAAACTTGCTACGTGCTCTATTAATCCATAAACAACACAAGTGAACCCAGACTCCATTCCCTTGCCATAACTCCATTAACCTATGATCTGTCTAATGTCGAACAGTTTGCTTGCAGTGGCTTTACCATGCCCAAAGCACCTTGTGGTGAAGAGTCCTGGCACCCAATCTCTCAAACTCAAAGGGGCTGATCCATGAGTCGTTGGTAGATAACTTGGCGAAAACGCTAGCTCCCTTCCAAGTGACTACTTGTTCGTCCATGTCTCTTGCGCTTCGACTGACAAGGATTCTGTCACTAAGGTCAGGTCGTCGGGCCTTGATTTTCTCCTCTAGCACGACTGTAAAGTGAGGAACCTTGGCACCGCCACCAATAACCATAATACTTCCAAGCAGATCCTTCAACTTCTTCTCATCGTTCTTAGCGGCGTTCTGAATACTTGTGAGAATAGCGATATCGAGAGGTGCAACCGGTAGGACAGCATCCTGCTCAACAGCAATAGATTTGGCGGTGCGGGCAGCGGCGTCAACAAACATGCCTGGTGGTGGTTGCGTTGTTCCAGGAGCAGGGGTTCCTCCGGTATGAGAGCCATTGGGCGCTGGGCTGCCTCCGTTGGCACCGTCTTTGTCCTTTGCGCCAAAGATAAATGGAGGAGCTGGCGTTGTGGCGCCCTCTGGCGCAGGAGATCCAGCATGAGAACCCATGGGAGTTCCGTTAGCAGCACCCTCCTTTCCGAACAAGAAAGGACCCTTCTCTTTCATAGGCGTTGAAACATCGGGCTGTGACTGGGCAAATCCGTTGACGTTTGATGTTATCGATGGTTGAACGAGAGCAAGAATAGCCAGTTGAGCCGCAGAGGTAGGGTCGTCAGGGATCTCGACATCGTATGCATTGTAAGATCGTTCAACCAGCTTGCGTCGTCCCTTCAACTTGGCGCTGTTGTCAAAGATAGAGGGATCGTACACTCCCATCGGCGCCAGGATAACCTCGTCATATGTCTTGAACTGGTATTTTCGTGTCGGTTCGTTGGGTGCGCGAACGTGGAACTGGTAGAGCTGCACAGAAATGTCCGCTTGTGACATGGTGCAGTGTTTAATCTTGAGCTCTTCAGCGAGAAGGAAGTCGTATCGTCGTCGCAAGTTCATGTCCTGGTAGGGGAAGTTGTCGTAAAGCATCATCTTAAGGAAGGTATCAGTGATATCGTAACCTCCGTATTTGAGGTTGATTCTTGAGTCTTCCATGACGAGACCGTCTTCCACACAGGTGACGGATGTCTTTTGAGCTCCAACATCAACAACACAGGCTTGTGTGTATCCAGCACCAAAGGTAGCGGCCATTCCTTCCTGAACGAAACACACCCGAGAGAATTCAAACCATGTCATGCAAGACCGTAGGATTTGCTCAACGTATTTCTTGTCGTATAAATCGGGAATGACGAAAACACAGCTGTATTGCTGCCACTCGCTATTCTTCTTCAACCCAAGATCGTGCCTCAATGCCTTGTCGAGAAGAGTTTCGAGGTCATCAAACATGTGCTCTTGGCTTGTGTATCCGTCTTCGTTCCACTGTCCATGCTGAATCGGCCACCAGAGTTTGAACTTGGGGTTAGAGTCGTCAGGGACACGCTGAGCCTGGTGGCCAATAAAGCATGAAGCCAAAGAGTCGGGATCTTCGAGTGATTCGATGTCAGTCCATTCAATCTCGAGCGGGTCGTTGTGCTTTTGAATAACCTCGGGTTCTGTGCGGCGGTTGAAGGTCTGGACAAGTTCTTTCGAATTAGGCAAAACCTTGCGCTTGTTGGCCCTCATCTCGACCTTGAGGTCATTGCACTGTTTATTGTACTTCTTTGACCACTCTTCTCCATATTGCTGGTCGACGGTCTTAGCCTCGAACTGTCGTCGTGGTAGAGCCTCGTGCATCTCGGATTCGGTCTGGGGAAACTTTGTCGCAAGGGTCATAGGGATCGTCTTGGGAAGCGCATCGCTCGCAAAGCCTATACGAAGGTTCTGACTGCCAGGGTGAATCACAATGATCTTGGAGGGGTCTATGCCAGCTGATGGTGTTGCGGCGCCATCTTCGTCGGGTAAATCTGCAACGGGAAGTGGCAGTTCGCCATTGGCGCTCTTGGACAAAACACGGTCTCTATCGCGGGCGTTCTGGACTAGTCGGTCGCGTGTGGCATCACTCTGGAGACGAAGGGCAAGAACCTGATCATCGCGCTTCATGTAATCACTACCGCAGCATCAGCAGGGGTCGTTTGCGCGTAAGAAGGGGTAGCCGTACGTATAGTAGTTTTTCTGATTAATTGGCGTCACATCCGGCCATGTTGTCAGCTTCATGCCATTGTCAGTCCTCTCGAGACCTAGAATAATATTGTTAGCAATCTGTCATGAGCGACAGTCCATTTGCTTCAGAAACAAGTAATGATGAACCATACCTTCCCGTAGGAGGACCCTTTCGCTGACTTTTCCAACCATATTTGTGGATTGGTCTTGTGTTTTCTAATAATGCGGAGTTGATGCGACCGAGCAAGCTCACATCGATGATGAGAAAGTAAAGAAGCTTCTGCTGCGCGCTCAAGCTCAACTCAAAAACACCAGGAGCGCATCTGATCCATTGACTGTCTTGATCGCGGCAGTCAATTGGGCTTAGCGCGAGACATCGGACTTTTAATAACCCGTGCAAGGATCAAGCCATGTCTCCCACTGGCAACACATACATGTGTTGATAATGCATTTTTGGAGATATTTTCATGAGCTGCTCAGCTTGAAATTACACTATGTCAAGAAGTAATCTTAAATAGACCAAATATAAATTTCCATTGTGTTATTCAGGAAAGAAAAGGCTCAAGCCCTACAAGGACCGAAGGTTATTACAACATGGACACTATAACTTGTGTTTATTTGACTTACCGAGGGAGGATGCTTATCCCCGTCATTTTGGATCGCCATTATTGGATAGGTAAATTGTAGCGATACCCTTTTTATTCGTACCTTTGTGTAAGGACGGCAAATATGCTGAGTGCTTTAGTAGTCTCCTTGGTATTAATCAAATCATGCATACATACAGATCTACTAAGTCAAGATAGGCTTCAAGTGTCAAAAGAGGCGGCTTATATAAGCTATCAGCTGGCAACAAACTCTTACATACCAACTGTAACACACTCGTAATACAGCACAAGTATTTCTTGTACGACAACAACAATTGCCAACACCTGTCGTTTGATAGGGTTTGTGGAGTCTTGTCATCATCCTAGCAGTATTATTAGCGTCACGTCTAAAACATACCCAACTTGGGTTGAACGCCGTGTAGTCCGGCTATCTTTACAAGGGTGTTCCATAAATACGGTAACATTCCACTCCGTTGCTGTAGACAATTCTGCTTCACGTTTGTGGTCTTCCCCTCATTCAGAAGACCATTGATAGAGCTATCAACGCCAATATGGACGCCCATATGTCCGTTGCTGGCATGAACGCCTCATCGTCGACAAGTTTCCAATCAGACTTGCTCACCAGAATTTCACCGACTTCGATCTCTGGTCCGGTCCTCTTGGGCCTCTTCCTTGGATATGTTGCTCTTTGTTCTCTTCTTCGGTTCTCCCGCATAAACTCCCTTCTTTCCAAGTATGGGTTCCACGATCGTGCTTCTTTAAGTCGAATGACAAACCAAGATGCCTTCGAAATTGTCAAGACTATGGCAAACCTCGAGTTTCCACTTCTCTACGATCTTGCCACTCGGTTAGC
This sequence comes from Fusarium venenatum, assembly GCF_020744135.1. Taxonomy (NCBI): domain Eukaryota; kingdom Fungi; phylum Ascomycota; class Sordariomycetes; order Hypocreales; family Nectriaceae; genus Fusarium; species Fusarium venenatum. Next base: position 1,023,043 of record NW_027072131.1, read on the forward strand.
GTTGTTTGAGGTATGCCCAAGCAACAACTAATACCAAAGCTATGCAAGTCCCATGTTAACCTGCCGAATAGACTTATGCCGTGCAAAACGTTGGACATGTTCTCTATGGTGGTAGCGATCTAGCTATTACTGCGAAAGCCCCCAAGAGGTACAGTTGTCATATTCCATTTCATACAACTACATACTTATACAATTTACAGATATGCAGACACTGAAGTCGTCTATCTCTGGTAAGTTCAATTACTACTCATCACTGCAAGGGTATCACTAACACCTCCAGCTTTGCAAACTTTGCGCCTGATTCACCAACTCTTAGCAAGGCGATTGCGCGTACAAACTTCCTGCACGCACCGTACATCAAAGCCGGCAAGATCAAGCAAGAGGACCTCCTCTACGTACTTTACGCCTCCTTCGCCGAGCCCGTTAGATTCCTCAACCAGTATGAGTGGCGAAGTCTTACCGACATGGAAGTGGCTGCTATTTCCACTCTGTGGAAGTACGTTGCTGATATGATGGATATCGACTACAAGACTATCCTCAATAAGACTGAGTGGACTGATGGCATTGAGTTCTTGGAGGATGTGACACGTTTCGCATCGGACTATGAGGACAAGTACTTGCGCCCCACGAAAGAGGTTCAGAAGCTCGGCGACGTTTTGATGGATATGCTGTTGGATTCGTATCCCAAGTTTGCTGCCCCTGTCGGGTATCCAGCAGCCTGTGTTATCATGGGACCTAGGTTGAGACGAGCATTTGGGTATGTCTATTCCATCCTTCCTTGCTCACTGACTCGAGTGTACTAACATATGAAAAGCTTCCCGGAGCCAGGATTGGGCGTCACTGTCCTGACTTACAGTCTTTTGCTTGTTCGGAAGATTGCTGTCCGGTTCTTCTGTCTTCCTCGTGCTTCCGGTGTAGAGTTCCTCTCCCAACCAGACGAACAGACAGGTCGCATCACTACTCGCCATTACATGAAGGAGCCTTATTACGTGCCCGCTACATTCTGGCAGCGCTGGAACTTTGAGGCTTGCATTACTCGGCTTTCTGGTGGACTACTCCCTGGTGATGGTGGCGCAAAGATGAAGCCTGAAGGGTTTCTCTTTGAGGATATTGGTCCTGAAAAGGTTGTTGGCAAGGGTATTGAGGAAACCAATGCTTTTGAAGAGAAAGCGAAACAAAAGGCGTTTGCGGGCTGTCCATACAAGCCCGCACGAGCTTAGACAGGTAGTATGCCTGGTTCAAGAGTAAAGTTTGACCGAGGGGAGACTGGTGAAAGCATTTTGTCGATGCATATTGCGTGGTTTAGACTTCTAGCGATATGATGGTATTTCAGCATAGTATGCAGTGATACTAAACAATCTTATTAGAGTTATTTGATGTAAGTGAGTGCAATTTATGTTAAAATATCTCCCGTCCCTCGAATATATATGTACCCAGTACATTCAAACAGTATTGTGCACTCATTACGGTTGATATTGACCCGAATAAATGATCTCGGTTTGTATACGGTGTATCCAACCACAAAGCTGGTAATAAACTTCCAGGGTTTGACTCCATTCAATACGAGCTTATTTCGTGTTGCCTTGTAGTTTCAATCACCCATCCGATCTTTACACACAGTCACACACAAGTTTCTCATTACTGCCGTAGCAAAATACTACATTAAGTGTGTCAACTGTTCAAAACTCAAGTGTTACATGGAGGTATGCTAGTAAAACCCCTAACAACGTAGAGCTTCAGGGTATCTGTCACACCTTGACTCCTTACGTCACTAATGTGCGTTGCATCTGAATCATGAGCATACCGTTTGATCAAGAATTAATTCTCGTATTCCGCATTTGGAAATACCAAGTTGAAGGAGATGGAGCTATTGACGGAATCTGATCGACAGTTCCCCGTTGGCTGACTGCAAGTAACCGCGTGCTAATGTGCAACAGGCAGCCAGCAAGATCACATGACGTAGTTGGCAGCCATCGCCACGCTTCTTATTCAGACAACGTCTTTTTCATTGATTCATCCAAAGCCAATTTTCAAGAGTAAGCTTTAGCTTTACTAAACAAAACAAGACAATCACAAAATCTCAAAACGTACGAAATTCTTCAATACTTACCATACTCCTTGTGCACGGCCAACTCCAAATACCACTGATATGCCTCCCATTACCCTTCATACCTCGAGCCCCATCGTGGCAGCAAAACCCGATGGTGTCACTCCCAAGACAGCTGAATCAGGCGACCCTGGAGTGCCTTCCAATGTACCAGCAAGCAATGAAGCACCTACTTCCACCTACCCGGCAGCTCAGCCAGGAGCGCGTCCGTCCATGCCCGCTCCAACCGGAGCACCACAGGCTTTCGCACCCGCCCAGCCGACGCCGACTCGGACTACTATGAACACTAGCCCTCCAGCTCCGCAGCCCGGCGCAGTCCCGGTGCCGCCAAATGGATCTCAACTCCCACCGCCTCCCAAGACTGGAGAGACACTACGTGATACTCAGATGCAGCCTACGCAAATGCCTCCTCAGATGTCCTATGCTCCCATATCTAGTGGATCGGAGTTCACCGCACCTCGTTCATCAACGGTAACGGCGGCTGGCCCGTCACCGATGGCTGGCTTGGGCCCAACGGCCGTGCTGGGCGGAACAGGCGGTAGCGACTTTTCTCACCCACCTGGCTACCACCAGAACGTGCACGCATCCGAATTCACCAGTTCTCAGCGCGCTGCGCACGAAGCTTCGGTGTCCCAGGAACGCAGACCATCATTGGTAGGGGAAGACGAGGGCGAGGGAGTCTGGTCGACCGCCAAGAAGTGGGCTTCGGCTGCCGGCGACAGTCTTGCTGCAGCTGAGCATGAAGTTTGGAAGCGAATCAACAAGGACTAGTGACTTTGCAACGCGCACAAAGAAAAAAGTTAAAGAGCATGCCTAGGACAGGGGAGTGGGAAATGGCTCAGTACGATAAGGCTACGACTGGGATAGGATCATAAGTTCACGTTTCTTTGAGAGTCACGTTTAATACGTTAATGTTTTAAGGGGATCAGACCCATCTTCAGCGACGTTTCTGCTGTTCTATTTCCAGAAGCGCGGAGAGAGAACGGAAATAGATGTGGCCGATGAGAAGTTAAAACAATTTGAACAAGGCGTCAAGGATATTTCGACGGTACCTGAGTAACGTAGCAAAGAAATAAAAAGAGAGTTCATTGCGGGGGAAATGTGTCGACGTAATTGGTTTGTGATGTTCATTTTGAGTAAAGACGACAAGGCCTGATTCATGCCCTCACCCAAAAGGTGGTGGTTTAATTTCCCATTTGAGCAGTGCTTTCAGGAACGGACTTAGCATGTTTAGACCCTGGCCACTCTACGGCCTTACCGGGCTCTGGCGGGGTCATGGAAGGATCAATAGAACGCATGTAGAAGGGATGGGATGTGGAAGACGAAAATAAGTGCCCACGGCTGAATTACCCTGCAACTTCCTGCCAAGTTTCGAATACAGCGGAAGTGTGAACAGAAACAGTTTAACTTGTTCTCACCTACCTACTTGGTTATCTGAGTGTCTCAAAGTAGAAATGTGCTTTTGACTCTAGCCATGCTGAGCTTCACGGCCGCAGGGTTCAGCACATCGACCACCATGATGACCATGACCATGAACAAGATCACGATCTTCACAACCGCCTTGAGCATTGGCATCTATAAGTTGTTATGCAAAGAAGTTTTAGTTCTTAGACTTAATTTATGGTCTTTGTCTGTTAGTTTTAGTCTACTATGTTAGTCAGTTGGGACCATCTGACAGCCTCAGTTTTCATCCCAACGTACCAAGCTATTGGGCTCAACCCAGCTGACTGGAAGAATTCACCGTGCTCAATGTGGAGAGGGCAAACAAAAAAAATACAGTTTTAGTGTTGGGCACAGAAACAGAAAGAAACAGAACTTGTCGTTATGACATGTGTACTGCAAGATGACGCGTTGCAATATAACGACGAATTGTACTTATACACGATATAACCGAATAAGCAAATGGGGCTGTATGGAGACGAGACGAGGGAGAAAGTATATACTGGTTAAATGATGGGAAAAGAAAACAAGAGATTGCCAACGCGATGTAACAGTGTCAACTGGGCTCTTCCTTGACCCGAAGGAGGATCCGGCACTTGTTGAGCATGGAATTGCCTAGGTGAAGGGATCGTGGGGTTGTTCTGTATTCAGGTGCAGTACCTACAATCTGCGAGTGTACTAAAATGGACGGGAACGAGATCGAGATCTGGCGATTTCTTGCTTTGTAAAGTTGAAAATGACCCGTCGTTAGGGAATGCGCTGTCTGTGCAAACAAGTCTGCTATTCATAGACTGGAAATGATCCACTATTGCAATTAACTGTTATCCTTGGATCGTGCGCTGACGTGGTCGAGTCCTCGGCGAATTGTGCTTCAAATGCTAGGTGCGGTACTTAGGTGTGGCTTTCTCAGCGGGCAACTAAGCTAATAAAGCTTGGGCTCTTATAAATTAATTACTGAGCTTCAGTGCGCTTCCAGTTGAGCCACGAAATCGTTCAGTGGATAAGTCAGTGGGTGCACCCTTGGACGTATCAGTGGGCCTTGTTTAATAACCCCTGGTCTTGCGACAGATCTGAGACACGCCGGTCTCCTTGCGCACGGCTGAGACGTGGTTACTCTCTCCAATCAAAAGACCTTATTTGCGGCCTCTACTCCCAAACGGTAGGAACAAGAGACTCGTCCCGCTCTTCTCATTAGATCCCTGTTCCCTTTCTCGCAAATCATATGTTCTTGTCTGATCCACTCTCCTTCAACTTCAAACACTCGCTTGTCATAGTCTTCTCACTCACGCTTGCAACCTCTGGCCCTCCCGTCAGTGCATCTCGAATCTCAGCACAGCGGGCAGTAAACATTAGCCAAGGCCGGAAATACAGGTAGATTCAGCTATACTTTCAGTAGGTCTCAGTCGGATATACCCTCCAACAGCCAAGCGGGAGCAGATCGAGAGCCTCAATGGCCTCCTCAAAATTGGATAACTCACATATCAGTCAATATTAGCACCAGACGTTTCTTCTGCTATAGGTCATCTATGCTTCCGATTCGTTCATTGCCACTAAAATTTCACACCTTCCTCCTCAATCGACTGGCCAAAGCCTGGATTTCAGGGCGCGTCGCCTGCCGCGATGCGAAGTGATGTTGCTTCATCCTCGCATTGAGACACAAATCTTCTGATGACCTATCAACCTAGAATGCACACATACACTGCTGTTGTGATTGCCTGCTACTCTGCTTATACTACCGTCACCAAATTGACGTATCGTCCAAATCCAAAACCTTTATCAAGGTCCTCGAGTGTTCACCGCCGTACGATCGAGACCCAGACGTTGCATCTTGCCATACCGACGCCCCTCGTGCGGGGGATCAGAGATGGGGTCTTTGACGTATGCACGATATCATATCGCCATATCGCGCCGTCAAAAACGCCATCCTCAAAGATTTACGCTCTGGCTTAATCTAGGCGATCCCGTAGTTATTCGGCTCGGTTCCTGAAATCTTTCGATAATGGTGCCCGTCAAGCAATTAGCCTACGCACCAGCCATCACACCCGAGTCTTAGCGGTTTCAACTGTTGTGAAAAATAGCATACGTATCTTTGCTACCCTGGCCTGTCTCGACTCTAGCGCGCATTGTCCCTCTCCCGGGGCTTCAGAGGGGCGTGCCGGCCGACACTCAGGGTGTGCCAAACGAAGGACCCAGAGCCATCAAGTTACCGTACCACCTTGGCCAAGGTGTCAAGAAACAGATGTGGTGTGCCTGCAGTTGTAGCTCGCTTTCGTCGGAAGTTTTGTCAACCCCAGACGGGACTAACGTGGCTCAGTTTGAGTCGATACAATGAAAGCTTCGATCTTGTCGACTCACCAGCCAGCCCGTCCATCCACACATCCCCCTTCGTCTCTTTTTTCTTCAGCATAGGATGAGACAAGCCACCTCCATCGAGTCACTGTTGTGCAGCCCGACTGGACGGTCCAATGACCCGATCAAACACCCTGGCCATACACTCTTGAAGCCTGCGCCACTCTTGGTTGTCTTAGGCTCTGTTTGGGCCATCTACGATACTATACAGGTCCTTCATTTCGCAATTTCTATTCTTTCGGATGCCTCGCACCATCATCTTGACTCTTTGCGCCCCTCACAAGAACCAAGCTCACTATCAACCGCCCGCCAGCCTTGTCGACTGAAAGCTGTGGCCTTATTACCCTTAGTCCGGGGTCATGTACATCCATGTATATACCCCTGTCATGTCGCCCCACCGGCTTCTCAACTTCCTTGACTTTATTGACGAACATAGTACTGTACTCACAACCTGCTAGGGCCCATCCCATCCTGGCAGCGCTGCGACTCTGTTTTGCACCGGATAGCCCCCTCCTTCCTCTACTATGTATCCGCTTTCTCTTGTACCTGTTCATAGATCGGTCTGTGTTGGGTGTTGGAATCCACTCGGTCCAGCCCCTCCCGTCTATCCAAACCTCTCCCCTGGTGACTGTCCCTGACTTACGGAGCTACCTTGTCTCCATGGATGATGCCTCTTGCTCTTTCATACCGTCTGCTCTTATACCTCCAGGTTCCGGCTCCGCCCTTCGACCTATCCTTTCTTGCATACGCTTCTCTTGCAATTCTATTCTTCTTTTCTAGTCATTCCTTAACACAAACACTTGCTTATCATCAAATCGTATAACATCACGAGCCTGCCCTCCACATATCAAGACCCGGTCTAAACATCCTCTCCTTCAAAACAAGGCTCACCAACTACGCCACTTTCCTTTATAAAGACAACCAACCGATACACTCTCTACGCGTCTTCGTCACCAGCTGCCCAAAGGATCCTGTTTCTTGATAACGCTGCCAATATAGCCTAGCCGCCTTGATTCCGGTGCTGCTTGTTCCCTACAACACCTTTCATACAACGCATGCTGCTAAGCCGGAAATTACTCCCACATTCGACTTGGCCATTGCTTCTTAGTTACCCAGGTAAGCCAAAGATGTTCCGCGGCACTCCCGAAGATCCAACGACGATGTGGACCTCACACCCTGAGTCCGTTTACCATGATCGTCCATCACGGATTCATGCTAACACCACGCAGCCCTTGTCAGATAGATTCTGCATATTAGCTCAACGGCTCGCTCTTTGACAGGGCCCTTCTGTTCCTGCTTTTGTCACACCCTACTGTATGCTTCATGATTCTTGTCCTTCCTTTCACCTATATTCACACGAGACTTACAGTTGATGTTACAGCAACATCAACGTTGAGACTTCACTCCATTTCATTGCTATCCGCGATAGTCTTCACAACTGGCTCTCATAGCCCACAATCAAAATGAATCACAACGAGTTTACCGAGTCCGAGTCCATGATGGGCTCAGATGAGATGTGGTCAACACCAGTGACCCAGTCTAAGCCTCGACCCATGCCTATTTACCAAGGACTCTCTTTCTGCGGTGCCGAGGATTTCTCATCAGTACCATCTTGGGACACATCATCCGTCTCGTTCCAGCAAACTCCCAGCGAGACCATGTCCCGTCCTGTTTCTATGCACCAAGACTTTTATCCTCCTACGATGGGCAACGGTAAGTGCATCTCAAACTACACTATGTCACTCGACTAATCCCAAACAGCATCGTGGATGGATAAGCCAACTGAGGATCACTTTGATCTTCATGGCATGGATTACGATATGACCATGGGAATGGGTAACTCTTTCACTGCTGATGAAGCCATTCCTGTTCTTGACCTCAAGCATGGTACACTTGTTGAGGAGGATCTGATGGCTATCGACGGTGGTTCAAAGCAGCGTCGCATGTCCGGTTCTTCCTTCTCCATGTCCACCTCCGGTGCATTCTCCGACATGCACCATGATGACTTCTCGGCAGCTCTCTCTGAGGCACCCTCCTTTACCTCAGACTATCCTCTTCGTTCCAACCGCACTTCCATGATGTCCTCAACTCAGCTCTCGCCTGTTGCTTCACCGCGAATGACCCCTCAGTCAAGGACCGACCTCGTTCGAACTCAGAGCCGTGGCCGTGGCGCTTCTCCTTCTCCTCGACCAGTCAACGTACGATCTGCTCCTTACAGTGTCGAAGGCCCCAGAATCAAGCGATGGTCTACAGGCACTTACGGAGCCCCTGCGAGCCGAAAGCCTGTTCAGTACGCCTACCACCCTTGCCAGGATGTGTACAACAACCACCAGCAGATGTTTTCCGGCCACTCTTCTCCCGCTGTTGGCGCCTCTCCTCTGCCTCTCAACTACGGCAATCTCCAGGCTATGCAACAGGCCCCATTCGTCGTCCCCAGCACTCCTGTCTTCCAGAGGAACAGCATGCTGCTTCCCACCCAGCTTCCATCCCAGATGGCACAGCAGCAGCAATGGCAAACCGACTGCAACCATTACGCCCCGCCGCAGCCTCTTCTGTCTCATGGTCTTTTCAGGATGCTTCAGAGCAACGGTGACGCCAGCTGCCTCAACGGTCACTACACCGACCTGTCTGACCCTCCGGATCTGTATGCTGCTCTCCAGGAGGAGCAGATTCCCCCTCCCCCTGAGGACATGAACCCCGAGGACCCCGACATGATGCCCCGCGAGCAGGAATTGCGATTTGAAGGCGACCTTTACACTCCTAGATGGGTCCGGGGACACGGCAACAAGCGCGAGGGATGGTGTGGAATCTGCAAGCCCGGAAGGTGGCTCGTGTTGAAGAACTCGGCTTTTTGGTACGACAAGTCCTTCTCTCACGGTATCAGCGCCGCCACTGGAAGCTCGTTCCAGGAGCCTCAGCAGAGGCGACGCATGGATGGCAACCCTGATGTTTGGGAAGGCCTTTGCGGCAGCTGCAATGAGTGGATCGCACTCGTCAGCAGCAAGAAGAAGGGAACCACTTGGTTCAGGCATGCTTACAAGGTAGGCCTTGTTTCTTCTCCATAAGATGGTCTTTAACTAACAATGTCTAGTGCCACACACACCTCAAGGTCAAGGATACACCCAAACGTCGCCGCGAGAGCAGCAACGCCAGGGCCTTAGCTATGTCGAGCATGGTAAAGACCAAGACTGATGCTCAACGACCTATCACGCCCCAGATGCCAGGCTCCTCGATGGAGATGGCTACTACGCCCCGACCTTCCACCATGTCACAGATTACATCTCATCCTCAGTCTCACCATCATCTTCTTACTCCTCAGGAGCCCTACACTATTGACCCGATGTCTGGAAACGTCCTCGTCACGACCGAACCTTTTCCGAACATGATTTAACTCGACACACGACCTTTGCAATTATACCGATTAGACATTTCCTTTTGATTTCCGTCATTCCACGACAGCAGATCAGTCGTGGATGACACCACACTCGCTACGTTACGAAAGATTCCGGGATGACATTTGATACCAGTTGAAGCTAAGGATGATGTTTGTCGTTCCTGGAAGCTTATTGTTTTTTGTTTAATTCTCGTTTCTTGTCTCTCTTTGACTGCTCTTTTTTGCTTTATATTTTCTTCTCTTGGAGCTATTTGGGAAATATGGAATGCCTGGCTTTGAGGCCTGATCAGGAAAAAGGCATTTATCCATACGTTCGAAGCTGGGCTTGGAAAAAGTACATGTCAGGATGGAAAAGAAGCAGAGAAAAAGTGGAGGACACATTTCAACAATTTCTTTTTTACTTCTTCTTATTTTCTTTTTATTACATCTGCTCACCTTTTGAGAGATACCCCAGGAGTTTTGCTTTTGTTGCACTAGATAGAATGGTCGGTTTAGGATTGGGAGCTTTTCTTTAGGGAAGAGCCTGATGAATGAAACGAGCAAAACGGACGATGCTGCTGGCCAGTCGAAGTCAAATGCATGCTTTACTTTACAATAGATAGAATCAATACCACGGTCACCCATCATGAACCACTGCTGTCTACTTTAACTTGCGCGTGGGTCAACAATCACTGGAGTCTGTCTTGATCGTTGAAGACGGAGCTTTCCGTGAAACGTCAAATGAGAAGGATCATCGGCTACTGTGTGTTTGTTTCGAGGGCAAGTTGGCGCGATGTGACGCCAATTTAAAACCAAAGGCAGGCTGGTTTGTGAGCCCGTTGCAACAACGCAATGTTGCTTTGCAGATGGAAAAGTGGTACCACGGCGGGTTTAATGAAGAGTTTAGAGCCTATGAAAGGCTGGCGCAATGATGCCCGGCGGTTCCTGAATAGGAAGACCTTGTTATTCTGGCAGAATACCAAGATATGTGGCGCATTAAGATCAGGGATCGATAGGTGTTCAACCATCACACCAGGGAGTACTGCAACCTTGAGGAGAAATATTTAATGTTTGCCGTTATTAGACTGGGTGACGAGATCTGGGTAGTTCCAGGGCTGACAAGGACATGACAAGTCGGCAAGCGGGAGACGAAGATCCCTTGTTGATCCAACGGTCGAGGCGAACAAGGAACGAGTAAATTTCCTGAAAAGGAACTTATTCACGTAGCGAGTTTCCGGAAACCGCTATTGTTATACGCATGCAATTATATCGTGTTATTACTGACGAGACTTAGGCGAAACAACGTTCGGTATAGCGATGAATATCATCTTAGCATTTCATTATATGCTTAAGCGAGAAGCACGTAGAGTTACGGATAACCCATCACCCATCGGTTACATGTTGTTTCTGCTGACGTGACAGGACCCGGATCTCGACTTGGCTGAATCTGATGCAGGTACCGATGAGCTTCAAAACAGACGAACCAGGATCGTCACACGTCAAGTTTAGTCATGTCAAGTCTTTGTCACAGAAATCTACCACGTTGGTGGATTATCATGTTAATTACGGAGGATTTTGTAAAGGATCCGACATGAACGCGTGGACCACGAGAGATTTTCTTACATACTACACATACAAGGAAAACCCGTAACGAGATTTAATCTGAGGGGCCAGAAGCTGCTGGTTGGGCTTCCAGTCAGTGTCTTGTACCCGAGGAAAGAAAGCGACGAGGCTAGAATGACAGCGCATCGTGAGGAAGCAAGCAAGACCTTGAACCGAGAACCTTAACAAGCATTATCCGGCACATCCTTGGTATTAAAAGAGGACTCTTATCAAAAGGATATCGTTGCCGAAAGGGCGTCTGAGTTGTCAAGATCTTGAGGGGGGTGTGAAGGTTCCTTGTAGTAGAAACAAATACTTGCCTTAATCTCCCAGAATTCATGCGTCGCGGAGGCCAGGCCGGATGGGGCCGGCCGGGGAGCAGGGTCCGGAGAGGAAGAAACGTTGAGCGGGGCCGGGAAGGATGATGATGGTTGAATAACTGGATATAGAGAGTATAACTTAGTCATTAAGTTGGTGGTATGTTATACCTTGATGCTGGCATTTCTGTGCACGTTTGCTCGGATGTATGTGACTGTTTCGGCCTTCGGTAGATACTCGCGGCAGTCACCTTTTCTGCGATGGCCTCACTTGTAAAGAGAATCAATTAAACAAGCAACAGGTTGTTGCTATGCAGCGTGCTTATCTGTGAAGCTTATACAAGCTAACGAATAATCTTCAGCAAACAAAGAATGTAAATCAATCAACAAAGAATAACGCCCGCTGCAGAATACCTCAGAGTTAAAGATAGGAATGTCACGACTCAAACAGTTGGAATGAGAGAATGCAAGCACTTAAAACCCTGGTCGAGAAAGGCCTATTTCCATCTCGTCAATTACGGGCGACCAATCATGAATCAGTATGGTGCTTCACTTTACCATCTGGCTGGATTTGAGACGATAGCATGTGAAAGAGGTCTGCGGATGGGTCTGATCATGAAAGCATGTAAGAGATATACTCTGGAGTCTATATGGTTGAGGTTATCCTTGTGGGTAATATTGGCGAATATAGTGTCTCTATTAAAAGAAGCTGAAGAGTTTGTGAAACCACCGAAACTATTATTGTTTCAAAGAAGAGTACCCGATCGTGGTCAAAGCAACGTCTATTATTATACACCTGTCCCGTTGAACCCTGTCTAGGAGGAACTTCTGACGATAACTTCATTGGTGAGTCGTTGAAGCGAATTGCAGCTCATGAAATTACTTAAAATTCAATGTTTCCGATCATTATTATTGACTGCAAATGAGAGCCATGTTGTCTCTTGCCCCGAATGTCAGCCACAATCAACTTTGCTTTTTGCTGTACCTGAGATACTCTATAGGTTAACCAACGACCAACTAACAAATCAGAATTCATCAAGAGATACCATTTCTTTGGTTCAGCCATTGGAGGAATCTCTTCCGAGCTGAGAACTTAAACTGTTCAAAAAAGCAAACACAAACAGCCAACTTCACTATGATTTACTCTAAAACCACCGGCTCCCCGACTAGCAAGATAGAGCCTGAGAACCACACAGACCAAACGTCTCGATGACGAGTGCAAAACCCACCACATTTTGACTCTTGGTTTCTCTATTGTTGACTTGAACTAATGTTTATGTGACGTGATGCATCGCTTGTTTCTCGAGCAACGTCTGAATCCAAGTGTTCAGGTCTCAAGACAACAGGGCTGAATTTCCTTTGTTGTATGGGCTGGAATGAGACTAGACAAGACAATAGGCGATCATGACAAACTGGTGAGCTGATTGTGGTTTCGGAGGCTTGTTGGTTGGTTGTAAGCAGTCGGTGAGCGATGCAGCTGCAGGGGATAGTTTAGCTTTCTGGCTATTGTTGCCTTCAAAGGGAAACTTGTCCTTATCATGATCAATATCAGTCTATAATAACATCAGATGCTTCCACGAAGTTTCCTTTTGGAACACTCTGATACAGATTGAATATCTCAGTTCAGGAGGTTGTATTCTATAGTTAAATATATTTATGACGGGAGTCATAGCGGGCAACCATCATGACATGGATTAAAGACAACCGAGCCGATCATAACTCAACAATGACCAATCACTCCAGTCATAGCTTTTCTTTGAGAAAAGTAACTCAGGTTTAAGTGAAGTTAGGTAAATCAACGGCTATCATAAAGAGGCGTCAAATAGTTAGCTGTATTGTTATCCTCCCAGCTCATGAGAGGCAGCCGTTGGGTTTCGGGCGGTGCCTCATCCAGGTTAGATCTGTTCCAGCGGTTGGCTAATCGAAGTTAGCAGAGTGTAGCGCACTGAAGCCCCTGAAGACGTCTTTTCCCGGTGGTTGCCCAACAACGGCTAAGTTGAGAGGAAGTTGCTGATGTACCACCAAGCTTGCGATTTGAGCTATGATATTGATTTGAGATGTGAATAACTTTTGTTGACTTTTACTGTCCTTTGAACAATTACTGTGTCTGTCTTTCTCCTCAACTTCTTTGCACCGTCTGTTACGTCTAGCCGAGGATATCATTCCTGCAAACAGCTCAGCTCAGCTCAATCAGTGCAGTGCAGTGCAGGTGTTGTAAATAGGAAGGTCGGGCACGGCGCATACTGTATTGTATCCACTGCATTCGTCCATTCTTATCCTTATCCAACCCGAACCTGTCCATTCTCATCAAGAATTTACCGACCGACTCGAAGCGAAGCGAACAGACCTCTTCTGCCTAAAGGATCCTCGACTGTCGGCACCCGCAAGATCACAGCATCACCATTCACGAGACGAGGCGATACAGGACGGAAAGAAAGACAAAAGAACTCGAGAAGGAAGACAAAACCACAAACAAGAATAATAACACATACCGGATGTCAAGGTACACATATTTTCTTAGTACTCTGTTTGCTTTCGCTATATCAACTTTGGCCTCGGTATTCGTATCGCATCGTATCCCCAGCAGCTGGACCATCAAATCATCCCACTATAAACAACCATCCATCTCCATTGACGACGAGACAAGCCTCAAGCCAGGTCTCATACTCAGCACTTCAACACTTCATTTATCTATTTATCTTGAGCATTCGGGCGTCATTTGGCGGGGTTTCTAACTTCTCCCTGCTTTTGCTCATTTTCTCCCTTTTCTTTGACCTGCCTGTAGCCTGGTCTCGCCTCGCCTGCCGTTCTTTCCCTGCCTGCCCCTCCTCTTTTTTTAATCGGGGCTTACTTGCTTTGGTCCATCCCGTATTCCATCCCGACTCCCGACGACTTCATTCCTCCCTTTACACCATATTCCATCTTTTTTTATCATCAGAGGCTGACCGACATGCTTGGCCTGGCAAAACAGTCTTAGACTTTAATTCTTTTATTCCGTTTTTCATGATCCTTTACGACTTCCCGTAATGACCTACGAGCACCGACCGACCTGCGACATCACATCTAAATAGACTTTCCATCTTTGCATCAAAGCAACAACCTCTGTTCTCACAGCCTGCCCACGCACGAGCTCGACATTCACGAACCCGATACTATCCGATCATCTGCAATCTGTCGACCTCATCTGATTGTTCCGAATATTTATCCAGTGCTATTTCTCAACATTTTGCATGGTTTTAAGCCCTTGCTAGTGCTTTGCAAAAGCCAAACGTGACCTGACTGGCCGTGCACGTTATCAATCTCGAATTCGATACTTTGCTCGGCTTGTATCAAAATCGGCCTTTATGACAATCCTTTAGAGTTGCTATGAGTGGGGATCAACTGGGTACAAGGCAAGCTCGCACTCACAACACTCTCCTTTGCTCTCCTTCAGCATCAGCATCCGCATCGCCACCATGTATCCCCTGCAAGATTCACTAACCTCCTCGCCGAGCAGTTTTGCCAATACGAACCACCGCCCTCCGACATCTGAAGAAACGCCTACTTCTACCGTCTTTCCCAGCCCTGTATTTGACACTCCCAAGCCCGGGCAAGGTGCATTTACCGACGCCGGGGGTTGGACGCCACACTACGCTGAAGACTACTCTGTATTCAACTCGACCCCTGGAAATCTCCGTGGACCTCAACAACATCCTTACGTTGATTACGGTACCGCTACGATTGCCAGCGGTCACAAGAGACTATTATCTGCCGAGAGCTTTGCTGCTGGAATTGCGACTCATGTAAATCACTTCTCTACCAACAACCGCCTACCACTGCCGCCGGTCGAGCCCTCACGCCGCTTGGCCTCATCCCCGAACTTAGTAAACGTACCTCAAGAATATATAACCGATCCAACACAGCTGCCCAGTCCTGATCCGTCCGTTCAGTTCCAAATCCCTAAGAAGGCTAGGAAAGCCGGAGTCAAGGGTGCAAGGCCTGCGCAAACGGCAACGCCCCCACCCACTGGACGAAGAGAA
This sequence comes from Fusarium venenatum, assembly GCF_020744135.1. Lineage (NCBI taxonomy): Eukaryota > Fungi > Ascomycota > Sordariomycetes > Hypocreales > Nectriaceae > Fusarium > Fusarium venenatum. Next base: position 1,038,250 of record NW_027072131.1, read on the forward strand.
GAGCACAAGCTCGCTGACAAGCTCAACATGCAAAATGAACAGGTCTTCGGCCAGCCCGACTTTAACGGCACACCCCAGCAACAACAGCATGATCTTGCTGCCTTTATGGCTACTTCTGGTGACATGTTTGGATATCCTATGACAGCTCCCGCTGCAACACCTACCGCATTTTGGGATCCTTCGATGAGTATGGACTTTGACTTTAGTGCGTCACCTTCCAATGTCTTCCAAACAACACCTGTTCAGCATGGAGGTGGTCATGGTCACCGTCATACAGGATCGTTTGACTGGAATAGCGAAGTACCGCTCTTCCAGGATCCTACTGCACCATTTGCTCCAACAGGCGCAGATCCTATGCAATCGATCCACCGTGACCGTGCCCTTGCCCCAAAGCCTATGGGCTCAGCGTCTGCTACGACTGCAGCAAGCGCTGCCATGTCTGCGGCTCTCTCTGCTCCTTTAGATGATTCTTTTGGATTTGGGCAGCCAATGCAAGGAGTAAATCCTGGGCTGCTCTTTGAACCCCCTCACACATCTGTTATGGATAACCCTGCTCTCATCCCAGTGACACAGGCCGGCTCGGCTGAAGGCGCGATCTTCCAAACGAGATCTAGAACCCCTCTGGGGGATAACATCCGACAGTCTACCAGCATGAAGGACTTGAGAGTCACCAAGGTACCTGATCGTGCTCTTGCACCATCACCTGTCAAGTCAAACTCACGGCCCGGAATGGGTCGAAGTTTCAGCGAGAATCGTGGAAAGAGAGTTCAGACGCAGAACCGACCAGTGCTTCCCAAGCTTGCCCCAGCTCGACCTGTCTCCCAAGCTAGCAATGGTTCCAATAGTGACAGTGCGCCTGTCGGACGACCCATTGCCAAACCAACTGGAAGGCTGTCTCCTATGAAGAGTCAGAATCGTCTGTCAGGTCTAGCTTCCATACCTGAGGGGCCACCGCTGCAACTCCCACTGACTCGAACGTCTGTAAAATTCACCATCGACTCAAGGGGAAGAGCTCGCGCTGAGACGACTATCATACCGAATGAATGGGACTGGGAACCAGGTATGGGCCAGAGAAAGGTGTCTCGGGATAGGAGCCGGACACGCGAGCTGGGACCTTCAGATGATGACGAGTCTTCCTCTGACGATGAACCTATCATCATTCCTAGCCGGACCAATTCATTCAATACATCCTTTGCCTTGCCGGATCCTGTGAGACCTGTGGGGTCCATCTTCCACTCTTCGAGGCGTAGCTTCAGCGATAGAAGCACCGGTAGTATCCACGACATAATGGGTGGGTCGCCGCACGACGGAGAGAGCGAGTCTGAGACTGTCATGTATGAGCGTAAGGACAAGATTGGAGACGCTACAAGCGAGCTCCGTAAAGTGATGGAAGACCGTAAGAAACGGTCCCATCCAATGGGACAGGGCGGGCAACATCGCCCTTTCCAAGGTAGCAGCCTTGGCCCTTTCCGAGGCGACAGCAACTCGCCGTCGTCCCTCACTGAGTCAAGCCTTATTGCAGACAGACAAGTCAAGTGTGTCTGTGGCCGAAAGGGGGCTGACGGGGGAGACGGCTTCATGATCCAGTGGTAAGTGATTCCAATCTCTGATGCCTGGAGCAACAGTTGGCCGTAGGCCGACATATAACAAATGACCTTGAACTGACATTGATATAGCGAGTCCTGTGAAATGTGGCTCCACGGAAAGTGCGTTAATGTCAACCTCAGAACTCAGCCGAGAGTGTACATCTGCGCATTTTGTGCCAACACGCCAAACATGCGAGGAGGCCGACTGCGAGACACTGGGAGAGGAAACCTGGCTGGGGGCGGCGTACCAGTGGCATCACCGTTGAAGACCAAATCATTTAGGGCGTTTCGATAGGACTAGGTTGACAAGCATTTCTGAGGGAGTAGACGGGATGGATGGAGTTCTGGATGACACTGCTTTGATCAGGTACATATACAAATATTGTCGCTTTAGACAAATATCATGCATGCATTGTACCGAATGATTCCGCAGTGCTGAGATTAATGAAGTAAAAGACATGTCATGATAACACCTGATACTTTGATTCTCGTAGAAAATACTGGGAACCTCCGGTACCTGAAGATAGAATGGGGGGACTTAAAGAGATACTACCCAAAATGATCTTTGTCTCGTCTCTCGTTGGCCAATGCCGTGGTTGCCCACTCCTAGCTCTGCCGTAGGGCCCGAGCGGGCCAGTGAATGAAGAGCCGGCTTGCGGAGCTCCAAGACCTCCGATCTCGGAATGGCGGGGAAAGAATGGTGATGATGCGGGGCAGCAACGGAGAGTTAAGAAAACAAGTTCCAACCATCGACTCACTTCTTTTTTTATTTTATTTCTTACTATACTGATAAAACCAATCAATTAACATATAACAGAAATGGCTGAGCACAACATCGTCGTCCTGGGTGGTGACCACTGCGGTCCTGAGGTGTGTAGCCCTGGAGGAATTGTTTGTCTGAGCATGAGCTAACTTGAGGACAGGTTGTGGCCGAGGCTATCCGAGTAAGAGACGTTGTGAAGAAGAACGAAGAATTGAACTGACTGTTTCACTAGGTCCTCAAGACTCTCGAGGAGAACAAGCCCAGTGTTGGCAAGTTCAACTTCAAGGACCATCTTATGGGTGGTGTAAGTCTCGAGTACCCGTTTCCCACACTCTCCAGCTTACCTTTTCTTCCAGTGCTCAATTGACGCCCACGGTTCCCCTCTGACCGACGAGACCCTCGCTGCCGCCAAGGGAGCCGACGCCGTCCTCCTCGGTGCCATCGGCGGCCCCAAATGGGGTACCGGCGCTGTCCGCCCTGAGCAAGGTCTTCTGAAGCTCCGTAAGGAGATGGGCACATACGGCAACCTGCGACCTTGCTTCTTCGCCTCCGACTCCCTCGTCGACGCCTCTCCCCTCAAGGCCGAGATCTGCCGCGGCACCGACATTGTCATTGTGCGAGAACTCACTGGTGGAATCTACTTTGGCGAGCGCAAGGAGGATGACGGCTCCGGTTCAGCTTGGGACACTGAGCCTTACTCCCGAGAGGAGATTGAGCGTATTGCTCGTCTGGCTGGATTCCTCGCACGAGGTCGTGGTGACAAGAAGGTGTGGTCGCTCGACAAGGCTAATGTGCTGGCTACCAGCCGTCTGTGGCGAAAGGTCATGAACGAGACTTTTGAGAAGGAGTTCCCTGACCTCAAGGTCGAGCACCAGCTTATCGACAGTGCTGCTATGATCCTTATCAAGAACCCTACCGGTCTTAACGGTGTTGTTGTGACGAGCAACCTGTTTGGAGACATCATCAGTGATGAGGCCAGTGTCATCCCCGGAAGCATTGGTCTTTTGCCCAGTGCCAGTCTGAGCGGTATTCCTGATGGTCAGGGCAAGTGCAACGGTATCTACGAGCCCATCCACGGTAAGTGATCTACAAACTCTTTTGTTTTTGATAGTAAGCTAATTCATACTCTCAGGTTCCGCTCCTGATATCTCCGGCAAGGGTATCGTCAACCCCGTCGGCACAATCCTGTCTGTGGCCATGATGCTCCGATACTCCCTCAACCTCCCCGAGGAGGCCAAGGCTGTCGAGGCTGCTGTTCGCAATGCTCTGGACGGCGGTCTGCGCACCAAGGATATGGGAGGAAACGCTGGAACAACAGAGGTTGGAGATGCTATTGTTGAGGAGCTCAAGAAGATCCTCAAGGCTTAGATGGGATGTGTTGTTGATCTACGGTTGGGCGGTTATGATTCCAAAAAAGCGATCTGTTTTGTGGTTGAAGATGCTTAAAAGTGCGTCTGTCGTTATATGGCTACAAGAAATAGTAAAATGACAAATCTTGTGATTACAACTTAGGCAAGGTTTATAGCTAGCGGTCTTGGAAAGAGATGTGAGGTTAATAGTGTTGGGCAAGGTTGATAATCATGATGTCTTTCATGTTATGGGGTAACAACGGCCACATGAAGATACACGAAACACGGGCCAGAAGTGAAAATTACAATTACAACGATAAAAACCTACACTTATAGCTGTGATTTCCGAGGTGTTTGTCAATCCCACAACATCTGAAGATTGCCAATGAGTCGCCAGGCATAACATACAGGTGGTGAGCTGTCAATCTCGATGAACAAAAAAGATTAGTGGCCCTGGCAACATTTCCCTGTAAGTACAGCAGTATAACATGCACTTTTAATGGGTTCTTTTGAGAAAAAGAACGTAAGTTGTACATCAGGCCATGTAGGGTAATGCCCAAGCAATGGGACCAAAGTCCCACTCTTCAACCGGGCGAATCTGTACATGACAACATCCTGGTAGTGTAAGCATATTACAGACAGAGTATGATTCGGAACAATGCGAGAATCGCAAGTTTTCTCACACCGCATAATGGGAGGCCTAGCAGATGTGCATGCTGTGGGTTGGAAAAAGCAGGGCATTTGCAGCAAACGATCCATTGCCGTGTCTTTCACTACCCTGGAGGATTCACATTAATATTGGTCGCTTACAAGGTTGCCTGTAGCCATGTGGTAATGCAGCAGGACTTTTCCACGTGCGGTAAACTATGCCTAATTCTTAAAGGTCTACTGCATTATAATCATCACACCCAAATGCCAACACAGGGCAAGGTCTCTTACAATGCTTTCTACAAAGTCTTGGGGCCTAAGGATTCTAGCTTGAGTGGAAATGCATCTACTTCTCGGAACGGTAACAGCCGAGTCAGGTAGAGAAAAGAGAAACAAACAAACAAGAGTCTTGGTCTTACGAGAGACATGCATGGCGGTAAGAGAAGGGGGCTGCAGGCAAAGGGTCTGTTTCTCTCTGACAACAAACGGCAAAGGGCGAAGGCGAGGGAAAAAGTAAAAGTCATGACGTTGTGATGAAAATAAGCTTGATCAGAAGCCTCATGTTGTTACTGTAACTCTATTAAGAGCCAATATCAAATCGATTTGTTTCGTTTCAATTGAATAGGTCAAGAACAGAAATTGAGGAGGTTGAACAAGGGTTGAAGATGGGGACCGGGGATTGGTGGAGCTTATTCTTGTGCAAAGGTAAGCTCAGAGGCTTGCATGAGGAGAAGAGGAGTCATGATATGGCTGGGTCTTTTTGTCTTGGGGCGGTAACTCTATTGTTTGAGTGTCTTTCCCTATACTATAGCTTCAAATTGTCTCTGATCTTCTCCCTGGTGATCGGCATCGAACATCAACAACGCAACACGGCACAGCAACAACTCATACTGAGCTGTCCCTCCCTTCGTCTGTGCTCTCCCTCTGCTGTAAGGTACACACAATACAGCTTGTGCCTGATTTGCTACGTTAGTCTGCAGCGAGGGAGGGGAAAAGGAAGAATGGCATAAGACACGAGCCAATAATTTGTGTCAAGACCGCAGCAACACTGCCTTAGCTCTATCTACTACTGTACGGTACTGCACACCCACTTCTCTAGCAGCCAAGTTATGTCATGTCACAAATGTCAAGAGAAAGTAAAGAGTCAAACTTGATAATGCTATTCTTAGCCCTCTTTAGTTATGCTTGGCTTGAGTGATTTAACGTGGCTCGGATGTAACGGAATCACAATTGTTCTTCTTCCTTTTTCTGTCCCGTCTTCGATCTGTTTGGGAATTGATAGACTAGATTATCTGGCTAAGCTCTATGTGAGAGTACAATACAAGATGTGGCTGAAATGGCAGAATGGCACTACAGAAATGACCACACCACTTGAAAAGGATACGAACAACGCCAATCTAGGTACCATTTAGGATAGCTTGGACTTTGAATTGAATAGTTGCTGCATATACAACCTGTCATGTTTGCTGTACTTTCGTATTCTGAATCAATTTTCGTTGATACACGTTAGTATTCAAGCTTAAACAGAATTACGGAACATGATGGGATTACTTGTTAGTTCTAGTCATATCTCGTCTGATGTCATGGCGTATTTATGCTCGTGGCAACTATTCCTATATAGGATCTTTTTGCTTTAACCAGCCTTTCTTTGTATGTATTTCTGACAAACACTCCTCTCGTACGACTCTAGTCAGCGTCAGAGAAAAAAGACAAAGAAAACAAGCAGATGCAGATATAATCACATAACAGAGGATAGGCAATTTAGATTGATCCATTGAGTTCTGGTGGCTGGTTCGTCAATGTTGGATCATGGCTGAATTGGCGTTATGCAGCTACGGGTTTGAGGAACTGCAAAATGGATTGTGGCTAATATGGGATTGAGACTGCATCTTTATGAATTTGCAGTAAAGAGTCATTTGTAAGTAAATGAATTGAGCAGAACAATTAATTAATCAATTATTACTTTTATGAAGTTTATTAATTACATAATGAAAGATACTGGTGCTCTTGCTAGATCAAGTCGTGTCGTGTGATGGTACTTCCTTCTTTCCCAACCGTTTCGTTACCCAAAAACTCAATCCCTTGGCCACTGAAGCTTCAGGGAAGCATTCTCTCGTATTCAACGCCCTACTACTACACACCATCGCAGCCCACTGAGACAATTATGTTGCTATCTTAACCGCGCCTTAGTGGGCATTGGCTGTTTCGTCTCTCCTTCAGTGCGCTAACGACACGGGAACGATACGCTAGTCTTGCTGGTTAGGGATGCAGCGATTATCATCCTCCGTTGTTTGACTCGACACTCTCCAGGGTAGAATCACTGTTTTCAACTCCCTGGCCTTGCTATCCCTCTACTTTCTGACTTACCAGTTCAGTGCCGATGAGCTTTCAGTTCTACCCTGGTGCATGTACGCACGTACCGACCAGCCAAAACAGGCTTTCACAACCACAAGACGTGGTGGCTGCAGCTCTGAGTGCATACATATTGTGTTATCAGAAGGTAGATACTTGTTTCTCGTCAGACTTGGATCGGTTCCGACCCGCAGCTCTCTCGTACCGTAGTCGGTTCCAGTCTAATCGACGAATATGCCGTGCTCCCTCGCAAAGACGCCCGCATCCGATGACCTTGCCGACTTCTGGGTTTCGTGAGCCACATGGCCGCGGAGATCGGCCAAAGCGAGAACACCTCCAGTTTGTTCTACAGTACTTCCAAAATGGCAATACGGTATATTTCTTCAAGAAACACCAGCCATGAATTTGTTTTTCAAACTTGAGCTCCGGCCTCCGGAAGCCTCGATCGCCATACACCAGAGCAACTATGCATGGCTTATATCAAGGCGGTTATTGATGGACATCATGCTTAAAGTTTATGCCCGGTGGTGTCCGTCAATTTCCATATCGGTACAGTGGCTAGAGCCCAGCCATATCCCGCCCACCTCTCTACTCGGCCCATTGATCCGGCTGCCAAGTCTAGGCGACCGTGCCATGATGAACAAAACCATGGTTTGCAAACAAGCATACAGTAGCAGAGAATCTTTGACAATAACAAACCCTAGAACACATGGTATTGGCTCTTGCGGGGTACCCCACTGCCCCGAAACTATACCATTACTGGCCTATTGGCGTTGTCCATCACGAACGAATCGTCGATTGGCGATATACGGAGAGACGATCCTCTAGCCATCTCAAGCAAAGCGTCTCTCGTGAGTTAAGCGAAAAGCCTCTGTAAGAGGCTTACTGTATGGCACCTAACCTCGCGTTTATCTCTACGGTTACAATGCTAAACACAACCACCTTATTTTCTCTGTACTGCTACAACACCACGACAAGCAGGTTTCTGCGTCTTTGTTGTGTCATGCCTGGGCTGGGATGGCGTCAAGTCTCTCGATCCACGTAGCGCTACTGGGTTCCTGGACTTTCACGCCGTCAGCTTGACATAGCTCCAAGAGGCCCGAGAGTTTGTTGGCTGCTCGGACACTAAGCACCTGCAATGCTGATGTTGCTGCATCTCAAGCTCCAGCGGGGTGACCGGGCCTGCGTTTTGCGTCAACAGCAAAACCACTCATACCATAATGTGGGTATACTTCAGCCTCGGTCACGGTATACTTTGACTAGGTGCATATTGGCAGAAGAAGTCGACTGAGTCGTCAAAGCTGGCTGATGCTGTCATCAAGCCCAAGTTGAAATGTTTCCGCCTCCTGTGTTTACGGGTTTGTTGTTCATGTCGACCAGCTTGTTGTTCCTGCCGTAGCAGGTTACCGATGGCTGTGTGGTTCTGTTGAGATGCGGGCACAGTTTCCGCTCTTTGCTGCCTTCTGCGCAAAGAGATTGCATGTTTCCTCGTATCCAAAGCCAACTTCTGACTGCTCATGCCGTCTCCCGTCTTACCGGGTTCCCCAGACTGAATGCAGGCTGATCCAGTGATCAACTGATTAAGTGAATGTCCAGTCAAATGGGTCAGCAAGGGCTGGCCTTACACAACCTGAGAACCTAATAGCCTTGCCCTCTTAGAAGGGCAGGATCTTTTGTTGGGTTTGGAGGGAGGCCGATATCTTGGCCCTACTGTTGCGGGTTTCCCTAGCTAGGGCGAGCTCCAAAAACCTTACACAAAGGAGCTCCAATTGTCTTGGCCGGCCGTTGGCTAGCAGACTCTCGCTGACCTCCGTGCATGATGCTGGCATCACGTCCTGGCACAGCGTCGACTGAGGCTCACTTGCTCAGTCGATTGCTAGGTACCTATTCGTCTCGATATGCATCCCTCGTGCATATCGGTTGCTTCAGTGAGCTCCAGCCACATCCTTTGCCATCTGTATGGTTGGACTCACGATGTCCGTATCACATCTTGCCAATGTTCACGCCCCTCCATCTTGGTGATTATCGTCTCCTCAAAGTAAGAACCAGTCTAATGCACAACCTAGGGTGGGGTTGGGAAGCGAAGCCAGTTGGACGATCTTGCTCCAAGGTTTGGAAGTTGTCAAGGCCAACTTTGCCAACCTCCCTCATGTGAGGCTGGATCGGTTCATGAACTTGCAGATATAAGGCTGCAACCCTCTCTCGTTTTCATCTTCATCTCATCATCTCTCTACTCAGCCTCTCTCACCTTCCAATCAGCTCCAATTGGTTTTGTATTCACTCAAGTAGCCAACTCGTTCAGGTTACTTCACACCTTCGCTCAACCACCACTATCGCTTGCTTCCAGCTTGCATTCGTTCAAAACACCTTCGTTGATATCACGAAACCTTTTTTCCCCCGCAAATTTCATCATGAAGTTCAGTGCTACTCTTTTGGTCTTGGCCACCTCGGCCCTGGCTAGCAACGTCCGACGAGGAGACGAGTATGAGAGCCCCGACTACAGCGGCGGAGAGTACGAGGCTCCCGAGGGCGACTACGGATCTGGAGATTACGGATCTGGAGACTACGGCTCTGACGACTATGGCGACAAGCATGACAATGGCTACAAGCACGAGGTGACTCAGGTCGAAGTCACTTACACGACTACAACCGTCTGCCCCGTCACTTATACCCACCACGAGAAGGGATAGTAAGTTTTGAGTCGACTAAGGCATTTTCAGGACGCTAACTTGAGAAAAGCACCTACTACGAGACCAAGCTCACAACCTCTACAGTCACAGTTGTTGAGGCCAAGACTGTTGATGTCACTGTCAAGGAGCCTGATGTTTACAAGCACTACACCGATGTTGAATATGTCACCCGAACATCACTGTGCCCCGTGACCGTCACCAAGACCATTGAGGGAGAGGTCATCACTGAGGTTTACACGACCACCAGCTACATCTACGATGTTGTCAAGACCACCGACTACGAGCACGTCAAGCAACCCGACGTGACAAAGCACGAGACAGATGTCGTCTATAAGACCCGAACTACTGTCTGCCCTGTTACCGTCACCAAGACTATCGCCGGCGAGGTTGTCACTGAGACTTACACCACCACCAGCGTGATTGAGGAGGTTGTCAAGTCCACCGACTACGAGCACGTCAAGCAGCCCGATGTCACCAAGCACGAGACTGATGTTGTATACACTACTCGCACCACCGTCTGCCCTGTCACTCTTACCAAGACTATCGCTGGTGAGGTTGTCACTGAGACTTACACCACCACCAGCGTGATTGAGGAGGTTGTCAAGTCCACCGACTACGAGCACGTCAAGCAGCCCGATGTCACCAAGCACGAGACTGATGTTGTATACACTACTCGCACCACCGTCTGCCCTGTCACTCTTACCAAGACTATCGCCGGCGAGGTTGTCACTGAGACTTACACCACCACCAGCGTGATTGAGGAGGTCGTCAAGTCCACCGACTACGAGCATGTTAAGCAGCCAGATGTCACTAAGTATGAGACCGACATTGTCTACAAGACCAAGACTCACGTCTACCCCGTCACTGTCACAAAGACAATTGAGGGCGAGGTTATCACCAATGTCTACACCTCTACTGACTACGAGGTTGTCAAGGTCCACAGCACTGTCTACGACAAGGTTGAGCTTCCTGATGTCACTAAGTATGAGACCGACATTGTCTACAAGACCAAGACTCACGTCTACCCCGTCACTGTCACAAAGACAATTGAGGGCGAGGTTATCACCAATGTCTACACCTCTACCGACTACGAGGTCGTCAAGGTCCACAGCACTGTCTACGACAAGGTTGAGCTTCCTGATGTGACCAAGCACGAGACAGACGTTGTCTACCACACCAAGACATCACTGTGCCCCGTTACCGTCACCAAGACCGTTGAGGGTGAGGTTATTACCAACGTCTACACCTCCACCTCTCTTATTGTCGAAGAGGTTGTCACCACTATCCCTGTCTACGAGACCATCGTCAAGACCATGGGCAAGGGCGTTGTTATCACACAGTACTCCAAGATTGTCCAGACCGTCGGTGGCGGCACTGTCTACCAGACCGTCGCTCCTGAGCCTACCACTGTCGAGATTCCCGAGACTGAGGTCGTCACTCAGCCCGAGGTCACCGTCCCCGCCACTCCCACTGCCCAGCCCGAGCCCATTGTTAACGGCGCTGCTGTCGCCTCCAACAAGGCTCCCGTCTTCGCCTTCATGGCTGGTATCCTTGGCGCCGTCGCTCTCCTCTAAGCAACGCCAACTGTTTAGACACAACGCCAACAACACTGCCGGATGGGCCTTCTTCTGTTATTTTTCTTCTTTACATCCTTCAAATTTGTAAAAAGCAGGTCGTGTCCCTGGGGAAAGGACACTTTATTTAATTCATCGCGGGCATTGGTATCGCATTACACACTCATTTCAGGCATGGCGAAACATGACTATTGGTAGAAATGGGAGGATGGTTCTTGTATGGGTTAGTACTTAATGATGTTGAAGGGTGTTTGGTATTTTATTTCTTGTTCTTAATGTATATACTTATTACATGGTTTGGGTTGCAGGATTGGAAGGATTTGGAAGGATCTACGATGGACTAGTAGGTAGTTAATCTGACGATGCGTTGTTGGTATACCTTTCCTGTTTCAACATGTGATACTTGGCTGTGAATAGCAATGACAACTACCTCTCGACAAAGAGAGGCTGGACAAGGCTGCGCTTAGACTTAGATAGCCTTAGATTCATTAACAAGCTTTGGTAGCTCGTTATAACGAGGTGGCTGGTCGGAGGCGTGAAGGCTTTTGCATCGTCTATTAATGGCTCTCTCTAGTGTCAATAGAAAAATCATGTGAAAGCAATCAGAAGACCCTTTCAAGTTTCCTGGCTTGTTCTCGAACTTTGTTTAGTTTACTTGGCCACCGTTGGATATCTCCCAGAAATGGCTTTGGATCTATCTTTTTGAGTCTGATCGCAAGTTCCTAGAAGCAGATGCCCAGTGCCAGCACTATTATTCATACAAGGTTCGATAGTTTGTTATCCTACTTACCTACTGTTCGTTCTAAGCTTGTGTAAGTCACGCAGGATAACACTGTCAAGTAACAGCCAATGTTCTTTCTACTTTCTTTTGTGCCCAACAGTGTAGCTTAATGACAAACTCCCATGATGTGTCGTACCAAGTTTCGTTGATCATGTAAACTCGGCCAACTTTCCAAGCTTTTTCGAGCAGCCTTTTGTCTTTCCAGTTTGGAACTGTAGAATATCATGTTGTAAGAAGCTCGATTGATAAGATACCCCACCACTACCACCCACTTCCCGACCGGAGTAGCATTAGTCCGCTAAATCCAACCCATGAAGCTTGACTTAGACAAAGCATGGATCGCATCTAAACACCCGCCAACTGAACCATCTTTACCAATACTCACGACAACAAGATGGCGCCCGTTGATCGCGTAGACCACAATGCCCTTGAGCGTAAGTCGTTCCAAGACTAATTATCAGAACCCTCTAACATACCCAAAGAACAGCTCAAGGATATCATTCAGGATCTCTATCAAATAATGGTCCAAGTCTCAACCTATGATTCCGCAGGCCGTTCAAGCAGAGAAGTCCTTATCAACGAAATGTACGCTCACCTTACCAATTCTCCTCTTAGCCCAAAGCAACTAACAAATCCTCAGTAAAACCCTCTCCGAGTCCCTCCGCACCCTTCACGCCTCAGCTTCACCACCAAACAACCTCCCCTCCGTCCCACCAGAACTCCTCGAGTACGTCGAGCACGGCCGTAACCCTGACATTTACACGCGAGAATTCGTCGAGCTCGTACGTCGCGGCAACCAGCTCATGCGCGGTAAACTCAACGCCTTTGGATCCTTCCGCGATATTCTTGCTGAGAACATGACTACTGCTATGCCTGAGCTGCGCGACGATGTGGCTCAGGTCGTGGAGGCAACAGGAGGTGTACCACCTGGTAGGAGGAATGGTGAGCAGTCGCAGTCGCAGCAGAACGGTTCTACTTCTAATAACCATGCATCATCGACGGCTGCTTGAGGGAGGAGGGGGGATGCTGGGGACGATACATGATTGCAATATTTCTTTACGTGATAGTTATTTTTGGGTCGCAGGTTTATGATACCCTAAGCGCGTGTAATGCTGCGCAATTGAATGCATTATCTTTAATATCTACGCAGCGTACAATGGCGCAGTATGTTTTGTGATTTTAAGCTTCACTTTGGACCAAGACACGGCTTCTGTACTGGTAAGACATGTAGGTAATGGAAGCATATAGATGTAATCGGTATCAACATTGGTAATTGGGTATCGATGTGTAACGACGAGATACAACTAGTTATTTGCCATCATTGATATTGATCAAACGATTGAAAGGAATCAGTCTAAAAGAGTTTGTAGTCGTATCCTAGGTCCCTTGGACCTTAGCAATAATATGTAATCCATTATCCTTTCGCATTGTCCTGCTTAATCATGATGTCTATGCCTGAAATAAACGCCGCGACAATGGTGTGGTGTGTAGTATATGCAAAGCCCTTTATAGTGCCATCGGTGCGTTCTACAACGTTGAGGCCTTCTTCCTACCCAAGACCGGGATATGTTTTGTACATATGTATGCGGATCCAGCCAGCGCCAGAACGAGGACCACCACTTGCCATGGAAGCAAGACAGCTGCCGCCATGAAGAAAGTACCATAGCGCCGTATAGTATCGACCAACCGGTCGTGAGTTTCTCGGCTCTGTTTCTGGTCTCGGAATTTGCTTCCTCTGGTGGGTTGCGGGTAGGAACCCTCGTCACCAAAGGGTGCTGCGTACTCGTCGTCATCTTCTTCACCCTCGTCATAGTAATACGAGCCTTCGTCCTCACTCTCACTCTCAACGTCGTCATCGTCATCATCAGCGCCATATGGTCATGAGAAGTTGAAACCACCAGGGTATCCTCCACGCTGTTGTCTGGGATCACCACCAAAGTTAAAGTGGGCACCGCCGCCACCACCAGGGAAGCCTCCAGCAGATCGGAAGCCGCCGCCTCCACCGCCGAAGCCCTGCTGGCCCATCATGCTGAAGAGGATCTCAGGGTCAATGCCTCCCATACCTCCACCCATGCCGCCGCCACCGAACATGTCGTTAGGGTCCATAAGGTCATCACCGTTATCGTAGGCAGCACGCTTCCTAAAAATGAGGTTAGTAACTTACTCCAGTCTAATGCGTTTGGGGGTCTCTTACTGAGGGTCACTCAAGGTCTCGTAAGCCTCCTGCAAGTCCTTGAACTTCTCCTCAGCCTGGGAGTCGCCAGGGTTCTTGTCGGGGTGAAGCTTGACAGCCATCTTGCGGTATGCCTTCTTGATCTCGTTCTCTGTGGCATGCTTCTCGACACCCACAATCTTGTAGTAATCCTTTCGCTGGGCCTTCTTCAACTCAAGTTCCGCCCTGCGAATTTCCTTGGCGATGTTGCGGTCCTCTGGCTCGAGCTCTTGGATCGCCTTCCATTCTTTGACTGCATCGTCCCATCTCTCGGCACCACCCAAAGCATTGGCCTTGGTCTTGCGAGCCTTTGTGTAACCAGGGTCAAGACTGATAGCGCGCTCACAGTCGGCAATAGCATCATCGTACTGCTTGAGCTTAATCTTGCACTGCGCCCGGTTTTGCAGCAGCTTGGAGTTCATGCTCTTGTTGGAAGGGTCAATGTCCAAAGCATTGGTGTACTTCTCAATAGCAGGCTGAAGACGTCCGGCCTTGAAGTCGGCGTTACCCTCCTCCTTCATGCGGTCAAGTCTCTGAACGATCCTCAGCCACTTGACAGCATCACGAAAATCAGGGTCACAGTTAATGGCCATGCGGAAGCATTGGATCGCCTTGTCGTTCTCGCCTTGGCCGTATAGTACACGTCCGCGGAGGACAAGAGCCTCAGGATCCTGGTTGTTGTTTCGGAGGAGGTTCATGGCAATGTTTTGCGCCTCTCCTAAAGAGTTCTCACGTCCCATCAATAGATATGCCTCTCCGCGCATAAGCTGCCACTTACGGGGCTTACTAACACGGTGACCAAGGCCGCGCTCAGCCAGGTCAAGGGCATGGAGCACCATGGACATGCCAGATCCGTTACCCTGCTGAAGAATGTCACGGGCGGACTGGATGTGGTGTAACATTTCCTTGGCTGGGACCATATCCTTGGCGGAAGGTGGGGGATCAATGCGGCTAAAGGTTGTCAGAGCCTCCTCTGGTCGGCCCAGACCAGTATAAATACGGGCTAGTCGCAGAAGGACCTTGGCATTCTGGGGATCAGAGTCGGCAGCCCTGGAGCAATCCTCAAGAGCGTGCTCATATTGGCCATTAGACATATAAGCCGCAGCTCGGTTACCTAGATAAGTAGCGGAGAAAGGGAACAAGTCGACAGCTGCGGTTTGATGTCAGCATTTGGAGATAAATTACACCAGGCGGAAAAGATTATTGAGACATTCTCATGAGGTGGCGACCCATACCTTTACTGTACTGCTCGATGGCTTTATAGTAATTCTTCTCCTTGAAAAAGCGGTTGCCCGCATTCTTGTAAGACTCGGCATCCTCCTCAGGTGTGATCGTTGGGCTTCCAGGGTTGGACTTGTGAGGAGGTGGTGGAGGGGCGCCGTCATCATGACTTGTTCCGTTGGGAATGGGAACGGAAAAGTTGGCCTGTGCATTGGCTTTTGGGTTGGGAGGAGTGGTTGAGCGAGCGCCACTAACAGGTTCGCTATCAACATCCATAGAGTTACCGTTCATGGCTGTGGCAAGAGCGGAGAGTCGCTTGCGTTCTTCGGGTGGGAGGTTAAGAGGATGCGTCTCAGGCTCGTACTTGGATCGACGAGAGGAAGAATGAGAGTGGGAGTGACTGGGATCGGTGGAATGTCTCGACAGTCTAGAAGAACGAGAGGTCTTTGTTGATTCGGCTGTGGATGGGGGCCGAGATGATCTCCTTGAAGACTTTGTAGGCGACTTCTCGCGGGCGGGCGAAGAAGGCTCGGAAGAGTATGGCGGAGGTTGTTCAGACGAGTCGTGCTCGCGGTCGCGCTCCTCGAAAGTGGCGGATTTCCTTGAAGAGGAAGGGGGAGGAGTGGAGGAGGAGGGAGAGGAAGTTGGCTTCTTGCCGGTACCAAAGAAGTTCTTCATTTGAAATTGGGCCAAAGAAAGTTCCGTTCCGATGCCAGAATAACTTTAGTAGTCGAGACCTACGAAAGAATCCCCAAGAATCCCCGTAACGAGCTTATGCTGGATACTTTACTGCCCGAGTCGATGCCCTAAACGGGCGTTAAGAAAAAAACCGATTTTTTTTTCGGGGCCGTGTCCCTCTCGAGTGGCTCCTCTGGGGGACAGAAACAGGTCGTGCGGCTCTGAGCCTAAAAGGGGGAGTAAGTACAAGTACAAGTACTTGTACTAGAAAGAAAGCCGTGGAAGATAGCGGATGGGTACTGATTGAGAGGCAGAAAGGCCGGTACTAAGACAAAGGTAGAATCGAAGTATTACAAAGATTCAAGTGATGAAAAAATTATCAAAAGTCCAGAAGTGATTCAAGAGTAAAACGAGGATTAAGAAAGCAAAGTCGGGGGGCAGGGAAGGAAGTGGTGAGATGATGAAGGAGAAAATGACGACCCTTGTTGAGTCAACAACTACACTCACTGACTGACGTTAATGAGACGAACCGGGCTATGGCCATGATTATGACTATGACAGTGACGAGTGACAAGCCCAGAGGGACGACAAAGCTCAGCCCAGCCGATTTATCAGCCAGCCAGCTCAGGCCAAGCCAGGCCAGGCCCAGGCACATACATGGCTTTTCTTTGAATCCATTTTCTCCCAACTAGACATGGGAAAAGAGGCAGACTAAAAAACTAGGCGCGAAAACAATGGTCAAACTGACTGATTATTTCCTATACTAGTAATCCGTCTCTCTAACTTCCGACTCCTATCAGCCTGTCGGATCACTGCAAAATACATCCTTTGAAAGCGAGAAGGCTGGGTTCTGCAGGTATCCCTAGTTACTGGGTCGGCTCACGGCGGAAGCCTACCGTTGGCACATGGTTTTGGTCTAAGCGTTGAGGTTTATTTGATTATCGGTTCCTCAGGGTTTAGCGGGCAGAACAATAAATCATAGACTTGACAAGGTCACATCAATCCTACATTGAATTACGTCTAAATAGGAGACCCCGAAACTTGGGAAACACACAGTATGATTGCCTGCTGTGCGAGTATCTTGTATCTCGTTCCCCAGGCATTGGTACTGTCACCTCTCGCTTCAGCTGCTTCAGAAACCCCCCACTATGGGCCCTCGGGTATGGAGTTATGCCAGAACCAATTAAGCAAGGACCATGTGCAATGACAGTCAAGTTTACCGATGGAGAGAAACGTAGTTCTTGTCACTTTAGTCTGCATATGCAGTGAGTTGTCCTGAGGCGTTAAGCCGACTAAAATGCCTAGTTGACGATAGGTTGGAGATTGGGATATGAGTCTACGGTAGTGTATTCATACTGAACTCGAGATCAACCTATGGGGACTAATAAAGATTGTATTCTTTGTATTTGCAACATAGCCGTAATGGCGATACACATTCAATATGTACCCATCATATGCCAAGGCACGACAGACTCATAAAAAGAAACCTGTCAACTCAGATAAATTACATACAATCCCTCTGTAACCCCGCGTCAACTTTAGTGCCCGTAGCCCGTACCTCACCATCATACGGATACGGCCCGCATAGACTAAACTAATCTAATATCGAGGCTTTGCGCATATCCAGACGCCATGTTTCTAGAAGGTTCAGTGGGGCCGTCTTTGGGACCCTGGAATAATGTATTCTCACCAGCCATCCTCGATTCCTACAGGTTGGCCTGACTACTCGTTAGGCGCCCTCACAAGGCTTTCCTTGTCGTGTCTAAAATCAACGGCTCAACCGCCGCCGACTTCGGGTGGCGGGTTGAATCCATGTCATGTCTTTCCTCCTGCTCGTTGTCTGGTAAGAAAAGCTGGGATCCTCAAGGGGCTTGTGTTTCGCTTGGCTGCAAATCATTACAGCCCGCGGCTCCCCGGATTATTTTCCTACACCTATCAGCTCAAGCCAGCATCATAACCCAACTCATTCATTATACAGATGCTATACCACTACCAACCAGCATATGGCTTGTATGGAACTGCTTTGAATGGCTCTTGTATATGCAGTTATTACTATCAGAATTTAGAGTTGTGTCATAGCTTTTTTATCGTTGAGACGGCTATCGAGAATACCACGTGCATCAATAATACCTGTTGTATTACACCGGAACGTCTTTAGGTTGTGCATACGGGGGTGAAACCAGCGTATGCTTTAGTTGACACCCAATATTGTCTGGCCCATGGCGTATCCGAATCAGAGGGACTATAACTGGAACAAGCGATAGTCACTCAGCCGCAGCATTTGTATGGTATATCCTACCAGTGAATACATCCATTACCGTCACGAGCGAGACAGTGCCAGGCTATTAAGAGGAAAGACGAATGCAGTCGTGGTCACCATAGAATCATCGGTATCGTAAGTACCAACGTAATCAAGTCCTATTCACTTCCGTAATATGTATCGTATCACAGTGGTTTTAAACAACACCTATGGAAGTGATGTTCTGTACAGAATTGTCGTCTCTAACTAAACAATGTTGGTATCGTTGTATAAACACACCATATAATGGCCATACGTTTTGACAATTAATCGTGTTCTCATCCGATGACCCATGTTGTTCCCAAGTTCTACCCAATCGATGAACAATAACCAAAACCTAGTATCCTTTCCATAGCAAACCCGCCATGGTTTCACATCAAATAAAATAAAAAGCAAGACAAGACTGTTTTCAGTCATTGCAGACTCGTCGTCCCGCGAGAATTATGCTCCGGCCGTGACGCCCTGTCGATGCCAGCAGGCCTATACTCCATACCTCCTATCCAAAGGCTTCTGAGATACTACAGAAGCAACCCATAATCACAAAGTATTTTAGTTTTCGTTCTCATCAGGGTTGTCCGAACCATTGTTAGATCCCATGATGGAACCGACAAACTCTTGGTACTTGAACACCTCGCCTCTCTTGGCACCCAGATGAGCGTTCATATTGCGGTTAAAGGCTCGACGACCAGTAAACCCGTTCATGATCTTATCAATCTCGTTGGCACTCAGAGCCTTCTCACCAGGTTCGGGCGCAGTCTGCAAAAGCGCGTTGCGCAGCTCAACTACATCCACCTGACCGCTGTCGTCGTTATCGAAAGCCGAAAAGGCGGAGAGCAAGTCGGCGCTATCAGATAGAGCTGCTAGTGCGTCGGCAAGCGAGTTGAGAAACATTGCTAGACTGATGGTTTGAGGCGCCGATGTAGGAAAAAACAGGCAGACATCAGCTGGCGTGGACGGTAAACCTATTGTCTTATGTTAGCCGCTGTCGCGATGTCTATCTTCTGGTCGCGTAGCTTACCTAGCTGGTTAAGCATATCTGTAACGTCTTCTCGGTTCACAACACCATCACAGTCTCGGTCCATGATCTGAAAGGCATCTCGTAGTGTTCGCACTTGTGTTGCTGCCAATTGCGACAGCGCGTTACCACTGCCGAGTGACTTTGATACCGGTGTTCGAGGTGCTGACAGTCGCGGAGGTGATGGGGAAGCCATTTCGTCTTTCACAGGAGTCTTGGGCTTTGCTGTCCAGCTGGGTTGTGTGCTTGTGGGAGTGGTAGCTCTAGCGAAGCGCGAAGTAGAGCCAAAGGGTCCGGCCTTTGTAGGGGAACCAGTCGGTGTGACTGTGGTATTTCGGAGGGGAGACGGTGAAGCAGGAGATTCGGCTCGACGAAATGGAGAGCTGCGAGTAGGAGACGAGCCATAGCCAAGAGGCGAAGGCTTGTATGTAGCCGGTACAGACTGAAAACGAAAGCGTTAGCTGGGCCGGGCGTCACTTGTCAGGGATTGTTCGTCATGGAACGAGTACCATTGTCTTGTACGTGGGGCCGTCCGTGTTTGACGAGCGGAGATGGAAAATAAACAGGTTTAGGAGAGACGAAGAAGAAAAAGCGATAATCCGAGGTTAATCGTTGGTAAATACAAACGAATACAGTGTAAGATAGGCTATGGATTGGTGGGTTGGTTATGGATAGCCGTTGTCGTCATTTGGGGAAGCATTGAGGTTGTAATGCACTTTAACGAGGTTCGCCAAAGTAAACACGGAATTGGTTCCCAGGGAGATGCATTGAACATTGAACGCCGCAGATGGCGCAGTTAGTAAGACAGCCACAGTTGAAAAGCCAAGACGATGCGATGGATGGCAGCATGGCACTCGCATGGCGCTAAGAGGAGCATGGGTACTCTAACCTGAGCCTACCACAAGTTGAAAGCTACGATTTCAGGGGATGCAGGGGAGAGGGCGACCCTTTTTCTAGGTGGGGACAAGTTTGAGTGGTTGACGGTCTTTTTGACGATACTTTACAGCTTTCAAGACGTCCAGTCAGTTTCAACTATTAAGGGTTTATAACTTTCAATTAATAAAATAGGTTCAGGTAGACCAGTAGATTAAACCGATCTTGCAACAGCTCAAGAATTGTTTTCAGGGGTTAAGCTAATCTATTAAATGAGAATGAGGGGGGAAACAAGGCTGGACCCGACTTTGTGGATATAGAACTGCAAATGATCACTTATTAACCCTCTATAAGACCCAACCAACTACCTTGACTGCTTGTGTTTTTACAGATCACTATGTCCAATTAATCACATACTGCTCGCCGTTTGTTTAGGTCCATTCTGTCCTACCTTTATCGTCTTGTCCCCGCAAGCCAAGTCAAGCCTCCCTACCCACATGCTTCCTTGGCGGGCCATGTCTCAGCTACAAGACTGTCTTTAAATCTGTTTCTGTTGCATTTCCGATACCAAGCAAGCAAACAAGTAGCAGTGGTACATATCACTGTCTATACTAACAAAACTGTCACCATTCACTGCATTAATTGAGGAGATTTAGGTGACGCTCAAAGTGGAACAAACAAGCGTCGATCCTACTGCGCATTGCATTACAGTACATACATAGTACAGAGTACACCGTATCCTTCAACCATTAAGGTACCGTACACTCTCTGTCGGACGTCCCGAGTCGAGACGCAAAGAATAATCACATCACCCCAATCCGGAACCTACGAGGGTGTCGTGTTTCGTGTCTCAGAACCCCGGTCTGATTCCGTCTTCGGCCCTGTCTCGTCTCCGCCTCCAGCTCCATCTCCATCATGGCTTCTTCGTTCCAGGCAACGCTGCCATTCTTTTCAAAGGTGACCAACAGCACCGCAAACAGTCACGGCCACAAGCACAGCGCCAGCAATTTCTCCAATGCTTCATTGCCTAACAATCGACGAACCTCCTTGGCCTCATTTCACTCCTCGCGCCCAGAATCGCAAATGTCACAGGCCTCACCACCTCCTTCGAGGTCGCCTCTGCCCCCTCCTGGTCCCGAAGCCGATCGCATGTCCGACCCTAATTCCCGATCAAAGACGCCGTCGACAGGAATATCCTCTCAACATTCTTCTCTTTCAGCCCCTCGACGAACCAACCCTCATGCTCGACCTTCCAGAAAGCTGCGCTCTCAGTACCCTCGAAGCTCCACCGAAAACCATGTCGAATACATCCTTGTCGCATCCTTCGATATTGATCGGGGCCCCGTCATGGAACACCAGTATCCAGTTGCGATCACGGGAGACGAGAACATGTTGGCTGAACTCATGTTGCCAGATCAAGCCCATGCCCGTAACCAGGATTGGACAATATTCTTTCTCCACAAGGACACAAGCGAAGAGGACGAGGATAAAGAGCGCAAGAATAAAGAAAGTCGGAAAAAGAGGCGCATGAAAAGACGTGACAAGGCGGCTGGTGTAATCAACGAGGAGGAGGGAGAAAATGACGAGGACATACCAGAAGAGGAGTGGGACGACGATGAAGAAGAAGGCGACGACGAATCGAGCGACAGCGAACCTGAGGGCGGCGAGGGTCCTCCTTTAATTTATGTGCTGAATCTAGTCAACACAAAACATGACAAATCGGTCAAGCGAGGAGCCATTGTCAAGGCCATGGCTATCTGCACGAGGCATCCCTTCTTGCATATATACAAGGCAAGTAGCCTTTGCACAAAACTCCTGTGCCCGCGTGCATCAGCTAACCGTACCTAGCCGTTACTATTGTTGGCCTTGGAGGAATACTTCAAAGCGCCTGTTCCAGAGACATTGGCCATGCTATACGACTCAGTCAACGCCATGGATTTGTCCCTCATGCCTAGACTCAGTCTTCTGGAACGTCATTTATTACAAGCAAGCGACAACAGGGATCTCTTCGTGGAGAAATTCGAACAAATGATTCAGATGCGGATAGCCGAAGACCAGCGCGAGGAGGCGGCAGATGCTTCGTTGGATGCGACAAAGAGTCCGACAAGAATGACTGGTATATCGAGGGCTGGCACAAAGGCCCACGTTGAGGGTGGCCAGTCGGTTTACTCTGTTCCCCGCGATACACATGAGTTTGAGAGCAAGGTCATGTACAAGGGAATACCGATCCCTATCAAAGTTCCTGTTGCTGTCATGCCGGAAACCGTTGGTGACTTTTCACTCATTAAACTCATCCAGAACTTCTCAGACACTCATCAGAAATCACCGCAACCGTTCCCACTACATCCGCATCTTACCACCAATGGAGCAAACACACATCCCATTATAGTGTTGGCAAATGCGCTGCTGACACAAAAGAGGATCATCTTTATGGGATATAACATGCCTTCAGGCGACGTCGCTGAAGCTGTGTTAGCCGCGTGTGCGCTGGCCTCGGGCGGCATCCTACGCGGGTTTACACGACATGCCTTCCCTTACACCGATCTGACAAAAGTCGATGATTTGCTCAACGTGCCCGGTTTTATCGCTGGTGTAACAAACCCAACGTTCGAACTCCACCCCGAATGGTGGGACGTCTTGTGCGATCTGCCGAGTGGAAGGGTCAAGATCAGCGCAAAGATCGACCCTGCGCCTGTGACAGAAGGTCTGTTGTATTTCCAGCAGCAGAATGCAGCCTTTGCAACCATAGCAAGTGGTACGACAAACACAAGCCAAGACTTGACGGGCGACAATGCTTTTATGGCTGATGTTCTGAGGAGCATTGCAGCAAGACACGGCGAACGTGTGATTCGGGCCAAATGGAGAGATTGGGTTGGGAAATTCACACAGATCGCGGCCAAGTTTGAGGAAAGCGTGTACGGAGCTAGTGCCCTGTACATTGGAGGCGAAGACCAGGACTTAATGCCGCAAGGTGCCAACGGGCATGGATACGTTTGGCCAGATGATACAGCCAAAAATAAGGAGTTGGCTGGTAATGTGACAAGAATCGAAGGATGGCGCAACACTCGAAGCTACTACAGCTTCATCCAGGTAAGAACGCCATGTTCGGCAGGATGTAACTCGAAACTGACTCTTTTCAGGACTTGGCACAGATCTATACCATCAGACCTCTGAAGGGTCTTGACCTTGCCCATCTTCATGACCGTCTACGAATGCAGCGCTTGACACCTGCGCAGAGCAGAGATATTTATCTCACAGTTTCTAAACACGTGCATACATATGATGAGATTTGCTTACTCCTCAGCGTCGCCCCTGAATCTCACGCAGGGCTCTTCTATCTCGGTCTCGGCTTATTTCACAAAGACCGCGAAGTCCGTCTGAGAACAGCAGATCTATTAGAACGAATTGCCGACCACGAAGCTGGCCAGCACTGGTGGAGGAGTCTCAGTCGGTTTGAAAAGCTAGCATATATGCGGCTCCGGCGAGAAGTGGATGCAGAGATGCAAGCAAAGCTAGAAAGGGAGGGCATAAGCCCAGAGATGGAGCGAGTGGTAGCTAGCTGATCGTTACGGAGTTGATATTTGGGCTGGAGAAATGTTGACGGGTCATTAATGCTATAGGGGTTATGACATGGGTTTGCATTAGATATCTTTCAAGATTCATCTAGGCGGCGTTTCGTTCAAATATATGGGCAGGGAACGACAATCATGGTTCACATTTGTCGATGGTTACGTATGAGTGAATTGGAATAGAATATTATCATTTAATTTGCTTTTTGTGTCCCTTGATCGGAAAAGTCACGACCCATTCTTAGCTACCAACAACCAGAGCCATGTATTATGGCCATAAACCAAAAGCCTTTGCTTCTAGTGAGCAGAACATACTGCTTTGTATTCCCCAAGATGGCGCCGTAAAAACCCAACCGAATTTTGTCAAAGAATTGTTGGCTTTTCATCTATTTTACAGCGCACTGCGTGGTAGTCACAAGAGACCGAGGGCCTTGGCGGCGTGCTTGACGTGGTCCTCGCCAAAGGTAGAGATGAAGAAGTAAGAGTGATCGTAACCCTATAGATATGTCAGTGTTGAGTTGATTAAGGACAAGAAAGTGAGACTCACGTCCTGGTATCGGAGGGTCATGCCGTCAATGCCAGCATCCTTCACAGCCTTCTCGAGATTCTCGGGGAGAAGCTGGTTCTGCTTGTAAAAGTTGTCACCAGTGCCCTAGTTTTGTTAATACTCTTCTCATTATGAATTTGGATTACAGTGACTCAAACTCACCACATCGATGAGAGCAGGGAAGTTGCCCTTCCAGCTCTTGATGAGCTCAGTAGCATCGTGCTTCTTCCACTCCTCCTTATCCTCGCCAAGGTAACCCTTGAAGGCCTTCTCACCCCAGGGGCACTGAGAAGGGTTGGAGATAGGAGCCCAAGCACTGACACTCTTGTACTTGCCAGGGTTCTTGAGGAACAGAGTCAAAGCACCGTGGCCACCCATTGAGTGTCCAGAGATGGAGACGCGCGATGAGTCAACCTCCTTGAACTCCTGGAAGATGAGGTCAGGCAGCTCTTTGGTGATGTATGTCTCCATCTTGTAGTGCTGGCTGTAAGGGTCCTTCTTGGCATCGATGTAGAAACCAGCACCGCTGCCGAAGTCGTAAGAGTCGTGCTCACCGGGCAGGTCGGTCTCGCGAGGAGAAGTGTCTGGGTAGAGAAGAGCGAGACCAAGCTTGGAGGCGTGGGCGTGGAGGAAGCCCTTCTCTGTGACGTTGTCGGGAGTGCATGTGAGGCCGGAGAGATAGACGAGGAGAGGCGCGGGCTTGGAAGATGAGGCGGAGCCGGGGAGGTAAAGGGTTGCGTTCATGGGAGTTCCAGTGACGGCGGACTTGTGAGACAGCTTGAGGAAGCGTCCACCGAAGCTGTTGATGGTGGCATTTGTAGTGAAGGCCATGATGAGCGAGCTTTTGATGCAAGATGAGATGAGACAGTGATGCTATACAAGGTCAATTGGGGGTATCAAGTTGATGTTAGTTCCAAGAATGAGAAAAGAGGAAATGAAACAAGAGTAAAAGTCGTCAGGCAGTTAGTTTATTATGAAATAGTCAAGCTCTCTGTCCAAGGAGGGGAAGCTTCCAGTCAAGACGTGATCTGGGGTAACCTTTACCCCACTATCATCATCAATACTGGGATTATCAAAACATGACGAATGCCGAATTATCTCCCCGATTTGAATTGATTCCCCGCTCCGGAGTCCGGAACCTCCTCCGTGTCACCGGTCGGAGGCAAGATACGGCTTTTATTAGGTCTTTTGTTGTCACAGATATAAGCAGCGGTAGTTCTCTGATGCAACACGGCATTGATATTTGTCTCATTCAGAAAGCAATCAGAGCTAACCGTGTCCCTGGAGGCAGTTCATCAAAAGGTATCAATTTCATTATATCGCTTCATGTCTCCAGAGGACTGAATCTAAATGCTAAAAAAGCTATCGCTGCCAAGTTCAGAAACTCCGTCCGGCATCTGTGCCCACTACTCCGTACCCAATTAATTATATCCATAACCTCAATGTTTATCGTTATCAACCAATCGAAAACATATGCCTCTATCTGCGTGTACAGTCAAAGCTGCTGATGAGGGTGTTCCACTTGATGGCAGTTAAATTGTTCTTGTTTTCGTAGTTGTAATCTACCGAGCCAAAGGTACATCCTGTGGGACTCCTACAGCTGTCGGTGCAATTGGTCGTACGCGGGTAGCAGTAAAACTCTTCGCCATCTGGAGAAAAAGTGGTTGTGTTTTGATAGAAAGGTGCTTTAAGTTGATGGCATTTGTCGAGCTCGTACACCTCATAGGAGCAAGTGCCTGTTGAGTTGGCACCTGTACATAGTAAGACCTGGATCATCAAGTGTCAGTATGAGTCAAGACGTGGGATGAGACATGGATGAAGGAAAACGAAAGTGAGACTTACACCTCCAAACTCTCTTTTACGTAGAAATGATAGAGGAGAGGCAGATATGCTCATGGCTGAAGCAAGTGTTGTGATGGCGATAGAGAACTTCATGGCTGCGGTTGTATATTTGTGTTGATGTTCGATATCCAGACACTGAAAGCAATGACTGTTTGAATGAGACAAAGATAGTGAGATGATTTGAGTCAGAAAGATGTTTGAAAGAGGCTGGACTTGGACGGTTTATATATATTGGCAATTGGTGAGTATTAGTCGATCGTTTCTATTTGCTTGTCGCTGCAGTTGTACCAACCTCCTCCTCTTGACGTGCGACCAATCGAACTTATAACAAACTTCCACTACATATGACTTCACCAAAATCATCTTTCTCCTAACTACGTCGGACTCGTGTGACTAAATTAGACGCAACCTTCAATCATCGCTTGATTAATTACGCAGGGTCAAGAAATCTCCGCCGACGTCATGCCGCCAACTGATCGGCTCACAGCGTTGTGGATGGTGATCATTTAGTCATACTTATTGTTCGCACCACCCTTCCAATGCAGTTTTCTCGAATGAAATAAGCAAGAGACGCCAAGTTGAGAAAGGTCACTCCAAAGTTTATTTGTATGATCCACAAAGCTACGGCTGTCACGGCTCTGCCTCTAGGCCTGACCCGTTTCCGGATTGAGGTGGTGCGAGGTTGGAGGGAGGACAAAGAATTCTAGACCCATGGTTGGACAATTCAATCTGAGGTACAGAGTAACTAAGGACGTTTCTCAATGTGACAAGCTGCAGACGCTGAAGGCCTGTATCCTTACTTTGGGGATTGACAAAACACCTTGTCCAGCACATTGGAATTATCGTATGAGGGATTGCTCCCTTGCTTGGATACTGGCCGACTATCAAACCTTGTGACGTAGATGAGGTTGCGCATTTTGTTGTCCAGGAACAGAATATGCCGTCATGTCTCGCGCCGTTGTTTCAGTGAAACACAATTTGGCCGAGCCTGTCTAGACCATGACACCCCAAACAACCCGTCTTCGCCCGTCATTTCCACTCGTACTTCGACCGAGCACTCCCACTCTGTGCTGTATGTGACGCGACAACGTCCGTCGACGAGCCAGTTCTGTAAGGGGTCTCTTCCGTCTTCGTCAACGGCTTCGCTAGAGCCAATCAACACACTCGTGCAACGAAACATAGAAGCAATATGATTTCCTTCTTTTTTCTAGTTCCTGTGTAAATGAATCTCAAACGCCGCGCTTATACAACATTAATTAACCTCCTGATACACTACTCGACATGCCAAGCTAGAGGGAACGCACGACGTTCTGGCTCGATTGTGATCTAAACAAGGTCGCATGGGTATATGCACCCCGCGGGCAATCGGTTTGTTTCGTTTCGTGCTTGTCCTTATTTCGCTTACTGCAGTAGTTCCTCGCAGGTCCAGTCCTCGTAGCTTTACCAGACGCGTTAGCAAGGCCATTCTATCACGGCGAACATAAACATCACTTACTAGCCATCAGGCATGTAGCGCCGCACGATCAAGGGGATCTTCTTTTCTCGCATCTCCTTGATCGCAATCTGTAGGGGATCTGTCTCACCCTCAAGATCAACAAGGACAGGCGCATTCATGCTGCAACTAGTTAGTCTTCTTATATCGCTCCAATCCATCAAGATATTGCGAACCTGATCTGCAGAGCGCGCGTGCCGAGGATACGCGCCCTCTCATACTTGGTCATATAAGGGGTTGTGGTTCGCTCGTTCTCGGGGATCTTCTTGTCTTTCAGGATCCTATCACCGCCCTTCGCCGCGTTCGCGATAGCTGAGGGGTCTCCAGAGGGAACAATGTTGTCATCCTGGACGCCTTGCTGGTTGTCATCATCCTCACCAGCAGGCTCGGGGTCGTAATAATCGTTGATCTCCTCATCCTCGTACATGTCGTCGCTGCCTGGTAGTTAGAATCGCGTGCGCCTCAGCAGGAACGCCAAGAAACTTACCCTCCAGCGCCGGCCACATCATCATCGCCAAAGTCAGACATGATTTATGATATCGATAGAAAGTATGTGGTAGACCGAGGGTGTTGCGATCGCGAGTTGCGTTTGTAATGAATGGTTAGATCGAACCTCGTAAAAAAGTTCTAGAGAAGAACAAAGTAAAACCTGGTTTGACCGATATTTAGCCGGCGCGCCTTCAAACAAAGACTCGGCGCGGAAGCTGTAAGGTGGGTCGCGCCTGCCTGATCCCTGTCGATAAATCGTCTGCCCCCACCAAAAAAATCAAGGTCACCGCCTTAAAATGAACTTAATTCTGCCACTTGCAAGCTCAGTTCGACATTGACAATTCAAGCCGCCCTCGGCATGATAGCATCATGAGTAAAAGAGATGCTGCCGAGGCAGCGCCTGAAGTGCCGCCAGCTAAAAGAGCCAATTATGGTGGCCCAGGTGGCCTATGTAGGAAAATATCCAGCAATTCTGTACTTGCAATAATGGCTAATATGAATTTAGATGTTGATGATGTGGAGGACGATTTGACTAGTGCTCATACTCCATGTTCAGCTCCGGGTCCCGACTCGCCCCAAACAATCAACACAGCTGCTACGACTCCACGGCCCAAGTTTCCTTCAGATTTGAAAACCCTCGCTTGCACATGGCCCGGTTGCCCGAAAACGTTCAATCGACCTGCGAGACTACGAGATCATCTGAACTCCCACACCAATTCCCGTCCTTTCAAGTGTGCTTATGATGGTTGCGATAAAGATTACATCGAGGATAAACATCTGAAACAACACATCAAAGCTGTGCATACTCTGGAGCGAAAACATGTTTGTACGAAGGAGGGGTGCGGCAAGAGCTTCGTTACGGGCACTCGTCTGAAACGTCATCAAGCTGTTCATGAAGGCGAGGAGAGGTTTCGCTGTAAAGACTGTGGACAGAGCTTCCGAAAGAAGGAGACATTGAGCAAGCATGTCCGCAAGGACCACCAAGGTTTACCTGCACTTCAATGTCCTGAGCAGGGTTGTCCACATGCCTTTGATTCAAAGGCGGCCTTGAAGCGACATCGTGAGAGAGAACACGGCGACGCAAAGTTCTGGTGCGGAGAATGTGGTTTGCAAAAAATGCCCGGCGGCACGGAACAGCGTGTTGGATTCACCACAGAAGTGCTACTTCAAGCACATGTCCGCCAAGAACACCAAAATTGCATCTTCTGCGACTTTAAGCCAGCCTCCCGATGGGATCTTGAAAAACATGTCGAAATGCATCACTCTGGTCAATCCGTAGAGGATCGCAAGAACATCCCTTGTCCTTTCGACGAATGCCACAAAAAGTTCACCAAGAAGTCGAATTTGAATGCGCATATCCGCACAGCTCACGAAAAGATCCGGTTCGTATGTGGTGAGGTCGATCTCAGTGGTTCTGGCCTTCATGGCTGGACAAATGACCAAGGATGCGGTGACAAGTTCAGCACGAAGGGTCGATTGGAAGATCATATCCGCTACAGCTCCAGGCACCTCGGCGAAGAGCGTCCCAAGCTCTCCAAACCAGAACCATCTCAAGAAGTCAACCTCATCGACGAACTCTCTGGTGCCGCCGCCCAAGCAGAACGGACTATCTCGTGCCCTCACTGTCACCAAGCCTTCGTCCGCTACCATGACAGAGATACACATGTGGACTTATATCACCCACCAAACCCAGACCCCTCTCTGGTCTTGTCTGAGGATTATCTCGACCCGGCCCAGTTCTATTTTGACAGCAGCTTTCCCAACACGCCATCCTGGCCTGGGATCATATCTGAGGAT
Organism: Fusarium venenatum; assembly: GCF_020744135.1. Lineage (NCBI taxonomy): Eukaryota > Fungi > Ascomycota > Sordariomycetes > Hypocreales > Nectriaceae > Fusarium > Fusarium venenatum. The sequence goes on from NW_027072131.1 coordinate 1,068,027, forward strand.
GAGCTATTCGCTGCATCTATAGACTACGGTACTCCTCACGACGACTGGCCTGAAGACGAGACCAACATACTCTTGCTGGCACGCGATTCTGCAGTCCAGGACCCTCTTGTCGATCCGGCTCTTGGTGCCATCTGAAAGAAAATTAAAATCTGGCGAAGAAATGGAATGGCGTTTTCGCTTTGGTAATGGAACGGAAAAGTTAATAGATACCCAGCCGCAAGGCTTTGGTGGGTGTTCTCTTATGGGAGTAAGGTATTATGCCGCCATGATGGAATGAAATGGATGTCACAAAAGTAGCGAAATAGCTATCTAAAACAATGAAAGTCTTTTATTCTAGTACCTATAACCTGTGCTTGCGTAGGCGTGGCACCCGTCCTTTCTATGTATAATGCCCATGTCCCAATATGATTTTGTTGCACATCCAATAACCAAAAGCACCAGGTAAAAGTCAACACGACCAAACACCGTGCAGAAAACAGTCAAACAGTGAAATGAATGAATAATGGCGTAAAAGTTCGTGTAGCATGAAGAGTGCCGCTAGGCATATGTATACTAGAGAGCCGGGAACTCTAGTGAGAACCAACAAGAGCGTTGCTGAAGCCGAGCAAAGCCATACCAAGGAAACCAAAGAAAATACACAAGTTACGACTGTGGTTGAGGCTCAGACTCTCTACAAACAACTGTAAAGCTACACTAACCATTATGCCAGATGTAATAGCAAAGAGGCAAGCATATGCAACCGCACTGGGTTGCATATTTGTTCTATCAGCAACCTTGAACCACAATGCGGCAATGCCTGCACCGATAGGCTGAGAAAGACCACCCAGGAAAGCTGACCAGGCCATGGCGCGCCAGCGAGAACCCAGCGCCATGTAAAGAGGCAAGCACATGGCAAAGCCTTCAGTGATGTTGTGGACGAAAAGAGCCATGAAAACACTGAACCCCAGAGAAGGGTTTACATGGTTGGTTGCATAGGTGATGAAGCCTTCAGGGAACTTGTGTAGGGCAATGGCTATAGAAGTTTGAAGACCAATGGACAAGAAGGCATTGGTTGGGACGTGGTGGTGATGTTGGGCCTCGACATCTTCATCGTCTGCTACAGATGAGCATGATGAGTCGTGATCGGAAACTTCTTCCGGGACTATCGGTTCGATTGGTTCGCGCGACTTGGCTCGGCTGATTCGGTATGTTGGTCTGACAAAAGGCTCAATGGATTCTTCGCATTCATCACCATGCTGATGATCATGATGGGCATGCGAATGCTCGTTTCCACGTAGGAATGAGCCTGTGGTAGTTCGAAGAATCTGAGTTTGTCGTCCAGGTCTGCTAGGTAGGCTGACACGATTGTTGAGATGCTTGAAACATTCCTGACCACATGGATCCGAGAACCCGTAACAAGAGTTTGACTCGTCGCAATTGCACTTTGTATCTTGTACAAAGGACATGACGCGCTTATGAACCTCTCGAATCGACTTTCTTCTCTCGGGGAAGGCATCTGTGATCCCTGCAGTAGTGCGGCTTCGGGTTGGGCTGGCAGGTCGTCGCAATTCGTCTTGGGCGGAGGCTTGCCGCTTGAGAGTACTGGTTGGGCTATCCAAAGTCGACTCGAGCAAAGGCGTGGACTCAGTAGCTGTGCTTGGCGATTGACTGGTGGAGAGTTTGGAAAGCGACTTGTCGATAGGGGCTTGAGATGACGGGGGGCGTGAGGAACGACGACGAGCTCTGGACTGTCTCCTGTCATGCTGGCACGAGGTATCCTTTGTCGCATTCTCATCATGAGAATGGTCGCACTCTACAACGTGGGTAGGCATGAACTGGTGAAGCAATCGCGAAACACCCTGGATGCCAATGAAACCACCGACGAAACAGGCCATCATGGTCAGGCCAGCAGCCTGCTTGGACCATTCAGCCTGTTCGAAGTATTCCTTGGATTCGGGCAGCATACTATACAATGCGGAAAAGAGCTGTAGGCTTGTTAGCAATGGTGACAAGCGCATATGAATGGAGGTCCTACCATAACACCGAAACTCAGGCTTAGAGAGCATGCTAAGAAAACATTGCTGTCTTGAATGCGAAAGTTCTTCTTGCCAGGGAACAAGCGCACGATCACGTCAACACATACTATGGAAGCGCCGACAACGCAGGCTTTGGTATATTCATCAGATGCTGTGTTTTGGAGCGCATTGAGTTTGGGGGAGAGATATCGACTTACCAATGCCGCTGACAATACACATGATCCAGCCACGAGTATCATTGTCAAGACCGCTCGAGGCCGCCGAGGTGGCCATGATGCTGGGGTGTATCGTTTTTGTATAGTGAGTAAAAGACGATGCGCTTGGAGATGCGATTCCGAGGTTATCAGGTCTGAAGGGTAGAGAATCAAGCCGTCCTAGCAACTGTCTTTTAGTTACAGAAGCTGTTCTGCACTCAATGGTACAGTGATGGGCGCAAAGTGAAAGAAATAGCAGAAGACCCCGTCGATCTTTTTTGTTGGTGTCTGACGTAGCGAACGAGCAGGGGAAGGTCTTATGCGGTTTTGTTTAGCGCAGAGAGTGGGGATGGGGGCCTTATTTATTCGAGTAATCAATGACAGTGAGAACCTCTATGAGTTATAGTTTAATAATGCAGTATCAACAAATAATATGTTGTTTCTAGTCAATGACTGGGACAAGAATGAATGAATGAAAGGAGTGATCGAGGCTGAAAGGAGCTTTGTCATGGATCATGATAGAAACTACTATTACCTCGAAACTCGTGCCCATGAGAGACTATTTCTAAGATGAGAAGACGAATAAAGACAGACGCTAGATTATCTAGCTCTTCCTCTTGGACCCTTTTCTGTCCTTTTAGAAGCATCAAGCATCAAGATAAGGAGGGGTCATCTTGTCCCAAAGTGTCCCTCAAGGTTCTCACGTTTCAGCATCGCGCACCATTGGACAGCTGGGTGTCTTCATTGACCGCCAGCTTACGAATGTTGACGCCTTTTCTTGACAATGTAGTAGCAGTTAAGACATTAAGAGGGGAGAATTGCGCTATTAACAAGGGCTCGTAGCAAATGCTCGATTCTACGTCTTTAGGTGGGTTCGCATTCACATTCACATACAATTCCATAACTAGCAAGAATCCCATTGTATTTTTAGTGCATCAACCTATTCTAAATAGCTCGAATTACCATACGGCTAGTTGCCTATGCGTTGCCGTCGTGTAACATGGCATGCAGATAAGGCTTATATGAGTCTCATCATGATACCTCTCTCAAACTTGGTCTATTTTTCGAGATTTATCCGGCGAATCAATTTCTTGGGTTTGTCATCATTGCCAAATTAGAAGTTGTGCATGGTACAGTACAGTACAGTAACCGCTGCGAACGGCCATGCTGACCGTGAGTTTATTTACCAAAGTCGGTGGGTAGACAGCTACATGCTCTACTCTATGGTGGGAAGAGGCCCAAAATACTGATTAATACGGAATTGGAAGTTCGCATGCGTTTGTTGCACAACGGCTACCCACAATACCATTCCCATTAGGGTGGCTATGTATATACCTCTAGATCAAAGTGCATATCCTATGAGTGGTCTCATGAGCTTAATACTGCTGTAGACTTGTAGTCAATAACTTTAGTAGATACTAAGTATCTAACATCAAGTATGAACATGTTCTTGGATTCATATTCAAGATCATATCAACCAATGACGTCAAATTATACTGGTCTCCAAGACCCTTAATCCACTGATAACGATAATCTATGGCACAACACCGGTCTCCCCCACGTTCCGTTCCGGAAGCTCAGCTCCCAAATTTTAGAATCCAACGGGTCCCCAAGCTCCGATCTCAAGCTTGCCCGTGACCGAAATACCAAAACATCACGGGGCTCTACAGCTCAACACCATTGGGTATAGATCTACACACCCTCAGTTTCCTCATATCTTGGTTCAATCTTCATTCATTAAGACCAAACTCTATTCTTCATTCTTTTCTTTACACCAACGAGCAACCATGTCCAAGACTACACTCGCTACCATGGCCTGCCTGGGCGCAGGAGGCGGTGCTGCTATTACTGCCGCCGTCTACTCCATTCGAGGTGGTAAACGCGTCGAAGAGACCAACACGCTGGCTACACCTCCTCCAACCACCAACTCCTTCGCCGCCCTTCCTGCTCCCACCGCATCGCCCTCCATTCCTCCCACCCAGGTCTTTGGCCCTCCCGCCGGTGCCCCTCCTTCCAGCACCCCCATCGACGTCAACGCCATAGTCAACCCCGCCGGTCTCTTCGAATACGGCTTCCCTGGCCCTGTCGCCGATGTCGCCAACCGCTCTGGCCTCGTCTCCTCCTATGACCGTCGTCTGCGAAACCCTCACTGGGTCGTCGAACATATCACTCCTCAGTCTCTCGCCATTCGTGAGGGTGATCGAAAGCACAGCAACTTTGTCGAAGATGACTCTGTCCCTCAAAAGTTCCGCGCTGGTTTGAAGGACTACTACCGCAGTGGCTTCGATCGTGGTCACCAGGTCCCTGCTGCTGACTGCAAGTGGTCCCAGAAGGCCATGGATGACACATTCTACCTTTCAAACATGTGCCCTCAAGTTGGCGAAGGTTTCAACCGTGACTACTGGGCGCACTTCGAGGATTTCTGCCGTCGCTTGACTGTCAAGTACCCCTCTGTTCGCATTGTTACAGGCCCTCTGTACCTCCCCAAGAAGGAAGCCGACGGCAAGTGGTATGTCAAGTATGAGATGATTGGAAGCCCGCCATCTGTTGCTGTGCCCACGCATTTCTACAAGGTGATATTTGCCGAGGACGGCCGTGCTGGTGGAAACGTTGCTTTGGGCGCTTTCGTCCTCCCCAACGCACCTATCCCCAACTCCAAGCCTATTGCCGATTTTGAGGTTCCTCTCGAGGCTGTTGAGCGGGCGAGTGGACTTGAGTTTGCTACCAAGCTTCCTCCTCAGCGAAGACGCCGTCTGTGTGCTGACCACACATGTGCTCTGGTTATCAAGGAATACGCGGAAAGACAAAAGGCTTTCCCCAAGAAGTAAAGAACTGAATTTAGGATCAAATATGGTGTATAATAGAACAAGAAATGAGGAGCATTGCACACAAAGAATGAAATGGCATGGGATACGTAACCTCGGTGAGTCTTTCACGTGCACAACTACACACAGGAGCATCGGAATCATGCATCATGTTGCCGCAAATAGAATCAGGCATGCACAATCTAGAAATGCATTTTTGTAAGCCTGGATGAATGAATGATCATGGGTATTCAAAAATACTTAATTGATATAACATTATACTACTACTTGGCACCGCGCCAAGTATACACCAAGTGACTGCTTAATATAGCCCCATTGTCACTTCTCACCTTTCATGGACACTCTGGTATGGTCTTTCCGAAGTTTCGAAAACCAATTTCTCAACAAAAGACGTTTTCTCAACGGGAGAGCTTTTTCCGACGAGGGTCGTTTTCTCTACCTCGCCCTCGTATATTTTCCTTGCCGTTGTTCATGCCGCAAACTGTCTTCCTGGCTGGGTAAAGGGGCTCTTCGCCTGATATTCTCTGCCTTCTCAGCATCAAGAGCAGACATAGGAGGAGGTGGTGGGGGTATGGCGAAGCCCCCAGGTGGTGGGGGTATACCGCCTGGTGGTAGAAGACCTGGGGGCAGAGCTCCAGGTGGTGGCAGAGGCACGCCGGCCTTTTTCATGAGCTCAAGAAGTTGAGCTGGGTCTGGAGGATTGTTGGGATCCAGACCGGGCAGAGGTGGTGGCGGTAGACCGCCGTTGAGTCCAGGTAATGGGAATGGCAGAGGTGGTGGAGGGGCACCTGCACCGACACCAGGAATAGGAGGAGGCGGGGCAATTGATCCCAGGCCAGGTAGTCCACCAAGGGGAAGACCAGGAATACCAGGCAGGCCAGGCAAGCCAGGAACGCCGGCTTTCGGGGCATCTTGGTCGACCAGAGCATCCATCTCGTCTTCCATTTCCTGCTGCTCCTCTTCTTGACGCTGGCGACGACCACCGCGGCGATCCCATGTTCCTTGGGCTTCAGCGGCAGCTTCACCAATATGGTAGCGGTCCTGGAAGACTTCTGCGTCGCCTGGTCGAGCTCGGCTCCAGAAACGAGTTATACGATCGTTTGAACCTGAAGCTAGAATGTGACCAAGAGGATGCCAGTCCAATGACCAGATGGCATAGTCGTGTGCATAAGGGACCTTGTGCATCGGCCACACTGACTGAGCAGGCACTGTGGTTGGGTCGGGACTATCATAAGGTGCAACGGTAAAGGATTGGCCAGGGGGTGGGTTGGGAGAGTCGAGGAGGTAGTGGAAGAGCGAACCGTCCATGCCGCCAGTGCTGAGAAGATTAGGATGAATGGGATGCCATGTAAGAGTAGAGATATCCTTCTCGTGGCCCTTGAGCAAACAGATGTCTCGCATCATGCGAAGGTCGAATACGCGAGCAGTCTGGTCTCTTGCAGATGTTGCCAGGCAGGCTCCACGGACCTTTTCAAACAGGACTTTGGTGATGGTACTCTTGTGGCCGTGCAGAGTTGTTAGACAGCGACTGGTTCGCGGATCCCAAAGCTTTACAAGATGATCTTTTGAACCAGACACTAGTAAACCCTTGGTAGGATGCCAATCCACACTCTTGGCATCCCATCCGTGCCCCTCAAGCTTAGATTCCATCTGTCCCAAGGCAAAGTCGAAGATCTTGAGGGTTGAGTCATCACTGGCGGTAACGAATTTCGAGTCACTAGGGCTGAATGCAAGGTCTCGAATGGGGTCTGTGTGCGCGTTGATACTCTGGACGTTGTTGAAGTTTGGCTGCCAGTACTTGACAGCTCCATCATGATCAGCCGAAATAAGCCAATCATCACTGTGGGAGTACTCGAGAGCTCGGATAGCAGAATCGTGAGCCTGCATGATGGTTTCGAAATTAAAGCCAGTACCGTTCCACAGAGTAAACTCGCCGCTGGTTGATGCCGTTAATAATCTTCGACCTTCTGGCGTCCATCGAACCACATTAATAGGGTGTTTGATTTTGTTAAGAGAAGAGTGAAGGTGTTTGATGGGAATGCTGTCGGCGGCTTTGGTGACTCGAGCTGCAGGGGGGAGCATCTGTATTCATGTCAATTATATGTTTGCCGAATTTGGAGGAATCACTTACATCAACTATGTAGCTGACGCTGGGCCTCTCAGCTTCACCAGTATATCCTCCCTTGTAGCTAGGGGCACGATCATGCTGCCAATGTGTGATAGTAGCACCATAGTCAGTCACAGGTCCTATAAGTTGAGCAGTTAGTTAAAGAACGATATCATTCAGTATCTTAAATACAATGGAAGATATCTCCAGAGACTTTCTCTTGGCCATATGGTATTACTATCTCTACGATGAGATGGAGAGGGTGGAGCAGCAGAGCCAGAGTGATTGTTCCAGTACATCATGACAACACCCGATGCATCCGTATATCCATGGACTGATATTTATAAAGTATGCTTGAATATTCCAGTGCTTTGTTCATTGGCTGCCACTGAGCAGCTCGGTGAAGATAGCATGATAGGAAAGACCTGGGAAGGGATGTGAGATATGCATATACTTACGTCGTCCCCTGACTTTGACAAATGCTCCGTCTTGACCTTGCGCACCGCCGCCGCCGCCACCATGATCACCACGAGGCTCATAGGCCATCGTGACAGTATCCTTTTGAATGTCCAAGCATACGCAGTAGGGATAGTGAGAAGCGCGTCGTTGCAAGTGGGTCTCGAAATATTGAAGTAGCACCCAATGTATTTATGATGAGTTTGAACGATTGATAAGGCCGATACCCTAAGTGTGAGTAATGGGAAAGGACTTTTGAGAGTAACAAAGATGAAATTTTTTGTTGTAATCGAATTTGGCAAAGAATAGAGACAATGCTGTTCTCTCAGGCGCGTGAATCCTCAGGTAAAGTTCCAAGCTAACAAGCTCCAAAAAGTAAGCGATGATTAACCGACGTCTGAGCTTTGGGAGGCAGGGTTGGAGTGAAATCATGTGACACGTCTGGAATTTGGAGAAAGGATGAGTAAGCAGTCGATCCGAGGGTCTAAGGTCAAGTCAGGTCAAAGTCTAAACTTAGATTCTCAACGGTTAGATCTGATGAGATCAAAATGCCTCTCAGAAACATGCAGCAAACCACTTGGGAAACCGAGTTGTTGGGGCAGAGAGTTTGAGACTCCACGGTTCAACCCGAGCTAGATACTGCAGCAATATGCAATACAACCACACTTTCACATGCTTTTTTTCACCATACAGTACAGACGTAAAATCACAAGCCATATGGAGGGTCCAGCAGCGTATCGTGCCCCCTGTAGCGCCCCAAGTCAGTGGCTCAGAGGGCCATTGAAAAGTTCAAGATGCAGCGGAAGCCAGGGGGGTGATGCTCCCGGGCCCCTTTTTAGCGTTCATGATTTAGAAAAAGTCCCCGCTGCGAGTTTGAGATGGTGCCAAACTGGACTGTTTGCATGGGAATGAAGGACTTGGCGAGATGATGGCCAGAGAGGAGGTCATTGCGAAGAGACAGGGAAAAGTTTAATGTCATTAATAAGTCATTCTATCATGGCTTGATGTTTTGTTTGTTTTAGACTACATCTCCCTCTCATTTCCTTTTATTGACCCTCTATCTCTAAACATTCCTGTCCACTGATAACCTCAATTGACATTGTTGGTCGTGCTCTATCTTGAGGCTCTCGCTGGTCCATTCACTACAGCTGCACTGCGACAGTGGCGCTCCTCGGTATCTTATCATCCTTGCAGCAGGCCCGAAGCAAACAGCAGGAGCAGTCCATTCATAACAGCCGCCACCCTAGGGGGGTAACAGAAAAGTTGACTTGATTTTATCAAGGTCGTATCTCCGTCGGCTACTTATTTCGACTCAATCCAATTCAGTTTCTCTTTTTACAGCTCGTTTATTGTTTTATACTGTACTTGCACGATTTGTCTGCCGTCTCGGCAAGGCTCGTACAAGATGAATTCGGCTACAACAACAAGTACAGAGACTTCGAATGGCTCTGCTTCTGCCTCTATTTCTAAACGCAACGGTCACGACGTCACCCGCACCAACGGAAATGGAACAGCCACGACAGGTCCTCCAAAGAAGCCTGGTCAAAAGTACAGACACGTTGCTGCCGTTCATAAGCAGACGAGACCATCATGTTTGAGCCACGATTCAGATGCTGCTCCCAGCTTTATTGGCTTTCGCAATCTCATGGTGATTGTCCTCGGTATGTACCAAAGCCCCTCATCATGATGTTATGTTTATGCCGTGGCTGGATGATTGGCTAACTCTTAGCAGTGGTTGGAAACTTACGATTGATGATTGAAAACATTCAAAAGGTATTTATCATATTAACATATTTCAATTCGACTCAGAGCAACCAATTGACATACCTTCATAGTACGGTGTTTTGATCTGCGTGAGATGTCATGACTACAGTCGCCAGGATATTTTCTTGGGTCTGCTACTCTACTTTCTCATCCCATGCCATCTTCTCGCCGCCTACTTGATTGAACTGGCTGCTGCTCAGCAAGCGCGAGGATCTCTCAAACGTTACAACGATAGTGCTTCTGGAGGCCCTTCAGAGCAAGAGCGCAACAAGTTTCACAAAACTTGGGTCATTGTCGCATGGGCCCATCTCTTCAACATTACGCTTGCTCTTGTCCTCACAACATGGGTCGTATACTTCAAGATACACCATCCCCTTATCGGTACCTTGACTGAGATGCACGCCATTGCTGTTTGGCTCAAGACTGCATCATACGCTTTCACCAACCGCGACTTGAGACATGCTTACTTGCATCCTGTGGAAGGAGAGCTCGAGCTTGTCCCCGAGCTGTACACGCAATGCCCGTATCCTCAGAACATCACCTTTAGCAACCTGGCCTATTTCTGGTGGGCACCCACGCTCATCTACCAGCCTGTGTATCCTCGTACCGACAAAATCAGATGGGGTTTTGTGGCCAAGCGTGTTGGAGAGATCTTTGGTCTCAGTGTATTCATTTGGGTTGCGAGTGCCCAGTACGCTGCGCCTGTTCTTCGAAACTCACTCGACAAAATTGCCTCTCTCGACCTCATGTCCATTCTCGAGCGGTTGCTTAAGCTGTCAACCATCTCTTTGGCCATTTGGCTCGCTGGGTTCTTTGCGCTGTTCCAATCTTTCCTAAACGCTCTGGCCGAGGTTTTGAGATTCGGTGACCGATCATTCTATGACGACTGGTGGAACAGTGAGAGCTTGGGAGCCTACTGGCGCACGTGGAACAAGCCTGTTTACACATATTTCAAGCGCCATCTGTACATGCCCATGATCGGTCGTGGTTGGAGTCCTCAGGCGGCCAGCTTTTTCGTCTTTCTGGTATCGGCCATCCTTCACGAGATCCTCGTCGGTGTTCCTACGCACAACATCATTGGTAAGCATAATCTTGAACTTAAAACGTCATATATACTGACTCCTGCAGGTGTTGCTTTCCTGGGCATGTTTCTTCAGCTTCCACTGATTCACCTTACCAAGCCACTCGAAAACATGAAGCTGGGCCATACTGGTAAAATTGTTGGAAACACTATCTTCTGGGTGTCATTTACAATTTTCGGACAGCCTTTCGCAGCCTTGATGTACTTTTACGCATGGCAAGCAAAGTATGGCAGTGTGAGTAAGCAGATGACAGTAGTGTCAACTTGAAACATATATAGTGGATAGAGGTTTTAGTATATCTTAGTATTGTATAGCTAGCACATATAGTTTATTAGCTAAATGTTTGTTCAACGAAGCAGTATTGACAAAAACGAGACCAGTACATGTTGCATCTGATCAAGTTGTGTATAGACGTGACATTCCGATGGCATCTACTCGATAAAGGGAATCTTTGTTCCAACCTTCTTACGATACTCCACGTAGTCATCCTTGAAGAACTCGATCAGCTTAGCCTCCTCATGCTTGATTCTGATGTTGAAGAACTTCCAAAGAACAAAGGCATAGGCAAAGAAGCAAAGAACATTGCCCATGGCCAACTGTGTTCCTAGCCCCCAGTAGAAGAATCCAAAGTAGCTTGGATGGCGGAAGATGGAGTAGATGCCGGTAGTGATCAACTCGTGTGAGTCCTTCTTCCTCGTCTGGACATGATGGTTGAAGCTAGCCCCAGCGTGGAGCATTGCCACCGAGCGAACATACTGTCCAATAGTGACCATGAGAAGACCAGCAACTAGAAGTAGAGGCCCGGTACCAAAGGGTGCCCAGTTCCGCTCGGGGAAGATAATGTTGACGATGGCGCACTCGAGAAACGCAGCTGAATGGGCGATGGCATAGCCTGGCCAGTTCGCAGTCAAAAGAAAACTGCCAATACTAGCCACAAGTGTGTTCTTCTCAGCCGTGGTCCAAAACTCCAGGAAGTGAAAGGCTGATAGAGCAAAGAGGAAAAAGGGCACCCGCCAAGCAGGACTCGACGTCATGACCAGAATCGTCGTCATGGCAATACCACTGGAAGCCAAAGCGATACCCAGACAAAAGGCTCGCATGGCGATTCCAGAGAGTGACTTGGGCTCGCCCGCAAAGTAAGGCTTCAGGATCATGAGCTCATCCATAGAGCGCGAGTTGCTAGGAAAGGAGTCATGATGAGACGGCGCAGCTTGATGATGAGAAGCTGAAGGGCTAAAGTTGACGGGACGAGCGCCAGCGGGTTGAAATGATTCATCCATGTTCCTTTTTGATGAAAAGTCAGAGAATAATCTATACGATCTCATACTCATGAAGTCTTGTAGAGGGGAGTGATTGAAGTTTTATAGGGTAATTAGGAGAACAGGGGGAAAACATACTGTTTGCTGAAATGAGGGGCGCAGGAATAATAAATGGCAAGCAGTCGAACTTTCTGAGAACGGAAATAAAGAGACAAACAGTCAAATAATGAAAAGGCGTGTTGGCTCTCGATCCTTATGCGGCGTCTGCAGTTTTGGATTGTGAAGCAAAGAACAATATCAAGAGTTGGTCTTAGCTTGTGAGTTTGGAGTGTAGTATCCACATGAGCACTGTTTGACTATAGGGTGGGCAGAGGACCTAGTGAAGGTACCTCTAATCTCGGGGTACTTTGAGATGCTCTTGGGTCTGGAGTCGTTATTTGTGGTCACTTGCGAACGTACACAAATAACCACAAATAACTTAAAAAACAAGATAAAAGCCTCGTCTCATTTATATAGCCCAGAACGTCCATTTAAAGTAGTTTCTATATCATTTTATAGTTGCGTGGTTGTTTTGGCCTTCTCATCGCCGTGATTTGGAATCGCGAGGACTCGAACCCGTAAATGGAGGTATCTTTGCATCAAAGGTACCTCCAACTACTACTCTTATCGTCTAAACAAAGCGACAGCTGATACCCCTACAGTCGATTTCCAAAAGCTGCGTGATCACACGGACAGAGAAATATTTAATGATATGAGCCAGAGAATATGAGAGACATGTTGTATTTCTCCTTTGCGAATTGTATAGTGCTGTTTCTACATGCTGTATAGTGATCATATGTGATGACCAAAATCCAACCACAGAGAATCTTGATACAAGTTGTTGGAAACAGAATAAGTAACGTTTAAATGGGGGAGTACAAATAAATAGCTTAGAAGAAAAAAAAGAGGAGAGTCTTGTCTTACTTATCTTGCTCGAGGCATCTATCTGAGGTAGCTTTTACCTAGTTTTATGGAATTACCAGTGTTTTTAACAGAAGAATTGTTAAAACTGATGCCAACAACACAAGCTGATGCCCAGAAAACTTGCAAGGAATTCCAAGTCCAGTATCAGAAGTTGACCTTGAAGAGTTAGGCTACAAAAACAAATAGTTAAAGAAGTATGGTTTAAGTAGTAGAAACTGGTCTACTGATTTTGTCTTTTATGTCTTTAGCATCTAACTTTTCTGGTACCCTCACGTAATGATGGTAGGCTGAGCGTTCATCTTTGTTGTAGCCGAAGAAGGACTAGAAAATGATGTTAGTAAAGCTTTGTTAATAGAGGTTAAAAAACTTGCCAGAGTTCCCAAGATGGCACCAGGCCATAGTAGGATATCTATCCATTTCTGTTCATTGTTATCTGGAGAGTTAGTTATAAAATGTTTTTAAACAATAGGATATCTTACACTTTTTGTGATTGGCAATAAGTTTTTCGTTATTGGCCATAAATTCTTCGTTGGTGACAACACGTTTGTTGGCTTCAGAGACGAATTTATGAAGTTCCGGGTTTGATCGCTGCATAGCTCTGGGCAGTGGTGGTAGAGGAGTAAGAACTGTTATACGACTTGGTTGCCGGAACAAGTTGCGGGTACTTGAGGAGATGCGATGTGCTGCCTCGACAAGGAAATACCTTGAGCCCATCCTTGATGTTTGGTTGATGTTTGATTGATGCTTGGTTGATGGTTCGTGATTGTGTCTGATCTGTTGAGCAGTGCTTATATATTTTGTGAGAATATGGTTGCTCCTTGGGTTCTATCTTTTGTGACTCAGAGAGCGAGGGGAAAAGCTAGTATTGAACTTTAGGAATCGCTAGAAACCACCCAATGTCTAATCTGTGATCATGGTGTTTGGTTGAAGTCAAGTGGAGGAAGAGTTCGAAGTTATGGTAAATCAGGGTATATTCCAAACAACGCTATACGCCGGTCCCAATATGTCTGTATAATGGTCTAGTCTCGGCGGCCTTTCCTTTGTCGCGTATCGCTATTCGATATTCGATAGTATATGCGTATGGTCTTCCTCGAAGCCATCATCCTGCCACCAGCTGTTGTCTTGGGCTATTAAAACGCACGATTCTCAATGGTACCAGGGGATCCTCAAAGTAACAAGTGATATCTCTAAAGTCCGCCTTGTATAGAGAAAGAAGAAATGATAAGAACCAGTACGTTGATAAAACCCCAGGTACATGGAATCCAAGTATTCATTTCGTAGTATCCTGCGGAGTAGACGGCGCCCAATCTTCTACATGGTTAGCACAAGAAGAGTCCCAAAGAACAGATACTAACACTAAGCCAACGATACTCCCAGCCATAACTGCCTCAAGCCCAGCTATAACAAGATATATCACAGGTACTGCCCATAGGTACCGCCATGATGACTTCTTCCAGCCATGGGTGAACATGGCAATCAGGACTGCTCCCATGTGGAAACACGCGTATATGATAAGAGTCCATAGTAAGGTAAATCGCCAAACGTCGAGGACATAATAAAGGGTGTATCGTTTGTCTGTGGTTTGGTCGTATAAAGTTTGGACGTTTAGAGATGGGAAGCGCGGTGTTTCGTAATCCTCGGGAGGTGTATTTGGAAGTGCCATCTATATTAGAATAGTTAGAATTAGTGGTCAAGACAGGGACTGACTGGGCTGAACATACCGTGCCATCGTGTAGGCCGCAATAGCTGTGCTAATGTAGAAACTATTGCGATGTCGCGAGGACTGATTATGATTATGGGGCCAGTTGATTTGGCGGCGACAGGGGACAGGGATGTTCTGATGGAGCTGAGTTAGAGCTGGAGAAGTCCCCCGGAACGTCATGCGCAGGGCCTCGGCAAAAGCCCGTGAAACCGACCGGCAGGCGCAACCGCAATCGCGACCTCGGATCCTCAACTTGAGCTTCACCCAAACCACCCCAAACCCATCCATCCAATCTTTATCATATCGACGATAACTTGGGTTTGGAAAGATCACCGAATGCGTCGATATGTCTACCGATAGACTCCTCAGAACAGTCTTGCAGCTTTACCAAGACGTCCACGATGCTGCCAAGACGGAACAGATCATCGGCTCGACGACACACCTCCTCGTTGAGCTCACCAATCCTCTAAATCTCGGCCTTCTCACGTCACAATTGTTGACAGCCCCAGCGGTATGGTTCCAACCGGGCGGAATTCGGACTTCTGTTCGGGTTATAAGCATATACAACACTGCGGCCGCGCGCATTCACAACTATGAAGTCGCCAATCGCGATCGGAAAGAACCCCATGAGGGTAGTGGCATGCAATGCGAAGAATGGGCGCGCGCTGTTGTCAAGGGAGCGGACGAGCGATCGAAACGATGGCAACACCTTTTGGTTCTGACCGGCGTTCTCATGGGCATGGAATCCGATAATCGCCAATCTTTGTCGCGTGGAATGAGGAATACCCTTGAGGAGGCAGTAGTCATGGCAGCAAACATGGCACTCGAGAGACGCGAAGAGGATGGGCCTGTCGCAGGCGCATCGATAGTTATGGCCTTGAACTTTGCCTTCCCCTTACTATCCGATTACCACAGGAGTCTTATCAACTGTAACGCGCTGCTGCCCTTGATTGTATGGACAGTTACTGCCGAGGAGGGCCTCGCCCATGGCCAATTCCTGACGCCGATAAGCGCCGAAACTATTGAATCGCCGGACCATCTCCTTGCTTGGTCACCGAATACACCATCGTTCCGATTCATCCAGGAACTGGACAGACGGCCTACGTTGGCGAACATGGGTCCGCTAGCCAAACTTGCTGGTTACGCTGTTATGCAAGCGACAGATACGCAGGCAGTGATCGCAGCGCAGGATGCCCTTGTTGCTTTTAGCAACAATGTACTGGATATCTGGCGACTAAACCGCTTGAGTGATGTCGACCCAGCACTGGAGGGCAACGTTCTCACTCAGGAGACCCTTACAAGCACCTGGCCAGTCCTATGGAACCTACTCAGGAAGCTCATGTTTGGGACCGTCGCTATTCTACAAGCAGTTGTCTCAAGAAGTCTCCTTGACCCGCAAATGCTCAACGATATGGCTGCTCCTATTATCGCAGCAAAGTCCCTGCGCATATTGCGCAACATCTTTTTCATCTCTTCAAGAAACGGCAACAGCGCGTTTCAGGTTTATAATTTCACATACTTGACTTCAATCGACTCCATCTCTCGAAGCGCCCCTGCTTGCCAAATGTTTCTTCAGGAGTTCCGGCCATCAGAGGATGCATCGACATCTACCACCTATCTGCAAAGATCATTGGACTTATTCTATCTCAACCTCTCTGAACATTTACCACTCACTCTATCAACCGACGCCTGCGATAATCTCATAATAAAGCCAGCGATCGCATATATTTCTCACGAAGGACCGACAACACCAAATATGGTCGAGATCTTCGAATCTGCACACAGCACGATTCTCTCAACCATTTCTTGTCCCCAGCATAGTCCTCTCACCATCGAACTTACACCATTTTACATCGCTCTGCTCTTCAATGCATTCCCAAGACACATCTCATCTCGTCAGTTTCGAGTGGCTTTCAAGACTGTTATGCAGATCGTGTCGCCTCCATTCCCAATTGCAGAGTTGGAGCCGTTCCTTTCGGAGACTTTGTTGGAGATGCTCCGAGCTTCTATATCGACAGCGTCGACAGAACCTCTCCCACCAACTGCAGATATTGCGGCGCAAGCGGCGATGGAGGAGTCACAAGAAGTACGCTTTTCTCAACAAAGTTCTCTCTCGTTAGCTCTAGTGGATTCTCTTCCACATCTTCCACTTCCTTTGTTGGAAGAATGGTTTACAATTGCTGCTCAAGCCATGAATGAGATTCAAGACCCTGCACTACGAGAACCTGTCAAGGAACGGTTCTTGGAGATTCTTGTTAGTGGAGAGTTGGACGTGGAGCGAGCAGCCATCGGAGTAGCTTGGTGGGGAACCCGAGGAGGCCGAGAGCTCGTTCTTGGTGCGAGCGCGGAACCTCCCATGATGAGTGGTGCACTTCCTGGACCTGAACGAACTAGCCGATTGTGATGATGGCACACATGGGCATGCCTTGCATGGTCCTAGACAATGTTTTGAACTTGGTATGGCCGCCAACACTTTCTGGCTACAGGACGCAAAAGATGATTGTCTCACGTTACTTCAAAGTTCAAAGTAACTCAAACGGCACTTATGAGAATGTAATTGCGTCTTGGAATGGAGATATTGTTGGATGATCCAAGCGGTCTCAAATCTGTTGGATTGGTCACCTGGGCATCTTTAAAACCCCGCGGCGGGCAAATGGACGCCGGGTTGGTTGCCATGAGCCCGTTACATTTGTGTCATTTGTGCTTGATTTCCTAGCCTCAATAGGCTGTGCGTATTTGAAGCAGATCGAGATTTGACCGGAAATTGTACGTCTCTGCATTGGAAAGAGCCGGACACGCCGAACCGCCGTACTATGCTGGTTTGCTGAGGACTGGCAAATGCCACACGTGCAGACATCAAGTCCTCGACAGGGCACGAAGTGGTCTAGAACTTGACTTAGCTTGGAAGCGCATGGTGTGGTGGTCAGAGACTGGGGACGTACCGTTTTCCTAGACATCTACGCCGGGACAAATATAGAAGTTGAGCGTTATACCCGCATATTATAAGTTATTACGATCTTAATATATATCGAAATCTGGGAATTGACACTTCAAGATCAAGGAACCGTCTACAGAAGCCAAGAATTGCCTCACTGAATAGCCAGGGTGATAAGGGTCTTCAGGTGAAGCGGGGTTGTCATCGTCACTGTCCATGTCAAGCACCCAAAACATGGACATGAGCTGTTCTAGAACTTGAAGTTGAGCGGGGAGTTAAGACAAGGTTGCTAGGGCCCGATTCCGAGCACGATCTTGACTTAAACCCCGGCTTGGCAAAGGAGGGAGATGCGACTCGTACAATCCGATCTCTCTCCAATGCCGCCTTCCTCTGGTGGGTGTCCACTTGAGCTTCGGCTTGTAAAAGCATGTGGGCACAGTTGACGCTGCCCGGCATTCTTCAGTCTTGATCCGGACTCTTCTGAGGAATTGATAGACCGCAATTTGAAGAGCGACAGACACCAATAGCTTGTCTTGTTAGTCTACTATCTACAATGTACAGAGCCGTTCCCGCTGGAAGCTGGCATAGCCACAGTCGTGGAGCTCCAGGTCAGCTCGTCCAGGTTCGGACCTGATTTTGGACCCTGTCAAGCTGGGCCGCGGGGTTCCTTTGATTGCTTGTTTAGTTTAGCGTTGTCCAGGTAGCTCAGGTAGATCAACGACTTGGGGTACGTACCTCGACCCTGAGCTATCCTTATCCTGTCTCATCACAACCAACAAACATGACGACACCAGGCCAATACAGGCCAAAGCGAGACAGACCGAGACGTCGTGGTTGGCCCAATTGCTTACAGGGGAGGCCGATTCGTGGGAATGTGGCATGGCTACTGTACTGAGAAATGCACAAACAACAGGTTTTTGATCCAAAAGCATGTATTCAAACATGAAGGATAGAGGGGTTGCTGGAACATGCATGGAGGGGTATTGAGAGGGCCCAAGTATCGTTCCTGGTATCTATGTACATCCACTGAAAGCTTGTTCCAAGTATCTGTATAACCGCCCACGTTACATTGATCTCCAAGAATTCGATCAACAGCTTCTGGTATCCAAGTCTAAACTTAGAACGTCCAGGAAGATGCTGTATACATGGGACGACAATGACAGTAAGTAACTCAAGTCAACGCGCGTTCTCTGTGGGACGAGGTCTCAGAGAAGTTCGACTCCATAGAGGGTCTCACAGCTTGATGGAGTAAAGGTACGTATGGATACTTCCAAGCATGGACCTCTTTGAGCTAGAACATCTGCTAGGCTACCTTAGCTGGGCAGCTTTAGCTATCCAAGACAATGTCCATGCCACAATGGAATAGCGAGTGGCACGTCATTCCCTCTCATAATGAGGGGGAGGGGGACGGAGCTTGATCCACATGATGAAGCTGGAGCTAGAGAGGGAGGAAGCTTCGCTCAGATATTAAACTGAAGCTATGCCCTCTTCTGTTCATGTCATTCTCATTCATACCACTCACACTATCTCTTCAACAACTATTTCATAAACTCAATTCCCAATCAACATCATGTCTGACAGCTACGGAGGCAACGACAGCTACGTGAGTTCTCATCTGTCTATGTCCTGCTTGTCATGAAAACTAACCGTTTCATCAGGGCTCCAGCCGTCGCGACAATGATAACGACAACTCCTACGGCTCCAGCCGCCGTGACAATGATAACGACAACTCCTACGGCTCTGGCAACAACGACAGCTACGTATGTATTCATGTGCCCAACTCACTTAAACCTGAGCTCACAAAGTATTGTAGGGTTCCAGCCGTCGTGACGACGACAACGACAACTCCTACGGCTCCTCTCGCCGTGACAACAACGAGAGCTCGTACGGATCTGGCAACACTGGTATTGGTGGCAACGCCAGCTATGTAAGTCAATAACAAGCTTCATCTTTCTTCAGGTATACTAATAAGTTTCAGGGCTCATCCGACAGAGACAACAACGACAGCTACGGCTCCAGCAACAAGGACTCCTACGGCTCCAGCAACAAGGACTCCTACGGCTCCAGCAACAAGGACTCCTACGGCTCCAGCAACAAGGACTCCTACGGCTCCAGCAACAAGGACTCCTACGGCTCCAGCCGCAACGACAACGACAACTCCTATGGCTCTGGCACCGGCGCTGGCGCTGGCCTCGGAGGTGGAAACACCACCTATGTAGGTCGACCCTTACGTATGACGGATCGTTCATGGCTAATAGTAATACTAGGGCTCTCGTGACAACGACAATGACAACAGCTTTGGCTCTAGCCGTCGGGACAATGACAACGACAACTCTTACGGCTCTAGCAACCGTGACAACAACGACTCCTATGGCTCCAGCAACACATACGGCTCTTCCGGTAACAATGACTCCTACGGCTCCAGCCGCAAGGACAACGACTCGTTTGGAACTGGCAACACATACGGCTCTTCCAGTGGTAACACATACGACTCCGAACGTGTTAAAAACGACGACGGTTCTTACGGACAGAGTAACCCTGCCTACGGTGACGATGACAACAACAAGAAGTCTGGTGGCTTCATGGACAAGATCAAGGACAAGGTTGAGGAGAAGGTCAAGGGACACAAGAACCGTGACGATAACGACTACTAATTGTAATATGGGGGGTCGGGCTCTAGTGTATTAGTTGACAATAGTTGAGTGAGATGAGATATTCCTTGCTCTTGAATTGAAGTTTCTTTTGTTTCGACATCTTTGTCTGAAGATAAGTGAGTCGCATATGAACGGAGCCTTGTATAAGGCATTCATACATCGCATCTATGTGAATAAATCTGAAGTATTTTTTCTGATCTCGGTCATGCTCGTTGCCGTTTATGAGTAGCTGTTCTCAATTTGAAAGAATCTTGTCCTATGTAAGATCATTCTCATGGTGTATATGTGAAATAAGATAGGCAATTATTTCATCATGCCTCAAATGACATTAGCTACTCCAACCTCTTATCAACCTTGATCAAAATCGCTCCATCAGTAAGACGCCCCTCACAATCCATAAGATGCACAAATCGGTATCCGTGACCCAGACGATCAACTCTCATACAAGCCCAAGCCGCCATGTCATCCCGCCCAATCTCATCGTCACGAACAGTAAAGCGCACCCATGACAGCTCATCCACAACATGTGGAATTGGAGGAAACTCAAGGGGCTCACTACCAAAATCGACAATGTCACCCTTTTTCGTACTCGTGCGAGCTTTGTACTCGCCCTCACGCTCGTGACCATCGTTGGGGATGGGACCGCCATGGAACTCATCAGGACCCTCGACGTGAAGCTCGACTTTAACGTAAGGCTCAAAACCGCGGGTGGACTTGTCACCGGGAGGAAGAGGAATGTTTTGCGCGGCGAGGACGGTGATTGTGAGATGGAGGGTTTTGCGGGGGATGATGTTGGAAACCTCTTCGTCATTGCGGTTGAATCGGTAGCCTAGAACAAGTTAGAATATGAATATTTATGCAGGTAAATGGTGATGTACCTGGTGGCTTGAGGACATATCCTCCTGTGCCCGCAAACATGCCCTCGTTAAGCATCATGCCCTCATCCCACCTCTGCCAATTGAGGGCAACGACCTGAATGCCCTTTCTCCAGAAAAGAGAAGGGTCCAGGTTTGAAGACCCTATTCGCAGTCCCCAAGGATAGGTTCTCATGAGAAAGTGTCGGTTATGGTTGAACAACTCGTCTGCCTGTTCGTCGTGTACAGCAATGACCTTCTTCTCTGAGAGGGAGAAGATATGTGTAGGCATACCAGCCTCAGGCTGCGACAAGCTCTTGAACGATACACCCCGACAATTGGAACCCATCTTGCTGAGTTCCTGAATGACCTTGGGAGGCTTCTTCTTAGGAGGATCGCCCGACTCAGCACCTGGATGCGGTGCTCGATCGTCTTCCTCACTTTCCTCCTGTGTAGGGTCTGTATCAGGCGGCGCATACTTGACTTTGACGATGAGTTTATGGCGTAACTCGTCAGGGCTTGGGAGATTCTCCGGGTCGCTCTCGGGCTCAGGTAGAAGACCCTCCCAGACTTGCTTCATGATGCGTACCATGGCGAGCTGCTGGTCTGCACTACAGTGAACTTCCAAAGAGACAATGACGGGCAGATCGCTAACGACAAATGCGCTATCACGGATAGCCTCACAGACAGCGCGGAAAGAGATCTCCTTGGTGAGGGTGTATCCGTGGAGGACTCGGGGCTCGACTATAGCGGCTTCGGGCTCGGTGGACTCAGGATTGGCGGTGGTGGCTACGGCCCCGGGCTGCTCACGGGAGACGGGATCGGTAGTGGAGGTAGACTCCTTCTTATCACTTATGGCCGTCTTCTTGAGCTTATCCTTGAGCTTCCCAAAAGTGCTCCTCTTCTTCCTGACGACTCTCTTGACACCTCTTTCTTCATCGCTGCTGGAGGGGCTGCTTGTCCCCTCTGGCTCAGATTCATCTCCATCCCAGACATCAATCTCAATGCACCGTCCACCACGCAGCAGAGTTTCGGTGTAAGGTTTGGTAGAACTGTCGCTCGAGAGTTGGTTCCCGGTGAGGTACGTGTTATGGCTGGAGCTGATAAAGTAAGAAGCAAGCGGATATGTGAGATCTTGGGCTTTGGGCGGGGTTGTAGCAGCTGCATGAGACGACGTCATCCAGGCTATGAAGCCATCCAGATCGAGCGAGTCTCGGGCAAGAAGCTCGTCAACAGCGGGTGAAGGCTCATATTTTTGCGTATCTTTGATGAAGGAAGAAATACGTTCTTTACTCCAAGTGTTGTCTGCTCGATCTGCCAGATATCCAAAGAGCTTGACAAGATGACCTGTGACGACAGGGTCAAGTTTGGAGATGGAGCGGGTGACTTCGCTGGCGCCGCCTCCAGCTTTGAGTTCTTGGGCCATGGTTTGTTGATCGATACTGTTCTTGTGGTGTTTTTGACGCCTTTCGGTCTTTGAAGAAGTTAAAGAGCGGAGAGAACGGAGAAAGGAGAGGGCGACCAAGTGATGTTGAATTCGTGAGGTTATTCGCTGCTTGGCTGTGCCTGTGCCTGTGCTGGCGTCTGCAACTACGAGCCCCTCCTGCATGTTCTGGACCTCTAAGGGACGCTACTGTTGATCAGAGAAGCAGGATTTCCAAGAGATAGCAATTAACTATGTGTCTTATATACTGTTGACAGCCTCACATGCTTGTATTCACTAAATCACTACCGACAAGGACGTTCCTTTTCCCTCCTCATCTTAATCACATCGTCTCACTCTTCAAAGGTCAAAGCTCAAGCTCAAGGTAAGCTCCCGTAGGTCACGACAGCTTCAGCGCCTGACCCGCTGAAAAAGACCCTGGAACGAGCCCCTGGGTCTGGCTCCACTGACAACAAAGCCTGAAGCTCGGCATGACGAGGTTGTACAGAGACATGCACTGTAATAGGTGTGCAGATTACTTGGCTGACATGCTTAAGCAGGCTGAATGACCATGAGTGCAGCAAGCTAAAGAAAACCTGTACTATGCAGTGATGAGTCGCTGCAGATATGTAAACAGTACATATGTGCAGTATAAGCATGCTATTTTTAGATACCCGCAAAAGAAAACCTTATTCAGTTTCAGGATCCACGTCAAAGTCCAAATCTATTCAATGTACTCCTTTTCCAGTAAGCACAAGACTTCACCGTCTGCTCTTCTCTGCCTTCCCTGCCTTCCTCTCAACTCTTCTCTCTTCCAAGAACTCCTCCAGATCAACATGTACCCTCAACCCCTTGGACGCCATAGTCTCAAAGACTCCCTTCAGCTCGGAAGAATCCATATCCCGGTTTAGAGTAAGGAAAGCCTCCATCATGACATCCTTGGACCAAGGACAATGCCTCAATGCCCTGAACAGAATATCCTTGGTTTTGGGTCGCAGTTCTCTCTGTGAGCTGCAGAACCTGATGAAGTTAATCCACAAAACTGTATTGAATTTGCAAGCATCGCTTGATACGGCGTGCTCGAAAGCTGCTTTTGTTGTGTTGACGTTTCCACGCTCAATCTCATGATGAATGGCAAATATGCGACTGCTTAAGCAATCTTGGGCTGGGGTAAGTACGGTTTCGTGTAGAAGTGTTCTTGTTTCGTCAATAATACGAAGGCCGGAGTCAGCCCATTCGAATAACGACAAGAACATGGTGTTCCTAGGAAAATACGCCAGAAAATGTTTCAGTTGCTCGAGTAGATACACACGGCGGAAGGGCCTGTATGAGTTAGTAAATTCTTGACAGTTCCAAGACATGAATCTTACCCTCGGGCTGCGTGCATGTACAGCAACATCGACGCAAACTGCAGTATACGCTCGTGGGCTTGTGATGTATGGTGATTTCGAGATTTCAACTCGAGAGACACCTTGTTGACTGTGTCCATAGCAGCCGAAATGCTTCCTTGAGACGCCGACATTGGTTCTGTAGACCCCTCCGCGGTCAAATAAGACAACAGGACCAAACACTCGGCAAGGACTTCAGCCTGGTCGATATTTCCTCCTGATATCATATCATTCATGGTAGAAGTAAAGATTTGGTGGGCTTTGAGAATATGTGTTGGGGAGACATCGGGTGTTCCGACCGATTTTCGTAGGACCTCGTCCACGGCAGAGCAGAGTCTGTGAACAGCAAGATCTTTGTTACCCTCTTCAAGCTCCATCCAAGCCCATGTCCTCCAAAGGCTAAACGAGTCGGCTGCAGACGAGTTCTGTAGTAAAGTGTTAGTGACAATCCAGTTCAAATAGTAGTAGACTGAGTACTCACCGACGCAAGTTCAGTTGCTGACGAAACCACTTTTTGAGCAACTTCGCGGTTCCCATTCGCACACTCAGCAAGAGCATATGCCTTATATAGGCCAAGATGAGTTGAATATCGCTTCAGCAAAGCTTTGGCTGCCCTTTTAACAGAGGAGGGATCTTGTGCTGCGCATAAAGCAAGATGGTACACAGCCAAATCCTTCAGGTTTGCATTGTGAACCAAATGTTTTGTTGCGTTAGCCAGGAAGCCGAGTTCAACATCGTTTTCTGTGCTCGTCGACAGCAGATAAGAAAACCAGTCTTGTCCTGACAAGAGCACTTCAGGTGATTCGGAGACGCAGAGAGGCCTCTGATCGAAAGCAGGAGGCTTTCTCTGTATTTCTGTCGGATCTTCGTCCCCTGAAAGTGGCGTAGGAGCAGTGGACTCCAGCTGCAAGGTCGGTCGAGAAAGGAATTGATCGTGGTAGGCCTCTTCCGTCCAGCTGCTAGACTGAAAAACAGGAGGAGCCCCAAGGAACATCAAGAAAGCATCCAACAATTGCTCCTGTACAGCTGGTAAAACATGCCTTGGGACTATGAAAAGCAATGGCTCCATGTCCGAGAACATTACTACCCTGAAAGGATCTTCTTCTGTCCCCTCATCCATGGTTCTTGCTGGGACTCTTGCTTTATCAGCATGCGAGCTCTCCAAACTCGCCCAGCGTTTATAGTCATCTCTGGACTGGTCCTGAGGCAGCTTGGTATCTCGTAGAGGCTCAGGGGCATCACCCATTCCATCATCCTCCACAAATTTTGCCCAGCCTTGAGCCTCTTGTTCTCCTATTCTAGGGACTTCACTCTCCCAGAAGTCACGAAGAGACTCAAGAGCTGCACTTTGATCTTCCAACTGGGAAGGTCGGAAAAAGTTGAGTTCCATGAACGCTTGCCATGCTGCGACAGCAAGTTCCTTGTACCCACAATCATGTATGAGTCTCGTGAGTCTGAGAAAAACGTAGATAGCTTCCATATAACCCTCAAACTCCTCGTTCGATTGTGATCGAGATATAGCGAGATGCAGTCGATCGAGGTGCATTTGCTTGAGAGTATCAAAGTGAAAAGAAGAAATGTTGGACATGTCAAAATCGAGATGTGTCTTCCAGAGCGTGAAGCTTTTGTCTTCATCTTCACGTAAGTCATTCCACTTTTTGGCCGTTGCTTTACTGTTCCACACCTTGATTCCTTCACGCATTAGTGGGATCAACACTCTGATGCGATCTTTAGGATCCGCAACATTGGACAAAGCCGATTCGAGCATATGAAGTTTGATCTCAGCAAAACTATGCACTTCGGCCTCCAGTGCCTTATGGTCAACGTCTTCTCCAGCTCTCAGAAGGGCATCTTGATGGTTAGCCAACTCAAGCCATGCATCTATATCATTTGGCTGATCCTTCACTCGCCTTGAGAGTTGTATTGATTTCCACTTTAAGGGGTTGTTCTGGCCAAGGTCGACATGCTCTGCAGGTGTCCCGATATCAGACTCCAAGTCACTATCATCGTATTGGCGTGGCTTTGCTTTGCCCTCTATTGAACGATAGGATGGTTGTTCGTCGTCTGACGATTCGGAAGCATCATCGTTATGCTTGCGCTTTTTCGTCGAACCCACTGCTATGAAGCCACCGTCGTCTTCGTCCTGCGCAGAACTCTCTTGCAACCGGACTCTCAACGGTGTTGACCTTATGCGCCAAGCTTTTGAGCGTAGACCGTCCTTGTCCTTGAAGGCATATGAGCCTTCGCCTGGCATTCGCAGACTAAACTGGTCCCTGGGTCCATCGCGATGAATCAAAAGACGACCTCGTGTCCCGAGAACCTTTCCATATCCATCGCGATAGTAAGCGGGGACCTGCGAACGGTCAAGACTTCCATATCGAATGATTAGTGGGTCGCCCTTGGTGTCGATAATATACAGACGCGATGCGCCGTCATTGCTGTCGCGTGAAGATTTAGTAAGCGCACGGTGTTCAGGTTTCTCTGAGTGGCTGGATCGTCGTGAGCTTTCCCGATGTCGGTGATGAGATTCCGTGCGATGCCTCTTGGAATGGTGATGATGATGCTCGCGATGTGAGTCTGAGTGATGATGGCTTCTCTTCCTTCGTGAGTCGCGTTCCCGGTCTCGTTCCCGGTCCGTCTCTTTATGGCTGAAGCTTTCTTCCGTAGCCTTTCCTGTATCCTTGGGCTTAAAAGAGGTGAATTTGGGTGCTTTCAGTTCAGAACTCTCAGGTTTGGACTTGAATGATGAGAACTTGGGTACTGTAAGCTTGGAATCCTTATCCTTGCTGGACATTGTGGTGATTATTGCAGACTTTTTGTCATAGCCCAGGTAACATGACTACAGGCTCGCCTTGGGTTTAAAGAATTTCGATAACTATAATTGCTTCTGATTTGGAATGCGACGATGAAATATTGAAGAATAAAGGTATCGGTACCTTGTAAGTTGATTTGAGGTAGGAACAAGAGAACAGCCTCGATCACTAGCCACACGTCAAAGACAGTGTCAAAACAATATTCTAACTGTGTAACCGCAATGGTATCAACTTCCAAATCATCAACGAGCATCTGACGTGTGAAAGCCCCTGAATTTACTCTTACAGTCGTATATACCTGACGGTACTAGCGAGAGCTGAAGTTATGTAGCATTGAAAAACACTGCTTTTTCGTTCGCTGGTCAGCACTTGGCCAGGACAAGGCAGTAAGCCAAGGGCAACAGCACACCATCTCATTCAATTGCCGTTATATCAGTCGATGGATATGTTGCCCAATTATCACTTGACATGTAGACTCGCTTCTTGCAACCCGAATAGCGAAACAACAAAACATAATTGAATCAAGTCATGTAATTGAAGTCCAGTCTGGATCCCTAAAGGTCTAATTGCTGGCACTGTGGGGCCAACTAAACTTCGGGGACCTGGACACTGTAAATTGCTGGATAACATAAGATCCTTAAACTCCTAGCTCTGCCCCTCTACCATATATTGAGGCCCCTTCTCCCACAATGGACGTCTCTTTGAAAGCAACTGCTGCTTACATTGCCATTTCTATGGCGTCTCTCATTGTCGGTAACACCATCATGGGTTTCTTTGGCAACAACAAGTTCCCCGTTGAGGGCAAGGTAAGCTTCTCTTCAACTCCTCATGACACCTCTCATGATTACCTCATACGCAACAGTATAGCTAACAATGCCTCTAGACAGTCCTCATCACCGGTGCTTCCGAGGGTATGGGTCTCAGTGCAGCTACCCAGCTCTCCGCCAAGGGTGCAAATGTCGTTCTCGTGTCTCGTAGCAAGGCCAAGCTCGAAGCCGCTCTTGTTACCGTCAAGGTCCATCACCTTTACCACGTCTTCCGCTAGACTACATGCTGACTTGTTGACCCCAGGCTGCAGCTAAGAATCCCGAAACACAACGCTTCCACTACATCACCGCCGACGTCTCTGCCGAATCCTACGCCAAACCTCTCCTCGAAGAAGTTATCAGCTGGAATAATGGAAACGCCCCCGATATCGTTTGGACTTGCGCCGGACTGTCCTTCCCCGAATTGTTTGTCGACATGGAGATGAAGTCAATGCGACACCATATGGATGTCAACTACTGGGGTACAGCTGAGATGGCACATGCCATCATGCGCGAGTGGCTCGAAGTCTCCAAGCCTGTTGAGAAGGAAGCCAAGCACCTTATTATGACTGGAAGTATTTGCGCCTCCTACTCCCCTCCCGGATACACCCCGTACACTCCCTCCAAGTATGCTATGCGAGGTCTGGCCGAGTGCATCCAGCAGGAAGTGCTCCTTTACCCCCAAAACGTCCAAGTCCATCTACTTTTGCCCGGTACTATCCTCTCGCCCGGTAACGTCCGCGAGAACGAGGGCAAGCCTGAAATCACAAAGATCATCGAGAAGGACGACCCGAAGCAAACACCTGAAGAGGTTGCTGCTCTGTCCATCAAGGGTCTTGAAGCTGGACAGCACATTATTACAGTCAACTTCCTTGGTCATCTTATGAAGTGGGCATCCTTTGGCGGCAGTCCCAAGAACAGCTTTCTCGATATCTTGGGTGCTTTCCTTGCTACATTCGTCTGGATCTTTGTTCGGCCCATCTTGGATTGGCAAATCAGGGGCCACGGCAAAAAGCATGGTCACCCTAGCCTGTACAAGAAGGCTCCAGGCGCTTGATGATGTGCATCCATTTGCTACAAGTTGGAAGTAATTATAAAGATACCCAGTGTAATAATAATCAAACTTGCTATTCCTTTCCAATGACTTTTTATGTGGTATCTATCAACGTCTATAATCCCCGTCTATACTCCGCTCCATTTACCAAACTTGGTGTATCTCTTGTACATCTCCTTCAGAATGGCACGTCCACTCTTATCCATAGCATCGTTCAGAATCTTTCGCACCTCGGGAGGTGTAACATCGAAGATAGAGTTCATGGCGGGCTCGAGAGCCTCGTTCACCCGGCGCGGCACATCAGCCTCGAGCTGCAGCTTGACATACTGCATCATGATCAGATACATGTGTCTTCCAGCCGAACGCTTTGCAGCATCTGTGGCCGAATCCAGAGAGCTCTGGTGTTGTGATCGGGCCACAGCGCCAGCTGTCGGCTCACAAATGAGTGTGATAAGACGAGCATAAAGGTGAGCCTTGGACTCGTGCAAAGTTTGTCCCAAGGTGTCAGTGGCGCTGTGATTAATGACAAGATTGCGGAGGAGAGCCTGTATTGTTGACAGCAGAAGGTGGTGGTGACCTTCGAGCCTGAGGCGGTGCTTCTTGATAATGATTTCTACCAACCCGCATAGCGAAGCGAAAGGTACCCTCTCGTTGGGCACCTGCTCATCAAGCAGCTTGGTAGACAGGCTCAGGTCGGAAACAGTGGTGAGAACAAGCTCAATGTTCCATTGAGTCATGGATTGAGGCTTCTTTTCGAGGATGGCGCGGAGAATTCGGCATACGCGGGTGCATACGAATTGTCCCTTGAGTGTCAAAAGCGTCGCGGTCAGCTCGCTGTGAGCCGTTGCTAGGTCGAACTCGGATCCCTTGGTTTGGAGATCAGAAGATGCTGTGATGTGTTAGTTAACGAAACTTTATAACTGTTAGTTTGCTTACCTAGAAGCTGGTCCACGACGGTATGGATAGCTGACGCCTGACCATCCGTGTTCGAGCCTTGCACGAAAGCTTGAATGAGATCCTTCAAGTAATCCATCCTGGCGGAAGTATCCATTGGCTTTATGATTGATACAACGTTGCTCTTGAAGAACGGCTCGCGAAGTTTTCGAGGGACTTGGCTGAGACTGTAGAATGTTGTTGGTCGGGGTTCCTCCAGAAGTGGTGTAAAGAATGTTCTGAGAAACGTTTCCATCTTCCATCCTCTTAGATCTCCCGATTCCATGGCCGCGTGGCTTCGCTTCTCTGCCTTGCGTACGTCTGATTGCTTCGGCTTCGTAGCTCCCGAGAGACTATCCAGAGACTCTGCTGCGTCCACTGCTGCAAAAAGTCGAAGGTCAGCAATGACATTATGACTCTCGAATGCCTTCTTTTCCGTCAAAAAGTACCCAGTCGCAGCAATCACGCACTTTCCAAGTGCATTCTTGGCGATGTCTGGAAGCGAACTCAATTCAGGATGACTGGAGCAGTTGGGTGACTTGGAGATTTCGTCGATGAGTGCCTTCAGCAGTGTCAGACGGAAAGGTGACAAATCTCCGGCGTCTTCACAGTCGGAAATAAAACTGCGACTTTCGCTCAAGTACTTTACACTACGTTCTTCCACGTGCTCTGCCATCTGGCGGATAGTAGTTGCTGCCATGGCATAGTATGCGTCAATAAGGTCGGTCAGAGTGCCGTCTTGTGTTGGCGTTGAGCTTGAGAGATTCGACATGGCATCAGCGACTTCGGCCAAGTGTGAGAACTGCATGCCCTCGTAGAATGTTGCTCGACTCATCAACTTGGTGGATAGAGCAAGTATATATCTCCAGCCCTCAATGGACACACGCTTTGTCGTCTTCGATCGGTGCGCATGGAGTAGTGTCATGACACGCTCTCGTTGGGATCGGCTGAAGGCATCTGTATGAGCACTGTTTAAGCTTCTGATCCAGGTCTGGCTGCTTTCCGCAGGCCAGTGCTTCTCCTTTCCGTCCTCTTCCAGCGAATTGATTAAACGGTCAATGAGGTTACCAGCAACTTTAGCACTGTTCATGCTATTCTCATTCTCGAGCAGACAAGCCCATATGTCTCTCAATTGCGTGACCTGGCTACTAGGGAGTGATAATGCGTTTTCCAAGGCTTGAGGAAGAGTCGCCTTCGTGCCGTAGACGAAACGAGTGAGCCGACTGCAACCGCGCAAGAACCATGCAAGATAATGCTCGGCAGCTGCTTCTTCAAGGAAGGCTGGTGTGTGGTCCTGCTGTAATAACAGAGACAAATCCTTGCCCTTCAGAGACTTTGAAGATAGAAGTTCAGATGAGAGTCGGGTAGTAAAAGCATCAACTAGGCCGGCAGGCTCAGAGATGTGTGCGCCATCAGGGCTCATCGAAATCCAAGCCTGGCAGCAGCACTTGAATGCCTCATATGTCTCCCTAGACTCAACGGGTGACTCGGACAAGATCTTGGTAAGCTGCTTCTGCACCGCAGTCCAAATCTCAGTCGTTGACTCAGGAGTAACCCACGAGATAGTCTTTGACACAACTCCCCACTTCAAGGCTGTCAGAGTAGATGATGACTTCTTTACCTGGCTCACCAAGTCAAAAAGCCTGCTACCAATGGCATCCACATAAGTCTCGCTTCTAATGCCCTGGGCAATAGAGTCCAGGAAGAGGCAAAGCGCCCTCGAGTGTAGCTTTTCATTCTCTAGCCATTGCAAAACATCAAGCAACTGTAGTGGTGACATCTCCTTTTCGATCAAGGTCTCAAATGAGTCGTGACCTTGCTGCACTTGGCCAACCTGAAGCCAAGGTGAGGCAATCTCACTCTTCTGCTTCTCGACCTTGCATAACTGCTGGAACCATAACTTCAAGAAATCGCCAAACACTCGTCCGGTCCGGAATACTTCAGCAATAGCCTTAATAATCTTTGAGACCGATTCAACGTCATCTTGGCTGAGTTCTTTGGAAGTGCTCCGTTCGCAGACAGTTTCCAATAATCGTGCGCCCTCCTCAGATCGCTGGAGGAATATATCGGGGTCACAAGTAGCAATGACCGCAATTAACCGCCAGTTTGTGCTCTGTTCCTGAATGGCATATTCTCGACAAACAGAGCGCAGGTCATCCGTTTCAATTAACATTGTTTTCTCGGCCGCTCGCTCCAGGACAACCTGCACAAGCGTATCTCGATCCTCGCGGTCCCTTAATGATCCTTCTACGATCTTGAAGATCTGCTTCGTCCAATCGATGCTTCCTTTTCGTAGTCTTCCTTCGCTCAGCGCATCCGTGACACCTGAGGCCAAAAAGTATAGGGCAGGGGCTGCCACGCCAAGATTATTACTGGCTGCGTGAAGTGCTCTTGTGATGGGCCCCAGGTCTTGTCGGTTGATGAAGGCGGCTCGGGCGGGGAGTATCAAATTGCGGTGCATGAGCTTTTCTAGGTCGGCTGTCCATTTCGCTCGCAAGGGTTCGCTTACGACGGTCTTGTTTGATCCTGAGATTCCCTCCAGTTTATCGAGAATAGCCGTAGATGGGGAAAACAGGTGCGCAGCAACCTCCAACGTGTCATCGTTCCCTTGCAGGTGCAAATGCCAGATGGTAATTATCGTCTCGATCCATGATTCCCGGCCCTCCTGCTCTTCACCACTGGCAAGCGCAATGTCGCACAACTTCAACGACAGGGAAGCCAAAGCTGCAGCATCGGCTGCCGAAGTACAGAAAAGCGATCGAATATGTTCGGCGCCGATCCTGTCGTGAGATGATTGCGTCGCGGTAAACTCGAGTCGGTCAAGTAGACTCTTCAAAGCACTGAACAGGGCGTCGCCAGCCATCAAACATCCTTCGGTATCTCGTAGAGCATCCAGGCTAAAGCTTTTCGTCGTCGATCTCTTCCTCTTCGAAGGAGTAGATGGGGTTTCTGTAGTTGGTTGGGAGACATCCTTCAATGCCTGTTGCAGGACAGCAATGAATCGTCGGTCGGCGAGTGATTTGGCGAGCGAAAAGAGAGGAATGCGCTGAAAGACACATTCGAGAATTGTCCAGGTCAGAGGCCATCGTCGCAAAGTTTCGGCGTCCTTTGATGCGCCATTCATGGACTTTAGCAGCCACCGCAAACTGCTTTCCTCCGCAGCATGGAATTGAGCATCTGCAGATAATGTCAAGTTCTTCCACAGCTTCTCAAGATTCTTGCCATCTTCTCCAGGGCCACTCTGGTCAAGACCTCTTACGGTCTTGATCAGGTCTACCTTTTCCTGTAGCACATGTAAGCATATTCACAACTGCGCGAGAGAAATTGAATGAAAACTTACAAGAGTGGAAGTGTTCCCTTGTGAAGGCACATCCGTCATATCCACATCCATCGCGGGCATTTAAACGAAAGGATGATTAAAAAATTGCTTGAGAAAAGAAAGCTACAACGAACTTCAATCTTTGAATGCGCCCCGCGACTTTTCCAGCGTCCAGCCAAAATTTCCTAAATTCTGCCGCCACGCTAAGCTTCTACCGGCTCCCCGCTCTCACCGCCCACAAGCCGCTCTTGCGTCCCGACTTGTTCCATCTATTCAAGCTTGACATCACGCCCATATACAGCTCCTCGTAGCTCCAGACTTTGCTTGTTACGACCGACTGCACGACTCAAGTATGCCAATTCAATTCTTTACATCAACACATAGCCATTGGAACTAATACGATTTTGTCACAGGCCAAAATGTCCGATTCTACCGTTGCCCGTCCTCCTCCCAGCGCCATTTCCAGGCCGCTTAGCGAGTCTCTTCTCAATGAGAAGGTAATCACAAATCCGAATGATGCAACAGGTTATTCTTGAAATTTCGGTACTAAATATTTCTAGTGGGACCGCTGCCTCTCCAACCTCCTCGTCAAGTCATCCCTCGGTCTCGGTTTTGGTGTCGTTTTCTCTGTCCTCCTGTTCAAGCGAAGAGCATGGCCCGCCTTTGTCGGCGTTGGCTTCGGTGCCGGCCGTGCCTACGAGGAGTGCAACTTCAGCCTGAAGCAGGCTGCGCGAGACTTGAAGAAGCAGACCGCATAAGGGAACTGCGGATTGGGCGTCGACTAAAAGACGAGTCGTTTATTTGTACCAGGAACAAGCACACCAGAACATGGCGGCGTGTTAAAAAAAGGGCACGGAGATCTTTGCCATGGACTCCAGGGAGAGCCAATGTCAGAGTAGGACGTTTTTTCCAGATTCAATAGAGGTATCATGTACAACAACCTGCCATTTCTAATCTTTACCACCAGTCTTCATTCCAATTGTGCCAGTCAATTCAATCACAGCGGGGGTCGTCCCACTGTTGAACTCCGTCATATCTCATTGTATTTCCCGCTGATTGAACCAGCCTTCTCTGTGTCCCAGTGGCATCCTCTTCCCTACCTGTTGCGGACACTGGAGATTCCAAGTAGTCGTAACAGCTCTCATAATCTGTAACTAATTCCGAGCTATTCGAGGGGAAACTACTCAGTAATTGGTCGATGCTCAACCTTTGCGTTCCACTTGTGTCTGTGTTTTCCATCCGGCTTCTGGAGGGGATTGTCAACAAAGACAGGTTGCGTCTGAGATTGACCAACTCTAGTCGGAGCTCCTCGGCCAAAGAATGGCTTCGTCTTCGTACATTCTTGATGAATGAAGCTTCGTTGTCACAATACGCTCCGTCGCCCTGATCTGTCGGGTAAGATGCAGTCCAGGGGGTCTGTCGCTGCCCATTCTCGGTATCCTGAGCTCCTCGTGGAGTCCTAAAGCTGGCGCCTAATAGGATGAAGATCGCGAGTAGTAAGACGAGCACAAACACCACGAATGTGATCAGTACTATTTCCATCCTGGCCGACTCTGAAGATCGGATAT
This sequence comes from Fusarium venenatum, assembly GCF_020744135.1. Taxonomy (NCBI): domain Eukaryota; kingdom Fungi; phylum Ascomycota; class Sordariomycetes; order Hypocreales; family Nectriaceae; genus Fusarium; species Fusarium venenatum. The sequence continues at coordinate 1,102,141 of NW_027072131.1, forward strand.
CGCCGGCTATGTTCATTTGGGCAACAGCTCCGGAGTTGCGCAGGAGTGGCTACACGACAGGCGATCCAGCTGGAGGCCGTACGATTTACTCGACCCTGGCTGCTGTTGAGAGATGCGTCCTATAAATGGGAGAAGCGACTCCTATTTCATTCGCGAAGTGATGCGAAGGAATATCGATGTAGAAGATGAATGGCGGGCGAAGAGTAAAGGTAAAGTAGATAGGTATTCGGCTAGGTCGATAAGGGCATGAGTAAATAAGTATCTTTGAGGTTGTTTGTCCATGAAACGAGTGTTTAGAGAGCATTGACCTGAGGAATTTGATAAGTCAATCCTCCAGGAACTCCAAATAAGGTAGTCGTAGAGTCGGCAAGTAGCAGATGTGGTTGCACTCACATTCTAAGCGATAGCTCTTTACGTGAGTCACGACATGGCGTGCGAGATAACACAAAACAAAATGCGGTTGCACCTTCCGAGTTATTGCTACATCAACAAAACAAACGAGCTCCCTCATAGTGGAAGTCTGTGTTGTAGATTTCTGCTAGCTCATCAAGTTTCTCACTCTTCAGGAACATGTCTATAGTGACAACTTCCATGGCATCTTCTCTCAATCTACTTTAGGGTAGCATTTCAATTCACCTAAAATTCACTTTATAATGTCCTCATGAGCTCATATCATCCAATCGTCCGATTCACCTTCATGCCGGTGAGTGTTACTACCCTCGTACGATCAACCAACATACGGGGCATCACTTCATACCTCAACTTTATTACGGCACTGTCATCTTTATTCTACTCACATCGGCAAACTTGAATTGTTTTCCCTTCTCGCTTTTATGTTTACACAATCGGGGTATCCATGGTACTGATGGCTTTGTGTTAGCCCTACAACGGCACACCGCGTGGGAGTGCACAGGAAACATGGTTTGATAGTAACGGTACCGTGTGATTTTCTAATTTCTAAAGCATATAATTTAAAATAAAGAGCGAATGAGGCTACCGCCCTTTTTCCAGATTGCTACCGCCAGCGTACGCCCTCCCGTTCTCCTTATTGCTCTCTCTTGCGCACACTCTTCCTCCGTGTCTTGCCACAACGTCTCAGCACTGTACACCAATGCTTCTCGACGTACGGCAAAGCATTCGGAAATTAGTGTCCCGGCACTGTGGGCTTGTGTTAGTTAAAATCCTTGAGGAGACACGAGTCCTGCACCGAGAACAATATTGCTACAGCGATACCAGGACACGACGGAAGATATCCAACGACATAACCATCACTGGCCAACAACGAACTGCGGCAACATGCCCAAGATACAAGACTAAAGCATTGTTGACTCACCGGGATCTGTAGGCCAGGTTGGAGGCTTTGGCTTGGGCTTTTCCTGGGAAAGGTTGATACCAGCAGCAGGATTGTTGGTGGCAGCCATTGTCACTTGTTGTTTGTTTGTCGACTTCAATTTATTTGAGCTTTGATCGCGGACGGAGTCTTGTTCAAAGATACAAAGGTAAGAAGTTGAGTTGATTTGAATTAAGTTGAATGTTTGTGCTTTTGAGTTGTCTCGATGCTCTGGCCGATGAATGGCTCACTTTGCAGGAAGAGACCCGGCTCTTATACCTAACTATTGTTATACAAAGTCCTCATTGCCAGATCCTCACTTCCCAAGCTTTGCGAGAACAATGCTACTTCGAAACGTCCTTTTAGAACACTGCGTGACGCCACAAGCTGTGTGAACACCGGGATCAAGACTTCCGCTGCTCAGTCGTCGTCAGCGCCTCAGCTTAACCCAGCATCTCGAACGCAGACTGCCGTATACCTAGAATTCTAGGAGATAAATTCAGTGAGCCCGTGCTGTGCGTTGATGATCCAGTTGCCTGATATGGCAGCCTCTATGTTGGACAACCCCCCAGCTAAGCAATTCAACATCTGAATATGGCTCTTGTGTGTTATACTGACGTACGGTGTAGGACAGTTGAACTTGTCATTGTTGCAGTGGAACGGTTCATATCTAGTTATAGACTCGGGTGTCTCTCTGGATCAATTGAGTCTCGTGTTCGAAGGTCACCATTAAGTCTGGCACTGAGGCGGCCCTGAATTGAACGACTCAATCTCATCAAGAATTTGAACAATATGCTAACACTGGTGTCATTGTTGATCATTTGTCCAACCATAAATCAACCCTCTCTCGCTGCTTCAATAAAGCCGGTGGTTGCTCAAACATGCAGGGTGGTGACAAATGCGTACATGTTCCGAGTCAAGGAACTATTATTGATCGTCGAGTTCATGAGAGACGGTGCGCATAGCTGCGAGCGGAGTACAAAAGGTAACGCAAAGATTTTACGTGAAAATCACAAGCAAAATACTCTATGCCTCCATGGAATCTACTGGTCCCAGTGCACCGGGCCAGCATGAGGAGACTTTGGAAGCCTATACACAACTGACGGCTACGTACAGCCGTTGAGCTCCCGTCCGGTTTACAATTCCATGAATAATGTTTACACTGAGCCAGCCGGCAGGTTGCCTCGAGCTATGTTATTCTTGGCTTGACGCTTCTTAGCAGAAAACCAGATGTATCTGAGCACAGCACCAAGCGGCCAGTGCTAAAAACAGCGAGGTACTGGAAACACAGGAAGCTACTAGCGTAAGGAATAGCTCTAGTTAACCAGCCCCTGACTATGCAGGATCTGGACACACCTTAGTTACCGTACACTGCGGTTCCTAGTGAGCTTAGAGTGACATGTAACTAGTGTAAAGGCATAGAGATGGATGGATGTACACCTATTTAGATTGTGCATTGGCATATCGGAACTTCTGCCGGGTCGGGGAGACAATCAAATTATGTCTCTCGACGCAGTAGTACAACAGAAGATGACCCTATCAGTCTTGCACTGAATATGACCGACTCCGAGTGAAATACATCGAGGCCGGTTGATTTTATCGTGCGAAAAAGTGTATGAAGAAAAGAAAAGAGAAAAAGGCGAAGCTACCCACAGTTGGTTCTGTTAGAGTCGCGCAGTTGTGTCACGTGACGAGTGGATCATGTGTTCCCTACCACCAACCTCTTTAAAAACTCTACCTCTGGTCTTTTTCTGATCTTTTCCCAAATACAAACACCAAACAAATCACACAGCAACGCCTCTTTCCCTTTCCCTGTCGGCTTTTACCTCTCACGAAAAGAGAAGGCAACTTTTGCCATTCACGAGGGTGTCATCCTCGGCTTGTTTTTGTTCTCTTTGTTCGCTTCCAACGGCAACGCCGATGCAGCTTTGCTCTGTCGTGCTCTCTGCTTCACTCAGAATTCGGACTTTGACAAACATGCAGTCCTCCCCATCCCTGGAAAGCTGTTGAACGCCATGATGACGAGACGCCTTCTGTGTCAGTAATCAAATAATGTCTTGCTGCGTTTGACAGTTTTCAGAGGCCGGGATGAGGTCGCACGCCTTGTCTCAGTTGAAGCAAGTCGTTATTTTTGCTACTCTTGACATGTTACTTGACAACTTACCTACTACAGCTACTCTATGTCTGTTCTCTACAAAGTCCGCTACAAGCGGCACCCACGAAATGCCTACACTCTGCGCTCTCAATGCACATGTGTGTCAACTATTTTTTTTATCGTTCTAGTGGGAGATTAAAACCACGGTCTAGACAACCGACCCGCTCCACCCTGATACCATAGAGCAGTGTGGCTTCAGGACTAAAATCGGGCAAACATATCTAAACAAACAACATTAAACGTGAATGAACCAGTGAATGAATCTCATGTATTTGCACTGAGATGTGCTCAGACGAATGACAAGCTATAACTCAAAATATTGTGCCTTTCATGGCCTGTTTTTGTGTGGTGAAAGCCAGTCCGAACCCCATGCATGGTGGTTACTATCGTCGTCGTTGCACAAATGTCTTGCCCGCTTGAGCAGTATTGCCGGCTCAAATCATGTCATGTTGACGATACGATAATAAGCCTTCAATATGCGAGCATGTTAAGGTCCATATGAGACCGCCTTGTTCCTCAGACGTGGCATACATCGTTTCATTCAGCCTCATGTACTGCTGCCTGCGTACTCCATTCCCTATCATATATCATGCAAAAAAGAGGCCCAAAAACCCACTCTGTGAAAGGGTAGACCTCTCATTCACCGACCGTTTTACCAAGACATACCTCGCATACGCCATGTCATCCAGGAAAGCCGTTAAACAGACATACATTTCTATCCTTTCTCAACAGATGTCTCGGACAAATAGTTCTCAAACTGCGTCTCCGAATATGGCTCTGTCATCCTGGAACGACACGAGAAACCTCGCCACGAGGCGTCCAGTGTACAGTGTCTGGGGGTCCATCGGGAAAGGATGGCTCGCGTTGTTGTTGAGCCAGTCGTTTGCTGCTAGGAATTGCAACTCCTGCCCTAATTAGTGTAAGACAGAACATGTCAGCGTTTGTGATCTTTCCAGAACAATACGGATACAATGTCAGCCCGTTTGTGAGCAGTCAGGTCGTACGTACAACTTTCACCAAACAATAATTCTCTCAGTTGGGCCGAGAACTTGATGGCCGGTCCATCCAGCTCGCCCTTTTCGGCAAAGCCACTGTCGAGCAAGGGGTTGAAGCCTTTCGTGTTGGCCTCCTTGCTATGTGTCTGATAAATCTGGTGGAACTGGTAGGCGAACTGCCTAAAGGGCATGTTCTCAACCTCGGCACAGGTGTTCAGCGCGAGGCTTCTCTCGTACTCGGGTCTTGCGCTCTTCCTCATGTTGATCTCGTTCTGTGAGATGACAAAAATGTCAGCTGCCGTCTCGACCGCCTCCATGAAGAGGCAGAGGACGAGGAAGGCGGCGGTGCAAGGCGCCCACTCGCGCCGAGACTTGGGCTTGAGTGACTTTGTGAAGAGATCGAACAGCTGTGACATTTCCCGCTGCATAAGCTCGTCTACAATTGACTTGATCTGTCGTGCGAGGACTCGGGGCGTCACATAGTCGTCACCCTGGTCGATCAGGCCGGTTGATCGAAGGACATCAGCGGTCTGTCGGGTAAGGCAGAGTTGCCTCGTCATAATGTAGTGCATGCAGTAGATGGACAGGGCACGCTTGACCATGAGTGACTGTAGCAATGACTGTCAGCTCGGCTAATGATACGACTTGTCAGGTTTCACCTACCTCGGTCTCGTCTGCATACTGCTTGACAATCTGCAGCACCTTCTGGGGCAAACATGTGCTTTGGAAGTTGTCCGTGACTTGGTCGACAAAGTACGGCTCGGTAAGAAGCTCCTGGATGTACCTCTTTGTCCGTTTCTTTAGAGTGTCCTTCTCGGCAGTGTTGGCGAGCTCAACGCCGATGTTGGCTGCTCTGTTGCTCTTCAACTCAACCCTGTTCCCTCCCACATTCTGGAGCTGCCAGTGACTTCTGACCTCGTCCGTCTTTGGTGTGAAGAGCTTGGCCTGTATTGCCAGAACCGTATTGAACAGTGGGCCTGAGAAGAGTTCAATAGAGCACACTTGCTCAACCCCCTGAACATGGAAGCCAGCAATGTTCTCCGAGAAAAACTTGGTCATCTGATCTTTAGCCAGATGTCCGCGGATATAGTCGGGGAACAGAATGCCCAGGAAGTCGTTGAATCGCCAACATACGACCTGGGGAACCTGGACTGTGATCTTCCTGCAGTTCTTGCAGGGACGTTCAAGATCGCACTTGACCTTGCGACTGTGACAACAGAAGCAGGCACCATGTCTACGAACCTGCAATGCATTCTCCTTAGTAGCATTCGCCAACGGTCCCTTACGTCCTCGCTGACTTGTTCGATTCATAGCCTCGAAGCACTCGAAAGGATTAGGGCGGCCGGCGTGAGCTGAGATTGAATTAGGAGTCACAATGACAAACTTGCCAGATTGTTCTTTTGTCGCCTTCTTCTTCTTCTCGACCTTTCCAACATTGACCTTTCGAATCGGTATCGATGTTGGAGACTTGCTCCCATTAGGGCTCGCTTTTGAACTAGGGAACGACGTCTGTGAGTAGTTGCTTGCAGGTGACGGAGAGTTATTAAAGTCATCCATGGTGAAGACACTCTCGCTGCCTCGCATATTGGTCTGGTTCCATGGCGGGACATTAGGATCTGACTGCATTGGTGGCTGCATGTTAAAATTCATCTGCGGCATTTGAACCTGGCTGTTGACGTCCATCGAGAACATGCTAGTTCCAAAGTTTTGCATGAGCGTCATGTCTGTAGCAGTATCAGCACCCTGCACTGAAGTAGAGGCCATCCCCCGCTTCTCCGGCATACCATTCAAGTCCTGTGGTTGCAATTGAGTTGTATCTTGCTGCGAGAAAAGGTATTGCTGAGGTGTTAAGAACCCCTGTGTTTGTCCGAACCCCCCGTCTGTTGTGGTTGTAAACATGTCTGAGTTGGCGTTGTCTGATGGAGCTTGAAAGGAGGCATTGTTTGCAAAAAAGGCTGTTTGATCCAAATCGCCTAGTATCAAAGGAGAGGAAGCTGAGGGAGAAGGTGTGTTCCTTGGCATGAATGGTGAAGAGTTGTTCCCGGGTGCGTATGGCGGAGAAGTAGCGTAGGAATTTTGAGTGTTGGAGGGCATAAAGGGCGATGGTGTTCCATTGACATTTCCAACCATGGTGAAGCTTCCCAAGCTTCCACTAGCAGGGTCTGATAGAAAGCCAATGGATGATGGACCGGAGTTGGCTCCTGTGTAGTCGATATACTGCCATGACTCCTCGTCAGGAATAGAATCGAAGTCGTAGGGGGACGATGAGCTTGGCGAAAGCCGAGAATGTATAGATGCCATCCCTGTCTGATATATTGAAAAATACAGGTATGTGTCGGTAGCCTTATATGTCGATGCCAAGATGTATCAATAGATCAGCTGGAAGATATGTAAAGATGGGAATATAGACTTTGTCCAGGCAATAAATTCGAGCGCTTATATAGTAGATTTTTGTTCGTGATTATGAGTTTGGCAATTAAATCATTCCTAGTTTGTGAGTTTGAACATGTTGTGTTATTGTCTTTGTCGTTAATAAGACAATATTCGCAAGTCTGTTCTGCGTGTCTAGGGTGGTGTAGTTGCAAGGCTCCAGGCTACAGCATCACTTTGACCGCAGGAAAAGCGATGAAATATAAGTAATTCAATGAAAGTGCACTTCTCTCAGACCCGTATTGAAAAGAATAAAAGAGTAAGAAAAGCTGTTGCTTGCTTCATCCTCCTTCGGTCAACATTCATGGACGTCTCAACGCTAACCCAAACGGCGACCGAAAATCAGATACCTTGTCATATATGGTATATTACAGCTGATTGTAAGTACCTCGAAAGTGCAGGTAAACCAATCACAGGCACATATTGAGCACATGCTCACTGACGCTATTCCCCTCTGAGTACTATCTCGAGTGACACGATTACCTATATAATTTCTATTCAACTGCCATGCATCGTTTTCTCATAAAAGTGCATTCTTACAGCCTGATATCTTGACGAAGATTATCAGGTGGTCGGCTAAGCAGTCTATCGTAGATGCTCGAGCTGTCATTGGCATCGTACAGCATAAACGGTAGCATTGTCGATCTGTGTCAGTAAGTATCCGATTGGCGCACGATTTCGTGCATTCACAGCATGAGGAGGGCCTCAAGCTTAGGAGCTTCAGTGTCCTGTACTGAATTGCCTTGCAGCCCAACACGCTCATCATACTCCATACAGTCGATTCTACAATTCACATGAATCGCGGCAGTAAATATTGAATGCCGATGCTGCAGTATTGAACCACGGTGGACCTGCCCTACGGGTTAAAATATGATGATACTATTTGGACTGCTTGATTAATTGGAATTAGTTATTGAGTAAGACTCTTGCATAGTAATATGCTAGACTAGCTAAGTCCACTGGTCATCATTCGCTCGAACCCTATTGGTGGCACTTCTCAACCCATTTTTATCATCATCGCGAGAACTGTAGATGGATCGACAAACGTACTCAAACACAGTCTCAGGACCATGCTGAATTCCCAACTCTCACCGGAGCACACACCCAATATGGGCCCAGTGACCAATAAACATCATAGCGTTGAGGTGCCTGCTCCCGAAAGATCATCATTAGAGCTTCCATCCCGAAACTGTAATCCTTGCCAAGTCGATAGATGCCCAACACACACAATCACTATTGTACCCAATGCCACCAGCAGACAAGGCGACTGAAACGACCAGCAGTATGCAACTGGCACTTTGATTCAACGTGATAACTAAAACATACTGCAAATGTGTCGTTACCAATCCTGTAATGGGGGAGTACTGTTCAGATCCAGCGATAATATCTTGATAACAAACATGTGCTAAACACAAAAGCACGAAACATGACTCGTTAATATTCAAACGTAAAACCAAAACAAATGTTACCGCACAATAACTCCAACACGCTTGGACGGTAGCCTCCTAACCAGAAATGATGGTTGCTGAGAAGGGCCGGCGTACGCCTGGCACGCCAATCCTCTAGACCCAGGAGAACCTCTGCCCATATATGATAAACATTATCGCTCACAATGTCAAATTGTGCTGGTGGCCCCCATCCTTTGCTCGGGCCACGTCCCTGTTTCTGATCTGTGCCGTTGTCGTCGCCGGCAGGTCATGTCCCCTGTTCTAGGAGAGCATATAAACGTATATCATTAGAGTCGTTTGAGACTCGTCGTCAAGCTAGAATCCTAAGCTCGGTACCGGTTGGCAGCGCGATCCTGGATCTGCTTGTCTGTAGAAACGTATAGTCGGTCTAGGTAGTCCATAGCCGAGGCATCCTTTAGGATCTTGGCTACTTGAATGCCGGCCGAGATCAGCTGAAGGATGTTGCGGTCGTCCTTGAGCGGGCGACTTTGGTGCTTGGCAGCGTGTCGCATCTCGAGAGAATTTTCAAGGATCGTAACAAATTGCTTGATCTGTCCGTTGTAGAGAACTCGCGCTGGGATGCGTCGCTTCGTCGCTAGTCGCTTGAGAAGATAAACCCACTCAGTCCATTCTCGGTCTTGTGGTCGCTCGACGGGCCTCATGTCCTGGGTCAAGGGGATCGGAAACTGGTACTTGGCCACGAAATCATAGGCGCATTGTGAAAGTCGGTCATTGACCTGGCTCAAAACATTGTCCTGTTCCTGAACATGAAGGTTGGTTGGCAGATGCGGGAGCTCTCGTTCCTGCATAGCAATGACATCCGGAGGTGGTCGCTGTAGGAACTGATGAGGACCGTCGAATTCGTCACGGTTCGAAGGTCGTCTTTGTGATCGACCTTTGCCAGTAGACTTTGACTTTCCTCCGGGGGCAGAGCTGGTCATCCCATTTTCCAGGGAGTAGTCCGAAAGGTTGGGTGATGCGATGATGTCGTCCACAGAATCGGTAGGCGAGTATCGCTCACGGTTCTCCCACGACTGAGAAGTTGGTGCCTTGTATGAGGCATGTCCAACTGGCTTGCCATACGATCCTGAAGGTGGACGGGCACCAAACGAGGGAGCGGCAGGGTAGGTCGACTCAGCGCGTGACATATGACCATTGGTACCAATAGGTAGACCGCCAGCTAAGTTGTAGTTGCTGGCCGAGTAGTTGACACTTGAATTGGCCGATGTTACTAAGGATTCCGAGCTGGTATTGTTTCGATAATCACCATACCTTTGTGATGAGTAAAAGCCATTATCGAAACCTCCATGTACCGAAGGATCAGTGAACGAACTGCCGGTGAGTTAGCCCAACTACGTTCTCACCCAGCCGGAAGGACAGTCAGCAGACGAGGAGTTCAGACTTACTTGCGAGTTGGGTTCCAAGGACTGTTCGACATTGTAGTCTTGTAGGCATGATCTTGCTGTGCCATACTGTACTGGCTCATCATTGTGAAAACGGAATCGCGGGGTGTTAATTTTGGGCAGACTTGACGAGACTTGCGGCTGATAAAGAAAGAATCCACAGGCGAAAAGAAGCAGCAAAGGGTCCACGCCTTGGGTTCCAGTTAAAAAAAAAAGAGACTAAACCGACGGACAGCTTGTACAATATGGGTCCTTGGGCAGTGATCCTGGGTTTTTCCAAAGGGCTGGCTGGCTCCAAATGTCTTCTTCAGGGCATCCACGGTGACTAGGGTTTCCTGAGATGGCGATGAAATTGCCTGGGTCCTCTTGCTGGCGGTTGTAGGCGGTGTGACCTGTGGTCTGTGGTCCAGGCAGATGGATCTATCTGCAAAGGCCAACTCAACTCCTGCTGGATTGGATAAAAAACTGCGCAGGCAATAGTGAAGCACTAAAATAGTAGTGCAGTATCCTTGGGGCACTTCTCAGCGAACCAGGTCAAGGTAAAGCTGTTGATGAGCGGATCTGAACTGACACAGACAGATAGTAAGACTATGGAGGAGATCCGGGAGATTGAAGCTCGGAATACCGACGATTTATGTTCGTCCGTGAGGCTGCAAGGAAAAAGGGACGGGTACGCATGTCATGAGCGAAACCCTGGCATAGCCTGGCTTGGTTGTTGATGATGGCGATGGGGGATGGTAAAACGCTGCCCCATTTACTAGCACTAGCGGAGTTGACAGGGACCAGGCGGGAAGCAAGTGATGGCCTAAACGACTTTTCTGGCAAGATTTGCAAAAGAAATTCGCCCCAGAATCCCTAAATTAATGTTAGGAGGGTGTCACTTCCCCAAGGTTGTAATGGATAGCGGTGTCTATACTGTACTCTGTGCTGTACATACAGTACTGCGCTGTCCTTTGGTCGGCAATGCAGTCGAGGTAACTAATTACTGCCTGTATTGAGTTGATGGCGCAAGCCAGCCCAACAAGCGAGCGAATCCACGAATTGGACCCTGTCTCTGATCTGATCTTAAACCAGGGTGGGTAAGCTTAATGATCGAAGACGTTTGAAATATTACCTTTTGTGTATCGTTTCGTCTCGGTTTAGTACAGCGTAGCAGGAGGAAAATGTCAAGAAAATGTTGAGACCTTGGCTATTGCTGCGTGTTTGCTTGCCCGCCGTGTCGCCGAGAGTGGAGCGGTATCATCAGAACACAATGCCGAGGCCATGCTACCCCAGATGTTCTGCGTACCTACGGCGTATGGAGGGACCTGAGGAGGCTTCGATAAAATTGTGGAAAGTTAGAAGGTCACTCTGCATCGCGGGGCAGCACCGCTCTTCCGGGCTTCCAATACCTCTCCCTCGGGCCAGGACAACAAAGCGAGGCAATTCATTGATCCAGCCAGTGATTGACTGATTGATCTGATCTCCTGGGCATCATTAGGCGTAAGCATTGTTGCCCAAGACGCGTTGGCAGCATCCAAATCGAGCTGACCTACCCCAAGAGATGGGATGCTAAGTTTGAGCAGGGGACTGCCCGGAACGTTGAGAAGCGGTCAATGGCGGGACTGCAGAAAAGGTCAGGCACCAAGGCTGTATGTAAGTGCACCCGACAGGGCACCGTTGATGCCCACTGACCACCTCCATCACGGGATGTCAGGCCAGGTCGGGTCAGGTCAGGTCAGCGTGCCTGGCGGTTGGGTTTGACGTCGTTGTTCCTTGGTTCAGCAGTCAGAAACAAAGGCCGCAAACAGCTCATCAACTGCCAGCAGTGTACAGTGCAGTTGACTTGATGGAGGACGTAGTACTAGACAGCACACCACCTCGGCGAGGCGGCACTAGACAAATCCGGGGATTCATCGTGAAGAATAAGGCGGTTGTTGATTGGCCCCGATTATTTTGCTGTACAATCAACGAAGCCTGACAATAGTCTGGTGAACCACAATGACCATGATATTCCAGCATCAGATGAGATAAGACAAGCTGTACCATGGCTACACGACTGCACTCCCCGAGATAGATACTGTATACAGCAAGTCATTTCTTTCTGTCTGTGTTTTGCTGTGCAGTAGCGGGTTGAATGTAGGTACTATGCACCACCCGCACTTGAATCCTCTGTACAGATTTGATGATATCGACAGCAAAATGATCCGACGGTTGACGCGCGCGATGGAAACAGCCGCTGGCAATGCGATGTGGCTGGCTTCTCCACTTTGGCCCTGGCTTGACTTGACTTGACCCTTGAAGCTCGTGGCATCTTTCGGCACCTGAGAACGGAATGGAGAAGTTGAGTTAATGAGAAGGGTCTTTGCTTTGAAGCCGTCGTCCTGCATCAGTGCCCTGTCATGCCGAATCCATATTAACTGTACGCCTTGAACCGGCCGAGTCAGCTTTGTTAGTTATGAGGCGGGCTTTTTTTTTATTGATGTGGATCTTGATAATATCAGATGAATCTTGAATATCGAATTCTAGATCATGCTTGACGGACTCGCCGAGTTTGTTTTCGGTCAATTCGAAGCCGAGATGATGAAAGATGACGATGTTGTTTCTACCCGATATCAGAAGTTGACCGCTTTCCTGTCGACATAAAAAGCGGAAGGTGCGAGGCGGTATCCGTATCTGCTCACCTCGATTCGAGTTCCCCATATCAAAACACTTAACCGAAGCAAGGCTGTCCACTTGAAAGATGCCAGATCATTAATTTACTCGACATGGGCAAATGCATGTGACCGTTTATTGTTCCGTCCCTTGCTTGATTTTGTTTGACGTGGAAGAAATGGATCAATGGATGCTGATGAGGTGGCACAGTAAACAAGGTTGAGCAATCAATGCCGACATTTCTAAGCCACTTTAATCTGTGGCCTTTTCTTTTGGAGATATCTCGCTGTTGATTTTCGTTTCCTTCTTTTTTCCCTCTCAGCTCGATCGATTGTTCTCGTCTTGTGTTGCACAAACTTGTCCGCCTACATTTGTTAACCCGATCGATCACAGACATCGCCAATCCTACCTATTACACATACATACTTCCATTGGCCTGGGACTTCAGCTTGGTCAAATGATTCCATATGATCATCTCAACTCTCCCTAGCCAACCGGATTGCTCAGACGGGTTCTTTCAAGTCTTTTCAGAAACTGAACCTTGTGCGGCCCTGCGCTTCGTTATAATCTTTTCTTGGATACGACATAGCAAAATGCTCCTGGATCCAATTGACGATGTTTCATGCCTCTTCGGCTCTCAGCATACCCTGAACTGGACGGACCGCTTCGAGTGCTCCTAGACTTCAACACGAGATCCAGTCAGCATCTCTTGCCGGGAAACGCTCAGGTAATTTTACGACACGAGACCATATTCCTTGGACTGCGTCATTCTTTCTTATCTTTCAACCCCTGAGTCTAAGTTAGGGCTGAGAGAGGTCGTATATCGCACCGTTGCCGCTTGCTAGCACGTGGTGGCTGGTTCAAGCCTTCAGGAACACGAGCTATCGCTTCGGTACCAGGCGTTCGTCTGCAGATTAGCCCCTGTTGACATGTCGAACAAAGGCCTAAAATAGATATGAACCCCCACATTATGAGCACTGACAACAGCAAAACATAACCTACAGCTTCAGCTCCGAGAAGCGGGACCCGCACCGACCGGCTTTCACCAAGACTGGCCTGGCCGCTCCGTCCCGGGATTGGAGAAATCGGAGGCCTTCGGGATTTGGCCGTGAGAACCTCATTCTTTTTCTGTCGACCTTCTTCTTGGGGCACGCGACATGGACCAAAAGGAGTCAGAGCTTAATGCTGGCTTGTATAGATCATCCCCTTCATTTCAGCGGATGCCGAATCGGATCCCGTATTGTGTTGCATGCTGGCCAAGACAAGTCTTATCCTGTTTCGTTTTGCTTCTCTCTCACCCCAGCGAACTCCTATACCGATGAGCAGGCGATCGTGCTGTCCGATCGTGCCCCTGTCGCAGAGGAGGTTTGCCGACTTACAGTCAATGTTTCTTGATGTGCATATGTGACGTACGGGTTCCCAAACCACCGCTTCTAGGTCCACAGGTAGTGCAATACATTTACCCATTCAACCACAGGCGGCCGCTTTTCTCTCAGTATGGCCTCACTGATCTCATTACCCCCCGGACAGAATAAAGCCTCACGGGTTTTTCTGAACATGCCCCCGCCACCAAAGACTTAGCGAGTCATGGGGCTAAGAGCATCAGTGCTACTTGATTGGACGCAGACCCTGCAGCTTTCGTCTAGAAAAACGAGCTTTGCTCCCTAGAAATCTATTTGGGGATATCCCGCCAACTGGCGTGGATTGCATCGGGCAAAGGCTGGTTCTCAATACGAAGAAGAATTCTTGAATGCCATGGCCTACCAGCCTTTGCCTTGTCCAAATCGTGTCAGCCGTGTCTCTAGACCACGCTTCTCGTGGAATATTTCCCCTCGAACCACCCCGAAAGAATTCGTAGCGGCGCCGGTCTCATTATATGCGGAACCTCCACTAGTAGCATATAGACAAAAGCCATTGCTGAGCCCATAGACTTGTTCGTTGTCGAAAGAGTTATAACCCCCAATTGCGACAAAGGTATGCCCAAGCAACACCATGGCGCCGCCAAAGGATAAAGAACGAAAGAGGAAGTTTCATCGAAGAAGCAAGAACGGATGCACCCGATGCAAAGCCAGGCATGTGAGGTGCGACGAAGAAAAACCACTTTGGTATGTTTGTTTATAAGCTTCAAATCTTACTCGTGCAACAGCCGACCATTTCCCCTCCTTTCTGACTGTTGCTGCACGGCTACGCGCGGCTCGGATGTGGGATAGACGATAGACGAGCTCTGCATACGCGTCTAATGGCGTTCGTTGTAGGACTGACTAACCGACATTGCCAATATAGCACCAACTGCCTTCAAACCGGAAGTGACTGCATCTATCCGACTCCAGAACAATCGCTGCCGTCCAATGAATCTTTTCCCTCGCCGGCTTCATCCAGCAATGCTGCCCTTGCGAGCTTCGGCTCCCAAATGGCACATTTAGAATCTCCATCGCCAGGTTCGAGTAACGCCCTCAACAACTACGTTGGAGGTTCTTTTGACGCTCTCCCAGAGCCTTCGAAGCGCCTTTTGCGCCATTGTATGCCTCGAAATCACAAAAAAAATCTTGCCGCAACTAATCTCTTGGCTAGTTTCACAATACACGGTTTGGGGTCAAAGGCCTGTAGTTCGAGAGCTGGAATCATCGGCGTACGATAACCCGACAACAAGGTCACACCGATCGGAAAATTTTGACACTGACAGTCGTATAGAATTCAAAAGTCGTTCGAGAACCCGGGATACATGCACATGTGCCTCATGCTTTCGGCTTGTCAGTGGGCATGGGTCACGGGCTCAATGGATGAGGTCAGGATCCCATTTCTGTACCATAAAGCAGCAACATATCAATTTGCGAGAGAACAAATCCAAAATCCGGAACTAGCAAAGAGCGGAGACACCATGTTGGCTATCTCTGCACTGGCATTGACAGAGGTATGAACGTCGTGGTGCGATGGTGCAAGAATGGCCAGGTTTGATACTGACGGTTGATGATCCAGGGTGCGATAGGTGAGTTAGATGCTTCTTCGAGACATTTGAAGGGAATCCAGTCCGCAGTAAGGCAATGGAACAGAGCGATTGACCCTGTGCCAACACTACCTCAAAGGATGCTTAAGATGTGAGTTGTGCGAATGGGATGTTGGTTTTCCTGGCCAGACATTTGCTGACGAATAATAACAACAGGGTCGGAGAAGGACTACGAACCGGAAAAGCAGGCCAGCTTGTTAATGTGCCTGAATACCAACCGACCTTTATGGCCTTGTTGTTTGCCTCGATATGGGATATCACAGCGTTACCACCGCGCGAAGCCCCAAGATATGGTTGGTGGGAAGATCTCGAAACACCAGCGGCCAGACTATGGCAAAATCATACCAGGGACCTCAACCTCAACTATGAGATCTCGAGAGGGTTTAGCGCGGGCCAATATGTGCCGCGAATCCTGAATGGTGACCCAAAGAGTAGCCGGACGAGTTTCATCGCTACCTTTTTCTATCTGTGCTCAGAACTAGGCGACAGATACTTTGACGTAACCATGATTGATTGGCTTCTCGAACAGCTCATCGACGATGTAAATGCTGGTGAAGAGCACCTCAGAATGAGTGAATGGACACAGTCACTCTGGTTGTTCTGCGTACTGTTTGGTGCGTCTATGGCCTTCACAGGCCGGGCAAACAACGTAATTGAGCAGAGACAACTGGCCAGATGGCGGGCTGTTTATGGCGACAAGATGAAACTGGCCAGCCGGGAGCTGGGCATCACAAGTTGGCAGTCAGCCCGCGCAATGCTGGCAGCAGTTGTGGGAGAAATGGACGGCGAATTAGAAAAGGGCTTAGAGGAGTTATGGAACGAGGGGATATCTGGAGAGACGACGGGCGATAGCAGCACAAGTCCTGCGGTGGTAGAGCTGACAGAGTCGGACTAAGATCTCGATTTTGTTTGTCCATCTGACTGGTTTCTGATACGAAGGACAATAAGCAAACAGCGTATATATGTGAGCTATCACAGTTGAGTTGGCGCCGGACGGAGGCGGCCCAACGTTGGCGGGCGTAATGGGTGACGGGATATTCAAAGACGGGTCGGCTGAGCTGACGGTAATTCCACCAACAATAGAACCCTATACCACAGACAAGAAAATCAAATTGTGATAATTAATAACAAACCTGATCTTGTTAACCGAGAGATGTAGTGGATGATATTGATAGGTGAGGTTAAAGTGGTTGCGGGCCTTCTTCACGTGGAACAGCGGCCCGTTGGTCCTTCCTTCCCTTCCATTGTCCCTTCCAGTTTCCTTCCCGGATTGGAAAAAAACGGGAAGTGGGAGGAGGGAAGTGGGAAGGAGGGAAGGGACGGGTACGGAAAGTGCGGGAAAGGCTGTCCCGTTCTACCGCTGCAGGTAGAGAGAGTCAGTGCCTACGAAGTCAGTGCCTGGGGAAAGTAAACTCAAAACTGCGGGTTCCTTTGAATCCCATGAATCAGATGCCAACAGCATGTCTGACTTTCTTTTGTTGATTGGACCCCTTTTCCCTTACGACTCAGAGTATGACTATCAACCGGCAATGGAAATTACCGACAATAACAATTTCAATGCCAGTCGTTGTCTCTGTTTCGCCGTGTTTTCTCGTCTGTCATCGCGTCAAGCGCCTGGTACATTTCGCACATTCTTGACCGCAGTTCTGTGTCATAACCATCCCACCAAACACTTTGCTGGCCCATTCTGTAGCCCGCTTGCATTATCGTGACAGACGCTTAGAAGCATGCTAAAAACAAACCAAGCCCACCTCGCCCTGTTGCGGTCAATCACAGGACAAAAGGAGACCACCTGGGTGACCAGCGGCAGTCTCGGTGTGCCGTCTGTTGCATATTGGCTCATATAACTCGCTTTGGTTGGCGATGCTTGCGTTGTTTAACCCACCCATGCTGACTTGGCCGCAGCACGAAGGGGGTCATTTACGATAATAGCGCAGCGGGCCACGAAAACATGATCAGAATCTGTCGGGAATGGGAAGCAGACATGGAGGATTCGACAGAGGTTGATTCTTGGAAGTCTGTGGTGAAGTGATCGTCAGGAGCTGAGGCACTTTACGAGCCAATACGGAAGCCGCTGCGTCCGAGACTTCTTCAAGCCTAGTTTTCATCCCAGAATGCTTGGAAGGGTTGGCTTGTTCATGAAGATCAGCCGCATCACCCTTTTACATACGACGCAAACGAAATGATAAGTTGGATGTAATTTCGGCCAACCTCTTTCTTTTCAGCCCGTCCGCTTTGTTTCCTCTCATCTTTTCGCAGCACATCCTCGTCAACAAGCCTGGTTTTGCGCTCACAAGCTGCAGGATGCGTTGTCCAGCAGCCATTATCCGTCCATCTCATAGGCCAACGACAAGTGATAGGAGGAAGCCATGGTGATATCCCCACATGTCTCCATACCAAATCAGGGAAGTTAACCAGTCGCTCGTCGCTATGGCCCATCCCTCGCGTCCCATCCCTGCAATAATCCAACACACCGGTTTCTGCACTCTGAAATCACAAACGCCAACTCACTCCTGCGACCACGAAACGGCCGCGTTTTGCGGTAGTTCCCTGGTCAGTGCAACCCTGTCCCGGTAGGTCATCAGGCTTCGATAACAATAAAACCCGCAGGATCCCTCGTTGCCCAACGTCTCACTTCTGCTCCTCAATTTTCCTGCCCAACTCTCGCCTCTTACTACCCAACCAACAATTCGGTCTGATCCTTCATAGACTACCCAGCCTTTTTTTACTTTTCTTATACACAACTACCAACGCTTCCAATCTTTTACGAGTTTGAAAGCAACCCAATCAGCCCAAGGACAACACCAGCATCTCGACAGATTGCCACTGGTCTGAACTTGCAAGACAACGTCCATCGTTGATCTTTGCTACTGAACGAGCTCAATTTTGCTCTATATTCCGAGGATACAATGACTGTTACTCTTGTGACACAGCCTGCTACCATGCACGCTTTCAAGACTGACCTCGATGAGGTTCATTCGCTGCACAGGTACTGTTTTTCTTACTCTTTCCTGGGAGGCTTGCGTTTGCTTTTTTAATCATGTTGCGCTCAAATCATGTATAACGACAATCTTGCTTCACTCCAAGGATATGCCAGGACACTGCAGCCATCATTCACCCCATGGACATTTACCAGGAACACTTTCACCGGATTCAGGACCTTGCATAAACCTATGGATAATGCCGACAACCGTCCCGTGGATTTCTCACTTTTCTGGCTCTGTCCGTCCGGACATGAAAACAATAATTTTTACTATACTGGCCATGTGCTTTCTTGTGAGTATTGGCCGTTTTCCAATTTGAAAACACCAACCTACGCCTGGACTACTACAACCCTGGACTTTTTCACGGAACACCTGAGGATTTTTCTACTTCATTTAAAGGACTCGACCCTAGGACTTCATAGGCTATCTTCTGGACCTTCTCAGGATGGATCTTTCATTTACGGAATTTGCTTCGACGGAATTGAACACGACCCAAGGAATCTCGCCTGGACTTCTGCTGCTTCTGTGCCGCTTTGCGGTGATAGATTTCAAGGTAGCATCTGGCTTAATCGCCTAGCAATTCAATTTGATTGCATTAGTGCAGCCGCACTGGACATCCTTCACTGGTCAACCATCTGATTTCCGCTGGTCTTTCTTTTTTACCGGACACCATGGACACCCATGATCTCAATGATTGCTTTACCCAACTCGGCTTCCATCCAACTCGACCATGTCTGCATTGCTATACCAACTTGTTTTTATGCGGATCCTTAGATTTAACATGGCCTTCCCAACATCACGACTCAGCCAACTCTGGATTCCACACTGGACTCGATGTACTTGACTTGATGTTAATGCTTACGACCTCTTGACCTGGCAACGACACTTTCAAATGGACATCCAAAGGAACCCGACAGGAATGCAAGACCTAACCATAGGTTGTTCTTGACACTGTCATACTTGGTCTGTAATGAACACTTCCGTCAGCTTGACTAAAAGCTAACCTATCCGATAGATTCAAAGTTGATTCAAGCAATTGACCTATGCCTTGTTTTTGTTTTTCTTGTTTCTTTCTGTTTTCTTGCTTTCAGACTTGCGCAGAACGGCACACTAACCCTTGCTCAGCGATTCTAGCTACTATCAGCCTTCTATGGCCTCCAATGGACTCTTTTCTTTCTCTCAAACAGAACCATCTACGGACCTATTGACAGGTTCGTCATGGGCTACGACAGTAGAAGGACCACAGAACTTTCAAGATTTCTCAGACAACGGATCCACCCACTCTGGAGAAGCCGAGGAGTTCATTTTCACATCTGGCCATGCCACACCCCGAGGAACCCGTGTACACTCCCAAGGAAACTGGTCCGCTTCCAGGACTGCCGCTTCAGTGACCCAAGGTGGACAAGCCATGTCCAGGGTCAGCTCTAGCAGGTCTAGCGGTTCATCGCTATCACAATCATCACATCTGTCCAACATGGACTTCACAGGTAATGCTTCTGCTCTTCAGACTGGAACTCAAACCGGATCCATTCATGGACTTGATACTTGCATCCTGGACCCTGTCGATGGTATGTCGACTCAGATGTACTGGCCCGGATACTCTCTTGATGCCGCATTGAATGGCGATGCCACTTTCTCTCTGCCTGATTCAAGCCCTCTGCACGTTGTTCCTTCTCACATGCAGCTTGGCCCTGATGTTTCTCTTGCCGAGAACTCCCCCCCTAGCCCCTGGGACTGCTTTTCTAGCTCCATTTCCCGCTCATCATCCCCCAACACCATTGAGGACTTGTGGTTTCCTAACCAGAGCCCCAACTCCTCTCCTCAGATCCAGTGCCAGTCACCCAGGTATGTAATTCCTGACAGTGTAATGACACCTGATTCGGTTTCTTACCAAGTCGATTGTTTTAGCCTTGACCGCAATATTCCATTGATCCCTGAGGATGTCAACGGAAAGGCCCTTTCCACTCTTGATGAATTTCCCGCTGCTTCTGCCTTCACCGGACCACGACGACAGAACAGTGATGGTGAGTCCGCACGGGACCATGACCTTTACAAGAAGGCCGCTCCTTTTGAGGATGGACTTTACCACTGCCCATGGGAGGGACAACCCAGCTGCAGCCACCGACCTGAGAAGCTTAAGTGCAACTACGAGTAAGAAGCAACACTATTGTAGACAGGCTTCAATTACTGACCTTGTGATTTAGCAAGTTTGTTGACTCTCACCTGAAGCCCTACCGCTGCAAGGCTGAGTCATGCGAGGGCGCCCGCTTCTCTTCCACTGCTTGCCTTCTTCGCCACGAGCGTGAGGCTCACGGACTCCACGGCCACGGTGACAAGCCTTTCCTTTGTGTTTATGAGGGTTGTGAGCGTGCTGTTCACGGAAACGGATTTCCCCGCCAGTGGAACCTGCGCGACCACATGAAGCGCGTTCACAATGACCACGGTAGCTCCAGTGGCTCACCTACAACTGGATCTGTTCAGCCCGCCAAGGGACGTAAGCGCAAGACCGAGACCTCGGAGACTCAGACTTCCACCAGCCGCAAGGCGGCTGTCAAGTCGATGCCTCCTCCCCCGGAGCCCAAGGAGAACCTGACCCAGCCTCTCATTGACCAATGGATGGAGCACCACAAGGCTGTCCAGAGCCTCATGCGAACTGTTGTCAAGCCTGAGGATACCCAGAACCTTAAGCACCTCGGAACCATGCAGAGCCGCCTGAACTCCATGATCAAGCTTACCACGGACCTTAACGCCATCAACAACCCCGGAAACACTCTGGTTGGTACTGGCTGAATGAATTTGTAAGTCTTAACAGTACTACAAGTAAGCGCAATTTACTAACTCGAGTTCACAGATATACAAGTCTTGTCTGCTACCAAAACAACAAATTTGATCTGTGCAAGTGCACAACGAGAGATACGAATGTCCGTCTGATATAGAGACAAATTCTGAATCTCCAAGACGTCCCAAGGTTCGGGCAAAAAACGCCCACAATCTACGGCAGAGGCACCTGTCCTGCCCAGTAGAATTTATCCCAAGGAACGGATGCATTGCATTACAACCGGGCCCCTACAATCCCAGGATACGGATATGGTCCCAAGGATTGCGCCGCCGTTGCGCTAGGAGGATAACGAAGTCCCCGTTATGGGAGAAATAAAACGACTCGATGAGTCGACAGAGCAAGGAACGGAAGGGGGACGTCGAAGGGGAAACCATTAGATAGAATGATCATTCGAAAAAGAGATTGATCCAGATTTTACAGAAACAACAACAGATGGCCCTTGACTACAGGAAAGGGTAGCAGATTAGACATTTTGTTTGGGAGGAATTTTGACATTGGAAACATTGGATAGGATTTGGGAGTTTAATCAAGTTTTTACTATTACATACATTCCAAGACGATTGAAGTGAAGTTCTTGTTGAGATAACCTTTATGCTGGACATTGATGCAAGTTTAACAGTAAATACCACAGTGACGCAACATTACATGATAAGTTAGCCATTGCATAGCATCTATGGCTCGAAAACATGAATATGCTGAACATTTGTTCTACATTGTATATCGTCTGAGATATGATGCTCGTAAGATAGAGGAAACTGCTGAAAGACAAGTCATGATCAGCGGTGAAACTTGCACGGTCGGAAGAAGCAGGGTCGATTGAATGAGACTCCGGGGCAAGATCGTGGGGACGTGAGGTGTAGTTGGTCTACAATCCGTGTGCATTTACACGCAGCCTTGAAATAGTATTTGCGTTTATTAACACTCCCCCCGAGTTGAGTTTTCTCTCAATGAGCTAATAAAAATCACTCAACCCCTTGGAAGCAAACAATGGTACGACAACGGCGGTAAATAGCTCCGAGATATTGTCGGCTCGGTCACAGCCTCGGTGGTTTCAGTTACATCTTGTAGGTTTGTAGTGGAGAGGTCTATGATGGTTTGGGGTTCTGAAGCCTCCACTATGACGCTGCCCTGGAAGTGCTGCATCTTGGATCAGCAAAAAAACGGCAGTGACCCGGGTACCTGAGGGAAGCATCTGGAAGTTTTTTATTGTAGGTTGTCATGGCGAATTACACTACTCGTATATTTCAGGGGATTGTAAGGGATTAGCTAGTAAATAAAGGAGAGAAACGGAATGATGATTATCAGACGGTAGTCGAGCCCCGAACTCTGCCGGAAAATAGTAGGTAGACCTCAACTACCGTGGTTGCTTGGTATAAGTGATGCTATTCAGGTGCCAAGTCATAGAGATATGTACCTACATGTAATGGTGTAAAGAATTATACACAACAGTTCTGCGATAAATAATGATAAAATGGTGCCATTGTTTGAACGGACACAATGACTCGTACACCCATATATCTAAATCTGAACCCATTAATCCATGCATTATCAATGTCTGTCCATATTTCATGACCTGACTGTGAGCCGCTTCAGCCCGATCCAGATTAAGTATGGGATTGGATATCCACCTGCAGGTGTGGTACAGCTAAGCTCCAGACCATTTACGTAGTACTTAGCTACGTCTTTCCCATCCCGACTCAACATTAACTTTCCTTTCTTCTCGTCCTCATCTGCCTCACTTTTTTCATCACATACCCAACTTCTCTAACCTCTACCCATATTATTATACACTAATTGCCCATCATGGCTCGCAAGTTCTTCGTCGGCGGCAACTTCAAGATGTAAGCTTTTACCCCACCATGACCTTCTGTTGTTCTGCGCAGATTTGCTTCGTTGCTGCCCCTCCCCCTCTAAAAAGCAAAAAAAGGCCGCAGACTTGCTTGGACGAAGTTATTCAGAAAGCTGACAATTGTTTTCTATAGGAACGGCTCCAAGTCGTCCATCAAGGAGATTGTCGACAACCTCAACAACGCTGACCTTGACAAGAACGCCGGTACGTCATTCCTCTATCCCCTGCCCCGCGACTCTCTTCCCAGCTTCTCAACAGAACCCCTCATTCTCCAGTTGTTGGTAAAACATTGACTAACATACACCACTTCTAGAGGTCGTTGTCTCTCCTCCTGCCCTCTACCTCCCCCTCGTCCGCGAGACTCTCCGCAAGGATGTCGAGGTTGCCGCTCAGAACGTCTACGACAAGCCCAACGGTGCTTTCACTGGTGAGATCTCCGTCTCCCAGCTCAAGGACAGCGAGATCAACTGGGCCATCCTCGGTCACTCTGAGCGCCGAACCATCATTGGCGAGTCTGACGAGGTTATCTCCTCCAAGACCAAGTACGCTACCGAGAACGGCCTCAAGGTCATCTGGTGCTGCGGCGAGTCCCTCGAGACCCGCGAGGCTGGCAAGACCATTGAGTTCGTCTCTGCCCAGATCGAGTCCCTCAAGTCCCAGATCTCCGACTGGTCCAACATTGTCATCGCCTACGAGCCCATCTGGGCCATTGGCACTGGCAAGGTTGCCACCACTGAGCAGGCCCAGGAGGTCCACAAGGCCATCCGTGATCTCCTCCGTAGCATCAGCGACAAGGTTGCTGACGAGACCCGCATCCTCTACGGTGGCAGTGTCAACGAGAAGAACTGCGCCGAGCTCTCCAAGCAGGCCGACATTGACGGTTTCCTCGTCGGTGGTGCTTCTCTCAAGCCTGCTTGTAAGTTATCACGATATGATCTCAGTTTGAACTACGCTAACAAATCGCAGTCGTCGACATCATCAACGCTACCAAGCAGTAAACTAATGAATTTAAAAGTAAAACGCTTTGTTCCGTTACGGTGTTAGTACCTGGTATGAGAACAGATAGATGATGAATGAAACAAAAGATTATACCCATGAACTATAATACCATGCTTCGTGAACCGAGTAGCCTTTGACATACTATCTGCACCTTCACTTTAATTGATCTCTGCGAAAATAGCATGTAAATGACTAGCGGTGTAGTTATGAAGCAATTTCATTCATGCCTCAGTATTTTGGAGATATTGTTCTCAGTCGTACATATTTCCTCGCAACCCAATGCTACAATACAAACAACCCTCCAAATTGTTACAAATATCTAAACGTACAAAGACACAAATCGAGTGTGATAGCCACCGTTTTAAACAGGCGTTCCCTTGCCGTGGTATGGAGACCAGACACCACGCACACTTGGTCTGGTGCTGGTAACAGCCTGGTTGTGTTTCTTGAGCTTTTCTCCGCTGGCATCCCGTAGCAACTCGGCCTTCTTAAGAATCTCGTATGGTGATAGGTTTCGTACACAGATGGGCTTTTGTAGACCGTTGATGTAGTGGCCGATGACGACGGGGTGCTTGCCGGGTCGGGGTGAAATGGCGAATTCGACTTGAGGGTTGGCAGCGGCGAACTTGGGAAGAAGAGACTTGATGAAGCCGCTATAGAACATTAGTACACAGAAACAGATGGAAAATTCAGGGATAGATCACATACTTCATGCCCTTGGAGCTGCCAGCCCAGTCACAGTAGTAAAAGTCCAACTTCTTGCACTGGAGGATAAATGCGCCAAGACCATTCTAGAAAAGTCAGCCTTTGCCCCCCCCGACCGACGGGAAAGATCGAAGAATGAACGTACCTGGCCCTTGGCTATTTGTCTTATCGCCTTGACAGTCATGTTTGTGTGGCCGTATCAATCGCTATACTCATGATCCGACAACCAGAGATAATTTAGCTACGAAGCCATCACCAGAAAATGATCTCGGGTGCAGCATGCCCCATTATGGTTTAGCGCGGAGCGGCAAAATGTCGGCTATCGACAAGTCTTATCCAGGCACCCTTACTCATCGAGTCCAGTCTAATTTCATTCCACAGTCGCGCAACTTCAATTAAACTTGGTGCAGCATTGAGCTTTTATCAACCTTATTCCGCGAGATTACGCGCGCATCTATTGTCGTCCGCTTTCTTTTTTCTCACTGAACCTTCTATACCGATTCAAGTCAAGATAGTGAAATGACAGACAAGCTCCCCCCCAACCTGCTCGCGCTGTTTGCGGCGCGACCACCCCTGCGATGGGTTGAAGCTCCAGATTATGCGCCCCAGAACCGCAAGACAGCGCCCATCAGCGGCGTCGCCCAATTCCTCCCAGAGCTTCAGAAATACAAGGAGACCGACGTATACCATCCTACCGAGAGTTGGCTGCAACGTCGCGATCGCAAGAAGCGAGAGAAGAAGGAGAAGTTGGAGAGGCTTGTCACAGAGGCGCCCGAGCATTGTACGAAAGATTCATACCTTTTGTTGTTTTACGCTAGCTAACATGTCATATAGACCGTCCCGACAAGGATACCAACATCCGTGGTGATGCTTTCAAGACTCTGATTGTTGCGCGTTTGAGCTATGAAGCCGACGAAAAGGACTTGGAAAAGGAGTTTGGTCGCTATGGCCCTATTGAGCGCGTATGCGATCCCGAGAAGCTTTAATGAGACCATCTGCTAACAACATCACAGATTCGCATTGTTACTGATACTCATGCCGACGAAAAGCCGAACAAGAAGAAGAAGGCCCACCGAGGCTATGCTTTCGTCGTTTTCGAACGCGAAAAGGACATGCGAGGTAAATATAGTCCCCTCTCCCCTCTGACTAGCCATTTGTTTTCTTCCCCGGATGTACCTTTTGAGTCGTGGCCCTCAGGCTTGCCCTTCTCTCGAAGTATATGGCGAGACATCACTGGGCCCTCAAGCTTGCCCGTCTCTGCCTCTTCCTTTTCTTTTGTCAAATCCATTCAGCACACGAGGTACTATTGAGGGTAAGATTGACTGACACCTGCGCCATTCGGCGCAATCACGAGCAGCGGCTTTGGATTCTTGTGATGGCATGCGCATCAAGGACCGACGTATCAAGGTAGACGTTGAACGAGGCAGAACCGTCAAGGGCTGGCGACCACGACGTCTCGGTGGTGGTCTCGGTGGCCGAGGTTACACTCGAGCCATGGCCTCACGTCCCATGGGCCCCGGTGGCTTTGGCGGCCCCGGGGGAGGCGGTTTCCGTGGCGGACCTAGAGGTTTCGACGGTGGACGTGGACGTGGTGGCCACCGAGGAGGGTTTGGCGGTCGCGGAGGAGGCTTCCGAAGCGGCGGCGGCGATTTCAGTCGCGGTGGTGACCGAGGCGGATACGGCGCTCCTAGTGATGCTCCCTCCGGACCCGGTTTCGATCGTAGGAACGGAGGCCATGGTGACCGTGACCGAGGTGACCGAGGTGACCGAGGCGATCGAAGGGGTGACCGAGGCCCTGGTGGGTATGATTCTCGAGGCGGTGGTCGCTCATATGACGACAGACAAGGCGGTGGCCATCGCGACGGTGGCCGATTCGGTGGGGATCGCGAGAACCGACGCACCGGAAGCAACAACGAACCCATTGGCCGACGAGAAGGTGGGTATCGCGAAAGGGACCGCGACTTCGACAGACCTCGCGATGACGACGGTGGCCGTAAGCGCGGTTATGACGGCGGCTACGAAGATCCCAGGAAGCTACGACGTTACTGAACGATCTTCATCATGGACACACATGTGGTGGGTTGTCGATCTCATCTTTCAGTCATTAATACAGTTCCCTTTTCCACCAAAGGGTAAGCACGCCACTTGAACGACAACCTCAGTCTCGGACACTGAGATTTCACGATGCGCATGTTTTACTTGGAATTTTCAACCTCTTCTGATGTCTGCGTAACCCGCCGGGACTTGTTAGCCACCCAACTTGTTTGCGGCAATAGCCCTGGTTCATTGCGGTAGGCTTTGGTCGACTCGATATGCCAGATAACGCTTATTTGTAGTCTATTTGCTTTTTTCGGGAGTCGAGGGCCAAAAATATGGAGGATAGTTGTTGAACCGGCTATTAAATGCTGCATAGGTAAGGTCAGGGTAAGGATTCCTAACCTGCTGACCCCAAAATGTCGCCTAGGCCGGCTGTCAAGGCCGACTCTGATGTATCATATAGGAGTTTTCATGTTTAATAATAGTTCGAAAGAAGCATCAAGTCGCGTGAATGTTTTAAAGTACGTATTGTCATTCAGGGGCGGGCCAATTGGTAAAACATGATGCCCTCCATATCCCATGGCCCTCAACGCCGAGATCCCATAAAAATTTCATGCTGGTATCAGTCATTCAAACAGAAGATGTCAAACCCAACGTCTAGCTAGCACCTTTTTTTGCCCAGTTGTAAGCTTATCTAATTCTCCTCCATAGCATTGGTGTTGACTTCTGTCACCTCCGAGTTGGCAGCGTTCCAGTATCTGGAGTGTGTTAGTGTAATTCCAGTTGCAACAATGATTGGCAAAACTTACGCTAGCAACTTGACCTTGAACTCGCTCATGCACATATCAAAGAGCTTGAGCAACCTTGTCTGTCGCGAATCCAAAACATCGCCCTCCTTGCAGACAGTGTACTCCTCACCCTCACCAGCCTCGTCACCAAGAACGACTCGGCCCTTGATCATACGGGTAGGGACACCAAGACGTCGCAGCTCGGGCTCGATGGTGTGCGCCAGAGGAACATCGTGCTCGGCGGGAACCTCACCAGCAGTAGCGTAGACGACACCAGTGGGAATGGAGAAGTCGCGGGTGGCGACGGCGCCGGCGCGGGCAAAGTCGACAGGAGCGAGGTTCTCAAAGTAAGAGAGGATTTCTTCGGCGGGGCGGTTGGTCAAGATCAGGCCGACGGTGCCGGTCAAGTATTTGTTGAGGTCCTCAATTCCAGGAGCGATAGCCTCCTCGGGAGTCTGACCAAGGGCCTTGGCCATGAGCTTTGTCTTGCCAAAGAAGAGACTATGCAGAGTTAGTTCAACCGTCTGCGACCAAAGAGAGGTAGGTTGAGGAGAATTACCGGCAGTCAGAGAGTTCACGGCGCACATCCTTGAGGTGGTTGTTTCGCATGTTGTCAACACTGAAGACGAAGCAGTTCTGGTACTCGGGGACAGAATCGCGGATGTTCTGGAAGAGCTTGTCCTTGTTCTCGCGCGTCTTCTTGTCGACCTGGGTGAGGTGGACGACCTTTGCGCGTCTTGACTTGGGCATTTTGGCGGGTTTGTTTGTTGATTATGTGGTTCTTAAACAGATTCTAGGAGGCTTCTAGGCCAAATTGAGAATTGTTTGAAAGATAGGTTGGTTGTGGTATGAATTGTGATTGAGATTGAGATATCGCCCGCTCAGAGATAGTTCGAGTCGGTCGCTGATAAGATTGTGAAATTTTTTGGTTGTTGAACTAAAAAATTCAAGCGGGCGGGCGGTGGACCCCGCGATTGGTTTACACCGAAACCAGGGTCCGGCAGTCCAATCACTTATCTCGGGCGTATAAATCAAGTAGCTGGGCATCTCAAGATATCAAAATGTATTAATTTTTGTGATATAAGACCGAAGTATTTAACAATATCTATTTCTGTTGAGACAAGTAATCTGTAAGCTAAATAGACTCTGATAGCTTGTTATAAAACACTCCCAGCTTAGTGAACTTGAATATACTAAAGGCACAAAAGCTTGGAAATGTTGGCAATATTGATGACAGAAATTGAAGTCTGGATCGATCGTGGTAGAAATAGGAAGCTGAAGTTTCAGGCTTGACAGTTATAATATGACTCGTCAATCAATACCAGAGTTAAGTTCTTAACTTCAATGGACAGCTATTGTTTGCAGGTATCGACCGCAAGCACACAAAAACCAAGTCAAGAACGCAATAGAGGTTCTTTTGGATAGACATTGGCTCAGCGGCATCTTCTTCCAGGCGTGGGTTGACTGTACTGTGGACCAACATAGTTTGTTTGAAGGTTTGAAGCATTGGGACAAGAACCGTGTACACATCGACTGAGACCAAAGTCAAGAGTTCATATTGCGATGTATCTGCAGATTATGCACCAATTAATTCTTGTAAAATGCTGCAATGACAGGGTTCCATGCTCAAAGCTACATACATGATGCTGATGCAAAGATCCCTGAGAGGCTAACCTCTAGCGAAAGGGTATGTGCGAAAAGGTAATGGAATAAGCAAGTTGTAAAGTCCTGCTGCATCGGGCTATACAATGTTATATGCCTCACTAGATTGGGTTACATATGTCTTTAGTACTCTGTTAATAGGTAACATATATCAGTATTGATTGCTGTTTGCAGTGTCTCGTGGGACTTGGCAAGTCTCGGGAAAACTATGACACTTGCCGTTCCGAGAATCGCGGAAGCTGAACTTGACTGTGGAGGTGGCGCACAGACCAACTTCACAACCTTGAGCTTCGAGCAAATAGCAACAGCGAATGAAGCAAATCCAGTGGTTTTTCGAGCCCTCCACAATTGGTCTGAACCAAACAACAACCTGACCACATCATCATCCCGACTTCATCACATCCGACCCGATCCAATTCAAGAGACTCGTAAAACAATTCGAATCTCCTCCTCCTCTATCACTATCAGTCAATCCTCTATTATCATTTCTCTCACTCTCCAGGGTTCTTTCATCCGACGGCCCATCTCATCTCCTCTCAACTCTTCGCCCCTCACGTTTCCACATCGTCGTTGCCTCTGACCTGCGAACCCTCTTGACCCCGGTTTGTCATCAGGCTTGTTTTTCTTCCTGATTCGATACGACTCAACTTTTTCGAGTCTATCCATACGTCCTCGACCGAACACGATTGCTTCTTGAGCTTAAATCCTTGACAAGAGCTCTATTTCTTTTAACGTTTTCACGCATTTGTTTGCCCTGTTCCTGCGATACAGAGAGCCCGCCGATTGCGCACTCGATCTAATTTTCGCTCTCCCGTCACACTCGCCATCTCAATCTTCACATCACAACAGCCATCATGGCCTCCAACGGTAACTTTGCCCAACAGGACCAGTACAAGGAACCTGCAGGCCAACAACAAACAGCTCCCACTACCTCCGCCGCCGATGGCTCTACTACCGCCGCCGCTTCCGCCAACAGCAACTTGTCCAAGGATGAGGTTGGCTGGTACTTTGTCGAGCAATACTACAACACCTTGAGCAAGTCACCTGAGAAACTCCACGTATGTTTTTTAATTCTGTGTACTCACGATCCATGCTAACCATGTCTAAGCTCTTCTACGGCAAGCGCTCGCAATTCGTCCAAGGTCAAGAGGCCGAGGTCGCCAACGTCTCTGTTGGTCGACAGGTATGTATTGACTATCGTCAACTTTATGGGCAGTTCCTAACCAGAAAACAGCTTATCCAAGAACGAATCAAGGAGCTCGACTTCCAAGACTGCAAGGTTAGAGTATCCAACGTCGACTCGCAAGCATCATTTGAGAATATTGTTATCCAAGTGATTGGCGAGACCTCCAACAAGGGTGCCGAGCCTAGAAAGTTCGTTCAGACCTTTGTCCTCGCTCAGCAGCCCTCCGGTTACTTCGTCCTGAACGATATCCTGCGATTTATCGACGAGGATACCGAGACCGAGGCTACCACTGCCCCCGAGGAGGCCCCCGAAAAGGCTGCCGAGGAGACTGCCGCCCCTGCCGCTGAGGAAGCTGCACCTGCTGCTGAGCCTGAAGCGCCCAAATCTGTCGAGACTCAAGAAGAGGCTCCTGCTCAACCCCTCGATGCCGAGGTTGTCGACCATAAGCTAGAGGAGGTTTCTACTTCTAAGGACAGTGTGGCTCTTAATGGCAGCACCGACGACACTTCAGTCACCGAGGATAAGGCCCCCGAGGCTAAGTCTGAGGCTCCTGCTGAGACTGCTGACGAGGCTGCTAAGGAACTGGCCGAGGAAGACCTCAAGGAGGCAGAGAAGCCCAAGGACCCTAGCCCTACACCTGTGTCCAAGCCCGTCGCTGCCCCTCCTGCCGCTCCCGAGAAGCCTGCCGGTCCTCCTAAGCCTATGACCTGGGCCAGCCGAGCTGCTGCCGCTCTTCCTCGACCCGTTGTTCCTCTTTCCAAGACTCCTACTCCTCCCGTGAACCAGAGCCGCGCTCCTGCTCCCGCTGCTTCTGCCCCAACTTCTCAGCCCGCTGCCGCCCCCGCTTCTACTGCTAACGCCCCTGCTGCTGAGGCTGCCCCTAAGGAGGCTGCCGGATGGCAGACTGCTGGCAGTGACTCTAAGCGACAAACCCGACCTCAGTCTGTTTCCGGACCTCCTCCCACTGAGAAGGAGGGTACTCTCGGATATGTTAAGTACGTGACAGACAAGGTTCAAGATGCCGATCTCAAGAACATTCTCGCCGCTTTTGGCGAACTGACCTACTTTGACATCAACCGCCAGAAGGTATGTTATTTTTACAATGTGTGCACTGCAGAAGCTAATGTGATATAGAACTGTGCCTTTGTCGAGTACAAGACCACCGAAGGTTACCAGGCGGCAGCCGCTGCCAACCCTCACTCTGTTAACGGTGAGAGCATCGTCGTTGAGGCCCGACGCCCCAAGGCCAACGCATATGGAGGCACCAGCTACGGTGGACGCCCTGCTCCCGGACGTGGCCGTGGAGGTGCTGAGGGTGGCCGATCTGGTGGCCAGGGCTCTCGAGGCAACTTTTCTGGTCAGAACCGTGGCCGCGGTGGTGCTGCTCGCGGCCGTGGCGGTGCTGCCCAGCCCCAGAACGCTTAAGCAACTGCAATCAGTTTATATAATACGGCAACACGGGACCCATCTCGATGTTTGTCTACACACTGGGCAGTATGGTCACTACAGCCCTGAGGCGTAGTCACCTTTTTACCTATATTTGACATACTTATACAATATCAAAGTCTCAACATCAGGGGGCGAAAGTGGAAGGTAAGCTCAGCAGGTGGCACGGCAAGGGGAGGCGGAGTTTGGTATTCCCTTTGGGAGGAAGGACGGAGTTGGGAATCTGGAGTCATGATTATTCGTTTTTCAGTTTCGGTGGTTTGCGCGCTGCATCTGCATCTGATCGTTCCAGCCGGTGATTGGGTTACGGATTTCAGCAAAAAACGGGGGAAAGGTCCATGGCTGGGAGCTTTGATTTGGCATCATTACCTTCTAATGACCGTGTGTATTCTTACAAAAGCGAATGGACGGGCGATAGAGGCTGCACCCGGATGGGCAGAGGAACATTGATGAGTATCAGGAAGAGATAGTGATGGGAGATCATGTCAGAAGAAGTCTAGGCCTGGATGAAAGGGCTTGACAGGGACCACGTTCTGTACTTTTTACTGTGAAAGTAATGATTAGTACCTTTTGGTTTCTAACCTCGGAGCCAAGCTGCCAGATGAAGCAAGTGAATGCGAAATCTCATAGTGAAGTCGGTGCTGTCATGCCAAGTAACGTAACACAAGGCAAACCATCGGGCCATCGGAAACTTGGCAACGACAAGCGATATCCATCAACGAAATCAAGTCATGGATGAAATGAGAAACATATCCGAAGTTAAGCTTGTTGAGCCTCGTGGACCAAACAAGTCGACCGGTTTGTTTTTGGCGCTCCTCAAGGTTCTTTTGTAACGATGGATCAAAGGCCAAGCGGGTTATAGAGGGACTTTTGCAAACCAAGAGGATACTCACTTGTAATAATTACTACATAGTCCCTGCTTAGGCAAGTCAAAAACCATTGACGGTGAACTCGCACGTGTGGTCGTGATATTCAAAGGTTGAAGGAATTGTCTCCCGATAATATCCAGGTCTACCCAGCGGGCGTGCTGTTCGGTTTCTTCCGGGGACGCCGTGTATGGGGAAACACTCTCGTAACTCGTTCGCCCGCTTATTTGTGACCTTCTGAAAGCAGACTCATACTTTAGTCCGACCAACAGAGCAGAACAAAAGAGCTATTGTCATGTGAGCAATGATGGCTCGAGGTATTGCAGGCGTGCTCAAAAGATGAGGTGAGTGATGATGCCGAGAGATCCGGGGAGTACATTAGGCGATCAGCGATATATGAGACAGTGGCTGGGGATATCACATTTCTTTTGGAATTTCTTTAGATGAAGAGAGGAGGTTGCGGCCAAGACAGGAGAGGATCAACGCGGTGAGCTTGTGTCAAGAATTAGTAGCTTGGCTTGTGTCTACGTAAGTCATGTACCTGACTTGTGAACTTTAGTTTTATTACTAGTTATGCTTCATTGAAGCTCGAATTAAAGATGAAAAAGGAACTTTTTGTCAACGATCATTACGTATTCAGTGAGAAGAAGCAATGATCAGCTCCCATGCCGCGCATCTCGATGATGACACGTATTTCGGAGGAATAATTACCGTGTGAGATTTGCATGATCGTCCTGAAGCAATTCGACTGCCGACATTCAAGTAATACAACACCCCCATTCCAAGTCATGCATACGTATGGTTCATTGATTATCTTGATCATCAACATCGCTGAACCAACGTTCGCCGGGTATTCCCCGCAACCTAATGCGTAATGGAGATTCGAATCGGCCCTGCTCCAATTCCTGTGTTTAGTAGTGTGCCGTTAGAGAAATTGAATGGACACTAAGACGGGAGGTTTCAACGGAGACAGTCCGGAAATGTTGTGCCCTACGAGCTGTCTTCCGATTCGAGAAGAGCGGAGTTTCAGTGTGGTTTGCATTGGGTTTTGTGTACTCTCACAATGGGTGATTGTTCTTTTGATAGAGTATCAGTCAAACGCATGATTTGTTGTCAACTTGTATGATAAAATTAGGAGGAATGCAATGCCATAAATGGTTGACGATGTATAATAGAAATAACAACACACGACATACATACCCGTATACATTATTGGTGGAGCCGTTTTGTTCAATCCATAAAGAGACGCCGAGAAAGCCTGACCCCAGACACAGAGAGGGGCCCACTATCAAAGGTGCCAATGGCGGCACCAAAAGTTCCTTTATCGAGCACAGAAACAGAGTCTTAAGAGTATGAGGTAAGATGCTTCAATTGGAGAAGGAGTACGTATACCTTTCCCAGAAGTCTGGGTCGCCTGCAGAGAGCGAATCAAGTGTCGGCTTTGACAGTTATTTTTCGAAACGGTAAAAATGGCACTTTTGTTACGCAACTCCGTTCTATATATCCGTATCGTTGCGTTTCGTTGGTTGCAAGTTCCCTTATGCAGAACTATTATTGCGGCGTCTGGGATAAATGAATCCAGAGCCGGATGAAATTATGGCCCTGAGAACTTTTGTGCGATTGGATGTGCAATGTGCAGCTATTAATTGCTTGCATGTCGGTTTCTTGTAGTGACAAGCTCCGGACATGACAGTCTCGACCCGGCCGAGACGTCAAACGTGGCTTATGTACGTTGGATAGAACGTAGCAAGCGAGGCTTGAACTCTATCGTAGATTTGCTAGGTACAGTTGAGTACGATATTGGGCACGGCAATTACCGTTGTCATATTATGACCAATTACTATAGTCGGGACTATGCCCAGGCCATTGACGATAATCATAGTTGTTGAAACGTATAGTTTGATGTTACAATACAACGTCTATCTGCATTGGTAGTGGATAGAAAGTCTTGCGCAAACAAGTAGCGTGGGACGCCAAGAAAGACTTTTGTTGTTACTTCCTTGTGCCGATATCCGTCCTGAGAAAGGTACCTACCCGTTCCTTACTAGCGGCGCTGGCTGAGGACGGTGGGGCCGTGTGCTGCAACTTCCTCGTGTGGTTCTATGGGCTCGTGAGACCCCAGTCGCGCGGGACCTTTTGACGGGAAGGTGGTCCTTTTGAACCTGCAACGTGAGGTACGCTGCCAGAAGGCAGGCGCAGGCCAAAGCCAGAGTCAGGTCCCCCGTCACAGCAAGCAATACCATGTGTCGTGCTTGCCTTGTCTGGGGCGTTAACGATCAAGGTGCGCTCCTTCCCCGACCCATGAGCCAAAATTAAATCAATTCAACTGGTAAGCCAAGCATGAGAGAAGAAAGAGGAGAACCCTGGACTTGGCACCACCAACGACATCTCATCTTGGACTATTCATCAACTTCACATATCGGAGACGAGATAGTACAGATATTTCACTTTCAGACAAAAAGAACGCAGAGCCCTACGCCGAGTTAGACAGAAACGTCCACTAATACAGGCGAGATCGGCAGTCAGCGCGCGGAAATTCGGCGCATTTAGCACGCATTTGATACTCGCTCTTCGAAAGTGCGGATCGCATCACATCCGCATCCCACAACCCGCCAGACCAAAAGGCCAATCAAGACGCTGTCGCATCAGATCCTAATGTGATTGACCTGATTATTCGATTTAGGCGAAATCGCTTTTCTCGAAAAAACTACTGTAGCGTCCAATACGGCAGCCTCATCTCGCCACTCTTCCGGCGCTTTCAATATCCTTCCCATCCCACACCCTCACGTTTCGACAGCTTCCGCTCCACTCTCACCTCCAATTCTCATCTGAGGTCGCTTCTACGTGGGCCCCTTCGAAACGGCTGACGTCGCTCTGCGCTGGACTGGCCCTGACTTTTCGATCGCAGGCCTAGTCACTCGAACAAAAGAGCCGCCGCATTTCCATTCCCCTTCTATACCCCGTCGAAGCCGGACG
This sequence comes from Fusarium venenatum, assembly GCF_020744135.1. Taxonomy (NCBI): domain Eukaryota; kingdom Fungi; phylum Ascomycota; class Sordariomycetes; order Hypocreales; family Nectriaceae; genus Fusarium; species Fusarium venenatum. The sequence goes on from NW_027072131.1 coordinate 1,137,877, forward strand.
GAGGCACGTCTTGTTTGGGCCCTACCGGTATCTCATCAACCCCGTCTTCCAGCTCAGCCCACACCCCCCTCGATCCACGATCCTCATATCGACCCCTGCGTGCGACCTTCTTCCACAGATGCTTCTCTTCGTGGATCCGTGCTGACTGTTCTGATCCTCTCAACCTCGTCTTCTGTTGGTTCACTCCAGTCTTTTTCTACAACTCTCTCCACATAACCTCGAGCGGGTCGGAATGATCAACCTCAGCCTACCGTCCTCTATGGAGACTCCTACGGTCAATGCTTGTTGAGGTTCACGCCCCCAGACCAGAGAGTCACCCCGTGCGCCCTTCCCGTTCCGCAACGGCCGGTCGTGGGACCCTACTCGACTTCATATAAGTCCCGTCTCCCTCCAATGGACCTCCGCAGGGTCACAGCTGAGGACGATGGATCATCCACGATCGCTCCCACCTCGCCGCCCCTTAGGCGGCGTGTCTCAATGGAGGAGGACCTTCACTATCAGCGTGTCATGACGAACCAGCCTCGACCCTCCCAGCCGCCTCCGTACCAGCAAGAGCGAGATCCGCCATCGACGACATCGGACATCTCCCAGCATGGAGATATTCTGGAGAAGGAGAAAGAGCTCAAGACTGGCGGGGGCGGCCAAACTCAACTTCACCCGGATACAGGAAAAGAAAAGCTTCCCGCCTACAACAACTCAATATTGTTGGAGGGCGTCTTTGATAAGAAACACGAAATCGAAAACTTGATAAAGAGGGCCGAAGATCGTCAATGGTATCCCGTATATGTTTGTCTGAACGGCACCGCGCTTAACATCTATGGCACTAAGAAGGCCTGGAGCTGGGGTAGGACGCGCGACGATGGACCGTCCGTTAATCCAGATAACCCTCCATGGGTGAAGAAGGGCAAGCTTGAGAAGACGTACAGTCTGCTGTATGCGGATGTTGGTATCGCTGCCGACTATAAGAAGTAAGCTATTGTGATTGGTGTAGATGAGGAGTTTGAGTTGCTAACATGATCAAGACGGCGATATACCATCCGCATTCGAGCCGAGACCGATCAATTTCTCTTGTGCTGTGTCGAATTGAGCACCTTTAACAAATGGCTCGAAGGTTTATTTGCAGCCATCGACATCGCCCTGCCTTTGGAAGACCGAGACTTTCCTCGCGATATGTCTATACCCCGAATACAACGAATCCGTTGGTTTCACGGCCAGTCACCTACCGCTACGGCCATCGACTTGTCGGAACTAGGAATTGAAACAGGCACTGAAGAAATATCAGCGACGACAAGCGAGACTCGTCCATCTTTACCTTTGGCTCCAGAATCCCAAACCCGACTTGAACCTGAAATTGAGGTTGAAGGTGATGAAGAGGAAGTGGTAGAACCTCCTCCTCGGATAGACCTTGCCCGGCGACTCAGCACAACGTCATACAACAACATGGGAATCGACCCTGTCGACGGAAAATGGATACCAGAACATCAGTGGTCGAGTGCTCACGACTTGCTGTATGCCAAGCTTTGTTACAGCAACCTTCTTTTCCGAAGTCCCCGCAAAACGCCATACATCATCAATAAGGGCAAAAAGTTCTATGTTGATTGGACGACTGGCCGAATGGTCAGGGTTCTCCCACCAGCCTATGGTGAGATCGACTATTTTGGTGCTTGGCAAACGGTTCATACCGAAAACAGACTCATCTAAGGTCTTGGCCATACGCATATATGATATAAACATCTTCTACCCCATGACACTCCTCCTTACCAACTTCACTATGTCCTCTTTCTCTTACACAAAATACTACTGGGACCGGTCACATCTCATACGACATCACACACATTTCTCTTATGGTTGATTCAACATTTTATACAATCTAAAACACCACTACACAGATTCACACTCGAAAACAGAGGCACAGCACCTCACATCTCGTCTTTTTTACGAACGTACATAGCTACTTTGCATATCTGGCGCATGAAAGGCTGCGGATTGCATCAGCCAACGGTGATGATGGCTTACGATCATGGAACGGAGTTTACATTTGATTTATTGCTTTCTTGTTAGATCAGCGCTGGCGGTTTTGACTGGGGACCGGTGCATGACATGGAGGTCTAAACCACCCCATTACCATATCATTTCTTGCATATATGACCTGCTACGACAGACTTTTACATAAGTTCATATATATACGTCCCTATGAGGCATTGCCTCTAAAAAGAAACTGCTGTATCAAACATTCCCGAGATCCTTTACTGTGAAATAATTGATCATTTGTGAACATTGCTTCGTGATACAAAACAAAAGATGATGGTATCGTACTCCTTTAGCGGATTGCCGCCCCATGACTCCGAATTTAGCATGACCCAGCTCTATACAGCTTTCCCTTAAGTATCGTTTTTGTTCAATTCGTCGCTCCTTGTTGCCCTTGCTTCCCTCCATTTACAGCTTCAACAGTTGCAATTCCCTGCCTCGTCTCGGCAGCAACATCGTTCACAACCGGGCGCAGCGCATCGTTCGCACCTTGAATATCTGCTACCACAGCCTCCAAACTATCAAGTAGAGCTCTAATCTCTTCTCTTTGTCGTTGTACTTCGTCATACAAAAGAGCGTTTTGCGATTGTGTTGTTTGTAGGCGGGCATTAAGCTGCGATTGGTGGGCTGTGAGTGTAGGTGTGAGATGGGCAGCGAGGATAGTGGGTGGAGGGAGCATATGTGGTCTGCATGAGTTTTAGCATAGAAGCGGTGTGTATGGAAGAGTAACGCACGGTGTTGATGGTTCTGTCGTCGATTCCGCTCGTCGCCGTGATGCATCACTAATAAGACTCTCGAGATCATTCAGTTTGGGAATAACCTGTCTCGAAACCATGATATTCTCAAACTCTTTCTGTATTCCATCATGTCAGCACTACTCGTCAATCATAATCCAACAATACGCACCTCGCACTTCTCGCCCAACTTATCAACCATCTGTCCCTGCACCTGCCTTAGCACACCCTCCGCCCTCTTCGCAATAGTAGGGTAGCACCCCGCGACATTCTGCCAGCTGGCCTTTCCCAGCGTCTTTTTCAGCGATCGCGCATAGAGTTCTTGTAGACGCGCTGCGCGGGGACCGGGGGATACGGCTGTGTGGCGCTGAGGGAGGGGAGGGCTCGCGGGGGGTTCTTGTTGTTGTTGCTCTACTTCTTGCTGGGCTGCTTCAGCCTGCGCGGGAGCGGAGGGCTGCGGTTCGGGTGACATTGGTGTAGAGGCTGGTCGGGATTATGAAGTATGTACTTGATGATGTTGGAGATGTTGGTCTTTGATGGTTGACGCGACAGGTTGACGCGTGGGGTAATCAATTTATCTTAGCACGTGCTGCATTCAATAGTAGTCATGATACACAAAATACTGCCAAGTTCTCATGATGGATTACGACCAGCATCAATCTAGTCATTGATATTCAAAATGTCTATGTGCGTCTATGAAATTGGCTTGTCAAAGCCTGTTGTATGCCGTGTATATATGTACCATTTGTCCCTTACCCATCCCACATTGTTCAAGGCTCCTCTCATCAGCTCATGCAACTCCCAGCAAAAGTTACCATGATGCAGCCTTCCTTTTTTTTTTTTGTGACAAGAGCCCGTTTTACTCTCTTCCAGTAGAAAATCTATAGGGGTATCGGTTATAAAACAAAAAGAAATGTGCCAAGGAAAAAGTGTTCGTCGCATGTTCTTATCCGTTGGCGGCCAGAATCGCTGCCGCATCAGCATCGATTGTGCGATCCTGTTTTCCTCCATTCCGTCTCTTCTCTTCCTCCTCTCTCTTAATGCGATCCATTTCTCTTTGTCGCTCGTGGCTCACGTATGTGGCATATCTTAGGGTTCCCAGTGTCAGGACTGCCATGAAGATTATGCCTAGGACGGAGCGACGGATGAGAATCCAGCGCACAGCCTCGATCTCAGACTTTGCGTCGCTACTAAGTACACTGCTGATTTTGTAGTTGATTTGTTGGACCTGGAATATCTGTTAGTTGACCAACTCCGGCCGACATCGGAGGGGAAACATACAGCGCTCTCCACGACTTTCTGCTCTTCCCTGACAGCCATCTTGCGATCGTTGAACGAGCCTCGTACATTATCGTTTAATGTGTGAAGCTCTTGGTTCAATGTTTGTGCCAAAATATCAACCTCGTGCTGTAGGTGCGTACGCTGCTGTCGTAGTTGTTCCTCTTCGAGCCTTCGGTTATTTTTAATCTCGGTGCTTAACTCTGAACAGGCCGCAGTAAAGAGATATGTTTCCTAGTATTTGCCGTTAGCATTTGTTCCGTGACCCGTCATGATATGAGTATACCCACATTTTCAACATCGCTCTTGCTAACCAGAGTCGATTGAGCAATTTCCAAGTTCTCTGCGAGTAGCGTTCGAATGGCCTTCATTGATGTTGTAGCCTGTTCTTGCGACCAGCCTCCTCCCTGCAAGTGCTTCACAAGCGAGTAACTGTCAAAGTGGTGGACGTATGGTGGTGGACACATGGCCGGGCCAGGTCTTGTCGTCTTCGTCTTCGTCTCGGGTGGTTGCATATGTAGTACAGCCTCTAGAGGCCCGCTCTGCTTAGCCTCTTCACGAGCGATTCTGGCACGTTCCTCCTCGGCAGTCTCATTTTCTTTGTTCTGCGGGCTGTTTGTCGATGCAAGGTCCTGTTGTTGCTGTGTCTCGGTTGTCGAAACTGATCTGTCGGGCGTGGATTGCAATTGTTCTTGGGTTTCTGTGGACATCTCGAGTTGAGGACGAATAGCGCTATCGCTGATAAGAGGATGCGAGGTATTAAGGTTCAGTGTTGGGTCTGCCTTTAGAAGTTGGGGCTCAATGGCCTTTCCTCTCCTTCGTGCAAAGGTGCCTCTATGCCTGGCAAAGCCAGCGGTAGAGCGAGGTGTTGGACGTATTCCACGCAGCACTTGTGGGCTTAGGAAGGTCAGTCGGGCGGCGGCTGTCATGTCGGGTAACGGTTGCCTCGAATAGATATGATGAGTACCGAGTGTTGAATAGTTGAATTGTGTTGGAATGAGCTATAATTCCTCCATTCCTGGCTGGTGTTGTGAATTAATGAAGGGTTAATTTGAGAATCTCGGAACGGAGATCGGCAATCCCTGAGTGAGTTGGCTTCTCATCTGCACCTGCACGTGGCGGCGTCATAGCTATGTACCAAAATAGTTAGCTTCAAGGGTGATGGATGTTTCTAGGGTCCCCCCCTACGCACCGATGTTAGCCGCAGGGGTTAGAGGTAGCTACTAGGGATTCATCTCAACATCTACTTGTACAATTATAGAGTACTAGATAAGTAAGTGGTAAGGTGATTGACTCACAATAATTGCTCGGTCAACTACACCACCGCATCCTCAGAAAACAATATATTCACAAAGATACTCCTTGCTAAGAAACAACCAATAAGTAAACTTTAGTCTTGAGCCTTGCCAAAGATTCATATGCGGTGCCTGTTCCTTCACATTATCAACATGTGATCTCCCATTCGGCGGTATTTCCAGAATTTAGAATAGTCAAAACTCGAGTTTCATATACTGATACGCTCGATTTTGATGGAGGGGATGGAGATAACTGACCGCAAGAATCATCAAATCTGCCCACCTCTCCACATTCTGTGCCCCGCCACAGTTTGAAGATTGGTGAAGCCTCAGGGTAGCAAAAAAATTGGCCGCTGGAAGCATAAGAGACGAAATTAGTATGTCAGTTTATGCTCCTTAGACTATACTTTTTAGGCTACTTATTTTTATACCCTAATTTTTAGAACGCCAACTTTTCTGCTACCCAGTAGTGAGGCTCTGCGCTGAGCGTAAGGCGTGTGTGTGGGCGGCATTCCTCAAGACAAGCACCATGTTATCACACATACTAACTAGAGTCAAGGCTGAGAGGCTTGGGACAAGAGTAAAATTTTGGCTCTTCAACCGAAGTTTTACCAACCTTGATGAGATTGCAGAGCTTGAAAAGTTTTTTTAGAACGTTTAGTTCTGGCCTTTAGTGGTTCTACGTGGCCGATACAAACTTGCGACGGTCAAGACCCATCAGACCCTCGATGGCGTAGCAGGACAAAGAAAGAAGTGTATTCAAGAACCATTTGTTCACGCAATGTACCTAATGGATAAGTCTTGTGGTTGTGGTTACCTGGTTGAAGTGAATGGATGCAAGAATGTTGTTGTTTTGTGTCGTGCCGTCATAATTCTTTGCAGGGTTACAATCTTAATGAAATGAGACTGAATTGCAGCTGTAAATATACAGGATCGTTCTGAAAACGAGGAACGTGGTAAGGCTGCAATACATCAAATGGTTCTTTGTGAATTTCAAAGCATACTGCCCACTTTGACAGCTGCGTAATGCTCTGCTTATTACTTATACCGTGAGTAAAGACTAGCTTAAGCCCGTATGGCGTAATGGCTAACGCGTCTGACTGTGAGTACACGAAAATCATCGTTCGAATCTCCATACTAACTACCCAATTGTCTAATCAGAAGATTTCGGGTTCGAGTCCCGATATGGGCTTACGTTAGCAGCTACTAGTAGCATGCTACAGATTTTTTTTTTGCATTTTTGTTGATGGAGAAATCAACGTTTGAAGACTGTGTGCATGTGGTAGTCTTGATTTCGATTTGTGTGAGGCGGGGGCGGGCCGGGCCACCGAAGTTCAGCCGCCATTTCTATTTCCCAATATGGAAATGATTTACAAATACGTGCTGTGATTGGTCAAGCGACATTATCCCTCCACGTTCTTGTCTTCACCATCAATCATATGGGTCGGAAGATGAGGATACGTATGCGCATGGTTAAAACGAGACATGGAGTAGCAGGACATCTTAAAACAATCTACAGCCTCCAACTACTGAGACGTAAATTCTAAAAGCCAAAAGGCATTGCCCGTATGGCAGAGCACGATGCTCAGGATCCGACCCAGATGCATACACAACCGATGAGGGCTCACTTTTCAGATCTCGAGTTGTATCAAAGTTTGATCTTGTGAAACCAATGTCAGTATAAGAGGCTTGAATTCATTACTGGTGGTAAGTTCCAGATTGTGGAGAAGCTTGACATCAACCCATGCCCAAGGGGTGTCATGATGGCAAGGCATCAGGCTGAGACAAGACCGTTCGTTGGGTCCGGTACCTTGAGCCATTCTGGACAGTGATGAGCTGGTTGAGTGAATCTTGTGTTATATGTAATGATGCTTTGCTGCTGTTGAGACAGCAATGATGGCCTCTATGAAATGCGCGGCCCCTTCCAGTCGGCGTTATCCTGTACAGTATTCGGGCTTGTGGCCCTTCGCGCCAAAGGACTTGCAGCACTTTATGACATTCTTGTACCGTATGCCCTGTTTTGTAATAGTGCGCGCTATGGCTGTATTTTGTTTTGTCGCATCCCTCCACTTGATAGGGCCTGTCTTCGAAATCCACAGATGGGTGACGCTGGTAAAAGAGTAGTCATGATGAAGGTAATGATGAAAAGGCTTCGATTAGAGGTATATAGCTAGAGAAGGAATTTTCTTCTTATTGTATCGTTGTTTGCCCCCTTTCCAAGTTCAAAAAGTCTCCCGTATGTTCCAAGTTATATTTCACTGTCATATTGGCAAGATCGCGACTCGACAGCGTAATGCAAAATAGGCACATTCTTGTATCCATACCGACTTCAACTAGCAGTTACCATTGACTGTTTGTTATAAAAACTGCTTATTACTATCTTCGAGTCCAATTGTTATTACTCGCTACATCTACTCCTTCTCATCTTTATCTTCACTCTCACCAAAATTCCGCTCAAGCCCTGGCAGATTATCTGTAAAGACTCATTTGGTATTAACCCACTGGTTTAGATCCTTTATTTAATCAACTTGCATCTACACATCAGTCACTTAAATGCGATGCAACAAGTCATTACTAAAGACAAACAAGCTCTTTAATATCATATTTTACTACCGCTGCAGCGTTCAACCACATTATTGAGTGGCTGCTTTATCCGTTTTTTGTAGTTCGTATAGACCTTTTTCCAGACTGAACCATATTCCAGCCGGCACTGTCTTTCCACTTCCTTGCAATCATCCTGACCCCAGTATAAACCTGGACAAGCCAAATAAAACTAGACCATAGCAAAGAAAACAAAATTACAAAATACAAGAAAAAAGAAAGAAAGAAAAAAAAAACGAGCAAACCCCTGAAAACACCGAAACCCATTTGAACGCCTTTGCAGCCCCGCTTGAACGGGATTGTGTGGTAATTCCCTGCCCCGCTGTATGGTTGAGTCCCAGGTCGCTGTAAACATGTCCAGGTGAATACTCCTCCGCCCCTGCCCTCTGCTGTATTAGACACCTTGGGTGGTGGTATATATTCATGACCAGGTACCTGACCTGGTCCAAATCCATGCAGTACCCCAAGGAAGCTTTTGTGGTTATGTATCCTGAACCTTTCCGATCTATTTGTAACATAGGGTGCGAAGCAAGTGTGCATAAATGTGGGTGAATCCGTTATCGTCGTCCGTTAGTGGGCGTCTATGCATCATCATCTTCTCGAACCCGTGGGTTTGCCCCCGTGTTCTTCTTGTTGGTGTGAGGATCCTCGATGGTGCTCGCGTCAGCGCTTGGGAGACTGTCGCTCTGAGGACTGTTGGTTTCGTTGGTCAACACTGGAGTTGGCCCGGCTGAGTCAACTTCGACTTGAAGGTTACTCGCAAGCTTTGCCTCCTTGGCCTCCATCTTCTTGTCCTCCTCGAAAATCTTGTCAAGCTTTTCAAAAGACCTCCCGGTCGCCTTGAGGAGATCATACTGAACTATGATGTTCTCCTTGAATTGAGCTCGCTCCACGGTTCCCCATTTGAGGTGCTTGAGCAAACTCGCTATCTTGTGTTAGTTACATAATCGAAACAGACAGAAATAAATACTCACCAACCACATAGTTGCCAAACTGGTTTTTGAACATGTTTTCAAACGTTTGCTCAGAATCGTTAGCCGGGCAGAGTCGCTCGAGGATTCGAGTGCGCTGTTCATCTGTGCCGTACACGATGCATTTCTCGACCACGTGAGATGCAAGTTTGTGTTGGCAAAGAGTAAGTAGCCTAGTCATGACATGTTCATAAATGGGGTCCCGATCCTCTGGGCCTCTATTCTGAATGATGTGACCAGCAACATAGTTGCCCCACTGGTGGGTGACGAGTTCGTCCATCATAAGGCTAAGCTTTGCCACAAGCTTCTTCTTGTCGTCCTCCTCGGCGTATTCGAGCACCCGCTGCAGGATCCGGCAGCTGTATTGGTCTTCCGAGAGTTCTCTTGCATTCTCCTGGCAGGCTACAGTGATGAACTTGACATCCTTCGGAGGCATAGTTTGAACGAGTTTTTGGATGACGTGGTTTCCGGGCTCGGATTGCATTACCGCTTTGAGGACATCATAGCTGTGGATTTCGTCGAGAATTGTGGCAATGTGGCTGACCGGGCAGCATTCCACAATCTTCTGGAACACCCGGCAGCCAAACGCGTTCAGGGACAGTTCAACAATGTGACCTCTCACCGTCTCAACCACGCTCATCTTCTGGGCCATGCTACCATGTTCAATCAGCTTCTGACAAACGTAGTTGCCATAGAGATCCTTCATCAGACCAAGCATGTCCGGGCCAATCTCGAGGAACATTTTCTCCTTCTCGTCGCTCTTTGCAGTTGTCAATTTGAGTTGGATGAACCTTGATATTTCATTATCACCAGCTGCTATGACAACCCAGCCAAAGACAGCATCGATAGGGACGTATTTACTGGAGGCAATAATGGAACTGAGATGTATGCACCATGGGTGACGGATTGTCCCGGATGGATTGTGGTTTCGTTGTGCGTTTGCTGCATTCCCAAAACTGTTTCCCTGAAAGAGAGGAGGGATTGCTGCGGAGACCATGCTTTGAATAAACCCAGCGCCGTTGTATGTGCCATAAGGAGCATTTTGCGTGCCATATGGTCTGGAGAAGGCCGAATATTGAGATTGGCTTGACATACGACGGTTACTCTGATTCTCGAGTGGCTGAGAACCGGACTCTCTTGTGTTCCAGGTATTCTGGATGAACGTGTTGGCGCTGCCCTGATCCATACGAGCCGTTGTGGCAAGTTGATCATCTAGGAAAGGCCCGCTTGATAGGTCAGCACTGATGCTGAGGCTGTTTCTGCTGGCATGGTTTGTGGCGATGTTTTGGTTCCAGGTTTGAGAAGCAGGGTTGAGCTGGGACGAAGTGGTCCTGCTGGTCGGGAGATGATACGGATAGTGAGCAGGCTGTTGGTCTAGAACATGAGTATTGTTGAAGCTGAAAGCTTGCAGGTTCAAGGCCTGCGCTTGCTGCGGGTTCATAGCTTGCTGGCTCAACGCCTGCACTTGTTGGTTCAACGCCTGCACTTGCTGTTGGTTCAATCCCTGCGTTTGCTGGCTCAATGGATGTGTGTACCGCATTGCTGGTTGAGAGTGGATCGAACTGCTAGGAGTGTGTGAGGCACCATAGGACGGCTCCTGTCGAGAAGCTGAACCACCTGTCAAACCGCTTGGGAAACCATAGCTGTTCGAATTCCTCGAGTCCTGAGAGTTCCTCACAGCATGTTTCCTTGGGAAGTTTGTCAGGTTATCTGATGTTCGCATTGCACGAAAACTGTTGGTAAAGTCCGTGTCGTTGGTGTCAGCTCCGCTCGTTCTGTTGTTCGGGGATGAGCTGTGTGATGGTGAATTGGAAGTTGTGGGCCATGATGGGTAGGGAACGTTTGATCGGTCGCCGTTGTCTGGAGTTGGTAGTAAGCATTCATGTCCGCCTTTGACAGGATAGACAAACGATATCATCATACCTTGCGAGGGTAGGGCATAGCTGGTTGCCCAAATGTTGTCATTGCCTCCGCCAAAGGTAGATGGCGGGGGTTGCGATGGTGCGCCCATGTGATTCGGTTGACGGGTAGGCCGTCCAGGTGTAGCCCGCTAAGGAGGGAACAGTATTAATATTTGATAGTCAATGTAAGAATCGGGATGCTTTGATGCTGCGCGGATGATGTTTATGTTTGTACGGGGTTTGGTTTGGGGGTGCATAGGTAAGTCGAAGTAAGGGCCAACAAGACCATAGGCAGGTACGAAGAGGGAGGTAGGTATATTTTTTTGGTTGAAGTGCAAGTGCAGATTTGGGAAGGGGTGCACTAGACTAGTTTGACTCTGACGCATTTGGTTGAGACTTTCTAGTATAGCACACGAGCATCTCTGACGTCGCACTCCCTGTCCCGAACCTAGTCCAGGCAGGACAAGCGAAACGACAGGCCCTTGAAGCGAACCGACAGTGGAGGAGGGCATCACTAACTTAGTACCAGGTAGAGAGAGCCTTGCAGCGGGGTAGAGACAAACAGATACAACAGAAAAATGAAATTTGTCAACTTACGGACTCCCAAGGACGTTGTTGAGTCATGATGAGCGGATGCGAAAATTCAAAGAAAAAAAATTAGATACTCGCCGACGTTCGTCTGCAATTCCGTCTCCAGATATATGTGCTTGTCAATAGCCTGGGTTCGTGTGGAATATGTTTAGGAATGTTGCAAGATCCTGGACAATATGGAGTAATCTGTCCAGGGGCGCCAAAAGATGTACGGGTCGTTTCGTCCTTTGTGCTGATCGCTGATCGTATTGGAGTGTTTCCGAGCGATGCCCAGAGATGAGCCTGGTATTTATAGCCGTATATATTTTAGAAAGGTTAATATTGGCAATGACTTTCCTGTAGACACAAAAAGATTTGAAACTTTCTTGTCCAAGAGGTAAAATGAAGAGGACCACTCGTTAAAGTTTGTTTCTGTGGTGGTTTCTCTTGGTTTGTTTGTGCGGTGGTATTTTGTAAAGGTAATTATTCCTTTCTAAAAGGCAAAATATACGAAAATTAGATAAGAAACGAATAGATGAAGAGGAGAAAAACGGTTGATCGGTGAGATGTACTAGAGGGAACCAACGTGGATTAAAGATGAAAGGGAGCGGCCACCTACAGGTCGAATCAGGCGGGCATATGGTGCCTTTTCATAAGAAATGTAGGCTCCCGTGAGTGAGTCCTTTCTTTGCCTTGGGTTGTCCAGATGGAATCAAGGGCAAGGCCAACGTTGCACGCCGTCGTCGGAATGTGCGGGCCTGGCTTCAGTCGAGTTAGACGGAGCTGGTGAGATGTGAGAACGGCCCTTTGGTGTTTGTCCCTCCTTGAGGACAAGGGAGAGGGAGTCCTCGTGTGCGGTGAGTAGAGGAATGATGGGCGAGACAAGCGTATGTTTCCTGCTGTATGTGCCCTTTCCTTCTTACCTTTTCCTGCTCTGATACAAATCGTATTGGATGTGGAGTAGTAGCGTAGAAATATGCTTAAAGAGGGCTGTCAACAAGGGTATTGGTGAGCAGGGAGGACAGCTCTACATACGTACTTTACTTTCGCTATGGTTATGCTGGGGTTCAGAAGGGGTGTCACAGTTGAATAGCACTTCAATAGTGTATGAGTGGGATCTATTTAATACAATAGTCAGCTATCTGTAGCTGAAGCTGTTGTTTTATTTACGGGTTTGCCTGATACCTTGGGATATTTGACAAGTTGCGTTGTGAACGTCAGCTTGCAGGGGTCAAGATGTACAGGCTCAGAGACAGGGAACAAAGCGGTTCAAAATCTACAGATCCAGAGAAGGAAAATGCTGTCAATAAATAGTAGTCGTTCTCAAAAATACAGGAGAGTCTATCTTTGTCTATGGGTTTCCACAGTGTCCAGCTCAACAGAGTCAATCTTGGCCAATTCCCAATCAACGACATGTTATGGCATACACATCGCCTCAAGGCGACGCCGTTCTTCTTTCCAGTCGGTGTCATCTTGTGTAAGGTATTTGTGGAAGTTTTGGTAGTACACGATTGGATATGCCTTTAACAATTTACTAACTGGCAAAATATCAGTCGTTCATGGGACAAGTTCACCGTTGTGTCAACTTTCTTTGTTCATTGTTGAACCCGAAGCCGGGCTGCAACCGCACATGAACGGGCTTCAGTGTTTGGCTGGCCGGCCGCTATCTCTGTGTTGCCTCGCTACTTGGTACAATGAGGGGGGCTCGCATCTCCCGAATGTTGTACATACAGGCTGCTAGACTGGTTAGGACCAGTGACATCGAGATGAATCGTCTATATACAAGCTAGTAGCCCCGCCGTCTGTATCATGTCTTCGGTCCTTATATCAGCATTCAACTCAAATGTCGGTTTCTGGTCATTGATTTGACTTGTCTGATATTAAACAGATGGCAGTGCAAATCTTGTGCTGTACTATCTAAGGTTTGATACTGCTCAACTTCCAGCTGAGGAGCTTTCCAAGCCAAGGCGGGCGGCCCCTTCCTTGGCTAGACCCAGATCGTCCAGATGCCCATAACGCCAGTCCCAACAAAGTTAGGACTACTCATCACCCGCATAACCACATTCCCAAATCAGGGAGAGGCTTTGTGGTAGAGGACAACTTATCGTATCTTATCCTCATGAAGCTTCATGTATCTATCAACAATAACTCTTTCTGGGCAATAACTCATGAATTGTAGTGAGTATCTATGTGTGCGTGACCTCAAAGTCACACAACCATATAATTATCATCATCAAGAGCTCCATCCAAGCATAAGTCATATGACATAGGGTATACAGCAATGCGGTGAAGCCCATATCGAATTTCACGATAATTCGGCACCTCAACTAACCTGTCCAATAGCGAAAGAATAGGGGTCCATATCATATCTCTCCTTGGCCCCTTCAACTGTCAAACCCTGCTCGGTTCTGAAAACTCCAGGGTGAGAAAGCAATGACCATAGGTAACTTCGGCTTCTTGTCTCCTTTATTCCATCAACATTTGCATGACCCGCTGTTGACGGCAATTTACGATGCACGTCCCGTACTGTCTCAACACACTCAAAAAAGCAAAATGGTCCGAGAGAGAAAAATATTTGACAGGTCCCAATCACCCCGGGAGCAAAAGCTTATTGTAGAGTGATATATGCTTCCACCTGAATTTAGTGTTATCATAGCCCAAAAACTCCCCATTATGAGCGCAAACCATTCAGTAAATGTTGTCATGCAAGGACAGCACATCATTGCAAAACTCTGATCGCTGGATGCAAGGGAGAGTTTATGTCGAAGCAGGCGTGTGATGGCTTTTAAGTTGAGCTGAGCCACTGGAATTGGCCAATATCACCACGACACGCATATGTTGTCCGCCTGTTCACCGGATGCCGTATCCGTGTCGGCAAATACACTGCCAAAACACATATCTAGAGTTCAAGATAACTCTATTACCCACCTCACCTGTAGCCAGAATGTCGGTATGCCATGACATCAAGGTCCGAATGTTGATAACAATCCGATGTGGTCATTGCAATCTTCATATTGACAATTGACTTTTCTGTTGTGCTAGAATGTTTCATAGTGGGTTCTAGTTTCCTGGTGATGGCCTCAATATTGCATTCCGTCAATTAGACATACCTGGCTGGGCTCACAACTGTGTCCTACATTTGACCCAGCAACCATCCCTCTCAACAGAATATGAGAATTCAGATGATGGAAGACAGGTCAATGCGCCGTCCCCCAGCAGTGACAACCACGATATCCATGAAATCCTCCGTGCTGAAATCTCAGCCTTTATTATCTAGGCGATCCGGCTTTCAAATAATAAGAGATGTCGGTGGATCAATGCGGCTGAGGTCCTCAACTTGGTGGAGAGGGATAATCTGGCCTAACTGTGACAATAATATCCTAAATTAGGTGATAGTATCTGAACTAAGACTTCGGCACAACAGTCCCTATCTGACTATCACCGAAATTTCCAAGCGATTCATGATAATATGCAAACTCTGAACTATGTATGAACCAGTGAAACAAGTCCCAAGGAGCAACCTAGATAGCCTTGGGATCGAGAGGATTAGTCTAAGATGGCCTTGCGTGGATTATACATAGTAGTGAATGGACCAGCAGAGTCAAGCAGTGAGGCTGTCCAGGCGACTCAATTCCCAATCCTTGTTGGCCTTTTAAATGAATATTCGACTCTGGCATGAACTAAGACGCCATGTAACGAGTAATTGCATTGATTTATACTGAATCAACACAAATTTCTAGTCACCTCCCTTGAGAGAATGGATGTTTTCTCATGACACAAGGTAACGAGGTGACGTTGACATCAAAAGCATACTTTGGTTTGTTTACTTGAGTGCTTTTTGTTTAAGCAAAGAAAACTGGGATCAGGTTGGAGCATCCATGGCGTTGAATTCCGAGCTTCCGAACCAGAAGCCAGTCAAAGCTCTCTAGTGAAATGACAAGTGAGCGAGAAAGGAGAGCTGCCGCCTATATGTCTCCTGGCTGTATGAAATATCGCAAATAAAAAGCGCAGTTATTGGGGCCACCCTAAATGAAGCCGGAGAAGCTACTCAATACCAAGGAGACGAAATACAAGGAATGGCCGATTGCGTGCCCGTTCTGGCACCGAGCATGGGTCAAGCCTGTAATCAAAGACATGGACCGCTACTTTACCTTTTGCGATCATCTAGCCCAGTAATAGAATCAGCACACTTGATCGAACGCGTGTTCTTCATGCTTATGTCCGTGTCCATCCACAAAGCTCTGAATCAGCACGACAAAGGCACTCTTCCCTAGAGCGGCTATTATTGTACAACGTCTGAATAGCATCGTCACGCGCATCCGGCTGAGGCGTTTCGCTTTCATTCGAGGCAATCTGGGGTCTCATCCTTCAATTGCTTTTTCATCTTCGCAAGCGTCGTGGCGTTGGCTTAGCTTGTGCTTGGTCTTTGAGGCTTGTCCTTTTTTCTGTGACAACCGTTCGTACCTTGCATTGGCGTCGAATTTGGGTGGGTGAGTAGACCCATATGCTTGCCTTTGCCACACTCGTGTGAACATTAGGCCCTTTTCAGCGTGTTTAAGATGAGCACAGAGAAATCTGGTCCAATCCAAGCAGGACTGACTGGTCTTTATCGATAAAAGTTGTGTTGCAGTTGAGCCTGTCCTTTGTTGTTTTCTGCTCTCGTCCAGTCGAAGACTTGATCCATGGCTTGGCAGGGGAAGCGGGTATGGCAGTAACGGCCCCGACCAATGAAGCGCGCGCCTACAGGGACATGTGAGGTCGAGTGCAGCGAATCCTAGCGAGTATCCTGACTCTTTTGGAAAAGCCAAGTTGAATAACGGGTCAGCGGAAGGGGATGAGAAGAGAGGGGGAAGAATCTAGAGCCAACACTGCCTTCCATCTCATGCTCCTGCTCCTGTCCAGAGTGACATTGAACAGCTCTAGGTAAGTGGGACCCTAGCGACATGTCTTATTGGCTGTTTCTCTATAGCCGGCTGCGGTGAGGCCCCGCACACTCCTACCTTCACAAGGAAAGTGCCCCCAAACTCACCAAAGAAGGTGACCCAGCATCACCACCATCGGTTGGATTAGCGGCCAATTGCAGCGACTGTGCCCCTGGGAGAACCAAGGAAACAGTGGTCCTGGTGCCTGTCCAGCGTCTTTTGAGCGCCTAGTGCCCCTGTACCCTGGCACGGTCATTTCGCTCCCCTGTCGAGATGGCATGGAATGATCAACTCTCCCCCAGCTAAAACCGTTCATCCCTCTCCCGCTTTGTTTCTTTTTCTTTTCAACCCCAATCCTCGCGGGCCAATTTTGTGAATATCGTCTACGGCATCGTTTTGTAACTGTACATCTTGTTCTCAGCATTTTCTTGGATCTTCAGCTTCACTCTTTCAGCTGATATCCGTCCGGTCTTTCCAACCCCCTCTATCCCTTCGTTCTACCCACTATCTAGGCCCTCCACCAGCCACCTTGGTTTACGATATCCGCCAGGTATTCACCAAACGAACTATTGGCGATATCCTCTCCCTGGCGTACGTTTTTCTGTCCCATCTGACCCTCCACCTGCCACCTTGATTTCTCGAGTCCTGTCTGTTTGGTCTGTCATTGTCTGCAGCACGTCATGGTATATGGCATGCATTGAATTGGTGGGATCGCCGTGGCTTCGAATTAGCCAAACGTCAACCGTCAACTCTCGATGGGCTCTTCCGGCCATTGTACGGAATGGCGGTTGGCTACAATATTGGAGGCTGCGTTGCAGATGGACTTGACGACCGCCACAGCAGGACTGAATCGCTCTCGCCGGTGAAGGTGGCTCTTTTGCCGTGAAATGGTTCGCTAACATTGTGATGTATAGACGTAATCGGCCTGACATTCTTTCTCTCTATACACGGAGCATTCATCGTTATCGCCAACTCAGAACACTCGCTGCCGTACCACATAACATTAAAACTTAAACTTTATTCACGATGCCTTCAATTCTCAACCTTGTTACCCGATCCGATATGCCTGCGGATTCCAATGGCTCAGATGACAGCATGATCAACCTGATGCTTGGCCTTCTCGGCCTTGTCTTCCTCGGTCTTATTCTGGTTGCCATTCTGTTCCTTTTCCGCCGCGCTCGTCTTCAGAAGCAGGCTGCTGCCATCAAGTCTGAAGAGGACGGCCTACCTTCTTACTACGATAGCGACAGCAAGCGCTTTCCCAACCACCGCGGCCTTACCATCGAGACAACGCACAACGGTCGCTCCAGCGTTTTCGTTATCAACCAAGACGGTCGCCCTATGCTTGCCAACCCCAACTCTCCTCCCTACTCCCCCGACAACGTCCCAGAGATTCACATCACCTTCCCTGATGAGCAGGACGACCAAGGCCGACAGCAGAACGGCCGCGTGCTTGTTGTCCGTGTTGGCGACAACTCCGCTGTTGGCCTTGAGCCCATGAACGACGAGCAGCTCCCTGCCTACGAGAAGGAGGCCAAGGGTCAGTTCTACTCGATCGACATGGATCAGATCGGCGGTCTTAAGGAGAAGGACCGTACTCAATTCCAATAAAGAGATGCTTCCCACTTGTTGCTTCTCTTCTTTCCAACCGTCGCCGGCGATGCTTTTTCGACCCGTCTGGACGACTTTGTCACGACAAAGCTTTGAATACGATTCTTCTTTTTGGGAACTTTTTCTCACACAAAAACTAGCGAATTAACCCGCCTTTCATGGCTCGACCTTGCCATTCAGCAACCGGAGAGTCACGGCAATTTCATGACCCGTTACTATATACCCGTTTACGCTGCGGTCTAATTTTTCGCATTGCTACCTATCAGTGGCCATCCCTCCCCCATCATACTTTTGCATATCTCGATTTCCCTTTAGCCGACTTGCACAATTACTACAACGCTATCATGGTCCAAGGTCTGAGAGAAGGGCTTAATCAGTTATTGAAAAGAGTTGGAGAGGGGTGGTAGTGCACCCCGAGGAGAGGCCTTGGATCACTCTGGCAGTTGATGGATGCATGGGCCAAAGCAAAACACATTTAGCAATTCTTATATCTATTCTATGGGGTTGGGCCTTGGGGACACGACACATGGCGCACCTTGGAGTAGCAACCATCTATATCTATATCTATCTCTAACTACTCTAGTTGATAGTCCATAGTGTATAATTTCTTATCCTACCATGCTTTGACTTTCCGATGATACCACTAGTGACTGAGAGATGGCCAGGTACGGTGACGTTTCAAGGGATGTTGGCTTGGCTTTAGCCGCAAAGGTAGTAATGCGACATCAATACATTCGTAAGGTTGCCTTTTCCATCGAGCGTTTCAAAGACCAAGCCCCTTGATTGGTCGTCGTGTCTGGGGGATCCTCCAGCCTGGATCTTGGAATAGAAACATAGGAACATCCAAGTTTTGTAAGTCTACATACGTACCAAGCCATTAAGCTAATACCTATTTGGACTTGAAGCAATTTCAGTGTTTTCGTCGTCGCTACGGTGGACACAACATAAACTATGACAAAGTGTCGACATGGTCCGTTTAACATTCACTACACCAAACGGTACTCTGAACGATAGAGCAATGGGATATGATTGTTATTAACTGATAGTTATTTAATTCTTTTAGGATCTCTCGAGAGACTCTTATACTTTCTTCATTCCCGTCTCCTCAGAAATCATGCTCTGCTATCCCACCCATGAACCAAGTCCTCAAACGCATTATACCAATAAGTAAAGACGAAAAGCAAACGTTGCAAGCTGTCAAAGCACAACTATAGCGCCCCCGTCCGAGTCTCCCTTTCAACGAATTGTGTGTAATCTAGTTTCCGGTTTGCTGCGCACCCACGGTCGTCGTTAAAGTCGGCGCGCCAACAGGGCACATCACCTTAGGACACACACATGTGTTGTCAGCGCCCTCGGGGCGCACCTCGCAGACGATAGCTTGGTCAGCCAAGCTACAGCAGCAGCAGGGTGGTTGAGTAGGAGCAGTCGTAGCAGGTTTCTTGTCTTCCTGTCGCTTGACAACGGTGGCTGTGGGAGTGGTTGTAGGAGTAGCGGTAGCTGTAGCTGTAGCTGTAGCAGGCCAGTAGGTGGGAGCGTTGACCGGGCACATGACAGCAGCGCAGATGCAGTCTTCGGGCTTGACGTTCTTTTCGCAGACAAAGGCGGGTTGGGAGATATCGCAGCAGCAGCAGTCTTTTGTCTGTTCTTGAGCAGGCGCTGCGAGGGCGACACTGCTGAGGAGGAGAGCGGCGGCAGCGAAGAAGCGCATGATGAAAGGTTGTTCGATGGAGGATTTTTGTCTTTCTGAAGAAAACTCTCGAGGTAAAGAGTTGTTTATACTGAGGGTGGGAATGAGAAGGAAGAGAGTGTATATGTGACAGTGTAAGTGAAGAGAGTGCGTGAACAATGGTCTTTGTTTGCTCGTGAATCACCAAGAGAAACTAGGAGAACAAGTAGGATAGGACAGTGATATAAAGAAATTACCCTCTCACCTCAGTCGAGCAATAAGGTTCTTAAGTACAGAGGTACTTTTAGAACAAAACAAAAACCGGGCAACAGTGACGGGCTGATGAAACGGTCCTGTCCCTTCCCTGGTCGGTGATCAATTTACTTCGGGAAACTGCATCTCTGACAATCGTAATAAACCCAGTCAAATCCTAAATCCTTCGTTCTGAGAAACATCCCACACGGCACAGATGAGCATACTCGATGATATCAAAGCGCTCTTGGCAGATTGCAGGATTGGGAGGGTCAGCCATCTGGTGAAACTAACTTTCTCTTAATCCTCAACGCCAAAGCTTACTGTTTACCTTAAAGTGAAGAACTACGGCCGAGGTTGTTATCTATATGAGACTTTCTGTTCTTTCTTTAGCAGACTCTAAATGCTCTGTGCGTTGATCTCCTCATCATTTATTTCACCCGGATTGTTTCAGATGCTACGCTCTGGGCAGACGTTGCAGTTCCAGCTAACTAATTTAGTCGCTGACGACGAAGAAAACATCAATGAGAAAAGTCGATGTGCCGTTGCTCTTCAGGCTGTAGTGAAGTTTAAGCTTTGATACACAGTTACATTGGCGAAGGATGCAATTTACAATCGGTTCAACGGTTAGGCACAACTTCCGACGGGCCGTTGTAAACGAAATAACATTGTTGTACTCCTTTTCCCACACACTCAGGTTAACTATGTCTATGAAACAAGCGACATCACGAGATAGGCTACAACACCATAAGCAAAACATGACAGGCACAATCCAAAAACGATACTATGCAATATGCCCATATACAAGAAACTGCTATGCATCATAGATCGGTAGTACAGCCTGGCCTTTCCCAGTGTTGTCTTGTTTCTTGGGCGGGCGGCCTCGAGAAAGATCGGCAGCGCATGCCCCTGCTATTGAGTTAGCTACGTGCTGTGACAAGGAATCTAGAGATCGCTGCTTCAGCTTCAGCCTCAGGGAGCACGGGACTCTAGATACAGCGATCGTCTGGTGCTGGAGCGAACGGGGCTGTCGTTCGGAGAAAACTTGTTAGTCTTGTTTATTTGGTCTAGGAGTGCGTATGCATGCAGGTACACTGCGTCATATTCTTTGACTACTCGTATGACGAGCGATGCAATGCTCATAGCGTTTACAACCCGAATAAGTGGGTGTGTTGGCAATGCTTCATTCAAATTAAGTGGTCAGAAGTGACAACAGGGACATAATCAAGATACACGACAGTCAAATTGTTCTCGGAACACGAAAGATGATTCAATAACATTTTGAATTTGTGCCTCGTGGATAACTGAGATCCTAGCTATCGTAACTTAAACCCTGACCACCTTTTCCCTATATTTCATAACCCGTCAAAGATTGACAACATGAGTGTGTCCGACAATTGCCGGTAACAGAAGAAACAGCCGTGATAAAAAGAAGAAAAAAACAAGCCTTTGAACCATTGTTCGTGAAAATGAACCTGTTCTCTGACCCGACAAGAATAAACCAGTACTTGGTTTTCAAGAAACCTCTTGGTCAAACAGTATATCGACCCGAGAGAACCGCATGAAAAACATGATACGCTGCATCGCCCCGATGCAACAGACAACGAAGGATGAATATAGTACACATAAAGCAAAGCAAGCAGCTAAATAGATGGGAAATCTAAGAGCCAGGCATGCGAAGAATGGGGTACAACGAGGATCCCTCGCGAGGGGTACCGAGATCTCGGCTTTGAGGCTGAGGGCTCTTGGGGTCGACGTCCATAGCGTCAGCGTGGCTTGGTCGCCGGGCCTCATTCTCGTCCAGAAACTCCTTGCGCTCGAGACGACCGCGGACGTACTCACGGAGCGTCTCGATGACACGCATGTTCTCGAGCCAGCGGTCATACTGCTCCTCGCGTTCGCGTGTAGCATCGCTGACATCAGACTCTGAAGAGGGAGAGCCAACGGAGAGAGCAGACTCGCTAGCCTTGGGAGTAGAGGCACCGCTTGTATCCTCACGAGGCAGGGGCAGAGGACCGCGAGCCCGCTGAAGCATACCTCCAGAGTAGCGGCGACGCTCACTGCCATCAAAGCTAGGGCCGAGAGTGGTTGTGGCAGAGTGGCCGAAACCCTGGCTAACAGCAGGAAGGCTTGTAGGGAGAGTGGGGTACATGACTGAGGCTGTTGAGCCGTGTCTGGAGTCAGGAGACATAGCTGAGGATGATGGGCTTGGTGAGTGGCCAGAAGTGTAGGACATGGAGCTGGAGGGTGGTGTAACAGCAGGAGTGCCAGTAGAGGAGATGGCTGTCAGAGGCGAAGCCATGCTAGCTGCAGACACGGGATGGTAACCATCGGCCGCAACGTGCATGCCAGTGGGGGATCTGTGTGCGGTAGGAGGCGAAGGAGTGTTGCGATAACCGTTGTAGCCACCTTCAGTGTGGTGGATGTGGACGCCGGCAGTGGCATGGCTGGCGTTCTCGTAGATTGTGTCTTGCATCTGGCCGAGGATGGTATCAATGTGGATGAGGTCTTTCTGGGTGCGAGCGCTGGGCATAGGCAGGTAGTATTGCTGGGCCAAGGGGTTCTGACCAGGCGATGGGCCGGCGTGAACAGGAGCTGGGGCGTGTTGGGGCATGTACTGCTCAGTAGCAGCCATAGGGCCGTTGGGGACGGACAGGTTGCCGTGAAGGGGCATCAACGAGCGGCCAATCTGAGCATAGGACGAAGGGTCAATCTGGCGGCGCTTGGCGCTGCCGAAGAAGTCATCAACCATATCGTAGGCGCGCTTACGATCATAACCACCGGCGGCGGCAGTATAGCCAAGATGCTCGGTACGGGCGTTATTGATAGGCGGTTGGTTGAAGTAAAGACCATAGTTGGTAGAAGGCTGAGGAGCATAGTAACCACCGCTGGGATGGGCCTGGTGGTGTCCAAAGGCAGCTGGGTTAGTTCGCATCTGGCCGGTGTGGTCATAGTAGCTGGAAGGTCCTGGAGGCGAATTAGCCTCGAGTGAAGAAAATCCGGATGCCCACAGCCGTGGACTGGAATCGTGTAGAGACATACCCTTGGGAGCCTGTGGCCTGTAGTTGAGTCCTCCTTGGGGATCCTGGTTTGACCGGACGAGCACAGAGTCATCGGCGTGAGTCTGTTTTGGGTGAGTTTGAGAATTACACGGTGGATGAGATGGGTTTTCTTACCTTGACATGCTTCTTCAAGTCCTGGGGACGCTTGAAAGACTTGCCACAGAACTCACACTTGTGAGGCTTCAGAGGAACGTGAACACGGATGTGAGAAGTGATGTGATCACGCTTGACAGTGGTAGTTCGGCATGAGTTCCATTGGCAAGTCAAGTTAAGGTTGTTTGTGCTCTTGCGGCCAACATGGCGCTCACAGATGTGCTCCTATTAAAGGTCAGTTTTGATTCATTCTTGCGCTCATGATTGCTTACGTAGAGAGCCTCGGGAGCTGGGAACTTTTGGTTGCAAGCGTTCCATCGGCAGATAAGGTTGTCATCGTTTGATGTTGATGCACCGCTGCTGCCTTGCGAGGTGTTGGAGGAAGAGCTGGGTGCAGGAGTCACAGACTTGGAGTCGTTGCTAGCACTGCCAGATGTAGACTCTCCTGGTGGTGTCTGTTGTTGCTGTTGTTGTTGTTGCTGCTGCGGAAGCTGAGGCTTCTGCTCAGGGACTGGAGGAGACATGATGGGCGGGAATATGTGATATCTGGTGAAGCCAGGAGCGCTTATGCCCGGTGGCGAGTTAAAAGACTGACTGGCTGAGACTAGTCAGGCAGGTACGGCAGGGCTGGACTCGTCTCTGCAGATAAGAATCAACTAAACTTGCAACGAAAGAAGCAAGACAAAAGTTGATTGATATAGATTGAATGAAATGAGAGAGATGTTCAAAGAAGAATTCACTTTGATAAAAGAGCTACGGGGGAATGCGCTCCCTTTACATTTACGCAAAAGACTGGGCAAGAGGATGAGAACGAGCGGAAAGTCTTGGCGGTCTTGGCGATAATGACAATGTACCTATGGCGGAAAGGTACGCGATTTGTTACAATGATAGCTAAAGGATTTAAGTACATCTAACCCGATATACTCCTTCTCTACAGCGGAGGGAACGGTGCCAAGACCGCCAAGTCTTGGCAGTCTGGGCACTGCCCCTCATCGCGTCGCTTCTATTGGTCTTGGCTGTATTGGGCCTCACACAAGCTGGCCACCTACTGCGTCAAGTGTTTTGTCGCTCGTCACCTGAGCCATGGGGGCACTTCGGCTTCTGACCT
The DNA here is from genome assembly GCF_020744135.1 of Fusarium venenatum. Lineage (NCBI taxonomy): Eukaryota > Fungi > Ascomycota > Sordariomycetes > Hypocreales > Nectriaceae > Fusarium > Fusarium venenatum. Next base: position 1,161,969 of record NW_027072131.1, read on the forward strand.
GACACCCTTTCTGGTCACCTCACATTACTTGATTTTACTGCAAGAAATATCAGACGGGTTTTCGGTTTCAAGGGGGTTCAGGTAAGTCTAATGCGCATCAACAACAATCCATTCTGCTGCATGCAGAAAGTGGCTGATGAGTGATTGATAACAAACAGAAAGAAAAAAGGACAGGGAAAGTTTCGGATCTATCGGGGAATCATTTAGACCCGAAGGTAGTAGACAAGGCAAGGAAGGGATTGTCAATACTGTATCCGTCAGGTAGTCAGCTAACAAAAGTGGTGATCATTTCTGCCGGAATAGGTCAGGTTCTGTTTATTTCCAGGTTATTGATTGTCAGTTGGGGAGTTGCTTTTTACTTTCCATGGCTTGGCCGACGCCGAGACCAAATTAAGCACGCAAGTTTAATTGAGCAATAGAGAGTAGAGAAAGTCATGAATAAGGAGTTGGAAACGTTATTAGTCAACTGTCCTGGTTGTTGGTTGCACTGTCATTTCACTGATTTACAAACGAGATAACCAATTAGAACCACCAAATCAATACCTGGTCCGCTAGTGACGTTAAGCCAAGCCGGGCACCTACACAACTCAAGCTTTCCCTTTTTTCTCCGTGCATTTTCCCATTCTCCGCAAAGACTCGTCACCTTCTTTCATTTGTTCTTGTCGCCCAGACTTTTCCTTTGCCAAGCCCAAGTCCCAACTGCCCCAATCTTAATCGAGGCTGCCAAGAAGACTTGGCGTCTCCGAAAACTCCATCAGCCAAGCCTCCAAATGCTTCTTGTTTTTCTTGGCTTGCCAAGCATCAGGAAAAAGAGCCAAGCCCACGTTTTCCCCTTGTTAATGAATTCCTTATTTCAATTATGCTTCTTTTTGCCTAAACTTTGCAGTACAAGTGCAACCATCAAGATAAACTTTACTGTGACGTTCTCCTTCAAAACACTACTGGAAGATCACTATATCAGTCAGTAGTAATTAGTATTAAGTGCCACTATAAATGCGACAAAAGTTCACCTCATGGGTATCTGACCTGCATGCGGATCATCACTTTCCTGACAATTATTATTGATAACGTACCCCATATTTACACGCACGTTCAACAAAACAGTATCATATGCGACCGTTATTGTCCGACGCCACGAATTTCGTCCAGTCAACATACAGCATGCAAATATATATGCTGAACAAGCCGCAAACTTGATACTGATCCCATCTATCCATGCCTATCTTCCAAGATAGCCTCCCGTCTTTGCTAGACGCGCCGAGAAAGATATGCACTCCGAGGATATCGTTGCCGCAACGGGCCTTGCAGCTAACGATTTATACCGTCCTGTCAGGCTGTGCAGCGCGGTATAATGCCCAGATAATAGTTGAAGAATAAAACCGGTAAGTGTCCGAGGCTGCATCATATTATCACACAGACAAGGCAGGCGGTTGCACTGAGTTGCCATCTAGGAAACCACCACACACTGTTGTACAACATCAACATCGGCTCTACGGATATCACACTATCAGATAACTGCTCAACACATCAGCCAAGCAAACATCCATTATCAATAACCCCCCTTTCCCCTCTCTAGCTCCTCCTGCCCTGTTAATCCTCTACCCCAGGCCAAGAATCATGATACAATACCTTCCAGCCAAGCAAAGCCAAGCAACCGCCCAGAAAGCCAAGAACCCCACTCCTCTCTACGCCAAGGTCTTGGAGATGACGACAAACGTGGCAGTGCAAGGCCAAGCAGTGCTTGTCTTGTGATGGTAGAGGAGTTATGCCCAGAGTTCTTCTTACAGTAATATTGTTTGCTGGGCTGGGTCTTGTGGACAATGTCTATGGCTCTCAAGCTTTGCAGCCAAGACCGCCGAGCCTTGATAGCCAAGTCCTCGTACGATTGGGGCCCGCGGGAACTTGGAGAACAGCGGCTATTGTCAATGCTTGTCGCCTTGGCATGATGGCATTTCCTTGCGATCGATGGAAACGAATCCGACTGGTGAGATGGATCGCTGGATGAAAGAAAACATTAGCAGCCTTTGCCGTCTTCCCGTTGATTATCAGCCAATGTATATGCACAAAGTTGTATTCTGTTACGAGAAAACCCTCCCTTGCGATGGTAAATGTAAGGAGTACGACATGTCAGGTCGAGGCAGAATGGGACGTATTTACATCGGTACATACGTTCTTTCGTCAGAGTGATCAAGTGATTAATCAAAGAGGCGATGATCATGGTCTCGGACACGTTGTTATTATATGGTGCATCTTCAAAGCAAAGGGCAGCAACCATAGCAGTATATCCCCACAAGTTTCGACTGCATACACGGCTTCAAGAAACAAGCGAGAACGGGCCAAAGTTATGGGATCTTGTGTCCCGGTTCTAAAGAAGTCCGCGGGTTCTAAGAAGCTGCAACGACCCCTACTAATGATACAGAGTTATCTTAACGTTTGGAGGCATTCCCAGGGATCTTGGAATCGATAACCACTGCTATGTATGCTCATGGAGAGGCTTTTCCTGACACCAGAGCTTGGAGCTTCAGGGTTATCATTCACACTGCAGGGTATACACACTCTCAATTCCCCGTGCCAAGTTGCATACCGGTAGCGTCCAGAAGAACCCGAAAGAATAGGCGAACTTGGTCTTAGGTCTCCATTTACTATGGCATGTTCTTACGGACGATTCTACTCTCAAAGCTTTGGCTTCATTTAAACATCTTGCACTCCTATATGAACTCCCTGACCTTCTTATAGTGCTAAGGCATACCAAGATACGCCACAACAAAAACGAAGCAGTGGGTTTAAGGATAAGATTATACAAATGAATAAAGTAAAGCGAAAATAAGAGAGTTATTAGTACATTTGATAAGATTAAGCATCATACCTATTCAGCATGATGTATATCACGTGACGACGATCGGATGACTTCACTTCTCCTCAATTACTTAATGCGAATGCAAACTCTGTCAGTTCAAATTCGATTTACTTTCAGTTGTGCAAAAATGAAACACCACTGGTGAATATCTTGAACTATGGTTTCCAATCAGAGGCCCTTGATTGTCTTTACATGACATCGTCAAATGCTTGTTTCACTTCAGTTTCTCTCAACACCAACAAAAGTACTTCCCAACCGATTTTGAGACTCATGCACCATTCTCAACCGAATCACACCGACAACCTCGCTCGTTCTTCACAACGTTCACGCAATCAATATTGTTAACATTTTTGTTGGCAGGAAAAGATTCAAGATTCCATTGACAAAGCTTGCAAAGCTTTGTGTGTACTAATGACCGGAAGCTATGTAAATCCCCTCGCTGGCCAAATATGATTTTACTCCTTTTTTCAGTCTTTGTGCCCTCGGCAAACAAAAGACGAGGGCGAGCATATAGTGTTCGAGCCCAATCAGTTCCAAGCATGATATTCATATCCCATTCAGGTGCCAAAGGGTCCATCCAAGATGACTTGTTCGACCCTTTTCCTCCTCTCTATCTGATGTTGATGCGTACCCTCCCCGCCTCAAATGCCCATGAAAAAAGTTGATTAAACAAAGAATCGAGAAGGTTGCAAAACGAGGCACAAAAAATTTGGCTGCAACTACCCACAACAAATGGTATAAAAATAATCGTCGTCATGATCCTCCTGTTGAAGCGGTAAGATCCGGTTATGTATGTTGCAAAAGCCAAAAAACTTGGGCTGACTGGGTATTGTAAAAAAAACAAATACCCCAAGGAGACGACTCAACATCGGAGACCAGCCCTCCCCATCAAGGGTGTTGTCGTGTCGCTCAGGAACCAAAGCTCCCGGCATAAGTATGCGCCTTGGGGCTAGAAACGAAAGCCCCCATGGAGCGACAGGAATTCAAGTGACAGAAGGCAAAGCTTCGACGACTTGTGTCCCCCTCAATAAAAAGAAATAAACCCGAGTATTGAAGAACTCCAGTGATACACATCCGAAAAGTTTCGGTTTGTGTATATCTTGGGAGTGTTGCCCGCCTGCTGACCTTTCGCAGTCGACGACGATGATCTGTCTTGTGGACCAGATACCGCCGAGTACCAAGACGCCAAAAAACCGAGCCCATATTAAGAGAGCGTATAGCCCGAACAAAAACGTGAAGCCGTGTCATCGTGAGAGAAATAATGATCCAGAGGTCGCCGCCTCGGTCAGGGATGTGGGCCGACACGACCTCCCTTGAGCCAACCAGCCCCAAAACGATTGCTTTCGAAAATGCCGAAAGCCAAAAAAAAAACGCCTTTGATGCAGAAAAATATTATACAGCACCGAGCTGCAGAAGAGCCTCAACGGCTTCCCGCTCCTGTGCGCCAGAGGGACCCGCAAACGCCGAGAAGTCGATGTTAAAGGGTTGCGGTGTGCGTGCCATGCCGGAGCTGGCGGAGAACGAACGAAGCGCACCGGGTGCATAAGCCGAAGAGGATCGGAAGCCTTGCTCAATCTGAGCCGCTGCCGGGTTGGGGTAGGATTCTGCTCGGAGAGCAGCAGCTCCCATTGTGGCCCAATCCTCATCATCAGTCGCATCCTCAGGGTCGTCGTTCATGACGACATCATCATCAGGAGCTTCAGAGCACGAAGCGGACCCGGATCCGTCCATGGACATTTTATCGGCTTCATGCTCCATCATGTAAATTTCGTGGTCCTCATGGGAAAACTGAACAGAATCCCCATTGCTTGATGCAGTGCTTTGTCGGTAGCGGCCTTGACCCCGACCGCCATTCTTGTTGATAGGAATACCGGCCCCATAAGAAGATGGAGGAGTACCTTGTCGGTGTCGAGATGGCTCCCCTCGCTTACGAGCATCCCAGCGGCCCCATCCCACCTTTTCAAATTCCACCTCCCCGTTCAGTCCACCGCCTTCTCCTCCTCGACCTTCCAAAGCTCCCACGACTAGTCTCCGCGCCTTTGTTGGAGGGATTCCCGAGAATCCGGGTACCGAAGTGGTTAGGTAACCCATAATATGACGGATAGCCAAGGGACCATGACTGAGCAGGATCTCTGGCAAGTGGTATTTGGCGAGGAGAGAGCCAGTAATGGCACCCGAGGCCTCGAGGGCTGGCGAGATCGATCGTCGTCGATCCGAAGGCTCGTGAAGGTCCAGGTCTGAGTCGATAGGCTCAAGCTTGGCCTTCTGGAGCTGCGCCTTAAGCCCGTGAGGCGGCAGGTTGGGAGAGATGGAGTTGGGGGGAGTAGGGAGGGGTTGTTGAGAGCGTGTCACAGTCGCAGGGACGCCTCGGGCCGCTACAACAGCTAAGTTGTCTCGGCTCAAGGAGGCCTGGGAGATATCACGAGCAGCCGCTGCCATGGTAGCCATGATTACCGATGTCGGTCTTATTGGTATGCGCTTCTGAAAGAACGAGTCTGCGAATGGAAAAATATGGTTAGCGATTTTGATCTTGAGAAAGGTCTGTATTTCGCGACGCGAGTTTCGTCATGCAGTGCTTGACGAGGCGATATGAGAATCGTGGTTGAGTCACAATAGGGTGTCGCGCTGCATCAGATGTGCGGTACGTACCTATTCAGAAGCCGGATGTAAGGAGGGCTGGCAATACAAAGTTGCTGGCACAAATATGGCGATAGTATGGCAGGCCTGGGCAGAGCTGGCGCGATGATCTGGACTGTGACAAGAGACTCTAATACGAATCTTGATGTTCCTTTGGTGTTGTTGTTGGTGTTTGGGGAGAGAAAGGAACCGGACAGGAGGGAAACCTGGAAGGATATATGACCACCACCAACTTACAACAAGCCAAGGGCAGGTGAACCCAACCCGTGTGAGGTGTGAGTCGTACCTACCTAGCCAACCCAGCCAGGTAATAGGTACGTACTCGATCGGACTTGCACTTGTATTGGCGGTATGGTATTGTATCGCCAAAGCAGCACCTACTCTCGCACGCACCTGTTGTAGGGCGGTGCTGTTCGTGTGTGTGCATTTGCTGAGCGATAGGCGCAGAATACCAGGGGGCGAATGTTGTAAGCAACAGTCGGGTGGGAGTGTACCGTAAGAGTGAAAGGATGCCGGGTGCAAATTTGGCACTATCAGGTGTAGACACTTACTTCCATGGTTACTACAAACACACCTTCCAAACACCACCAAGTTCAGCCCAAAACGGGCCAGGCGTCAATTACTGGGTGTCACCCCCATGTTTCGTTGGAGTGCAAACTGTGGCTGTTCAGCCAGCAGCTGATAAGGTTGATAGGGGAATGATACTTAATTGATACTGTAGGCAGCGAAGTGATAACTTGTTTCTACCACATTTGAGACAACCATCCCAAACCATAGCGAGATGGAAGAACCCTAGAACCCAACAAACTCACCTCCCTCCCTCTCAATCTGCAGTGTATGCACCCATCCATGCTTGTACGCCTTCTTTCAGATTCCACCGCACTTCTTTTCTTTCTTCCATGCTAAATACACAATTAAAAGTGGTCCTTTTCTTTGTTTTTTGCTTCGCTGGCCCTTGTTGAAATTGTTTTGTGTTATTCTCATTTGATTCCAATTCCCAAGAAGCTGGTAGTCTAGGGAGACGAGAGGATCCGGGCCATAGCGGTAAACGGGGAAGCGAGCCGGACAAGGTCAAACGAGATGGGACTGCCGTTTGACACCCCAGCAGGCTCCAGCAGGACTCCAGCTTGGTTCAGCGCAGCGTCCACGATCTGGCTCGGGCGCCTCGCTATTGACTCTCTTTCCAGAGTTCCGCGGGTGGTTCTATTCCATATAGAGTCGTCAGGCTGCTTTACATTAGCATGCATGCCGTTCAAGTGTCGGCTCAACTTCCGGTTCACAAAAGACGGTATTCTTTCTATTACTCCATCAACTAGTAATAGCGGACGAAAAGTAAACAGCTCTGATCAAAGACAGCCCAGGGTCCGGGTCCGGCTCCAGTCTTCTGCTCTAGTTCCTGATGCCAGACGGTTACGGTGTACTTATACACAAGAATAAAAAAGCTACACCGCGATCTGCCAGTTAGTCCATCATGTGCGGCAGCTTGAAAGGTCAATGGAGCCTGAACGTTTGAAGCGGAGGGAGTCGGGGCATTTAGGCCTTCCAAAGATCCGGGACGGCGCGTCCAACTAACACGGTACCAGTATCGATCGTCATCGTACTGTACAGTATAGTACTGTGCTTCAGCTTGAAGCAGTTGAGCGACAGAGCTCGTGTCAGCGATGGCTGGCTCTGATCTCTTGTCCCAGTCTCCAATTTTCACATAGTCTGGGGATTAATTACCTTGTTAGTCGCTTCTTTGTCACTATCCTGGTGTCACTTTTAGCGCGTAGGATATTTAGCACCATATTCTCTTTCGGCCAACACCTTGAGCCCCGTGGTCCAGGAGATTGGGGTAAGGTTGTTGGAGTTTAATGCGTGGCTGTTGGCGATTCAACAACCTTAACCAGATGAAAATGACCAGCATTCCATCCACTTATCGCAATCACAAGAAAGGAGAGACCAAAAACTATGCCAGCTGTGTGAAATTGATGGTTGATTCATCGAAATGATGACTCAACTGAAAAACAAAGTCATCGTCGTCATTGTATCCGGCTTCTTGCTCGAAAACGTGGTCGTCATGACATGCATCTCAGGGACATCCATGGAACCAACGCGGATCGTTTATAATACCTGCATTCACCCGTCTCATGCAAGAATAATGCAGGCACATTCAACTATGAGCTAGCCATGAAATCATGCAATTCTTTATGTCCATGATCGTTCTTTGTATGGCTTTCTTTGACTCCTTACCCAGAAATCAGCGGACCCATTTCGCTTTCATCGACAGGGGTAAGGGGTCCCTCCTTGACTGGGAATATCAGAGTCATGGCCAGCTTCTGATCCGCCAGTAACGGCCCAATCTCCAGCATCATGCCCTAATTTCGTCCGGCTTGTTATTAGCGAGCCCTTGGTCCTTTGGAAAGGAGACTTGAGAGCAAGGAATGGAATCAAAATTCTCGAAAAATCATATTGTGCGTACCTGCGTGTTCAAACCCTCTATTCGCGAGTGTGTAGGGCTAGAAGCATGTACAGGCACACACCCGACAAACTCAAGCCTCCCGTCCCAACTGTGGCATCCCGTGTTGTATCGCGATGGGGGCGTGTAGCTATAAAGCATATTCAAGTCATGGGCACACTTTTTGTTCCCGTTATACCGTTTTTTGACGATTTGCTCATACAGTTCAATCTTTGGCTTGGCCTTGGTGTAATCGCTTCATATCAAGTCATGGTCCTCTTGTGACCTGGCAGGCGTTGTTGAAGCGAATAACCCTAATGATGGTTCCAAAAGCAGGACACCACCATTATTATTCATTCACCGGCGTGGCCGAAATACACAGGCAAGCAAGACTGTTGGTATTGATGAAGTTCGAAATCCTATTGTAGTCTATTTTCGTTTCATGCAAACGATTCCTGGCCAATCCAACGTAATCATTGCCATTTTCGGAACCTTCATATTGTTAGTGGTGATTGAGTACGGGTTCGTGGAGGTATTCGCGTCCTTTCTCTCTTGTAAATATTGATTGGTTGTGCAAGATGTCCAGTTGAGTACTAATAAAAGCCGTCATCCTTGATGTGCCATTGTCACGTTGCCAAGGTCCTTATTTATGATTGGACTTGCGGTGCCGACAATATTACCGGCATTACTTCGTCACCTTTCCCCAGATACTATTGTCGCTCAGCAGGAAGTTCGTTTCGGCTGTGGAGGCATCGGCCAGTGAACGGCTTTGAAGTCTCCTCTCTTCACACACTTTATCAAACTAAGGGAATTCGTCTTCAAGTACATGTGGCCCGTTGTCGGTTGATGAACCCCACGTTGGACATTGCTACGCCGTGGACGTCTCGTGTAAAGGGCGCTTCCCCGCGCATCAAGAAGGAAGAACGGAAGAGAGACGGAATCACTATCAATCCCGCTGCCCCGCGCTCTTGCCCGAGTCTACGAGATATCGTGTCGTGCGGGGATGATTAAGTCCAGTGTGGCTCCCGTGCCGTGAACGGTCCCGGTCTCTTCCGCTCCGAATCCTCCGCAGTGAGAGACCTCATCCATATGTTCCCAGCCAGGTGGTTGACGCATAGTAGCTCTCCCTGCCTCGCCTGTCTATTGCCGGGTTTGGTAGTTTCATCGCTGCCACGCTTACACCACTGACTTTTTGGGACATGGTTACAGCTGCATAAACCCCGCTGCCAAGTATTCCAACTGATGAGGGGTGGTTTGATATATTATGCCGCCGCCATGTTTCGAGGCCATTGTTGGTGATGCTCAAATCATATCATTCAGATCGTACGTGTGAATGATCCACCGGCTGATAGGTTCCAAGTCAGGCTGGATCTCACCAGTTTCGCGACCCACAAACGGAATGGGGGTGTGGTTACCTTCGTCATATCGTCAACTTCCAAAGTTGGCAACTGAAACCCAGATATCTCGATGATTCCTTGTGAATGTGGCATCGACTAAGGGTTCATGTGCCCTGGATGCCGAGGGACCAAAGTCTCACGAAGTAAAGACAAATTCACGGCAAGCCTAGATGACGAGAGTCAGTGGCACGAAGAGCAAGGTCTGTGTTGCAGTCAGGCACATACCGTTCGCAGAACCCCCAGTTGCTCCTGAGACTGGTCGAATACACGCCTGTATTGAGCGAGACTCTCTCGTAGGACGGCTTCCTTGTTTGCACGACCGTCGCAGATAGCCTTCATCTTGATTTCCATCTCTTTCCGTAGAAACGGTTTGCCGAGACTGGTCTCGAAGTTCATTCGATCAAATCCCAAAATGAGAGCTACACCAAGCTGTGTAGGGACAAATACTTTTACTCCACCACGGCCTCCTGATGTAGATGCACCACCGCGCCCACCGCGTCCACCTCTGCTTCCTCTGCCTCCACGGCCACGACCGCGCCCTCTTGTGGATGGACCTGTGTCCGACTCCTCGTCACCTCTTGGTGCTTCACCTGATCGACCTATTGTAGCAGCGTATTCTCTGTCTTGAATCTTCTGGATATGCTCGGCCATGGTGGCATCTGTGCCGATGCCGTTGGCATCCATGAGAGCGATCAGGTCGGCTTCTGTGAGGAAGCCCGGAGCTGAAGTTTTGCCTTCCGTCATCATAGCCTCTGTAGGTTGAAAACGCTCTCCTTCGGTGAACTTTGGTAGTTCCACAGTGTTGTTCCATTTTTCGTAAACAAACACGTCGAGATAGTTTCTCTCAAGAACGATAACACCGTGGGCATTAAAACGCTCGTCTCCGTATTCAACCTCAACGTCAGATGCCATGCCTTTGGCGTCGTCTGAGCAGCAAGCAAGAAACCGGCGGACAATATACTCGTATAATCGACCCTCATCGCGATTTAGGACTGTAGGAGAAGCATACGTGATAGGATGAATAGGAGGATGGGCTTTATCGTCGTTTCTCCCTTCTCTTGGTTGTTGAAAGACACCATTGACAAGGTTCTGTGCAAATGGTCCCCATCTCTGGTCGGTTGTCTGCTTATCAACCAGAGTTCGGAGATTCATCCCTCGATCAAAACGATCAGTCTCGGTTCTGGGGTAACTTATGAATCCTTTGTTGTAGAGTCCTTCGGCGATAGTCATGGCCTGTTGTCCACTCATATGCAATAACCTTGTTGCAGCCTTTTGTAGTTCAACGGTTGTAAGGGGTAAGGGTTTAAACTTGCGAGTAGGTTTCTGCTGAACTTTTATGACGGTTGCTATTTTTGCTGTAAGGCATCTTTCATACAAAATGACGGTAGACATTCGGTCGAAAAGCCTATTTCGTAGCCAGGAGAAATCAACCTTTTTACCGTCTCGGTTGTGTGTCAGCTTTATGCTCCAGAAGGGTTCTGGAACGAAGTTTTTGACACGAAAATAACGATCAACGACGAACCCAAGGGTTGGAAATTGGCAGGATCCTAAACGGTCAGTAAAACAGACAAGGTAGACCTGAACATTGGGCACACACCATAGCTAAGGGTCATTTTTTCCAAAGGTCCTCCAAGCTGCCGTAGGTTATTCGTGAGGAAGCGAGTAAAAGCATAGCCGATTCGGAGGTCAAGCTCTATTCTCGTGGCCACAGCATTGACTTGCCTTTCGTCCAAGGTTGTCAGGTTCCTGGCTGCTGATATGACATGTCTGATATCATTAGATTCCATCTAGGCCGGAAAGGAAGGGGGACAACGTACGCTCTTTCAATATTGCTGAATCTTGCTCGCAACACCCGAATACCCGGCTTGCCCTTTCGAGCAGCTTCGACGATTTCATTGCCGATATGTTCACCTTCGCGATCGCAATCCGTCCAGATTACGAGGACTTGAGCATATCGCGCTTGAGATTCCAGATTTTGGGCAATTACCTTTTTATCCTACAGAGCGTCAACAAATTTATGTCGAGTGAAGATAGGAGAACTCACATCGCTAATAGTTGTGACAATTGGGGCAGTGAACAACGATTCCGGAGGAGGCGAGTACCAGCTCTTGTTCGCAGGTGTAAAGTCGACGTTTGTTAAATGACCAGTGACACAAGTCATATTGACGGAGCAGTGGCCCAATTGCTGGCCAAAGTCAAAATCGAACGAGTAGTTCTTGATGTACTTGCTTCTCGTATTGTGCTACAAACTCACAGTTAGAACAGGATGTACAGAGAGTCGGGAGTAAGATATCCTTACTGTTTCGACACGGCCTCCAGCGAGATGAGTCGCTACAGCCTTGGAGATGGAAGGCTTTTCAGCCACACAGAGGACCTTCATTCTGGATTTGTTTGTTAAGTAGAAGAAGAGTCACTGCTTTAGTACTCGATTGAAGGATTTTCAGTGGTTGAGGTGATCACAAGAAGCGAGTGAAGGATTGCCTCAGGTTTCATGCGGAGGTGAAGTTTTGCGCTGAGGCAGGCACGATATAGAGAGCGAGAATCTGCCAAACACGCTTTTGCAGTAGGAATGATTTGCTGTAATATCCTATTAGGAAGTGCTCTTTGCATGAAATCAAGGCCTTTCTGCCTTTTTGTGCTCATCGGTTTCCCTCCTGTTGAAATACGCTGTAATATCAAATCCGTCCCCAACGCTGAACATTACTCGATATTCACGATGCATAGGAGGGAAAAGAGTGAATGTCTATCACTGAAGTTGAAATTTCAATGGAGCCTCTTCAGTGGCATACCCACTAGCCACAGCGGCTGCTTCCGAATCTTACAGGGAGCTATTTCCTAAACTTTGGCGACTCCACAAACCAAGGCAATAACCAGGAATGCAAGAATAGACGGGACCTTCCCTTGCGGCGTAGCGCGTTTTAGGCGTAATTGGCTTGTAAGCCCGGATAGAAATGGCGTGTGTCATACATTTCATGCTGTCTATGACGTGGGCTGTGCTTTGGTTGTTTGTGTCGTTATTACCTATCAAAACACCACTTGTATTGCACCACGATCAAGTGGAAATTCGATCTTCAACCAATATTTTCCTCTGATTAAACAGACATGGCTCTTCCATATCTCAAGTCCATTGAGGACTGCGGCGAGTACGCAAAGGCTGTTGAGCCGTACATTCCTCAACTTTATGCTCTTCCTCGGCAGTTTCTTGACAACATCGTCAGTCCGGATGGGCTAAGGCAGTTGTATGTTGACACGAACCCGCTCATCTCGGCTTTTGCAATTTCTGTCGCCCTTACAGTTCCCTTTCTCGTTGTCTCGGAGATCAACAGAAACTACTCCCAGGTTGACCGCATGTGGTCCATTCTCCCCAATCTTTACGTTGTCCACCTTTCCATCTGGGCACGTCTTGCTGGTGTCTCTTCTTCGCGAGTGGATCTGATTTCTTTGGCTACAACTCTTTGGAGTGTGAGTTACTTTACACCTTATTCGCTGCATTCGTTGCTGACCTGCATCTCAGTGCCGTTTGACCTACAATTACTGGCGTAAGGGTGGCTATGAGAAGGGATCTGAAGATTATCGATGGTAAGTTAATCGCCGACTGAGAACCATCCATAAGCTTACAATTACCAGGGCCATTCTGCAAAAATATGTGCCAAGGCCCATCTGGTTCATCTTCAATGTCACGTTCATCTCATTCATCCAGAGTGTTCTGCTCTTCAGTTTCTCATGCGTTCCCGCTTACGCCATCCTTCTCTCTACCAAGTTTGAAGAAAATGTGGCCCCTGCTGACATCTTCTTCTTTCTCACCATGGTCGGACTGGTCTACAGTGAGTGGGTTAGCGATGGTCAGCAATGGGGTGAGTAATCCGTCCATCTCCGAGGTGAATAAAACTAATGCATTCAGATTTCCATGCGGCCAAGCACAAGTATCAGGCCGAAGCTAAGGTTCCTCGCGAGTACAGCTACACCCAGGCCGACCTTGACCGAGGCTTCAACACCTCTGGACTCTGGGCCTACAGCAGACATCCCAACTTTGCCGCTGAGCAGCTTGTCTGGTTTGTCCTGTACCAGTGGAGCTGCTATGCAACCAAGAATCTGTACAGCTACACACTTGCCGGCTCTGCTGCTTTGATCATGCTCTTCCAGGGTTCAACTTGGCTCACCGAGATTATCACAGTGGGAAAGTACTCCGAGTATCCAAAGTACCAGAAGCAGGTTGGCATGTTCTTGCCCAAGTCTCTTCGACCATACAAGACACCCCCGCCCAAGGTCATCCGAACCAGCGACCTTGCAAAGAAGAACGAGAGCAAGAAGCAAGCTTGAATATAGTTTAGATATTCATATCAAAGGCGTTCAGGTGCAGGTGAGCCTTGTGCCTTCAGACCTACAGAAACAACAACCGGTACAACAGCCCAGTTCGGTTGCAGGGCCTTGTGCCTTCTAAACCTGGACCAAATGGCTGATATCAAATGGGTGTGCCAGAAGGAAGAGCAGCTCGGAGCCCTGTATTGGAAGCTGCGCCAAGGGGTTGGCTGTACGGAAGAGGAGAAGGCGTTCCTGTTGGCGATGCGCTCGAGCAGTTATGCGCGCTGGATTATGAACCTAGAAGTGGTAGTTTATACGATCAAGATATTCAAACCATTCTAGGGTCCGCGATTAACGATCAACTTTTCAACTGACCACAACGGTCGAGATATATGGGTTTGGTTAGTGAGTTTGCGAATTTCCGTGTAGCAAGCTGTACTAGGTTTAGTGGGAAGCTTCAGGTGCAAACGAAGGCTTCCCCGTGGATTGGTTGCTAGTGGAGGAGAAGTTTTGTAACTACTGTTGAAATACTACTGTTGAAATATTGTTTAACACCGGGCATTTCTCACACATTTGCTTAGATTATTAGTTACTTGATTGTTTTGGCTTTCAAAGTCTAATGATGACTCCAAAACCATCAAGTAACTACCTAATGATACAAGTAACTAATAATACAAGCAAGTATGTGAACAATGCCCTGTGGTAAACAGTATCTCGCCCAGTAATTTCAACAGTGGTTTCTCTATAATATATCTATGCAAAGGCTCTATATTATTCTATTCTTTTGCCAGTCTAAGATCGCTGAACTTGTCGGCATAGTACGAAGGCACGGCGATGGCGTCCTCTTTTTCCCAGTCCTCCTTCTTGTTCACGCCAGTCAGGACATGCAGTGTGCCACCTAGCTTGCCCTCGATTCCAAACTTGATATCAGTGTTGAGTCGGTCACCAACCATGCATGTGCGAGCTCGGTTAAGTTGGAACTTGCCCTCAACGGCGTCCATCATGGCCTGGCTGGGCTTGCCGAGAGCCAAAGGCTGTTGTCCCGTAGCGTGGACAACGGGGATATGACAGGAACCAGCGCCGAGAAAGAAGTTGTGATGCATTGGCAGTGTAGAGTCGACGTTGGTAGCGAGGAATGTAGCTCCCCTCTTGACGTAGTGCATAGCATGGGCGTACTTGAGGTAGTTGACGTGGTAGTCAAGACCACAGAGTACGACGCCAACCTCGGGGTCGAGATGGGAACCATCAGCGATACCCTTGAAGTCGTCGTTTGTGATATCTCGTCGGAAAGCCTCATCTGTACCCCCAACATGCGGTACGCCTTCTGAATCAAGCTCCTGCTCAATTCCCGACTCTCCAATAATGAAGACCTTGCGCTTACCCTCAGGCAGCTTCAGGATACGGGCAATATAGATGGCAGCAGAGTAGCTGGAACCAAATACATCGTCCTTCTCACTAGGGATACCGAGACCAGTGAGTTTCTTAAGATACTCATCGCGGGATTTTGTGGAGTTATTGGTGACGAATACGACCCTCTTTCCTATATTGGTGTGAGTCTCTTGTCTAGATCGTGAGCACAGCAAGCTAACCTTTTGATCTCAAGAAGTTGATGGTCTCTGGGACTCCCTCGTACACATGATCACCAGACCACAAAACACCTTCATAAGTTAGCCACTGTGTTATTTTGGGAATTGTTCATATTCACCGTCGCAGTCAAGGAGGAAGACCTGTTGATGGGTGTCAGTGTAATACTCGGCCAGTGTATAAATGACTCACGTCGAATTTGTCAATGAACTCGTTGATGGCAGCAACATCATTGCTGATGTATTTTGGTGAAGATACCATTTTGTCTATGAGCCCGACCAGAAAAGACACTGTATGATGTTCGTGAATATGATCGACCAGAATTTCAGTTGGTTGAATATGAACTTGATCGTCGACGAACTAAAGCGGACTGACTCGGTGGATGTGCTTAGTCAGAGATAACAAGAATAACATCACTTGTGATGCAATAAGGCTGGATAATCGGTGATCAATGGACTTATTATAAAAAGACATCCCGAATATTACAGTAAGCTTGTAACGACACTGCTGATAGCATTTGCGAGTAATCTTGTGATGACACGACATATGAGATTTCTCGATATAGGGTAGTCTCTCGACTGTTGGTTGAACAACTCCTCGGATAACTACGACTCGTTTTCTGTCTATCAAGGATGATTCATGCAGATGATAACGACCCTGCATCTTGATAGGCAACTCTTAGTGCAATGACAACATAATCCGGCCCATGCATGTCGCGATTAATGTGCCGAAAGTGCACAATTGGTCCGAGGTAGGCTCTGGAAGCCGCAGACCCTTCCCGCGTGGCAAAGAATCTCAAAGTCGAAAATCTTTAGTCCCTTAACGGTTTTAGTTAAAGCAAATCTTATCATTGGCTCATAAACTTTGCCTTGCGAGTAATGGGTCAACCTTGTTCGTCATCGGTGGGTTTCTAGAATTCCACGTTTTCCCTTGAAACTTTTTTTCTCCTTCTTTTTTCCTGACTAATATTGAAGATAACAGGTTCTACCCGTGAAATTGGGTTACCTAGGCTCGCTTACATCCGAGGCGAGATAGCCTGCATCAACAGACCGACATCTACACACAGACAGGAGAATACAAAGTGCAATTCACCGCTCTGGATACTTCCCGTATCAAGCGAGGTAGCGTGGGAACCCTGAAGCTAAAGTTGGTCAAGGTCTCCACGGCCAGGGACCCATTTCACGATCAGCTAAAGGGGTTTCCACTTGCTAGAGCAACTAACACAACTACGCAGTACAGTATGAAGTTTTAAACCGGACCGGCTGGATACCTACGTAATTATAAATATCTACAGGAACAGACCGCATGGAGTTGAGTTTTCTCTCTTATATTTTAAACCTTTCATCTTGATCTATCTCTTGTGCTGTTACCATAGCGAAACAAGCGCAAACCTACATACAACAGCTCCCTTATCTTCATATCAATCAACCAAGAGGAACACTCAAAAACATACAAATACTTCATCTCCCTCTCAAACAACAATCAAAATGACTACCGCTCCCACCAGTGTCGCTGCTGCCCCCAGCAATGCCAACTCATACTTCAGCGAGGTGCACAAGACTCAGTCTACCGCAACAACCCCAATCTCTACTCCTGGACTCAAGGCTGAAGAGTTTGAGAACAACACCCGCAGACCTACTATTCTGAGCACCGACTTCCCCAAGCCCAACGAAGATGTCGACGTTGAGGCTATGCTTGATCGCCAGCCCGGCCGCTGGACAATCAAGGGACAAATGGAGGCCAACCAGCGCCGTCAACAGAAGGCCCTCAGCGAAGAAGAGGCCAAGGCCCAGCGTCAGCGAGACTTTGAAAAGGCCAAGGAGGAGCTCCGTGCCTCATTCCGAATTTAAAGCACAGCGCTTGTCTTTTAACACCAGACGTTCACTATGAGAGCTATACTGGTTCACAACCCATGACAACCATTTGGCGCAATGTTTTCAAAGCTATACCTAATATTTCAACGAATTACGATACAACGAATAGACATACTATAGATTCTCGCTATTGTACGATGAAAAGTAGTCGCTAGGCTATCGGGAAGATTGTTTGCACCACTAGCATTTTAGAGCATGAATAAGACTTTCATCTTCATCATTAACCGTTTAAGCAAGGTCCGCAACGGACAGAACCCGACCACCCAAAGTGAAACCGTATCCGATAGCAGCCACAAATGTAGCAAGGTTGAGAAGAGATGAGACGCCGTGAAGCATGCCGAACTTCTTGTTGAGAGCCTTCATCTCGTCTGAGTGAGGTCCCTCAGCGTAGTATTCCTTACCATCTCGCTTAACTATGAATTCATTAGTATGGGTTTGGTAGACTGATGATACTTTGCGTGACATACCTTGACCACGTCGCTTCTTGATAATGTCGACAGTCATTGGTAGGAGAACAAGCAGGTTGATAGCACCAGTGATACCCATGACGCTGATAGGCAACAAAGAGTGCCAGCGGGCAAATTCCGACACCAAACCAGCTGGACCATTTGCAAGACCAATCAGAGAGTTTCCGGGGAACGTCAGAGCGAGAACACCGGGTAGGACAGTTTGAAGGCCGAAGTAGATGGGGAAGAGCTTTTGCTGGATGGCGGAGAAGCTGGCACGATCGACTGCCCTGAACGCTACGATGCCGTTGACGAAGGACTGCCGACTTGTTAGATCTGAGTACAAAATTAGATTCAGCATTGGGGTACATACGTGGAAAAAGGTCGTTCCTAAAAGTGTTCCGTAGCTGCCGTCCAGTTAGCTCACTCATCCTTGACTGATTTCGTTGTATCTGATAGGAAGCTTACGTGATGATATGATAGGGAGCCGGGGACAAGGCCACGGCCTTTGCTGTGCTTGCCATTGTTACTGTTTTGCTTCACTTTGTGAGTGAGAGTTGATGAAAACAGATGATGTTTCAACTCAGCCGAGGTGTATGTTTCTCTAAGCTGGACCTACGTAGACAGGTCATCGACCCTGGTCTATGATACAATGGAGACCACGTGACTGGCCACATCACTTTGAAGTTCTTGTTACGGATGGGATTATACAGAAACAGAAATACTGGAATGATGCTAAATTACTCATGTTTGTATCTCTTTTGACGGATACTTGCTGACATGTGCATCGTTACATCTATCGTTTCACCAATTGCCGTCAGCAATGCAAGAGCTGTATGAGCTCCATGGGCTCGTTTCTAACCCTACGACTTTAATTGCAGAACACAGTCCGTAGTATGTTTTTTAATCGATGGAATCATGGCTTTTCTTCTTTTTTGTCCAGGCAGGTATTGCGAAGTTTAATCAGGAGTCGCACCTGTCATCTCAATTAACATGTAGGGCAGCACGTGATTTCGTGTTTCGCGCGTCTAGGTACACCTCCGTTCAGCTGCAGGCATCGCGCCCCTCGTTCCATCTTAGACAGCAGTTCTGAGCTAGAGGCCTTCTGCCTAAATAATACAAGGGTTTACCACTGAGAAGCTTTGTACGATTGACGTTCGTTTAAATCAACTCGCATCTCCCTCCACCCATTTGGTTTATTTCCTTATTATCGCTTGTACCAGTCAAAACACGAAACTCATCATGGCTGAAAAAGAGGCAACCATCTTTATCCTCGATCTGGGCTTGACTATGGCCCAGACTCATAGCGGGAGATCACAGTCTGATTTGGACTGGACCTTGCAATATGTATGGGACAAGATCACAGATGTCGTCGCGGCGAACCGCAAAACGCTCTGCGTTGGCGTCTTGGGTCTAAGAACAGACGAGACCTACAACAAGTTGCAAGACGACGAAGGCTATGATAACATTTCAGTGCTACGGGAGATGGGGCCAATGACTATGCCATCTCTAAGAGATCTCCAATCTGTGGTGAAGCCAAGCAACACGGAGGCTGGAGATGCTGTTTCCGCCATTGTTGTAGCAGTTGACATGATGGACGCCTTTACGAAGAAGCTCAAATGGAATCGAAAGATCTTCTTGATCACTGATGGCCAAGGGCCAATGGATGGAGATGATCTGAGCGACATTTCGAAGAAAATCAACGATTCGAATATTCAACTCACCATCCTGTAAGCCACCGACGCCCTTTTGTCCAACTGGTCTAATAAGTTGCAGTGGCGTAGATTTTGATGATCCGGAATATGGCTTTAAGGAAGAAGATAAGACGAGCACCAAGGTCAGCAAGAGCATCCATTGTCTTAAAGCACATAACTAAATATTGGCAGGAGGATAACGAGAAAGCTCTCAAAGCACTTGTTAACGACTGTAAAGACGGTGTTTTCGCAAACATCGCTGAAGCCATTGATGAGCTTGACACCCCTCGAATCAAAGCAGTCAAACCATACAAGACTTATGACGGCGCCCTCACTCTTGGAGACCCCGAGACGTTTCCTGCTGCGATGAGCATCAATGTCGAGAGATATTTCAAGACACATCTGGCACGCCCTTTGACAGCAAGCACAGTAGTCATCAAGTCTGAAGGTGCAGATGCTGAAGCTACTCAATACACTCAAGACGATGAGATGGAGGGCCTTGAGTTTTCTGCAGTCAAGCAAGCTCGTTCATACAAGGTTAATGACCCAGATGCTCCAGGAGGAAAGCGAGATGTCGAGTTTGATGACCTTGCCAAGGGCTACGAATATGGCCGAACAGCAGTACACATCAGCGAGTCGGAACACAACATCACCAAGATTGACACACAGAAGAGCTTCTCGATCATTGGCTTCATTCCATGCGCAAAGGTATGTCACATGCGAACTATCGCCCTATTCCTTGTACTTATGCTGTTTAGTACGAACCATTTCTCAACCTGGGCGAGACTTGCGTGACGATAGCACGCAAATTTGATGCCAAATCCGCCCTCGCGCTTTCGTCTCTTGTATGGGCACTCTCCGAGCTTGAGTCTTATGCGATTGCCCGGATTGTGACAAAAGATGCCAAAGATCCGCTGTTGGTGCTGTTGGCACCTGGCGTAGAACCAGACATGGAGTGTCTCTACGACGTTCCACTTCCATTTGCAGAGGATATCCGAAGCTACCAATTCCCTCCTTTGGATAGAGTGATTACGGTTACTGGCCAGACTGTGACCAAGCACCGACTGCTGCCTACGGATGAGCTCAACGATGCCATGAGTGATTACGTTGACGCCATGGATTTGTCAACATATGGTGTGGATGATGATGGGTACGTTTCAATCTATGCTCACCTTATTATTGCTAACTTTTTAGTGATGTGTCTGAATATGTACCTATTGATGACACCTTCAACCCGACAATTCACCGAGTGAACCATGCAGTGAAATCACGAGCAGTGTATCCTGAGAAGCCAGTTCCAGAAACTCCGTCCATATTGCTCCGATTCGCACAGTCACCAGAAGATCTGATTAAGAAGGTCCAGAGCAAGGCCGATGCCCTCATTCAAGCGGCAGATGTCAAAAAAGGTTTGTGTTCTACCTTATATCGTTATGAATCATAGCTAACTAGAAAACAGTACCACCAAAGGTCAAGGGCAAGCGTGGCAGAGAAACTGTCAAGCCAATTTCAGGCCTCGATGTTGACGCCCTTCTGGAAGAAGAGGAAAAGAAGGAGATCAGCCCTGACAATGCAGTTCCAGAATTCAAGCAGGTACTTGCAGTAACCGAAGAGGTCTCGGAGATTGAAGATGCAACTCATCAAATGGGCACCATTGTATCAACATTTGTTACAGAAAGCTTTGGCGACAACAAATACCAACGCGCTCTGGAATGCCTGGGCGTGATGAGGGAGGAACTCATCAGTATTGAAGAACCAGGACTCTACAACACCTTTATGAAAGGGATGAAGAAGAAGCTGCTCTCTGGAGACATGGGAGGTGACCGACGAGACTTCTGGTTCAAGGTGCGATGGGGTCGTCTGGGTCTAATTGACAACAAGCAATCGGATGTGTCTGATGTCACCCCAGACGAGGCTGATGAGGTACGTTTCGCAATAAAGGCTTCTGGCAGCTTGCTAACTTGAACCAGTTCTACAGATCAAAATGATGTAAGCGAAGTAAAGTTTGTTGTTTGTTAAACAGAGTTGATTTATGTATTAAGTCAATAGTTTGGCTGATTCGCGGTTATCTACTATCAGGCGCAAAGAGTCTAGCATGAACCAACCATGAAGAATTAAAACGATTAAATAAAGAAATGCATTAAATACTCGCTTCTGTTTTCAGTATATTCCGAAAACGCTGCGTAGAATCTAAGTAATATATAGCGGTCTGCATTATTGATGAGCGTTGGTATTTCTGTACACAGCCGTATGTGGAGGCCCGCTGTATGACGATCCAACAATTATTGGCATTGGCAGTGGCAGTGGCAGAGCAATCACTTACCGTTTGGCATCTATTTTTGAGGCAACACTTCCCTTTGTTTTCACTTTTTAAAGGCGGGTGATAACATCAGTGAATCACTTGGCCTTGACAAATAAGCCCAAAAGGGTGCATTTCTCATCTGCCCTTTTTTCCTCCCTCACAGCACCGCACCTGCCGCACGAAGGCTTCCCTCTACTCTAGCCTTTGAAGCTGCACTGCCTATCATCCCCAACCACGGGTTTAATTCTCTTCCTTTTCTTTTCTCTTCTTTCTTTCTTTCAATAGCGCTTCTTCCACGGCCTTTTCAATTTTTCTTCCCATCGTCGCTTCTTTTCTGCCTTGCAGGAAATGCCAGCGATGTCGGACCTCCAAAGTCGTTTGGAGAAGCTGCAGGAGCTTTTGGGCAACGGCGTGAAGCTTGCCGAAACGCCACACAAAGACAACACAGAAGATGAGCCTCCTTTAACTGGCTCTGGAAATAGCTTCGGAATGGTGATGGATGATGAGTATGTTCGTAATGAGGAACGAATTGCAGCTAGAGAGCAGGCCTCTCAGGAACAGCTCCGAGCTGAAGCTGATGCAGCCCGAAAAGACCTGCTCGAAAGCAACAAGAGAAAGGCATTTGACAACACTACTTTTCGCATCGGCCAACCCGCCCACAAGGACTTCACTTTCTGCCCGTTCAAGGTCGTTGTGTCATATCCCGAACGCTTCATCGGCAAGGTCAACAAGCCTCGTGTATGTGCTACCAACTACGGTCTTACTCTTCACTGGCTAATCCTGTAACAGGCGAAGCCATTTTTCACTGAAATTCTCCAGGATCGAACTTGGGACTTGTAAGTACATCTCTTGTTGCTACGTTTTCGTTGCTAACTTTGCAAGTTTCTACCTTCATCACCCCATGGAGCCAGCCAGAGACCCTTACCTTTTGGTTCCATCCGCCCAGTTCGAAGTTTTCCTCGAAGAAATCAACCTCAAGCTGGGCACTTTCTTTAGAATCCCTGTTGGAGCCATGAACAATGATAAGTTCTACATGAAGTTTGGTGAAGGCGGCACCCCTCGTCCCCGTTACTTGAGACGATCTTTGGATACAACCTCCCTTGACATTCGACCATGGCCCGCAATCGACCCCGAAGACGTAAGGGGCTTCCAAGCGGCATCGCCACCGCAACAGCTCACCTGGAGGTCCAAGATGCGAACCGTTAAGACCGGCTTTTCGTCGAAAAAGACTGTAGATCCAGACAAGGCGGCGAAGAAGAAGCGTCACAGGGACCAAATGCTTCGCAACACAGTGGGTTACCTAGGTCTTGCAGGAGACCCTGGTGGCCACGACATCGTTTTCATCTGTGTCGACGTTGAAGCTATCGAACGGAAGCCAAACCCTATTTCTGAGGTTGGAATTTCCATCCTGGATACACGGGACATCAAAGGCGTTCACCCTAAGGACGTTGGTCGTGGTTGGTGGCCTATGGTCAAAACTCATCACCTTCGAGTGCATGAATATGCTGGTTTGCGAAACTACCAATTTGTCAAAGGGTGTCCTGACAACTTTGACTTTGGGTAAGAGTGACTTTGCTTATGTTTTTACGTGACACTAACTATTCGACAGACAAAGTATCTTCCCTCAGAAGGCCGAACTTCAAGAAACCATCATGGGCATCTTTAACCCCTATCTTTTCTCCCAACGGGAAATCATCGTCGTAGGGCATGATGTACGACAGGATTTCACCTACTTCAACGAGATAGGTATAGATCTCCGAGCCCTGGCTGGACTGAGAGAGCCTGTCGACACCCAGGACCTCCACCAAGCTTGGCGTAGCTCACCCAATGGACGAGGCCTCGTCACCGTGCTCAACGATCTGGACATTCCAAACAAGCATCTGCACAACGCCGGCAACGATTCTCATTACACGCTTTGCGCTATGCTTGGAATTGCGGTGCAAGAGGCGAATGGGAACGAGCAGCAGAGCAACAAAATGCTCAATGAGGTGGACTAAATGAAGGATTCGTGCGGGGAGCGCCAGTCCAGACAGAGACCATAACTGTGTGGACATTTTTTGTAATTGTAACAAGGCAACCGAAAGCATCATGAGAAGAGAACGGGTCGATTGGCCCTGTATTCATACAACATTCATCCTAGATAGCTTAACGACGGCATATCCCATCACCTGGCTCCAAAGAGCCTCCTCTTAAACCCAACAAACGCCATCGCTATGGAAACAAGTAGTGTACACTTTACACACGCGGCCATATGCCCACGCCAGACCCTGGTCGTTGATTATGCTTTTTTTTTTGTAAGGCTCATAAATCGATTCTGATGGGTCCGAATATCGAGACTCGAATGAGTGCTTTATTGTTCGTCATGATTTAACCGTTCTTGTCCAGGAACTCCTTGGCCTCGTTCACCTTTGTCGCAAGATAAGGGCTTCCACCTCGATCGGGATGGTTGAGAAGCATGAGGGTTCGGTGGGCCTTGCGGACCTTGTCCTTGGTAATGGCTCGCTCACTGAGTGTGATGTTAGTATGTTGTTGAGTGTAGTAAGTTTGATGAACACATACTTAAGCGACAAGATCAGAGTAGCCTCCTTCTTGGTCATCTTGGCCTCAAAACCACCCTTGTAGAAAGCCTTGCCCATGGCTCCAACGCCACCTCGTGAGCGTCTCCATGCGACCAGACCAGCTCGACCCTGCAAAAGGATGTTAGTGACCAGAATTCGATATTCCTTTTCCTTGGTTGCGTACCAAAAAGGCCGCGACGGCAGCGCCGGCACCCCATGCCATAACAGAAGCCATTTTGAATATTGTATTTCGTTCTCAACAGACGTAGCTTGGGTGAGGCAGATGGAGATGTTCGACCCGGAGGGCAAATCGGGGAAAGTTTTCTAAGAGTCTCCGGCGCGGACCGGTGACTTTCGGAATCATGTTTGTCCGGTGTGTTGTTATCGATAAGCTCAGATGGCGGCTGGGAACAAAAAAATCTTTAGAGCGAAAAAAAGTTCGGGATACCTCAAAACCAGTGGGGTGGGAAGCTGAATTGAAGTCGTTTTGGTCTTGTAGACCACCACCCATACAAAATGAGGTAAGTTGTTGGATACGGATGGACTCTATACTGAATGCTTGTCTTGATCGAGGATATACTTGTCATGTTCATCCTCTTGGAGACTGAGCATCTACGATATCGAGACTTGAGCTCTACCTTGAACTGTCACTGACGAGTTACTCTAGAATCGAAACCTGTTATTTCTGCAGTCGCCCTGCTTACCCCAGCAAGGGTATCACCTTTGTGCGCAACGATGCCCGAGTCTTTCGATTTTGCCGCAGCAAGTGCCACAAGAACGTACGTCTACAGCAGCATTGCGACCTGCCTCAGACCTCACACCGCTAACATTGCTACTCTACAGTTCAAGATGAAGCGTAACCCTCGCAAGCTGAAGTGGACAAAGGCCTTCCGCAAGGCCGCCGGCAAGGAGATGACGGTCGACTCTACTCTGCAGTTCGCCGCCCGCCGCAACGTTCCCGTCCGCTACGACCGAGAGCTCATGGGCAAGACCCTCAAGGCCATGGAGCGTGTCTCTGAGATCCGCCAACGTCGCGAGCGCGTCTTCTACAAGAAGCGCATGGCTGGCAAGCGTGAGCGTGAGCTCGCCACCGCCCGTAAGCTTGTCGCTGAGAACGAGCATCTCCTGCCCCGCATGCGCGGCAGCGAGAAGAAGCGTCTGCGCGAGCTTGGTCTGGGAGAGGAGGAGATTGAGGAGATGGAGCCCGAGCGCCAGCAGTCCAAGGTTTTCGGTGGCGAGAAGAAGAGAGTCGCCATTGCTCTCGAGGTTGACGACGACGAGGATGATGACGAGGAGGGCGAGAGCGGCATGTTTGACAATGAAGATGATGAGGATGACGACGAGGACGACGATGAGATGGGCGATGTCGACATGGAAGACTGAATGGGAAAACTCATTGGCGGTGGAATCTAAAAAGAGAAAGTCGGTGCAACATGTCCAGCGCGGAGGCGGGCTACTAAGACAGCGAAAGCAAAAAAGGTCTACGAGACAAGGGCGTTATGGGTGTTTTTGATTCGAAGGCATACCACGGCGTTGGGATACTATAGAGAGAAAGCATTTTTCTTCGTCATGCAGAGAGCGCGCACACCCAACCCGAACCCGCAAGAAGAAAGACTTGGATTGTGACTCTTTTTTGGCGGAATGATTTGTGTTTCCAGTTATCTATATCCCAACTAGCATGTCCGGGTTGACCTTTTGTCATTTTCATTCCGGAGCGTTCAGTACGGGACGCTTTCGAATGATTTGGACAGGCAGGCTATCATCATCATCATCATCATCATCATCATCAATGTTATAGAACCAACTTTTGAAAAAAGAGGTCACTTAATAAAACAAAGTTAACCAAACATGATTTTCCAAGGAGTTTAGCCGTTGAAGCCATGCAGAGTTGGGCCACTAATGTTAGTAGTCGAGACGACGATCAGATAGGCAAAACCCAAATGGATGGATCTCATGACTCTTGACGCTGTCCTGAAATAGGCAATTGGAATCAAGTGCTACGTGATAGGACGACGTAAGCTTGGAGTACCTGAGCGTAAGAAAGTCTCCCTCTGCCCTGCAAGGCAAGTCGAACTTGGATGTTGAGAGCTGAAAAAAGGGATGTCTTGGACCGGGTTTGCCAGGTTTATGTTGGTCAATCAATCACCGTCTCCTCTTGGTCGCTGATCTGGCTTATCATTCATCCCGTCCTGCAGGTATGTCTTAGGCAAAAGCTAGCGATTCGTAAGATGGACTTTGCCGACACCACGTTCCAATTTCTTTCATCTTATCCTCGTTCTGTCTGTTTTTATTTATTCTCATCCTCTTTATGTTCGGCGATTTGTGAACTTGAGTAACAATTTGGTCTATCTAGTCCCAACTCTTCGACCAGAGTGGGCTCCGCGATATTCCTTCTCGCTATGAATGAAAAGACGACACCAGAGGCAATGCCTCTATTAAGAGGCCGCCTTCAGCAGCGCCCACGCAGATCTAACGTTTCTACTGTGTTGGGACTCTTGGCTGCTGTTTGTCTCATTGGCTTCTTCCACCACCGCCCTCACCCTGTACCAAATGACATCGAGGAACCAGCAGTGAAGCCATGGACTTGGAACGATGTAAGGACCAATTTACATCACTAGGACTGGATATCTGACGGAAACTACAGATCAAACCACGACGAGACCTACGCTGGGAGCCTTGCTATGACAAATTTGAATGTGCAAGGCTTGACGTGAGTAATGGCTTCGCCGGTACTTATACCAGATGCTGATAATATATGTTCAGGTCCCCATGGATTGGCTGAAACCTTCTGATAGCAAGCGTGTGGTACTTGGAGTTATCAAACTGCCAGCCAAGTCCAATAACAACACAGTCTCCCCGCTATTCGTTAACCCTGGGGTATGGTCTCGTTCACTTTTAATTGATTGTTATATATACTGACTGAATGGTACTAGGGGCCCGGAGGTTCGGGAATCGCCTTTGTAAAGCGCGAGGGTTACATTCTACAAGCAATTGTGGGCGACAACCATGTAAGTCCATCCAAAACCTACACTCAGCACAATCTACTCACTGTTTTAGGATGTTATCAGTTTCGACCCCCGAGGAGGTGAGTTATATCTGCAAGCCACTATTTTAACAGAAATACTGACCATTTTAGTTGGAGTTTCTACACCCCGTGTTGAATGCTGGGGTTCATCCCAAAGACGACGACTTTGGGCTCTTCAAGACACACCCGTAGCCGATGAACATCCAGGTCTTATCTACGATGCTTACGCCCGAGCTGCAGCCTACTCGGGCACATGCGAATCAGCAATGGAGGACATGGGTCTCATGAAGTTCATCGGATCCGCATCCATCGCAAGAGATATGTTGGAGATTCTCGACAAGACTGGTAATGAGAAGCTCCGCTATTGGGGTTTTAGTTACGGCACTATCCTTGGTGGTGTGTTTGCTGGGCTGTATCCTGAGCGGGTAGAGAGACTTGTCAGTGATGGTGAGTTCCCAGTGATATCGACTCTACTTGATCATGATTAACTAAGGACTCAGGAAACGTTGACTATCATGACTGGTTCAACTTGGATCACGGAAACTTTGTTTCTGATACAGACAAGATTTTCGACGCTTTTGACACAGCATGCCACAAAGTCGGCCCTCTCAAGTGTGCATTCCACGCTGAATCTCCCCAAGCCATCGAGAAGCGACGAGACGATCTCCTCGCCCACCTCAAGAAGTCACCAGTTCTGCTGCCCGCATGGTCTCAAGACTCAGGTCCTGAACTACCCGTCCTGATTTCCTACTCCCATCTTCAGCGCCTTATCCAGACTTGTATCTATGCCCCGATCGTCAAGTTTCCTCAACTGGCTCGTGTGTTTGCCGCTCTGGAGAAAGGTGACGGAGTGCCTTTCTATGAGATGGTCCTGGAGATGAGCGATAACAAGGCTCTTGAGGGAGGTTTTTGCGAGCTGGGAGATACTCCTGCTACAACGCCTTTCGAGACGCCAATGGAACTCGATGCTTTCCCTGCCATTATGTGCTCGGATTCAAAGGCCGCGAACGAGTCGCCAGAGGAAATCGCAGAGTACTTTGACAGGATTACAAACAAGAGTCGCTGGGCTGGTGCAGCTAATGCTAATTTCCGCGTTTCTTGTGTTGGAAGAAAGACGAGACCGAAGTGGGAGTTTACAGATGGTGAGTACCTTAACTCCAGCCCCGGCATGAAAGTATAAGATAAAGACGCTGACATGTTGAGTAGCCGACTTTAGGGGCGATACTGCGCATCCTATTCTTTATATCGGCAACATAGCTGATAACGTCACGCCTCTACAAAGCGCATTCAACAACTCAGCCAAGTTCCCAAGCTCAGTTGTCCTGACCCAGAATGCATACGGGGTAAGACATCTTGAGCTTCCTCTACAAGATATAAAACTAACTTCATTTTCAGCATTGTTCTCTTGCAGCACCCTCAACTTGCTCAGTCCGTTACATACGAGAGTACTTTCAAAATGGAACACTGCCTGCTAATGGAACTGTATGTGATTCGGATTTTGACCTCTTTGAGTTCCCTGGTTTGAACGAAGGTGTGATGGGCTTGGATGAACTTAGCTCGATTGCTTTTATGTTGGCTAGAGAAGCAGAGATTCCGAGGCCTTTTTGAGAGAGTTTTATAGGATATGTATTTGTGTATGAATGGATTATGACATATGGAGAGGACTTGATTGGGAAAGAAGAGGTTGATTGGTATGAGTATAAGTGATGAAATATTAACACAATCTTGACAATGCCCATTCATGGATCAACCAAATTACTCAATTATTCCAACCAAATGATTTAACACTATTCCTACACACCGTAATCCAAGACTAATCAATCATTACGCTTGATATGCTGAGGTCCATGATGCACCTTCTCAGGCATCTTCAACCCCTTCTCAACCGTCTCCCTAACTTTCCTCTCCAACGCCTCACCCCTCGACCTATCTTCTTCCCTCATCCTCTCCTCCTCCTCGAAAGAAATAGCATGCTTCCAGTTCCCCGCGCCTCCGCGACCGCCCAGCCCACCTCCCCGGACATTCTGGTTCTTCATAAGGCTCGCGTTCACCGCAGCAGCCGTCTTTCTAGCCATCTCGTCCTGCTCCGCCGCGTCGGGCAGGTCTGACGGGTTGACGTAGTTACCGGATCCGCCGCGTCCAGCGCGCGCTGGGACGTTGGCTGTTGCACGATCTGGAGGGGGGACTTCGTCGGTGGCTAGGCTTTGAGCTTCAAGATCCTGTTCGAATGTGAGACTGTGAGAGAGAACGAGTATCGTGGTAAGTTTACCTTGTCGGCTTCGTCAGCCTTGTTTTGGACAACGTAATTGCCTGCTCCACCTCTTCCAGTCTTGCGATATACGTCTTGATCAGCAGTCATTGTCGTTTTGTTGTTATGATAATGATATGTGGTATTGAGATTAAGACAATGTGGCTATTAATGCCAGGCAACGAAGGTAGTTATCAGGGGTGTTGTTGTTGTGGCTGTAGCAATAATAAACAAAAGATAAACTTCAAATCTCTATATTAAAAAAAAGCCAAGATGAGAAGAAGAAAATCTAAAATCCTCAAAACGATCAAGCCACCGACGGATTAAGAAGCGTGGGGGATGAGCCTTTAAACTATAGTACAACCTGAACTAGGGACTGTACTTTGTCAGACATGATGAGTTTCATATTGGTGTTGCCTCTATCTCTCAGACAAATCCGCCTCCTGCGAATAACTTTATCTTGAGTGCGACGAGGCGACTTGCGGTCTTTTTATGTGTCAATGGATTCGGACATGAGAAATGGTCCGGCGCCCGCTGTGTAAATGGAAACTACCTAAATTAAGAACACTCTAATCCGCGGGGTACATGAACTAGACTGTAGATCTTGATAGATTGGCTGTGTGCTATGTTGCTATGAGCGATTTGCCTCTCTTTCACATGTATGTACAAGACATTTCAAGTTGTCATTACTTCAATCTCTCAAGATAATAAAATTATGTTTTGTGTATGACAGTCTCTCAATAGAAAATGTCTCTTTTGTTATTGTGGCTTGAACTGCAAGTTGATGTCATGATTAATGATCGACATTGTTGTAAGAGTTCAAGAGGTCTTCAATCTTGAGAGACAGGCTTCGCAGGTACCGAGATCTAGCATATCTGAGCCAATCTAGATCAAACACATTCATCCTGTAGATCCTTCAATTTATCCTGATTCTGTGACAAGAGCTAGGGTGTGTAAAAGCAAGCCCTCTTATCCCACTCGCGTCGAGACGTGGCATTCACGAAAACGAATAACACAATCCACACATCACAATTTATACAGAATAGACTTCAATAAACAAATCAACCATGCATATCCACTATGATCCCATGAAATCACACAGACCTCGTCAAGAAAGCCCAACACTTTGTCATAGAGCGCTCCGACATCGGCAATCACTCACCCAACCACCCATGAAGGATATTAGACTGACTACTCGTTGATATCCGAGGCTTGGTGCCCTTATCAAGCAACATGCTGCAGATCTCCAAGTACGTCTTTTTCAAATGGGCAATCGTGAGTGTCGACCTCTGTTGAGCTTATCTACATACTGGGAAGCACGTCACGCACGCCTTCAAATGGTGAATCCTGCGGGACATCCGTCCAAGAAATTGAAGCCACAATCTCAAAATTGACCTGCAACCCGCCATCAACCCTCAAGCCACAAGGGCTAGTCGAGTTATTCATTGTTTCTGGAATCTGAGCAAAAGGAATTCGGGTACCCATCCACCCGTTGTAGGGCTCAGAACCCAACCAACATTCCATTCGTCCCGTCTTCTAAGCTGTCCCTGGCCCAGTCCGGCCCCGACAAGCATTGCTGATCTCGGGAAGGGACAGGCTAACAAGCCATAGCTTCTGCTCTGTCTTTAGAAATTTGGCCAGACGATCCCATCGATGGAATCCTTGCCATGTCTCAAGACCTCAGCCAGAACGTAAAGGAATCATAAACACAATGATATGAAACCACGTGGACTGGGCAGCTCCCATGTCATGCAGGAACAGCACAGCTCAGGAACATGGAATATCGAGCAGTGCCTTGCCGTGATAATACAACGTTGCTGACGTTGTCCTCTCGGAATTGTTCGTGCTTGTAACGGCGAGAGTCACAGACAGCATGGAGGCATCTTTCAAACATCCTTTGTTACTGCCTGTATCCAGTTAACTTGAGGCATGAAAATCCCCATTCTTATCAAGATAGGAACATCCATATCCACATCTCTTTGAATCCCTGTCGAGGCTCGGAGCACGCCCCTGTGCGTATTCTGTCCGTGGGGCGTACCAGCTGTGCCACAGGTATCAGCAAGACCCAGTCCAGCCCAGCGAGGCGGGCGTCGTGATAAAGGAGAGGGTAATTGATTCACAAGGCGGGGAAAGGAAGCCTCGGCGACAGAAACACAAATGGCATTTGGCGGCAACTGGCGGACACGGAGTTCGGGCTCGCAACCGCTCTGTACCGCTGGACAACTGGCGGCATCATAATGTAAGTGCCGATGCTGTACAGACTACCAGTTTATGTGCTGTACAATATGACTCCGGCCAGAGATTCTGTAACTGGTTGAGAACCCTTCAAGTGGATTCAAAGGTCCGAATACTGGTGACTGATGAGGTCTCATTCTCGATCAATTCATGCATTCATTCATGCAAACACAAGCGTAGGGCGAGGCAGGTCGTCACCGACCATTCCAATGGTATCGATCCTATTTGGATTAGTGTTAGGTCTTCTGCCCCTAAGGGACGGAAGAGTCCAAGAGAGGTGATTGTTGGGTTGGTTGGTTGCCAAACTGCGTGTTGCTGCCTCTGACACTAAGACGGTCCAGATATCCACCCGGCTCCAGCTGTCATGAACCAGACTAGGTAAGCCTCTCGTACAGTACAGTGCTGTCTATAGTGCTTTGTAGTGCAGTATTAGTGTGTGTAGCGGACAGCGGGCCTCTGGAAGCGGCGGCTCTTTCAAAGATCCAGTGCTTGTGCTTTAACGGCCAGTGATCCCCCGGATCGTCAACGCAGGGCTCGGCTGCAGAGCCGGCAATGCGAGCAATTCAATACTGTTGCCGACAATAGTCAGATTCAGGACAGATACTATATTGGTGTACAGTGAAGTATTGTCTGCCCTAGTGTAAATGTCTCATCTCACTGTTGAGCAGCCCACTGGCCAATAACGATATACTCGCACGGCAGTGAATGGATGCGAGTGCTCGTTTCTCAATCAATTTTTTTTTTCTGTCTCAAAACAGGATCGAGATTGACAGAATGTGGAGGAATGTATATCGAGTCTGATTGGCCTTTGTTCATGTAAGCTCAAAGCACCCCCAATGCGGTCTTGTCTTAGTAGGCTAGGAATTCCACTCTTATGGAGTCTTTGTCATTTTAATTAAAGGGAACCAGTATTTTTTTTCTTTCAACACCAGTGTTGATCACCGAGTGGTGGTCGACTGTTCATTCGCATGTCAGAATTACATCATTGAGTGAAATACGCATGAAAATGGCAAAGTTAATGTGCAATCAATATCTGAAAAGGAAGTGAAGGGATTTCAGGACATAATCTTGAATGGGTTCCAATAGTCAGTTACCTTCTAGCCAGGGGAGCGCTCTGATGACGTCGTTGCGATCTCAAAACTTGAATTGTTGTCTTCGTATCTGAAAGCCAATTTGACAAAGGATTCCAAGGAATGCACTACAGTTATTCGATTTGATCTTCAAGGCATCAACTCCACGTGTTGAAGCTTAATTATTGGAAAATTGGTACTGGATAACCTCTCGTTATTGGTAGACTTTTTTCCGACGGGAACTGGGATTCATATTAGGGATCGTCAAATCCTATCTCAAGACGGCAATGCCCCGTAGGATAGTCAGGAACGTGTGATGAATGTTGAATGCTAAAGAGACCATTAATAATCTCGAGATGAGGGTGTTAATGGGAAAAAAGAAGCCGGAAATCATGAGCCTGTATGTTTGGGTATGCAGTTCGTCTGATCGAGAGAGACAGTGGTGATCAAAGACTTATGTTACACCTTCCGCAGTTACACAACACAACAGCAGCACAGGCCACCTTTTTTACCCGTAGAGGGTTGGAGCAACACAGCCTCCCAAATTCTCACGATACTTCCTCCTCTTCAAGGTAGACTCCCTGTGACTAGACACAACGGACGGCAAGACGGAAGTGCAGCAGTTAGGTCAGGTGAAAGTGCTTGTGATCTGTGAGGATCCAAGAAGGGAATAGCAGTTTGAGGGGTAAATGGGTACATCAGTGCTGTACGTAGATCAACCATATGTATCTGGGATTCGACAATGATTGCAGTCAAGTGCCGCATAAGATATTGTGTATATAGTAGATGCACATACATAAGCAATAGTCTATCTATCACATATCTTGACACGTTGGACAGGATGCTTGAGTTGTTTGTTACCGTTCACACCCGCCTCCTTTCTGTGCATCACTTACGTGAGAATCTGGGCTAATCTGGTTCAATGATAAAAAAGACCAATAGAAAGAACATTACTTCCCCTGCCCCTTTTAGTATCGTCAGTCAGTCATTGTCAATGCTAACCTGTCCCTTTATTAAGCGTACCAGCTAACCGAAAATTGCGGTGTCAACTAGATCCAGGGCTCTCCTTTTTTTTTGCTTCCATTGACAATGGCTTTTTTAGCGACGCGATGGTGGCTGTAGCTGACGACTCTTGGGTGGTGGTGGTGGATCGGCTTCTGTCTGTATCGAGAAACTAAGAATGAGGGGTATGCATCCCATTAGTAAATTAACTACACGCCCTAACCGCTTTAGGGAGCTCTAAATCAAATAATTTATACTCAAAGATGCTATACTCTCAAGAAACAAGAGCATTTCAATTCCGAAATGCTCGAGACAGTAAGCAAAACTCTACTAGGTATTCTACACGATCAATGCAATATCTCTTAGAGTGGCATGGGACGTGTAGCCCTGACAAGAGTTTACATGGATGGTTCATCGATCGCTGAAAGATCGACCAAGAAAAAAAAAAGTTGGAAAAAGAAGGGTCTTAACTTTTTGTTCTCCTTGGAACGTCCAGAACAAGCCATTGCCGAATAAGAAGAAGTCCCTCTTCCTTCTGACTTTCTGCCTAACCAGCCGGATCGGAGTATAAAACATCAGGCCAATAAGTCAGACCAGCAAACGTGTACAGTACCGCAGCGTTATCAGATCAGATCACCACTTGGTCACTTGGCTGGATTAACCTGTTAAGGTTACTGCAGCATTCAGGGCCAGGGCAAGGGTTAGGTTTGAGTTGAAAGAGCATGGGTTATCACCACGTGTAAGAGGAGAGGATAGGAGGAATCGTTTCTAACAGAAGGATGGATTGTAACATGCCAGGGATAGATGAATTCGTACTGTGGTTGTGACGGACATGAATTGTTGCTTCGCCGCTCAGTCATCAATCAATCAATCTCTTGGCGAGAAGCAAGCAATAACGACGCTGATATCAGCGACATTGAAACTGCATAAATTAAACTTCAGGCATAAAACAATACAAATAACCTTTGAAGAAAAGCATTACGCGTTGGGATGGTTACAGAAACAGGTTTCCAAAACATCCACAACCCAGGGCTCGAAACATATCCATTGATCGGTCCTTGGTCAGACGTCTCATTAGACGCGTCTCACGCTGGTACTCTGTACAGTTAGCGAGAGACATGAGAGCCTCGTCTCTTTTTTCAATATTTGTTGATTTCCAAACCCAGCAGTGCCTTGAACAAAGGAGTTAATGAGACACAGCCTATTACATACGAGAGTTGACATGGTGAGCACAGATCGATATTGGTACCTGACAGCTGTACAAAATTACAATACGAGATGAATTGACGGCCACTTGTTCAAGAAACTTCAAGCAATCTCAGCCCGAGGATCTGAGACAATCTCGCTATAACGATACCAGATATTATTGCAGCGATCATCTCGTCTTGTTGAGCTATTGCATTGAATATGTAGGCATTGGTGGTCAAACACATCGCGCTGCCTCCCTTTCTCTGGAATAGAGTTTACAGTGCGAGTGTTCACTAACAATTACATCCCCCAGATTTCAAGACCCCACTCGGTCCCCAAAATGAGTCTTCCCTTCGGCATCAACTCCTCACTTCTACCATCCAAACCGACTCAGCTCCCCACCCAGTGCGAGCTCATTACCATCTCGATTAAGTCTGGCGAGACTGGGCCGCCCAGTCCGGGCAGGGCTGCTATTACAGCCAGCAGGCAGACAGGCTACAAACCAGGCCACGGGGCCACCGTCCACTCTACCCGTCTCGGAAGTTGGGGAAATGGAGAGGGCGAACATGGCTGCAGCAGCAACGTGATAATTAAAGTCTAGTATGTATATTTTTATACATACTGACCAAAGGCACTGTACAAAAATGTATTATGTACCTATTGTGCTACGGACGGAGTCCAGGCAATGCAATGAGGACATGGACGCGTCGGGTGACGAATCAGCCCAGAATTAAGCGGCGAGCATAACAAAGACGATTTGATTCAATGACTGTCTACCCAACAGGAAACCCAAGCCAAACGACGAGCGTTACCCACCGCGATTGTTAAGACAGATGCACTCTCTTTATACCCTCCGCCTGGAACCGTTTGTGCAGACGGGACCTGACTTTCTCAAGCAGATAACCTTCAGGAACAGTGGAAACGGTCTAGTTTATTCCCCTGGCTACAACGATGTGCAGCGGACAAGACCCTGGCACGATTTGTGATGGTGCATAAACCGTGCCAATTCACTCTTTTATACCTTATCAAGCAAAGACCGGTGCCAGTTTGTGAGGGGAATCCAATCATGGACCAGCGCAAAAGCACAACGCCTCATGCAGGACGGGAGGGGAATTGAGGGGATACATGCTTCTGTCTGTCTGTCTGTATGCATGTCTGTACAGTACTGTACTGCCAGCATGTCCCCTCCAAGTTGATCACTATCGACTGTCGATAGCATGCTCTTGCCGTCACTTCCTTTGATAGTAGCGAGCGAAGCCAGGCATAATTTGTCTCGTGTCTTCTTCACAGAATACCTGTCCGTTCCTTCAGGTCAGAACAAGGGGATGGGATAGAGCCATCGATTGCTCAGCCCCCGTTCGCCGGCCGATTGCGACTTTGAGCGCATGACACACCCACGTTCTAACGCCACACCTATCCGCGGACCACGGCCTGACCCCTCCTCTCCCTCTCAGGCTCTCTCTCCCTCTCACGGGCTCTCTTTCCCTGCTGCAACTCAGTTCGAATGCTTTGGCAAGGGTGTCAACGAACCAATCGACCTGCCGCTTCAACCCCACCCGTAGCCACTCCATGGCTGGAGAGCCCCCCGAACACCAGAACAAATGGCAGCATGTAGCGCTGGGTGGAAGTCGTTGGAACCCGGTCCAGGGCCTTGGCTCCCTATGGTTGAGCCCCCTCTTGACTTCCAAGGCACAAGGCCATGTTTGGTGGCTCAAAGGTACTAGTGAATAAGTGACCAGCCGGGTGCGCTTTCACTGAACTGAGCAAGTCTCGATAGTCATCGCACAGGCATCAATCAATTCAGACATCCTATTCAGACACCAGTCTGCTACATACGCCCCGCTCCTGACCACACACACACCCTGGGCTTGGGTGCTGCTTCCCAAAATATTATTTCTCGTCTGTTCTGGGACTCCTGCTGGCAACATCTTTCTCCTCTCACCACTTCTCTTCCTCCTGTCAACATCATTCAAGCATCTCCGGTTCAAGTCTAACTACCAACACTCTACCAAACGCCTAGTTCGTGATCGACACGACTCCAGTCGGTCGAATCCTGAACATATACCAAGTCGCCGGCAATGGCCTCATCCAAAGTACGCTGCCCTCAACCCTCGGAGGGACCGAGCCCGAGCCCTGTCATGATCTTTTTCACGACCTGCTAGATGGCATAACAACCTATCAAGGCCCAGATTTGCTGATCTCCTTTCGTCCTCTTCAGGAAATGCAGCAGTCCTCGAGGCCATTGACTCAGACCCGTTCTCCGATGTCGTCCACGTCGTCGGCCCTCCCCGGCCGTCAATCCCACGCTCGGACGAGCTCGCACTCGCTGCTCACAGGCGCTCTCAACGCCAACCATAGAGTGACTCGACGCAAGTCTGTCACAAACCCGAATGCGAACGTTACCGCGATCGCCGCTGCTCTTCTGGAGAGTGAGCGTTCAAACGCACTGCCCATCAACAGCGGCCGCCGAATGTCAAAGAGCGCTGCTGCTCGTGCTGCCATCGCCGGCAGCCTTCCCTCCCCGCCTGCTAGCCTCCCGAACCACAAGTCGATACCCGAGACGAAGCAAGAACTCAATGGTAGCGCCATTGACGATGAAATGAATGATGGTTCGGCTGACGAGGGAACTGCCAAGTTCCAAAAGGCTCGTCAACGCCGTGCAAGCGACGGCCAGACTCTCAAGGAGGGCAAGAAGAGCAACAGGGTTGAGGTTCGCTGTGACAAGTGCGGTAAAGGCTACAAGCATAGCAGCTGCTTGACTAAGCACTTGTTGGTTCCCCTCCTCCCAATGACTTGCCCCAGCACAGGAAGCCTTACAGACCAGCTGTTTTTGGCGTGTAACATTGCGTACTCATGAATCCATGTCACTAACAGTTTCTAGGTGGGAACACACACCTGAGTGGGCATTGACTTCCAAGTTGCTCATTTCAAAACATCAACAAGTCCAGCTGCTTGAAGCTGCTTCTGTTCTTGTAACCATGAACGGCATTGAAGGCAACGCTGCCACTCCTCCTGAGTCTACTAAGGACTTTCAGAGTGAGGTCGGGTCATCATCGCCTGCTACCTCCAGATACTCTGACCCTGAGGAGCGACAGAGCTCTGCCGACACTACACCACCTCCGCTTACCGAAGGTGTCAGCGTCAACGGCACCTCCTACCGCAACAAGCGCTACAGTAACGGGTACGCGAGAAGCTACCAGTCGGCTGCGTCGTTTGGAGCTGGCAGTGTGCCATACGGCTCAGGCTTTGGCCACTACCGTCAGCCTAGCAATGATCACCACCGCCCAAGTTCTTCCGGTCGCAATGCCACGGGAGAGGACGATAGAGATCTAGCTGCTGCAGTTGAGCTCCTCAGCTGCAGCTTTGGTAGCAACAACGGATCCCGCCCTGCTATGACTCCTGCAGATGCGCCTCCCGTTCCTCCGCTGCCGGCTCAGTACCTGGATCAAGCGACGTCACTATCGACAGCGAGCTTCATCAACAGCTTTCCACGTCGACAGCCCGAGAGTTTTACTCGCGGTGACATGAGACGTCCCAGTGTAGACGTCCGAATGGATGGCAGCGGCGATTCGGTTATGGACGATGACGATTTCGAGATGCGTTCGCGCGGTCGAAGTGAAGATGATGACGATGGTGTTTTTGGTCGCATGGAGGAATGATTTTTTTGGATGCATCATTAATGGGTAACGATTGGGACGGAGTATATCTCTTGGGTCGAGCATGCAGGCTCTGGAGTTGGATTTATCGGATGACGTCGATGGATAAGCGCGTTATCTCTTCTTCTTTTTTTTATATCTTCTGTATCACATACAGCGTGTTATCATGAGGTGGACCAGATCTCCGCTGTCGATTCCCAGCACCGAAGAGTGGAGGGCCCGTCTGGTGAGGAACTAGATGAGATTGCATCGCCACGAGGTTAAAGTGAGGATT
This sequence comes from Fusarium venenatum, assembly GCF_020744135.1. Classification (NCBI taxonomy): domain Eukaryota; kingdom Fungi; phylum Ascomycota; class Sordariomycetes; order Hypocreales; family Nectriaceae; genus Fusarium; species Fusarium venenatum. The sequence goes on from NW_027072131.1 coordinate 1,200,752, forward strand.
CGGACAGGCGTCGAGTTGGACGCCCAAATAAATACCTACCAAATGGAAATCAAACATTGAAACCACATTACAGTGTTACAACATTGGATCACCACGGGATCAAGAGTGAATGATTGAATGAATCAATTGATGAAAAATAAGGAAGAACATCGTGATGATGAGACATCACTGTACGATTCAGACAAGGTCACAGAAGAGCAGCCAGCCTCATCCATCAAAGGACAAATAGATGAACAAAACGAGAGCTGAGAATGATCAAGGATCGCCTCTTTTTTGCGGCAACGATTAATTGATGAATCAATTATTGCTTGCTTGTAACAAGAGAGAAAAAAATCGGAGGGTTAAAGAGAAGAGAAAAACCTTCATCTTCCATGTCGGCTGTCAAAACAGCTACTAACCCAGTCCAGTAGGTGCGCAGTGGGGAATTCGAGGTTGCGAAATGCCGTGAAGGTCCATCTTATGGAGGTTGCCCGGACAGCGACGTCACTGATTGACCAGTTCCCCACTGCAACCTGCCTTGTCTACTACCTCTAGGTGCTGAACTGCCTGAACTCTTACCCTCCCTCGCCTACACTGAATCGCAAACACAAAAACAACGCCCTGACTCTCCCTGAATCCAGGTCGCAAACTTCTGGTATTTATCATTTCGGCTTAGCCTGGACAGGTGGCGTATCCCTGAATCTTGGACAATACATTGTCTCACCCAAAACAAACAAAGAAATGGCAACAAGAAGAAGCGTCGCCGCGACCAGCGACGACACGGCGATGACAACAACTCCATCATCACCAAAACAAGTGCAGCGACCTCCGCCATCCTTTCGCGATATGGTCCCCCACACGGCAAAGTTCCCTCTTGCGATCGCGACAAGCTTCGCGATGGCGTCACTGGGATACAGCTTGCTAAGTGAGCTCACCAACGCCGAGCTCGCTGGCCTCAGCAGAACCCAGGACACATGGGAAGAAGTTGCCCTTTTGGCCGGCTGGAGAATGTTAGTAGACATGTTCTATTTGCGACAAAAGACGTACTAACAGATGCGACTACAGTGTTGAGTTGACGATAGGATGGTATGCAAAGCTAGACAGCCTCGACGTGGCGATGCTGGATCTACTATCTCACGGCCCTCACGTTAGTTGAACCCACTTCAAAAGCCGAATCTCGTTCAAAGCTGACTTATCAAAGTTCTACCTTCTCACAACCTTCTACGGCCTCAACTGGACTACAGCAGCCTCGGCACTCGCTATTGATATTTTCTCAGTCGCCGTGCCCTTTTACCTACTTCGCCCACTCTCTCCCATCCATACACCTTCAGCTGCCGCTGCTGCAGGTTTGCCTAACCGCGAGCTCCTCGACCTTCCACTTCAGTCGTATACGGCCGCTCTGTCGACAGGCATCTACACTGTTGTCCTCGTTCTGGCGCTGCGTTTCGTTCTGCCTCGCATCCTGGTTGTCAACTACTCAGGAGTAGGCACTCTCGAGCCTGCCTACAATGCTTCTTATGCTGCCATTCTCCCGGTGACAACCCTTTTCGGTATCGCCGCCAGCACTTTTATCTTTGCGCCTTTCGCGACCACGGCACGTGCTAAAGAGGATGACAAGATCAACGAGTTTGATCCTGTGGCTGCATCTCTCGGAGAGACCGTCTGGTGGAATGTGTGGGGTTACACTGTCAAGACCAAGGTGGTTATTCGTCGAACAGTCATTGTTGCTTTTGTCGCTGCGGTCAACACGTTCCTTGCCTCTTACAAGACCATGTATCGAGTTGATGCCATTGGAGCAGCTGCATATGCGGGCGTCTGGACATTCGCCGCTATCTGCAGTGGCATTGGCCTTGGTTTTGTTGGCGGAGATTAAATGCCCAGCAGTGCCATTTCCAGAAGGCTGAGATCAGCCTCATGTACAGGGTCTTGTACAGGGTCTTGTACAGGGTATGATGGGGGCCAAAGAAGAAGTTGATAGCATCCTTGTTTCTAGATTGGCAGATGAGATGAGAAGATGGATGGATGGATGGATACCCCGGTTTTCCTATATCGATCGGAGTCAGAAGGATTCAGGGTATAGCCAGTTGGCGATGCCGTTGAGATTGGCCTCAAGTGGCTGTGTTTTTTGTTTATATTGTTTTCTCTGTTATATTATGCTAGGTTTGTTTTGATAATGTATGAACACCAGTATTTTGAGATTATATCATTTAATTGTTGCTCTATCAGTGCTCCAAGCTGTATGCATTGAAGAGTCATGAATGAAGATGTCGTCAAGCCTTTGGAAGTTAGTCACATGTTTAATGTGCCTAATAGGCAACATATGGATCGGGCATTCTGTTCGATAGCTTGGCGTCTTCTAGAAGGAAGAAAAATGGATGGTGTGCGTCTGTAGACGGAGAAACCCACGATAGAGCGAATTACAATTCAACGAGAGAGTCAAGTGGCTTTTCCTCTCCCTCATAGGGCTGAGGCGATGCAACCATGTCCATGGTCATGGGCAAACGGGAAGCGTTCCGTAGACCCAAGGACTAGACTAGGGGTTGTACAGCCTCGGGCGATTCCTAACGAAAACAAGAGTTTTTATGTGAAATGCTAGAACTAAGAAACGCCCGAAAAGATCTCAAGGCAGCAGAATAGATTGTACGTTGATCGGCAATTCAGTATACTCAACAGGACGCTTATACGGGGCAAAGGGCCAGTCCTAAGCTGACAACCCCTGTCTGCCTGTTCCCTAACTTCTGGGTCCCAATGACGCCCAGGAGCATGTGCATGCAGAAGAATAGTCCTCCTTGGAAAGTGAAGAGCGTGAAATGGTGGTGTTCGTAGGATGAACTAGGCGTCTGGGGTCCTTGATAGGACTGCTTGTACTATACCCTTGTTGTACTAATTATTGGATATCTTGGTCTTCTCTAGGCTGGCTGTGGAGATCCACAAAGACTGCCTTGTCAGTTTGTCTCAAATAGTTTCAGTTTTATCGAATTATGTGACAAGTTGATGCTGATATTTAAAAGATGTATATTTATTTGATGATGATTGCTCTCAAGAGCGTTATTATCATTGTAGAAAAGACAGTCATGAGAAATAGGCAAGTTTAAGACATCACCTAGATAAACGCAGGCAGTAATAGACTACCAAAAGATGAATCACAGGCTACTGAAACCTATCCTGCATTTCCCCATCTAGACCTGCATATTTTGTTTAGCCCAATGAGCCTCCTTGCAAGTGTCCCAAGCAGAACAAGGCGTCACGCCCTTGCAATGCAGTGCCCGGCACGTCTACAGGTCCCGTGCCTGGCCTGAGCAATAAGGGATCATCTAGTCCTGGAGTATATGCCTTATGGTGGGGGCTAAACTCGACATGGATGTTTCAAACGTACGGATGTAAGTCTTGAGATTCTAGTATGCCTACTCTCAGTTTCAACCTTTTGCGCAGATGGGTTGAAAGTCGTGGGTATAAGAGAAAGGGATTGTTCCTGAGGAACACAATCAACAATTCCATCTTTACTACAGTCTATATCACAACAACTCGAAAGATACCAAGCATTCGTTTATACTACAAATAATAAACTCAATCTTTTACAACACTCGAAAACACTACAATAACAAACTTCATTATGTCCAGCTACTACAGTCAACAACCTGCCTACAAGCGATCCAAGAGTGTCAAGAGTGACCATGAAATCACTCTCAATGGCCCCCTTGATGTTGTGGGATCTGTCAAGTCTGGAAGCAGCATCAGCTTGAACGGCGATGTGATTGTTCGTGAGAAGCTTGATGCCTATGGATCCATTGGCCTCAATGGAAACATCACATGCGAGTAAGTAGATGCTAGGATGATAAAAAAGTTCCAATTGCTAACTTGTTAATAGCGGAAAGGTCCAAGCCTATGGCACTATCGCAGTCAATGGCTATACTATGGCCAACGACAAGATCAAGGGCCGCGGAAAGCTCAGAGTTATGGGAACACTCGTTGGGACAGACTTGGAGATTTATGGAAACATCACCATCACAGGGCACTTGTATGTATACTCACTATTGCTTGTTTGGGTCCAAAGCTAACATAAAGGAGGAGATGCAGACGACTTGTCGCCTACGGAAACATTACACTGATAGGAAGCGATTCATCATACTATGCCGAAGAGTCCGAACAAATCGCTGGAGCGGTAATGATGAGAGAAGCCGAGCCCGACTGGGAATACTAGTCAATTTGCTCGAACTGAGGTTCTATAATGAGACCCATGGTGTTGAATAGCCATGAAGTTATGATGGCATTGGTTATGGAGGATTTCGATTTCAGGATTTAGACGAAGGAATATGGGTTAGAACTGTGATATCACTTTGGCGTTTTGTTAACTTTATTTAGAAATGATCATTAGAGGAGGATAATACTGCCTGGATTTTGGAAATAGGCTATTGTATGAGATAGGTTGAAATTGAACGAGGTTGAAAGGAGATGCAGACAGTACTACCCTAAAGTGATAGTGACTCAATTGAACTCTGGTGAAAACAAGCGTTGTTTTTTTCAAAATAGCGATACTGATTTTAACAAATAAAAAAACTCATATGTAAACAAATATGGTTAAGGATTGCCATCAATGGTTGACTGAAAGTTCAAATGTGGTGTTCAACGTTGAACTCCCCATCATGATCTCAAACCTTGTTACAGCAACAAGCCAAAAGAGTCATAAACTTTATTGTAACCCTAGTCCTGCAGGATCAAGACACACATGATCTCCATATAATGAGTATTGCGCCATGTTGTTGATGTGAAAAGGCTTCATCATAAGTGGTGCAGTCCTATGATGACTCTTCAAGGCATTCATTCTATGGGTCCTAAATATGCCTTAACCCCGGCTTGGTGCGGAGAGTTCCGGGGCTCCTATCGATCGAGCACGAAAGAAATGACTTGCAGAGGCTTGTTATCGAAATCATGTAAGTTGTTCTGCTTAAGTTAGAGTTGGAGCCTAATCAGGCAGTCAGTCTTACATTTGCATGCATTTCAACATCACATGATCATTTACAGCCACTTGCTCTATCGCCACTGGATCCAAACCCCAGTCGCGTTGGTAGTGGGGCGCGACTGACCAGGTACTAGCGTAATTTCTATCATTCGCGACTTGACACCCTTGATTGACGTATCGCGCCCGACTAGACAGTGAACGCGATCGACCACATCATCATCAAATGGCATCACCGAATTATGCAGAATAAATCCCCGAATCTAACTTGATACACGACCGGTCCTGTTAAGCGAACTCGAAGAGCTAAAGGCTCAGGCGCCGCCATGGCCGAAGCAGCAGACCCAGACGGCGACACCACCATGGAGGTTATGTCACCAAAGCACCAGACATCATTCAGGGCACCTACGCTAGAGCGCATCGACAGCCTCGCGTCCATGGATTCGCGCGTAGATCCGGATGCGCAAACAACTGTTACCGACTTTCTCGACTTTACCGATTACCTACCCTCTGATGTCGTGCGGTCCTTGATTCTGATCGGGAAACTCGACGAGAGGTACGCGGACGCTTCACTCAAGGTCAACGACTTGACGGAACAATGGGGTCAATTACCGAAAATCAATATGGAGGAGCGCCCAGCGCCAGTACAGCTCCGGGCGGACATATCCGAGCACCTCAACCAGGCCGTCAACTCTCGTGCCTTTGCGCACGCTGAAGCTGTCAGAATGGCGGATAATATTAATCGGCATTACAACAAGGCCAAAGTTTTGCTCTCGAAACTCAAGAGTATGAGGGATAACTACCCAACCGAGGAGCAGAAGAGTCCAGTCCAAACGAAATCACCACAAGCTGCCAGGAGCAAAGCACTCAAGGCTGCAGACGGCCAGAAACATCGACGACCACAAGGGCCTAGAATCATTGTGCCAGGAGAAGTACTGGCGCCGTATGACATCGATCAAGATATCCTCACGGACGAAAGCGATGTGAGCTCAGACGATGATTCCGACACAACAGCACCAAACCGAAGAACGCCTGGGCCAGCACCACGGATCAAGCTTGTCAGCAATAAACTACCAAAAACACCCAGCCGTCTTGCTCGTCCAGTTAGCTATGCTACGCCAGCCCTGAGCGAAGCGGCCGCTGCTAATAATGCCGCTTTACTCCAGCCCCCGCCTGACGACGCGGTTGTCGGTAGTCCCGATGCCCCATGGTTACAGCTTACTCAGTACGAGCTGGCCAAGTTGCGAAAACGTATGAAGAAGAACGCAACGTGGACCCCAAGCGAGACTATGATTGCCCGTGAGCTGAAAGCTCTCGGCCGTGGGCCTGATGCATACCACGAAGCTAAGAAAGACGCGAAAGATAAGGGCGAACGATTCGAACCCGTGGTTCCTCAGGCAGTCGTGGATACCAAGTCTGGAGAGAAACAGTTGCCAGCTGGTGCCTTGAGTCCTGACACCTTGTCTGCGGAAGAGGTTGCTACCAGTAATCGTGGTATGAAACTCAACGAGGCGAAGAAATTGAAACGTGAAGCCCTTGCCAAGATGGCAGCTGAAGAAGCAGAGGAGTCAGCTAGAAAAATGAACGAGGCTGCCAAGTTGTTTCTCGGAAACGGTAACGGTAACAAAAGCGCCAATAACAACAACAATACCACTAACAACAATAACGGGAGTAATGGCACGCCAAAGACCCCAACGTCTGAGACGCCCATTAAAGAAACCCCCAAACCCACCAAAACTCGAGCAGCATCGCGGTCAACGAAGCGCAAAAGAGAACCAGAGCCCGAAGAACCTACAGATATCAACGGGAGCGCCGAAAAGAACGAGAACCGACCTCAGGTCAAGCGGACCAAAACCGAAACGCCGGTCCCTCCGCCTACGCAACTCACATTAAGCAAGGGCCCGAGCCCCGAGAATCCGGCACCAGTGCCTACAACAGCGCCCGTTGATCATCCTGTGGCATCACATACCGAGACGCCTGTACCCATACCCATTCCTGCTATATCAACCAGGGGGTCGGCAAAGTCTCCAACACCCAACCCAGTTGCAGCGTCAAATACTGGACCTACCAAGCCTCCTGGTCCTCCTCAAGAGACCCCAGTCCCCTTGCCGTTTTCTGAAGGACGAAAATCGGTGACCCCTGTGCTGCCCCCAGTGAGGGAGAACACCAAAAGAGAAACTCGAGGTGATGCAGCAAAGAGGACACAGCAAGCACAACAACAGCAGGCAGAACCTCAGGCGGTTCAAGCGATTCCTGAGGTGCCTGAAGAAGAAACTCTTAAATCCGAACCAAAAACATCCCCATTGCTCCAGACAGCAACTGTACAAATTGCTGTTGCCCCTCCACAATCCCCTCCTCCCCCACCACCTCCTCAACATGCTCCTGAAGTAGCAAACAGACAGGTACCCTCTCGTGCGCCCACTCCTCGAATAACCCCTGGCCCCGAAGGCCTTGCCATCCGTCGACCGAGCTCTCGAGGTAAAGCTGCGAGTCAAGAGCCGCAGCTCTCGCTAGCTGCAGATCGCCCACGACGAGCGAGTACTGCTCGCAACACGCCTGCACCCGAGCCTCGACCACTAAAGCGAACTAAACGGCCCGCTCCTGGAATTGTTAGCACCACCAAAAGCGGCGGTAACAGCGCTGTTGGTAAGCGAAAGGCGCCACCCAAGAAGAAGGCTCGTCCCAAGAAGGACAAGGGGTCTGCCGAGGTTGAGCTGGAGGATGTAGATGATGATGGAAACCCGATCGATCCGGATGAGCCCAAGTATTGTCTTTGTAATAGGGTCAGCTTTGGCACAATGATTGCTTGCGAAAACTCCGAGGTATGCAACTCTTCAACAACAAACAGCTACTCACTCTCCACCTCAACACGGCTTCAAAAGCAAGCGGACACGAAACTGACAAACGGGCAGTGTAAGCAAGAATGGTTCCACCTCGAGTGTGTTGGGCTCACTGAAGTCCCTGCGCGCACCACTAAATGGTACTGTCCTGAGTGTCGAGTCAAACTTAATATTGGTGAAAGGGGCGAAGTTAGCGCTCGTGGGGTCAAGAAATGAGCGGACAGGAAGCCATCGCAAATTCATGGGTTAGAGCGGGACCGGGTTTAAAGGTATGAGTTAAAGCGTTATATAGAGTTGCTTGTTACTCTCTTATCGAGGAAGGAACTGGCAAAGGGATGATACCATGGCGTTAGGATATGTTTAACGATGCATCAGAATCGTGGGCAGCTCGAATGATCAAGTGATGAGATTCGACATATGTATTTGATGCGTTGTAACTAGCAAATGCCTTTATTTGTTGATCAATAATGACTGCAAAGACATTTACAAGCGTCAATAGAAAGATAATTAATTGATGTCCTTTCTGCCTCTTATAACGTCACTTCATGTTCGACATTGTACACTTGTGGCTGTGCCACACTTACGCCACGATCTTGTAGTGGGGTGAGCGTCAACACCCCGCCATCATGGCAGCTGCTCTTCAGTAGTCCAGAAACTTCTATTTCAACAACTCTCAACATTCTACACTTTGACATAACCTACTACATTTTGAGTTATCCAAAGCTTGGACCGAAAGTATAAAACATGCCTGTGGATTATAGCAAATGGGTAAGTAAGCAAGGCCAACAAGGTTCAAACAGTCGCTGACAACTGATGCTAGGACGCACTGGAGCTCAGTGACGATTCTGACATTGAAGTGCACCCCAACGTCGATAAGCGATCGTTTATTCGCGCGAAGCAGAACCAGATTCACCAGGAGCGCCAACATCGAAAACTCCAGATTGAAACTTACAAGTACGAGCGCATAGTCAACGATGGCTTGATCAAGCGCATTTCAGGCCTCTTGGCATCGCTCCGAGCTCATGCTTCTGAGGCTACCACCCGAAACCCGGCGGAGGTTGCTTTCCAAGCTGTCATGGAGTCAGCTGGAAATCCCAAGGATGACAAGCCCCCGGTCCCACCTGAGGGAGTTCACACCCACGAGAAGGAGCAGCCATCGTACACCAAGATGATGGCTACACTCCTGGACCAGGTCAACAAGGCCCTTGACGAGAAGAAGCCGGAGAACAGATATGAGGCCATGATCGCTGAGATCCAGGAACATGAGGACAAGGTTACCAACTTGCAGAAAGAGCTCGAGATTAAACTGGCCGAGCTCGAGAAGGAGGAAGGCCGAAAGATCACCAGCGAGGGAATTCACACGGGTTTCGACAGCTCGCATGTCGCCAAGTCTACGCCCGAAGACAAGAAGAAGGAGACTACGCAGGTGGAGCTTTTAAACCCTGGCGCCGCCGCGGGATCTTCGTCAAACTCGGGAGCCGAGAAGCAAGACGTCAAGATCGACGACGACAGCGATATTGAATCTTCGCCAGCCGGAAAGAAGTTTGGAACCATTAAGGCTAACGACTATCAGGCCAGTCTCCAGTTCCTGCTACAGAACCCCCAGCTGTTGGTTGAGAAGGAGACGGACGGTCTTCTTGTCCAGGCCTTTGATGCTGCCCTAGAGGGCAAAGATGACCTGTCGCGACAATACATTCATCAGGGACTTCTTCTGCAGTACTGCCGGGCTCTCGGCAAGGATGGTGTTGGGTTGTTCTTCAAGCGCATCATGACAAAGGGACACCAAGCGCAAGAAGTTTTCTACAAGGATGTGCAAGAGACATACATGAAGATAAGGACCCGTTCTCGAGAGATCCTAGCGGAGCGAGCCAAGGAGGGCCAAACAGAAGGCGTCGAGCAGATCCAGCTGCACGCCGTTGAGCCTGGCACGGTCATCAACATCAAGGTGCCCGCGGCTGACAGCGAGGATCCCGAGGAGCAGGAAGCACGTGAGATCTTTGAGCATTTCTCTCCTGAAATGCGCAAGGCCCTGGAGACGGGTAACCTAGATGAGGTGAACAAGGTGCTGGGCGAGATGCCGATTGACGAGGCTGAGGAGCTCGTGGGTCTCTTTGGCGAGGTAAGCTGCAAGCACTTTAAAATAGAGTTGCAACATACTAATGATATGATTTACAGGCCAACATTTTGAGTTTGGAGGAGCAAATCATTGATGCTACTACGGAGGAGGGAAAGAAGCAGCTGAAGGATATCGAGACCGCGGCTTCATCGGAAAAGAAGGAGGAGTACGGTGACCCTGAGTAATGCACATGATAGACGGGGACGAACCCTGGTAGCTTGGCGATCCGATGTACATGGAATTTTAAAAGTGACAACAGTGGAATGGAGTAGATCGGATGAAGCCTGGCTATGCTGATTATCATAGAGGAAATAAGAATTTATTATACCCCGGAATTGTGACGGCCTCTAACGAATGTGCCTGTCAATGTTCTACTGTTGGAAATATTACCAGTTGACCATGCCTTTTGGTGGATTATCTTGATTGTTAATTCTAGTAATTTTGTTCTTTGACCGAGGTTAGCGGCTTAGAAATCAAACAATTACCTCGTGGCGAGTCCATGTGAAAACCTCGTGTTGACAATATCGATTGATTCGATGCTATTAATGAGGTGGTCATTTTTTGAGCCGCTTCGCGACGGGAAGCGGGAGCGGACATAAAAATTGATAAAAATAGAAGTGGATACCAACAACGTTTTTATGCTCAGCCTCCCGCCACCACCACCACCAAGACATGTTGTCATATGCAGAGATGATCATTATGCAGAGATTGTCAGTCAGCTTGAAACAAAAGAGGTTGGATAAAAGTTTGAGAACAAATAGTCATTGATGAGTATGTAAATGCTTTAGAAAGAAAGCAATTTCAAGTCTTCAAGGATATGAGATTGAGTGAACAAACGAGATTCATGTCAATTTGTTATTAACGGTAAGGCGTTTTTTCTGCGCAACGTAAACACCCCGGAATGTGGCATGCGTTGTATCCGCGTATGTATGGATAGACGAGACGAGACACGGTCTCGGCTCCCGCATTTTGTCTACTATTTTCTTGGCATCCAGGAAGTAACATGATGCTTATTGTTTATGGGTGGCAGCGTAAAAGAGTGGAAAATAGATGGTTGGAGTTGTCGATCTTTTAATGCTCCAGCCGCATGACGTGTATTGTCGGAATATAGAGGAAGAGAGTTGAATCTCAAACTGTACCTAAAACACTCTGTTTACGACATGGTAGCACTGCATAATAGAAAAGTCAAATAATCTTTTCTTAGTCTACCTGAGGCTATTAACTAGCCTACAGTCTGGGCTGTCTCGTTGATGTTTTGAAGCGTTGGTAACCAATGGGATATCTCCACTGCTGACGTTTCAAGGGGCGCAGCATCAAGCCTGCATCTCTTTTTTCTTCGACTTGGCTTTTTCGCTTCGTTTGAAGATCATTTCGAGTCTCCAGGGGACCAACCACCAAAAAATTGGACCGGGGGGCGACGTCAGCTTCTAAAAGTACAGGGGGTCTTAGTCTTGCCCACTGGTCCCCTTTAGACTTACGTACCTACCCATCGATCTATACTTGAATGCTTTCATCCTCTTTGTTCTCTTTTCTATTGTTTCTATAGAATATCATTTCACTTTTTATTACCATTTCTTTTTTCTATCTCTATTTTCAATCTCACATAGATCAGTTCTATTAACCAAAAAAAAAGAAAAGAAAAGAAATATCAAGATGCTTCACTCTTCACTTCGCTCCATAGTGGCTGGAGTCCTCGCTGCCACTTCAACTGTCTACGCTCTCCCACAATCAAACTCAGGATCAGGTTCTGGTTCAAGTTCGACAGCATGCAACAACTCTCCCGATCTTTGCGACCGTAACTACAACAACATTACGCATCTCGGCGCTCACGGAAGCTCCTTTCTAAGAGACGGTAACGATGGTCTCTCAGCCGCAGGAAACCAAAACTTCAACGCTACAGATGCTCTTGACGCTGGTCTTCGTCTCCTTCAGGCTCAAGTCCACAAGGAAAACAACGCTCTACACCTATGTCACACCTCTTGTGATATTCTCGACGCTGGAACGCTTGAGAATTGGTTGAGCAAGATTAATGCATGGATGGAGGCCAACGCCAACGAGGTCGTTACTATTCTGCTAGTCAACTCTGACAGTGCCAGCGCCAATGAGTTTGGCAAGGCTATCAACGGTTCTGGCATTGCTGAACTGGCTTATGCACCATCCAGCCAGAACGCCACTACCGAGTGGCCAACTCTCAAGTCCATGATTGATGCCAAGACGCGCCTGGTTACCTTTGTTACCAACATCGACGCTTCGACACAGTACCCCTACTTGATGCCCGAGTTCGACTACGTCTTCGAGACAGCTTTCGAGGTTCCGGAACTGAACGCTTTCAACTGCACCGTTGACCGTCCTTCCAAGATCTCCGACGGCGCTTCAGCTCTGTCCAATGGCATGATGAGTCTGGTCAACCACTTCAAGTACCAGAGCCTCGCCACCAACAGCGATCTTTTCATCCCTGATACCGAGAACATCGACACAGTGAACAGCGACGGTACTACCACAGACGGCGAGCTGGGCAAGCACCTCCAGGAGTGCCGACAGGAGTGGGGTGCTGCCCCCAACTTTGTCCTTGTCGATTTCTTCGAGAAGGGCCAGGTCCTTGCTGCGACAGACAAGATGAACGGTGTCTCTGACGCTACCGGCCGTGAGGAGGTCTCATCAGATGAGTCTCTGGGCAGCACCAACGACAGACAAGTCGGTATGGTTGCCTTGACAGCCTTTGTCGCTGCCGCTGTACTCCTGGTGTAAGCACCAACAATCTCAGAATGTCATCGAGCATTCAAATATCCCTTTTGTCTTTCTTCTTTCACAAATACCACCATTCCTTTACACAGGTTCGATCCGACCCTGCCGTTTAATCCGGTTCGGTCATTCTGGGCATATAGCGAGGCGTTTTTAGGACTAGCAAGCTTGGATTTTGATAAATTGCATTCCAAGACAAGCATGGAATTCTTTTCTAGATTGATAGATGTATGAATTCGAGGGATATACATACATACATGAGCATAGAGTTGGAAAAGAAGGGCTTACATAGATGGATGGTACGATGTATCGTCACCTCTTTATACCTACTCTAAATGAAAAGGCGAAGAAGCCACCCTGCAAAGCAATACCAAGTTCCAATGACGATTCATAGTGAATGATAATGACTAACAAGATACATGGTTATTAGTAAATAATGCTAGTATTGGGCGTCATGAAGTTGCGGTTTTTGGCTTTCATGACGTCCCTTCAGCCAATTGGCAGCGAGTTTTAGCTCCTCCAACCCCAGACCCATAGTCTTTCACAACAGCATCAGCTCACTCTTCCACCCTCAACACAAATTCACATTCTTCATAAACATCTATCAACACCTTTAATTATGGATTACCAAAGTCTTGCTACGCCAGAGTCGTGTTATGTCGACTTCTGCCTTCTTCCTGTGAGCAGCAACTCTCTGTCCAAGCCTCTTTAGGGCCATGGTACTCGCAAATCGACAGAAACTAACATTGAATAGCTCGGAACTGGAACCGTTTCCGTTGCAGAGGATATTGCAGAGGTGCAAAAGGTTCTCAAGGCGAGTGGATTGAAGTATACTCTTCACTCTGCTGGTACCACAGTCGGTGCGTCATTTTGTTCCACTTCTCAACCAGCTTGTTGTTCTCGCATAATGGGGTTTGTAGACAAAGACAACGAACGATGGCTAACATTTCATCGCAGAGGGCTCTTGGGATGAGGTCATGACGGCTGTAGGAAAGGCTCATGCTGCTGTGCATAAACGCGGCGTGGTGAGGATCCAGTCGTCCATGAGAGTCGGTAGCCGGTAAATTCAATCATCTCATACAAAGATATACTGTTAGGATATTTTACTGACGATGGGCTTACAGAACGGATAAGAAGCAGACTGCTGAGGAAAAGGTGAAGAGGGTGGAAAAAATTCTGGCCAACGAGTCCAAGTAGTAGACAAAGGAGCAGATTTGCTATTATATCTTATATAAGACATACCGTTCCAAGCATGGTGCCAGAAGAGGTTATTGTGAATGTTGCATTACGAAATATCGCAAGAATTTGTCCAGGGCATCGTTCAATATAGGCCCATCCAACCCTTCGTTAAATACGTCTTTATCCAATTTGCTCAACACTCAATTTGATGGGGCTTCATCCAACGGGACTTCATCTAAGGCTTCATCTAAGTCGTCTGAGGATTTGTATAACATGGACAAAGTTACAGAAGGTCAGATTGAATCCCTCATTAGCGGAGTCGACAAGCTTCAAGAAACTCTCACGACATTTGCTATAGATGTAACTACTGAACATGTTTCCCTCACGCCTTGGTTGGCTGATGCCGATACTTTTTTCAAATACTTTGAAAGGATCAACATCTACAAGTACTAATTCTGTAATGTAAGCACGCTCCCACCTGGTTATATGAATGATGATCGCCGTGATCTAGTCACCTCGTACATGCGACGCTGTTGGAACTACGCCTGCAATTCCCACCATGTAGGATTCCCTCGCATGTAGACATGAGAATAGATGTAAAAAGGGGTAAATAACTCGTAGAAATATTTGATTAATGATTGTCACATCGCCTTCTGTGTTGTTCTGTCTGTTGTTCTGTTCTTAGTTGCGATGTCTACGGAAGATGGCTTACAGACGGATTACAAGATCTATCTGACTATCTACTTAGTCTAATGCACATATATTGTCAAGAGGGCCAGCAGGTAGTAGTCACGTATGCATGCACTAGCGCTTATCTAAAGAGGTATCTGGTGGATTTAAAGCTTTAGTTTTGGGAATCCTCTTACTACCCTCTAGTTTCTATTATATTTTAGAACAGTATAAGGCTAAAAGTTTATTTTCCCAGGAGCTCAGAAGGAGATTGTCTAAAAGACCATACTTTATTCTTTAATGATTACATCATTCAAAACCCCAAAACTACAAATGCTCCCCTATCCTCCAACATCTACCCTTTGCCCTTCATCCTTCAACCCTTGACCTTGATCCTTCACTCTTGATCCTCCGACCCTCAAGCTTTATCCTTCTTCCACCCTCGATCCTCGATCCGGTTAGTACTCCCTGTTCCTATCTCTCTATACCCACTAACACTTGAACGTTTAGGCAATGTCTCTCTGGTGCACTGAGGGGGAGAAGCCGTCTTAGGAAGGCGTAGCTGACCCATCCTCGTCGCTTTTCGTCCAAAGCGACTCATCGGATTCGTCCGATGAGGGCGATGATGAGGGCGACGATGAGAAATTCAACGTCGCTGAGGTCATCGATACCAACATGGCTCAGGACATTGAAGAGAATGACGCTGATTCCTCTGACGCCGACGGTTTTGCCGACAGTTTTGACGGCGAAGATACTGGGAACGAAGGATACCATGCGATCTTCGAACAACTCCAACACATCCAGGAGGCAGCAGATGCAAACACGGCGATGATGCAAAACATGGCCGATCAAAGCCGAGCCCGCGACGAAGCCCTTGATAGACGTGAAGAAGCCCGTGACCGACAAAACAGCTTGTTTCAAGCACAGATCAGCCGGCGTCTCAACAAGCTTGAGTCACGCCTTCGCAGGGCTAACGAGATCGGCCAGGGTACTACCACACCTACCCAGCAGGTCTGAAAGACCGTCATTGACCAGCGCAACACTTGTGGACGCAAGAGAACGGATACAACGCAATGCATCATCCAGAGCCTAACAAAGGCAACCGTCAATCGTCTTGACGGGCTGCGTGGCGTACTCTTCTTTTTGAACCGATACCTTGATTTCGAGACTACAGACAGGGCATCTCTCGGGCAACCATCTTGTGGTTACAAGACATTTCGCGTCCAGGCATGGGACAAAGGACGCCCCGGGTATAGAAGAATCACGGACATGTGTCATCTCGGGTAAACATATTGGGATGCAAGACATCGGGGTCTACAAGGTATCGGGATGGTTTTCTGGTGGGGAGTCAGTTAGCTACGTAGTATAATTCAAACTCATTCAAAACTCCATTGTGCATTTGTACTCTCCAAGCCATGGCCGATGATAAAGGTACGCTGCGCTTTGTAGAAGCCACGGCAACGATCTGGCACGATGTGAAAGTCCTCGTTGGGGTTTTTGATCAGAGGAAACCTGCCCATTTGGCCTGGACTGGCGTTGTAGAAGCCGCGGAATTGGTTAGCAATGGAGCGAAGAACTAATTAGGGATCAACTTACCGATCTAGCAACCGACAAGTAGGATGTCAAGCAGATCATGTTAATCTAGAGAGGGAAAAGCTGCCGTATGTCATGACTTGTTATATATTAACCTGCCTGGGAGAGGTTATTTTGAATATTGCTTAACGAAATATCTAGACACCAATAAATATAAAGTCACAGTAATCAATTGAACTGCACTATCTTTTTGCTATTCCTCGACATCTTCCTTGATGTATTACTCAATCAATGTCCTCCAAAGATATCATGCCTTCCACTCAAAAATCTGCATCCTGCTCAAATGAGCGCACACGTTTCCTCGCCTCTGCGAACTCAGTCTTTGCCTATGAACGCATGCTTGCCGGGGGCTCGCGAGAAACTTGGTTCTGGGGTCGAAAAGCCACTCGTTTCCCCTGTTCTTTGCTTATACCACTCGCCATGAATACATCTCTGATAATGCCGCCGTCAGCAGTGATATGTTCATTCACCACTTCGGAGATGGTGTTCTCCTCTGCTCGGGGGCAGTAGCGGGTCGCATGAGGCTGGTCGCATGTGGTACAGTGAGGTGCCTCCTTACACACATGCGCCAGATGTCCAGGCTTGAGACATCGGAAACATCACTCGGTCCATTTGGGACTGGACTTTGCATTGCCGAGAGTGAAAAAGGCATCCCGATCCTTGAGGAATTGGACGTAACTTCCCAGGCGGGAGTTCCCAGGAGTGTCCTTTGCACGCGCAATCGTGACAGCGACACGATCCGCATCGTCAGTAAACCCACGACGGCCAGTGCGAACCACGTCGGTGATGATAATAGACGCTGAATGTGAGAGTGAACTGTCGAATGTTCGTACTTCCACGAGTCCTGGA
Source organism: Fusarium venenatum (assembly GCF_020744135.1). Taxonomy (NCBI): domain Eukaryota; kingdom Fungi; phylum Ascomycota; class Sordariomycetes; order Hypocreales; family Nectriaceae; genus Fusarium; species Fusarium venenatum. The sequence continues at coordinate 1,217,676 of NW_027072131.1, forward strand.
GGAAGCTCGGCTGCGGTGACTCGAGAGGGCAAGAAACAGATGTCACTCTTCTGGGAGAGGTATGGTGTAACAATTAGGATGCTACCTCGTCGGATATTGATGTCGTTGTCGCCTTTCTGGACGCCTTCGGCGTCCTTTGCATTGAGAACCGCACCCTCCCGATAAGCTGAATGGCTAGACAGACAGCAAGCTTAGCAGTTGCAGGGTTCGTGAAACTGGTACCGACTCGAACTTCAATAGCTTCAGGGACGTCAATAAGGACGTTTGGATTGTGTGACCCAGTTTTGTCAGCGAGGTATTGAGTGATGAGGGTGGTCCCGGGCCATCTTGTTCACGATATTCATCTGTCTATCGCAGATTCGTCACTCCTGCGACCACCGCCATCACCCAATAGCTCGCTGACAAAACTGGTTCTCGGATGAAATCTGCAGCGTGGCCACGAGCGCGGTAGTTAGATTTGAGGCGATACTGGATCGCCCCTGAGTACCCCATGCGCTTGAATAGACTTGTCTTGCGCTGTGGACCAAATAATGATTTTCAATCACTGCGATTGACAGTCGTGACAATAGGACCAAATTGTCGCACATTGCCAATGAGGAGGAAGGATGCCTCTGGACATTTGGACATAGGGATGAGCGACATTGACTCGGTCATACGGGATGCTTCATCCAGCACAATGGACCTCATTTGGACCTTGGCGTGACTGACGATATGTGCGAAAGTCACCAGAGTACAACAGATAATATCCACTTTGTCCATCAGAACATTTGTCCACAATTTCGAAAGTCTAATACTGGCTTTGTCCCTCGCTCTGCAGCTGGGAGTCATGACGGGTAAAGTCCAAAGTTCATCAGAACATGGATAAGGAGTTCACGAGTATGCTCTTCGTTGCGAGCACGACTGAGAAGGAAACCTTCGGGATTGGTAAGCTCCTGATTGTATGCGTGTAGGTAGCCAGGCCAAGTTTTTGGATCATCTCGAGCAATTTGCTTCGCATACTCGGAGATGGTGGTTGGACCACGGGATGCCGACTTCTTGTCGAACTGCATACGACCCTGATGGTTGATATGCTCCGCTAGGCGACGGTCTTGAAACATCACGTGAGCTTTTTTGCCGACGGAGATGAGGGCAGGCTCTCTGTCCCATGGTTAAAACATGTTTTCCATCTCACACTTCCATGGACGCGCTCTTGAAGTACAAACGCCGGGTTCCTTGGTAGAGAGTCTAACCCGTGCGACATCGCATAGCTGGTTCTCAGCTACAATCCACGCGGCTTCTGGTCCTCCAAATACCTCGCCCTTAGGGCAGAAACGAAGCCCTGGGGAACAGGCTGGCTTGGAGGCCAGTGACGAAGCCTAGGGCGTGAGCCCGGGTCGAACGACCTCTAGTGCAGATCGTGGTGGTAGTAGCAAATACTTCAATGAAAACTTGAAGGACCGTCTCAGGTGCCTCGACTGGCGCGTCGTCTGGAACATCATTCCATACTCCTGCGAATGGAAAAGCCGGGTGGAACGTGTTAAAGTTGTTTTCTTGTTCCGGTGCAGTCCATTCGGCGGTTTGATGGTTGTCTTCGGTAGACCATTCGGCGACTTGAGAACCGTTGGCAGAGCCATCATGGGCACCATTTTGACTGTCAAAGCCATCTAGCTCAGAGACTACTGCCAAAACAATGTCTTCGGCCAGACTTGTCTTGCCCGACCCAGGCCCCAAGTGGAGTTCTCTTTTCTTCTTAACAGTCTCTCACTCTGAAAGAGGTTTGTCCAAAGCTAGGATTTAATGGCTGGAAGAGCCAGGCACCTCTGCCGGGCTTAGTGCGCTCTCGACTTCTCGCCTGTGATGGCCGCATATCCTGATGGTACCTTGTCAAGCCTGGACAGCACGTCATGTCGTTCGCCAACGTGGTGGTAGTGTTCGCTGACCTGTCGACCTAGGGCCTGATACTGTGCGAGCCAGTCATGGTGTTCCTTGGGTTCTCCGAAGCGCTGAATGTACTCCTAGAAGTCTTTGGCAGAGACGTCGGAGAGAGCGTTGAGGTCGGTGGTTGCAGCGCACTCAGTCTTGATGCTTGTGTCGTTTGGTTGGAACCAGGCCTTGAACGAGACAGTGGGATATGCTGTCTTCGCTGCGCTGTTCTTCACAGGTTGTCACACATTGACTAGAAACTCGTTTGCTGGACCTCTAATGGTTACATGAGGAAGATTGACCTTCAACGGCGGCTTCTTCATTCCCAAAGGCCAGTTCGACTGGTTAGCCGTGATAGCCTCGCATAATGCAACGTCGGCAGGAGTGCCAGGTAGAAGCTGTCGACGAGTAATACGGTATGACTCTCTGAAGCCATTGATATAATGTTGAGTTTTTCCACGAGCATGCGAACCCAGTCACGGATGCTTCCATCCCATTCGACGCCCAACTCGTGTTGACGCAAGTCAGCTGCGAGATATAAAGCTGTGGCCGCAAGCTGAACGTTTAGTAGCTGGTCGGTATGATCTTCAATGGCTTGATTGCTGGGTACGGCGATCATGGAGAAGAGGCTTTCTGCTGCGACATTAGTATAGACATCACCGCCGATGTTTGTGGGCCTCTCTCGAAAAATATCCTGCTTTGCTTCGTTCTCCTTTTCAACTGCCTTTTCGTGTTGGGCCTGGTGAGATACAAGAGCCACCTTGCTATGCCTAGCTTAGAAAGGTAATTGAAAAGGTATATCAACGTCTAGAAACATGTCTACCACACTGTTGGACATGTAGACGATGAAGTACCAGCGTAGTGGCTGGTAGTCGGCTTTGATCCCATAAACTTGTTGGTCACTCTGTTTCGGCTCTCAGATAGAATAAGGATCCTTAATTATGACGGCTTGCAATGTGGTTTCCTATAGCTTGCTTGCAAGATCATCCTGTATTGTGATTTTTTCAATGGCGCCACCCATCACGGAAACTGTCTGTTGTTCGCCGTTGAGGAATATGTTCGTAGACGGTGCTAGCTTGTCAGGGTGCTTGAGACCCCCCATAACAAAATTATTATAGGACAAGCTAGGATAGTAGTGTGCCCAGGCGAGCATATCCGCATATGGGCGGGCGTAGGCGTCGATGTTCTCTAGGGCCTGCCACCAATGGCTGGAAAAGGTGGACTCTGGAAAGAACCATAGTCGGACTTGGCCTGAGGTGGAAGTTCCAGGCGTGCCAAAACGGCTTCTGCAATCTCGCGGACAGCTTGCGTATGGGTGTTACGTTCCTGCTGGAACAACGGCGGCTTGGAGATGATCACATTCTCGCGAGAAACGTCGGCTCGCAGAGTACGGACAGTCTCGGTGGCGGTGCCTAAAGCAGGTTGCTTTTCCTTGTCGCATTCAATCGACGTAAATGGGTCAGTCACCTTTGTAGAGGACTCAAGTCCATACATGTCTATCTGTTGATGGGCCAGAAGCGTGTGCAAGGAGGCCTAGTCGGCGGTCTGGATGTCCGTAATATGCGACTTTCCGAGAATCACATGTAGTGGAATGATTACGATGGCAAACAAATGAGTTTTGGATCCATGTCGAACCATAAACTGCATTTTCATTGCTGGCTTGAAGTAAAGTCCCATATCAAGCTTGAATCGGGCGTTAAAGCCTCTGTATGGGCCAAGACTGACGTGCTGGATGGTTTCGTTTGCAAATCCAGGGAGGAGAGATTCATCAATATCAACGAGGGCATGGACCCAGCCACTGTCTGATGGTTTCTGAGCGTCCATGCGAAAGTTGTTTTCGGGTCCGGCAAACTGACTGATAGTGTCAGAGTCTGGACCGACATCTTGTGCAGGGCCATGCACGATGTCCACTGTTTTTTTCAGTTACTGGATAGCAGTCTCGGCAGAGGTTTCGACTTGAGAAGATCTCTTGGCAGGCGCTTCAGCTTGAACAGCAATGTCTCGAGCGGTCATTTCTTTTTCGACAGAAGGAGCCACAGAAGCACCATATTGGGTTTCGTGTGATTTAGGGGGGTCCGACATGATGTCGATGCGTGATTTGTAGTGTTGTTTTGGGGTGATTAAAGGATGCAAATGCCTTTGTAGGAGAAGATTAGGAGAGAGATGGGTAGGAGAGGTAAATGTTATTGGTGGTGGTGGTGGGAAGATGGGGGGAAGTGAAAGGAAAACATGCTACTGCTAGGCGACAGCTTTAGGTAGACGCGTTTGCTGACTGTTTGTTGACTGTTTGAAATGAATATTTGCTGTAACTTTTGCTATGCACTGGCTATAGTTGCGACTGTTTGCTGTGACGGCTGGCGTGCACTGCGGTATAAAAAAAAGACTCCTCGACACACCTAGGTAAACTAGGCTACAACTGAGTCGAGGACGGGGACTAACTTCATCTGATGCACCTTCAGATGCCCATCTCCCCAAAGGCCACGAGCGACCTTCTGAGAAGAGTACTAAATCGCTTCGAGGGCGCGCGAATGGCCAATGTTGTGTTTTGAACAGTATCGCAAAGATAGCAGAGCGTAGAGGGATGTGAAAGTCAGGTCAACAGTGCGCTAAGTTCCGTACATAGGGAGTGAGAAAGGGCTGAGGTAAGAGTTGAAAAATAATGATGCTGAGGTAGAATAGGAGGTGAAAGGTGGAAGTTGGAAGTTGGAAGTTGGAAGTTAGAAGGTGGGAGGTGCGAGATGTGAGATGGGACAAGGCAGCAGGATGAGATATTGTTGATGGCACCAACCTACAGCAGTGAACAAAAAAAGAGTTGGATTTCATTAGTCGCATCTAGGCTTTTTTCATACAGTTGAACTTCCATATTCCGTACATTATTGCGTCGTTATGTATCGATCTAAATTGACTGACACTGGAAGTGTTACCTAGCTGCTAAACAGATCTCACAACGCTTTTGCGATTATAAGAATGAGTTCACTGCATGAACTGTATCTATCACATTTCCCACAGCCAGTTACAGAGTGACGGATGAAGTTGGTATAACCTTCCAAAGTCACATACAACCACGAAACGTCGTCGTTGGGTGCTGTTTTTTTCTGGCGAATAAGAGAGGATGTAGGAGTAGCCACTTGTCGGCCGGAGTGGGTCCACGCAATATAGCGCGAAATCTCTTCGCCAGCACCGGGAGCCCTTCATAGACCACAACACGAGGTCGTTTCCCAACAATCCACACAACAACATGTGGATCAAAAAACATTAATGCTATGGTTTCGTGGTCTAACGGTTATGACTGCGGATTCTGATTCCGCCAGCGAGGGTTCGACTCCCTCCGAGACCTTTCTTTTGCTCCTTCAACTGAAGGAGTTAGAGTTTTGCTCCAGACGCCATTTTCCATGAAAGAAGCTTGCTGGGGTTTCTGCGCCGTCTCGTTCAAGGCACATATATATTCAATAGTAGTATACCAGCTAGATAAACAATGGGATATAGGCCGTGTGGGTGTTGGTTCTACGTGTAATACTTGGTGGTTCTATGTGACCTTGAAAGTATGTTACCGACTACGCCCATACGCTGCAGCTGAGGACCCATAACACAATAAAGTTTCTAAAGCAACTATATTTTCACGCATTAACAAGACGCTTCTCATGAGCTAACTGCCACTACTTCTTCCTCCTTTAGCTATATATATAATCCTTGAATACTTGAGCGTATAATAGTATTTATTTGATGCCCTGTTGTTGTAAAATATCTTCCTCTTTGAGATTAACGTTGAACCTGGCGAATCAAAGCACATGGATGGAGAGTCCCACATTTCTTGCCGAGGCACGTGAGGGCGCGTTTGTCAGTTTTAGCATGGCTCAATATCTAAACATTAACATTAACGTGCCTAATAATATACAACACATGAGCAACTCCTATCAATAACTTGTCGGGTCGAGTAGTGTAGTGGTTTATCACGTTCGCCTCACATGCATATACACAGTGCGCGCGAAAGGGCCCGGGTTCGACCCCCGGTTCGACCTTAATCTTTTGTTTTTTTTTACTATTTTCTACCATCAATTTATCAGACATGCTTGACATCTTTTTGTTTTTCAAGTGAGTTTTGGATGCTGGCCATGGTTGTTGCAGGTAAAACGCTTTGAAGTGTGGATAGTAAGTGAACGGTTAAAGGGTGTTATATTCTTAAACGATACTCCAACAGAATCCACCACTGTCTCATCCGTAACAACCTCGCTTCCATTGTTATTCTTCCCGTCCCTTCTCTCTTATTACTTTCATCTTGAAAACTTCCTGATGAGAACGACTAAAACCTGTCTTGAGGTTATTGGCGTCCCATTGGAGGTTTGAAACAAACTGGAGCGAAATCCGCCGCAGGTTTTGTCGTATCAAGTAACGCCTAGATAAACACTTAAAGGCCATCGTCAGAATTGGAAAAAAGAAGAAGAAGAAGAACGACTCACTCGGCGACATATTCGAAGTAGACGCCGCATTGGAAGGTTTCAGGCTAGTACCATGAGTATACTTATCAAGAGAGATGGATATTAGGTAGGCACTAGGCCGAACTCTTCCACCATAGATCAAACCACGAATATCCATGAGCGATGGGAAGAATCGAAGGTAGTAATATAAAGTCCCTTGTGAGACAAGCTTTTGACCGGCTGCTCTACTAAAGAAGAACAGCTGGAGTGACCAACTTACTCAAAGTGAAGGGAACCGAGTTCATGGTTGCATGGTATCAATTAAAAACAATGCTACAGAAGCTGTCAATGCCAATGCGCGTAGGAACCCAGAAAAAGTCAAGTGATTCCCAGTTGCACAGAGAATTTCTAAAGAACTGTAGATGTACCTAGCAGTCAGATGCGAACACTACCTATATCTATATCATCTAGATCGCATGTACAACTTGCGTACGAATCGGAAGAAGTTGTCATTCTGTAAATATTATTCAGCCTCATAAGCTGGACACCTTGCTTGGGGATCGGATTTTGTATTTATATTGCTGCCAAAGACTGACACCGATATAGAGGTTGTCATGCCAATCTTTATCTTGAGAGTGACAGCTGCCTTGCACAGTCGAAATTTGTTGTTTCGTTCGATTACCGGGAAACCTCTTTCTCTGACAGTTGCAGTAGCAGCCGGTGGCAGGCAGCTGGCGCAGAAGGTAGGTATGGTTCTAAGACTGGTCCGCACTGTCCCTAAACGATAGCCTACATTAGATGTATGTCTCTTCTGCTTTAATCCCTCTTCAATTCTACTTTATTCATTTATTGCCAAAGTACTTTGGGCCAACGAGACATGACCTCCAATCCCGACATGCCTCCCGAAGGAGTCTCTCGAGAAACCTTTTCTGATGACGAACGTTCTTACAAATACTAGTTGGTGACCCGCACAACACCATCCACCAAGGTATACGATGCATCAACAAACTGTCCAGTTCCAAAACACACGAGTCTTGTGAACGATTCTTTACATTACCAACCGCGGGATGACACTGTGTTGATTCCCCCAATGAGAATAGGGCATATCCACTGTAGTGACAGCGCTTCTAAGATATTTGAAGCCAAGTAACTAACACTTCAGCAGGCACAACGACAGGCCCGGCAAAGCATCGAATTTTATGGAGATCGAAGATGTCCACCCAGGTCCTCTGTTTGGATTCAATCATGGAGCACTCGCATCGAATGCAGAGCTCGAGAAGTCGACAAGATGACCTATGCCAATCGCGATCGCGCCCTAGACCAAATCCTCCTTTACCGAGATCGACAATACTTGTCGGGGTTCTGGCTCGTAGCCGAAGTTTCTCTTACCTATTCACGCCGGCTCCACAGATTGTATCTTTACGACTTGACTGAGACGCAGAGCACTGATGCTGATGACAACAAATCCGGTAAGTCGAGGCAATGAATTCTTCTTTTGCAGGTAGCGTCGCAGTGTCGTGCCCAGGAGTGAAGTTTCTCACCAAGACCGGCAATGCTCCTTGGGCTTTTCCTTACTGTTTTTATGCAGAACGTTACACAAACATCCAAAGTTTTTGCATCTGTAGTAAGTCGACTGCCAGTTGTTTCTATATATAAGAGCTCATGAGAAATAGCTGTCTCCAGAACAGGTCACAGTCGTCGATATAGAAAGACAAGATAATCATTCAGGGCTTTAGCAGCTATGATCGATCACTCCCCTCATTCGTCAATGTTTCTCTCCTACAACTAAACAATGTCATTTCTTAGTCTATCGAATTATGGGAGGTGCGTTATGCTTAATGTTCGCGCATAGCCTCTCTTATCTCAATGATCAGGGGCAAAATACCACACCTGAAAGCCCTGCTCTTTTAGGTCTTTCATAACATCTAAGAAACTGGATGAAAAGTAGGAGATCAGGAGCACATGGTGCTATTATCATATAGGATCTGATAGAATTCACTAGCGAACGGATTTAAGAAGTTGCAGCTCTCCAACAAGCCCGTGCAGACGACAAAGGGCACCATTGTCTTCCCTGTGATATCGCCTTGGTATTCTAAATGCGCACCCTCATAATAATAGGCAGTAGCTCGATACTCATGTGCATCCACGCAAAACATCCCAGGTAATCCATACCTCTTTATCTTCTCTAGGTCTCGATGCTTAAGAGAAACTGTGTTATACGATGCGAGAGGTCCGAAGACGAGTCTGCCTGTTGAGTACTGTGTTTGCGAAGAGTTTGGGTAGGAGTCAGCAAGTCCAACTCTTCAATGGTATAGGACACTTTATAACTTGAAGGGAGGTCGCACACTCTCACTACTGGCAGATCAGTATTAATGCAGGGGCTTTATGAAGCAGTGATGGGCACGTAAACATTGTTGGTGAGAATAGAGGGCGGCTTCTACTATACTAACAGACCCGATTAGAATGTCTTCGAAATTCTACATCATGTTAAATATCGGGTTCGACGTGGTAAACGATTGCAGCAGTCGCCCAACCGCATATAATATAGATGTTTCTGGTGCAAAATCTGCCAAGGGGCCTCTGGAAGCGTGTTGTCCGTGAGATGATAAGATCGGCATAAAATTACCTGAGGGTATTCAGTCGATTCTGGCCGATTGCCGTTCCAAATCATGTCTTCCCTGGAGCTGCGGCCGAGGTGCCCATCACCAAAGCGAGCTTGACTAGGCCCTCAACTATCTCTATGGCTGGTATTATTTCAACGCAACACCCGGGTTGTTCTTGTTATTGAGTTATGATATGGTGCTATGCTGGTGAGGTTGATGCGCAGTCATCACCCTGGCCCTGTCGGTAGGCAGGTAGGCAGCTAACGCCAGAGTGCGTATGCATTCCCGTATACAATTACAACGTTTTCATACTACGATAGATTGAGGGTATGCCAATCTAGACTTTTTGAGTATGCTGGATTCAACACATCGAGCTTTCTACCAATAGAAAGTTCCTCGTTTGCTACAGAGGCAGCGTCCCATTATTGGAGTGTGGTTATTGACTGGCTTCAGATAGATATAAACAATATAGTCATTAAATTCTTTACACCAGCTTCAAGGGAGCCGACTATTCTGCATTTAATTTTGTAGTTTTCTTCAATTCGGCTGCTTTGTGAAAATGCCAGAATTCATAGTGTCATCGTCTCCTAACTAGGTACGCTCTAACTAGCACTGGTTACGACAAAGCAAACGGGGGAACCTATACGAGATCAAACCGCAATAGCAATGACATACTGATAGAGAGTATTCACTGAATCGTCTATTTTAGCTCATAATGACGCTTCCCATAAGAGTTGCCGCAGCTGTGCCTAAGTGTTTCGACATGCCCAAGTGGTGAACGACAGAGCTTTGCAAATCTTCTACCTAATAATCTGAGAATGCATTCTAGGTCCGCATACAAAAAAAACATGGTAAAGACCATGATCATCTACAATTAGGTGCTAGTTACAACATTCCATCTGGAGTACCTGTTATTTGGATACTGGGTAAGTTAAGTACGGAGAGGTAGACTTGCCGATGAAACCCCATCCTGGTCACTCGCGCCTGCCTCCGCAGGTCAGGCAGCCTCCTGTAAACGCGATACCTGCTGACGTTCGCGCTCATTTTCACATGACGTAATAGAGGCCAGTTACTCGGGTACGTGATCTTCTCCCCTCTCCCCTTCTCTTTTCTCTTCCTCAGACAACATCATCGCGAGTAAGTCGACCCCTTTCTTTGCTTCCTCCACGATTCACAGCCCCGAACACATGTGGTTCTTTCTGCTATTCATTTTACGCAAATCTTTCTTATTGTCGTCGCGATTTTATGCGTATTACATCTGTTCCCATTTGTGTTGCCCACTGTCGGAATCTTAGAGTGTTGGCAAATGCTCCCAGGATTGAACACTCTGCTTCATGTCCTATCTTTCCCGCTATTTTCCTTCTTTCTCATTTTTTTCGCACTATATACGTTCCTTTTGTCTTTCTATCGCTTTTCTATACCGAATTTGGCCCTATTTGCAGTCTTATATACAGGATCGGCGAGTGGCCGAATTATTTTCATGCTAATCCATTTTTATCTCGCGCTCTGTCTTGAACAATGCTTCTCATTCTGCTTGACTCTTCTTGTGTTAATGCGGTCTTCCTATCTCCTATTCGTTCATGTCTTCTATACTTGGTATTTTGAAGAGCTGTAGTTTCTTCAAAAAGAATTGCTCTCATGCACCATATCATCATGCTTTATCTCTCCCATATTCTTCTTCTCATCCTCGTTCCTCTATTTCTTCTACTATCATTACTTTACCTCACTGCATTTAATTTGTATTACTCTTACCGTTTGACTGTGATTCACTGACTATAATTCTAGATTATCAAAATGTCTACCATTTCGTTTTCCGGGGCGACCATCAACAACTACGGCACGGTGGTGGGGGCCGGCGGTGGGGCCCGGTGGTCGGGCGGAATGGTAAGTCATACTGCTATTTATTCTTTATTTATTACTAACTGGAGGTAGTCCAACCGCGAGAAGAAGCGTCTTCTGCGGAAGGCGAAGCACCTTTAGCGCCTCGCCAGCGCTGAAGGTGCTGACAAGGCCCCTGAGACTGGCGGCAAAGATAGCGAGATGGGGGGTCTTCCCTCCGAAACTCCTTCGTCAATGGTATGTCTATCTTTTTCTTGCTTTAACCGTCTTCTAATATCTGGCTTTAGACATCTTCGAGCGTGTCGCTTCTTGGGCTTCCAAGCTTGCCGCCTACAACAAGAAGTCCACCATCAAGGCCGTTTTTGGCCTTTTATTATTTTTATAAAATAAAAAAAAAGTAATTTCCGCTGCGCCTGTTTGGCGCCTCTCCAGCATTTTTTAGTCTTTGCCTTTCGTGTGGCTACTGTGACTTTCTTGCCTGCATTTAATATCCTTAAATACCGAGAAGGTCCCGAGTTCAAGCCTCGGCTCGACCTTGACTAAACTTTTTGGGTGTATCCAGAGGTTCTACATCGCATGCGACACCTTTTCCTTTTTTGCTTTACGTCTGTTCTATCCATTTTTGAGAAGTGAGGTTGTGGCCGTTTATAGTTACGGGCAAAGCGCGTTGAAATGTATATCTTGAAACGCTGTCACAACGAAACACGCACCCTGGCTTATTCATGATAAGTTTTCTTCCCTTGTCATCTCTCCACGTTTCTATTCTTTTGTTACTTCCCTCTTTTCAGAATCCCTTTGATGAAAATGAAAATGATACATCCTAAGGTAATTGGTATCACACCGAAAGTGTGAGACAAGTGGCGTAGTACATTTATTTTGCTTGGACATCACAAGTCTTCACTATATGGACAAAGGTAAAAAGATAGACGATGTAATTTAGTTGATATCCATGTTTCTGAGAAACCATTGAATCGTTATCCATGATACATCCGTTTTCACCAAATACCATCGCACTGTAGTCTAAACTACCTGGTAGGTACTCCGAAGTCAAGAGATTGACTGATGGTCACAATGATGACTGAGCAATACATACCTAAACTTAGACTAGTTATTTGCGTATTTATTTTTCTGTATCCTAACCTTAGGTTTTACATAAATTATCGTTATCTCCTGTCTACATGGATCTTGGACCGCCAGCTCAGTTAATTTACTAGCTCCGATCTAAGCTACCAACGAAATGACGTTGTCTGACTGTTGCTTGTAGGTAGCTAGGTCTAACGAGCCAATTAGACCACATCACTGTACATCCAGGCCGCGAAAGCTGAGGGGCTTTGACCGACTTCTACAGTGACGATGACCCCATTTTCGGGCATCAACATGAGCTATACCAACTCCAAATACTTTTGAATATTTTTACAATCTCGTTATTACCTTGCTGACAGTACCGCGACAATAAATTTGGCATGCGCCACCCCGAAATTCATTCTGCGCACTTGCTGTAGGCCTGCGGCCTTGACCGACAATGCCAGACCGCAGCCCCTCATATGACTCTCGCGATAGCTCTCCGGAGCCAGAGCGCAATCGCGAACGTCCTGTCGATCGCGACAAGGGTCGAGAAAAAGAGAAAGAATTACAGAAGGATCGCGAGAGAGACCGCGCGAGGGACAGGGAAAGAGATAAGGAAAGAGATCAATACCGTGATATGGAGAGAGATCTGGACAGAGACATCGATCGCGATATTGATCGTGATGTTGAACGCGATATTGAACGGGACAAAGAGAAGGATAGGGAGAGAGACCGAGAGAGGGAGAAGATCCGCGACAGACTTTTGAACGACAAAAAAGAAAGAGAGCCTGCAAAGCCGCTTGATGATAAAAGAGATCGCATCAAACCAATGGATAACATAAGAGACAGTCAAGACAACTCTCCAGACGGCAGGCGGGGAGACCGCAACAAACCATTAAATGACGCAAGAGATACTCGCGACAAATCACCAGATGAAAGAAGAGATCGAGATCGCAACAAGCCTCTAAACAATCGAATGGATAGCTACGACAGTTCGCCCGACAAAAAGGACCGGAGACCACTGAACAGCCGACGGGACAGCTATGATAGCTCACCAGATAAGAGAGATCGGAAACCATTGAACAACCCAAAGGATAGCTACGATAGTTTACTCGATAAGAAGGACCGGAAACCATTGAACAACCGAAAGAACAGTTACGACAGTTTACTCGACAAGAAAGACCGAAAACCGCTGAACAACAGAAAGGACAGTTACGACAGTTTACTCGACAAGAAGGACCGGAAGCCATTGGACGACAGAAGAGACAGCCGCGACAGATCGCCGGACGATAGAAGAGACCGAGATCGTAGCAAACCACTAAACAATCGAAGAAATAGCTTCGATAGTCTACCAGATAAGAAGGACCGGAGACCCCTGGACGACAGACGGGACAGTCGCGACAGATCACCCGATGACAAAAGATACCAAGATCGTAACAGACCTCTGGATGACCCGAGGGATAGTCGCGATAGATCGCCCGAAGACAGAAGGGATCGGGATCGCAACAGACCACTCGATGACAGAAGAGACAGTCGGGACAGATCTCCAGATGACAGACGAGACCGAGACCGTGTCAGACAATTCGACGACAGAAGGGATAGCCGTGATAGATCACTGGATGGCAGACGAGACAGTCGCGACTATGGAAAAGACAGAGACTACGACGATCCCAGAGACAGTCGACATGACGTTGGAAGGGACCACGTCAACGGTAGAGACAGACTCAAAGATCGGGATATCGACAGAGACAGACGTCGCGACAGTCGCATACCTCCACGAGTAGCTCGAGAACCCCGAGAGCATCCTCCATCGGCCAGTAAGCGAAACAGCATCACAGGCCGTCTCCTCGGATCTTTCAGAGCAGCTCGTGGTGGTGGCGATAAAGAGAAGGAGATCCCCATACCAGCGGCAGCAGCCTCAGTTCAGCGTCGCGCCTCTACCGCTGTTACAAAAGGCAGCCCAGTTACTCGCATCCGGGAGTGGCTCGATGCTTGTAACGCTGAACACCATCACCACTGCGCCGTTGGCTCGGAGTCTGATGCCCCAACCTGGCGTCCTACTTGGCTCATCGATGTTGTGGATCGTCGCCTTGTTAAAGCGACACCTAAAGATCGTTACCTAGCTCTCAGTTATGTCAGCGGATCTCATCGCAATGAGCCGCAAGAATACATGCAGCTGCTCAAGTCTAACCTTGCAGTTTTTGAGGATCGTCTGCCGAATCTTGATATGCCTCAGACGTACCTGGACGCTATGTGGCTTGCGAAGAAGCTGGGTATTCGACACATCTGGATTGACCGGATCTGTATTACCCAGGATAACCGGGAGGAAATGGAGGACCACACTAAGCACATGGCATATGTCTTTGCGAATGCTTATCTCGTCATTGTGGCAGCTTCTGGCGACATTCACACTGGACTGCCTTCTCTCGATCCGAAGCGATCAACACGAGGCATTCGTACCACTGGTCGTACTCACCAAGAGCTCGTAGCAGCTTCGTCTTGGTACACCAGAGGCTGGACGCTTGTCGAGCGCATCTACTCTCGACGTTCAGTCTTCTTCTTTGAAGACTCAGTAACTTGGGAATGCCACTGTGAGACATGGCAGGGAAGTCCGAACAGTGTCATGAAGAAGCTCCGAGGAGGTCGTCAAGACTGTGTCGGTACTATTCCCGATGCTGTTCTTGCATTCCAGCATCCACGCTGGCCTGACCTTGACGAGTATGCTCGTTATGTCATGGAATACAGCGCCCGAAAGTTGACACTTGTTGACGATACTCTGCCTGCGTTTTCAGGAATCACCCATGTTCTTTCTCGTTCATTCCCTGGTGGCTTCATCTACGGCATGCCTGTTATGTTTCTAGACATTGCTCTTCTTTGGCGTCCCCATGCCTCTATCAGAAGAAGAGCACTCTCGCGTCCGCCGTTCCTCCCGTCGTGGTCTTGGATGGGCTGGTGGTTTGATAACATCCCCGTCGACGTGACCTTGTGGAGAGCAGCTGCGGATTACGTGGAAGAGGCTCGAACTGGAAAACGTGGTCAGGAATCGAAACGGTACCGATCCGCACACGCCTTTAGGATCAGACCTACTGTTTCTTGGAGCTTGACGGACCGTGCTTCAACTGTACCCCTCATGAACACTGGTCTTCAGTACAATAATCTCAGGAGTCGTCGTGCCCCCAACACAGAGTTACCGATGGGTTGGTCTCGAAGTGGCTCACATTATGTCCACGACAGCGATGAGACTGCATTATTCAAATACCCCGTCCCTGTTGAGGACCCTGCCGATAGCGGTGGTTATGAGCCTGCTGTAGGTGAGCAAGCCTACCCTGGGCCATTGCTTTCGTTCCGGACAACTTCTGGTTTCTTCGACATCGAATTCCACACTACTCTCGCTCATCGCGAGCGACCCAACCCGCCTCTTGCTGTGGGTACAATCTGGAACAAGTCCAACCGGTGGGCAGGGCAATTCCGTGCTCACGATGCATGGTTGGGCATCCAATCCTCAAACTATGATGGCGAAGAGCGCCTCGAATTTATTTGTATTTCTATCGCCACTGAACGTCGAGGCTCACATGTCTTTGATACCGACAAATTCGAAGAGCACATGGACGCGGATGGTATGGTTGACTTCGTCAATGTTCTCTGGATCGAGCGGATTGGAGATATTGCATATCGACGAGGTGTTGGACAGATCTTGCTCAAGACTTGGGAGGCACAAGCTAAGGATGAGGTCGCGGTTCTTCTTGGTTAAGGAGACAAGACACTCGGTTAGCGCGGTGTTGGCGTTTATGATGCAACGAAATGTACAAAATGTATCTTGTATTTGGGTTGGGATTGGTTCTGGTGCAAACCAGTCACATGGCATTATGGGATGAAAGGTTCAGGTTCACGTATTCAGCTAGCTAGAGAATATGATGTGTTATGTCGGCTTGAGAGTCTCTTCTGAAAAGACGGCTTTCGCCAAAGACCTTTATGCCGAGATCAAGCTCAATCTTGATAGCCTCAACGGTTTCGTCGAGGTTAACGTAGTCTCTCCACTGTCGGACATTCTCCTCTCTAACGAGAAAGATGATCTTGGAGGTTGAGTTAAGCCAACGAATGAACTCGATGCATTGATGGTGGATTTCAGGCCAGTTCATGTAGGTAGTGTCCCACTTAACACCTTTGGGAGTAAAGGACTCTCTGATAGGAATAGTGTCTTGCGTCTTGACATAGTTGACAGCTCCAAACTTGGCCTCTTATACACGAAAGGATGGGTTGGTATGATCCTTTGTCATTCCACACATGGGGTACTGGGTAGTCCATGTCGGGTAATGCCACTGGGTTGTTTAGCATTTCGGACTATGTAATAGAGTACAATCTCTTACCTATTGTCCCCAACACCCATTGCCAGCAACAACCAACGGCTGATACTCAAAACTCGCTTTGGAAGAAGGGGAGCGCAAAATCAGGTGAAAGAAAGAAACCATTGAGCCTGATCGCATATCGTGCCGAGTGGGCAGTAGAAAAGTTAACCTCTAAGCTTTAGGTTACAGAAATAAAGAGCCTAAGAAGTATTGTCTAAGTAGCATAAACTGACCTATTAATTTCGTTCAGTCAGCAGTGGCTAATAAAGTCTCTTAGTGGTTCGAGGTACTCCCATGTGGGTAGTTAGATACCTACAGAGACTCAGGAGGATCTCAGACCAACTGTTAGTCTGCAAAGTATCTGCGATTTGTCTGTAAATTCCTCTGCTTAGAGGTGCTGGCCAGGGAAGGTTCACTCCGTGGGTCGGACTGTACGAGACGGTCCTGCGAGCAGCAGAGTATCCTCGTCGTTACGATCTGCTGAGGGTAAGCCGTCCTTGGCCTCGATTTCCTCTACCACGTCCTCCTTGCGAATGAGCCAGCGATCCATTGTTTCGACCAAGAACTTGGAGCCAAAGAGGGGAGAAGGTGCGGGAAGGAGTTCTTTTAGGTCGCCTGCCAGTTGCCGCCAGCTGGTATCCCTCAAAGGCAAGTCCGTACCTGCTTCTAGTTGTTTCTTGGTCGACTGATAATATTTTCTTGGTAAATCTTCTCTTCTTACACTCTACCTCTTTCATCTCATTATAGGTAATACAGTGACATTAACTGTTACCATCGACGTACCACAATACTGTTATTCTTTTCTGTCCCTTCCCTCGACAATCGATCTGCCATTATATACACCATGGCTGAGAACCCCAACCCACCAGCAAGTAAGTTTGAGGTCTTCGGAGTGATGCTTTATTCCCTACCGCATATGCCTAGTCTTATACAAAAGCTATGTTGGTACGGCGTTACAAAGCGGCTTGGAGAATTTATCGTAACGGTGACCGCTTCGCCAAGGCGTGTGATCTGCTCCGGGAGCCCCATCTTGGGCAATTCCACCAGGCTGGCATGCATCTTATTCTTTCCACCGCCGATAACAACTACTTGGAACATGCATAGGATGCTTACCATCTCTGCCTCAAGATCTCTAACCGCCAAGATCTCACCGATAAAGCAAGATCGATTATCGATACATACCTCAGCGGAGCCAAAGAAGCGCTGGACAAGGCTCGCATCGATCATGACAGAAGGTATCGCGCATGGTGGCTGAAGAAAAAGTAAGATGTGAATCACAAAAACTTGACTGCTCCTAACATGCCTCAGGGGTTCCAAGTTGGAATGGAACGAGATTTACCAAATGCAACTTGATGAAAGGGACAAGCTCTATGCCTAAAGACACGCCGAAGACGTTAGATCTCGCAGCCAGACTATCACCGACAGTCAGGATGTGCCTGGAGTAACCGACAATTCTCAGCGAAATGAGCCTCACCTGAACGCTATGATTGAGATGGACTTTGATGAAATTTTTGATGATAACGGTGTTCTCCTTGATATCGTCGTGTGATACAACTTTGGGACTGACGAGAAGAAGAGTGGCAATGAGCTTTGAGCAACTTCTGCAATTTCCGAATGTACCTCAAGGCTCGATTCCTTTGGGTCTTCTCTCACTACCATGAAGAGCATGCCCCCAGCACGAACCGTTTGGGGCCAATGATTCCGATGTATGGAATGACTAGAGACGAGTTGCAGACATAAGGAAAGAGTGGAAAGTGATATGTTTTCAGCGATACTTCCATAGCGCTTAGAATCCAGAATCAACTTGATAATGAAGAGAGGACCGGACTTGCGGTTTGTTTGAGACTGATAGTGTTAGGGTGCAGAAACTTCCAAGAAAGCAATTAATGCATCCTCAGTTGCTTATGGTAACACAGCATCGTCATGGCTTAGACTAGCAATCTTAGCAGCCATATTGAAAAGGCGGATCTGTTTCTGATCATGTGAGTGTCCGTAGATGCTCGGCAGTTTCTTCAAGGAAGCCGAACATGCCGAATGCTTCGGGGGAGACTTATACTTGATCAAGCTATACCTGCAACTGATTCTTTGAGGGAAAACTATATTTCGGCTATAGAATAATAATGTAGCTGAACATATTATACTGCTTCCTAGCGGTTACGAAAAGACTATTACTAAACCTCGGTCTCTTACTCGACAACCCTATCTGTGACCATATACATCTCATGCAGTAAGAAAGAAGAGATGGCTGAAGAATATATCGATCTCTGACAGTTCGTAATCATTCGGATGTGCTTTACTCATCCTCGACATTATCAACATCTTACTCCCATGAGACAGCCCTCAGACAGGCATCGTCATTACTCATTCTCAGCAGTCAACAGCTCATTTTCCTTCCATGTTTTATTCTTATCATGCATAAGCCACCAATAGAGACTTGGTCCAATTCTCTCAACATCTTGGCACATCACCTTAGATACATGGGGCCCTTGGTAGTAGCAATATGACCCAGTCTAGGAAAGGTATCATGTTAATAACTCGAGACTTGTAATTGGACGATCAAATCATCTCATCATTGTAGTTTTGCTTTTCAGTTTCGAGGATCTTCGGGAGTAAGCTTATTTGGTCTTCAACTCCGACTCTCAGTCCCGAGTCTATCAAGGCCGGGCATGAAAAGACAGGCATTGAGATTGCTCAATTATCTATGACGCAATATTGACATCGATGCCAAATTGATTCCATTTCCAATGTTCCGTTAACCCACTCAAAACTCCCCAGTAATGATCTATCTCTCACTCAATCGATGCCGTGTTGTCAAAGCTCTCGGAAGATTTCACGACCATCCTTGCTGGGAAACCTTATCCGATCACCTCTTCACAGGCCGACATTATTTCCGCTCAACTGTTTCTCACATCGCTGATCCTTTGGAAGAGCTGCAGGGATGTGATGTGATGCACTCATATCCCATCTATCACATTGGCGGCTTGTAAATCAGGAACTATGGGATAAGATACTACGCCCAGGCCCTAGCACAAGCTCATTCTACCATTGTCTTCAAGGATGAGCAGTTACTAAGCAGAGGCTTGATCTTGGAGGCTTACGACGTCCTGCCCGATGACCATAGAACCATGTCCGAAAGTCCGGTTTGCATCACTCGCTTGCGATGTCTCCATGGCCCCTCTGCTCGAGTTAGATGCGGTGATTCCAAATCGATCGTCCACAGTTTGTCGATTCTATGTGATCCCGCAAGTATAAGAATGCAAGTCCCGTCGTGTCCGTAGTTATGTCCGCCCAACCCAAAGAGAACTCTTTGGCTGATTGACAACCTGTGTTACTCTAACAATGGTGTCTTCCAAGCTTCTAGTTGCTCTTGGACTTGCCAGCCTAACCGCTGCGCAATGTCCCTATGCTGACCTAGCTAAGCTGGCAGCTAGAGATGACGGAAGCTCTCGTGAACATCTCAAAGACTATGAAGTTGATGATAGCAAGGGATACATGAGTTCCGATGTTGGTGGTCCTTTTGAGGAACAGGAGAGTTTAAAGGCAGGGGAACGAGGTCCCACCCTACTCGAAGACTTTATCTTCCGCCAAAAGATCACACACTTCGACCACGAACGGGTATTTAATCTCCAAGACATCAACTGTATGTTGCGAAACTAATATCTTTGCAGGTCCCCGAAAGAGCTGTTCACGCCCGAGGTGCTGGAGCTCATGGAACATTTACAAGCTATAGTGTAGGTGCATGCAATTTGGTTCATATCTGGGGTTGCTAATGTGAGTGTTTCACAGGACTGGAGCAACATCACTGCGGCTTCTTTCCTTGGATTAAAAGATAAAAAGACCCCTGTCTTTGTACGCTTTTCTACCGTCGCTGGTTCAAGAGGTAGTGCCGATACTGTGCGAGACGTGCATGGATTCGCGACCCGATTGTATGATCAACCCCAGACTCACTTGAGAACAAAAACTTACATATTTCAACAGCTATACAGATGAGGGAATATTCGACCTGGTCGGGAATAATATTCCTGTATTCTTTATTCAAGATGCAATTCAGTTCCCAGATCTCATTCACGCTGTCAAGCCATCCCCTGATAGCGAGATCCCGCAAGCCGCCACAGCACACGATTCAGCATGGGATTTTTTCAGCCAGCAAACCACAACCATGCATACTCTCTTTTGGGCCATGGCAGGAAACGGTATTCCACGCTCCTATAGGTTTGTCGATGGGTTTGGTGTTCACACCTTTCGCCTAGTGACTGATGAGGGTGACACAAAGTTCGTCAAGTGGCACTGGAAGAGCAAACAGGGCAAAGCCAGCCTTGTATGGGACGAAGCACAGCATCTGGCCGGAAAGAACGCCGACTACCACCGTGCTGATCTGTGGGATGCCATTGAGTCTGGTAATGGACCTGAGTGGGAGCTCAATGCCCAAATCTTTGACGAGGACCAAGCTCTCGAGTTCGGGTTTGATGTTCTCGACGCTACCAAGATCATACCTGAGGAATTGGTTCCTCTCCAACCTCTTGGTGTTATGAAGTTGGACGCAAACCCGGCCAACTATTTTGCAGAGACTGAGCAGGTCATGGTGAGTAAACATATCGAACAAACCATACGATAGTTTGCTAACCTAACTAGTTCCAACCTGGACATATCGTTCGCGGTATTGACTTTACTGAAGATCCTCTGCTTCAGGGGCGTATCTTTTCTTACCTTGATACCCAAATCAACCGTCATGGTGGTCCCAACTTTGAGCAACTCCCCATCAACCGCCCTCTGTCTCCTATCCATAACAACAACCGCGATGGAGCTGGCCAGAACTTCATCCACAAAAACACTGCTGCTTGTGAGTTAACTTTCAATAAATCCTGGTTCATCTAGCTGACTTCGCAGACACTCCCAACACTCTGAACAAGGGCTACCCTGCTCAGGCAAACCAGACACAGGGCAAAGGCTTCTTCACTGCTCCTAACCGCAAAGTTTCTGGAAACTTGATGCGAGCCAGAGCATCCACCTTTTCTGACCACTGGAGCCAGCCACGACTCTTCTACAACTCTCTGACCAAAGTAGAACAGCAGTTTCTCATCAATGCCATTCGTTTCGAGACAAGTCAACTCAAGTCTGAAACTGTCAAGAAGAACGTTCTCTACCAACTGAACAAAATCAGCCACGACATTGCTGTCAGAGTCGCCAGGGCTTTGGGTCTCGAAGCTCCTGAGGCTGACGACAAGTACTACCACGACAACACCACAGCTGGAATCTCCATTTTTGGAACCAAGCTGCCCAGCATTGCGACACTCTCCGTTGGTGTCCTGGCTTCCGTCAATTCAGATAACTCTATCCAGCAAGCCAAGGCTCTCAAGGGGGCCCTTGGCGAGGACAAGGTGACAGTGTCGATTGTAGGCGAGGTTCTCGGAGATGATGTTGAAGTTACCTACAGCGCTGCAACGGCCGCTCAATTTGACGGTATCGTTGTTGCCAGCGGTACTGAGTCTCTTTTCAACGGCACTGGAAGGTCAACTCTCTTCCCTCCCGGTCGTCCTACACAGATGATCGTGGACGGTTACCACTGGGGTAAGCCTGTTGGATTCATTGGAGGTGCAAAGGCGGCAGCCCAGGCCGCGAGGGTTGGCAATGGAAAGGGGGTGTACTTTTCGAAAAATGTTGACTCTCTTCTTGAAGACTTGAAGGATGGTTTGGCTACTTTTAAGTTTACTGACCGATTCCCTCTGGACGACTAAAGTAGTGATTAGCTCAAGGTTCAGGGTATAATGGAATATTCTCTTTTCAAAGGTGTATAACTTCAATCTATCGAGCACTTGAAATAATTCAACTCAATGGTATTTAAGCGATTCCAACGGCATTTATTTTGTTATCCTGTTAGCCAGGCTTTGTATAATAATATGGAACTACCCGAGACCA
Source organism: Fusarium venenatum (assembly GCF_020744135.1). Taxonomy (NCBI): domain Eukaryota; kingdom Fungi; phylum Ascomycota; class Sordariomycetes; order Hypocreales; family Nectriaceae; genus Fusarium; species Fusarium venenatum. Next base: position 1,239,762 of record NW_027072131.1, read on the forward strand.
AGACAACAAAGAGTTAGTCATCCTGATACATTCACTATACTCATGCCTAGTAATTTCAGACTATTGAAATAAATGAATACTTTTGCTTGTCCTGTCATCTGATATTGTAAGCTTCAGAAAATAGCTCCGCTTATAACTGTAAACGATTCATAAACTCATCATGATTGGACCAAAAACCTCCGCCTGACTCGAGCACATGGGCACAAGTCATCTACCGTCCCGCCCTGTCCCGTTGGGGAGATCGGATCTTATCTTGTATCTTCCCAGGCCCCAGGCCCAGGGACCAAGCCAATGTCATCATCTGGCTCCCCCACAATCCGCATCCTTCACGAGTCACACTCTCCATCTCACTGTGACTCGCGACGACATTACTATTCATCAGACGAGAAAATAACCACGCGATCTATAATTCTTAATCATCAGCACTTGATAGGCTGAACTGCGCAGGGCCTCTTTATCCCGCGCGCACGCGGTCCCTTGATGGTTCAACAGTCTTGAATAAGCTATACATTTGGCAACTGCCACTATCTATCGAAGCAACTGTACGATAAGACAATCAATTCGACAAACCTCAGACTCACCTGTACGAACGAACGACCGATCGAATAAATACCCCGGCCGCCATGGACCGCGTGCGAAAGGCCCTAGGTCGTCAACATTCCTCAACATCAACATCAGAATATGAGCCTCTTACAGGCAACGAAGAAGCCACTCCTCTAGAGGGCTCTACCCAACTCGAAGGCCAACACGACCTACCTTTCTCATGGGCGGAATATAGTATCTTCGCCCTACTGGGCGTTGCCATGCTTTGGGCTTGGTGAGTTCTCTTATACATGCGCCGTGATGTCCGTAGTTAACGCCTTTATTAGGAACATGTTCCTTGCTGCAGCTCCCTACTTTACAGCTCGTTTCGCCGGTGATGCTTGGATCCAGGCCAACTTTCAGTCTGCGATCCTGACCGTCTCTACTGTTACCAACCTCGGTGCCATGCTTGTCCTCACCAGTATCCAATACTCAGCATCATACCCCTTCCGAATCAACCTTGCTCTCATTATCAACGTTGTTGCATTCGGTCTCCTGACAGCTTCCACCGTACTCGGCCTCAGCGCATCACCTACAGTCTACCTTGTATTTCTGCTTACCACAGTCGCTGCAGCCGCGTGGGCTGCAGGTCTTATTCAGAATGGCGCGTTTGCTTTTGCAGCTAGTTTTGGGCGCCCAGAGTATATGCAGGCAATCATGGCTGGACAAGGCATCGCTGGCGTGCTACCTCCGCTTGCCCAAGTATTCACTGTTCTAGCCTTTCCTCCTGACAAGGAAAATGCTTCCAAAGGCGTGTCCGCAGAGGATGGTCAAACATCAGCATTTGTTTATTTCCTCACCGCTGTAATTGTGTCGGTGGTTGCGCTGGTCTCCTTCGTCCCATTGGTTCGCCGACACAACCACATCATCGAAAACCGCATGGTCGAGCAAATGAACGAGTCCATGCATAGCATCGAAGAAGCCGAACGTGCTGCCCGCAAGGTTACATCCCTCTGGCGGCTATTCACCAAGCTTCACTGGCTTGCCATTGGTGTGGCTCTTACTTTCACCGCAACTATGTTTATGCCCGTTTTCACAGCAAAGATTCATTCTGTAAAGGAAACCTCTGGTGCCATCTATCAACCTGCAGCCTTTATACCGCTTGGCTTTTTCTTTTGGAACTTGGGTGACTTGGGTGGCCGTGTAGCAACTATACTTCCCTTTTCCCTGCAACACCGCCCCTTTGCTCTTTTCGTTCTTGCTGTCGTTCGTTATGGTTGGCTGCCTCTGTATTTACTTTGCAACATCGATAATCGTGGCGCAATCGTTTCCAGCGACTTCTTTTATCTCTGTATCGTTCAGTTAGTATTTGGCCTGACCAACGGCTGGCTTGGTTCTAGCTTCATGATGGCATCTGGCGAGTGGGTAGACGAGGGCGAGCGTGAGGCTGCTGGCGGCTTTATGGGATTGTGCCTTGTCGCAGGGTTATCAGTAGGCAGTCTTTTGAGTTTTACAGTGGCAGACATCTAGAACAGCTTGTGCGAGCCTGCATTAGAATTGGTGTTTGGAGGTGTTTTTGATATGGATAGTCATTTGACAGCCGATAACAGTTTGAACATTTAGGTACTGTGCTCCTACATATGTATAGGTATTGAATACAGCCAATCATGAATACATGTCACATATCAAACCGGAAAATGTACCCTTACAATAATCTAACCCAACCAACGCCGTGTCCCTTGACTGATGCAACCAACCATGCCCGTACCCATGCCATGCTATGCGAACCCGCCGTCGCTGATGCACCGATGCAACCATATAATGCAAAAAATAGAAAGAGAACTGCGATTCCTGATCGCAGATTTGCGCGTAGGATCCCCAGGATGCCTGCTTACGGCTTCTTTGACAACCATTTCAGTAGATTCCTGCAGTGTGTTAGCAGGGGTGAGGTTGACATGCGAAAATGTGACGTGTAAGACTTACGGAGGCTCATTCCGAAATGGGCACACATCGCTCCTTGGCTTATCCTTTCTGTCGGGCTGGAGAAGTCCCGTGAGCTTGACAGGACTACTCGTCATCCAGTGCACGAGAGCCTGCTTGGTCATGACCTCGGTAGGGAAATTTACTGCCTTATTGGGATGAGAGCCTTTGGCCTTGATGCCAATGATTCTCACGTTTTGATCCTGCCGCCGGCTCCACTCAAGAAGACACTTGGTGGGAGGGTGGTAGTACTGCCCGTTACACATGATCCAGTCAACGGTGTAGCAACCCGAGTCGATTAGGTCCTTCTCGGCCGAAGTCCATCGCTTGAACTTGATGTCGGTATCCTTTAGATCAAAGTCGCCAAGCCTGACACGAAGTCGTTGTTCGGGAGGTACATCGGGTCCTAGATTCATCTGGACGAAACAGGTACAATCACGAACAGTCATGGCCAAACTGAACATAGGATCATTTTTCTCGGCATACAGAGGACCTTTGGTATCGGAAAGATTTTGAAGCCATCTAAGATCACGAATGACCTGGTGATCGGCTGTCTTTGCTAGCAGCTCCCGCACCATGGGATCGTTGCACTTGGAAGCAAGCTTGGGAGCGAAACGAAATGGTGAACTGATGGCAGCGGGAGCACTAGGATTGGCAAGTGTAAGAGGGCAAGGCTTTTGCTCTGGTGTATGCCTTGAAGGGCTCGGATCCCGGAGGTAATTGAAGAGTTCCATGGCGCATTGTCGACACCTTACAGCACCCTGGGGAGCACTCGGCGATTGATTCAACCACTTTGGCTTGAACTCGATAAGTCTGCTGTTGGGATCTAGCGGCAGTTAGTAAAGGCTTTCGGGTCTCATCAAGGTTTACCCACCAGATATTCGCATGTCTTCAACAAGAAGACCCCAATTAGACTCGGAGACAAAGGTACCCCTGAACTTCTCCTTGCGCTGATGATCAATTGACCGCAGAAACGCGTTCAGCTGAGGAATAATATTTGTGCTACGTAGGACGACGAGCTGTTGTTGAATGGCGTGAGTCTTGAGAAATGGAGTGATTTGTTTTGCGTAAAACTCTTGCTGTCTCAAATAATTAAACCTGGCGGGTTGGCCACTTGTAGGGGCTTTAGCAACACGAAGAAGCCATCCTGAGCATATATCAGCATATATTGATAACAACAACAGAGACAGAACAAACCCTTGAAGCCCTTGGCCCTAAGATCTCCTTCTGGAATACCCAATTCGAAAACGACATTGGCAGCACCTTCGCCAACCATCTTTACCGGACGAGTGCCCATTGGTAATCTCTTGAGGGTCTCACGAGACCATGACAGAGGAACGGCACTCCCATTGAGCATAATTGACATTTCGATGACATCTTGGGCAGTTGGCCATCTGTGATCATCTTCCGAGGAGGAGAAGCAAAGATCAGGGTCAGTATCGGTTGGCGTAAGCTGCCCATCGGATAGAGACGGAGTCGACATGGTGGTTGTTGGAGAACCAGGATTGTGCAGACAGTCTGCAAGGCACGTCAAGCCACAGATGTCGCGCGTTTTCAGGTGGGGAATCAGGAAACAAAAGTTTGTAAGGGGGGAGTTGAACTGTATATGAAGACAGAAGAAGGCAAGATTCGACAAGAGATGGATTTGGAGCAGATATGAGTGAGATGTATAAGAGTAAAAGAGAAAAGCGGAGGGGGGTGTAGATATGTATAAGATGGAAGCAAGACTAGAAGACAGTCTAAGAAAAGGCAAGGAAAGTAGCTTGAGATGGCGGCGCTGCGTTGCTGGTAGAACGGGCAAGAACGAGTAACCGGGTTATAAGCTCACACTTGCACTTGCAGCTGCGCCAACGTTGAACTGTAGGCTTGCCTGTCGAAGACGGTCACGCTGTCTGATGCGCCTGCATCTGCGTCTGCGTCTGCGTTTGCGTCTGCTGCGTCTGAATCGCTGTCCTTTTGCAGGGTCGTATTTATGTTGATAGAGTGCTGAGAGTTGCCTCGTTTGTCACCGATACAAGTGTAACAATAGGAGAGCCACACAAATTTTCGAGTTTGATTGTGCAGGACTCGAGAAGTATAAGGCAGGAATAAGAACAAACGTTATTTCCCAAGTTAGGTTTGCTTTAACCCGCTCGGTCAAAGCCTCGCAAGGCAACACGGTGGTTTCAGGCGCCTTGTATACCAAGCTAGGTGCGCTGGCGCACAAGACAATAAGCTGAGCTGGAATAGCGAGGTCGATACAAGAGGATGAGATGTATAGATGAGATGTGATGGCTCGGGTTACACAGAAATAGAAGCCGGAGCAACGTCATGTAGTATGTCCAGGTCTCGACAAGGCCCTGGCTGACAATGGATGGCGTGGGTGGAAGGGGGTGCGGTTGGACAAAGATCGAGTAGGGAAGGGGTTTATTGTAGTTGTAAGACCGAAATGTCTTTGTATTTCCTGTTCCTATCAGAACGACATCACCATGCTGATGATGCGTGGTTGGCCAAAGAATTGGATGTCTGAACTGGCTTTGGGACAACAAATGATGGTTAGGTGTATCTTATGACATGACGAATCTGCTATGCCCTTTCTCCTCTTTCACTTTGTAGGTAGGTATTATGGAAGAACCGCTGTTGGCATGGTTCCTTTTGGCATACGCCTCCACACCGGGACAAGACCATCTACAACCAAGGTTAAGTACGATCGATCAAGCAGGAAAGTGGGTTTGTTTATCAGCCTGGAGCGCAGCACAACCGAGACCTAATAACCGAATGCCGAATAGAAAAGCAAGGCAGAGATACAAAGACAAGACAGTCCGAGAGAAAAAGAAACGAAAAAACAATTCGAGAGACACGGAATAGAAGAGAAGAAAAAGAAAAAGGGTCTTTTGGTCCCGTCGCCAACAGCGGCGGTGCAAGTGGGTGAGCGCCCACCGTCAAGGTAACTAAACAGCCTTGGTGTCGCCTAGAAAATAGCGACTAGCAGAGTAGTTGACTCGACTCAACGATCCAATCAACCAACTCGATCTGATGGTGACGCACAGGTTTTTAGAGCCCCTCCAAGTCTTGAGCCGGACCCGGACTAGAGTCAGCGCCAATGCCAGTCATCTTCTCTGGCAGCAACCATGACCATGTCCTTCAGGCCAATTACTGCTCTTTATTCCATCCAAGCCAAGCTATTGATCCAGTCCCTTTCGCACCGCCTGCATCTTTCTTCTGCATCTACGCATGCACCTGCACCTAACGAGGGGACTTTTTCGTGGCGCCGCACGAGTCCATGTCCCTTGGACCTTGGGACCTAGACTAGGTAACTCTTTATTGACTTGCGATATTTCAACACTGCCCGGGGCAATGGATGAGGCCTTCCACATTCAATGGATGCATTGCATCTCAAGTCGAGCCGAGCCAATTCATGTTCCAACAGCGCCTGGACCATCCTACCCTTGCAAGTCCAGGGCTGTCACGGCTCCGATAGCATCTTTTAGTCAATGTGGGATCGTGCTCTTTCTCATCCCCAGCCGTACGAGGCCACGATGTGCATTTTAGTCTACTGTGCACGGTACAGAACAGGTCCAGGTCCCTTGCACCCTGGGCTGGTGCTCACCCTGACCCTGGCTGCTAGACGCTGTAAAACCCTGAACATCCATCCATTCGCGCAGGCACTGGCACTAGCAAGTCGCAACAGCGCTGACAACACCTTTGGACAGCACATAGCAAATGGAGAATTACCAGCAGCGTGGCATATCAAAAACTGCTCTGAGCCGCCGCCACGGATGGCTATGACTCAAATCGGGCTGCTCAGGCCTCCGTCTATCGCATCCTGCAGTTACTGGCTGATGCCCCTGAACGGTTTTGGGGCTCAACAGGCACGCGATCGTCGGTCTCGCCGGGGAATGATGTCACCCAAGCTGGCGGTGATGCACTCTCACCCCAGAATGTGCTCTGTCGTTGGTGGTTGAGAAATTTGTTCAAGACACCGCTGGTGACGATCACGGGACCCTGGACATGCAAATGACTGCATTCCTCTGCTTCTGCTGTGCTTCTGCTCAGCCGTGTCGCGAATGAGCGTCAATCGCCGAGCACAATGCCGGGCTGCTGGGATTATCCAGCGTGGAGTGTGTTAGCGCGTACCCTAACAGATCGCCCAACGTTTCAATCCACGCTGCTTAACTTGCACGTGGAGATCAAACATGTTCATTGCTCAAGCTCTGATCCTATCATAGGTGCTTTGGAAACGAATCTGGCCGGGATGTACACAAAGGCCTCAAAGCGTAGCAGCAAATGCTTGCAACGGGTTCCTGTGACTTGCCCGACCGCAAGTGCTTTGACGCAAATGGCCTTGGAGCAATGAAACTTTGATCCAGTATCCGCTATGTTTCATTCGAGGCATCCAATGATCTCAACCATCTACAAATACAGAGGAAACGCATCGGAGATTATTTTGAAAGTGGAGGTTGGGGTTGCACAAGGACATCAGCTTGTGAAACTCCAGGGATGAAATACCGCCTATCTCAGTTCCTGATGTACAGCACCTCCACGACCGAGTGCCCTTTTGAGCTGGGTTGACAGGAGAATAGCCAATATAAATCCTGGTCAACTGTCAGGTGGTAAGATTTATCGTCTCACCAAGCTGGTGCCTTACATGTCCATTTAGAGCAAAGCCGTTGCCGTTGTGGTCTGCCACTTTGGTACTGATGGTGTGGGGAACACAGCAGACACTCTTCTCGAAGTGGGAGAGAAGATACACAAAAGAAGAAGTTCAGAGACATTCTTCAGCCACTTGCGATGACCAATTACTCGAGGTAAGCATCACGATCTTGATGACAGCCGCAGATTCAGAGACATAAGACGCATGAAAGGCGATAAGCCTGTAGCTAAAGTCTACAGCAAATGATACTGAACCCCTCATTTTGTTAAAGAGGAATGCTTGGTTGGGGGTTTAAGACAATCTCCAAGATGTTCTTAGCTTGCGAGCATCACATCGCGGGGTAGAGTTTGTTTGCGCTGCTCTACATCCTACTGCTTGTACAGCATTACGCATGATCAAATCACGCATACAGCCCAGAGACTAATGGCTGATTGCCCTTCATCTACATACTATGCAATGCAGATGTAAATGCAATACATGCCACTTTTCTTACACTCCCGTTCCTACCCGGTCTATATCCCCTTTTCTCTTATCGGACATTGACCGTTGGTGGGAAGTGCTTGCATGGATGGATATCAAAGTGCGAGTGAAAGTGAGGAGGTCGGCTTCAGGGTCGGTAACCGGCCGGAGAAGGCCGGGATGTGCCGTTAGCCCGTCGTTCGGCTTGGGAAGAATATATGCGACAAGATGCACCATATGAACGTTTTAGGCGACACCCTATGGCACAGAATTACTATAAGGAGATATCTCTAAGCTTTATAAAGCTCCTGGGTCAGGTAAGATGTGCTTCCCCAGAAAATATGGACGAAATCGAACCACCTGATACAGAAGGTCATCCCACGACACAACGGATCTTCCACTTTACCATGAACCAGGGTGCAATCATCTGATAGTGACGACGCCTCTTTTGAGAAAGGATGCGAGGGAAGTAAAATTCTTTACTGCACGTTCGCATCCAGAACACGGGGTTGCAGGGAACTTGAGAGCACCACGAATTATACAAAGTTGGCACATCTGCACGTTTCTCATGATGGTCGTATCAATTCGACCCAAGCCAACCCAACCTGATTTACCAGTTGATGCATCCCCGCATAACGCATTGCGACCTGGGGTTCTAGACTGAAACGTCGTTTCGCTATATGCTATTTTGTTATATATTATTTTTATCTATATTAAAAGTTCGCATCAAATTGCACATTGAACTCATCTCGGAGATCACGCGACTCCCCCGGCATTGATTTTGTCATTGTGGACCTCAAGTTGAGTCGATCAACTCATTCGTACCGAAGTCCGGAGGTACGGGGATACGGACGAATCTCTTGAATCACAGTCCAGACAGCTCAGACCATCTGAAACCTTCGACCTACAGTAGTCTCCAATGCTACATGCATTAACAACTCACAATGCTACGGACATAGACTCCCTCCCTCCATTAATATCGCACCTACGCCACCTACACTGAAGATTGGATCTCACCGCCAGAATATTTTTATAAACAAGACCCCGGCTGCCTACATATTTCTATCAAACTACTGATTTATTGCACATTTTCTCCCCCTCCCCCGTACGGTCCATAGTAGAATACCGGGTTGAAACGGTCCATGTTTTCCTCGCACAGCCGATTAACGAACCAACCATATTGCGCTTAATACGTCAATTCTCGGTTGTTTTACCGTCGCGCTTCAGCTTTACCTGGACCAGGACCAGGCTCAGGCGTCTCAGAGTCTTTTTTTTTTTTTATTGTTTACAGCGGTCTTGTTATCGTTACCCACTAAAACCCTCCCTTGGACGCCAGTCAAAATCACTGTTTTAAGCCCTGAGAGGGAAAAAATTGTTGCAGTCCAGCACTGAGCTCCCCACTTTCGACCTCACTTCTCCCAATCATCCTTGAGCTGTTTGCCCGGGGAATCTTGTAGCGTCATCCCCACGATCCGCACTCTTGGGAAATCCTATCCTATTCTATCTATCCTATCCTACCTGAACCAGCCGTTTTTGTTTTATTTTCTCCTCTTTGCCATCATCACCAATTTGCCTGTAATATTTTCACGTCGTCCTTTGTCGAGCCTGTCATTCTCGATAAATCCTCTCACGTGTGCCTCTCTTAATCACCTACCGATATCGATACCTTCCGCCCGACGACTTCCGAGACTTTCCTACATACGCTCGCTCAGTAGTTTTTTTCGCCTCCGAGCTCCGTCCAAGCACGCGCCTCACTTCGAGCTCCCGCCTGCTTCGAGCTTTCGTCATAGCCGCCAACCTCAACGGCACCTCATTACTCTCTCCCATGACTGTTAGAAGGTGAACGCCATTTCAACATGGCCTTCAACTTCAACTGGTCGCCGCTAACAGCGGATGCCGACTTCTACGCTCGAGCGCGCGACCTCTTGACCAAAGCTCTCAATAAGAGTCCGAAGCCGCCCATTATTGTCGATGATATCCTCGTCAGCGAATTTAACCTCGGAACCGTACCCCCCGATTTGGAAATCTTGGAGATTGGTGACCTTGCAGAGGATCGATTCCGAGGCATCTTCAAGATGACATATTCTGGTGATGCCTTTCTGACACTCAAGACAAGAGTTCAAGTACGTTTATACCATTCTCAATCATTCTGCAATATTTCGTTGCAGTCTGGTTCAATATTTCCCCATCATGCATTTGTTTCCAAAGCTTCCGAAGCTCCAGAAACAATTTCATGATCCCTCGAATATCTTGGCAATCCGCAGTGCGGAGATCGTGACGCGAATGCCATCCCACCACCAAACTTCAAGCTTCTACATCAACAACCTCCCACTTCCCCTCGAGTTCGACTTACCCATTGACTCACTACGTCGTTCTGATGCAACATTGTTTAATTACGACAATGCGCATGAAACCCCTCCTCACCCCTGCCAAACACCTATTTTCCCATTGGCATCCTTGCCCGTGATTCCATTCATGCAATTGTCTTAGCGCAGCCACTAACAAGACGACCCAGGCAAATCCTTTAAACACATACCTCTACTCTAAACCGACATTCACATCTCCTCAGCCCTTGGCCGCTGCTTCTGGGTTGACTATTCCACTTTCGATCACACTATCGGATTTCAAGCTTTCGGCATTCATCATCCTCGTCTTTTCCAAGCAAAAGGGTCTCACCCTCGTCTTTCGAAATGACCCACTCGAATCCCTCAAGGTATCTTCTACCTTTGACTCGATACAATTCGTACGCGACTATTTGCAACGAACTATTGAACAACAATTACGGAACTTGATGATGGATGAACTACCAGCAATTATCCATAGACTGTCCCTCCAATTGTGGTGTCCCGATCAAGCAAACAAGGGCACCGAAACCCCTACAGAAACAGAGGATGAAGCTGGTGTTGACCCTCTGGCTAGCCCACCACTGGATCCTGTGGACGCCAATGGAAACCTTCTCGACCCCAATGATATCTCTGAACTTACATTGACTGGGAGCGGCGAGGTTCAGTCACTCTTTTCTCAGAAGAACCTGTTGCGACTTGCTGCCTTGACTGATTCTCACCGCACCTTGTCCCTCTTCACTCCTGGTATTCGTGATGTCGTTTTCCGGGCTTGGACAGGCTATGGCGATCGATCGGAAACATCAACGCCCCTAGCTTCGACACCCAGTCTCACCAAGACAATGTCGTTCCATGCAGGCAATTCGACAACATACACATTTTCGGATACTGCAAGCAATGCCCACGGACAACTCCCATCTCGCCCCTCGCTTATCAGTATGAATTCTGCCACGAATGGACGAGCTCTTGGGGCTGGACGATCACGAGCAGGACGCAAGAAGAAGACACGCGTCGTAAACCTGAGACGCACCAAATCAGAGGCAGCTACTCCTGAAGAAGGCAGTGAAGCCTCGGATACAGCTTCCGCTGATAATGCTCTAACAGACCCAGTGATTGAGGAGTCTATCCCTGAAGAGAGTGAGTCATCTGTTATCGCTGAGGCGGCCACCCCTAGTAAGGTCCGCTTCAGAAGTGCAGAAGAGGCGGGTCGTCCTCCTGTCATGGCCAACCTTCAGAATGCTCAACAGATGGGCTCCCCACTCAAACAAGCCGTTCAGCCTGAACCTCAATACTCATCTATTGCTGCCGCCACTTCTGGATTCAGAACTGAGAAGGGCAAGCACCCGGGTCTAGAAAACCAAAGTGTCAGCTCTGAGAGTCCCTCTGTTATCCTTGAACAGGCATGGATCATGAAGATGGCTGGTGAGATCGCCAAGCGTGTCTACGATGAGAAGAACAGACAACGCAGTCCCTGGGACGAGGAGCGCGAAGACGCTCCGCCACCAGCATACGAGGCTGCTACTCGATAATAGTGCAAACTGTTAATCATATATCAAAGTACTGCTTTGGGAGTCAAGAGGACATTTCCTTTTTACCCAACAGTAAATTGCCCAAAACAGGGCGTACAAAACCATTCCACTCGCTCAAATCTTGTCTTTTTCATTCTTTATAAAATGGCGCTGGAGTTTGGAGAGCCTTCGGTCGCGGAGACGACCTGAACAAGTCAATTTCTTTATGTTTATGATATTTGTTGGCGTTACAAGAGGTGGGAAGGGGAAAAAAGGTGTGGCCGGTTGTGGTTTAAGGTCGGCATTCGGAGTGTTGGTTCTGTCGTTCAGCCATATATTTCTACGTCACGATGCAGTTGTCTGTTTGTAGTGGGCGGTAGACCCCAGGAGGGTGACTCATGACAAGTTCATGCAAGTCTTTATCATTGTTTTATAAAAAGGTTGGCGAGACAGACCGAGAAAGGACGATCAAGCAGTTCGTTGCGATATCTGTTTGATATCATCATATTAGGATACAAGACTGAGGCTAAGATTGGGTTTGCATAGCGCCCTCATAGCACTCCAGAACAAACTCCAATTCACAACGATGAACACGAATGGTGCATTTCAAAGTGATGTGTTTTTTATTGTATATGCTCATAAAACCAATCTGCCATCTGGGTAAACATATCTTCATGTCTTCGGCCTAACGACTGGTAATCTGGGGTATAACTACTGCCATGACTAACTCTTCTTTCTTGGCTCGGCGCTTCTGTACATGCTTGGATCTGATCCAGAACCAATGTAATTCTTACTGACTATGCCGAATCTCTCCAATGATTTCTGTTGTGATCAATGATGCCCCGCCAATGAACAGTATCATAGGCACAATTATGTGCTTTGTGTTCTGGGTTCAAGTACCGAAAGACGGTCCTCAAGGCTCTACTAAGGACTTTGCGTTTGGAAGATGAAATGCTCATTTCTTCAGTTTAGGTAAATTGGGCATTGCCCGGCCAGCACCCTATGACTTGGCCGCAGCGGCAGCAGCCTGGTTCTCTCCCTTGAGCTTAGCAAGGAGCTCCTCTTTGGCTTTTAGCTCGGCGAGGATCTTCTTAGCCATATCCTCAGCCTGCGTCTGCGCCTCTGCTAGCTTGCGTATCTCAGCTGCTTCCGTTTCCAGGCTGAACGGCTGTCCCGGCCGGTTATGCGCCGGTATCATGGCGGAATGTTCCCAAACTTCGTTGTTGTCCGTGGGGAAAGGTGGTGGTGCGCGCGTTTTGCCCTTGCCCTTGCCGCCGCTGGGCTTCCATCCTTTGGGTACGGCGCCTTGGGTAAGGAGGTTGTAGAAAGCTTCGTAGGGTTCGTTGAAGAGCTGTTCTTCGTAGCTCCATGAGCAGATCTCTCCGTTGGATGAGATCATCGCTTGCTTCTCTTCTTCGTTTCGTCCGTAGGGATGTAGACGCAAATAATGATACAAAGTCTGTGGCTTCTCGCCTGATTCGTTGACATAATAGAGCTTGATTGTTATATCGAACTCTCCCCATCCTGTTTCCTCGACTGTGAAAGGCTTTCCAGGTTCACCCTCGACCACTATTCTCTGTCAGCATCGGTTTGCGCAAAGGCTTGGAGTGGTCGCATACTTCGCACATAGTTGGGGATGGATTCGTGGAGCTTGAACTGTACACGGCGCAGCCAGTATGTGATATCGGTGTCGTCGAGACCTTTGACAAAGACCTGCCATGAATGCGTGTGGTTGTCAGGAATTCCTGCTGGTCGTGGATTCGTATCGGAGAAGGGCTTTGCTGTGCTTCCTACGATAAAAGGCCGGCGGACTTGCGTTAGTTTCACGCGTTTTCCGTGCTGATTTTGGGGCGCCATTATGTTTATTTGAAGATTTTGTTTATTTGTTTCGGACAATGTATCGACGCATGGGATTTAGAACGACGTTGATGATGCGACTGTAATTTGATGGTTGATGGTAAAGTAGAAACCTACCTGTGGTTCAGCCTCGTAGGTGGAATGTTTTACGCCTCAGTGGCGCGACCAATAATCGTAGGACAGCCACAAATTCATGCAGCCTCGACAAGTACCGATGATGATTTCATTGATTTCGCTCTCCCATCGATCGAGAGCTTCAATACCACGTCGGTATTTGGACTGATACTCAATTGTCACGTCACAACTCTTTCTTTCACTTTTCCTTATTTTCAAGAGAAGTAATTCATTCAAAGTGCTTCATCTCAACTTCACCAATCCTACTAAACGAGCCTTTCTAAGCTCTGAAGCTTCCTAGCATACATCGCACCACTTTTATACCAGCACCATGTCAGCTTCAAAGAAGCTTGTTGTTTGCGGAGGAACAGGATTTTTGGGCTCGCGTATTTGCAAATATGCTGTAGCTCGAGGTTGGGACGTGACGTCGATCAGGTAAAGCTCACAAACATCCCAACCCACCCCAGACAAGAACAACAGCTCATTATTTTACAGTCGTTCAGGTGATCCTCGATGGGACACCATCAGTGCATCTCCTTCACCTCCACCTTGGGCACACAAAGTGAGCTGGGAGCGTGGTGATATTCTTCGCCCAGCTACCTATGCCCCGCTACTCAATGGTGCCGATTTCGTTGTTCACAGCATGGGTATCCTTCTAGAAGCCGATTACAAGGGTGTTCTTTCAGGCAAGGAGTCACCTGTGGCTGGTCTTCAGAAAGCCTTTGCTCCCATCCGCGATCGTGGTGTGGACCCTTTGGCTAAAGGGCAAGGCGAGGACATCAACCCCCCAAACCCAAAGGATCAGTTCACATATGAGATTATGAACCGCGATAGTGCAGTTACCCTGGCCAAGCATGCTGTTGCTGCCAAGGTCAACTCATTCTGCTACATCTCTGCTGCAGCTGGCGCTCCTGTTCTTCCCCAGCGATACATCACGACTAAGCGAGAGGCTGAGATCACCATTGCCAACAAGTTCCCTGAACTCAGGAGTCTTTTTGTCCGTCCTTCCTTTTTGTTTGACAGCTCACGCCCAATGACAATGCCGCTGGCTGCTATGGTAGGTGTCGGCACTGCCTTTAACGGCTTGACAGGCAACTACTTCAAGAACTTTATTGGTGCCGCCGGCGTCAAGCCCTTGAAGGTCGAGGCTGTTGCCGAAGCAGTAGTTGAGGCACTGAGTGACGAGAGTGTCAAGGGAGCTATTGAGGTGCCACAGATTGAGGAGCTTGCAAGTAAAGCTTGGAGAAAAACCATGTTGTAAACGGTTCTGATGAGATAATGTATTAAAAGCAAAACGCTAGACTGAACAATACCCGAATCAACCCATGACGTAACCTGTTGTATTCCCATTCTCAGATCATTGTTCCTCGTTCGAAGCTATCCCTGATCTCCGCAGTGTATTGGTTGTAGAATCGGGACAGCTTTTGGTTGAACTGCTTGTTCTTCTCGTTGATGTAGGTCACGTCGCCATCGTCTCCATTCTGTGCCATACGTTCCTTTCTCTTCTTTAGTCGCTGTTCCTCTGCTCTCTGCAAGTCCGCCACCAAGCGGTCGACTGCTGCCTTGTCTGGCTTGTTTTCAGTAAATGTCGTAGAATCAGCAGTAGAGTAGAAGGAACCGTCCTTGTCTACCGCGATGAGCTCGCCGTCCTCGGTCTCGACGATATCCAGACCGCCTGATGCCGCTGCCTTTTCAATGAGAGCCTGCTTGTCCTTTTCGTACTTCTCCACATTCATATCGATGTTCCTAAGTTGTCGCTTGTATACTTTGTTCGCTTCTTGTGTAAAGTCGGCGAAAGCGTTGTTGTCGCGACGAGCCGCCTTCTTCTTGAGTCGCTTATCCCATTTCTCGCTCTCGTCGACGGTCCAGTCCCACGCGCGCTTTCGCTCGAAATCTCCGCCGGATTCTTCCACGTCTGCTTTGAGTAGTTTGTGTGATGCGATCGCATGCTTGCGGTGTAGGGCGGTGAGTTGGCTGGGATCTGTGGCTAATCTTTGCGATTCGAGGGTTGCCTCTTGTAAGTTTTTCTCTGACGAAGTCTTGGCTCGTGCTTGAAGGGCCTTGAATCGAGCCATACGATCTTGTGCTTTTGATGCATTATCGGGGGCGCTTTGTTGCGTCGTATCATCCGTCTTTTCGACGGGCGAATCCTTTGTTGGTGTACCTGAAGCCATGATGTTGATGTATGAAGTGGGTTTGAGTGAGTGTGTCGGATTGATTGATTGAAGGATGAAAGTGGAGTGTGACTGAAGGAAGAAGTGTGCTACTGGACAGTGCTTTTATGGATATTGTGGAAAAAGTCATCATTAGACTTTGAAAGTCAAAAATATCGAATTAAAAAGTCGGTATTAGACTTTATAATAAAAATTAAATATATATATTACTTACTACGTAGAAGGAATTCAGAAGAGCTTTCTAAGTTTTAGAGAACAAAAATAAAAATCCTAAGAAGCCTAATTTAAATGGCATAAGCTGTCCTCCTAATTTCATCTTTCATGCGGCCAATTCTTTTTGTACCCTAGTCAGAAGGGAGTTTGTAGTTTCTACTGACTTTTATTTTCTTGAGTACCAAATAAGTATCGCAATATCAATCTGGCCCTGACCTTCATGGCTAGAGTTCAGAAATTAATGTGTGCAACAACTGATAGGTATAACCAAGACAAACACAGCGGGCGCGTCTAGAGTGACTGGGCGAATTTGAGACGGGGTAACAGGGCAGAAGCTACCACTGACTTAGGTCAACTTGGGAATCTAATTGATACAGGCCATGAGACTCCCAAGCGAAGCACAAGATGTGAACAAAGATATAATAGTGATTCAGTTCCTTACTAGGTAGGATATGCGTGTCGCATACTTTTCAAACTAGAGGAACATTATTATTTCTCAGTTTGTGGCATTATAACTTCCATAATGGACGAGGTAAGTTCAGCTACCACGCTAAGCATATTACACTAATGTGATTCTTAGACCTGTTAAATCAACCAAGTTCCTGTTTCTATTGTTACCTTGGAAGAAGTAAACTTAAGATTCATTCTCATAATCTCGAAGAAGAGAACATAAAAGGAACTCAATGCATTGAAAGAATACATGTATGTAGTCCCCGATTGAAACCACTAACTGGTCACATCTGATACTTGTCTGGTAAATGTCGATAGTGAGTTGCCAGATACTCAAATGTATAGGTGAACTTACTCTATTTAGCCGCAGCCCTTGCAATCAGGAAGACGAAACTAGAAATTCTAAAGATATTTTTTACGGTCCAATAATTCCAAGACGAGGTCAATGGCAGTCGCTAGAAATTTAAGAGGGAGATATAATGTTCGACTTGACTTGACCTACAGTTCTGTCAAGAACCCTCCTGCTCGCTTGGCTGAATTTGCGGGGTGACCCGCTCCTTCCCGCTTTTTAGAAGCAGGACTAGGGCGAGAGCACCTGCCTGAAAGATCATTCTCACAACGAGCAAACTGTCCAAAACGAACCATTACCAGCAGGGGTCTATTTCACTTTGCGGGGGTGATGATTACGTAGTAAAACAGCAATCCAGGCGTTGCAAAACTGAGCATCCTTTGTTTTCTTCCCTCAACAGAAAACAACTCTCCACCTGACACTTTCCTCTGCACCTACACTTCCTCAAGTCTGGCGCTGGCGTTTGCCATGCTGTGAGGTCGGATAATCACCAAACCATCACCTTCACACGCGCTGCAGTACCTCTTCGCAAAAATGTTTCGTCAAGCAGCAGACGGAACCTCCAAACTGATGGGGCGGCGCAAGATGTTTATCAAAAAGACGGATCCAAGGTCGGGCGAGATATATTATGTCCTCAACAAGTGGTCACACGCTCCAAAATCGCCTCCAGAAAACGATTACTTTGAGGCCAATGGCCTTCTGCTTGACCTTGACGACATGTTTAGCAAGCACGTGCGACCAGCTACAGAAAAGGATGACATACAGGCACTTAAACTGTGGTCACGAAATCCGAAGGAAAAGGCCATTCGAAAAAATCTTTACAAGCTCGAAAAGACGTTGGACGAATCGAGGTTGAGGGTCTTCGAAGCACGATCGAGACCATTAAATTCCTGGCGACTCGGAAGCTACGACGTTTTCTCCGCGGCTCTCCGGGCCCCATCACGATCTCCACTGATCGGCTACTCGCAAGGCGCCATTAGCACTTCGACTGCCGAGACACAACCCAGCAAGCTCCACCTGCTTTGTTCGAATAATGGTATTGAAGCAGAGGCTCTGCATAATGGTGGTTCACTGCTTCTTGAGCGGTTTCAGTCACGATTAAGCTTGTTCAAATCCGAGACAGGTCCTGAGGTTTCTGCGAGCCAGCTATCAGAAGTACTGGGGAGCCAAGACTCGCTCACAAGCCTTCGCAGGCTAGTGTCGCAGTACTTATCATGCAATCCTAATGGCATCGCTTTTTACCAAGCACACAACGCTCAACAAGACTCACAGCTAGATCTATCTTTGGATGTTCGAACTGCGTGCGAGAGTTTCTGGCAGCCAAATGTCCCGCAGAGTACTTGTGACCTTTTAACTTTTATTGGCAATCTTGGACAAAGATTATCAGCCAGAGAAGAGCATCTAGGAGGACCCTTATGTGGCTTCGGAATGAAGCTCTCGGCTGAGATTTGCGTTCCCACGATTTCTCACCAATACTTGAACATGGGATCCGAGATCAACCACTGGAGCTCCAGCGATCAAGGAATAGGAGACATAGTCCAGGTTCTAGGAACATACATGCGCCACTTCACCACGGATCCTGAGTCAAACAAGCTTGACGTGAAGGACCGGGAGGCGCTCCTGAAGCTATTAGTTGGCGACGTAGATCAAGAAGATCCCCCGACGGTTCGATCGCTTATACTCGATTTGTTACAAGATAAATCCAGAGAGGACATGGCGCAAAAAGCTTTGGACGCCTACCGAGCCTACATAGTCCTGCTTGGTCATTTGGGGGCGGCGGCCCTGCTCGAGCACGAAATACACTTTTTTGCCGCTGGAGAGATTGGAGGGTCAAGAGACGGAGATAGACTAGAGGATTCAGGACACCAACCAGACGCAACCGTTGCTGAGGCTTTTCAGGTTGCAATAGACAATTTAGCTGTGCCTCCAGACAAAGCTGTACTTCCGGCAAACCTCGACTTTGCCGGCTGTGTCATGCTAGATCTGAGGGCTATCGGAAATTAGGCACCGAGTACAAGATGACAGTTGGATGAAAGATTTTGCGTAGCATCGGAGCTGCCAAGTTCCATGATAAATGGATGGGTACGGCTTATGCCTCGTACAATAAATTACTGAGCCCGGAAATATGCCGATAACCTTGTTGAAGTGAGGTGAGACGGAGGCAGGGGAAGAAAAATACAGCCCAATAGGAGATTGTGGTGGAACCTTGACAACGGATCACTACTGATACCAGACTGACGGGTCGGTTCAATATGCTTATTATCAGCTCAGAACGGCCCCGCCTGACACAAAACACATCTTGAAGAAATCTGGAAATGAAACGTCAAAGCGACAATCATCCTGTCATTAACACTATCGATCCTGAACTTATTAGTCTGGGTGCAGTAGATCAGAAACCTACGGGGCTTCAGACAGGTGGGCTCCACCCCATTCAGCCCTGCAAACCGCCCCAACGGGCAGGCCGATTACCTTTGAGTTTATTCTACTCTGTGAATCTGAGCTGAAATACAAGCCCGTATAACAATTGGTGATTTCCTCATTCTGAGTCCCCTAGCTGCGTCCAGCTCCCTGCTCTGCACGAATCACGATCAGCACCCAACGGGCTAGCAACGCCCGCTGGTGCCACGAGCAGCTCGGGGGCATCCGTCGTCTCACCATGGTTGACCAGCTAGCAACCAGGAACGCCAAGGTTCTGAGCGCTGAGTGGTTTTTGCAGTTCCTGCTTCATCCAAAGTGCGCTCTCACCCGCTGCAAGTGTAGTCCTTGACGCCGTCGAGTCGTTTGAGGCGTCGGACTAGGAAGTCTAGACCTCGCAACAAGGTCAGCCCCGGATAACGTCTGAGCCACTCTCATCTACCGGCAAGGTTATGTGGTAGCCGGAAAGAAAAACATGAGATTGCTCTGTAGCATTTCTCACCGCAATGGGCTTGAGCATTTCTGCCCCCCAGCGGATCCCTCCTGGCCCCTGCTCATGAACGATCAGCAAGTGTCCATCTTCTTTCTCGTCCAGCGGCCTAGCACCGTCAACCTTTCTCTCTCTTCATCACACATACGGCCATTCTTCTTTTAACGACGATCGCCCAGGTCAAACCTCGTTCGTCTCCCGCGGTCTGAGACTAACAAATAGGCCAGGAGAGTATGTATGTAGCATCACGGTGGCAGCCATGATGTGGATCTCAATCTCTCCCGCCAGCCAATTTCGCCAGAACCTCACGGTTCTATCATTATTGTTCCTTTTCGTCAATCTCACAGTTCAGCAAAGGGATCCCATATCAAATTTCTGCCGAAGATGGGGACATCAAAGTGCTGTGGTAGATGAAAAGCTTTACATCGGCGGAGGATTGGTCACCTATGATGGTAGTTCAGGAACACCACCGAACGTCTCGAGTACGTGAAAATTCCTGACTCGCGACGGTGGGTTACACCGTTTGTTTCTTAACTAATTCTTTTAGATCCTTACTTTCTCTACCATGATTTGAGAACTGCCGCCGGTACAGGCATGCCTCAGCCATACGCGAATTTGAGTAAGAACTCGACAGTACCAGACGTTAGTGGTGGGATATTCTGGCCCGACACTATCAACAAGAAGATCTATCTCTTTGGCGGCGAATATAACGATGTGACGCCTTGGGACTTTGATCTATATGCATACGACATTATCAACGACGAATGGGACAACCTCGGAGTTTCTAGGACCGACAATATCGTCGGACTCAGTTATGGAGCTGGCGTTTCCATTCCGGACCGTGGAGAGGCTTACTATTACGGCGGATGGATGAACAACGCGACAGTCCCTGATTGGGGTGATGCTCCCCAGGTACCCACGTCGAACCTGGTGCGATACGAGATGGACACGAACAGCTGGTCCAACGACACTGGCCCGGATGATATAGGTCGTGCAGAAGGTGTCATGGTCCACATCCCTGCCGGAGACGGTGGAATGCTTGTCTACCTTGGAGGAATCCGTGCTACTGATGACGGCGGTTGGGAGGGCCAGCCGATGGGACAGATTATCCTGTATGATGTCCTGAGCGGCAAGAGTTATTTCCAAAATGCAACGGGCGATATTCCAGAATCACGTCGACGATTTTGCGCTGGTGCTACGTGGGTGGATGATCAATCTTCCTACAATATGTGAGTTTCCCTGACCGGATTGAGCGGATGGCTTTCTGACAAGGATGTTCTTTAGTTACCTGTATGGAGGTGCTGGTCAAGAAGAAGGTAGCGCTGGATTCGACGACATTTATATCCTAACACTGCCCACGTTCACATGGATTAAAATGTACCCCAATGAGAATGGGACCGGAAGCTACCCCCATCACAGCATGTCCTGCAACGTGGTAAACGAGGCCCAGATGTTTGTTCATGGTGGCTTTTTCCCTCTCAACAATGACTGCGACGTTCCGGATCAATGGGGCCTACATGACGTCTCCCTTGGCAGACAGAACAAGAACAAGTCACCCTGGATGCTCTATGACCCCGAGTTGACTCAATACGCTGTCCCAACGGACATTATCTCGGTTGTGGGCGGAAACTCCAAGGGCGGTGCAACCAAAACAGCGCCGGCAGGTGGCTTCGACCACCAAGATCTCAATGCTCTTATGACACGAACAGCTTCAGCGGGGACACGAACAGCAACACGAAACGTATCCGGCGCGACTGCGACGGGGGATTCCGAATCGGAGAACAAGCTGCCGACTGGGGCTATAGCAGGCATAGCGGTCGGCGGAGCAGTTGTTCTTATAGGTATAATTTTGGCGTCGTTCTGTCTCATTCGAAAACGGCGAGCTCGACGCGAACGAATTGGATCTCAACAGCCAATGGCGCAGGATTACAATTATCACCACCCTACGCACCCGTCCATCGTCTCAAACCAGTGCTCGTCTGGTCCTTGGAGCCCGCAATCATCGAGCTTCAATCCTGCGAGTCCTTTCGCTAGCCCTCAAGCGGCTCGATCATATACGGGGCCACCAGTGGAACTTCCATCTGGAGATATGGAGGATACTACACGTGGCTCGCCGCTTACTCAAACAGTCACAACAACACTTGAGCCAAAATACGATGCTCATGGGAATCTCTGGGTTCCTCAAGTAAGCACGGTACAAATACCAGATCAGCTTCACTCTCCAGGAAGCCCTCCTTATTACGACGGGACTGTGGGCTCCAACTCGTCGAAGAATGGAACAGGATACTTCACGTCCGATGGTCCTCAAGAACTTGCGGCCGAAAGACACACTTCCTCTGTTTCAGGACAACCCACCCACCAGACATATTATCACCCATAACGGCCCTAACATATAATCACTTTCTTTTATTATGCCTGATACTTCGGGCCTGACGTCTTAGCTTTTTTCTTAATATCAGTATCATGAATGAAGGGGTTTATGGAGTATTTTGGATGGGTATAGCATGCAAGCGGATATTTCAGGGAACATCAACTTTTGTAATCATGGCTCACATTCACTCCCTTGTGAGCCTGTGTCTTATCATATATATCATCGTCTGCTTTGAGGTTTGTGGTTTTTGTTTTGCTTGGTGCATAGCGAAGACGCAAGACCCAAGGCTCAAATGATCAAAAGTTCAAAAACATTAAATCAATATCGTGCTGGGCACTTGACAACAATTTGGTGTTTAACGCTCAATGGTGACCTGGCAGACTTATGCGAATTCATCTGCAACAAGATACCTGTATATTGCGAAAGACATATGATCCATATTCATGCAGCACTTCAGGGTATTCTCGGCGTGTATGTTAATCTGCCGCATTACGTTATCGTCTGATGATGAGGCTAACACCAACACGTTAATTTCTTGCCAAAGAAAGGGGAATTGAAGTCTACTCAAGACCAGTCTAAAGTCAAAAAGAGTCAGCACAGACTATAGCCACACAGTCCAATAGCCAGGGGCTTATTGTCATCGCAGTTTTTGCCCCGTGGCTTCATAAGTCTTGGTCCTTCATGATCTGTATTAACATGTACCAGTGACTTTCTGCGAGTACCATTCTATCCTATTAGTTACGGCCTGAACCAAGGTCATGATTTCAAGACACTCTATGCAATGGCGGTGTGGTGTCATATGAGATCATCATGGTCATTACATTTGCCTTATGCCAAACAACGCTATTGAATTATGTAGAAAGAACACATCTTTAAAATCTCGTGAGGGTTCTCAGCTCATTGAGCTCACCGTAGTTCGGTTTCCGAGCTAGCGTAGTTGCGTGCTCCAACTGACGCGCATGAAGCCTAAACAAACGCCCAACAATTAACGATTGGGTTCTCTCTTCCGGATATAACAGGTCGAAGACAAGAGAGGGTGGACTATTGAGTCATTGTTTACTTGCATAGAGGAAGATCGAGATGAGTACAATTTCAAACTTGAATGGCTTGTTTAGTCTCGATTCACCGCTTCATTAGCAACTTTCCATACCAAGGTATTCATTGCCCTAAGATATGTGTCGTGCATGATGCACCAATAGACTGCCGGCATGTGTTGGTCAAATTAGTACTGTATGTCGTACAGGAGGAGTCTTAAAGCATTATATTGTTGGGAAGGGGAAGAAGCAAGTTTATCGGCAAACTCAGGCAGGGTCTTTTGCCAAATTAACGGACTGGCACTAAAGTTGCAAGCTCTCGAAACTTATAACTACGCTGTGTCGTCTAAGCTTTCCTTCTTATGTGCTAATCAGATGAGAAGGATGTTCCACGTTCTATCATTGCAGTAGATACTGAATGAACGTTGCGATGGATTTGATGTCTGACATTGCAATTTGGGTTGTGATACGATAACATAGCTTCTTTAATGAATGAATTGCAAGGCGGAACAGCTGTGCTGCAGGCACATTGTCAGAGCCTTTAGTCCTTCTTTAGGCTGAGCAAATGATGAATGACTCGGCTCTTGAATTGTGTCATGATCGCGACATGAGGGGCTTGAATTACTCGATGTTGATGGACCATCGGCAGTTGAATACTTGCTGAGACGCCATCATTTGGACAAGTGACACAATTAGTTATATAACCTAGAACTGTACTTGTGCAAGAGGATGGCTTTGTGACGTTGATCGTTTCGACTGTTGAGACCTTTACGGTTCGTCAAGTCTAACTGGTTGAGTTCTATGTCCGATACGTACACTTGGAGGCTGGAGCAGCCACACGCAAACAATGATGTGGCTCAACATAACATGACATGACAACGCGTAACATCTCCAGGGTCCTGGTGATGAAGACTGATGATGCCATCGTCTTCAGTCGTGACAGATGAGGATCTGCCTCAAGTGCCGAATCTCAAATGACTACGCAGACGTGGTCAAAGCCAGTGCATTGTAGTCTCGGTCTTGCCCCGAGGAGGAATGACGACAAACAGAAGTGATGATCAACCTTGAAGATCCCAAGGACGGTTCCCTTCTGTAACAGAAGAACTAGAGAATAGTCTTATCTATTGGCTACTTTTATTCGGGGTTCTTATGGCGCGTGCTCACTTTTTGGTCCCTTGATCGCCGAGCCTGTAAGTGAGCGTGGGGTAGTGTGTGGTCCAAAATACATAGTTGCAGTAGCTATCGGGAACTTTGTTGGTGTGTGGAGGATCACCATTTACTGGATATGGTAAATCGGCCTCCTCTCACCCCCCATACTTGGAAGGATAAGATGGCTGGCTGAATAACTAGCTTGACCAGGCATGAATGAGAAGCAAGACCGAGATAAGCGATCACGAGCATGTTCACATGAGGGGGGATGAATCATAGAGGGAGAGAGGCTCATGAGTATGGGATAGAGAGGATGGGGGTGGTTAGATAAAGGATGGTATCGTGCTATGTCAAAGATAAGGATTGGTAGATATGGATAAGCGATAAGACTTGATTTCAAGATAGAGACGTCTTGGTCCATCAAGGAATACCCGGTATACACTCTACTTGACAGGCAAATATATATTGAGGTCTGTAGGGTAATATAGAAATGAGACTACAATACATCATGGTCCGCAACCCTTGGTGTGCCGATTTATAACGCTACGTGAGCGTTCTGTATTCATTCGCAAAAACATAACTTCTCCAGGGCAGCCATTTCGAAGGTTGCATCGGTGCAACAGAAATATGAGGCGATCCGTGACGTGCATCAACACGAAAGACATAACAAAGCATGCAACCGCAAACGGCAGCTTCTATTCAGATGCGATACGTGGATTTCTTTGCGTATATCCGTTCGGGTGAAATCAAGAACTAATGACTATAGGTGACATTAGACGATATCAGGCGACAAGTTTCTAGTCCCGCATATTGATTAATGTCATCGGTGAGAATACATACCCATACCCTATGAAATCAAAAGACAAGGCGCTATTTACTGACAAGATGTAGTCATTTCTCAATATTGTCTATATGACGCTGATCTTTAATCCTCTCATATACTAAGCGGGTAAAAGCATGTCCGCCACCTCCTTGGCCTTGCTTTAACTTGATGATATGCCAATATTGTGTTATCAGACCTAACAACTTGCCTCGGTTCAATTATAGTAAGCCCTATTTAGTAAAAGGGCCAATACCTTGCTGATATGACGAGACTTTGGTGTACCTGTACAACGCTGAAATGGCTATGAATGTCTCAACTATTGACAAAACTGGAGGAGAAAAGCCTTGGCCACTGTCAAAATCTCTTTGACAAGCCGGGCCGGTCCCGGTCGAGACTGAAGTCGGCAACTACAGTACCCCCAGCTTCTGTCAGCTCCATGTTGAGAAAAGTAGAGGACCCTAACTCTACACGGCAGTTGATCTCCGTTAGCTGGAAACACAGATCCTACTTCTCCACGCACTCGTGGTCTCCATTCACGACTGTAAGAGGCTTATTTAATGGATGATGATAAGCAAGAAAAAAAATCTTTTGTTTGCGCCGAAGTTATCCGCCCACTATAAAATACATGCCTAGTTAAGCGAACTTTCAACCAAACAGCAGCGTGGGAGAACGACTGGCCCGTGGTGTTGAAGCCTTGACCCAAAGGGACAGGGATCATGGATATAGACAAGGTGAGACTGCGGCTCATTCGAGAACGTGAACAACCAACAAGGTGAAAACTCTGCCTTTTTTGACCTTGAGTCTAATTGATCTTGACCTCCAAGGGGGCGACTAAGTCGACTCCGCAACAACGACAACGACTGAAGGGGTCAACGTTGGCGAGCCTCAAGTGGAGTTGTCTAGAGTCTCTTCAGCAAGGACCATCGTTTAAGATAGCGAAAGACAGCTAGACAGGTAACTAAACAGCGGAACTGTCAACCGGGAGAACAGTGCTCGGCCGCTCTAATGCACAGGCTTGAGGCCCCGGATGGACCATTATCTAATCTACCCTTGCGCGCATCGTATGCGACCTCTACAGACGTTGACCGTCAGTTACTGTTTGCCATGTGTAAGTGAAGACCCAAACCTGACCGAGAACCCACAACATGGCAAGCTCATATAATGGATGGCCACTGTTGACGGGCCTCAAATTTGACCGAATTGTTTCACAACACATAACACAATAAAAGAAAGGAAAAAAAAAAAAAACTTCCTTATCATAGAGTCACAAGCCCCCCTCGTCAAATTGGCGGAGACGGAAAACCAACAAAACGGAGCCGGTCAACGGGAGACAGTTCCTAGGCCAAGACGAAACGCACGATGTAAGGTCAATGGAGCCCCCAGACATGCTGGCATTGGGCTTTTCCCCCACATTCATGCTGTACTATATACCTTGTCATCCATAAATCCATCTCCGTTTCCATAATAGTCTATCCCGCGTACTGGAAGCTCGGTTACGAGAAGCTGGGTCTTGTTGGACGTACATACAGAGACTCGACTCTCTGATCATGTTTCAACTCGGCGGTCAAGAAAGATGCAATGTAACAAAGTGGATGGATGAACACGTTATGACACGCGGTCTCGTCCTTTTGTTTCTTCTCTCAGACCCAGTTAACAAGAGACAAAAGTAGTAAAGGAGTGCCTTTTCTTTTCTTTTCTAGAGCACGTCAAGTTAATTACATATTAGTCTGATTCAGCCCCACAACCTGACTCAGCTGAGTCGCTCATAACCCCCAGATATTAACTGTTAGTCAATCAACACTTGACAGTATAGGGCAGTTGATACCGTACCGTAGCTACGGCCCTCCATGTTAGTTGGGATCAGCCCCCGCAGTCTAGACTAATTACTCCAAGCCCGGGGAACCATCTCAATACGAAAAACACTTTGCCTGTCTTGTAATAAAACCATGTCATGTCATGTCCGTCAAGCTAAGCTGAGTTATCAGAGAGGGGTTTCTCAGTTGTCAGTATCCGATGACGGAGGCAACAAGTTGTCAACTTGAATAATAGTAAGTAAATAAATGATAAACAGGAGCGGGGTTATGGACGGCATCCGACTCGGTTTGTCTCAGTTTCATACGAATGATGAATACATAACATGGATAAATATAAATATAGTACGACTTCAACGTCGTCTTTTTTATGTAAGTTGTTTATGCGTTTCATGTGCAATGATGTAATCCTCAGTAAAACAATCGAACAAATCGACACATGTTCTGTGAAACTTTACAGCACTCCATCTTCTCCTCTTTCCCAACCAATATATTCATCAGTGAGCCGTTGTTGAGCTACGTAATCCGTTATGTGTCACGAAACATACTCCTCTTTGGTGGCCACATGGTTAGTCTGATAGGCTGTCTCTGCCTAGAACTTGACTATTGCTTCTTGTTCGGGGACTTTCTTCTTCAACACTTCGCGTGCAACACTCATTGGATGTCAAAGCAAGAAATGCAGATCATTCAAGCTGCTCATAGCTTAGCGGCCTTGTTCCCGCGCACACGCTTTTATTTCTCTCACACACAAGACTTTGCCGGGCCGCGAAACTTTCGGGAGAATGGCATTGTAGAATGGAACGTCTAGTGTACGAAATAATTATGGTGCGAACTAGGACATGTTTTTTTGCGTAACAAGTTAGTAGACATCAACAACACATGCATCGTGATGACGAAACGTGCTCTGTATGGTGGATGAGACGAGCTTTATCGCAATCCATTTGGGCAAGTTCAGTGGTTTTAGTGGCCTATCGTAGGCTGTGCCTGGTGCTAGGAGGTACCTACAGTAGAAGGAAGCGGGGAATAATTACCCCCCCAGTTGGTCCCCAGGGAGGCAAGTGCAGGTGGATAGGCAACCCCCCTCAGTCTCACTAGAGCTAGAGGCACCTTCCACCTTCCTTCCACTGATAATCTATTTCTCAACGGAACGATGGACGGGCATGACATGATATGGCGACAGCAGCCCCTTCTCCTTCTGCATTACTTTGTCGTCAATGCCACTAGTTCATGGCTTCGGTTCCCCAATCTTCATCATCATCACCTGCCCACCACCACCACAGCAACGGGACAAAACCACCATGATCATCAAGTCTAAGCGTGAAGCGCCCACTCTTTCGCCCTGAACCCTTGAACCCTTGAGAAAAAAGAGTTGATGTCCCTTTTAGGCCGTGCCAAAACTACGCAGACGCCCCCCTTCTCTACGAAAGCCTGTGCTCAGTATCCACCCCCAGTCGACAGGCTTTACTTCTGTGCTTTGCTGTATGGAAAGGCGTGCCTGGCATCGTCCATCCATCCATTATTCAATGCTACTTAGCGCCGATTGGGATAAGGACAGTCAACATGTATCATCTGTGTAGCCTATCGTTCGTTCTTCTTCTCTGTCCTGACTGCTCGCCAAAGTAATGATACGGCACGGCACAGCAGGACTTTTCTTAGGACTTGAGTTGCGTGCGTGCGGCATGGCTTCTCTACGGTTGTCATGACGAGATTTGTCTGGCTGATTTCCTCACAGGCAACGCAACGCAACGCTACTTGCTGCTGCTCTTGCGCTAGACTACGCTACAATGGCGAATGGTTACTGCACTCTGTCGGTTCATTATTGATATGCACATCGATATGTCCCTGGCTGGCGCCTGATAATGTAACCCCGATGCCGTTCCCGCATCAGATGGCCAGTGACAGTGTTCCCGCAGATGGATGGATGTTTATCTATAGGCAACCAAGCAGAGGATAGATACATACCTACAAGAGGCCTCGCTTCCCCAGAACTTACCATGACAGATGTGGTCAGTTCTTGATTGCCTATTCATCAACCCCAACATATACCTTGTTGAACCTAAATGTACCTATAACCCTACCAAGGTTGCCCATCAACAAGCTGATCACCAGCAATACATGCATCTATCTATATACAGTACCCCTTCTCCCTTATCCGCATTCTTACTCGTTGCTTCCGGTCAGAACTATCACGTCTGCTGATAGTGTGACAACGTCTGCGGATATTCCATCAGTCAACCTGAGACAGTTTCTGCATCAACCGACGCCTTTACTCATGCTTGCGCTCTGCCTCACAACTTACGCATACGTCTGATCTGACCCATTACCAGAGGGGCCCGGAATACAAGGGCTTAAACAGCCGGCATCCTGACGAACCCATAATTGCAGTTTTCGGCCTGTTATTGGGAACTATCTGCTTGTCGGTGTCGGTCAGTCCCTGTCCTTCGTCGCTAGTAAAAAGACATTCAACGGGGTATCCTCAGAGGATCCTCTATCCGTTGTCCCAGCTGCCCTGCCCTGCCCTGTGCTGCGCTGTCGCGCAATCCGATAGTCACAACTCGCAACGTTGATTGCGGCGGGCTATTGGCTCACTTCTTGCGGGCGCTACATCTCCGCTTTCGGCTCATCGCTCATTCACCTGTTCGATCACGACAACCAAGGCCCGAGTCACCAGGTGCCTACCTCCAACACAGTACTTAACACTCGCGTGCCCCGACTTCGCCCGTTCGCAGGTTATCAGCTTTGCTTTAACCTGCCTATCTAATCGACCGAAAACCAACACATTCGCTTGACAGAAAGAAAAACATCAACGACACCATCTGCCACCATTGCCCTTTCAGCTCCTCAACGGATCAGCCAGCGCTAATAAAGCGGCT
The DNA here is from genome assembly GCF_020744135.1 of Fusarium venenatum. NCBI lineage: Eukaryota > Fungi > Ascomycota > Sordariomycetes > Hypocreales > Nectriaceae > Fusarium > Fusarium venenatum. Next base: position 1,269,329 of record NW_027072131.1, read on the forward strand.
CTTTTCTGGCTACTGTACCTTCCAGAGACCTACCCACTCGGCTAAATTTGACTTACACGACACTTACACTACTGTACTATCGCGAGTCGACACTCGATTTATTCATACCGCCTTCATCCTGCGGCCGAATAAGACATAGCACGGCATCGTCTCCACGCTGCGGATCTGCTGTCACCGTTCCGGTCCCTGGGTGGTAACACATCATTGAGTCTACCTCTGATCAGTGGATTTTTTTTTCTGGAAGGAATTTTCATCCCATCGAGATCTAGAAAACCAAATTGCATGGGCTTGCCCAACTCGATCTTGAGTCTAAAAGAAGAATTACTAAACTGGTCTCATCTCTTATTCGACGCCGGGTATTTTTTCCCTCGATTAGCCTTGCCCTACTCTGTCGGTTACAGCACGTTAGTTATTGTGTTCGAGTCGGTCACTGTTTGTTCTACGGTTGTTCTGGTCGCTTCGTCTCCATTTGCAACACAACTCACCACTCGGGGAATTTAACATCCTGTTGTCCTTGCACATGCCCATGCGCGCTTCTAAACACAATTTGCCACTCTGCTATACCCTGCCATCACACAATTCTCGAATTTCTCCTGAGACGGTCAAGCTTGAGAAAAAATTTGCAACCACCGTTGCTTCTGTCATCCTTCACTATCCCCCTGTTTATCGAATCAGGGAGTAAGGAGATCTTTGGAGCCTAGGCTAAGTTCCGCGATAAGGCCCCCCGCAGTCGAACCACACTGGACAGGCGGTTTTCTACCCTTACCGTACCTGACCACAGGCGGCCCCAGCTGCTCTAAATATCTGCATACTCCACTGATTTACAGTGGTACCGAGTACTTACGGTCTGTACTTGTACTTGGGGCACCTTGTTGACCTCCAGGTTCACAACTTATCATAATTATCACCGGCCCCCCCTTCTCTCAAATCCTTTGACTACCTTTTTATTTTATTTTTATCACCAGAATCTCATCCTTTCTTGTTCTCTCCAATTGTCATTCTTTCAGTCCAATACAATGCACCACAGCCGGAGAAAGTCAGGGCACGGTCTGCCTACTACATCTTCGACCGACGTACGAAAAGCCGTTACTGCATCCGACCCTACAAAGTACAAGCGACCCGTCATGACTCGGAGGCACACACCACAAAAACTCGGCCGCGGCCAGCGTGAACGTGAGCGCGAAAGGACAGAGTCTTGGGAAGATGAGAGGGAGAGTTTCCCGCAGTTTTGGTGAGTCGCACGTCATCCCATGGTGTTTCTATCCCCCTTTCCATTGGTATCATGAAGCTTCCCTGCCTGCAGCCCTGGTCACGGTCACGGCGATGCCGTCATGTCCAGGTACCATGCAGCTGGGAACAATATTGGCTCTTAAGCCATGGGTCATGGAAATTCCAGCGAACAAGAGAAGAAAAAAATATACTAACAAATTTGACAGCATGACGTGCGAAAAGCAGTTCATCCCTCATGATGACATGTTCCTTTACTGCTCCGACAAGTAAGTACTAATCCCGCTTAGCGGTGGATCTTGCATGCCAGTCTCAAGCATAAATGCTAATTATACACTGTAGCTGTCGAAAAGTCGACCAGACCGCATCGCCACAGCCGGCTTCTTCGGTCAACCATTACGCGTCTACAAACTATCCATTCTATTCTGCGGGACACCCGGAGCCTAAAGACATCATCCCGCGAGCTTCTCCTTCACGGCCCAGCTCGATACTTTTGGGTTCTCCACCAACCACGCCGGGAACCGGAGCGCCGACCTACCAACATACTTCGGCCATTTCGGCCCTCCGTTCCCTCAATGTCCGGCCCCCGAGCCCTCCGTCACCCACTGGTAGCTCCAGCAATCTGTGGCCTTTTAGCCGCAGTGCTGCGACCAGCCCCTACAACTCGTACAGCCGGCCTTCTGCGCCGTATCTTTCATCGACGTATGACGGAGGGTACTACGGCGCTGGAGGCAGCGGATACAACTATGAGGTGACTTCGGGCGGAATGGACCGACCGCTGCCTTCTCGCCAGCCCAGCACCTACTCTCGACCCAAAAGCATTGAGCTTGTGACACCCCTGTTCGGCAGATGATATGGGTGCACTGTGCTCAGTTCTTCAATGACGAACGACATGTTCGTTAGAAGAGCCTATGCGAGCACCGGTTGATTGTGGAATCCAAAATGGATTGGACAGCCTGGTAGCACAAGCGAAGCTGAAATGCAGAGGACGTGGTGGGTGTTCTGCTTGTGTCTCACAACACAACCGGGGCCTCGGACACAACCCCGCTGCCTGACTAAGATTGGTCTGCCAACATAACCACAAACCCCATGGTTTTGCGGGGTTTGCAAGTTGCGTTTGCAAGGATCATCAAATGTCCTTGCGCTGCGCTGCCATGGACCTTGTTCATGTTCGTGGAAGGTCTGCGCCCCGGAAACAAGTTTCCAGTTCTTTATGCCCACCTGGCACTGAAGGAAGCACAGCACGCGGTGTGTTTGTGGGTTTGCCGTCCTGTTTTCAGGATTCGTGTTTTTTTATTGTTTCTTGCCTCATAATGCCTCTTCGGGGATGCTGACTGGCAGCTCCCTGGCGCTCAAAAGTTTTTTCTACTCTCTGTATTCTGCATCAACAGCATTTTATCGATCTCAGACCGAACGGCGTTAACCATCTTGTTTTTTTTCTTTCTTTTTTTTTTAATTCTTGTCACACTTGTCACTGTTTTTCTGGGCTCTGACAATCCCCTGCCTCTTCAATCCATTTTAGATACAATACATTCTCCACGGTCAGATGGTCTACCGGCCCCCAACTAATAGCAAGACATGGGTCAACACCCAAATGCTTGTAAAGAGTTTGGTGGGAGCCAATGGCTGGACTACTGGGGTCAGTTTTGTTTGAACTTCTCTTGCAGGGACTTGTCTTGCCTGAAGCTGGATTCATGCCCGGGCAAGGCATGGCACGGTATCACACGGTGTGGCATTGACACTATTAGCATTAGTATAGACAACAGCATTTGGCGAGCGGTGGACTGAACAGGTGCATAAAGTTACCCCTTTTCAATGGTCACTTTGACGAGGGATGCATAATTATTTCCATATCAATCATGTACAAAAGTTATATATTACTCGAATCTGCATTTGGGGGGTTGTTTTGGGGAATTTTACTACAGATCATACTTGTATACTTATCCATATACCTGTCTATCTATTTATTTAGAAGCATAACGCATTTCCATCTAGGGATATCTAATGGAACATTTACCCACCCAACAATTCATTCTTTTCACCCTTACTTGTCTGTAACGAGATTAGCCTACCACAGTTCATCAAACCGAAGCCGTCCCCGGATTCTCTTTCTCCACGCTTGGCTCCCCCAGATTTTCATTCCATTCCCCACCCCCATCCCTTCCCATCCCACGGGGAATGAGACCGGCCTAATGTTGGGTACTGCATCAATTGGGCTCATCTCCGATGGAATTATAGAATACAAGAGAAATGAATTTGTCAAGGGCCTGCGTAATAAGCGGGCAGGGCGTAAATGCGTCATATGAAAGAACACGCGACGACTTATTCCCCACGGAGCATGTTCCAAGGAGGTCAGCGAGTCTATGGGAGGCGGAACAGGACAGGATAGGGGAGTGTCAACTGTCTGTGGCGTAACGGCAAAGCTCTTTTATTGACCTGGCTATTCTCGCGAGTGGGAATCGGTACAGCCAACTCGTCTGTAATGTTTAAGCTCTCTGGTCTACGACATCTGCTTTGAGCATATCAATATGCATTTTCCTAAACTTGCTCTCCCCTAACATATTCGTTGTGAGCGTCCCATGTTTCGTCCACGGTCCGTCAGCACATGGTTTCTTCACTACCATTGGCTTCCTTATCACCCAAATGGCTTGAACTAGTCGATCATTCTACCATCACTCTGGGAACACTTTTTGACAACGCATCAAGGCAAGGTACGTAGCGGCCTCGCTTTGCAGATCTTGCTCAAACACCAGCTATCATCCAGCCATGTCTTAGATCCCAGTCCAGCCATCTGAATGTGACAGTTCTGCGTCTGCAGACTCGTCGAGATTGTTGTCAAAGGGTCCTTCACCTTGCAGTAGTACTCTTTGTTGGGCTTAGATCTCTCGAAGCTGTCACATTCTCAAGACTAGCTCTGCACATGTTCCTGAGTACAGCACAAGTCCATCAATTAAGGTAGGGAAGAACGCCGAAGGATGATATTTCATGACATCATTCTCTATGTGAATTGCAAAACATTATACACCACTATTCATGCAGCCACCGTCGATGTATCAGCAGCTCAGACAAGCATGCATACGTATTTCGCGGAGAAGGTCAAAGCACAACCGACTTGGCTTTTGTCACTTCTATCATATGTGATGTCCGTGGTATCATTGACAAAGTCGGTGTGACGAACGCGTGTAAGCGCTGGGACTGGAACTTTTTTGTACAAATACTATCATGACGAATAGATGGTTACCGACCCAGGTAAGGTGTCTCAAGCTCTTGCTGTTCCGGTCGTGTAGGTACCTGCAAGAAGCATATTAACTTCATCAATGGTCGATCATAATACTCCCAGCCGCGAACAACTGGACCACCAGCAGCTACTCGACAAGAGAAGAAAGAAAGTCATAGCGCATTATTATCACGCAAACCTTCGAAAGGAATCACTCGTCGCTTCATACGCGACAAAAACCTCACGATAGTTCAACTCCTGGTTTACAGGAGTCAACACATCTCCATTATGCTTACAGACAAAAGCTACCCCTTGCACAATACATACAATGATACAATAAATGCCAATACTGTTTTTCATACAATTCCATATGCCTACATCCTAATTCGTGTTCTCATTGTCGCTTGGTCTAAAGAAAAGGACGGCCGCCTCATCTAGACGATCAAAAAACGAAGCGCGCGCGCATCAGTTGAAGAATGGTAGGTAGTCATCAAATGATTTCAGTCTATCGAGCCGACGATGCGCAGCTCTCGAGGGGCATCGACAGATGGATGGTACAGAAAAAAACAAAAAATGATAGCAGAGCGACCGCCCTGTAACTTTAGACAAATGGCATCCAACTCCAGAGTTCAAAAAACTCCTCCCCTTTGAAAAGTTTCTCCTTTTTTTCTCTTTTGTGATCGTGACGTAGTAACCGCGCAAGCATTGTCAAAACACCCAACGCATAGTTCTCTGTCTTGCTCCTCCGCTTCTGCCGCTGCCGGTTACCTGCCCGCTGGCCTTGAACTAGCCATCTCACCATATCGTCCACGATGCTTCGTAGTGTCGTATGCTTGAAGCACGCGTGTTTGACTCTCGTCTGCTTGCGAGAAGGCATATCCACGTTGCTTGCGCATACGTTGCACTTGTCGTACCTTTCGAATTGCCTTTTGGAATTGCTCCATTCTGGGATATGTTAGCGTCGAACATTCTAAATCAAGAAAAGCAATAAAGCGTACCTGGGTCTATAATCTTGGATGTTGTATTTCTGGATTTCCTGAATGTGGTGGTATGTTTGTGGGCGGTACATGCGCTTGACATACTTCCATACGAAGTCACGTAACAAACACATAATGGCAAGGCAAACCGTTTGAAGCCAGAAGACAGGGCTCTCGTAGATCCTGGGAATGGTACCTTGGAACTCCATTGAGACACCAGCCATGGGTGCGACAATACCGTAGACAGCGGTCATGAGATACCAGATAGCCATGCTTCCGGGAATAGCGATAACATGGTATTTTGTCCAGTTGTTTGTGACCAAAGCTGCCTTTCCGAGGACAGTAAGGAGAGTAGCACCGTAGAGTGCCGTACCCCAGACCCAATGACCAGCGATCTTGCCATCTCCCTGGATAAGATCACCATACCAGAAAAGTTGGCCCCAGATGTAGAGCACGATGGAATGGTAGATAGCGTTGGCAATCCACTCTAGGAAGACTTTCAGTCTGAAGAAGTAGTTTTGCTGGCCCATCATGTAGAGCTGAGGATAACGATCCAGGAGACGAGCCGAGATGAACTGATCCAGAATACCGAGTGCCAGAGGAGGCAGAACCGTGTAGAAGACGTTGTAGAAAGACAGTGTCCATGATTCGTAGATAACTTGACCGGAGAAAACGTTTTGGAACGTGTACTATGCAATGTTAGCAAAACGTGTTTGGCGCATTCAATATCCATGTTATACTTACCCAGAATTGTGTCATGTACAGCGCAATGTTCTTGTAGAAAGAAAACAGAATTGTCTTTGTGACACGCTGATAACTCCATGCGCCGTGAACCAGTAATAGCTTTCGCAAGAATCTGAACTGAGCGATGGCCACATCAGCACTTCGTGCTGCCTGGAGACCTTCTTCACCACTGATACCAATGCCAATGTGAGCTGCTTGAATCATAGAAACGTCGTTTGCTCCGTCGCCAATAGCGAGAAGAATAGACTCCTTCTGATACTTCTTGACCAACTTAACAACAAGAGCCTTCTGAAGAGGAGACACACGACAGCAGATGACAGCTTTGCACATGATGGCCAGGTCCAGGAACATCTTTTCCAAATCCTTCTCAAGCGCGAATGTCAGAGATTTTCCGTCGATAATCAGGGCCAGTGTCTCCGTCTCGATGGTACCGTCTCCTTGTGTTCTGATAGCATCGATTTTCTTTTGGAGATTGTCCCGTGTAGCGGCAGCCGTCTCCTCGTTGACTATCAAAAGCATCATATCCTCGCTGAGAAGCTTGCAACTCATACCGATGTTGATGGCAGTCTCTTGTCGATCTCCAGTAAGAACCCAGACCTTGATGTTAGCCTGCTGCAAAGTGTGAATTGTCTCAGGAACACCATCTTGAAGACGATCCTCAATGGCAGTAGCGCCAAGCAGGAAAAAGTCCTTCTCGATGATTTCCGAAGCCTTGTCTACTTCATCAGCACGGTTACCGCCAACGGTCATCTGAGCAGTATCGTAAATCTTGTACCATTCCTGAAACTCGTTTTCCGGGACTTCTCGCATAGCCAAACACAATGTCCGCAGACCCTCAGAAGCATACTCCTCAAGATGTCGAAGCGTGACTTCGACGTGAGGGTTGTGTTCATTGAGACGCTCCAGAATAACAGTATCGGCACCCTTGCAGTAACATCGAATCTTGCCATCGGGACATCGGTAGATAGTTGACATTCGCTTTCTCGTTGAGTTGAATTCGCAAACAGCAAGAAGTTCGTACTCGAGTTCCTGGCCGTTAGCATCGATGATGACCGATTTAGGCTTTCGAGCAGTGAACTTGTAGCCGAGATCTAGGGCGCCAGCGACCAAAGCACCTTCATCAGGAGAAGCAGCTTGGTACTTGATACCACCCTTCTCGTCCATCTCCGGAATAACAGTATGGCACGTCGAGAGCAGTGCCAAGAAATGGTCAATCGCGGGGGCGGTTTCGTGTCCGTTGGCCAGGTTAGACTTGAGGGCCTTGTAATCGAAAAGTCCAACTTCGACTCCGTCAATCATGGTTGGTCGACGATCTTCGGGTACATCTTCAGAGTATTGGATTCCAGCAATTGAACACTGCTTGAACTCCATCTGGTTGCAAGTGAGGGTTCCAGTCTTGTCCGAGAAAACATATTCAACCATTCCCAGCTCTTCTACCAAACTTGAAGTTCGGCAAGTAGCAGGTGTATCGTTTTTATCATAGTACATATCAAGGTCGTCGTTGATCAGGATAGCGTGCCAATATTTCACCATCTCAACGGTGACAAAGAGAGAGATGGGAACCAGAGCCGAAAACAGAACCCAGTATGTGACCATATCTTTGAGAAACGTCTGAGTGATTTGTCCGGCGGTGTTTGTAGGATCCAGGTAAAGATATGAAAGAGCATTTCCTTCGACCTTTCGCTGGATCAAGTCTCCCACAGTACACACGATACTCAGAACCAACAGAATGCCTACCAGCAAGAGGACAAGCCAATTGAGTTTTCTTTCGACCTTGGTACGCTTGATGGGAGCCGCAGTAGCGTTTCGCATAAGCTTGGTTTCGTGACCGGTAAACACTACAACGCCATGAACCCAGGGGGTGTTTCGTAATGTAGCACCTCTGAGAAGTAGTTGTTCTGGGTTAAGCGCATATTCCTTCTCGCCGCCTCCCATCTGCATGGTCAAGGTTGCCTCGTATGTGTAAAGACTGCTGTTGGGTTGTTCAGACTTGATACGTCCGCCCAACCTGCTGAGCTCATTTGGAGAAACCATAGACGAAGTTTCCGGAATCGCTTGCTTGATCTTGAGGTTAGTCTCGCCATCCAGATTCGCAGTTTCGATATAACAGAGACCTTCGGGTTCGGAACTAGCCAGAAGAACCAAATCAGCAGGAAAAGGCTCCTCCGATTCAACCCTGATGATGTCTCCAATGGCCACATTAATCCATTTGGTTTCCTCGAAATTGGATCCTCGAAGTACACGTGCTTTGGAGGTGTTGAGAGCGTTATCGGCTTGCTTTCTGCGATAATCCTCGACCAATTCTTTACCAGCAGAGATGATCAGGACTACAGTGAGAGGTGCAATGGTTGTATACGGGTTGGTGGGTGACAGATTGGGGATCTGCTGAAGCGCGGCAGTGAACAAGAAGAAGATGTTGGCGAATTTGGAGAATTGTTCGTAGAGGAATTTCGGTAAGAAGGATGCAATGTTGTACTTGGCAGTCGAGATATGGTTGTCGACATATTTGTTGGCGGCATTTGCGGGTGGATTGTTGAGATATATGACTCTTGGGCCAAGGGTTGAGGGGTCTGGTTTCGATGATCCAAACCCAAACTTGAAATTGCCCATGTCGAATCTACCCTTTTGGCCCTGCTGCGAAGGTAGCTGAGATTGTCCTCCAACAGAATCCCCTCGATCATGGCCGGGCTGCGTCAAAGGCAAGTCCATCTCCGAATAACCTTGGCCCATGCCTAACCTGTTCTTAACTTTGCCTATAAACCCTCCACCCATACTCAAGACGCTGTTTCGGTTCCGCGCACCGTTCATACCCAAGCCCGGTGTACGTTCGTCAACCCTTGCGCCTCCATCGTTGTGGTAGTACGAATCGCCTTCTGCAGGGTAGTCGTCGAAATCGTCAGCATAACGCTGGTAGTTGCCAAGTTCGGAAGTTTGGCTATATTGTCTGTTGAGGTAAGGATTGGAGCCTGGGCCAGATCCAGGGACACCCAAAGCGCCGGGGGGGTGCTGGGTTGAGGCACGATTCGCGTCTCGAGCGCCGACAAAGTCATCGTAGGATACTGAAGTTCTTCCGGGTGGGGGGTCTTGGTTTTGTTCATGGAAGCGCATCAGGTCGTCGTCGTTTAGGTTTGAGCGTTGGCCGCCACCGTAGACGGGCTGTTCATTGTCGAGATCGAGCAAAAGGTCGTCGCGATTATCCGAGTGTCCGGTATTGAAACCTCCTCCAGGCGGTCGCCCAGCCATGGCGGCGGGTATTTGAGTGTCAGACTATCGATTCGCAAAAGGCGATTGCCTGCATAAGGATTCGATAGGGCGAGGTTGCGCGATGAGAGATTCGGTTGGTTAATTGAAGAAAGTCTAATGGAACTGTAGAGCAGGTGATGTGGGATGCAAATGCTGTCGATGCGATGAGGTCGGGCGATGTGGGAGGACAAAATGCCAAGCAGAGTAACAAGCTGACGGCAATGAAAGGACCGTGTCGTTAAGTCGTTAATTCTTAGCGGCCAAACCAAACCAGACCAGAGACCCAGGACAGGGACAGGACAGGCAGGGGAGGTAAGGTAAGCACTGTAAGAGCAATGTCTCTGAATCCTTCCTCCTCTTGTGGCTGGGCTGAGTTGCTGGGAATGAAAGCCGTGACGACCGGATTGCGGATTGCACATGCACAGCCTCCTTTCCTTTTAGTTAGACGACTACTACCACCTTGGAGCTGCGCAGCGCAAGCTTCCTGGAAGAGGAATAGACCGTGCGATACGACGTTAAACGAGGCTCAAAGAAGTTGAATGTGGCCAGCTTGTCGTCATTGATTGGCTAGACGACAGCTTAAGCTGGATGTGTCAATGACCGAATGTTGATATGTTGAAGCTGACAAACTAAGAAAAGAGATGAATTGCCTGTCAAAGAGCAGTGCAGTACAGTATAATACAGTATCCATAAATTGGTGATGATGGATGGATTGGGCGGCTGGCTCTTTCGTGTTGGGTGAGATTTAGGATCTATCCACAGTGCTAAATGACCCCAGTGCAAATGCTCGTTCAGGGGATGGATAATAGGAGTCTTGCTTATTCTATTATCGATCACCCTGTCAATTCCATCTACACTCGCTACTCGCTCGCCTTGCGTTGACGCATTGTTTTATTCTGCCCTAAAATGTCAAAGGGTCTTTTCGGCTAAAGCTCCACGTCCGCTTAGCAACTCTAGTCGCCATGTTGTTTCTATTCATGGCCGCTCATCTGGGCTGAGTTGCAGATAAATGGCCACCAGCCAAACAAGCCACAGTAACAAAGAAGGTATGGGGAAAGCTATCCAAGTATACGTCCATCCAATTTCTGGGCATAATCTACTTTCGGGCCGCTGCCAGTCATTTCAGGGTACATCCGCAGGGGAGATTCTTCATCCCCAAGCCCCTTACACGTCGTCAGCACCCCCGACAGATCCAGTAAGTTAAACTAACCGATGGATATCTCCACTGTAAAACAAACGCGTACGTCCGTTTCAACGATTGAAAGTCGCTGCTCTTGTTTAATTTGTTCTTTGCGATACCCACATCTACGGGCAAGTAATTTTACGGTTTCGGGCCCTGTCAATTACATGTGAACGGTTAATCGGCAGCTCTCACCAGATCCAGCTCACCTACAAGACCGTTGAATTGTGCATGAAGTCTGCACAGTTTCCAAGAGTATCATAGACAAACCCAACAAATCAAATTATTACTGCTTCATACTGGTTTCTAGATTGTTTCTCTTTACACCCTAGAGTTTGGACTTTAAGTTTTGTTGTATTCCATGGACAAAGATCCTACGACTATTCGACTACCCTGCACTCGTTTCTTAGTGTTTCTTTCTGTCTTAATATTAAAGTCGAACTGTATTAAAATCGTCATACACAACACAGAGTACCAATTGACTCTATTCTCGAATACAACCAATCATCACGTGACAAATGAAACATTAATGGACTGTTTCCTCCGATATGGCTCACTCATGGCAGTCTATAGCCACTGGAAAAGATCCAGGTTAGTTGTGTACGTTGTAATAAATGGTGATTTCTTTCTTTGTCATTCAAATATGAGATATATATCCAACACAAATTCTGCTCACAGAGATGCCTTAGCTTTCAAGGCACCATCCAAAACGCCGTCAAGCCATTTTGTGACATGCTGGTTCACAGCGTCAGAAGCCTGCCACAAAGCCCAGTGCGAAGCCTTGACTTCAGCCCGAGATAGATTCTCAAAGCTTGCATCCATGCCCTGCGACATGGAGGGAGGCAGAGCAGAGTCGTCGCTCGCGGTGATCATCATGGCAGGCATCTTGAACTTGTTGCCGCCCTTCTTGGCGATCTCCACGTCGTCGCGGTAGTTGAGCTCTTGCGTGCGGTAGTAGTTAAGAGGGCCGCGCAGCTCGGGGGATGGGTGCAAGCAGTACTGCTCGACGTAAAAGTCGAGGTCCTCCTTGCTGATGAGAGGCGAGGGGCCCAGCTCGGCCAGGTGGTCAAACAGGACACCCTCCTTGGAGGAGAATCCGAGCTCTCCGTTGGGAGAACGTCCGCCGTACATGGCATTCAGGAACTGTCGCACCTTCTCCTTGCCTTGGAGTTTGGACTCAACATCTGGACCCTTGAACTGCAGCTGGTAGCTAAAGTTGAGAAGGTGACCGCTTGCGATAATGGCTTCGAGAGGGAGGAAGGTTTCTCTGGGCTGCATGTAGGGTGTGCAGACACTGAAGACGCACTTGATCAACTCAGGGTACCAGGTAGAGACCTTCCAGACGATCATGCCACCCCAATCGTGGCCACCGAGAACGATCTGTCCGTCCTCGCCGACATACTTGCGAGCCAGCTCGTTGATGTCTGCAGAGAGGCTCTTGTATGTGTACTCCTCGAGGGACTCTGGGGCATCAGTGCCTGCGTATCCCACCATATCAGGGACAATGACTCGGAATCCCAGAGACATGAAGTAGGGAACTTGGTAGCGCCAGCCAAAACCAAGATCCGGGAAACCATGGATGAGAACCATGGTTTCTAGAGGGGTACCCTCAGGTTCACCGACAATGTACTTGTAGGTTTTGCCCCGAATCTGGGCCTTCTCGTGCTTGACACGAGTGTCATTTGGCACAAGCTTATCGGGAGCCATTTTTTGTAAATTGAAGGAGAGCTTCCTCTCTTTTGAAATGATAACAGCTATTGAAGATGTTAGTCGATTGTCGTCAGGGAACCAGGGCTGGAAATAAAGTTCCACGGCCATAGTGGGGGTGATGCATCGAGCTATGAGGGTTACATCATGTTTGAGCACTTACGTTTCTTGTGTCAAGTCGTTACATACAAGTTTCACCAAGTATATGTGCAAGAAGAATGAATGCTTTATAATGAAGAGAATCGCAAGTTTCGAGTGGCTTGGAGACTGCTTGCATTATATACCTGTGCCACCGAGTCCACGGTACGTGCGTAGGTAGGTTCATCCACTCATTGCTCCCGTCGTCTACGTAAATCCCGACGGCAAATTTAGACTAGAAACCGAGGCACGTACGGGAGGACTTCCTAATTTAGGATAATGGAGACGTCAATCGCGGCTAGAAAACACAGCTTATCCTGCTCATGATATCTGCCGTGGAACCTTGTCAACAAAACATACGCTCGCTTTCGGATTGTTACATAACGTAGTGTAGATAGATAGTGGATTTTTGGTGGAAGCCTCGGAGCGGTCTGCTTGGATGGCGGGAGGTGACGAATTGTTCGTCAATAGGTATACGGCGCAGCTTTCAAGTAATACAGTGATAGGGTATCAGATAGAACTAAAGCTTATTGACTTCAAGTCAACAATAATAACAGTTCCCATACAGCACCTTTGTTAACGCCAACCCCGCTTTTCCTGATTATAAAGCTGTACAAAATGATAACGAGGCTCAAATTTCATTCTCAGCCATCATGACCAGGTAGAAACAGCTCTACACACTCCAGCCACGCAGATATCGTGATATCGCAAGGCAGCGTTCAATAAATCACCATGTCCTCATCAGCTTCTTCCAACACATCTGCTGCCTCATCATGGTGGTCAGCTTCATGACCCGTCTCCTGAGTTCTTCCTGCATGTTCTGTGCCATTCGTAGTCTTATAGCCATGAACCATTTCTTCGTCCGAGGGCGCCATCGTTTCTGCTCGTACTGAAGATCGCCAGTCTTGATCTGTCTGTCGTTCTTTTCTTTCGTTGAAAGCCTCCACTTCCTGTTCTACTGTAGCTTTCGCGTGCCGTATTTGCTCGTCTATCGCATCCTCCTGCGCTTCTGTGAGTTTCCGAGGGAGATAATACTTTGTCTCATTAGCATAAGCCCCATGATAAATAAATGCTAGTTTGACTTACGATCTGTGGTTGAGATTTCGTCCGTAGGTATCGAGCCACCGCAAGCATTTTAGTATGCTTGTTTCGCATCTATAACATCGTCAGCTCTAGTCCGCCAGAATCCCTAAGTTTCTGGCTTGGCCAACTTACAGCTTCCTCGTCAAACACATTCTGTTCGCCTTTCCGAGCCTCCATGACTCTGGCTCTCTTTTCTGCCCGTAGCTTGTCATCTTCGAAACTCTGTTTGTGCATTCGTTCCTGCTGTCTTCGCTCTATCTCCAAGCGTCTCTTCTGCGTCGAACCGCCACTCGTCTGGCTCAAAGTACTCAAAAGTCCACCGAACAAGCGTTTGCCGCGCTTCTTCTCTTCCTGAGTCGCGACTTTTCGGCGATCAACATCCACGCCTTTAGAGCCGCCATAGGAACTGCGGCGCTCCTGTGACGAGCCCCTCCTTGGTCGTTCGTTCGTGGCTTCACGAAAGTAGTCGTCATGTCTCATGCGTTTTGATGAATAGCTGTCTACATCTTCGAAAGCCTTCCTCTTTGGGATCTCTCTGTCTGAGACATTTTGAGATGCTAAGCCGTCATTGTTCCCGGGGCTTAGTTTCATGTCATCCGCGGCGCGGAATCTATGATCAAGTTAGTAAGACATAGCTAACAAGGGAAAAACAATTCGTACGCATTTTCTGTGGTCATTTCGACAATAGCCAAAGTTTGCTGCGATGAATGGGTGGTATGTAATGTAATATGACATCTGCCGTGCCGCAGAATAAATCGTGAAAGTTAAGAGGTCTAAGATGTCTCTTGATGCTTGTCAAGGCTTAGGAAAGCGGTATTGATGAGAATTGTGGGGTTAGTTTTTGCCATGCAGCCAATTGTGTGACCTTGCATAGCCGGGTGAGCTCTGTTGGAGTTGAGGTAGACGCTAGGATTCGAGGTTAACATGACTGATTTATTTGGCGGGCTTTCACGATTTACAAAATCTAATATTGACTTTATGGAACTGATTTATGTTATTGTGTACCTATTGAAACTCGAATAGAAGTACTATAAGTATCAAATTAACAAAGTTATGAGCAGCTTCGGGCAAAGAAACTCACTCCTACTCGCTACAAGAAACATACCATGAAAGATAAAAGAGTTCATTTTTTTTTTAAAGGAGCAGGAGGGTTACCACTCGAGCCCTACTGCTCCCTTAAATGTTTTTGTATTTATTTTAACTCTCTATTATTATCCTCCTTCTTGATATGAAGACTCGATAGATATCTACCTACCTATGTAGGGAGTTAAATGTAAAGGTATAGCTGTGGTGTCCCACTTATATGATTGGCCTGCCATCCTGTCGCCCCTCGAAGCTGTCGGAACGCTACGGCAAGGCTGAGAAATCCCCAGTGCTAAACTCGCCAACATTTATCACAAGTTTCTGACTTCAACTTCCACAACACACCTTTCGATATCGCGCATCTCGCATAGAACATCACCTTTGTTAGATCTTGCGCTTATCGTCATCATGTCTCGCCATCATCCGTGAGTCTCCCAAATTCCTCCATTCACAATGAGCAGCCCAACTAACCTCTGCACGCAGCGATCTTGTTATGTGTCGCAAGCAGGCTGGCATCGCCATCGGCCGTCTCTGCGACAAGTGCGATGGAAAGTGCCCAGTCTGCGATTCCTACGTTCGACCTACGACCCTTGTGCGAATTTGCGACGAGTGCAGCTTCGGAAACTACCAGAACAAGTGTGTTGTATGCGGCGGTGAGGGTATCTCAGACGCCTTCTACTGTTTCGAATGCACGCGTCTTGAAAA
The DNA here is from genome assembly GCF_020744135.1 of Fusarium venenatum. Lineage (NCBI taxonomy): Eukaryota > Fungi > Ascomycota > Sordariomycetes > Hypocreales > Nectriaceae > Fusarium > Fusarium venenatum. The sequence continues at coordinate 1,284,633 of NW_027072131.1, forward strand.
GGATCGCGATGGATGCCCCAAGATTATAAACCTGGGAAGTTCAAGAACAGATGTAAGTAACTCAAATTCTTTTCCTGCCAACAAGATGCTGACTTTCGTCCCTCCAGTTATTCTACCAAAAGAAAACGAATCGGACAACGCAATATTAGCAGAGCTGAGGCCTGGGCTGGGCCGTGGATTGAGGTGTTTCGTGCTTGGAAGTACATCTTCAAATCTGGCATCATGGGTGTTTTGGGCGCAAATTAGGTTGTGAAAAAACTCTGGTTTTTTGGATTGAGCGACAGCTATCTAGTAATTACAATGCTGACCAGCTTTGTTCCTTATTCAACTTGTGTAAAATTTAACTTGAAGACACCTTGGCTGAAAAACGACAAAGAAACAAAAGTTCAACCCAAAGACTCCTCGTAACGCATAATATGCTAAATAATACAGTCAAGAATGTAAATCATATGTAGCTGACCTTGACCCCCATTCCTGCTGTGCCCTTGACTTTGGCCCAGAAGACGGAGAGTATCCGCCTCACTCGCGCGCGCAGATTGGCATTGCCAAACATAAGAAGCAAACCCATAATAAACGCCATAAACTTGACCAGAAGCATGGGGTTCGCATTGAGCGAAGCACCCAATTTCTCGATCACAACACCCAAGCGTGAAATAACCATGGATGCGCGTGATGCCAGAGTTGGAGCGCGAGAGACTGCTTTGCCGCTTGCTTTGGATCCCGTTTGGCTTGTGCTTCGTGCCTTTGACAGCCTGGACTGTTTTGATGATGATGACAAAGTCCTACCCTTCCGAGGTCGAGTTGATCCGTTATGACTAGCAGTGTCGTCGACTCCATAGTCAACCTCACTCCCTTCGGGCTTTGCACTCTCTTCTTCTGCTTGTTTTGCCTTTTCCTCCTCTTCTCGCTTTGCGCGCTCCTCCTCTAGTCGTTTTCTTTCCTTCTCCTCATTCTCTGCGCGCAACCTCTTTGCCTCTTCGATTTCTTTCTGCAGTTCATCTTCTTGTCGTTGTCGCTCCTCATTCTCTAATTTTTCTTGCTCTTGCTGCTCATCGTGGAGACTCTGTAATGCTTGCAGAAAGGCCTCACGGCGCTCTTCGTCCAAGACGGAACTAACACTAATAAATTCACGAGCATAGTCCCATTCGTTGTTGCGCAAAAGTACGTGTAGTGTGTACAACTCAAGGATCTTGACCCGAGCATTGAGATCTCTGGGCGTGTTGGCGCCGCTCGCTCCTTTGGCTGGAGATCGATAACGATTTGTGATGGGCGATGCCGATTCAGCAAGCCGACCAGCAACGTCAAGGTTAGGGGTGTTCGAGGCAGCTAGATATGCCTCCAACTTATGTTGATTTAATTTTTGGTCACGGGCATGTGCCAACAATATCGTCGCGCTGGCCGAGTTAGTATGAGTCTTGGAGCTACACGTCGAAGAAACTTACAGGTTGATTACCACATCTGAATCGACGTCACCCTCAACACCGTGGTATCCGTTCGCGACAATTTCATCCCAAATTTCTCCATCACGGACCTTGGTGCACAGGGCTCTCCATTCCTGGTTCCCGAATGCATCCTTGCCCTCCTCGGGCTCTAACTCGACAATACCATTGAGAATGGTAAGATACAGGCTCCATACTTTAATTCGAGTCGTTCTTGACGCACGCGCGACTGGCGCAGGCTCGCCATCGTCGATATGATCGGGTGGAGTAATCAGTGGCAGTAAAGTCGTTAGAGCCTCGGGCAATCGACGCGTAAGAAATAAAGTTGAAGCTTGACGGTACGACTTTGATATTTGAGAAGGATGGCGCGTTGATGGAGAAGCCGCCAGAGAGGATATGGAGGTTGTGAGGAGGTTGTTGGACAGTCCGACAGGCGCATTTGACATTGCGGTCGGACCGTAGCCGGAGTGTTGTCCGTTGAAAGACATGACTATAGCTAGATGTATACAATGGATTTAGTGGCTAGTATAGAAGCCGGCGAGGCAATTGTCGATCGAATACGAAAGTTTGCGACGTTTACTCAAGATGGGTTGGCAGTCGAGGAGGCGGTATGTAGAAGACAGGGAATAAGAAATGAACAGACGAGGATGAGGCGAGCGGAACAGATCTATCTAGTTCACCCCAGATTCATGATTGAGAGGATGGATACGTAAAGAATAAAAGAAAAATACGGGGAAACCTAAACAAAAGGAACAAGAACAAAACTCGGGACTCACGCGTCAGGTTCAAGGCCGAATTCAGTTAAGAAGGCCGTGACATGTGAGGTGAGGTGGTTTTTGGTTTGTATGTAGGAACAACAACTGGAAAGCTGAGCTGGAGCTGGCTGAGCCAACCAAAGATGACAAAAGGTCCCAGTATTTTAGCCTCGGCAGGTCCAGGTGGGGGACCGTGCTTGGTTGCTGTTTCCCCGGGCCAGTTATCGCTCACTGAGCCGACAACGGCGGAATCGTGACCGAGGTTGACAGCTCACTGTAATATCCACTGATTAAATACGTGCAGTGTCTTATTTGGTTGTTTGTTGGTCAAGACACTGACATCAGTTGTTTTTAACCAGCACTTACATGTTCAAGAAAGTGGATTAATGCTGCAAACTCATCACCGTTTATTCAGTTGCCTTTCTTGGCTCGTCAGTTGTTATCACCGCTTCTTTGTATTATGGCCCAAACTCGGTGTTCTCATTTCCCACTAATCCAATGACCTACGTAGGCTCGGCAAAGTTATCCCCATCTGACAAGCATATGCTTCATTATGGCAAATTGGTCCGGGCTGCACTAAAGGAATGTAAACACAATAAAGGCAGGTTTCAACTAGCACAAATGACAATTAATGCAATATGATCATTTGACAAGAATTGATCATACCTGAAGACGACAATCAATACTCATTTCAATGCTTACACGTGATCGGACTATACGGGTTTCTTACCTATCAATGAACCTAGTTCATCCGCAATATTGGTATTGCACATTTATCCCAAGACAATTCCAAATGATCGACAGTGGATAAGTCAAGAGAAGGACAAAACGAATCCAATCGGAAGGTTCCTGGCACAAACATGTTCTTGTGTTGAAGACGTGATCCATGCAACACCAAGATCGCCCACGTCAAAAACAATTCTAAACAAGGCACCCAAGGTAAGCCAATGGCAATACAATTAAATCAACTCTAAATAAACTAGACAATGTCTGCTCCAATTGGCATATTTGTCTATAATAAAAAACAAATCCATGGTATCACAAACGCCGTGTCAAAATGAACTCCCCTATTGTACAACCATTCCATGTATGTTCTGAATCATTTCCTACGTGTTGACCGTGTCGACCTCCTCACCGGCGTTTTCTCTTGGCTTACTTCCTTGATTTCTTCTCGTGGAGCAATGATGCTGTCTTCATGCTGAAGGATTGACTCATCCGCCCCATTCAGTTGGTCCTGGCGGATCCAGCCCGCTTCGACAGCAAAGCACACCACGTCTGCAGCACAACCGAAGCAGGGCACGTCCTCTCCCGCATCTGGGTTGAGATACTCCCAAAGCTCTTCCGTTTCGTCCTTGAAGCGTGCCAGCTCTGTTTTGTCGCCCTTGAAATGGCTGGTAATATATTCGTAGAGGTATGCTAGCCAAAGCACATTTGTATATGGTGCGTAGGCATCCCATGATAATGGCCCATCGATGCCCTTCGCATAAGGCGTATCATGGGCGTCTGGCGGTAAACATGTGCGGTCCGCGCGGAGAAGGAAAGACCTCATTTGGCGGTAAACCTTGCATTGGTCTGCATGTGTGCTGGTGAAAAGGCTAAGGTCTCTTTCAAGATCAAAAGCTACTGGCACCGCCTCGTCAATTGAAAGGTCCTCACCGCGAGAAAGGCCGTAGTCTAGAATGGTGATATCCAGACCGGAGTAACCAAAGAATCCTGCTGAAGGAGGGTCCATCTTTCGAGGTGGCTTAACTTGGCGGATACATAAATTACCCTCGTGAAGGTCACGATGCTAATCGTGTTAGTGATAGTTCTGTACAAAAGAGATTTTGATCAAGACTCACCTCAAACATAACAAGATCCTCAGCTCTTGCCAAGGCAATAGCCTGTAAGAAAAAGATGTCCCAAAGTTGACTTTCGCTAGTCAACTTCCAATCTTCCAACGATGTTCCAGCATCGCCAAGCTCGACCACCAAGAATCGTGTGTCATCCAAGTATCTGCTTGGAGAGGGATAAAACTGAGCCCGGCCTGGATCTTGACGCTTCATCTTCTTCTGAAATGATTGATGCGTCTCGAGAAGCTGTTTGGTCGTTTTACCCTGAACAACATATCGCTCTTTATAAACGACAAATCCTGGAATATCCGCCAACCATTCCGAAATTTGCAGCTCGCCTTTAATGTCCTCCTCGGGATGCGGTTCTTCATCGACTAACCCGGATTTAACTTGTGCTTTGGTTTGGGGCTTGATGGGAGATGGGAGACGGATAACCTTGATGATGCTTGTTCCGCGGTCGTTGGTAACGCGGTACACTTCAGCATATGAAGCTTCAGCGATTTTCTCAATCTTATCTCCAGGAAGGCAAACATCGTCCCAGGTGAGTGTGCGCAGTTGTGGTTTGTGTACAGCCTCCTCCTCAGCTATCTGGGCCTGGACTAGTCTTGAAAATTCAAACTCATCATCTTCCTCTGTTGGTGGATTTGAGGGGACTGGTTCTTCGAGCTCGGGTTCGGCCTTTTCAGGCTCAGGGGTATGCTCCTTCTCAGAGGCTGTGGCGTCCTTGTCCTCCTTAACCTCTGCAATCTCAATTGGTGCCTCTGGAACAGATTCTGTAACCTTTTTCAATGATCGTGCTTTATTTTTGGTAGTCGTCTTTTCTTCGATATTTATTGCTGATATTTTCTCTGTGATAAGAGAGATGGAATCCTCCTTGGCGGTTTGGTCTCCTTTTGGTGGTAGTCGTACCGGACTTTGAGGCAGCTCAGCGAACAGGCGCTCTGCTTTAGAGCGCTTTGCTTGCTTGCCATATTTCCTAACTGTTGTGGTCCGTGACATTGTAACTCGTCCAAAAATTGTTATCTTGTGATAATTATTTGAGAGTCGGTTCAGTTTTCATGGGTTGATTTGTATTGAAGATTCGGTTGACGGGGTAACGAGCCCACCCTGAACCTGGGGCCATCCGTGCTTGTCCGTGGTGTGAGACACTGGGTTTCTAGAACGTTTCTATTATTGAGTGACGTTTACTACTAAACGAGGCTGTTGTTGATATAATGGTTGACGAATTGTTTCCTGAACACCAAAAAATGGACGAGTTGGTCTTTCAATCAGCAAACGTACATTGATGGCCTAGGTAGGTACCTCTTAAAAGTTGATTGTCCCCTGTAGCAGAAGCTGTCACTTGACCACGCCCTGTAACTCGCTCGCTACGATTTACTAAGTTTAAAGCTATTGAAGCGAAAATCACGTCAACTGTCAAATACACATAGTAGAATTATAGTCTATATATACAAAACATGTCCATAGTCCAACATCAGCTCCAACATCAAAGCTCCTTGTAAGTGGTTGACTTAAATTCAGATGCCTCTTCCAGCTTAGCTGCAGGATCCAGATGCCATCAAACAGACAGCTTGTCTCCACCTTTGCCAAGCTAAGCTCTCCGCATTGAATCCCCCATTCTTTTGCCTCTCGTGGCCTTTCCTTTCCTTTCTTCTTTAACCTCCCCTCCGACCTTGTCTCCCTCCCCATTGAACCATTGGCAAAATGGCCTCTTTCTTCAAGAACGCATTTGGAGGCGAAAAGGCCCCCGAGGCCGCGAGCCCAGACTCGGGTAAGTAAAAACCCCAATTGGTTCTCTTTCAATTGCGCAATATTGCGACGCGCAAAGAGGGGGGACGTCACAGCACTATGTCACTATCATGACTTGACTTGACTAACACGCGACCTCTTATACAGACTTCGCCGACTTTGCCGAAGCTCCCAGTCCAGCTCCTGAGGTCGGAACCCAGGATGCGACAGTTGGAAGTGCCGCTGCCGCTGCCACTCAGGCTCCCTACACCAAGTGGTACAACGTCCATGAGCGTCACTCCATCTCCGAGTTCAGGATGGAGGGCCTCATCCTCCTCGTCTCAAGTTTCATCTTCTTGTTCCACATGATCGGCGCTCGTCGTAACCGCTCTAGAGCCAAGGGCTGGATGCGTGCTCACGCTCCCATTATCCAGAAGGAGTACGCTCTCGTCGGCTTCGGTGGTGTTCCCACAGTGAACAACGAGAATCTCAACACCGACACCCTCATCAAGGAGAAGTCCCTCTTTGAATTCGCTACCTACGCTACCGGCCGCCAAAACACGGCTTTCACCGATGTCAAGCTCACTCTGACCAAGAAGTTCAATCCCATTGTCAACTGCTTCGAGCACCTCGCCGGCTTCTTCGTCGAGTCTGTTGCCGCACCCAAGGATGTCGCTGAGGTCCTGACCTACCCCTTCGATGGCAAGGAGAGTCTCACTGTTCCCTCTATTCCCGGTGCTGAGGTTCGCAAGGACAACAAGAGCACCTACGATGGTTTCGTTTGGGGTATCGTCCACAAGGATGTCATGCGCCGAGTCCGTGACGAGCGATACGACGTTTCTCTCACTTTCACCAAGGATCATCCCAAGCTTCCTGTTTGGCTCACCGTCATGAGCGAGAGCGCCGAGATCACCGACACCCTTCTTACCCCTGAACTCATTGCTGCTGTTGAAGCCGCTGGTGACAATTTCGAGTACCTGATCATCTCCGACCAGCCTGTCGACAAGCCTCTTACTCTTGAGGAGACCACTCCTCGCAAGCGACTCTTCCTCAAGTACTCTCTTCCTTCCGGCGAAAACTACGATACCCTCTTGCCCCTCTTCTCGCACTACCTCCAGCTCCCTGACCTCCTTGTCAAGGTTGCCCACTTCCGCCCCGAAGTCACCAAGAAGGTCCGCACCATTCGTGACCACGCCATTAACGAAATCAAGAAGACTGCCGAGAGCCAGCGACAAGAAGAGCTTGCCCTTGAGAAGGAGAAGACCCGCAAGGCTAAGCGTGATGCTGAGCTCAAGGGTCTTGACGCCAAGGCTCAGAAGCGATACCTCGAGAAGGAGAGGGAGAAGGAGATGCGCAAGAGCCAAAAGCGACAGACTCAGCGAGCTTAAAGCCGCTGTTGGGAATTTAATATGTGTAAGGATATATCGGAGGGCAAATAGTGGGAATCTGCAATGCCATGGTTGTATAGTGTAGGAGCGAGGATCTGTATTAGTAGTTATTAACAGCCTAATTCCTTATGATGCCTGTTTCAATGCCCTAATGAGCCTTTAATTTATTTATTGGATCATGTCCCTGCTTTTGCAATGTTCTGATGGTATATTGGCGTGCCTAGGCTACTAAGTATAACTGATAAATAACAATATTATAATATCCATAACTTTTGTTATAGTTTTGAGCACCGAAACGTGCTATGCTAACGTATTTTCTTGTTCTTTGGATGATTGATGCCTTGTTGCCCGCTAAGCAAGGGTTTCAGCCCATTCAAACGTTGTTCTGTTGCACCAGGATGTAGCCTATGTCAGGTGCTCTGGCTCTTGAGCCCCTTTTTACATCCCAAGATTGTCAAAATGACTATAGATATTCCGGGAACAAATTGCACGGTTCCACACCTAATATTGAAGCAACCGAATATCGGGGTATATCTCCCACTGCGCTTCCATCTCTTTCAACTGCACACCAGAGGAATCGACAAGCTCAGAGATTCGAAAGCGATTATCCTCGGATTTGCCAGATATAATAAAACTGACTGCTGTCCAATTTCCATGACACCAGTCTTGCTATCCTGACAGGGAAATGCACTTCAAACCCTGTAGTTTCGATAATGAAGGGATTCTCTCATCTGAACCCTCTGCAAAATCCAGCACTCTTGCAGAGCTGCAATGGCCTTGGATGGATCCAAAGGATTGTGCATCTTGAAATTTGAATCTCAACCTTTCAACAAGATATTGCGCCTTTAGAGCAAGCCAAAATGGTTGGCTATGTCCTCCCCGTTCTTTCTGCAATGTGAGCCGTAAGGGATAACCAGACGCTCATGGCCCCATCCACATGCCTCCATTAGCTGTGCCACCCATGTTTTCAGGGCTTGGTCCAAACCCGTATCCAAACAGGGTCGAAAACTCATCCATCACTTGAGGCACGGACGGGAAATTCGCATCCATGCCCACAAATGGACTCGCAGCATGCATAGCCGGCATACCAGGTCGTGCAGTGTTGCCCATGCTGCCTCTCCAGAAGGTATTTGGGTTTTGCGGTAACGGCATCGAGCTCTCAGGTGATTCTTCTGGCCTGAAATCTTGGACAGGCCCATCGTTCTTCCATAACAACTCCCACTTTTTGAATCGCGAGTAATCAGTCTCCCGGCCAGACGAGTCCATGGTGGCGTCAAGTCTTGATATAGCACGCTCGAAAACTTCGATAAGGGATGCTTCAGATCTGGCTGACTCTCCACCTGCCGACATCTCCTTTATCATTGCCATGCCAGTGCGCAGAGCGTCACGCAACCGGTCTGTTTTCCTTTGTAAGCATTGAGTAATGATGACAAGTAGGGCAGCACGGCAAGAACTGAATTCTGTATACGAGGCGCGCGCAAGACCAATGGTGCTCTGAAGCAGATGGCAGGTATCGATGATAGTCAAGGCGGCTTCGACGCAGTCGGCTACTAGGATCGAGCGAGGATTTGACTTGTGCGGAGTGTTAGGGCGTTGGCTGTTAGAGTCGGCGGGTGAACTCGAAGTGCTCCCGTTACCGCGGACGACTTCGCGAGGTAAGATGAATGGTCGCCCAGCATACATCCGCAAAAGGCAATACTCCAGTTTGAGATGTGTATCTGCTCGCGAAATCGGGTTCTGAGGATTCACCTCGTCACGGTATGCAGTCTCGGGAAGGGAGTCCCACCACTTTCGAAGCTCCTCTTTCATGTCGATCACTCGCTGCAGACCCTCATTCATCCCATGCTTCTGTGAGGTTCGAAGCACCGAACTGTGTCAATAGTTAGCTTCTGGAGTGTCAATGGCTCATTATAGAACAATGACATACATCTCATGTGCGATTTTCCCAAGGGCTTGGTTCAATCGCAGGGTTGCGAGCATGTGTGCAACATTAGTGGCATTTGATGGCATGATGTCTGGTCGATCCACAGGCATATCTGCATCCACGTCCTTGCTTTGGATAGATAGTGGCCGTCCGTGGTAAATACCAACTCGCCTGTCGAGCAATTAGTCTTGAAATATTAAATGACTGCCATATGCACATACTTCTCCGTGGTATAGGCTGTCCACCACACACGATTCCTCGTTTCGCGAACGTAAGGATCAAGACCCTCAGCAGGCCATTTCCTGTGCATGCCATTCTGGATAGCAAGTTTCACTGCAAGATTGAGGTAGATATATGACAGCCCTGACGCGTCAAGCGGTAAGGTGTAGATACCAATAAGCAGAATAGCTTGAACACTTTCCAGTGACGCTACTGTGATGGCATCGGGAACAAGTTTACAGGCTTGCTGGTAGAACATCACACCAATTGTGTCCTCAGAGAATGGGCTCGAGTCATTAGACTTTCCGTGTGCATCTCTACCGGTGACTGAATCCAGGTAGGCGTACTGAGTACCAATAGCGAAGATGATCCATATCATGCAGAGAGTCCCGACTTCGCGTCGAGAAAAGGTACCAGGATTTTGGTAGATAAGATCGATCTGTTCGGTGAGCCACCCACGTTCAACGTAAAAATAGTTCGTTTCGGCATGCTTGTAGAATGCTTGAACCAGAAAATCGGCAACATATCGAGGTGGCAAAGCAGAAAGTGATGCTTGTGTGTTGTTGGCCGACTGAAGTTCTTCAGCACGGTAATATTCTTTGAAACTGAGAGGACCCGGTGCATCCTAAGAATGATTAACTTGAGTTGTTTTGATAGGCAAGGTAGGAGTCATACGTGGCGCTCTGGGACACATTGCTCAATCCACTGCTTTATTCGCATTGAGAAGTTCCAATGAGAGAACTCGCCTGAGTAGTCTGCCAATTGGATTAGCAATGCGACATCTCACCAAGTACAGTAAGACTTACGTGTAGTGTTATTGTCCAGGGGCTGCACGGTGTAGTTCTCGTCATCTGCTCCTAGATATTCGGAGCTTGGAGAATCCATGATCGGGGCCTGTCGTTGAAATTGAGACGCATCAAAAGTTTTGTTATCGATTGCCGTAGCCATGGCTTTTAGCGATTCTGAGTCTAGAGTAACGTTGCCAGCATAATGTGTGATGACCTTTTCCATGCAAGAGATGCGCTGGAGAAGCTCAGAGTTGCTTGCACCATTTCGATTCCTACACATACCCAAGTCAGTAACCGTGAAGATTTCAAAGTACTGGGGGACAGCTCCATGACTTACTTCCCAGAGCCATCGCCACCTTCACCATCTCGAGCAGTCGGGCCCAGAAACTCGCATTGTCGACGCAGGCGCGTGCACCTTCGGCATGGTACGCCACCGTCACATTTCTCCTTCTGACGTCGGCAGCCGTCGCAACTATTGACCAGTAAAGTCAGTAAAGGGCGGCCAGGGATTTGTTATAAAAATATGTAGATAGGTGACAGATATGAGCTTGGCTGAGCACATCCAAGGTTCGAGGTCGAGAAGAAGACATCTAAGCACTGCCTTCTTGACTTGGAACTTGGGCGCGCAATGGGATGGACATTTGCGCATGCGATGGGAACGTACGCTCGAAGGGCTCGTTTGCGCTCTCTTTCGGCTTGGCGCTGCCTATTCTTCTGCAGGTTTTGTTGTTGCTGGTCCATTTCCCGTCACAATGAGATGCGCCAGGTACAGTAGCGCGGGGCCGATTTCGAGTTGCGACTGGCGGAGCTGAAGGAATCCCGGGACCTCGAGCGACGGGAGGCCCGTAGATCCCAGCAAAATGAGTCGGGAGCTTGGGGTTGAGGCGCGGCGGCAAAAGAGCGACGTATGACGGAATTCGAAGGGTCGGTGGTAATTGGAGTTGATGGTTTAAGTTGAGCGGATCGAAGTGGTTTTACGGCCCACGGACAGGTAAAGGTAGATCAAGGCTAGGCTCAGTAGCTGGAGGCTTTGGAAGCGAATGGTTCCATCCAGGACCCTTGTGAGTGGATGCGCAACTCGGCGTAGTGTAGTGTAGCGCAGCACAGTGACTGGACGTTGGCCAATGCAATTGGTAAGAGCCAGCTTTCCAGAAGCAACTCTTGCAAGCAGGAAGGGGTTCAGATTGATTGATGGTGTCAGACTCGGTGGATTTTCTGTGCTTTCTCTTTACTTCTTTTTTCTCTTTGAGCTTCGACACAAAGGCGGATATTCTGGGCACCCGGTAAAGTAACGAACAGCACCGTTATGGTAGAATTGGCCGGAACAAGATCGTCTTGTTGATTGAAACGGGTAAAGTTCGAGTGAGTGAGAGACAGGAGGAATAAAGACAGGTACAGTGGAAGGAAGCCATAGAAAGACACGCGGGGAGTAACCTATAAACTAGCGCCCCGCCAGGACTAGTCCAGTTAGCGGAACCGCAGGATTGGATTCACCTTGTGTTTGATGTCTGTGAGTGAGCCAAGGTTGAATGGAGGATATGCAGTTGTTGGAGTGAAATTAACGTGATGCTGGTATAATGTAGATGCCGAAATGTGATTGAGTTGAGGCCACGGCATGGAATTGTCCTCAATATAGATAGTAGGTACCATCAACAATTGAGCTGAGAGCTTGCAGGCTGATCTTTAGGGAGCTGGGAGTAGCGCTAATAAACTATGCAAGGTCACACTGCACCAACCCTGGCCCTGTTAGAAGCTTGCAGTTGTTGATGTTGCTGCAAACCCAGCTGGAATAAGCTGGTTGGTGCGGGAGGTCAATCGGTTGCAGAGATGAAGAGACATGGTTTTGCTTTGTTTCACTCAAAATGGGAGAAAGGAAGGGTCGAGACTTCGGCTTCTTCAGGATGCAATGCTCTGTACCTTGTCATGCGCTTGAATGCGGTTGGCTGTCGATCCCGACAGAGTGATACAGTAGTGCTAGTGAGATAGTAGACAGGCGTCTTTCAAGGATCATTTCAAGCTCTCTCTTTCTGAGGCGGAGCGGAGCGGGGCGGAGATTATAATATCACCAAGTTATTGGTCTTGAGAGGTTTCTGAGACAAATTCTCAAATCGTAAGATGTCAACCAAATCCTTGCGTCAAAAGAAAAGCCGATTTGTCTTGGCTCTCGATCAGCCGAGCCCACTATGTTTTCGGTATAAACGAATGATACTGCACGTTTCAAACCTGGGGGAGATGCTACATGGAACAGACAAGGGTCTTGTTATCTGAGCTACCGAGTCAGTTAACTTAACAACACTATGATCGCTACTTTTCTACGTAGTTCTATAACTTACAGGCATAGATAGAGATATATAACCAATCATACTAATGAGGAGACATCAAAGGGACCGCCTACAATGTTCTACCCAACTTGGCTTCGCACGATGCTGTACATATCTCAACTCACAGACCACCAACGCCTCACTTTACTTAGGAGATGCATGTCAGAGCGACAAGGAAATATTTACAGACCATATCCTGGCATTTGCGGGGTTTAGCACTAATCGAGCATTGAGCACGGTACTCGTTCAATATGCAAGATCTCACAGACTCATTATGGGTAGGATGCTATACTATTGCTCATTATGCATGTCTGATTACTGCCCAAGCTCCAGAACGAATTGGTCAGATTTTGGGTAATTATACTTACTAACATAACTAGGTCTTACACTCACGGCTCTAGTCTTGTTGTCTCTTCAGTTTTCCAGTGTGGTCATGGGGTTTGTCGGTTCCGAGCAGGGGCATCGGCAGTTCTGGATCGTCACCTCTATGCAGAATATGTCGTCTATCAACGGCACGAAACACGCCGACATATACTCCGAATTACAACAAACTGACAATCTCTTCGGCAATCCGAGCGCCATCATCTCGGACCCGACAATGACTGCTCGCTCCTAACGACTGTCAATGGCTCGCATAACTCTTCAGCTGCACATCCACCACATCTTTTCTCGTGGCTGTTACTCAAACACCAACGCTTCTCTTACAAGTTCCTTTCCAAAAAGTGATCAAAGGTCCGCAGCCAATAAAATGAGCCCGTCACCCTAGCGAAGGAGCTGACGTCCGGAGCTAAGGAAAAAGGAATCTGAATCTGGAGATTGCATCTTGCGTGCGGTGCAGGCAGCATCAGTTTCGTAACCAACATCTGGTTGGTGCTCTCACTCAGCCGACCAAATCCGACATGAATACTCCCTCTCTGCATTGTCCTTGGCATGTACACACATTGCTTCTGCCGTGCATGCGCCGAACTATGGCTCTTAACAATGCAAGTCTCTAGCTTTTTACTTGCTACTGCAAGCCACAGCAAGTATCCCAGCCTGTATATCCCTGGTTCAGTGAAACGATGCAATAACACACCTTGTTCATCAGAGTCGGAGTATGTCTAGATCTCTTGTTGGCCTATGAGCTTGCTTTAGTAGCTTCAATGGCCCTCGTGTTGTAGTGTGATAGGCTAATAGATAGTCAGTATTAGAATCTTCGCTCGTGATGTTACAACATCCCGAGAACCAAGAACGTTGCCGAGCAAAACGCGGTGCATCGAATGTGGCTCAGATGTGCCAATCTGTTTCATCTTGCAGCTCGTTGTACGTCAATACGTTGGGCCTTTAACCTATGCCATGTAAAAGTTCAAATTAGGCCCATTGCTGCTGGTTAATCAAGCTTCACATGAGTTATAAGAAAAGTCAACTGAAGTAAATGGTAATTCTTTTTATCATTCCTCATATCCTAACAGTACTTCTTGTGTAGATCCAGTCCGTCCCGTGACGCCTGTTTCACCCGGTATATTACCAGCTCAACAATATTGGTATCCCACTCCTTTTCCTTTCCCTAAGGCGTTTCCAGTAACAAGCCTCATGTGTATAAAATAGTAAATAACAATGCAACGCTAGTGACATATTTGATGCTTAACCCTCCATTCTTTTTCGACAACCAAGTTCATAGCCTTTTTACATAGCACCAATGACCTTGTCAAAGGCACCGACGAGGGCGGGAATGTGCTCCTCGTTGAAGATGAGCATAGGTCGGAGACGAACAGTGTTCTTGCCGCAGGTACCGATGTTGACTCCGATGTGGCGCATAGAGCGGACGAGGCCAGCAGGGTCCTTGGTGTCGAAGGCAATAAAAGTACCTTGGTCCTTTCCTCGGAGGTTCTGGATGTACTCAGGGTACTTGGTAGCGAGGTTCTCGAGCTCGGCATACAGCTTGCCACCGACGCGGGCGGTCTGCTCAACCAGCTTCTTGTCGAGGATCTCCTGGATGACAGCCTTGCACATGATGACACGGGCTGGGTCACCGATCCAGGTGTTGAACTGACGGTAGGCCTTGTCGGGGATGAGCATCTCGTTTCCGAAGAAGTAGCCAGCAGTCTGGGCCTTCTTAGAGAATGTGACCATGTCGGGGGGAGAGCTCAGGTTCCAGTGGTCGTGGCCCCAGAAGGAACCAGTGGCACCGAAACCAGTCTGGACCTCATCAGCAATGAGGACACAGCCGTGCTTCTTGGTGACATCACGGAGACCCTGGAAGAAAGAAGGAGAAGCGTGGTTGTCACCACCCTCGGACTGAATAGGCTCAACGATAAGACCGGCAACGGGGCAGTGCCATGTAGTCATGATACGCTCGACCTCTTCAAGGCATCGCTTCTCCTCAGCAGCGTTCTCCTCGGCGTGGTCCTTGAGAGGGTACTTGAGAGCAGGGAAAGGAGCCTGGGGCCAGTTAAAGCTAGGAATGTCGAGCTTGTGGACAGCCTTTGAGCGGGTGGTGGAGAGAGAGCCGAAACCACGGCCGTGGAAAGAGTTCTTGAAGCTCATGATGGCGAGCTCAGGGGAGCCAGGCTTGGAGTTCTCCATGCAGGAGTTGATCTCCTCCTCGTTCCAGTCAGCATCACCACGCTTGCGGCGGCTGTAGAGCATGAAGGCAGCCTTGTAGGCCAGCTCGTTGGCCTCGGAGCCAGACTGAGCAGTGAAGATGTAGCTGAGACCCTTGGGGGCTACCTTCATGAGACCATTGCGGAGGATGTCGACCCACTGGTCGGAGGGGAAATTGCCAATGGCGGGTCGGTTGACGAGGGCGGAGATCATCTCGGGGGACTTGGCAGCCTCGATGAGGGTGTTGTTGTTGTAGCCAACGGGGATGGAGGCGATCTGAGCGTAGACATCGAGGTACTTGTTGCCGTCAACATCGACAATGCTGCAAAGTGTTAGTTTCGTAGTCTCTGGAGATGTCTTGATTAGGCACTTACTAGTTGTCGTGAGACTTGTCGTAGTCAACAACGAAGTGAACGGCACGGGCATCGAAGATGGCATCAAGACGCTTGGAGCTGGCCTTGGAGACGGGGCCAGGAATCTCCGTGCGAACGGCGTTCTCGACGAAAGAAGGCATCGTGAATGAAGTAAAAGAATTAAGTATTTATTTCCTCTGGGTATCTCAAAGTGTGTATATGAGGAAAGAGATATAAGATGACCTGAAGAGATTCGAGGTTGGATAGAAGCTGGGGGAGGGAGCTATTATAAGTAGCAAGCAGCTGGAGCTTTCGGAAGCCGGTGGCACTAAAATGTCGGCCATTGTTTAAAAATGTTGATGGATGGCATCGATATGCTTCTGCTTCCCTGCTGATCGCCAATTGTTTGCGGCTCATGGAGACTTCGTGGGGCCGGAGTCGAGAGACCGGCCGGCTCAGAGCCGGGGCAACGTCTCACGGGACCTATTGTAAGGCTCGGACGCCACCTCAGAGACCCAGCAATTAGTGTGGATTTAGCGAAGACGACGTGTACCTTGATTGATGGCGAAAGGATCGAGTATTACACTGTCCAAGGTTGTTTTTGTTATGTCTTGCTGTGTTGAACTGTAAAGTTATTGATTCTACTGATAATTGGAATGGTTTTCAAATTATTCCTCTTGATGTCCTCGTGATCGAGATGGGGGGTGTACTTGTTGAGCTTAACCACCTTTACCCCACCATCCGCAAACCAATCCCCAGACCTCAATTCTCAGTGACCTTCTCCTCTACTGAATGATGAAGTGAACATCGTTACTTGTTTCACTCAATCCTTGACTAATGTCCCATGTGAGTGTTTCTACTGTCTGTGCGTTATCAATTGAAGCGCCAGAAGCTTCCTATTTTTTACTCATGTCTCTATTTTTGTGGGGTTTAGCTTGTCGGCTCCCATCCTCCCCGCCGGTTTCCACTGTCGGTTCCGAGACATCCACCAAAATTTTCTCCCCACCTCCATCTTCTCCGCTGTAACCTTTTCCCCTCATAAACACCCTCTACTCCATCATACACGCCCCCACCGGCCCGGCTCCCAAAATGTTCACGGGACCGGATCATGGAGATCAGATCCAATGGAGATGTCTGCAATTCAGCGTCACCATTTATGCTACAGTAGCATTAACCACGGCAGTTACTAACTCGGCCAAATTCTTATCATAATTTGTCACTATTGTACAAGACCATCACCGGAAGCGACGTGGGAACCGAAAGAATTGTAAGCAAGAATACCAAGAGCTCCTCATAGATACCACATATATGAAAGAATACTGTCTCCTCTATCATAAGCTGTCTACCACATCCAAAGTCTTAGCCTGTCTCATACACAATCCTGTTATCACAGCCATAAAGTAACAACAGACTGACAAGCATCATGGCCTCTCCAAAGGTGTGTGGCAATAATATCATGCAGCTCATCTGCATCCCAACATTCAACACCAAAATCACTGACATGTTATCTTCCTGCAGCTTAGTGACCCTTCACTCATCAAGAACGCATGCTATGTCAATGGACAATGGGTAGCTGCAAAGTCCGGCAAGGACTTTTCTGTCGAGAGTAAGCACTCCAACCAATACAGCCCCCAGTCCTATACATTATCGACATACTTGCAGATATTCTAACTCTGTTTTCTCTACAGACCCTGCAACCCTTGAAAAGCTCGGAAGCTGCCCCGAGTTTGACGCAAATGATACCGAAGCCGCTATCGTCGCCGCCGATGCCGCATACAAAACATACCGCAAGACACCTGCACGACAGCGAGCCCGGTACCTACGCCGCTGGTATGACCTCATGATGGAAAATGCCGACGACATTGCGCGACTCATCACTCTTGAGAACGGCAAAGTTTGGTCGGATGCCAAGACAGAGGCTGTGTACGCTGCAAACTTCTTTGAATGGTTCTCAGAAGAGGCTCCTCGAATTTATGGCGAAACTATCGAGGCATCAAACCCATCATGCCGTCTATCAACAATTAAGCAGCCTGTGGGTGTTTGCGGTCTCATTGCGCCATGGAACTTCCCCGCCGCCATGATTACCCGCAAAGCTGGACCTGCGTTGGCTGCTGGATGTACCGTTGTTATCAAGGCTCCTGCTGAGGCCCCTCTCACAGCCCTCGCACTCGCTGAACTGGCGCACCGTGCTGGTATCCCTGCCGGCGTTGTTAACATTATTACTGCGCTGGACAACACTGCTGAGGTTGGTAAAGTCTTGACGACCCATTCCAAGGTCAAGAAGGTTTCCTTTACCGGCTCAACTGGTGTTGGTCGACTCCTTATGAACCAGTCTTCCTCAACGGTCAAGAAGCTGTCCTTTGAGCTTGGCGGAAACGCTCCATTTATTGTGTTTGAGGATGCGGATCTGGAAAAGGCTGTCAAGGGTATTATCGCCTCCAAGTTCCGAAACTCTGGTCAGACCTGCGTTTGCGCCAACCGTATCTTTGTGCATCGCAGTATTTATGACAAATTCGTCCAGATGGTCCTCGACGTCGTCAAGACCTTCGTTGTTGGAGACGGTTTCGGCGAGAAAACAACTCACGGTCCTCTTATCCATGGCCGTGCAGTAGCCAAGACTGCTGAGCATGTTGAAGATGCTATTTCCAAAGGAGCCAAGCTTGTCCACGGTGGCGAGCGTCTACCGGATCTTGGACCCAACTTTTTCGGCATGACGATGTTAACCGACATGACGACTGACATGAAGATCTTCAGTGACGAGACTTTTGGTCCAGTGGCCGCTTTCTTCGCATTTGATACTGAGGAGGAGGTTATCGAGCTTGCCAATGACAGTGACGTTGGTCTAGGAGGCTACTTCTTCAGTGAGAACGTGAGCCGATGTTATCGGGTGGCCGAGGCTTTGGAGGTCGGTATGATTGGTGTCAACTGCGGTAAGTCTTTGTCCTCAAACATTCAACGTGGCTTTACTAATATCGGTTCAGGTGTACTCAGCGATCCTGCCGCACCTTTCGGTGGCATCAAGCAGAGTGGATTCGGAAGAGAAGGAAGCAAGTACGGCATTGATGAGTTTACAATTACCAAGATGGTTATGACAAACATTGATCCATAAAAGTTGAGTTATTTAAAAGCAAAGTACGGTTGGCAAAAGGTGGAAGCAAAATACCCAGATGAAAGTTGTATATAGAGGAATGAACTTCTATGAAAGAATAGACAAACTTCTTGATCTACTTTGGCGTATGCGGAAGTCGAGTGCACAGACTCAGGAACCTATACAGCCTTCTACTTCTACCCTTCGTGAGCGGGTTCTTCTTAACCGCATATGGAATGAATGGGTGTGCTGTTAAGGCTTTGCGGTAAGGGGTCAAGTTAGACAGTTGCAGTACCTCAACACCAAGGACTGCCAGAGCTCTGTATTATCGCAGCGAAGAGAAAGCTTCATATGTGATTTGCTAGGATGGTTCAGATCAGGGGGTATGAGACGAGAGTTTGATCAGGATTCAGTCCCGAGTCGGTATACTCGTGTAGATCATCAAAGGGCGTTGCAAGTCGAAACACGACTGCAATGCGCTTAGTTCTTCTATCCAAAGCTTTTTACTAATTTCATAAGCATTCTGCAAGCCTGATACGATTTAATGCCATATTGTTGCTATGTGTACAAGATCTCAATGACCATTTTGAAGCAACGAAGCTATCGCCACAGCCTAGCCCACGCTTCCACTCCCGGCCCGTGGTGTTTCTGAGTGCACAATGAAGTCCCGCTCCGCTGCAGGACAAGCAGGGGGCTTCTTTCAGATCTTTGATCGAGCGTTCGCAGGCGGTAATTAAACGGACAAAGATGTTGAATTGAGCCGGAGACGTTTATTCTACACAGTTTGAAGCTCGGCGTCCGGTCCGGTCCGACCTCGTCATATCTTGTCTTGCCAAAAAGAAGCAGATAGTCAGAGATGGGGTCTGAAGGGCGTGTAAAGAAACGTCAGAATGTGGGGAAGAAAGAAAAGAGACATTGACCGGGAACAATTGCCGGCCCCACAGAAGATCTGAGTTTGGAGGTGCATCTACGTTATCAATAGATTAGACCGTAATGGAGTGTTCTCTAGTCAATATTTATCTTTAGCTTTATCTATGAAAATCAAGACGAGACGAACTGCAGACTATTGACCAAAAATTGACTAACAAGTCAATCATGGATAGAACGGCCTGGCCGCCGGAGCCGATAAACTGGCTCCAAAGTCGGGAGCCGAAACATGCAAAATATTTGCCCAGAACTGCTTAGCCGATCTCGGGGTACGTATATTATGTACTTGGCCGTCATGATTGCCTCCGCTCCGATGACAACTCCGGTTCAAGATATGAGACTGTCCGTCCGTTATTGCCCGGAACAAGTCTCATCACCTCTCAGCTCCGTGGTAGGAGGGCCGGTGGCATTCAATTTCCATTATAGCCCGACCGGCGACCGGAGGTTTCAGAAACACGCATGATACATGTTTGTACTGTTCCTTGATTATGAAGAGCTCTGGTCATTGGTCATGACCATCAAACAAAATACTTGAGCGGGGCGAGGTGACCGAATCATCAGGACGGCGAGGACTGGGAATAGCAGTGGTACATCTAGGTAGATGATCCAGACAATAATTCGTTCAAAGGTGACAAATGAGCCACTGCGCGATCTATCTCTTACATATATAGTGTTGTTATTAAAATCAGGGGTTCGTATCGAGGCACAAGAAGCTGTCACTTGCTATATGTCCTCGATCACTTCGGAAAGGTCATATGGCTCGGCCTTCTAAGTCTTCATCTTGAAGAAAGCTCGTTGTTGCGTAAAGCCAGCCAGCTGCTTCATCAGTTACATAATTGCTTGTCTTTAACAAAGCCGAATCACTATGACAGTAACATTACTACTACATTATGATCAATCGAGGTTTCGACCTGTGTATAGGCTGTAGTCCATCCAGGGAATGAGAAAGACTGTGAATTTGCCATGCCCTCGGGTACCAGGAAGATTTGCTGTTAGAGCATACGAGACTGAACAGCAAGCCAGCTTATGCTGTTTAGACCAGACTCTTAGGTTGTTTAGACTAAATTTTTAGGTTGTGTATTCTTGAAGCTACAGGCTTCGCGGCAATTACTCCTTACCCACGTCCCAGCGATATAATGTACAACCCGGACCTCGACAACCACAAGCGAGTTCTCCATAACTCAATTCACCGCGTAATTGGTTTAGTGGTAAAATTCTCCGTTGCCATTCAAGTAAAATCGGGGAGCCCTGGGTTCGATTCCCAGATTACGCATCAGGGTTTCATTTTTGCTGTTCATGTCGGTCCATCTACCATCTATCGGCAACGCGATTAACTTCATGTGTTTTGTGGTTCAGATGTGCAATAACTTACATGTCAATGAGTGGTAGGTGACTGCTCCAAGCAAAAGGTTGAACAAGACATTGGCAACAAGCCATCTGCCAAAGTGCGGATTGAGCGTGCAACGGCCATTGCCCGTCAGATGTTTGTAAAGACGAGTCTAGCTCTTCGTCTTGCCGATGTATGAAACCCAATCTTCGCTCATCATGTAGCTCCGTAGCTCTCAAGCACTGCTAGGCATCAGGCTTGGAAGGGAAAGAACGTCATGGTAACGATCCAGTACTTGCTGGGCCTTGCTGACAGATCTAGGAGATTCAAGCGTATTGCTTGGATCATGAAGGTCCCCAACTGTGAGGCGAAATTTACGGTCCTCGTCAAAGGCCTTGTTCTTGCCTTTGTTCATACTGAGTGGTGGCTATCGCTCGCTGCACTGACGGAGCCAGCAAGTACTTCCCTGTCCGACAGGTCCGGGTAATCTTGTTAAACTCGGCCGCAATAGCTATCGCTAAACATTCAACGTTAATATATATATGGAGACAGGGAAGTAGACAGGGAGAACTAACCAGTGCGATGCTTAGTTCATGACAGAATGAAAAAGGGGTGGACGTGAAGCTTGAACTAGGAGGGCAGGTGGAATGGTAGTCCAGATCAAAGAGAGTCCATTCAACTGCTATGGAAGGGCTTGCGGCAATATGCTGCTGAAGTTCATCCCATGAAGTAGCTCGCACAGCGCCAGTACTGAGGGCCCAAATTTGAAGCCACTTGATGATACATAGGCCGCTGTCAAGGGGATTGGTAAGCTCGTTGTAATGATGACTTGTGTCGAGATTTCGATCTATCATGGACATAGAATTAGCCATCAAGTTGACTAGGATATAGTGAATGTGCAATACCTCTGTCCTTTGACATTGCCGCCCTCTCGGAGGTCTTGTCGCTATCGTCGCCGCCCTCTCGGGCGGGCTTGGAGGTACTGGGCTTTTCAAAAAAAGTGCTTCTTTGTTATCATTCTAAACTCATAGTCAGTGAGAAGAAACAGACACATTAAATACCGCCAAAAGACGTTGCAGAGGGGGGCAGACTCGCATGTTTATGATGTTCTGCAGATTTGGTGATGAATTGAAGAAGGGAAAAGATGAGAAGTTGCAGGTGCTAGGCACCGATGTGAATTTCACCCCGTTCACGTGATAGATACTACAGGCAGGCAGGTACGGACGGCTAGGTATGAGGCCGTTCCCAACAAGAAGGCACTGCCTTCCCGAAGAACCTTCTCGTTTACCAATTCTAGAAGCTCTTTGCGGTTGCTATGCGGTGTATCCAAGTAACTGCTTTGCACTTATCCTGCCTCAAGAAATAAGACCTGATGGTATCAAGTTAAGTCGGATGGTTTAAAATCTACCTAAAGATTTTATAAGGACTCCTAAGTCTCCTAAAGATTTACAGAAAAGGGGCCATGGCAGCCTAACGACCTTGATTGCCTCGACTACAGTCTATCTCACTACTTCAATTCTGGGATAATAATGCTATAGTTAATGTTTTCTGGTTCATTTCTCAAGGTTGATAGCGTGCCGCCAGATGTATATGAAAGAGGTTCATGTTGTTGTGCTTCTGATGTTGAACTACATCTTTCTTTGAGAAACTTTTTCCTAGTCCTGGCAAAACATCGCAGTATGACTAAAACCAGTTATTGAATTGGATTTCATCACGTTAAATCACGTAAAGCTGTATTTATTTCTGTTCTCCCGACTTTCGTTAGGATGATTTGGCTTCTGGGCATATTTGGTGTTTCCAACTGTAAGGTCACCTTGCCCGGTAAGGGGCTACGCATACATCACTTGGTGAACTCCAAGACTTAAAGATAAGCAGACACATCATAGCAAACATCGTTGATAGACTGAAATTATACCATAAGGGTTCTTCATAGTCATTCCATAAGCAAACGTACGCCTTCGCTAAATGTACGGTCTAGGCTGTTGTACATAAGTTATCAACGGGGTCCAAAACACCATATTCTAGCATGTTCCACGTCTCGTCCAAAATTCATCATTCCACGCTTCGCTGCAGACTTCCAGCACACTCGCTCTTCCTTCTTACGACATTGTTTTCATAAAGTCGTCCAGGTCGAAACTCTCCTCGTACTGCTTGTTGTCCCAAAGCTCTCCCAAATCATCCAGCCACGCCTTCTTTCCTGGTGCACGTACGTCACCTGTTTCAATATCGACCATGTCTTCCTCCCTTCCATCGATATTGTTCTTCTCCTTGTCGGCCAAAAGATTTGGCGCGGCATCACCGACATTGAACAGATCCAGAATCTGATCCGTGTCCATTGTCGAAAGGCCAGCGTTCTGTTGGTTCACGACAGTTGATGCGACGTCAATCTTGAATCGCTGGAGGTTCAGAATCTTCTCCTCCAGAGTTCCACGAGTGATTAGTCGGTACACGTTGACCACCTTCTTCTGTCCAATACGATGGGCTCGGTCCATAGCCTGGAGATCTTTCTGGGGGTTCCAGTCATGCTCGACAAAGATAACAGTATCAGCACCTGTCAAGTTCAAACCGAGACCTCCAACGCTAGTTGTCAGCAAGAGCACATCGTAGGACGGGTCACTGTTGAACTTGTTGACAATGTCTTGTCTCTTATTGGCTTCCACAGAACCGTCGAGTCGGAGGTGCGACACTGAGGGCAGCAACTCCTTCAGAACCTTGTTCTGTACCATGTCGAGCATTTCCTTCATTTGACAGAAAATGAGTGCGCGATGAGGCTTGATCGGTTGATAAAGAGGGTCGTTTGAGTCATTCCCTTCAACACCAATACCACAATCCACCAAAAGATCTCGCAAAGCGGTAAGCTTAGGTGCATGCTGTGCGTCTTCGATTGAAGTTCCCTGCTTGGCAAGAATCTTCTGTGTGTCGTCGTACAGGTTACTTCCCGGCTTCATCACCATGGCAGGAGAGTTGCACAGCTTGCGCATGTACTGCAGCGCCTGGAAAATGTGTTGCTTGGCTTCCTTGTCTTCTCTGCCTGCCTCCGCCTGGATCTTCTTGCCTTGTTTCCTGGTAAAGTCCTCAAAGAGCTTCTGTTGCAGGTCACTCAAGTCGCAGTAGTAGTTCTGCAAGATCTTTGGTGGGAGATCGTTCAAGACCTCTTCCTTGAGACGACGCAGCAAGAATGGCAGGACCTGTTTGTGAAGTGCCTCAATAGCCAAAGCACCTGCTTCCTGTTCCTTGGACGAGGCTTTGCTGAATCGACTTGCAGCAATAGGTTTCGCGAAGCGATCCAAAAAGACCTTCTCAGCACCCAGGAAACCAGGCATCAAAAAGTCGAACAGAGACCATAGCTCCAAGACATTGTTCTGGATAGGAGTGCCTGTGAGAATGAGACGATGGTTGCTGGCTAGCCTCTTGACAGCTTGCGTGATCTTGGCCTTCGGGTTCTTGATCAAATGACCCTCGTCCAGTACGACGTAATTCCAGCTATGCTGACCCAGAATTTCAGAGTCGTTACGGCAGACATCGTAAGATGTAATCACGATGTCAGTTTCGCCGAGTCTCTCTTTGAGGGCCTTTCTCTCTGCAGGTGGCCCGACATATGCAGTGACGCTCAGGAACGGTGCATATGTCTTGATTTCTTGCAACCAATGTCCCGAAAGCGTGGGGGGGCAGACAATAAGAGACGGCATTCTTCGGACGTCAGGCGCCTGTGTCTTGGCGAATTCCTCAGCACGCTGGTGGTGATCACTTGCTACGATGCAAAGTGTTTGCAACGTTTTGCCTAGACCCATGTCATCACAGAGAATGCCGTGGAGGTGGTACTTGTTGAGGAAATTGAGCCAGTTGACACCTTCTTGTTGGTATGATCGCAGCTCGGCCTTGATGGCAACGGGGATTTGGAACTGCTCCACCTTCTTCGGATCCAGCAGCTGTGCGATAAATGTTCTCTCGCGGTCTCTTCCCTTCAGCAACTCTTCGGACAGGCCTGGCGGGTCCGGAATTCCAGCCTCGAGGGGAACCAGTTTAACCAGTGTGGCAAAGGATGTCGTTGCAATAAGACGGATTTCGTTGTCCGAGTCGCTCATTCGTCCCAGAACCGGTACAATGAGGAAGATAACATATGGTAAAATAGCATCTCCCATCACAGCAATCAAGTGGTAGATAGCCTCGATTGCACCTTGTCGGAAGTTGAGGTCGACAGGGTTGTTGATTGATGGTAGAACCTTCTCGACAAGTGCAGTCATACCTTCAACAGTCATAACGCTGCAAATGGTAGCCATGCACTTGGCAGCCATGTATCGGAAGACCGAGAGCTCCGAATGAAGTGCTTTGATGACTAGAGGCATCATTTGCATGATAAAAGGTTGCAAGGCCTTATCGAGGGTTGGGGTCATTGTGCGAATAACGGACATGGCATCGACAATCTCTTGTCCAAAAGTCTGCTCAGGATCCTTCGCTTCTGCTGGCAAGGCATCGGAAAAGGCCCTGACCAGAGGCTCTTCCATGAATGTGCGGAGGCTGGGCACAGTTTCGAGTAGACTGGCGCCATAAGTTCTAGAAAGTATCTCCAATGCTTCTTTTGCGCCTCGTCTGGTAACACGAGCGGCCTTGGCTTCGCGCGCCCATTTAGCAGCATCTGGGTGATCGACACGGTCTTCCTCCTTTTGCATGGATAACACGCAGTCCGTTTTGCTGGCATGGACGGGAAATTCGGGTGTTTCTGCAACTTCGACGCAAGAGAACTTGACCAGGTTGGAAACCACCTTGTCTGCTGGTCCCTTTCGGCCCTTCTCGGTAAACAACTGCACGAGCCTTGCGATAGTATCGGCTGAGCGAACTTGCAGTTGTTGGTTCTCTTCTGTCTTGACAGAGTCCATGATGCCCTTGATCAGGGGACTGGGCTTCTTGGGTAGTACCTTCATACCGACCATGGCGCATGCTGCTGCTGCCTTAACACGAATATCACGAGCAGCCTTAGCAGTCTTAGCTTCTTCGATAGCCAACATGGTTATGTTGCGAGCTTCAGATAACTGTTGGCTGGCAATCATGCGCTGACCCGGCGGCATTGCCTTATTCAGCCTCTCGTAATCATCGCCGATGCACTTCTCAGCTATAGTAATAGAAAAGGCATTCGGACCAGCCTCAGCTTCTCCTTGAACCACGACAGGTAGTGTTGGAAGCTTGCTGTGTGAGACTTTGCCATGGTCGCGGAAGAGATGGATCAGTTGCTGGCACTGCGTACGAACTCGCTGGATGAAGTTCACGAGGTCTCTGTAAGCTGCTGGTCGCTCAGAATCGATGATGCGTTGAAGGTTTTCGAGGTAACGAGGAGAATCACCAAGAGCCTGGCTGTTTTTGGCATACTCGTCAATAACCACGCATGCTGTCATCTGACTCGAGGAGAATGCAGAACCCAGTCCAGGAATCAATAATGCATCGTAATCGTCCAAGCTGGCTGAAGGGACTCGGGACATGATGAAGCCCATGGCCTGAGCAGCTGATACGCGAGAGCGAATCAGCACATCCATGCCAACAAGATCGACGTCTCCTTGCATCATGTGGCCGTCGACATCGTGAGTCAGGCTAGTTGTAGGGATCTCGTCAACCTTGGTTGACTTTCGACGGCGTTTGGGGGCGCGGTCAGAACCATCTGGTGATGATGGCTTGCGAGGTGTATGTTGAATTGCGCCAGGCAAAGTATAAGTGCCGCCAGAGGGTTTTTGGAATAGGGAGGCATTCATGGGGATTGGGTTTCTTGAAACACCGATGGGGTGCAAGGTCAGCTGCATCATGGGGTCGATGTGAGCAGCGAATTCGTCTGCCAAGACAGCAGGCTTGGTAGCCAGACTTTCAACAAGCGACACCCACAACTCCAGGGACATGTTGAGCGCTTCCCTGTCCCTTTCAACGATGATGTTCTGAAAGATTAGCCGCAGTATTCTCCCATTGAGCCAACCCTGCGAAGTCTCTGCATCGAGTTTGGCAAATGTCGACAAAGCTTTCAGGACAGCTACGCGCACTGACGTGATGGTATGGCGTAGGAAGGGGTAGAGTCTAGGAACGAGCAAGGTGAAGGATCGTTCCTCGTCTTGTGCTGCCGATGCTTTCATAGCTTCGAGAACTTCGGGGAACCCGCAAAGTGTAGCAAGGAGGTCCATAATACGACCAGTGCTGGCACTAAGATCGTCACCAAGATTTGACAAACTTTCCCATATTATGTTTACGAGACCATCGAGCTTTGCGGGTCGCAAAGTCACAAACTCCTTGGCCATGGGGATCAACGTGGCAGCGCTGACAGAGCGGACGTCATCATCCATATCTCCCAATCCTTTCATGACAGTCTTGATGATGCCGTCGATCATGTCACTGTCTTGGAGTAAAAGATCCTTCCTTACTGCAACGACATATCTGAGACCAATCATACCACCATGGCACACGGACCAAACTGGCCGTTCAAGTTTGAGGTCTTCTTGCATCACCATTCTGTAGAGGATTGTGAAAGTGCTGTAAACAGATGATGAAGGGAGATGCTTCAAGACGGATCCAAGAGACTGGCCAATTGTCTCCCGGATAGGTGCCACGGAGGTGTCGGAGCTGTAATCGGTGAAGCGATCTAGCATCAGTACACAACACAAACGGCAGGCCATATCATCGAGCCATCTTCGGTTGAGCGCATCATTCTCCTCCTTTGATTTGTTGCGACATCTGCCGGCGCCTCCACCATGAACTCGAATAACCTCGCGGAGACCCATGGCAGCTCCGTGTCGGGTTTCCCAGGAGGAGTCGAACAGATCAACCTTGAGAAAATCGCAGAGTCGGTCGTATGGCCACTCGGCACCTTCCATGGTGTCTTCGGCTTCGAGTTCGGACTTGATGGGAATTACAGGCCCCTTGAATTCGCTTACGACTTTAGTTTCCTCGTCAACATCGGCGGGGCGTTCAAGGTTAAAGTAGTCGTTCACTTTGCTGTTTTTCTTAGCTTCTCCGTCGGGCATTGGCGAGTCATCTCCGATATTCTCGGAACCTGATGTCATTGAACGTCTGACAGACAGATCTCCAAATCCACCTTTGCCCTGAGATGCTTTCATCGCCTCTCTCTTGCGTTTTCGCTTCAGCACATTGAGTTGACGAGAGCTTAGCTGGGACTCTTCAGGGGCGTGCGCTTGCCCGCCTGCCCCATCAGTACGATTGTGTCCATGGCCGTTTGCGGCGTCCATCGGAGTCCCGGGCGCGGCCAGATTATCACCACCTGTGTAAGCGATCTCCTCGTCTTCGTACTTCCTTCCAAGTAGACCTAACCGTCCGGCGAGCGTCCTCTTCTGGTGTGCCAGTCGTGCTTGAGGGTCAAGTGCCGCTATTCCGTACTCAATACCACCACCGCGTAATAGTTCCCTGCCGTATCTTAGAATCATCTCGACATCGAGGGATTCCAATTTGAAGAAACCGTCATCTTGAGGTATTGTCTTCGCCTCATCCTCATCCTCTTCCTCCTTTTTGATTTGTCCATTTTCAGAGGCATCTTCCTCTTTCTTTGGCTCTACAGGTGCATCTCCAAAATTTGGATCATAGATAGGGGCATACTCGGCAATCTTACCGATAGCAGAAGCAGCGGTTCTCCGTGTCTCCCATTCCTTGTGTCGTAGGTAGGGTACAACACGAGAGAGAAGGTTGAAAAGTTCATCAGGGTGTTGTTTTTGCCAGTCGGCAAGTTGATTAACGGCAGTGTCACGGATTAATCTCGTGCTCCCTGTTTCAAGGATACTAGGAAGGTGTTAGTCTTTTCATACTTGTAGATATAGAGAAATTGTTGAACAGCAAAGAGTTACTTTAGGATAAAATAACCTTGTGTTCACCAACCATGAGGATGACAAGTCATGTACACTTACGTGACTAATCTGTCGAGTCTATAAAAAGTCAGTATGTCATGGTACTATAGTTGAGAATGTGGGGAAGCTTACCTCGAAGCCATTGTGTGTATTAGATGGGGGTGATATTATAAGCGCGTATCAGGACATCTCGCTCGCTGCGGGGCAAATGTCAGTTTTGAAGATCAGTTGAGTGTGTGAATTCTGTATCAGGTCATCAACTAGAATTGGTGACATAAAAGCTGTGTCAATGTGCTATCCAGCGCGACGGGACCGTGTAGCGCGACGTGACAGGATATAGTGGGTCGCCGGGAGTGAGATGCATGCATCTGGAACACAAGACCAAAGAAATAGGTGGGCGAGCTGGTTCAGCAAGCGCCTACCAGGCAAAGCAAGTGTTGGAGTACTGTGATAGGGAAGATTGAAAAGGATGACAACCGAATATCGAGAAGTGCCGACATTTTAAGAAACAAATTAAGAAAGGTAGCGAATCATGCATGACGCAGCCTGATCAAGTGTGGGGAAATTCATATCAAGGGATCATCAGATATGATAGGGAGAGAAAGCGGAAAAAACAAAAAAGAGATACCAGGGTTCAATCACTTACTGTGAGTTGGTGATGAGGAAAAAGGCGGCGTCAAGCCTTCAGTTGAGTTTGCAAGGCTTAGCAAAGCTGTCAACTACAAAATGTTGTTTGCCGAAGTTCCCGGTCTAAAATGATCCAGTATCAAAAATCCCCCTGTCTAGAGCGCATGCAGCATCGGCACTTAGAGTCAAGTTAGGGTGGACGTTGAGATGGATGTTATGCAGAGAGATACGCTGCAATGAGACGTAGCCGATCAGTCGTGACGTGACAGTTCGGCGGTTTTTTTGGTTCCTTAGAAACGCTCCGGTTGGCCGGGTTGCGGAAGCTTGGGGTGAAAGGCTGGGATTTGTAGATGTCGAGGTATTGGATGGCCAAGTGTCCGCTTGATGCCGTATTATACCCAGCAACGATAGGGGAAGTAACCAGGGACAAAAAAGGTGAAGTGCAAATAAAAGTGGGTTCGGCTTGAGCTTGTTTGAATGGGAAGCTCGCTCTTGCCTGGATGGGTAGGAGATGGTGATTTTGCTTGGTTGCTGTTTCCGCTTACGCAAGTTGGCAGTGTGGTGCTGGTCTTGGTGCGGTGCGGTGCTGGCTGGTACAGTGCTGCTGTGGCCAACTGGGAAAATCGGGGTGGAGGGCAGGCTGGGTCTTCTATAAGTGAGTGCTTGTATTTATAAACGCGGCGCGGCTTGGGGAAGCACGGCCAACGGTTTCTTTCCTTGCGCTCGCTTAATTTCCCTGTTGCCTTTTTAGCGTCACATATGCCCCTGTTCTTTCTCTCCTAAGCTTGCCTTTGGTCAGCTACATCGAGACTTATCCACTTTTGGCTCAAGTTCACCAACCAGGCCCACTTAAGATGTGGTCAAGCCGCGAAGATCTTGGCCAAGCACTGAAAGGCATTCAGAATTTGGCGTCCGGCTTAAAGATAATCCGTCGAGTTTGTGCAGGTTGGCAGTTGTTGATTGGTGGGTTGGTTATCATGTTTCTACCCTGTATCTTTCATCTATACATGAGCAGCATCTTTCACGGTCTTTGTTGTTGATATCAGAGAGTCTATTTGTGTGCACGATTCATATCGCTGTTATTGTATGCTTCCATATCTAGAGAAAACCACTCAAGTTTTATTGGTAACCACTAAATTCAGCATTCGGCGCAAGGAAACGTGTCCCATTCCGAGGTGAAAGACAAAGCCTAATCTAGTTGCAGATGAAACTCCTCCGAGGTTGCGACCATGACATGTATCAAAACATTCGTTACCAGGTAGGTACACATAACATGAAACGAAGAGAAAATATTGTAGTGGATAGATCGTCCGTATCTAACAAGTGCCGGTTTGAATGAATGACGGTAGACATGCCTTCAAATATGGCGTATATCGGCCTTGTCAAGTAAAACACAAATAATTCGATAAGTGAGATGTGCCTAAGCCGCTATACAAGAAGTAGTAAATCATTGCCGACGAATGATATGCTTCAAGCTACGGTATACGGCTTTACAACCATGTCAGTAAATCAGATATGTGGAAATTATCTATGTGCAACGATGATCCCAAGAACCAACAACCAGATCATTGACCAGGATCAAAGTAAAAGACAAAGACAAACAGCATGTGAGTGCACGGACCATGACTGTGATTCAGTCGGAAGGTATGATGTTCCGGCTAAACCAGCCCGCGACAGGACGCGCCAAGACAGCCACTGATCGCGGTACCAAAGACGCGCATTCAGTCGCATCACTAGGTGAACATCACAAACTTACTCGAGATTGCGCAACCTGCTGCAGTTTAATAATTTCTATTTTTCGCATGTTGCGCAGGAGCGCCGGCGCAGCTCATTATGTATATCAAACAAATTATCATCCAGGGCTTTAAAAGGTACGTTCGCTAACATTGTTGTAGAATTGGGTTCCCCTCCACGCCCAATATACAATGCTAACTCTGCGACAGCTACAAGGACCAAACAGTTATCGAGCCCTTTTCTTCAAAGACCAACGTCATTGTCGGTCGTAATGGATCGGGCAAAAGCAACTTTTTTGCAGCTATCCGGTTTGTTCTCAGCGATGCATACACCCAGATGAGTCGCGAAGAGAGACAGGGTCTTCTCCATGAAGGTTCAGGCTCCGCCGTCATGTCAGCGTACGTGGAGATCATATTCGACAACAGCGATGACCGATTCCCGACTGGAAACAAGGAGGTCATCTTGCGCCGCACGATCGGTCTGAAAAAAGACGAATACTCGGTGGACCGCAAGGTGGTCACAAAGGTTGATGTCATGAATCTTCTTGAGGCTGCTGGATTCTCTCGATCAAATCCGTACTACATCGTGCCACAGGGACGAGTTACCGCCCTGACGAATATGAAAGAATCCGACAGGCTCAATTTGTTGAAGGAGGTAGCCGGAACACAAGTGTACGAGACACGCCGTGCAGAGTCACTGAAAATTATGAACGAGACAAACAACAAGAGAGAAAAGATTGACGAGCTTTTGGTTTACATCAAAGAAAGACTGAATGAGCTTGAAGAAGAAAAGGAAGAGCTTAGAGGCTTCCAGGACAAGGACAGAGAGAGACGATGCCTCGAATACGCATACTACCACAACATACAGCTCAATGTCCAATCGGCTCTCGAGGAGCTCGATAATGCTCGACAAGATGGCATTGACAGCTCCGACACTAACAGAGCAGAGTTCTCACAGGGAGAAAAGGCCATATCAAGGCTTGACTCGGAAATCCACAAGTTACAGAGGGAGATGGAGCTTCTACAGATCGACCGCCGACAGCTAGAGGAAGATAGACGCGACAGTGCCAAGACCATGGCTAAAGCTGAAATGAAGGCCAAGAACTTGAAAGAAGGCCAATCTGCTCAGGAACAAGTCCGAGCTCAACATGCAGCTGATCTTGAGTCCGTGCAGAACGAGATAGCATCAAAAGAGCAGCAGCTTTCCACCATTTTGCCAGCATACAACGAGAAAAAGCAAGAAGAGGACAATGTCAGGCGACAGCTCGACCATAGCGAATCCACACGCAACCGTTTGTTCGCCAAGCAGAGTCGTGGTTCCCAGTTCAGAAACAAGTCCGAGCGCGATGCATGGCTCAAGAAAGAAATTCAAGAACTTGAACTCAATATCAGCACACAAAAGGCCAACAAGATCGACGCAGACGAGGAAGTTCAAAGAGTCCACGAATCAATTATTCAAGCAGAGCAAGAGGTTGCTGAGCTGCGAAACCGTCTCGCCAACTTCAGTGCTGAGAGAGGAGCCCTTGAGGAGGAGGCTACGAAGGCGGGCGACGTTATTGACAAGCTCAACGACGAACGAAAACTTGTCAGACGTGAAGACGACAAACTCAACTCAGTTATAGCTAATGCTCGTCAAGAAAAAGAGGCTGCTGAACGCGAATTATCGCATACTATGGATGGAGCAACTGCCCGCGGTTTAGCAACAATCCGACGACTGAAGCATGAGCGCGATATTCCGGGAGCATATGGGACACTAGCTGAACTGCTTGAAGTTGGTGACGCCTACAGGCTTCCCGTAGAGCAGATTGCCGGCGCAAGTCTCTTCCATTATGTCGTTGACAACGCAGATACAGCCACATACCTTGCAGACACTCTGTACAGACTACAGGGAGGTCGAGTTACGTTTATGCCTCTTGCTCAACTGCGACCCAAGCCGATCAACCTCCCTAGGTCTAATGATGCAGTACCCCTTCTTAGCAAGATCTCATACGACCAACAGTACGAGAGGGCTTTCCAACAAGTATTCGGCAAGGTTGTTGTCTGCCCCAACTTGACCGTAGCAGGTCAATACGCACGAAGCCACGGCGTAGACGGTATCACTGCTGAAGGTGACACAACCAACAAGAGGGGTGCTATGACTGGTGGATACATCGATCCTCGCAAGTCTCGTTTGCAAGCTGTCCAGGCCGTGAACAAGTGGCGGGGCGAATACGAGAGATTGCTGGCACAGTCCCGGGACATCCGACAACAGATAGAGCTGAAGGATCAAGAGATCACAGCAGCCATGTCAGAACTCCAAAAGGCTAGGGAGAGACTACGACAAGCTGTTGATGGTTTCGAGCCACTCAGACATGAGTTGATGAACAAGTCGACACATCTGGAGAACGAGCGAAGCCACCTCGACGCAGCTGTCAAACGCCGAGATGCAGTTGAGAGTAATATGAACAGTTTCTTGGAAGACCTTGCTGGCCACGAGACGGAGCTCAAGTCAGATTTTAAGAAGAATCTGACCTCGGCAGAAGAGCGCCAGCTGGAGGAACTTGGCAACAGCATTCAAGAATTCCAGAAGCAATGGAATGAGCTCAGCAAGGCCCGACGTGATCTGGGACGGCAGAAGCAGCTCCTTGAGGTTGACCTTCGCCAAAATCTGCAAATGAAGCTTGACCAGCTCAACAGCCAGGCCTTTGAAAACTCAACCTCTGGGTCTTCAGCTGGTGGATTGAAGGAGGCTCAAAGGGAACTGAAGAAGGCACAAAAAGCACAGAAAAACGTGGAGGCAAGACTTCAAGAAGTAGAAGCCAAGCTGGACGATTCGCAAGCCCGATTAGAGCAACTCGAGAACGATAGAGCTCAGCGAGAGCAAGCTCAACAAGAGATATCCGCAAGGATCGAGAAGCAGCAGAAGAGAATGGACAAGAGTCTTCGAAGGAAAGCCGTCTTGACAACGCAAGCCTCGGAGTGTGCCCAGACCATTCGTGATCTGGGTGTGCTCCCCGAAGAAGCCTTTGATAAGTACGAGAATATGGACCCCAAGACCGTAAGTTGTCCCTTAAGTGTTGATGAAAACGAACACTAATATGTCTTTAGGTGTCCTCCAAGATCAAGCGGGTAAACGATGCACTGAAGAAGTACAAGCACGTCAACAAGAAGGCCTTCGAGCAGTACAACAACTTTACGACACAACAAGACCAGCTTATGAAGCGACGTAAAGAGTTGGACGAGTCTCAAGAGTCCATCGAGGAACTCGTTGAGCATCTCGACAGAAGAAAGGATGAGGCCATTGAGCGAACATTTAAGCAAGTGTCAAGAGAGTTCACAACCATTTTTGGCAAGCTTGTGCCTGCTGGTCACGGTCGTCTGCTGATCCAGCGACGGGCAGACCGCCGTCAAGAACCCGCTGACGAATCTGATGGAGAAGCTCGAGGTGCTGTTGAAAACTACACAGGTGTCGGAATCAGTGTGTCATTCAACTCCAAGCACCTTGACGAGCAACAGAAGATTCAACAACTCAGTGGTGGTCAGAAGAGTAAGTCGTCTCGCATCCCTACTAAAGACTTGACAACTAACATACGCAGGTTTGTGTGCTCTGTGCCTCATTTTCGCTCTCCAGGCAACTGAGAGCAGTCCTATGGTCATTTTCGACGAGGTCGACGCTAATCTGGACGCCCAATACCGAACAGCAGTTGCAGCCCTGCTTGACTCCATCTCCAACGAGATTGGTACGCAATTCATCTGCACCACTTTCCGACCTGAGATTGTGCATGTCGCAGACAGATGTTATGGTGTGACGTTCCGCAACAAGACCAGTTCAATCGACTGCGTCAGCACCGAGCAAGCCCTTGACTTTGTTGAGGGTCAAGCAAAGCCTACTTAGGCGAAACAAAGGGACGGTAATGTGGTTTTTCGGATTGTATGTAAAACTGTGCATGGAGATGGTGGACTGGCGTTGGGTTGCTTAATACCAATCCCTTATGCGATTACGATCGGCTTTTTAAGTGCTTACTTTGGGCTGTCGTTTCTGGACGAGATGGAACTTCGATATTGTACTTTGAGCGGCCTTGTGAGGCGTTGAAGATAGGCATACATTATCTGCACATGCAGGCATTGAAATCATGAATTCTATGGTACTTTTTTCACTAATGTGATACTTGATGATATCAGATAATACGTGCATGAGCCCAAAATGATACGTCTTGACATTTTTATTGTTCTGTACAGCAAAGTATACATGGTAATTATACACGCAGTAGCCATTCATACTGCCAATATCTACCCAACCCTCTAAATTTACCTGTCAGTCATCATGTTGCGCACACCCTTGAAGTATGACTTGGGCAACTCTTTTTCCAACTCCTCACGAGTCAACCACTTGAACTCGGTGTAACCAAAGGGGTTATCCTTCAGATCGGCCTGACCTGCCATTATTCTGCCCTTGATGAAGAATGTCTTTTCACCCTTCTTCTCAACGACACCTTCCTTGCTGAGCGTGGGTCGAGAGACGACATGGGCAACTGGTATGCGGCTCACGAGCCAAGTGTTCATGTTGACACCAGCAGCCTGGTCAAGAACTCGCTTAGCGGACTTTAAAAGGTTAGCAGTTGTTCGAAATATCTTATGCCGTACATCTTACCTCGTGAAGGTTCTCGTCCTTGGGAATCACATCCGCGGGGAAGCCCCATCCATCCTTACCCTTGACCACAAGATACAGGGTTCGGTCAAGTTGACGATCCAGCCTCTTAACATCGCCCTTGTGGTCGGCCTCAGTAACACGATCCGCAGGGGGCTCAACAGGAACAACATCATTGGAAGGAATAACCTCAGCATCATCACTGACACGCGACTCAGCATCCTTCAACAGAGATTTGACAATAGTCTCCTGGTTGCTCAGCTCATCTCCAACCTTGAGCTCATCTTCCCACGCCTTGGAACTCTTGCCATTGTAAATACCCAGCTCCTTGGCCACTGTTCCCTGTCGCTCCTGAACCTTGATGTTCCAGTCTAAACGGCGAGCTGTATCGGGCTTGAAGTAGATGCCCGTGATGAAGGGAGTGTTGAGACGTTCCTCGAGACGCTTCTGGTAAAAGAAGAAGGAGTTCTCAAAGGGGTGAAGTTTCCGTGTCACCAGTGGTGGTCGAGTAAGAATCACTCCAGAACGAACATCGTAAGGCGGCGAGTTGGGTGCGTTTGAGGGAGGCGAGGCATCGGTGGGAGTTTTCGCTACGGCTGCAGCGACGGATGAGTAGAGTCGTGCAGGGATTCTAGGCAGGGCGGAGGAGGATGAAGAAGCGCATCGAGCGCAGACGTTGGGAGAAGCTATAGTGGTTCAGTGGTTAGTTTATATACCAGGCTTTGGAGAGGGTTTAAGAGGGCTCGTGAAAGCGCCAATTGAACCTGATGTAGAGAGGAAATGGACTTACTGGATAGCACAGCCTGAACGGCCCGCCCACCCCGACTTGAAGCTGTCATTCTGGCTATCTTCGCTGACCCAAGACGTTGCGATTGGGTGACGAGAAGCAATGCGGGATGGGATATGATATTCAACCTCTCACTCTCGAACTTTTCCCGCTAGCTGCTGGGTACGTACCTGTCGATGCGGTTCGTGGTTGTCTTATCGAGCACGTGATGATAAGACTTGAATGTGGAGTAAATCCACAGTACAGAGCTGTGGGCACCTTTAAATATTTCCCGGCCTTGACGAATTTCTGTTTCTCTTTCTTTTTTTCCCTCTCAAGGCACCATTCCTTATCATCGATACCTGTTCCGCCTCCAGAACGTCTCGACCATTTAAGGTGCCCAGAGTGATTCCGCAGTCTTTTTCGCTAGCGGGGCCTGCAAGAAATTCTTATCCTACCGGGTTCTGTTAGATAGATACTGCTGACATTTCAACGTCTCAATGTTGATTTTGGTGTAAAATAACCGTAAAATTCATCCCTGTAAACTTACCGAGGGCTGCCTACAAGGCTCCTTGAGATCGTCACCTGACGTATGTTAAAGTTCTATACGTGCATATGTCAAGCAAGTCATGGTGGACACGCTGTAAGCTCCAATGATTTCCATCTGAATGTTGAATTAATTGACAACTCAACGGCTATCGCCAATGAGAAGTTGATATTCAAATATGTGACTACCTGGTTACATAAAACATGTCAGGAACAAAGAAACTATGATCATACATATCCTGTACTGAGCTCTGCTTTATGTCCGACTCAACTCCGTTGTGACACCGCGCTTTCAAAATGCAAAGAATCATGCCCGCCTTTCAAATAATGCTGATTGCTGGGTATCAAATCACATGGAACCGAACCCCAACCCAATCATGCCTGCCTGAACGCCTGCTTAACTCTGTTTCCGCCTTGATTCGTTGTATCGTAAAGCTAAGCAGACAATTCTGCAACTGCTTGAGCCACCTCCTTGGTCGCTCGGTTCTCCCATTGTCGACGGGCTTCATCGCTTAGCGATGCTGCACCCTTGACTTCGTCATAAAGTTTTCTTGAGATGTCTCTGTTAATAACCGAGTATTGTTCAGTTGTCAGCTTTCGAGACCGCCAGTGCGGTCGCAAAGCACCCTTGACTATCTCGTTTATGCTAACTTTGTCTTCTTGGGTAAGATTGAGATCTGTTGGTGGTTCCTCCTTTCTTTGAACTGAAACCTCGTCCGGGCGGCGTGGTCGGGGTTGTCGTATCTCTAGCGGGCGGCTTTCGGGAAGTCTTGCAGGGCCTGCCTCGGAATCGCTATTGTCGCGACTTGTCTGTTCGCGACTTGGGCGTTCACGACGTGAACGAGTGGGTGAAAAGTTGATCGCATTCCTTGCCGAGCGCATCTCCGAATCGCTGTGGTCATGGTTTTTACGAATAGGCGAATAATTTGCGGGTGCATATCGTGGTTGAATAGTGCTGCTGAGCGAGAGTGTTGGTGAACCTGGCCGACCATTAAAGTTTGGCATGGGAGGAGGAGTGAGAGAAAGAGCCCGAGGGCTGCCAAATGCTGATGAGGTTGGTGACATAACCGGCGAGAGAGCTGGCGACGAGGCATCTGGCATATGCCGCCATCCATTATTTGTTGTTGATGTGTCGTCGTCAGACATGATGCTTGGTTCAAGCTCTTTCAGCAGTGATGAAACTAGGGGAGGGTCAATACCGCCATGATCGGCAATACCGTTCCTGGAAGATACTCCATTGGTGTTGATCCTTGCTGTTGAGGGTCCAGGTGCTGGAGACGATAGCGAACTCGAGCCCTCGCCGTTCTGTGTAGGCAGGCGACGAGTTCGTGGACGCTTGAGCTTCCTTTCAGGTTCTTGAACTGGCTCGCGGGGCGACGCAGTTACAGACCGCCCTTTGCGCTTGCGAGAGTTGGTGCTAGGCTCTTCAGTTTGTCGTGCACGCTCCAAAGCGCCCCAAGCTTGTCTTTCTTCAGCCGTTTCTTGAACTACTGGCTCAGGCGGTGGTTGAAGTCGTTCGCTGATGGCCGGGGGGATGTTGTTCACAAAGACATCACGAGCGCCTAAGCGTCGAGCGATGTCCATTCGTTGCTGCCAGCGTTCGAGTTCGCGTCGTCCGACCTCTTGAAATCGCCTAAATTGCTCGAGTTCTTCGTCCTCATCATCGTGATTGTCCAAATCCAAGTCACTCATTTCGTAAAATCGACCAGAGAACTGCCCCCATGCGCCTTGCCACTCGACATTTCGAGCTTGCCGGCGAGCTCGTCTTAGTCGTTCTCGAGTTCGTACATGGTAACCGCGCACGTTCCTAGGGTTTGGGCGACGCACGTATGAAGGACGAGGTGATTGCTCTCCAGCTTCGGTAGCTTCTGGCTCTTCCACAAGCTGGAAAAGATGGGCACACTCCATGCAATACCAGTCACCGTCAGGGATAGCTTCGAGCCCTATGCAGTGGGTGTGGTATGCGGCATCGCAGCTGTCGCACAAAAGTAGGACATCTTCTCTTTCTGAGGAGTTGCAAATAGGGCACGGGTTGCCTTGTTCCTCTTCATCTTCCTCGGGGTTGTCGCCAAGCCACTGTCTTACATCGAACTCGGCGACCTGTTTTTTATCTTGAACATCGTATTTGGAGATGGCGGTTCCTGCAAGAGTAAATTGATTAGTGAATGTCGAGGGATATGGGGGAAGCGAATATGCTCAGGCTTTGGGCTTACCGTCTACACCGTTGTATACTCGAACTGAATGAAACGGACATCGACAAATTGGACATGTATTTGTCTTTTTCGCCCATGAGCGAATGCATGCATCATGGATA
Organism: Fusarium venenatum; assembly: GCF_020744135.1. Classification (NCBI taxonomy): domain Eukaryota; kingdom Fungi; phylum Ascomycota; class Sordariomycetes; order Hypocreales; family Nectriaceae; genus Fusarium; species Fusarium venenatum. The sequence goes on from NW_027072131.1 coordinate 1,323,744, forward strand.
ATGTGATCGCAACCGTCAAGTTCAGCGACAACATTCAAATAATTTGAATCGTCCTCGAGAACTTCTGTGGCTGTAGTGGTTGTGGCAGGAATAGGCGTGGACTCAAAAGTAAAGGTGGATGCAGATGCGGATGCGGATGCGGATGCGGCAGAAACACCACCAATACCAGTACCAGTATCAGTACCAGCAGAAGCAGCATCACTCGCAGCTATAGTGAGGGCAGCTGGAGCTTGAAGGGGAGCCGAAGGTCGAGGTAAAGGGTCCAGGCATATGATGCACTGTTCCGCTTCAGCCATGATGTCTGATGTGATAAAAGAGACGGTATTTAGATGAGAACATGTAAAATAGAATAAAGTCGACTCGGGTAGAGTAGAATTGAATCGAGTCGACTCGAATCAAAGAGGGCGGTGATGATGGTTAAAATGGGAATGGGAGGTCGATTAGGCGGGATGGAGGGGGCAAAGCAGAACTAGGCCTGTGTAGTGATGCGTTAGTGGACAAGAGTCCCTGCAACATCGAAGGAAAATAAGAGAAAAAGAGTTCCAGCTCCAACGTTAATTAATCAATGTTTTTCTACTGTACTGCCTGGGATGTCAGGGACTGGACAGGACGTGACCGGGGCCAATGAGCGCTTATCCGTCTTGGTTCAGCGCCACGTCCTTACTTGCCTACAACCTGCATTACAGAGAGGGTAAGAGTGAAAATGGAATAGGTAATAGAATGACATAAATAATCTGTGTTTATATTTCTTTTTTATTTATCCAGTTGATGCCTCATGGACATAATATCAGGGTTGAATAAGTCTATAATACAAGTTTAAAAAGCTGGCATATACTCCGCAGTATGTACTTGTTCCACTCCAAGTGCTCACATTCACTCCTTTGTCTTCCGAGTCAATAATTACAGTTCCCCGTTCATCTCGGAACATAACTGGCGACTTTATTATTACGGGCACGTCGCGGCGCGACTGAGTCCCTTGTTCTATTTACAGTGCACCAATCCAGGTGCGAAAATCCACACCCTGGCACTCCATTACTCGAAGTGTTCATCAATAAAATAAGCGAATGATGAGAAGTAACACTCTAAAACAGGTACGTTTCTAGAATAACCAGCAGTCTCAACATCCAGGATCGAGCCAATATTATACATTGACTCTCGATATATTATGTGTGCTATGCATAAATACCTACCTGTCTTGAGTAGCTTGCCAAGACTCGGACAAGTCGACACCTTGATAACGCGAGTGCAGAGTGGAAGATACATCTGCCAAATAAAGTAGATACCCGAAATCCTTGCTGTGCGACAGGAGCCAGTCAGCTGAGTGCATGCGAGTCTTTATCTTCGATCTCCTCAAACTGTAACTAGAATTGGGACACACCGATCTGTGACTACTTGGGCTAATGGGTAGCAGAAACCTCTGAACTTTGGAGTATGAAAATAATCAGTAATCTAATACTACAGTCTAAATAGCATAAAGTGCTGCTAATTTTGCCTCTTGTACACCAAGCGCCCAGCTTTGCTGATACCCTGAGATTGGGTTCTCGTAGATCTCACGATTCATTATCTGGGCACTTATACATCGCTTTTTTGTCTGCCTTGATGTCTGTAAAACCTGCTTATGTAGTAAAATGATTTGCTCAACCTTAGAGGCAGCTTCACTGGAAATAATCACAAAATGTATACGTATCAAATCAATCAGCCCACAGAGAAGCGCGCTCAAGACTCATGGGCTATGCAGCCCAGAGGTAAACAGTCTGGCCTGGATCGACCCTGGCGCGTCGTGTGTTACGGCCTTGTGACATATACCACCCAAGTTTGGCTTCGCCTTCACACCAACCTCCACTATGGGCGGGTTTTAGTCTCACTCGAGTTGTGTCCTGAACAACAACTCATTCTTACATGCTCTTCGGCACCATTATTGCCTTACAGAATGAACCACATTGTGTGAGTCAACCCTAGGAAACTATAATGGAGTTGGCTACAGATGCACGGCTCGTGAGTTTGTGCGCGGTGGGCTTCAGGTCCACCAGACTCGGTTCAGGGCAAATAGTCATGGTCAGTGCCTTTACTCAAGTCAACATTGAAAGTATTCGACTTTGTGCCGATGACACTGCGTGACCACGTAGAGCCAAAGCAAAAACGTCATTGATCCATGTCATTCCGAATCAGCTCCAACGTCATTTTTGACCAAGGCGGGAACAGGAACCCAAGATACGACATCTAGCATCCAAGTCCATCAAGGTATAAGCAGAATTTTATTTTGGTTGAGTCCAAACTTGAATGGTAAAAATGGGTAGGCTGACCACAATCTCATGAGCTGGTAATATCTTGCACTTTATGGCAGCTGGCGAGTCGTTGAATGGATCCGAAACCATGCAATTCTTTTTGTTTATTGCTATTCGATCGGCTTCTATGTGACCGAAGTTCGGGTGTCGACGTCCAGATCGTCACCTCGTAATGTAGGCACGAAATCATATCCCCCCGTACACCATACCGAAAAGCAAAGCCATTTTCCCGTTTCGCTAAAGTCCACCCTTAAACCTCAGCAATCTCTCGGAGTCGTCGCAGAGTTGATCGCATGGCAGCGGCAGCGGGGGTGCTGTTATGAAGTCAGTATTCTGTCGTGGATCATATTCCGGACCAGATATGGGAGGACGCACGCAACGACGTAAGCACCACCAGCGACGGTGCGCTTGCAAGACTTGCAGTCCCAGATACCGGTAGCCTGGCGCTTGACGGTAGTCTTTCCGCAGAAGGTGCAAGTGTACTTGGCGTGCTGGGTGATTTCCATCTTCTTGACCTGCTTTCGCAGGGAAGCACCGTAACTAGCAACCGATATGTTAGTTTCCATGGTCCCATGAGTCTGTCCAGCCACAAGCAAGTCGACTCTGCTCGTCTATCTCGTGCTACCCTTGGCCTGTCCTATTTGTGTCCCACTGAAGTCTTTGGTCGAATTAATCGAATAACAGTGCATCGCATGCTCGCTTAGCAGTCGTCGACACGAAGAACATAGCCGCAGGCAGCAAAGAAGTCGTAGCAGGTTTGGACCGAGGGGAATAGTCGTTTTCGAAATGCTTCGGACATGGAGTTTCGTCGTGGGAACTTACCGGGTACCGTATTTACCGCTGTACAAACGTTAGCTCTTGCACTTGATTTATTACATCGAGAGGGCGATACGTACGTAACACCGACCTTCTTTGTTCGCTTGGTCATCTTGAAGGTTATGTGTGGGACGTCTTGGGAGAGATGAAGACGAGAAGATGGTCGGGCGGAGGTGAATGTTGCTCGACTGCGGTTGGAGGCTGACTCCGAAAATGTTGCAATGGAAAACAGCAAGTGCGCTCCATACTTAGGGCAAGACCCGTTTGGCGAGTGGGGCCCACCTTCCAATTTTTTTTTGATTTCGGATAAATATCGGTATACGGCCGATGCTCCGAGTCGGGCCATCTCACTTTATTGAGTGCAACTATTCTCTGCACGATTCATGTAATAAGATAAGAGTAACAAGCATCATCGCGACGATTGATCAACTTGAGACTTGAGCCGTGTTGTCCACCAGAGGACAGTACAGTGACACGACTTGAAAGTTTTTCTGCTCAATTCTATAGAATGAGATAGCACTCCGTCTATTGATTAAAAGAAGCCTATTTACATCAATCATATGCGTAAAGACTGTGACAAAACCCAGCTAGGCAGGTCGCAAAAGAACAGAGGCAAGAAAAAGACCAGACGAAAATATTAGTGCTCCCTCAGGCCATGCACTCAATAAAGCTGATCCAATATTTTCATGAATCATCAAATCAGTACCGGTTTTTATGTAACCCACGCCAGCAACTGAATGGCCAATTTCGTCTCTTGCATTATCAGCGGTCAAGAATTGGAGTGTCTGGGTGTCTTCTATGCCGAGGCTGTTGTACATCAAAATAAGATGCTGATGGCAAGGCCCGAGATGTGCATGCAAGGATCCCTGTAGCCAGTCGCCATCTCATGACTTGATTGGGACACTGTAAAAAGGTACACCATGTTCAAGCCTACCTAGTTTCAATGATGCAAAGGACCTAGATTAGGTAGAATGTCTCAACATCAGTGACGTTCCCAAACTCAACATCGAGCTTCACCTTCTCAACCTTTACACACGTTTTCCCGAGTTGCTTTGACTGTGTTGCTCAAGATCTGTCCATTGCCCCTCTTGTACTTCTCTAGACCCATTTCAAGATGCCATTCAAAGATCATGGCCGCCAGTACGACATTGTCGTATTTGGAGCTACCGGTAAGTTGAATTGCGGTCTGAGGGCCATTGGTATACAGTCTTTTCTAATTAACTTTCCATTGACAAGGTTATACTGGAAAGCTCACAGCTGAGTACATCACAACACACCTACCAACCGACCTCAAATGGGCGGTGGCAGGTCGCAATGAGTCCAAGTTGAATGCTCTTGTTGAAGATTGCAAAAAGCTCAATTCTGACCGACTCACACCTGGTATAAAACTTATTCTCGCTTGTAAGATTATAAACTGACAGTAAGAACCCGTAGCCATTGAGATTGCAAACCTCAACGATGAGGATCTAAGAGCCCTCGCAAAGAAGACTTGTGTTCTTCTTACTACCGTTGGACCATACAGTCTTTACGGTGAACATGCTTACAAGACTTGCGCTGAAGAGGGCACTCACTATGTGGACGTCACTGGTGAAGCTGCTTGGGTTCATAAGATGATAAAGAATTATGAAGCAACCGCCAAGAAGACGGGTGCCATCCTTGTTCCACAAGCTGGAATCGAGTCAGCTCCTGCTGACCTTATTACATGGGCGCTGGCCAAGACACTTCGTACTGAGCTGGGCTCTCAGACAAAAGACGTGACAGTATCCCTTCACGAAGTCAAGTTTGTGTACTCTCAATGAAGTTAGCTCGACACAGCTAACTCAATCGTAGATCATCACCTTCTGGTGGTACTCTTGCTACCGCTCTAAACATTTGGGATGTCTTTACGCTCAAAGAAATCCAAGAGGCCAGCAGCCCATACGCTCAATCGCCTGTTCCGCATAAAGAGCCCACAAGGCCCAAAAGCACCATCCTTGAAATGATACTGGGTGTCCGGAGCGTATCGAACTTGGGACTCTTGACAACATCAGTAGCGGGCTCGACCGATGTCGCAGTTGTTGAGCGTACTTGGGGTCTATTGTCTGAAACGCCATCCCGAAAAGAAGAGTTCTATGGACCCAATTTCGTCTGGCAAGAGCGCATGAAAGCTCGGAACTGGCTCCATGGAATCTTCATCCATTGGCTCCTGATTGTTGGTGGCGCTTTGCTTGTATCAGTTGCTCCGTTAAGAGAGTTTCTCAAGAAGCGTGTCGTTCAGCCTGGACAAGGCGCCAGCAGCGAGGATACTGCCAAAGACTATGTTGAGTACCGTGGTATTGCGTATCCTGACTCTGAGAAACAGCTCGACAAAGCGGCTTTTGGTCGAATGTGGCACCATGGTGGCATGTACTTGCGTGAGTTGAATCTGTCGTTTGTGAATATTCCGGGGTTTGCTAATACATGATTATCAGTAACTGCTGTCCTTCTGAGTGAAATTGCTGCGACAATCCTCGAAGACAACATTGAGCTTGGTGGAGGATCTTATACGCCTGCCTGCTTTGGCCAAAGCCTAATTGACCGCCTGGACAAGTCGGGTCTCAAGTTGGACGTCAAGGTTATTGACGTTTAAATCTTGATATGAAGTACTCGACCAGTGGTTTATACGAATATGATGTAACGGCGCTGAGGGTTACAAGATCTTGGCGCAGTGTTTGTTACAGTATAGTAGTTGTCTTTATAGGCTATATTTGATCAATGATAAATACCGTTTTCACTCAATGTTTACATCCAATATTATGCATCGATGATCGAAGCCTCATGAACTACGTTCATATACTATAAGCCCTGTCAAAGTGCATCTTCAGGCATGTTCGTTGTTTGCAGCAGGTTCTAGGCTGCTTTAGTGGCTCGTCTACGCCCCGCTGGAAGCTCGTGCGACCCATGAAAGTGGACCGTTACTGTCGTCGCGGAAATGAATTTGAGCCTGACATCATTGGCAACTTGCGTTAGTTAGACTTTCCATTAATCCAACCTAGACTACGACTCTAGACAGGTTCTTCATCTCAACACAATAACAGTAATTAACCTTTGATCGCCATCTCGACCGCGATTTTTGGCATTGTTCCTAATTATAGATTCTGGACTCTTTAGAAGAGTGATGCGCACAACTGGAATTGCATCATACTCGGTCTAATTATCTTCGGATCTTTCCTGACCTCATCACTTCAAAGCTTCGCCAGCTTGATAAATCGAAATGGATTCCCATACTACTTCCTCAGACGCTGCACTCAACGAGTCATCACCTCTACTCCCAACCACAGAACATCGCCCCAAAGGTACTCGATCAGTCACTTTTAGCGACAATCCAGTCACAAAAACCTTTGAACCCGGCCGACAACAACATTTCCAACGAGCTCCTGGACATCATGCTGTCGGCTCTGCAAGTGGCGTCGCTGGCGGCCCTCCTATGCTTGCAGCTCTCAACAACAAGCTAAGAAGGCGGAACAGTCAGGGCTCGGTCCCTGCGGTTGCGCACCTAACTTTTGGTCCCAAGATTGGCCCTCAGCGCAGTACGAAGAAGACGGAAAAGCTTAAGCTGCTTCCCAATCCTGACCTGGACGACCCGGAAGATGAGGAGAGTGGAAGAGATGTCTATTCGCAGTACACACGTATCAAAGACCCAGCCGCGCGCAGAGATGCTGCGAAACTGGGAAAAGCGGACCGTGACCGCCTACCGCGTGTCACCGCATATTGTACTGCAAACAGATACGAGATGGAGGCCCTCATGAGATTCTTGAAAGGACGCGGAAAGACCCGAGGCGCCAACCCGAAACTTATTGATGAATGCATATACACACCGTATAACTACACATTAAAAAGCGCGCGCGCTCGCGACCCAGTCCAAAACTATGAACGACGACACTCAACTGGAGGCGACGCCATTGACGTCGCGCAACAAAGAGCCGACTTACAGTCAGAGGAGGCCGGTTCAGAAGCCCATGGACACAATGGCCACGCGCATGAACACGACAGTGCGAATGGCAATGGCAATGGCAATGGCTCCCGTATTGAGAGTTCGGACCTGATAGGTTCAGCAGTGGAAGACCACGACTCGATAAGCGAGACTAACCCCGACTTCGATACACAAGTGCATACGCCCGAGGTGTTCTTGTTCGATTACGGTGTCGTAGTCATATGGGGAATGACCGAGGCTCAAGAGGCTCGGTTCCTCAAAGAGATTGCTAAATTCGAAACTGAGAAGCTTGCGCCTGACGATGTCGAGACAGAGCTATTTAACTTCTATTATACCAAGGACTACCAGGCCCGCATCTACAATGATTTCATTACTCTTCGCGACAAGAACAACTACATGACAAAACTGGCAATTTCTCATGCTTTAGCGCAGAGCGTCAAGGTTTGTGAAGCTACTATTCCGGATTGTGATATATGCTGACCATCTCAGACTTCTCTTTTCGAGGAATTGATTGCATCAACAGTCGATACATGCAAAGACATCCCCACGCAAATAGCCACGACAGGAAAGATCGCACTTAGTAGATCGCAGATCAATATGCAGATCGGAGAGCTGTTTATTCTACGTATCAATATTCATCTCAATGGCTCAGTTCTCGACACGCCTGAGCTTTTCTGGGTGGAACCACAGCTGGAGCCTGTCTACCAAGCTGTCAGAAGTTACTTAGAGATGGATCAGCGTGTCGGTCTCTTGACAGAGCGTCTCGATGTTATAGCAGATTTGTTGGCTGTGCTAAAAGGAGAGCTCAGTCACGGTCACGGCGAGAAACTTGAATGGATCGGTAAGTCTTTAGTGTCCCTGTCGCCGAATTGCAAAAACTAACCACAACCTCAGTAATTGTGCTCATCGCAGCCGAGATTCTTGTTGCTGCTGTTAACATTGTGGTGGATTTATACGTTGGCGAATAAGTGTCTACTAACCAAGATATCTATCTCCCCCTCCCCCTTTTAATTCCAGCGTAGTTTAGTAATGTTGAGCTTCTGCATTTCAGTCTGATATGGGAATTTGGACCCAGGTAAAACGCAATGGACTGGGAGTATTGGTGTGAAATTTCATAGTATTAGATAGACGAGCTTCGCGGCAAGACTCAGGCGCGCGAAGAAGTTGTTTCTTAAATCTATGCTGTTGATCCTTTCTCAGAACTGGTCGCCTCTTTTACGATGTGAAAAGGACCTAAAACTAGTACATTACAATCAATGGTCCTCGCCATGATTGAGGAAACTGTATACCCACCAAAACGCCCCCCTAGACAAATACATTTCGTGCTGTTCATTCCTCCGCCTTCTCACCAGCCTGAGTATCCTGATCCTCCGTGTCATCGCCCATCTCGACATCCTCGTCAACGGCCGCAGGCTTGTCTTCGCTAGGCTTGTCTTCTTTCTTGTCAGGTACGGGGGTCTTCTTTGCTTCGGCGCTCTTCATCTCTTCAAATTTCGCCTCGTATTCTTCCCTATCATTCTCAGGGAGGTCCTTCCAGAGTTGAGCTAGCTCCTCATCAACGTTCATGTTTCCGTCGCCGTCCTTGTCCTTATTTTCAAGATCGGCCTGTTTGTCCCCGCAGAATAGCTCATAAGCACTAGCAGGTTTTTTGTCATCATTCGCAGAGACGCCATTAGCATGCTCTTGCTTGGACTGGCTTTCGGGTGGGTGCGAAAAGGTATCGGACGTGGGAGAACCAGCAGTGTTGGCAATTGATGCACCAACTGATGTCTTGGCGTCGGCATCGGCATCGGGCATCATGGACTTTCGATGGCCTCGCTTCGTACGCAAAGGCTTATCTTTTGGCTTCTGGTGGTTAGCAGCTAACTCACTGGGTGTACTGAATTGGTAGTCCTAATCCAAGCGCAAAAGCATCAATATTGAACCGGGCGCCGTAAAGAAGAGAGGCGCGGCAGGCCGGGATAGAAGCATTGCCAGGCGTAGTGGGAGGGGGCGATGTGGTCAGGAAATGGGGGTTTACATACTGTAGGAGGGGGACTAGGGCTGCCATCGGAGTCTTCGACGTTTGCGCTTGTGCGCTTCGCGAGTTGTTCGAGCAAGAAGGCGCGTTCTACTCGCATCTTCTCGACCTGGCGTTTTATGCGCGCGAGACGAAGACGAGCGGCATCGTTCGCCTCTTCAACCTCGTTTGTGCGGTTCTTAAGCTGGACGCATTTTCGTCGATAGGCTTCCTCGACGGATGGAGGTAGAGTTGAAGGAATTGCTGTTGAACGAGGAGGCGGGTCAGCTGAGGGTGCCTTGCGTTTGATGGTTATCGTCATGCTGGGCGGTTGTTATTGTGAAAGTGACAGCAACGGAGAGGTTTAGGTTGAGGTTGAAGGCGATGTGCGCGACAGAGAGGAAAGCGCGCGAAGATTGAGTGTTGGTGGTGGTGGTGCAAGGGATGTGCTTCAGCCTTAACCACAGGTGTTGAAGTTACAGCTGCAGCTGCAGAAGCCATGCCAACAGACGGAACCCACCTCGATCCATCTAAACGTTGGAATTCATTGATAGCCACAAACTTACCTGGCATGATTGATTGTAGACACTTATTGATACTATTTGCAGTAGATTTTCTCCAACAAAAATAACTTCCGAGCTGAGGACTAAATAGCAATTGATCGATATTAAAATTGGCGTAATTGTTGACGTGCGTAGGCCGACCAACTCGTCAAGTGCCTTGCTGTAGCGACTGTTAATCGGTTGAGTTGATTTATAGAGTCGCAAGGATAGAAAATAAATGTTGCAAAACAAAACAAGTGTCGCAAGAACAGCAAAGCTAGATACGCAGTCGGCGGCAAGTGCTGGGATTGGATAAAATGAGATGAAATGCAACCTATGGATGTCTGAGTTAGAATCCGCGTTAATCAGCCATCGCGACAGGAGCCGCGCCCGTCGCTTGGGGGAGGCTCTAGCGATGGGTGCCTGTCACCAACGGAACCTAGCTTCGTGGATCGCACCTGGTCGTGTCAGTTACTCAGCCACAAGCCACCACTGCAAGGCTGTAAGGGGTTTGTGGCGCTTCTGGTTGATTGGACATGTGGACCCTGGAAAGGTGCCCCTCAAAACATTGAGCAAGGCTACCTCAAGACCTTTGTTATTAGGAAATGCCGTTCAGTACTTGAGATTAGCCTCGAAAACATTACATTCAAGGTTTCATAGTGTAGGTAAAAGTAGCCCATACTCTCAGTTTCTTACTTGAAGTAATGTCGCTTCCTCCAGGTCTTCCAGATACAAGAAACTCAATGAGGCGGTCCAGGCAGCCGGGTACGTACCTACCCACTAACCCGACCGCCCACACCTGCCTGTGGAAGTTTTTGTGGTGGGACACTGAAGCTAGTGGGCGAAATCTATCTATCAGGAGCATCACTCATCTTTCAACCAAAGACACCCACTCCTTGCGTCGACTCGAATACAACCACATTTCGAGAGCGCTGTGGTATTCAATATGTCGCTCAATATCCCCAACGCCCCTAACGCGGGTCTCTTTAAGCAGGGTTATAATAAGTAAGTTGTCTTTTCTTGTCTTGCCTTTACTCCCCTCCTTGTTGCTACTTCTGCTTGTGCTGGCAGCTCCCCGCCTCTTTATGTGTCTCTCCCCGTATCCAACTTCATGACTACAGCCTTTTTCAAAAACACCAAACTAACAAGTCTCCCTTCTTCTCTACAGCTACGACTCTGAAGATGGTGCCGTCCTCCGCAACATCGACGCCTGCAGAGCAATTGCGTCCACCGTCCAGACCTCTCTCGGCCCCTATGGCCGCAACAAGGTCGTTATCAACCATCTGCAAAAGATGATTCTTACCTCCGACGCTGCTACCATCCTCCGAGAACTCGAAGTCGTACACCCCGCCGCTAAGCTCCTTGTCATGGCCAGTCAGCAACAGGAAGCCGAGATGGGTGATGCCACCAACTTTGTCATCGTCCTTGCTGGCGAGCTGCTCCGAAAAGCTGAGGACTTGCTACGCATGGGTCTCAAGACATCAGATATCGTCATCGGTTACGAGAAGGCACAGAAGTTCGCTCTCGAGACTCTTGAGGAGCTGTCTGTCGATAAGGTTGAGGATATGCGCGATCAGGAGGAGCTCAGCAAGGCCATTAGCACCGTCATCGCCAGCAAGCAAAACGGAAACGAGGCTTTCCTTGCCAACCTTGTTGCTGAGGCTGTCCTCACCGTCCTCCCTAAGAACCCCGCCAACTTCAACGTCGACAACATCCGTGTCGTTAAGATCATGGGTGGAAGTCTCGAGCAGAGCAAGGTTGTGAAGGGTATGGTCTTCCCCAAGGAGCCTGATGGTTCGGTCAAGAAGGCCACCCGCGCCAAGGTTGGTGTCTTCACTTGCCCCATCGATGCTGGACAAACAGAGACCAAGGGAACTGTTCTCCTGCACAACGCCAAGGAAATGATGGATTTCACAAAGGGCGAAGAGTCCCAGCTTGAGACCTCCATTAAGGAGCTTTACGACTCTGGCCTTCGTGTCGTTATCTGCGGAGAGCGAGTAGGTGATCTGGCCATGCACTACCTTAACCGCTTTGGTATTCTGTGCATCCGAATTCTCAGCAAGTTCGAACTTCGAAGAGTCTGCCGTGTGGTCGGCGCCACCCCCTTGGCGCGGTTAGGAGCCCCTATGCCCGACGAGATGGGCAGCATCGACGTTGTAGAGACTCTCGAGATTGGTGGCGACCGAGTCACAGTCTTCCGCCAGGAGGATGAGGTTACCCGAACAGCCACCCTGGTTCTCCGAGGTGCTACCCAGAACCACCTTGACGATATTGAGCGTGCTGTCGATGATGGTGTCAATGTTGTCAAGGCCATTACCCGTGATCCTCGATTAGTCCCTGGTGCCGGTGCCACAGAAGTTGAACTTGTCGAGAGAATACAGGCTTATGGTGAGAAGACCCCTGGTCTTAGCCAATACGCCATCAAGAAGTTCGGTGAGGCTTTCGAGGTCGTGCCTCGAACCATCGCAGAGAGCGCCGGTCTTGACGCCACTGAGGTTCTGAGCCGACTGTACGCCGCTCATGCCAACAGTGATCGATGGGACACTGGTATCGATATTGAGGTTTGTTAAAATAAAAAGAATCCAAGTTATGCCTCGTGAGGATTTTGCTAACATCAGTACCAGAACGATGACAACACTGGCCTTCTCGATGCCAAGGATGAGGGTATCCTCGATCTCCTCATCTCCAAGCAATGGGCCATCAAGCTTGCCACTGAGGCCGCTCGCACAGTCCTGTCTGTTGACCAGATTATCGTGGCGCGACAAGCCGGTGGACCTAAGCCCCCAGCTCCCAACCCTGTATGTTATTCTTCTTCCTGTTTTGACGAGCCCTCTCTAACTAATAACTATAGAACTGGGATGAGGACTGAATGGATAATGCTACGTTTAAAATGGACAAAGGGGGCAAAGAGTATGATGTGTTGCATGGCAACACAGTATCATGACTATAGAGATATCCTCGCAGATAGGAGTCAAAAAATGCGCACATATAATTATGCAAGCCAGATAGTCTTGGGTAGATTGTACTATACCCTCTATTTAGATCACAACCCTGAGGGCTAATATCACAATCGAAAACTCATACTCTCTCCATATCAAAACGACCAAGTGCTCTGAAGCCGACATTGAAGTGTTTACTCCCTCATTACGATCGACTAAAATGATTATGCTGGCTGATATGTTCAGAATGTGGCAGAAAGTGACTCTGGCCTTTATTACAGTCTCTGCATATGTGCAAGCACATATTGTCAAGAACATCACATATGATAACAGGCACAGTGGTAAATATATGAGTGCTCATGCATTGAATTCGTAAAGCTCTTTCGCGCGTGCAGTTATGTATGTACATTGGCCAGTACCTATATTCCCAAACAAGAAGTATATAAAAGACAGCAAACTGTCTGTGACAAGACTCTCGATCATACAACGGAGCCTGAAAAAACATAACCAACATATCCCAAGCCTTTTCTTTTGTTCCCATTCCCCCAAGCAACAAGACCACGAAAACATCGTCAAAGCAGTATGGCTGAGAAATTGTTACAGCTGTGATTGCTCGATATTAATGAGTCAAAAGTGGCTCGAATAACGCAAGGCAATGCAAAGCAAGTAAACAAAAATAGTGCAAGGTAGAATTTGCGCCAGATAGTTGGTAGATTCAAGGGGTATCGAACAATTCCAGAGATAAGTCGAAAGAGACAATGTTGGTATCTCTTACCAACACAAGAAAGGAAGTAGCAAATACATTTGCGAATAGAGAAGTGTGGAAATGTGTAGATGTTTTGGGTCGTGACGGGTCGTGAGTAAAGATGAAAATAGAAACCAAATGGTCATTCTCGTCGTAATGGTGTTTTGGAAGAAGAATGATTAAGCATAGAGTAGAGAAGACTAGGATTCTTCAGTGATTCCGCCCTCGCCACCACCATCTTCGCGCCACTCTCTACTCTTCTCTGTGAGGTTCTTCACACCGCTAACGCGGCACGCCCAAAGCCCCTCGATAGGTGTGCGATAAGTGAAGGCACGTTGGGAGCTGATAACACCAATGGCTTGAAGGACAGCTTTACGGCTATCGCGGCTAAACACAGCAGGATGGTTGATCCATTCAAGACTGCTCTCAAGCTCAGCATCGAGGGCAGCTACAGTGTTGGCATCAATACCAGCACTTAGGCCGAGGCCATCAGTTGAGCGGCTACGGCCCAGCTGCGATGTGGGGCCATTGGTGCCAGAGATTGCCGAGGCTGGAGGCGAAGGACTTCGCTTGCGATCAGGAGTGGGTGATAGGCCTGGCGAAGCATCGTTCCCGGGGTGGGGAGTCGATGGGGCTGAAGGGTTGGACTTGCCTGGGGGAGGGATAGGAGGAAGTCCGCCCTTGCCCAGACCCTTCAGGATCGATCGAGTCTCGTTCAGAAGAGTGTGTGCACGATCATGCTGACCGCGGCTTACCAAAGTGAGGGCACGGGTGAGCATGTCAGAGGTCAGAAGCTCCATACGTCTCTGTACAATACTGGGGTGAGGGGGAATAGGGGGTGAGTTCTGCCAAGGCTTCTTGGAGCTTCCGCTAACTGGAAGCATCGTGATGGCCAGAAGAGATGGTCGAGGCATGTGGGTAACAGTACCCTCGCGTAGAATGTCTCCCCAGCTGAGATCTGCTTGAATCAAGGGAACCTCTTCGACAGAGAGAGTTCTCTCGTTGTCGTTGTCCATAGGACCGCCCAAGGCTTCGAGACCTGAGACAATGTTGTCCCAAGGATCTTGAGGAAGTTGCTCTTGTGATGTGTTATCAGGCAAAATGACCAGTTGAACAAGAACATCCCGCTTGTCACCAAATCGTAGATCGCCTAGAGATGCCTCTGCATCTCTCCCCGTAGCTCGCTTGGTTATTTGCAGAGCGCCACTAATCTTGTGGAACTTGGCAGGTGATCCCTCAGGAAGTCTAAGCTTGAGCTTGACATTCTGGTGGGATAAAGTCTGCATGCTTCCCAGACATCCAGCGAGACATTCTCGAAGCATCATCCAATCCTTGACGTAAGTGTAGGAAGCCTTAGTTCTCGTCGACAGCTCAATCATGGTATCGGGCTTGTGAGTCATTCCCAGGCCAAACGAGTGGATGGCGATCTTAGCAGCTTCGGCTCGGGAAACGACAAAGTCGACACTGTCAGCGTCAGAAGTGGACGCGTCGCTAATCAGCATGATAGATGCAATGGGGTTGTTGTATTTTCTTTGCATGAGCAGGTCCATTGCGACGTTCGCACCCTCAACAACATCGGCACGGTGGCTCTTTTGACCAACAGGCTTGATAGATGTCAGAATGTTGCTCCAGCCAGGCCAAGCCTTGGTGGTCATGCCGACAATAGGCACGCCGCCGCCGCCTGAACCAAACGTAACCAAGCCCATGCGATCGCGTTCGCCAAGTGTGTTGACCATAAACTTGAGGGCATCCCGAACCAGGTTGATCTTAACGCCCTGCATAGAGGATGAGATGGGCACAACAACAACGACATCGATGGGAACATGGATAGACTTTGACATGGCTGGGCTTCGGGGAAAGTTGGTGTAATCCGTGGGGGCCGTCGTGGTTGACCTCGCACCGTTCCAAGATGAGGCCACGGAGGAGACTCTCTGTGGGCGAGAGCGTTGCCAGTCAAGCTCTTCATCGGTTTCTGATTCGCCACGATCATACTCAGGACTGCGCATTGGAGACGACTCAACAGCATTGAGGTCAAGAAGAGCTTGTTGCCACAGCTTGAGTTGGTTTCGGTTCTCGAAACGGAGGTGGAACTGAGGCAGTTCGACAACAGAGAGACTGAGTGTAAGAATGTTTTCGTCAATGTTTCCTGTCTCCGATACTTCATTCAAGTGCTTCTTAATAAGAATTGAGCCCTTGAGGGTGCATCGGGTCGTCTTGCGAGGTGCTCCGTTCTCATCCCACTGTTGTGATTGAGGAATCTTCTTCTCCTTGACGCAAATGAGCATCTCAGCGAAGAGGAAACACTCCAATTCTTGCCACGAGACCTTATCCTTACCCACTCTAAGGGTGCCGTAGAGTCTCAATTTTCCAAATCTGCTAAAGTCCAAACCATGCCAGTTGTCAACACGGTTACGGAGACTATCTGTCATCTCCTCCAGAGCGTCGGTGGACTCGTAAGGGTAGAAGCGAGGCGCACTGCGGGCAGGCGAGGGTGGACGGCCGTATGCCTCTTCAGCACGGTTGACAGCAGGGGGTTGAGGAGCTGGAGCGCCAAGGTCCTCAGGATCTGGCCTCCACTTGTTATCAGGTACCTCAACAGTAACCAGACAGGTAAGTGTCTGTTGTTGACGTGACCTGCTAAGTGTTGGGAATTCTGAGCGGACTGTAACAATCGGTGCTGGTATAGGATTACGTGTGATTGGTCGTGGGCTGGTTGGCGTAGTTTCCATGGCCTGGACATCATAGTCATGGCGTCTGGCAGGTCCGCTCTGTGTCGTCTCTGGATATCCTCCAGAGGAAGCCACTCCAGTAGCCTCGCTGTCACTTCGAGCATGTCGTGAAGGTCCATAACGATCCGAGGGTGGTGCCTCACGGCTATCTCTCATACTACCTCGGGGCGCACTGTCGCGGGCACTGGCATGCTGCTGCTGCTGCTGTTGTTGCTGCACGGGGCGCCTCTGGTTGCTATCAACACTGGGTGCCCGCGCTGTGTGGGACTCCCATGGGGTTGGTGTAGGTGACATAGCAGATCTGGAGTCTGTGCCAACTGATCGTACCATGTTGCTGATTTTTTCTTGACTCGTTGTTAGTGAGCTATCCAACTGTCCCAGGATTGCCGGCCTACCGATGTCAATAACGTTTCCTCCTCTGCTAGTGTCCAAGTGCAAAGGTGCGTCACATGTTGGGCAGTATTGTGACTCAAACTCGCGGATGAACTCGTAAAAGCAAGCCTCGTGAGAGACGTGTGTGCAAGAAAATTGCAAGATGCGCTCTCCTCGCAGGGTGTGTTCGAGGGGCTCTTCACAAACTGCACATTCGCTACCCACAAAGGTGCGCTCTCGCCTAGAGCGACTTCGATCGGCGTTTGAAGACATAACGTTGTTGTCGATACCACCGACTCGACGTGAGTTGTTACTGAGTCCCGACTTTACCGAGCCAGTGGAAGAGACTGAGTCTTGCCCACGGAGGGATTTAGAATTGATAGACTGTGTTTCGGTGAATTGTCTAGAGTCCGAGCCAGTTTGAGGTCTTCGACTGTTGGATCTGGAGGCGCGGGAGCCAGTCAAGCCAAATTCTCGAAGGTTTACGGCAAGTGCCCTATCCTCGTCCCGCGTTTTCACTGATGCAGTATCGTGATCCTGGTTTTTGCGCAAGCGGCGAAACATTTAGTTGCGACACCTTTTCCGCAGGGTGTCCAATAATCAATAGTGCAAAGTAAGCACTTATCGTTGATCGGTTCCAGGTGATTGATTCAACGGCTAGGAATTGCTGGTCACAGTCGGCGGAAGTTAAAATGTAGTTGGCGGGGGATCCATGCGACTTTGGAATGTTTCAGAGCGATAAATCGAGTCGAATATTGAGTGTCGATTGGCAAAGATGAATTTGAGCTCGGGGCCAATCAAAAGGAAGAGGAAACAAGATTGGTCGTGAGAAAAGAGCGAAGAGAGACTATGTGCGGGTATCCGAGAGAAGTTGGGTTGGTATTTGTTTGAATTCGCTTGCGATGTTTTGCGATATGCGACACGTCGGCTGCCGATGTTTCTGCTTTTTGCTTTTTTAGCCAGGAGCGATGTAATGCTAGCCCTGGATTGCCACTCACTGTACGAAAATGAACCGATCAATGAAGATGCTATAATCGTACCACCAAGAACTTTCAAAGAGTGTAATTGCTTTTGCCTGCTGTGGATGTCGTAAGATGAGGAGGGATTGAATGTCGTTGGAAGGTGATAAGACTCGTCGATGTTGCGCTCGCTCGCTGATAGGTAGGAGCCCTTCGTTTCTTTTTCTTATTTTGCTTTCCAGCTATTAGAGTGGTCGATCCTACTGTCCGCTTTGCAGAAGAAAACCCCGTCCAAGTGGGGAGAAAGGAGAAGACAGCGAAGGAAAAGGAGGAATGGTAAAATGGAGGGGAGGAAGTTAGGTAAAGATAACCTGGGAAGTTGAGGTAAAAGAGTCGAAGCGAGAAGGAAACCCGAAATTACCAGAGCGTTTAGAGCAAGACCAGGAGCAAACTATGGTTTAAGGGCGTGGTGGGCTATATGAGGATGGCAGTTTCATTTCGTTCGCACTTGCACCATACGACCGGGCTCTTAACCTTGAGGCTTGATTGAGTGGCACCCAACCAATCCGATTGAAACCAGGCCTACGGTACCTTCCTTTCCTTTACAGTACAGTACAAGACGGGAAGTAGCATTAGTAGGCGGAGGACCTCCCTTTCAGAGATTGGCCGGTTCTTTGGCGCTTTGATGGCTTGCACTGGACGGTACACTACCGTTCTACTGTTTCCTTCCATAGGTTCTCCTCTGTATCGGTACCCCTGCTCTTTCTTCCGGGGACTAGGATACGTCTCTCGCGGTGGCCGGGTGGATCTTCCATTAAGCTTGCAGGGGGTTTCCCCTGTCCAACCTCACGAAAGAAAAAGGCCCGGGCTTTCTTACCAGGGGGCTCCCAGCTCCCAGCAGCCAGGGTAGCCAGGACCAGGCAGGCCCCAAAAGCCAGGGCTGCATTACCAGACCCAGACTTTGCCCAGGCCGAATACCGCACATACACTCACGTCAAGTTGCAGCGGTCCCCTGCTGCTGTTGCTCCTTCTCCAGGCGCCCCCCCCGGCAATTCAATTGACTCAGTTCATCTCCAGGCACAAACCTACCGACCCAGCTTCCTAATGTACGGCGTAGGCAGCGAAATGGATGGACGGGAACTTTACCGATGAGTTCAACCGTTGAGGGTGAAGGCCCGATGTTCGGGGAATTGGAACCCAATAAGTATGCTTGACGGCAATTATGTACAGAACGGTACGTCAAAGTGAACTCAAAACGCTAACCTTCCACAGATTCCAAAGGTAAGCTCCACTCCATCAAATCTCTTGACTCGGTCCCCTCCAAGACATTCCACCTGGGTCGAAGCACCAAAAGTCGATCCAAACTTTTGAAAAGGGTCACTGTAGCAGTGACGGCCTGGCCTGTTTTTGTCGGCCTGCCTGCCTGCAAAGCCTTGTCAGACTCAGCTCTGTTCTTGGAGATCATTGATGTGCCTGCCCGATTTGCTCTATTTCAGTCCCGTGCCACTACGTAGTCAGTGCACCGTCTATCTACTTGATGTCGTTTAGCGGATCCCCTTGGATTTGGAAGTCAAGCCTAGCCAAGTGTCTGGGTGACCTGCTCTTGTCCATGGTGCTTCAAGCCGTCTGGACCTAAAGCGACCTGCCATTAGAACCTCCAGGGGAAAATCAGGGGTCCTCAGGATCAACTGGTGCCGTGTCTGATTCGCGTTGGCTACTGTCGTGCCGACAATGATCATCATCCCGACCAAAATCATGATGTCGAAGATCGGATCCTGAGACTACGCTCTTTCCAGATATCACATCGTCTGTGTCTCACTTATTTCCCCACATTCAAAATGTCGTGGATATTTACGTGCCTACGTGCATGGTGTCGACTCATGGCAGAGAAATAATCAACTGGTACGAGTTCCCTCCACTTCACCAACATTAAGGCCGTGCGAGCCAGGCTGCACTCATGTGGCCTAGTGAGGATTGGCGCTCATTGGCAAACTGCCGTACGATATCTACCTATCTACGGATATAGCTTCAGAACATGCATGGCAGAGACCCGTTATAGATGCAACAAGAAATCACAGAGCAATGTCTGGTGATATATTCGAAACTATCGACTCGGACCGTGTCATATCGGAATAGGGCTCGGATGCGCCGTGGCTAAGTCGCCGGATGTGCCGTCCTCCGCTTCCATTTTCCGGGTCATGTCAGAAACTTGATAACTGAGATCGGATCTGTAAGATGGATGGCGGGCAGTGCAAGATGAAACTTTTCGCAACAAATTCCCAATTGCCGATATCTGGTATCATGCTCCAGAGGGTTACTTCTCTTAGACCAAAACTTGACCAAGAGCAGTATTGGCAAAAAAAACTACTCCAAACGACATGAAAACCAGTTCAGATGTACCATGTCAATTTAGAGTCGATATTCGTACAAACCCCTCAGGTTCGCCATACCCCTGCAATATTGTCCATTGATGATGATGAGCCTGCCGCAGACGCTTGATGATAACATATCATCCGAGACAAGCAGGTGAAAAGCTGGCAGTGACCATATCAAACTGGCGCTGCAAATGCCGACACACGAATCACATCAAAGTATGAGAGGGGGAAAGTGGACAAACATGACATAACGCAGGAATTCTTGTATTTTGAGCGTTTCAGAGGTTGAACTATTCCTTGGTACAGTAACGGTCAAGTCCGTTTGCATTCTGAAACACGCAGATTCCGAGACGTATAAGAAACCATCATGATGGCTATGAATGGTACAGTACAGCAGATCACAGCCAGAACAAACGGCGTCCAGGTTCTAGACCCAAGAAGAGGGTCTGTTCTCCGCAGAGGCGTATATTTGCATCACAGCCACAAACGTCATTGAATGAGAGAGAGAGAAGGGGCACAATAAAGCCTTTGTCAGGATCTAGATCTGCCAGCTGGGCGATGCTAGAATGGCAATTCACAGCTTTGACCTAGTGGTTAAGAACAATCGAGGCGAGCCTGGAGACGGCCTAGATTCGGTTGGTTGGGTTAGGTTGTCGTCCTGTTCAATTCGGTTAACCTCGATGGCGTCCCGAGAGGCCCTTGACCTGGTCAAGGTTGTCACTCAGGGTGCCCTTGTTTGGGGGGCTCTATCTGGATGAGTGGTGTGATTGGGCGGGGGACCTACCGGTAGCCTTCCGTGACGGATAAGTGCCTGCATTCATTGTCTTGGATCCCTCATGGGCGGAGGATGGGAAACCTAAAACATGCAGACGCGTGGTGATGTCTTTTGCCTCGACAAGAAATGTGTGGGTGTGTGATCCTTTGGTGGTGAATGGCTAGGAGATTGCATCAGCCAAGAGCCTCATCTCACTTGATAATCATCACAGGTTCTTTTATGTGTTTGTATGGTTAGTAGAACGAGGTGATAGTCTACATACAATGCATGAAACACAATCTGAGAGGACATGGATAGGATCGATGCTGAATAAAGTGCAGCTTTCAGAGGCCTTCCCCTGTTGTAAACACATCACTATCTGTAGAGTCAGCCACTAGCCCTGATCAGAAGGCGGCCGCAGTCATGGCCTGCCGCCATCAAGGCTATTCCCAACTGCTTCTCGAATGCAACATATCTGAATAGGGGAAAGCTTGCGGTTCCGTTCCTGGTGCCCGCTTGCCCGCCGCCCATTCTGTGCGGTTTATCGAGATTGAAAATGGTGGTTCTTTCAGGTTTCACCTGCATCAACAACCTCATGAGGATGGAGAAATGATGCATCGAGTCATTCACGCGGCTCGTGGTACCCAATACGGGGTTTTGATCTCGCCTACAGGAGTATTGTCTTGGAAGCAAATGATCACCAACAGGGGGCTTTAGAGAATAGGCAACTTGACCGTTTCTTTGCTTGTGTTTGTTTGCAAACAGTTGGTATCTATCCTTTTGATAACCATTGTCAGTAGCGGTCAGATATTGGATACTGAAAATAAGACGGGATGAAAGTGCACATCGTGGTGCAGAAGGAAAGGGTGTGGTGTCGAGGTTAGCGCGCTTCCATGTTGCTTCCAACAGATGTTCTATTTATTCGTAGTGGGTGGACTGATCTAACCCTTCACACAAAAACGGCTACGAAACACATTTTATTGTTGGTTGTCTCTGCAGGTCCCTCGGACGGGCCGTAACATTCTTGTTTTGAGGAAGCCGACAATGACCACATCTTAATGCATTCAAGTCTAATAACAACCTTCAATTTGACCGTAATATGTATAGTATTGTCCATATTTTTGACTTTGCCCTGAAACTTTGAGCTTGTGGTAATTATCAATATTTGATATCACCGTAAACAGCCATATGACAGTGCGTTTATCAAGGGGTCTCCTTGTAACTATTGGTGGCCCGTTGGCGTTAAGACGGAACTTTAGGCATTCTCCGCCTAATACAGCATTCAACTGAACCGTAAATAAAGGGTCCTCCTACCTGTTGGTAATATCACATTTTCAATATCAATATGTGTACCACAACAAGTATATCAATCCGAACCTACATATCAAGAGACAAAAAAGTCTCCACAGATGATAGAGCGGAATCTGATTCTTTTTACCCGCATGAATAGCACATCCCCCAACTTACATTTCGGGCAATCATCTCGTGGCGTGTAAACTCAAACGCCACGAGACCAGTTGAGATCCGTTTTCCAACGACTCGTGATGGCACATCATCCAGCGGCTTGGCGCCGGGATTGGACAACGACACGGACCCTTTTCAGGTAGTCCTGACCGGCCTCTTGGAAGGTGCTTCAGCTAAGCTGTCTAGGGGCGAATGGTGTGTCTCGCAGAGGACCCTAATCGATGGGCCAGGGCTCCTCTTTCAGTCTTGCACTTGGAGACCTCATCATTATGAATGAGTGTACGTTTTGCTAAGTACAAAACGGTGACTTATCTCCCCCCTCTACATCATGGCTTGGGCTTGGCCAGGTCTGATCACAATGACGACTTCGTATGGTGGGAACGTGTGTTGATTGTATTCTGTGCTGCCTTGTTTTATTTCCTATTAGTGATTCATCAAGCATCGTCTGGTTTGTTAGCGACATTTCTTTACGTTAGTGTAGTTTGTGATATATCCGAATACCAACGAGACAAACTGCCTTTGCTTTGCCTTGTTGGTGTTTGCGGTAACACTTGTTCGTCCATCACGTTTCTCCCACGTGGCTAACTGCCTGCAGTGTCTTCTTCTTTCGCCAGGGCTTGGCTTTAGTGCAATTATGTACTAATTCGGTGCTAGTTTAGCTCAGGTAGGGTCTGCAAAGGCCATGTTCCGAGTACCGCTGTGTACCAGTAAAGGCAGGTAGTAGGCTGTCGTGGGATCTCCAGATTCGAGAAGACTCACGAGTCAGTAACAAGGCAACCTGAAATCACTCACGTCGATCTCCCGTATTGTTAGCATTGTTAGTCTGGTCCAACATGTGCCGTAAGCAGAAAGAACACAGACAGAAGGATGAATATCAGTGGCATTTGGACTTTCGCTATGAACCAACAATACGTACTGTCTGGTTGGGTTCATGATCCTCTGTCCAATAAACAAGTTTCAAGGATCCACGTATGTATATAGTAATTACGGATACAGTCGTAAAGAGGAATGCTCCGCCTATATTGCCCGCTTTGATTTCGCTCGCTTCTTAGCGAATTGTCGATAGTGTTAAATGTTCTACGTTGTATTGCCTCTCGTCAAATGTCGCTTCGTTTCGTAAAGCAGTAAATAGCAATGCCGCGAATGCCCTATATGTGCCCATATTATACATCCGTATTCCCACCGCAACTGCAACCAGGGACCGCGAAACTACCCATTGATATGGATGGGCCCATCATATGTTTCTTCAGCGGCATATGTACTTACTATCTCTGCATTATAGGTACATATCACAAGACTTGCATTGCATATGAAGCAAATGACTTGACTGAAATACATGTGAAGCCATACCGGTGAGTGTCATCGTCATGTTCTATGTATCTGCAAAAGCAGCTGGGTCACACCACTCACTCAATGTAGTATTCGATTAACCATTTTTCGCTACGTTCCTGTCGAAACTTGAAGGGCCCGGCATTCGCCATGTGTTTCTGACCTTTAACGTTTCATCCCCTCTTCCCCGGTAGGGACCTTTTTTCAGTTGTGTACCTGGAGAGAGGATATGTATCTCTCAAAGCCTGGACAATTGCAAGGACCAGGCTTCAACTTCAAGCGTGCCAGCGTCTCGTTCGGAAATGGGTTCCCACTCTCTCGTTGAAGAAATATCCACTTTAACGCGGGGATTCAAAAGGCTTCTTGGCCATTTTTGCTTTTTGCTGCAGATGCAGGCACCGAATAAAGACAAGGTCAGGGAGTGTTCGGATGACGGCCTGCATTGTTGATTTCATTGCATACACAGTACAGATATATACATGCATGGCAGTTGTCTTTGAAGGTCCCTTCCCCCACGAGCCTAGGGCTTCGTTTTGGGTCTCATTGATCGTCTTTATCAAGGACCGCGATTGCTCGTTAGGCTTCGGTTCCCTCCCCTTACAATAGAATGTGGGTAACATCGATGGTCACGTAGTATTTCACTGCCGAGAGCGTCGTAAACTTTACAAATCCATGATCTCGCTTGCGGATCGAAATTCAAGACACGACCCAGCACTACTCAAGTGGGTAGGTAGTTAGTCAGAGTCGAGCCATGACCAACACCATGACAGACAGGCAACGCTCATGCTTGTGCTGTTACTGTTGAAAGACTTTGGTGCTATATACTATATTTGAATCGTTAGGACACGGAACTTTGGCATTGAGGTCGGTGTAGTCCAAGCTGATCGATTGTTCGGGTGTCAGAGTTAAAGTGTTGAACCAACCGTATGGACAATATGCGGTCTCAGCTTCGCCTTGCCGTGTCTGGACTGGTCTGTGTCTTTGATTTGCTTGAAGTCCAGCAAGGTACAGGGTGGCAGCTTTTGAAGCAAAGTGAACATGTTTGAGTGGGTAGGAGTATGTTACAGAAACTGTCAACGATGACCCGGGTAGAAATATCCCCGAATGCGTACGCACTCATCAAACTGTGAGTTTTGGCTTTGTGTATATGCATTGACGAGGAGACTTGCTGAAGAAGACACAGTGCTTGAGAAACAGTAGCTTTTACGTATAAATTTTATCTATGTAAAGCCTTGTGCGTGAAATCCCGATACGCCTTGTATAGCCGAAGTGACTTGATGAAAAAGATAGATTGCGGTGGTGTTTTGGTATTGTGTAGGTATCTCAGCTCGTGGTTGGTACAGAGCTGGCATTAAACAGTGTTGACACTTCAGCATCGTCTATTTGACAAAGAAACCAGATCGTGGCTTTGCGGCGCTGCGATTCCTCTTCAAGAGGTCGTTCATGTGGTTCTTTGTTTGCCGCTTCGTCTTGGGCACCATCCTCTCGTCTGTCTTCTGGGCCACGCGGAACACAGTCGAGCCAACACGCTCATCCTTTGGTCCTCTGCTTTGACGGGCGAGCTCCTTTTCCACGGCGGCAACACGACGCTTCCTGGGGCGCTCCTCTTCTTGGTCGTCCTCACACTCGTCCTCGCTTGAGGAGTCTGTCAGGAACTCAGCGGGCAACAGGTTGGGGGCCTTTTGTGTTCTGCTGCGCTGAATGAGAGACTGGGCGGGCTCCTCCTCGTCATCCGAACCTTCTTGCTCAGCGGCCTCCTTCTCGGCCTTTTCCTTCTCTTGCTCCTCTAGCTTCTTGCGCTCTTCAGCTTGCTGCTTGAAGCGATCATCCCTCTCCCGACGCTTGCGCTTCTCTGCAGCGGCTTGTCTGTAAACATGTTAGTGATGGTTTAAATAACGTATGGGCGTGGAGAGAGGTGAGACTGACTCTTGAGCTGCTTTCTGGGCTGCTTGCTTGGACTTCTTAATCTCATAGGCCACCTTTGAAGTCGACACTGCCTCTGGCGCTTCATCGTCACTGTCTTCATCACTCTCCTCCTCCTCCTCCTCCTCCTTGGGTGCTGGCACAACAGGTTTTGACAGAGCGACTGGTACGCTCATATCATCATCATCTCCGAAAACGACCTTTGTAGCCTTGGGCTGCTCTGGGGACATATCGCTGGACTCGCCATCTTTGGCTCTAACAGGTAGCTTGCGCTTCTTGTCTGATGTGATTGTTTGAGCGGGGGCCTCTTCTGGCTTTTGCTTCTTTTCGGCCTTTCTCTTGCGCGTCAAAGGTGCCATTGTTGTTGAGTATTACTTGACAGAAAGTTTTTGGTGAAAGTTTTCAGACGGGTCAAAGATGTTGCAATAGGTGGCGAATACTGTACGTAAGGCCGAAAATATTAGAGACCGGTCTATTCGTATCAGGGCTGGAAATAAAAAATTAACAGTCGAACTGTGACTGAATGTTGAAGATTGTTGATGAAGCTCTCTTTGAAGTGTCGCTATGAAAATTTCAGACTGAGAATTGCACCCCTAAAGTTTAAGTAATATGATTGGCGCACAGTCTCAGATGTGTCTCCACAATTGACCAGTGGGGCCCATCAACCATCTCAAGCTTCTATCAAGCATGAGAGAGACGGACTTGGTCCAAATATCTCTATAGATCTCATCAAGACAAGCATTTCACTCATTCATTATTATACATAATATCTGGGTCAAATATGTCAGTCACGTCTCGATATGTGAATACTGGTGTTGTGCGCCAATTGTTGCGTGCCAGCTCTTCAACACCAGCTGTAATCACAACTGCTATACATACCACCAACAACTCAACAACAACAGTCTACTCCAATTGGCATCAATCTCGGTCATATGCTGTTTCAAAGGGACCAAGAGCTCCGCTGCGGAAACCTCCAAGAGCTCCTACACAAGCACCAAGAGTCCCTTCCCAATCCCAATCCAAGCCTCGGCCGGGCCTCGATTTTGATGCTTTAGAAAAGGTTAATCAAAATCTCACCCCCGATGTCTTCGAGAAGGTCATTCAACAATGGGACGGAATATTAAAAGCACCCACTCCAGAAGAATGCTACAAGCACGCAATGAAT
Organism: Fusarium venenatum; assembly: GCF_020744135.1. NCBI lineage: Eukaryota > Fungi > Ascomycota > Sordariomycetes > Hypocreales > Nectriaceae > Fusarium > Fusarium venenatum. Next base: position 1,350,092 of record NW_027072131.1, read on the forward strand.
TATCTCCAGCAAGTTCTTGATAATGCACCAAATCTTCCGAATCTGGCTGGTAAGTTGGGTCATGGATCTTGGAGTAAACTGACGTAACTGACACATCTCTCTAGCTATTGACATCCCAGTGGAAACCGCGCATGTGATGGGGTGTCTGACATTCCTTGAAAATTCACAGCACATCCAGAACCTTGGATACTCGCTTCTTGCGACGGCCTCCGCGGCAAATTACAATCCCTCCACCATCACCATGGCAAGATTTTTGTTTCGTTCAGGTAACTGGGGCACGTTGCGGTCAGCCAAGCATATCGAGAACCGATTCATGAAGCTCGTGTATGAAGGAAAAGACTGCAATGCCCTCGCCGTGTACGGAGAACATCTTTTCAGGACTCGCAAGTACGCCGCGGCTGTGCCCATGTTGAACCAAGCCATCAGCGTCGACGACGGCATCTTTGAGTGGAAGAATATGTGCATGCTGTGTCTCGCAAAGGCGCATGCACAACTCGGAAAGATAAAAGAGGCCGAGGAAGTGCTTGAGATGCTTGGGAGTCCAGATGCTTGGATTGAGCTTGGCCCCTTGCTTGATAGAGGCGGGTTTGAGGATAAGCGGCAGTGGCTGTACAGAGAAGGTTTTACTGGAAGTTTGGAAGAGTTTCGGAGGTTAGCTGAGATGGATTTCGAGAAGGCTTCCAAGGAGACGGATAAGGCTTTGAAACATGAGTATAATCTCTGGGCGATGGAGTGGTCGAGGCTAGCAGATCCCAGTGTTAAAAACTAAACGGGTTCGAAGTGTAGAACACGACATATAGGGTTGTATTACTATTATGAACATGCATAAGACATATCTAGAGAAGGAAGCTATACTTTCTTCTTCTTGGGTACCTTTTCCGTGCTATGTCGTCTCGCACTCCGCTTACCCTTTGCATCCCCATCTTCCTTCTTAACAGAGGCTGTACCCTCCCCTTCCTCCTTGGCCTCGTTATCAGACTTGCCCTCTCCATCATCTGCATAATCAGCATGCTCTCCATAGTCACTCTCAATATCTCCTTGCACTTCTCCACGGTCTGTAGGGAACAGCTTACGCCACGTTCCGTCGAGAGCTTGGCCATCATTTCCATGGAGACCGACCTGGTACGCAGCCTTCATAGAAGAAATACACACGTCGCGTCTTTTAGCAAAATCGAACATTGGCTTGGGGTACGTGCCCTCCTCAACATTGTTCAGGCCGTCTCCTTTAATGCGAACACCTGCTTTCTTCTGGTCTTGCAGAGGAGCTTTCCAAGGCTCGTAGATGTACTTGGCGTCCATGTCTTTTAACTCGGGTACATATCGACGGATGAAGTCTCCTTTCTTGTCCCACTTCTGACCAAAGGCCACTGGGCTGTAACAGCGAAAGTACTGCGAGAAGAAGGCTGAGCAAGACAGCCACTGCCAATTACCTGCATTGCACGCCGGCTCATGGTCTATAAGCCATTCCTCAAAGACCTCGCAGCCTCGTTCCCAGTCGATGTAGCAACCCCCTCGAGTGAGGAAGCAGGCTACGGCATGACGTCCGAGGTGATGAATCCACCCCTCATCTTTTAGCTGCCGCATGAGAGCATCGATCCAGGGAAACCCAGTCATACCAACTCTCCATCGTTTGAACCAGATCTCTGCCTCCTCAGAATCCACGTGGTACTCTCCAGTGACAAGGCCAGTCTCAGCATCCCTTTTTGAAGGAAGATGCCACGGAATAAAACGACAGTACGGATTGTTGGCTGTCTGTGAAAAGACGTATCCCAGTGCGGCCTGGGCGGCAAAGTACATGTCTCTAAAGAGCAGCTGACCGATCAGACTCTCAGGAGGGGATGAAGCACCCTCGTATGAATCCACGACGTCTTTCACGCGCCAGTAGAACTCTCGTACAGAGAGTGAACCAAAGTGCAGATGTGGTGATAGCAAAGTCGTCGTCTGTGGCTCAAACTGTGCTGGACTCGTCTTTGGCTTCTCAAAGGTAGCCGTGTATTTCTTGTCTGCGATGATTTCATTGAGTGCTTTGAGCGCGAGCGTTTCTCCTCCGCGATGAGGAGTAGTTGCAGCTGGAAAGCCAAGTTCCTCCATTGTTTCTATGGCAAAATCACTTTTTGGCCCAGCTATCTTGATGTATGCTTTGTCTCCTTCCGTTCTGATTTCCGAGTTGAAGTCTGGTTTGGTGTCCGGCTCATCTTGGTCGAAGTTGACGGGCATATCTCCAGGGTCTGGGAGGTGTTTGGGAGCAGGTATCGGTTTCTTGACCTGGCCAAGTTTACTTCCTGCGGTCTGAAGTTGGGTGATAGACATAGTTGGCTTCCCGCCGTGTTTCTCTACTATTTGATCGCTGTCCCATAGTGTTCTGCCAGAACGGATAATGACTTCGACACCAGCATCTTTGGCTGCCTGGGTCACGACACTGTCGCGTTCACGGCCATAGCTGTCGGTATCCTTCTCAAAGACAAGATGAGTGACTTTCCAGGCCTTGAAGAGCTTTGGAAACAGAGTCTGTGGTGCTTCCCTTAAAACAAAGAGCTTTGAGTTGGAGTTGACTTTTGTGATGGATTTGGAGAGATCATTTTGACAGTCGAGTCTGTGTAGTCAGTCAGTATGATGTTGAGTTGTGACAGACTAGAAATCATTTGGCTTACAAGAACTGCCACCTATTGAGTCCTCCTCTGGCACGATAGACGTAGTGAGGATCCCACGTGAAAATAGGCCAAAATACAGCCGGATCAAGGTCTAGAGCAGCCTTGAGAGCAGGTGAATCATGAAGTCGTAGATCAGTACGGAACCAGTAAATTACACGTGGTTTTGCCATTTTTGGGGAGTTGATGTAATTCTGTCGTAATGCGAAAATGGGTTGATTTGGGGGTTTTCTTATCACTTTTCATCATTGAAGCTCAAGCATGAAGAAAGTCATGATGTCAACACTTTCCCAGCCAGCCCTTACCCCAGCCACCAGGTCCAAGTGGTTCAAGACAAACAAACAACAACACCCAATCTGACTTTATTCAATAGAGCCAAACATGACTCCTAATTTTCGTGGATTTGATTGTAATCTTGATAATTCATTTGCAAATCTCGAAACGTCTTTTTATGTGCCCTGCCATTGAAATGGGATTGGAAGTTTAGCTACCCTATACTCTGGTCACAGACTTTGAATGGTTCATCTCTCAGACCCAACACAATACCGAGACATGAATCAGATTTAGGACCAAAGTAGTTCACCTAAACTGCGACCAAGTTCATTTAGTTTTAGCAATAGTTCGTGAACTAGACCAGATATTCAACTGGGAAATGCAGTTGTAGTTGGTTCATGCACACAGCGGCAGGCTGCTGAAGATGGATCTTCTTCACAAGCAAGGGACAATATCAAGGGAGTCGTCATGCCAGCAATTGTTTTTGTTTTGCAACTCGGGGAATTGATAACCACAACAATATCTTTTTTGTCTTTATGCTCCGTAGTACCCGAGACTTTTGTCAAAGTGCGACCTCCAGATCTGAACAACAGGATGGACCCTGTTCCGTAACATGTGAATACTCTGCTAACGTTAGTTACATACTTGTTTACTTTAGCCTATCTGGCCAAGGATCATTAACTGGCTGCCGTTAACGGTCAGTCTACCGGAGATGATGCTTCTAGTGTCAAAGCTTATACCACATTGTCTGTTTACTGTGGTCAGTCGCAGCATGTCACTCGATGACGAGGAAAAGGTTCGATGACTGATAGATGTAATTTTTTCCGTGTAATTTCCCAGGCCAGCTCGATTGCGTGAGTATACCGGCAGTGGGGTAACCGATCGATGAAATTACTCCGTCCATTTTAACATCCATGGACCATGACGTGGATGGGTCAAGCCTGAGAGGCTTGCTACAAGTCGTATTCCTTGGTGGGCGACTACTGAACCGTACACAAACTATTGGCTCGTAAATCAGATCTTGATATGGCAATTTGGGAGGCGGATCGAGGAGTGTGCATATGTTAGTCTTAGACTTGCATTAGATAGACCAAGTAAAATGCGGCTCAAATTATGGTATTGCTGAGTTTTCAAGACAATCCCATCAACTATTGGCAGCTAGACATTCAAGCCACGCACAAGCGAGATGACCTCGTGGAGGCTGAATGTCATCAGGCTAAACAAGCTCCCCCGCATATTGGATCAAGATCTAAGCAAACCATGAGCTGAAGCTGCAAGGAAAGGCAACAAAATAAACACCCAAAAGAAGTCATAAGTAAATAAACAAGTAAACACGAGTTTGCCAAAAGTCCCTTCCGGCCTGGATTGACCAAGCCAAGTTACTCAACAAGTGTCGGTCGATTGGAGACCGACAGCGGGAGCTTGGCGCCAGGTTAATTTCCATAGAGAGATGAATGCTTAACGGCCTGAAAGTCTGTCCTGTTCCTACGGGCGCTTGAGCCTCAAAAAATTTATTGACAGATGAAGTGAGTTGTGATTTGACAGGCAATGGTTTGAACTATGTCTTGCATTGGCCTCGTGGCCAAAGTTTATTAATTCTCAAGCGTTTAGAGCATCTCGTGAGTATCACCATCTAGATTCAATAGTCTTATCCAGACGTGGATCTCTTTTTAACATAAAGTTTGATTATGAGAGGATCTCCAGCTATATTCAGACGAATGATGTGTAGCCAGCCTTGTGTCCTTACCGAATGTAACTACTACTCCGACTACGATTTTTCATAAAGATTAACAGTTTGTGTTTAGACAAAGCTAACCAGCTGGAAATAAGAGACGATCTCGGGCATAACATTTGGGTGACAGGAAAGATCGCCTGGACCTGGTCGTCCCTTGACTTTGTTATTGGTCATGATTAAACGAACCATATTTCTGGATTTTTACCAGATCGGCTTGTTGCAGATCATGGACCAGGAAGAAAAGAAACATCCATCGATAGCTTCTAAGGCGAGCAGCATAAATCTAGATAGTGGCAATGAACTATACTCGGTCAATAATGACGTTGCCAGCCACCTCCCATTATTAGGCTTAGGATCGCTGAAGACGCATGGGCATGTCGGTGGTCAAAGTACAGTGAAGCGCCCACGATAGTGCTGATTGATAGAAAAGTGAAGAAGGTTGCGACCTGCAATACGAGATTGAGTCAATACTAAAGAATATGCTTCGTCAAGGAAAATAGATACCCAATGGTGTAATATGATGCGATGCCACATGCAGAGTCATTACAACCAAGGTATATCGAATTCCACAACAGAAGTTGGTTGTACAACAGTTCGGTTACGTATGCCTTTTTTTCAAATGTCCGACACTAACAGTTATTTGATAGGCTTAGAATTTTAAAGCATTGAGTGCGGATCGTATTCATCTCAATGTCTATCTAATGGATGGTGGTGATGACTTTTCATTGACTGGTACTCTTGACAAGACGAATTTAGAAAATGCATCAAAAGATGCTGACAAAGATCCATACAGAGGCCAGCTGAGACTCTTAACGGAAATGACAGAGAACAAATCGAAGCCACGGATCAATAGATGAATGGAACTTGATGCATAGCCTAGAGCATTCATTCAGTGATCGACAACCAGTAATATGGTGCTCAGCTCACGGACCTACAGGGGGTGGCTTTCTACGAACCGCCCAGTAAAGGCAACCTACATGAAAATGGGGATTGGCTTTCGATACTGCAACCAACCGACTCATGTAGAGAACATCACCAATCTATATTAAACCATCATGGATCTTTTACAAAAGAAAATAAAATAAAAAGAAATAGAAACGATTCATGAGTGACCAAACATCCACTTCAATTCACTCTGGACTCAACCACACTCCCGGAAATACCGCGACAAGGGTAACCCTGTTTCAAGACATTTGCTCCTGTTTCGAGTGCACGTTTGTCACTTGTAAATTGGTTCGTTTTGACTGAGAGAACATGTCATAGCAAAAGGATTCGGTAATCCCGCTTGATGAGAAAGAAAGAAAAGAGTGTTGAGCTTAGCTTGCGATGATATTTGGTCAAAGGGTAAAAAATAAGGCTCAGGCTGGGGATACTTCCGCTGAGAGCACGTACACACAATCGCCATTTTATGTAGGTAGCACACAAGCCAGTATTAGGCATGGCTCATTACGGCAACATCTACCGCCGAAATCATGTCTCTCTCGTGATCGATTTGTTGTCCAAAACCTTGATTTCGAGAGTAAACAAAGTTGAATAGGGTAACATGGCCTCTATACATATTCCGGTGACTAAGAACATGGGGGCAATAGCCAAGTCTTGGAAGAGCAACACACCCGAAATCAACTAAACTCTAGACAATTGCCTATTGAGAGCTAGATTCATGTTCGATTAGACAGTCTAGATGTCTCAAGATATTCAAATGAGGGGTTCAAACGATGACGGAGGCGGCAAAGAAACAAAGAGTCTGAAGACAAAGACTGAGACGGCGCAAAGACCACAATGACCTCGGAGTAGAGTGTCCCCTTTATTTTCAGGGTCTGCATCTATCAGAGACAAAGGGCTGGGGATCATCAGAAGCAAGGGGATAGTAATTTATTGTCTAACTAGGAGATTTAACGTGTCTCATGAGCGGTCCACGGTTGCGAGATGGCAACGAGACCAATGATTAAAAGTACTGCACTAATAAACAAGAAAAAAAAAAGACAGAAGAAAGGGAAAAAGCCCAGATCACAGGGTGTTTTGGGCGTCGAAACGAGCACTGAAGCAGGTGTCTTGTAATATTCCCTTTTTCATACCTCTACAGCGATGTTTTCTTTTGCTGCCGACGGTGGAGGATTACATTGCATGTATCAGTATCAGCCTCGAACCAATATTGATAAACAAGTATTTTCGGCTGTATTGTCTCTATCCAAAATAGACTTTTCGTTTCAAGGCGAAGCTTGCCTTGCCTTTTGCCTTGCTTTGGTTAGGTTGCTCTGCCACGTTTTGTGTCTGCCTTGTTGGAGATGAGAGAAAGGGAAAAAAAGGACGGAATTTACCATGTAGGAATTATTAGGAGCCCGGGGAAGAGAAAGATGAAACCAAGAACAAGGATGTAATGGCCGTGCTTATCCTGGGCATGGATCCGTTGTTGGTATCGACTTGCGAGCTGCGGATGCCAAAAGATTAATCAGCGGAAAAGCCTTCCTTCAATCCTTTGCTTTTATTCCTTCAATTATTCTTGGTTGTTCCACGCGAAACGAAGTAAGGAGCAGCTCGGGCAGATCAGCCAATCTCAGTCCCAGTGCATACTGCAGGTAATATTATATGTATGGCTGTATGGTTATACGCATACGACCTACATAACTGGGTGGGTGAGTGACACATCGTACTCTGTAGTTATAGATCCCTCCTCCCTGTATGGGTAATTTACGCTGGAAAGCATAGCCCTGGGAGCATCGATGCTACAGGGGCATTTCTCGATGATCAAGATCCCCATCGTGACGATAACCTCTAAATGCCAAGTTGTTATCCGAAGAGCCACCGTTACTATCTACGAGCTTTAACAGCGTCGATGTGACCCAGTCTCATTTTTCATGAAAAACCAGAAAAAATCATTGTTGGCATTAGATCGATCCAATCTGGTTTAGTTGCAGTAATGCAACGCGACGCAAGCCAGGCCAGGCTAGAGTCAGGTACCCGTGGAACTGGTTTTTGACTTTGAACCAATAGAAGCATAGAGAAAAGAGGATTTTCGTGCTTTGCCCTGACTGAATTACCCTCTATTTACGTGGAGGCAGCGGGGAAGCATGATTTTCTCTCACGTCAACCTCTCAAACTATACCGCCACAATACTACTGTGTAGTTAGTTAGTGTGTCCATTCGCCAATGATGGATACTTGTAGGGCTTTTGAGGGCTTGTATTTTTCCCTTTCTTGGACTAGAGCATCATTTCCTGTTTGGGACTTTGAGTTTGGCTGGCCTTTGGCGGTTTGACCGTTGAACTTTGGAGGCGGAAGCTTGGAGAACGAAACGAGATACCACAACCAATCGATCTATTTTGGTATTGTAAGTAAAGTCTGATTATATACACCCTCTTCTTGAATGATGAAGCATCACGGACGATAAACAGAAACATCAATTGACTGAAATTCATCCAGATATTCAAAACTAAAACAAACCAAACTAAACCCAACTCAAACCTTCATCTACCATATTGGTTGTCATGATCCACGCACCCACTACCCATTTGCCAACTCTGCTATTCAACAGGATAGGCCTAGAGAAGAGAACACTGGAGATGACTACAAGAAAGAACCCAATGGAAAGAGAGCTTGCAAGGTCAACCCAGCTATCATCATGACTTGCATGAGAGGAAATCATCCAGCTTCCAGCCACTCACCCGATATTTGCATGGCTCACACCCTCACCTCACCACCACATCAGCTCTTCGGAAATCGAGGAAGGGGGAAAACCAAGGGGAATCCCTGTAAACCGTTTCCCCTCCTCCCGAGCCTTGTACTCAGAATATGAGTGCTCGTGCTAATTGTCTAGAAAACCAAAGTCAGAGAGTTGACTGGGGTCCTTGACCTTGTTCATCATACCCCTGCTTAGTCCCGGGCCTATTTTGCTAACGACACGCAATGCGTGCACAGCATAGTCAGGAACACTCACTGACACTTTTACTAGTTGACCGTTGCTTTTTTCTCCCGCTTCCTATTCCTGTTGCTTGGGCTTGGGCTTACTCTGAATATCCGACCCATCCACTCACTCCCACACACAGACCAGACACCCCAAAGTTAAACGTCCGTCCGCACCCACAAGTTGGTCTTGACTATTACGGCTATTTTACTTATTCCTGGCCTCTGCTCTTCTTGTCCCTTCCCTTCCCTTTCTCCAGGTCTTTCTCTCCTACACACACTCTCTTTCTGTATACAACACTCGTTTCTATATCAACCCATCCTTGACTTATACTGATAGCTTCGTGACTGCTGCTTCAGTTTTCCTCTGATTCGGTTCAATTGCTCAACCTGAAACCAACAGCTTTTGTCCCTCCCAGAGTGCTACGCTCTTTTTTTATCCGGGGCTCCGATTTTATACTCAACTTACACTCTCTATACCGCCTTCGGTAATCCAGTCCCTTGTCTGGGCTTCAGGTCGTCACTTATACACCGCCAGCCACAAACTTATTTTTGCCAATAACAAAAGGCGTATTTTGGCAATTGGGCTTTCCGATTACCTACGCCTATAGAGGTGTCCGCGTTTCTCAACTCAGCTTTACATAACGACTGTCAGTCACCTCGGATCCATCGTCGACTTTCACTTCCATTGCCGATCAGGATCGACAAAGCCTAGCCGGGCTAGATTATGCAGTGCTATCCAACAACATTACAATCATTACAGAATATCAACAAGAATAACAACTGCTCTGGCTCCGACTTGCAAACACCAACGAACTGTTAGTTCGAGGCTAGCCTCCTACCAGCCATCGTACTGGTGCTCTGCAAGACAACTATCTGAACAGACTCTCGTTTTCAAACAATCGACACAATGCGACGCACTTTATCACTTTCGCTGGGCGCCCTGGCCCTGTTGGCAACAGCGGCCGTGATGGCAGTTCTCATTGTTCTCACAGTCCACGTCCCCAAGGAATCAAGCGGTCGAACGCTTTCACAAGTATCCGTCGCTCTTGAGGCTGTGACCCTTGTCATCATTGGGTGGTTCCTCTCTACATACCCTTCAACCTCGTTCCGCAGCTGGTCAACAAGATGTCTCGGTGTTGACTTTGGTGCTGCGGTTCTCACTATTCTCTTTGCTACTGTTTCAACAGTTGCCACACTCATTCAATTTAGTAAATCAACTCTTGAGAAGGAAGATGATCTCCTCAACGCCAGCAAGAACACCCTTCTCATTGGCTTATCGATTGCTCTCGGACTCGGCTTCATGTTCCAGGCTGGTTTCTTGTTTGTTCACTTTTTCCTCACCAGACGAAATGACCAGCATGCGTTCTCTCTCCACAGCCTCGAGGATGGTCGAGGTCTGCCCTCATACCGATCCAAGTCATCTCTTAAGACGCTGCGCTACAGCCATACCGCCGACCCATTAACTCTTAAGAGGAACTCAATGGATTTCCACACGCCTGCTTCATCCATCCGTGGACGTTCCAGGTCCAACACTGCCAGCTCCATCAAGGCTCAACTCTCCAACGCCATCCGATCTGCCACCGTCAGGAGCCACGTCTCCTCAAGCGAGTTCCGCCGACCTATCACTGCTGATTCAGTCAACTACCAGTCCAGTGAGGATGCTTTCGATACCTGGGATACTTCTTCCGTCGATATACATGCCCGTGAGGTCGTCATGGAAGCCACAACTCCTCCTCCAAAGAGTCAACCCCATTTCCTCGAGACAATCCCCGGCAGCCCCTCACCAAGCAAGACATCAATCCAAGACACCATCGAATTGCCTCTTGAGCCTCCAAGAATTCGCAGGAGAAGTCGCAGCTACAGCCCGGTGTCTATTCGTCGAGAGCAACTGGCTGACCTTCCTGAGCCTGCACTGGGTGAATCTAACATTCACCCTCTGTTCCGATCCGACTCAGCCACGCCTCCTCCCATGGCGACGCCTGGCACTGTCGTTGTGGCCTCACCCAACGCTGGTCAGGTCATTACACACCGCCAGAGTGTGCGCTCCCTGCGCTCTACCTCCGTGTCCGTGCACCCGAGCCCCCTTGGCAGAGATGAGCGTGAGAGTATTGCGGAGGAGGAAGAGGAAACTGACTCACTGTCGTCGGCTGAGCGACCCATCACACCTCCTATCCCTACATGGGTGATGGGCGCCGGCTCTCGATCAAGTTGGTCAGATTATAATAACCGCAAGTCCAAGTTGGACAATGAAAGTACACACGAAACAATCACCAATAACGTTTAACGATCTGAAAAAGGAAAAGAAAAAAAAAGAGAACTCACATGGGAGGAATCACGGGAACGAACATAGCGTGCGACTATGATATGAACAAGGCACTCCATTTTCTTATTGTTTATTTCTTGTTACCAGTAGACGGAGTCTTACTGTATACCTAGATATGAGTGGGTGATGAGAGATGGGCGGGATTGTCTTCACAACAACATGTATACCAAAAAGGGACAGCGAGGCGCTATTTTATAACGACTGACTCAAGAAGGAACCCCTCTACGCTTGAGGCGTGAGGATGGACGACAGAGATGAACTGCAAATTTTAAGTAGAGAAGAATTAAAAGATGAAGAATCAATACAAACAAGTCTAAAATCAAGCAACGCAAGAGTTTCGTAATAAGGACTGTGATTATGTCTATTATCTCATGAAGAGCTCAGGCTCACTTCACACAAAAAAGAACAATGACAAGATACGTCATGGTGTTGATGAGTCTATGATCCCTGTACTTCATTCATTCTCAGAGAAATTGTCTTTGTAGAGATAAACATTCATGATGAGAAAACATCTATTTTTATATCTTTAGTTCAAGGCCGCAAAGCGCAGTCGACTAAATTATACCCGCACCAAACTATGGGTTTGCTTGTCAAGATGATGATTCTCAGGCAGAAAGACAGTACGCGCACCTTCAGCTTCTACCTGGTAATTTGGAAGCCTGGAGTGGCTGACAAACTGACGTTAAACCTCTTCAAGTCAATGCATACTTGAGCAACCGTCTTCAACTCACAGGGTCATGCTCCACCTTTTCCCTCAGTGACCACTCACACTCACTAAACGGCTGGACTTGCAACGTCAACGCAGGTTGTTGCTCTATCTCTATCTCTACCTCTACCTCTACCTCTACCTCTACCTCTACCTCTACCTGAACTCTACAACATTCAAGCTTTTATCATAAGGCAGACCTTGAAAGACTCAATAACTTTCAATCCTCCTCTCTCTCCCAACCTTTCTCCTTCTTCGACACATCTCCGCAACATCATCTTGGCTTAAGCCTGCACCCAAGCGAGACGAATCCATCCATCCGCCTAAACCCAGGTCGCCGTTCGCCGTTCGCCTCCCACCTCCCCACCTTACACAACAACGGCAGACTCTTCGCCCATCATGAAGGTCACTTTCAAAGTACGTCACGGATGACTGCAGCGTCGCTACTAGTCCAATCTCTTTATGGCCGAACCGTCGCTTTTATCTCCGATTTACGGGAATTAACAGAATGTCTTGCAGGATCTCAAGCAGCAAAAGTTTACGCTCGATGTCGAGCCCTCAGAGCTGGTAGGTCTGCCCCGCGTTGACGACTTCACCTGTCGTCGCAAAGCGTTCGCCCGGTTAACCCAAGACAGATCTCTGCCGTCAAGCAGAAGATTTCCGCCGAGAAGGGATGGGAACCTCAGCTGCAGAAGCTTATCTACTCTGGTATTTGCTACAACTTCTTGTGTTCCGACCCACAGCTCGCTGACGTTAGTTCCAAGGCAAAATTCTCAAGGACGATGAGACTGTCGGATCCTACAATATCGAGGAGAAGGGCTTTGTGGTCTGCATGGTGAACAAGGTTTGCAACGTCGTTATTGCTTGTGACTAGAGTCCATACTGACATGTCGTGATAGCCCAAGCCCAAGCCTGCCGAATCAAGCGCTGCTCCTCCTGCTACACCCGCCGCTCCTCCTACCCGCACTCCCGCTGCCCCAGCTGCTCCCGCGCAGTCTTCATCTCAGCAGGCTGCCGTTCCCGCAACACCCACCCCTCAGCGCTCTGCTGATACCGGACCTGAAGAGCCTTCGGGCCTGGCTATGGGATCTCAGCGTACCGAGGCGATTGCGAATATGGAGGCTATGGGTTTTGAGAGGAGTCAAATCGAGGCGGCTATGCGCGCTGCCTTCAACAACCCCGACCGCGCTGTCGAGTACCTGCTTAATGTTTGTTCAGTGTTTCCTCCTTATCACGAATTGTGATGACTTACGATGAATACAGGGCATTCCCGACAACATCCGCCAAGAACAGCAACAACGCGAGGCCGCCCCCGCAGCTCCTGCTTCTCAACCATCTCAGCCCGCTGCCGCCGCTCCTCAAGGTGGTGAGGAGGGTGGTGTAAACCTGTTCGATCTTGCTGCTCAGCATGGAGGCTCCGGCGCTCGAGGAGGAAGCGGTGGTAACGAAGCGGCTGCAGCGGCCGCTGCAGCCGCTGCCGGTCAGGGTGGCGATCTAGGCAACCTCGACTTTCTACGACACAACGCCCAGTTCCAGCAACTCCGCCAGATCGTTCAGCAACAACCGCAAATGCTTGAGCCCATTCTTCAGCAGCTTGGTGCTGGTAACCCTCAACTTGCCGAGTTGATCGCCTCAAATCCCGACCAATTCCTCCAGCTTCTCGGTGAATATGCTGACGACGACGTCCCTTTGCCGCCTGGAGCTCAGGCTATTTCAGTCACCGAGGAGGAGCGTGATGCCATCGAGAGAGTAAGATTTCCAGATCCAAGCAAGTTTCTCATGATTCTAACGCATTTAGCTTTGCCGTCTCGGATTCGACAGAGATGCCGCCATCCAGGCCTACTTTGCCTGTGATAAGAACGAAGAACTCGCTGCCAACTTCCTCTTCGACCAACCGGAGGATGATGAGCCTGGTCCTAACAACTAGGTGGGTTAGGGCTAAATATCAAGTAGGCGATTTATGATTATCAGTGGAGGAAATACAACAAAACTAGGCATTCCCAAAATAATATGGGCAGTCATGAGGCGTTGGCCCATTACCACCATGGTGACGTCCTGGTGAGAGTCGCGACGCTCTCATGAGATGCGCTGACGTAGGGCGTGGGAATTCTGCTTGGCATCGATACGTGCATACGCAGGGCAACACAGATAGCTGATGAAATTGACGAATTTTAAAACCTGTTGATTACCGAGGACTTGATCCAAAAACCTCGGCTTGTGTTGATATGCTGGAAGTTTACGGATACATGATATCAGCTCCCATTTGGTACTATCTGGACCTGAGCCGGCTGCGGTTCACGTATGGCAAGACCTGATAATACTCTTAAATAACCGCTTTGTTTCCAGTTCCATTCGTACCAGTTTGACCAACTTCGATCCTAGCGAATTCTGCCTAACCTATGAGCAATGAATATTCTGTAGAGACTGCTCTCCAATCCGATCCCATGTAACCGTTGATTTCATAAGCAAACACCAAAAAACCCTGTGGGTATCATGCCTATTCCCTTTTGCGCCGCCTGGAAACCCTTTCCCCCTTATTTTGGACTTGACCTGGATCTTTGTCTTGGTCTGGTATATGACTTGACCCTTTTCGTTATTCCTCCTGAACGATGGGTTCGCCGTTGAGTCCGTAAATGACTGTTTGCTTCTTCTTTTTCTTTTTCTTCTTTGCGTCGCCGTCCTCATCATCCTTGAACAGCTCCTCGCGCTTCTTGCGCATAGTCTCGGCCTGCTCATCGGCACGGCGCTTCTCCTCTGCCTCGTACTCTTCCTGGATCTTGCGCTGCTCGGCCTCGATGGCTTCGACTGGCTCGAATTCACTCCCGGTGAAGGCCTTGTACTCGTCAATGTTCATCTTGACCGTCTTCTCGCCGATGAGGGCAGCGTTTATCCGCCTAGGACAGTGGCGCTCCTCACGGTTAAATTTGAGCTTCACGTTGCGGCGCTGCTTTCCTGGGAACATCTTGGAGATCATCTCAAAGTCTGTTCCAAACATACACAAACCGCGGTAGAAGAGCTCCGTCTCGTCTTCGGTCCAAATGTTGGGCCCTTTGAGTTTGGAAGTGTTCATGAACGAGTTGCTGGTGATGAGGCGAGTAAAGTCGTTTTCTTCGACAGTTTCCATATCTCCAGCGGCTGCAGCTGCTCGAGCATGTCGATCCACGGATAGCGAGCTTTGGTCAATCACGATCTGTCCATCCACGATGCGGAATTGTGGTCCTGAAGGAGCAGCCGAAGTAGGAGCTGATGGCGCCGGCGACTCTGTCGGAGTTCCACTCTTGTCACTCTTGTCAACCTGACCACCGGTCTCAGGTGTTGCTGAACTGTCACGCTCCCCGTCAGCTCCGAGTTTGTTTTTCATCCTGGCTCGTCGCTCTCGTTCTCGTAGTTCGTCGTGCCTGCTGAACTTCTTGCCAATGTGAAGATCCTTGGTTAAGTCGGCCATCTTGAGTTTTTGAAGATCCACCAACTGAGCCTCTGAGTCTTCCGGTGTCATAGATCGGGCCCGTCTAGTTTTGGGTGTATTTGTACCGCTTTCCGTTGCCGCTTTCCGTTTTCTTGGCTGTTTGGGTGTTGCACCGTCCTCAGCAGTTTTCCTCTGTCGCTTTTTGGGCCGGGCACCTTCTTGTGCACCCGTCTCGTCTTGAGTTGCTTGAGAGGTCTGCTTCCTGGCCCGTGGTTTTCGTGTCGGTTTTGTAGCCTTCTGTGCTTCTTCCAAAGGTTTTGCTTGTGACTCATCGGGGCCGTCTGATTGAAGGGGAGGCGTTGAAGGTTCAGTCCCACTCGGTCCTTCCGAGTCGTCAGGAGTGGGTGTTTGAAGCACCGGAGAAGCTGCAGCTTCCGTGTCACTCGACTGAGTTTCATTAGGTGGTAAAGAAGGTTCTTCATTGCCCGGCGACTGATCTTGTTCTTGTTCTCTTGTCGGTTGTGTCTGGACAGTCGCGGATTCCGCAGCCTTTGCAGTCGCAACCGGCGCAGCGGCCTCTTCTGTTCGAACAGCAGCATCCTGAGTTTCTGCTACATGCTGGGCCTCAACAGGCGACTTTTCCTGCGAGGTTTCCTGAGTTACTGGAACGTCATCGGGCTTTGCGAATTCTGGGTTTGTCGATGGCGGGGTAGGAGGCTGGCCATCATGTTGATGAGAATCCTGGGGTTTAGGGTCGACAGGTGCGGTTACAGGCTCATTCGGCGAAGAAGACTCGGAGGATTCTTGAGTAGTTGGCTGAGTTGCAGACTCATCGGAGACGGGTGGAGGAACAGAAACAGGCGACGGCTTTGGTGGTTGTGAGGGCGCTGGTGCCGCGGGGCGTCGAGCAGCGGGGATCTTTGGTTTAAAGGCAGGCCCTCCTTTCTTTTTGAACATAGAACTCATGGCGAGAGCGTGTTATTATGCATGTATCGTATGCGACTTGTTATATGATAACTGGGTTGACATTTCTGGCTTGCGACTACCATGAGGTTAGAAAGTTGAGATTAAAAATTATCTGCAGCGAGCGCACTGGGCGGGACTGAGAATAAAATGCGGGCGGGTGAATGAAAAAGATAGCGGAGTATCCACTGTCACCTAATGGGGCTAGACCAACACTAATCCCTTTTGAGGTGGAGACCGCCGCGCTTCTTGGACTGCGACTCAACTTCGAAATTTCAACTCCTGGCCCAAGGAAACGTTCCATCATCACAACACGCTCTCCCCGCGCAACCGCTTAATGACCGTTCGCACGTCTCTGTTCGCGACGGGACTTGGCTTCAGAGCGTTCGCACGACCGACCCGTCGCTTTTCTTGGGCTTCGCGTCCTCTTTTTTGCTCTGTACCACGCGACTTCTGATGCCTCTCACGACCACCTCCTCTGCTTCGCCTCGTCCATCCACACTCGCAAAGATGGAGGATAGAAAGCGGCCTGCCATCAGCAGCGCTGATGATATAGCGCCTCCTAGTAAGAGAGTTGCTGTCAATGGCTCCAAGGCCAAAGACGACCCCCTTGACATGAAGGAGGAAAGCTGGATTGACGTAAGTCACACGACGACATCTCCTTCTCTATTACGAGTGATTCGGTCTCCGACCGCCCATTTCCTTCTTCACTCTGCTTCTCATGCAGATTTCTTTCAGGCATTTTGCCATTCTCATCGGGATGGTCCTGGACGGCAATGCTCACCAAGCCAGTGATGATGCTAGCCTGCTCCGTGCGACAGCAGTAGTCGGCTCCCAAGTGCATTACGAATGCATTTTTGAGAAACCACTCCGATCAGCCCAAAAACATGACACAGAATGCTCGACGTATAAACGAATCTCGCTGACCCGATTATCAGGCCTATACAAAGGGCGCCATCTATCGTCAGATGCAAGAATACAGCCGCAAGGCCTCGACATACGAGTCACGCCTCGAAGAGCTTCATAAACGATCTGTTCATCATGATGACCACTTGAGGATAATCGATGCTTGGTGGCGACAGGTTGGCCTCACCTCGACCCCACTATTCCCGACATAGCTAAAACATCGGTATAGGTACTTGACGAGATGGAGCTTCTCACAAAGTCGGACGTCACCTCACCGACTGCCTCAGGTATGACGCCTATTCTAGTTATTGAGCGCCTGCTAACTTGCTGCTAGAACCCCCGTATCTGAGTAGCGTTAGTTTTAAGGACCTCCACGACTTCCAGAAACATCTATCGGAAAAGGGCAAAGCGATCAAGTCGAGAGCTGAAGCGCTACTTGGACGCTTAGCTTCTTCACGAGGCAACATTGAACCCGACGCAGCCAAGCTGGAGAACAACGTTGCAAGTTTGCTAGCCGCCCAAAAGGAATACTTCTTGAAATTGGATCGACTGAAGAGTGAAAAGGATCAACTTTCAGAACAGCTCAATGCTGCGACCTTGCGTTACTTCAAAGCAGAGAAGAAACTGGATCGCGCAAAGAGTGCTCAGGTTCAAAAGATGGAACAACAAGCGTTCGCCAATGCCACACGACCTTCTGCCTCTGGAGACGCTAATACCGATTCTGGAGAGACGAATGGGAACTCAGGCGAGCTACTACTCAAGTACGAGGAGGCGACCGCAGCTGCTACTAAGCAAAAGGAACAGCTAGATGTTATCCTGGCCGAGATTAAGACCTTGCAGGACGAAAATTCGACTCTCAAGGCGAAGAGAGATACCCTAACCGACGAAGATTTCATTCGAACCGATGTCTTTAAACAGTTCAAGAATCAGAATGAGGACCTTATCAAACGCATTAACACACTCGAGGCCACGAACAAGCAGTTGCGAGAAGAGGCCGAGAAGCTACAAGCGGAGCGGTCGACATTCAAGACTCAGCTTGAAGCAGACGCAAATCAGGTGACCCAGGAGCTTGAGGCCGAGATCATGTCAAGGGATCAGGATCTTGCCCGAGTGCGTTCAGCCCGAGACGAATTGCTGGCAGAGACTACGCAACACAAGGCGAGGTTGGACCAGGAGCGAGCATCGATTGAGCAGGTGAAAGTGCTAGCATCTGCCAAGGAGGACAGAATCACGGCACTTGAATCGCAGCTCTCACGTCTCCAGCAGAGCGAGGACCAGCAGGCAGTCAGCCCGGATATTGAGGCCCTGACTGTCGAGGAGCTTCGCTTGAAGTACACAAAGCTGCAGCAGGATTTCGATTCGATCAACATGGAGTTGCCCGCCATTGAAAAGGCGTACAAGAAGATGAAGGAACTTGCTCATAGGAAGGCAATGGACTTCAGCGCTACAGAAGAGCGCATCTCGATCTTGATTGCGGAGAAGAGCAAGGCCGATCAAAAATACTTCGCTGCCCGAAAGGATGCGGATACACGAAACAACGAGATCAGATCATTGCGCCACCAGAACAGCAAGAGCTCGGAAATCATTGCCCAGCTCAAGGATCTCGAATCACAAAATCGCACACTTCTGGGCAATCTAGAGAAACAGTTGGCCGATCTGAAGCAATCAAACGCTTCTCTGATGACAGAGAACAAGAAGATGGAAGCGACGAGTCTTGATGCTGTTCGCCGTACCGAGTCGCTGAACAAGCAAGTTACTGATCTGTCGAACTTGGTCAAGTCCAAAGACGCTGCATCCGCTGTGGTTCGCGAGCGCAATGTGATGCAAGAGACTGAAGTTGAGAAGATGAAGGTGCGACTTGAGCATGCACAGAAGGAACGCGACAACTGGAAGAACAAGGCTTTGAGTAATTCTTCCGAGGAGGAGGAGATGCTTCGAGTAAGTGAACAAAGAAGATGACTTGACGGTGAAATCTTGCTAACTTTTCAATTAGACATTCGCTCTATGTACTATTTGTCGCAACAACTTCAAGAACACGGCCCTAAAGACATGCGGCCACTTGTTCTGCAACCAATGTGTCGACGATCGCATCAGCAATCGCATGCGCAAATGTCCTACGTGTTCACGCGCCTTCGACAAGATGGACGTTATGCCCGTTCATCATTGACCGCTTCAGAGGCACTACGGAAATTACTCAACTTGCCACCTTTCTCCACGATATTTTCTGCGATACCTCTTTCTTCATTAATAGCTTCCGTCAAGCATTGCTCACCCCTTTGATACCTTTTTCAGGCATTGGAGGCCCCGTCACTTCTACTTTTCAGCAGATGGCGTTGGCTGTATGATCTGAATAGCAAACCTTGACGCTTTTCTTCTTCTCTGGGCTAGATGGCTGGTTGCTCTTGGAAAATCATCCGTGTACTTTTAACTTGCGCAGCGAGATATCCCATACAAATCGTTGCAAGCATGTATATACTCTTTGTGGGCGAGGGAGACGGTTTGGGTGACATGGCTGAGAAACGTTGTATGAAATAGCAGGATAATGGAAAGCGTCGATTATGCTATCAATGACAATTTCGTAATCAAATATTCTGTGCTTTTCGCGGATCATAATCTACCTTCGGCTGGTTGAACCAAATCCAGTGCTCTCGTGACGGTTAGACTCGTTTGATGAAGATCCTGAGCGACCACCCCATCCTCCGCCCATTCCTGATCCTCCTCGTCCGAAACTGCCGTAGTCATTGTTGTGATTATTGTACCGATTTTGGTTGCGTTGGCCAGCCAGATATCCTGCGGCAGCTCCTCCAGCCGCACCGCTCCAGAAACCAGGCCTCCAGGAGTTACTTGATTGAGAAGAGGGCTTGGTTCCGGGGTATGGAGGGGGAGGATCGTCACCATCGGGACCCCAACCAGGACCCCATCCACCAGAAGACCAACCGTCACCACGGCGCCGAGGTCTGTTGGGGTTGCTGCCAGCTTCCTGCGCTCTGTAGCATGCCGAGTAGATAATCCAGCCGAGTACGCCAACAAAAATGATGGTAAAGAGAAGAGCTCCCCAATCTGTACCGCCGCGGCCATCACTGAACCAGCCTCCGTTGGCGATGTTAGGATAACGACGCTCGCCCTTTCTTGTCAAGGCAATCCGGTACTCAACACCGCAACTGCCCTTGAGAACATAAGGATCATCAGGAGAGTTGTAGCCTTCGCAAATAACGTCTGTGGTGGTGAGCTTGAGCTCCTCGGGAAGCGACGCAGTGCAGCTCCATTGGACATCCTCATCGCCCCAACCTGCGCCTTCGTTTGTGCAGCGCATCACATCCATGTCGTAGATTTCACAAAGGGCCTTTTTGGAGACGCAGTTGAGTTGGGGAATGGCGCCGACGCGGCGATGGTTGGTCATAGCGCCATTTCCGCGGAGAGTGAGAGATTTCACATCAGATAGCTTAATGGCATCCTTTGGGCGAGCAGCCAGCGCGAGGGCTGGGAGCGCGAGAAGATAGGCGAGAGAAATGGGTATCATGATAACGAGCCCAGACCCGTGTTGCGTAGTAGCGATGTGCCGAAATCAATATTGGGTTGATGACGAAAGTAAAGGTTGAGAATATGGTATGACTCTAAGTTGATGACTGATAGTTGAATAGAAATGAAACGTCTAGACAGGCAGACAGAATATTGGCACGTGCTCCGTGGCGATAAGAATTGGGAAAGCTGAAGCTGGAGATGATGTGGCGACTCTATTCTGCTTGCTTTACTGGCTTAGACCTTGATTAAGCGTGCATCCATCCAATAAGAAGGCGATCAACACGTTTGAGTTGTTGCCTAAGGTTTTGAAAATGTCATACGATATTGAGTGGCCGAAGCCTGAAAATCAACAATAAGGACACGTCTATATTCAATATTTACTTTGGAGGAAAAAGTGAAAATGATGCATTCACTATGATTATGAAAGAAGCAAAAAATGCCGTCATGGTATGACTGAGGCCCTGGGCATACTGAGCCCCACTGGAGGGGTTCATCGTTCTAGATCATTCACCAAAGATTCCATGGACAGGGCAACATTATGAGGTGCAGAGATAAACGCGTATAGAGTATAGAGATATTTATCGTTACTCACAACGCACCTATCTATATCATCAGAATGTTGAAGAGTTGACAAGGAACGATTTGTCTATCACATGCTCACCAGTTGCTGCATATAGAGTTTTTGTCCGTCACACTGCAGACCGATGCGTGGGCACTTGACTGTCACGGCTATAACGCTGTGTTTGGGCATACTTTGAACTAGCTTCAAATTAAGCAAGTCTCCCATCCACTACAAGTTGTCGATCATATCATGGCTAATGGCTCGTGCCTCAACTGATACTCAAGCCCTACAGAAAACTACACGGCTTCGCCAAGCGGTCTGGGTCATGATGCGGTCCTCCTACCGGCCAGTCGATTAGGAAAAGCCGGTACCATATTAATTGCTTCTTCAGTGCCGCAAGGAATATCCTCGATTGGCTGTTCATCTACTTGAAACAGGATCTTGGTTGAAACAACAAGCTCCATATCTATGAGCAAAGTTGTACAAGTGTAATCAAGATGAGACTGGAGTTTTGATACTGTAGTTCAGATGCTGTTGTCCATTGTCTCAGGCAAATATACTCTCCAAGGGGAAGAGATAAGCATGGGTATCAAAGAGTCAAGTGCATAGACTGTGTATAAGCTGCAGATCAACAACTATCAACGTGCAGAAAGACCCATTCAATGCAGGTGAACCCATGCAAGAATCAGCGGTGATGACTGAGTTGTACAAGGGGTAAAAAAGTCCCTGAATTCCACTCTCGTACTCGGGGCAGAAGAGAATGGCTGATATAATTTAAAAATTGCATCAGCCATGATCCTTCGAGCTTTGAGCCGCAGAAGGAATGCTTGGAAGATGATCTGTACAGAGTACACAGCCTGCAAGATGATGGCCGAGGTGGAGTTTTGGTCAGCTAGGGCTGATTTTTGCAGACCGACCGTTATGTTGTCTTGGAATATTATCGAGGACTGGCTAACTAGTCAGAGTCAAAGAGTACCGTATTTACCGCGTGTAGCGATGCACCGTTTGTATAACAACATGTCGTTCTATGGCCTCATTTGTTACCATCCAATGTTTTAATGAGTGAACAGTAAGTGGTGGTCAGCACAACAAAGCCACGCGAGAGATACGAAAATACAGAAGGGTTCTTCGCCCGGAGTTCGGATTCGGGAGGGCCCGACCGCTGAGCCTCAGAGGCTGGCAGCACTAAAATTGACCCGATGCTGACTGTCCTAGAATCGGAGACCGGGGACAAATAACTCCCGACCTCCGGACTTGATAGATATGGGATTAGAGCAAGCCACTGAAACGAGATTAGGTATTATTACTCTGTGATCGAATCGTGGAGAGACAAGAAACTAAAAGACAGTTCTGGCGTGACAGTCTGTCTCTGTATGCACTCGATCTACGACTGTGACTGCGACTGTACAACGATGGCTCGATACTCGAACCTCATCGAGGTGACATGAAAACGGTACACAACGGCTTGTGTTATGGCGATACTAGCCCCTGCCATACGGCGTTGAATCTGCTGAAGATATTGCTCAATTTTATCCAAAGTCAAAATGGGGGGAACTATAGAGTCATAGTATTCGATAGTCGTTATCGTTTAAGAGCAGAACTGAGTCTTTTGATTAACCGATATGAAAGACAGTCGAAGCGTGCAATCAGGTAAGTGGTGGTTGCCAAGTTTGCCGAACAGCCGGATTTAATTCTTCTATTGTTTCTACTGAAGAATGACAGTATCTAAGCGAAAGCGAGGGGCCAATCGCGAGATATCCGGGGGGTTTTTACCCAAATAAGGAAAACGTTTCGAACGCCGCAGTACAAGGATCAGCATTAGCCGCTTGGTAGGAAAGAGGCAGGAGATTCAAATCCAAGTGGAGAAAAGGATGTAAGCGCAGGATTCAAAGTGCAGAGTCCTTTATTTGGCTCCGACCTGACGCTCTAGGCTGAGATGATCCTCTAAAATATCTGTTGAATTACGGGTTGTCGGACTGCTGCACAAACCCGAACCAATATTACAAGACACTGAGTGACAACCAAGAGAGACAAATATGCTCGGTGAGATGACTCAAATAGTCACTAGGTACGCGTGTACAGTCATAAATTGTCCACCGGGAAACAGATCGATCTGCGGACAACCAAGACAATGGGAAAGATCCAAAGTCCGCTCCGGCTTACGGGCTTCATCAGAAGTATAGAGGACCTCCTGTACGTTACAGTACACTCTAGGCCCATAAAATCTTTCATGGGTCTGTTAGATACCGCACAGCCAGCGGCGCATGGTAGCGTATTTGCTGCATCTAGTAGTGGGGAGACCAGGTATTCCCGGTCCTCTTTTTGTATTCCGTCCGACAACAAGGTACGCTAAGGCAGTCCGACTCGACGGTCTTGGTTCGTCTTGTCTTGTCTTGGGGCAAGTTATTTAAATAAATCGTTGGTGCTCTCAACTCTCAAACACGTCTTGGCTTTGCTATGCTCTGACCTGACTACCTGAGGTTCACTGCTAGTCGTATAATGAACACTACATGAACAACACCTTTTCCAAACTTGGATCTGTTTCTAACCAACCGACCTCCATCCAAACGAAACGACCGACACACCTTTAACAGCAGCGACCTCGAACTGTCTATTACGCCTACCGATACTGGTGTCGCCAATTCACCCAAGGGTGTTTGCCACCCCTTAAAACTCGAAATTTACCAAAAACTCGCTCTGGTTTAAGAAGAATAAAAACATAATCGCCATGGCAGAATTGTCGGAAAAGACTGCTGCTGCGACCAGCAGCAGCAACCCTTCGCGACCATCATCCTCAAGTCGCAGCGGCTCAACTGAACAAGATGCAGTCCGCTCAGACAAGCCAAACTCGACCGACCCCGAAGATGAAAAGCTGAACCTAAAGAAAGCAGATTCGGCAATTGTCGTTCCTCCAAAAACCGATTCCGACCAAGATCCATACAAACACTTGCCATCAGACGAAGCCGAGGTCTTGCGACGCCAAGTTGTTAGCCCAGAAGTCAAGCAGGGTGTCGCTGTTTTGTACCGATACGCCTCCCGCAACGACATCATTATTATTGTAATCTCCAGTATCTGCTCTATTGCTGGCGGTGCTGCGCTTCCTCTTATGACCGTTGTCTTTGGTAACCTCCAAGGCGTCTTCCAGGACTACTTTGTGAACCGAAGTCTGAGCTCCGGTGCTTTCAATGACAAGCTAGTCGAATTTGTCTTGTACTTTGTGTACCTCGGTATCGGCGAGTTTATCGTGGTGTACATCTCTACTTGTGGCTTCATTTACAGCGGCGAGCACATCTCTGCCAAGATTCGTGAACACTACCTGGAAAGCTGCTTGCGCCAGAACATTGGTTTCTTCGACAAACTCGGCGCTGGAGAAGTTACTACTCGAATCACATCCGATACCAATCTCATCCAAGATGGTATCTCCGAAAAGGTCTCCCTCACTCTTGCGGCTGTTGCGACATTCGTCTCAGCCTTTGTCATTGGATTCATCAAATACTGGAAGTTGACTCTGATTCTCTTCTCAACCGTCATTGCTCTTCTCCTCAACATGGGGGGTGGATCTACTTTTATCCTCAAGTACAACAAACAGAGCTTGGAAGCTTATGCCCATGGTGGTAGTCTTGCGGATGAAGTCATCAGCTCTATTCGCAACGCCGTCGCTTTTGGAACCCAGGAGCGTCTGGCTCGCCAATACGACGCCCATCTCAAGAATGCCGAGTTTTTTGGTTTCCGTGTCAAGTCTGCTATTGCCTGCATGATCGCCGGAATGATGCTGGTTCTCTACCTTAACTATGGTCTGGCTTTCTGGCAGGGCAGTAAGATGCTTGTCGACAACGAAACCAGCCTCTCCAACATCCTGACAATTTTGATGGCGACAATGATCGGTGCTTTCAACCTGGGTAATGTTGCCCCTAATGTTCAGGCGTTTACAAACGCTGTTGCGGCTGCTGCCAAGATCTTCAACACCATCGACCGACAATCCCCGCTTGACTCGTCCAGTGACAAGGGCCAGAAGCTTGATCATATCGAGGGCTCTATTAGACTTTCCAACATCAAGCACATCTACCCTTCTCGACCAGAAGTTACTGTTATGCAAGATGTGACCCTCGATATTCCTGCCGGTAAGGTCACTGCTCTGGTTGGCGCATCCGGTTCTGGCAAGAGTACCATCGTTGGATTGGTTGAACGCTTCTACGACCCTGTTCAGGGCACTGTTTACTTGGACGGACACGATATCTCCAAGCTTAACCTCCGATGGCTGCGTCAGCAAATGGCTCTCGTCAGCCAGGAGCCCACACTCTTTGGTACTACCATTTTCAACAACATTCGTCACGGTTTGATTGGCACTGCTCACGAAAGTGCAAGTGAAGAAAAGCAGCGCGAACTGGTTATTGAAGCAGCCAAGAAGGCCAACGCCCACGACTTTGTATCTGCCCTGCCTGAAGGTTACGAAACAAATGTTGGAGAGCGAGGTTTCCTCCTTTCTGGTGGCCAAAAGCAGCGAATTGCTATTGCTCGTGCCGTTGTTTCTGACCCTAAGAGTGAGTTTCTAATCCCATTGCCAATTGAGTATTAACTAACCTGGTCATAGTTCTGCTCCTTGACGAAGCTACATCCGCTCTGGACACCAAATCTGAGGGTGTGGTTCAAGCTGCTCTGGAAAACGCTGCCGAAGGTCGCACTACTATCACCATTGCTCATCGTCTGTCTACCATCAGAGATGCTCACAACATTGTCGTTATGTCCGAAGGTCGCATCGTGGAGCAGGGTACTCACAACGAACTTCTTGAGAAGAAGGCTGCCTACTACAAGCTCGTCTCGGCTCAGAATATCGCTGCTGCAGAGGAAATGACTGCCGAGGAGCAAGCTGCCATCGATGAAGAAGAAGTCGAGCTTATGCGCAAGATGACCAGCGAGAGAGCAACTGCGACACTCGCCGACCCTAATGATGATATCGCCGCCAAGTTGAACCGCACTACCACCTCGAAATCCGCTTCTAGCGTGGCTCTCCAAGGTCGCAAGGCCGAGGACGAACGGGAATACGGCATGTGGACTCTGGTTAAGCTTGTTGCTTCTTTCAACACAACGGAGTGGAAGCTCATGGTCATCGGTCTCGTCTTCTCTGCTGTTTGCGGTGGAGGCAACCCTACACAAGCTGGTAAGTCGAAGTCTTTTTGTTCCTCAAGATGTATCTCGTGACGTGGCTAACATTGATTCAGTCTTCTTTGCCAAGCAAATTGTCACCTTGTCTCAACCTATAACCGAAGAGAACCGCCACTCTATTAAGAAAGACTCCGACTTTTGGAGTGCTATGTATCTCATGCTTGCCTTTGTTCAGTTCTTCGCGTTTGTCATCCAGGGTGTCTTGTTCGCTCGATGCTCTGAGCGACTGGTGCATCGAGTTCGAGATCGCGCTTTCAGGACCATGCTTCGCCAGGATGTGGCCTTCTTTGACCGTGATGAGAACACCGCGGGTGCGCTTACCTCATTCCTCTCTACTGAAACAACCCACGTTGCTGGCCTGAGTGGCGTTACTCTCGGAACGTTGTTGATGGTTGTCACCACCCTTGTTTCTGCAATGGTTGTCTCTCTGGCCATCGGCTGGAAGCTCTCACTTGTGTGTATCTCAACTATTCCTGTCCTTTTGGGATGTGGTTTCTTCCGTTTCTGGATGCTTGCACACTTTCAGCGTCGTTCCAAGGCCGCCTATGACTCGTCGGCTAGTTTCGCTTCTGAGGCTATTTCTGCAATCCGAACCGTGGCAGCCCTGACACGAGAGGAGGATGTCCTGAACCAGTACAAGCAATCACTTGCTGTGCAACAAAGAAGAAGTTTGATATCTGTTCTCAAGTCATCTCTGCTTTACGCCGCGTCCCAATCTCTTCTGTTCGCCTGTTTCGCGCTGGGCTTCTGGTATGGTGGCACCCTCATCGGAAAGCTTGAATACACCATGTTCCAGTTCTTCCTCTGCTTCATGTCGATCATTTTCGGTGCTCAATCAGCTGGTAAGAGTCCTCCCGGATATTCCAGGATTTCAAAATACTAATCTCGAGTTAGGTACCATCTTCAGTTTCGCTCCTGATATGGGCAAAGCCCATCACTCAGCTGGAGAACTCAAGAAGCTATTTGACAGACAGCCCATTGTCGACACGTGGTCAGACAAGGGTGAGCGCCTACCTGAGGTCGAGGGCACTCTTGAGTTCCGCGATGTCCACTTCCGTTACCCAACAAGACCGGAACAGCCCGTTCTGCGTGGACTTAACCTGACAGTGCGGCCTGGACAGTACATCGCCCTTGTCGGAGCTTCTGGTTGTGGAAAGAGTACTACGATTGCACTATTAGAGCGATTCTATGACCCCCTCTCTGGTGGTGTCTACATTGACAACCACGAGATCAGCACCCTCAACATCAACGACTACCGATCACACATTGCACTCGTTAGTCAGGAACCTACATTATACCAAGGAACCATTAAGGAAAACATTCTTCTGGGTACTCCCCGCGAGGATGTCACGGACGCAGACCTGGAATTTGCATGCCGCGAGGCCAACATTTACGATTTTATTGTGTCACTCCCCGAGGGTTTCAACACTATAGTTGGTAGCAAGGGTGCGCTGCTGTCTGGTGGCCAGAAGCAGCGAATCGCCATTGCACGCGCTCTGATTCGTGACCCCAAGATCCTGCTCCTTGACGAGGCGACATCAGCCCTCGATTCTGAGTCTGAGAAGGTGGTACAGGCAGCGTTGGACAAGGCGGCTAAGGGTCGAACCACCATTGCCGTGGCGCATCGTCTCAGTACTATCCAGAAGGCTGATATTATCTACGTGTTCGACCAGGGTCGTATTGTGGAACAAGGAACACATACAGAGCTGATGAAGAAGAATGGTCGTTACGCAGAGTTGGTCAACTTGCAGAGCCTCGAGAAGCAGAGGTAGAAAGAGAGGGAGAGACATGTGTTTTATTTGGGAGAATTTTTTTGTGAGACTTGCATGCATTGCATTGGCGTTGGGGCGACAACTTGATGTCAAAAGATGAAATGATATGCCCTTCTCTTTAGAAGGAGTCATAGGAGGTATCTATTCGCTTATTACTGTTTATAATACCTGATGTATAACATCTGATCAATCAACTCTCTTCGTATCACCAAGACTATAAATATCCAACTGTTATACTCTGATTGTCGATCGATGTCAAGGTCTCGATGTGATAGAGCGCCCGCCACATGGCTATCGCGTGTCGAATTCAAGGGATACATGACAGAAATCTCGATCATGGAATTCAAGAAGACAAAAACAATCTACCTAGGAACTATTCTAAGACAACATTATTCGAATGAACTATTTTGTCTTGCAGATACTGTAATGACATTCAAGATGCCTTAGGTTGATGTACTCTCCAAAACACATGGAAGACAGGGAGAGGCAGCCAAAAGGAGCATTGATCGTCACAGCAGGGAATGAAGAATTGGTCTCGACCATGACAGCTGAGATACTCGATAGGTTGAGTTTGTTGGTTGTAGGACAATGTCGTGGAAATGGTAACACAACATTTAAACGACGATAATGGCTGAACGGGTCGATACAGAGAGAGCAACGGATAGTGACAGAAGTTAGCTATTCAGGTTAGTGCTGGTCAGTAGAAGACTGCGGTAGACGCGGCCTCTCTTGGGTTGAACGGTTTAGCGGGGATAACGGTGAATTTGGTGATGAGGGTCACCGAGTGTTTTAGACATTGTCTTTGGATTGTCTCTCCGATGCCACGCGGCTGAAAAAGAATGAGGGTTTTTTTGTCTTGGTCGTGGAATTTGATGAAGAGACAGTAAATGATATTGAATAAACTCTTCAGCTACTATGAGCATCGAATCAAGGATCAGTAACGAAAGTCGCGTGTAAAATGTTAATATTAATTATCGCATCAGAGTTTAGTCCAGCTTGTATCTAGTTTAGCCTAGGCCAGGAAGGGATCTCTTGGCAGGGGAAAGGGGTTTGTGATTGGGTAGAAGCAAGGAAATTAAACGGGAAGCCATCAATTCTGCAAGGTACGCGAGAAGCAAGCTTCATGGATCCAGTGGATATTTAGTCTACCTAATAGTTAGTCAGTAGAGGTGATGGTTTGATGCCGTTCTCACCTGAACAACCGTCAAGTAAGTATAGTTCCAGTGTATTGTTGGCCTGAAGCTGAGAACCACTGCCACTGTCACCGTCAACTTCAAAGAAACGAAACGTGAGGGATCGAAACGAAACGGTGAGAATGATGCAGGTTGCGTTACATGCATCGGCGTTCAACTGACCCGAGTAACTATACCGTATGAGTTAAAGCTCAACTGGAATGAGGTGATTACCTAGCTAGGTGTAGTGAAAAGATGACCAGTATGGATTATCAACTTGACGGATGCTATTTTTGTGGCTATGCCAACAGATGCTACCTATGGTGGCTGGTCCGCCATTGAGAAGCGAAATTGGCCTGTCCAAACCGGGCTCCCCTCCCCTTTTTCGGTTTCTTACGGTTCGTTCGCCTACGTATCAAGGTCCGGTCATTCTCTTAGGTGTCGGTATTATAGCTAGCGGTATACGTATGCTAGGAACATGGTCTGACTGACGAGTGATGGCTTAACCGTGTGTAACCCGGGGAATATGCTAGAGAGATCAAGGTAGAATGTGATGTAGCTGCAGGTATGCGTATGCAATGCAGTGCCGTTCGGAGAATGGGCTCCCTAGAGCACCGGTAAACGGGCCGGCATGAAACATTGAGGATTGGATCCATGGTAGATGTTTAGTTGGAGTGGTCTTCTGTGGTCCATGGTCGTGATATTGCAGCAACACCATTCAGACCAATAGTTCTCACCTCCAACGAACCATTGACACGCAATCCTTTGTCAATGGCCCTCTCATGATTACCAATAGCATCAAGTAGTCACTGTAATGCACTGTAGGTTTACTACGTAACACACGTACAAACATAGGCCATACTGGGATTTCAATCAATAAACCGTCACGCTAAACAGCCACTACTGCAAGCCTCAGAGGAGGGTTTAATTATCCTTGTCCTATTCCAATGAATATTTTTTTTCTTCCCAAGTGTTATGGACGGGGTAGCATCAACCATTACAAGCAAGGTAAGACCCCCGGAGCCCCCCTCCAACTTAACCTTATGGTGGGAGTCACTATTGATTATCCCCTGTCAATTTCTCTAGGCTTCTCTCCACTCAATTCAATCTCTAATCAAGTGGTGAGATCGCCCTCTTGTTTTCCTTCTTCCTCTTCTTTTCCTTTCCTTTTTTGCGCTTCTTTGCCTTGCCGTTCCTTTAGCTGAAAGGGTTCATGTTACAATTGAGCCTCAGGTCGCGTCGATCACTCGTTTCTAGACCCGCCAAACCGTTACAGCCCATCCTCCAACGTTGAACCTACTCACACACTCCTTTTTCGACAATCGTTTTTCAACATCAATTGCATCTTTAGCAATCAGTCACTCGTTTTTTTCCCCAATCGATAATTCTGTCTTGGCACTGCGACTTTTCCTCTTTACCGAAGTCACTGCAACCTTACCGTACGCTATCCAATAACTACGTGTAAGCCTCGACCGTCTAGAACACCTACCTATCAAAGGTATCTACCTAATAACAACCAATTCTCGGGCCATCCAATTCATCTCATCTCACTTCAACCCCCCCTGGTCACCAATCCAATCTCGCAATTGCTACTTCAAGCACTGCATCACACTCGTTCTCGACCGTTTGGGCCTCGCATGAACCCACAACCAACTCTCATTTATCTATCCAATCGCTACTGCTCGGCCACTACTGGAAACGCAATGCAACAACGACAACACTAATAAAACAAACAAATACCCGTCAACTATTACTTAACTCACTTAATACTGTCTTTTCTTTCTTTTGCTTGTAGCATCTGCTGCAGTTTCTGCTTCATCATCAACTTCTGCTCTGACACTACGCTTCCTTGTTTTGTGTCATTCCGGGTCCATCCAAGTGAAACACATTCAATCTTGTTATTGTCTGTGCTGCCAATTCACTTGACCCTTGTACAGCCTCGTCACTGTCACCATTGACGCAGTATCTGTACATAAACAAAATCCGCCCAGACTTCTCCACGGCCGACGCCGCCCTCTCGCTCGCTATCATGGCTTCAACATCACGACCTGCCTCAACGGCCCAAATTCGACCCAGACTATTAAATTCCCCCGCGCCTCGCTTAAGGATAGCCTTGGCGCTTTTCTTGCTACTGGCATGTCTTACCTCCACAGTTCTAGCGAGACCTGAGACATCGTCTTCACTTCGACACCGACATCGTATACCATCCATCAAACGATCAGGGCTATACCGACGCAAGGAATCAAGCAAAGATGAAGACGAAGAAGATGAGATTGTTAACACCATAGTTCCCTCCAAAACTGCGAGTGGATCCAAGCCTACCACTGTTTCCATTCAGCGTGCCGCCAAAACCGCCGTCTCAACGAGTACGCCTTTGCCCGAAGCCTTTGACGGAAACTTGGCCGCCGAACTTTCAACTACATCCGATAGCAACTGTCCCGCCTTCCTCGACAGTGTTCTCTCCGATCCTTCCTACGAAACATGCTACCCACTCTCAATGATGATCCAGGTAAGTTGAGAATTGACGGAAGCTTGTGGGATCACAAGTTCTAACAATGCCTCAGACATCTCGTGGCTTCTTTGAAGCTCAAAGGCAACTCCTTAGTATCGTACGAGTTCTTGATGCAACCTGCGCAGCCAATGTCACGTACTGCACCGACTTCTTCGATTCCGCAGCACGCAACCTCACAACATCTGAGAACTGCAAGAGCGAGATGGAATCTGGCAACAGCATCGTCAAGCAGTTTCTAAACGGCTTGAAATCATATGAGGTCATGTACAAGGCTACCTGCCTGCAGACTCCCAAGGACGACATGTACTGCTACGCCAACGCTGTTACAAACACCACAACCGCCGCCAACGCCTACTTCTACTATCTCCCCTACAAC
Organism: Fusarium venenatum; assembly: GCF_020744135.1. NCBI lineage: Eukaryota > Fungi > Ascomycota > Sordariomycetes > Hypocreales > Nectriaceae > Fusarium > Fusarium venenatum. Next base: position 1,382,033 of record NW_027072131.1, read on the forward strand.
CTCACTCTGCCTGGTAGTACCAACCCTTCATGCGGCTTCTGCACCCAAGAGACCATGAACATCTATCACGCCGCCTCCGAAGATCGTTCACAACCCGTCGCCCTTACCTACGAGGATGCAGCTCGACAAGTCAACACTCTTTGCGGTCCAGATTTCGTCAACAGCACCCTACCCCCAGAGGAAACCAGCGTTGCACACGCATTTGCCCCTTCTTGGGTTGGGTTGACACTCACTCTCGCCAGCGTTGCATTATTCAATGCTGTGTTATAGAACACCAATCCTGTGCAACGACATTTCAACCGCAATTATATTTTTCGGCCGATTTCTTAATCGGTTTTGTTTTAATACGTTACGACTGCAAATTCTACATGCCTAGGATTTGTGCCTTTTTTCACGATCGCAACTTGGCATATTTTATGACTTGATACCCTCGAATCCTTTAATTCTTTTTCTTCTCTTTCACCAATATGGCTTGGACAACTAAGCCATCGGTTATAGAGGCAGATTCGCTCTGCCATATTACAACCTATAATTTAATTTTCGACGAAGGATATACGCCTTCCGTCCTTCCCTCCCCCTTTTTTGCCATAATCTACTTGGCACCTTCTTTCACTGGGTTCTAGAAAGGATTGGTTTTGATTTTAGAAAGAAAAAAGCGAGCACAGCCCGGAGTTTCTTCACAGCGGCATTTATTGGTTACATCGGGTTTTTGGGCGGGTATGTGGTTGTGCCTGGGACATGATAGACAGACTGGGAAACTTTTGAGGAGCGGCAGGAATACCAACGAAAAATCGTGGAATAGAAGGACTTGGTTCTCTGTGTAGGAGGAGGGAGATATGATGATGGAACATATCGATGGCCAATTGTCTGCACAACGAGCATGATTCATTCCTATGAAGCTTGAGGAAAAGGATTTATGTAGAACATAGGCAATGGAGTATAAGAACGATATCAAAAGTATCTGTTAAATCGTTATTACGCCAATGACTGTGATTTGTTGCATGAGAAGTTTGACTGTTACATTGCCGTCGTGCCGAAGCTCATCTCATCTCATGGTTTGTACTTCTTATCGCAGTTGTCGTCTTCTCTTCCGACCTGTACTGCATACCGTGATAGATGTGATGCCAAGTTCAGGAAAGAAGAGGCAAGTTCTTGATTGATAGCCAACCTACTGAATCTTTCGTGACATACTGGGACTGCAATAGGTCTCATGTGACGTCCAAGCCATCATCAAAGGATAGACCAGAACAGTACTGGGTCAAGATGACTCCAAAGTCGATGGATATCAGTCATCTTGCTCAAGGTGTGTATTCATTCGGTCATTCCTCAAAGGTTCAATTAGATCAGGAGGTGGAAGAATAGTCTTTTCTTGAATCAGGATTCTGATCAACTCTGGCATGGCATGTTCAGACTCACAGTAAGCCCATCCCGAAGTTGTCTATGGTCTACCAGTACCTTTCGAGATAACCAAGCCCAACAACCGCAATTGTCCTCCAACACTTTAACTTGAGCGATTGACGTAGACCGGCCGCCCTTGAACTTGATCAAATTTAACCTGACGTATCCTAATCTGACATCTGGCGTAGGTGACAAGCTTCAACCTGACGTCAATTGCGTATTCAGTTAACATCTACCGATGTCGATACAAACTGTAATGAGCCCAATGCGATTAGCGCTCAGGTCTTCTTACAGTAGTTTAAACTTAAAATTGGGTTTTAGAGTTTATGTCAAGCGGGTATAATTTACCCGATCCCTCGTGGCAAGCGATCCATAGTTCATGCTGTCGAGTGTTGGTTTCGTCTGTTATTGTTGTGTTGAACTTCTGGGACAATCGTTTTCAGATCACTAGTTTTTTTTTTCTTCAAGACAAATAGAACATCTATCTTTAATTGTTTCTATTTATCAGCCAGTGTGATCATCTTTGGACAGGCTTGATTAGCAACCTGAAGACTGTCGCGCTTCCAGCATGAGGGAGCACTACATGCTGAATACATGTTGACCAAAGGCAACCCTCAGCTGTTGGGCAAATCTCCAAAATACACATTGCAATGCAAACCAGCAGGCTGGGTCAGAGTGACATTCCCGATGTCGTGAAACGTAGCCAAGAAAAGAGCTCAGGCCGCGGCAACAACATAGGGGTCTGCGCACAGTACACATAGCCGATCCAAGGCCATGGAACTGGATGGCGCATTCATGCAAGGAGGCGTTCAGAATCCAATGTGATTCGGCTTGTTAGCAAACAATCCAAGTAAGACTGTGTGGCAATGTATCTCGATGTGAGTTGATGAATTTGTGTATTCTCTAAGCATACGAATTACCATCGAACAGTGACTACAGGCAAATAGTGAATATCTGTGTGAGTATATGCTGTCATGACGATTATGACGCAGCGCCTGATGGGCGATTCCAAACTACAAGCGAGTATCGGAATTTGGTTGTGGACTGGCGGTAACAGACGTAGCGCAGAACGGCAAAGCGGCAAAGCGACAAAGCGAGCTTTCATACGCGCCCCATATCAATTGAATCATAGGGTATCTGTACCCGGACATAAGACTCAACAACATGACATGTCATAGACTCTAGGTAAGTTGGGGCCCGAGTCGTTTGCCAGTCAGAACAGAGTGCGCGAAAAGGGCACCCATTTCCGTATCTTAACGAATCAAGTTGTAGGCTAGTTAGTGACTTAACTAAATGTGAGAAAGGGTGCGTAGCTAACTAACCAAATACCCAATGTATGGTGGCATTTGGCTGGTTGTCTGGTTGTTCACCCAGGCTCCGGGTTCATGGGGAGCATCTCGCGAATCGAGCGGACATCGAACATCGTACCGCTATAGTCCACACTTGTGCGGTACCCGTACTGTATGTTGAAAATCGTGGGCGATGCCCAGGGAAACTGGAAGGCGACTTGACACGAGTCAGAAATGAAATTAGTTGCAAAGAGCTGACAAGTACTTTAGCTAAAAAGCAAAATTGTGGCACCACGATTATGTTCGGTGCAACATTGGAAAGGTGATAGAGAGAGGATCCTGATGTTGTTTCTTTAGAACGCTATGTTGTGAAAGATATACGCCGGATATAAAGTCGCATCGTCATACGCACTCCTGGCATCACAGGCCCCGCCGTGGAATTTGCGAGCCTCCCTCATCTCCATTGGGGTTTTTGAGAGAGCCAAGTTTGTGGGAGAAACTCCTGTACAGATGTGCAGATGTGCCAATCGACAATCAACGCTGCTCCCGTTGACGAAACGGCACGGAACGCAAGACAAAGTAACGGTTGCATTGAGCGAGGACCAAGTATCCTGTAGCCATTTGGGTATGGGTGGCCCATGGCAAGTACAATAAACGCGGTGGCGTTGACGCCAGTTTTGAGCGCCTAACAGCCAACAAGTATCCGTACCTAAACTTGGCGATCAAAGTACCGATCGTAGTTTTTTTTTAGTAGAACCATAATAGGACGTGACTGCATAAGACAAGAACTGCACTGTCTCTTTTTGGACGTCTCTATCAGTTCGGCTAGAAGGTTTCAGTGTTAGTGCTGCACTCTACTGTAATTTGCCATTTCAGAGGAAATGATCCGTGGACATCGCAGATCAGAGACCGACATCAATAGAAGTCAACCCGGGTGTGATGATACGGACGCGCGTGACAGATGGCAGTTGACAGCTGCCATCGGCTTTTAGTTAGTCCTGTCAATGGCTTCCAAGCTGAGGCCAGCACAAGATAACCTTTGGGTTAGCTTTGCTAAGTGCCTTAATTAGACACGAAGGAGCTACTGCGAGATTGAGCTCGCAGGTATTGTCTACACAACGACTACCTAGTCCAGTGGCGGTTAGGTAGTGAGATGCAAGTGACGGTCTCAGCAAGTTACTTACGTCTAGGTAAGGAAGGAGATGAGGTCTCCCTTCCCAGTTACCTGACACGCAGGCGAGAGTGGAATACAGGAAAGAACATCACATTACGAATCGCCTGTTTCTGTTTGTGAAGGCAGGTAATACCTACCGACCCTTCTAGCCTTCTATGCAATGAGCACAGATCTCTCTCTACCTTAAGGTAAGTAAGTACCTATGAGATGGAGGTAGTGGATCTCATCTCTCACTTTTCCCTCCGAATCATTACCTAGATTCAGATCTGTTCTTTACTTAAGCTATCGCCATGGTAGCTTGGTTGATCATTGTGCTGTTAGCTTTTGAGTGTTTCTGAATGTCAGATGGTAGGTATCTCTTTTCGATGATCGACCCGCCCGGGTCCACAGATACCCATCTTAGGTCACCTACGGATACCCTACCGTGTCTACTTGTAGTACGGTCCTTACAGAACACTCGCCTCGCATCTGCGCCGTCACTCTGTAGGACGTTCAACATCCTGGACTCGTTACTGCATGCTTAGCGTGCCTGCGCACGCAACCCAGAAGATACAGCAGGTACTTTGTGGTCCAGTATCGTCTTCGCTAATGTTCTGCTTTGCTCTATCCAGCCACTCACATGTTTTGTTGCTTTCCCTTGCGACATACACAGGTATGCTTATTGTCTGTTCGTACCTGATATTGGCTGTGGTCCGAGAACAAAGAGGCTAAGACGATGCAAGTGGTATTCCATGCCCAGGGCAAGTTTCTCTACCAGGTACTGCTTCGAAATTGTCTAATAAGCCCTTGTGTACCTTGTTAGATACCGTCCCCCCTGCCGTCCCCCCCCCCCCCCTTCCCTTAAGTCATTGTCCATAATTAACAACTACCGTTCTTTAATCCATATATCGAATCATATCTGCGGCTCGGGCTTACAGAGCATTGCTTTCAGACTCACTTGACCGGCGTCGACTGTTCTTCACTCAGGTCGCTATCGTCACCAGATCGACAAACTCAGCTCTGCCGCCATTAGTCCTCATCCGACACCTCAAAGCAATATTAACTATATTTAAAGTTCACTCACTTCTACGTGGTGTCCGCCTCAACCGTCTGAAACCCTTGGCTTCGAGCCATTTTTGTTCGTGGCTGCGATCTGACGGCGTTGCTGGTTATACATCTCGTCACGTCTGGTTCATGAGCAGCGAGTAATTTCTTTTTTTTTGTAGTCCTCGCATCTACCTGCGCTAGACTCGCCTCTTGTCATTATCAGATTGGCCTGTACGTGGTGTCCTATCTACAGGTCCTGTTCTGGACTGTCATATCTCTGCTGCAGGCTTGCTCAGGCTCGGCATAGACCAAATCCGGTTCTCTGTGGGTGTGGGTGGTGGTCACGACTCGCCCACTTTGTTTCTCCATATTGTACACCGCAAAACTCCGGTTGCCCACGGCATCTCAATCCTACATCACTATACCTTCCAGGCGCTTACTGCACTGCAGCGTGCGTCGTGTCGCCTCTTTCTTTCGTTTTTTTTTTCTCATTCTTTTTTCTTCTTGTTGCCAGGCATCGTCGTGTGCTTATCAACATTCCCAGTAACCCCGGTATCCCCCGTTGATGTGCCTGTCTCACATAAAGACTTTGATTTATCTCAGTCAATAGCATTTCTCTAGACAGACGGCCTCGTACATTTACTCGATAGATCCGTCTCATGTCACCTCTAGGTACAGTGCCAATCTAGCTGCCACTCCCCTCCATCGCCCACACAGTGGAACCGCCCGCATTCCGTCTTACAGCCGGCTCCCTGGAAGTGGTGGGCGACGTGCTGGGCCCTTCCTGTCTTTTGTCTTTTCTGGCTTGAACCATCCTACGTCCTCATTGGACATTGCAGAAGGGCTTGTATGGGGTACCTGGTCTATGTAAGTTCACCATCGACGCAAGCGATCTGAGCCGCCACCGACCTCCACGAAGCTAATAAGTTCGACAGCTAGCACTCTTCTTACCACACTTATAACTTCATAATAGTCCTCTCCGACCCCCACGACGTCTATGTTTCTTAAAGGCGTGAGTACCGCCTAGATCTCACTACGACCACCAGCGAGCACCCAGATCATGTCGGAAGCCATGCCTCTACCATACACAACTGTCACGAGCTGGGCCCCGGGCACGTATCACGGTCCTCGAGGCCCAGTACATCCTCAATCCGTGCCTCCGTATGAACACCAGTATGAACACCAGCTACACCATCCGGCAAGCTATAACGGCGGTGCACCTGAAAACCGTCGCCCTTCTCAGATCCATCCCGAGCAACACCCAAGGACTGGCCATGCCTATCAGTTGGTTGACATGCAGAGCTCTATTCCGCAACATCCATACCCCCCGCCGCCGCTCGGGGTACACTCCCACTATTCTGCTAGCAACATGGCCGATTATCACGACAGATTGGGCAACGGGCAAGATCATCGCTCGAATCGCCCTTCACTGTCGCACTCAGCGTCAGGGGAGCAGCCATATTCATTGGCAAATGGTCAGCCCATAGCAACAAGCGATGTGCAGCTTCCGCATTTTACGGGTTATCGGTTCGACCCAAGAGCTTCAACTGTCAGTGGACCACATGATCTGGCCAGTCCTATGATGTCTCCTACCGAAACACGACCGGATCATATGAGAATATCGGGTCTTGTTGCTTCTGGTCGAAGTAGCGGGGGACCCATGCATGGTAGCACACAACCATCTGGCATCTCATACAGTCTTAAAATACGACAACAACCGTTGGCGGCTAGGTCGTGTGGCTTTGGCGAAAGGGACCGAAGAGTTATTGACCCCCCTCCAATCATTCAACTTCTCATCGAGGCTCCAAGCCTTAGCAAAGACGAAATTTCCCAACATCTACGATACCCCCATTATGTTATGAGCTGCTCTATCATCGATGAGACAGGTGCCCGTGACGCATCTTTCATGCCTGAGGAGTATCGGCAACAGCGTAGACTTATGGGATCGTTAGTGGCCGGTTCCTTTGTTGGCAAAGATGAGCACGGCGAAGAAGGAACTTTTTTCTGCTTTGGGGATTTATCTTGCAGGACTCCAGGGTCGTTTCGACTCAAATTCAGCATGGTCAAAGTCGATCCTGGTCGCGCAGCAGAAGTAAAACGTTGTCCCAACCTTGCTGCAGTTACAAGTGAAGTTTTCACGGTCTACACAGCAAAGGACTTCCCAGGCATGCAAGCGAGCACGAAACTAACGAGACGGCTCAAAGAGCAAGGATGCCTCATTTCCATTAAGAAAGGGAATGATCGATCCAAGAATGCTAGAAGCCATGACGATTCAAGCGAGGGAGATGACGAAGTCGAGATGGCGGCACAAAGCAAGAGACGGCGGCGCTCCACACGACAATAGGTATACTATGTGATATATGCGGCGTTATTTGATATTATAGGGGCAGTACATGCCATGCATACACGACCAAGGCTGGGGCAATATGGCGTTTTCTAAATTAATGATGCTGCCTCGGTGTTTCTATATCGCGTTCTAGAATTAAGAATCGGGTACGCTCATCATGCAACGGGCTTACTTTGTACCAGCAAGGCACTTCTTGGATAAAATAATGGTATTCTATTTGCTGGCAAGGGTCGTGTGCCTTTTACGTCTATGGTGGAAGAAAGGGCTAGTGCTCAGGCGACTGCCTCCTTAACTGTCCTCTCTCAACCCTAACCCCCGAATGAGTGTTTGTGCTCCTTACCGAGTTGGCTCCCTTGGGTTGCCGACTCCAATCCAAGAAAGTATGTTACCCCAGTAGGCCCTCGACCGGTTACAAGACCACGGGACTATCTAATTGGAGCATTCCCCGTGTGTTTCATACCGTTGTAGGGAGACTAGAGTACTCCTCATTTTAGCTGTTGGTCCAAGTTTTGGGCGAATGATCACGCAAGAAAACCCTGGAAACAGCCGTGACAATAAGATATTGGCATCCACATGCGACTCAACAGCCAACAACCGAATGTAGCGAGATTTGTGGGAGCAAGTTGTCTGGGAGACATTCACCTTGTGATGCGATTGGATCCTATTCGTATATGCCAGCAACCTGCAGTGCTTGGGCATGAAGTTGAAGACAGCGTGAAGTCCATGATGCGAGAGGGGAAGGCAAAGTCTTTGGTATATGGGATTACGGAATAAAATTACATTCCACGGCCGCTGCGGATGAAAATATGGAGAATCGACTTCCTCGTTCGTCCACGAACAGAATACATTTAAGACAAAAAACGAGGTACATAAGTCGTTGGACATGACATGTCAGTATCATAACTCACACTTGCATGTGCATAACAGAAATACACTCGATCAGAAGGGTACAAGGTGTCACTGGTGGCTTTTGTAAGTCAACGGGGCTATTTTCAACCCTCTCAAGCTCACTGACCTCGCCCAACAAAGAAGGAGGTAGGGAGACTAGACGAGAGGATATCCTGGTGGTTGGCAACCACAATACTACCCTACTTTAAGTTGATCGGCAACTAACTTAGCGTGGAGATGGATGTTTTCGCCTAGGGGAAAGGTAGCCTAGCTACCCAGTCAGACAAGCAAGGGTCCCATCTGGTTACACAAGACACAGCAAGGCGACGAATCAGCATCCCTTAGAGTCTCTTGGCAACAGTTCTGATTATTCCCACGATACCTGCATTCTCATGATCAACTAACCCAATTTAGTTTATATCTTGGTCCATTCAAGGGGCAAGTGAACCACTCGAACTGCTCCTCCGACCAACGTTCATGAGCGATAATTGACGCTGATACAGATACTAGTGCGAGGTAAGGGAGCTCAATAGCCTCATTTTATTTTGTCTTCAAGGTATCAGAAAGAAAATGGGGAAGCGAATAATTGACGCTGTTACTGACCAATTGTAGATCTCGGAGATCTGCAAGTCGTACCAGAATAAGCGACATGCTCTACGTTATTGAAGATCCAACCCGTTAACTGCCTGACAACCAAAAGAAGGGGAGTCTTGCGAGTGAATTGCTTTTGACGCAGGCCGCAGCCCTCGGCCGATTGCGGAGAACAACTGAGTCGAAATGTGAACGATCATATCATACTGCAACATTCCAATCCTTTCTACATTGATTGGTGCACGAGCGACATGCAGACACAAGAGGCCCGGTCGATCAAGGAAGGCTTTCTAAGAACTACGCTGGTTGTTCGGCTAAGCAAAGCCCGGCATAAGTTGAAATCCTCTAAGATATACCGGACGTCAAGAAACTACCATGCGGTTAAGGCATCTCGATGATACCCTCCACAGACTTTACAAAAGGAACTCCTTTCGGTTTTGGAAGAAAAAATGTGTCAGATTGATACTTTACAGGGAGGGGTGATCAACCCCATCTGGCCTCACAGACCAGAAATGGCACTCAACTCGCAAGAGAAAGTCAGTTCCCCTTGAATCCACATGACCAAGTCGCATGTCTCCGGAGAAATGTATATTTCGTAATAAGCCCGATTGCCACGTCGTACGAGTCTCTTTCCAGAGTGGTTGTCTCAGACCAGACTGCAACTTCAATTTGCTTCTTGGCGCGAAGCGCTATTTTGCTGCACTCTTCTATACTTGAACAGGATGTATCTATACATATATCTCCAATATTGTGTCAGAAATGAGGATCTCCCAGAGAGATTTACTATCAGGCCATGACTGCATATGCACCGCACGAGAGTCTACCCCCGTGCATCTTGAATCGTGGGGCAAGACGTCGGAAACGGCATCAAGAGGCTTCTGTGGCTTGTATGCGCATTGAGTGATATGCACATGCATACAGACATGCAGGAAACTTGATACGTGCACGTCAGTGGTCCAATTATGTCTCGGTTTAAGTCAACCCGTCCATATAAGGGCTCTGTATGCTGTTCTGGAGGCAAATGTCTTGGCCTGTTGGTGGCGTCGTTACTATCGCCCACCCAGCCGACCTGCCGATATAGGCCTTAAGAAACACCAAGGGCTTCATGTGTGGTGATGCGAGAATGAAGAATAGGGGAAGAAGATTACAAAGCTACCTTTTGCATATTCGTTGTTATGCTGTCTTGTTTTCCAAGACAGTTATGCATAATGGTGATCATGAAATACAAAAAGCAATCACCTTGAAAGGACCTCACCGAGGCACGTAGTCGGAGAAACGAAATAAGTAATATATGCAGCTCCAACACAACACATTTCGTACAACTAAAGATATGAACAAAACCGCATCAAACCGCCGAGCCTCCTGTCGAGGACGTCGGCTGCACTCAGCCACTTAAGTCAAGACACTCGATGCCAAGCCCGTAACTAGGAACATGTTCTATTCATTGTAGTTGCCACTGTACTATGTGCCTTATCACGTTCCAGTGTACAGATCTAACATTTCTTGACGGTTATCGAAACTCATACGTAACTCACAAGGGGATATAGACACTCATTCAAGACATCTGTACCGTATTTACAATCAAGAGTGAAAGCGCTTGGTATCTATCTATATATATTCCCTCATTTTCCATAACAGTGGATAGATATGAATACATGTTATGCAGCATCTTCATGGCCCTGCGATTCACCCTGCTGGATTTCTCAGGGCCTGAGGTCTTCAGAAAAGTTAACTACATAATCAAACCACCGCAACTTACCTGGGAACTTTACTGATGGAGTATACTATCACTTATACAATTCATTCTTCTTGATACAGTGGCTGAGTCTACTCATAACATGTGGTTCGATGTTCGTGTAGTTTGAGCGATGAGATAGCGATAGCCTGTGACACTGGGTTCATTCTTACTCACTATAACGATCAGGAATCAATTTGTCTATAACACATGAGTACTTCATTGAACTTTGATCTTCATTATCTCAACACATCTGTTGTTATCTTAAGATTTGTCTAAAGTAGAGATAGTTGAAATCCAGTTGTAGTCGGGTCACATACTTTAACAAGCTTCAATAGAAAGGTCCCAGTTCATAAGGCTTCAAGTTTAAATCACCCGTTGTATTATAGTCACTTAGTTTCCAAAATTTCAACACATGAGACGCAGATCTCTGAGCCCTGGAATTGCACTTGCCATGCTTCAGTTGAGAACCGATTGTCGTCAATTTCGCCAACTCGGACAAAATCTCAGTAAGGCACACTATTCGTGGCGGCTCGCTGTCAATCTAAAAAAGAGATGCAAGTTTCATTAATTTCCCATTAGTGCACAGAAGGTAAAGAATAGTTGTCAAAGTCAATAAGACCTTAGGGCTCAACATCAGACCAAACCTTGCAGCAAAACTTAAGCTCTGAATAGATTGCAAAAGAATCCTCCCTCATTCAAAACAGTAAGGTACATTACATAACTGTTGCGGGCTATTATGGTCATGTTATATACAGTCGTATTATGGACATTATAAGGAGTTATAATTACTCAAAGGAATCACACGAGTTTGTAAATGGCTATTATCAGACGACGACCGTAGCTTTTTAAATAGACATGGCGGAGAACACTCGAACTCGTCGTCACTATGTGTATGTTCTCAGTCGGCCACTACCACAGTAATCACAACTTCTGAGAAGTCTTATTTCCTTACCAGACTTAAATTTCTCTCTTGTCGCTAGGTATGAATTGGTACACGGGTACTTGCATTTAGTATCCCGGCACGTGTGGTTTTGGTACAACACGACTCTGCATGAAATAACGGTGAGTCCACGGCTACAATTGCCTTCTATGTATTAGGTCTGATCGCATCTTGCCGAATAAACATATGAAAATAGACATGAGCAGGTTACGGCAGCTTGCATGAGCGGTGGGGGGGTAATCAATCGGAGGGAGATGCGGTATGCCGATGATATGAGAGCGGGCGAGTGCTTGATCGAAGCTATCATCACCCAAGGATGAGGACAATGCGCATGCCCACGCATTGATTATTAAAGGGAGTTGCTTGATCTTTAGCTGGCTGGCTCGCATGGATGACTATATGAAGAGCTTGATATGGCACTATGAGTTGCGGGAGAAAATGGGTTGTGTAGCATGAAACCTGCTCATAATTCTCAGTTTATTTGTAGATAGAACATCATTTATATGTTCAATCGGAACGATGGTGTGGACATTAGTCCAACGGCTATTATATATACGATTGCGAAGCAAGTAAGGAAGAGTCATAATGGCTATTTCAAAATTATGTGTGCTAGAATGATGGAAAAGAGACTACTCAGACTGCATATGGACGTTGTCTCGCAATTGTAACACAGCAGACCTTGTGGAACTTGTCACTTCAAGCTATATACTGGCCACAGATTTAGTCACACAATATTCTTTAGATACAGTGAAAGGTAAAGAATGAATCTCGGAAGTTCTCGCTCCCTTCGGACTCTAACATATTTGATCTGAGAGTGATGATATTTTATAATCATAAAGAATAAGCGTAACTGGACTAATTTGTTTTTATAACAATGTCTGCGATTAGTTGAAACTGAAACTATAAGAAAATATTGAGTTCATCCCATGAATTAATGGTGGTAAGCGAGACGGCATAACTGCTCGTATTATTTCAAGGATATCAACATCCATTGAGAGCAACGATGGTTCATCTGAGCCGAACGCATGGAGAAGATAAAGAGCAGAAGCTTAGACGATGAACACATTGTTAACTTAGGACATTAGGTGAAGATGCTTTACATAGTAACAATAACAATAACAATAATAAAAGTAATTGCTGAATAAAGCTAAAGCTAAGGTTGGTCTTTGTCAGAGTAAAAGCACGGATAGAAGCCGCTGACATGGAAGGACAGAAAGTAAAGTTCGTTGGTGGAGTTGACTGATCAAGGGGTCGCTTGCTAGCGCGTTTCAGCACTTTTGCAGTATTTCCTGCGAGTCGGCGAGTCGCCAAAGCCACGCGATATTATAAGTTTAATTAGAATGGCTTTTCTTCTCCTGGCTACAGAAGACTATGTGAGCACTATTGAAAGGTAGGCGAGGTTTGCATTTGGAATTCAACAGAGTAGTCGAGGTTTGACAAGATAGAGAGGAAGGATTTGTTGTTTGTTTGTTTGAAACACCCGCGCAGTTTAAGATGGTACAAGGACAAGGATCAAAGTTTGACATTTTCAATGTGACATGTCAGTGCTGATGATATCAGTAGAAACAGACTAGAATGATATATGAGTCGACTGCGTATCTCAAACTGATATTGGCAACTTGGAAACTAACTTAAGCAGCAAAAGGCTTAGGTTGATCCCCTTTGTTGATCTCTTTGGAGAACTATCCCGATCTTTCAGATTAGCTTCAGCCCATCAACAGTACCGACTACTACGCCTAACCCAACCCCTGCTACACCAACAAGGCCCCTGCTGTTTCAGGCCATGTCACGATCTGCAGGCACTTTACCCTGGATGGTGACCCTGTAATCTGTATCTGTTGCGGGGCCGCCGGGTCTTCATTGTTCAGAGTCCAACGTCTTTTTGTTCTATTCGCTTCGTTCATTCATTCTTTTTTCTTTCTCTGGCCAGGGGTTCTTGGTGCAAGACAAGCAACGATGATGGTGCAACGTACATGGTACAGAACAGAGTACAACATCACGATCGCTCTGAGCAGAACAACAAGTGTTCCACCAGAGATGAGGCGCAACTGCGGCTTCAACTGATCTTTATCTCCAACGCTCAAGAATGACTGGCGGTTTGGATAACCGGCGTGACTGCCAGCGCATCTCTCTATCTGCTGTGCTCTCGGGTGGGCCTTGACAAACTCTGGCCACGCACTGCAATGTCAGCTGTTAGTTACCACGAATAGCCTCAACTGAACTAGGGATCCCTTTTCTCCTTGACCATTAACTAGAGGCTAAGGCTGGATGATCCTTGTCAAAACCCCTGGTTCATCCAGTAGCTTGGGCGGTAACTGTAGCGGCTGTGGCCGAGGACAAGGCAACCCAGTATTTGAATGCAGGTACGCTTCGAGGCCCGCAAGAAAGAAGGAAGAATGGCCAATAATGATGGCCAATGCCCAATAATGTTGCTGAGTTTTACCGCTTAGTCTTGTCGTTCGTTTCATGTGTATTGCTCTCCCCATTCATTCATCAGTGAGTTGTTATAAATATTTAGGAACAGAGTCGATAAGGAATTGGCCTCCCTCTCTTGGCCATGAGGTGAGATGTGGCGCCAACGTTGTAGCCAATCCTCTTTCATAGTCTTGCCGCACTAGAGACCTTTTGTATGTAGAAATGTTTGAAAACGCCTTGGGCTGGCGGTAGAGGGATTGGACAAGCCCCTTAATGGGCCAAGCCAAGCCTTCAACGGTGGAGCCTTAGAGGCTCCATCGTCAGTATCCTTTGATCAAATGGATTTCATGGTTAAAGCCAAGATTTCTAAATCAACGTCCATGCACTCTGGTCCCGCTGACAGACCTGGCATCAAGTGCTTTGCAGTGGCTTCGCAGCGGGAGACCAACTGTCAAACGCTGTGCTGGATGCGCTTTTAGGTACCCCACCCCTGTTCGCACAAAGAACCTTCCAACTCTAATCCTCGTCCAACCTGCGGATACTTCTTCTTCTTGAATCCCCTCCACACGCTCCTTTTATTTTCTACTTTTCTTTTCTCTTCGTCCTCGTACACTGAACTGCTGGGCACGTCCTTTCCATTCATTTTATCATTCACACATTCATTCATAACTGTATCTGCAGAGCAGTTTCAGGTACTTTCGCTTCCCTGAGCTGTTGTTACCCTCATTTTTTCTCGACTCTAACCTCGCTCGCTCTGAATCACATCACGCACATCAACGGCAGTGATTGAACGAGTCTGGACGGTTGCGAAACGAAACATTCATTCTAGGTTATCACAGGTGTTCCGGTATCACCTGCGTGCTTCCCTCCCCTGCCTTACACTGGTTCTCCTCTCCTCCGCTTCTTCTTGAAGAATTAGCAAGTTTCCGCTTTCCAGTGCTCAGAGTCCTAGAGACTTCTTCTTCGCCAGCTCTTCAACTATCTTCACAACACTTTATTTAAAGTGACTACTTGAATATCATCCATCGATTATCACAAACATCATAAAAAATGAAGTCCACTTTCGTTGCAGCCGCCGCGCTTCTCGCCGGTGCTGCTTCCGCCGCCAAGGAGGAGGGTACTTTTGCCGTCTTGCGCTTCACCAACAAGCAGCTTACCAGAGGTCGCATGGATCCCATTCTCTTCCCTGGAGAGACCTCTACTCACGTTCACAACATCATGGGTGGAAGTGGTTTCAGCACCAGCGCCACTGGAAAGGACCTCATGGAGTCAAAGTGCAGTAACGCCATGATCAAGGGTGACAACAGTGCCTACTGGTTCCCCAGTCTTTACTTCCAAGATCCCAAGTCTGGGAAGTTTGAGGACGTTGAGTTCGACTACTTCAACGCCTACTACTTGTAAGTATAATTTCCCCGTTGTCTCGTCAATCTGCGACAAGCCCCTCTCCCATGTCTCACCTTATCTCACTCTGCCGCTCGTTGCGCACATCACTAATATCACCATCAGCTTCGAGAAGACCCATGATGAGATCAAGCCTTTCCCTGCCGGTCTGCAGATTGTTGCTGGTGATGCCATGACCCGTACCATGCCCAAGGCTGGTGCCAAGCCCAACCTTGATCCTTCCAAGGGTCCTGTCAATGCCGCCAGAATGACCTGCCCTCGCGCCAACAACGATTACTCTACCCCCTCTTGGGATGCCAAATCGGACGGTACCACAGCTGGTGTCGGTGACCCCATCACCAAGAACGAGGGTGTCGGATTCCCTGACCGAACCTGTGACGGCACCTTCTCCCCTCTCCGAGCTGATGTTCACTTCCCTTCTTGCTACAACCCCAAGGCTGGCCTTACCGACTTCAAGAACAACATGGCCTACCCCGAGGACAACGATGGCTACCTCGACTGCCCCAAGGGCTGGATCCACGTCCCTCATCTTTTCTACGAGGCCTACTGGAACACTAACAAATTCCAGGGCCGCTGGACTGAGGGAGAGGGCAAGCAGCCCTTTGTTTTCTCCAACGGTGACGTTACTGGTTACAGCAGCCACGCTGACTTCATGGCTGGCTGGGATGAGAAACTTCTGAAACACATCATCGATACCTGCAACGCCGGTACTCTGGGTATGGACAACTGCCCCGGTCTTTTCTATGGCCTCAACAAGGACGAATGCACGATCGAGTCTGAGATTGATGAGAAGACCACTGGTACCTTGGACAAGCTACCTGGAAACAACCCTCTCAGTGGTTTCTCCTACGGTGATGCTCCCTCTATGCCCAACAAGGGTGACGACGACGAGAAGCCCAGCAAGCCTTCCGCTGAGCCTTCCGTCAAGCCTTCCGCTACCAAGTCGGCTCCCGAGGACAAGTCTACCGCTGTTGAGGCGCCTCAGTACACTAAGCCCGCCGACAAGCCCGAGGAGCCTA
Organism: Fusarium venenatum; assembly: GCF_020744135.1. Taxonomy (NCBI): domain Eukaryota; kingdom Fungi; phylum Ascomycota; class Sordariomycetes; order Hypocreales; family Nectriaceae; genus Fusarium; species Fusarium venenatum. The sequence goes on from NW_027072131.1 coordinate 1,398,259, forward strand.
CCGTCGCTATCCCTAAGCCTACTCTACCTTCTGTCCCTGAAGTTGTGTCCGACGCCGCTGCCGAGGCTACCAGCGTTCTCACCAACGCCCCCAAGCCAACCGAAATCTTCAGCAAGCCTGACCAGCCCAAGAAGTGCAAGTCCACCCGCGTCCACACCGTCTGGAACACTGTCACTGTCACTCAGACAGCCAGCGTTCCTGCCCAGACTGAGGACGCTGCTGCTGCTCCCGCTTACAAGAGGGATCCCGTTCGACGACATGCCCACCAGCATGGCAGCGGATTCAACAACTTCCGTCGCCGCAGCCACCGTCACTAAACTCTGCATTCTCACCAGAGTACCTCGACTGCTTATATGATAACATGTATAGCAGCCTAGGTGGCCAACGCTTTTTTTATCACATTTCGTTACAATGATGCATTTATTAAAACGCATCTTGTACAAGAGGGGTGTTCCAGTAACCCCCTTTTGCTTTGGACTGGAGAATATAGGGACGGCGATTTCACGGCAAGGCATTTGTTTTTATCAATTTGAGTTTGCGTGGTGCAATGGAATTTGGGAAGTTGAGGGGAGGAAAATGGTTGGATGATTCGATTCGATTCGCTTCTTAACATGTATATTTATCGAGGACATACCTTGCTTCACAAGGACCCGATTGCGCTAGACGCGACTTCTTTCGCCCATTATGAATCAAGGGCAGATACCCATTTCATACAAAGCGACCGGCTCAAACATATACAAGTGAATTAAACTTAACATCTGACTGTGATTGACATGGTTTTGATCTGCTGTACCTCTACTATGGACTGCTTTTAACAGTTTTTCTTAAGGAATATTGTCTGAGGTGATCTTGCGGACGTGTAGAAAGCACTCGAATATTTCTATCTAGGAACTATGATGTGACAAACACAGGCCAGAATGTAGAATGCAACACACTTTACTCTAATGATGTACCAGATAAAGCGGATTTCTGTAGTTTTGACAAGTCTTCGCCATGAAATTCGATCAGTAGCAAGCAGGGGCGACTTACACGATCTTGCCGTCGGCTAAGCCCCGGCTAAAGTACTATACCAGCAATTCTCACTTTAATTTTCTTCTTCATCGTCATCTATAGCTCATTGGACAACATCTCAAATCGCCTCAAATATGTCTCTTTATCATGAGGCTGCTGAGATCCTGACAGGGTCTTCATCTGAAGGCGGAAGTCTAAAGTCCCGTGTTTTTAAAAAGAAGGGCCTCAAGTCTGCTCCTAACCAGGTCTACGCCTTAGTCCTGGAGAGTTGCAAATGGAGTCCCATCCTCAAAGAAGTGATTGAGAAATCAGAACTTCTCAAATTGGAGCGAAAGGTTTGAACTTATCTTTTATAAAGTTCAGAGACTGTAAGCTAATTATGGATCAAGCTCACACCGACGTTGTCATTACTTCTTGTCCATGACCTCCTACTAGCAAAGAAGGGAATTGCGCTTCCACAAAGCCATGGCCTACGTGCATCTATCGAGAGACACAAAGCGCGCATCAGCTCAGAGTTCAAGCTTGCGCGGCTTCGCAGAAAGATGCCGACAGTCGAGGCTCTAAAAGAGCAAGTTGAGAGGGACTGCGCAGGCGAGGAAGCAAACTACCCTCGATGGGTTCGCGTCAACGCTGTGAAGAGCACATTGGAAGAACAGCTTGAGACCACCTTCTCCAAGTACACCAGAGCTACATCGATTAAGGAGGTTGTCACCAATGCTGGAAAACTCATCTATATCGACCCTCACGTACCGAATCTCGTGGCAATCACTGCAGGGATCGACCTCACCAAAACAGAGGCATATACCTTTGGCAAGATCATTCTTCAAGACAAAGCATCCTGTTTCCCCGCCTATCTCTTGGACCCTAGGGTAGAAGACGGAGATTTGATCGACGCGTGCGCTGCCCCTGGTAACAAGACAACACATCTGGCAGCTATCGTCAAGGAGCATACGCCCGAATTCGATTCACCCAAGCAAGCCATTTATGCATTTGAGAAGGATCCTAGAAGAGCGCAGGTCCTGCACAAGATGGTCAAAATAGCTGGCTCAGATTCTGTCACGAAGATTGGATTTGGCCAAGACTTCATGCAGGTGAAACCCAGAGCAGATAACTACAAGTCAGTTGGAGCATTGCTTCTGGATCCTAGTTGTTCGGGGAGCGGTATCGTTGGACGAGATTCGATGCCGGAACTTCATTTACCAGAACCTTACAGCGGTAACGGAAAAACGCCACCAACAAAACCAAACAATCGCAAAAGAAAACACGAGAAGGTCGAGCCGGCCCCTGAGAGTGTCATGATAGACGACGATGGAAACGAAACAGCGATTAAATCAGAGAAGGACCTCGAAACACGTCTTGAGGCTTTGTCGTCCTTCCAGTTGGTTCTCCTATTACATGCTTTCCGGTTCCCATCAGCAAAGAAGATCACATACTCAACTTGTTCTATTCACATGCAAGAAAACGAACGCGTCGTCATGAGAGCTCTCGAATCCGACATTGCAAAGCGAAGAGGTTGGCGCATTCTTCTACGGAAGGACCAGGTTTCCGGGATGAGAGAATGGCCTGTTCGTGGGCTACCTGAAGCATGCGAAGGCAACGAAGAGATAGCAGAAGGCTGCATTCGCTCTTACAAAGATGATGGACAGGGTGTTATGGGATTCTTCGTCGCTGGCTTTGTTCGATCCGGCGAACAAGATGACGCACCTGCTGATGACGAGGGTCCTTATGTGCGAGATGACAACGGTGCTATAGTTCGTGATGTTGTTGGTATGCCTACGTTGAAGTCAACAGGCGAGACCGTTTCTTTGACTACAAGAGATGACAAGAAACATAACAAGGATGAGGAGAGCAGCGAAGAGGAGGAATCTTCAAGTGAGAGTGATAGCAGTGAGGACAACGAATGGGGCGGTTTCGATGATTAATTTGAGATGCCAGCGAGAGCCACGAACAACAATACCGATAATTAGAATAACACCACTTCGAGTGTCGCTAAGTAGTACAATATAGGATGAATGACTATTCGGACAATTTGAATTATGAACCACGGGTCCATCAAAGTGGGTAAACAATTGTTTGGTATCGGGTGATTGATGCAACACTACGTGCTTGATGCAACGGTAGAGTCAAGTACTGGCCGATCTAATGGCGTTGAATTCTACGGTGCCTATTTTGTATAATACCTTCTGGGGGTATAAGTTAATGGGGACGGCAAAGGTTACTGATGCTTTGACTACGTGATGATAATTAGCAAGTGTACTAATCTCCGTCACTCATCCAACGTCACTGTCACCTCCTCAGGGTATTAGAAAAATTGGCCGCCAGGAACATAAGAGGCGAAGTTAGTAGGTCATTTTATGCTGCTTAGATCATACTTCTTAGGCTATTTAGTATATCAATGGGACTAGCCAAATCTTAGACAGGCAGATATAAATGCGATATCGAGTTTTGGTATCTTTAACTTGTACAATGATCATGATGATTTCGCCTCATTACTCGTTAACAGGCCAAACAAATCCTTCCTTCCTACATTAAGCTCCATTCCTGTAGACTTGAGCTCCCTGGTTCCTGAACATGATTGTGTCTCTCCGTTGCAGCACCATCAGAGCTCGGTTAAGTGCCTGCTCGCTGTATCCCTTGCCCTCCACCATCTCCCTCTTGAGTGTGGATAGACTAGTGCTCCATCCGATGGGAAGGCGTCGCTTCAGCTCTGCCTCAAGGCGGTTGACTTCGTCGTTCAACTCACGACTGCCCTGGTTGCTGCCTTGGTTGACAGCATCCATGGTGGAACCCAAGAACAAACGGATGGCCTCGTCCACGTGTACTTCGGTGGCGATGGGGGAGAGACTAAGCTTCGCAAGAGACTCGGTAATACGAACGATAGCCTCGAGCTGACGAACAGTAATGGGGATAGAAGAACGAGTGTTGGCCTCTATCTCGGCAGCGTGGACCTGCCGACGGATGGAAACAAAATGGGAAGAAAGCTTCTCGGCAGCCTCAGCACTAAGTCGGGGGGCGCATCGACTATCATTTGTTAGTATAAACAGGAGGATGTGGCGACAAGGGGGAAACTTACGTCTTGCAGTAGGTGATATATCTTCGCATCTTGTCAATGGCGATTTCAGACTCAGTCATGTCCTCAGCACCTCGACCGTTCATCTGAATACCGAGAACATGCTTGGCCATTGTCTCGTCCTTTTCACGGCTGTGTTCATCCTTGACAATGTAAATCATGTCAAAACGCGAAAGAATGGTAGTCTGGAAGTCAATGTTCTCTCCAGGAGTCTTCATATCATCATATCGACCGAAAATGGGGTTGGCAGCAGCCAGAACCGACGTTCGTGCGTTGAGGATGGTAGTGATACCAGCTTTGGCAATGGAAATAGTTTGCTGTTCCATAGCTTCGTGGATCGCCACTCGGTCCTCGTCTCTCATCTTGTCGAACTCATCAATACACACCACTCCACCATCAGCCAAGACCATCGCACCACCTTCGAGGTAGAACTCGCGCGTAGATTGATCACGTTGGACGGATGCCGTCAGACCTGCAGCAGACGAACCCTTTCCGGATGTATAGATGGAGATAGGGGCTGCCTTTTCGACAAACTTGAGAAGCTGAGACTTGGCTGTACCAGGGTCACCAAGAAGGAGCACGTTGATGTCTCCTCTTAGCCTCATTCCATCGGGGAGGATCTTCTTCGAGCCTCCTAATAACAAGCAAAGGATTGACTTCTTGATGTCACGGTTTCCATAGATAGAGGGGGCAATGCAGTCAGTCATAACCTCGTAAAGGTCTGGCCGTCGGCTCATTTCCAAGAATTCTTGCTCCTCCTCTTCTGAGAAAGTCGCATTACCCTTGGCTGCTTGGTCGATATCTGACTGGATTCCGACCGCCCTCAAATAAGGAGTACGGATAGCCACAGCACCACCGGTGGAGGAGTTCTTGGAGGCCTTGTTTTGGTAGATCGAAAAGATGCCCATAACAGTACATCTTGAACCTGGAACAACTCTGTTTGTCAAGTATCTATCGGCTGAGATGAGGACGTGCCTGGGCAGTTCTCCTACAGGAACTTGGTCGGGCGCTTCTTGAAGTTTGATAATTTGTTGGTCGACAAACTGAGACTTCTCGTGGGCAACGAAGTAGGGGTCCATGGGACATTTTGGTGTTGGGTCATTGGGGACTCGACTTCGAGAGCATTGTCGGGGAAGAGTGACACCCGTGAAACCTCCCAAGACAGGAATGTTCTGAGTGTGCCCGCAGTTGCGGCATTGGATATGGAGTTCTGTTGCCTTTGATGACATGACTGAGGCACCAATGACAATACCTGGCACACGTACCAGCCGTGAGATGGTCTCGGAGTCGAGATTGCGGATCGAGACATCGTCGGCGTTTGAGTGAAGGAGAAGTTGATGTTCGGGGATCTCAATCTTGGGTTCGTGAGGGAAGACAATGCGATGTGTGCATTTCTTTAGGGCATTTTCGAACTGCAGCTTGTTAGGAATTTACTGTATTCGCTTTGGTGTATTCCTTACTAGAGGGATGATGTCGGCAGGTTCAGAAGCCAGTCGGTGTGCCAGCTCCTCGTTGAAGCTAATCAAGTCGTTGATGTTAACGTCGCAGAAGTACCTCTTGAGAAGCGCATTCTCTCGAAGTTGGTCTCTGCGAAATTATTAATACGTTTGGTCGTCTCGTACGTGATGTTCAGCACAAACCTGTAGACGAAATTGTTGTCGAGCCGAAAGTCGAGGATAAAGGTTTCGAGCTGTGTCTGAAGTTGCAGCCGAGTATCTCCATTCTCACCGAAACTCGGTTCGAAGACGTGAGCGGAGTAAACTGATCCGCGATCCATCTTGTGATTGTTTGTGGTTGTGAATAATTAATGAGAGTATTCCTCTGCTTGATCGTTGTTAAACACAAGAATCGACTTTAGACAGGGGGCATTATGGAGGGGCTTATTCTAGTTGGGGGGCAACCTACCTTTGTCAATTTAGCGGAGGCACGAACGAAACGTGCACTAACTTGACCCTTGACGCGACGCGTATAGTACCTACTGTACGTACCTACAGGAAGCATTCTAGAACTCAAAGCATGAACTGGATCACGTGCATCGCCTTCAGGGGTGTTCCAAAGCTGCAACTTACAAGGTGTCTAGACGAACAAGGTACCTACCCCAAGTACAGTACTGTAATATACCAATAACCCTTTTTGGTGATGACGGCGTATTCTTGATTATTCCTTCATTCCTTCTCTTGTCTTCACTTAATTACCATTTCCAATCTTGTCTAAAGACTTCTTGACTACCGTATTTTCTGTTCGGTTCTTTCAGCGATGATACCCTAATAATACACCCGCCCACTTCGTCACTCGTCTTCCAAGCTCCTTTGCCTCACTTCAGCCGGAGCTTCCTTGATCATGTACTCTCCCAGCTCTCCAACCGCAGCCAGGTCTGCCGACAACCTCACGGCCTTGTCGCCTCTGGGCCATGGGGAGCTTCCGTTCCATAGGTAGCCATAAATACCTTTATTTCTCAAGCTGTTTACTGTGTATGAATCTGACATGTGATACAGTAACAACCATAGACACCCTCAGATGCATCCCCACCCGTCAGCGCGACGTGGCTCTACGGCAAGCTCTATTCACTCAGTAGGAGGTGTTCTTGACAGTGCTCCCAACAGTTTGGCTGCTTCGCTTTATGAATCAAGCCAGAATGGTTTGTTTTAGTTTGTGGAATCTACCATCGCAATGGCTAACCGTTGGAAGCTATCTCAACCCTCCTTCAGCCCCCCATTGTTCGAACTGGCCTTCAGCCTCACACCTCCGCACCAGCTTCGACTGCGCACAAACCTCCAACAGCTCGAGATATCCCCCCGGTTAGCTTGACGAATATCAAAAAGGTCGACGTTGAAGAATTCAGCCCATACCTAACCAAGGTTGGAGCACTATACGAGCAGCTGCAACGACTAAAGGAAAGCGATGAGGAGGCCAACAAGGAGCAGCGTTCGGATCGCCCAGATACCCCGACAGAGTCGAGCGGTGATGGGTATTTGCGGCCGGGCCCAAAGCCCCGGCCAACTCGCAAGGGCTCGACTGCATCACTTTCGTCGATGAATTCGAACGATGGCAACAATCCAGTTCGAAGACCAAGCGCTGGCTTTATCCGAAGATCCACACAAGGACCACCACCTCTGTCCACCATTCCAACCGTGTACTTCGATGAAGAGTTTCATCTCGAAAACCCCCGCACATTCGATATCGTGAGCGAACGATCCGAGGTAATTCGACCTGCCAACGCCGAGGATGGGAAGGGTGCGCTTAATGGAAGCGCTGCGGCCCCGCGGAAAGCTCTTGCTACCAACGCGATCTTGCAAGAAAAGCTATCTTGGTACATGGACACTATTGAAGTTCACCTGATCAACTCTATTTCAACCGCCTCGTCTACATTCTTTACGGCACTGGGATCGTTGAAGGAGCTGCACTCGGAAGCTGCGGACTCCGTCGAGAGAATCAAAACGCTAAGAAAAGAGCTCGAGACACTTGATGAGGAGATTGCGACCAAGGGCCTGCAGATTGTTCACCAGCGGAGACGCCAGGAAAACTTGCGCCAGCTCAACGACGCAGTGCTTCAGCTCAAGCAGATCGCGGATGGTGTTGCGAACTGCGAGGCTTTGGTAGACGAGGGCGCAATCGACAAGGCTCTTGCGAGCATCGATTCGCTCGAGGACCTTATTGCCGGTGAAAGGGATACCACTGCTGACGACCAGCCCACAATACAATTGCTGGACTTGCGATCAGCTTCAGCTCTGCAAGGCGTCAATGCCGATTTGGCCCTTTTACGTACGCGTATCGGAAAGGCGTACGAGATCAATTTCCAAGACATATTGGTCCGTGACTTACGGCGCCATGCCGAGTCAGTGTCATATCAAGAGATTCTCCTTAGATGGGATGCGTCAGCAAATCGATCCAAGGCTGGTCATACTAGATCCCCCTCGGTTTTCCCAACCTATCTGACAAACACCGATGGGTTGAAAGCTGAACTATTGCCAAACATGGTTGGATTGCACCGGGCGAAGCATATCGCTGCTGCAACAGTCGCTTACCGAGAATCTGTCTTGCGTGAGATTCGAAACCTGATCAGACGACCTCTACCCAGTTCTACGGATGATGACAATGAATCTATGATGTCAGTCTCTACTGCAAGTGGCGGTCGACATCTGTCAAATCAAGAAAAGTCGTCCATTCTGGCACGGAATCTGCGGGCTCTGGATCCTGAAGATGGCGAAGAACTTCTTGTCAAAATCTACATCGGAGTTACAGAGACACTCAGGAGACTTACAACCCAAGTCAAAGTCTTGCTGGAAATCACAAGCTCACTTACTGACAATGCACAAGCCGATGCGTTGAAATCACCCCCGGTGAGGTCGCCCATCTCTAGTCCGAGACCAGACAGATTTCCAAGCAACCCAATGGACAACGCAATGTTTGAGGTTCAGGAGGAGCTACACAAGAGCTTGGATATCACCAACCTCCTTGGCCAGGCTGTGGATGTGGCGATAGAAAAGATTGTCAAGGTGCTGAAGGTGCGGGCAGAACAAACTGTGCAGCTGCCACTCACACTTTTCCTGCGTTACTTCACGCTGAACCTTTATTTTGCCAACGAATGCGAGTCGATATCTGGCCGAAGCGGCACATCTCTGAAAAATGTGGTCAATGGACACATCAAAGACTTTGTGCAAAAGAATCGTGACGCCGAGATGCAGAAATTGGCTCAAGGCATGGAATCGGATCAATGGAATGCCAAGGACTTTAATGAGAAGAACACGGAATTGCTGAATACTATTTTGGGCAGCAGTACTCATGATCCTCAAGAGTGGACTGACAGCACCAAGATTTGGATACCCCATTCAGAATTGGAACATCCCAATGAAGAAGAGGCTATTGAAACGAATGGGGCCAGCAAAGAGAAGATCAGGACTGCTACAATCGACTCGGAAACCTTTATGCTGCCCAAATCAGCCATTCTGTGCTTGGACGGCATTACCAAGTTTTCTCACCTAATTAATGGAATACCATCAATGACCATTGATATTGCAACGTCTTTGATTGCGTATCTTCAGCTCTTTAACTCGAGATGCACGCAGCTTATTCTTGGCGCTGGAGCGACTCGCTCGGCTGGCCTGAAGAACATTACGACCAAACATCTGGCTCTAGCCTCTCAGGCGCTCTCTTTTACAGCTACTCTGATCCCACATGTTAGGGAATTTGTGCGACGACATGCTGGATCGGGAGCAAGTCTTTCGAATCTGATGGGTGAGTTTGACAAGATCAGACGGCTGTTGCAAGAGCATCAGGACAGCATCTACCAGAAGCTTGTTGAAATTATGAGTGGTCGAGCAGCCATTCATTCACGAACAATGAAGACGATAGACTGGGAAGCGGATGGGGGCAAGGGCGTTCATCCATACATGGAAACATTGGCGAAGGAGACAACGACTCTGCATCGGGTTTTGACTAAGCACCTGCCTGAGACATCTATCCAGATGATTATGCTTCCTGTGTTTTCCAGTTACAGAGATCAGCTTGGGTCAAGTCTTAGAGATGCAGACCCCAAGACCGAAGCTGGCCTCAAGAGGTATGTAGTACGCAGCCGACTCATGGACTATCCGCTAATGACTCTCTCAGTATGAATAATGATATTGAGTTTTTGACGACGAAACTTGGCAAGGTGGATGGATACGGGGATACGGGAGAGTATCTCCAGAAGATCATCAATTCTAAGCATGTCAAGACAGTGGAACCAGCCACTGAACCCACAGCAGAAAAGAAGGATGATGAACCTAAAGAGAACGAAGCAGCTTCTGCAGCAGAGGCTGTGGAGCTTACCGAGAAGAAGGAATAGAAGTTAAATATTACGACGACTTGAATAATCATGTCATCTTTGAGCCGATATGGCCCAGACCGAGGGTTATATATCACGCTTATGCAAAGTGCACCTTTTGTTGTTGATGCTTGACCTATATCAGTTACGAACAAGCGAACACAGCAATTTCGCCTGGATTCTACCGTCCACTACAGTCTCGGGTTTATCTACTGTACGAGATTTGACGAGTTCGATCCTCGCAGGTTCAAACTGCGGGGGACTTTCTCAGTTCCCACAGTTCAGAGTTATATACCACTGAACACTAGTCACCGCGGCTGGCGTCAGGCTCATCGTGTTTTTTCCGCGACCCGCATTCCACACCTCATAGCATTCCTGCCTCAGGCCCTGACCGGTCGTCTGTTTTGTTCAACAAGCTGAAGTTCTCTTGGAGGACTCGAGGGGCGTAAACGGGAGTAACCCGTCAAATCTTGGCGGGAACCGCCCACTTGGGTTCCGAGATCTTGCCAGGGTCCTCTGGCGTTACGACTCCCCGGCAGCGGCGTTTTTGCCATTTCAAGGTGGCACGTTTCAACAGGCTTTCAACATTCTCTGCAATGGCAGTATTTGGCTGCTGAGAGCTACATGGGTTCAAGCCCAGTTTCTTCAGTCTGGTCTACACTTGACTTTTGTCATTCTGAGCAACCAGACTCTCATCCGCTGATGAAGTATAATGTTGTCAAATTTCGCATGTTGGAGGTCCGTACCAGGGGCATGTGCTAGGACCCAAGAATTAAAAGCGCCAAGAAACCAAAGATAACTAAAGCCCGGTCCCTGTGAAATTCACATGCTCGTACATAGCCCGTCCCGAAGTTGTACAGTCAAGGGACGCGGAAACGATAATAATCCCGCGTCAAGAGGCATTATTCATAGTCAACATCTCGATGTGACATGTGCAGCTCAGTCGTACAAGGAAACTACTGTGCCAAGAAGGGGGAACTTCATGGGTGAACCTTAAATAGTTCGGATGAGAGACAACAAGGCAGTGATCTGCAATCAAGTTGATCAATCAGTTTATCGATCTGCTGTAACTCAATTGACAGGCTGTCCCAATCTCGGTATGTTTATTGTTAGAATATCTTTACGTATCCTATACGATATCCCTTGTAATTCGACCGAACAATTGTGCTTCATATCCGTAGATACAGCGCTATTACCAGGAGGTACGCAATACCTATTTTAGAGCCGGAACCTACTGTACCCAGGCCATGTTACATCCCAGCCAGGGGATCAACCTTGTACCTGCAGACACGACATGAGGCCGTGATGCGTAGTATCTGACGTGTCCTCTCCTTTGTCAGCTTCGACAAACACAACCTTGTGATTTGATTCGACAGTAGGTAATGTCGAGTAAGCAAGAGGTTGGTAAACTGTACAGTGCTTCATGTGTGTGGTGTGCCAGAAAAAGAAACGCTTAGAAGTGGCTTTGTTTCAAGCTTGCATGTGGCTTTTCCTTTGTCACCTCTTCCCACCACACGAGTCGGCTCAACAGGTAGCATGTCCTTGGTTGGAATATCACTGGTCGAATTTCTTTTGAGAGTGTTGAATGAGTCAAGTTCAAACGTCTATGTTCAGTTCTATGTGCAAGTCTAAAGTCTAAAATGGTTGGTCAAAAAGGGATGATCCCGTCTTTTTGAAAAAGGAGCTTTTGCGCCCCGTGGTATATACAAGAATTGTATGTAAAAGTTTCTCTAGACATGGTCTAGGTTCCAGTGAGTGTAAGAATCTGGGTAATGTAGAACGAGTGCCAGCCTCAACCCTCTTGCTAATACAAGAAGCATCAAGCCCGTGATGGTGCATAAGCGCGGAAAAGAGTGACGCGGCTTTGCATAGTTTGGAGAGTTCCAAGGTATGGAACTCAAGTCCTGTTTTGTCCTTGTCTTGTATGGGTAATCCAATCATCCATAAGCGCCAACTGCTCCAGCCCAAAGGTCTATAACGAAAGGCCTCGGTATTGCAACACACGAGGGGTATCTTTCAGGGTATGTAAAACGAAACTCGTGTAGTGTAGAAAGGGGTTCATGACATCGTCAATGCGGTGTTCAACGCCGCGGCATGAAAAGGTGGAAAGGGGGAGGGAAGAAGTGAAGAAAAAGGGCCGCTTGGGCAATGGCAGTAGGGGCACCTAAGCACTGTAAGGACTGGCACCATCACCGAGGGTGGTGATGAGGTCAACCTCCTCAGTGACCTTGGTCTGGACGTCGTCAGGGAGCCAGTAGGCGTTGTCGCAAGGGAAAGACTCGCAGCCAGACATGGGGCTGTTGCCAGCCTTGGGCCACATCTGCTTGACGTTGTCCTTGTCGTTGGGGTCGACAATAGCAGAGACGTCGAAGTAGGTCTTGCCGTTCCAGCCACCGAAGGTGACCTCACCGAGCATACCGGGCTTGTCCTCATGGCCCTTCTGGACAGCGTAGAAGTTACCGATGTACTTGTCAGGGAAATCGACAGTAACTTCCTTAGCACTGCTGACAGTGACGGACTCGGGTCCCTCGAAGCCAGGGTCAGGGGTGAAGATGATGGTGCGCTCCTTGTCATCGAGAGTAACAAAGGTGACGGTGGCAGCAGCAGCATAGGTAGCAGAGGCAACGAGGCCAATGAAAGCGGTAGCGAACTTCATTTTTGCGGTTTTTGGTTTGGATTGAGAATTGGATTGTCAAGGTTTCTCGATTGTCGTCAAGACAAGAGTGATAAATTTGTGCAGCGTCTGATGAAAGACTGAATCAAGACGTGGTAGTCAAAGTTACTCCGAGTGATGGAGTAGATTGGTGATGATCGAGAACTAGCTCGTGGATGTTGTTCAGGGATTGTGTAGATTCGACTTCCAAAAGGAATGAGAAGCTTTGAATCAAAGGAATGATCGTCCGAAGACAAGAAAGTGATCCGAAACGGAAGGACTGTGTTGTGTGTTGATCTGAACAAACATCTGGAGAAGGGGGAACAGTCCCGTTTTATAAACGAGATCTGAACATGATTGAACCCAAAGACCTGGCACCCCCATCCTCTCCGTCTGCCATAGTTTGTGAGTTGATTGCTAGACGAACAGGGTACGTACTCAAGATCAAATTTGTCAAGGAAAACACTCGGCGCCTCAGTGGAGACAAGACACGAGGAGGTTGTCCTAGTGTATTGACCCGTCGGACCCTACAAAAAGAGTTCCCGGTGGTGTTGTGGGGTGGTGAGGACCGATGTGATAAGAACCACTTCGTCGGCCAACACAGCATAGCACGCACAGGACAGCGAAGCACGGCAACACTGTACAGGAATCACAATCTGCAAGCTTGGTGATACTGAGGGCTCTCCTCTCTTCTCTCCCCGCATGCCCACTCGCTGTGATGAATCCTAGCCTCCCTCGCATCATCCAAGGCGGTACTGTTGTTGACTGTATGTACATACAGTATTTTGTGTACACCGCGGTGCCTGTCCTGATGGTGGTGTGGACTCATTTTGGTTGTTCCTGACTGGCCCGTGAGATGCCTGTTAACTGCGGCCCGGTTCTATACATAAGCTTTCACGAACAAAGGGAGGTAAGGCCGTTGTTTCATGGCTCTTTCAAGGTTGTCTTGTCTGCTCTTTGTAAGGGACCGTTTTGACGAACTCATTGGCCGCTTCGAAATGAAACAATTTGCCCAGCTAGAGCCTCAATTCAAACATCAGTTCGCACCCGAGACACTGGAGTACATTAAGTGCGCGACAACAAAAGACAACATCCAGAAAGACGGGAAGGTAAAACAGTACAGTATGAACTTGTAAGGCCTGTCGGGGAGCAAAGAGCCAGCTCGAGATGCGAGTTCTCCTCGGGCCATTTTCATATGGAACCAGAGCAACGCTTCCCTGTCAGTCTAGTCCTACAAACCGGCACAGAAAAGGCGCCTGTCAGCGATTCAGCGTAGCCGCTTCCAGTTCCGCGGCTGGGTACAGTACCGTACTGGCAGAATATGTATGTAAGCTGCAAGGGTGTGGCCAAGCTGGCAACTACCACAGGGGAACCCACAAATTTGCTCTAATTTTTCTTCTAGCTGCATGTCGGCCTGGTTCTGCCAGCCACTTCTGGTCCCTTATTGGTTGTACGTTTGCCACCAGTGCCTGGTACCTGACAGGCGTCCATGTGGTCGGACTGTCGAAGGCTTGTTTCGAAGACTGCTCAGCACTGAATGGGTGTGAGAATGGTAGGAGACACGCAGAGGCCCAGGAACATTGAGCAGGGATAGTTGTAACCTGAGGCTGAAGGCGCACGTCAGCAATACCGTACTTTCCTCCTCCCACTTCGCTGCCAGTGCTTTGCCGGGAATAATGTGGTCCTATGCAAGCACTTACTACGTAGTGCACAACAACCTGAGACTTGGTGAAAACTCTGAATATCCTGGCCACGGACAACGGACAACCGCTGACGACAGTGTGGCTATTTTTGCTCGGTATGTCTTTATTGATCACACGTGGATACTGAATCAATGAATTGGAGCTATTATGGTTTTCTGAATCTGAAAATTCAAAACAGAGTTTTCAGTGCGGGCACTAACAGTCGAACATTCCTGACGGCCCCGTTGAGCGATGCCGTCATTATTAAGCTCGTCTTTGCAAAAGTCAAAATTTGGTCCGGCACGCGACAGCCACTCTGTCACTTCACAGGGCCAAGACCCTGTTGAAAGGCTAACCGAATGATTCAGGCTTGATTAATTGACCACCTATACCCAGGAGAAGGACTGAGTCGGTGTATGTTTGCATCTGACACGTTGCGCTGTCATTTGAGCATAGTTGTGCAGGATTTCCAGACCGTTGACTGTGCCTGGCGATCAACTGTCCCTGAATGCCACGCTTCATGAAAGAAAAACTGAGCATCTCATCGGGAACCAGGGTAGAGCTGCCGCGTCACCAATCATCAGCTAGAGCACATGCTAAAAAGACTTACATCCCTGTAATCCACGATCAAAATGCTGGGTCATTGATTCATCACCCGTCCAAGCGAAGTAGCTTATACTGCAGAAGCGTTGGGGATATTAAGGCACGAAGATGGCAAGGTGGGGTTGGACCGCAAATAATCACAATGGCGTCCTCTTTGCTGGACATCTGTGATAGTAATGTTCTGTGATAATTAGTTACGCCTTGCAGGTTGTGTTGGCCGAGTTTCCTGCCTGAGGCGCCCACACTAAGGCATGGAACTAATGGAGTCGTATAAACGGAGTGGGAACTGATGAAAAAAACGCTTTCTTGGTGCGTTAAAAACGTCGCGGACTTTCTTCCCACTTGGTTCTTGAGGCCGTCTGTCCAACACAGTATAGAACTGTCATGAACGGTGCCAACGCCACACGGCTTTAGCACCGTTCTCGAATCGTCGGCTCAGTCCGGAGAGGCCTCTCTCCTGGACGTTCTGCGGCCAAGCTTCCAAGTGTGTGTGCGTGCATGTGTAATTACTTATTAGTGTGCTGCTATTACCCAGTATTCCTTTTGGCAATCCGTCCGTTGCCACGGGTTCTGTCAAATTCAGTTGTAAGGTCTGACGTACATTCATAACACGGACGGCCTTGTTGTTGATGTGTCGATCATTGTTTTTGAACAAGGATTGTGCCAAAGCTTTCTTGATCTATATCGGAGTCGACCCGGATTTTATTGTTCGATCAGGCACGATCAACAGCATCTTACCTCATACTGTATCTGACTGTACAGTTGATAGCACATCCGCCAGACATAACCAGGCCTCGTAGTTCCATGACCAGTGATGTCCGTCAACAGATTCGTCGTTGCGAGTCATCGCAACGCAACTGCTAAATCTGAGCCGACTCCGAATCGGCCTGCATGAAGAGGAGGGCTAAGCACCGTACTGCTGTCCAGTCTTTTTGGACACTGTTGTCAAAACTTCCTTCAATGCAGCTATAACCAGGATGCGCATAGTGTCAGGTTCTGGGTCTTATCGTTCAGTTGACCTAGTCCATCGTGGCGGAAGATACAGCAGAGTTTTCTTCTCCTAGTCAGATGGAGTATCCAAGTAATCAATGAGTCGTTTGTGACTGGTAGATGGCGACTGAAATGCTACCCAGCAAGTTCCACAATTGAATGTCTGACTTGTCAAATGCCCTAGTTTTATGTGGTGCGCTACTTTTGCGTGCAGTCGAGAACAAAGTGCCAGTGGTTGTGATCTAAGAGTAGTAGGTAGTAGTAGGAAAGATCCACAACTTCGAACACCGACCGGCCACCCGGCCGCCGTCCTGAAGTGTGGCCGAGAGCGCTGGATCTGATCCGTTACCGAAGAGAGCCCCGCTCGTGGTCAAGTTGCCGGCACACTTCGGGCAAAGAACAACCCCCTCTGTTATGATGCAACGAGGTATCGCTCGGACATGAGAACAAGGTTCGTAGTCAAGAAAGTAGAACGAGTGAGATGCGGAAATTCGCTCACACAAGGCTTGGTCAAGCAGATGGATGGCATTAAAATGCATAGCTCCTTGGCCAGAATGTGACGAGAACCGAGCATTGTCATGTTGACTCCATGTGGTAGGAATATTCGGACTGTGTACGCAGCAATCTGTCAAATCAAGTCTAACTGACTTGGCTAGCTCTAGCACCAGATGATTCGGCTTCAAACGTCGTACTGTAGTGTGATGGTGCTTGACTGGTTGGGGCAAAGGCATCAGGCAGAAGACTTTTCACCATGTCCGGTTAAATGGCTGAAAGGTAGGTAGATTCTAAGAACGGGGAGCTTCCTGTATCAAGGTCAATCTCAGAGAGAATCTACTTGCGCGGACGTTGCGTCCAGCGCTAGGTTGCTGCAATCCGCCAGAGATGGTGTGCGCGTTCATCATCGGGCAGGAGCCTGGAAGCTTCCACAAGCTGTGTTTGACATTATCGCTTGACGTCCAAGTTTTTCACGCAGTCCGGTGGTGTTTAGGCTGGTTTGCAAAGGGAGTAGAAGTGAGGACCGAGTATTGAAGTGCACAACGCTTGTACAACGGACGTCGTGGGAGTATCTTTTGTGGTTTCGAATTTCTGTTTGGTCCAGAGAACAAACGCAAAACGATACAAGGAAGCGTCTTGGTGGAAAATGACGGCGATTTGGGAGAGTCTTTTCCTGAAAACATTGAAGTCACGGTCATGCTTCAGTCGAGGGGTGAGTGGGAGTGCCGCATGATCATGTTTCTACTTTCAAGGGTCACGTGCCCCAATATCTGGGCACCTACCCTACGTACCAAGGCGTATTCCATCTATACTACTCCAATCTGAAATAATGCATCCATTATTAGCAGTACCTACTAAGATAAATATATCGAATTTCCATTTTAATTTCTGATCTTTAGCTTATTCTCATACTATGGCAAAAACCATGATCTTAGCTACGTACGGTGAAAAGAGACTATCTTGACGTTCTGTTTCACCAGGTAAGTTTGGACTCCTACATTTGAACTCCACGACAACTTAAAGCGCCACCAATGGAAAATTTGAAGAGACACAGACGTAGAAGACACAAAGATTCCGAGGAGCTGTAGATATTGACCTGGCAAAAACATGATGGAGTTATGTTGTATACACAAAAGCTGAGTTCAGATTTAGTAGCGACAAGTCGTGAGTCTGCGTTGCATGATGATAAACTTTTAGATGCCGTATGCCATCTTTGTTTCATCGTTTGACAATGAGATGGATTTGAAGTCATAGTATTTATATCTTGTCTAAATACACTGTAAATGATAATGGTGATAACGAGTGAGTGGACAGATGACTCCAGAACCAGACGATTGGCATCAGACTCTTTCTCAAATACATATCCAGTCTCGCCCGGCCTACTAAGATCTGGCACAGGCGCCGTGCATAAACTTCTAGATGTCGGAAACATAATGCCGAACGACATAGAGCTCGTTTGCATGCACTCTTCAATCGGCATCTCCATTACCAACCTCCTGATATTCATCAATGACATCTATGGTCAGGTACCCGCTGTTGCCCCAGAACTTTATTCAAGCATAATTGAATCTCTAGTCCAATAGAATCTCACCTATTCCACAGCATTTAAGCATGATGCTGTGATGTTTCGAAATGCTTCATGACGACAAGAGTTGACTTGACGCGTCTCTCACCTCGTACTCCTTATGTGTAGCTTTCATGGCTTGATGGAACTCATGTCAACCACGCGGCTTCCTCCGTGACGTCCATACTGATCAGAGATGCTCCCACCATGCACGATTCGTCTTTAGTATCCCATGATCGTCGAGGCAATCTCATAGCTGTTCTGTAAGCTCCCATCAAGTATAAAGAGACCATATTTCCCCTGGTGAACTTGGTATTCTACTATCATCCTGACACCAATCATTCACTTAGAGATCAACACCAGTCAAGAGACTTATTCACTCGTTACCAAGATGAAGACCATTCAGACTCTTCCCGTGGCCATGCTGCTCTCAGGTGTCATTGCTGGAGAGTTCCCATCTATGCCAGGCATGGGTATGAAGGGTGAGGAAATGTCTGCCCCAACCAAGCCGCCTGCTACTACTGGAGGTAGCATGGGAGGCAATTCCAACAACTGCCCTCCGGCTGTGAGTCGAAATCATTGTTTCACTTGAGTCCATTCAGACCTAACCTGCCTTAGGTACCCGTCACCGTTACGGAGCCAGTTTACATTACCGTAACGGGTGAGTAAACCATTTCTACCAGACATGTCTTGTATGAGACCGGCTGAACCATGTTGTTAACACCTGTATAGAATGTCCAATGGCCCCGGAGGCTCCTCCGCCTCCAGCAGTGCCTGTACCTCCTCCTCAGGCCACCAGCCCTGTTCCTGAGGCGCCTGCTCCGCCTGCGCCTGAAGGGCCTCAACCACCATCTCCTCCTGGTGGAGAATCGGGCCCTCCTTCACCCGCTGAGGAATCTGGCCTTTCACCCCCCAAGGAAACAGGTCCCAGCACCAGCCCTGAGAAGCCCATTGTTCCTCCTCTCTCTGGGCCCTCCCAGACCCCAGTTGGCCCCCCTGCCATACCCGTTGCCGCTGGTACCAGGGAAACTTGGAGTTTGGGAGCTCTTGTATTGGCAGGAGTTTTTGCTCTGGCACTCTAGTTACCTACCTGTTTCCCGAGGATGCTGCTGTGCCCCTAGGTGTTTTTACTTCCCTGGATAAAGATGCTTAGAACAAGTCTCTTACATCACGCCACATATGGGGACTGCTGGTTGACAGCAACTATGGGTCAAACATCAATGAAGGAACTTCCACTATGTTTCTTGTACTCAACTAGGTAGAACATTGGCATGTACCGTTGGGTATCCTTTAATTGAAACACTGGTTCTGAATTTAAGCTTGCTCTAGTGACGGGATTATTAGATGGCCAGTGATGAGAAATTACTTTATTTCTTTTGGTCTAAATCATTGGGTATAAACTACTCTGTACTGCATACATATTCTCTCGTATGTTGAAAAACACCTTTCATCAAGTGTCGTTGGCATTAGGATTGGGCGTTTACTTGTCTTTGCTGATACTCCTAGCTCAGCGGGTCAAGCATCCCAGTTGCCTCCATGCGCGATCGAACCTCTCGCACAAGAGCCTTTGCTTCTTCCACTTCAACACCGTCTTGGCACAACTCTCCCGCAAGACGAGAGGCTGTCATGTAATCTCCGGTTCGCATCGAAAACTTGGCAAGCCACATACGCGCTTTGCTTGTGGCTGCTGTAACTCCTGTTCCCTCATTGTTTGAATTCTCGTCGTTCTCGGCGCCATTTTCAGAGCCAGCTGGCGAGTCGTTGTGAATAGCAATCGACTCCGCCGGATCAGCTTCAGCGCCACTAGCACCACCGCCATCTTCTTGAGCCACACACAATTCCATGTATGACCTGGCCTCCTCTTCTTCATCCAGATTATCGTACATGACTGCAATCTGTAGGAGGATATCAGGATCCATATGACCCGTGGCGCTACGGCTGCCAAGCAGATCTCCGCTGCCAAAGCTACTGCCCACATCATAATATGCATCAGCGAGCAGTGCTCGTTTTAGCGCCTTGATGCCGTCACGCTGTCGGCCCATCTTCTGCAGACACGAGCCTACGGCCATCCACATTTTGCCATCCCACGGCCGAAGACCAGCGGCCTTTTTGTAGTACCATAATGAGTACGTATGCATCTCCAACATCTCGTATGTTTGACCCAGGCCGTACCAGGCCCGATAGTCCCGACGGTTCACGTCAACTGCCCGGCGGTACGACTCGATTGCTGCATGAGTATTTTTGAGTTCGACGTATTCATGACCCATCAAGGTCCATGCTGAGAGACATGACCGATCAAGTGTCAGAGCACGTCGGAAATACTGAACGGCTTTCTCATGCATCGAGAGTAAAGAGTAATAATTCCCAATCACGACACAAGACTCAGGTCTAAACTTGTCGACACTGGAGCAAAGGTGTCCGAGGAATGCTAGCTTTGGCCGAAGATTGAGGACGTAAAGGATATTGGAGTAATGGTCTAGCGAATCCAACCTATGGGGATGGAGCGCCAGCAGTCGAGTAAAATGCTGTTCAGCAGCCATCAAGTCCTTGGCGTGATAAGCTAGCAATGCGTTGCATGTGAGGAGGAAAGAGGATGTAGGGAATATTGAGAGAAGCTGCTCTAGAGAGTTGGCGAGACCAGGACCCTGCTGGTAGAGTTCAAGAGAAGTGTGCAAGTGAAACATGTAAGAGACAATGTTTTGGGGACAATGCCTGGATATTCGATTCAACTGAGTGGGCGTCAGTAACCCAAAGCGCGTTAGACAGTTACATGTATGACTTACATCCTCAACTCGAGATATTAACGACGTCATTTCTAACCAGCAACCCCAGTTCATGGTGTACTTGTGCACGCTTCGGATAAAGTATTCCAATGCCTTATCATCGTTCTTTTCCTTGGCGAGCACCATTCCATATCTGCCAAAGGTGATTAGTTGAGTAATTATAGAAACAATAATTTCAGTACTCACAAATATTCAAGCCACCCCTGAC
The DNA here is from genome assembly GCF_020744135.1 of Fusarium venenatum. Lineage (NCBI taxonomy): Eukaryota > Fungi > Ascomycota > Sordariomycetes > Hypocreales > Nectriaceae > Fusarium > Fusarium venenatum. Next base: position 1,419,121 of record NW_027072131.1, read on the forward strand.
TGCCCAAGACTTCATCGTCTTCTGTCGTTCTCTCTTCGAACCAAGTTGCCAGAAAGTGGCCTATCACAAGTAACTGTTTGTTCGCCACTGTTCCGAGGTCCTGAGGGCCCATAACCATCTCAGAATCTTCATTTCTGCGCTTTTCCCCTGACATGAATTTGGCGTAGAGTGCTAGGAACAAACTCTTTTGGCTGAGCTTGGGAAGGGGTACTCCCGATGCCTCAGGCGCTTTGCTCTTGCCCTTGCCAGCTGCAGAAGACGCGGAAGCATGGTCCACTCGAGAGGCAAGGACGCTGGAAAGAAGTGAGTCTGGGAGAAAAACTGCAGCGCATCGATCGTATTCTCGGCAGTCGAATAGAGATTTGGCTAAAAGGTACTTGCTCAGCTCTCTAGCCTCGAGTATTGCTTCTTCAGGGTCGTTATTGGCGGTGAATATGGGAGAGACGTGACTGGGATCTGCAGGATTGATGTTTTCCTCATCATCATCGGTTTCGGGAAGCGCATTTAGTAGTTCGGCGGCCCTGGTTCTGTCAGTCTATGCGCTAGTGGGAGCTATTGATGGGAAGGTTGTACCATTTTGAAGATTGATACAGGCATCTTTCCGAACATTTGACCACAGCGTCTTGTAGTGCAGCGCGCAACTGTGAAATTTCGTGGGCGCTGAGAGCCATGGTTTGTTGTTTTGAAGTGTTGGTGGGGTAGCTTTGAAATGGAATAAATGTCCCCAAAGGAATGCGCAGACGCGCTGTATTTTGAACGCTAGATCAGTAAAGATCTAGAGCTCGAAATGAGTTGATAGGTACTCGAGACACAAGAATTGGGGGTTGTTGAGGGTCGTGGGGTGAGGATTGAAGGTGTCATGAGCATGACCGCTTAGCGTTTGACTTTCATCATGTTAACAGCTTAGATAGGCGCGCATCACAGGTCCGTGCCTCTTATATCAAACACTGTATTACAGCACTGTATGTAGTACGGGAACGAATATTAATGTGAACCAAAGCCGTTGAACATGTTATTCGTCATTGGTAGTACAATAATTTCAAAAGTTTGCTAATAAAAAAGAAGAAAGTGTCTCGTGATATAAAAAGACTTTGTTGATACTGATCTCTCTGACCAATATTGCAGCCATCCACTTCCATTCACTTACACTCATTTCCAACATTAGATGTTGTGTCACAACGGCTCTAGTAGGAACTCAAATTGGCCAATACTCCGAAAGTTGGTGAGACAAAGGATAAACTATCAGTTTTCTATATGGATACAAAGTTTTATTCGCATCAGCTCAGAGCTGACAATGGTCTTATTATGGTGTAGCTTGTTCAAGAAGCAAGGATAGCAAATTGTAGAATAAAGTCGAGTCTGATCACATTAATCATGCCTTGCCTCCTAGCACGATAAACATTTTCTAATATTCTTTACTATTTGGTGTTGAATTGCTAAAGATTCTATGTTTGGATACAGGCTTCGCTTTTCAGCTACCAAATCGACAAGCAACATATCTAGAGTCATAACCAACTTTCGAGAACCAATCTACCAGTGTTGAGGAGAACAACATAATGTACCCCAACAGAGCTGTCAGGATATTCCCCTGTTTGATGTGTTGGACACCGGAAGTCAAGTGCCCCAACTACGTGTTCCTCAAGCGAAGTATCTGTGTTGATTGCGAGGTAAAGCAACCCCATTCATATCCAATCCTTCCGGCACGCCGCGACCAAGTTTCACAATCTAAAATCTTAATCAGAAAATGCGTAGGCAGTACGGCGAGAATGAGCAGATTGCCTCACAAGTCCACGAGACCCTTGTGCGATACCTTCTCGATAAGTATTCCGAGAAGGAGGGTATCACCTACGAAAGGATTAACGCGTACATCACAAGCGCCAAAGAAGTCAACGTGGACAACGTTCTGATTGTGGCGCTGGACTATATTTTTCGTAACTTTAGCGAACTGTATCATACGGTATGCGATGCCGTTGACATGGCAAGGGATAAGGGTCCTGTACGATGGACGGCAGATAATTTGGCCGAGAGACTTGAGAGGGTGAAGAAGGAGCAAGAATGGGAACAAAAGGGGGACGCATGAATGAACGATGAAGCCTTTTGGGGCGATAGGTAAGAGTTAGTCTTTGGGTGGGCGATCTAGAACTTGCTGTTATGGATTCAGAACCGTTTTCTTTTAGAGCTGGGGTTTGGCGCAAACGTTCGAGCTGTCAACTTTATTTTATATCTCACCGAGTCACGGCATGCCCATACCATCCATCTTCTCTGAGTAGACTTTGCCCAATAGCCCGTGCCAATGGTGCCACAGGAACTGAATCAGTCACCGGGGAGCTTTCTGGATAGACTCTTGCCACAGCTGGCAACCGTTTATTTCAAGGCAGTGTAAGCTCTTCTAGAACTGAGCTGTGCCTTGTACACTCTTGTCTTCATCAACCTTTGCAGATCCGGTACAGAATACTCTCTGGCCAATGGAATGGGACGAGTGGCCCAGTCAAACAGCATGTACCACAGCGTTCGAATGGCTGTGAATATCAGCGATGTCTCACAGAACGAACGTCAGTTACAACATTGTACAATCCTCTGCAGCACGTGCGAACCGAATCATCGCGGTATCAAGGTCCGTCACGGTCGGCGAGAGAGAAATGGTATAAGAGCGAGTGCACAAGACATGCCATGGAAAAGCAAGCCCAACCTTTGGCCAAGCATGTCTCAAGAAAGCGATAACCTCGTAAGCGATATATCGATTCCAAACCTCCTTGAAGAAGTAGAAAAAGAACAAAGTCCACAGAAGATTATGCGTTGGCCCTGTAATCACCACTGGGGTAGCAGGAAGTGTAACGAATATGTCCACTCCTTGGGAGCAAAGTGCCTGGACTGCACGGTATGTACATGCGCGTGCATGTTCCTGTGAGTAGCCGTCATTGATGAGACGTTATTGACAAGACTCGCCAATCCAGGATCGCAAAGACATGGACAGTACGCCAACGCATACTCGATTTGCGCATATGTACGATGTGGAGCAATTTGTTGAAGGGTTTCGCAATGCAGGACTCAATGCAGCGTGCGTCGTTGAGATGATGAAGGACGGTGCATCGGAAAAGTCCTTACGTGAAGCATTATGCGTGGTTCAGGAGAACGATGCCGGATGGTATGATAGGATTAAGTGTGTCGTCCCACAGGGGATTAGTCGGTACAAAGCAGAAGAAGGTAAAGGCGAGGAACTGGTGTATGTACAAAGCAGGTAGACATGGAGTCTGGAGCTAGAAGCCCGTGGGTTGCAGAAATCCTGATACAGCTTCCGAGACAAAATAATTTAAATAGTATTTACTTTATACTGTCTTAGGCCCTCCAATAGAAAAGAGCCTCGTGATAAAGAAACATTTTTATTTATTTAAATGCTGCTGGGTAGGCCTAGGAAGATATGGAGAACCCTTTAGGTTGCATTCTCACCGTTGAATAAATCCTCAGCTGCCGCTAAGTTCCCCAAATCTCACCGCCTAATTAGGTCCCCTGGTCCCTTAAACTTTGCCATGTTAGTCCTCACCGAGCAAATCAAGAGTGGACGTCGGAATACCCACCCGCGAGCATTCAGTCTACCTGGGAGGGGCTCCCGACCTGCCCCTCTTTCCTTATTCTTTTCGCGAATTGGGGCAGGAGGGGCCCTTCAGGGTAAAAGAAAAGTTGGCCGCTGGAAGCATAAGAGACGAAATTAGTAGGTCAGTTAATGCTAGTTAGACTATGACTTTAGATCATTTATTTTTATACCCTAAAGCCTGAAGGTTAACTTTTCTGCTACCCACTAGGGGCCATCCATCCACTGACCAGTTGCTACCTAGGTAGGTATGTACCTACCTCTGATCAACTCCATCCGACTCTAATTTCCTTCTTCTTTCCTGCTCATATAAAGAGGTCTTTTCAACTACTCTTGTTTCTGACTTGACTACTACTCATACAAACCACCAACAATGGCTCAACAAACTACTCTCGAGGAGTTCAACTCCGTTTACCCCAAGCTTGAGGAGGCTCTCCTTGATCAGGCTCGTTCTTACAAGCTCCCCCAGGAGCAGCTCGACTGGTACAAGAGAGTAAGTACCGGATATGAAGCTATTCCCAGCTCCCTGAAAGCTAGCTAACATGCCACTTCAAAGTCTCTTGAGGCCAACCCTCTCGGCGGAAAATGCAACCGTGGCATGTCCGTCCCCGATTCCGTCTCCCTCCTCCTCGAGAAGCCCCTTTCTGAGGAGCAGTACTTCCAGGCCGCCACTCTCGGCTGGATGACAGAGCTCCTCCAGGCTTTCTTCCTCGTTTCCGACGATATCATGGACTCCAGCATCACCCGTCGTGGCCAGCCCTGCTGGTACCGTCAGGAGGGTGTTGGCATGATTGCCATTAACGACGCCTTTATGCTCGAGTCAGCCATCTACACTCTTCTCAAGAAGTACTTCCGCACCCACCCTGCCTACGTCGACCTCATCGAGCTTTTCCACGAGACCACCTTCCAGACCGAGCTCGGACAGCTGTGTGACTTGCTCACCGCCCCTGAGGACCGCGTCAACCTTGACAACTTCTCCCTCGAGAAGTACAGCTTCATCGTCATCTACAAGACCGCTTACTACTCTTTCTACCTCCCCGTTGCGCTCGCCCTCCACCAGCTCAACCTCGCTACCCCAAGTAACCTTAAGCAAGCTGAGGATATCCTTATCCCTCTCGGAGAGTACTTCCAGATCCAGGACGACTACCTCGATAACTTTGGCAAGCCCGAGCACATTGGTAAGATTGGTACCGATATCAAGGACAACAAATGTTCTTGGCTCGTGAACCAGGCTCTCGCCGTTGCCACCCCTGAGCAGCACAAGATCCTTGAGGAGAACTACGGCCGCAAGGACGATGAAAAGGAGAAGGTCATCAAGAAACTCTACGACGACTTGAAGCTTGAGCAGCTCTACCTCGACTACGAGGAGAAGGTCGTTGGCCAGATTCGCGAGCGCATTGCCAACATTGACGAGAGTGGTGGCCTCAAGAAGACTGTGTTTGAGGCCTTCCTCGCCAAGATCTACAAGCGCAGCAAGTAAGCTGGATTTTAAATGTAATAAAGAGGACATGAGATAGACGGTTGAAGTGCAAAAGTTACTTGTCTAGCGAAATCGCCTCACATCCATATACACTATGTACCGTATAGACCCTATACCTCTAATGAAATGAATCAATGCAAAACAACTTTTCAATGATTTCAATTCCCACAAAATAAAGCATGAACCTAATAAAAGGATGGTGCCAGCCCATCTTGTGCACAGTATCGTGTCAGGTCATGAGCTCCATATGAAGATTTTGATGTCTGAAAAAAAAAACTCCCAAAATAAAAATGAGACAGGTATAAGTTCAGGCGTAATCTGATCTTGAATGATAAACCCAATATCAAGTCATTTATCCAAATTTTCCAAATCTGCACCTCCAAGGTTCTTAGTCTAGTCGGCTTTTTCAACATAGGAACCGCAAACCCATGGCGACATAAATCCTTTGACTTTAAAACCAGAGGCATAACTGCGTAAATCATAACGACATCCAGCGCGTCAACTATAAATAGTAAGATTTCACCATCAACTTATATTCTTGATGGCTGACCAACTGTCCCAGCGCGGTCGATCAACGGCCCCCGCGGACGAGGATCACGGCCACGGGACTGGTCGATCGGCGCCGTCATCTCTCGGCGTAAAGAGCGGATTGGCACAGGGGGGACAGGAGGAGCATGGCTTGGTGGCGGCTGTATTCCTGCAGTGGACCGGCTCCGAGGGCGGCTGCCCATACTCATGGTAGAGGATGATGAAGGAATACGAGGCTGGTTGATAAGACCACCAGAAGTGCTGCGGGTGTTGAACATATTATTGTTTTGACCACCTGTGGCAAGGCTAATCAGAGGGCCACCCGTCGGGGCCTTGATACCATGACCCTTATTCTTTTCACGCCAACGAGGTGGTTCTGGGAAACTGCTGGTCAGGTTTACCAACGGCTGTGGGATGTCGGGAACCTTTTCAGCCATTGGTCGTCGATTCGTATCCCGAAGGGATTTACTGCGGTGGCTTGGCCGAGCAGATTGGTCTGTACCTACAGGAAACCACGACTTCGAGTCTGTCGAGGTTTCCTTAGGGGCTGTAGGTGAGAGCACGCCACCGTTCAACAAAGAGGGTCCCTCTGTGAAAGCTGCGTTCGTCGAAATGTAACTATTGTCGACTGGCGTCTTCTCATGAACCTTGCGCTTCTGCTCGTAACCCTGGCCCAGCAGCGACGCCCCCTTCGTGAAAGCGGAGTTCGTAGTGGTGGGACTGACCACAGGTGTTCGTTCTGCTATTTTGCGTTTCTCCTCATAGCCTTGACCCAATAGTCCAGTTGACGAAAACTGTTTTTCATCAACTGGTGGTGACCTGTGCTTGTTATGTACCGATTTGGATTTGGACAACGCATTTGATTGTTTGCAAGTGGCTTTGCGAACGAGCCCAGTCTTGAACTCAGGGTCGGAGTCAGGCTCATTTTTGTTCTGGTCCAGATCCTTACCAAACTCCTCTAGAGGCTTGTCAAATCGGTCCATATCGAGGAGTGGCTGGAAAGCGCCTATTGTGTATGGAGTCTCATCGACAGAGACTTGGGTGCTATGTCCTTTGGCAGCCGTACTCTTGGATCTGGACATGGCCTTTGGAGTTGTGCTGTTGCCGAAGCCCATAGAAATTTGAGATGCCTTGTCCTTTTTGTCTTTCTTTTCAAAGTCGACTTGCTTGTTGACCAAGTACCAACTTCGCCAGCGTTGCACAAGCTCCAAGAAGCGCCTGGCAAGTTGTCCATCCTCGGTACAGAAGAAGTGGACAAAGTTTTCGCCATTGGGAAACACGAAGGTCTTCTGCTGGCTTTTTACGGCATAACAGAAACGTCGCGGTGCTTTTAAATGACGTCTGGCCTCGCTTTCCCTTGGTGTGTAAATATCAAAATCTGACAGATGACACAGAACAGTACTATCCTTGTCTGAAGCCTTTGAGTCAGGCTTCTTTGAAGCATACATCTGACCGGATTCTAGCAGAGTGATCCATCGTTTGTTCCATTTTCCCGGTCTTGATGAATGGTACATTTGCAAAGTGAAGCCAGGAGGAGGCGTTGGAGACCGCGGTACCGATTTGATGTCAAGATCGGGATCATCGCTTTGCGAAATATCATTGGTAACAACCAGGAGTGAGTTCTGCTGGTCACGATCCCATGAATTCATGACATCGCGGATGCGCTCGTAACGGCGAAGACGTCGCTCGAGACCCAGCTCGACATAGCATTCGATCAGAATGCTGGCCTTGGGGTCAATATCATGACTTGTCAAGTTGGCAGTCGAATAGATAATATCTACAGGAGAAGTGTCGACATTGACGGGTAAATTGATCACTGAAGAGAGGCATCGTACACAAACACGCTGAAGAACCACTATGTCAGTTACCTGTAGCACAATCTTAAAAGCAGTGTGCGAAACTCACCCTTTCACCTCCATTGATGGCAGAAGCTGGTGCATCAGTGCCCGGCACTATGCCTTTGCCTCCTTGCGCTATAAAGCTCATTTTTTCTGGTGAAGAAGATTCCTCAGGACTGTTGGGACAGCTGAAATCCAAAGAAGAGATGGTCGGTGCCCCAGGACTTGGCGTGCCGGGCTGGCTTGCTACAGCATTCGACCGCCGGGTGAGGTAGAGGAAAGGAAGCTTGTCAAGGACAAATAATCGTGGAAATCTTGGAGAAGGGGTTGGAGGTGGTGCGTATAGGCGCGCAGGGTCACGCTTCTTCTGCTCAGCGACGATGCGATCGTTCTCAGCCTCAAGACGGGCAACTACCTTAGCCACACGTTCGGCTTCTTGTTCTTGTCGCTCAAGTTCTTCTCGTTCAAGTTTTGCAGCGTTCTCAGCAGCTTCAGTATTTATGCGTAAAGCAAGGAGATTGCGATGTTTGAACCGTGCAATGTCACTGGCGGACGGTACTGTACGGAGTATAGGCGACTCTGGCGCTGGGAGGTCGAAAATAGAGGTTGATGGACGGTGTTTGAAAGAGTCAAGGCCTCGGGGACGACTGCGACTGCGACTAGGGCTTCGGCTAGCACTACGATCACGACTAGTTGAGTGCGCAAGATTGTGTATGTAGTCGTGGTTTAGAGTTGGCGATCGCAGAGGTAGAGGTTTGGAAGCTAAGGATGAAAGCGATGGTAGTGGGATGTTTGTGGTTTTTGGCAATAGGACATATGACGGACTGGCCAGGGGTGTACTGGGGCCAGACGGGACAGCGGGCGACGGCGCGGTTTGAGAGTCTGGCGCTAAATTTAAATTACTTGATGCGCGAGCAAAGCTTTGTCCATATGGTGACACCAACACCGACGGAGCTGGCGACTGGACGACTGAAGGCCCAGATGACAAGGAATCTTGGCGGTGTCTTGTACTTTTCTTGTCGGTGTCAACTGCTCCCACCGCAATTCGTGGAGAGAGACTGCCAATCACCCCAGCCAAGCTCTCCGCCAGACCCTTGAAAAACTCTGCCCCACGAGTGCCGACTGAAACAGTGGTCGGAGGCGGTGATGTTGGGAGTGGCGGCGAGATGATACGCCGCCGTTCTCCTCTCAATGTGAGTAAAGAGGTGACACTTTTGGATCGACGCCGGATGACTTTTGTAGATAACGTTGGCGAATCTAGTCGTGGGTAACAGTCTCCATCAGCCAGATGGGACCCTTCCGGTGGTGAGCTAGTATATACTTCGAGAGTTCTTTGAGATACAGAAGAAATGCTTTTCTCATGCAAGGTTCGATATTTGGATAAGTCTGGTATTGGCGGTTTCTCATTGTCAATTGAATACAACAAGTAATCGTGAAATTGCACCGGGACGCCCGCAACCGCCACTGACGATGCCATATCAAAAGCGCCGCTAAAGAAAGTGTTCCTGCAGTGGTGGATGGACCCTTAAATAGCGCTGATGCAGCCCTATCGGAGTAGCGACGGCCCTGAAACGCTCCAATATTTTCGGTTCGATCCGCCGTTGTATTTCGAAGATTGGTGAACAAGTCGTCAATCAGAAGGGATCGTCAACAGGGTTGCCTTCTGGAAGGTTGAGACGAAGTTTCGTGAGATATAGAGGTTCACACCGGGTGAATTGTTTCGATCTCTGACAAGAAAATCATTACTTCGTATTGATGAAGTCACTCAGAAGGAGAAATCCCAACTTGCAATTTTTTAAAGATTCTGGAGGCAGTCGACGAGAAAGAGAACAACAGAAGGCTCAGGGGGACTCCTACTCTACTAAAGGACATACCGCTACGGAAATAATATAGAGCTCCTGAATATTTTCTCCCTCGATAGAACCGGCTCCTTTTACTTAGAATCAAGTAATGTAATACGATTCGACGTAATAGTAGAGATGGTATGCGGACCTTGCAATAATAAGAGCTCTGGTATGAAGCCAGATACGTACCTTGGATACGGAGGGCCGAGTTCCAAAGTCATCCCTTGTTAAGGTGGTTGAGCGGCAAGCGCCCATTCCATTACCAACAGCGATGCGATTCATGATTGACGAGTTTATTCCCCATATTCTGATAATGCCTAAAGCGCGATCGACGATCACACCTGCTTTCTTCGCCCACTGAGTTTATGAAACCCGGCGAGGCTTTCTTAGCGACCGTTGCTCGAGAACAGAAACGTGCCCATTTCAGAGTATTTATTCGAATCCAATACAGTGTGGCGTTACAAGAGTCTATCTTAAAGGAATCCAGACCATAACCTCTAACAGCATAGAGCGTTTATGGGTCAGGCATTGATTGCTTTAATACGCTGAAAACCAAATCATCACTCTTGGCACCTATTCGACACTCCAGTGCGATTGAGGCGAAGCCCATGTGAAGGGTTTGAGGCTCCCTCTCTCTTTTGTCTTGGGATCTCACCATGGCACGGGCTACAATTTGAGACATACCCCCTTTTCCACCGCCTAGCACCACCCAGACCACTTGAAGAAACACTTCGTCTCGTCTGAACCTTGTATTCAGAACACATGTCTGACACATATTTGACCAATCTTCACTGGCGGAGAGAAATGTGTTCGCCCTTATTTTCGAAACGCGCGAACCTCGCGTCTCCACCAGCCTTTAAAGTCGCACGTTGAAACATCAATTCCCAAGTCTTTGAGCGCCTTTGTGCTCAGGTGGCAGTCGTAAGGTCGCTGCACACTGGCATTCGGGTCATTCCCCTCTGTGTTGGGTGTGATCCCTTCTGTCGACAGACCCATGATTTCGCCAAACAGAGCTACTATCTCATACTTGGTCATTCGATCTTCCGAAGAAAATTGGAGGATACCGGGAAGAGATGCCCGACTGTTGCTTGGGGTGTCAAGATACTTGACCGAAATGTCTGAAGAAAACTGTCAGCAAAGTCGTCCTGTTCCTGGCACTCTCAACAAGTTGTAACAGAGCCTGGACGACGCCATGGTTTGCCCGAGACGGGTTGGTTCAAAATATGGTTAGACATACCGTGACAAACTCGACCAATGTCTTCCGTGTTTGTGGGATAACGAATAGCCCAGTGGTCCATGTTGATTTGAGCACCCTGTGTTTGTGCCTTCCACAGAGCGTCCATCAAAACGTTGACCGCGCTCTCAGACGGTGTCTCGGCATTTCCATAGAGAACAGGAACTCGAAGCACAACACCCAAGCCTTCCTTACCAGCTTCCTTAAAGGTTTCTAAAACAGCACGTTCGCCATCGAGTTTAGTCTGGCCATAGAGGTTGGTAGGTCGGGGTTCAGCGTCAGCTTCGTATGGAGCATCTCCGGGTACGCCAGGGAACACATAGTCAGTAGAAATGTAAATGACAAAAATATCTCTTTCAGCGGCCAGTTTGGCAAGTGCCTTGCTAGCAGCGACATTGAGTGCTCTGGCTCCCTCGGGGTCTTTGTCGACCTTGTCTGGGAATCGCTGCGCAGCGCCTTTGAGAAGCACAATAGTCAGTACTTATATGGCCAAGAGCTATTCAACTACTTACAGTGGACTATGACATTGGGCCTGCGTAAGTTGGTTATAAAGGTTAGCCTGATGGCACGATACCGGGAGAGGAGTGCACGAACTTGGTATCATCTAGAAAATTTGCTACTTCATTCTCATTGCCCAAGTCGACTTTGAAAGTGCTGATTCCATCTGCACGGGAAAAGCCTGTTCCTTTGACCTCCCAATTTTTGATACCAAAAGCCGCAGATACCTCTCGACCCAAGAGTCCAGTGGCACCTGTAACAAGAACAGTACGATCAGACATTGTTGATAGTCTGTGATTTGGTAATGATACTCAAGTTCGAAATTTACCGGTCTGAGGTTTGGTTGAGCATAAGTTGAAGTAGCGTGATGAGAGTTGAGACGTCATCGCTTCTTGATAAGGTGGGGTCGTCATGAGGGGGGGCAGAAAGGACGTTGCACTTGTCATGAGAGCTCTGTACTCCTCACCTTGCAGCTGAAGAGGAGACAATCAAAACTTGGCTTCTAACAGAGCCTCTATACCACAGTAGTTATAAATGTTTAAGCTTTGTTTCATGGTACTATTGCATTGTCATGTCAATTCAACAGGGTTTATATCTCATTGTAAGTGGTGCGACTGATTGACATAGGCCTTTTTACATCCAGTCTTCCAATTTATCCAACGTGCCTACTCATCACAACTTATATCATCTTGCTTCCTCATATCAATATGTGTGTCGTTAACGACTTGACACTAACCTTTTCAAACCTTGATTTACCTGTCCCGACGAACTGTTGCACTCCCTGCCCAGATTTCTCATATGATCAGAGCTATAGGTTAGTGGCGCTATATCGGATATCATAAAACAGGGTGCCCTTGCCTAGTCAACTCATGATTTGCATGTGCCTGGGTGCAGATTTAGATCTAGCTTGGAGTTAATTGGAACTGATCTATCACATAACATAGATTGTTTGATATGCACACGGGTGGATGCGCGGTTGGAAGCTTAATAGCCGCCGCGTGCTTCGAACGGGCGCGATAGTCTTTGACACCAACAACCAGTTGAACAAGGCCCTACCCACGTTGGTACTATTGTCAATGATATTCCCGTTTCAGTAACAATCGGTATGCCCGACGGAATCTAAACACCCAGTTGGCCCAACATGCAGCCTCATGCCTGCTTATACTCGTGAGTGTGGCCTGAACAACAACCAAACTTTTGGCACTGATGGGCTGTGCATCGGAATGTGTCTGGTAGCTCTGGCTTGCAGACTAAAGAGTGCATCGTCTGACCTCCTATGACTTCATTAGTGGATTCGCGGAACCAAATCCAGTCTACGCGGCGGGCCGGTCCGGCCAAGATCCTCGAAGACTATGGGTACAAGACGGTGACTTGGGGTATACGTTGAACAGTCTCTTGAAAAGGCAAATATCAACCAGTCAGCCATTGGTCCAAGGGACCTAACGCCACTGTAAGGGTGTGAACTGGCAGCCCTGGAATGAGGCTCCGTGATTACCTCTACTCTCGATGCTCGTGACCGATCAGAGTCTCCAGCTTCGATACCCTATCAAAATTGACCACCATGGCAGACGAACCATCTGAAAACCGGATTCAATAACCTTATCGTTCACCGCCGATTGTAATTGAGCGTAGCGTATTTCAAAGTTCTAAAAAAGCTGAAGTCGAGGCTAGGTTGGCCTCAAAGCAACATAAGGGCTCAGTGCAGTATTCTCGATACAAGCGAGTACCCCTAAAGAGTGAACTATTGAACATTGCTCCGCGAGCTATATAGTCCAGCAACGACCAGGTTTATACTGTCGGTTCTGCTATAACTTGTGGCAGTATCAGTGGCCCTAGGTTTAAGGAGTGGATGAAGTCGGCACTTTATGTATCACTGCTGGTATAAATGTCGTTGCCGCCTGTAGAAGCCCAAGGACAAACAGACAGCCATCTGTATGATGCGTGCTCACCAAATCGGTCATCCATACCCGACTTGGGTCTGAAATTCCATTGTGGTCGAGGCAACAGGGGTCTTCAAACAAATGCATCGTGATGTGGCATTGATGAGACATACTGTTGGGCGACTCACACCACCATTTATACCACGATGCCACCTTCACTGTTTCCTATTTTTCCCACGCCCCATAAGCCCCCAGTAATCGCTACCATCTCAAGAAGGGGTGGAGTATCTCAAAGGTGCCAGAGCACGATGGCCTAAGAGCTTTATGTGTGGCGGCCATATCAGGAAATCGAAATGAAGGGATTCGCCGTTCGATATAGATGAATTTTAGAGCTCGAGTTTAACATCTGTCGACGGAGCGGACTCTTAAAAGCAACAAATAACCAAGCGATTGGTTCGGGTCGGTTAACATGTGATCGAGTTTGGAATGAGGTGGGGACTTTAATTATCCTTGGGATAATCGCAAATTCATACACAAATCGCTCGCTCGTTATGCTCCTGAATCCATCACTCCAAGCATTCCGTTCTCGCTTGGGAATTTATAAGTCTTTTGTACTCGAGTTGTGTGCAATGATGTCTGGGAGAACCCGCTGTTAGTATCTGTCTCTCTCGATGCCCATGAGTTTCTTACTTCACTGATCTTAGCGCCAATTTGTGTTCTGTATCCTCAAGAGGTCGCTGCTTGCAAATACCAGGCCTCAAAGCGAACGGCAACGTTGATTGATATTGCCACCCAAAGAGCTGCTGGAACTTATCTCTTTATATCAAGTCTCAACAAACGGAAGGAACTCATCTCTCATAAACTTGGCGACGTTCGCGCAGTATCAGGACGAGCGATTGGCCGACAACACATATACGAATACTTGTGTTAAGGAATCATCGTACCTCAGAAATGTTCTGGATGCCGGTGGGGGCGTACTGAGGGTAGGAAACGTAGCGAAAAGGGGGATGACCCGTCTGAATGTCATCTCCATACATTTCTGGTTTCTTCAGCCTCGAGAAACGTCGCGATACGTATCGCACGCAGCTTCGGTATCTGGTACCAATGGAGCATTCCCTACACCAGCATCATTGCTGTCGACATACAAGTTCGCTAGCAAGTGCTCGATGAAACCTCGTGTACCTATGTTCAGTAAAGGCCGGCGATGGGGCGTGCTGGACATATAGAGCACATCCCCAGCATCATCACGCACCTGGACATGCTGACCTAGGATACAGACACCAATATCTAGTATTTGCTGTGGAGCAGACTCGGGCTCGAGAATACACCTTGAACTGCGATCAAATCCGATAGGAGTCAGACTTGATGGGTTGAGAAGCTCAATTTGTCAGACCGAACCACAACGCCCTGAGAATTAGCATGGTCTCATCTGGTTCTAAGGTGCCGTGGTGGTTCGCCCGATGCCTCGTTCCCCAATGATTGGCTTATCGCGTCCTCATATGATACAAGGCCATATCGATAAGAGGTCGCGTACAAAAAGCAGGCATACCGAGTAAGTCAGCGAGGCATGGCGAAACAGGAAACAATGGATGATGGGTACCAATGTCCAAGCCTATAGCTGTTCAAGCTGTTTGAGAAGAAGAACGAAGCATGGCTAGCTGACCAAGGTCGTACGATGCGCTTCGGATCACAACCGCGGTTATGCTCAACCACATGGTTAATGAGTCGAGACTGCAATCAAAACGAGGCTGGGAGGATTCTGTCACTTCAACACCACCTCAAACGCGTCGTTAAATTTCCAGCTTTGTTTTGACGGTCTGATGTCCGCATCCGTTAATGGAGCAACTGACCCCTTGGTTACCCACCCCAGTAACTTGACTGCTTGTGTGCCCAGGATTCTTTTGCCTTCTATCTAAAATTGCGGTTAGCCTAGGACTTTCATTGTGAATGTTACCTTGTTGGCAATTTGCTTACTCGTGGATGGGCAGAGATAGGTCACATACACGTTATTCTTAGTCGAACATTGCAGTATGTGACAGATACCTAGGTAGGCATGTAGAGGAAGTTGTGGATTGGAAGATTCGGAATATGTAAATGAATATGGATATATCTAATATACTTGTTCAAAGTTGTTCGCTTGGTATCAAGTGGAGAGAGTGATAGCAAACCAGGTAGGGAGCTACCTTCCATGAGGTACTTGGAGGCTATTGCCTTTAAACATAACAACCCATCGGATGTCTCAGATACTACAAGTAACTTTTCGAGGTAAGAACTAAAAAGATACACAGGGGGCGTGTCTGTCAACCTTGTCCATGTAGAAGCCGCATACGTCGTTTTGCTAGTGACTTGTGTCGCGCCTGCAAATTTCTTCCCCTGTCATCCGTCACCTTCTGCCTCTGTCAACTATCTGGTCCTTCTTGCTATCATCATTCTCAGATATTGCACTGCAATCGAACATTAGATTTGGATACGGAATAAGTCGTGCGTTTTGCATGAATACCTATATCCCTTCACTCGTATCACCCTCTACCCTCTAAGTTCAACGATAAACAACTGTCACGACATCTTAGCGACTGCAAAGTATATAATCCAGACATACCCAACTAGTGAGTAAGAACAAAAAATTGACATATATTCATTTAGAAACGCATGCCGTCTTCGATTCCTTGTTGCTGCATTGGGAAACCCGCCAATCTCCAGTAACGATATCCAAAACAAATCGACATTATTACGCCAAACGAAAGTCCTTTCATTATATTCAACACTTCCTAATACATTCACCAACTTGTCAATCTTTCAACCTCATGACTGCCGCCATTACGCTCGCATACGCTAGGTAAACCAAGAGTTGCTTGGTGAACCCCCGAACGAACCATTGAATGAGAAACCCGCCTACCAACACAAACGATAGGTATGTTACAATTGTACCCATCGGTGTCATTGTGCTAAGTGTCAATATAGCAACTGGTGCTGACACGAGGATGCAAACAAAACAGTTGAAAAGCCCAACGATTGCGAACCTAGCATATCTTTCCGAGACGAGTGTGATCGTGATACCACCTTCGTTCGATGCGAAGTTCATGTCCCTCTACCGATGTGTCAACAACTCGTCTCGGTCATAGTGCTTAAGGATCAGGAAGAAACTTACCATGATACGGAGAGATAAGGGATGGTGAATCAGGTAGCGGATCCACTGATCCGGCTTGTCTGTCTTGTAAAGAGAGGCCCAGTCTTCGTTCTTTGCTCTGAGGTGAATTCCTTTTTCTTCCCCCCATTTCTGTCTCGCAAGAAATAGCGAGTTATTTAAGAAAACCCCACTTGGCTCATCAAGCTCCATGATCTTGCTGAATTGGTATCCGAACTGATCTTTAATATGTGTTAGTAAGGTACCTACCCGAAGAAGGAATAAAATTGCTTACAAAAGCGACTGAGCCTTACCATGAACCTCTCATGATATTCCTCGAGGTCCTTGTCATCCGACTCTATCTTTTTTCTATAAACGGCTGCATCTCTTTCCAGGTAGTTTGCTTCCAAATCCACGCACAAACTACCATTTTCAACATGTCGACGAAAGAGGATATGTGTTGGGTCCTTGTCCTTCCAGGCGGCAAGCTCCAATAATTTACCCCTGCCTTGCTTCAATATCAGCAGCCAACTACAGACTCCGATTGGTGGGGGCCATACCATATTCAGCAGTCTCCTGGAATCCGGGATCTTTGATAAAAGCGATTAGGACACTAAATCCTATTTCAATGATTTAGAAACAAACCTGGTCTGACTTCTCCATTATCTGTCTGCTCAACTGTACTTGCTGCTTGACTTTCCAAGCTGCTTGAAGCGTTTGTCATCCGAGACATCGAACTTAGGGTATCGACAGGGGACATGATCAAAGAGTACCTTGAGGTTACTTGCTAACATAGCCAGACAGTAGGACATTCAAGGTCGGGGTCACAAGTGTCCTTATTTATCTTCCATCGATTTCCAACGTCAGAACGTCATCTTGCACTTCCATTTATTATTGTACAGGAGGGCAACATATGAGACCGAGACACCAGAACATACTATTCGACGATACACAGCCTCCCAAGCCAACTGGTCGCACAAAATGATGGGGATGGCAAGCATTCTACAAGGTAATATTGAGACTATGTCATGCTCAGAACGACATACAACACACTTTGCAAAGCTCAACCAATTGTATCTCGATGCCTTGCATCTTGTAGGGGTGATGAAGAAGAACTCAGCCATGGAGGAAGTAGCTGCCTTGTACCTCCAAAGTCCAGGGGCGTTTATCATTCTCATTTGTCATTTAAAATGCACTCGTCGAGAAAGAGCCGCGTTAATTCTACCATTGAGGTTTCAGCTCACTGCTACCACGCTTACAAGGATTACAACGACATACCAACATAACAAGAGATTTCTCTCAAGACTGAAAAGCATAAGCGAATAATAGGACTGCATAGTTCCATCACTACAAAGGCATATAAAAACATTGTTTTCGACAAAGATGAAGAGTTACCAGGTATTCAGAATTGACAAAGCCTGATCATCTTGGGCTTGTGCTATTTAGTCTACTGTTTTAACCTATGATCGAAGAGCTATAGAGACCAGAAGAGTTTTGAGATCCTCCCGCACATGCCGACATCCTTCAGAAATTCCGCAAGTACTTGTCTCTCCAAATATGATCCATTGAAGAACAAGAGATATCTATTCTAGCATGATTAGCTTTCTTCCTGAGACGAGTTTGCCATTTGTCTATGAATGAATTGAGAGAAGTCTTGGCTTTGGAGGTCTCACGTTTTATATAGCGAAAAATCTAGATTTGAGTCCAGGTTTGGCCACTGGAACGAGTTCCTTCTTGGTCTTCGCTTTTGCCCCCGTCGGACGAGGTGGTGGTTGTGGGTGCGGTATAACTATCTCTCGCCGACTTGAATGGAATTGGTGATCCATGGTGAAATTTCTGTGTCAAGACGAGTAGAGTAGTATAGAAATGAGGTGATGGTTTGATGGAAGAAAGACTGAAAGCAGGCCACTCCGACCATTTTATAGTTAAGCCTGAATCGTGCTCACAGATGAAACGTTTTAGTCTGGTCGAGCATGGCAAGGCGGGCAAGCGTTGTTTCCTCTTAGAATTTGAATTGTGTAGCTGTAAGATAAGAGAGAACAGAGCGGGATCTCGTGTGAAATAGAGTCGGCCCTTGAGAAAGAGGGCGGCTCCAGCGAAGACCCTTCACCGAGACTGTTCAGAGGAGAAGATTCTTCCCTGTAAGTTTTCAGAAAGGGCTACCAGCACGGTATCTAGTCTGAGAAGGTCATTAATGATATCTGATCAACAACCTGGTATAAAGGGCTAGAACATGAGTCCATAGGTCGTTAATGATGTCGGTGTAGGCGGGGACGCAAACGGGGAAAGTGTTATGACAGGGGACAAGTTTCACCAAGAAGATTCCTCGCCGACTGGACAGGATTGGGAAACTTTACGAACGCCACCAATCAACCCCTGTGCTGATGAAGAAACGTCCATGCCAAAACCTGACGTCTAGCAGGGTGAGGTTCTGTATTGTAACTCGAGAATAGAGAGACTTGACTGCTAAAGAAAGTCACTCATGTCAAGTCTATATGTTCTTATACAGAATGAAGAGGTGGAACGTCCCTCAGATTATTGCGAGTTTGGCGGCATCTTCTCCGAGTGGTTGCAGCGAACCGTTCCTAGAGGGAAACAACACTCTTCGATGTTGCATAATACAATACACGTCGTAGCCTACTTCCGGCGTGAACATGTGTGGTGAATTTAGTTAATTGACATGGGGCCCCCTGATATCACATATATCTAGTTAGTTATGCACTGCTATCCTTTTTCTTTCTTCTGGTGTGAGTAAGTGCCCATGTACCAACTAGTCCTGCACGTTATTCCCTGAGTGATAGGATCCATCGTGAACTTTGTGATGACTCCTAGATTGTCACTACAGGTTTTGTAAGTAAGCTCAAACATGCCATAGCGGAAAGGAGATGCGCTCCAGCAGCGCAATGCTGGCCCTTTGGCATTATAGAACTTATCTCCCGAGAGAATAGGAGACGGAACTGATTGAAACACTTTTGTGCCACTTTATTCCGATTTCCTCTTGATATTCGAGTCCAGCTTTTCTAATCAACTCCGAGGTTGGGGAAGGCTGCGTAGGAGAATGGAACTGTCCTCGTTTCTAGGCAGAGCTCTGGGGTCTATCAATGAGACAAGAACCTTGAGATCAACAGAGAGAACTAAACATCGACATCGCTATACCGTTTGTGGAGACCAATAACCTTGGCACAGTTCTCTGTCCGTGACCGATGCCGACATGATGACTGTGATGAGCCGCATTCCCGCTCTTCTCTCTTTCCTCCAAACCGTCAAGCGGTACCCGCACACTCTCATCGCTTCCCATAGTAACCAGGCGATAGCCATACCGGGGTACATGACACTCTGAGATTCCACAACAGCTTCATTGAGCTGGGCGAGACATTGGGTCAGCAGATAACGGGCATCAGTCGAGGAATATGTGAGCGGCTCCATTATGTCGCCCGCCATAAAGTTTGCTGGCTTCGCATCACCAGAAAAGCATGTGTTTATATAAACACAGTACGGATTAAAACTCGTTGGGTTTCAGCCGCTTACTCGTCCCAACGACTCCAATTGTTCTTTATCGTTCTAGGCAATTACCTACAGGGTATGTAGTAGCATCTCTTTCTTTTCTTTTTTTGAAATAAGAAAACATGAGATATCGCCAAGTAATACTGTGGCTGGCAGCTAGGCTATAATGCTGTTACATAGTTTATATACATATCTGTACGGTGTTACCACGGGGTAGATAGATACTTAGTTATGGAAGTCTATCATTGCTATTTATACTAGCCTAAGCGTTTCGATAAAATTATCAATGCTTCGCCTACTTGTTCCATTGCCCAAAATTCTAGACACTGTCCACGTTATTTTAGTGTTGTAATGAGTGCTAATGTAGTAATTATTATTTCTTTTCACAGTGAAAGACTGGCCGGGCCGGACCATAAAAACTAGAAGCCACGCCCAGGAGCGCCAGGCTTACCGTAGGGGTGAAGTATACAGGCCCCGACTATGAAGCTAGCCGATAGTGTTTGGTTGTGCCCTGGTTCTTGTATCGAATCGTTGGACACATGCGAGTTGATCCTACGATCCGACCCTGCGATATGACAAACTCAAATCCTCTCGTCTGGCCAGTCGTGTCGGTTTTCTTGCTGCTCCTCTTCTTCGGCTTCACGCCATTCTTCAGGGGTCGTGTGGAAAATAGTGGCGACAGCTGTGAAAGTGGCCCAAATTTCGCCGCAAACAGCCAAGTGCAGCACTTGACTACCAAGAAAGTTGATGGCGAACACAAGACCTGACTCTCCTAATAGATTGATCCCGCAGATATCATGAGTTGGAAGGCCAAAACGTCGACGGAAAGTGCCTGCTACCAAGCGCAGTGCTGTTGCCTCCCACGGCGCAATTGCTAGCCTCAGAACTGCATCGGCGAAAACATGCGAAGCGATGAGAGGAGGGAGCTGCGTAAGCATAGTATCGCAATAAGTGGTTGTAGGTATGACCGCTCCTCTTGCGTCAACACTTGGCCTCAGTTCTGCACTCCAGAGCCCAGGAGGTGCTTCACTTGTTTCAGCTGTAGCCTCAACATCAAAACTAATCAGAGTGGCGCTGACCGCCTCGTTGTCCTCTTCATCACTGGCGTAGTCGTCTCCTCTAGCGGAGAAAGTGCTCGGCCGTCGAACAGCTTCCACGGGACCAGTATCGCTAGGCATTTGGCCGTCTATGGGCCTGATAGGAGACACATCTTCAACGGTGCTACGATTGCGTCGATGTTCTGGCCGTTCACGGGGCCTGTCGGCTGGGGTCCAAGTACTGGTCATCCCTGGAGGTGGGCCAGTATTTGGTAGCCGCCTGTATATTCTTGCTAATATTTGTGGCCACCAGTCGCGAGTCAATCTTTGCGTGATGACCCAAACGAGGAAAGGCGTTGACGATACGAAAAGGCCCCCTGCCCATTGAAGTATTGACTGGAAAGAAAACCCAGAAAGTGGCGGAGGAGCTGGGATGGGCGAGTCATGGGTAAAGGGAATGAAGAAAAAAAGACTTGGAAGCCAACTGGTACTCGAAGCCAGACCGAGCCGTTGCAATGCAACGAAGAGCTCCAGATGGACTCGCACGTACGACCATATTTCATGGACTCTTGGGAATTTGTGAGCCAATGTGATATTCAATGACGGATTTTGACTTACAGTTGACGACTAAACAGTCTATCTGGCCGATCCCGCCATAATAAGGCCACTTGCCGATCAGCATAATTACTTAAAAGGTTGAGTGATGCACCAGGTAAGATGTATCTGGTGATGGAAAAGGGATTCTGAGATCTCGCATACAGGTCCCAGAATGGAATGTGGGAATAGCGTTTGTAAATCTGCCAGAATCAGTAAGGGAAGCCACAACCGCTCAGGATCAATAGACAACATACGAGTATACGTTGACGAAACCCATCCAAGCCAAACGCCCCAGCAGCATCCACGCAGCGAAAGGCGGAAAAGGTAAGATTACGGCCGACATCGTCCTCGTACATTGCGTGCCTCTTATCAGATTCGGCTTCTGGACTTGAGGTCGGATTTTCTTGCTCAGCAACCCCAATAACTAACATGACTTCGTTGTGTGATCTTATAATGTCTCTATTAATCTTTTTCGTCTCAGGGTTTATAGGACGACCCCGGTGATCGTACTGTTGGGTAGAACCATCACCATTCTGTTGGTCGTCATGATCGTCATCCCATTCTACAACATCATCATATGGTGACCGCCCCTAGCAATGTCAGTTTATTTTGTTCCCAGGATACTTCATTTCAACCCGAGGAATCGCTCACAAGAGCTTGGGCGGTCAAAGGGCCTTGCATTCCCATAATGACGGTGCGCAACGACTCATGAACGGGACACGTCCATTTGGCGTGGAGTGTAGAGTTGTACAAATGTTGTTCGTGTTAGAAGCGTCAGTCCAACCTATAATAAAATCAATGATTTCGGAATGAAGCAAATGAGTGCCCTTCTTCACGCGATGACCTGAGTCTCAAAGAGATAAAGTTAAAGAAAGCTCCAGGTACGAAGTCATGATACAAAGCGCATGAGTGGCAATGTGGCTGGTGGTGTGGCGCACAAGGTCGAGCTAATGCACAATCCGGCCAATCAAAAACATCGTCGCCACGAACGCCAAAAAAAAAATCTAGGAAAGTTCAAGTCGCGGACCCATGATAGTTTCTTTGCATCGAATATTTGTCCAACCTACAACATAGCAACACAATGGCAAATAAGCAGCCGTTAAAGACGACGTTTGAAGCAGAGCACGTCATTCGTCCTATATTCACAGGAGGATCGGTCTCTATCAATGATGACGCCCGAATTCTAGCGACAGTTCTCGGCGAGGATGTAGTTCTCACTGATCCCACCAACGGCAAGCACTTGGCTCAAATTGAGGGTGTAAGAGATATCTTCAGACCGCTTTCTAGACCAAAACTGACATTTCATAGGACGGGGAGCTCATTTCTACATTAACTTGTTAGTTTCTTGAAACCGTGCAAAATTACGATTAGACTAACATGTTCAGTGACACCCTCTGCATCGCATCTCATTATTTGCTCCCGTTCCTTGTCTATGAGAATCTTTTCTTTGAAGAGATCTGAAGACGATGGAACCATCGAAGCTACTCCTACTAGAACAGTCAAAGCTCACTCAACACCAGTTAATGCGCTGACAGTTGACCGAACCAGCACGTTGCTGGCCACTGGAGGAACTGATGGCGCCGTCAAAGTCTGGGATATTGTCGGTGGTTATGTTACCCATACTTTCCGCGGATCTTCAGTTCTAGTGTCATCACTTCGATTCTTTGAGGCTGTGTCCCGTTCGAATGAGACTCAATCACGAAAGGGCAAGAAATCCAAGCGCCAAGAGGAGTCCGACGAAGAAGAAGAGAACTCGACCACTATCAACTTCCGTCTTGCATGCGGTCAACAAAATGGTAAGGTCCGCGTATGGGACTTGCACAAGCGCAACTGTGTAGCCAACTTGGATTCCCACGTCTCAGATGTGCAAGGACTCGACTACTCTCCCGAACAACATGCTCTAGTCACCGCTGGTAGAGACAAGACCATTACATGGTGGGATGCCAAGTCCTGGAAGATTCGCAAAGTTGTGCCTTGTCTGGAGTTGGTGGAAGCGGCTGGCTTCATTGACGGTGGAAACTTGACCTACTCTGCTGGTGCCAACGGTTCTCTTCGCATCTGGGACACAGATACTGGTAGGGAAGTTACTCCCCAGCAACCTGCAAAGAGCGAAGAGGAGGGTATTGTGTCTGCAATTTATCGCCCTGGACTACCTTTTATCCTCCTCGTTCAGGTCGATCACACTCTCGCGCTCTACAAGCTACCCCAAAAAGCAGATGCCGCCACCTTGTCAGCACCCGAACCCTTCCGAAGAATATCTGGCACACATGACGATATCATTGATTTGGGTTACTTGCTTCCTGACCGTTCTATGGTCGCGTTGGCTACAAATTCCGAAGATGTCAGGATTGTGTCTGTTGTAGAGACACAGGATCAGAACGATGGAGTCAATGTGGATTCTGGGTCAAGCCCCTACTTCGGCCAAGATGTTGCTCTTCTGAGGGGTCATGACGAGATCGTTATTTCGTTAGATATTGACTGGTCAGGTCATTGGATAGCGACAGGTGCGAAGGACAACACTGCCAGACTTTGGCGTATTGACCCTGCAAACAACTCTTACACCTGTTGGGCCGTCTTTTCTGGTCATGCTGAATCTTTAGGCGCTGTTGCTCTGCCCAAGAGCGTTCCTCCTGAATCATCGGCAGCCAGAACTGATCCACTCAACCACCCTCCCACATTCCTTATCACAGGCTCGCAGGATCAGACCGTCAAGAAATGGGAAATCCCCCGTACAGCCCAGCAACAAGGCCACAAGAGCAGTTCTCGCGCTATCTTTACCCGAAAAGCGCATGAAAAGGACATTAATGCCATCAACGTCCACCATTCGAACCAGCTCTTCGCGTCTGCGTCACAAGATAAGACGGTCAAGATTTGGTCTGCAGAGGAAGGTGAAGTCCAGGGCATTCTGCGTGGACACAAGCGTGGTGTCTGGTCCGTGCAATTCTCACCTGCTCAGATGCCGGCTATTCAGGGCGAAGATGGGCCTGTTACTGGAAAGGGTGTCATTCTTACCGGTAGCGGTGACAAGACTATCAAGCTCTGGAACCTCGCCACCTATACTTGTATAAGGACTTTTGAGGGGCATTCTAACAGTATTTTGAAGGTTGCGTGGTTGAACATGCCTGCCAGCCAGGAACAGTCCAAGAAGCGAGTCCATTTTGCCAGTGCTGGTGGCGATGGTCTTGTAAAGGTTTGGGATGCAAACTCGGGAGAAACTGAATGCACTCTTGACAACCATGAGGACCGTGTTTGGGTTGTGGCTGTTCATCCTGAGAACAACACTATCGTGTCTGGTAGCGGCGACTCTACTGTCACTTTCTGGAAAGATACGTCGTCTGAGACTCAAGCTGCCGCGTCTCAAGCCGCACTTAAGGTGATTGAGCAGGAGCAGGAGCTTGAGAATCACATCCACGCCGGCTCATTCCGTGAGGCTATCACGCTCGCATTGCAGCTCAACCATCCTGGCAGACTGCTCAGCCTATTTAATTCAGTCATGACAACAGACAAGCCTGACAAGGGTAGTTTGAGTGGCTTGAGAGCTGTGGATGAGGTACTAGCCAGTCTGTCCGATGAGCAGATCTTCTTGCTTCTTCTGAGACTACGGGATTGGAACACAAACGCACGTACAGCTCCTGTGGCGCAGAAGATCCTGTGGACTTTGATCCGAAGTTATCCTGCTTCCAAGTTCTCAAACCTGTCAGTCAAGGGGGCCCAGGGGCAGAAGAGCTTGAAGGATGTGCTTCACGCTATTCGAGTGTACACCGAGAGGCACTACAAGCGAACAGAGGAGTTGGTTGATGAAAGTTATCTGGTGGAATATACCCTGCAGGAGATGGATGATCTCGCACCCATGCTGGAAGATGAGAATGTTCTACTACAAGACAGCAGTGAGGATGTTGTCATGGCTGGTTAAAAGCGCAAACACTACAATTACCAATGTCTTTTTTAATTGGTTGATTACTTATAATCATACTCGCATAGTCTTTGGAGTATACAGGTTTAGATAAAATGCTTGACTTTTGTTTTTGAATAGGCATATGCCAAGTGCATTGTGTTAGTGATCCCGGTAGATGTACAACAGACGTCTTGATATATGCTCAATAATTCAGGAAAGAAGAGAATGAGAGGAATACGAACCGAGGGAAGCCTCTTCACATGCATAGCGAGCCTGATTCAAAATTTTGGGTTGCTATACCGAATATGTATAATGTATTTATTCTATCCGCTCCAAATAGATGTTGTAAATTGACATGCAGGCTGCCATCAACCAAATGTGGGCCTGGACCTGAGCTTCAAGGCTCCACTCCACCCGTAACTGCATATAACCTACGACTTCAATCTTTCATCTGCGACGTCGAGTCAGCCGAGAACTGCGCAACAAGAGACAAAGAACGAAGTCTCGGACGCAATTTGAACATGTCCAAACGACAGGCTTCAGAGGCTCTTGAAGACATCGCCTCGCCAGCTTCCAAGAGGTCTCGATTGGACTTTGATACGCCTGAACCGGGTTCAGAAGAACTTATTAACGAGACGAATACAAACGGAAACGCGCAAGAAGTCGACGACGATGACGACTTTGACGATCAAGAAATAATGGCTGCGGCGCCCATAAGGCAGTTTGCACCTACAGAAGGTTACGACGACCTCTACCTCGACACCATCGATCGCAACGTGCTCGACTTTGACTTTGAGAAGCTCTGCTCCGTATCCCTCTCCAACATCAACGTCTACGCATGTCTAGTCTGCGGCAAGTACTTTCAAGGTCGCGGTCCCAAGTCGCACGCCTACTTTCACTCTCTCGACGAGGATCACCACGTTTACATCAACCTCGAATCTCAGCTCGTTTACGTCCTCCCTGAAGGTTACGAGGTCAAGAGCCGCGCGCTTGAAGACATCAAATATGTCTCGGATCCACGTTACACCAAGAAGGAGGTTATCGAGATGGATCGCACGCGACGTACGAGTCAGACGCTTGACGGGAAACAGTACATCCCTGGATTTGTTGGAATGAACAACATCAAGGAGAACGACTACTTCAACGTTGTTGTGCAGGCGCTGGCGCATGTGGCCCCATTACGCAACTTTCTTCTTCTCGATGATTTTTCGAGCAAGACGGAGCTCGTCAAGCGAGCCAGTATTCTGGTGCGCAAGATTTGGAACCCAAGGGCGTTCAAAGCTCATGTCTCGCCTCACGAACTTCTCCAGGAGATTTCCCTTCGCTCCAACAAGCGCTTCAACCTTACGTCACAATCAGATCCTGTCGAGTTCTTGTCGTGGTTTCTCAACAATCTCCATCTTGGTCTCGGTGGAAGCAAGACCAAACCCGGCAGCTCTATGATCCAGCGCACATTCCAGGGCAAGATGAAGATCGAGTCGCAAGCCATTACAGCTCGCGCTGATGCTACCGATAGACTGCGCTTTGAGGATGCAAATGTCAAGGTTGACATTGTGCGCTTTCTCCTCCTGACGCTTGACCTCCCTTCAACACCCCTTTTCCAGGACGAGCTTGAGAAGAACATTATTCCTCAAGTCCCGTTAACGACTATTCTCACAAAGTACGATGGTCAGCGTGCTCAAGAACACCACGCTCAACGCAAGCGCTACCGACTCATGCACCCCCTTCCCCCCTACCTCGCGTTCCACGTAAAGCGTTTCTCACAGAACAAGTTTGTCTCTGAACGCAACCCCACAATCGTAACCTTTGACGCGCGCAATCTTGACATGTCACCCTACGTGGAGCCGAACCCCAAGGAGTGGCCTCCAGGCGAACCTATATGGTATGATCTCGTTGCAAACGTGGTCCACGAGGCTGTGCGCACACGAGAAGATGTCGTTGATAGCGGCGAGGAGCGCAAAACATGGAAGGTGCAGCTGAAGAACAAGGCTACAGGAGAATGGGTTGTGTGCCAGGATCTGTATGTTGATAAGGTGCAGAGTGAACTCTTGTACCTCGGTGAAACCTACCTCCAGATTTGGGAACGGAGGAGAGAGCCTTGCAAGGGCAAGGGTAAGGCCTCATAACCTCGAATCATGATGGTATATTCGAGTCCGAAACGTAATAATAGAATGTTATACCCTCTCTGACACTTCGCTATCGGATTCTGTACAAGCAGTAGGCTTTCTTGCTCTTGGGAACCAAGGATTCTCGTGAATTTATCAACCGTTATGAGAAAATGATAGACCCCTTTCGAGTCCGACTGGCACCCACTTACTCTGTTGTCACCACATGCATAGCACACTGCAGGATCGTAGTTTATGAAAGAGGTGTCTCGTTCTTGGGCGAGAAACCTCGGCCCCCAAAGCTTACTCTGAATTGTAACTCTCGCTGAAATCCGCTATTTGGGCGAGCCCCTATTCATGCGCGGCTAGTAATACATTGCCAATACAAGATCATCCGCTTGATTCCGTTGTTCCCAACCATTGTCCTCATAACCTAGTCCAGTCATTCCAACCGCCACCCAAATCCTAGTAAACACGTTATCACAGTCCATCCAGAAGACTTCTCCAACTCCGCTAACTCAAGGGTGCTTATGCAACAAAGACAATAGACGAGCAATCCAATCAAGATCGAAATGTAAAATACAATACAGAGGCCGCACTAGTTTAAGGGAGGCGACGGCCAGACGAAATCTCTGTTACCTCG
Source organism: Fusarium venenatum (assembly GCF_020744135.1). NCBI lineage: Eukaryota > Fungi > Ascomycota > Sordariomycetes > Hypocreales > Nectriaceae > Fusarium > Fusarium venenatum. Next base: position 1,446,917 of record NW_027072131.1, read on the forward strand.
AAGGTAACGAGGGAGGGAGGGAGGGCGCGAGCGAGAGCGGGAACGAAGGCGGGCGCGAAGGCGGGAGCGACGGCGGCGATCCACCTTCCTCTATGATTGAGACGGCTCAGCTGCCTTTGAAGCTCCGCTAGCGTGACGCTTGTCGTGGTGATGGTGTTGGCCAGCTTTTTCACGGCGTTGTTCTTCAATGGCTGTCCGTTGCTGAATACTGGAGTCGTGGCTCTTAAATTCAACGCGAGTGTTAGGTGGGAAGTTCAGGACATGCTTCATCGTCTCGCTATTTTTGAGTTAGTTGTAGTCCTCGCAACGTGTCAACACATCAGGCAGACTTACCGAATTTTGATGACTCGGCCACCATCAGTTCGTGTCCAGATACTGAGAATGTCCTCGCCATTACGCACACTCAATACAGCGCCGCACACATCTTCACCCGCGTCGCCAAATTGGTCGCCGATGAGGCTGAGAAGAAGGTCTTCCCAGTATCGGTCGGACACGCCCTTCTTCATTCGCACCACCCATTTGCCGCCCTTCTTGTTGATATCATCCTCCCATATTGGGCGGATACCCTTCTTGAACAGATGAAAGTCCGAGACAACGGGAAGTACGGAGGGCCTCTTCAGGTAAGCATACATGTCCCAGAACTCCTCCACTGTTCGCACAGTAGCGATTTCATGTAGTGTTTTCTCGTACTCGATATAGCCGTGTGCCTTTGAGATCGGAGGTCGGTACCAGAAGGTCCACGAGTCTACCAGCGGATGTGAAGGAGGAGCTGTGGACGCCCCGATCTGGTTGTTCTCGGAAATCGCGACCATGCCAGGAGCTTTTCCAGTAGCCTTGGACGAGTCCTTCTTGGGGACCGCTGAGGCCATGGCCGTCTCGAAAGGATTACCCGACGTCTTAGGGGTTTTAGCTGACCCAAACGAAGCGAATGCTCCAGAGCCTAGACCAAAAGCGCTGGAAGCGCCACTAGTAGGAGATACGAGACCTCCAGGTGTGGTGTTGAAAGGGTTCGGTTTCATCGATGATGGGGTTTCGTTGCCTTGACGCTTAGGGAAAGAGGAATTGCGACTGAAACTGTCACCACTGGACCCTTGGCCCGGTGTTGTGAGGGAAAGCTTGCCGGGGCTAAGAAATCATTATTAAATCTTGTTGATAACGGTGGGTGTATGTGACTTACTTTGTGCGGCGGGCCCAGAGGTTGCTGTTGTCCATTAAGTCTGAAGTAACAGTTACGTCTGCGAATCAAGGTAGGGCGGGGAAGGCTGGTTCAAGATGCCTTCGAACGGACGTGAAGACAGGTATCGGAGGGTGCGTGTACGATGTGAAGGGAGTTGCTGGAGCGGGTTTGGTAGATTTTGGTCTCGGTTCGTTAAGAAAAGCGGTCGAAGTTGGTGATGCTGGCTTTGTGGTGTTGCACGGTTTGGAGGTCGAATGAGGGGATGATCAGTATGTTCCCAGCAAAGGTTGGGTGTATAGAGAAAGCTGTTGTGTAAACAGTATACTTGGTGGCGAGATGGGGGTATCGGGGGTTCTTTGGGGGGTCAAGTTAGTATGGATGGAATGGCAATATCTGAGAATTTTGAAGAGTAGATGATGAAGTTGGGTGGGTTTTGGTCTGAGAAGTGTTGCGAGAGAGGAGATGGATCTAGTGATGGAAGAAATTCTAACTTAGCAGCCCACCTACCAGAAAATCCAGAAAAGACGAGTCGCGGTAGGTGTGGAAAGCAAAACTCAAAGTAGCGTTCGGGTAACTTTTCTGCTAGCTCGTACTATTGTCTACATCATGGATACCTGGTCTATGATACCTCGCTGATAAAAGCCCTGGAGGCAGGTACCTAGCACCCAACTCGCTGGAAAACCCCCCATTCCTGGTCTATGGAAGGCACGCGCCCGACCTTGACGGTATGTGACTGCGCTAATCCAACCCCAGCCTCTAGGTCAGTCCAGGGACCCATGAGAGAGTTGTCGCGACCGACCCTGCGTCAAAGGCTAATTGGAAAGTTCGGGTAGAAAAATGACAGTGACACAATTAGTACGCACCAGGGCAGCGTGCCCCCTTGTTGTGAGTGTAAGCTTCTAGAAGCAATTGGTACTTAGGCATGTCCCAAGCCTCATACACATCCAATTCTCATGAGATCGACAAAAAAACAATTAATCTTGAACATGTAGATAAAAGCCATACATCTATCTTCTTGATGTCGAATATGAAGGCCGATGGAAATTGGATAGAAACCGTGCAGTCCAGAACTAGAACTACTATACTAACCTAGATATAGATACATCATGCAAGTGATCAATTCCTATGATACACATCATCGTCACCAACGTCCACATCAAGCACACTATATAATATTACTCAGTCTGGTCATGATGGCTCGATCAACTAGGAATCTCTCTTTTGAACTTGACTGCAATGGTGATTGTTTCCTACACCAGGCGAGGAACCTACATGTCACTTATACTCAAATGGTAAAATTGCTTTTACAGCTCGTCGGCTCCGAAATATGAGACCAGTCAGCCAGCACCCGGTGAAACCCCTGCCTCATGAAGAAACGGATGATCATGACTACTGGATAAGTCTCTTTCCAATCAATTATGGCCGGCATGAATAACAACATGTAAGACACTTTATTCTTACTCCCTTATATCATGCCATAAACAACCATCCTTGTCGCAATTGACACTCTGCTATTTGAATTGGTCGCACTATCCCGTCTTTTACTCAGAAGCGCGTTTACGAAAAAAAGACTGCGCCACAGGCTGTTGTTTAAGTGTGAGCTCTAGATAACTACAGACTTTATACCAGATACCCTTGAGACAAAAGAAAGTTGAAATCTTTTTTCCTCACGTGGTGAGACAAAAGCTCGATTATTCATTCTACTTTGGTAACACTTCAAATTGGTACCTAGATAAGAAGCGACTTTCTTTTCCATTCATACCCAGCCAGTCTTGAGTTTATTGTTTGTTAGTACTTGGTACTCTTGGTGTGTCGTGTATCCATTGAACCAGCCACCGCCGCGCGGCCCCACTTAAAAGTTATCGCAACTTCTTATCTTCGAAAAAAAATTGGGCAGAGCTTCAACACCTGCACTGAAAAGTTAAGGGACCGACAATACATTCCACGCGCCACCTCCACCACTGTCGCAATGGGTGTCACACGAACAAAAACTGTCAAGAACAAGCACGCTGCTGCTCCCGGCGCTGCAAAGTCTTCCAAGCACTCCGCCGCCGACGGCTTCGCCAAGTCCAAGAAGCCAAAGGGCACCCCGCCGTCCAAGCAGGTCAAGGACAAGGGTCGCGAGGCGCTTCTTCAGAAGTTCAAGAACCCTAAGAAGAAGAAGTACACAGATGAGCAACTCGGAATCCCAGCTCTCAACACTGTCACTCCTGTTGGTGTGGTGAAGCCAAAGGGCAAGAAGAAGGGCAAGGTTTTCGCTGATGACCCGGTACGACTCACATTCCAGAGTGTACATGACCAATTCTAACATTGTAATTCTTTAGGAGAGTATGAGCACCATTATGGCTCTTGTTCAGGCCGAGAAGGATGGCCAAATCGAGTCCAAGATGATCAAGCAGCGAAAGATGGAGGAGATTCGCGAAGCGCGCAAGGTCGAGGCCGAGAAGAAGGAGGACGAGAGGAACGCAAAGCTCGAGGATACCAAGAACTCTCTCCGAAAATCAAGAAAGCGCAAGAGCTCCGGCGATGGAGACGACAACATTAAGGACTTCTCTTCAGCAGGTACCAAGGCGGCCAAGGCCAAGGGCAAGGGCAAGAAGCGAGTGTCGTTCGCCTAAACCCCCAATCGACGGAGAAGAGTCGGAAGTTTTTCGGAGTTGCTGCATTGTTTGGCGCATGGAGTTTGGTAGATGGGCTGCGGTTATGCCCTCTCTGGTATTCTCCAGAGAATCGGCGGTACAAAAGCACAACATAGTTCTTGAATTATGGCTGCTCCCACGGGTGCAGATCCTGTTAATCGGCAAAAACGATCGAAAATACCAGAATTTTAACCATGATCTATCTAACAAATCTATTCTTCTCTATCCAGTTTGCTTTTGTGTGCATATCCGTACTCTATAGTCTATCATAATCAACAAGTGAGGCAAGAAACAAAAAACTACCCTCTCAGTCCTCGGAAATCACCAGCTTGCGTCTCATGGGGCTGTATCCATGTCCAGCAGTAAAGTCACCGGCGTTAGGGTTTGCTTGGGGCTTGAGACTGTCGAGATCGGACTTGAAAGCCAGATGGTTCAAGAAGTTGGCAACCTGAGAATGTCAGCCTATGCTTCTCACACGAACTTGGTTCAAACTTACAGGCTTAGGGAACCAGCGGCTGCCTCCAGTTTCGAACCAACACAAATGTCCTCCGAGACTAGATGTGAGAAGGATGGTGTTAGGGTTCTGCTTGAACTCTTCGTAAGGGATGGCTTCCTTGACAGCAATCTATTGAAGGTTAGGAGTTGTCCACATCAGATGTAACAAATGCATTCAGGTAATAATACTCACAGGATCGTCGGTGGAGTGAACGGCTAGGAAAGGAATCTCAATGGACAAGATTGAGTCAACAGATGAGGCGTCTCGATAGTACGCAGTCTCGGTGGGATATCCCCAAGAAGGGCACCTGCAGAAATGAGCGTTTTGTCCAGAGGAGAGGTATAATTTGCTTACTGAATCAAGCGATCAAACTCGTTGAGGTATGTGATCTTCATAACAGCATCAACGTCAATTGTGCTATACATTTCTAGCTCCTTTCTATGTGTAGCAGCGAGTTCCTTCAAAGCACCTGGGTCCTTGTTAGTACGTATTAAAACGAGCGATGGCACTGTCAGTAACTCACTGCCCATGATTCGTAAGTAGACCTCTTTGCCAATATATCTATTCTGGAGGATCTTGCTAGAAACCTCAAGGTTAAAGGGGTTCGAGCAAACGACAGCTCCCTTGAGAACACAGTTAGGGCCCTCTTCACCACAGTAGTTGGTGAGCATGTTCGCGCCGAGCGAAAATCCTAGACCGAAAAGGGGTCGGTTAGGAAACTTCTTTTGCAGCCATTTGACTGTCTTAAGTTCTTATTAGCAGGGTTCTGGGTTTGGAGTGCTGGTAGCCTTACCTGACGGATATCCCAGGTCGCTCGTGCGTTGTACAACACACCGCTGGTGATTTTGGACCGGGCACAACCTCTCGAGTTGACGACACAGGCTTCCCAGCCGCCCTCGCCGATCATAGGTGCGATTGTGTGTCGCAAGTAGATCTCATGAGAGCCACCCGAAAGGCCATGCAAGACAACGAGCATGGGTTTGTTGTCGTCAGATCCAATGTTCTCAAACTCTTCTTCGGTGAAGTAAGCTGTTCGGCGCGAGAGAGTAGGATCATCAGGGGCCTCAAAGGGATCAACAGCGAAATCTACAGCAAATGTTCCATGGTAAATCTTGTGGTCGGCATCAAAAATCTTGCGCTTGTAGTAGATTTTGGGCCCAACAGGCTTGGTGGCAGTCCACATTGTCTGCAGGTGGCCATTGAAGAGGAGAGGGTTCAGATTGCATGGCGGCGTCGCTTTTTCGGTGATGGACAAGAGATCAGTCTCGTTACCGTCCTTTTCCTTCACCTTGCGCGGTGTAGGTGCATGAGTGAAGTCGATTGCTGCACGTCCAAGCCACTCCATGATGGAAAATCGCACCTGCAGGATCTAAGATAACGCTATGATTGAATGAGAGATAAGTAATTTGGCACTGCTGCAACGAGCGAATAAGTAGATTGGATAGGAGCAAAAGATGAAGAGGCGTAAAGAATAACCGGAGAGATTAGACTGTATTAATAGATTTCTAGCATTCAGCCAGCAGATCGCCCCCCCCCCCCCCCGACGAGACGGAACGGGATCCATCTTGGTTAAAAAGGACGGGCCTACGGTACCCACCGACTCCGATGTCCAATATTTATCAGTGCCACGCACTGGCAGGTATTGTTGGTATTATGACTTGTTCAAATCTATCATGCGGTATGCTTCAAAAGAACCTCGGCTTAACATGTCTTGCTTTCTTTATTCCATCCATTGCATTTCATTACAATGAAACGGAAGCAAAAAAGAAAGGAAAAAAAGAATGACTCGAGTCAGGTCTCTCGTCGTAGGTATCTCAAACACCCGATTTGATAATGTCCGAAACTTGCATTTTAAACTCCTTCTGATGGATGTTAACTGGCATTAAAAGTTGATCTTGCGCTCGGCAAGTGGGGTTTGGCTTGCGAAGGACCGAGGCACGATTTTAGTTGGTCGATGCGTTTCTGCAAAAGATTGACAGCAGCTTCAGGGCCAACTGAAAGAATATCAAGGTCGGCAGACTGGCAGGTGAAAATTGCATATCAGAAAACTTTAAATGTGTCGATCTTTTTAACGCTATTCCAGTAATTTACACAAGGATTTTGTTAGGTGCTTGTGATAGTTATACCAGGACAATATCAAACCACCCCATCGGGGAGCCAAGACAGAACAGTAGATGCTACCTGAACATAAGCTACTGTTATGACCTATTGACGGAAAAAAGAAATGAATCAACTTTCATTTTCATTTCCCAATGCTTGGTACTATTCACACATTTCACCCCACCTGTCTAGGCGATAACAGCTTATCCGCTTACGTACTCCAACACGTGACCAGAACTCTTGCACCTCCCAGAACTCTAAGGTTAGATTCGCACAACAAAGATCTAAACGACGTCCTGCGTCGAGCCAGAGCCACAACCACCGGAACATGGCTCCGACGTGCTTCTCCAACGCCTCAATAATGAACGGCGGTCGCTCGCAAAACAACTCCTCATGCGATGCTGAGCGCTCACAGACTTTCTATGGCCGAAGTAGAATTCGTTAATTTCGACGGGCGGGCAACATGTACCGATCCATTACCGACGATCCGATCCGCCATAAGCACGGCACAACATCAGCAGCATCGCGTATCTATCCTTGATACGAGCAGCTATGTGCAGTCTGAACTGTATAATGATAATACGGAAATTCTAGTTCTTGTGTCGAGGCATCGTCATGGTAATGTCCAAGAACAACAAATCGCGCTGCTGCAACACAGGCTACAGTTACTCACAAGCTTTTGTGTCATCATGTCTCGTTTTTGATGGATAAATGAGGCATCACGGCTTCATGCATTTATTATCAGTGTCGAGGTGTTGCGATCTGCCCAGGCGGACTGGGGCGTTCTATTAGACATCTTTTTATCACGGATCTATTCGTCTGTCATCAAGGCATCAGGGGTCCGTCTTGAGGTCTCGGTCCATGCCAGGTCTTCTATGCAACAGATTAGTACGGGAATACCCGATCGCGAATCACGGAGGTTGTCACAGGCACATGCAGATCGGATCTAAGGATGCTATTACTGCTCCCGCGAATAGCCATCCATTTGGGTCTGTCAAAGACCGGTAAACAATGACCGCAGAGCTCCTACCAGACAGAGGATTGCGGCAGAGTTCCCTATATGCATCCTCACGGAACGGGCTTGCTGTCTCATGCACAGAATTTGGAACCCTGCGTCGCCATCGTGTACCTCCCCACTGGTCAACGAATGGAATGACATTGATGGATAAGTATTCGCAGCTTGGGAGGAAGTTACAGTCAACGCTGTGGCTGGTCGTAAATTATCCATATGGATCTGTATGTAGTACTTTGTTTGAGAGCTTCGATGATCGTGCTGGTTTTCACTTGGTGGAACCATTGGGGGTTAACCCACGCGATCAGCATCGACCAAAGCCAATGCGCTTGGTCTTTGCAAACATTCATGGATCTCTCAACTGGAGGAAGCACAGCATGGGCGAGATGAAGGGAGCCCGTAGAACGAACTGGCTGCAAGTGCATGCACAAGGTTCTCGGGCTCACCAAAATCATCGCTTATTCCAGCTCTAGGTTTACGCGCCTATCACCAAACTCTTGGGCAGACATACGACTAAACGAACAACAAGCGCAGAGAAGGACTCGGACACAGAGAACTGGGGATTTTTGGCTTTAATTCGTCCATCGTCAATTCCCTTTTCTTTTTCTCATGTTACACTGATTTTGCGCTGACAGAAAATCCTCCGACGTGCTGCATACGTTCGGACTACGTTCAATTCCCCGCAGTTCCCATGCACGGTCACTGATAGCGGGTCTCCTACCTGACACTTAGCTGGTCATTTCCGTCGGCTAAGGTACGGGCGACGATTTTACGAGCACCTAACCACTGAAAACTCGACGCCCAGCTGCAATGATGGAGCACTCATCCGAGCCTCCAAGTCGACCTCGATATGCTGCCATGAGAGACGATCAGGAACGTGATGACCAAGGAGAAAGGGCCCTTGATGACCAAGGCGTGAAATTCTCCCAAAGACCAAAACCACCCCGTCAAGTGCGCGATTCCCGCCGCGCTTCTGAACCTCGCCGCGACCGTCCATCCACAAGACCAGATCCCCGTTCATCCCGCCGTCGCCGTCATTCACGCGACCGTAGTCGTGATCGCGCTCCTCGTCCATCACCCGACCCCTCACGTCGAGGTCCAGAAGTTAACGACTTGATCCCCCGCTATCGAGAGCGCCACCGCGAAACAGATGATAAGTCACGTCGTCGGAGCCGCAGTCGGAGTGAAAGTCGCGATCAAACATCCAGAGCTTCTCCACCAGCGTCCAAGCGGCACCAAAGCCGCAGTCCATCTTTGACCGGGTCCAGTCGAAAGAAGTCCAGAAGGGATAGAAGTCCTCCGCCAAGGACAAGGGACTACAGCCCTGAATCTGCTTCAAGGAAACACGCTCGATATCCATCACGTGGACGGCGTCAAACGTCGCCTCGTCATTACGTACGGACATCAAAATCCCCAATGCGATCACGTCACAGATCGCCAGCAGAATCAGAATCAGGCTCCCGGCGTACAGATAGAGCAGGAGGGCACGGGCACCAGTCCCGGAGTCGATCACCTATGTCAGAGTATCGAACATCTTCGGCGCGGCGAGCCCAACCATTACCTATTGATGGCCAGCGTGAGCCAGACTTCGAGCAACAGTCCTCGCGGAGACAACATCTACCAAGATCACCTCATGCTAGCAAAGAACGGCGATCTCGAGAGGGATCGCCTGGTTGGCGCCATTCTTCAAGGTCCGATATCGACGACGACATGAATTCTCGAGGCAACCCACGAGGCAATTACAATCATATGTATCCGTCAAAGCCACACATAAGCAATGATCCATATGGTCAATCGCCACAAAACTCTTATCATAACTCGCCATCACGGTCACCTTATGGATCATCGCGTGGCGGTAGGAACGGCCAACAGTGAGTCAATTCAGAATTCTTCAATCCACAATATCTTTACTGACTTACCTAGATCTCATCCCCAAGGAAGTAACTATGGCCCACCAAGCGGGCCTTCAAGTCAATATCATTCCAACCCCTCGCGATCCCCTCCACATTCTGCCCCTACTGGGCCTATGCAGCAGTATCCTCAAGGAGGAAGCTACCGTGGAGGCTATCGGGGCGGCGGCTTCCGGGGAGGCTCTTTCGGCAATCGAGGTAGAGGTGGTTTTAAGAATTCCCACTGGAACCAAGGACCTCCCCAACGAGGGCATCATGACGATTTGGGCAATGGGCGGTTCAGCAACGTGGACGATCCCAACGCCATGGATATCGATCGCATGGACGATGGAGATGGGCATTACCAAACCCATGATCGAAACGCTGAAGATGGGCCAGACGTTTTAGCCACCCCCAACAGACCGCCTCCAACGGGTCCGGGCTCACAATCGCAGTCAGGGGGATCTGGCAGCAAGTTCAGTTTTGCTTTCAAGCCGTCTTCAAAACCTGCCCTTACAGCGCCGAAGCCCGAGATATCTCAAAAATTAAACGCTGCTCCTCGAAGAGACGCCCAAAAGGATAGCCGGGACAGTGACCGCGACCGCGGTCGAGACCACGATCGAGAAAGAGACAGAGACAGAGAACGAGAACGAGAGCGAGAAAAGGGCAGAGAAAGGGACAGGGATCGAGAGCCTCCACGAAGTGCACCCACAGAACCAGCGTCATCACGATCACGACATGATCGCCGCCCACCTCCTGAAGGTCCGAGGGTAACGCCTCGAATGCGCAAAGTGAAGAAAATAATGAAGCGTCCAAAGCCAAGACCGACTCTCCCGGCTGATCTGGTGGATTCAGAGTCTGTTTTCTTCAGGAAACCTGGCAATGAGTCCGTCGTCGGCTCCGGCACTTATGGCAAGGTCTTCAAAGGCTTGAATGTTTACACAAAAGGAATGGTTGCTCTGAAGAAGATCCGCATGGAGGGCGAACGTGATGGTTTCCCTGTTACGGCTGTGAGAGAAATCAAGCTCCTTCAGTCGCTCAGACACGTCAACATCGTGAATCTCCAGGAAGTTATGGTTGAGAAGAACGACTGTTTCATGGTGTTTGAGTATTTGTCACACGATCTCACAGGACTTTTGAATCACCCGACCTTCAAGCTGGAGGCTGCACAGAAAAAGGACCTTGCCAAGCAAATGTTTGAGGGATTGGATTATTTGCACACAAGGGGAGTCCTCCATCGTGATATCAAGGCGGCAAATATTCTCGTGAGTAACGAAGGAGTGCTCAAGATCGCAGATTTCGGTCTTGCTCGTTTTTACGCCAAGCGCCATCAACTAGACTACACTAACCGAGTCATCACTATCTGGTATCGCTCACCTGAGCTTTTGCTGGGTGAAACCAAATATACAGCTGCCGTCGACGTTTGGAGTGCGGCATGTGTCATGGTTGAGATATTCGACCGAAACGCCATCTTTCCCGGCGATGGTACTGAGCTCAACCAACTGGAAAAGGTCTACAACGTTATGGGTACACCGAGCTTGAGGGAATGGCCAGGCCTCGTTGAAATGCCCTGGTTCGAGCTTATGCGACCGACTGTTAAGAAGAAGAACATCTTTGAAGAAAAATACCGAGAGAAGATGTCACCGGCAGCATTCGAGTTGCTATCTGCCATGTTTCATTACGACCCAGTCAAACGACCCAGTGCTGCCGAAGTACTTCAACATACCTACTTCACTGAGGAAGAGCCATCAGCTCGGCAAGCCACAGAGTAAGTTACCTAACCCAATTTTGTTAATAAACAACCAGTAGCTAACCATACTTCAGGCTCTCTACTCACAATGATTGGCATGAATTCGAGTCAAAAGCCCTCCGAAAGGAAAATGACCGACGTGAAAGGGAGGCCCGAAAGCTGGCCAAAGAAGGTGTCAGCCGTGATGCGGATAAAGAGAAGAAACGCGTCAACGAAGCAACTGAACAGCCAGACGCAAAGCGGTTACAGGTTGACAAGAATGGTGGAGATAAGCCCGCACCAGCAGCGGCCTCGTCAAAATCCACTGAGGCATAGTATTGGTCATCTTTGGACTTGACATTTTGGAACAACACAACTATATTATGCACTCCAATGCCGCTTCAATGGACGGCTTGTTGCTCACGCGAGTTACTGAGCAGATCACTTTTTGTTACCCTCCTCCAGGTCGTTACGGCCTCATGGGATACTGGCGTTTATTCCTTTTTTATATATATCACTCGTCTTTCCAGTTAGGACTGGGTGAGCTTCAGATCATGGTGGGACCATTGGTATACCGCATCATGCTGGTATGGGCATTTGACGACGTTTGTTTGATTAATCGGCGCCTGGGTCTAGTATTCTCCTTTCCTCTATCCTGTCATGAGAGAAGCAGTGGTGTTCAAGAGGAGGCCTTTTCTTTTAATGTTGAGAACGTGGCAAGCTCATGCTGGTGCATAAAAATGATGGAGGCGGTTATCATAGACAGACGATTTAATAGCAAGGTTCAATAACCCATTGATGTACATATCCTTGAAGTCATGTCACTGGCACTACCGTACATTCGTTACTCAACATCGACAAATTGCTAAACCATGTTGTGAACATTGCACATGAACCAGACGTTGAAAATGATATAGTCGAGCTCTCAACATGTTCATTCTTCCCACTACCTATCTTTAGCGATTATTTGTACCGCCGCCTTTGTTTATTGATACCGCAATGTCAAGAATATTTGGGTTGATCACAAACTTTTATTTTTTCCATAGCTCTCCAGCCGCCCTTAATCATTTGTTGTTCTCGTTAAATCGTAAATAATTCATAATGCCGTTGCCTTATACTGGGCTTTAGTATAAGTGTTTTGAAGCAACATTGCTTATTTATGCAGGACTGCTTGAATGTGCTTCAGAGAGTGCTGTTTTCCTCTCATATAGTTTTCGCGAGTTTCCTCACTGATATGCCGCTGCTTCGATGCCCTTCCCTTTGATGTCTCTACTCTTAAGGAGTTCGCGGAGACTGCCCTCTGCACGGCCTTGTGATATTGGCGAAGAATGAGGCGAACGCCAGCTCATCCATCCAGTAAGCGTGGATATGAAGTTGTTCTTTGTGTTAGGAGCATCGATGGAAGACATGGCGCCATGAGCAACGGGTCGATTAATGCCTTCGGTAACTGCAGGCTTCTTCTTGGGTACTGCGGGAACCTGTTCCTTAGTTTTCGTCTCTGGGGCTGTCCGGATTTCTAGTTGACTGCTTGATGTTTGAGGTAGAGCGGGCTCGCTCACAAGACCAACAGCCGAAGTTCGGTTTGCATCCAGGTCGTTCAGATTCATGCTCAACCGAGTACCATCAATAAGGGCAAGTGAGCCTGACCTTCTTTGCCGGGGAGTCCTTTGAGTGAGTTCTACCTCCGGAACCACACTCTCAATGGCTCCGTCTTCCGAGGGAGACAGTGATCCATGTCTGCTGGACCCTTTCTGGATAGTTCTGCCACGAACCTCATCAGCAATCTCTGCAGCAGACTTCTTTTTAGACTTATCCTCATCTGAAGATCTGCTGGATGACATGATGGTTTCTAATGTCCCCATGGCCCTGCTGTTCCTCCTAACACCCATTGGTCGCTTTCTGGATTGTTTGAGATTCCTTTCATCATCTGATGACACAACCTGGAGTGTGGGACCTTGAGCTTCTTGACTCTCGATAGCCCCAGGCACAAATGCTGAACCTGAGCCATGGGGAGTATAATGAACCTCATACTGATTGCTTAGGGAATACCGCGACTTGGCACAAATCTCGGCAATCCGATCCAGATCAGCATTGATATCTGTGACACCATTTTGGTCTTCCAAATTTGCCATGAAGCTCTTAAACCGGAATGCATCGACTGACGGAAGCTTTGGCTCCTCTGGTTCATTCTCTAATCGTTTCTTCGTTCGATTTCTCGCCATAGTACCTAGCATTCCATTTCTAGACGGTGCCACACCCGAGCCAAAAGGAAGAACACGCCGTACAAGAGCAGAAGGACCACTGTTCTCGGAGAGCGCTGGGCGATGTCCTCGGCCGTTGACGACGATGACGCCTCTGTCGGCTGGTTGAGCTGGGACGGGGGCGTAGTAGCTTCGAACAATCACAGGTTGTGAGTATGTACTGCTCTGGGCGCCAGTAGATTGTGTGTATCGGTGACGAGTAGGGAAGTTTGAGCTAAGCTCACGAAGCGCTGAAGTTCGATGCTCCGCGGTGGAATTGTCCACAGGGATAGGTTTGCCCTCGGCAGTTGAGGGCACAAGACTCGTCGACGAGGTATTGGATTGGAACAGAGGTGGGAAGGAGAATTGGAGCGAGTGCCGGCGAGGTTTGCTGAGGGCTGGAACCGACAGTGTGGATGCTGCGACGTGATGTCGAGATGGTTTATGCGGATGGGCCTGGGGTTGAGAAGACTCCTGGGTGGCAGGAGGCGACATGGTAAAAGTCGGAACGTTGGTTCCGTATTTATATAACAGAAGTGTGTGTTGTGCTGTGCTGTGTTTGTAGGTGAGTATGGTGCGTTGAGACGAAAGAACGAGTTGTCAACTATGGTCAAGCGCAAATGTCACCCCAGGGTGCATAAATAGGAGCGGGCATTGGAAGCTTCTAAGCAAAGACTAGGTATGTACAGTACAGCACGATAGCTTTGCAGGTCAATCTGTAGCTAGTCTGTCTTTGTACAGCTGTGTAGGTTCAAGGGTGGGCAAGCGAACGGTGAGATGGGTAAATCGTTGGGATAATGATTGTCGTTGAATCGACAGTCGGTCTAGGACATGCGAGGTATCCCGGAAATATGCTGCAGATGGACAGCGGTAACGGAGCCAGCGGCAGGTAGTAGCGTAGTGTGTGGTATGGTACAGATACGGCGTGCAAGTTGGCGTGCGAATCCGGCAGTTAGGACGACATTATGATGACGAGCAAACCAGTTGAGAAGCTCGACGACGAGTGGTGGGAAGAGGCAATACAAAGATGCTTGGTCTTGTCTCGTCTTGTCTTGGCTGACAGTAAGTCTAGCCCAGTCTACCAATCTAGGTAGGTAGTGGTTGATGCAGAACGATGCGTCGCCACGACTCGGTGGAGTCAATATGCAGTAGACTGTTCTGCTACGGGTACAGCAATAGAACAGGCATAGCAGTCGATTGCGTTGGCTATCAAGTTCGGTTCCAGGCACGATGCTGTACTGTACTGCAGAATATGCGGCGTAGTAAGGCAAGGTTTGTGTGGGCTGAAGTTGATAGATGATAGAGTTGATCCAAGAAATAGAGGAGGAGGGGAGAGAAAAGATCAAGTGGGTATGTCGTACCAGGCCGTAGGTAACTCAACCTGCCTCAAGACCAGACTAATGAAAAAAGCGACAAGAGCAAGCAAGGGTCAAGGATTATCCTGAAAAGAAAGGAAAGAAGAGTAGAGGATCCTTTGCTTGTCTCTGTTTCTCTGCGTTTGTTATTTTGCTAATTAGCAGATTTAATATCTGAAGCTGATAACACAAAGAAAAGAAACCAATCGGGTCAAACTGACCTGGCCATTATGCATGAGTGTCGTGGCTGTTGATAAAGGGTCGACTTCGTCTCGGTCACCATCCCCGCATTGTATCTTATTGGTGGGGGATGCTCTACTGCTTTCATCCTCTGCACTATCCATGTCTATGTACCCTGAACAACCGCCTGATAAACTGTCGATCATACAGAATGTTGGTGATTCTTTTTACCTCCATTGAAACAAGTGTTTCGGCATTTATTAATCTGACGAGTGATGAGCGTGATCTAGAAAGTCAATTGGTCTATTTTGAACGAGTTTCTGTCATCGTGTCAATCATGTCCTGCAATTGCTGAGTCTATCACCAAAACCACACTACATATGCAGCTCATGAAATAGCCAAGGTGACAACTCATCCTCAGTTACACCAAATCCTAGGAACCTTCTCCATACCAAATGCATTTGCCCGTTGCCAACGCGGGGTCATTTGCATGTGCTGCGTTGTCCAATTTTTAATGATTGGAGCTTTCATCCTGTCGTCTTTGCCAACACTGAATCTATACTCAGCAACTTTTAAGACCCATGCGCTGATGCATCTCATGCATCATCTAAGATCAATTACTGTGATGGTTGGCCCCAGCGTATGTTCAACAGAATAATTCCTGCAATGCCCAGTAAACTATCTTTGCTAGAGCATGTCATTCCCTTTGCAGGTTAGGAGAGCAAGACAGCACACCATCTTCTGCGTATAATACATGTATCGTCAATTCTTGGCCTGTGGTATCATCTCTACAGTCCCAGCCATGTCGCTAATTCCGATATCGGTGGTATGGCCACTTGAAGTGATGCGAATCACCTCAGTCTTCGATTCTAACAACACAAATCCCACTGCACCATCTCTCACATGAGTCTCTAACCAGTACGTCCAATAGTTCCGTATCCTTCACCCCCAGTCTGCACGTTGTCGGAATACACACCGGGCGCCGGTCCAGTCGCAAAACGGCCCTCGCGGGCTTGCTCTCGGCGGTCGAAGTAGATGTACTCAAGATAGAAGGCGTGGATGTGACCAGGGATGTAGCCCAGGATGGTCAGGCAAATGTTGATGAACAGATCTGCTGAACGTTAGCATCTTCCTCCAGTAAATTAGAAAGCTAAAGCCGGCTTACCCATTCCGCATCCCGAGATTGCCCATACACCGATGGGAGGGACTGTGATTGCATTAGTTTCTGCTGCAACTTTGGCGATCGCGGAGCGCTGGTGACGTACAGAAGAGAGTAATGAGGATAAGAAGAACTGCCGAAACGCCGCCCATGGTTGCGGTTTGTTGTGTAAGATGTGGGATATGTTGAGACGGATGTGTAAGTGCACTGATGTTCGTCGAATAAGATAGTAATGCGTATTGTAGTCGTTAACAGTTGTTTTATGTTGTATTGAGGAAACTTTAAAAGAAGAAAGAAGAAAAAGACAACTGACAAGAATTATAAGGCTTGCGAGCCGCGTAACCAATCAATGCTAAAACAAGTAACGTGAGGCCTTCTTACTCTACGAGTTTCTGCCTTGTCCGCGACGTTTGGACATGATATGACGTAGGCCGCGTCGGCTTAAAGTGTGCCGTGAAAACCCCAAAACGAACAGTCATGATGGCAGCAAAACCCCAACCCTAAAAGTTTATGACAACCTGAAAACAATTCAATTGACTAGCAACTTGACAAGATAAACGCATTATATGCATACGGTCAACCAGTGGCTGTTTTCATCACTACATTTGGGAACCGCGCGCCAGGCTTGGATTATGTGCCGACCTACCTTAACCTATCATGTATATCAATCGGCACAAGGTCCTGTCTGTCGGTTACCTCATGCAGGTCTTGCCATAATAGGCGCTAGGATCTTCTTATTCCTAGTACTATCTGTATCTTGTTCTTCATGTCACAGCAGTTCCTGTCAGGACGTGAGCGATAATGTTTTTAATGCGACACTATGTGTTGCAATACTTGCTTATACGTATCAGACCTATGCTATATGTATCTCTTTATTTGCCATTAGTGTCTGCAACGATAAAATGTCTTGGTTCGCAAACAGTACGATGCCCAGGTGCATTGATGCGAGAGCATGTGATAAATTGTGCCTAGACAGCCAGGTCTTGGCTCATGTAGCATAAGGCCCATTCATTCTGATTAAAGTTGGGCTGAGTAGGCTATCTCACCAGGCACTGGCTATCGGATTGAAAATTATGAAGGTAACCTTGGCCTAGAATATAACCCTGCTCATATTGTTGTTGAAGGAAGTCAAGAGTTATGTTCATCGAGTCAACCATTTCAGATACCCTACTGCTCAACCTAACGGGAGTGCATTATGTCTCATATGCAGTTCGGACGGATCTGCAATATTGATTCCGCTATCCGAGCCAGTGCAGAAACGGCCAGGACCCCAGTAGCCTAGCAAGCCGAAAGTCATCTCGTAAGGATAAGAGAGGATGTTTGAACTTGGAAAGGTCAGTCGGTTGGTCCTGCGGCGGACGACTATCAGAGGAGAGAGAAACTGTCGACCAGAGTGCAGCACAACAGTACATATGGTTCAGTTTCATAATATGCACGGGCATGTTTCCGAGCGGAAGAAGCTGCTGAGGCAGGCAGGAAGTGTCATGGCTTTCCCTGATGAAACAGACAGGGTCGTGATCTGTCCATTTCTGCCTTCCAAAAACATGATCGCCTGTATTCAATGACTTCTTACCTAGGTTTGAATGTATCGAGTAAGCCATCGTAGTCATTTCGACGGACTCCTTCAGTTGCCGGTCCTCGTTCCAAAACCTCAATGTCCGAAGACCCCTAGGCTGAAAGGGCTACGCATGTAGCCCTGTAAGCTACTCAATGTCCTTTATCCGGCCAAACATTCCCATCAATCAGTCAAAAGAGGCAGCCAGTCAAGCCCCGCAAGATTGATATAAATAGGCAGCAGGGATGAGAGAGAGATTCCCAAGACAGATCAAGATATCGATTATATTCGGTAGCCCGCCTTGTTCAGCGAGGTTTCTCCCCATCTGCTTCTTCATGAAAGGTACGTTAGAGTGAGGGCGAAGGTGAGGGGGTCGACATCATTGTGGACTGATATTGTTGGAGCGAGATTGATGACGCCTCACACGAGGCGGCAATTCTCTCCCCGCGTCTGCGGGACTTGTATGTGCATATGCAAAGTCATCATGGCCCTGCAAACTTTGTATTGTGTTTGTCGACATGTTCTCATGGTCTTTTCTAATGAGTGAGTACATGCAAAGGAGTCGCCCATGATGCATATTCATAACAAATTGGTGGTACAAATGAGCCCAAACGGGCTTTGTTGGCCAGAGTGCAGCCATTTCGTGACTTCTGTGC
Organism: Fusarium venenatum; assembly: GCF_020744135.1. Lineage (NCBI taxonomy): Eukaryota > Fungi > Ascomycota > Sordariomycetes > Hypocreales > Nectriaceae > Fusarium > Fusarium venenatum. Next base: position 1,465,104 of record NW_027072131.1, read on the forward strand.
CTCACCATTGTCACCTTGTCGATTTGAAATTGTTGGCAGAACACAACCTGGACGATAGACTGCGTTACTAATATTGGATAGCAATGTAATCTCCCGGTGACGAACCTCAACTCGAAGCTCAGCACCGATCACGGATCTTTTCCCCTCTCTCTCCCTCCCTTGCTTCGGGACTTGGGCTGTGCATAACTGCTTATATACTCTGCACCGCTGAAGGTGGCTGGTATTTGCACATGTGGTTGTTGTGATATATCAGCGGGTTGGTTGAGAGGTTGCCGTGCCGTTACTGAAGGGTTGGGAGTTAAGAGGACGAATTAGGAGCTGTCAAAAACGTGGAGTATAGGCGGTAGGGTTAGATGTATTCTTGGCACAATCATCTTCCTTGGATGACGAATCCGTCAAGATTCATGCCATCGAGAACATGTAAAGAGACGTAGGATCCGGAGCTATCGGAAAGCAAAAAAGAGCCCAAATCGAGTGGCCCAAGGCAAGATGAAGGTGAACGTGCTTGGACTAGAAAGTCTATTGTACGCTCAGGGGAGTAGAAGCTTCCCTTCATGATTCTTTCAAGTTGAGGTGGGGCTGATCATGAATTATTAACCAGCTTCTTCACAAGCACTTTCCATCTTTAGAGGTCTGCCCGCCAATGTTCCATGTTTCAATGAAATGACTCGCCCAATATCGAGCACTTTTTACGTCCATTTGTTTTGCACGTTGTACATATACAATTCAGTCGGAGGTTGATTGGTTTTTACAAAGGTCAAAGCTGTGAAGCTTAAAAATACGTTCCTGACCTGACCTCCAAAACATTCAACAGCCATTAACTCAATGAGGATCAAGATTAGAAAGCGGGCGGGCAACTTCCCGCCCGTCGTCACTAACGGTTGCCTCCAGAGTTCGCTACCAGCCCGAGCCCGGGCTGCAATTCGCAGAAGCTATCATACCCCTGCAAGCCTCTGTGACCGCTGTAAGGCCGCCTCAGCTCAGGGGATGGAGCGGGCTGGAAGGCAACACCCGAACAGTTAAAGAATGGACGGATGAATTGGAGCTGGTGATGGAGCCAGCCAGGCCAGACATTACCAGCAGCTTCTACTATTTCTCTTTTGGATTGATTACACTTTTTCAACATCTTCAGCCGTACGTTCAATTGACTTTGACTCGATATCATGTTGAAAATATTTCCAAAATAACATCATATATCACCAACCACAATAAAATTGCTCCCCTATATCCCGATTAATCTGTTCCTTTCATGTCCCGGCTTGCCTCAAATAACCTGATAGCGTGTGCTGACACCCGACGGCTTTCCCCACTGTACTTTACCTGGACCACGGGCCCATTTACTTACGGCTTGCGCCTCTCAGAGGCCGGAGGTTCTTTTCGTATTTGGCACAACCATCTCCCCTGAAGCTGCTTCTACTCACTGGCCACTTCACATCCATTCCGCTTCCTGTCACCTAACCCGACCTCACATATCCTTTTCTACATACCTCCTTCTATCGCAACCTGGCCGGGCCACGGGCTAGTTGCATTTAATATCTGACCCCTCTCGAGTGTTTATCACTACGACGACCCGAAACGTTCTTTCGAGATCCTTACATTATTCGCCGCTGTTGCCGAGTGCGCTGCAAGCAACCAAAACTCTCTTTCTCCTCTCTACCTCTTTTCGGCACCGATCGATTCTACCAAATATGGCTTCACAACAGCTGCCTCAACTTAACATCGATCGCTATGTTGTGATTCATGTTGCGACCACCTGCGATGAGCACGGAGTTTATGTGACAAAGGACTCTGCGGAAGTTATTGAGCTCGGTTGGATCTTGATGGATGCAAACACGCTTGAGGAGGTGAGTCTCCATCCCGCTTTACGACCGACTGCACTTTTCAGGGTCTACAAGCACCTTGAAGGGTCCAAACGCTCTTTATGTGACTACCCGATTGCTAACCTCGATTGCTAGATTACCCATGAGAGCGTCCTTGTCAAGCCTGTTAACACTCCGATTACTCCTCTGTGCAGTAAGTTTTCTGACGCTACTACAAACCCATAACATCTCCATCTGTATTTGCTCCACGTTGTTCGATTCCGCCAACCACGCGCCGCTTGAACAACAATTTTTTCTCGATGCTTGCTTTTTCCGCAAAACACAGGCAGGCATTTTGACTAACGGAATATCTTTTACAGCGAGCCTGACAACTTTGACTTGGGAACATGTTCGAAACGCTGGTACCTTTAGAGACGCTATCACCCGATTCGATGCATTCGCTACCGAGCATTTGACCTCCAAGAACCTTGACTTTGTCTTCGTTACTCTCGATGCTTGGGACCTCCGTGTTCAGCTTCCTCGTGAAGCTCGCGATAAGGCTGTTGTCCTCCCTCCTTACCTACAGCACTCGCGCACTTTTGATCTCCGCACCGAGTACCAGCGCTGGCAGCAGCACCACCCCGAATCCCTGCCATTCGGACCTTCGATGCTCTCCAATATTTGCGCCGCTCTCGAGGTCGAGCCCGTTCAGTCGAGTGCACCCATCAAGCACAACCTCCCATTCCACCTGCAGGCTCTTGCCCCTGCCTCGCCACGACGTGCCATGGAAGAGGCCGTCACTCTTGCTCGAGTTCTGCGAGGCTTGATCCGAAAGTCCCAGCCTCCTCAGGAGCACCCGGATGTTCTGACTCGACCCATGGATGCTCGAGCCGATGTTCGAGCCTTCCTTTCCGAGAGGAGCAAGGTTCTTCACATGTCTGGTCTCCCCCACGATACAACCCAGTCCGAGCTTGAGAGCTGGTTCACCCAGTTTGGTGGCCGGCCCATTGCCTTCTGGACCCTTCGAACCCCTGAGCAACACAAGCCCACTGGCACTGGATTTGCTGTGTTCTCTTCCCACGAGGAGGTGAGTTTTTAAATCCCCCCAGCTTTCTTCTTGCACCAGCCTTTTTGCGATATTTGCGCAAACCCATATTGGCTCATTGCTAACTTATTGTAGGCTGCTGAGAGCCTTTGTATGAATGGCCGTGCCCTTAATGAGAAGGCCATTGAGGTCTCCCCCTCCTCCAGCCGTGTGCTTGACCGCGCCCAGGACATCCTGACCCCCTTCCCTCCCAGCAAGAACCGCCCTCGACCAGGTGACTGGACTTGCCCTTCTTGCGGCTTCTCCAACTTCCAGCGCCGAACTGCCTGTTTCCGATGCTCATTCCCCGCCGTCGGTGCTGGCCCCTCGAACGATATGGGAGGTAACAACAACAACTATGGAGGTGGCTTTGGTTATGGACCCCCCGCCATGATGCCCCCTCCTCCTCATGGTGGTCACCACGGCCCCATGGGCCATGGTGGCGGTCGCATGGGCGGCAGTGGTGTGGTGCCATTCCGTGCTGGTGACTGGAAGTGTGGTAATGAGGTCTGTGGCTATCACAACTTTGCCAAAAATGTGTGCTGTCTTCGTTGCGGTGCCAGCCGTGCAGGCGCTGCAGTTGTCGCTGATTCCGGCTATCCTTCCCCTATGGATAATGCGTCTCAGTATGGCATGAATCAGGGATCTATGGGAGGTGGTCCCGGCCCTGGACCTTTCGGCTCTGGCAGCTCTTACGGCGGTTCTGGTGGTGGTTACAACCAACAGCACTTTGGTGGACCTCCCAGTCACTACCTTCCCTCTGGCCTTGGAGGCGGTGCTGCGGCCTACCCCAGCTCATTGAACACACACGGCAGCTTTGGATCCGGTCCCGCTTCTCACTCTGCTGGCCCTTTTGATAGCCGAGCCGCTGAGGCCGCTTTCCAGTCAGCTACTAACGGACCTGCATCTGGCGGACCCTCTAACAACTTCTACAACAACAATGCCAACAACAACAACGGCGGCAACGGCGAGAACGACCCTTTTGCTTTCCTCTCAAGCGGCATTGGCGGTCTCTCGGTTAGTGGAGGCGATGGACGTCAGAATGGCGGTTCTGCTCCTCCTAACAAGTCACCTGCTTAAGCAGTGGCAATATTGCTGCAGCCAAGTCGCTGTGTGTATATGAATGCTGAAATCTTAGCACCACATATAAGGGCGCGGCTGTTCGTGTCACAGCTTTTGCGCGAAAATGACTTTGAATGATGCACATAGAAGGTCTATTGTTGGCAAAGCATTTGCGAATTGGCTTTCCCGAAAGGAAGCCTCAATGGTGCGTGTATTGGTTTCGGAAGATCAGGTCGGAGCGACGGATGCTTGATTCTAAGACGGATATGTTACAAAATCTCAAGGGTTGGAAGACAAAAGTGACTTGATTACTCGCCAATGTCAAGGGCTTGCTTTCTTTGGTGTTGACGGTCGAGTCTATACGGTATGGACTTTTGTTTGCTGGGGCCGCTGTCTGTTTTATATTTCACAAGCCCGGAGGCGACAGAGTCTCGGGTTCGACATTTTTTCCATCTCGACATGACGGTAGGGGAACACACGGGGAGTCATTGATGTTGTCGTCTCTGGGCTTCATGGGACGGTGGCGGTACTACTGGAAAATCGGTTACGGGGTTGGGTGCATAGCGAAGGGGAGTGTGTAAGGGTATATTTTGCTTGGCCTTTGTGACTCAAATATCCAGTTCGCCCGTGTCGGCTCAATACTGAACCCGACAACAAACTAACTGCTTTTCTCTGTTACTCAATCTCTCTCATCTTTGCCCCTGTTTTTGCTTATGCTGTTGTCGTTCATTCTTTACATATTGTACGAGTTTGACCTTGTCTTTCTCAAAACTGTTTGTTTGTTTTGGTAATCTCTGCATGTCTTTTACCCTGATCTTGGTTTTTGCTTGGGACGCGCAGGAGCTGGGGAGCCTGGACGGAGTGGCCAATATATAACTTTGTGCTACGGTTGGGAGGAGTCGGGGTGTCAAAAGGGGCATTATGCCTCAAGGATTGGCCAAAGCTGCATCTTTGTTTGTTGCTCGCAATTGATGGCATGGTTGTTACCATCTTGTTCATCTTTCCCTTTCGAACCTCATTTCAACAAGGTTCTACTAGGGACCGCAGCTGTGATCTGCGAAGTGAGGTTCAGAGGGCGGCATTAGTGACTAGACGGTATAGGCTGGATGGTTAGGCTGTCGGAGGTTATCATATTTCATTTCTGCATATTGTATTTCTTATCCTCTCCTTGAATTTGTCGCCTTTCATGATCGATAGGTAATTCTTTAGATATGAACTGTTACTGCTTGTCACTGTACCTCCCATACTATAGGATAGCATGATCAGAAGAGTGCTTTGTCTTTACAACTGATTCTTACAAGTGTATATATATACTCACTCGACATGTAGATTTGATGAGTGGGTATAGTGAGATGATTCTGGCAAGACAGAAACACCTACCTAGACTAATGCATGGGAATTTGTTGCTGTCACACCGTTCATGTCCACTCATCTCATTCAGTGAAGCAACACGATATGTCCTACACCTGCAAACCCTCGAACTTACTGGCCATTATTGATGAGATCTTCATCATCGTCCGCGTCCTCATTTTCATCCTCAACACTTTCATCGTACTCCTCATCCTCGTCATCCGCAGTGTTTTCATTGCGCCGGGCTTCGGCAATGTCAAGCTGGTTTTGCGCAAGCTCTTGCGCATAGGTCTGCGAAAAAAACGTCTCGTTTTCACGGCCAGGACCAGTTGGGTAAGGGCCCGAGTTTCCATCTTCCATGTAGTCATGCCATGCTCTGGCCTCATCCCACTGTTCACGGGTCACTTGCGGGTTCGAGTTGATGAAGAGTTCAGTGATAGTGTTATTCCAGTCCTCTGCATTTTCTCCAAACGTGAGGAGCGGACTCTCCTCTCTGGTGTCATCGTCTTTGTCGGCGTCGGCTTTCTTTGGGTGCTTTCCAAACAGGGAAGGTAAACGGTAACCACGCTCAATTTCTTCGTTTATATCGTACTCGCGGTCGTCTTCTGAATCGGACTCGGAACCGCTCTCCCATTCTCCACGCCAGTTATACTGGCCTTCTGTCGACCACGCCATACCTCGCAAGCGCTCGTCGTTGTCGTCTTCTTTGATCTCCTCCTGTACCTCTGACGAGAGCTCGTTCCAACACTTCTTCAAAGCATGCTTGCGCTGCCAGAAGTATGAAGTGTCGACTCTGCCCAACTTCTCCTCTTCGTCTGAAATGTACATGTCGTCTTCTGTAGGAACGATGTTCTCTCCTGTTTCGAAATCGATGTAACCCCAGATCATCATCTGGGAAATGTGCTTTTCGAGATCAAGCCCACGATAGGTCGCTTCGATGGGAAAGAGCTCATCAGGGCGTGAAAGGTGACGGAATCCTTTGCCCCAGCCTTCCATGTGGCCAAGACCAACCTGTCTGATAGGGACATTGTACGCCTTGGGGTGGTCGTGTAGTAGGATGTTGGTCCAGACACTTCGGGGGAAGCGCAGGTCATAGCGTGTCTTGAGCTCCATGAGCTCTGAGAGGTTCGTGTATCTCTGTTTCATTAGCAGTTGCCACAAGGGATGGAGCCCTTTCTGTCCCATCATGAGATGAACCATATCAAGTTTGATAGGATGGAAGAAGGGGTGATTAAAAGCCATGGCGAGCTTGACAAGAAAGAACTGCACATTATAGAGGTGCTGGTCGGTCCAATACTTCTCATTTCTGAGAAAGAGTTGTCTCTGGCGAGTAGTCGAAATCTCCATGAGCACCCAGAGTCGCAGCAAGGTACTGTACATTGATTCAGGCATGAGGAAGCCCATGCGGGCCATCATGGCGAGAATCTCTCGACAACAGCGCTCGCGAGACAAGACCATCTTGAGATACCTGAAGCCAGGGATCAGGCGGATGCTTTTGGGGTTTAACTTTACGCTGTTCCAGCGGGCCTCGAGATGCTGCGCGTTGTTTACCGCGGACTTGCGCTCCTGGGGATCCCTGACCAGCATCTTGCCATAGAGTTTCCAGTGGAAGACCTTTCCAGCTTCAGGCGATCTACTGTCAATCCACATTCGAATGCAGGACAGCATATGGCCATTAACCGCTGTGCGAAAGGAGCGGCTAGCAATGTACAGATTGACGATGTCTTGTGGTCGTAAATGCTTACCGATCTCGATAGCTAGCTCGAGGTTGATGCAAAGGGCAGAGATCATATCGAGACTGGCGTGCTTGAGACTCAGGGTAAGCTCGTTCACCTCGTCTTTCTTTTTATCAGCTTCGTAGGGGTCTACGCCGCCGAACATGCCATCGATGTAAGCCCGAGAGAATTTGAGTCTTTTGTGCGGACCTGAAAGGTCTTCGTAATCCACGACTGAAACATTCGGAACGCTGTTCATGATCTCGTCTTCATCATACTCTCGAGGGTCAAGACCCATATCCTCAAGCTCTTGGTTTGTTCGAGCTTCGCGTTTGACAGCTTCTTCCAGACGTTCGCGCAGACCATCAGTCAACATTTGTAGTTCTCGCTCCGGGGCGTTGATAAGCTCGTCTCCAGCTGAGGCTCGGGCCCGAGAAGGAGCCAGAGGGACAGCCGTCGGCCGAGGGTTGGCAGCAGTCTGCGGGACGTTGATAGCGGCTGCTTGTACATTGGAACTATTGGGAACATGTTGAGCTGGGTTATTGGCAGTTGGCTGTGCGTTCAAGGCACCAGGAGGTGCATTGTTCGTCAAAGGTGGCCCGCCACCTGGAGGAGGCGGGTTGGAAGACATAGCGAATGTCAAATAAAGCGGATCAATATTGAAGTATTCTAAAGGATAGCGTCAGAATAGTGACAATATTGGTGGTGACTGGATTGTAGTGAATGAAAATGGTGTTGCGAAGAGAAAGGTCTCGGGGACGCTGTTGATAAGAATCAGGAAAAGTTGCCAAGCAACCATATTAAACAATAAAAAGAACAGAAATGCAAACACCAACAATAGCCAGGCGAAGGGTCACTAGCAGTGTGGTAGAAAAATAATCCTGATGTTCGACAATAAACGGCAGTGCTTGCCATCTGTCTGGTAGTCTCAGGCACTGGCAATATATCAAGCAGTGCCCCTCTCATTCAATGTTAGACGTAGGTAGTGAATACAACATTTTTAATTAAGATCCATGGGGTAGAAAGTTCTGATGTACAAATCTTCGTCTTTTTCAGCCTCCAATCTCACTGGGTTTATACATCTTACGCTAGGATATATTGCTTCTCATCGCCGGTGGCTCGCTGTCTTTCTTGCCACCGGTTATAGAGCTGCTGCGTCTCCTCATCCTATGAAGACCGGAACTTCAGCACGAACTTCCACCTCACCTATCGGTCGAGCTCATCGACAGGCAAGTCGCCGTCGTCTTTACCCACAATGGACTCGGCTACCTTCCAGATCTGCAGCAGATTGTCTTCCGCAGCACTTGCCACGAGCCAGGGCTCATTGGGGTTCCAGCTGAAATCAGCAAGATGGTTCGTGTGACCACCGTGCATGAATAGCCTGTTGAAAGTTAGCTTCTATATCACCCTCATAAGCGCTATCGGTGTAGTCAAACATACAATTCAGGGGGGCCATCATCCTGGTCATCGGGCAATTGCTCTTCGCCGACCCTTGAAAGGTCCCAGAAGATGATTCTTCGGTCGTAACTGGCACTTCCCAAGATACCAGCTTCAGTAGGGTGCCATGCTAGAGATGTGACAGCATCGTTGTGGCCCTCCAGAGTGTGCACCTTCTCCTTTACATTTCTGAGATCCCAGATGCCGATTGTCTTGTCGGCCGAAGCAGTAGCCACGAGCACCTCCGAGTTGGGATTGAAAGCCAGAGCGTTGATTGCATCAAGGTGGCCACGCTTAGCGACAACTGCTGCCTTGTTGGTCTCGCTGTGTCGTACATCCACAATTTGAAGGGTCTGATCGTCGGATACGGAACCGATGAAATTCTTGGAGATTGGGTGGTATTGGACATCGTTGACAATCTGTGTATGGTGCCTGTAGGTGCGAGAAGGGTTGAGGATTCTTGAGTCGGCCTTCAGGGTCTTCAAGTCCCTGCGATGTGTAAGTTGAGTGTTCTGGATATCTACTACGGGTACTTACCAGAGACGCATCGTAGTATCCTCACTGCCTGACGCTAAGCAGCCTTCCTCATGAGGGTTCCAGTTCAAGCCAAAACCTTCGGCTTCGTGTCCGACCAGTTCAATTTGGGCATTAACCTTTCCAGTTGAGGTAGGGTCGAGAGGGTGCTTCGTTCGATCAAAAATGAGGATCTTGCCGTCGATGCAAAGAGTCGCAAGGATATCGGGGTTCTGAGGTTGATATCGAGCCTTGTTCACTTCTCCAGGATGCTCAATTCTCTGAACAATGTCGCACTTGATGGCGGCGACATCACCAGACTTGCCATAGCCGCCGATCTCGCCTCGTTCCTCATCATAGTCGTCGGGGTTAGGCGCCACTGCTTTGGGAATCTGAACGTCGGCGATCTGAAGGTAGTTGGGGCTCTCATCTGAGGTGTGTGTGCCAAGCAGGAGGCGGTGAATTCTGTAGTTCTTGCCCTCGGGCTCCTTGACATCGGGGAACCACTGGACTGTGAGGGTAGGCCAAGTGAGGGCCGTACTACAAGCAATGTTAGATTGAGATTTTCGGTCATAATTAAGGTTGCGACTTGCCCTAGAATCATGTCGTACAGAAAGGGACTGTTCTTCTTCCATGTCTTGTACTCTTTTGAACATTAGCCTGCTGGACAGCATTTTCGTCCCTTGTGGCTGGTCCATACCTTCATTAATGAGGCGCTCTCCTTGATCATCCTCTTCATCATGGATCATGTCGACTATGATTGCGTAAGTAAAACTATTTTCAAGTTTGTCGTCTTGATTCGAATGCAGGCGCACGCAAATCCAGGTACAAGTTAACTTACCGTCCATGTCGTGCTCGGCAGACGGAGCAGGTGCCATGATGGACTTTTTTATTATAAGGGCTTGTTTGTAAAAGACAAAGGCAAAAAGAAAAAGGTGATTTGCGGCCGAGTGGTTGATGTTGATAATACTAGATTGTTGGTAGGAACAAAAGTGAGTCTGCGCGCGGCTGAGAATAAAGCAAGTCGCAACGCGTTGATGCGCAAAAGGCTGAAAAGGCGCGTTAAGTGACGGAACGCTCACACCCATAGCAACCGCAAGTATCCGCTGCGCCACATGGGAAGTGGGAGAAGATGTGGCTTAAGGATGTGTACCCCACAAATTGCACATCTCTTTAGCCTAGCAATTGACTCTGAACAGGCCTCAAGGTATCAGAAAAGCTGGCCAACTGAGGCATCAAAGACGAAATTAATGTGACAGTTTGTTGCAATTAAACCAAACGCTTAGGTCTTTTATTTTTGTACCTTAAATCTCAGAGATGGACTTTCCTGTTACCCGCCGGACATGGCGGGCCTCCTTAGGTGGGGAGAAAGATACTCGCTGAGTACTTAGATAGAGCCTATCGTAACGGACTATGAAGCGTATCTGTGATGTACAACAGGAACCCCTCCATGAATCGAGTTCCTGCCAGGCTGAGGTCCCCACCTTGTCAATCCAGCTCTCAAGTTCCATGACTGCTGGATTTCCATCTTGACAATAACACGATTCGTCGCAAACTTCACCTTTCCCGCCTCCCAAACCTTCCCAGAACCCGACGATCCCCTACGACTCCCTTCATTTCTTTGGTATTGTAGGGAGCGCTTAGTACCTCGTCTCGCATTATATTGCAGCATTGTTGTCTTCGGTTTGTTGGCGCCACGTTGAGTCACCATCCGTCTTGTCTTTTCCTGTTGCCACGGGATTTTCTACGTTTTGCGCCCAGTTTTTAGGGGCGATCTGGAGTTTATCAACTCCTATTTCAGATAAGTTTCGCATTTTTGAATCTTTACGTGGACTGGAAATTGTCCACTGTCTTTCAACATGGGGTATGCTCTTCTTCCTACTACTCTTCTCAAGTTTTACAAGCTGACTCTTCTCGTCACAGTGTCCCCAAGTTCTTCAGATGGCTTTCCGAGCGATATCCGGCCATCTCCCAGCTCATTGCAGAGAACCGAATACCCGAGTTCGACTGTCTCTACGTCCGTTGCCTCAAGTCACATGCCGTTCCCATATACTGACCGTTACCTAGCTCGACATGAATGGTATCATTCACAACTGTACCCACAAGGATGCAGGAGAAGATGTGTCCTTTCGTCTTAGCGAAGAAGAGATGTTTATTCGTATATTCAATTACATTGAACATTTGTTTGGAAAAATCAAGCCCAAACAGCTGTTCTTCATGGCTATTGATGGTGTTGCACCGCGAGCCAAGATGAACCAGCAACGTTCCCGACGTTTTCGAACAGCCCTCGATGCTGAGAAGGCCCGTGATAAGGCCATCAGTGAAGGCGTCGAAATCCCTAAGGAGGAACCATTCGACAGCAATTGTATTACCCCAGGTACCGAGTTCATGGCCAAACTATCTCAGCAATTGCGATACTTTGTCAACAAGAAGGTATCCGAAGACACTGACTGGCAAGGATGCGAGATTGTTCTATCCGGCCACGAAGTCCCTGGTGAGGGAGAACACAAGATCATGGAATACATTCGAAATGCCAAGGCCCAGCCGAACTACAACCACAATGTTCGGCATTGTCTTTACGGCCTTGATGCCGATCTGATCATGCTTGGTCTTCTCAGCCATGATCCCCATTTCTGTCTCCTTCGAGAAGAGGTAACGTTTGGACGGGCTTCCAAGACGAAATCCAAAGAGCTTGAGCATCAAAACTTTTATCTTCTTCATCTCTGCATTGTGAGAGAGTATCTAGAGATGGAATTTCAGGAGCTTGGAGAGGAAGGGGCTCTCAGTTTCCCATTTGACCTCGAAAGAGTTATCGACGACTTTATCTTGATGGCGTTCTTTGTCGGAAATGATTTCTTGCCGAATTTGCCCAGCTTGCACATCAACGAGGGTGCGTTGGCCAACATGTTCCGAATCTACAAATCTATTCTTCCAAAATGTGGCGGATATATCAACGAGAACGGAGTTATCAACATGGAACGACTGCAGCGACTCCTGGGCGAATTGTCCAAGACGGAGATTGATGCGTTCGAGGGCGATGTTTCAGATGAGAAATGGTTTGCATCAAAACAGATGGAAAAGAGACTTGAAAACAAGAATGCCGAAACAAAGGCGCCTAAGGGAAGTCAGCTTGTCCTCACTTCAGCGCAGCGCGACCTGTGGAAGCAAAAGATTCGGCCGTACATCTCAAAGCGCTCAGACGAGCCGCTAGATCTCGGCACCAGTCTAAAAGCTGCCGACCGCAAGTTTGTTCAGGATTTGGCAGACTCGATGCATCTACAATGGTCTACTAAAGAGGACGACGAGGGCCATCGCCATCTGATTGTTTCGTTCCCACCTAAGAATAATCACGATGATGACGAAGATGATGACGAGGAGGAAGGTAACCTTGCAGCTTACCGAGTAATAAAGACTTACGACAAGGCTTTGGTCATTGATTTGACAGCCGAAGATGCCCAAAAACAGTATGAGAAGCTATACCAAGATAAGTATCAGGGCTGGAAGACAAAGTATTACCTCCAAAAATTCGAGGAGTGGGCTCCCGACAACTACGACAAGGAGCTCACAGCCCTCTGTGAGAATTACGTCCAAGGTCTGCAATGGGTCTTGTACTACTACTACCGCGGTATAGCTTCGTGGCCTTGGTTCTACGGATACCACTACGCACCTCTTATTTCAGGTGAGTTGCCTGTTACAATGCATACTCTAGAACGTATGGCTAACCTGAGACAGATGTTGTTAAGGGTGTTGGCGCAGACCTAAACTTCAAAAAGGGCCAACCTTTCTTGCCCTATGAACAACTCATGGGTGTCTTGCCTGATAGAAGTAAAAAGATTGTCCCCAAGGTTTACCACGACCTCATGACGAACCCGGATTCGCCCATCATTGATTTCTATCCGCGCGACTTTGAGCTGGACATGAACGGAAAGAAGATGGATTGGGAGGCAGTCATAAAGATTCCCTTCATTGACGAGAAACGCCTATTGGACGCCATGAGGCCCAAGAACGACTTGTTGGAGCCCGATGAAAAGGCACGAAACGGATTCGGTGTGCCCCTCAAGTTCACATATTCGCCCGAGGTCGACTTCGTTTACCCTTCCCCATTGCCCGGTGTTTTCCCCGAGATCCAAAACTGTCGCTGCATCGAGAATATATTCGATCTTCCTGATGTGGAAGGACTTGAATACTTGTCAGGATTAACTAGTGGTGCTTTACTGAACGTTGATGCTTTGGCTGGTTTCCCTACCCTCCACACTCTCCCATATACTGCACAACTTGTCGAAGGTTATGGCGTCAATGTATTCCAGACAGACAGCAGAAACCCAAGCGTATGTGTTACTCTGACCGGGACGGAGAATCGCACCAAGATCGAAACTTGGAAGGCGAAACTTGGCCAGCGATGCTACGTGGGATACCCATTCCTCCAGGAAGCCAAGGTCATTAAAGTGCAGGATGAGCTCTTTAGCTACGAATTGGCCGACAATGGGAAAGATGTCATCACAAGAGACCACAACAACCGGGAGGCTGCCGACTGGGCCAGGGAAGCTGATTACATCGAAAATTGGCACGCCAAGCGACTTGCAATCACCATAGGGCAAGTCGAGTGTTTGGTGTATGTCCATATGCTCAAGGGCCTCATTCGTACGGAGGAGGGTGCCCTGACCAAGGAGTACGCCGAAAATCCCAGTCTCAGGAGTACATATGCTGCGCAAACCATCGTTGACGAAGTGGTCAATGAAGACGAACGATTCATTGAAAAGGAGGCGTTGCCCATTGAGGAGGAATTCCCTCGAGGCACTCGTGCATTCTTCCTTGGTGACTACGCTTATGGCCGTCCCCTTGAAGTTGCCGCTCACACAGGCAACAAGGCGGAGGTTGTCGTCTCAGTCCTCAAGAACAAGGAGCAAGATTTCGCAAAGCAGATCATCCATCAAGCCGAACGCTCCAATCCTTACACCCCGTCATTTGCTGTGGCTAAACAGCTGGGTATTCATCCTCTCGTTCTAAGCAAGATCACTTCTTCGTACCAGATCATTAACTCTGCCGGACTACGACTGAACTTGGGTTTGAACTTGAAATTTGAAGGCCGAAAGCTCAAGGTCTTGGGCTATTCGAGAAAGTCTCATACAGGCTGGGAGTTCAGTGGAATGGCGATCAAATTGATTGCTGATTACATGGTCGCCTTCCCCGACTTCTTTGCTGCTATTCAGAGGGAACCACAAAAGAGCGAGGTCCTTGAGACAGATCTCTGGAATGATCCCGCTGTCGCTTCCCAACGAGTCAAGGAGATCGTGGCTTGGCTCAAGAAGCAGGAGACTAGCAAATTCGAGAGGGTTCCTCTGGAGGCTGAACAGCTTGACTCCGAGATTGTCAAGGCATTGGCTCATGTCGGTGAACAGGTGCATGCTGCTTCTTCAGAAATCGAGATTAAGAAGTTGCGTAGCGTTCCTCGTACGGCGCTCCTTAAGCCATCTGACGCGGAAATGGTGCTCGGCAGCCAGAACTTTACTCTGGGAGATCGAGTTACTTACGTGTCTGCTGCTGGCAAGGTCCCCATTGCCACTCGCGGAACTGTTGTTGGTATTAGTCGTACTGCCACTGCCCTTCTTTTGGATGTTGTATGGGACACTTCTTTCATGAGTGGCACCACGCTCAACGAAAGAGCCCCTGTGTTCCGTGGCCAGACAGTGGCATCATCCTCAGTCCTGAACACTTCAAATAAACAGGTTGTGTCAACCACCAGCAAGTCACAACAGCGAAAACCAGTCATTGCTACGCATGGTGGCTATGCGAACGTTGGGGTTACTCAGTACAAAGATGCACCAGCCCCTGGCCCTCTTCGCGGTGGCTGGAGTGGAGCGCTGAACGGCAACAACCCGCAAGGACGCAACTCTCCTGGACGTGGTCGAGGTAACGGTGCTCGCGGAGGTGCTCCCAATCTCATGCACAGCACCTTGGTTTACCGAAACGGTCCTCCCAACGGTGCGGCTCAAGGCTATGATACCAACGGAAATGGCACCCGAGGCAGAGGAGGTCGTGGTCGCGGCCGTGGCAGCCACCACGGTTCTCCCGCTCCTGACGGTGCTCCCCAAGAACAGATGTATGGTAACGTTCCACCACCTGCCAGTCTCGATCAACCCCGAGGCAGAGGTCGTGGTCGAGGACGTGGAGGTAGAGGTCGCGGAGGATCTAATCGTGGACGAGGCAACGGAGGACCCAGTGGTAACGGCAGCCAGGGCTAGATGACCAGTAGCTTCGTTATAGGATGGCGGTACTGGTGAGTGATCTCCTGTGATGTTACGTCTTACGACCTGTTATCGAATGCTTGCATTTTTTGCAGAATAGCCAGCGTCGGGATAAAAGTTGTGGATGTGAAGATTGTATTATAGATGAAAGCTAGATACGTTTATCACGAAGTCACGAGTGGGAATGGATTCTGCGACGAATATGTTTCTCGAAAATTGCAAAGAGAACCGCCTTATACCGCACATTGAACTCTATTTTTCACTTCAAACACATACTAAAACTGGATAACCAGCCTATCTAGTAGTTCTTCTTTGTAGTATCCTTCTTCTTCTTGATCTTGATTGCTGGAAGATTGAACTTGGGTGACTCGCCATTACCCAGAGCCTTCCAGTGACCAAGATCGCGGGTCTGATCCCAAGTAAGAAATCCAACCCAGGGCTGAACATTATAGTGCAGCTTGAGCTTCACATCCTCTGTCGCTGCAACCTTACCAGTAGGGTGGGTGATTTGATACTTTGGTTTCTGGTTCTTGAGGCCAAGGAAGCCACTAATAATGATGTGAGATTGCGGTCAATATTTACAAAGGCATATGAACTTACCGGTCGGGGTCGATTGTCTTTCCTTCAGCGCTGCGCTTGAGCTTCTTCATAGCAACAGGTCCAATGTTCTGGAGATGGTCGGCGCTGGGATTCGTGATGATCTTGTCCCAGATAACAGCCTCGTTGGTCGAATTGTTGGGTCCAGGCCACTCGGCAGTGACATAGACAAAGACTTGCTTAGTGTTCCATGTGAAGAGGCTTCTCAGGTCGGCATCCAGGTCGAATCTAATAATTGCGTATTCCTCCTTCTTGGTGCTGTAGTAATGCGGTCGGCCCTTGACACTGATAAACAAAGGACAATTAGAATCTTATTTGTGAAATTAGAATAGGCAGACTGTACACTTGAGAGTTTGAGACAGTAAAGATACCAGCATCGGGGGCACGAGGGGCTATGAAATCCGAAGCGGCAATGAAAGCTGCGACAACGAATGCGACAGTGGTGAAGAAGCCGAAAGTGTTCTGGATGCGGGTAAGAGAGTTGTACATAATGGGCGAGTATCTCAGCTGCCTATGCAGCTTTTGCCCTTTATCTTGAAAGGATAGGAGAAAAGAGAGGTGGAGTTTGGAAGACGGACGTTGGTGATGTCGCGTCGTGGTGTTGAAGACTACCTTTCACCTAAAGCTACTGGCCACGTTTTGGGAGCTGTCTTTAGCTGGTCAGCGCTGGAGCTGTGGCGTTTCAGCCTTGTGACTGGACTGTGGGGTCTCTGTCCATTAAGACCTCCAGCATGTTTTTGTATCCAGGAACTCCAACTATCCCGGGTTTGAGAAAGGCTAAAGAAATTAAATACTATACAGTTAGTTTACACAATAACGTCTTATGCTGGCATATATTTCCATAGTAGTTTGTAGGTCGTCGCCGTAAATATCAAGTTATCTTTGTAGTTATGCTTTCTATTCTCCAACAACACGAACCCTGCGAGGCTGACACTGTCAGAGCAGTCACAGCCAAATCGCACTAAATTTCGCGGCACATCCCCACTAGAAACAGGCCTGTGAATGGTCTTGCTTGAGATGTTCGAACCTCGACTGTTCAAACCCGATTTTCGTCCTTCGCGATTTTGCTCGTTGATTTCCTTAATAGTTCTTTCTTTCTTTTGCCCGCGATATTTTACCGTTGTTAGGACATTTTTAGTGGCCCGTCGGCAGCTAAAGAGTTCCCGAACTCTCCACTCTGCTCAAGCTGCATCTACGACTGGCAGAGAAGATCATCCGCCTTCCAGCCTAACGCATCGTGAACTGTCCAGGTGAAAAACTGGAGGCCCACGCCCAGTCTTTGTCTACAGGGCACCAGAGGAGGGCAAAGGCTCGATGGGACTGCGCATTGCTCTTTCCTTCTCCCCAAATCCTCTCTGCACTCTGTCGCGCCGAGCTCAACTCTAATCGATACGGTTTAGTCCTCTCGCACGCTATCATTCAACCGCCAACTCTTTCCCGGACTATGGGTATGCTTCCTGCCCACTCGAGTGATAGGATAGGACACCCCTGCTGACACCCTCTGGAGCTCTCCGGGTGACGAGGCAAAAATGATTAACTCACGGATGGTTAGTTTTTTGCCATATCGCGCACTTTTGGCTTGATACTTATTCCTAGACAGAGAGCGATCAACGACCAAAGACCACGAAGCTCCTTGAAAATCGGGCAGTCTTCTCAGACAGATCGAAGCGACACATCTCGAGACGAACGATCGAACAAACGAATCAAGAAATCCGGTCCTGAATCACCACGCGCATCTCGCTATTTTACGAGTTCACGTCTACAACCTTTGGAAGCAATCGAGAACGACAGTGAGCCGAGTGCCAAAACCCCATGGCACCACAACTTGACCCGAGAGGACTCTTACGTGGAAACTATTGGCGGTTCTAGTGTCATCAGCAGCAGCAACCTGACTACGGCAGCTGGCAGCCGCGTGCAAGAATACCGCAGCGTGCAGTGTAGAAGTACTGTAAAACGGAGCCGACGCAGGAGGAGAGGGCCTCGTAGGACTACTTTATCGCCTGGTGAAAGCGACGACGATACAGTTGCTGTTGCGCATCGAAATATTCCTCCTCAACAATCTCCCACACTCACAAGTCCGGACTGTTTGTCTATGAACATCAGTGATGCCCCCCCACATGCCAACATTTCGTCGGATCTTCCCCTACAATCAAAGCGACCAGCGGCAAATTATGTTCAGAGTACACCGAAGCGATACAGGTTGCACAACGATTCCGAGGACGAGCTGGCAAAGCCCGGCACTTCTACGGGCGGAGAGGCTACCACAAGGCCCACCAGTGTTACAAAGCTACTGGCCCGGTCTCCCCATTCACGAACTCGACGAGGAGATATTCAACCTACCAATTTCGGATCAGCCATGGGGCGCCGAAATTCGATACACAGTGGGCCGAAAGTTGACGGAGTACTGCTAGTAGCTGCGGCATGTGGAAGAAGCACCTGGTCCGCTGGGAAGACAGATGAGCCCATCACGTTACATCTTGATTCCGGCCTGGCTCGCCCGTCTCATCAAGATGGACAGACTTCATCATGGCTTGAAGTCTCCAAGAAGTCGATCCACAGTGCTAAACACAGCAATTCGAAGAGCCCCATTATTTCCATCCATCGCTCAAACACAAATACGGCCATTGGTGGTAAGCTTGTGTTAAAGTTTAGTGACATTGCGAACGCCTCTATCTTCATTGCCTGGCTGCATGGAGTTGAGCATTTGAAAGAGGTCAGCCCGTAAGTGCTTCCCAAATAGCATTAGTTCAACAGTTCGAAGAAAACTAACTGGTCAAAGGAGCGATTTGGAGAGCATATTCTCGATTGCGATGGGGGAGGCCAAATCCTTTGCGTCTAAATCAAAGAATTCCCCGGTCCCAATTTCACCAGTTCCTTTCACGGCAAACACACCCAGACCACCTCAGTCTTCACATCGAGACCCATTCAAAGGAGAGCCCATATCTCCTCGGCGTCCAAAACTCAAGGATAGAATGCAAGGGGGCTTGCCTATTCTGCAGGAAGAAGTGAAAGAAGAAGTGAAAATGAAAACAGAGGATGTCGAAGATCCATTTCTGGAGTCAAGTCGGAAGCGCAAGCCTGAGACCCGACAAACAAGAAAGTCTTCCTCAGAACCACTCCCTCTTTCATGGACGGCTCAGAACCCGGGTTGGGACAAGGACTGGCACAGGTCCTTGGTATACCCCTCAACCGGAAAGAACCGTGCAACTGTCGACAAGGAGGATATCATTCGACTAGATGAGGGAGAATTTCTCAACGACAATCTCATCAGCTTCTATCTTCGCTACCTGCAGGTCCAACTCGAAAAAGAGAGACCAGAAATCCTGGAAAAGGTATACATCTTCAACACCTTCTTCTTTGAGAAACTGAGATCCAATCGCGCCAAGATCAATTATGAAGGTGTCAAAGCATGGACTGCCAGGGTCGATCTACTTTCATATGATTATATCGTGGTTCCAGTCAATGAGAATGCACACTGGTATTTGGCTATCATCTACAATGCCCCTCGTCTCCTTCCCAAGGAGGTGAAAGCGGAGGTGAAAGCAGAGGCGTCCAAAAAAGACGAATCTTCAAGCCTACAGGATGCAATCATTGTTGAGGATAACGACCCAGCAGTGGACGTCGCAGAGAATGTTTCTGTCAAGAAAGCGTCGCCTGTTGTATCATTAGATCATGAAGTCCCCAGATCAACCAGAAGCCAGGCAGCGACAGGTAATGGGGTTGTTCTTTTAGATGACGAGACTGTCAAGAATCCAGAGGCCCCCACCAAAACTAACAAGCGAAAGTCGACCGGAGGAAATCAGAAGTACAGCACTGAAGAGCCCAGGATCATCACTCTCGATTCGCTAGGCGCCGCACACGCGGCAACCTGCAAATGCTTGCGCGACTACCTAGTCGAGGAAGCGAAAGATAAGAAGGCCATTGATATCACGGACAGGCCTGGAGGTATGACTGCGCGGGGTATACCTGAACAAGACAATTACTGCGACTGTGGTGTATACGTCTTGGGTTACATGGAAAATTTCCTGAAAGATCCGGATGAGGCTGTTCGAAGACTACTTCAGAAAGAAGCTAGTCAGTGGGATATCAAACCTCAGCAAATTCGTGCCAAGGTGAGGGACCTTCTCTTCGACTTCCAAAAGGAGCAACATTTGCGGCTTGAGAAGGAGAAAGACTTGAAGAGAAAACGAAGGGCAACAAAGGGGCCTGTCTCATCACCACAGGTTGCTCCATCCTCACCTCAAGTACCCCCGAGAGCCCCAGAAACACCACAAGCCAACCATGGTCCGAAGAGCACGTTGGCGAATGACACTATTCCTGCAGAGAGTGATGAGCCTCCTCAAACAGATACTACCTCGGCATACTTTGCAGTTGCTTCTCCCGAAGAGCCGGTTTACCCACAAACACCCACAAGAAATGAAGATCCTTCCTTCGTCCAACCTTTGAGGGAGGGCTCGAGTAATGATTCTAAGATCTCTAGCTCAGGGGACGTCTTTCATTCAGCACGTTCATCCCCGGTCGACACCGCACAACAAGTGCTTCCTGATCTGACCACTGAAGGTCATCCGCCGCGTGATGAACGAAACAGGCCAAAGCCACCCTCAACGCCCAATTTTGTACAGAAGTTATCGGAATCTCCTGAAGAGGCGGGCCCAGCACCCATCTCTTCCACTGTAAAGATACACAACTCGCCCTCGGTTGCTTTGGCCACGAGACAAGGGGCATCAGCATCACCAGCCCCAGGTAGCCAGAGTGTTTTTGGTGGAGAACGAATCGTTATGAAGAGCATCGAGGATCCCTCCCCTAGAGAGCGCCAGCATAATATGGTTGAGCGAACCATCGATTTGACGGGATGAAATTGTCTGTCTTGATAGGCGGCATTGTGTTGTACAGTCTTGGAAGAACAAAGCATTATGGATAGAGGTCTTAGGGCGATAGTTTATAAGGAAGGATCAACATCATGTCAGGACAGGCACCAAAGGTAGTGATGCACATAGTAGAGAAGACACGTCTAGTGAAAAGATTATTAAAGTCTATACCCATCACAAAATTTTTCCATTTTAACACCCGACTCCTAAAGGATCACCAACGGATGTTAGACCTAGTTCCCCGATGCTAATGATATATAACAGGTGGTGTGAGTCGCAGTCTCCGCCACGTCTATTTGTGGTTGTATCAAATATCTATTACGCTTCTTCATTCATCTTGCTCGGCGTCTGAGCTCTCGTTCGTGCCATTCACCACCATCTGCCGTTGTATCCGCGGGATCTCAAACACGACGCCTCCGTTGCGCCCGATCTTTGCTGGTGGGTTCCATCTGCCTAGTCGGTGTTCCTTTCCAACAGCCACAACCACGCAAAGACCGTCTTTGCCTCTATCGCCGCGCTCAAAAAGATCGATATCGTTGACAATGCCGTTGATTGGGCCCTGGGCGCTCTCCTCCATCGACTCATTTTCTTGGTCTTCAGGCTTGGAGAGAACTCCGCGGAACTCAATCTTGCGCTTGTCCTCGCTGAGTTGCCAGACTCGGATGTGGCCATCCCAGCTACCAGTAAGAATAACGTCGGAGTAAGGAATGGTTCGGATGGCGGTAATCCAGCGGGGTGTGGGGTGTGGTACGACCTCAGGATCGGGGTCCTGCTCGGCCGATGCCTCCTTGGGATCCAGGGCTGGGTCGATACCATGCGCGATGGGCTCAATGTACACAGGCTTCTTCTTCTGGACACTCCACAGTGCAAGTGCGCCATTGTCAGAACCAGTCACAAACAAATCATCGTCAATCATGGCGACACGATCCATGCTACCCTCATGGAGCATGGAGCGCGCATTCACGCCGCTTGGTCGAGACTTCTTGTCGACAGCACCACCGCGGAAGACAAGCTGTGTCTCTTCGGCGACCTTCCACAAACGCGCAGTACGGTCTCGGGCGCCAACACTGACACAGCGTTCTTGCGCGAGAGCATCGACGTCAAGGATTTCATCTTGATGGCCAAATAGCGACTCGACATAAGCCATCTCGTCCAGACTCCAGACCTTGACTGTACGATCCTTGGAACAAGAGTACAGCTGATTCGTCCCCCTGCGAAAGACCAGTCCAGTAACGGAGTCTCGGTGATGTGTCCAGACCTTGATAGGCTTGAGGGTATGGGCGTCGTAGATAATGAGCTTGTTGTCTGCACCTCCAGTGGCTACATAATTACCATCAGGAGAGGCTGCGACAGCGAGGATGCGGTCAGTGTGACGCTGGTAGTTTTTATCCTTTGACTTTCTTGTGTCGCCCTTCACCCAGGCTTCCAAGGACGGCTGCTTCTTCGGGGGCGCCGGTGGCTTCTTGGGCTTTCGTCGTGTTGTCTGTGGGTATTGGTATTGAGGGAGGTCTTGCGCCTTCCATTTGTGTAGGTATAAGTCTTTGGTGGTGGTGTAGATGTATGGGTCGCATACGGCGATGGCGGTTACGGCGTTGGTGTTGCTTCGGAAGAAGGTGCGCGAGACGTTGTCAAAAGCGAATTCCGAGGCCAATTGACGGTATACTCTACCCTTTCCCTCTGCTACATCCTCCTGAAGTCGCTCGGCGATCAAATCTCGGTCAATGTCGGCGGCGTCGAAACCAGCTTCGTCCACGTGCTCCTTGACGTTCTCGAGATATCGCTCTGCTAGTCGCAATCTCCTCTCCGCAGCGGTCTCGCCCTCCTCATCATCGGACTCGTTGTCCTCCATTTCAGCATCGCTGGCGACGGATGCGCTGTCGAGGCTTCCATCGTCGTCTGAGTCGCTTCCAGAGATAGACTCGTCGTCTCGCTCGACTCGCTTTTTGGTGGGGCCGGCATTCTTCGAAGGTGCCTTTCCAGCAGATTTCGAAGCAGCAACTCTCTTTTTTGGTTGCTCTGAAGCCTCGGGGCGCTTGCGCTTCTTCTGCGCGCCTGGTACTGTGAAAAAGGACGACATATTGGAACGTCGCGAACTTGGCTGGCTGTTCACGACTTTCACACTCACCTTGAAGATAAATTTCTAGGCTTAGAAAAAAAAAAAGTTGAGCGACAGTGGATCACGGAAAATCCATTGAATCCTTGTAAGTCCAACTGGCAAATCAGAAGCCTACAGATGGGTCCAGGTTTTTCCGATTTTGGCGGTGGAGATTGGCATAATCGAGTCCATTGTGAGAAGGAGCTCCCGGGTGAGCGTTGACGCGCGCAGCTACAGCCTAACGGGAGCTTGATTCACTGTACCTTCAACCTTCCTTGAAGAAGGCTGAACAACTAACTACCTTGACAACTCCTCCACAACACCACATCTACTTCCCCCACTACACACCACACTATCGCCAAAATGTAAGCTATATCCATTCTGTAGCTACTACTTAAAGGGTACTGATATTCTACGACAGGGAGATACTCATCGGAATTACTGGAAAGGACTTCACTATCATCGCAGGATCCAAGGCTGCGATGCGAGGTGCCACTATCCTCAAGACATCTGATGATAAGACTCGAGCTCTTAACAAACACACCCTCTTGGCATTCTCTGGAGAAGCCGGTGACACAGGTATTTCAACCAGCTTGCCAGTGACGGCAACCGCCTGTCGACTGGCCCCGCGATGACGACAGCTAAATAGTTCCTCAGTGCAATTCGCCGAATACATCCAACGAAATGCCCAGCTCTACTCGATGCGAAACGAGTCCGACTTGTCACCCTCTGCTCTTGCCCACTTCGTCCGCGGAGAGCTCGCTACCAGCTTGCGATCTCGAAAGCCCTACAATGTTAACCTCCTTATGGGTGGTGTTGACCCCATTACTGGCAAGCCAGCCCTCTACTGGCTCGACTACCTAGCGTCGCTGGCCGAGGTTCCTTATGCTGCACATGGCTACGCCCAGTATGTTGCCCCCGAAACCTGTATTCCAGAGAGACATTTGATATGAACCAACAGGTCTGGACCAATGCTGATCTATGCTTCTATAGGTACTACTGCCTCTCCATCCTCGACAAGCATCACCACCCCGATATCACTCTCCACCAGGGCATCAAGATCCTGACGATGTGTACCGACGAACTAAAGCGGCGCTTACCGATTGATTTCAAGGGCATGGTGGTCAAGGCGGTCAAGGCAGATGGGATTGTCGATATTGAGTTCGATGACGACAAGGTGGTCAAGTGTGCCTAAGAGCCGTCCGCAAATAGAAAGGAAACATGAATTTGTATTACTAGATGGGGCTTGGAGGTTGATGCTTACATCAAGATAGTTTCCTCCAGCTGGTTGCCCATGACATCTTTACATCAGTCTACATGATGTCAAAGTCCCCCGACGGCATATTAAATTAAAATCCAAGTTACAGCCGTCTTTCACAATTCGCTCCACGTGCAGGTTACAGCGGTTGCATAGCAAGATAGCTTCTAAATAAGAACATGTTTAGCTTTTTTCCCCCAGTTGCCTTGAACATCTCACAAAGATCATAACTGTTTCTTCGATGAATACTACAGCTTCACCATTGCTCTAAAACAAATCCTATTAGATTTCTTGTCCGACTCTACTAAAGCTTTCGAATACATTCAATATCAGTTGTCAACCGCTAAGTTACCATGAATACATGCACGCCTTTCAAGTAGCAATGCATATTTGACACAAACAAAATGGGAAAAGAAGGCATTGGATAGTGATCCAAGACACTGGAGTGCCTACACGGCATTCATGGTAGTTTGTGTTTTCTCCAAACACCCCATAGATGCGTCTTCGTCATATCAACCAATCATTAATGACATTTCAGATGAACTGAGTAGTATCGACATGGCTTGGTGCTGACATCTCGATCTTGGGTCACAATCTTACAGCCAAGCAGCCGCATGATAAGTCTAGCTCTATCCGATACACACACTTGCCTAACATATCAACATCAAAGTTGGCCTGCAAACAACAGTCCAGGTGTACATCTATCGTATAAGGAATGCCGAGGGACAAGCTGTTGTTGGAGAAATATTCCCGTATTCTCAGTTAGTATATGTGTGACACACGAGCTCAATCAACAGGGATACGGATGTAGTAGAGAGAGTGGCATCCCGAGTCATCACAAGGTGCATTACATGGCACAGTACGTAAGTATTCGTTCGTCACGCTTCGATTCTAGATGACTCAAGCAATTTGGGGACACCATAATTCACTAGAATGGTTACAAATTCTAGAATTCAAAATCATATGGGTCACAGTTGTATGCCCATGAGGTAAAGCATGAGGTCAGTCCAAGGTGGCCTACCTGAAATCTGAAATGTGATTTCGCATATTACCCAGATACTCACTCGAGATACAAACACGGTACGTGAAGATCTCGGTACACGAAAATTTCCGAGGTATATACTATGTGAGAAAGCATTTTGATATGAAATCCACTGGGCATCGATTTATGGACTTTGTGGGAGACATGGGCTTTATTGTTGAGCGCATCGTTATTTTATCTCTACTCCAGATCGTCCATATCCCGCTTATCGGAGATTTCCCGCGATACGGATCCATTAGGTTGTTGTTAGCTGTAACAGTGCGTCCAAATTTGGCTGAGCAAGCTCAGGGTCCTCATATCCCTGTAGGTGATGCTTGCAGCCGTTGCAGGCCCCCCAAGGCTCGAGAGCAAACTGACGCATTTGCTGTGTCTGCAATTGTTTTGAATCATTCCATTTGATACGCTTGTAGGCTTGTTGAGGTTTGCCAAGTCGCAAGCAATTTTTTTGTTTGATATACCTATCTACTATTCTGTCTTCCGTCCGGGTCAGTTTTACATCTGGCCCGGTAAGACACTCCCAAAGAGTCAAAAGTTTTCTTGTTGTGTCGTGCTGCCAGTTGCTCGAAGTCAATGACGTTAAAGTTTATTGGAGGTAGTCAATTTTTATCTTTGATTACCTATTGAAGTTTTCACTCTTCTAGGAGCTAGGTATCTATCGTCTTTATTCGATAACGTTTTCAATCGCCGCGTCTGAATAACTCACCGTACAATATCAACATATCGTCAAACAACATATCGTCATAGGAGGTGAATGGTTGCTAGGAGTCCTACAGAACCCACCCAAGTAGCCACCCCAGCTCCATCAGCCGCCCCGGAATCTGGGCTGGTTTGAAGTCGAGGTACCACACAAGTACCTCAGCTTTAACACTGATTAAAATCGCCCCTTGCCGACCGGGGCTTGGCTGGAGTCCTTGCTCAAACACGGTCTTCCACCAGGATTCTCCGCCCTTCTCTGAATCCCCACAGTGAGATAGTTAGCCAGTTTGTCTTGTCCAAAAGTGTCATTAAAATTTGCGTGAGATGTGATAAATTTTATACTTTTAAACGGGTAACTGACATACCTACGAGATAAGAACTGTACCTTTCGTTGTCTTAGAATATCAAGTTTGTGAATGTTGATGTATTGGTAATCTGTGCGCCCAAAGTTTGCCTTTTCTCTTCTCTCCAGACCCTCAAGGTTCAGGGTCAGACTTCAACTTTCACAAGCTTGCAAGGAATCTCTTACAATCAACTAGCGCTCGCCTTAGAGACTAATTTTTTGCGAGAAGCCTAGAAGCATATCCTAGCAGCCAAGGTAGCCCAAAGCAAAATCTGGTTCTGACGTATTTCCCAGCAGCAACGATTCAGGACGATAATTTTATCCAGTCAGAAGATATCAGATTTATCTAGCGTCTTCATCGTCATAAGTACCAGGTCAGTTCCTTTTTCAACTTTTCTGCCCAGCCACAGCATCTCTTTGACAGGCATTCTTGTCTTTTCCTTCAATCTCACTGGCCGCATCTGAGGTGAGCGGTGGCCAAAAAATACTTGTCAAGTACTTCAAAGCTTATATCACCCACTCACGGGCTTTCCTGACCCACTCTTACTCTAAAGTCCTCCCACTCGCCCTCACCGCAGAGGCAACCCCCTCCAAAACCTTGCCCCGAAGTACAGGCCCGCGCTAACCCTGATTGGGTGCAACTCCAACCAATTTTTTTTCTCCCACTCTTCTTTCGCCTCTTAACTCTGTCCCTTTTCTTCCCTCTTCTTCCCACAACAAAACCCTTATCTCACAAACTTCCCTTCATCCTCCCCCCTCATCCGTGTTATTTTCTCAACACTCTGTCTTTCTTTCGTCTTTCCTTTGAAGATTCTGCGTGTTCTTCGAGGGATATTTGCACAGCACTGACATTTGCTTGTGTCTAAAAGTTATCATTTGGGAAAATTATTGGAAGCGTTGGTCTTCCGTTTCTTTCTCTCGTTTTTCCTGTCTTTACTTTCGACGGGAATTTCACCAAACACGACTACTCTCTTTGATAATTTTAGAGAGTTTATCTGCCTATTTCGGATTTCACGCGTCTTTACGACCCGACTATCTCTACAAATTTCTCGACCCGAAAACCGAACGTAAACATGGCTGATCAGATCAACATGGGTGGCCTCTCCCTCAACGATGGCGGTCACCAAGGCCCTCCCCAGGGCGGTCGATCCTACATCCCTCCTCACATGCGTGGCCGTGGCGGTCCTCCTCCCTCTGGTCCCCAAGCTGGCCCTCCCGCTATGAACGGTGGTGCTCCTCCTGCTGCCGCCAACGGCATCAACAACAGCGCCTGGGCTAAGTAAGTCATCCATCTACCTGCATCTCAGTCAGCTTTTTGTCATCAGGCATTTACTAACCTCTTCACAGCCAGAACTACGGTGCTCGCCAAACCAACTGGAGCAACGATGCTCCTACCTTCCAGGGCAACAACAACCGCCGAGGCGGCTGGGGCGGTCGAGGTGGTGGCTACAGCGGTGGTGGCAACTTCGACGGTCACTCTGGCGGCGGCGGCGCTCCCACCGCTCGTGGATCTGGTGATGGACAATGGCGCGACGGAAAGCACGTCCCCGGCCCGGCTAACCCCCGTATCGAGCGCGAGCTTTTCGGTGTTACTGCCGAGGACCCTTCCAAGCAGCACACCGGTATCAACTTCGAGAAGTACGACGACATCCCCGTCGAGGCTTCCGGCACCGACGTTCCTGAGCCCGTTCACCAGTTCACTACCCCTCCTCTGGATGAGCATTTGTGCCGCAACATTGAGCTCGCCCACTACAAGGTCCCTACACCTGTCCAGAAGTACTCTATCCCTATCGTTAGCAACGGTCGTGATCTGATGGCTTGTGCCCAGACCGGTTCTGGAAAGACTGGCGGTTTCTTGTTCCCTATTCTCTCCCAGGCTTTCCTCAACGGCCCTTCTCCCGTGCCCGCTAATGCCGCCGGTCAATTTGGTCGCCAGCGCAAGGCTTACCCTACCTCTTTGATTCTTGCCCCTACCCGTGAGCTTGTGTCTCAGATCTTCGAAGAGTCCCGCAAGTTCGCCTACCGTTCTTGGGTTCGACCTTGTGTCGTTTACGGTGGTGCCGACATCGGCTCTCAGCTCCGACAGATTGAGCGTGGTTGTGACTTGCTTGTTGCTACTCCCGGTCGATTGGTGGACCTCATAGAGCGAGGCCGCATCTCTCTCCAGAACATCAAGTACCTCGTGCTCGATGAGGCCGATCGCATGCTGGACATGGGTTTCGAGCCCCAAATTCGCCGCATCGTCGAAGGCGAGGACATGCCCCAGGTTCAAGATCGCCAGACCCTCATGTTCTCAGCCACCTTCCCCCGCGACATCCAGATGCTTGCCCGCGATTTCCTCAAGGATTACATCTTCCTTTCCGTCGGTCGTGTCGGTTCCACCTCTGAGAACATTACTCAGAAGGTTGAGTATGTTGAGGATGTTGACAAGCGATCCGTCCTCCTGGACATTCTCCACTCTCACGCCAACGGTCTCACTCTGATCTTCGTCGAGACCAAGCGCATGGCTGATTCGCTCTCCGACTTCCTCATCAACCAGAACTTCCCTGCTACTTCCATTCACGGTGACCGTACCCAACGCGAGCGTGAGCGTGCCCTCGAGTTCTTCCGCAACGGTCGATGCCCCATCCTGGTTGCTACCGCTGTTGCCGCTCGAGGTTTGGATATCCCTCACGTCACTCACGTTATCAACTACGATCTCCCCACCGATGTTGACGATTATGTCCATCGTATTGGTCGTACTGGTCGTGCCGGAAACACTGGTATTGCCACTGCATTCTTCAACCGTGGTAACCGTGGAATTGTTCGCGAGCTTATGGACTTGCTCAAGGAGGCCAACCAAGAGGTCCCCGCTTTCCTCGAGACAATTGCTCGTGAGTCTTCCTTTGGTGGAGGAGGCCGCGGTGGTCGTTCCCGTGGCGGTGGTGGCCGCGGCGGCGGTGCCACTCGTGATTTCCGAAAGTTCGGCGGTGGAGGCGGCGGCGGCTTTGGTGGTAACAACAGCGGCGGCGGCGGCGGCTTCAACGCTGGATCTCAGGGTGCTGGCTTCAGCGCTGGTGGTGGTGGCGGCGGCGGCTATGGTGGCGGCGCTGGCTACGGTGGTGGAGCTGGCTACGGCGGTGGTGGTTACGGTAACCCCAGCGGCCCTGGCGCTCAGTCGTCTTGGTGGTAAACACATCACACCGAGATATTCGCATCGCTTGGGTGCGACACGATGTTAGCGACCGCTTGGCTTCGCAGCATCTCACGTTTGCTATTTTTGTTTTTTGTTTTTTTTTTCTTATTTGTTATCTGGTTGCTTGCATTTGAACGACACGGCGGCACCATGACCTGCGAAGACAGACGAATGCCTTTTTGCCAGCAGCAACAGGCAGTGTTCGGTCCCAGGGCTTTAACGATGCATCTGATAGATTTCGTTTCTTTGATTTCGGCATACTCCTCGTTTGATACCCTTAGACCGAGACGTGGGGAGCTGGAAGACGTTGGCAGCACGCTGTGATGCGATGGATCTAGATTCGGACATGGGTCAACAGATCTCACACAGCATTACGAAGTTTATGTTTCCGCCGTCTACCTGGGGTTTTTATCATCCCAAGGCATTTTTCACGCATTCACGATAGAGGGTCATGTTATCGCCGTTCACATAGACAAAAGTGGATTTCTCGGTTCTCTAGTGACGAATCGCTCGCTGGTCTCTATTGGGAATAGGGATCAGAGGGAGAGCGATGAGCGCACTTGAAGGGAGCAAAGGATAATGGTCAACAGGACGGTTACGTCTGTTTATTAGCAGAGCGGAGAGCACGAGCGTTACCGCGCGACGCCCATAGGTTATGGCATTTGGTTTGGGCGGCACGGCATGGAAAGGATCACAAAAGCTCTTACTCTTTGCAAGTTAGGAGGAACATGGACACGACGAAGGCTTTGACTCAAGGAATAATGAATGGGTCACGAGGCTTCTCATGACGGGGCCATGATGCTTCCCGTAGTAGAACAGATAACCAGACTGGACTGGACTGAGGAGTCCTGAATAAAAAAAACGCCTTGATTTATATTGATTTTCCTCCAAGTGATGACAACCCATTTTGGAATGTGATATTAGTAAATGTTGCTAGTTATGGAACTCATAAAGGCATACTTAATACGCTTGATGAATGCAATGCTCGAGTTGCATAGGGAAGACTGACAACATAAAAAGATAGCGTGTCGGGTCGACCCGTCCAAAATCTAGGGTCCAGTTAGAGGGAGATGCAACTGTGTCATAGCTTGACTTTCATAACCTTAGGCCAAGAAAGAGTAGCAAAAAGTATGAAATCGAGTGCAAAATGCAGAGGTAACAGAATGTTCGATATGTTAAACTATTAATAAACTATGCGCTGTCAGGCAGTCCATTTTTCTATGACACCAAGAGCGGACGAAGAGGCAACCAACTGTACTGTGACGTGAAGCAGCCAAGCCATCAACGGATGCTGAACTTTCCCCACCTTCATCCTTCTATTCCACCTCACGCTTCGCTTGAGCTTCTCGCCTCATTCCCTCCCCCACCTCGTACTCGAGATTTTGCGTAATCTCCAAACAAGTTTCACCTCTGCCTGGCGCAGAACTTGCATCTACATGGCTTTCGTTGTATAGACCTCAATCTATCAGGAACCCGAACCATCCGCCGAACCACACAACACTTGAATAAGTGACAGCCGACAAAGGCTACGTATAACCGACAATGGGCGTCTTCGACAGCCTCGATGCGGCCATCACCAATATGCTTGGTCAGTGGAACGTCTACTCGACCGGCTTGGTGACGCTGCTGCTAGTTGTTTTCTCATATCGCATCATCTCAAACCGCGAACCCGATGTGCACCCAATGCTCCTGGCTCGCCAAGCTGTCCCGTCCTCAGTTCGAAATGAAGGAGAAAGTCCCATCTACCGATCCCAGGCTGCTCCTCACGGCATGCCGCTCAACACTGGTCTCAACGTGAAGGATGCCGGAGCTTCCAAGTGGTCCCGTGGTCGCAATGGTGACTTGAGGGATGTCTGGAAAAAGGCCGCCGAGGGTGGTGAGAATGGTGCCAAGGGACGAATCTTGACTGTTTTGGGTTCACAGAACGTTGTGGACCACAAGCTCGGTATGTTGTATCCTTTTAGCAGCACGACGTTGCTAACATGCTTCAGACGATATCACCCGCCAGATCAACCTTATCGGACAGCACATCGCTGAGGCTGGAGGCATCAGAGTCGCCATCTACCTGCCAAACTCAATCGAACTCCTGGTAGCGCTTTTCGCCTGCAGCTTCTATCCAAACCTGACAACGGTCCTGATCCCCTTCAATGTTTCCAACGAAGAACTCGTGTCTATGCTTCGCCGCTCCGCCGCCGATACAATGATTACTGCTCCTGGCGCATTCCCCTTTGATGCCGTCGTCAACGCCTACCCGTCTCTTCGGCAGCTCATCTGGGTCACGGACGAAGGAAGCAACCACATGGACTGGAACGAGATTCCTGAAGGCACCGGTGGTAACATTAATGTCTCTACCTGGCAGGATATCCTCCGGGACTCCCCCGCGCATGCCGGCAGCGAGCTCCCAGCCGTTGATCCCGAGAAGACTCCTTCCGACCTCGTTACTTTCTGGCAGACCAAGCCCGGTGAGGCTGAAGAGATGGTGCGCTTCAGTCAGGCCAACATCGTCTCAGCCATTTCAGCTCAGCTCGCAGCTATCCCAACCAAGGAGCGTATTAACCCGTCCGATTTGTTTCTACCAGCCGATTCTCTTACCAACGTTTACACCCTTGTGGTCACATTGGGCGCTCTCTACTCCAACGCTTCTATCGCTCTGAACTCCGTCGCCGGCAAGTCACCAGACTTGGTTCTCGCAACTCAAGGTGTTGCTCCCACAGTTCTAGTGGCTAGTCCCGAGACACTTCTCAAGACTCACGAACAGTCCACATCCAGACTTGGCTCCGCCTTGGCCAACGTCTCTCATGTTATGTCTACTCGATCTCTGGCCTTGGAGGGTGTCCACTCTACATCCAACCTCTTCTCCGGTTTCTCTAGCGCATCCCCATCACTCGGCACAACTCCTGGCAAACTTCGCCTGGTATTGGTGGCCGAGCGTGCTGGTTCTGACACTCCTCTCCTGTCTGCAAATGTTCTGTCTGATCTGCGCATCTTCACGGGTGCAAGAGTTGTGTATGCTCTTACCGCGGCCAAGGTTGCTGGTGCTATCAGCCAGACTGCTTTCTACGACTACAGACTCCCTACCGACGCCAAGACGCACTTTGGACCTCCTCTGACCAGCGTCGAGGTGTATCTGAAGGACACTGATGTTCACAAGACCACTGATGACAAGATTGAGGGACAGGTACGTATTTATTGAGAGTCTTGTACATGTGGACGGTGCACTAACATTACCTAGATTGTGGTACGAGGACCGAGCGTTGCGGGAGGAGAGGTCAACGTTGGCATCCCCGGAAAAATTCGACATGATAACACTGTTGCTTATGCCTAAGCAAGGGTTTTGACAAAACATGCATTGGGCTGGGGTCGATAGACACATCGATGTCAAATTCCAAGGATTCAGGGATCCTTTGGCCCAGTTTCATAAGCTAGTAGATACAAGAAATGATTTAAGAACGCAATAAGAATTTCTTGGTATTTTTGGTTTAAACGTTACAAACACTGAAGTCTTTTACTCTACCTTAACCCTAGCATTAGCAGATGACTGTGTGAGGTGACTCGTCACGCACGTGTAGACGAAGTCATCGATTTTGTGATATTGGGATCGTTCTTGGATTCTCGACAAGCCAGAATTACATGTAGGTCATATCCATATGTATCTCGACATCGACACAGGTTCCCAACTCATTGTTAGTGCCTCGTAATTAAAATACAGCTTCATAGTAGAAATGAAAACGAGGTCACACGACCAGTCGTAGAAATTCGGCAGTTGCTACCCTGTACCACTGGTAGATTTTCTAGTGAAGATCTTGGTCTGCGAATCAAGGGTCCTCCCTCCCATCGTCAACAATGACGTCGAGTAGCACGGACTCGGGCTGAAATAACAGCTGCACCGGTGACTGGACCGCAGTAGAAAGAGTAGATCATAATATTTCCGCTGATCGCACGCGATCTACCCATTCACGATGTCAAGAAGAATACACAGGACCGAAGGATCCGTAGTCTAGTCTAGACTAATTGTCCGTAGGTGAGTTCATGCTCCTTTGGATCATCATCATTCATGACCTTGTGGCAATGGGGTCTTTTTCGTTTTTGGAGGAAACAGATACCGTGGATTAGCAGAGTGGAGGAGGTCTCGGATGCATAAAGTTCCACGTGGAATCGGACGAGATGGTTGCACCGAACACAATTTTAGCGTTAAACATAGGATGACAGGATGGAATAGCTTCAATATCAATACCCCAGTAGACTTTTTGCAGAAACATTAAACCCAGCACCTGTTTCTCAGGCTGGACTGACTATTTGGATTGAATGTAACCAAGCTTTCCTCGCCAAGCAAAAGAATGGCATGTTTCAGTGCCAAAAAAGAAAGCAAAAAAGCAAAAAAGCAATGTTTTATGGGCTGTAAAATGCCCTGTTTTTTACACCCCTGGCCCCTGCATCCTTCGTCCCAAATTCGGAAGCGAGATGCGAGATGGGGACGCTCCATTGGTTATTCCCGGCCTTGGTTAGTTTCATTCCGTTTAAGGGTCTGAACTGAAAGAGCCGGATAAATATGCCAATGCAACCAAGAAATTCAATTCAATTCATTATGAAGATCCCTTATATGAGAGACAATTATTACTACCACAAAACCTCATAGGTGGGAATCACTCAACAATTACCATACACTAGATAGCATCTACCAGAAGTACCTAAACTAAAAAGAAAGAGATATCCACATTACTAACACAATGGAGATGACATCCCCATCCAGAGTCCAGACTTGTCTAGCTTTGGGGCAGCTAATCTTAAGGGTCTTTTGGTAACATCCAAGCTTTTTTTTGCTGCTGCGCTTCTTGTTATTAGCCAATATACTGGCTGACTTGACTTTGGCTGAAATGATGCCCAGCTGGCGTTTCTGGCAGAATTGGCATTGATATGACAAACTAGTGCGACTTGACCAGTATCAACAAGAAAGGCAATGTCTAGAGTCTGATATAGGGGATCGTCTTATTATTATACCAAACTTGATATGCAGGTTCGCCTCCAATGTATGTCTTTAACACTTTAGACTAGCAACTCCGACAGCAAGTTATAGGCTATACTCATGCTGTGTTGGAACACTCAACGTCTGAACTTGGAACCCCTTAGCATGACAACAAGGTCAGAATTAGTCTCAGATCTATCCGCAATACAGTGAACGAATCGCCTATCTATGCCCCAACAGTCAAATCTCCAATACGCAGACAAGAATACGGTAGACACCGGCAGATTTGTAGGTAGTAACCTCGGGGTATTCGGCTGTGGTTGGGATTATGCCAAGAAAAACCACACCACTAAAGGTGTACCCCTTCCCTTAATTCTCCCTCCATTTCTTACTACATACTTCACTTGGTCAATTCATCTACATCTTTCGACTCAACAATCAGTTTCAGTACAATGGGACCAGGATAAAGGGGAAGAACGAGAACCACCATCACATATAGCGGGCGTTCTCTCCCCCATCCTGTCTCCCCGCTACTCGACCGACCGGCCCCTTTCGGTGACGCCGTTACTCATCTGGATCCCAGCAGCCCCGCGTGTGTGTTGTACTAAAACACCAGTCAACTAAACCGCTAAACACCACCAGCCATTCGCTCTCCTATTCATTGTCCATTAGCACGGGCGACCTCGTATGTCGCAAACCGCCATTACTGTCGCGTCACCTCAGGCAAAGGAATCTTGCATACGCTCGAATAGCCCAATGAGCCAGAATGGCAGCACGGCGGCAGCCAAACCCCCCGCGGGTCAAAATGCAACCGCACGTGCAGGAATAAAGAAGATATCCAGGCTCTTTGCCTTTACACGACTTGGCCGCGGCCGCCCGGAAAGTCCCCATGCGCATATCCAAACCGAAGACTCTGCGTCTACGAGAGAAAGCTCCCCCGACGTCCACCAGCTTACTTCCCGACGGCGCCGCGGCGCAGGACCAGAACCAAGAAGACCTGCGAGAAACGGTCTTAGTCGCCTTGTCGCCGACGAAGAAAATCAGGCCTGCGCTATTTGCGCAACAATCGATTTTCCCGCTCTGCTCAATTGGCGACCAGGCCAACCGCGACCCTGGATTCCGCTAGCTCACACTCTCGCAGAGTTATCTGCATGTCCATACTGCATCTTCTTTCAAGCTCTCGTGGGCAGCGAGCCGGATACCACGCGCAAGTTCACGCCTTACCTACGAATTCGCCAGGCTTTTGAGCGCCTTGGAGTCAGGGAAAAACACGAGCTTGGAGGTGCTGTGTTGTTTGAGGTCAGCACCAAGAGCAAGGTGCTACCATGGGGCTATATCGTACGACTTATCGAGGGAGAGGATGATATGGCTGGATACAAAGAAGCTACGCCGATGATTCGAGGCCGTGTGATACCTCCCAAGCTTGACGTTGCGTTACCCCGGATCTGGATCGACTATTGCATGTCAAATCACAAAGACTCACCATGCGCCTCGAAAGGAGTACCGATGCGGGGCCTTAAGCTTGTGGACTGTCGGAATAATCAAGTGGTGTTTGTCGATGATCTCAATGCCGAGACTATCGAGTATGTAACGCTAAGTTATGTACGAGGCACTCCGACAGATGACGAATGGGACCACAAGGGACTGCCCGAAGAGCTACCTCCATTACTCACTGATGCCATATCCGTGACCAAGTCTCTTGGATTCCGTTACCTCTGGATCGACCGGTTCTGTTTCCCTCAGTTCAGCGCAATCGAAAGACGGCGGCAATTAGACAAGATGGGAGAGATTTATGCGCGATCTGCACTGACCATCATTGTTGCGGCTGGCCAAGGTGTACAAGACGGCATCCCTGGCATTAGTGTACCACGCGAGGAGCAACTATCGCTGCAGACGGAAGCTGGCTGTTTCACAACGTCGCTTACAAGGCCTGACGTCGAAGTCACCAACTCAAAATGGGCATCCCGTGGTTGGACATATCAAGAGGGTCTCATGGCGCGCCGTCGTTTGGTCTTCACCCCGTCACAAGTCTACTTCCAGTGTCAAACATTGCATTGCCACGAATCGATATCTTTCCCTCTACGAACACAACCCACCCTCAACCTTGGCCGAGTCTTTCCAGACAATGCTATTAGCAACCGTGCGAGCACCTACAAGAACATTGCCAGCGGCTATTTCAGCCGGGAATTCACCATTCCAGAAGACCGTTTAGACGCTTTTAGGGGTATTACGGACCACTATGCTCACTTAGATGATCCTCTGGACAGTCTTCTTGGCCTTCCGCTCTATCATACCAAGGACTTCAAGAACCTGCCAAATCCTAACCGGACAGACCGTCTTGCCGTTGGTCTCGGCTGGTTCTACGATCCTCCAGGAGATGCTGATTTATCGACGCATCCTATGCAGCGCCAAGGCCCATTCCCCTCATGGACCTGGCTCGGTTGGAAGATTCGACCTGATTATACTGGCCATGGACCTAATATGAACTTTTACCAAGTTGGCGACGATACACCTCTCATTGACAATGTCTCGGCTGTCCCAAACATGACTATTTCCCTCGGTTTCAAGGATGATAAGATTCTCGACTGGGAGACACAGGGCGAAGAGATTACCGCTCGCTCAACACCCATCTCCTTCCTACGTCTCACGACATACTGCTTCGAAATTCGCCTTACTGTGCCGCCTCCTCCTCCCGACACCTCAACCTCAAAATCTTCCGATAGCCCCCAAATCACACTTGCGTCGCCCGACCTCCTCGACGCCCTCCACCCTCCTATTGCTGCACTTCTCCTCCGTGCTGTGCAGTCTTCTCCAGATTCTCCCGAAGCAGCTTCGGAACCTCCACCTGGTGAGCATGAGCTCATTGGTTGCTTCATCTCTGGTCGTGACTGGAAGATTGATGAGTCTTACCAGTCTGCCAACGTCCTCATATGTGGTCGACGAAATTGGGACGATGAAGATGTACTGGTCCGTCTGGGCACACTTGAGCTCGGCGCTGGTGGCTTGCTAGGCGTTGACGAGGACACAGCCGTTGTCAAGGGAGCGATGAACAATGACAGGCGGTTAGATGTACAGCTAAAAGAGCTTGATATATACTAACACTATCTATGCACGGTGTTGCATATACATGTCCATTCTAGGGCACTTCCATTTTAGCATAGCATTCTGGGTCACATACAAAGGCATAGGGATGGCATACGATACCAATATATAAATAGTAATGTCTCGTAAGACGCCAGATAGGCAAAAACAAAAACGAACATATGCATCAATGTTTGCACGGTCGGTACGGGGTGTTTGTCGGATGTCTGCTTATCAAGATACCATGTCATATGCAATACAGAGATGAAGCATATCGGAATAATTTATGATTAATATTCTAATTTGGACCAACTTGTTACTATTTGATTGATCCGAGGATATGTGTTAAATGATCATATAGACCCAACTCTGTGTTAATTGGAATTTCTTTCTCCTGTGCGTGTTTGCCGTATATTGGATGCTCACATGCCCATATCCTGAATTGTCCTTTTGGTCAAGTCATCTTGAACCCAACCCACGATCCGATTACTGACATCCCCAACCAACTTCTCATAATGCGACCCTGAGAAGAACAGACCACAGTGTGCGCCAACCTCGTCCACATCTGCCATGTAGATATCGACCCATGCTGGATCTTCAACTCTGCCGCCTTTTGTAGGCAAGTTGCAGAACTTGCGCAGCTTTTTTGGTTTTCCTGACTTGAGACCACGGGCCTCTGCCACAGCCTCAGCTTCTGCTTCCCGTTGACTTTCCTCTTCTTTTGCTTTGAACTGCTGGTAATCTTCGTCTCCATCAAGTTCGTTTTGAGCTTGC
Source organism: Fusarium venenatum (assembly GCF_020744135.1). Taxonomy (NCBI): domain Eukaryota; kingdom Fungi; phylum Ascomycota; class Sordariomycetes; order Hypocreales; family Nectriaceae; genus Fusarium; species Fusarium venenatum. The sequence goes on from NW_027072131.1 coordinate 1,503,201, forward strand.
TTTTCTCGCTCAGAAGCTTGACGTTGTTGCTCCTTCTCGGCGTCCTTCTCTTTCTTCTGAGACTCCTTTAAAGCATCTTTTTCTCGACGAGCTGCTTCCTTGAGCGCCTTCTCAGACTCCTTTTGCGCACGCTTTTGACGCTTCTCGACGAGTTTCTCGCGTTCTCGTATGGCTTTGGCATGGTCCTTTACGGCGTTATCATAAGCACGACGTAGACGCTTAACCTCACGTTCCACTTGCTTGCGCTCGTCTTTCTCGGTATATAGACTTGGATCGGGAAACTCAGGGACTATAGGGGGGTCCGGGAGGGGAGGTAGGTCAGCATCTACTTTCTGTGGCTCTGCATCATTCGACTCTACAGAAGCGATAGGATCTTGGTCTTGTGGTGTAGGGGAAATGGTATCTTGAGGTGGTGGGGAAGTGATGTCCTCGTCGATGGGGGTGGGGTCTATGCTGTGCATGGAAAGTCGGTTCATGCCAGAAGTAACCGACTCATCTTCACGAGAGGAGCTGCCTTTGATCGTGGTGCTTGATGCGTGGGCGTTCAAAGTTTTGGTCTCTGCATCTAGTAGCGTTTGATGATTTTTGGAGTTGCCCATTGTATCACGGTGCTCCAAAGTGATACTCGGCATAGGACTCTCTTGGCGCGCGTACAGGTGGTTTGCGTCCTCGGTGTTCACTCTGTTTGGCGAAAAGTCTAGCTCGACAGACGAGGAAGACGCTGAACTTTGTGATAAATTGAGACCTGCCTCTGGAGAAGTTGGATTCTCTGATCGAGGGCTACCCACCTTGGGGGTATCTTTGGGTGGTTTTGGACGGCCGGTACATAGAGTGTAGTAGTTAACGAAGCGTACCCTCGCCATGCGCTGAGACGACCCTGGTTTTATGTCTCCTGGCTGGAACTCGTCAACATCCTCAAGGGCACGAATGTTGCTGTATCGTGCCTCGAGTCCTGCCGGATCAGCTAGACAACTGCCAAACTCGAGGTATGAGAAGATATGTCTAGCAGCAGCTTGTATCAGATTCTCGTTACGATACTTGTTGGCAAAATGAAACATCCTTTGGACAAAGGGTCGTTCTTGCAGGCCTGAATCGTTGAAGAAAGGTTGATTGAAGAAGGGCTGGTTCTGAAGTTGATCGCGTGGAGGCCGGGAAGAGGATGCCACTGAAGGAATACTGGTCGATGATCCTAGACCGGAGCTCTCAGAGTTTGTGAGATACAACGAAGAGACACTGGGGTCTGCTAGACTTGAAGTCTCAGGGCTGCCAGGAACTGCAGTCCCTTGATCATCATCTGGAGGTGGTGTAGGTGCTGGTTTGAATAGACTGGATATGCCAGACACAACGATGCCTGGATGAAGACCAATGAATGGGCAATCTAGAGATACATGGCCGATGATTCGATGCTTCAAAGGGTAAGTTCCATGTGGATCTGGGTTGGGCTGTGGTTGAGTTTAGCAATGTTTGTGTATAGAGCAAGTGGAATATATACATACCATGAGAACAACATCAGCAGCCAGGATACCACCCATGGAGTGGCCGACGAGGATGACATCTGTTGTAGGTGATTCGTGAGGGCGAAGCCATTCGCTAAAATTATCACGAGCAACATCTACAGAGCGATAAGTCTTGTAGCGTGGATATATCTTTGAATGGATGACATGAGAGTCTGCGAGGAGGTTGGCGAGTAAGGCATGGACATGAGCAGGAAACGATCGAAACGATTGGTCATTACCCAGAAACCCATGAATATAAATGATGAGCAGTTTTCGACGCCCTAGAAAATCTCCATGAGGCGTGGACAGGTTGTCTAGAGAGGTGTCTGGTAACAAAGACTGAGTAGATGAAGATCGTGGATCTGGCCCGAGCCACTGCCCTGGAGCTGAGGTTGAGGATGATATTGACATATATGGCCCTGAAGAAGATGGTAATGAAGGTGGTGATTGGTATGTAGCTGGAACAGAAGAGTTGACTGGCTTTCTTGGTGGTACTGGAGGCATTTCTGAGTATGCCGGTGGGGGTGACGAGGAGGGATCCATGATGGTTGATAGAATAAGAGACTTTATTGTATGAGAACAAGGTTGCTTCTTTGAGCTTAACCGTATGACTTGAGGGGAAAAGTCAGTATTAGACGTTGAAAACCGTGAAAACCCACCAAATGCTAAGTTGACGTTGAATGGGGTGACGAGATGCAGGTTAACGATTAGTAGTAGTGATAGTGATAAAACAAAACGTGGGGTAATTCCTGGTCCCTGAAGAGGCTGTGCCTTGTTTGGTTGATGTTGAACAAAAAAATTGCCAAATTAGATCAATTTGTACCTGTTTTTATTGGGTAGAATCAAAAACACTTTATTAGTGAAGATCTGAAACGAGTAATATAGTGTGCACTATTCCGAATAGATACTGCCAACTTTTGACTACGTACGATGTACCACCTTTCTAATCGAGGTCTATACGCGTATAAAGAACACAGCGAGCTTTTCAAGCTAAACTCGTTTATTAGTCAAAACATCAAATTCATGAAAGGTATGAAGAACTAGTTGATTAGATCATGTGAAAAACATCGAACAGTAATTCCAGGTCGTTGTTGGACATATACACAACAGTTGTAAAAACAGACATTAATGCCGATAGAGAGATGGGACAAGCCTACCTGAGAAAACGAGAGGCATATCAGTATGAATCTTCAAATAACAGGCAAATTTGATCTAATAAATGCTTTAAAGAAACACTACGTGAGGCCCGTCGGTGCCACCGGTCTGCTAGTATCCGCCAGTGTTTGCCAGCTGTCAGTGAATCACAGCCGAGCTGCCATGGAGTGAATCAAAGTTAGCAAGCAGTCTTCCTCTCCTTCACAAACTGCTCTCTTATCTCGAAAAGATGGCAGCAGCAGCGCTCGAGAACATCCCTATAGAGACTGTGCAGCAAATCGCATCCTTCCTCAATTACAAGGACATCAGAGACCTCTCATCCACATGCCGTCCACTTCGATCAAATCTGTATCGCTTGCTATGGTCCTGTATCTCGGTCCACGGTGGTAAGCATGGGCTACTGCGTCATCTGAAGACATTTGACCCCGAATCGGAAGATGGTCATGCAACTCTTGCACTCGTCAAGTCAAGAACATGATGCGGCCTTGTTATCACATCGATCAATGGGATATGCTGAAACATCCTGTTTATCCCCAGTGCCATGTTTTGATACCACGAGCGATCATGCAGACGCTGCGGACCATGACCTCCCTCGAGTCGTTGCATCTTAACGTTTTGATGCTTTCAGCGCAGCAGGAGGCCGTGGTTCTAGATCTCCTGCAAGAAAAACCGGGCTTTAAACTCCAACATTTGACCATTCGGGTGGGATTCAAGGTCGCGGAGTCATTCATTCTGAAATGCTCGCATGAACTGAGATCCCCGGATACAGATGTTTCCAGCAGTGTGTTCAAGTCCAAAAAACTAGAGAGCCTTCGGATACACCTTTACTACACTCAAATTAGTGGCCTGCTCTATCAATATCCATCCTTTCTCGACGAAGAAAATTATGGGATGCCGTCGCTACGCAACATCAGCAATGACTTTCCAGCTCTCAAGACTCTCATCTTTCATGAGACCAGGGAATACAATATGAATTCAAGCAATGCCGACCCGGTATGTCTCCTTACGTATGCGTAGCCCAGCTTACTGACTCTTCATTCAATAGAACATAGTGACGGCCATTATCGCCAGCACATTGAGGAAAAGATATCGGTGTCTGGAACGCCTTGCCTTTACTTCTACCTGGATGCAAGCTTATGACATTGAGTTCAATGAAACATTTTTTTTCACAGCCTAGTGGGACGTATTGCTCAGAGACACCGTGCATTGAAAGAGGTGTGTGTTCTTGTCGAGCCACCTCAGTTCTACCAATGGAAGAGGGGCCAAGGTATCACAGTTCGAAGCTTCCACGAGATGCCTAATCCTAATGGGTTCCCATCTGGAGTTGAGGAATAGATGAGATATCACTGGATGGGTCATTTGGTCATTGTAACACACGTGAACAACTATGGATAGGTACTTTCTATTGCGATATCGGGTGTGCAAGCCTGAGGGAGTCAGAAAAGGTCGGCTGCAAAGAGCATAAGGGACGAAATTAGTCAGCCAGTTTATGTTACTTAGATAAGACTTCTTAGGGTGTTTATGTCTGTACCTTGATACATAGGAGCAACATCGGACGCTCAAGATCTATGCGCTCTTTCATTCGTCACATCTGCCAGTCTTAGATATGTCCATGTTCTATTCTCTCGTACGGGCGATGATGAAATAAACCTTGATCGACTATTATGTATGTAGGGTAGGGACAGTGAGTAAGGGTTGGCTGTTGTCCCAGATGCCATCTGATAAAAGCTATATTATTGTAGAGTTTCTTGACGACACAAACATCTGAAAACATGAGCCCTAAAAACCACGTTCCCATACAGACTCTTATGGTATCCCACAAACCATGAAACGGTATGTGGGAGCGCATGGTCGTCAGCTGTATCTGCCCAGACCCCATTTCGAGCGCACCCGCTCACCCGTTCAACCGCACAAAACATGGGTGAATTTATAGCAAACCGACTACGAAACAATAGTTTGCCAAGTGTTTGAATAGTAGCGGTAGCAGAGGTCAGTTTTTATCCGTATATACGAGATAATAAGCACCAGGACCCGCCGAACCGTAGGCCGAAGCTTCTATAGTGCTCCAGATATACAGACGACAAAGACTTTTAAACGAAGAGGACAAGCATTAAGCAGTGACCCGCTGTCGCAGGGCGCTCAGGTCGTCACAGACCAGGGCAGTACTTTTGTACGGTACCCATAACATGGATGTCATGGCCTAGGCTCATCGGTCTGTGTGTTATTTTTGGCATACTTCCTCTTAAGACCTGGGTCGTCTTGGAAATTGGATCATGATTAGCTGGATGCAATTCCAGTCCTGGTTCCAGTGACATGCAAGCAGAAAAGGAGAGACAGAGAAAGAGAGGCTCTTGCTACGTAGTAGACAGTCTGGCATGTTTAAACACTTCAACAGGTTTGACGTTACATGAGTTAGATTGTCGGGTATTTTTCATGACGATCTATCTAACCCACCAAAGAAGCATCGATGCTGATCAATAACTTGAAAGTCTAAAGATGATACAATCCGAAAACTCTACTATCGACTTTTGCAAGATTGACAGCTGCTGAGGCCAGTGGCCAGGAACGCCTACCTACCTCCTTTACTCCTTTACAGCACGACAAACCCCATGTCAAGACCTCTATAATTAGGGCAATTATTGTCAACAAAACAACAACAATTGACCAGAGAAAAAGAGCACAGTCAGTGCCAAGCTTTGAATCGAATCTCAAATGTCATATTAGCCCCGATTCGTCAAGTCTTCCGTGACACGCGCGTGCTCAAGGAACCCCTCAAGTCTAATTTCCCCCGAGTGCGTTGCTTCATCCACTTTCTGAGCAATGAGAATGGAAATGACTGGGTGTCATACGAGAGGATCACCCCTGGCTTGGACTGGATATTATGGGCCATTGCTTTCCTCACTAGTCAGAGATTCTCTTTCGGCCACAGCAACACATAAAGAGGAGCTTGTTATTATAGTAGTAAATAAGACCATATAGGTAAAAGCGCCAGGAACATGCGTTTTACCAGTGTGTTTTAACTATTGGATGGGATAGCGTCAGGGACCGGAAAGGGGGCCACCGTCTGAGCGGCTGTTAGACAGGTAGCGAATTGAGCTATGCCCTTGAGTTCGCAGCCAAAAGCAAAAAGAGGACGGAAAGAGGAGACAAACCTGCAAGGTACAGGACGTTACCCTGGTCTTTAGGTGCAGTTGTGGCTCATGTGTGGGACGAAAAAGGTACAGCTCATGCAGCATGTTTCCTTGTAGCTGATGCGCATTGCTTTTGCTGGGGACAATTGTTCAAGCGTGACTTTTGACAGACAAAGCAAATCTCATCTAGTACCACGTCGTACAGCAGATGTATAGTCTCCGCAGTTGGAGGATATGGCCAAGGTGAAATCCTGTTGGTCAGAGACAGAATTAGCATCACACCAACCAGAGTATGAGATGGTCAATAGCACGTGTATTTCAGCAGCAGCCTCAAGCTAGCACTCCTTCGAATCATGTTTCTTGTCGTATTCCGTGGAGACAGGCTAAGAAATTAATGGAGCTTAACTGATGGCCCCCCATGTCGTTATGTCGTACGTCTGGTTGACGGTGATTGGCTTCTTGATTGAACCTCATCTCAAGCGAGATTATCTCCCATCTCGGGGCCATCCCATAACCGCTCATCGTCAAGGTCTAGTTGAACCCAGGCATGATCGCCGTGTTGTGGAAGGGAAACGCTCCGGGTGGTGAAGAACCAGGACCCCAGTTTGATCCATGCCTTTAGTAGTAGGTATGTATGCACAGCAGGTAATACAGTAAAAGACAGGTACCTACAGTAGGTACCTGCGTAGGTAGTAGGGACGCACGACCTCTGGAAAAAGGGTCACCACCAGAGACTGAAAGAGAGAAGCTCGTGTTGTGTTTGTGCTGTGTCGGGTTCATTTTAGTAGGCTCCTCCCGCTTTGTCTCTGTCTTTGCTTCTTGTCTTGTCTCTCTTTTTGCCCCGTCCGCTCTCCATCGATCTTTCTTGCCTTCTCTATCGTCCGTGACAAGACCAACTCTAATACTCTCTTTCAATTTGTTATTTGTTTTTATTTTCTCTCTTTCGCTTCTTATTCATTCTCTCTCTATTTTTCGTTTCCGACAGTATTTCTCTTTTCTTCTTCTCTTTCTTCTCTCCCTCTGTCATTCCTTTTTTTGAAACGAACTTGGACGAACAAAATTACGACTTTCACGACGACAACATCAATAAACAACAACAATTATCGTTCCCTATTTGTGTTATCGTCGATAATCGTAATTGGGAAACCTGGGATTGAAGAAGAAGGGAAAAGAAGAAATAAATCGAAGAACCGAACAGAAAAAGAGAGCTGGGCTATGCAAAAAGACGAATGCAAGGAAACCACCACGCAATTACAACAAGCACAATACATCACTCACGATAACCCCCTGTCGCTCATTAATTCCTGGACTCTCCGACCAACCGATATTAACATTGACGGAACAAACCTCAAGGAACCCAAGAGAACCAAACAAAGAAAAGTGCAAGGGGCGAAATATCCTCTGAACTACCATTTTTAGGACCTCGTCCCTTGTTCTCCATCTCCGCCCACAACAGTTCATACCTTTATCTGTTTCGTGAGCGTTGAGTCAGTGAGATCAGTACTTGTGTCATCTTTTTTGACTTGGTTATCTCTTCTCTGCAGGTTGACGGATCATGTGCTTTGTTGAATCAGCAATCAGCAATTGACTTTTACACTCGTTTCCTTTCCATCCCCTTGCTCGTGCTCCGTTATTCTGGAAAAAACACCTCAAGAAAGAAGCGAGCTAGGAAAATACGAATTGGCTACGTCTAGACCCATTCATTTATCCTGCACTCATCGACACAATTGGCAAAGACATTCTCTCAAAAAAACCGACACTAGTCAACAAGATCGCCGCATCGGGACCATTTCGACTCTCCCTGTTCCCCAAAAAAGAACAAAGAACCACTCAGTTCTTTCAATTCGTGTTGTTATTTTAGGGTACCCGTTGCTGAAACCGGCTGGTGCACGTCCCCTGCGTTAGTTGGCTAGGCTGGACTGCAACGTCCACCTTTACGCAATTCCTCAGGGTCAGCGTCCACTAAAACTACAGCACTCACCAGCACTCGACAGCTAGTGAGAACTGAGAATCGGTCCATCATTGCCACGTCCCCTAACCCGACCAAACGGGCCACGCCCGCGGCCACGACGCATTCAATCTGATTTGATCCAACTAATGACTTACTCATCCAGCGGGCCTTCACTCGCTCAGGTCCTGGATATGGATTTGGACATGGCTTTGGATATGGATCAGGATTCCCCCAGCAGGAATAGGGATAGGGATAATATCCATGTCGATCAATCGCCATCAACCCTGTCTCGCTCAAAATCACCTTCCTTTTCCTCCTCGGATCTGTCCGAACCGCAATCGTTCCAACATCATCACTCTCGCTCTGCTTCAAATCGCCACGACCACTCTCGTTCCACCAAAACCGAAAAGTCAATCACTCACAATATCCTCCACCGAGCCCATCTTCAATTGCATCGACTCGAAACAGTTGATGATAAAAACATCGACGAACCAGCCGATCACACTCATTCCCAGTTCCACAAGACCGGCCACCATTCCCACCACTCTCACCAACGTCTACATCGAAGCATTTCGCCAGCCAACCTCCGCCAGCGCGCTGCCACGCCCGAAAACTTTCAAGCTCACGCTCACGCCGACCCCAATGCCCTAAAGCCTCGTGCTGAGCAGGACCTTTTCACACAGGTTGTCCAGACTGTGTCGGTTATCCAGGTTGTCGACGCGGCCGGCTCACCCATCGAAGTCCAAACCCACTTTGCACCACCTGCTACCGTCGTCGTGGATTCTGCCTCGGGCATCACCGTCGCCGCCATTTCTGACCCGGAGCCCAAGCTGTCCGCGGCGGCCGCGGTGTCGGATCCAGCTCCAGCTTCAGCTCCAGCTGCAGCTGAGAGCTACAATGTCCCGTCACCACCTGCTGCCGCCCCGACCGCCGTGGAAACACCCGGTTTGACCAATCCGTTACCGTCTGCACAAATCCCAGATGCGACCGTATCCGATTCAGTCCCTGAGCCTGTAAACGACACAACGGTGCTTCCCACAGCCGACCTGCCATCCGACCTGGTCCCTCCAACCAACCCCGTGACGTCTACGGACCCTGATTTAGCGAGTCAAGAAACAACGTCACCAGCTGCGCCCACTACCGATGTTGACACAACGGTTACGGATGCTAGTGGGTCGGAGACTCTCGTAACCACCGGTACGAATATTCGCCCCTCCTATTTATAGATAGTTAGAGTTTATGACCATGTGATGACTGACAACGTGTACTTTAGATGACCTTAGCGCTACCACCACATATGAACCAACAACTCAAATAGAGACCACCACATCCGACTTCACATCGGAAACAACACAGGTCACCGAAGAGACTTCAGAAGCAACTGCTGAAGCCACCACGGATGTGACCCAATCTGAATCCAACCCTTCCACAACAATAATACCGACGACATCAAACACAGCTTCACGAGCTCGTAGCTCTTCCACTGTCATCGTAGTGTCCTCCACATTCGTTACCTCTTCTATCAATCCTACGCTCTCGACACAAAGCTATTCCGATTCGGTCTACTCGAGCATTTCTGCAGAAGAAACCTGGTCTTCAGGCTGGTGGGGAGCGGACGATAGCGAAGGAAGTGCTGGAGGAGTTGCTGGCGACGCAACAGCTGACGGTCCACTCGCGGCACCAACAAACACGTCAACCAGCAACGACACAGATACTGGTACCCTTTCCCCTCAGCAAAAACAGGTGATTGGTGGTGTTGTGGGTGGCGTAACGGGTGTGGCGTTCTTGGCGTTCTTCGTCCTGTTTGCCCTCAGGTACAAGAAGAAGCATCCCGAAGGCGGCATACTCGGAGGGAACTTGTCTGCGACGCGATCAATCGGCGGCCCCACGTCTGGCCCTGACGGCGGATCAATGGCGGAGCGCTCCAGTGCATCTACTGCTGTGACTACCGTTCTTGCGGGATTGATAGGCAAAAAGCAACAACAGCCCGCCGAACCTGCTCCTGCTAGTGAGAGAGGATTCTACCGTGTTTCAGGAAAGAAGCTGCCTTCTGTCCTCCAAGCAGGCGGTGATGGCTACTCTGATCCTCGGACTGGACCTCCCTCCTCTGCCGGTCGAGCGAATCGAGAAAGCGTTATGAGCGGCACCTCTGATTACTGGAGAGGTTCCATGGCATGGGATCCCAACCAGCAAGAATCACATCACCTTGCCCTCGGAACACCGATGAGGCCTATAAGTGGTGTGCCAGTCATCCGATCAGGCCCTGCACGCACTCCGGTCACAGAGTCAAATCCCTTTACTGATCCTCCGAAGCCAAAACCCGAAGGGGATGGCCTCGGAGGCTCAACGGGGGCAGGATCTATCACTTCTCGTGACGGATCCTTTGGCTCGCCATCAAGATTCCAGGAGCGGATATGATCGATTCTTGCTATTTCGTATTGCTTTGCCATCTGTTGATACCTGAGCGTTCTGTCCATTTTTTACTGCATAACGACCATCTCGCCGTACTATTTAGTACCGCCATTGGTGCTGTACTCACCAGCTATATATGACTGCTTTTGGTCATTGCATTTCTCTTCATTTCAATCTTGGCCATATACATGAGTGGCGCGAGAAGCATTTTGTTCGGCGTTCGAATGTGGTCGTCATCACACCACTGGGGATCTCTTTTCGGAAGTACAAAAACCTGAAGATATGGGAGTTTAGATCCGGAGGTGAAAAGGATAAAGATGGGTAGGGGGTTACCACAAAAGGAGGAAGCTGGGCTAATTGAACCGAAACACATTTTTTTCTCTCTCTCTGCGACGCTTGACGATCGGTTTCTTTCTTGACTCTCATTAACAACCATTTATGAACTTTTTTCTCTCTTCTATTCTTAACTTCCGATTTTACGACCTGAACTGGCGAGGGGCTAGTGGAGGACTTGGACCCAAAGTTGGGATGCACAGGCATACCTAGGATATGGAGCAGGATTACACTGGCTAAACCACTTCGTACCTCATACCGACCGAGAACAAGTTTTTGCTACCCGAGGACTAGGAAGGTAGTAGCCCTTTTGATGGAACTTGCAAACGGCAAGTCAAGCGAGAAGTCTGGTGTATATAATAGCAATCTCGCAACTCGAGCACGATTTGCACAAGAACATGAACAAGACATCAAGGCCTAGAAGGTTCTTTTTCCAAGACACTAGCCCTTAGGAATCTCTCCGTGACGTATCAGTTGATATAGTTGTTTGAGTCTTATTAGGCTCTCGGCACGCAATCGGGTACACGACCATCAAACACTATACGAGGCGGACCCGAAACAACAAGAGACAAGGTACAAGGGGCCTTGGTGAAGAATAAGAATAAGCGAAAGTCTAGAGATGAGGGAGGAAACACGGTAATTGAATATTTGATGGACCCTTTTGTTATGACAGGATGATAATTGCGTATTCGACCCCATCTGTGCTCATACATATGTATGTAATAGTATATCTGGGAATAAGGTTATAGTACAAGAGATTGATGAGAGTTTGGACAAAGTTTAGTTGTCTATTATCTTTAGACTCCTATAGTGTATGCTATTTGGAGTAATTAATTAATAATTCTGACAAAGTTAACAACGCTTCGAAGAGGCTCTGGGATAGAATCAGAGACGGCAGCTGATCTTACGGAACCCGCGGCGAGGTTACTTTCTCCAACACTACTGCAAGTTGGTTTTTGGTTACACTCAGGTCGACAAGGCCATGTGTAAAGTGTCTCAGGATTGCACAGCCCCCCCTCTTGTTCAGGTTCGGATGAAGCGACGTATTCGGGATGGGGGCTGCCAAGTACCAACATGAAGCTGCCATTGGGCGTTGATCAACAAATTCAGAATGGTTGGTTGGTTACGTACTTTTTTTTAATTCTTTTTTATTGGCTACGGGTAGCTTTCCCAGTAGTGAGGTTCCAACGGTTTATTCGGCGTCTGTGTGTTTTAAGTCTGAGACACGTCATCAGGGGATCGGTTTTTCTTATTCTTTTCGTGTGTGTCTATGGTCAAACTTGGAGTTGTACATCTTTCGTCTTGGATCTGCTTTAGCCTTACAAGGACGCGCAACGTGGCCAAAAGTTCATGCGATGTGATGATGGATGGATGACCTGAGAAGAAAACATCTGAGGGCTTTTGGGGGCTGGACTTGGCTGGACTTGGCTGGACTGTGGGTTTGAGAATATGGGACCCACGGATATAACAGGAAGCTCTGTGAACCCCTTGGCCTTTGAGTGGCTAGACTATGCTAATTGCGGCTTTAGAGAGCGGGCTAATTTAGTGACAGATACAGTAAGTTTGTGGATTGTAGTCGGCTGTCAAGAGTCCTAACCTGACTATTGAAGAACGACGACCATGACCTTGTAACATGTGGAGTAACTATAAAGTGAATGACAAAGAATTCCATCTCCGTATCTTCACCCTGGATTGATCGAGTCAGTGATACAAGGATTGCGGAGTTTACAACAACGTTCAAGTCACCCGGGTTCTGACTGTTGCCCGTAGTATAGCTGTATTATATTGTATATGGAAGGATGAAAGTGGGTTGTGGATGCCGGTACTCAGGGGTCCTTTGACGATCATTTCTCCTCATTGCTTGTGGATTTGATGCTCGAGTTTATTTGAGTAGTATGTATCACATAGAGTAGATGTTGATATGTTGATGAAGAGGTTGAATGCTGTAAATAGTGGCTCGCGTCTTGTTCGCTAACTGATGCGATTGACCGTGTTAGTTGATAGTTAGTAACGCAGTAAAAGTTAAAGGATAATAACTACTAGGTTTATTCAGTAGGTTGATATCGTTTAAATTGTTATTAATCACCACTACGGTTCGGTTGACTTGCCTCTAAGGGGAATCAGACTCATAGTCTTTCTAATGGTGCTTTCCCTGATTCGAAACAAATACCCGCGCATTAAGTCCTGGGCTTCCCTGCGACTTGTTCTGTCTCACCGATCCAACGTGAGGAGCCTCTCCGTAGCAGAACAAGGTAAACGGATAGTGGACTTGCCGGTTTATGCTTTTGATTCAATTCGTGTGCCTTGTGTGGATTTCTAATACAACTGTCTGTCTTGTCTCTGACTCTTTTTACTCTTTTCAACACCAAGATCCAACATCGCGACTTTTTTCTTCTTTTCTTTCTCTCCTTTTTTCCTTACTTTCCTTGATTTTGAAGAGCCCAAAAAATTAGTACTTTCTTTAAACCTTGGACGTTAGACAGCCCACGCTACGCCACGCCTGCAGGACAACCTACGAACGGTACTTGTACCCGCCAAGAAGCCTCTTGTCACACCAAAGGCCAAACTCCGCCACCCCACCTCAGTCTCCGTCGTCACGTCGAGAGAGAGAAGAGAGAGAAAATCCCCCGACTCCGAGTCTGACAGTTGAGAGAGTGAGTGATTGCCATAGAATCATTCCCGTCTAGTGCTGGGCTACGACTTCGGCTACCTAGTTATTAGTAGCCCTGGTCCTAGCCGCTGTTTCTTGTCGACCTTGTCTCCTTGTTCTGGCCCTCGGCTCGTTTAACTAACCGTTTTCCCTTGCAACCTTGTCAGGCCGCCAGTCAGCCGCTATTACTCTACTGTATCATAACTTTAAGCGATCCCGCCGTCTCCGATCTGCGATTTACCCCAAACTCGACCTTCCTTCGACTGCGACTGCAACCGCAACACTCTCCACACAAACAGCTACATACAACAACTACAAACTTTCCTTGCGCTTTACAATACCCCATGATCTGCTTATAGATAATTAATTTACAATACATCCTCCAACCCGCACTGGTCGCTCGACGCATCTATCGCTCTTGCTATCGAATCGCACGCAGGGTCCTTGCTACACAATCGATACGCCGCTCGCGCCGCTTTGCGCACCTCGATCGTCCACCACTTTACTCTACTCTACTATACTATACGTTAATTAGCGAATTGTTCGACTGCCACCTCGGACAAGATGGACCATATGGCCTTCCAGGTCCCGGGCATGGCCCCTCCCATCATGAACCACCCACCACCACAGGTCTTTGGTAGCTACGATGGCATACCACAATTGCACCCCGAAATAGCCGCTCAGATGTTTAACGACTCGGCTATGATGCTTGAAGATGCCAACGACCCAAAGAGAAGGAGAATTGCTAGGGTATGAATGAGCCTTGAGCGGACGTCAAGCTCCTGGACTATGAGTGCTGATTGGGAATTTCACAGGCTTGCGATATGTGCCGGAAGAAGAAAATCAAGTGCGACGGCAAGATGCCGTCTTGTACGCACTGCATCAACTACAAGACCGAATGTGTCTTTACTCAAGTAGAGAAGAAGCGCGCTCCTCCTAAAGGGTATGTCACCCACGCCTGCCAGCCTGCCATGATAGTTGCTTACAAATCCCAAGTGCAAAGTATATCGAGGGTCTTGAGAACCGTTTGAATCGAATGGAACATCTTTTGAGGCTGTCTGGTAAGTAGTCGCATAGTTCCTGATCATGGCAGAAAACTCACCTATCATCTGCAGGGCTCCTCGACGAGGATGATGATGATTTGGGCGCTTTGGAGAAGAGATTGATGGAACGGCAACAAAAGTCAAGACAAGCGTCAATGGCTGTCGGATCCGGACCAACCTCCCCAACTCACTCCGCATCTGCTCCCTCTGCTATAGACGGAGCTGCATTGACTCCTCAGAGCTCACTGACTTCACCAAACTCCATCGCTAAGGACGAGAAGCGCAAGTCAGTGACGCCAGCTCCTTCGGCAGCTCCACCAACAGCTCCAGCAGCAAATGCGAACGGAGAAGAGGCGAAACCAGAAGAGCCAGAGGAGGTAGAGGCTCTATCAGAGATGATGTGCTCTCTAGTGACTAACAACTACGGAGAGACTAGATACATCGGTAAGTCACCAATTCGCACCATATCAAGTGCTACTCACTAACCCGCAACAGGCTCATCTTCTGGATTCTCTATTTTCTCGCCCAAGGGAGTCTCGTGGGTAAACTCAAAGACTGGCGACGACTCTTTCCAACGGACTATATCGGACATTTCTGTCGACGACCACAAGTGGACCAACTGGAAGCCTGAGGTCTTTGGCGATCTATTCCAGCGCCCTATCTTCCGCCCTTTGCCTCCCAAGACTGAAGCCCTGTCTCTACTTCAGGATTACTTCGACAACTTCAACTGCATCTTTCCTCTGTTTCATCAGCCAACCTTTATGCATTTGGTACAGATGCAGTACTCGTCAGAGCCGTACCAGGGATCTGGGTGGTGGGCAAGTCTCAATTGTGCGCTCGCTATCGCCCATCGTCTACGTGTTATGAGCAATCTCGTACCGCAGGATGAGGACGAGAAGGCCTGGGGCTACCTCAAGAACGCCATTGGTGTTTTCCCAGAGTTGACTATGCGCAACACTGATTTGCTGAGCGTCCAGGCTCTTCTTGGCATGGCTCTGTTCTTGCAAGGAACACCCAACCCGCAGCCTACATTCTTACTGGTTTCAGCGGCGATGCGTCTAGCACAGAGCATTGGTCTTCATAAACGCGGTACTGGTTTCAACCTCAACCCTATCGAGATCGAGCAACGTAAGAGGGTCTTCTGGATCGCTTACATGCTCGACAAAGACCTTTGTCTCCGAGCCGGTCGTCCGCCCGCCCAGGACGATGATGACATGAATGTTGAACTTCCAGACGCCGATCCAGTGGACAATATTGGTAATATTCCACTGGCTGATGGCAAGGGCAAGATGAACCTTTTCCGAGTCATGTGTGAGTTCGCCACCATCGAGAGCGAGGTTTACAAGAGATTGTACTCTGTTCAAGCCACTAAACAATCCGACGGTGAACTACTCAATACTATCGGTGAGTTGGATCAAAAGCTGGAGGAGTGGAAGGACAGTATCCCCATCGATTATCGCCCTGAACACGACATCAACGCCTCGCACACGCCCCTGATTCTACACGTTGTCATGCTGCACCTTACATACTACAACTGCCTTACGACCATTCATCGCATGTCGGTCCACCACGGCTACTGGACCAGTCGATTGGCCAACTATGCTATCCAGGGCCTGAATGCTCGACCTCTAAACCCGCGTGTCTTTTCGTCGGCCGCACTCTGCACAGCTGCAGCACGAGCATCTGTCTCTCTGCTGAAGTATGTGCCTCAGGGTGATTTCGCTTGTGTCTGGTAAGTTCTCGAGTTTAGTTTACGAAAACAGTCTACTAACATGCATCTTTAGGATGATTCTTTACTTCCCTGTCTCCGCACTGGTGACTTTGTTTGGAAACATTCTCCAAAACCCTCTCGATCCCAGGGCAAAGTCGGATACCCGACTCATGAACATCGTCGTCACCTTCCTCTCTATGCTCGGACAGGAGGCCGAACAAGGAGGTGTCCACCGAATGCTCGGTATTTGCGCCGAATTCGAGCGCATAGCCAAGGCCGTTATCGACAAGGCTGAAAAGGAGCAATCTTCTCGACGCAAGCGCAAGAACCAGGACTCAACAAACAAACCATCTGCTGGTGCGCCCGCCTCCCGGCAAAACGCTGCCAAAGAATCGGTGCGATCTGCTTCTGTGTCTTCCACTGCGAGGAGATCTTCGCAAGCACAGCTGTCGCCACCCTCAAACGGAGACTCTATGGCATCGTTCTCCATAAATACACCGATGAATGACCTTTCCCCATCAGCAATGTCTGCTGGCTGGCCGCAAGAGTTTCCTGTACCGCAACCTCATCAGAATGGTGATTTTGATTCGGCAATGAGTTACGGCGAAGGAAGTATGAACTCTCCGGGGATGCCAGTGTCGGCGTTTCAACAACCACTCCTTCCACAAGACCTCTTCTCTCTACCTATGACGCTGGACTGGAGCTGGGCTGAGATGACTACTGGTGCATATCCGACAGTGGAAAATGGTAACTTTGGTGGTGATCAAGCGTAATGTGACTCTTGTCGAGTTTTACTGTATGTTAGTTAATTTGTTCGATACTCATACTTGGGGATGTACAGAAAGGTGTGCGGAAGTAATGAGACATGCGCTACGATATACAGGATTCGCAGAGAAGAAAAAACAAGCGTGGTTCTTTTTCAGATATTTAGATTTTATTGGTTTTGAGCATTTTAGCGTATAGTTTTATATCAGAAAATCGCTGTCGACTAAACCATGATTTCTGAACCCCCCTGGATGCCCATACTACCTACCTTGCTACCTCCCCTTCGTGACCGCATTAACATACCGGCCGGTCGTTACCATAAACCTCCCTCTCTCCTTTGCCCGAACGCCGTGCTCGTTGGGGCGGCAAAGTTGGGTGTGTCCGCCCCATCAGAATGCAAGAAAGTAAAAAGACCAAAATTAGATAAAGCCCGCTGGGCTATCAAAGCAAATTGCACAGTGATTTTTTGTTTGCCGCTACGAATCCTAGGACGGACGACCGCATGTTTTTGGGTTTGCGTCTGTCTCCATTTCAGGAGTGTTGTCTCTGGCGGAATCGTAGCATGCCGTGTATACAAGAAGACGTGAGAAGAGTTGGTGGAAAAAAGTCGTTTGTGAAACTTGGACGCGACTAGAGAAGTGGCATCAATGTGTTGTGGTGTCGCTCTCTCTCAACAGGAAACCGCAAACCCCCTTTCGGTGAGGTTTAATTCATTGGGTGATCCGGGAGGAGCTTATTGGAAAAGAGTGTGCGATGGCTGGTCGGGGCACAAGTGAGATGCATCAACAGAGTGCCTCATGCGCCCACCATACCGGGGCCGTAGCTTTGTTGGCGCATCGCGCTTGGGTACGGTGAGGCATTGCCCGGGTTCTATGAAATTGAGTCAGTTCTGGAGACCTCGAGACAGGTAGCTGGGGCTTGTTTACCTTTTTGCGTCGCTTCTGGCCGCCCTCTCCCTCTCCTGTTGAGTAACCTCCTTCCATGGCTGTATCGTCATCAGGGTAGCCTTCGCCATAACCCTCGAAGCTGCTGTCGCCATATGTTCTCTTCTTGACGTTACGCTTTGGTCGGTTCGGATCGTTTGACGAGGACCCTTGAGCCTTTAGACGTCCTACTGCGCCAGGGATGTTGAGGGGAGTGTTGGGAGCGGTAGGCCTGGCTGATGATGGTAGCTTCGAGTCTCCGCCGGGTGACTGAAGTCCTAGCACCGATGTGTCCCAGTCTTTCTTGCCCAGAGGACCCTTGGCCATAGTGACCGACCGTCCAAGAGCAGATAGGCTTGCTTGTGATAATCCATGTTTGATGTTTTGGCCTTTGACAATCGTGTTGTCCCAGTCTTCGTCAGGCATGTGAAGGATGTCAAAGAAGTCGGGTTTCTCGTTGGAGTCCTTGTCTGTCCTTTGCACTTTCCAGTGACCAGCAATACCTAAGCGCTTCATATGGCCAGTATAGGATGAACGTAGTGCGTTCTTTTCTCCATTGGGTTTCTCTCGAGCTACTTCGGCAGCGAGTTCATTCAGGTTGAACAGATCATATAAGTCTTCTGAGACGCGCGGCAAAGTTTCGGGGTGGGCTAGAAACGATTGATGTTAACAAAGAATTCTCTGGCGGGAATCACATGATGATATGATATAATGCCCGCAAAATGGAAAAAATTGAAGGCTCTCGATCAGAACCAGAATCCGGGCGCTGCGGGGAGCGGGAAAAGGGCTGTGAAGGGAGTCTTACGAGTTTGGCAAAGCAGGTACTTCTTCCCCACATCAAGATGCAGGTCCTCAATCCCCAGTTTGCTTTCCTCGACATGGAACTTCTTCTGATCGCGGTCACCGCTGTCGTCCATGGAGCGCTTCCGCTTGTGAGGTGAATCGTCAGCCATGGCAAGGTCGTGATGTGCGCTTCCGGTGACGCTGTGGGCAGGAGTCGGCAGAGTTGTTGGCGTGGTCGTGGTGGTCATGGAGGTTGCCACGCTCAGCACGGGCTCCGAGGTCCCGGAGGAGAATTGCGATGGGCTCTGGGGAGTCTGAGGATGGAACGACATCGTGGACGACTCCGCGAGGGAGGGTTGTGGGCGAGAGTCGCGCCGGTCGACGACCGAAAGTCGCTGCGCTCCGCTGCTCTCTTCAATCAAACGTCATGCACTGGCACTGGGTTTTCTCGGGACTCGGTGAGAAAGGCGATTGCGGCGCAGACGGACTATATGTTCGCTGCGGTGTTGCTTGGGAATCGGTGTATCTAGAATCGACGGATCCGAAGGGAAATGGGCGAATGTCGCTGTTGTAGAGCGAGGGTTAACGTCGAATAAGGCGATGGTTGGTTTGGTTGTCAGAGGTTGAATCGGGGGCGAAAGGTGTGGAGTTGAGTGTACTGGAGTGTATTGGGTTTGGAATGAGGGAGAGGCAGAAACGCGGTACGTATCTTGCTAAATAATCAGTGCCAAGGTTAACACGCCTGAAGTCACCTTTCTGCGACAATAGGTGCGACTCGAACTCAAAAGTACTTGTACAAGATAAGGCAAGGCCTAGGGCCCTAACCTCAATAGTACTAGACTCGTGCTCACGCCAGAGTTTGAGCCTGAAAGGCGAGGCAATTTCAAATGGGACGTCCCGTGAAACCAATCAGCAGTTCGCAGACAGGAACCTGCCAGCACGGGCAAGCCGCTATTTCCAGCGCTTTCAGTGGCCTTCGGCTCACAAACGACTTTTCGGGAACATGGTCCGTTAATTTGAGTGGCTGGCCGCCCCCAAGAACAAAGAATCCTGGGATGAACGTCTCCTGCATTTATTAACCAGCACGGCCAGTTCTTCGCTGTCACAGTCAGTTACAGTGAGGTGTCAGCCCCATATTCCAATGCGCGGCACCATTGGATCAAGTTATCTTAATTACTTCGCTGTGCTAAAATATTCCGGATTTAAGGCGTATCGCCTCGTGTACGTCAACTCACTCAAAGAAGTTGATCTC
Organism: Fusarium venenatum; assembly: GCF_020744135.1. NCBI lineage: Eukaryota > Fungi > Ascomycota > Sordariomycetes > Hypocreales > Nectriaceae > Fusarium > Fusarium venenatum. The sequence goes on from NW_027072131.1 coordinate 1,522,806, forward strand.
TGATATCGAATATAATCAACCTTCTTTGTTTCTGTATGGCAATTCGTGACAGTCTCATCGACGCGTCTTTGTATGGAGGTCCCCAGGTCCATCGCCTAGCAGCTCACTCCAGCAGGGTGGAGTTAGGCCCGCTCATGCTAGTTAGTCACATGACCTTTCTTTTTTCGTCAGTTAAGTTGGCAAACCACTCGCCGAAAATTTCCTCTTTTTTTTCCATACAAACACGACCACTGCTATCCCTCAACTACTGTCAGCTGCTCGACCCTACGCGACTGTAACAATTCGGGATTCGTGGTCAAGAGCACACTTTAGTAACCTTGCCTAAAACCATCATCACGAGGGCCCCTCGTGCGGCTACCATGATGCGATGATGACCTGATGCAAGTGACATGTCTTGACCTTTTTAAATCCTTTGTCCTGGATCAAAAGGACAGAAAGAAAACCGAAAGGACTTTAGCCCTTTTGGGCTTTGTACCGTGATGTGAACCTCTTGCATGTCATTGCCTTACTCTAAAAAATAATTGTCTATGGTAAGTCTTTTAGATATTCATCGGGTTCATGCTCTCGGCAACATTGTACTGTGATGACACCCAACATCTGGTAAACCTAGCAGCCTTGCTTGTTGTTTTCAGCCTGATTTCCCATCACTGATAACCACTTGGCTGCCGTAAGGAAAACTGGCTTGTCTGACTACAAAGAGCTTGCATGTAACCCTTACATCAACTCTGATCCGAATCTTTGGACCAATAGCTAATAATTGGTTGTTGTAGGTTATACTTCAAACCAGTCCATTTCTCCAAAATCTTCAGCATCAAATGTGAATAAATCAACAAAGAGTCATCACAAAGTACAAACACAACCAGATGAGACCAGCATGCAACACGACAGGATATACGAGACGCCACCACCACCGTCGTCACTTCTTTACTGTTGTTCGATTCGAAATATTTTGGTTTTTGCATTTCATCGTCAGAACTACCGTGATACAGGCTGCCGCCAGGGCCAATCCCGACCTAACAGGCTATTTCTGGTATCCTAATACCTCGTTCCAAGAAGGCACACTGAGAAGGAAAGAATAGAGCCAGTCTATCCCAAAACCAAACCCAGTGGTAAAAACACATGCGCCTATTAACCTCCAGTAAACCCCCTTTATGTTCTTTTCCCACTAAATGCCAGCTTTAGATACTCATCATCATGGCGATTGCCTCACCCCATAACCGACAAAAGAAAGGGTCGTGATCATTATCAAAATACCCAGCTCAACACTCCTCGACGCGCCCAGCGAAACGTGACGATGTAAGCAAAACAAAGCAAAACAAAGCAAAACAAAAAGATTAAGAAGAAAGGCAAGCAACCCGACAGACAGGGCAGTAGCAAGATACTTCGAAGAAGTAGAGTAGAGGAACAACCCAATAATGCAATTACCAACACTTTTTTCGGTGTCTTACAAGAGCAATGAGAAGCGTCGTATATCAACACGTACTAGCGCAATAACGTGCATCGAGTAAAGTTCAATACCTCAAGCGACTGTGCACTTATGTTGGTAACTCAAAGCTCCAAACGCCTTCAAATGCCTGTCCTTGATGCTTGGATTCCTGGAGGTGTCCTGTTGTTGGAAATGGAGGTGGTGCCATAGCCACTAACGCCGCCAGAAGGGTGACTTATAGGCGTTGGCTGATACAAGGGCGGTTGTCGGTCAGAGAGACTTGGGCTCGTGCTGCTCGCCCCTCGGTACATGTATTCAACAACATCCCCTTTCCATGCCATGTTTGATCGTAGTGGTGACTGCGAGGACTCTGACCTGGCTCGAGAGAAAGACTCCCGAAGCAACGGCGGTGGAATGGGGTGAGGACTTGAACGATGGATCTCAATAGGCGTGCCGAGCCCGTGCTGTTGTCCGAATGGGTGTGAAGTTCTCGGGCTACCCGCGAGAGAAGCAGAGAAATGACCGCCGTACTGGTATCGGTCATTTGGGGCCGGGGAAAGTGGTGATGCCAAGCTCGAGCTGGCCATGCTACCTGCAGGGCTGTATGCCATCCCACCGAACCCTGGAGTCAGGCCGGTCGGTGAAGAATGCTCGTGTGTATCATTCCTTCGGGCGTCGACGATTATAGGTCTCATCATATGTTGGGCGTACGACTGGGTATTGAATTGTCCCGGTGATGGCATAGAGGAACTCATACCATGAACTGCGCCATAAGGAGAATGAAGTGCCTGGACATTATCAAAGCCATCGGGAACTGCTCTCATCTTGATCATACGATCGCGGTCGTCGACATTGAGGCGCTTGATCTTGGCACGTCTAAATCATGATTAGCTATGCCCATATAATTATACATAAGGGTTAAGTACCGGTTCTGGAACCACACCTGAACCTGGCGTGAGCTTAGTCCAGGGATTTCCCTCGATAATCGCTCGCGATGTGCGGCATCGGGGTGAGGCTGTTTGGCAAACTCGCTCATGAGGAATCGGGTTTGTTGATGGGTGAGTCTGGTATGGTAAGCACGTATTTCGAGACTTGAACAAAAGATTACTGACCTGAATCGCTTCATCTTGCGTCGAGCAGCTGCCCGCTCTGCGGGGGTTTGAGAGGAGTTTTCGTCGCCGTCAAGCACATCATCTTCGTCAAGGTCGTCTTCTTCGTCCGGTGGTGAGTTGACTCTTCCCCCTTGGTTCGGCTGAGAGGTGGAAAGCTCGGATGCTGAGCGACCCAGAGGTGCAAAGTTGACGACCGTTGCGGCTTGTGAGGCGTTACCGGATTCCTCCGTTGCTGAAATAATGGGTTTCATCCCATAGCTATCATGCTGGAGTACCGGTTGCTTCCCACTGTGGTCTGCCGCTTGGAAATGTGACGAGTATATCTGTGCTGTTCCAGATCTCATGTGGATTCCCAGAGAATTGTCTTTGTCTTCTGCCGGCTGACGCACATGGGAAAGCTGCGAGGCTTCACTTCGTGAAGTGTACGGTTGAGAATATCCGCCACTTGCATGGGAAGGACCAGAGTTATGTCCTTGCCAGCTCGAATGTGCCGGCAGGTCGACATTGACATCGTAAGAGTTCGACATGCGAGGGCTGGACGTGTTACGAGATGGGTCGTATCTGCTGAATGGCCAACGGCTATGTTCCGTGTCGTATTGCCTTGTAACAAGCATTTGGACTAGGTGCAAATCGAATAGCAGTAGACAGATTTAAATAGGGAAGAGCGGTAGTGAGACCAAACAGTGTAAGCTGAGCAGGTACAACCAGCACAGTGTAGTTTCGATATTTCTGCCCTGCTTTCACGGACGGGTCGGTATGTTGCAGAAAGCTTGAAACCGTTCCCGAGATAAGTAACGGAGTAAAGAGCAGGCGCAATAAGGAGCGGGTAGCAGAGTATAATCTTAGGAAATTAAACGAAAAGGAACGTGAGTGAGGCCTGGTCCCTCAAGAAACAAGCATGCAGAGACTCGTTTGAGATGGTAGGAATGGTTCGTAAAAAGACTTTGAAACGAATGGATTAGATGATGAAAAGAAGGGACAAGCACATAAAATGCAGCTCGAGAGACGAACAAGTTGATGTAACTTAGGATAGAAGGAATGATATCCGAGTCATAATTCACTCTGAAGTCGGGCTTGGGAAGGATATATGAGTCCAAGACGACAAGCCAGGACACGCCTCATGGTGGGGTTGGGTCGACGAAAGGCCATGGCTGACCATGTCCTTGCCCAGGGGTGTGAGCAAGGTCAAATTTGGAGGCATCTCCCTGTCATGTAAGGTGTAGAAAAACAAAATAAAAAAGGTGCTACATGCAGAACGTACCCTGGGGCCTGTATAAAGAGTGGAAACTGCAACGACTAACAAGTGGTGGGGGAATATCTAGTCTGGTACCTGGCGTACAACTGAGCGAAGCGTTGTGCGTCTATGCTCGTTGGTACTGTAAGAAGGATCCCATATCGGAGGTCCTTTGCCCATTCTCTTGTAGTTTTGCGTATGTGTGTAATTATACGTGAGTATGGCCTAAAGAACAAATAGCCATTTATGTGGATTCATCCATCAATCTTCTCATGTATGTTGGCGAAGAGCGAACAGGGTTTGCCATATGTATGTGTAGTGAATCGCAAGCTGTGCCGGAAACAAACTCATGCCTTCAGAATCATCACTTGGTGCTGCTAACATCGGAAAGTTATAGATGACGGCACCACGCAGTCTGGTTGACCTCCTCCGCCAGCAGATATCTATGGGGCAGAAGCATGTCTGCTGTATAATAAGCCAAACGTACGGGTCATAATAGATCCAGAGTGCCAGTCCGCCATTATGAGCGAGGCTCGGCACAAATACAATAGTCAGATCACGGAGCACAACCAAGGGTGCAGCACCAGCCAGGTTTTTTTTGTGAAAACTGCATTGATCCTTCGTCATCTTGAACTGGTGTCGACGTTGCGGTTTGGCGCATGTTGCGCATAACCGTTGTCGCGGCTTGAGCGGGAACGAGCCAATCAAGTCCTGGCAGGGGTCGATGGGGTGTGCTGCAAACATGTGGATCGGGGTGTGGAATCCGATACAGAAACTGACTGGTTCTGCAAGATTGTAAGGGTCCCGAGGTAAAAGCACAGTTAAGTAGAGTGTAGGGATATCGTCCGAGTGATAGGGAAGAGTAAAATGGTCAAGACGAGATGAGGGACATGGTGCGGAATCTGGGATGGCCTATGGCCTACATATCGTACAGCGACAAAGTGGATAATATGGGAAGATCGTAAGGATGATCGTCCTCTTCCCTGTGAGATATGTAACAAGGCTGCTGGGTCGTGTGTTGGTGCGAAGCGACATGAGGCGAGACAGCGTATCAAACCCACACATCTGTACGTATCTGGTAGTCAGATGTGAGTGAAGCCCAAAACAAGACATTGTTAAACACGACATGATATTATCAATATACGAGGGCATTCGAAAGGCAGGGCGACAACCAGCTAGAGTCAACCATGAGCAGTGGCCCATGTGCAGACTCTTTTCGACAGAGTTCGACTGACCCCTTGTGCTTCGATTCCAAGGTTGAGGTTGTGGAGACGTTGAGCAACAAAAAGTTAGAATTCTTGCTGGGCGGCACTTGAAATATCCAAGGATAACCCTGGGCTAATCCGCCGTACAAAGACATGCTGCGACCGAGTACTGTATCCATCGGCACAAAGTAGGGACTGTCGATGTGCGTGGCGAAGACTTCAAAGGTCAGAACTGGGTGACACGCAATGCCGCAGATAAAGGCTTCAGCCTTTTTTGAAGCATGGGAAACCCGTCGAGAGGCACAACTAATTCTATTTCTGGGGATGGACGTTGTGCCCTTCAGATCATCTAAAGCTTGAAGGGAAACCCTGGTGTGGTGTTCTGTTGAGGTTCGTGTTAATATTATCTCAAAGGTCAATGCACGATGAAACAAGCAGGAAGTCAACTTCCCACTTCACGATTATTCAACCTTAATTTTCCGTCGGAAGAACAGCGCACAGCAACAGTAGTCATTCCTGACGAAGGGGAGGTGGCTCGTGACAGATCTGATGATAGTAGTATTTGCCTAAGTATGTTAGTAGGTTCTTGAATGCCAAAGCCCTCATTAGACCAGCGACCTACCGACGCATCTACCAAAGGCATAATTGGTGATTGTTATCACATCCTGTTGGTCGAGTACCAAGGTAATAGCCCGTTGCTTGCATTGATGAATCGTTAGCGAACATTGCTTGGTTAAAGATTTGGTGGCGTAAAAGTACCACCAACCAGCGACGGTGCATGCGGCAGCTGCCCACTAAGCCTTCCTTCCCAACGCAATCACCCACAAAGGGGAAATCAAAACAGCCAATTGCCCATCATTGGGCTGTTCCTGCTTTTAGACAATGCATCCCTTCCAATCTAAGTTTAGCAGCCAGGTGGGCTTCCTGTTTCGTTCCTGCCTGACAATAAATGACAAGCTACTCCATTCTGTTTTGGCAGTTGCAGCAGAGCCTCAAGTTGAGTGTCTAGTACTAAGGTAGGCACTATACGCGGCTCGTTCACTAGCAACCTCTTCTTGTTCTCAATTATTCTCACGCAAAACACAACACGCAAAATTACGGCCTCTTCTGACGGGCGACGACAGACAGCACGCACCCCATCTTATGCGAAACTATTAACGGGTGGCGGTACAGCCAGGATCAGGGGTTGGTAACAACCCGGCAAGCTCGAATCTAGACGTTTCATCCTTCAACTGGGCCTGAGCTTCAGCACATCCATCCGCGATAAACTAGCGCTTTGCCGGCGTGATCGGAGACGCCTCATCACTAATGCTAGCTTCTACACGGAGATTTTTATTTTTTTCGTTATTCCAGCATCCATGTGTCGTCCCAATAAGAAGAAGAAGAAAAGGGGGACCAAGGAAAGAGAAACTTTGATGGGAGACTGAAACAAGCCCGTTGTCTTTACTAACTGGAAAACTCAAAGGCTTTGACAGTGTTTCTAGCATCCACCTTTCTTGCCCTATGCCAGGTACTGCAATTACTGCTTCAGATTTGTTCTTGCAGACCGAATCTCGACATATCTCTTGAGGGACGATTCCGTGGTCGGCAGTGAATCTTTCTAGACATACCATGTATGTATCGTCCAACCCCAAACCAACTACCTCCATCTACGCTGAAATCGACAATGTTGTCATATGTCTTATGTTCTTGAGCTAAAATAACCTTCAACTGAAATGAGGGATGTATGGAGGGTCTTTAATTTTACCAACGGGTTTCGACCACGGGAGTGTGCTAACAGTCACCATTCTGGCCGTAAAGATCGTTGGTGAGATGACAGCTAACTGGGAGTCAAATGTGGACTACGATACGCCATTGAGAGCTCTTTTTTAATTGTCATACTGGTCAAGTGGAAAAGATTGGCCTGTACCACAGATTGGCCAGTCGATATGAGGAACCATGGTACAAACTACTATCTCGCGATACAACCGCTGAGGACAATACATGCAGCCCGACTTTTTCAAGCGCATAATAGTACAGCTCTCTGCCGCCAACCGTACCAGGGTACAAGCTAAATCAACAGCGAATGATGGTTGTTGGGTGGCGAGCACAATTGCTTAAATCAGTGTTCCTGGCTCGGCATCAAGAACCTTCGTCCTTGCTGGAACATCATTCCCGTTCGCACGGTATCCAGTCGGCTCGATGCATCTTCTCGCAGATACGTATGCCAGACTATTATTCGAGGAGTGAAGGGGCTCGTCGACAAACCCTTTGTCAGATATGTGCCTGTGGGGAGCGTCTATTACGATGTGGAATTCCAAGATTACAGAGCTACCATTCCTGGAGAGCGGGTCAACTGTAGAACTCAGGGTGTCGTGATGAAGGACTCACTATGGTGGTTTCTGTCGTATGGAATCAGCCCATATTTGATTGCCGGCAATTCGCGTACAGCAACTACGTACACTGTGCTATGCAAAGTGAGATTTGTTACGGGCACGCCCCCTCTAGTCCCCAGATTTCAGGACCGGCATCCCCGCCTCCTTGCAAACGGGGCTCTCTAATACAAATGCATGTTCTTCAATCGCTCTACCTACCTCTGGAGATCGACAATGGCCGTCCAAGAACTTCTTGGGGAATGAGGATCCACGATCTGGAGATATGATCGATCATCCACTTTCACTCTTGAACAAGCGTGGTCTTGTTCATTCTCGATAAGCCGAGGCATCTAACTCAACCTACGAATGTACATATGAGCTTTCTTGGATCAAAAACCAAAAGGATTGAAGAGTAGAAAAATCAGGCTGCACTACCGATGACGACCAAACTCTGTGCTCAACGATCACAATACACAGGGCACTCCTCTTCAATTCGATTCATAATGGTTACTGTTTGGCAATAGATGTGCTATCGAACATTGTGGCCTCTCTTTGTTTGATCGGCTTGCTATGTGTAGGGCCTTCCTGCTACGTCGTGCTCGCCATGGGTCTCACTAGCACGTCGACCAGGGCTATAATATGGATTTCTTTCCTTCCAGAACTTTATCCCGATTATAATATTACGCCCTTGTTCTTACTCGTCTGAATTCCCTGATCTGGTAACGGAACTTGACAACCTTTCCATATTCTGCACAACGGAACGCAAATACGAAGGCCGTGGCGGCGATGACATCCACGGCACGCTTCGTCATCACAGCCCAATATACAGACTGGCAGGACAGGGCTCTCCTATACGGGCACTTGAGTTGCATCGCATCTCTTGCAGTTGCTTACACTAAAAACCAAAGACGGCAAGCCATCCATCCAAGCAAGATGCAGGGTTGCGAAAACACACATCCATCTTTATCTTGAGATGAATGTGGGCTGAGCAGTTTTCAAAGTCACAACGATTCCAGGATATTCAGCCCCTCTCTTCTCCATGCTCGCTATATTGACCAATTTCGAAAAGCTGACAGATACATCAAGGCTGATGATACATTTTCATCTGGTGTGAGAATGTTACTCTGGCCCACCAACAGCCCCATATCGATCACCCACTAGCCCTGGCTCCCGTTCCCTCTGGCAGCCTGGCAGACGGCATGTTATCCTACACATCCGTACACGCATAACTATTTCTCCATGCCGGATCTTGTCGCTTTCGTATCCTGCAACCCACACGATACACGACCCTAGCCATCTGGTCAGCCAGTCGCATCCATCGCTAAGTTGACAGTCCTAGCTTGACATTGCAACCTTGTTCAGTGATCCCTCAATAATCTAATCTGGCTACCTATAGTGAGTACGTTTTTATTATCATACCCTGCCATTCCACGATACGCGAATACCTGTGCGATGTCTTGAGGAGAAGAGGAGAGCACTTACATATATGTTTCCAAATTCAGAGCAGGGTTCGATTGGTAGATAGATCTGTTATTATATCCACAGCCAACTTCTGATACACATAATTTTGTTTTCTTTTTCTTTTTTACTTTTTTTCCCCTCTTGCTGATTGTCCCTTTTTTTGCTTCTGATATGTCAAACGTACGACTCTAGTCTGACCAGGAGTGACATTCAACCAACGACATTATGCGATCCCTGCGCGATCAGACTATAATACTGTACGTAGTGCGAAACTTACAAGAAGAGCCTGAGAGTTAGCATACGGATTGACATCTATTATGGACAAGTCACCACAACCCCTCTCTAACTAGTTCCTCAAAGCAGCAGAATTACAGCTATCATTGACGGTACAATATCAACCGTCTCGGTCCGTCGGGCTGGCCTCTTGCAGACAGGCACTTAACCATAGGGATCTGATCTTGCAAGTTCCAGTCGACTAGCAGCCGTGATTTTATACTGGCCATCAGGAGGTATGTATGTTATATTGTGGATACTGGGACAAGTTTAGTATAATGGCTTTTATAGCTCTCATGGTACACTTCACTAACATCTGCAGTACAGCACTCGAACCCTGTTGAGACGTAACTGTCTAGTTGCAACAATGTTCTATCGTTCTGATTCACGGTCATCCAGGTCAACGGTGCACTCCCGACTCATGATGGCAGAAAATCGATCCTCGGCAGGCAAGAAAAAGAAAACATAACAGACGCTCCGCACGTTATTGTTTCAGCATTTCTCGTCCTCCAATGCTGCAGGTCAACTCGTTCGTAGCGGATAACGAGATACCCTTGTCAGAGCTATCCTAGGACTAGCCCTGCTTCGACAGTAATGTCAGCACATATCTATGATCTATCTCATAACTTGCTTTTGCCGCCAAGACCGAGTTGTCCTCATTGGAGTCGATACGAATATCTGGAGTCGCGAAAACCTATAACTCGCAAGCTTTTCTCAGGTGGGCTCTTGACGCGATAATATATGACGAAGTCTGGCTGCACTGCCTCTCACTTCTTGCCTCTCTCACCATATCAAGATCGAATGGGTCACATGAAGATTATACAGAGCTCAGCGTTGCATCGCTAAATGGTTGATATGGAACATAGACAGACTTGCGCTTGTTGATCGAAGGCCCGTGCTCCTCTCTCGGCCTTGTAGGGATTGCGCTTCTTTCCTACCCTCGTCTTTCTATCTGGTTCGCCAACACTAACAGTGTGGTTTCGTCTACTGATCAACAAGATACACGATCGTCGGTCATCCCGAATATGTAGTATCAGACTAGGTGTACCCCAAGAGAACTGGCGGCGATTGAGTTACCAGAATGGGGATGAAAGCTCAGGGACTAGACAGGTAGTTACCTACCAGAGCGGTGAGCAGAGATGTGATACGAAACAAAACAAACGAAAGGGCAGTGAGGCTATAAAAACATGGCCGAGCACAAGCGAACGGGCGGTTTCAGGCTCTAAAAATGATGGCGCAGTTGGATGATGTGACTTTGACTTTGTTTCAAGCTTTGATCTTTTAGCCTCGTCGCCTTGTGGACCTGGCTTGGTCTGTTTATACAGCAACTAAAGTAGTAGCCAGTTAATTAATATTTGGTACTAAAACGAGAGCCTGTATTGTTTCCTCCACGTCAGGTGGCTGACTTGGTAGATGAAATCTTCCGAGGATTATAGTTGAGTAGAGTAGATATATCTAGCTCTTCATGAACGAAAGCTGATCAACAGCGGCAACTACGCGTAACAGACAATACTTCGAGGTGACTATGGGCTGCTTCTGCTTTATTCTCACACCACTCAAACACCTTGTCACTTTTCAGTTAAATCTAATAAAAAAAAATGAGCATGTGGGCGCTCGCAGAAAGCATTTTCCTCTTCGTGCATTCGTTCGGACTGCCGGTAATTGACCTCGGCTCTTTAGCCACATGACTACAACGAAACGCATAGTAACAGGGAGGGGACATAGTCCTGGAATTATTTCCAATCTATTTCCAGTGTAGCGTATAACAATCTATGATAAGGTGAGACACCAGCTTGTTGGTGCGAGTTTCATAGGGAGCTTGGGTCGATTGATGTAGACATCTTCAGCAAGGACCATATGTTCCACTGCGTCAACACAAGCGGTGAAGAAAGATGCACTTCGAGGCTCGACTAAGAGTTGGGTTCAATATGGGGCTAATTGGATGTGGAAGGGGATAATACAAAAGTTGGTGAGGATATTGGTTGCAAGCTCGAATATCAGCAACTTGCGTTAAGAACTCATGATTGAAGACACATCACAACGTACCGACATTTAGGTAGATATTCGTTACATGTCAAATCCTCTTGTATTGTTCTTAATATGTTTTAATTTCGACTAAATTAAATGATCGAGTCGTTTAATTGTTTTCTAACTTTTGATTCCTTCCTTCAACCACAGTGCAGGGTAGGACATATCCGCTGATTGCTATCAATCTGATTACCATCGCTCAGATATAACATAGCGTATATTTTATCTAATAGTCGTAGAAGCCCTTGCCGCTCTTCTTTCCATACCATCCAGCGCTGACCATGTTCTTCAGCAAGACGCTCGGCCTATACTTGGAATCAGCAGTCTCTTCGTACAAAACCTTCATGATAGAAAGACATGTGTCGAGACCGATAAAGTCAGCAAGCTGAAGAGGACCCATGGGGACATTTGTGCCGTTCTTCATAATGGCATCAATAGAGTCACGGTCTCCAACATTGGTCTCGAGACAGATAATGGCCTCGTTGATGTAAGGCATCAGGATTCGGTTGGCGAGGAAGCCAGGGGAGTCGGCGGAAACGGAAGTGATCTTGCCCATACGCTTGCAGAACTCAATAGCAGTATCAAGTGTGTCCTGGCTGGTCTGCAGACCACTGATGATCTCAACACCCTTTTGCACAGGGACGGGGTTCATGAAGTGAGTAGATACAACACGGGATGAGGCGGAAGTGTCGGTAGGGTCTGTTGTAGTTGCAGCAGCAATGCGAGTGATGGAGATGGAGGAGGTGTTTGTGGCAAGAATAGCATGCTTGGGGCAGATCTGAGCCAGCTTGCTGAAGATGTCAAACTTGAGATTGGGCAGCTCAGGAACAGCCTCAATGACCATGTCTGCAGATGAGAGATCCTCCATTTTGGTGCTGGTCGAGAGAAGAGATCGTGCCTTGTCGGCCTGCTCCTGTGTGATTCTCGACTTGGAGACATCCTTTGCTAGGAGTTTTTCGGCAAAGGCAATGCCCTTGGCCAAAGCCTTGTCTGTTGTATCAATCAAGGTAACAGGAACCTGTGCCCTCTGAGCTGCAACGAGAGCAATACCCAAACCCTATTGCGGTGCTTGTCAGTAAACTTGATATAAACAATGTCTTTCACATGCAACTCACCATCTGGCCAGCGCCGATAACACCAAGCTTCTTAACCTCTGCTGCAGCATATTGGCGGGGTGAAGAGCTGAAGCAACGCACTTGACGCGAAGCTGCTAAGGAGCGCATTCGAAGAATTGAGGCAGCCATTTTTAAAGAATATGAAGAGAAATTTAAAGAAACAATAGACAAGATTCGATTCGAGGCTACTCACTTTTAACAAGTTCCCCATGAGGATGTTAGTAGGACGGCTCATGCAATCATATTGCGGGTAACCTCGGCTCCGAGCCGGCGGTTCCTCTTATCAATTGCCGAGAGATATGTCTTATCTTATCATCTTTTTTCCCATCTCGCGTTAATTAAACACGTTTTTGGAGACGCGTCCAAGCGCGTCGGTAGTGGTGGGACTGGTTGTTTTCTCTGTTGTCGAGGCAGCATAACCCCCACGACGTGTGAATAGAGACAGACAGTTTCTCGTCTGTTGCTGCTATCGATACGCAATCATGGAGTTGGCAGATGGGTCAACGGATATTGTGCACCCCGAGGTGCGAGCGCACATTAGCAGTCTTGTCTCTGCCGTAAGTTCCCCCTTAAACCCAACGTCCAGAAAGTAAACGTTCTTACATTCAATTATAGCTTGGAGGTATTAGTGTCGAAGACGATGGCCGTTACGAACTCGGAGACGACGCTTTTGCGGTCATCCGTGATCTCAAATCATGGATACGCTTCTACGATGAAAAGACGAACCGTATGGACGTTGCGCGCTGCATCTACGAAGCGAACTTGATCGAGGGTGACTTGCTCCCCATTCTTGCGACATGGCCCGAAAATGCTACGGATAGCAAATACAAAGCTAAAATAGCCCTTGCTTGCTTCGAACTCATGGTGCCCCTTACCTGGCCCATGGAGAAAGACAGAGAACGCATGACGGTCAACCACCATCGACACATGCCCGTCTTGCAGCTGGCGCAAGTCGGATACAAGCGAGCCATCATCAACTTCGATGGAGCTCGCATACTTCACACAGCTGTACGAGTGGCGCTTCCTTCCATGGCCATCCCAATTAGTGACCGAACGCAACGTGATTCGGGCATCATCAAGCTTGTCTTGTTCTTCCTCCGGAACGTTGCCATGATAGAGCCTCCACCTAATGTTAAGTACGAAGGTGACGAGTCTCAGATATCCCGATCTGCTACTATCGATGCGTTTTCATACCAGGACATCTTTCTTGTGCTCCTGACCCTTGCTTCCAACATGGGAGAAGATTTCCGAACCGAGGACACGACTGTCATGGAGATTATATACCACTTGGTGAAGCAAGTAGACTCGGAGAAGCTATTCATGAACGAGCGTCAGCTGAGCAAGGCCAAGGCTGGAGAATTGGCCAGCATGATGAGCAAGGAAGAGTCAATGCTGAAGGCGTACAACCGAAAGGGTCCCACTCGTCACAACCGATTTGGTACAATGATTTGGGTGAAGCGAGAGGACGGCAAGATGTCGTCGCTATCAGGGCAGGATGCGCTGGCTGATGCATCATTAAGAAACCAGAAGATGGATAGCTCAAAGACCTATCGACCTCCTCGTCGTCCACGAAAGGCTACCAAAGATGACAAGGATCTCGGACTACCGCCCAAGTTGAACTCTCGTGCCTATGACCAACTACGATCGTTCGTGGAGGAGTTCCTTGACTCGGGTTTTAACCCTCTTTTCCAACATGTCCGCAAAACAATCGACCGAGAGGCGCCACATGTCATGCCTTATCATCGCCGCCAATTCTTCTATCTGGTGTCATGGTTTCTGGAAGCCGAGCGTATGAGACGAAAGTCAAAGAAACAATCTGGAAAGAGCACAAGCGAGGACGTCAGCAGTTTCAATCTTATCGCGGGTGTTCTTGACCAGGAAATGTTCATTACTCTTACCAGAGCTTTGCACGAGTCTGTCGAGATGAAGGACTGGAACGAATTAACAGCCATCATGCGATGCTTCACCCAAATCCTTCTTACTGTTCAGGAAATGTCTGCGTCGGGTAATGAAGACGACGAAGAGATTGCCGAGAACGTGCTCAGCCGTCTGTTCTACGAAGAAGCAACCCACGACGCAATTGCCAACATCATCAGAAACTACAAAGACCAAGGCTTCAACTATCTCGACGCTGCCACGGAACTCGTCCACCACTTTCTCCGTATTCTTGAATCGTACTCCAAACAGAACATTGACATGCAAGTTCGTTCGCGGCAACGCACTAGACGAAAGAAGAAGGCAGCACAAGATGCTGCAGGCGTTGAAAACGATGTTGACGAGAACGACGGCTCAGACAACGACGCTGAATCTGCTGAGAAGAGTACCAAAGAACGCAAGTTCGATTTCTCTCGTTTTGCCAACCGGTTTACACCTCAAAGCGTAGTTGACACATTCGTTACTTTTACGAAATACTACCGTGATCTGACCGATGCACAACTGAAGCGAGCCCACCGATACTTCTACCGTATAGCCTTCAAGTCGGAAGCCAGTGTTATGTTGTTCCGCGTCGACATCATCCATCTCTTCTACAACATGATCAAGGGTCAGGCTGCGCTTGACAAGTCTTCTAGTATGTTTAAGGAGTGGGAAGAGTTGGTGAAGCAAATCCTCCGAAAATGCTTCAAAAAGCTCGAGCAACGCCCAGAGCTACTCGTGGAGATGCTTTTCAGCAAGACAGGAAGCACCGCCTTCTTTCTCGAGTACGGTTATGAAAGGCAAACGGTCTCCACAGTCAACAAAGCCAAGCCTGGAGCTGAGTTGGCTTTCAAGAACACCGAAGAGTTAGACCGCCAAATTGCCATCGTGGTGGGTGCTATGCTAGACAAAAACCAAGCAGACCATGTTGCTTGGATTAAAAAGATTCTCGGCGAGGCTGAGAGCGAACGCCGGGCCTTTGCAGCTGCCGAAGAAGCAAGGGCATCGATTGAACCTACGCGAGAGGATCAGGAAGAGGATTCAGAAGCACAACCAGTAGAGTCTGGACCGAAGTTACCACCTGTTTTCTGTAAGTCTATTTAAGTCTCAAGACGTATCATTCACTAACAAAACTCAGTTGTTCGTCCGGATGATAAGGACCGCCGGACTGCCATGTTCAAGAACTCTCATATGCGACTTCTGATGAACCTTACTGGTATTACACTCTTAGGCTCAGCTGGGGACGAGACGCCTGAGTCTGTGTGGATCGTATCTTCAGAAGTGTCGGCAGATGCCCTCAAAGATGCCATCCACTATATTAACCAAGCCGAGTTCAGCCCACCGACATTCGAGGAAGGCGTTCTTGCAGAACACCAGTTAAAGCGCAAAACCGTTCCACGTCAAAAAGCAGCTTTCGACGATGACGGTGAAAGCTCTGACGATGGCGCAATTTACAAGATCAGCGGCCCTACGGTGCGCAAAGTCATTGACGACGATGATCAGTCTAAGAAGTCGACCAAGAAGAGAAAACCCCGTAAGAAACTCACCGAGGAGGAGAAGAAAGCAAGGCGTAAAGCGCTGCGCAAAAGCAGGAAGGAAACAGTTGCGAAATATAAATCAACAAGGCTTGTTACTAGGCAAGACGACGAAACCGACTCGGAGGCCGATGAAGCTTTCTTCGCTAAAGAACGCGAGCAGGCAAAACGTGCACCGGTCAGGTTGATTGCTGAAGGAATCGCTGCAACACAAAAGCCTGCGAAAAAGGTCCCGAGAAAACGTGCAGCTACTGAAAGTGAACAAAGTAGTGAAGAAGACTCCAATGCTAGCACAGATGACGATGACGAAGATGAGGATGAGGATGAAGATGAGGATGAAGATGAAGACGATAGCAACAACGAGAACGACGCTGGTTTGGATTTTATTCGCAAGGCAATGAATGGTGCTCTCGAAGAGGAGGGAGATGAGGAGATGGAGGGAACGTTGCCAGATGGCAGTGATGGTGAGAGTCGAAAGAGGAGACGTCTTACTGAGGAAAAAACACAGCCTAGCGAAGATCAGCAAATGGGCGGAATGGACAACAACAAGGCAGACGAGGATGAGGATGAGGATGAGGATGAGGACGAGGACGACGTACCTGTTGTTTCCCGAAGACCTCGAGCTCGAGCAGGTCCGTTCGTTATGGACGATGACGACGATGACGAGTAGGGATAGTATTGAGGGAGACAATGGCGTTTGAGCGGATTGTGTTATATGTAGAATATATGCTGAGCATTGCATTGCATAGGGTTGGATTAATTAACGATACCATCGGACCTTCGCAAGAAAATAGAATTCATCTGAATGTTATTTGATCATCAATCCTCTGTGACTAAGTTATGATATTGCTAATATTCTCGCAGTTATTGATAATGTCAACGGCAATTTTGAAGTGAATTATTAGCATAGCCTGGTGTATGTATTTATCTGATATGCTCGTCCTCTCCCTTACTAGTGCTATGCAAGTAGTGCGATCAAATAATGGTATCCTCCGGAATTCTCATGTAGCCAACCCGCTTTCTATACGTGATAATGTGTAGACTCTTCTATACGTCTGAATGCCTTTGTGGTCGTCTCTCCAAACTCCTTCTTCTGGTCCCCGTACTTCTCCCAGACTGTATGTGCCCTAGCTCGGCAAGGTCCTCCTGACTCTTCCTCGGCGCTTCAGGATGCGCAAGCACACTATCGTGGTACTCCAGTCGCCCGTGAGAGTCACTCTGTGGCGAAGTAGGCTTCTCTTCGTCCTTGCCGCCCCAAGACCCTCCGATACCTTCCATGATGAAGTCGGAAGCTGTAGGTTCGTCCAGAAGAGAGAGCTCTTCAGCAGAAAAGATACGAGGGAGGACAAGAGCACGGATGGGGATGAGAGCGAAAATGAAAACCGGGAAGCCAACGGCAGCGACGGTTTGCGTGATGGCGAAAGTGGCGCCAAAACTGACGAGCTCGATAAGGACGAAGTACCAGATAGCTGCGCGCCGGCGGATTCGAAGCAGGGGGCTAGAAGCAGGCGTGAGGGCGCGGTCGCGAGCTAGGAAGACGAGCTTCGCGGTGATACCGTTGCCCTCGAGAGCCTGAACACCCATGATAAAGAATAGACCTGCGAGGACACCATGAGGAATCAGATGAAGAACCACAAGAAGAGGTCCAGTCATGGTGCCCAGAGTGAGAAGACCTTGGGCAATGTTGGAAACACGTTGCTCTACAACGTGCGTGGCTTCGAAGGAGTAGCCTCCGTCTCTTGGGTTACCGTCCGAGTCATCTTCCTTGACAGCCTTGGTGACGCAGAGGGACTCGGTATGGAATGGAGCTTGAGGGATGAGCCCATTAGGAAATGGTAGACCGAGGATGCCAGAAACACCGGTTGTCAAGCCAAGGAGGAAGATATCCCAGTGGAAACCAGCGGGTTTACGAAGAGGAAATTCGCTACCTTGTGCAATTAGTGAAGAAACTGTTATTGTTAGTCATGGCGTTACGATATATACATCTAACAGGACTTACCATTGTGGTCGAACCAAAATAGAATGGTCAAAAGTACTGCAAAAGGCAGCGCTAGAAAGATATCGCCTACACTCAAATCCCAAAAGTTGACAAGCCAGTCTCGGCCGCTGGTCGGTTCAAAAGCGATACCCGTTGGCAAAACTTCAAGTTGGACTTCTTGCATACGACCGAAGTGAACAAAGCCTGTGAAGAAGATGATGGTCAAGGGCGTGCCATAGTCCTTCAAGAAGATGCGGAAAGGGTGTCGAAAGAGACTGCTGGTGCCAAGTTCACCGCAAATGTATGCGACCATAAAGACGAGCAGAGCTGCGACAATGGACAGGTAGAACTCTTGTCCTCTGCCAAGGTGCTCGAGGACTTGGATTCCTTTCTGGAGGTAGATAAACGCTACGTAGAAGCCAAAGATGTCGCAGGGGAAGCGTGTGACCCATCGAAGCCAATTGCAAGAGTTTGTTATGGCGAGAATCCAGTGAAGGATGAGTGACCATCTGATTTAATTAGTACGGCTTCCATATCATGAGTGAGACTTGTAACTTACATGCCAATCCAACACATGAATCCAATGTAGTTGACACCTGTAGGCTTCATGATATCATAGACGGTACTTGAAGAACATTAGTTTTCACTCAGGATCGTTTTGTATATAAGTCTTACTAGTTGAAGACGGTGATGGGACCTGTGGTGGAATAGTTAGATAGTTGATTCTTTGCATTGGATAGAGGTCAAATTACCCGTCACACCGACAATAACTAGTGGTTGAGCAGCAAAGAGGGAGAAGACAACGGATCCTAGGACAGACGAAAGAAGAACCTCGTTGACGCCATAGTTTGAACCTGTCTTTTGAAACATGTCGAGGGAGAATGCCAACGCAGGCAAGATGCTTTGAGAAGAATGGGTTAGTTTGTGTGATCATTCAAGTATTATGTATGTCTTTAACTTGTAGGCCTCTTTGGGGGTAATATGAGGGCGTGGAGACTCACTTGGCAAAGTACATGTAGATAGTAGCAGGAACAACTCGATAATCCCATGCATCGGTCCAGTCGCTCACGTAGTATGGGAGTCTTCGACGGACATCTTTGATCATGCCTCGGAAGAGGTGAATCCTCCACCATGGCTCTCTTTTTGGCTGATGTGAAGCCATATCATGACTGTGGGCTCTTTCGTGCCCAGCTGGGGCCGAGGTCATGGATGATTCTTTCCCTCGATGGTAAAGGTAAAAAGTCAATAGTGTAGATGTGGCTGTCCAGCAATGTGACTTTTACTCCGAGATGGACTGGTAGATAGTGGATAGGGGAACGTAAAGGGTCCAGGTTTATGTATATATAGTGGTTAAACCGGTCAAGTGTCACCGATGAGATGCAGTGCAAGGATTGCTCAACTTATAGACTGCCTACCCAAGTATGTATGTCTATCTGAGCCTAGGCCTGCCAAGAGAAAGAAGAACGAGAAGAGAAGGATACTGTACTCCACTCGGTAGGTAGTGACAACATCCCTGTCAAATGCTGCTTACCCACGATTCGACAAGCATCATTGACCTTTTGTAGATAGGTAGGTTGGCAGTCTGACTACTGCAAGTTGCAAGAGACGAGAGTAACACAGGACGGGATAAATAAAACATATGTTCACCTTATCATGGCGTACGAAATGACACCGCTTGTATGTATCCGAGAAAGAGAGAAAAAAAGCCCTTACTAAAAAAAAAAGTCACTTGTGGTGTTGTTTCTTTCGGGTACTTCTTCCTTTCAGTGATGTAACTCAACGGTCTAAAAGGACCCTACCAAGCCTATTGTACCTATAGTAAGGTACTGACCGATTGTGATGCAATCTTGACACTTTGGCGGCCAATCAAAATATGGCCAAGTAAATGATGTGCATACAGTCATGATTGATAATTATATCCGGGTACACTGGTACAAGACAAGTAAAAAAAATAAGAATAAAAATCTACCTAGTTTCTGATGACTGGCTCAATGATTAATTGAACAACACCGCTCAATACTATCGACAAAACAACAAACCCTTAAAAACATATGCAGATGATCCATCTCTAAAAAAAAACATGTCGTCTAAGTTTCCGACATGACTCAGATCGTCATGAACAGGGGTATCGGACTTGACAATCGACCTAGACCCTGTGCCCCCAATCCCTATTCCTTGTTAACCGCCAAAAAGCCCAAAGTTTATTACCCTTTTCTACTACAACTTCGGAGACGGTTTGCTGGCTTGACGGGAGTAGAGCCTCCGATTTCTTAGGGTCGGCCGAAGGGAACTTTCTAGACCAATCAACGTTTGACCTTACTTTGTGCATCAACTCCGGGCTCCGGCTCCCCGATATCGATGTAGTTGGTTGACTGATGAAATACCATTATGCATGTTTCTACATTTTACGAAATTACCCAGGGATCGTCGCTTTGTTCTTTCTTTCTATTTGCTTTTCTAGTTCCCGTTTACTAGGGCTGACTTTGAACGTTGCCTGTCCCAACACCCAAGTGAAGCCATATATACACCCATGCATACATACGCCAAGACCTTTGAAATCACACTTCTCTTCTTCATCAAGCAATTGAGTCATCAAATAGTATTTTTTACAGTTCTATCACCTAAAGTACAGTGAGTGTTACACAGTTGGTCAAGGCCTGTATCACCGTACAGGCCCCCAACATGATGAGGGTAATGATGATTGATGCGTGTCTCATGCGGATAGATGTGTTGTGAAGGGTTTGCTGAGACTATGAATGCATTAAAAAACGAACCCAAAGGAATTGATCAAGTGTCTGGTAGAGTTGAGTGCCGCTTTTCTTCGCGCTGTGCTGCGACCGCCCCAAGCATATGTCGTCGTCGTCGTCGTCGTCGTCGTCCTTATCTCCCCCCACCACCACGGATTGCCATACTGTCTGTCTCATGACCAATACTCTTGGCTCCGAGATTAGCCTCACCGAATGCATCAAGTCGCTGTCACGACCAATCCTCGCTCTGCCTCAAGGTCTCCTAGTGTTCCTCCTCCTGCAGGGTCTTGGCAGCAATATGTATGACCAGCAAATACTGATCATGCTGCGTAGACGGCTCTCTCTAATAAAGCGCTCGAACAATTTGTATCTCGAGCTTATTCAACTTTCTTGAAAGCTGGGGATGGGGTAGGGGGCTCATTAGGCGAGTCGGTCTCCTCAGGGAACGGGGGAGGGGTGCTTTCTGGCTTGGAACCACCAAAGTACTTCTCGAAATCCTCGTTGTCGCCGAAAGGTCGCTTGCCCAAGATGCGAACCATGTCGTCTCGGACGAGGACCTCTTTCTTGAGTAGCTCCTGCGCAATGAGGCCAACCTCGTTCTTCTTCTCTGTCAGGAGATCCTTGCAGCGCTTGTAGGCCTCCTCCACAATTCGAGAAACCTCCAGGTCGATCTGCTGGGCTGTGGACTCGGCAAAGGGCTTCTGCATGCGGTTGGGGTCGTTCTCAAAGTGCACAGGGCCCACCTTCTCAGACATACCCCATTGAGTCACCATGTTTCTTGCCATCTGGGAAACCTTCTTGAAGTCATCGCTAGCACCTGTTGTCACAGTGGGGAAGTGAAGCTCCTCAGACACACGACCACCCATGGTCATGGCCATTCGGTCCATGAGTTGGTTGGTGTTCATCAGGTAGGCGTCTTGGGGTAGGTATTGAGCATAACCCAAAGCACCCTGACCACGGGGGATAATAGAGACCTTGAGCAGCGGGTCAGCATGCTCCAAGAACCACCCGCAAATAGCGTGTCCGGCTTCATGGTAGGCGACTGTCTTCTTTTCCTCAGGCTTGAGAACAAGAGACTTGCGCTCCAGACCTCCAATCACTCGCTCGATGGCCCGCTCGAAGTGGTCCATCTTGACATCGTCGGCATTGCCACGAGCAGCTATAACATGTCAGTTAAGGAATAATAGAATATTTTCATCAAGACGTACCAATCAGAGCAGCCTCGTTAACAACGTTGGCAATATCAGCGCCAGAGAAGCCAGGAGTGAGAGTTGCCAGACGACCGACAAGGTATTCTTGGTCTTCGTTCGTCACAATCTTGTTCAAGTAAACCTTGAAGATCTCCTGACGACCCTTCATTGTAGGTCGGTCGATGAAGATGTGTCGATCGAATCGTCCAGGTCGCATCAAGGCCTTGTCCAGCATATCTGCTCGGTTAGTACCGGCGAGGACAACCACCTGCTCACGGGTGTTGAAGCCGTCCATTTCGGTAAGAATCTGGTTCAGGGTCGCTTCACGCTCGTCGTTACCGCCAAAACCCTTGCCACTCTCTTGTCGCGCGCGACCGATAGCGTCAATCTCGTCGATGAAGATGATACAAGGAGCGTTCTTGCGACCCTCGGCGAACAGATCTCGTACACGCGAAGGTCCAACACCAACAAACATCTCAACGAATTCGGAGCCGCTCACACTGAAGAAGGGCACTCCAGACTCACCAGCCGTGGCCTTGGCAAGCAACGTCTTACCAGTACCGGGGGGTCCAGCCAAGATGGCACCTCGTGGGATCTTGGCGCCTAGCTTTTCAAACTTCTCAGGCTGCTTCAAGAAGCTCACAAACTCCATAATCTCAGTCTTTGCCTCCTCGAGACCAGCGACATCTGCAAACTTGACCTTGACGGCACTCTCGGCGTTAAACTTCTTTGCCTTACTCTTGCCGAAGTTAAACATGCCTCCGCCAGCACCACCTCGTCCTCCCATTGACCGTTGAGTCCATAGGATCAAACCAATGAAGAGAAGGGTAGGGCCAAATGCGAGAAGGAGGTTACCGACGGTACCACCACCGGCCTCGTAGCTGACAGGTATTCTCTCAGCTGATGGGATGCCTAGCTCGTCTTGAGCATTCTCCAACTTTCGCTCGAACGACTCGACGGATCCGATGGTGAACACGTAGCTCTTCTTCCCGGGTTGTCCGTTCTCACCAGTAGGTCCAGTCGCAGATGGGTGAAGCTCAACACGGACTTGGGAGCCATTAACGACCACCAGCTTCTGGACCAGGCCCTTGTCTAGGAAAGCCTTTCGAAACTCTTGCCAAGTAATCTCCTTCTCAGAGAATGGGTTGGCGAAAAGTTCCGCAATCCAGACAGTGACACCGATAGCGATACCAGTTTGGACAGCCTCGAGCCAGCCGCTGCGCTCGTTCTTGGGCTGCTTACCACCCTTCTGCTGTTGTTGCTTCGACTTGTTGGCCCCATCCTTGCCATCCTGTGACGTGGCTTCCTGGTCCATGCGGAAAGATGAGAATTGACCATTCTGGCCCTGGTTCTCCTCTAGATCGATGATTCGTTCAGTGACCTGGTACACGCAGCGCATCAATCGTCCTTTGTCTAGAATTGAGAGGTTGCCGTTCTGTCGTAACTTTTGGAGGAGATCGCGGGTCTCGGATGGTGCGCCAACAATCTGGAGCTTCTCAAGGATATCTTTCGCCACTGGCTTTTGAGCCTCTGGAAGCCTAGATGTGAATTCTTCGAGATGGGCGATTTCCTCTTTGCTTAAGTGAATCCAACCCTCCGGCAGAGGTGGCGGCTTCGGTGCCTCAGATTTGCCTCCCTCGACTCCATCATCTCCCTTCTTTTGATTTAGGGGCTTACTGCCATGTTCGTTATCTCTGTCTGGGTTTGACCGGGGGTCTTGGCCGGAAGGTGGGGGTTGCGAGGAATATGTCCTGGCTCGGATGGCGAATGCGGCGGATGTCTTTGCGGGATTCGATCGGGCGATGATTGATGGTCGTGCACATAGCCTTAATGCAGGCTGTGATGACAGTCTCGTCACTCGTGCGAACTGGCTCGATTGCCGTAAAAGTCTCGACATAATGGGCAATGGGGACTGGCGCAAGTGCGGAACCGCCGGGGTTGTGAGATAGATATATGTAGATGAAACGCCGTGCTATCTCATATGGCAGCACGACTCAAGCCAAATAGGCTGTTTGATTATCTCTGAGACTGAAACACACTCGTATATGGCGAGAACTCGAGGGTCCAGCGCCGACGTAAGGAATTGAATATATTGGATGACACCACCAAGTGGAAGCTTCTGGTGATGAGTCTATAGGCGTTGCTTAGCTCGAAAAAAGAACGATCACGTGTTAGAAAGACGTCCAGGGTCCACTGGCATGATGAGGGGAGGGGATTGGCTGGCGGGGCATAAATCGCCTCATGGAAGATAGTCAGGCACGTCATGAATTGGTGCCTACTTCGGATCATGATGTCTAGCACATTGGTAGAATATTATCAATCGAGGTTTGCTAAAGAATCATGGCGAGCGAGTTCCAATGTGGTTTCTAGTCGAGACTTCTCATGAGTCTTACTCTATCTTCAATGAGGTGTGATTTCTGGATCTTATGTAGGTAATCCTCAGCGTATCAGAAAAATTAACCGCTGGGTATAAGGGACGAAATTAGTAGGTCACTTTATGCTCCTTAGACTACGGTTCTTAAACTACTTATTTTTATACCCTACTACTTAGGAGGCTATTTTTTCTGCTACCCACGTAATGTAGATAGACATACGGAACAAGTCTCGATAGAGTATTTCTTCATTTTCCTAGTCCTCTTTTAGGGTTTAAACCGTAGAGCGTAGCCTAAGCAGAAACTTTCATCTACCATAATCTCTTGTTCATTATCGTGGCAACTTGCGTCTTGAATTCATCATGACCCCGTATTGTTCAGACCTTAATAGAAATGCATTTATCATAGAATCCATGTCTGGCGCTCGACTAGTAGAATAAAGGAAATAACCTTCAATGTTGTTGCCATTAAGCCTCGTCCAATCTGCGAATTAGAAGAGACCGTATGCGACCGTCACCTTTCACTGGGACTTGATATTTCTCACCCTTGGACTCTTCAACCACAGTGAACTCCGAATCCTCTGTCCCTTCCAAATCAGGCCAGTCACGCCAAATTTCGACTCTTGAGCTTTGTGCAATTGGATGGGGAAAATACAGCTGCAGTACACGACGGGCCTGGTCCTCATCGCCAATTTCAAGGAGTACTACTGTCGGCTTTAAGAGTTCCGATATGTCCAAAAGCCGAGCATAAAAAACATCCGCTGCGTTGCATCCACTCGGACAAGGAAGGTTGTTAGTCGGTACTAATGCGAGACGTGGTTCATATTTTCGAACTGAATATCCGAGTTGTCCACGACCATGATGCCAGACATCCTCCGAGATGTACGGAGGGTTAGATACAAGGATATCCCAGCGGGTAACGGCGAGCTGTTGCATATCGCTGTCACTAAAGACATTTGCTGTCGTGATGTCAAGCCTCTTGTTTCTGGTTGGCTTGATCAAGGTTTGAAGCTCGACATTCCGGGCAATATTTTCCTGCGCGAGTCGAAGAGCCACGGGAGAAATATCCACTCCCCTCACAGTCATATTCTTGACTGAGTGCTGAAGGGATGAGAAGAAGCCAAGCGGAATACAGCCAGTTCCTGTGCAGAAGTCGATTAAGTTAACACCGTCTCCGCTTTCCCTTACGTGCCGACTTAGCAGCTGTCCTGACTTGACAAGGTTTGCCAGATGAAAAGTATATGCTTCAGTTTCTGGTCTGGGTATCAAAACACCGGGTTTACACTTGATGTCGAGAGCGCCAAATGGCTGAGAACCCAAAACATACTGCAGAGGCACGCCGCGCCCTCTTTTTCGACAAAGGTCATCTAGATGCCATAATTTCCTCTTGGACCATGTTTCATCCACATGACTCTTTATCCATCGTAGTTCATTCTGAGCTGATGCTAGATCTCGACACGCCGGTAAGAGGTTTGCAAGGTGCGGCGAGAGGCGATTAGCACGCCGCAATAAAGACGGCTGAATGCGCGGCATTGGAACAGAAACTCATTGTTGAGCCCGCAACCTTGAGCTTGAATACACCGATCGAAGTGAATGAAGTAAAAAAAACGTGAATCATTTAATGAGGTGATTCACTGTCAGATTACATGCAGAGTCAGCCTGAAGAGTCGATGCCCGCAGTTTTAGCCGAGTTTTAGCCTTTTTGTCGCGTCTTGAAGCGTGAGCCTCTTTGGAACCTTAGGTAGTTGCGACTCTGCTTCACGCTGCTTTGTCCCTAACTTCTTGTCACTAATCTCATCACTATTTTTATCTTCTGTCACATTTTTGGACCTCTACTTTTCAGGTGTTCTCTGTCTGGACCTCCAGTTCTGTGCGAAACCGTCGATAAAGTAAAGAGGACAGACTATCGACGATTTTGGACTTTTGCTACGATTGCCACTTTACCGCCAAATATCGAATTATCTAACATCCTAATCAAGAACCGAAGATGAACGCCCCTGATCGGTAAGACGATTCTTTTTCGTGCACTTCTTTGCTAGACTGTGTTTCAAATGTCTTTTTATGACTTTTTGTCTATACAAAATCCAGTACCACGACTGGGACATCCGAGTTCTCATGGGTCAACCCCTGTTCAATTTGGGTAATGGATGTGTAGTCTCATCAAGTGATGTGAGGCTCAGGACTTTGCCGGTCTTGAAATATTATGCCGTGCTTTCAAGACCGGAGAAGACCAGCCGTTATCCTTACAAATTATCAACAACTCAAATGCGCTCAGCGGACAGTTCATTTGCTCAACAAACACTGCCCATAATGGCAATACAGTCGAATTGCATATGCATACAATCCTTTTATATCCAGAAACACATCTCAAAGTTAAGATGTGGTTTTATACTCGTCTTCATGTGGTTCTTCGCTGCTGTGCAGTTGCAGCTGGCGACCAGGTGGCAGATTCTTCCTTCCAAAGCATCACAATGATATCCAAACCCTCCAAAAGAAAGTATCGCCAAGGCCTACTACCTCTCTTCCAACTCTTCAAAACATCACTTTAATTCTGTACATCATGGCTGGAAACAACCCCAAACATTACAACCTTCAGGACGACCCGTTACGTTACTTCAAGCTGTTCGACTTGTGCACTGGCTTACATTGACAATAGTTTCGAGCTCTTCCTCCTCGGAGAGGGTGAGAAGAAGATCGAGGAGAAGGTCTTCTCTGGTAAGTTTCTCTTTGCCAAATCTGCAGTGCTCCCACGCTCACACTATCGCACAGGAATGTCCAACACCTCGGACTTTGTTCTCATGAAGGAAGACCACACTCTTGGGAACCTCCTATCCGAGCACCTTAAGATGCACCCCAACGTCCATATGGCTGGATACAAGAGTAAATGGCCCTCGTCACCTTAAATTCGACATTTGGCTAACCGTATCACAGTTGCCCACCCCAACGTTCCGGAGCTTTTTATCCGAGTTCAAACGGATGGAACCATCACTCCTCGAGACGTTTTCACTTCGGTCTGTGAGAAGCTGATCAACCAACTCGAGATGTTGCACCAGGAGTTCACACGAGAGTGGGAATTGAGACGAATCACAACAGCCGGAGAGCAAGGCAACATGCAGAACGGTCACTAAATTGTCTTTCTTCATGTCGGTCGTATTCTTCACGACATTCAAAAACCAACAGGCACCATGGATGGTCGGCGTTTGGGGGCTGTAGATTACTGCTATTTATTTCTGCCAGATGTAAACTGGGATGAGCTCAATGCTTAGGACTTTTCTGAGCCGCACACTGCGACCCTAATTCCTTTTGATGCAAATGTCACAACACCAATATTAAGATAAGTGGCGCGAAGTTTTGATTCCGTGTTGGGGGTAATGCTCGTCATGAGTCTTGATTGATTGAATTGGCTTGCGGTGTTTCTTTGGCTTTTCCTTCTCAACCTGAAGCAGCCCCTTCTGGGCCCTCACCACCGGGGATCAACTTGACGAAAAACATTAGCATAGGAGCTTAAGGCAAGCTGTAATTAACATACCATGCAAATGTTGTTACCGTTGAGTAGAATCTTGGGTAGCTTGGTGTGGTTTCCCGAGTAATCACTATTGGAATTAGTTAATGCTCAAGCAGGAAAGATCAAGGGATTACTCATACAACTCAGTCACGTCCTCCAGAACCATGTCTGTACATAGATTAGTATAAACGAAACTAAATTAGGAAGAAAAATACTCACTGACGTAGTCATCGAATCCAACGAGTGTTCCACTGAATTCTGCCAGCTCATCAGTACAACGCCTCTCTTGACAGCAAACACTCGTCTTACCCTTATCGCCCTTCATGATGACCCAAATTCTCGAGCCAACACACTTGTCGATAAGCTCTAAATGATAAAGTCAGTATTTGAGAGTATACGCTAACAAGCGCTGGTCGAAGGACTCACCGAGGGGTAGCAGTTGGGAGGCCATTGTGAGGATTTAAATGACAAAGATTCGACGGTAAAGAAGTTTGGTCCGGTAATGCTCTTACCAAGAGCCTGCTATCATAAAACAACTGATAGTCTCTGGTGTAGGCAGCCAATAGTTGAGCTCGTCTCTTCCAGTTAGGCTGAGGTCGTCAACTTGGTCGCAAAGTGGGATGCCAGGATAAGGTGTGAATATAGAGCCTCCACTGGTACGTCCCCACGTGCTCTCGCGTTGGTGACTCAGCCAGACTCGGACACTCCACCTCTACCAGGCTATCACCAAAGCCAAGCCACCCACTAAACGCCCATAATCAATGATCGCTTTATTGACGCCGTTGCCTAACAGAGTCCCCATAGCGTGAGTGTATTAGGGTCATGGGCGTTTGCCGCAATGGCTCTTCGACGCTGGCTACATTCCAACTCCTTCACACCCCAATGATACTTTCTCTACGGGGGTCTGTTGCTGGCAGTGTATCAAGGCCCTCTCCCACAATAACGCGTCGCATGCTCTATACTAGGTAGGTCAGATGTCTATCTTCTCTTATTTAAAAATGCCCCCTAACAAAAGGGCCCGTACAAAGAACAAATTCTATTTCAAACATGTCCCCAACTATTAAGAACCGGCTCTGGAATCCAGCGTTCGGTATCAGGTTTTCCCCAAAAGCTGAGCAACAGCCACCTTACCCCTTCTTGGATATAAATCGCTTCGTTCATACGCCCGCCTCTAGCTCCCAGGCGGCGCAGAATGAAGAGGTCGAAATCGATGAATTCAGTGAAGATGAGGAGTTCGAGCGCGATGCGGCGGAATGGTTTGATCAGCAGGAGCGGTTAGAGTTACCAGTGATCGAGTCCATCTCTGAAGGAACGCAGGTTACGACAGACACAGATGGAAATTTGGTCGATGCTTCAAAGGAGGATGTTGCTACGACAGAGACTGATACTGTTGCTCCTCCTTTAACCAGCTTGGACTATACCATCGATATCGATCAATGGGAAGCGGCTCGAAAGTGCAAACAGGGCTCCCATGAGTCCTTCTGGTCTTACAGAATGTATCGCCGTATCCAAGAAGGCGGCGAGGAACAGAAAGTCAAGGTCCATTATTGCACATCCAAGCAGACCATGGAGTCGGTTTGTCAGCGATATTTTGCAGAAGAAAAGGTCATCGGCTTCGATCTGGAATGGTTGATTAGGCACAGAACCAGTGACCCTCGGATAAACGTTTCCCTTATACAGATTGCCAGTCCGAGCCGCATTGCATTGTTCCATGTTGCTCTCTACCCCAAAGATGACTTTGTCGCTCCTACCTTTAAGAAGATCATGGAAGACGAGAGCGTGACCAAAGTGGGCGTGGCGATCAAGGGTGATTGTACAAGACTAAAGAACAATCTTGGTGTAGAGAGCAAGGGAGTTCTCGAGCTGTCCCATCTTTTCAGGCTTGTTAAATACTCCAAGTCCGGAGAGCTGAAGAGGATCAACAAGGTTATGGTGAATCTTGCTGCACAGACACAAGAAGTTCTAGGCCTCCCGCTATTCAAGGGAGACGACGTGCGATCAAGCAACTGGATGTTACGTCTATCAGAACGCCAAATATCATGTAAGTCAAACCTTACATTCTCA
Source organism: Fusarium venenatum (assembly GCF_020744135.1). NCBI lineage: Eukaryota > Fungi > Ascomycota > Sordariomycetes > Hypocreales > Nectriaceae > Fusarium > Fusarium venenatum. Next base: position 1,552,318 of record NW_027072131.1, read on the forward strand.
GTCTAACACAGCGGCTAACTACTTTGACCAGACTCGGCTTCAGACGCATATGTTGGTCTGCAATTGTACCATGTCCTGGAGCAGGAACGTTTGAAACTGCAGCCAACTCCCCCTCGGCCTGAGTTTGTCGAGAAGGGCTTACCTATCAAATTCTTGGTAGCTGATGATGTTGATGAAAGTGACGATACTTCGGAGTCTAGCGATTCCGAGGCAATTTCTGGCGTCGAAGCTGAACTGAGTGGATTGGAAGCCGAGCGTACACAACGCCCTACGACATCAACGACCAAAAAAACGAAATCAAGAACAACGAAGACTACACCAGAAGAGACTAAGGCAGTGGACACGAGAGATTTTCGTATAATCATCGCCGAAGACCACGCAATACAATACCGCAACGAGGCGCATGTTATGAGAGTCCCAATGAGTTCTCTGCGTACTTACTTCCTCTGGCACGACAACAAAGGCCTTACACCAGAATCCATTGCAGCTCTTTTGCGGACCCCTCCTCTCAAGACCAATACTGTCGTGACCTATATTCTAGACGTCATTATCGGTGAACAGTTGCCATACGATAAGACGAGACTTAGGGAAGAGGTGTTGGCACACCTTTCTCCCCAGGCACGGTTGGCAAATAGGTTTCGAGCATTGGTGGAAGCTACTCAAGAGTCCGAAGAGGAATTATAGAATTTCTGATATATGCAAATATACAAGAATGTACCGAGTACACCTATCGGAGACCTGGCTAGATCGAAATTGGAAACAAGTACTGTATCATCTCGATTGTCAGTTCGTGTTCGAATCCAGCTTGTGTTCGTACGCTTTCAATGAGACCACATTCAAGCGAAACAACGATGGGTCACTATTCCAACGTGGACTTCACGCACTTGTACATAGCAATGACAACATCCAATATATGATCAACAAACGCTTTTCAATCCCTATCTATATTACCCAATACACTATGGTTACGATGTTGAGCCAAATAGGCCCCGTCCCCGGTTGATCTGGACCTTCTTATCCTCACCACCGCTCACAATACCCCAAGTCTTATCCCAGGATACGCTCAAAACCTTGGCTCCATCACCAGCGGGAGGAAGCTTCTTGCCCTTGAGCCACTCACGGCCGATGGTGTATACAGGCTCAGTGACGCTACCGCCGCCTTCGTCCGAGGTACCCATTCTCGTGCTTCGCAGATCCCATACGCGGCATGTGCTGTCGTGTGAACCAGAGACAAGCGAGTGGTCGTTCTCGGGGGAAGCGAACAGGGAAACAACCATGTTGACGTGACCGCGCAAAGTCATGGCTGAAGTGGTAGTGGCTGACTCGCGAGGGTCAAGAAGAGTAATGTGTCGGGCCGACGAACCGGCGGCGATGAGCGAAGATCCCGGAAGCGCCGTTGCGCAGAGAAGTGGGTGCATTGTGGTGAGTCTGCTAACCTCACGCTGCGTTGTCAAATCAATGGTACGAACAGTGTGATCTTTTGATGCCGAGTAGGCGACTGTCGCATCGTTGGGGTGGAAGATGGCAGCAGTAACAGGCTCGTCGTGGACAGGAATCAGCGCGAGAGGACCACGCTGAGCAGTGTTGGCGGCACTCGCCAGCTTAGCTCGCTTGGTGCTATGCGCAGAGGGAAGACTCTCAGGATCGGCCTGGGGAGCTGTACGTTTTGATGATGTCCAGAGACCGACCTTGCCATCAGAGGAGGCTGTGAGAATACGACTGGTGGCACCGTTTACGTCGAGGCTGTTGATATCCTTCTCATGACCCCAGAGCTCCATGCTGGGCTTGAGACTACCAGAGAAGCCATCATCGGACTCACTGTAGTCCCAGACAATAACCTTGCGATCCAAACCAGCCGATGCGAGCTGCTTTTGCGAAATCCACTTGACGGCATTGGCTCGCTGAGTGTGACCACCAGCTCGGCCAGCTGGGGACACTGCGATCGCGTCACCCGAAGGGTTCCAAATTCTCACCAGACCATCGTAAGAAGAACTAGCCACTCGTTCGGGGATGTTTGCGCCGCCAGCCAAAAGACCTGTCCGCGAGGTTGCTGAAAGAACATCAACGCCGCTAACCCAGTCGTCGTGCTCGAAGCTCGCCTCGTAGACCGGAGGTAGCAGACTTCGGACGTACTGCAGAGTCAGAGTAGATTCAGAAGAGAGACCGTTGGTCGCGAGGAACTCTTCGATAGACGTGCGGAGGAATGTGCCGTTGGCGAGGAAGTCGAGGGGAACGGGAGAGGAGGTGTCGAGCATAGACTCGGAGTTAAGAATGCGAGAGAGGCCATATCGCTTGATATCTGTAATATGTCAACAATTCAAGTCAAAACATCAAGCGGTTGCTGGGGTTCACTAACCTGCAGGAACGAGTAGCTGTTGCTTAGACTCGGGGAGCACCAAGTCTTGCTCAGTAGTGGTGAAGACGACCTTCACCTGTGTAGCGTCTCCCATGTTTGCGTAGTTATCAGGCTGAACCTGGCGAGCTGACCGGTGGATTAGACGAAATAATGCAGAGCCGAGTAAGCACTACTAGTTTTTAAGGCGATTGAGCCTTGTGTATTTGTCTAGCTTTTCGGTGCAAATATGTCAGTAGCAAAGCGATGCGCAAAGATCTTAGCGAAATCTAGAAAATTTTGGAAATTTTCGCAGCCTTGCATCGGAGCGGCCCCACTACGGAAAGCAGACGCTAAAGCCACCCAATAAAAATAAGCGAGGCTGTAAGCTCTCACAACCTCTATCTTGCGAAGTAGGCAATTTATTGAGACATTGCTGCAGGTCACTTTGTTGTCACCAATGCATAAGATGCTATACTCAGCACATATGCCTATTTTTAATACGAATAGATGTATTTTTCCACACTATAAATTGTTGATTTAATGGATTTTTATCTCTATTCTGCTTAACCCTAGCGGCTCTAAACATTGTCATTACAAGCCACGAGTTACAGTCGAACATTTTTTGCTGCCTAGAACTCGTCAATATCTATTGTCTCCAAAAGAATCCAGGCTGCACGCATAGCTTATTGACATGGTTTCTAAGTCCAGTAGGGGTGAGAAGAGAAAACAATAGGGTAAGGCGTCTTAGTCAAACTTTGTCTAATGATTAGATTGTCAAGGCTTTTGTTATCTTAGTGAGTTCTCCTTGGACGGTTATCTCTTGGACCACGTGCTACCTTGGCACGTCTAGCGAGGTCGTAATTCTTGATCGTGAATTAGTCCCCGTCAAGATCGCCCTTATAGATCTCCCTGGCGGAATTAAATTGGGGCAGGATCTTGTTTGAACAAGCGTAGTCATTCCTAAGATGACTTCCAAACCATCAGCTAGAATCGAATCTCTCACATCCAAGGAAATCAAGGAATTATCCCGTGTCTTGTTCCTTTGTAAGAAACATTGATGACGCTTGGCTTTTGGGGTATTGTTATTTGAAGCCCAACATCTCATGTTACGAGTTTGTTGTCAAGCGGAAATGACAATCCCCTTTTCATGTTGCTATGGCATTTGACGCATTGTATACTTGGAATTATAGTACATTAGAAATATGTCTCAATCGAAGTTGGGGGAGGCGTGTTGGCAGAGCACTTGCAGTAGATACATTCTTGTAAATTCCGTAGACGTGGGAGCTCATCTTATATGTTTCGAAGGAGAGACAACGGGAGGAATAAGTGAGCTATTCGGGCATGGTCGTCATGGCTCGGGGTCTCGGTAGAACATATACCGTTGCTAATATGATTTATTTTTTTTTTTTGTTAAATTTTCTTTCGTCATAAGTGGCCTCAAATCGATACCTGCTTGTAAAAATGCATCAGATGCGAAGCAGGTCCGTATACCCGGATATCGACATCGTGATGCAGGGAAATTCAAGACCTGAGAACCAGAAGTTTGCCATTGTGGGCCATTGACATGAGAAAACAGGTTACAGTACAAGTTAGTACAGCATCGTAAGCACCAATGTCTACATGATGTCTTTATTCTAATAAGATGAGCAGTAAAAGGAGTTGAAACTGGGCTTGGGGAAGTTAAAAGGAGCTCATTAACATGTTGATCACTGGCATTTCCCCGCATTCCATGACCTCATCTCGACACCCCCAAGAAGTGCCAGACCTGCGTCTGACCATACAAAATGCAGACAAAAAATTAAAATAAAAATGTCTCTTTTGGTCCTACAGTAGTGAAAAGTTTGTGCTATCCTGACAGTCCAGCCCCGTCTGGCCCGCATATCCAATGGTGGGAGACTCGCGCATGCCGTTGAGGAGAAACGTCGAGGCGTATAAGCTAAACAATGGATAGGATAGGCCAAAAGGGAAGGGTAAAAACCCTCAAGCTCCTCAACAAAGCGACTCTATCTCATAATGGCGTAGCATCGAGACCTTGAAATGGCAGTGAAACAGCTTGATCATGGGCCGGCCTCGGCTCTTTGACCGGAGTGGCGCTGAATTTGTAAGGAGCTATTCCTCTTGATCTCAAGTTTGTGGCGTGTGGACTGGTCCGTTTTCTGCGTGGTTAATCTTGATTGAGTTTAGAATATGCTGACAGCCCATGAGAGATAAAAAAGTCATGACCCTTGAAGCAACCACCGGGTTGAAGAGGTTCAACAACGTAGAAAATTTTGCATGACCTGGGCTGACCTCATTCAGATTGGCTAGTCACATTTGAATCTTGAATTCGCGCATCATCTGAAGTTTTGGCTGCTATTGAGCACTGATCCTCTGCTTAAATCGGTAGCTACAAGCATTAACCTAGATTGTCTCTCTGAGAAACGTTGGCCCTGGTCCCCTGTCCTGAAAGCCAAGAGAGCGGATACTACCCAGATGGGCGAATTTGCCCTGGATTCCACAGATGTTTGGGCTTATGTACTGTAGCACGGGCGGGCCTTTAGGTTGGCGTTGTTTAGGCGCCGTTGCTAGGAGCTTGGGGCCCCGACATCCCCCCCGAACCCCACCCAAGCTTTGGTCGCTAGTGCGGGAAAAGTATACGAGCTGAAGCTGTACCACAACGGGCGTCAACACTGGATCATATCACGGCGCACAGCACTCAAGGTACCTGTCGAGTACATTAATACACCATCTTCATTTAACTCAACGTCTTGTGCATAATTCTCTTTAGTATTGGCCACTTTCTTCTTCTTATTGAGGCCTTTTCCCTCTCAAAACTCTTTTCTTTCCTCGCTCTTTTCTCCTCTCTATCTTCTCTACCCCTAGCAAATCACCACCGCCAGGACCTGAGATCCATTCGGGCATCGTGCTAGTTTTATATACTGCTAGGTTAGTGCTTTACTCCGCTCCCCATGGGCATATACTATGTAGTGCCTACTACATATCACATCTCCATCCATCTCCGAATGGAGCCCTCCCCTCCCTGCGCAAGGCCCCCTGCTCACCATTTGTCTATTGCCTGTAGATCCATCTCTTAGGTTAGGTTCGTGCTCAACGCGGCACAGTGACGCAACATCGAGACCACACCATCTCGATTTAATCCCGTCCCTCTCGCTTCGACCGATCCCTCCCAGCCACGCTTCGCTACTCCCGAGAAATCTTTTCTATCGGTTTCGCGGGCTATCGCTACAGCTTCTTTCTCCCTTTCCATACATATTTTCTCTGCCGCTTTGCTCTCCAGCTCCTGTGGACCTTGCGCCGCATTTGCTCGTCTTCTACGCGACCTCCCCCGCTTGTCGACAACTCATCAGATCATCCCGCTCGACAAAATTCCCCTCCGCAATCCACTCCCTCCCCATCGTCTTGCGACATTCACGTCAAGATGAGTTCCGGAGGCGAGCAGACTCGCGACATCAAGAACCACCTTCTCTTTGAGATTGCTACTGAAGTAGCTCATCGAGGTGAGTCAATTGCAACAATTGTTGCTTTGTGGCCTCTTGCCAACCTTCACATGCTAACTTGAATGCGACACAGTCGGTGGTATCTACTCTGTCATCAAGTCCAAGGCTCCTGTAACAACAGCTGAATATGGCGAACGCTATACGCTCATCGGTCCTCTCAACCACCAATCGGTACGCTCTTAGTTTTGAAAGTTTCATGAGTTGTGTGTACTGACCTCAATAGGCCGCTGTCGAAGTGGAAGAGATGGAGCCCACTAGCCCAGAGATTGCTGCTACCATACAGTCCATGAGAGACAGAGGAGTTCATATTGTCTATGGACGCTGGTTGATCGAGGGAGCTCCTAGGGTTATTCTCATCGACACCAAGACCGCCTATGGCCGTATGGATGAGTGGAAGTCCGATTTGTGGGAAGCCGCAAGCATTCCCTCCCCACCCGGCGACGATGAGACCAATGAAGCCATCGTTTTCGGTTATCTTGTTGCCTGGTTCCTGGGCGAGGTAAGGACCCCTTGACTTTCCCACTTTTGTATCGGATCTGCTAACTTTAATTCCGTAGTTCGTCTGCCACGAGAAAAAGAAGGCTGTTATTGCTCACTTCCACGAGTGGCTTGCTGGCGTTGCTCTGCCCCTCTGCAAGAGACGCCGCATCGATGTCACGACGATCTTTACCACACACGCTACTCTTCTCGGCCGATACCTTTGCGCCGGCTCCGTGGACTTTTACAACAACCTACAGTGGTTCGATGTCGATGCTGAAGCTGGCAAGCGTGGTATCTACCACAGATACTGTATTGAGCGAGCTGCCGCACATGCTTGCGATGTTTTCACCACTGTTTCTCACATCACAGCTTTCGAGTCAGAGCATCTTCTGAAGCGAAAGCCCGATGGTGTTCTGCCCAACGGCCTCAACGTCACAAAGTTCTCTGCTGTGCACGAATTCCAGAACCTGCACCAGCAGGCAAAGGAGAAGATTCACGACTTTGTCCGCGGACATTTCTATGGCCACTACGACTTTGATGTCGATAACACATTGTATCTCTTCACTGCTGGTCGTTACGAGTTCAGGAATAAGGGCGTCGACATGTTCATCGAGTCTTTGGCACGATTGAACCACCGTCTCAAGGCCGCTGGCAGCAAGATCACAGTTGTGGCCTTCATCATCATGCCTGCTCAGACCACCTCGCTCACCGTCGAGGCGCTCAAGGGCCAGGCAGTTATCAAGTCCCTGCGCGATACCACACACGTCATCGAACAGAGTATTGGGCGTCGACTCTTTGAACGCTCCCTCAAGTGGCACGAGGGTGACCCTCTCCCCGATGAGAAGGAACTCATCTCTGCCCAGGACAGAGTCCTGCTTCGTCGTCGCCTCTTCGCCATGAAGCGCCACGGACTTCCTCCAATTGTCACCCATAATATGCTCAACGATCATGAGGACCCTGTTCTGAACCAGATCCGCCGTGTGCAGCTTTTCAACCACCCCACCGATCGCGTCAAGGTTATATTCCACCCTGAGTTCCTCAATTCCGCCAACCCGGTCCTTCCTCTTGACTACGACGACTTTGTTCGAGGTTGCCATCTGGGCGTCTTCTCTTCCTACTATGAGCCTTGGGGTTACACCCCCGCCGAGTGCACCGTCATGGGTGTGCCCAGCATCACCACCAACCTTTCCGGTTTCGGATGCTACATGGAGGAGCTTATTGAGAACTCGAGCGACTATGGTATCTACATTGTGGACCGACGAACCAAGGGTGTTGATGATTCAGTCAACCAGCTCACTTCATTCATGTACGACTTCTGTGGAAAGAGCCGACGTCAGCGCATCAACCAGCGAAACCGAACCGAGCGTCTTAGTGATCTTCTCGACTGGAAGCGAATGGGTATGGAGTATGTCAAGGCTCGCCAACTGGCTCTTCGCCGTGCCTACCCTAACTCTTTCGTCGGCGATGAAGAGGAGGAGGATTTCATTCCTGGCGTCGAGCAGAAGATTTCTCGACCCTTCTCCGTTCCTGGCTCGCCACGGGACCGCACTGGCATGATGACGCCTGGAGACTTTGCTAGTCTACAAGAAGGCCGCGAGGGCCTGAACACCGAGGACTATGTTGCCTGGAAGCTTCCGTAAGTACCAATGGATGCGATTTATCTGCGAACCTTGCTAACAACATCCGCAGTGAGGAAGAAGACCCTGAAGAGTACCCCTTTCCCCTGACACTTCGAAAGCAGCCTGCGCCACCTAGCCCCTCAGAGACTGTGCCAGTGAACGGAACCCAGTAGGATCAATTCTACAGACTCATGCGCACAAGTCGATGAGAGGAGGGAGAAAGAGAAGGAGCTGTATTCAATACGTGTCACCATTTTGTTATAATTATTGTTAGGTATATGGGAACGAGAGAGGAAGGACTTGAGTCCTTGGTTGGAGAAGCTTGCATGTCATTACTGGTGTTGAAGCACATCCGCATTGTCGCAATTTGCATTTTGCGCTTTCCTGTTGATTAATAAAATCCCGCTATAGGAACCCATGATTATGGAGATATTTGCCACATTTCTTTTCATTTTGACATGATCTTGAAGGAAGCTTTGAATGTTTTTGCTTGCCTTGATAATATTTTTCTTCCAGGTTTAAGGTTTGGATACCCTGTGATCAACTTATCGTAGTTTTGTCTGCGCTTCAGGAAATGCTTGGGTAAGTATGCGATTGAAGGGTCACTTTTGTATGATGTATGACCTATGGACCAGAAGAAAATTGCTTTCGGGGTTCAAACTGTTTGCCTACTATATCATGCTTGGTGCAACGTTGTGGATGTAGAAGCGGCTATGGGCGCAAGCCATCATGGCCGATGAGCTTATCGAGCCATTGAGATACAAGGAGGAAGGTCAGGATAAATATTTCCTATGGACCCGTTTATATGATGACGAAAGATGAGCTATAGAAACCCCTCATATGGTTCAAGAGAAGGCGGTTATAGTAATGAACGGCCGATGCTTTAAACCCAATCGTCCATGACAACCCGATATGGATGGATATCAAGCTGATACAGGGAAATCCTGCGCGGGGTTGGGCTGTGTCTGGATGGGCTGCATGCAGGAGCGAATGAGACGCCTCAACAAGACTAAATACGCCTGTCATTGCGGAGACTGTAGATGGCATTGGAGGGTTATGGTCTACTATTGGTGGTCAAAGAGTCTAATGCTTGATGCAGCGCGGACCTATGCATGGCAGCGGGACGATGCCGTGGTTACAAAAGCTTTAGTTGCATGTAAACAAATGATGGTGTATCATGACAACAGGTAAAAAGACATGATGATGAGAGAAGCCACGAGATCAACGTCTGCGATGCAAAAATAGACCAGCAAAGTAATTGCTTTTATCTCTGCTAGATTGACTGAATTGTTTATTCCATCTCCTACTGAGCGGGAAGGCTCGCCACGTCAGGTCATGATAGGGTTTGACGTAAGGCATTACATCAGAAAAGAGAGTCGACGGTTTTCTTTGTTTTTACTTTTTCCCCTTTGACTTTATATCTGACATTTTAACGGCTCCTTTGTTCCTTAATCTTTCACCGGTCAATTCCGTCTCCTGTCTCTGCATAGCCTGCAGTAATAATTTCGTCACATTGCATCCATACCAGGCCATTCATCACACGGCATATCAAGTTTCATGACAATCACAGAAGAATACGGGCATCAACCTTGTAACGCTCATACTTCCCCGGTTTCTTGTCGCCCTGTTATCATCCCCTGCGTCGTCTCCTGGCCAGGGTCCCTCAGATCAGAGCGAGGGTTGCGTCGAAGCGGTGACAGCAGACCAAAACTGGGACTGTCGACGCTTTGAACAATTGTATGGATAGAAGAGGGTCAAAAAAGAAAGAGAGAAGGAAAGAAGAACCCTGACTGCTTGAACTTGTCTCACTTGTTGAACTAGACCCGTTCGCTTGATTCCTAGATTGGGTGAATTACCAGTCCTGTCCTTTCTTTGACAATAACAAGCAAGCAAGCAAGTAGCTACATCAATAGCTTCACTCCACTCTGAGCTGCATATCCATCTGCAACTGCAGCTGCATAACCGAGCTGTTTTCGATTGTTTACATTTCAGCACTTAGTTACTATATACGTTCATCCACTTCCATCTATTCATAGCAACTCCCCTTTGTTCCTCATCTCTTCTTTTATTCGAATATTACTATCTTGCTCTCGTTAACTTATCTCTCATCTCTTTTCATCCCCACCTATCTCTTACCTGCGACACGACACGACGTCAATCTCATTTCTTCCGTCGCCAAATTTCTCCGATATAAATAGCATAACGTTGGGAAGCGACCCTTTTGTCGATACAGGGGAGAACAGAACAGAGCAAAGCCGCCTTTCTGACCGACCGCCTCGAAATCAACTACCATTGATCATTATCCTCCCAAACCCTCAACAATCAGATCATCATTTGATCAATACACACATTGGCCGTGCTTTAAGCCGCTAAAACAAAAAAGCCAAAGCCCAAAAGCCCAAAGCCATCGGCACCTGAACGGGCGGGAACTAAAAAAGTTGTTACCAGGTAGCAATCCTAGCCAAATACAAGCTTATAAGCTGGTAATTGGTGAACTGGTACCGGTCTTAGTCCTGGTCTCCCCGAGAACAAGGCTGTCCCACTTTTATTTGGGTGTAAACAAATGGAGTGAGACACTTCTACTGAGAACCCCAGCACAGCGAAATAAGGGCCCCGACTGGGCCTCGACGCCTCCCAAGATGCCTTCTGCTACATCAACAACAACATCTACCTTTCCTTCCAGATCAACTACTCCGAAATTACGTCCCAAGAGCTCGTCGCGCGCTCTCCGGAGATCTCACAACATCGTTTCGACTCCTAATCTTAAGTCCGCATATACTACACATTCGCGCGGCGCGCCCCCTCTACCGCCTCTGCCGCGCAAAGCTTCCTTTGCCCAGCTCACGCAGAGCTCACTGGCCAGCATACCCGATGTTTCAGAGAGTTACGCCTTTAATACTGTCCTGAGCGACTCATCTGTAAACATGATGCCTCCTACGACGCCCGGCCGTTCGCAGTCTGCTAACGTTTCGCTCGGGGACATCGTTGATGTTCCTGGTGGGATGTATGGCGTTGTGCGATTTGTTGGTCCTGTCCAAGGCAAAAAGGGTGTTTTTGCCGGCGTTGAGCTTGACGAGGAATTTGCTAATCGGGGCAAAAACGACGGCGATGTTGACGGGTAAGGACTCAACCTTCTCCTTGGAGTTTCAAAAAGACTAACACATGAAAGTGTATCGTATTTTCAAACAGATATCCCCGGTGCTGGCATCTTCTTGCCTGCAGCCAAGGCTCTCCCTCGCAGCAACGAACCGATCCCATCATTCCCCTTCACACCTAGTGCAAGCACGTATGGTGGTCTTCGAGCTGGCAACCAAAACTCGCTTAACTGCACTTCCCCGACTCCAAGCCTTCCAAAGTTCAGTGCTTCCGTTGGACCTGGTGCCCGAGCTCCTAGTCCTCAAGGAAAGAAAACGAGGGTTTCTCTTCCCCGACCCGAGTCTCCTGTTCGTCGCATGCAGATGACACCTGGACCCCGACCTTCCATGACAACACCAGGTAGAACTCCTTCTAGATATGGAAGCCCGACACAAAACCGCTTCGCTCAGAGCGTTCGTGGGACGTCTGGTGACCCAAGCAAGAGGCCAAATCGATTGGATCGCAAGCCTAGTCTCGCACCACGAAGCGCCTCAGCCATGGGCCCAATCACAGGTATAGAAGAGGATGTACCACCCATGGGATTACAGCGGACTGGCACTAACGGCAGCGCTGGATCTGTCTCATCGTTCGCTATGAAGATCCGACCAGCTTCCCGTATGAATATGAACGACGAGGAAATTGAACGCCTGAGATTGCAGATTGAGGATCGGGATCGACAACTTAGAGAGCAATCCGCCACCTTGGCTGACATGGAGAGCAGCTTGGTAGAACTACAAAGTCTCATGGAATCAGCAGATATGCCCGATGCGCAGGGCAACAGTTGGGATAACAAGGATACAGCACAGCTTCGTCAGCTGTTGAGAGAGAAGAACGACAAGATCGCCATGCTCACAGCAGAGTTTGACGCTCATCGGGCAGACTTCCGGAGCACTATTGACACACTGGAGCTTGCTAGCACCGAGACAGAGCGAGTGTATGAGAAGAGGATAGAAGAGTTAATGAGTGACGTTCGAGAACTCGAGTCGCGGAACCTAGACGTCGACTCAGTGGCGACTCAACTTAAGCAACTAGAGGAACTGGTTCAGGAGCTCGAGGAAGGTCTGGAGGACGCTCGCCGAGGAGAAGCAGAAGCCCGAGGCGAAGTCGAATTCCTCCGTGGAGAGGTAGAACGAACAAGGACAGAGTTGCGCCGTGAGCGCGAAAAGGCTTCGATGCCACCTGCAAACGGTGATAATGGAGTTTCCTCCAAGGAGCTTGAGCAGAAGGACGATGAGATTAGAGGTCTCAAAGCCATCATTCACTCCCTCAGTCGAGACTCTGTTCCCGGAGAGCCCAGGCCTCCTCAGCAGCGGCCTGGTTCTATGATTTCTGAAGACGTGGTGGCCATTAAGATTGCACGCGACAATCTGGAGCGACAGGTCGCTGAGCTTCAGTCTATCCTCGAAAAGAAGAACAGCCGCGAGGACGAACTCGAGAAGGAGGTGGAGTCACTCCGTCAAAACGGTACCACAGCCAACGGTACCACAGCCAACGGTACCACAGCCAACGGTACCACAACCAACGGTACCACAACCAACGGTACCACGGCCAACCGATCCTCTTTCAGAGACTCCCGGGACACCGTTGTAATGTCACAGGCATTGGAAAACAGGCCGGTTGAGAGCATCAAGCGGTTCAGTGCTCCTACACACAAGCGGGTCAGCACCCTTGATACCATGCCAGAAAGCGACGATTACTCCAACGCTACTGAGACCAGCACTCTTTGGTGTGAGATTTGCGAGACTAGCGGTCACGATATCCTCACATGCACCAACATGTTTGGCCCTGACGGTGCCAAGAGCAACGGTGAGAACAAGACAGTTGAGAAGGACATCAACAATGGATTCATACCATATACTCCACCCCCAACCGGCGAGGACGCACCTGCGCCTCTCACAACTTTGGGGCCCAAGAAGGATGACCCTCCTTCGCCAGCCGTCAAGATCATGCCCAACCCTATGGATTCAGGTCCCGTTGCCGGCAAGGAGAGCGGTGTCATGGACCCCGATAAGTGGTGCGCCCTCTGCGAACGCGATGGTCATGACAGCGTCGACTGCCCTTTCGAGGACGCCTTTTAAGGATAGTTGTTTGAAGTACGTGCGCATTATTTGTTTTCATTATGCATAGCCTGTTGGAGAAAGCGAAGCGAGCATCGACGCGGCCTATCATTTGAGCTTGACGGAACGACAAAGAAGGAAACTATGCTTGGTGTAGAAAGGGCGTGATGAAAACCGCCCTGCCGCGTGTGCCTTGGTTTTCTTGTAATTTATTTTTTTCAGAGCTGGCCCGGCAGTCAGGTTCTTTTGGATGCCAGGGATTGTTTGGCTAAGCATTCTTAGTGATACCAAATCCTTACTCGTATTTACAACACTTCCGTTGAAATCGCATTTGTGATTTACTAGTAGCTATTGAAATTGCGCCTCTACCGTCTCGCTGTCCTTTCAGATGCATTTACATTGTTCACAACCTGTGCCGTTTGCATTCTCTCTCCTCGGGCACTATGCCACCATCTAGCACTTTTCCACAGCTCTCCATCCCAGTCTCCAGCTAGCTGTCGATATTTCATCAAGAACCATACGCTGGGTTCCCAACTCCGGGAGTCCCATGGTACACCTGCGCCCATGCCATGCGGATTTCGCCCAGCGCCCCAGCATGTGAAGCCGCCACTAAGTATATCATGACATAGGACACCCTCGTCGATGATAGGAGGGTCGTTTTCCAGAGCTCTAATGAGATTCTCCCGGAAAGTCTTGAATGGAATGACATCCTAATTCTGTCAGTGCTATGTGCATGACGTTACTCAGCAAACATACAACATAAGGATGGTGCCCGACGATCAGTTGTTTATCAATCGGTCTGAGATCAGGAGAAAGAGCTCGAAATTTGGACTTCACGATATGCAATTGTGACATATGGTGCCCTTCATCCTGCGTAACAGAAAACACACTGCATCCCTCTTCACAGAGTATGTCATCCACACCTGCCATGCCAAGAGCATAGCAATTTGCGAACATTGCCCCAAATATACCTGTCTCCATGTTATATTGCGTTGGAAGAAGCTCTGGTCTAGCATGTGCCGTTTTGTATAGCGCTTTCGCGAATTGAACGGCTCGCAGCTGACCTGGAGTTGGAGGTTTTGTTTGATGCCAAGGGATATGAGTTTCTGTGGCTGGGCTCTGGGTATCCTTCTGTAGACGTCGAAGGAGGGTGCGCTTTTGTTCTATTGTGAGATTTTCTACACCACTTAGGACATTGTTGAGGGCCTGGTCATTGCTGTCGTTGCTGGACGATGCTTGGGAGGAGCTGAGCTCTGATTCTGGACTTCCCTCAAAGACCTCTTCTACCAACCTTGGATCTACATGAGTCGTTTTCGATACATCTTGGAATTGGAATGGTAAACCCAACATATGATGGCTCCAGGGGTCTTGGTTTGCGTGGCTGAAAATACCATCCAAGTTGGTCAATGGTAGGATGTTAGGGTTACCTTGGTGAAAGAGAGTCGGTAGCACACTTTCTTGAGATAAATCTCCCCACATACGTGGTACATTATATGGTATAGTATCGTCAAAACTTCCCATGCTTTGGTTGATAGATGCCGATTCAGGTTGAAGTAGCTTTGGCAATGCTTGGTCTTGCAGCTGGGTATCAGGCAGGTCACTGGGACCGTTCAGTCCCTGAGAGGGATTGATTTGAGCATTATCGATAACATCACTAGCTATGCTACTTGGCTCGAGAAGCTCATTCAACAGCGCTAGTTTCTGTTTCCGCTTCTCTCCTAAGATACAGATGATGGCGTCAGCAAGATCAAGATCATCAGCCAACCACAAACATGTCAGCATAGATATACACACGGTAGTTCCGGCTGGCGAGACGATTTTGTTCACGGCGTGCTTCGCTGTTGCGTTTGGCTGACGCTTTGCCCTTCTTGATCTTTGTTGTCTCACTCATGGCGAGGAAGTGTATGGTTTCTCATTGAAGTGAGATTAGAGTATGTAAGCAGGTCTTGGGTAATCGTGAGGATGAGAGACAATGTAAGATTCAAGTGATGGATTCAAAAGTTATATTGGTCCAGGCACAATAGTCACAGATGCGCGCTTCTCGTTAGTAAAGAATCGATGGATCATTGATGGTCAAAAGGCTGGCATGCAGTGAGACCTCTTTGATGGTATTGCTGGAGAAGGGTTGCTGTGCTGTAAGACCGGGATTGAATGAACTTTGGTTTATGGGCCAATCACGTCAGTTGTTTTTCATGATTCTCATCCGCGAAAGTGTAAGCACATCTAGCAGTGTGTAACTACTAACTACCTTAAGATAGCGGTAAACCGCAAACTTTCGACATAACTTAGTGCCTAATTTAACACATTCTATATGGTATTTTGGAAGTTTGAAAAAACCGAGCATGTTTTCACTGTTGCAACTCGCAGCCTGTTTGTCATGGTGGCTGTTAAGATACCCTAGATCCGAGATGGTGGACTTTCCTTCTCGTGCATGGAAGGAAAGGGATAAAGTTTACCTTCCACTCACCTCGGATATAAACGGCGTGTAGAAAGTACTACTCTGAGCGTTGTTATTAAAAGCAGTAAAAAGCTCACTAGCTGGAGTATGTTCACGAAAATACACATAAAATAGAGTCGGAGGATACTAGTTATCATGAAGACAAAATAATATAGTCACTCTATACCATCTTCGACCCGCTCTTAGGATGCTTGTTTTCTGTAGCCCAAGTTTAGACATCCAATCCCCCAGACAGCCTAGACTAAGTTTTTCAAGGAGGCAAAAAGTGAACGAATCAGTGAGATGGCCCCGCCCAGGCACCATCATCGGGTTCTGTGGGGTCCTGAATCGGACCCTGCGGCTGGAGAGAAAAAAATCGAAGGCCCAACCTGGCCTGGGCTAATTCGAACTTTTAGGTGGCATTGTGGCCACTGTTGTAGCCGCAAGGATCCGACCATCCATTTGGAAGGGGGGATAATTCGGGGTCCCAGGGGCGTTTTACAGGGACTGTCTGTTAGTGAGGTACTCGCATAGCCTTGTTATGACGCATTTTGGGATTGTTTGGTTATCGCAGATGGTGTAAGCGACAGGGCTTACTGAAGCTCTAGAATGGGCTGTTGTGAGTATAGAAACACCTGGAAAAAGCCTAACGAGCCGAGAAAGAGTCACGAGGAAGAAAATAGAAACAAAAAATAATTCCCGAGCTTTTCAACCGGTTCCATGCTGCGTCACCACGTTTTCAACTGAAGCCTGATTCCTCCTAAGCGTCAAATCTGTTGCACTAAGCACAAGGTCGTGCATTATCAGCACCGCCACAGAATCGACATTCTTCCACACCATTCCATGAGGCGCAACTTGTTCGGCTTTGTGCTGCAGCCTCCCTTTCTTTCTCAAAACCCGTCTGCTCCAACACAATCCCTACGCCTAACTAAAGTTGTTGTTTGTTTAAGACATTCTTCTTTTTCAACCTTCTTCCCTTATTGCGTGGGAACATCTCGTTTTTCTCTCCTCTCTGCGTATCCCCGAGCGCTCTTATCGATCGTCTCCTTCTCCCCCTCCACTTATTCGAATTTTAGAGAGCCAAAACTCGCCGCAGCGTAGCCCCGCCGTCGGAAACCCAAGATACGCTTTTCAGGACAAGGTACGAATATAAAAACATCTTTCTCCTCCTTCGCTGTGTTGTCCAGTGAAGTTATAATACCCCGTCGCAAACCTACTCATCATCCAATCGTTGTTGCCGCGTGCGCGCGAAATTTAATCTTGCTTGCTCTTTCCTCAGCTTTACTAATACTCAACTAGAGTCCTTACCTTATCTTCTGCAACACGATAATAAAAAACAACTCCAAAAACCGCAAAAATGGTTAAGGAAACCAAGTACTATGACACACTGGGTGTATGTTATCCCGACTTTCGCAACATGAATTCTTGCTAAATAACACATTCAGGTCGCCCCTACTGCCACTGAGCAGGAGCTGAAGAAGGCCTACAAGGTCGGAGCCCTCAAGTACCACCCTGGTATGTTTCTCAGCTGTCATTTCCCGCCTTCAACTACATGCATCTAACATGACGCAGACAAGAACGCACACAACCCCGATGCCGAGGAAAAGTTCAAGGAGGTCTCGCATGCCTACGAGATCCTCTCCGATCCCCAGAAGCGACAAGTTTACGATCAGTATGGTGAGGCCGGCCTCGAGGGCGGTGCCGGAGGTGGTGGCATGGCCGCCGAGGACTTGTTTGCTCAGTTCTTCGGAGGTGGTGGTTTCGGTGGCATGGGCGGCATGTTTGGCGGTGGCGGTATGAACCGCGGCCCCCCCAAGGCCCGAACCATTCACCACACCCACAAGGTCTCCCTGGAAGATATCTACCGCGGTAAGATCTCTAAGCTCGCTCTTCAACGGTCAATCATCTGCCCGAAGTGCGAAGGCCTGGGTGGAAAGGAGGGCGCTGTCAAGCGCTGCACTGGCTGTGATGGCCACGGTATGAAGACCATGATGCGCCAGATGGGTCCCATGATCCAGCGCTTCCAGACTGTTTGCCCCGACTGTAACGGCGAGGGTGAGATCATCAAGGAAAAGGACCGCTGCAAGCAGTGTAACGGAAAGAAGACCACTGTCGACCGCAAGGTTCTCCACGTCCACGTCGACAAGGGTGTCCGCAGCGGCACCAAGGTCGAGTTCCGAGGCGAGGGTGATCAAGCACCGGGTGTTCAGGCTGGCGACGTCGTTTTCGAGATCGAGCAGAAGCCCCATGCTCGTTTCACCCGTCGCGAAGACGATCTGCTTTACAACTGCGATATCGAGCTTGTTACAGCTCTGGCTGGTGGTACCATCTACATTGAGCACCTCGATGACCGATGGCTGGCTGTTGATATCCTTCCTGGTGAGGCTATCTCTCAAGGTATGTATTTCCCCTACATAATGCAACGACTTCCCGCTAACTTGCCCCAGACGCTGTCAAGATGATTCGCGGCCAAGGTATGCCTTCGCCCAGGCACCACGACTTCGGCAACATGTACATCAAGTTCAACGTCAAGTTCCCCGAGAAGAACTGGACCGATGACGCCGAAGTTTTCGAGAGCCTCCGAAAGGTTCTCCCCGCCCCTGCTGTCCAGAACGTTCCTCCTGGTGATGCCATGTCCGAGCCTGCCAGCCTGGAGGACCTCGACAACTCTGCCCAAAGCAGAGTCTTCGGTGGCTCCGACGGCATGATGGATGACGATGACGAGGATGGCCACCCCGGTGGTGAGCGCGTGCAGTGCGCTTCCCAGTAAACATCTTGCGACGAGGAAATCCCATCATGGGTGCAACGAAAATACACGATGCATGACGGCGTCAGCTGCTTGTATGCCTAGATATGAAGGCTTATGGACCTCACCAGGCAAGTGAAGCTGAGGTTAGATGTTCGCCATTGCCGGCGAAGTCGTTTAATCATTCAATGATACCAAAATTAGCGGAGGATGACATGGTGTTGGTAGTAGTGAGCGTGGTGCATGTGAAGTGGTGCTGTTGAGTGGGCATCTGGACACTGATATATCTTTCGAGATCAGTGAAGGAGCTTTTGATCTGGATTGGGAGGCGTTTTAAGGCCATTAGACGATTCAAATGAATTTGGTAGTAGCAGACGTAGACCATGAGCATGATGATTTGTTTGTTACTTTTGCCCCCGAATTTCTATGTGTTGTTTGAATATGTCTAATACTGCGTGGCATGCCGTGTTGTACCAATGGTCTGAAATTAAATCTAAATAAGATTGGGAATGCTGTTTCTTGGTCTCAAGAATTGCGTTGGTACATTTTGGGTTCTGCACAAGGCTCGACAAAGTCCAAGTTAACGGTAGTCGGCTGTACCCCTTTGACACTGGCTTGGGTATCTAGTCTAATAGTATTGATGATAGATAAGCAGCCTTTTTATGATGCGTATGTATTACACTGTCGTTTGTGTGGTTTGCGTTTGGAAAGATACTTTTCGTTACTCCTCAACAACCTCTGACTCTCCCATTACTTGATCTTCAGGTACTTGCTCCTCACCCCGTTCCTCTTCACGTTCCGTTGGTTGTTTTCGCAGACTCTCAGTATTGTACAAGAGACCCCTCACGACCTTTTCATCTACGTCGAGCTCGGCACTCTCGATGTCGCGGTCGCCCACCAGAGCCGTCGTGCTTGTAGCAAGCTTCTCGTCAGTCATAGTGAGCGAGTAGATTGCCAAGCTCTTTGCTTGTGTAGGATCACTGGGATCGAGAGCAGTGACGATCTTGGGTGACTCTTCGCCGGTAGCTGGCTTGATGGCGAGGTCGAGTGGCTTGCCAGGAAGCTGGATGATGGCTGGGCGATGAAGGGTGTTGTCCTCGGTGAGTTGCCATGAGAAAATAGCGGGGATACTGATCAAGGTTAGTACAAAGTTCTTATAGACTGGATCACCGAACTTACTCTTGACATATGGCCAGGATGTAGATGAGATCAGAACCTTTGTGAGGGTACACCAAGTTGTATAGCCCAGTAATGGCTACCTTGGTGGTATCAGGCAAGATCTTCTGGGCCAAAGACAAAACGCTGATTTGTGACAAGAGCTTGTTTGCTTCCCAATCCCATACAAACAAATCCTCATCACCACCACCCGACACAACAATATTGCCACGAGATGAGGGGATGGTCATGGAGCTGATGAACTCGGTGTGACCAAAACAGAATCCCTCGATAACATGAGCTTGAGGAATGTATCTTGACACCCGGATATGCTCATCGCGATCAGCAGTCAAGATATATCGTCGCCCCTCGCTCTCGCCAATAGCAACAGCAGTGAGCATAGAGACGTGACCAAGCAGCAGAGTGAGTTCAAAATCGGGGCCCTCGGATTTGGAGTTTTTCTCATTCTTGTTCCGTGTAGCAAGCTCCATTTGACGTTGCTGTTCTTGAAGAGCACGCAGGTTGCGCTTGGAGTGAACAGTTGTGGTGTTGGCAGATGGCTTATACGCAGGCTTCGCTACCGCAGGGGTTGAGGACCGGTCGACATTTTGAGCGGTAGGATCATAGATAAGAGGGAGAGAGTAAACATCTCCAAATTTGTCGGCGACCACGATTTGCGAGTCTGGGCCAATAACTACATCACTAGGACGCTTGGGCAGGGTTCTTGCCAAGGATTAGTATAAGGGGTTTAGATCTTTCTTAAATATGAGCTTACCGTTTGCTGAGTTGGTTAAGAACACCATTTTCACCATTCTCAAAGACCCAAATAGCCTTGTCGTGTCCAGTAATAGCCAGAATATGAGAGCCATCAGGGGAACTGGTCATGTGTGTAATGACTGGACGGTCGGGCACTCGTGAGATGTTATGCTCCTTTGGTCGCTGCTGGTTGCGCCTGTCTTTGCTCTTCTTTCCTCCCTTCTTTTCCCCTTCAGGCTTTGTCTCCTCTGCATTCTTCGCATCCTCCTGAGCGTTTGCTTCGACAGTGGTTGTCTCATCCTTGGGTTCTTCGGTCCTTTGTCGCTTGGCTGGTGGTCCATCGTCATCATCACCCTCGGCAACAGCAGGGTCCTGAGTTGCGACGTTCTCACTTGAGACTCCGCCTGAGATGGCCTTCACTGCGGCATCTACTTTGTCAACATCGGGATGCTTCCATGTCGAAAGGTGAGATCCGTCTTGGAGACTGAATGAGTGAATCTTGCCGCCTCGAGCAGCGTAAAGAACGTCACCACTGACGTGGACGACATTATAGGGGATTTTCATATTTGGCGATCACTCTGTCAGAGAATTGAGTGCCTGGCAGTGAAATGAATGAGATATAATGTCGAGTAGTATCGTCGCTCAAAGTTCTGACCAGACTCTTAAAGTTCCACTTTGATGTGATGCGCCATGAAAAAAAGATACATCTGCAATGTATCTTTCACCCCACCACAGAACTCAATACGGCCTAGTGCAACCATGCCCTAAGCGAAATCTGGCAGTGAAGCACACATTTTCTTAATGCTGCCCGGAAAATGAAGGTTTTGTTCCATCAACATCTTCATTAACCCCAAATTCCATAACGATACCCCTTGGCCTTAAACAACCTGCCTTCAGTCAAATAAGAAGATATGGGGGCCAAGTCTAACAAGTCGCTTTACTTCGACAAGCTCAAGGGCTTGCTCGAGGAGTACAGCTCCATCTTCATCGTCGAGATCGACAATGTCAGCTCTCAGCAGATGCACGAGATCCGACATGCTCTCCGAAGCAAGGGTGTTGTCCTCATGGGCAAGAACACCATGGTACGTGATATTTTGGAGGACGAATTATACAGGAAAATTACTAACAATCTTGTCAGGTTCGCCGTGCCTTGAAGACCTTCGTCGCCGACTCCCCCGAGTACGAGCGTCTCCTTCCCCACGTCAAGGGTAACGTCGGTTTCGTCTTCACCAACGAGGACCTCAAGGAGGTTCGCGATGTCATCCTCGCCAACAAGGTCGCTGCTCCTGCCCGTGCCGGTGCTCTCGCCCCTGCCGACGTCTGGGTCCCTGCTGGAAACACCGGTATGGAGCCCGGAAAGACCTCTTTCTTCCAGGCTCTCGGTGTCCCCACCAAGATTGCCCGTGGTACCATTGAAATCACCACTGATCTCAAGCTCGTTGAGGCCGGCTCCAAGGTCGGTCCCTCCGAGGCCACCCTGCTCAACATGCTCAACATCTCTCCCTTCACCTACGGTATGGGTATCTCTCAGGTCTACGACCAGGGCCAGACCTTCCCTCCCAGCGTCCTCGACGTCGGTGAGGAGCAGCTCCTCAAGACCCTGTCTGGTGCTATCACTACCATTGCCACTATCTCTCTGGCTCTGAACTTCCCTACCCTGCCTTCCGTCCTTCACTCCCTCGTCAACAGCTACAAGAAGGTTCTCGCTGTTGCCGTTGTCACTGAGGTCACCTGGCCCGAGATTGAGCAGCTCAAGGACCGCATCGCCAACCCTGATGCTTACGCCTCTGCTGCTCCTGCTGCTGCCGCTTCCGGCGATGCTACTGCCGCTGCTGAGGAGGAGAAGAAGGACGAGTCCGAGGAGGAGGAGGATGATGAGGGCTTCGGCGGTCTCTTGTATGTGAACCGATTCCTCAACCATTTGAACAAAGCTAACAGACTTGCAGCGACTAAATGTAGCCACATCCTAACGATGTACGACTGCCTTCGAGGACTTCGGTTAGGTTTACGACTTATGGATCTGAAAAAAGGGGTACATAGATCGTCTGCTGGACAATTGAATCTGTCGCGACGGTTACAAATCAATCTGGACGCCTCAACATGCCTGTGACAAGATTTTCGCGAAACAACTGATGCTACCCTCAGCGAGA
Source organism: Fusarium venenatum (assembly GCF_020744135.1). Classification (NCBI taxonomy): domain Eukaryota; kingdom Fungi; phylum Ascomycota; class Sordariomycetes; order Hypocreales; family Nectriaceae; genus Fusarium; species Fusarium venenatum. The sequence continues at coordinate 1,574,685 of NW_027072131.1, forward strand.
GATATCACCGATCCAAAAAGGTTAGTCGTACAAAGCTTTCGTCTTTTTTTTTTTTCCTCTCCGGAAGATTATATAAATTGTTCAAGAGCTTTTTAACCCTGAAACCTCCTGTTGACACACACATACCATTGTATGACGGACACATTTACAATCATGTTTTGATAATTGCGAAGCTGTTTTGAGACCATTAAGCTAACAATCAAAAGTCTAGTTTTGGTAGTTTTCAAGACATCTTAATTGTAGATGGTGCAATTGTCGGCATCGTATTGCTTCCTGTTTTCCTCAGATTATCTTAACTCTTGACTGGATCCTCCAGGTGTCCATCTTGTAATACCCGTCTCGCCATATCAATAGCTCGATCTGGCATTCCAGCCAATCTTGCAACTTTGAGTGCGTGACTTTGTCTGTTGACGCCTTTCTGTAGTTTGTGATTGTAGAAGAAGCCTCCTTGACCATCCTCCACTACGTCAGTGCAATACGTTTGAACAATGCCTGTCTCGTCCATCTCAGTCGAGCACAGCCCCTCAGCTGCAGCCAAGTCTGCCACAGAATGAAAGTGTGTTGCAAACAAGGTGCGGCATTGATTGACAGTTGCGAGGTGATGGAGGCATGCGAATGCGACAGCTGTGCCATCCTCAGGTGTAGTACCTCGACCAATTTCATCCATGATGACAAAAGACCTGGGCGTTGCCTGCTTGAGGATAGCTGCCGTCTCCAGCATCTCTACCATAAAGGTGCTTTGATCTTGATAGAGGTTGTCGGCTGAGCCCACGCGGCTAAATATGGCGTCTACTATCCCGAGCTCTGCGTATGACGCAGGCACGTAGCAGCCAATCTGAGCCAATATCGTGATGAGAGCGTTTTGGCGTAGAAACGTGCTTTTGCCTGCCATATTGGGACCTGTGATGAACCAAACGCGACCATCCTTAGGTAACCCAACCAAACAGTCATTGCGCACAAAACTTCGTCCCTGCTCAAAAAGACCACCTTCAACGGTGGGATGCCGCCCACCTACGATAATGTGACTAGTCGTGTTGTTCAAGATTGGTCGAACGAGGCTTTGCTCTTGAGCAAGTTTAGCGAAGGACGTTGCGATGTCGAGTTCGTCAAGGACGTTGGCATTACGGCGTAGCTTAACGAGATTCTTGATGACATGTTCTCGGAGGGAGTGGAAAACAGCTTGTTCTTCGGCACGGATCTGGGCACGAACTTGGTCGAGTCGCTGTCCTAGATGTGTCCATTCGGTGATATGGAAAGATCGCGTGGAACGGCTGGACGAAAGCGCTTGCACATCGACGAGATTCCGTGCGTCTCTGCCCCTGATGTGAGCAATGTGACCGAGTCCAGGCGTCCATCTGAGAGATAAAGTCGGAGCATTGAGGCGTTCGATGAGAGTCTCGTTAAGTTCTGACTTTTCCTTTATCAAAGCTGCCAGGTCTGCATGAAGTCGTTTCAAGGTTGGACTGGCAGCAGGCTTCATGATCCAGGTTTCGTTATCTTCAGCATAATAATCTCGAAGACTGACGGGTCGTTTTCGTTTGCCTTTGGGAAGAGATGCTATATCATCCTGTGATCCTTCATTGCTGGCGACATCCTGAGCGAGAGCTAGCATCTGGCTAGCCTCGGAGTCTTGAGCTTCATGCTGTAACTCAATTCCTTCCTCATCGATAGCATCCCTGATACGTTGAGCAAGCTTCAGCGGCCTGGTCATGTCAATTCGAGATATCATAGAAGTCAAACAGGGGGATTTGGCCTTGCGAGATGCAGTATTGGCCTTCTTCAGCAGGTCTACGATCTCCTTGGTCGCGTCAATAGTACTGGCCAAGGCCAAAAGATCGTCAGCGTCACCACGGCCAAGAGTGAACTTCTGAACAAGGCGCTGAGAGTCATAGCTCCTCCGCAGCAAGATGATTACTGAGTCACTGAGGTTTGGGTCATCAATGAATAAAGCGGCGAGGTCTTGCCTACCAGTGATGAGCTCAAGGGAGGTCGAAGGCGCACTCAGCCATTCATTGAGAAGCCGAGCACCGCTCTTGGTTACAGTACGACGGATGGCATGCAAGAGACTACCTCGAAACGCGCCATCACGAATGGTTTGCTTTACTTCAAGAGCACGCAGGCTGTTTTTGTCAATGGCCATTATCTGTACGTTTTCGCTTCTCAGCGGGGGCTGCAATTTCATGCTCGCGCCCTGTAACTGATCCTTAACATAGCCCAGTAGAAAGCCGGCAGCATGTACCTCAGCGGAAGAGAAAGCACTTGCTTCATCCCCAGACAGGGCAGACTCAAGCATGGGCGTCCACTCTGCCGGATTTAGCAAGGAAGAATCATGAGGTGGTGGTGCGTATGAAATGATGTGACGGTCCTCAGCGAGGAGAGTAAAGATGCCGTGATCGGGGAACGCCTGCAGGTCCTGGTCCAGAAGGAGCTCGCGCGGAGACAGTCGGGATAAGATCGCTGGTAAGGATGTGAGATTGGCCTGTTGGGTACAGAAGTGGCCGGTTGAAAGATCGAGCCATGCCAGACCGAGTGGCATGGAGTCTTGGAGCCCCTGAGGCTGCCCTCCATCTCGGCCAACGCCAACAGCTGACGGCGTTGAATGGGCTGATCCAGACTCGGGTACGGAATTGTGGTCCGCAAGCTCCCCCACTGGAGCCGACACTCGGCCGATGTCTTTATGTATTTCCGCAGTAGTTTCTGTAGGTGCAATGTTTCCGTCGATATGAATTGCCATCACGTAGTTGTTTGCGTAGGGATCCATAAAGTTTTCGTCTATCAGAGTACCTGGAGTAACAATACGTGTGACTCGGCGATCATGCATCAGCCCACCTGACTTGACCTTTGCTGAAGGGGAGTTTGGAAACTCCTCGGCAATGGCAACATGACGGTTGAGATCTTGAACGAGAATTTTAAGAAACCGGTCAAGTTGGAAGAAAGGAAAACCTGCCTACAAGACGGGCGATGATGGTGAGACGTCGAGCCATGACAACAACTATATGGAGGGTAGTAATGAACGTACCATAGAAACCAAACCAGCATTTGTTTTCTTGTTAGCAACCTTGATGTTGAGCAAGGGCCCATATTCATCCGCATGTTCAAAGTAGAGCTCATAAAAACCGCCCACCCTTGTTAATAGCACACAGTTGTCAAACTTTAGCATGTTCTGACGAGCCTGAAGAACCACGGTAGGGTAGGCGGGAGGATCCAGGTGCAACGACGGCAGCGGCTGCAGCAGAGACTCTGTCGTCTCATCGTGGGGAGATGAAGCCTCTGATGACGTTTGTTTAGGTGATACGGGCTTCGGCTGAATTAGACCCTGGGGCAAATCGGATAGCTTTATGGTGGTGGAGGTCTTTTTACCCCTAGTTTGGAGAGGGTGACAAGGAGATGCGGGAGGTGGAAATGGGCGGATTGAGAAGCCATGATACAGTGGGTGACCAGTATGGCGGCACCTGCGAGGGGTGGTAGTAGTCGTGATAGCTGTAGACGCTTTAGATATAGCTAATGCTGCATCTTCAGCTCTAGCCAATGCTGTCGCAGTATGTGAAGCAGAAATTGAAGTAGAAGTGGAAACAGGCCTGGAAGCTGCTGAAGCTGATGGCGATGTCAGGGGCCGCAAATGGCGGATGCCGAATACTGGGGGCACCATACGGCCGGAGCATAGAAATGAGATGGGCTGTTGTGCTAGAGTGGCGTTGGTGGTGATACCATGTTTGGTGTTTCAAGCAAAGATAGTGTGGGCTGAATGGATGCTTCCTACCAAATTTGGTAACTGCGTTGGGCGGAGGATCGGCCAAGTAGCAGCTCGAGCAAGGCAAGCACAATTAATGCTATACTACGCTGCAGATTGTTGACAGCAGGGCTAAGATCCGAAAGGGGACACAACGAGATGTGGTGAAGAACATGCAGGGCTCATTAGACGATAAAGAAAATAGTTCTAGCAATTAATTACAGGGCGGTCCACAGCTGAGAGACCAGTCAGAAGGGTCCAAGCTAACTGTCCTGTGTTAGATTTGAAACAGCCAAAACTCTTTCAACATGAGATAAAAAAAGAAGTTGACGCGTCCATGGAGCATCAATTTATAGAAACAAGTTAATTGATGTAGACATCCAATGATAGAATCCTCGGTGAGTTAGAGTCTGTCTCTGCAGCAGATAAATTGATTCCTTTTGGCACTCTGTGGCTTCTTGTGGATAAGAACGGACATGAGCGTTATGGGGTATCGATCGATGAGGAAGGAAAAAAAGTAAAAAAAAGAACGTCTGAGTAGGGGACGTGGAGTTTATGCAGTAGACCCATCCTCATCTGATATGTTGCAGATATAGAATATTTTGCGGTGATCACTGTACAACCAACAATTCTAGCACGTATGCCAGCATGAATATCCATGTTTGAAGTTATTCGGGTAGTTCACAAGCCGTTGGGACATTTCGTCTTTCGACTTCCAACTTCACGACTAAGGAAAAGACCGTTCGTTCGGTTCGGCAATAGTAGGAACCCTGCTCCCTAGGACCCGATCCTTTTGAAGGATTACAAGGTACTCCAGAGATTTCACGGAGATGGCAAACGCCAACACCCACTAACAAACAGCACATGGGAAGAAATCTGCCCATGCAGGCGCTGGTCCCGGGTCTTCGCGAACAACGTGTGAGCGAACAGCCCAGGTGTGAAGAGTCTCGAATGACGGGAGCCAATTGTTATCGATGGACAGTGTTTCCAAGATCTACAGGTTCCGATGCCTTTTTAGAAGTATCGATCCAGCTTTAAGAAACAGAACTGCCGTCTACTAGAGTGCAAAGCGAGAGAGCCCAATGGTGCCATAAAGCAACGTTATTATCATGCCCATGACCTGGGAGAGGTCTAAAGATGAGATGAGGCTAGACAGGCAGACCTGGCAGGTGAAGTAGGAGCGACAGTAGGTACAGTGCGGGTTAGCGCTTCCTCCACTAACGGGTGGGAACGTCAACTCGTGGTCCCATTTTAGCGTCATCATCATCCCTCAACGCCAGATAGACCCTGCAAATCTGCCCAAGTTGCTGGAGAGGGTCCCCAAACACTCCAATCTGAGTCTGGGTCTGGGCACGCCCCGACCGCAATCGTGTATGTATGCATGTAGCTGTCTCAATCTGATCGGTGTACAGGCGGTAAGACCAGAACCCTCTTTCAGGCAGGCATCGGTCAGCCATGGGCTCAAAGATGACGGAATATCACCAACGTAGCAACCGCCCGCTATCCTCGCTTCCCATGCTTCTGGGGGATCCATCTTACACCAAAAGGGCAAGATGGCCATGGAAGTCACCCAAGAAGAGATGTCCAAAAACAAGCTTCGTCACAAGAGGACAGGACCACATCCGATTAAGCAATCAAATCAGACAGGGCTAAAGATATATGGCATGTATTCAATGTAGGAAAAGAAACGACAAAACATGAAAACAACACCATCAATGCGAGATACATCACGGTAAAGCTCAAAACAGCACACACAGCGACAACATACTATGCACACAAGACAACGCATGAGATCCAAGGTCAGCATCAGATCCAGCTTGACCAATGCCAATACCAATTCAGAGACAGGTACAGCCCAGCCTGTGTCCAGCTGGCAAAACAGCATCGAGTTGCGAGTAAGCGGAGCCAGGTGCAGTACACTTTGTCCTGCTAGCAATGCGATGGCATAAGCATATCTCTTCGCGGGGTCGGCATGGGCCGATTCTCGAGAGAGCCTCAGCCCATTCTGGATCCGCTGCCACACGACTTCGCCAGGATCCCTGTCCAAACCCTCGGCCACATCTGTCGATGATGGCCTAGCTATATATCCCCTTTGTGCGCTTTTCTTAGCCAGAAAAAAAAAGACGCCCTTACGCTTTACGCACCTTTACTGTGTTAGTTATATTATATACAACGACTTCAATCTCAAACATTCGCTCTGTATCTTGCACCAACACAACCGCTCTGATACAGACCCACTTCTTCACTTACACGGCCTTTACCGATATCAACGACTACTCTGACGGTAACCGCGCGACCAAACTGCCAAATAACACGTTCAAATTTCCGGTTTGTCGAAAGATAAAAAGAGGAACACTACCCTTGCTTGTACGGAAATCACGCTCAGTACCAACGACCCCGGCACACGTTTCTTTCCCAGAACAGTGCCCTGAACGACTCGCCTATCGTCTACACATATATATACACAAGGCCTCAGCCCATATAATAACAATTTATGGCGGCTATGATGTCGTCTGTCAACCCCTTTACACCGGTGACCCCTCCGCCGGAGAGCCTGTCCTTTCCTAAACTTCCTGCCCAAAGGCCGTTACAGAACAACCTCAAACGCAAAGCATCGTCACAAGACCCTCTAAGTGGCCTAGCAGGTCTCAACGCTCCCGCAATGATGGCACCACCTCCTCCACCGACTTCACAACCCCGAACGTCCTCGTCACCAAATCTTGGCTCAGGGCCAAGCTCTACCAGTACTCCCCAGTCTAGTGGTGCGACAACACCTGAAATTCCTAACATACCTGGTGCAAACCTCGATCCTAAATATCTCGCCATGGTATCTCGCATCGCCGCCTATTATCAACAAAGGTGCCAAGCTGTAGCAAACTACCAGCAGCAGCGTTGCCAGGCTTGGGCCAACATGCATAGGCAAAAGTGTCAGGATATGATGCAAGCTTCTATGCTGGTGGTTGCTTGGTATGTGAGAGACCGTATCCAGCGCAGAAGGAGAAGAGAGAAACGTCAGTTCCGACACGGATTGAAACGCAGGACAGATCAGAACAAGATCGCCAAAACCGAGGTTGTTCGCCGCTGGGTCAAGCAGATCCCTGAGGGACAAGAATCACCCAACAATTCCATCGACACCCAACTTGCCGACCGTGAAGAGGCTGAGTTCTCTATGGATCGCGAGACACAGCCGGATAAAGATACCAAGCTATTTGATATGGCAGACAATCTCATCAAGAGTCAATACAAGAAGATCGAGGTTCCCATAATGGGCGTGCTCAATTTTGACGAAAGCGACAACGAAAGTGAAAGCGACCTGGACGAGCCAGAACAGTACGAGGAGATGGACGAAGCAGAAGACCTCGCTGAAGATGATGAATACTACGAAGTGGAAGATGACGAACTATATGATGACGAGGACGAAATCGAGTATACAGGCGACGGTGCTTCAGAGGTTGTTCATCACGGCACAGGCACAGGCACTGGTAGCCGAAACAACAACCACAGTGAATCCTCATGATAAGTCGGCTCTCTCGCCATTGACGACTCAACAACAAGCCCCCTTCCAACGGGGTGGGGTGAGATACCTCCTTAATGACAACGACAAAGACAAAGCATCAACTATTGGCAACAAGACTCCCACAATAATGGACAAATTCTGGCAATGGTTTCTCTTTCAAGGAACGGCGCAATCTACAGGCGGGCGATTGTCCACACATGAAATTTCACTGGAGTCAAGGGCATTTCGCATTCTTCCTATCTATCACGGCATTTATACATGGATGATACCTTTTTTCTGGCATGGGATGTTTTGGGGGTTTCTTGGTTCATTTCTCGGACAATTTTGTATAACTGCTTGGCAGTAGGCTAGGCATGCAGCGTATGCTGTGGACGTATGTGTATATATTCCAATCAACATATACAAATATGATTGCATCTCGAAATTCCGACTATTCTCCACAATACAGTGGCCACAAGGATGAAAACCACTGTCAACTGCCGGTTTAGCCATACAAGGAAGTTCCCAATATTAATCCTGGGGTAAAAAAACACCGACTCGGCTGATTCTTCTACGCCTAGGGGGCGGTCGGTGCAATACGACCGCCGTCAGGAAGCCCCGGTACAGTGCCCAGATTGACTGACAGCGGCTGAATGAGGGGAGACATTCCAAACATGTGGGAAATCGAACGGTGGGAAGGAATTATCGGAGCATTGTATAGAGCTGCACAGCTTGGAGCGGCGCTTGTGCGTACTGTACGGAGTATCCGGAAGTGAAACATGTCATAATGGGTGAGAAATCGTTCGATATTTGTTATTTAGGGCTGTTGAGGGGCTGGGTACTGGGCATTGGGCATTGGGAGGGATACGCAAATACTGAGCCAATCAAGATAGAAGACGATAGTACTCAATGTCAACTGAACAGATATGATTGGCTGTGTTTTACAATGAAAGGGGAGTGAGAAGTGAGAGTTTGTTGCTGTTGTTGCCCACAACGGTTGTAGTTCTTGGCCTGGGAGCATATCTCCGAGATACGAGCCTTTTAACGCTCATATAAATACTGCCATCCTTTACTGAGGGGTGTTGGTAATCCTAGACCTCGCCTTATTGAGACGGAGGACATGCCAAAAGATGTTTATCCTTCAAACTTTTAGACATATAAGCTTTAAATCTAAATAGATATGAATCATTTTCAAGGAAACTGTATCTCTATATTCGGCTTAACTCCAATACCGCCGGCCATTCTTACACTTTTCACAAGTTCCTGGCCTTGTCGCCTGCTTCCGATGGCTCTCAACGCAGTCACAGAAGTCAGAACTGAGTATGAGTCGAAGCGCTTGCCTAAGATGCTGTTGTTTTTAATTTGTGACTCGTTCCTGACGTCGTTACCGACCTCAGATTCCAATCAGAAAGCAGGAGCAAAGTCGTCCAACCTTTAGTCAAGTCCGCCGTGGCTTCCCAAAAGATACTTAGGAATTACATCAGAAGTCGTAGGTCTCCTAATGTTAGCATTCTTTCACTTGTGAATATCATTTTGATCACTACCTAAACCTCTATCCTTTAACCTGTTGCTCCTCTTTTCATCAACATTCCATCCTCTCCCCAAGGGCTCTTAGTTTATTGATGTCCATTCGCAGCTGCCTTGCCGATCATCGTTTTAGATCACTAATCTGTTCAAACCCCCTGTCGCATTCTTTCTACGTATTGTCGGTCAGAAATCGCAATGTTGGGCAAAATGAGGTATGTGATGGCTGATTTATTTAATGACACAACATGTTCGTCCTCCTGAAAGCTGGCTCCATCTCCTCCCCGCATGCAAAGATACGACCGGTTCCCCAAAACCCCATCACCTGGATCCATTCCAGGCACTGCTTAGCCTAGGAGATTGGTCGTTCTGAGTCTAGCGGGGCCCCTCCCCCGGTTGCTGTGCCGCAAGTGCGTCAACCCCTGTACAGGGACTCGACGGGAATGGCTGCTTAACTTGCGGTTGGCAATCCCCCGCTTTCATCCTGGCTTGGCGCTTGACCGACCTCGACAGAAAGGCCTCTACCCTTTGATAGCTTATTGCACACCGTTGTTATTGTCAACACTCTCGATCGGCAGTCGTACACCCACTCGTTGGAGCTTGTCGGAGCTCACTTGACCTAGCACAGAGCTTAACACAGAGCTTGCTTCCCGCGCCTACGTTTCACAGACATACGTGCAGTACATTCATCAACACCGAACTCAGCTATTCAATACCAATTCATTCTCATTCCTCCTCCCGTGACGTTCTACATATTCATTCATCACTGTTTCCTCGTCCCCATCTTGTTTCCTCTTCGTTTGACGTCCTCATCAACCCCCAACCCAAAGGCGTTTGCTCACCATAATTCAGTAGTATCAACAATACGTTCGACCGCGTGTCGTCAACTTCTGCAGCTTGTCCTCGTCACTCGCCTTCTCCTGAAGACCAGCTTCGACCACCGATTTCTGGGAAGCAGCGACGTATCTCAAATCGATCAGCTCCTCCCGCTCCAGGACATCCCGACATCTTCACTATGGGTGGTGGTACCGAGCCAAAGGGAAATGATTCTTCCTACCCTCTCTTCGCCGAGCGGCCCGTCGGCGTTCCAAAAACGAGCATTCTGAAGGGTCGCATTGAACCGTTCTATAAGTCAGGACAGTACTACAAGGTCAACCTGCAAGCGTATGTCATACCAACTCTCAAAGATGAAATTGTTACTGACTGTTATCCAAAACAGGAATATGGACAATGCCAGATACTCAGGCAAACCTCATGTGCAACTCTCCGTCTGGGACGCACCAGATCTTTCCCGTCCGACATTTGAAGATGCTGTCAGTCACGAATTCAGGGAAACCCATACCGGCACTTCTTTTGGTCCTTCCTGGTCCACTCATTGGTTCAAGGTCATCCTACGCATTCCCAAAGACATCAAGGATGAAGAGCTCATTGAGCTACACTGGGATGCCAGCAATGAGGGTACTATCTGGACAGAGGATGGTGTCCCCATCCAAGGCCTCACTGGCAGCGGCGAGCGCATCGAGTGGATCATTCCCGACTCATTCCGCGATGGCGAAGAACACACTATTTATATTGAGATGGCTTGTAACGGCATGTTTGGAAACGCCCCCAACGGCACTACGACCATTGCTCCACCGGATCCCAACAGACGCTTCAACCTCAGCAAAGCCGATATCGTGGCTGTTAACGTGCCAGCTCGCAAGCTTCACATAGATATCTGGGAGATCGGCGATGCTGCCCGAGAGCTTCCTGAGAACTCGGCTGAGCAGAATCATGCACTGGCTGTAGCCATGAAAATCATCAATACCTTCGAGGTCAACAACCAGGACTCCATTCTCAAGTGCCGAGAAATTGCTCGTGAAATTCTCGGCCCTGATGTTGACTCTCACAAGGTATATGAAGTAGGAAAGGACCCCGTGGTATTCGGTATTGGTCATTGTCACATCGATAGTTGCTGGCTCTGGCCTTGGGCTGAGACAAAGCGCAAAGTTGTTCGATCTTGGACGAACCAATGTGACCTCATGGATCGCTACCCAGAGGCCAATTTTGCTTGCTCCCAAGCTCAACAGTACAAATGGCTCAAGACCTACTATCCTGCTGCATACAAGCGAGTCAAGCAGAAGGTAAAGGAAGGCCAGTTCCACCCTATTGGTGGCAGCTGGGTCGAACACGACACAAATCTGCCCAGTGGTGAATCGCTTGTGCGACAATTCTTTTACGGCCAACGGTTCTTTGAGGCCGAGTTCGGCTCACGATGCCGTACGTTCTGGCTTCCTGACACTTTTGGCTATTCGAGCCAACTTCCACAGCTCTGTCGACTGGCCGACATGGATCGTTTCCTGACCCAGAAGCTGAGCTGGAACAATATCAATAACTTTCCTCACACGACATTCATGTGGGTGAGTCCTGATGGAAGCCAGGTCATTTGCCACATGCCTCCTTCTGAGACATACACAGCAAATGCCGACTTTGGTGACTTGAAGAGAAGTATTGAGAAACACAAAACGATGCGAGTCGACAGCACATCTCTGCTTGTCTTTGGCAAAGGTGATGGCGGTGGTGGCCCTACTTGGCAACACTTCGAAAAGCTCCGTCGATGTGCTGGGATCAGCAACACTATCGGTGGCATCCCAAAGATCAAGATGGGCTTGACTGTTGGCGACTATTTTGATCGACTCAACCAGAAAGCCACCGAGTTTCCTACCTGGTACGGCGAACTCTACTTTGAGCTACACAGAGGAACGTACACCACACAAGCCAACAACAAGTATTACAACCGAAAGGCCGAGGTGATGCTACGGGACATCGAACAATTGGCCACGTATGCATCAATCAAGAACAAGAAGTACAAGTACCCAACCAAGGATCTTGATGATATGTGGGAATCTGTCCTTCTCTGCCAGTTCCATGACTGTCTACCAGGAAGTAGCATTGAGATGTGTTACGACGATTCCGATAAGGTGCGTGCTTGCAATCCGACTCAAAAACCTTGCTAACCTGTTTCTAGGTCTACGCTGAAGTTTTTGAAACTGGCAAACGTCTTCTGAACGATCTCTACGATTCACTCAATATTGCCAGCCAATTCTCATCAAGCCTTAACGAATCGGTGGCCATCAACACACTGCCTTGGCACCGAAAAGAGCTCGTGGAGCTCTCCGATAGTGAAGTCGGTATCGCATGTGGTGATGGTCAACTATTGGCCCTCCGCTCGTTCAAGGTGCAAGAGGAGAAGCCTGCAGTTACCGTGATGGAACAGTCGACCGACGTATATGTCTTGCAAAACGACCAACTCCGTGTCGTTGTTGATAACGGTGTCATTACGTCGATTTACGATATTGAAAATGATCGTGAGGTTATCGAGAAGGGTGGTGAGGCCAACAAGTTTGTCATATTCGACGATATTCCGCTTTACTGGCAGGCCTGGGATGTTGAAGTTTACCATCTCGATGCACGCAGAAAGGTTGAATATGGCAAGACCAAGATTTTTGAACAGAAGGCCCATCGAGTTACTTTGGTCACTGAGATCAAGATCAGCGAAAACAGTTCGATCAAGTCATACACCACACTCTCAGCGGCCCTTAAAGGTCAACCTTCTCAGATTGACGTCAAGGCCAATGTCAACTGGCACGAAGACTCCAAGTTCCTCAAGGTTGAATTCCCTGTCAACGTTGTCAACAACGAGGCTTCGTACGAGACAGCTTTTAGCATTACCAAACGACCAACTCACTACAACACAAGCTGGGACATGGCTAAATTCGAGGTGTGCTGTCACAAATTCGCTGATCTCTCGGAGAATAACTACGGCGTTTCCATTTTGAATGACTGCAAATATGGCTTCGCGACTGCGGGCAAGATGATGCGATTGTCACTTCTACGATCGCCCAAGGCGCCCGATGCCAATGCTGATATGGGATGTCACACCATTCGATGGGCCATTCTTCCTCACAAGGGAGGCCTGTCTTCGGCTACGGTTAAGGCTGCTTATGCTTTCAACAATCCTCTAAAGCCTGTTACTGCTTCAAAGGTCGCCCTTGAAAGTCTTTCCAGTGCGCCTATCAAGCTTGTCAACACTGACGAGTCCGAGTCTCTTGTGCTTGACACCATCAAGCGAGGCCAAGACGACGAAGACGTAACCCGGAATGAGGGTCTTCGCGTGAACAAGGGCCAAAGCATTATTCTTCGCGTATACGAATCTTTGGGTGGTCGCAGTCGTGGCACCATCCAAACAAGCTTTGACGTCAAGCGTGTCACCAAGACAAACATCTTGGAGGACGACCTGGAAGAGATTGAACAGGAAGATGGCAAGATTCCAATCACACTGCGGCCTTTCGAAGTCGCCACCTTTAAGCTCCAGCTGTAGAGCGACACGGAGCTGGAAGGTTGTGTTTGTACGGACCCAGAAGAAGACAGGCGTTGGGTTATCCTTTGAAGTACTAGCAAACCGACTGGTGTTGCTCAATATTGCACTACGAATTAAACAGAATGAGACTTTATGGATTACAAAAGGATTCCACCCGACTGGGCATCAGTAGTAGCACGATTGGTGCAGTAACCGAGAGCAGCATGGCTATGAAACAAGAACTTAGTCGATTACCAATAAATGGCTCTATTTGTGATTCCTAAAACGCCACCTCCATCATGTGAATTGATAGCTATAAACATCTAGGCCGAGGCGAATGCATCCTCGACCCGTGGAAGATCAGCAAGGAGATATCTTTCCCCGTATCCAAAACTCGTCGCTCTGTCGCACAGTAACTTGAAAATTACACACACCCACACACATGTAGCACCTAATTAGAATCATCAGGCAGCTCCTCAATGACTGTCTGGACCATTTGAATGAGTTCGTTAATGTCAGGCCGCTCCGCAGGCTCGACACTAAGACACTTCCTCACGACTTCGCGAATAGGCTCGCTGATCTCAACCGCAGGTGCTTTCTGTTGCTGCTGTTGTCCCTGCTGCGGGCGCATGCTGTTATTACGTTTGACACCAGCAGGGCCCTCGTCGGGGAAACGCCAGTCACCGCCCAGAACACACAGCGACAGAGTACCGCCAGTCTCGTCTGAACGCATCTCAAAGGGTGACTTGCCAACGAGGCAGGCGTAGAGCGTGCAGCCCAAAGACCAAATATCAACCTTTGTGTCGATCACCATGCCGGTCTGAACATCAAAGAGCTCGGGAGCACGGTAAGGCATTGTTGAGTGCTCGGCGGCTGTGTCTTGGATCTGGAGGGCTAGAGATTGTGATGTCACAGGAATAGGCGAGGGCGCAACGGATCCAAGATCCATAAGAATCGGAGTTGAACCAGTGTCGTCAATCATGATGTTACCTGATACTGCGTTAGCGTCTGAAAGAAGTAGACTGGCGCAAAAGAGTGTTTACCTGGTTTGATATCTCGATGGGCATAATGCTGAATTGACCTGCCACCGTTGACTTGGCTTTCGCCTTCCAGCAGACCTCGCTCTTGCTCACCCTCCTCCTCTTCCTCAGTTCGCTTGCCTCTTGTGTTATTTCTTTCGCCATTGTTTATCTCATCCTCTTCTCGGCCCATGTTCATGCGCTCTACGGCAGGCTTGTAATCATGCATAGCACGGAGAGCCTTGCACACCCCAAGGAAAAGCAACATGAGGCGGCGCTCGGGGAAGCGATCGTGGTTGACCAAGTTCGCATTGATCATGTCCTGTAGATTGCCGCGCTTGTAGTACGGTAGGAGGACGTAGACGGTTTTCGTAGACTCGTCGGCGCCACGCTCGGTCGCAACCGAGTGGTCAATGGCAGAGATGATGGTCGGGACGTGGGAGAAGAGGCGGTAGGCGTCAACCTCGCGCATGGCCTGCTGGACTGATTCGGCGCCGAAAGGACATCGGATCTTCTTGAGGGCGAAAAGCTCATGGGTAGAGGTGTCTTCGACGAGGTAGACGTATGAGAAACCGCCCTAGCGCCTGTCAGTGACGGGTGATCCGGAAGACCTGGGATCAGGGACTTACTTCTCCGAGAAGTCTTAGGATCTTGAAGCTTCGGTTATTGATCTTCAAGTTGGGGTTCCCGGGGAAGCAGTTGAGGCAGTTCCCGAAGGAGTAAAAGAGGTCGAGGAGGATTTGCGCCATGATGAATGGTGGCAGATGTGTGGTAGCTCGTGGAACTATGTGTCTCCTCGGTTCGTAATCAATCGTTCCCTAACTTCCAAGATAGGGTCTTTAGCCAATGGAAGATCGGCTATGCGAAGAAATGAAGAAAGAATTTCGCTCTGTAGAGAAGATATGGATCGGCAGGGACAAGTATGGTTGAAGATGTTGGTTGGTATCACGGTCGCAATTGGCTGGATGACGACACAGTTGATGATGATGCGATCAGCTCGCAGTGCGTTTTTCACGAATTCAACGCTATAAAGCGGCTTAAAAAGAATGATGCAGTGCCTAAGAAGGGATGGGAGAGATTGAATGTCGAGATGCTACTCTGGCTGATGTTGAACTGAGGTGAGAGAGGTTCTAGTCTGAGCCACCTCAGCCCTGAAACGCCACGACTTGGGTACTGTACGTACCTGCCTTGGTTACCTCCACTGAAACGGGATGTATTGTTTAAGATGTGAGGGTGTGATGCTTGATTTGCGACCTAAGACTTTGATTCTCGATCATAACTAATAGATTTTTTATCAGTACTAACGTAGTGGTCAGACGTGATTCAAATCTATTGAGCTTTAATAATTAACCTGGAACGCACTTGTCGTCAAAGACTAGACCCTGAGGCTTCGGGACCTGGGGGTGTCTGGACGTACACTTGACTTGGGATTTCCCAGAGTGGAGCTCACAAAATCGCTAGCTGGAATCAGTTAGATCCAGTAGCGGTTAGAGAAACGGGCCAATCGTCTAATTGGTTCATACTCGATGTCTATGCAATTTCCCGTTTAGTTTGTGATAGGATAAAGTCAAAGACAGCCATGGAAACAAGAAATCATGAACATCTTAAATACTGCAATGTAATCATCATAGCTGGCATTTCTTGATTTTATCTATAATAAGCTAAAAGGATCCGGCACTATACCCCCAGTGCTTTTTACAATAACAATACTCTAACAAAGACTGTATCTCATTCCAATACCCAAGTCGCTAACCCCAATGCAATCGAGCCCCTTGACAATCAATCTCATCACAATCAACTTCCAAAAACAATCGTGCCCTCACTGAGAGATGTATATAAGTATACTGAGTTGCGCGCATCAAAGTTGTATATCGATGAAACTGTCTTTGACCATTCGCCAGTCACCCCTTGATTCGAGTCTGCCATTAGCAGGTTTCCATATTGCCCTGCCCATAAGACTACGATAAGAGATTTCGTAGCGAAGGGCTGGCACTTGCTCCGCTTGCTGGACGGTTCTGTGGAGGTGGGGGTCCGTTCCGAGAGCCAGGCGGGCTCGTTTGAGGAGCAGGAGCAGGGTATGGGGATCTTTGCGGGTGCATCTCACGAGGATATCCATCTCTGGGTGGCGCAGAAGGAGGAGGAGGCGGCGCTCCATTCGCCATGCTCGGTGGTGTGAGGTGTGCTGGAGGGCCAGGTCGCCCATGATGTTGGTAGGGATGAGCGTATCGGGATGGGGGTGCTGGTCCATTTAATTGCCGAGGAGATAGAGGCAATCCATTAGCGTACGGTGACGAAGGGTGGCTGCCGTGATGGCTCGCAGGTGGTGGTGCAGGCGGTACAGGCCCGACTACAGGCGGTGGTCGTAAGGAAGACAAGTTCGACATCGGCGGTGCATTATGAATAGGCGGGGGAGGGGGCCCTCCGTTTATATGTCGAGGAGGAGGCGAGCTCTGCTGACTCGCGGGTCGACCCCAATCGCTGTATGCCGGCCGATGAGGTGGTGGAGCTGCATAGGCGTGAGGAGCTGGTGGCCGAGCTCCAAGGGCATGATCGGCGACAAGCGCAGGCGCTTGCATTGCTGGGGGCCCTGTTTGAGGATGACCATGAGCTGGCCAGGCATAGGCGGCAGCATGCGCTTCACGATGAGCAATCATCTGTGGCGGACTACGCAGAGGAGGTGCCGCAGTGGCTGATATAGCCGCTTCGTGAGCCAGGGGCGGCGGAGCGTCTGGCATAGCAGGCGATGGTCGTGGCGGGTGCGTCTTCGCAGTGGGCTGGGCTTTGCGACACTTGTGACACTGAAAACGCCTTTGTTCCACAAATTTCTGTGCCTCGCTTCCAAGTGTGCCGTAGTGGCCATTGGTAAGTTCGCGTTCTTGTGAATTGTCAATCGGGTACCATTTCGGGCTGACATCGACACCACAAGTAATGCAAACCTTCCCTCCTGGTTGTCTGGGATCCGAGGCAGCGTCTCCCGTCTCACCGTTGCGCTGGTGGTTTGTAGGTAGAGCAGTCGTTGAAGATCTTCGTAGACCAGACTGGGTCGCTGTACCGGTCAGTTTGGCTGCATTCGCCATGAGGTTGGCCTTGCGAGCGGTGCCTGTCAAAGTGAGGTCGGCTTGCTTGAAATTTTGAACATAGAGTTGCAGAGCGTTAAGTCCCGAATCATCCACAACGTCGTGCATGTGATGAATAGTAGTCTTGGTAGGAGCATGTTCCTTGCACCACACGGTCGCTGACATGGTGCCACTCTCTCCGTTGACGGTTACAACGTTGACTTGGTCTCTCTTGGAGCCTTTCACAGGTGAAATTTCGAACCCAAGAATATGTCCCTGTTGTCGTGCACATTCCACATGTACTATGGCTCTGGTTAGCAAATCCGAATACAGCCATCCTGGCACAAAAACTTACGCGGGGCGCGACACTGATGACAAGAGACACAGGCACCTTCAATCTTGTCGCAGACTTTACAGGTCTCATTGTATCGGGCTCTGGGAATTGAAGGAATTCCCTCTGAGGGTTCCAATGCCTTGGCGTTGCCAAATTTGACTTCTGGGGTCCAAACAGCGCAAGTAACATGGACCCAATTGTTGTCAGCGGTTCTCTTGAGTGGCTCCCGAGGGTTGACTGGTCGATTCATGTCCTCCTGCTTCTTGCGGTAAAAGTCGGCAGCTTTTCGAGCTTGCTGGACCTCCAAACGCTCTCTCTCGCGGTCTTTCTCTGACATTTTCTTTTTGTGATGTGTCAGTCTTGGCTGTTCCACGAAATCATGTTCCGTGTACTCGTGAGGACATAGAACACATTTGTAACGAATCGAGACCTGAGGGTTCTTATCGTTCAAACACATGTCGCATGTCCATTTTTCAGGATTTCGATTATCCATGACGCCGTAGCAGTTGCGATGTACTGTCAAACGGCATTCTCGGCATGACAAGTGCTGATCTCCTTGGGGTCCCAATTCACCACAGACTGCACAAGGTAGAACTCGAGGCTTTGGCATCTCAGGAGCTGCGGCTCTTTCCACACTCTTGTCCTTCTTTTTAGATGTAGTAGAGCCAGCCACGCTGGCAGTATCAGAGTGGCCGTTTTCTGCGTCTTTGTCCAAGGGTACACTCTTGAGCTTTTTCCGTGGCGGTTCCTGTGCGCTGGTAACGGCTGCTGGCGTCGCCGAGGGGGTTGGCGCACGTTCTGGCGTCATCATGCCCATCTCCTTTGCGGCTTGCAGTTCCTTGAGAAGTTCTTCATCTTGCTTGCGCTTCCAAGCTCGGCCACCTGACTGTGCCACCTTCTTGGCCACTTCTTCCATGTCCTCCCATCGAATAGCATACCGTCGCCAGAGTTCGGCGCATCGGCGGCACAATGCGACCACCCGCTCCTGACCTTTGTCCTTGTTCGAATTTTTAGAACCACCGTCGTTGACAACACCAGACATAGGGTTCGGGGCTCGTCTCCATTGCCTGGATGAGGTTGTCGAGCAGAATTGACACACAAATCCTCGCTTCTTCTGGTTCGCCTTCTCGGTATCAAAGGCGGAATCGTCGTCGTTGTCCGCAACGTCGTCGGCCATCTTGTTAGCGGCGGCTTCTGCTCGTTTCGCCTCTTTCTTTCCCTTTCGGCCAGCCATGTTCTCCAGGACCTGCATCCCGCGTTCTGATTTCTTCCAAGCATAATAGTAGCGAGTCACCATGCCGTAGTACATGGATTTAACATGCTTTCGCACGAGATAAAGCTCAGAGCCGTATTTGATAACAGCTTCCTCGAATTTCTTTTGTTCTGCTGGTGTCAGCTCTGGCTCTTTGAATTCCGCCTTGTCCTTTTCGGGAAGAGCTTTGAGGGCACGCTTCGTGTCAAATCCAGTGTGAAATAGTGTATCGGCAGCAACATCCTGGAGATTTGTCGAGCGTTCTGGCAAACCAAGATCTTTGGCCATTCCCTTGGCCTTTTCCATGTATTGATTGATTTCCTTCTCTTTGATGACGTCTTCTGGGGGAGGTATCCACATGGGTTTTGCGGTGCAATTCGGGTCGTCTTCGTCGTAATCCTCGCCTCGTACTGTGTATCCAGGAGGCATATCCTGTACCCATTTTGGTCGATTTACCCGTGAGATCTTTTCAGCTTCAATCGCAGCCAATGCTTCCTTTGACTTGGTGTCCTTTTTGCCATTCTTCTTGAACTCGAGCGGCTTGACGTACTCTACCGGTTGTCCTGGCCATGGCAAAACTGTCGCTTGATTCCTTGGGCCAATTCTCGTAGCTGCGCGGGGATGAATTCTGTCATCATAGTCAAGTGCGTCCTCGGGCTTGCAGTGCATTCCTAGGTACCGATAAGGCCAGAGTGACGCCTGGTATATCTGCTCTGCAGTGCCTTCATGGGGAGCATGGTCTCCTTCTTCCGGACTCGTGCGGCTGGTGTCGACCCCCTGCATCTCCTCGTCCTCTTCGTCCATTGGCTCATCATCGTCGGCATCCACGGTGGGATCATTCACATTAGGAGTGTTACGAGCCTCGAGTTTTCGCTCCTGTGCACGACTGCAGGCAGCGCATGACCATGCGAAACCTCTGGATGGCTTTTTCAATAGAGGCGGGTTCACACAATTCATATGATATGTGTTTTGGCATACGGCACAGTCAACTGAGTCGTTGCTGAAGTGCGCCAATCAAGTCAGCCACTGAACGTGGGACAGGGACGTGGGGCAGTGTAAGTCAAATGTGGTACGTACCTTGCGCAATAGCCTGTGCATCTCTTGCAGAGCTTAACGGCGCTAGTGAGCTCCTTGCCACGCCCCTGTTCAACTAGCACGTACTTCCAGCGTTCGTCGAGCACCTTTTTCACGTTGCCTGGAACGTTGACAATGGAACGCGTCGGAATTAGATCGTAATTCTTTTGGATATACCGATCATACAGTTTGTCGTACCAAAAGCTGTCGGACGTCTTGCGATAGGCATCCATGTTTGAAATCTCAGCTTTATGGTGAATCTGACATTTCCCGCGAAGCGCAGTCAACGGGCTGATGTCGGAATGCATGGTCGCAAAGACCATACGTGTGTCTGTGGACTTTCGGCCAATATCTTTTGGTCGGTAGTACCAGTTTATGCGGATTGCCTCCACAGGTCTGCTGTTGTCATTCTGGACATGAAGAAACTCCATGATGCGGCCTAAATAATAGGGTTCCCCAGGTGGCTCACAGACAAGGTACACATGATCTGCAATCGCCAGGTTAGCTACGCTCAATTTAAATTTCTGGTGGACTTTTTTTCAAGACGTTACCATTTGGCTCCAACACCGTGCCATCGTCGGCTGTCATCTTGCCATCAACAGGTTGTCCTTTGCAGTTCTCAAAAGTCAACATATTAGTTTCAGGCCACGAAATGCCGGCAGCTGTTCCGGATGTCGTTGGCTTTTTTGTTGTGTTGCTGGTAGTTGATGTCGCTTGGTTAGTGGAACCTGCTGAAGTGCCTGCAACCTTGCGTTTCCGTGTAGGCTGAGAAGAAGCAGCCGACGGCTGTGTCGTGGTAGAAGCATTGTTTGAGCTGCCCGATTGTTGCTCCTTGGGGGTATTTACAGACTGCGCTGGCTTTGACTCGTCGACGAGAGCCTTGCGCGAGCTGGCACCGCCACGAGGCGCATCGCTGTTCACAGCAGCGCTGGACTGACGGGACGTCTTTTTGGAGTCACCGTCTTTTTTGTCATGATAATAATCATAAACATCGGCATCAATATCCCTATCCTCAGCATAGTTGATACGCGATGAGCCGTTCCTGTTGCGAGAACGAGTGCCGTACCCAGAAGCTGCATCTGCGCTGGCATCCTTGGCCGCGCTATCCAAACCTGATTGAGTAGTCATTGGGTCGGAAACAGATTGAGCGTCTGGGTCTGAGACTTTGGAGTCCTGAGTTTTGTGTTAGAAATAGGGTCCAATCGCGCCCATGACCTCACAGGTTGAAGGTGAAATGAGAGACCCCAAGCTATAAACATAAAAAAGTATAGTGGGGAGAAAGAGAGTGAAGGTTTTCGTTGAAGGGAATAGAGATTCAACTCACATTTTGTTGTGCCATGACATCCAGCAGAGAATCACTTGCGCAACGATGAGATGTGGTGAATCGCGTATGAAGGCATGCCCGAGGTGATGGCTTGATGGTGGAAGCTGCGAGGATGAAATAGCCTAGGTGGGCAAGAGTGCGAGGCGTGTAAGGTATAGAGCTCTAACAGTGATATAAGAGACGAGATGAAAATAGCTCGAGATGAAACGAATCCGTCCCGGCTGTGGAAAAGTGAATAGAGCTAGAAGCTCGAGATAGATATTTTACTACTCTGGATGATGGAGTAAGTAAGGTTAAGAAGGAGGAAGAGGCATGATTCCCAGGTGCTGGGAGAAGAAACGTCCTGGCACTGGCACCCCGAGGCGGCGGCCCTGGCCTGGTCGATGCATCCACTCTGATTATAGTGCACGGCAGGGGTTGTTTTAGAGCCGAGCTTGTAGCGAGCAGGTAGCCACTAATCAGGTGGCGGCTGATGAGCACCCAAGAAAACCTATCTTGCACCCCAGGCACGATAAATGTCAACACAGTTTCTACATCTAGCACCCTGGTCATCAGCGTTACTTCAAGTCTCCACGGGGGTCCATCTGGGTCTCGCAGCACTGACGAGCCGACGGATCTCAACCCAACTCTGAGGCGTGTCTATGGGTCCACGGGTCCTCCCACAAAGAGAAGAGCAGGCCATGCCTGGGGGGGAGAAGTCAGAACCACTACGAGGCCAGGTCACAATAGATTGCATTGGTTTGATTCGGTCTGGTCGAGACGTCAAGTCACCTTTTTTGGTGGGAAAATCTAATTTAGGGCCTACAAGACTGTCGAAGCTTGGGTCGGCAAAGCAGAACTACTCACCAGCCTATGTAAAACTACTTAAATCAAGAACATTGAAAGCAGATACCTATAAATTATCTTACCCAGACCGCACATGCAGACTCGCGTGAATCGGTGTAAGAAGCATCCAAAATTAAGCAGGCAGGCAGGTAAGCCAGGTGTGCTTGTGGCTACCCAGGTAACTAGAAACAGTCGGGCAAATGATGTAGATGGTATACCTATGCGTAAATGGATGAATGAGTGATGGAACCTTGTCTCATTTTTGCTCACCTCGATTTGCCTGTGCCATCATTGCCCTTGTTGCCGGAGATAAAGGTGCAGACTTTTCGAGGACATCTCTGTCCAACAATAACTCTCCCACTCTGTACAACACTCTCTACCTTACTTCAGTGTTCTCTCGCTCAATTCGGTTCGACAACTCTTTTGTCTCTCCTATACATTGTTGTCCCATGCAGTCTCAGGCATGACCAGCCTGCTCACCATTCACCAACGACCAGATCGACGTTCTAGTAATACGTACCATGACATGGTTCCAAAGTCACTCTGCAGAATTCCGTTGAAACTTTATATTCGCAATTTGGCTGAGCGAAAGTTGCGTTTCGGTTTCGGGTAGAGTTCTGTACTGTATTGCGAAGAAACGAGATGTTACAAGAGTTTGTCACGAGAATGTGAGTTTGGAAGAGCATGGAGTGCCAAGTCATCCGCATTTCCCGTTGCATCTCCTACACCCTTGCACCCTCCCTTCCCGCCGCCGACTCAATCCCACGAATGTTTACAGACTCATCGCCGGGTATTAAGGCCGCACTTTTTGCACCTGAGAAGCCATGATGATATAACTGTAAGCTTATTAACGTTGAGTCATATTCCCACCGTAAAATACTCCTATTCCCTTCTTCTGAATGTTTGTAAACGCTGTGCATCTAGCTTATAAACTATTGTCAAGCCGGTGACATATACCATCATTCACCTCACTCAACCAGGAGTTATCTCTTCATCCGGGTCACCGCAGGCTCCAGTAGCCACAGAGTCTCATATCTCGCGTCATTTTCGGCACGACAGATTTGTTGACATGTCTTTTCGGAGCTTGCTCGTAGTAAGTTTATGGCTTCATGGATATGTACATCCACATTAGATATAGCCTTACTCATGGAAGGGGCCAGTATAATTAACCCTGTCTAGAGTACGGAGTATATCGCCCTGCTGCGCGACAAGGAGCAATGTGCGAAACGACGATTTTCCACGTTCGACAGCACAACACCGTCAATAATAGACCCCTTGATCCAAATCACCACATTTTCTTGCTTTGATGATGCGACTAACTAGCTGTTTCCTGCCTCTCCACCATCATGACATGACGTCTTGACTCAATAGAGCCGGCGACGTTGAGATATCCGGACTGGCACAATGGATCGGTCAAGATTGCATTAAAATAGTTGATCAAGATTACTACGAGGAGGGTGCTGTCTAATACTGGTAAAAGGCAGCTCAGTCAGCTGGTACCAATTCTAGCGAATAGAGTAACACTACTAGTGCCGATATACATTTCAACCATCGGCAATCCCAGCTAGACCTAGGCCCATCAATTTCGCACCAGGAAAAAAAACGAATGTGCGGTGATGATGTTGAGGTCCTCAAAGTTGGGGGGAGCTGACGAGAGGGAGTCGGCAATAGGGCTAAGGATGAGCTGCTGGTGTAGTGAACCTTCTCAGCTCCACAAACATGGCCGGGGCTCCGGTTGGATGGACAGAAGGTTGCTTGCCCAGAGATGATGCCCTGCAGCGGATCCATCGAGGTACGTACTGTGATTGACAAGGATCTGACCTCGGGAGTGTGTGAGAGAAAGAGAGAGAGGCAGAAACGAGTGCTGGTGTCTTTGGATCTTTGCTGTTCTGTTCGGGTTCTTTCTCAGGCCTACCCTGGCGATGACAAGCCTGGTTTGCTACCAGAACAAGTACTTATCAGAGATAGTTGGATACGTAAATGATTTTAATGACGGATGGTGGGCTCAGACCCCCCTTGTTTGGGACTCGACTGGCTTTTTCCCGTCTGGCCCATGTCGAGTTTGCTTTAGCAGCTTACCATATCGGACGTGAATGTCTCAACTCTCATTGTTACAATTTACCAAGTGCTGGCATCATTACGGCAATCTCAAGTAGAACCTGTCACCTTGAATATGTGACCTGTTTATCAAAGTTAGTCTTGGCCACACATGCCAGTGGATATCCGATTGTCTGAGAAAGTGGCTGTCTTTTTCTTCTTCTCGCACTCCGACCAAAGCCACAAGTTGGGGTACGTATCATGTTCTTTGTGAGGCTCCCATGTGCCTAAAATAAAATAATATAGAGGTGCTGCAGTACCGCAGCCTTTGCTGTTAGGATGGAAGCCTGGCCAAGTTTGACCCATACCCAGATAATAGGCCACGCCGAAATTGAAACGACAGAAATGTCTCGGTGATGGTCTGGTCTGAATCACGACCTGTCGCGCGAAATGAGCCGGACGATCTGGCGATAAGCAAGAAAAAAAAGACGTTAGGGTGGCACAGTATGGATTCGACCTTTATAGTGCAGATTATCAAATTCGGCGGTAGAAGAAAACAACAAATAAGATTAGGAAGTAGATGACAGCCGGGTTAGTGT
The DNA here is from genome assembly GCF_020744135.1 of Fusarium venenatum. NCBI lineage: Eukaryota > Fungi > Ascomycota > Sordariomycetes > Hypocreales > Nectriaceae > Fusarium > Fusarium venenatum. The sequence continues at coordinate 1,599,294 of NW_027072131.1, forward strand.
TGGTAGCCAATGCCTCGGGGCTGCAGGTAGATGGAAGCGATGCTGATGCTGCTCTTTATTCTGTTGCTGCCGCTGCACGGTGTTGTCAAGTGGTCGTCGAATCAAGATTCCATAGACGGATCGGACAAGGCACACCCCCAAGCCAATTAACTTAGTAGCCCCTCCGAAAAAAAAAAAGAACGTACTGGGCTGGTAGGTGATTGGAAAGGGTCGTGGGGCTAAACACCCGACCCGACTGTAGGGGAACGGTGGTCAACGACACTCGAGACTTGGTACAGACAATACGAAACACCACAACAACTCGGTAAATGGAAAATACGCCAAAAATAACGAGCGATTGATGTCGATCAACTCAATTGATCCTTAGACGCGTTTCAACAGCGTATTTGTCCTCTCAAAATCATATCAAACTTTTTGCTATGTAGCGGACAGCGATGGTACACGTGTATACCCGTAGGTAATCTGGGCCCAAAGAGGGAGTGGCGCACACGAGATGCAAGGTTATGGACAGGCTGGGAATGTGCAGAGCACAATTGTCGAATAATCAACCTGCGCCCGAATGCTATCAGAGTTCTCGGGGAGGATACCGCAGTTCTGAAGTAAAATAGGACCGATAACATCTATCGTCGATAAATGACACAAGTCAATAGACCAAGGAGTAGGTATCTCCTAAAAATGGGGTGGAAATAATTTCAAGTTTATTGATGCGAATTAACGGAAACAGGGGCACTAACGTAGGAACACTGAATGGAAGAGGCAGGCCCAGCAGGGAAGGTAGGCAGGTCAGGTTTATGCCACCTGCCGTAGGCGGTTGATGGGAAACAGTGCAGGGCCCAGTGACCAATCATCGTTCCTCATCTTGTCGCGGGGCACAATCGTCAGGAACACCCTTCAGCCCCCGCGTTCCGTCTAAGTTACACGTGACATCGCGTCTGTCGCCTGTTCTTTCCGACACGTCGAAACACGCGAGTCACGTTAAATTTGTGGTGACTTTACAAACAAAGAGCTATGGACTTGGAGGTTTAATTGCTGTTTTTTTCTTCTTTTTTTTTTTTTCTTTCTTTATTGGCTTTTTGTACGGATACGATTGCTTTCTTCTTCCTCTTGTCCCCTTTCATTTTTTGATCATGAAGAGCATGCGAGGTTTGATGCACACAACCAGTGTCCAAACAACGCATGAAAACAAGACTGCCTTTGCTACAACTTCTATCGCTGGACACAAAAGGAGCTTTTCGACTACAGGGGATGAATATAGAACAGCTCCGCCTGCATCTCGTACCACAGTTCAATTCCAAAGAGCCTCCAGCCTTCCCTCAGCTCCTCCTAGAATCTCGGCGAGCCGCATTGTTCGTCTAGACGAGCGAGTCGGGCCCTCTGAATATTCTCAGAGAGTAGCTATAGCTGCAACCCCTACTGCTTCTCGTGACCCCGAGCTTGATTTAAGCCATCCTTCATATGAATTACCACGGCAAATGGTTGATAATTTTGCTTCGCTTGGCATAAAACAAATATATCCATGGCAGAAATCGTGCCTCAAAGGGCCCGGACTCCTGACAGGGGAGAAAAACCTGGTATATTGTGCTCCGACCGGTGGTGGCAAATCCCTTGTGGCTGATGGTGAGACCGAAAATGGTATTATGTGGGCTTGACTGACACATCCAGTGCTTATGCTCAAGAGAATATTACAAGAAAAGGGGACAAAAGCCCTCCTTGTATTGCCATATGTTGCATTAGTTCAAGAGAAAGTTCGCTGGCTTCGTAATGTGGTACAAGGGTTACGCTTTACTCCTGATACAGCTATCGATGATGACAAGCGCATCTGGCGTCGACGGGCTGATGAAAATACAGTCCGTGTCGTGGGTTTCTTTGGAGGTGGGAAACTTCGAGCGACTTGGGCCGACTTTGACATCGGTGTATGCACACTAGAGAAGGTTGGTTTAGATGATCTCCTTACTGGAACCCTATTGACAATTCCAAGGCAAATGCACTCGTGAATACGGCTATTGATGATTGCTCCATCTCTAAACTTCGCGCGGTTGTGCTCGATGAGCTACATATGATTGATGATGATCACCGAGGGTATCTACTGGAACTCATGGCGACCAAATTGCTCAGCCTTGAACAGCCTGTGCAAATCGTTGGCATGAGTGCTACTCTTCCGGTACGTCTGATCACTAGCTTCAATCATACCTCTCGCATTTTCTAACATAGAAGCAGAACATGGACATGATGGCTAAGTGGATCAATGGACACTGTTACGAAACTCGGTATCGACCAGTTCCTATTGAGGAACATCTCGTGTATGACAGCAATATTTATCCCGCAGGGTCTACAAGCAGTCTCATCAAGACAGCAGCACAGCTCAATAGTCGAACTACACAAACACAGGCACAGACGAAACCCATTCGACGGATCGAGCCTTCTACTCACAAGGAACTGCGCGACCCAGTGCTAAATGCGGTAGTGACATTGGCTTGCGAAACTGCTATTGCTGGCTTCGGAGCCCTTGTTTTTGCTGGGAGTCGTGATATGTGCGAGTCGGATGCACGGTGGATTAGTCGAGCCATGCCTGCACCGCACGAACTTAGGATTGATGTTGTGGACAGAAGAATGGATCTACTAGGAGAGCTACGAAGTCTCAACACTGGACTTGATCCGGCGTTAGAAGAGACTGTACTTTATGGCGTCGCCTTTCACCGTAAGCAAAACAGTCTATTCACAATGTCCGAATCCAATACTAACCGTAATAGACGTAAGTCAACTTTAGTACGAGTCTCACAAACATCTCTAACGGCATAGGCTGGTTTAACGACTGAAGAGAGGGATCTCGTCGCGGCGGCGTACGATGCTGGAACATTGCTCGTTTGCGTCGCCACATGTAGTCTGGCGGCTGGTATTAATCTGCAAGTCTATCCCTTTGAATACTAAGATCTTTGCTAACAGGCACAGGCCAGCAAGAAGAGTGATTCTTCACAACTGCCGAATGGGCCGGGACTTTGTCGGTCCATCTATGCTAAGACAAATGCGAGGGCGTGCAGGAAGACAAGGCAAGGCACCCATTGGCGAAACATACCTTTGCTGTCGAGAGAACGATCTCGAGCAGGTTGTGGAGCTCATGAACGCCGAGTTGCCCCCGGTCGCGAGCTGCTTGAACACTGAGAACCGACGTATTCAACGGTAAGTCCTTGTCTGCACTAATATCTGTCTTTAGCTAACATGATCAGTGCTCTGCTGGAGGTTATATCTATTCGTCTGGCAACAAGCTATGAGGCTATCTCGGATTACTTCTCGAAATCACTATTGAGCCACACTCATGACGCCCAGTTTGTCAAGAAATGCATAGCCTCAAGCCTAGAGGAAATAGAATCCATGGGCTTCGTCACTCAAGACTCTTTATCGATGTTCACAGCGACACAATTAGGGAGGGCAATTGTGGCCTCGGCCATCGACCCGGATGACGGTGTGTTCGTCCATGATGAACTTAGCCGAGCTCTCCAGGCGTTTGTCATGGATGGCGAAATGCACATCTTATACACATTTACCCCTGTGCAAGAGTCTGGCATCATGGTAAACTGGCAGGTATTCCGAAATGAAATGGAAGGCTTAGATGAGAGTGGTTTGCGGGTTTTGCGCCTTCTAGGTATTAAGCCTACGACAATTCTCAAGTTGTAAGTTCAGCCCCCAATGGTGCAACATTCATAATAATAGTCAACAAGGGCTCAAGGGGCCACGCTTCGAGAAACCACGCCAGAAGAGAAGCAGATCGCTCGAGTGCATCGACGCTTCTACCTGGCTCTTCAGTTACGTGATCTTTGTAATGAGGTGCCCATCTATGTTGTAGCACGCAAATATGACGTCCCTCGTGGAATGGTCCAAAACCTTTCACAGACTTGTCAGGGTTTTGCTGCTGGAATGATCAAGTTCTGTGAACAAATGAGCTGGGGGTGCGTCACCTTGGACTTTCTCAGTTGCGTCGCTAACATGATTATAGAGTGATGGCCGCAGCTCTTGACCATTTTTCTGATCGACTCGTGGCTGGTGCAAGAGCTGACCTGCTAGCTTTGGCGAAGATTCCCTTCATCAAAAGCCGGACAGCGTAAGTGCGCCTTGCTTTAATGGTAGTGAGCGTTACTAACATGTCGCAGACGCGTATTCTGGGAGAACGGTTTTCGTACAGTAGCAACAATCGCAAATGCAGATCCTACAGAGCTGCTGCCCATATTGATGCAGGTCAGTATCTCAACACAACTGCCAACATTGAGTTACCATCCACTTAGAAATGCTAATCTGCTCAGGCACAACCTAATAAAATCCGTCTCAAAGGAAAGGACAACGAGAAATATGAAGAGAAGCTACTCGTCAAGGCAAAGGTCATAGCTGACGCCGCAAGCAAGATCTGGAGTAAGTCAATCACCTGCTTCTTTGCTCGGTAGACTAACGTTTTTTTTTTTCAAAGAAGTGCAAATGCAGGCGGAGATAGACGAGGAGTAGCTTGTATCAGGAGAGTGCATAGGTGGACCGTAATGAGGCTGATTTCTCGTCGTTCTCCTGGCTTAAAATAGAACCTATAGTAGATAAGCCTGCAGTTCTAGGTTAAGTCGGTCAAATACAGGCGTGCGATAGACTGCATATGACAGCATGACGAATGATCTAGAATTCAGAGCCGGAAAAAAGTGTATGCCTTAAGAACCGGGATAAACTGCTTAGAGTTGGTATCGCCGCATCTTGTGCTAAGGGACGACGAGCCGGTCTCGGACATAGAACCACTGCAATTGCTATTTTATCTGAGGCTTGATCAGGACAAAATAAGCTATCTGATCGAGCATCTCTGTATAGCCTGTTACCATCTGATGTTGGATGTAGTAATACTAACCCACCTGGTCGTCTTGAGGCCAGTTCAATAGAAGCCGCACATCAGACTCTCTAGGCATGTCTGTTTTGACAAACAGTAGTTGCTATTTCTACTCAATTTTATAAATAGGGGTCCATGAAACCGGTTTTCGATTTAGCGCCTTGAGTGTTAAGTCACTGAGGTTGAGGAGAGGTGAAATTGATACAGGGGATTAATATATGATTTTCTTAGATACATAGCAGTGAATCACTCTCCAAGATCCTGAATCATAGGGCTCACTCCTCTCGAGTTTTATTAAACTGACTTGCAAGGCAGTTTGACATCTACAATATTTACTTTGTGGTTGAGAATAACGATTGTGTTTGGGAGACTTAGGCATCTATCCAGTTTACGCAGAATCAAAGGGAACAAAAGGGTCTATCAGTTTTTTTTTTCTTTATATTCTTGTTTTCCTAGAAGGCAGTCCATGTGCCTGGAATGTCACTTCACTCTATGCAGTCTCAGAAACTAACTAGGTTTCCACTCACACAGACTTCCGAGTTACGTGAGATGAATCAGTTCATAATAAAAACGCATTATCTCAATTTGCCCCAAAAATGGCTCAACTAGACAGTCCGTATGATCAAGCCTCGATGAGGTCTCGAAAAACGTAATAGAGGAATTAACTTAGTAGGTGTCAGAAAATTAGCGCTGGTAACAGATGAGAGGAAATTACTAAGTCAGTTTTGACGATTTAGACCAACTTTTCTGTTACCTACGAGACCATATCTTATCTCAGCCAAGCGCTTGTACCGCTGCAGGTCGTCTGCGCCTTGCTTATTCTGCACAGAAGAGAGCCAAAAGGTTGGGGGCTGCAGCTTGCAATTGGTAGCCATTGTCCACCCACATGCTTGACATACCGTTGGCTGTTTCTAGCCAATACCTATGGAATGGTCTGCGTGTGTGTAGTCAATGCTATGCCTGTCTGTCTGCCTGCCTGCCTATTTCCTGCTCCGACTACAATTCGTATGATGAACATCTCCAAGGCCTCGTTTCGCGTTTCTCACGCGCTCACATGAGATATCCTTATTTCCACCTGCAATAGACTCCTTTCCATAAACCGGACAATTCTAATAAAGTTGTTATGGCGGAAAATGCTGACTCTGCTGGTTCAGCAATCACAGCGCATACTCCCGCTGATGCTATGGGCGTCCCTCCACCCATCGTGATACAAACACACTACCAGGATGAGACAGAGGGTAAAGTTCCCAGCACGACAGAGGATCTCTGGGTCAGTTCAGCAGATGGACGGTATGCCTGTCCACCTATACCGATACGGGTCGGTCCTATAAATAATATCCAAACATTCTACGCACGTAAAGGCCGCCAGTTCAAGATTCATGAAGCTAACAGTTGATTTCAGGTCCACAAAGACATCCTTCTTCAGGCCGGGTGGTTTCAGAAAGCTCTTTGCGGGAATTTCAGGGAAGCCAGCGAACAAATCATTGACTTGCCGGAAGAGGATCCCGCAATCTTTCATTTCTTAGTTGCATTTTTGTACGAAGGTACTTTTGAACCTATTAGACCGGCAGCGAGTGTACTGGGTGAGTTAAAAGATTCGTTTTACCTTCCAAGCTTAATTACTCATTCACAAATAGAGCCCGATGTCGATAAAGGCAAAGGGGTTGAGGTAGCCTCCGAACAAGCAGAAGCTTCAGATTCGAGCTCATCAAGCAGCAGTTCCAGCTCAGGAACATCGAATTCTTCATGGCGCCGTCGCCGTCGGCGACAAGCCAGAGCTGCTGACCTTGACGAAGGCCAGGATAAACAACCAGGCCATCACCGGCCTGGATGTCCTTGCCCTCGGTGCCTTGCAAGGCGTGATTTCACGAGGTGTTGGCAGTGCGGCGCCAATCGATCTCGCGACGTCAACATCCCTGTGCCTTTACCTTATGTTCGAGGAGGGCCCAGGCGTGGTATGCCGCCTCCTGGGGCCATGCTCCCTCCTGCTGCCATGGCTACAATTCCATCTCTGCAAGGACTGCCTGAGCGCATCACGGGTGAGGATCTACGGACGTGGTTTCTGGCATATGAGCTTCACCTCGACGTCTACATCTGCGCCAACCGCTTCCTCATGGATGACTTCCGAAAGACTGTGATGCGATCATGTGTCGATATGCTCGAGACAGCAGGCTGGGATGCCGCACAGCCGGATATGATGCATCTATGCAGGAAACTATATCGCAGCGTTCCAGAGGTGGATGAGCTGCTCAAGATGGTGATGGCACGTGTAGGCTTTCTGCAACCATTGTTGTGGAAGCGCTATCCTGAGGAAACGAGTGAGTTCTTGGTGAGCAATCCGGAGTTGGCTGCTACTATCTTGAGAGAAACGGTGATGAGGCATTCTCAGCCAATGGCGGATCTGCCTTCGATGGAGGCCACTCATACTTCAGCCTACGAGGACGAGCTGCAGCATCTAGGGCGACGTCCACCTGCGCATAGTCGGCCCAACCGTCGCCACTAGGTGTGGTATGTTTAATGTTTCGAATTCAAATCGAAATGGGCCTTTGGCCATATGTGCTGGCACTGTCACGGGCAAAAGGAGAGTTTGAGGGTCACGATAAAAGGAAGGCAACCGTGGGGGCGTCAGAGGTTATGATTTCTCAGGGAATAAGTTCCGCGTCCGTCAAGTCATTATTCATCCGTGGTAGAGGCATTTGTCCTAGTTGTGTGCAGCCGTACATACCATCTAATCAATAACATCGTCTCTCAGGCTAAAAAGCTGATGCAAAACATCATCTGCTTTTGCCCTCAAGGCTGAGTGGTACATGACGTTCGTCTCGAAGGTCTTTGTACCCTTGACCAGCTTGGCCGTGTCTCTGGCAAAGTTATAGTCGACATACATGTCCTCGACGTATGATGCAGCATACACTGGAACTTTGTTCTTGCGGAGCTTCTCCTGGTCGTACAGCGCAGGCCAGTCACCGCGATTGGCTATCAGTTCAGCCTCCTCACGAAGCATTTGGAGCTCTGGGTACGTGTCGAAGTGAAAAGGAAAGATCATTTCACCAGAAAAGTAAAGGGGCCCGCTAGTCGAAGCAGTAGAGAAGTTGCTGTTTAGCCAGCCAAAGGCTTTGAGAGATTTCCCAACATTGTTTGCTGACCAGCGCGATACCACGCCAGGACCATCACAATAGATGGCCTCGTGGAGAATAGCATAAATGATGTTAGTATCAAATGGAGTCCAGCCCTCTAGTGGTACTAGAGATGCCCTGGTAAAGAAACCGAAGAAGTCCAAAGAGGTTTTCAATGTCAGAATTGTTGAGTGGACTGAATCGAAGCCTCCGTGTCCTCCAAAGGAGATGCCCATAGTTAAGAGACGGGGGACTGTAAGGACACCTCCTGAAGGTAATGGGATTTCCCCTCCTTGGCTTTCAATGAAACCAGCAATTTGACGAACATTTTCTATATCTTCTGGGAATTTCTCATAGTACTGCTCGTTGCGTTCCACGACCCTGCGAAAAGTAGCCTCATACACTGTATCAGGTTCCTTGCCCACAGGGGCCAGGCCGCCAGTGAGAAAGACTTCACGCAGGCCCTCTGGATGCATCGAAAGGTAGGACAAAGAAACAAATCCTCCGTAAGATTGTCCAAAAATCGACCATGCCTGCTTGGAAGCAGGCCACGAGGCAGTAAGGCACTTGCGGACGGCCTCACAGTCACGAACTGTGTTGTCTTGACGCATGAGGCCGAGGAACTTGGCACGTGCTTGGACATCTGGGGAAAACTGTTTGAGAACCTCAGCAGAGACTGGTGAACTCAGCCCGACACCACGATGATCGAGCAGAAGCAGCTGGTAGCCCCTGGCTAAAGCGTGGCTGGTAAGGGGATGGTCCTGTGGCTCACGGTTGCCAAAGCCAGGGCCACCCTCTAGATAGACCATATATGGTTTAGGAGCCTCTCCATGTTCGAACTTGGACTTGCTCTCGTTATCATCGTCATCGGGTGGGAAGATGGGAACATCATGCTTTCTGACTCGGCGAGCAAAGAGCTTGGTACATATACCGCTCTCAGTATCCGTATAGTCGAGAGGGACTTTGAAGAAGTACTCTGTGACATGCAATTGCCCTGGCAGGATGTGAGATCTGCTGCTAATGATCTCCGCGGAAGGGATAGATAAGATTTCGGGTGTAGACATGATGTCGGTAAGAATGAAGATGATGCTGATGATAGAATTGGTTCTGACTGATGGCGGGGTTGATAGGTGTAGACACATGCAGTTCTTATCAACCGAACACCTGCCCATTACTACCAACCCAGCGGCAAAACAGACAATTCAGTATATTTCTAGGGAGATCAGGCATATCGATGATAATCAGCTTTTTCTTCTTTATTCCTGAGGAATATGTTTGAAACTGACATTACAAGTTTTCCTTAACCATGCAAATTGATCCAGTGTCATCAAAAGTTTTGTCGCATCAGTATGGAACACATGCATAACGGCCAGAATTGCAGGCGCAGGGCCATGAAAACTGACTGTCCACATACTGAATATTATCTACCAGTTCGTTCTCCATGATATGCTCCAAGACGTATCAACCAACTAATAAATATGTGGTTTATTCCAACTACAGAATGAATCAAGCTTGCGATACAGGGTAAGCGCATGCCTCGGCTTGTATCCACCCATTAGGTTCACAATCAAACCAACCTTTCAAGACTACATTTCTGAGACATTAAGTCATGATCAAGCTGCATGTTCCAGAATTTGTAAGTGATGTCTTGAAAGATCTAGTATGTGCTACGCTCTGTCAAAGCTGCATCATCATGTCTTATCCCGAACCAAGTGCGGCTCATAGGCTTGGAGATCCGAGTCGATTCGCGGCTAAAAATCAACCAACTCCATCGTACCTAGCTCATAAAGCCAACAGGCACCACGTCCTCTAAACGGACCCTAACTTTTAAGTGCATACCCACCTATCACACCCACTAACAGCATAAAAGACCAGATCAGACCAATCATTATCCAACTCTCATTGTCCTCCCCACTTTGATGTCGCCTTGCTCCAGCAACAGCTTTGCGTTCTGGATCTCGCAAATCTCTTCCGTTTTCCTTCTCCTCCAATAAATATTGGCTCACTTCCTCTTTTTATTTACTTTCCTTTCCTTTCTTCCTTCTCATAACAACTCACAGCCAAGGGCATGGCATATCTTCATCTTGCGCATACGTTGGCAGATGCTTTCAACGCCCTTGCTGATGAAGTTCAGACCTTGACAGATCGAAAGACTGTCTTGGAGCACAAGTTACGCTTTGCTCATGAACAGGTAAGAAAAACAACTGCATATTTTCCTAGTGGTCCTAGAGACTGCAACACAACCCGGCCTTTCCCTTTTCTCTCTTTCCTTGGCCGCGCAAGCTCCAAACATCGTTTCGGCGATACCGGAGCGGAGCTGTCGAGCTTTCCCCTCCCAAGTCAGTATGATGATTATCTTAGCTCTAGATCAAGAGCATCAGGCTGAATGAACCTGATGCCGAGATTGACAACCTTTATTTTCTGATTGACACTATCTTTGTCCACTCTTCACGTCAAAGAAAACATACCATGGATTCGTCGCTAACTCGAAACGAAAAACAGTTCCAATATCTGGCTGACAAATATGCTCCGGCCGCGCCTGAAATAGCCGATACCCTGGCTAAGCTCCAGATACCTCCAAATACACCTCTTGATAATTCATTGCCTGTTCCTCTACCTTTGCCAAGCTCGTACAGCTCCGGCTCCCAACATCAGCTTGCCCTCGTCATCCGTGACGGACGTCGAGTAGCTAATCAGCTTGCCTCGCTGGGCGAAGCGAGTAAAACCACTGCCTCTAGCCGCGAGACTGAGTCGCAACTTTCCCACGTAGCCACCTCCATGTCGACCGCGCTAGAACAAGACTTCACGGTCCAAGGAAAGAAGGGCCATCTTCAATGCCCGTTCTCCAAGCCCGCCACGGCCAGCGGCTCTGGGGCCCACGATGATGATGCGCAGGACACCACTCCGCACCACTCGGCGGACCCCATCTGCGCAGCCATGTACGAAGAATCTACATCTCAGCAAGCTCGCACAAATGTCTCCTCGGCCATCAAGTGTCCCATTCGCTACATGGATAAGCACTCCCCAGAGGAGATCGCACACTATGTCGAGACGCATAAGCATGAACTCCCTCGCAGCCATGAAGTTTGCCTCCGCCGGTATCAGCGTGACGAAGATCAGAAGAAGATAGATTCTAAATATGGCGACATTGTGAGCATGATTGAGGGCTTGGGCCAGCTGCATGCACCCATGCTGCCCGAAGCGGAGGACGATCCGAATCGACCAAGTGATGTCGCCCAGCCTTCTAACGAGAGGGTTGAGAACTGGGCACAGGCTGTTAGCGTAAACTCGGATCCCGACCACACCCAGGTGCCAACTCAGGAGGATGGGGACCGACAAAGCCACTTCGACCGACCGCTCAAGGAAGTACGAGTAGGAGAGTCCCCTAGTAGACCGTGGGGAATATCGATTCCAGTCTTCGAGCTTTCAGGCCAAGACGACGACCAGCCTCTATCACCACCACCGGCGCCAGTCTGTATGCCAGTCTTGGCTCAAACCACACCTAGCACCCAGGAATCCACCAAAAAGACTCCTGGCAAATGTCCGTTCGACCATACAAAGTTGGCAGCCATGGGCATAACTATGCCGTCGAACCAGGATGCATCATCAGTACACACCTCACACCAAGGACCAGAACATCCTCGATCTCTCTCGCCGACCAAGGATGACGGTGGTCCTCCACCACCTCCCCATCAACACACAACACCACCTCAACCTACTTTCATCAACCCCGACATGATCAAGGGGACAAACAACGGACCGCAGATGATTTTCACGGGACCTGTATTCATTGGCTATCCCATGGAACAGGCGATACAGTTCATGAACCAATACCGAGGGAATCAGTGATTCAATCATATTATTGGTACTGTCTCTATTTTCAGTTTTCGCATCGAAGGAAGAATGCATAAGCGACGGCGTTGGCGCATTTGATTTATTGGAATGTTAGCGATGTCTCTGAATTTGAATGGTATTGAGCAGCCGCAAAAGGGTTGCAAGTGACGATCGATTACAGACTTTGATTCCAGTACAGCGACATGATATCCAAACCTGGCTCTTATAGCACGCACGAACAATTGCTTTATACGTATCATCATCTTCTAATATCATTCATTGATTTCACTAAGAATCCGTGACCTATTGTAAAACATCCAGAACGCCGTCTAATCCACAAGACTAAGAATAAAAAGCAAACTTGTTTTTTTTTTGTTTTGCCAATGCCAAATCTGCGCAAAGTCTTTCTAAAAGATGTCGCCTCAAGCACTTTGATTCCCTCTCTTATTTGTATCTTCGTCTTCGTCTTCGTCTTCATCGTGGTACCTACCCTCCGTATCATCCCTCTCCCATAGCGAGATATCATCATCCGACATAAGGACAGCTGCATCGTCAGGATCCATGAGAGGAGAGTTATCAGAGTCAGCGTAGCCAGCTTCGCCTTCTTCAACAGATGCGCCAGCAGGGTTTAAGCCTTCTTGCTGGGCAAGCTCTTCAGCTCTGGCCATGGTACGTCTGTAGATGATAAGGCCAACACCAAGACCAACAGCGCCGCCAAGAAGCATGCTGAGGTAGTTAATGGCTTTGCTACCGGCGGACATCTTATCACCCTTTTCAGCTAGGAGAGCGAGCCGACTACCAATGAAGACATGGACGAGAAGCTTGGGGCTATAGGCTAATTAGCATGTATAACATCAAACAGAATTCTGGGCGTACCTAGAAAGAGCTGTAGAGATTGTAAACGCTAGCGGTGTGATACTAGGAATGGTAGCGAGAAAACCATTGCTCAGACTGAATGGCAGGGGGCAGAATCGAATGCCAGTGAGATACCAAATACCCTCCTGTCGCAGGACTTGGCCTAGAGCAACAAAGCGGTGATCCTGACCGACCATGCGATCGACGTACTTGCTCAAGACGGTCCTGCTGGCAAGGAACGCACAAAGAGCGCCAGCTGTGCATCCTGATGCCACAATGGGCCAACCCAAGGGAAATCCATAGACGAAGCCCGCAATGGTGCTGGCAGTCGAGTATCCAACAATAGGCGGGAATGAAGTGACAAAAACGAGAAGGAAAGCCAATATCCAACCGCCCGGAAGAGCGCGCCACGCTTCAGCCTTTGGTTCAAGCCATCTGAAAAAGACATGCGAGTATATTATCGCCAGAATGCCAAATATACCCACAGTTACAACGCCTGCAAGAGCGAGGATCCTCTGGAGAGGGGACAGGCGCAAATACACCTTGAAGACCTGCTCGCCGAGCAAATTGACCGAGCCCCAAATGCGACTCACGAAGCTTGTTCTCCCGCCGCCAGCATAACTACTACTTGCGCGACGACGGCCCATGAGCGGATTCGATAGACGGCGGCTCGACGATGTGGCGGACCAGGGTGGCCGGGTTGGCGAGGGAGAGGAACCGCGATCCGGAGAGAGCGCGAGGGCGCGAGCGGCCGAGTTATAGTCCGCAGGCATGTTCGGTATGAGACGGGTTCCGTTTGCAGTTATGTTCGGGTTGTGATGATGTGAACTATGCGGCCATGTCTAGATTCTGGTATAGGTATGTAAGATTCGGAACGCGCGGATGGAAATGAGGCTGTAGCGGTACAATTGAGGGGTGCGAGGGTTATGTATAGAGAGTCGTAAGTCTTATCGATTCTTGAAGCTCGTAATGTGGCCTGCCAATGTACTTTATCGCATTTGATGATGTTCCAAGGGAGGTCCTTTAGCGATGAGTGTTGTTTAAAGCTATACTTTGTACTGTCGTCTTTGGGGGTCGAACGCAAGGTACATGACGTTGCTAGTGTCAGCAATCCCATGCAGGAGCGGCCCCACCAAGCATGTCACTATGCCTGTTCCGTTTAGTACAAAGAGAGAGGTCTATCAGACTCGAAACATGCAGCATTACAACCTCACTGTTCTTTACATAGCATAGCGGATAAATGCATCATATTTCATCAACTGATACCAATCCTTCGTTGAGATGAGGCGAGTTGTACTGAATTGAAAATAAACTCGGCCGTTTTGTACCGTATTCGTTTTAAGACAAAGCTGATGATGGACGTTATGCTACTAGGAAGTTATCAGGCTTCTAAGATACTAAGTTTCTGAAACACTCGAGTACAAAATCACAGGATAATATGCTGCTTGTTATAGAACGGTGTCTGATTTTACTGCTTTCTTCTATTCTAGTCCTGTATCGTCATCGACGACCGCTAGGACCCTTGGGCGGATCACGCACCAAGAGCCTGACCTTGCCGTCGCCGATTTCGACGCCTTGGCTCAGGATATCCACCTCTTGTTTGTCATCCTCGCCCTCCCCTTCCTTTGCGAGAGACTTGTCCCAGCTGCGAGCATCGATTCCGAGAATACCTCCCATGTTATTGCGATCTCCGGGGACCGAAAACTCACGGTACGCATACCTCCACTCGTTGAGAAAGTTGCGAACCGCCCTGCCAACCTTGTCCTTGCCGTTCTTACTATGGTGTCCAGAACCAGTGATGGCATAAATGGGTTGCGATTCTCGGCTGTTTTCCATCAGAATCTTTTCGAGATACTCGACTGCCTCCTCAGGATGAAGACCGTGAAGGTCGACGTATAGCTCAAAGCCTTCGGAGTTGCCCTTGTTACGTTCCTCGTACAATTCCCTCGCAGCTTCGCGATGAGCCTTGCGCATGAGATCGTTCTCGCTTTGTCCTCGCAGACTAAGAGCCTTAGCAGCCCTGGCGTCGTTGCGATTCCACGCCTGCGCAGCGCTATAATGTCGAGTCAGTCCATGCGTCACAACTGTTTTTTCGTCCAAGAAAACAAACCTTTGTAGAAACTTATTACGAAGGCCGCCATGCTTGAGAGCTTCTTGGCGCGCCTTCAAATACGCCTTATTGGCACGCTCGCCAGTCTCCAACCACGGGATATGCTTGGGAATAGGGATTGCTTGAGCGGCAGGGCTGTTCTCTCCGTTTCGTGCACCGGTTGAGCTCCCGTTACGTCCTATTTTCTTAAGCTCAGGACGAACAGGACTGGGCGAGGGTGACATCTTAACAATGTCGGCTAGTGAGTTGGGGGCCATATTCTCCTTATGCCCGTGACCATGACCGCCTCGCTTGCCATGATGCTTCTTGCCCTGCTTCATAGAAGCGGAGCCTAGCGAAGGAAATGCATCATTGTCATCCAGAGCAGGTGCCGAGATATCGGGCTCCCTGGCCTGATGCCGACTACCAGGACGAGATCGAGCACGAGGACTGGAAGTTCCCTGGAAATGCTTCAAGCCCGGCGGTGGCGTTATTCCTACGCCTGGAAAGCTGTTGCTTCCAGCGAAACCACTTAAATGATCCGGGGTGCCAGGTCGGAGCGAGGGGAACGAGTTAAGGTCCCCTAGCTGTAAGCCCCCTTGTTTTGATGGTGGCGTGCTGGCGCCATCGAGCGTGAGCTTGTTCATGAGTTTGGTGGGATCGTGCGAAAAGATGCATGTTTCTCCAGCTAAGCAATTGCCCATTACCCAATATCTAAGATGAACTGTCAGCCTTGTTTTCCCTGAAATAATAGCGTACAACCACTTACTTGCACAAGTGGTTACTGAGATCGTGACTGAATCTACAGTCGGCACGCAAGCATTGCCCGGTTGACATGTAGAACTTGCAGATAACCCCGGACTTTTGTTGTCCAAGAGGCGTAGAAGGACGGTCCACCGACTTTCCAATCAAGACATTTTTGGGTTCCTCCAGTGAAACACCACCCGGCTGATTATCTCCGGTCTGGCTTTCCATAAAGGAAACAATGGTCGCACTGAGGTCGTATCCATTCTGTGCCAGAGCAGCTTCGATCTCGTCGTCGGTCTTGGTTTGTCCGAGGATGGATCGCAGCATGTCGTATGGCGACATATCAGCTGACTGCGCCGTCATGGAGGAGAATTCCGGAGCAGCAGCATTCAGGGCGCTCGGGGTGCTGACAGACGAAGTTATGCTGGCAGCATCATCGCTGACAAGCCACTCCACATTCTCAGTCTGGTATTCTCCTAAGATCTCTGTGGCCGGGGTTGGATCACTCGCAAATTCGTAAGCATTCAAGTTTGGACTATGAGGAATGACAGGTGTTGCCAGGGCCATGCGCGGCGAAGCGCGGGGCGAGGAGAATGGTGATACTGTCGACGATATAGTCCTGCCAAAGGTTGATGGGACAAATCCTGGTGGAGCGAGGGGGCTCACGGCGAGTCTCGGAGAACCAGACATAGGTGTTGGTGAACCACGCCAGGAGGCAGGAGAGGGACGTCGCAGTATTGCCGGTCTTATTGGAGGCGGAGATGCTGACGAGCCTCCGCTATCACGATAGCGCCAGAGGGCGTCCAATATTGCATTGTCAAGAGAAGTGCCGGTGAGATTGGTCTCCTTGCGGAAGAGCTCCTCCAGCCTGTCTGTTTTGTCCTCGTCTTCCAAGGTGGCATCCTGCAGAACAGGCAAGCACATCTCGAAGTGCTCGTCAGAGACCATGATTGCCAAGCAGTTGTCCTATTAGATTTCGAGCGGTAGAAGTCGAAGCTAGGGATAGCTCAGGCTGGAGCAAGACGAGACTCGCAATAGCGCAACAGGGGTCTAAGCTCGTGTGGATCTTGCGAAGAGCAACGTTGTTCGGTAGAGTTCGAGACAGTGTAGTTGTATGCTTGCAAAAGAAGAACAAGAAGGTGAGAGAGGCTGTGCCGTCTTCTGTTAGCTTGGGTCGGGGATGTGATAACCAGCAACGCGGAGGAGCTGAAGAAGGGACAGATGGGTAGGTAGGTGGATAGTGGATAGAAAGACTATGGGGGCATGGATGGGACAAAGAGCCGGGACAAAGGAGTGTCTTGGACTTACAGATTAAAAGATATGACAGCAGAAGCGAAAGCAAGGAGAAGAAGAATGAGAAAACAAGAATCAGAGAGACGATGCAACAAAAGTGAAAGCAAAGAGAAGCGAAGCGCAAGCGCATTCAAGCAAAAAGATTATAGTACTGTACAATGGACGGTGAAAAGGAGGAGGAGATGGATGGGAGATGATGCAGCATTAGGTAGCCCATGTCCATTAATGGAAAGGTGGAGGGCCCGGACGGGAAGCGGAAGTGGGGATTACCAATGAACACGGGCCCCGGGGAGGACTTCCAGCTCGCTCAGGGAGAGAACGTGCTAAGCTCTAGAAGGTTGTGAATCAGCTACAGTGGTTGGGCCAGGGGGCGTAGGCAGCTTCCATGATGACAGGTAAGTTAGCTGAGCTCGATCCGTTAATTAGGGGCGGACTGAATCAGATCGTGTTTCGGAATGACAACAAGTGATCCATTAGTATGGCCTTTGTTAGTAAAGACATATTACATGTTGATTTAAGGTCTCACGTCAAAATTAGCCTTACATAACGTATATGCCGATGGGTTGGTAGCTAGAGTGTTCCATCCGTAACTGAATCAGAAAAAACTACCATCTATACTCACGGGTTGAAAGTGGGATGAAAGTGAGAGGCAGACCCAGGTCAATGTCGGAATAACAAATGTCTCCCTCTAATTACGACCATGAGTGTCACCCTTAAAAACAAGCCCGGTTTGCTACCTTGGCACTTTTTTATTCAATGCGGTGGCGCTGGGAACTACTGTAGTTCGTCCAGCCAAGTAAGCCCAGCCTTATATAGGCATTTGATGACATTGTAGCATGTGATTCACATACACTCAAAAAGTACTCTTTTACTGTTGTGTTTATACTGAATGTGTATATCAGAACAAGTTATCTTAAGTACTCACAAAAACTGTTTCCATTTGTTATTATGACCGGGCCACAAGGAGAAGAGGATCTTCGCGAATAAAAGCAAAGAGTATCACAAGCCCCCCTGGTCGACTGACTTGGCTGAATCAGAGACCAATCGCATCAGCAAAGACGAACGAGAGGCTCAGCCTTTGGCCGTAACAGCGTCATCGAATGGGTGACACATTTTGTATGTGTATCTTACATCTAGACTAATCTGAGGATGCCTTGTTTATGCAACGAAACCTAAATTTAGTCGCTGGGCTTCGAAGCAATCAAGAGCCCAAGCCTGACCTGTCACATTTGGCCAACGTTGATTGGATATGCCCCCATGTCGAATGCAACTAGCGAGCTGTGAACATTCAACACCATCGTTTCTAGTGCTCATGGCTTGTCAAGAAGTTTCCAGGCTTCCCACGGCCCGCTCTTATAATGGAACAAGGTAGATCTATACCAGCCACACTACTCTCTCTGTACGGCATATAGGATATTATAGAAATTGGAATTTGTGACAGCTGCAAGATGTTGCTCGATACTTCTTCGTCCGATCATTTCTACATATGTATCGTATCGTCTGTCCAATCTCGACTGATTATCACTCCCCAGCTTCATGTCTATAAGCCTTGGTGAGTCCACGAGAATGAGGAGTGGTAGACGGATTAACATGGTTGTGCTCAAACATCACATGGTGTAGCTACAGATTGTGATGCATGTTCTCTTCAATTTCGCCTCTTGGTCTATATATCGCTAAAAAGCACAAATTATCTACTCGTTGGCAACCGAAGCAACGAGGCCAGAAAAGGGGCGCCTCTATTCTAGGGTATCTCATCGTCGTCGTCACCTCCAAACCCAAAGCTGAAACCACCGCCTCCACCCTGCTGCTCATCATCTACTGCGCCAACAGCAGCATCCCATTTGCGCTTCTTTCCGCTCTTTTTGTCCGCCAGATCCAATGCTTTCTCCAGGACTTCCGGGTAGCTACTCTTCATCCTCTCCATGAAGAGTCCAGATGGGTCCGTAACCCTATCTTCGAAACCGCTGATCTGATCAGCCTTATCCCGGAGGAAGGAAACGACTTCTGACAATAGGTTCAAGCTCTGGGGCACGAAATTCTGTGTAAGGGCAATTCCGCTCTCGAGGTTGACCACCAGATGCCACCACCCGCTTGGAACATGCAGAATCTCACCCGCATCGCAGATGCCTTCGATACATTCGGGAAGCTGCCGTGCTTCTTTGTGGAAAGTGAGGAGCCATTCAGCTATGCTGAGGGGGCTAGTGACTTCACTGCTGTCTTCAGAGACATGAACTCCGGGTACCTGTGTTGTAGGAGGGAACATGATCCAGTACTTGCTTCCCTGAATCACGGCGTTCCATGCACTTGTCGCATTGGGATCTTTATGAAAGGTTGAACCGCTCCGCGCAGGACCAACAATTAGCCAACGATGGGCAGGTCGTTCATCCCCGAGAACCTCGAACAAGTCCGGCCCAAAGCACTCCGGTTTCCAGTATGCCGAGTTTTCCTTGTCGGCCAGCCGCAGGCCCATCTTCTCCGCAAACCTGCGATCGAACAGATACAGGGGACTCTCATCTCTGTTGTTCTTCATGTAGTTATAGTAGGTTGCATACGGCCAATCCACAGCCTCAGCGCGGAAGTCGATATGAGCATACTTCTCAAGCAAGCTATCAATGGTCCATTCGCTGAATACTGGCCATTCCTGGATGCACTTGGTAAGGATGAATGGCTGTTCAGTCCACTTCTCGGCATACTGGTCGTAGTTCAGGTTTTCCAAGCGGCGGATCTGGTTTGCCTTGGGGATATTTGAGGCGAACTGGGACAGGATGATATGGCTGCAAGCAAATGGTCGGTGGAGGACATCTGAAAAGACGTTACTGCAGTCGATATTGATTTGTTGGTCACTTGGGAGTCCTAGGACAGTTGACCTCCATGACCCTTGCCATTGAATATCCTTGCTATCCTTTGGTGGTGACCTTGATTAAGTTTAGTTGCCGTTCCATGGACACCTCAGGATATTTTGTTCATGAGTCAAGCGAACTTACTGTAAGAATATGGGCTTCCAAAATTCATCTGAGTGGCAAAAGGCATAAAAAAACTTGCAAGTGTGACCAAGCTTCAACAGGGCCTCAGCGTCAAACTGCTCAAACACAAGCGAGACGACTTCGTCTGGGAGAAGCCTCCATGCTCCGATTGACCGCCTAGCATTACGGCCTGTAAAGAAGTACTGGTTGCCTAGAGGCCTGAGTCCTAGAGGATGGGAAGGGATTGAGTCACTCTGAAGAGTTGACTCAGAGATGTCATCCGTCCTATTACACAGCGAATTATATTGGCGAGTGCCATTATCAGGAATGGCCGATGGCATCTTTTTTTGGTGGTTGAAGTTACGTCCCACTGCCACTGCGCATAAGAGATGCAAAAAGACAAGGTTCAGTTGGGAAGGGCACAATAGGTAGTAGTAGAAGCCAAGCTCGGGGTGGAGAAACAAACTGTTTGAAAATGGTTCGATGCGATGCTGTACAAATTTACCCAGTCACCAGTACAGTTTTCCAGCAGTTACTGCGATAGATCAGTCGGGTGTTGTAAGTTCAGTTTTTAGTGCGTAGGGCGGACGAAAAATCGTTAGTGGAATGGGTGTAGCAAAAGGACGAAGACTGATTAGTCTAAAGTTGTACTGCAGAATAATTCTTGCTTGAACGGAAGGTTACGTGAATTTGCCCCTAAAGATTTTATTTGAATCTTTTTTCTACTGTATATAGTTTGATTTTTCATTTCTAAAAATCACTCTTTGGAAATAAATGTACTTCTTCAGAAGTCCGTGAGGACTATGTTCTGTTCATACCTGTTTCTCTGCTCATGTATACATACACCCACCTCTCTGTATCTTAGTGCGCAGGCTAGGTACCTCGATAGAGACTCTGCCACCTCCAGATATCAAATAGCAATTGTGGTTATACGAGCTCTAGGAATAATAGATATGTGTTTAAATAGCAGTAGCATGACGAAATTCTCAACCACAACTATATTGTCAGCAGAATCACCAAAAACTTAAATGTCGTGGCAGCATAGGTGGCGGGGTTATACGTGGGTGGAGGGGCACATTTTTTTCAGCGGGGCACCTAAAGTGGGATGGATGCCTGTACAGGTGCAGTCAACTACAGAGGAAAGAGAGTCAGTGAAGAAGAAAAAAACTTGTTGTAGTGGCAGAAAAATGAAAATGACTAGCTGCAGACTCTTTGTGAGCGAGTGAGTACCCTGTCCAAGAGCGAGGCTAGCGGAGTAGGCAGGCCAAATGCAAAATCAAGAGGGCAGCACAAGTCGGCCCAATGTACCCTAATCCGATGCCCCGCCAAAACCTTCTATGATTGGCCAGTGCGCAGTTTGAGGTAAGCGGGTGGGCAGCGAAGAAAAAAAAATACTGCCTCCACGGCCGCCCCTCATTCGACTTTTTCTCTCTTCTCTTTCCCACTCCATTCAGCAGGAACAACACAAATACACATCTCCATCCTAGATTTTTGTTGATTCTCCTTCTTTGAGAATCTCGAGTCTAGTCGATACCAGCTTTATTTTCCACTAAACGATTACCAGGCGCAGTCTTCAGTCGAAGTTCTGCCCTCTTTTTTCGCTTCCTTCACCCCGCGATTTCTCACATCTAGGTCGAGCCGAGCTTGATCTAGACTTTCAAAAGCCTCAACCGCAATCATGGCTGACAAGGGTCTTGAGGATGTCCCTGAGACACAGATCGAGGGTAACTACGATGAGTGAGTACATTCCTGCTTGTGTTGAAGATTTTGAGTTAATAAAACAATACAGGACCGTCGACTCCTTCGATGACATGAACCTCAAGTCTGAGCTCCTCCGAGGTGGTAAGTGTCCACAGCGCCTCATCCTGTATATCCCACAACCCGCTTACAATAATGCGCAGTCTACGCCTACGGTTTCGAGCGTCCCTCTGCTATTCAGCAGCGTGCTATCATGCCCGTCATCAAGGGCAGCGATGTCATTGCCCAGGCCCAGTCCGGTACTGGAAAGACCGCCACCTTCTCCATCTCTGTCCTCCAGAAGATCGACGCCAACGTCAAGGCTTGCCAGGCCCTGATCCTTGCCCCCACCCGTGAGCTTGCTCAGCAGATCCAGAAGGTCGTTATCGCTATTGGCGACTTCATGAACATTGAGTGTCACGCCTGCATTGGTGGTACCAGTGTTCGTGATGACATGAAGGCCCTCCAGGACGGTCCCCAGGTCGTTGTCGGTACCCCCGGTCGTGTCCAGGACATGATCCAGCGCCGTATCCTCAAGACCGACGCCATGAAGATGTTCGTTCTTGACGAGGCCGATGAGATGCTTTCTGTAAGAAACCTATATTCTCACGTTTTCTGTTCATTGCGCTAACTCTCCTTTAGCGTGGTTTCACTGAGCAGATCTACGACATCTTCCAGCTCCTCCCTCAGTCCACCCAGGTTGTCCTCCTTTCCGCCACCATGCCCCAGGATGTCCTTGAGGTCACCACCAAGTTCATGCGTGACCCCGTCCGCATTCTGGTCAAGAAGGACGAGCTTACCCTGGAGGGTATCAAGCAGTTCTACATTGCTGTTGAGAAGGAGGAGTGGAAGCTCGACACTCTTTCCGACTTGTACGAGACCGTCACCATCACCCAGGCTGTCATCTTCTGCAACACTCGCAGAAAGGTCGACTGGCTCACCGACAAGCTCACTGCCCGTGACTTCACTGTCTCCGCCATGCACGGTGACATGGACCAGTCTCAGCGTGACCTGATCATGAAGGAGTTCCGATCCGGATCTTCTCGCGTCCTGATTGCCACTGACCTTCTGGCCCGTGGTATCGATGTCCAGCAGGTGTCCCTGGTCATCAACTACGATCTCCCCGCCAACCGTGAGAACTACATCCACCGCATCGGTCGTGGAGGACGTTTCGGCCGAAAGGGTGTCGCCATCAACTTCGTAACAGCCGAAGATATCCGCATGCTCAGGGAAATAGAAGCGTTCTACAGCACTCAGGTTGATGAGATGCCTATGAACGTTGCCGATCTCATCTAAGCTTGAGGCAAAAAAAGTGAAAAAAGCAACACGGATCGTCCAAAATCCGGTTTTCTGGCTGTCCCGCCAGCTTTTTACGACCAGACGACGCAGGGCAGCCTGACATCTTTGGGAAGGTTTTACGGGGAAATCTCTTTGTGGCAGTTGTTGATAGATCTCGTTTCTA
Source organism: Fusarium venenatum (assembly GCF_020744135.1). Taxonomy (NCBI): domain Eukaryota; kingdom Fungi; phylum Ascomycota; class Sordariomycetes; order Hypocreales; family Nectriaceae; genus Fusarium; species Fusarium venenatum. The sequence goes on from NW_027072131.1 coordinate 1,622,239, forward strand.
GAGTTTCGCCTGGAAGGGTGGCGGGCATTTTATACCATATTGCGCTGCCACCAGTCCGGAAGACGACACATGGGGAGGAGATCCCGACTGGGCCACATGACAGGGCTTCGGGGCAAATCCTCTGCGCCTGGATCCCTTTGGGAGGTGCATGGGGGATACCAAAAAGTAATGCAATGGTTCTTCAAACCTGCCTTTTGTCTCTGTTATTTAGGGTGTCGTTTTATGATGAATGCTTTTCTTTTTATCTTTCAAATTTTCTTTCCCTATGCAATTATGTGATTGTAGTGTTCCAACTTTCACTTTGTGCAATGTGTAATTGTGTCGTTTTCTTGACGCAGACGGACAATAAGAAAAGAAGGGCAACATACTTTTCTTGGGTTGTTTACAATTTCACACGGCGAAATGAACTAAAGTAGACTTCAATGTTATAATTGAATATTGAGACCTAGAGCGATAGCCTATCGAGGCTCTCTCTCATACAAACGAAAGTGCTTTGTAGCTCGTTAATCCATCATCTTTGTCATCCTTGCACATTGCCAACTGTACAGTCATTCCCAAATTACGGCACACTATATACGACTCCTGATATCTTTGAGGAGGTTGAAAACAAAAGAAACCAAAGACAAAAATGTAGTAGGGTCAAGTCTTAGACCCATCCTTATAACGCCAAATGTGGTATCGCCGCCCCGTGATAAATATAACTTCAGTAACCACCAAGAAGAAAAGGTGGCCAAAGCACGCAGAACCGTAATTAACAAACCAGACAAAAGCTCGTCGTTTTCAATCTTGAACACCCTCTAGTAGTAGCTTTGGCCAAAGGATGTTTGCGCGGCTGGTGGACTCTTGATAGCCTGTCCGGTGTATGCACCGGGGATAGGGACAGCCTCATACGTGGGCTCATCTGAGCCTGTGGGACCGTGTTCGGAAATGTGAACGGTGGGAATTGCAGGAGGCGAAGCTTCAGTGGGCGTGAAAGCGGACTGGTTCAGCTTAGGGGTAGCAGAGGGAGCCTTCATGGGAGGAGCTTGAAGCTTGAAGCCAGTATCTTGAGGAGCGAATTGAGACTGAGGCTCAACAAACTGAGTACCTGGCGTGAAGGGGTTGGGATTGGGGTTCTCGCTGATGTCGGACAGGTTTCGGTAGGCAGCGGGAGGATGACGGGGGGACATGGCATAGGCGCTGAGGGCGGGAGACTTGGGACCGAAGCCAGGAGTGTTGGGCGCAGACTGGCTGCGGAGTTGAGCAAGGTAAAGATCGGAACGGGCGCGGTCTCGCATGTCCATGGACTTGAAAAGGCGTCGCTTGGTGTAGTAGCGGTAGAAGACAACGCTGTAAAGGAGAATGGCGAGAACCTCGACGACGATCTCGATGATGATGCAAATCATGGCCCAGTTTTGAAGACGGCAAACGAGTGCATAGTCGACTTTATCGCCGAAGACGTCGGATCGATGGTTGTTTACACAAGACCAACCCCACATGTCCTTATTATTACTGTTGTTTCTTGAGTTTTGGAAAAGGATAGCAGTAATAACCCAGAGGACTAAGGCGAGAATAAACTATATAAAGTTAGCCCAGTTCACAAATTGGATACAGATTCCGACTTACCCAGCCAATGGCGAACATGGTGTAGTAGGTTCCTACTTTCTCGGCACGTCGGTGGCCACCTCGACAATAGGCAATGAAGACAATGATACAAGCAAGAAGAGAGACACAAGCCATAGCAAGAACAAGTTTCTGGGGCCACGAGTTGGTGTTCTTGGCCCACGAGGGCATCTTGCTCTGTTCAGGTAAGGATCTAGTGGCGTTGAAAATAGAGAACGAGGCCGAAAGCATCGCAAGAATGATAAGAGAACAGCTGAAGTTGACACCTCGGAGTGCAAACTTGGCCAGGCGGACTCGAGCTTTGATTTTCTGTTGATCCGTTAGTGAATTGATCAAACCAGGTTGAGATAAATTATTTCACATACCACATCACGGGCCTGCTCCTTCTCGGTAGACAGTTCACGCTTCTCAAGAATATCCTCCTCTCGAAATGTTGGGCTCATGGGATTCCTGAGGTGAGCAGGTGTTCCCGGCACCTTCATGGCGCTCTTGAGTGGCGTCTTAGGAGTCATTGGGACGGGAATCGATTCTCGCTGGGCGATGTATCCAAAACCAATGTCAGCGGGTTGAGGTTGAGCAACGTGTGACTTTTCGGGATCGGCGAATGGTGATCGAGCCTCGACTGGTGAGTGGACTGAGGTTGCTTCGGCAAATCGAGGAGTTCGGGGCTTTAGAGAGCCGTCTGAGGATGATGATTCTGATGTTCCAGGTCGAGCTGCAGTGAGATTGAGTGCGGCAGGCCTTCTTTTATCTTCTGTAAGACGATCAGTCAGTAAGTCATGCCTTCTATCGTAAGCTTGCTCCCTTGGAGACGGACCTGGACCAGCCATGCTTAGAACGAGTAAATGTGAAAATTGAATGAAGATATCAACAACGAAACGTGTAAGTGCAAGTTAACGATGTTGATGAAGCAGGTATAAGAACTTCGACTCAGTCCAAGCTCACACCCGTTATAGAACAGAAGAAATTGCAGAAGAACAGAGAGACCAGCTATCGAAAGATTGGGAGAGAGGTCCGGCCAGACGGACATGCGTGGGAGGCAACGACTTTTGAGGATGGCGGCAATAGAGGGAAGATGAAAGCTCATTCGACAAGATCAAGACACCAAGGAACGGGATAGGACATTAGACTGAGGGGGTGCCGCAAATAGAAACAGAATATGGCCTTACCTGAAAGATGAGCGGATATACAGCAAGACTTGTGATAGGCAGATGTGAACCGCCCGTCGAGTGATTCGATTCGCTTTGGAATTAGACGCCCAAATGACTGTCGGGATGGTGGTCAAGCTCCGCTGGCCTGGTTTGGTTTGATCACAACCTTGGTAGGGCGGATGAACAAGAGCGTGCTAACTTTGTGTTGCCGTACTGCCGACTTTTGTGATACCAGAGTAGTTATTTGGTAAGATTTAGAGAAACAAATGGACAAGCCAAAGTAGAGATGCAAAATAGAGGTATCCACAGAGAAACTTGGGAAAGCTGTGGTGTTATGGAAAGAGTACAGAGAGCAGTGTCTGCATTCTCCCATGGTCGGGGAACTCGTAAGCCAAAAGGTACCATATTAGCATACTCCCCCGGCTGGAATCATCCGGGACAATTTCTGCATGTTACCCTGACAGGTCCATCATGTCCGTTTCCCATATTGAGCGATATCACTGGGTGGTAAAAATCGCCCGGCGGTTAAGCCTGGTAGAGTTGAAGCTGGGATCATGGGAGGAGAGGCTATTCTTGTTATCCCATTGGCTGGAAGGACAGCCGCTTCTTGGACCCTGGCCGTTGATCTGCCGGTATGATAGGCCATGTTTCTGCAAGCGCTTCTGTTCTTCACTGTAGTATACCCAATCAAATTATCAGAAGCCGTGATGAGCTGGGTAATTTTCCAGCCACATGCAGGCTTCGGCGGCAACAAACGACTTTTGTTTCGACGCGCTTGACTTTTGGGTTGCGGCACGGCCCACCAAACAACAAGAACGGAACGTCGCATTAAGCATTTGCCATCAGACACACACTGTCAGTTAATTTCTCTCAGCAAGGGTCCCGGTCAGGACTTGGCAGCAGGATGAGTGACTTTTCAACCTCTACGCATTGGTCGACCAGGTTACTGGTTGCACGCGAGGTGAGCGGGATATTCTCCCAAGACGCAGTCATGGTTGTATGTACTATAACAGTGAGACACCGTTAACGCAGTATGGTAAGAAACGTAGGCACATGCAGTTACACCAAGTCCTTGATCTTCTAGAATACAAGAATGGATAAAGATAGTATCAATTGTCATAATCGAAGCAAGCTTGAAGTCGAGATGTGACATTGCACCCCAGAGCACAGACCTTTAACCGTAACTTAGCATCGACGACATATCCTTATCACCAGAAAGTGTGTCAATTGCTGGTCAAGTTGGTACTTAAACGTCCATGTCATCCCCTCTTCTTGGCATTTTATCAGCAAGCAGTGAGGCTTATCACCAACATCCGTGTTGGTGTCTCCAATGTTGCCTGCACCTCGATGGCATGGAAACTGAATGCGTGCACATACCTTGCATTTTACGGATGATTCCTATTTCTGCTGTACATGGTTACGGAAGCGATTGGCTAATTCAAAACTGGATGATCGGAGATCGAGTTTGTGTTTCTATTTCGGCCATGTATGCGAATACGTTAGATCGATGAATGGCCCCCAGGTAGCTGAAGAAGTGGAGGGTTTGGAAGTGAACATCACCAACCGGGCTACCAATTTGTTCCAGAGGCATGCGTCATCCCAAGACCTACCGATTTAGTTTGTAGGTAGGAAAATAATCAGACGTTCTTGAGGATCTTGGAATTGAGAACAACTACTCAGTTGCAGACATACACTACCTATAGTTAGGCTTTTCCTGAGATAGAGCATGCCTCACTGCTAACATTAGGAGGTACCAAATGGAAAACATTGGCTACCCCATAGAAGGTTGCAAAAAATTACTGTAGGGAAATTGCGAGTAACCGAATGTTGTTTTGTCATTTGCATCAGATTTTCTACCTCAGGAGACATCTCATGCTTTCTTTCCCCCACTACTACGTAGTGCTAACATCTGTCATGGTCGACACTCGGCTCCTTGAATTCATTGTGGTAGAGGTGAGCTTTGAATTGGTTGACAGCCGAAGCTCATCCGAATGAGGGGCATCAGATCCTTATCAGTTTATCAAATCACATTGGGCTTAGCGTAAGAGTCATAGCCATTTCGAGAGACTGCACACGAGGAATTTTGCCATCATCAAGGCGAAATACGGAAAATCTTGGCTCTCGACGACCTCAACTTCGAGAACTACTCACGAGATTTTCAAATCTTAGATTGTAATTTTCTCCCAATCCAAGCGACTCATTTATCCACCCGAAACCACCCTTTCGCTGCTTCACGACCGAAAAACCACATCTGAAATACCGCCTGAATTGCCCCGCCTTCATCATGTCTACCAACGACGACCCTAAATACGACGACATCGGGTCCGAGTCTGACTCTGGAGAGTCTGTCGGCCACAACGAGGCTGCCGATGAGAAGCCTCTCAAGTCGGCTCTCAAGAAGTCCAACCCAGCTGTCGCCGAGCCCGCCACTCAAAAACCTCCTCTGCCTCCCCAAACCGACCCCAAAGACCTCGATGTCGCCAGCTTGACTCCTTTGACGGCCGAGATTATCGCCCGACAAGCCACAATCAACATCGGTACTATTGGCCATGTCGCTCACGGAAAGTCCACCGTCGTCAAGGCTATCTCTGGTGTCCAGACTGTTCGTTTCAAGAACGAGCTGATCCGAAACATTACCATCAAGTTGGGTTACGCCAACGCCAAGATCTACAAGTGTGATAACCAAGCTTGCCCTCGACCTGGATGCTACCGAAGTTACAAGAGTGATAAGGAGGTTGACCCTTCTTGTGAACGAGATGGATGTGGCGGTACTTATAGACTATTGCGACACGTCTCGTAAGTCGAAAAACATATGCCCCCCTACAAGGTGATTGCTGACACTATCAGATTCGTCGATTGCCCTGGTCACGATATTCTCATGAGTACTATGTTGTCAGGAGCTGCTGTCATGGACGCCGCCCTTCTCCTTATCGCTGGTAACGAATCTTGCCCTCAGCCTCAGACTTCCGAGCATTTGGCTGCTATTGAGATCATGAAGCTCGATAAGATCATCATTCTCCAGAACAAGGTCGATCTTATGCGGGAAGAGGCTGCTCAGCAACACTACCAGTCCATTCTCAAGTTCATCCGAGGAACTGTCGCTGGCAAGTCCCCAGTCATTCCCATCTCTGCCCAGCTTAAGTTCAACATCGATGCCGTCAACGAGGCCATTGTCAACACCATCCCCGTCCCTCCCAGAGACTTCAGCATTGACCCTCACATGATTGTCATTCGATCATTCGATGTCAACAAGCCTGGTTCCGAGATCGATGAGCTCAAGGGTGGTGTCGCTGGTGGTTCCATTCTCCACGGTGTTATCAAGCTCGGCGATGAGATCGAAATCCGACCTGGTATCGTCGCCCGAGACGACAGCGGTGCCCTCAAGTGCACTCCCATTTTCAGCCGAGTCGTCTCTCTCAACTCCGAGACCAACGACCTCAAGTACGCTGTTCCTGGTGGTCTTATTGGTGTTGGTACCCGTATCGACCCTACGCTTTGCCGAGCCGATCGTCTCGTCGGTTTCGTGCTGGGTCTCAAGGGCCGCCTGCCCGAGATTTACAGCGAGATTGAGGTTAACTTCTACCTCCTCCGTCGCCTTCTCGGTGTCAGAACTGCCGACGGCAAGCAGGCCAAGGTTGCTAAGCTGGCCAAGAACGAGGTTATCATGGTCAACATCGGTTCCACCTCTACTGGTGCCAAGGTTGCCGCTATCAAGAACGATGCTGCCAAGCTTGTCTTGACCAGCCCCGCCTGTACCAACATTGGTGAGAAGGTTGCTCTCAGCCGACGTATCGAGAAGCATTGGCGTCTTATTGGTTGGGCTACCATTGCTGCGTAAGTTTCTTCCCTAACAATCGATATCTCCCTGAACGGAACATTTCACTAACTTTCCTTACAGTGGTGTGACACTCGAGCCTAGCACTGCTTAAAAGATTCATGTAGACCAACGAAAGAATTAAACAAAATTTCCGCACGATTTTTCGGCTACGTGATATACCGAACTCGAGGACGCCAAGTTTCCCAGAGCAGAGCCCTCGAAGGCATTTTGAGTAGACGGTTGGCGCTGGACCAGGCATGGTGTTAAAAGTGGTCTTTTTCGGGAGCATGGGGGCGAGGGAAAAGGGGGTTTAAAAGAGTCCTGGTCAAACTGCCTTGAGCACTTGTGACTGACGGACAAGATGTGTAGTTGCGTTGTAAAGCATCATTCAAGGGGTTACATCAACCTCGTAGGGAAATGTCTTCAACTAGCCATAGCAGGAATGAAGAAACTATCATGACCAAACTTCCAAGAATTATATTACAATATCTATTTGCGAACTTTGCGCGCGTGCTTGACCAAGTTTTCTATAACCCCCTCGAAGGCTTCCCTATCGCCAATCTTTTCGTCGGTCCTCTTTTTCCAATACTCCAGCGCCTCCTTTGCTGCCTCTTCCAAACCTTGCAGTTTGGCGATGTGAGCTTTGAGTTCATCATCGGTCATACCGTCAAGAGCTTCATCGGTAGTTTGACAAAGGTGACGACCAGCCACGAGATCCAGCTCCGGCTGTGGTGGTGGGCCACGGCGCTTTCTTGATGACGCAGAAGGCTTTCCTTGAGTGTCGACTGACGTCGACGAATTGTTGCCCTCGCCCTGCCGCAACCGGGAGACAGATCGGGAATCTGAAGAGTTCCGAGGGGAGAGTGTGGGGACATTCAATGACGGAAGGACAAGTTTCTTTTGCTTGGAAGCCGGAAGGATTTCGTCTAGATCGACAGGTACACCGAGTGAGACAAGGAATAGGCGGCGTGTTCGAGAACGGATCCAATCGGGAGGGGCAAGAGGCGGGGGCGCAACAAGTTGTGACCACAAAGATGCTGATCGTGGTGTAAAGAATACTGAGTCTTTAGACAGAGGAGGGAACTGAGGAAGATCGAGTTCTTCTGGGGGAAACAGCGTAGCAAGGAAAGGCTCCAATGCATTTAGAACTCCTTCTGCATCGACACCGTCAAAGTCGGGTATGGGCTGGATGATAGTAAGCGGCTGTAGCAAGACATAACTTCAGGGTCATCTTACAAATGGTAATGTAGATTGCGGCGTGGGTTGTGCCGCAGTAGCAGGTGCTGGAATTTCTGCTTCTTGGAATCCATCCTCAAAGTCGTCGAAATCATCGTCTTCATTACCCTCTTCAAAATCGTCAAAATCGTCACCGAACTCATCATCGCCATTGTCTTCGTCGTCGTCATTGTCATCATCATTCTCTTCCTTATCGTCATCTTCATGGTCACCGTCACCATTTTGCAAAGAAGAAGCTAGAGAGCTAGGTTCCTCGGAAGGTTCATCTTGTAATTTCGTGTTTGTAGGATCGGGCGAGGGTGTTGAATTATCTACGCGAGCGAATTTCAGCGGTCAATGAACATTCTTGTGTGTTTGTTTAGGACTTTGCTACTCCCGTACCAGAATTGCTTTCCACATTTGTGCTCTCGCCCTGAATCTCCTTGACCTGCCCATCAGAATCCACGAGAATATCTGGGGATGCATCCGCCTTGCGCCTCTCCTCGTACTGAATGGAATGCGATCGGCTTCTGGGCCCAGGAGCCTCCTCTACAATGGTCGTGGGAGGGCTGACTTTGGGAGCCGAGGGAGCATCTTGGGATGTGGTTGTTTCTGGGGTAATTGCGATCTCGTCAGGTTGAGCATCTTGTCCTCGCAACTCATACGCATGAGTCCCGGGAACCTCGCCGTGTGAAGGTTGATCATCGACTTTTTCGACTCGAGTTATGGGAATTGGCGAGCTGATCCTAGGGCTTCCAGAACCAGAAGCAGCATCCGTAAATTGGTCATCAGACTCGGATTCCTCAGCTACATCGTGTCAGCAAGGTGAAACAGATTCGAGTTCTAGGGAGTATTCATACCAAGCTCGCGGGCTCCGGCGTCCTCAACGGGAGCACCCTTGGGAGGCTCAAGCTTTTCGGCGTCTGTCATGATGACGGAATCTGAGTAGAGTTGGTGCTTTGAGCTCTACAGCATGTAGTATGGATAATCGAAATCGAGGAGGAAGGTGTCGTGGAAGTTCTATGCAGGGCGGTAAGTGTTATAGAGACGCCGATTGATGAGAGGGCGCCCGGAGTAATATCAAGATTATCGGAATGACAGAGCAATAACTCTGTTTACGATCAATATGTTTGTACAGTCTGAGGAAAGGAGTTCATCCAAGAGTCTTGAAGTTGATCTGGAGCTTCCGTCGAGTGGGCAAGTGCCATCACGTGGGGCTTTGCGCGGCTCATCCATTCACATTGACTTTCTGAGTTATCCCTGCATCAGCTTAGTCTAGAACACGACAGGGACACCGAATTTGGGTAGGATGGCACAACCTCTGCGAGAATACTTGGCAGGTCACTGCATTAGCATAGGCTGCCGTGAGACTAGATGAAACCCAGAAGGGACGATGGCATAGTAAAGTACGATGCTTGACCATTTTTCTTTGCTGATCTTATAGAATTCGGGGCCGTTAGCTTGGAATGCCAACATATGCCGTCCAGGTCAATGGTACTCTGTTCTATACTTGATATTATTATGCACTTTACCTGAATGAACTGTGCTGTATTGCAACACCCTTCTGTCTCATTTTGTATTTGTTCATGTTCCTGTATTATTTCCTTTTTTTTGCACAAAGGTTTGACTTGTTTTCACTGAATACCAGTTGAAGATAGATATCTTGCTTGACAGAATGATCTCCATTGTTTATAGGTATCTAGGCTTACACTTTAAAGCATCTTTACTACTTACTCCATTAACAAATCTTTTTTACCAATGAAGATGTGCCCATGAACCTCCATTCTATTAGTAACCACAAAGATGTATTTTAATACCGCGTGATGACTCTTGACATTCATATTCATCGAGATCACTATAAAGAGCCCGAAACAGCACCGTCTTAAACGGAACCTGTACGATGGTCTGAATGTGGTTTAGCTCAGGCACGGCCCAGTTAGACGGTGAATGCTCACCTCAAAACGCGTCTCCACAAAAAAAGCTCCCAAATGCTATGGGCCAGCCTTCAATAAATCCGTTGCCATCAACGACCACAGTCTTGCATCTCGACTATCGCAGTCATCATCCCAGGTCCCATTTTCGACCATCGGGAAATATTGTTTCTGACGTGCTAATTCTCTTTCAACTCGGCTCAGATACACCGCGACCGACAATTCTTCCGATTCGAGCCAGCTGATCGTCGACCTCAACCCCCAAGATGTCGTTCAGTTTCGGAAACACAAGCTCTTCGGGCGCATCCAACAACAACACGACGTCGAGTGCGCCGGCATCAGGAAATCTTTTCGGTGCTGCTACTGGAAGCCCCGGCTTCTCATTCAGCTCCATCGGTGGTTCCGCTGCCGGCAACAGCTCGACACCCGCTAGCAACAGTTCAAGCAACTTGTTTGGTGGTCAACAAAGCAGCGCAACAGCACAGAAGCCCGCTGGGGGTCTTTTTGGTGGCGGCGCGAACGCGACCACTACCACCCCTTCCTCCAGCGGAATCTTCGGCGGTGGCAGCTCTACTACTCCTGCGACAAGCGGTCTTTTTGGAGGAGGTGCTTCTACTACACCTGCAGCAACCACAGCTCCTTCTAGCGGTGGGATGTTTGGCGGCGGCACTGCTAGTTCTACTGCGCCTGCTTCCGGAGGACTGTTTGGAAACGCAGGAAGCAACGCAAGCAAGCCTGCGGCTAATCTTTTCGGAGGCGGTAACTCTTCTGCCCCTGTTAGCAGCACTGGTGGTATGTTCGGTCAGAACAACGCCAATCAGACCTCAACAGCCACTACCTCTGCTGCACCAGCGTCAGGTTTGTTTGGAAACGCTACTACTGGAGCTGCCACTCCTGCCAAGCCTACCTTTTCTTTGCCGTCGACGACCCCAGCTGGAGCACCCCCTACCGATGCTGCGAAGCCTGCCGGAGGACTGTTCGGCAACACAAGTGCACAAGCATCAACTGGATCATCTGGCCTTTTTGGAAATGCAGCGAAGCCGGCGACAACCTCAGCTTCCTCTGCCCAGCCCAGCACAACGGCCTCAGCAACACCTGGCGGCCTCTTTGGGGGAGGTGCACAGGCCCCCAGCAGCGCTCCTGCTGGAGGGCTCTTTGGTGCTAAGCCGGCATCTACTCCCACTTCTACCTCTGGTGGGATGTTTGGAACAAAGCCTGAGAGCGCTGCCCCTGCTGCGTCTCAGGGAGGAAGCTCAACTCCCGCTGCCACTGCCACTTCCTTGTTTGGTGCCAAGCCTGCCGCTCCAGCAACTTCGACCCCAAGCTCAGCACCATCTGGTGGTCTCTTCGGCGGCGGTGCAACAGCTTCTGCCGCACCCGCCAGTTCCACCACAACGACAGCCGGAGGACTGTTTGGAGCCAAGCCTGCGACCACCACAGCTACCACAACAACTCCTGCTGCTACTACAACCGCCGGTGGTCTTTTTGGCGGCGCTGCTAAGCCCTCTACTGAAACAGCTACACCAAAGCCTGCTGGTGGTTTATTCGGAGCTGCTGCTAGCAGCCAAGCAACAGGCTCGACTGCTGCTACCACTGCAACCACTGGCGCATCGACGACCACTTCAGCCCCAGCAGCAGGCACTACCGCTGCTCCAGCCAGCAATCTGTTCGGTGCGAAGCCAACTGCAGATGCCAACAAGGACGCAGCCAAACCTGCGACTACTAGCACCACTCCCGGTCCTTTAGGTGCTTCCACAACTGGCCCAACATCCCAGATGGCGCGCCTCAAGAACAAAACCATGGAGGATATTGTAACAAGATGGGCATCAGACCTCTCAAAGTACCAGAAAGAATTCAAGGAGCAGGCGACTACTGTGTCTAGCTGGGATAGAAGCCTTGTAGAAAACGGTGAGAAGATCCAGAAGCTGTACCTTGATACTTTTGAAGCCGAGCGAGCGAGTCACGAAATTGAGCGACAGCTTGCTGCCGTGGAGAGTCAACAGGACGAGCTTGAAGCATGGTTGGATCGATACGAGTCTGAGGTCCAAGATATGTTTGCTAAACAGCTGGGTCCTGGCGAGCAGTTGGCTGGGCCTGACCAGGAGCGTGAGCGCACGTATAAGCTTGCAGAGAAGCTCACACAACAATTGGACGAGAAGTCGCGCGATCTATCTAAGATGGTCAAGGAGATTAACGACATCTCTGGTACATTAAACAAGGGTGCTAAACCCGAGGACCCTGTAAGTTCCATGTCATTTTCATTCACAAAAACAAACTTTGCTAACCCGTTGTCATAGCTGAGCCAAATTGTCCGTGTTCTCAACGGCCACCTTACACAGCTGCAATGGATCGATGCTAATGCCTCATCGTTGCAAGCCAAGGTGGCAGCTGCTCAGAAATCAAGCAGCAACCTAGGAAGTCACTATGCTGGTTCGGATAACGATGCGGCGGAGAGCTTCTATCGCTCATACATGGGACGACGATGAAGGGAAGGATTGTAATTGTTGGATTGGAGTTTTAGGCAAGGAATCCAGGTAATTCTTTATCGAAGATGAAATATGAAACAGAGCATGCGTAACCACAGGCATGGTCAGTAATCGGGATGTGGAAATGACATCTGGAACTTGAAACATTGATTGGAGAGTGCAAATGTGTAGATATTCTTGTACACTAGTTTAGACTATGGAAAAGTCAAGCTCTGAATGAATAGCGATTTCATGTTGAGTTCCGTCAATTGATGACTGTAACATCCCACTGCGATCTTGGCGAGCCGGTTTAGGTCTCGCTGAATTCTGATAATCCCCCCCACACGCTTTGCCTGATCTATCCGGTGATCCGTGGTATGAGTTGCTTAGTGCTGCTCGCCGCCCTGCTCCTTTGTGATCTCATCACTATAGAAGAATTGAAGTTAGCGATTGGCTCAATTAAGATGCTTGAGTATCGCATCGGTGGTGGATGGGGATCATACATGTGCTTGGAGAGACGGTCAAGGTGCTGCTGCTGCTCCTGAAGCTTCTTCTTGAGTTCAATGAGCTTCTCCTTCTCACGCTGGCGGATAGCGTAATCCTCGCTGGCCTTCTCACGTCGCTGAAAAGCATCACTGAAGACAGGAGTGTTAGAGATGCGCAATCGCAAAATCAATTGGACTTCAGCCTCGAAACTCACCCAGAACCTCCAGTAGGGCGGGGAGCTCCAGTAGCACCCTCACTCATGACGCGAGGAGTGGTAGAGAAGCATCGAATAGGTCGGAAGGCAGCAGCCTGACGGAAAGATGTGCGAAGCATGGTTGCGAATTAGATTTGGTGTCTTATTGTTACTTGCTAGGAGCAAAAGATCAGTAGGAATTGAGGATCGTGGTTTGTTTTGTAGCCGATGACGTTGCCGTTTTGGTGGGAGAGCCGAGATGATCTGACGACGGGTGACAGTGAGCTTCTGGGTTGGGCTAAGCGTTGCACCTCAGCTCTGTAGTAGGCAGCTACTTAGACTTTTGCTTGTATCAAGCGTGTTATTTAAGTAGCTGCTTAACAAAGTCGAGCCAATGGCGGTAAATCCCGGCGAGCTCCTTTGGCAAGCTCGGATCTGACTGACCATCTGCAAGCATCCAAGACATCGGGAATCTGTCCGTACCTGACAACCTGATGAGGTGGATTACCCTGCATTCAACGAAGTGTAGTGTTACTGATTCGATGCACATCATTTTGTTTCCGTAGCGCTATATTCGGATATCTACTTGAGGTTCATGAATCTCAAAGCACATGTTTGGTAACTCAGCAGCTTGAAGCTGAAAGGCCTTGAATGACATCAGAGCTCGTGCCAAGTGGGTACATCCCGACACTGAATCCTGGTATGTATAGGAGAGACTCAGCTTTGCGTAACAACAAACAAGGCCTTGTCCGGAGGGAATTGCAGGCAGATATCACCATTGTCGCTACAAAGCATCATGTGGCACATGGTTTGGATGAACTGCTAATATTGGACAAACTCATCGCTTTGCATATCAGGTACTTTGGATCAGGAAGCTTTCCCTCTGGTGACTTTATTTAGAAGCTTCTCGTAGTGGGTTTAAAATCGGACGATAGCGACATAATCTTGGTTCCAGAAGAACAATAGTTTGAGAGTTATATTCATCTATCATGCGGCTAAGCTTGGTCACGAGTGTGGCAGAAACCGGATTACAAAGTCGGTCATGTTCATGCAGTGGTAATGAAGAGTTTGTCTGTATATTTCCAGACCTTGCACATTCCAGTCAGTCGGAGCCCTGTATAACTCGACTTCCCACGCAAAGAAAGTTGGACGCAAGAATGTAAACCCAAGCAAGATAAAAAATTACAGTGCTTCAATCTTTGGTCGCCTATACCCGCACTAGATATGCTATGCATACAACCTGAAACCATCGTGAGGCACTGGTCGTTGACAGGCTTATGGTATACAGGTTTATACAATGCAGAGAGATGATGCCAATCGCAAGCCGGAATGAGGCCAAACCGAATAAAGAGAAACAGCCTTACAGTATAATTCATGCCTCCAAGCATGACAATAGGCATTATGTTTGAGCGTTCCTGGCACACATTGAAGTTTTGTGTCGGCACTTGTGTGGCTGTTTCCAGCACACCAACAGACGAGATAGCGTGACAGGACAAAGGAGGTCGGTCGCATGATGAAGATGATGACATTTGACACTTTTTGGACCCCTCTTTCTGCCTATGCTTGGAAAGAACCTTACCTGGGAGATACTTTTCTAATCAAACCGTCTATGTATGGCTAAGCCGTTGTTGGCTTATCTTTCCATAAAGTCAACGGCTTCTTGTCTTGACTTCAGTCGATAATGTCTGATCTAGCTGGCATTATCATAGTACTTTTGAAACCCTTAATTAAAACCAGGACCATGATACAGGCACCAAGTCAATTTTGAGATCCTGCAGGGACTCTACGGTCAGAGTATGAGGCAATGTTGATGCCGGTAAGGCAGCTCATCGGTAAGGTACCTACCTAAGACACCAGATCTGCCACCATTCATTCACGTGAGAGACCTTAATAGAAGAAGCTCATTCCATTTGGCAACTTACATAGAACGGATGATGAACAAAAGATGCGCTGATTGGGCATGAAGCATGAATTAGAGATAATTAATCCACTGGAGTTCCAGGGCACAGCTCATCATCGTCACATTCACAGGCTGGCTCACAGCCCAGTGGGGTGGAAGCGGGGAGTAGGTAGGGGAGTATGGTATCTGAGGTGGGGCAGCCCGACGCTCGCTGGCACTGGCACTGCTGGCACTGACTGGCACTGACACCCAACTGCTCCTGTTCCATGTCAATTGGCAGTGACCAGCAAAGGTGCCCCTTCCCAGGTCGATCCAATGTCTCTAGAAGGCTTTCGTCACCCAAAAAGTCGCCCATGCGACCATGTCCATGCTTAGTCCAGCCCAGCCCAGCCCAGCCCAGCCAAGTCCCATCCCCAACAACACTCCCCCGTTCCCGTCAATCCTACCTGCTTGTTGTCCAGTTCGTCCCGCAAAACCAGACCAAAGCCACTTCTTTTTTTCATCTCTCTACTTTACTCTACTCTACTCTTGGCCTCCCGTTCCGTTCACCATCCACCATCTATCTTTCCTTCAACTGAAAGCTTCTTCTCAGCTGAATTTCGTTATTTCCCCTTTCCTTTAACAACCCTTGAAATCTAAATCCACCAACTTTAGGTACGTATGCGCTGCTTCACCCTTTGTGTTTCTATATGATATTTGTGGTGTTTCTTTCTTTTCATCAAGAGAAAGAGTCCTGTTCATCACGATTATCCTGTCTTTTGTGTTGTTTGATTGTGTTTTGTTGTGTCCTTTCCCCTCTGTCGTCATTACCCCCCCTCAAAAACGAAACGGACACGCACCCGTTATTCCCCCTTGGATCGTCTTGGGCCGCCTTCAACACCACGAATAAGAAATAACCGCCTACTTTCTATTGTCGACGATACCGGATACCAAAATCGAAGAGCATCTCAACCATCACCGCTGTGTTGCTCGTCGCTGTTGCTGTCATCCGTATTCAGGAGGCCGTCGTCTCAGAAACCCCTCCGCCACTGACAGCCCAAGAGCGGGGAGCCTCACCGAATCGTCGCCGCCGCCCGCTCTAGCCACGCACTAGGCGCGCAACTGCTCTCCCTGTTTATCGCTTAAGACGATCCATCGACTTATCGCCCCTCGCCCACTTCGCAGCTTCACTCATCATTCCACTATTGTCGTCTTTGAGCAACGTCTACACGAATTTGCGATTCCTCGATCATTTTCACACGCCTATTTGCGCCTACATTTGCACATACCGCTTCCACATTTTATTTCGTCTGACAAGCTTGATCACCCCTTTTACTAACCCACCTTTGAACCATAGTCGCCAAACACCGCCAAAATGGGTCACGAAGATGCTGTCTACCTTGCCAAGCTCGCTGAGCAGGCCGAGCGATATGAGGGTATGTTCTCGAAATCGGTCTCACCTATTTCCCACGCGCTAACAAAGGGCGCGCGCCTATCGCAGAGATGGTTGAGAACATGAAGATTGTCGCCGGTGAGGACCGAGATCTCACCGTCGAGGAGCGAAACCTTCTCTCCGTTGCCTACAAGAACGTCATTGGCGCCCGCCGTGCTTCCTGGCGCATAGTCACCTCCATCGAGCAGAAGGAGGAGTCCAAGGGCAACTCTTCTCAGGTTACCCTCATCAAGGAGTACCGACAGAAGATCGAGGCCGAACTTGCCAAGATCTGCGAAGATATCCTCGAGGTCCTTGACCAGCACCTGATTCCCTCTGCCAAGTCTGGCGAGTCCAAGGTTTTCTACCACAAGATGTAGGCGCAAATCAGCTCGTCTCTATTTGCAAACCGATATTAACCAGTACTGTAGGAAGGGTGACTACCACCGTTACCTCGCCGAGTTCGCCATTGGCGACCGCCGCAAGGACTCTGCCGACAAGTCCCTCGAGGCCTACAAGGCTGCCACTGAGGTTGCCCAGACTGAGCTTCCTCCCACCCACCCCATCCGCCTTGGTCTCGCCCTCAACTTCTCCGTTTTCTACTACGAGATCCTCAACGCCCCTGACCAGGCTTGCCACCTGGCTAAGCAGGCCTTCGATGATGCCATCGCTGGTATGTCTCGCAAATTACCTGCTCTTAATTCACAGCTTGCTAACCTGAAATTCACAGAGCTTGACACTCTGAGCGAGGAGAGCTACAAGGACTCCACACTGATCATGCAACTGCTCCGTGACAACCTCGTAAGTTTTCCAACGGTCCTATGCACTAAAGTTACAATAGCGACTAACACTGTAACAGACCCTCTGGACCTCTTCCGAGGCCGAGACCTCCGCTGCTGGTCAGGCTGAGGCTCCCAAGGAGGATGCCCCTGCTGCCGCCACCGCCGAGGATGCCCCTGCGGCCGCGGCTGAGGAGCCCAAGGCCGAGTAAAGGATCGTCTCGATTATGTTTTATCTATGCAGTTGTCGGGCGGACTGGTGTCTACGGAGTGGACGGAAGACCTCGTTTTTGATCAAGAGCTTCGGCATCGTTTCGGTATACAGACAAGCGCCAAGGAGGGGCTGACTTTACACCAACGGGCTAGCAAGGAGTCTGGAAGAAAGTGATTTTACGCTCTGCCTCCAGACTGTTAATGCGTTGGCCGTCTGGACAATAAAAATACCAAAATTACTTTCAATACACGACGATACATGATTAGCGATGACTCGAGGTTTGTATGTGCTGTGTAAATCTCTCGACGTGGATCAAATCTTCAGTTAGGACTTGGGAGTGTGAGACCCTAGCTTTCAGTCATGTTGAGACTGAGTTGACTTAGACGCCATGCCAGTCCACACCTTTGACCGTTTCTGACCGAAGTCAATTCTCTTATATCAATGTGTGAGCTTGTTGTGTCAAATTTCCTCTTTAGAAGTAGTAACTGAAGGTTGTGTATCGTCTTCATCTTCATCCAGTACAGCAAAGTGAACCCGTAGCCACAAGCTACAATCAAGGCAGCCAACCACGAGCTCGCCCTCATCGCTCACTTCCTCCAAGTCAGCCTCACGAAACTCGTAGCTGTGCTCATTTCCACAGCGACAAGGACGGTACCAGCACTCCTGGTCCTCGTCAAAAGCTAAATCATCCAGATCGACGTTTTCCACGCCCGTCTGAAAGGAGCCATCCTGACCAGTCACCCCAGTTGGACGAGACACTCGCAGTGCGGCGTCGTAGGCGGCACGGGCAGAAGGGCTGGAGAGAACGTTGAGTGCTGTAGTGATCTGATCAACAGTGAAGAAAACCGATGATGGATCTGAGTTTGCGACTTTGTCTGGGTGGTTGCGGAGGAGGGCCCGATGATAGGCGCGCTTTATGAGGGGTGCAGAGTCATGTTGTGTGTCGAGGAGAGCAGGTGTGATGTTGAGGACTTGGTAGTGCGTGGCTGTGTCTGCCGACACAGATAAAGACTGTGAAGATGCCATGATACGTTTCTGTTTCCTGGAATAGACACTTGGATTGTTCGAGCCCAATTACAAAAGTTGAAGACTTCATCTGTTTGCATCACGTGATACGATTAGGCCTTGAGATAGAATTTGGGTAAGTATCACAAGCATTAGAAAATGCGAACTGTGATTGTGACAGGGACTGGACTGAATGCTGCTAAGAGGTATGTCTACAATATTCCTTGTAAGGCAGAGTTGTTTGATGGACAGAGATGTTTGATATATCACGATGGAAGCCAAGTCTCGATTAATGCGTAGCAAGTGTTTGACAAGATCGTTGTAGATATTCTTGTACATAAAAATACATAGGTAAATGTACAGGGCGCACGAAAGCAGTCATTCCATCTGTAGTCTTGTTTATTTGGGGAACTTGGTCCATCCGTATTTGCCCACCTGTCGAGTAATGTTAGTGATGCAAGCTCGTGATAAATGGTATATAGCTCCAGTTGGCCATGGCTTACCCTCTTCCAGCGCTTGATGAGACTGGGCATATCCAACATTGCCTTTCTCCTTGTCTCCATCCTATGATGTCGTTAGTCATTGCTGTCCCATTTCCCAGCCTGTAACATAGCCAGTATGTAACCAGTGCCGTGACAAAACCGCCGACGTACTTTGCAATCATGTGTCGTTCGTGAATATGACCCTTGACCTTCTGTCCCACACCAGTACCCTTGACTCTCAGACCATGCTCAACCCGATGAGCCAACTTGTACTCGGTGGCCTTGCGTGTGTCGGGCAGCAGATCCTCGACACCGCTGTCACGGGCCATTTTGACCAGCTCGGCCTGGCGACGATGCGAGTACACAGGGTCCTGCCATTTTCCTGTCACGGGGTGCTTGTAGAAGCGGAAAGGGTTCGGTCTCTCCTCCTGGTACCGAGTCTTGGGGGCGTTTTCGGGGAGGATGGCGGCGGGAGGGTATCGGGCGAAGAAGCGCTGCAGAGGAGCAGGCAGCGACTTGGCGAGGCCGATCAATTGCGGTGCTGAGGCCATGATGGGTTTCGCTGTGGTGAAAGCCTGTCAATTCGAGCACCCCGTAAACTGGAGGTTAGATCACGAAGCTCTTCAATCCTCGAGGCTGTAGTGGTGTCGGATGGTCTCGATTTTTTTATGGGCCATGATAATCATGTGCTTTGATTGGTTAAATGCGACAATACACTTCAGCCTTGTTAAACATCACTGATTATCAGTCATCACCCCAATAGGACTAATGTTGTTATTAGACGAAATAAACATAATCAGAATTAAAATATGTTCATATTACTACATAATGGCCTCAGACAAAGCCATGTGGTGGTGTTGAAGACGTGAATGGCAACGAGCGTCTGTCTACCTTAGGTGGGTGTTGCACCTACAACATGATTTCACTTCAAATAACGATCTACTTGGCCCGTATAGACAGAAGAAACGAATTTACATGATCCAACATTATATGCTTCTGTTTTTTGCGTCGCAATATTCCATATCAACCATTCTTCAGATCCAGGACGTCAAGTTTCATGAAGCTCAACCAATCAAAAGTAGGGAGACATTGCGCCACACGCCACAGCAGCCACATAGACCTAGCCTTCCCTACTGATCATCATCTTGAAGCAGGCACTCATTACCAAACCCCATAAATAGTTGCCTGAAACTTTATTACTTTGAATTAAAAACGAGGATAAGGCTTAGTGCTAATCTATCAAATTTATTCTTTTCACCTAACTCGCATCAAAATGCCCCTCGACATCGAAGAGCTATTGCGCAAAAAGAAGGCAGCTGATACCGCCGCCGCGAAACCTCGATTCATCCCAAAGGCTGAACGAGAGCGACTAGCAGCTGAGAAAGCAAAGAAGGAAGAGGACGACAAGAAGCGCAAAGCTTCCGAAGAAGATCAGAAACGAAAAGAAGAAGAACAAAAATGGAGATCAAATGGATCATCAAGACCTAACGAATCGAATGGATCGGGGCGCGTGCCTACAGGTCCCAGGTCCATGAACGACGGCCGAGATGATCGAGAACGCGATCGCGACCAAGGACGAGGCCGAGGCCGAGGAAAAGATAAAAAAGGAGATAAGCAGGGAGTGGGCGCCGATAAACAGTCAGCCGAGGACATTGAAGCTACTCTGCTACGGTCTCGATACCTTGGCCCACAGGTGAATCAGCAATCCAACTTCTCTGCGAAGAAGAAGCGCATGCGAACGACAGAGAAGAAGTTCAACTTTGAATGGGATGCAGATGAAGATACCTCTCGCGACAACGATCCGCTATACGACCGGCAGACTGCTGTTAGCCATAGCGGATCATTTACTGGTATCGGCGGCGAATTCGACGATGGGGCCGAGGAACGAGCGCGCAAACGAGCGAGAATGATCGAACAAAGAGATCTAGAGAATGGAAGGGAGAGAGCAGAGGGTATCATGGAGGACTTTTTCCGAGCACGCGACAAGGCAAGGCAACGAGCGGATCGAAGAGGACTAGGTAAGCATTGGTCTGAAAAGTCTCTGGACGACATGCGAGAACGAGATTGGCGCATTTTCAAGGAGGACTTTGGCATTGCTACCAAGGGAGGCATGATCCCTAACCCCATGCGCAGTTGGCAGGAGTCAAATTTGCCGAAACGCCTACTCAACATTGTTGATGATGTCGGATACAAGGAGCCCTCACCCATTCAACGAGCTGCTATTCCTATCGCTCTGCAAGCTCGCGATCTTATCGGTGTAGCCGTCACTGGTTCCGGAAAGACTGCTGCGTTCCTTCTACCACTACTTGTTTACATCTCCGATCTACCACCCCTGGATGAAATCAACAAGCACGATGGTCCTTATGCTCTCATCATGGCACCCACTCGAGAACTGGTCCAGCAAATTGAGACTGAAGCTAGGAAATTCGCAGGACCTCTTGGTTTCCGCGTGGTCAGCATTGTTGGTGGTCATCAAATTGAAGAACAAGCATACAACCTGCGTGATGGTGCTGAAATTGTCGTCGCTACACCAGGTCGTCTGCTTGATTGTATTGAGCGACGACTGCTCGTTCTCTCACAGTGTTGCTACGTGATTATGGATGAAGCAGATCGTATGATCGATCTTGGTTTCGAAGAATCCGTCAACAAGATTCTCGATGCACTTCCAGTCACCAATGAGAAACCAGACACAGATGAAGCTGAAAATGCACAAATCATGCAGCGCTACCTGGGCGATAAGGATCGCTACAGGCAGACTATGATGTACACAGCCACCATGCCACCTCTTGTAGAGAGGATCGCAAAGAAATATCTCCGGCGCCCAGCCATTGTCACCATCGGTAACGCAGGCGAGGCCGTCGACACAGTTGAGCAGCGGGTCGAGTTCGTTTCAGGTGAAGACCGTCGCAAGAAGAGACTACAGGAGATTCTCTCTTCAGGTGCATTTGGGCCGCCTATCATTGTTTTCGTCAACATCAAGCGTAACTGTGACGCTGTTGCTCGAGACATCAAGCAGATGGGATGGTCTGCCGTCACACTGCACGGTTCAAAGACCCAGGAACAGCGAGAGGCTGCCCTCGGCTCTGTCCGCGCTGGCCACACACAAGTTCTCGTCGCAACCGATCTTGCAGGTCGTGGTATCGATGTGCCCGACGTTTCCCTGGTCGTCAACTTCAACATGGCCACGAACATTGAGAGTTACACCCATCGTATCGGTCGTACAGGTCGTGCTGGAAAGAGTGGTGTGGCTATTACTTTCCTGGGCCCTGAGGATACTGAAACCATGTATGATCTCAAGCAGATCTTGAGTAAGAGCTCGATCTCGAAGGTCCCCGAAGAATTGAGGAGACATGAGGCTGCCCAGTCCAAGCCAGTACGTGGCGCTAAGAAAGACAAGGACGAAGGATCTGGAAAGGGGAACTGGCAGCACTGATAAACGACGTTTGTAATATTGGTCCAACTTGATAATATAAAAAGCCTAAGTAAGGTCATTATAATAGCAACTCTTACAGTACTACATCGAGTTGAGGCTGGGCAAGAGTGAAGTCACTTCAAACATAGGATACTGTCGAGTGAACTTAATCATAAATTGTCATTTCCGCATCTCTTATTTTTCCTACACTCCTAATCGGCATACTGGCCCAGTACATATATTCTAGCAAGCTTTTCTTTATCCATCTTCTACTCCAGCTTCAGCTGCTCGAACTGCTTGATTGTCTCCTCGAAGCTGTTCAACTCCTGCTTGGCATCGGCCAGCCTCTTCTCATCTGTCTCGCGAACGGCATCAGAAACCTTCTCAAGGTAACCAGGATCCTTGAGGATCTTCTCCTGCTTCTGGATGCTGCTCTTGGCCTTGTCGAGCTTCTTCTGAGCCTTGGTGATCTCAGCATCGATATCAACGCGGCCCTTGACATGAAGGAAGACGGAGGCCTCGGTGGAGACGGGGTAGGCAACACATCCAGCGGGACGGCTGGCATCGGGGCCGAGGATCTCGACACCCTTGATACCCTTGCCACTCAGAGACTTGATGGAAGACGCCTGGTCCTTGACAGTGGAGAGAGATGTGTCGTTGTAGGCCTGGATGATGACTACAGAAGAATTAGTATTGGGATTCTCTATTATTAAGGGGTCATTGCGCTTACCTTCAGCCTCATCCTTGAGGGCATACTCAGCCATCAATGATCGAGCGCCCTTGGAGCAGCCGAGGACAAGCTCGTAAGCACGCTCAGACTCAGGGTCGTCAAGCTTCTCGTTGTATGTAGGGTACTTGGCAACCATGATCGACTTGGTCTGGTCTTCGGGTCGTCGGGGCATTCGCTGCCACATCTCCTCGGTAATAAAGGGCATGAAGGGGTGGATCATTGTGAGAGCGGTCTCGAGAGCAGTATAGAGAGTCTGGATAGCAGACTCACGCTCCTCTTTGGTACCGTCACGGATGATGGCCTTGGAGTTCTCGATGTAGACATCACACAGCTCGTTGTACCAGTATCGGTAGACGATCAATGTGGACTTGGAGAACTCACGGTCCTCGAGAGCACGGTTGATATCCTTAGCAGCGCTGTTCATCTTGTGAAGAATCCATCGCTCAGCAAGGGTCTCGCCACGAGCAATGCCTGACTTGGAAGGAGTGAAGTCCTGGGGAAGACTTCCCAAGACGTACTTGGTAGCCTGGAAAATCTTGTTACAAAACTTGCGGTATCCGTGGATAACCTTGACATCCAAATTGATGTCACCACCACCAGTGGCGGCGTTGATCATGGTGAAACGCATAGCGTCGGCACCACACTGAGGAATGCCATCAGGGAAGGCAGTCTTCTGGTACTTGGTGGCCTTGGCGACCTCGCTAGGGTGAAGGTTACCCTGGGTAAGCTTGTCGTGAAGAGTCTGGAGCTCGACACCGGCAATAATATCGAGAGGATCGACGACGTTACCCAGACTCTTACTCATCTTACGGCCCTCGGAGTCACGGACAAGACTGTGGCAGTAAACCTCCTTGAAGGGGATCTTGCCAGTCAACTTGATACCGAAAAAGATCATTCTAGCAATCCAGAAGAAGAGAATATCCCAACCTGTCTCAAGGACCTCTGTAGGGTAGAGAGTCTCAAGATCATGTGTCTGGTTAGGCCAGCCCAGGGTGCTGAAGGGCCAGAGACCAGAAGAGAACCATGTGTCGAGAACGTCTTCATCTTGCTCAAGAGTGTAAGTCTTGCCAGGCAGGGCAGCCTTGGCCTTCTCCTCAGCCTCCTGTCGAGTTCGGCCGGCGAACCAAAGCTTCTCCTCAGGGATATCTCCAGCACCACCTTCAATGTTGGCAAAGTAGACGGGGCATCGGTGACCCCACCAGAGCTGTCGACTGATACACCAGTCGGTGATATTCTCCATCCATCGGTAGTAGCTCTTTTCAGCGTTCTCGGGTCGGATCTTGATGCTACCGTCTTGAACAGCAGCAATGGCAGGCTCGGCGAGCTCCTTCATGCGGACCCACCACTGGGGCTTCATAATGGGCTCAATGATGTCCTTGGACTTCTCGCACAGAGGAACATTCATGGGGTTGTCCTTCTTGTCAACGTAGAGACCCTTGGCCTTGAGGTCGTCCTGGATTGTGTAGCGGACATCGAATCGTTTCTGACCCTTGTAGGTACCGGCGTTCTCGTTCAACAAGCCATCGTCTGTGAAGATATTAATGAAATCAAGACCGTGCTTCTGTCCGAGAGTGAAATCGTTGGGGTCGTGGGCGGGAGTGAGCTTGACAGCACCAGTACCGAACTCTCTGTCGACGTACTCATCGGCGACGATAGGAAGCTTACGGCCCTCGATGAAGGGGTGAACGGCAATCTTGCCGATGAGGTGCTTGTACCGATCGTCCTGGGGGTGAACAGCGATACCGGTGTCACCCAGCATAGTCTCAATACGGGTGGTAGCGACCTCAATAAGCTCATCAGACCCCTCGACAGGGTACTTGAAGTGGACGATAACACCGAACTCGACCTTCTTGTCGTATCCAGGGACATCGAGCAGGGTGCGGCCGGTCAGTTCCTTGTTGACGACCTCAAGGTTAGAAAGCGTAGTGTTGAGCTTGGTGCACCAGTTGACAAGTCGGTTGGCTCGGTAAATGGTGCCCTCCTCATAGAGCTTGACCCAAGTCTCAGTGACAGCGGTGGACAGGTTCTTGTCCATAGTGAAAGCTGGTCAAAGTTAGTGGCCCTCTCTTCTCATAGTTCATGGCTGATTGCATACCCTCTCGGCTCCAGTCAAAAGATCCTCCCATTTTGGACAGAGTATTGTTGATGCGCTTGTGGTAGTCCTCCTTCCATTCCCAAACAGTGTCGACGAACTTCTCGCGGCCAAGATCGTGCCGGGTCTGACCACGTCTTCTCCAGAGCATGTTCTCGACGACGTTCTGAGTGGAGATACCGGCGTGATCGCAGCCGGGAAGCCACAGGGTGGTCTTGCCCTGCATTCGGCTCCATCGGATCATAACATCCTGGAGCGAGTCACCAAGAGCGTGTCCCATGTGAAGGGCACCAGTGACGTTGGGAGGAGGATGAACAATGACGAACTTTCCCTCGTCCTTGATACTTCCGTCAGGCTTGAATTCGGGCTTGAAGAGACCCTCCTTCTCCCACCAGTCGTACCAAGCGGACTCGACGGCAATAGGGTTGTAGGCCTTGAAATGGGGGTCGTCGAACGATCGGATTCGCTTCTTCTCACCCTTGGGGGTGTCCTCGACGTACTCGGGAATGGGCTCCTCCTCAGCCTTCTTCTCTTTAGGCTTCTTCTCCTTAGCAGGCTTGGGGGCGGAGGTGGCAGCCTTTTGCTTCTTTGCTTCGAACTTGGCCTGTTTCTCGGCCTTCTTTCGCTCCTTCTCCACTGCGGTTTCAAGTCAGAGACATGTCGAGTAGGTATCAATTTGGGATGTTGCACATACACTCCTTCTCAGTCTTCACCTTGGGAGCGCCACCGGCAGCAGCAGCAGCGCCGACATCTTGACCAGAAGCATGGGTTTCGGTGGTAGATTGAGCGATCTCCTTCTTCTCCTCGGCGGGGACGGCTGGAGGGGTACTGGTAGCGTCTTGAATGCCCTCACTGGCGCCGACTATGGAGTATAATGGTTAGCTTTTTGAACAGGATATGCGACCGAGGATTATTGGGAGTACATACTGGGGTTTCCTCTGCCGCTGTTGGTCGCCATGATTGCTCGCGTAAAGGGTCGTCTTGGAGAAGAAATGCGCACCCGAAGTGCTCGAACCGGAAGTCTGAACGTCGTGTCGGAGGGAAGCCTTTGGGGGCTTCAAGTAGGTAAAGAGGTGGTTGAGTCACGCTTCCAATGGCGGGGGAATAACTTTTAGTTGATGGAGGGGTAGAATGTGGCTTAGCCTGACAAAATAAGGCACAAATGTAATCTAGTATTAGTGTGTTGACTCGTTCTATTTATATTTATATTTTTTTTGGTACTCGTCCATAAAATTGCTTCAGCCCTTTTCAGTTTCTTCAAAGTTATTTAATGGGGTTCGTCTCAAAGTCTGATATCTTTAATAACGATGTTAATCTGTCCGCGCAGATTGATAAAAAAAAAACTAAAAAAAAAACTCAATGGTTCTTCTCAAGACAAAGTTTCCCCAATACAAACGTGACAGGACAGCTGCCTGATTCGTTCTATACTGAATATCTCTCTGCTGTAAGATTATAAACTTAATGTTAGTCATCGCTGACATTTCGTGACTCAAAAAGTCTCTTCTCGGCGAGACAGTCACTATATTCCTCGAATTATATCGAGACATTCCCGGCGTGACAGAACGATACCGCACCTCCATATCTTGAGACCCTTTAAATTATTGTGGCGCTCAGCCACATCTGGGTATGTTTTGGAGTTGAGTGATGACATCCCAGACTTTGCAATCACTTTCCAGGTGTCGCTTTTAATAAATTGCATTTTTCTACCATTCGGACGAAATACTCTAGATACGCGTACTTGGTGGCTTGATTCTCAATCTCGACTTGCTAACCATTATCCCAATGGCCCTCCGGCTGACATTGAGGGCTCCTAGGAGCTGTGTATTCAATAACTTTTCTTCTACAGCTCGAAGGAACTACTCGACAAGTAAAGAATCAAACTACTTTACTGTCGAGCTAAGTCCCAAAACAAAGGTTAACACTCTAAAAAACTGTTACTGAAAATCATTAACATTTCAAAGGATCTCTCGGAATTACTACAAACTGTCAAGTCTCAAATCAAAATCGCCAACCCTAGTCGTCATGATGCTGCAGTCATCTTAGCTACTCCACAGTATGCGCAATGGCTTGAGAAGGATGGATTCATGGCAGAGTTTGTTGATCTACTCTCAGGATCTGAAAAACCAGAGCAGTTCCACATCTTGGGTGCTGTTGTCGATCATGTCGCTCCTCCAGTACCGAGCAACAAGCCCATTCAGGGGTTGTCTATCCTTCGTGGAAAACTTGACTCAATTCTTCCCGGCCTCTGGACTCCTGAGCCCCCAAAGGTTCGAGAGGATGCTGATAAAGTGGCAGCTCTAACGATGGATCTTGGTAACCCTCACATCACCATTCCTCTTACCAATACGACATTTCTGAATCATAGAACTTCAACACTCATTGCTAGTCGTTATGATCTATCACAAAGCTCACCTAAACTGGTTGAGCAGAATGAAAAGTATTCGCAACAGATATCTCTACCTCTCAAGAAGCAGCTTCCTTCGATCAACGACCTTGGCATATGGGCTCCTCTTGTGCCCCTGACCCATCCTCGCGTGGTGACTGAGAGCTTTGGAAACATCGTGCGACGAGTTAGCGTTGAGAATGAATCTGTCCCTGCTTCTAATGAACTTGAGCCAGCTGTCGATGAGTTACACGTACAAAAATCGGACCTGGTTCAGTCACCAATGGGAATTTGGGCAATCATCACCCCTCCAACCTTTTCTAAATCAGGAAGCAACTCAAGTTCTGCTGATCCTGATCCCGAGGCAACTTTCAGAGATGGCGAAAACATTACGGACCTCGTCGCTTCCACTTCCGGTCGCCTGGTCGCCCTGTACAAGCAGGGTGGTCGACTATATCAGATTTGTACGAGATCCCGACGATACACCTTTCTTTGTGTCTACGTACTAACAGTGTACAGTGAGCGGCGGTGGTGGCTGGGGCGCAAAGAAGGGTTTGCTCTCGCTCGACCCTCAGCGCACTCACTTTTCCCTATCTGAGGAAGAAGAGATGCAGAGGTTCATCCAGGCCATGGATGGGGGCAACTTTGTCCCTGTGGGTTCCAAGATTCAATTCTTTGCATCTACTGAGACTTCAGCCACCGAAGCAACTGGAGCCAAAGAGACGGGCGTGGTCTTCGGAACAGCCAGCAAGGTCGAGTCCGAGACCGGCTCGGAGTCATCTCAGCCTGAGGCTCGGTTGCTAGGAGATCACTTCGGCGCTCTTTCCAACGATGGCATCTTCGTCACTTCCTCTGACGCCGCCGCAGTGACAACGCCTGGTTTCAACAATGACTGGAAGCTCAACGTTCCTAACTCTCGAATTTATATCGGCATCTAGACATGAGGTGTAAGCCAGCTTGGAGTTGATGATTTTATATCCATACCTGTTTGGTGTGTATAAATTGTACTATAGAGATATATCTACCCCCTTCTAATGTCTAAGAGATAGAGATATGTGCTATAATTATCCATTGTTACTACTGCTGTGACTTTCTTTTCTTCTGCAGACCCTCTGCTGCTGCTGCTGCCACATCGTCCAAAGTGGTTCCACGCTTTCTCTTACCAACCTTTTCCTGTCCAAGTACCTCATCTTCCGCAACGGCTCTGTAGATGCTTGCAGCGCCCTCGAACATCCCTTTATCCCAACCTGCTTCTTCGTTAAAAGTGAGAGCGATTTCTTCCATCTCTCGAACCCAGCGATATGCTTTGGGTGGCATGCTGGGCACGCCCTTTTCAGCGGTGGCGAGGACAGTTGGGTAGAACGTGCCAAGCTCCTTCTTGAGAGCACCCAAAACCCCAAGGTTATGAGCCGTTGTGAAAGACTGCGTCGCAATGGCAGTGAATCCTTTGGTCAAGGAAGCGAAACACATCTTTAGTCCGCTTGCTGCGCCGATATCGGGGGAGATGTAGTTCATGTTAAGCACAGAAATGAGTTTCTCGCCATAAGGTAGTGAAGTCAACAAATCTGGTCCCGAGATGGGAATGCTAGGACGGTACCAGTTGGAAAAGTCGCTGCTACTAGATGATTTAACTTGGACGTCGGATGATGCTGTCAGTTTTGGAGACTGTCCCAGTATGCTTCCATCGACAAATCGTATAGGTACATCTTCCTTTTTGACAGACGCTGCGATAGATTTGATCGTTGAAGGCGCAACTGCATTAAGATCGACCAAGTGAAGCTCTTTCTCGCTTCCTGAGTCCTTTACTGCTTTAACAATACGAGCGGCTGTAGCCTCGGCGTCCTTGGGTGGAACGACTGAGAGTATAACTGAGCATTTTTGCACCAACTCAGTATCAGACTCGAGGAGCTCAACTTGGGCATCACGAGCCCGTTCAATCGTGTCTTGGCTAAGGTCATTGTCAGTTTTGTTATCTTGATGCGTGGGACAGTGTCGGGTGGTTCGTCACCTTCGGCTAGAGATGTTAGTTGCGACAACGAAGCCATGGGCAATGAGCAGCTTTGCAATGCCGACGCCCATGTCGCCAATGGACAATAGGCCTATCTTTGGCTTAGATTCAGATGTATTTGACATGATTGTAGATGCTGGATAATCAGTTGCCAAAGTTATGAGTATGTTTGAGATAATTACTTGATGGGGATGGATGGACGGAGGTGGGGGAACAGGGTAGGATGAACCGTCTAAGTTACTGACAAACTGACTATACTCTTAGCTCATCGGATACCATGATCCGACAACAATAGCATCAAGCTACTTATTGAAAGACATGGACATAACGAATTTGGAAACGACTCAATTACTTGAATGAATCCTATCTTGAATGAATAAAATTGTATTGTCAAATATTGGTTGACTCATTTTGTATATCGTCGTCGTTTGGCTCTTGCCCCATGGTTCACGATCTATGAATTTACAACATGTAAGACTGTAGCTACCTGTTCAGTTCCTCCAAGCTTTAATCTCGAAGACAGTGACATGGATTATTGCACATGATCGCCACTGGTGCTGACTTCCTCTCGTATCCTTTCCAACTGTTCGCCATCTCTAACCCATAACCCCCCAGTATCAATTGTATAGAGATGTTATATTGGGGGAACATTCGAATACTCGCTAGGGTTCTTGTCATGGATTCTTGGTATAGGCTAGGGAATTGACTGGGAAATGGCAAAGGCAAACAAGGTGTCGGTTAGCCAGTGAGGTTGTTAGGGAAGAGGTTGACTGGAGACAAGGTTTGCTTGCGGGAAACTTTTAGCAAGTAACAACATGTAGTCAAACGTGATAATATACCTGACGCTCCATTTGTCTCTAATTTTCTTCTTCTTTTGTCCCAGATACTCCAAATAATCAGACAGAAAGTGGGAAGATTGACAAGAACGCCAATCATACTGATGATAACTTCTTGAGATACAGCCATTGGTGTCGAGTAAGAATAAGGAGCAGAAAGTCTTGGTGGTGGATGGACTGAGAAGATCAACTAGGAGACAGAAGAATAGAGATGAAAGCGGAGGGTGCTGAATAGAATGTCATGTCGGGTATGTGTGAGGTTATTATAGTTGACTATACGAACTCTGATCAGACGTATGAAGAAATGTTTGAAGAGAGAGCTAGATATAATGACTGTACGTCAAGGCTCAAGCCCACCCAAAAGGAATTCTGGATGGGTAGTAGCTCGACAGGACATCAACTGGAAGCCCAAGCTCTCAGGATACCGTCACAGGTGGCTTATGCAGAAAAGCAAAACCCAAGCAACAATATACATTCTTGAACATAACCCTTTGCATACAAAATGCAATATCTAGATATGGAACAGTAATATCATCTACGACAAGGACTGCCTGTTTAGGTCTATCTTATTCGAGATGAGTCTAGAGAGACCTCCTCGAGGACTTGTTCGTACACATTTCTCAGTCAGCCTCTTTCCGTAGAAGGTAGCTATCTAGATAGAGATTCTTCCAAATGCTGTACCTACCTCTGTATGCCCACCTCTGTACTGCCCCATGTAGGATGATTTGTTTTTGATTGACACGCCGTATTACCGTTTTAGTCAAGGCAGAGCTAAGAGCAGCAAGAAAATGCCAGGGGAAGGACCCAATGAGATATCGTGCATAAATGCGAAGTCTGGAATCGCCAACAGCTGACCCAACATGTTTCGTCACCCGTGGATGTGGCTTGCTTGGATTCTCCATTGCAGGGGCCCTGAAAAACGATTTCTGGTCATATCCTAATATCCAATAAGTTCACAGCCTCAGACCGAGGTGCCATTGACTTCTGCAAACCTAGCCAATAATGAACCCCTGCCTTCAATCTTGCTTGGCATCCAAGACATTAAGAATTCTGGCCAAAGATTGCAAAATACTGTTGGTGACTTGACCTGAGATAGTATGGCAGCCTGTGTCACTCAATGGGCACATAAAAGATGGCCTCGTCCCTAGTTTTTCTTTGTGGCCCACATCAAAGTCCAACAACCTCATTGATCATATACTATCTCTTTTGCTACCATTGCCCCATATTGCAATATGTCTACGGATAGAGCACCTAGGATCCCAAATGATCAATGGGAATCTCATAAGGGCATAATCAAGGCGCTGTACCTCGACCAGAACAAGACCATCAAGGAGATCGAGAAGTTCATGAGTGACAACTGTCAGTTTCATGCTACGTATGTCCCCCGTATCTTTTAATTAATATATACCAACATCATGTGCAGAGAGAAACAGTATGTTCGCAAGGTCACAGTCAACTGGAAGCTCCGAAAGAATGCCACCAAGGAAGAATGGGAGCAAGCGAGCGCATTGGTTCTGAAGCGCAAAGCTGAAGGCAAAGCAACTGAACTCACAATCCACGGCAAGATCATACCAGATAAGAAGAGGAAGAAGGAAACTAAGAGATACGCCCCGAAGAATCTTTGTGAGTCGCGTACACGTATTGCTTGTATACTCCAGAAACATGACTGACATCTGTGAAGACGGAAATCTTGTATTCCCACTCCATCAGACAGTTGTTGCTCGGACACCTTCAGCAGCCAATCGAGATATTACATACTTCACTGTACCGTGGTTCAATCTCCAGTCCCAACTTACTGGTCTTGGTAAGCGCCTCTATATTTATGTATTAACTTGTCACTGACTTGAGTAGCGCTTCAAGATAGAGCGCACCTGATGTTGAGCGGAACTGTTGATTCCATTCAATATTCGACATCATCTCCGCTACTATCGCCCCAGAAACAATCCCCCTTGAAAAATCTTACAGGGTCACTTTTGCGTTCCTTTGGGAACAGAAGTGTATTGGACCTGGATCCTGATATAACACTTTCCAATGTGTTGACGTTAGTTGACGAACAAATACCATTCAACCACAGTCACCAGAAAGAATTACAAAACCAGCAAACTCCAGTTTCTGGGTCCTGGCCTCGACTATTTCTCTCCCTAGTATTCTTATCAAGCAACAATCGCTTGAACGAGGACGTGCTGGTCGAATTTCTGAAGCTGGCCATCTCTTGTGGATTCTTGCGCGATCTGAAGCAAGCACTCTCTATGGAAGGACCAACAATGAGGATGTTCTCGGTAGCTTTACTATCTGCTGCACTCGAAGTCACTGGAGAGGAGGGCCTCCAGCTCATCCGCTACCTACTACAACAAGGAGTAAATCCAAACAGTGTCTATTCTTCCAGGACACCTTTGTGGCGGGCAGTCTACTCCAAGAACAAGGCAGCTGTCCGACTGCTCCTTGAATACGACGCAAACCTACTGGCATCCTTCCCGTCGCTGAAACTACATAGCTCGTGTCATATGGATTGCTACGATGGCGAGTCACTTGCAAAAGCTTTGATTGGCATGAGACACCAGATATTATGGGGAACCAATCCTAATAGGAGTATTTCCCTCCCAACGCCAATATTTCTAGCCATCCAAGCTGGAGATGAATTGCGAGTGAGGCGTCTCCTTGAGGCTGGAGCCGACCCAAACATTTTCGATACGGAGCACCTGTCTCTGTTGCATGTGTCAATCGAATGCAAAAGCTCTGTAATGATCGATTTGTTGGTTAAATTTGGTGCGGATCCAGATTTATTTTGTCGAACTGAGACCATGGAAGCGCTCATGTTGGCCCATCCAGAGGTGTTTGACTTCAACAGACATCATATTCACTCAATAGTCACTCCTCTTCAGCGTGCTGCTGAGAAAGGGAAACTCAATGTTGCTCGACAGCTTTTGCAGGCAGGCGCGAATCCTGATGGCACAGCTATTCTCGACATCCCAATTACCAGGGGCAAAAGATATAACGAACTCAACTTTTCTCTGACTCCTCTCCAAATTGCAAGTAGAGGAAAAAAGTGTGAGATAGTGGAGATGCTGCTCAAGGCGAGAGCAGGTGCCGACACTCGACGTGTTTTACAGTCAACTGCATTGCAGTATGCATGTAGCCTGGATTGTGGCGAACCAAACAAAATGAAAATAGTCAAGCTGCTTTTAGAACGGGGAGCTGATGTAAATGCCTCCCCGGGCCAGGAGAACGGAAAGAGTTGCCTCGAAGCTGCTGCTGGAGTTGGAGATATCGCTTTGATCAAGACGTTGCTGAGGAAAGGAGCAGTTTGCAGCAACCCTCATTCCTTTCTGAAATTGGCCATCAGATCTGGCTCTAAGGAATTGGTTAACTTCTTACTTGACTACTTCTCAAGGGCGGGCGAATCTGCCGTCAATGTGACACACAATTGGAGCGAATACCTCAAAATAGCCGCCAAATCCGGAAACGTTCAATTGTTGTATATGATTCTCGAGCTTTGTGTCGATAGAGGCACGGGTATCTATGAGAAACATGTTATAGATGCAATGGAAGCTGCTGTTGACTGCTGCGACAGTACAATGCTAGACCTCCTGTTCATGCCCGGTATCAACCCCGATGCTGATGGGAGGGCCTGTCGCATCCTGAGCAAAGCTATTCAGGTATGGAAAAATGACGAAGCTGACAGTTGCTTTGATTTATTGATGGCCAAGTTCATGGCTTGGGGTTTTGATCTGGACAAACCTCTTCCCGGCGATGCCACACCTTTCTGCACCGCAATTTGGCTTCATAACTGGAGGGCAACGCAAAGCTTGATTGTTTCTGGCGTTGATGTTGACAAGCCATCTCTACGTTACGTTGGCTCTTCTGATGGACCTGGTGACGGGATGAGGAATGATATACTCGAACCACCGCTTTTCCAGGCAATCAGAAACCATGCTGAGGATGAAAAAGTCTGTCTAGCCAATCTTCTAATTACAAACGGGGCAAATGTTGACAATCTTGTTAACGAATACAGGACTGCCCTCTTGTTGGCCCTGAAATCACAAAAATACGAAGTCGCAGAGATACTACTCGGACATGGGGCAAATCCGAATGCTGAAGATCCAGAAACAGGAATGGATGCTTTCGATTTCATCTTCCAGAATCATCGGTGGCCCCCTTTTTCAACATTCAAGTCGCTTGTTGATCATGGCCTTCGAGTGAAAGCAGGATCTAACGGGGGAATTCTGATCCGATTTATTGCAGAAACCTCTGGGGGCGCCTCTATCTACGATTTTGACAGATGGGATGCTCTTGTGCCGGTAGCTTCTTTGCTGCTAGATGCTGGAGCTGAAGTCAATGCACGCCCGACGGAAAAGTACCCCATGACAGCTCTCCAGTATGCTGTAGAAGCCAATCACAAAGAGCTTATCACTATCCTCTTGGCTGCAGGGGCTAACATCCACGCACCGGCCTTTTGGAAAGAGGGAAAGACTACCCTTCAAGCAGCTTGTTATGGTGGTAATCTCGAGCTGGTCCAAAGCCTCGTTGCGCAGGGTCTGGATATAAATGCTCAGTCTGCCTCACACTATGGTGCAACTGCACTTCAGTTTGCTGTAATGCAAGGGCATTTCAAGATAGTTATCTTCCTTCTTGAGAACGGGGCCCTTATCAATGCTCCAGCTGCTTTGTTTGAAGGTCGGACAGCACTTCAAGGAGCTTCAGAACACGGGATATTAGATATGATTTATTTATTGCTCGAGAACGACCAAGATGATGGGTTGGAGGAAAGATGTCAGGACGCGGCGAAATTTGCAGAGGCCCAATCGCGTTTCGAGATTGCACAGCTCTTGCGAGAGTACAAGAAAGTATGATAATTTGGAGAAAGAATGAAAGCTGTCATTTTATGAAAGAAGACTGTGTTGACCATATATACTGAGACTTAAGTAGTATGCACTTACACGAATGACAAGCAAGTGGGTAGCAGAAAAGTTGGCCTCCTAAGTCTTAGAGTATAAAAATAACTAGTCTAAAGACCATAGCCTAAGGAGCACAAAGTTACCTACTAATTTCGTCTCTTATGCTTCCAGCGATCAATTTTTCTGATGCCCTGAGGCTGATTATTGGATATCCCCGCCGTTATATCCAACGGTCGCCACCCGATCGATAGTATGAGCTTAATTACTCGCTAGATACGACATGAAGAGCTCTTAAACACCATTGAGCAACTACTGATAAGGCTAGCAAAAATAATAAATATCTTTATAATTCGGTATTGATTTCTAGAGGATGAAATGATATGATAACCAACCACTCAAATTCAAGCCGAGGCTTATACGGCGATACTGTTGTTGGCTGTGAGAGCGACGTCACTCTTCAAGGATCCGACCCTGTTTCTGATGTCTCGGGGACCATTCATAACCCGATCCGCCTCTCACAAGATAGCACATGATGACGAACCTTTGACAGTAGATGTTATGAACTGTATGATAGCTAAAACCATAATTCAATCTATTCATTATCAAAATAAACTATCTGAACAAAACTCCATCTAACCTTTTCCCACATATCTGACTACAAGACTATCATGGCTCCCCCAGATACATCAGCAACTTCATCAAAGAAGGCAAACCAATCCTGTTCTAAAACACCTAAATCATCACAAACAAAAAAGAACAAGAAGGAATCACAACCTACGTCAACTTCAACACCGCGACAGCCAGATGAGATAGAAGAAGCCGATACAACAGTACCAGTAAAGTCATTCACACCAAAACAAAAGCAAAAAAGAGCCGAACCGTCAGAAGATAACGCTGCCGACGATGCCGACGATGCCGAGAGCGTCTATCTATCGTCAGACGAAGAGACTTCATCAGAAGAAGACTCTTCGGACTACGACTCAGACTCAGACGGAAGTGTGGAAGACCTACCTCCTCGACAACTAGCAAGAAGGTCAACAGACCGAGGTGTCAAAACCACACCAGGTTCTCCATTCACAATCACGCAGACTCGAAGCGAAACTACACGTTGGATAACAACCCAGAACAACGGTGGCATGACGCGCGGTACAAGGAGTTATAGTGAGCAGACGACGATGCATGGCCACAACACTAATGGGCCACAGCGAGCGCCCATGAACAGGAACAGTGTCAGCTTCAACATGAGTATCAATGTCGATATGTCGTTCAACGGCCTTGTAACAGGTCGAAATCTGGGATTCTCGGGGGTATGTTGTCATATCGTACGATGCCTTTCCCCAACTCTTTGATCTGACAAGTACCAGGGATCACTATCGTATGCATGGAATCGACGCAACACACAAGGGGGTTGATCAAGTTTTCTATTCCGATTGAACAACTCAATCTAACTATAAAATGACATTTCAATTATTAACAAGGAGGTCAATCTCAAGGTGGGGATTTTGGTAGAAATGCGCCAAACATTTCGGTGGTGTAAATAGTTGCGAGCATACTGAGATAATAGTGTCAGGACAATGACAACACGTCTACTCAATCATGTCGATATCGTCAGCGGCAGCTTGTGCTTGAGGCTGCGCGGCTGCGGGTGCTTGAGCGGGAGGTGCATCTTGCTGGTTAGCGGGCTCTGCGAGCTCTGCGGGCGCGCTGTCTCCGCCAAAGTAGTCGGCCATCTCAGCATCAAGTTCCTCCTGTGTCTTCTTAGAAGGGCGGCTGCCTCGGCCACCTCGGCCTCCCTCCTGGTCTCTACCTCCTTCTCTGCCGTCACGACGAGCACCAGGACGGCGACCACCTTGGCCCCGACCCTGACCTTGGCCTTGACCACGGCCTCGAGGCATTGGGCTTCGACGTGAGCCTTGGCCGGGAACATATCTATCAATTCCCCTTCGGGCGGCGTCATCGTCATCGCGTCGGCGGTGGGGTGAATGCGATCTTCTGTCCCCTGGGCTTGAAATACGCTCTGCAAGTGAACGGCCGGGCATAACGGCAGTATCAAATGGGTTTCGATTGGGCAGAAGAGTCAATTGAATAGGTTGGCCTGTATTTGGTTAGTCTGACCGCATGAATAAAGCGTTCAAGGATGAGCCCACCGTTAGCATTGGCACCATCGAATTGTTTGACCGCCTCCTCGGCGTCCTCTCTTCGTTCGTAGGTTACGTAGGCGGTGCCCTCAGATCGTCCAGCGCGATCATATCGTAGCTGGAGACGACTGACAGGCCCAATTCGTTGGAAGAGCTCCTAAAGTTTTATGAGTAGCTGAAGAATGATTACTGCGTATGTGCGACGTACAGAGAGGTCATCATCGGTAAGGTCGTAGTGAACGTTTGCAACACGGATCTTTGTGCCCTTGGAGTCTCTGTTTTGGCCAAGGTTAGAGGTGTGTTTTGCTCGAATATCAGAGGTACGCACTGTTCTGGGGATTCGCGGCGGCGGCGAGGAGCAGGTGCCCGACGGTTGTCTAAACGATGGTCAAAACGGTGTCGTGGTTCAAGGGAAGTGTTGAGTATTACTGTTCTCTTCGAAACGGTCGTGGACCCATTCACTGCATACGATTAGCAACGGTGCGAAGTCAAACGGGCTGAACATAACTAACCTGTCGATGTTTCGTGAATCGTCGCGAGCAGACTGCAAAGGGGAAGGACGCTCTGGTCAGCAAGGGATTTTCAGAGTGGGAAGCCGTTCAATCGACAAGAGCTCCGAGCATCGAAAGGATGAGTTGCGAGGAGGGTTGTACAGGTCGAGTAGGCATCATTGGAGAGCGAGGGAAGTCCACCTGCACCGCCCATGTCAACAAAGCCTCATGATGACGGGAATGGCGCATGTACGAACCTTTCTAACACCATCGCGAGGGAAATCGTTACGCGGTTCACGTCGGCGACCTTGTCCACGGTTGTTGCGAGGTCGATTGGAGCGCTGTGAAGGAGAGAAAGAGGTCAGCCTAGATCATTGAGACGAGTCGAGAGCGCGTGCATAGACGGCATAAAACAATAGGAGCTGGATGGGAAATTGAGAACTCACAGTATCAGCAATGATCTCATCGAGACCGCGATCCATCTTGTCAGCCATGATTATTGATATTTTCAAGGAAGATTGGCAGAATTTCCGACAGAGAAATATTGGAAAGGATTAGGTTGAAAAGGAAGGAGAGGTTGTGATGGATGGACGGGGAGCAGATGTCATGGGCGCAGCCACATTTAGGCGTTGTAGACTATAAATGTGGGGATTGCTATGACTTGGAGAACAATAGTCATGGTACGTACTTTCAAGGATATGGGAGACTGAGACTCACAATGAGCATTTAGTCTATTGTATTTTACTATTATCTAATGATAATATGAACAAATCCCATTTACTATCAGACATGTTGTGTCCTATCCATGTGATTACAACTGCGTCATTCTGTAATATCTTAAAACTCCTGAAACAAGCCTCAACTTCGAGAAACACTTTCTTCTACCTTATTAAGGTAGCCAGTAGTATCTTCAAATCTCCATGATCAGGCTAGAGAGCACCTTGAATGACCGTAATCG
The DNA here is from genome assembly GCF_020744135.1 of Fusarium venenatum. NCBI lineage: Eukaryota > Fungi > Ascomycota > Sordariomycetes > Hypocreales > Nectriaceae > Fusarium > Fusarium venenatum. The sequence goes on from NW_027072131.1 coordinate 1,660,833, forward strand.
GCACTCAATTAATCTCACACATCCTCTAAGAATATCAATAATACTACCTTTTTTCCAACTAGTATGATTATACGGAAAATACCTGCGTCGCTGGATAATAATAGAAGTCCCAGCTGCTGGAACCCCCCTAGCGGACCAACCGATTTGCCGCTAGACCTGTTATGGGATACTCCAATTGAACTGAACCCTCAATCAGTCGTCGTGTCTTAATTATCCCTTCGTACTGGCAGGCCAGAAGCCCATCCATCTTTCGTATTCCTTCCCATCTCACGGTCTGATCTTTTTTTATGGCCGTTTCTTTCGTTTCTGTCATTTCCTCTTCTGCGCCCTCCGAAGCCTATAATCGGACCCTTTAATCTGCCACCGACGAACCAAAAACCCCCTGATACTTCTTCCTAGCATCTCCCTCTGCGGCGCATCTTCAACTAGCTTCGAACATTCCTACTTGATGCCCTCGATTTGTCTGCGATAGCCCGTGCTGTCGCACGTTTCTACATAACCGAACTTTCCTCCATCGCCTTGTAGGCGCGGCAACACAGTACTCATGGCCCGTCCCATGGGGGCTGTTCGTCTCAAAAAGACGAATCCCATCACCCTTGCGCTAGGAGCGATCCTATGCATCTTCATCATCGTCTTTCTCGTTTCGCCTTCCGGCAAATCCGTCACCGCTAGACGGTTCGAATCCGTTACCGCAGAGCATCATTTATCGCCGCCGACTTCACCGTACCGAAAGTCAAAATCCCGATCTGGCGTGCCTCTCAAGCCACCACCCGTCGTGCATTACAACCTTAACAATGTCACCATTACCACCGAGCCCATTAAGAACCGAGAAAATGTCCTCATTCTGACTCCCATGTCGCGATTCTATCCTGGCTACTGGGAGAATCTTTTGCGATTGAGTTATCCTCATGAACTTATCACTCTGGGTTTCATTCTGCCCAAGACTAAGGAGGGTAACCAAGCTACCGCCGAATTGCAAGAATTTATCCACAAGACACAGAAGCATGGCCGCGAAGCCGAAAAGTTCAAGAGCATTATCATTCTGCGACAGGATTTCGAGCCTGCCATTTTGTCTCAGGACGAAAGCGAGCGTCACAAGCTCAAGAACCAAAAAGCCCGCCGTGCAGTCATGTCCAAGGCTCGCAATTCTCTGCTCTTTACTACTCTCGGTCCGGATACATCCTGGGTTCTTTGGCTGGATGCCGACATTATTGAAACACCGCCAACACTGATTCAGGATCTCGCTTCCTATGACAAGCCGCTCATTGTCCCCAACTGCTTCCAGCGATACTATGATGAGGAGCACAAGCAAATGTCTGAGCGTCCGTACGATTTCAACAGCTGGCAAGACAGCGAGACGGCGCAGGCTCTTGCCGCTAAGATGGGCCCTGACGACATTCTTCTCGAGGGCTATGCCGAAATGCCTACATACCGAATGCTCATGGCGTACCTGGCGACCGAAGGCGGCGATCGCAACATGCTCTTACCACTCGATGGCGTTGGGGGTACTGCCCTCCTAGTTAAGGCCGACGTTCATCGTGACGGTGCCATGTTTCCTCCATTCTCTTTCTACCACCTGATTGAGACCGAGGGATTCGCCAAGATGGCGAAGCGATTAGGCTGGCAGTCATGGGGTCTTCCCAACTATAAGGTCAGTAACTTTCATTTGACGCTGTGGAAACCCTCATTAACAATTATCTAGGTCTACCACTACAACGAGTAGAGATTGCCGTATCAACTTTGCATCGGCAACTTATTTCACTGCCTTGCCATTCCCTTTCACAACTTCTAGTGTTGAAAAAGGTTATGGCGTATTGGAAGAAGGCGAACGGAATGGCTGCTTTGTTGTAGCCATGGACAATTCATGATTCAATTTGGGCGGGTATGGGTCACGGCGTTTTAGTAGTGCATCCTTGGAACAATTTCTTTTTCAAAAACAAGGAGGCGAAGGGGAAGCATTATAACTTGAGGAATGCAGGCAGGTGCAGGGAAATCAAGCCATCTTGGCAGGGATAAGCATGTTGAATTGGTTTACACAGGTGTTCTAGTAAGAAAGCTTGAGCATGGAGGAAGGACTGCGGAATAGATGAGCATCTACGGATGCATTTGTTATACTGTTACCATGATTCTCCGTCTCTCTGAGGCTAATTTCGACTGTAAATACGTCGTCATAAAGATATTGTCTGGTTTTGCCGTATAAGTTCTGAGGATTATCTACTGTCGCTTCATGCGTGTATGTAAAACTTGTACAGCCCATCCTGATTTCCAGCTCGTAAACAAACCGCCGCCAAAATTGAACCCAATAACTCCATAGCATCATCCCAAACCACTACCGTCTCTTGCATATCCCATATCAAACGTAGTCGAAACGACATATCATGGCCCCTCGTATCTCGAATCAGAATCCCGACACCAGAACTCGACTAGCTTCCGCGTACCCAACACATCGCCCGAGCGCAACAGCGCTGCGACGTCAACATTCAAAGGACTGTCCGTCTCGGGACATCCAAGCAACATACGCACGGCGCGCACGCATTCAAGAACACTATAAGCTGGAGTCCAGGCATCCTTGAGAAGATCGAGGCAGATTTCTCCGTTCTGCAGCGCAATGTTGGGGTGCACGATAGGTGTAACAAAGGTCATCTTTGGCGGTGCGAGAGGGTATGTCGATGGAATGGAGATGTTGACAAGCCAGCGTCCTTCTTTTGTGGAGTATTAGTGAATGCGAAAATCAAAATCACGAGAGGGAGACAAACCATCATAACCTTGTCCTATACCCCGTCCATTGATGACAGCTTCCCACTCCATCAAATCGCCTTCGTTGACAGGCCCGAGGCGCTCAATGCCCTTCTCTTCCTTTTGTTCTCTACTCCATGTCTCCAGCTCTTTAATCAGTCGCTTACTCGCACTTCGCGACGCAGCGGCTGTGTTTGATGACGAAGGTGGCATGGCTGTGCGATATTGCGCTATCGGATAGTAAAGTTTGGTGTGTTGTCGGGGTTGGTGGAGGATTGAAGTTGGAGACTAGGGATATCCAGTTGAGACCCTTGGAGATGATGATCCGGTTAGTCTGGGGTCATGACTATTTCGTCAGTTGTAGCTAGGTTCCTCCGTTGCACTGGAACTTTCCCCTCGGTATTGGCAACAGTTACAGGGGTCACATCGGACAGAGCCGAGGGATGATACATCTGCCAGTGGCTGTGCTGATGTGGCTCGAGCTAGATGGATGAAGTAAAGATCAACGACCCCTTTCATGTGAAAGTTGAAGGGTCCAAATAAACAGCAAAAGAACAATGTTGAGCACATAGAATCACAAGAAATACATTTCAATCTGACCAAATAGATAATAATTCATCAACACTGAATAGAGACTCTGTTTTTTTTTCTAACCGGGGGTATTCTTTGTCCTAGTATCATAACTCTTTACTTCTTCCGGCGTGCACTGGGTGTTGTTGTTGTCGTCTTTCGCTTGGATGTAGAGGACGAAGTAGAAGATCGGGTAGGATTTCTCCTGGTAGACTCGGGCTTGACAGGCTCAGGAGATGATTCTTCAACAACAATCTGAGCACCGCTGCCATCACTGGAAGTCGTCTCGATTGAATCTTCCCTTCCATCATACTCCTCCTCGCTGTCCTCGCTCTCACTTGTGCCATCATCATGAACTTGGCGAGAGCTCTTTCGGGATCCAGAGTTGCGCTGTGCACCTGCAACTTGGAACTGGAAAGGATCCGAGGGGGCTTGGCTTGAGTTCCTGCCTCGGCGAACAACTGAACTGTCAGAAGGCTGTCGACTAGCTGATGGCGCCCTCACTCGACTTTGAGATGAGGTAGTAGTGCCTGAGCGTGGTCGGCCTGCTGTTGCTGTTGGAGGAAGGCTGCTCACAGAAGAGCGCGTATGACCCTCAGTGAGATTGCTGTTCGATCGAGATGGCTGTCTTGACTGGCTTGTGAATGATTCCTTCTTTTTGCGTGATGATGTAGACTCGAGCTGGGTCAGAGGCACAGCGACTCGTGACGGGTCCTTGGTGCGCTTCTTGCTGCTCTTCTTCTTCTTGGCGGCCTCGTCTCGCTTGCGTCGTCGCTCCAAAGCTGCAATTTCTTCATCGTTGAGATCAACGTCTGTTCTTCCCCTGGCCTTTGCACGTTCGATGCGGTGCATCGCCGACTGTACCAGCGCCTCCTCTGGATCATGAGAAGCTAGCTCTGCAATATATTGCTCGAACTCCTCATCCTCACTGCTTTCGCTATCATCTTCTGAATCCTCCGAGTCATCATAATGACCCCTGCGTACCAAGCCCCGTTCAGAGTTGCCCACATCCATTCCGGTAAAACGAAGAGGGTCACTCGCAAAGCGAGATCCTGACGAAGCACCGACACCTCGTGCATCGTCGCCTGAATCCAATTCCTCCACACGGACGTCTCCCCCTGGACGTCCGCGAGACGCAGCACCCCCTTCTGTTCTCCTCTGCCTGCGCCTCGATGGTCTTCCCCATTGGGGCGCGAATTCGGGAGATTGCGGCCGACCACTTAGACCGCCTCCCCGGAAAAAGCCTCATCGATGGGCTTATCCAAAAATGCAGCGTGACCGAGGATGGTCACGCCAGATGCGCCAATGAGCCAGAGCAGGGTCGAGAAAGGCGAAGCAATCAGACCCAGAGGCACGGCGACACAAACAAGTGCAGTGTAAAGCTGCGAACACGAGGCACGGAAGGTGCCAATTTCAAGATCATGTCCGTCGAGCTTTCCAATGAACCACATGCCCACAACCACAAGGATGATGTCGAAGAGCAACAACCAGTTGGTGAGGAGGGCATAGATACTGAGCATAACAAAGACGACAGCATAGTTGCTAGAGTAGTGGCTCAGGTTGTAGTTGACTCGCGACTGCATCTCAACAAAGTTGTTAGGCTTGGAGAGACGCTTGAAGTCGAGGAACTCGTTGACAGGTCGCAGGTTGGAGAAGCGGCCGCTGAGAGGACCAGATCGAAGGCTCTGGAAGCGGTCGCCAAAGTTGAGGCGGGACGTAATAACGTCGAGCGGGATCTGAATGCGAGACATGATGGGCGAGTTGTTTGGTGTAGGTAGATAGGTAGTATCGTAGAGTGTTGTAGTGTGGAAAGAGTATAAGCGAATCGAGAGTGAATGCTTTTATGGCCTTGGTATATAGGCAACAGAATTATCGATCACGAAGAATGACGAAAGCCGATTGCGCGTTCAAGGTAAAGAATGGATACTCTTGTAATGAGCTGAATGAAGGAAATAAAGGTTAGCACAAGAAAGGATTATAATGAAAGTAGGCAACAGAATAAAAAAAAGTTAAGGACAAGCTGGCAGAAGAAAGTAAGATGGCCAGGGGATACGAGGCGCAGGCTAAGTAATCAAAGCGAAAGCCACGAGCTGACGAAAATAGAATTGGATAGGAAATGTTTAAGGGGGGGTAAAACATACCAAAGCGCAATTACTCGCGATGCAAGAGAAAGTTTCGGTCCAAGAGAGAAAGGAATGTCGCAAATTGCGATTGTAATGTCGAGAGATAAGTTCAGGGGGATGGAGGTCGTTCTCTTGGTGTACACCGTCCAGTACAATCAAGTACTGTACAGATTTCCGATAAGATTGGCTGTCCTTTTTGGGGGGACAACTTTTTTTTCTCCGAGTCGTGATTTGCTGACAGGGCTTCTGTTAGTTTTTGGGCTCTTGGGTTCTGGCTTAGGCTGGGCTTCAGGGGGGTCCTCTCCTCCAGGTCTCCTCTTCCAGTGCCAAACGGTTTCCAACTTGGCAGGGTTGAGTGAGACGAAACAGAAGAGGAGCCCATCTCCACATGGGAGTAAAAGCAATGAATACGTACCGAGCTCGGAGAAAGGAATTCGATCAATACAAAATATCCCAAAGGAATATTCTGTTGGCAATGGGACTGACTGATCCTCAGCCAGTTTCTGGGCTGGCAGCCCGTAACGATGCCTCTCTCCCTGTATACGAGAGAGAGGCTGAGAGTAATTCGTAGGTACTGAAACCTTGGGTGTCTTCTTCTGCCCCTCTCCAAAACCTAAACAATGAGGTTTTAAAGGAAGAGGGTCATGTCACTGACTGACTTGACTGATCAAGAAAAGTAAAAGAAGGAAAGGAAAAGAAGAGAATCCAAGGGAAAAGGCAAAAATAAATAGAGGAACTACCTTGGGGTCTTGGGTATCTAGCTCCGCATTTTTTTACCTACTCTCTTGGGAACGCCTTGGAAAGCAAAGTCCAACAAGTCGAGAACATGGATGGGACAACCACAGACGGACGATCATGCATCGAATCGAATCGCACACCGCAATCATGACACTTTTTTTTTTCTTTCTATCAAGTTACTCCTCTTTCCGCTGGGCTCCAATGGAGGGGAACTTCCATGACCCCTCCGGGAGCTTGCTTGTAAGCTCGTACAGCAAAAACTGGGTTGTAACTTTTTTTGCCCTTCCTGTGAACGGACTCTTTTACTCAACGTTCAAACTGTACTTACTGCTACTGTAACTGCAGTGGCAGAAAGAGGGGCCTCACGCTAGGTTATGCACGCGACACCAGTTGCAGCAAGCCAAGTGGAAGATGAGGCGTCACCGCTTTTGACGTGTGTTGCAGCTATCCCCAGTTTACCGCCAGACGAGCTACAAATTTTGGGGTAGTTTTGGTCTAACTGGACTTTCTTTTTTCTTGCATTGAAGTTTCACCAGGGACGTAGGAGGGGTATCTGAGACCAACTGTTTGAGAATTCATGGCATTGATACTGGAACCTCTGCATAGTATATACCAAGATAGTTGCCCAAAAACACATGTGATAGTTTCATAGAGTAGTACTTCACAAACTCAGCCCATATCAAACCAGGCAGCCAGGCCATAGACCTGGCCTGACCAGCATTATTGGATCTCTCTCCGGCGTTACACGATCCAACCATCATGATCCACGATCTATCTGCAGATCCACTCCTCCAAGCTCCATCCAACCGTCAATCGCCAACCACCAACCTCGTTCCTATGTTGAATCCTATTCAGTCTTGATCGGAAGATTACCCACAATCTTCCGAATTCTCAGCTATTGTGTATATCCTCTATTCGAGACTGGAGACTCTGACTCGGTTATTGACTCGGCTATCAGTCGGTTTCTTGCAAAAAAGCACTCAATCGTGTGGAGTTTATATGCAGCAATTCCCAGCCTAAACTGCATGACTGCGGTATCAACACCTAACCACTGTCAACAAGCTCGGTACGAAATGCCTTCTTTACCTATCGTCCAGACTTTTCCATGATTCTTAGCTCTTACCCACAAAATAGGTAGCTTAGGTACGTATGTATCTGAACCTTTGCCGACCCATCCATGAACCCGTAGACACTAACTCCCCGTACCCCCGGACTGCTTCCTTGGCTCGTCCGAAACGGCCTGAAGCCGAACTGGTCACCATTGCATATGCATCTTTTGCATGAGTGACCGCTATCTGAGAAACAGAGGTACTTTCCTCGCTCGGATATGATCTTCAGCGAGTACATTGAAAACAATAACAACAACTCATGCATCTATAAGCAGAACTGAGACATAGTGTAGAAATCTTCTCCGGTTCAAGGTGAAAAGCTGTGCTAAGCATTTCGCATATCCAGTCTCAACTATGGGTCTCGGACTTCCTACATCGGGCATGTATGGAAGTAAACAACGCACTAGTCATGATATGCACTATGTATGCTACTCGACCAAGGGAACAACAGACAATCGTGTCCATGACAAGTCATTTGTCTAGTTTAATACTCAACGTGTCAGACTAGGTACAATTCTCATTCGTCTGTCTATTATTATAATTTCTACCGAGTACAGCTGTATTCGTCTCGTCTAAACAATGCTCGCTATGCCTGCCCGAATTGGCTCCTTTGCGTAACGAAATGGGGTATAATTATGAATCGCCAAAAACCAACACATACAACAAATGAGAAAGTAACTTCCACGGCTTATCTGTTTTCTCAGACCTCAAAAAAGTAGTCATCATCCAGACCCTCCCGGCTCGGAATCACTCCAGCTCCGGGTTCCGGACCCTCAAAGGCCGTGTCCATCCGTACATTCAACAGTCGGATTTTGAGCCCGTACTCGCTCACCAGACTAACCAGCTTGTTGGTTTCTGCCGTGATGGGAGTTTGGTTTAATAGCATCAAAAGACCATCCAGCCACTCTGAGGCCAGACTGTGACTCAATGGCCAAAGCGTCAAGATTGGCTGCTCCTTAGCCTCCGCTCCCCGCGATGCTTCAGTGGGGTTCACAAAACTGTAGATAGTGATCTTGGTAGTTGTCTTTGGGGCAGAATCCTTGCCCATCATATCGCTGAAAGTGCTTCGCATGTCTTCAGTGGGCGCAGATACGTTGGAAACAACAGAGCTGATGGTGCTCAAATCAACCTTTTCGGCGAGTGAATCCAGCCCAGGGCCCGATACTGTCCTCTCTTCAAAATCAGCGTAGTGTAAGTATCGCCGATTGTGAGATAGTTTCGCATATCGCCAAGGCGTAGGTGTAAATAGTCGATGTTTGACTTGGCCGTTATTGTCTCGCTTTGGCGTGGGTTTTGAGAACCAAGATCCTTGAAGAAGACATCGAATTCGCTGCTCCTTGACGAACTGCAGAGCCTCCTGTTTTAGCTCTTCCCTCACTTGCTGTAGATGCTGGCCCCAGGTATTCTCGAATGACATCTCCAAAAGACCCATTTGTTGGTCTCGTAGTCGTGGCACGTCATACTCTTGCATTTCTTCTTCGACCTCAGCCACATCCTTTGTTCTTCTCGAGACTCCAACAACTGAGTCGACCAGGATCCTAACCAGTTCGGCTACCTTTTCAAAATCACCTTGTTCTGCGCCGGTGAGTTTCCAGACACGGAAAAACGCATACAGGCCTGCGGTATGTAGCCGAGACCACTGAAGCAGCAGGGGTCTGAATAGTCTGTCGTGGTCTTTGGATTCCAACAGTTGATAACTCCTAACATCGTCCAGATCCGTCTTGTCAACGTCGAAGTGGTCGTACAGGATCATGGTAACAGCAAAGCTGGCCCTAGCCACAGGGCATCGTCCAGACGCAGGTTTTCCCGCTTGCTCGAGCAACATCTTTTGGAATCCATCTTCATTCTTGCGCACGTAGTCAGTTAAATCCATCATACCCAGGAAACCGGTCATGTCGAACTCCTGCGCAGGACTCTCGGTCTCGAATCCCAGTCTCCTCCATTTCTCTGGATTGTGTCGCCTGCTCCCTTTCTTCGTCGGCGCCTCGTGTGAGTCCTGCCCCGGAGAATGGCCGTTTACAGGGACTCGCTCCGGTGCGCTCGCTAGATGAAGTCCCTTGAGAGCTCTTCGATGTTCGGGCCGCTCCAAATCAACATGGACCTCTCGCCATTTCCTCAATAATATCTTTGTCAGTGTCTGAAATTCTAACATGGGATGCGCTAGGTCCTGAAGGGCAGAGCTCTGCATAAGCCTGTGGACAGCCTTAATCAGCCCCAGATCTTGCAGCCGCTTGATAAATTTCGCCCAGTCCTCTCCCGAACCAGCATTCGCTTTTCCGCCATTCATTGTACTATCGTCTGACACGGCGTCCCTGATCAGGGCGTTGATCAACATGAGAGCGTTGGCACACAAAGCATGGTCGGCGCTCTGCAACTGTTGTATGACTAACTCGAAGAATTGCGGGTACACAGCAACGGCTGGCTTCAAGGCACGGAACCCAAAGGTTACTGGAGTTCGGTTCGTGGTACCACTTTGGTGAGTGGACTGAGAATGGCCGACAAGAGCGACCAGGATCGACATGGCACCTCTCAAGATATTGACCAGGGGGTTTGTAACGATCAATTCGACGACGCGCTCGACAAGATCGCCAGATGTTGGGCCTTCGAAGATGTCCCATCCCATATCGACTTCTAGTAGCCGTGTTAAACTTTGGAGAGAGTAAGCAAGCGTGTTGCCGGCAGATGTCATGACAAGTCGACGGAGGACGACAAGACCGCCGGAGGAAATGAAAACGTCGGCGAAAGCGGGATCGTTAATCGAGTTCTGTAGTTTGAACACTGCCATTTTGCGCGACGCATCTTCATCGCTGGCCATGCGCGCCAGCAGCGCAGGTATGTCTGCTTGATCCATGGTCGAGGTCGAGATCGATGGGATGATCTATTGGGTAAACAGATAGAGGGGGAAAGAAATACAACAGAGCAAAGATCTTATGATATCGCAATCATTGCCCAGCCGTTTATCTCAAACAGAAGCGAATGGTCTCCTGCAAGGAATATATCGTCCTGGATTTGTAGGGTCGAGAATCAAGGCCGTATATTGAGGAATAGAATTATAGGAGACTCTGTGCTGTTGGTCTTTGCGCCATCTCCCGTCCCCTACTAAACAAAGTCCCTGGTTGAAATTAAAACGAGAAAGGTTTGGGGAAGCTCCCCACTCCACCAGTGATTTCCGATTAGCCAGTCTGCCAGCAGGGGAGACTTGAGTCTCAAACCTTGGGCGAAAAAGTCAATGCCAGGCACTAATAAGCATCTTGAACGTGATGAGAAGTCGACTAGTCTGACTCTTGTACCATGTCAATTGGAATAAGTGAGGAAAATGACATTGAGTGCTAGGTAGGGCGTTGCTATAGCTTTGTACGTAAGATCATGATTCCATTGCACAAATTATTATACCAATAATCTACTTTGTTCAAGCTTCTATTTCCTCTTGCACAAGCATATCTTTCCTGGCTGTGCTGGATGTTTCCATGTGTGGCGTTGTGGCTGACCAAGCTTTCCACTGTGACAGTCGCGAAAAGGTCATTATACTTTGGAACCAAACCATCAAATGACCAAAGTAGTCACGTGATATGTATCCTTGCGCTACAGCAATTGGACTTTATGCTTGATCTCAAAACTTCCAAGGCCGCCTCCATCACCAACGCCCTATATCTAATCTTTATCGTTGTTGCCGCATTTCTTCTCCCCTCCGTAGAACCGCAATCATGGCCAACTTTCTTGCTTCCATTTTCGGTACCGAGCTTGACAAGGTCAACTGCTCTTTCTACTTTGTAAGTCTTCCCAAACGCGTCGTCTCGTGTCGCAATATCTCAGATAACTGACTCTATGCGCGCGCATCCAGAAAATCGGCGCTTGTCGTCACGGTGATCGCTGCTCGCGAAAGCACGTCAAGCCTTCCTACAGTCAGACCATCCTGATGCCAAACTTGTACCAGAACCCGGCATACGACCCCAAGAACCGAATGAACCCTTCTCAGCTCCAGAACCACTTCGACGCATTCTACGAGGATATCTGGTGTGAACTTTGCAAGTATGGCGAGCTCGAAGAGCTCGTTGTCTGCGATAATAATAACGATCGTACGTTATTTCTCCGATGCTCCTTTTTATTGGCAAATGCTAACTCACAACAGATCTGATTGGTAACGTTTATGCTCGATTTAAGTACGAAGAATCTGCCCAAAAGGCTTGTGATGAGCTCAACAGCCGGTGGTACGCTGCCCGCCCGATATACTGTGAACTGAGCCCCGTTACCGATTTCCGCGAGGCCTGTTGTCGACTTAACTCGGGCGAAGGCTGCGTTCGAGGAGGGTTCTGCAACTTCATCCATCGCAAGAACCCGAGCGAGGAGCTCGATCGCGACCTTACTCTCAGCACAAAGAAGTGGCTTAAGCAGCGCGGCCGCGATGAGAGGAGTGCGTCGCGTTCACCTACACCCGAACCTACGAGACGCCGCTACTAGCCTGTAGGGTGATACTGTGTAGTTGGTGCGGAGAGAAATGCAATACGGATAGCACGGTCACGGCGTTCAAGGGCTGGTTTTTTTGTTCTAATAGTTATATGTAAGGATTCATGGGCGATTCAACCATTACGGATACCCTTTCCTTCATCAAATATGTCTCAAAAATGAATATTGCAGAAGTCATCTGGCGAGGGCCGGTGTTGAAACCCTTCTGACTCGTTGTAACCCGACGGATGATGCGAGTACCCATATGTAACTAATCCTGATGCGCGCCAATGTTGATATAGCCTGCAGCCTGTAGCCTGCCCTGTCTTCATCTTATTCCAACTACTCCAAAGTAAACCTAGTCCTCGCTGTGCACCCCCCATGTCTAAGAAATAATTGAAACTCGTCTCATCGTTTTATTGCTGTGTGGTGGATGGTAGATCCTTTTTCATATCGTTTGTGAAGTCAAGGAGGGGTCCATCGGCTGGCTTTCCTGTAGAGTTCAACATGCCTTGGATCTCGGATTCTTTTGGCGTCTGTTCAGCGGGCGGGGGCTGCTCAGTCTTTGCCGGTGCAGGTGTATCATCAAAATCAATCAGGTTGTCGTCGATGTTGTTCTGAACAGGCTGTGCTACTACCGGTTGAGCAGGTTTGGCGGATGGGCTGTGAGGAGGAATGACGTTTTGCTGGCTATGCTTCTGCCCGTTAATGATGGGGTAAATTGCCATAATTTGCTCGGCTTGCTTCTGAGGAGGGGCAGAGTGGTCGCTGAATCTCGAGTTAGCATGACATTGGTTGAGCGACCGTAGGCAGCACTTACATGTTTGCGTTAATTATCCATTCAAGATCCTCTTCGCCCTCCTCCTGGCCACCAGGCCCACCCTGGGCTCTCCTGAACAAACGTGGGTGCCACTCGAGGTTTTCCTGGGCTCGATGAGCAGCCTCCTCACGTTGTCGGTCTTCAATCTTGGTCTTCTCGTCTGTCGCAAGCTCGTGGTTTCGATCCTTGACAGCTCTGGCAGTCTTGTCCCAAAGACGTTGAGATTCTCGCTCCTCCTGTTCCTCAATCGGTCGCACAGAAGGTGATGAAGGCTTTGATCGTTGAGCGTTGAAGAACATCTCACGGTGGCCAGTCTACTGTTGTTAGTGAGATATAGGTTGGCAGGACCATCATGCTCACCGTCATATCCTTGATGTACATCTCCTCACTCCAGAGACCAGAGAGCTCGAACAAGACCTCGCCAGTGCTCTCTCTCTTGATCACTCCTCCAATGGCGTTGTAAGTGCCGCCAACCCAGCCCTTTGTTTTAAAATCGACGTCAGCGACCAGATCGAGCTCAGGGCATCGAACAAAGCTGTGGTCCCCGAGCTCGTATTTCATCTTGCCAAATAGAATACCTCTGGCATACATATTCGGTTGTGTCAGGATGCTAGAATCCTGTCAGTTCGGGTTCAAAATTGATGTCATGGCAAAGAACATGCAGTCGAAGATAGATTTCGACACGGAGCTCAGTTCGACGTACTATTGTTCTCCTTTTGTAGGGTCCTGACCCCGGTTGAGTAGGCTCAAGAAGGCAATACCCTCCATGAGACTAGCAGCAGAGTTTCCAAGAAAACGACTTCGAGGCTTGAGAGTTCCATCGATGCGGATATGGTGGTCGGGGGCCATGTAGAAGTAGCTAGACTTGGGCGGGTGGTGGGATGTCTGCTCGGAGATGTAGTATGCTCGCTTTCCGTCTTCGAAATCCCAGTAACAAGTAAATATTTCACCAAGAATAGGGTTCAGGGGTTTCTTGACGCCTCTACAAGTCGTCAGTAACTGGCGCGTCAAAATCGGCCTCCAATATAGCACTCACGGGGGACGAATGTGCCATCCACTGAGGTAGAACTTGACTACAGATACAAAACGCTCGACAGGGTCATCTATGGTTGGAATCGGAAGTAGCATCTCTGGGTGGCACATGAAGCTGCAGCGCCGGTTAATACCAAATATTTTTGTTCGACTTAGACAGGGGATTTCACTTTGTGATGCGCTCAAGCATGCTGCGGGGTTCGAGGATAAAGGTAGGAAGGACGACACGGCTGAGGTCGGCTCCTGGTCGCAACTGAGAGATGATATGCGAGAGGACTTAATACACCACACTGGTCAGCTCAAGGCCGAAAGAAACTGGCTGATCTGCGATCGCACAATCCTTGCGAGAAACGATGCAGGCCAGAGCAAAGGAGAGGCTCACCATTGCCCTGATCGGGCTCCATCACAAGAGTGTCATCCTCAGCGTCGAGGCCGCGAGGGTCGTCGGTTGAGGACCGCGCACCTGCAGGTTGTGAAAACCAGTTGGTTAACATGGCTATTCTTGACAAAAATTTGTTGGAGGGGGCAGATTTGGAGGGGCAGGGCTCGATATTGAAGTTGGCGGAGGATTCGGACGTGTTGAGTGGGGATGTGGGTGAGTGAGCAGTACGCTGGAACCAAACGGAGGGGCGGCTTAATTAACTAGAGCTACTGTACAAAGCTCAACTGCAGGTTTTAGGTGACGTCTTCAAAAAGGACACCAACCAATTCAGGCTGCGGTACTAGAAGCGGGAGTCTCCGTTTGATTGCAAAGCGTAGCTGTCACGGGAGGTTCGTCAGAAAAAGGGTGGGCAAACTCACTGGCTGTGCTGCCTGTCCTTCGGCGTCCATGAGAGACAAGACCCATGACCATTGTTTCTTAAGGTTGCTGCCTGCGTCCGCAAGACTTTCGAAGAGTATTAGTGTTGCTGTTTTCAGCGATAACTGAGACAGGGTGTCCGGGTTGGTGTTTTCGGAGCTTCAACCACTGGCGAGTGAGTATATGGGAGCACCTGGAACTGCTCTGTTGAATGCGGAGATTTTTATATAACCATGTATTATCAGGATACCGTTCGTGTGGCAGAGCGTCGGCAGTATGCGCTGTCACTTCTCAAACGTGAGTGGAGTTCGAGTAGTAGCGATGAAGGTGATTCACGAGCGGCAATAGAATGCAGGCGACAAGGCAAGGTGAGAAGACTTGCTGAGGTTACGAGGAGACAGTTTGGGTGGTGTTGAAGGAAAAGGGAAGATAGATCCGGGAAAACGATATAAAGTTGAGAGCCCAACCGTATGACGGAACGGATTGCCCGGTCCAAGACAGAGGTGACGCCAGTGAAGGTACAGACAAGGGAAGGTACTGAGCGATCCACGTTTTTGGGTACCTTCCAAGGCAGCTTCCTACGCAGCTATCTACCTATCTGGCTACCTCCTACCTACCTTACCTTACCTCAGATGGTATGAACGCAACAGCTAAGTAATGGCCGAGTGGCGTCCACTTTGGACGGCTGCAGGCTTCAAACAGATACAGATCCAATCAGGAATAAGAGACGGTCTGCCCCGCGCTGTGATGGGCTTCTTTGCCAGGTTGTTTCGAGCAACAAGTGGGGACCGTTGGATTTAAAGTGTCTGCCCTGAGTGCCAAGGAGTAACCTTGCAGAGCAATAATGCTCGCCAGTAGTAAGATTGTG
This sequence comes from Fusarium venenatum, assembly GCF_020744135.1. Lineage (NCBI taxonomy): Eukaryota > Fungi > Ascomycota > Sordariomycetes > Hypocreales > Nectriaceae > Fusarium > Fusarium venenatum. The sequence continues at coordinate 1,676,071 of NW_027072131.1, forward strand.
ACAATCGATATGTCGCTGGGGTAAGCACGTCGACGCATCTCGCTCTGTGAGTGGAAAACATTGAAGACAGATGTAAGCTTTGAACGCGTTACAAGTTGAGATTCGTTGGAGTTTTTGTTAGGTAGCCTGAATCTTTTAGCTCAACTACGTCAGAAGCAAGAGCTAAAAAGCACCGACCATTCCAACCCAGGGCTGACTGTATCACTGGTAGTGAATGATATCATTATCATCCATGCTTGCCTCTGATGAGCTACAACACGCAGTCTGTCTAAATACCTACCTATACGCCTAGATATTATTTGCTGTTCACAATGCTTCCAGACCACTTTACAGTCATGTATTGCTTATTGATGCATGACTTGGTATTATACAAGGAGGCGGTAAGACCTCTAGAGGGGTCCTGACTTTATGTCATCACCATCCTCACCTCAGTACAACTAATGTAAGAAGGAGCATGACCCTATCTTGATTTGCACTCGTAGGTAGGTACCTATGCAATCATCATACTTTCGAAATGGTCAAGCGCCGGCCCCACGCAAAGTCCAGACTCGGCTCGGCCCCTGGTCCGTTAACTCGTTGTAGAATGGACCCCTCCTCCACCTCTTCTAAGGCTGAACTGAGGCTCAATCTCACTTGACTTCGGCATGTGAACTTCTCATCGGCCCAAGTGATCCGACTTCTCGTCAACGTGGCTTTTAAGTTTACAGCGAACGGCTTATACTGGCTATTTGTATATATTCAGTCTACAAGAATACAATTAGCTCTTGTATTCTTGCTATCCTCCATTCAACTACCTAGTTAGATTGGCAAAAGATAATATCTACATGCAGAGTACTCTGTCTACCTTCTTGTTCCTCACTCTTCTTAATAGGTATTTGATAATAAAAAAATCCCTCACAAAATGCATTGTGATCTTCCCTAGGCCATGTGTCCTTTCAAAAGGCCTCTCGCTCCGAACAAGCCGAAGCAAACCAAACTGCAAGGTATAATGTGTCCCAGCCCCGTTCACCGAGGCTTCTGGATTGGTTCAGGACTGGTATCTTAATTGTGCGCCCATATCCGCGCTCTAACACTCTTTGAGTTCTCGTGACTTCGGCTCCTTGATTACCTCCGTATACCGAGGAAGGGCCTTTGTCACTCAGACCGCTTTCTCGTCATTCCGCCAGGGACTGTCTTCGGTCTCCTTAACGACCCGCATCCCCGAAGCGCCCTGCAATGAAACTTTTCGAGTCGTCATAACATCTCTTACTCATGAAACGCTCCAATCATCAAGTATAATATCGTCTCGACATGTTCTCCAGTCCAAAGACTCACTTATTATGGTACTATTGCTTCCGAGTGTTGTCTCATTTTTTCTTTGAACCCTTAATCGGGGCGGGCAAGCATTGTACCAATGCTTCTCGGTCTGTAATCATTGTCAGTATGGGTTCGGAAGCGTCTTTGTTCCTTTGCTTTCTATAACTCACCTGATTCGTTCTCAAACAAGATTGAGATATCGTCATGCTCGCCCGGTAGATCCGGAAGGTCGAGGCAGACAAATGCCATATCGTCGTAGTCGCCGTCCTTGTCCGCTGGAAGTCGTGGTAGAGGGAACTTGGCGTCAATGAACTTGATACCAGATTTACTGCTCCTTTGCACGCTCTCATAAACATCAGTTCCTTTCAACTGGAAGTTCATGCAATGTCCATGGTGGAAGTCTTCAAAGAAGGCGAGGAGCTGCAGTTGCCCGTCTTCGTTCCTGATCACCTGAATACGCGTGTATCCTGCTTCCCACTTCTTATGAATTGGCACAACCATACGGCGTCGCTGAATGGCAAATGTTGCTGCCAATGCGTCGAAGATGACTTCAAAGCCTGTAATGGCGAGTTGGAAATCATGCAAGTCCTTGAGGTTATTGAACTCGAATGTTCGGATGGTTTGGTTGTGTCTTAACAGCTGCAGTGCATCAGACATGTTTCTGGGAAGCTCCTTGGGTACCTGTGCTTCGGAGACCGAGATAGTCATGTCCTTCTGTGGCTGTCGAAGAATACGGAGGACTTTGGCGTTGCTCACTTCCAGCCTCACACGCAACTCTCCGGGCGCCACATTGATACGGTCAGCGACATTGCCGTTCTGGTAGTCTATAACCACCTTCAGATGGTCGGCCAAGACTGTTGGTGGCATGTCTCCACCGTATTCATCATTAACGACTCTCACGGCCTTCCAGGGCATACGACTGAACGGGGCCATTCCAAGAGGCTCTCGGAGACTTTGAGCAACCGAAAAGTTCTTGAGGGGCACATCCGCATAAATCTTTTCATCATGATCCAGGGCCGTTCCGGTCAGAATCGAATGAAACTTGATCCTCGCCTTATCGTCGCTGAAGACCATGACCATACGACCCTTCGACTTGCCGTTCTCGTATTTAATTGCGAGGGAGGGGGCATCGCCATCGCCGCGGAAGAACCCGAACTGGACAGGATGAGCCGGGGAATACACATGCTGGACTCCGCTCAGCGTTCTTGTCTTTGGCCCTGTGACCACGGCAATTCGGAAGCCCAGATGCCATGTGCGAGTAGCTGCAGGTCCATTCTCTTTGTGAATCTTTTCAAACAGTGAGATTTCACAATAAGGTGTTGGCTCCTTCGGAAATTGGCGGTAGTTGGGGTCGGCATCCATCACCTGGAATGATCGTAAGGTCGACCTGAATACCATACTCTCGTCATTACGTGGGAAAAGTGACTGGTTGACCTTGCTTCCAAAGTCATACATGTTCCATAGAGTCCTAAAATCCTGCTGCACGAGCTGGATAGTCAACATAAAACCACGTCGTAGTCGAATGTCAACAGTGAACGTTTCCTTTCGCCAGCGAAGATCGTCCCAAACTGGACCAACATTCTTGTTTTCCTGTATAGCAAGTTGCACGTGGCCGTTCTGGCTTGCCAAGATGAAGACCAGCCCCGTAGACTTCTGTGGTCGGACCATCGAAAGCAGGCATGGGAAATATAATTTCTGGTCTTCATGGCCTTGCTCCATAAGATAAGCATCTGCCTGCACTCGCCCGTAGTTAAAGTTATCCGTAGTATCTCCAACGGGCAAAGAATCCAGTAGCCTCAGTTTGGACATCGGGCTCGTCATGGCAGTAAGACCCGAAGCCCAGTTGCCTGAGAGTAGGGCAATCATGTCCTGACTCAGAGGCGGGTATTCAACCCATATCGACTTGTCAATGCTCTGTGGTAAGAATGCATCCTCAGGGGGTAAGAATCCGTTTCGTTTCATAGACATGGCTAGCTTCTTAAGCGCTGAAACCAGACTAGTGCTAACGTCGGCGACTTCAGAGTCAATTTCTACCCCTTGCGACTGAGCAACTTCGGGAACAACCTGTTCAGAAAGCCAGAAGGCTTTTGCCAAGTTGGCATATGCTTGCTGTCGGTCTCTGTCGTTCTGCATCTGACCCTGTGGAGAGCTGGGCCTTTCTCTAATGGCAACCTCGAGGCCCATGCGACCCTTAAGAAACCACCACAGTGCACCACGTCCAAAGTCCATTAGAGAACAAGTCGACAAAGGCTTGATAGATTCCGCATGGAGTCGGAAAAGTTCGAAAAGATGGCTCGTCCTTGTGGTAAAGGTCTCAAGAGCCTGTTCAGCAGCGGCGGAGGTACCATCAGCAACTCTGACAGATAAAGCTCTGGATGCCATCATGGGAGGAGCACGTTGTGGCGCAATGCTTGGCTGCCGTGACAATTGATTGACTTCTGATGTTGGAGTTGAGGCCGAAGATATTGCGGAAGCAGGAGTTGGAACGGGAGTGGGAACAGCTGGAGACCCAGAGGGCACCGGGGCCGGAGATGCACCTGGAGCAGAAGCTGGGGTTGCAGCTTGAGGGCCAGGTGGTGAATAAGATGAAGAATTGGAATGAACAGAAGCTGCAGGACTGTATTCAAGACTCGGTTTCGCGGATTGGACTTCTGGTGATGGGGGCCCTGGTCTTCGCGATTCAACAGGAGAAGTTGAAAGAGGCGTGGCAGAATGAGGGTCATCCCAGTTGTGGGAGGATGCCGACGTCGCACTGGCGACTCGAGCAGCTTCAGCAAACACTCTGCCTTCTGCTTCACGCTGCTGCGCAGAATGAATCTCAATGTATGACTTTCTGTTATCATCCAGTCTTGCTGCTGGACCCAGAAATCTTGCCCTTGCTGGGCTGAGTGTCTGTTGTGCAGAGATGGGTGACACAAGCTCATCTGATTTGTTGTTGTTGTTTGTTCCATCGTCACCCTCGTCGTCTGACCCAGGTGTGTAAATCGAGGAGAAGCCGGTCTGTGTTCTGGATAGCGATTTTGGTCGGAAATCGTCCACAGGCGAGCCGGGTCCTGTTGAATCGGGACGAGGAGGACGTGCTGGTGGCATTGGGGCCCTGCGATGTGCGGGTGGCTGTGGTGGTTGTGGTGGTTGTGGCGCTTGCTGTGGTTTAGGTCGAGAGGCTTTGCGCTTCGAGATCTCTTGAGTTGGAATCTCAGATTCATCCCCTCCTTCACCAATCACTTCGGGGGCGGTATCGTCGAATCTTACAACGAGGCCCTTCTTGTTAGGTCGTGGGCTTCGTCCCGGTGATTTGTTTGTATCGGGCCGAGCTGCGCCTGCGACAAGAGGACGATTTTGCTGAGCTGCATGGTTGACAGCTAAAGCTTGGGGGTAACGAGAAATCGATGTGGTGTCGAGCTTGGCTAGCTTTGGGAGCGAAGACGGTGGGGGAGGCGGGGGAGGGTTTATGATTGTAAGATTATCTGAGGAGCTGTGAAGGAACGATTCGACGTTGGCAGCGGAGCGAGCTTCTTCTCCTTTGCGATCTTTACCACCAAAGAGCTTGCCCATGAGGCGGTCTCGCCTTGAAGAGCGCCCATCAGGGGCCTGGATAGTAGGTATATCGTTCTCCATGAGGGATACAATGGCGGAGTGTTGAAAGGTTCAAGCTCAGTAGATTGTCATTGACCCAACGACAAGTAACGAAGATAGGTGGGAAGTAAGCAGAGCGAACCCCCCAGGTCTTTGCAGGAGCAGAGGAACGTGGTTCCCTTGTCACTGTCACCTCTGCTGGAACGATTACAGGACAGTACCGGAGCGTTGAGATAGTGGAGTCGTCCAATGAGGCTGGCTTGTTTCTGGCGACACGAGGATCAACTGGTAGGCATGTGGGGATGGTGTAGGCGGACAATGGTACTGTAGACGGCGCTTGGAGGTCGGCTAATATTCAAGGGAGGTCGGCCGTGTTGTTGATGGATATGTTGGATGTAGCGGTATCCGACAAAGGCTCGTTCGTTCGTTGTAGATCAGGGGATATCTGCGATAAGCAGTCGTGAGCAGAGGGAGGTGAGGTGAGGCGGAGCTAAGGTAAGGTACCTTTGGTAGCTATTGGCGATAGTGGATGGTGGATGTTTGGCTATGGCGGGGAAGATTGAGTTGAGGCGTCGTGTGCGGCTTCTATGCAGACCTCCAATCCGAGCCGAAATAGAAGAACAAAGAGAAGAAAGGGAAAAAGAAAGGAAGTGCACAAAGATTCGTAGACAGATCAGAAACGACAACAGCCAATCCCAGATTGCTGTGCGTGTGTGTGCAGGTTGTATGTACAACCACCCTCTTGACGAATGTTACAGTAGAATCTACTGTAGACCCGTTGGGCAGCACAAATGGTAAACACCCTAAACACCCTCAGAGGTCAGCCCAGAACTTACAATGCGCTACAATGGTTGCAATGCACAGGCGATTCCCAGAAAGCTAGCAGGGCAGGGCCAGGGGAACGAGAGAGCACCCAGCAGGGGACCGAACAGGGATGGTAGAGGGAGAACCCGCCAAGAAGGGTCCTTTACCCTCTGTCTGGATGTACGTACGTACTTTATTTGCTGGTGTCTGTAAGGAAATGGCTCGTCTGCCGTAGGAGGGAGGAGAATGGACGGGCTTATTGCACTGCACTGTTAGAATACCTACAGTAAGACAGTGCGTTGTGATAGGACCAGCACAACACCAAGGGATGAAAGTACCAAGAAAGAGGGAGAAAGAACAAAATAGGTAAACTTGAAGGTAACTAGAGGGGAAGGAAAGAATGAGGTAAGAAAAGGTGAGGGGAGGCCGAAGCGCAGGCGTCGTGTGCTTGAACTGAATGTCTGTATGATGATCCAGGGGAGTTTCAGAGTCACAGGGATCAACATAAAATGGACAACGAGTGGTTCCTAGTTGGGCTTGGACTTTTAGGCTCCCTGTCAACAAGGCAAGAACAAGATTTCCAGCGAGTATCAGTATTATTAAATTTAAAATGTCTACGTCTATGTCTACAGTGCAGGCACAGGTTATTTTAATACCGCGTTTGACAAACATGAGATAATCAAACCGTTGGACCAAAGTATAGTTGTCCCCCAATAGAGTAGTGCGAGGCACTTGGTGTCAGGTTACGGTCAATGATGGATCAATAGCAGTAACAGTGGCATGCGGCGGGCAAGCGTTTGTTGAAGATCCAGTGTGTTTCCTTTAGCGATTTCAGGAATGGATATCAACTGACTCTTCCTCCCCCATAAAGCCAAGCTATCATCCTTGATAGTAGAAATTGTGAAGGTACAGAAAGAGACCCTTAATTGAATTTCCCCATCCACTCCAGACCGACCAACCTCCACTCACACTCATTAGGCAGTGTTAGTGCCAGATCGACTTGCTGGTTGCGCAAGCTGTTGCTGGTTGTACCCAATGATGACGGGACTTCAGTGTCGAATACGTAGCAGATCTGCCATCTCCCAGCGCTTCCTAATATGGCAGTCTCCCTCGTGTCTCCATTTGCTTTGTTCGCTTTTCTGCTAGTTAAACCAATCTGATCAAAGACTCGAGACAGCGCCGCAATGACATGGTCGTGGCTTGTGAGTACCGGGCTGAAACACTCAGTCTAGTCCCCTAAAACTGCCTGTCGGCTACGGCCGTAAGTTATGTAGGTCGTGATCCTCAACATCCAGCATATTGGAACGTTCTGTGTCTGATATATGAGCAACAAGTAAGGATACTACAGTCGTGTTATCCACCAGCACTTGACACTTGTTACAACTCCGGCGTGATCTTCGTCGTCTAATCCTCAAATACACATCATCCCTAGCTGGCTCACATGTCTCTCTCTCTATTCTAACTTGCTATGCTAGCTCACCTTTAGTTCAGGTCAAGTCAGGTATTTCTGGCTCCCTGAAGTCCCCCGAGCTAACGGCACTAGCACATAAATTGGTGCATTCTGTATGGAACGTGGGGCAAACGCTGGAGGCCCCCTTTGCTCTTCATGGCTGTGATCTCTGATCGCATTTTCCAAAATTTAACATCAGACCTTTGTGGTACGGGACGGGACGTTGGTATGGAGCCCCGCTGAGTGATACGTATGCTCTGGACCAAGGCGCGTAACAAAGAATGTGTGGTTTCGTCTCGGTGCAGTAGAAAGTAGGACATTGGATCAAGTGCGAGCAAAGTGCGACCTGGTCGAGGGCCCAGAGGCCAATAATCATGATGTAAAAGGATGACAAGAGATTCAATAACTCTTCGTTCTTTACGGATAGTTCCTCTCTTTCATTCCCCATCCCAAGCAGACAATTTCTGGAAATCCTCGTATAGAGTTAGCCTCTTCTTAAATTATCCGGCAATGGCCAGAAAATAGCACCGACATTTGGGATAGCAACCCGAGGTTCATCTCTTTTTAGATCTCGTATTGCTCCAAGAGTCCACAAAGCTTATGCTGAACCTTCGTATCGCGCAACCTCTCATCTTTTTGCCCTGGCTCTGCAGCGGTCATTTAGCTTAATAAAGGAAGACAGCATGTTGTCAGAGACGAGCTGGCATGCAATTTGTGGTGTAGGTCTTATGTAAGAACTAAACCACTCAAGAATCCCTTGCTTTGTGTTGCATCTGCAATAGAATGTTAATTTGTGTAGCGAGTAGCGACTGTAATAATCCGACCTTTAATATTGTCTGGTCTCGAGCCAAGCATAGGCGTTGATAAATAAAGATGATTGTGAAACTCCAGCTCGGATAATGCATGGGTCTCACTGAAACAAATCAAAGTCGCTGCCTTGGATGTCACCTGTCGTGGTTTATGTCTGTCATTAATCGCACTTGGGGAAATGAGAATCATGCAGTGTCGTCTTATTTAATTCTTCTAGCATAAACATCATATGATTCACCCGCCCAGGCTAATACGGAGCAAACTCTCAGTTGTCGGGCTGTCTTTCACTACAGGTTCAGGTTAAGTGCATGGGTCTTTTTTTTTGCCCATGGATAACAATATTAGTTGACCGAGACCTAAAGTTAACGTCTATGGGGTACTACGCACCAGGAAATCGGGATTTGTACAGAGTAGGGTTATCGATAACAGATAAATGGCTTGGATGACTAAGTTTTTTTTTGCCTCCATACTGTCTCTTAAAGAATTTATGTGAGTTACTGGTTACTATTAAAAATCCTATTGGGGAATATGTGAAGCTTTTGCCAAATTTACGGTAGGCTATGCTCACAAAGATTATCCGAAGAACCATGACTACAGAAGTCAAGCGAGTACCCATCCCCCGTCGCGGTGTCGACTATCGGGGCAAGGTTGTCCTTGCACCCATGGTACGCTCGGGAGAGCTTCCTTCAAGACTTTTGGCGCTCAAGTATGGCGCAGATCTTGTATGGGGTAAGTTATATAGTCTAGGAAAACGTCTACAAACACAGGCCACTAACAGTATTCAAAAGGACCAGAGACTGTTGATTATTCTATGATTGGAACCTCTCGACGCTTCGACGAAGAGTCTAAGACAGTAGAGTGGTTCCGTGTTTCTTCTCATGGGCAGAAAGATCCACCTCCTGATGCTAAGGAGAGCATCATCTATAGATTGCACCCCGAACTTGAAAAGGACAAGCTCATCTTTCAGATCGGTACCGCAGACCCTGATCGTGCGGTGGAAGCCGCCAGGCTGGTCGCTGCAGATGTTGCCGGTATCGATGTCAATGCAGGTTGCCCAAAACCTTTTAGCACGAGCGGAGGCATGGGCGCTGCCCTTCTTCAGACTCCTGACAAGCTCTGTGCCATTCTCGAGGCTCTGGTGAAGAACATCACCCCTGAATTTGAAATTGGAATCAGTGTCAAGATCAGGCTTCTCGACACTGCTGCGGAAACTGAGGCTCTCGTCCGTCGTCTTTGCGCCACTGGTATCACAGGACTAACCATACATTGCCGCACAACACCTATGCGACCCAGAGAACGAGCTATCCGTGGACAGCTCCGTATGATCGCAGAAGTCTGCCATGAGTTTGGTGTCGCCTGCCTCGTAAATGGAGATGTAGAAGGTCGGGACCACGGTCTTCAACTTGCCGAAGAGTTTGGAGCAGACGGTGCAATGATTGCAGTTGCCGCTGAAAAGAACCCCAGTTGTTTCAGGAGCAAGGCCGATGGTGGTATGGCACCTTGGGAAGAAGTTGTCGAAGAATACGTCAGGACTGCCATCGCTGTCGACAACCGCTTTGGCAACACAAAGTTCCTCCTCTCAAACATGATTCCGGGAAGATCAAAGTTTTACCAGCCTGTCAACCAGTCTAAGAACTATAAGAGCATTTGCGAAGCGTTATGTCTCGACGATCACCTTGAAGCCGCCATTGCCGTTGACAAAAGGCGTGGCCTGGATCAACCTCTCCAGGGAAAGGCTGCGAAGAAGGCGGCAGCTAAGGCATTGGCTGCTGCCAACGCGCAGTCACACAAACAAGACCTGGGAAAGGAACAGAAGCGCAAGAGAAAGATGTCTGATAGCAGACCCGCGAAGCAGGTCAAGGCTTCTGAGCCCACACCAGTCGCCGCAGCTCTTTAGGGGGTGACTGGAATCAATGAAGGAAAAAAGTGAGCGATAGACGGCGTACGGTTCGACTAAAAACATAGATTCGCATTTACGGAGTTCAGGATCGAGGCTTGGTGGGTTACGGAGCGTTGAGGCAAAAATATAAATATGGCCGAGTAGCGAAGATGAAGGACACAGCGCCTAAGTAAATACGCTTGGCTAGGAATGAGATTCCATGGCCAAGCCATGAGCATGCCGTAGGCACCTAACACCATTATTGGAGTATTATTACGTTTCAATAGATATACATCTGCAAGATAAGGCCCGCTGATACTCTATTGTGTCTAGAAATAGTTACAACCCTATTTGATCTAGTAGCACTGAAATCGCGCAAGACTGCAGCTTGCCGTAGTGACACGGGAAGTTGCAGTAGGGTTTTCATCATACACAAACCCCGAAGCTCTCATGGAGGCACATCACTTCATGAAGGGCCAGAATAAACAATAAATAGCAGGCAATGGTGTGGTATTTTACACCAAAAACCTGCTTATTCAAAATACATACAGCGCTCCGGTAGCCGGCTCTAAGCGGGACCGGCTATTGATACAAATGAACAGTGTTCGGAACTCTATGTGATAGTACATCTCTTCTCAGCTTGCTTTTTTAAACCCTTTATTTGCCCTTCTGAACCCAGCCCTCAACTGCCTCTCTCGCGTCTGTTACCTTCTCATCGACGTATTTAACACCAACTTGTGAATGCGCCTTGGCAAAGCTGGCGCTGTTGATAATGCTCTCCCGCAGTCGGATGTGAGACTGAGCAACAACGGGAAATTGTTGCTCATACTTCCAAGTAAGGTCGGACACGTTGCGCATGGTGACGGGGATAACGGTCCAACCAGCACCGATACCAAGGGCGAGAGGGAGCGAGGTACGGAGGAGGATGTTGCGGTTGCGGGTGATGATGCTACCGGCCATGGCAGCAACCAAGACGTAGATAGCACCGGGCATGAGCTGCTCGCCGCTTTCGCGAGAGGGAGCCAGCGAAGCGATGGTGCTGGTGAAGGACTGCTCGAGGTTGAAAGCCGAATCCATGACCTCGTTGACCTTGGTCTCGGCAGCGACAGCGTACTTGTACAGAGACAGACGCCCCTTTCCGACGTAAACAGCCAATCGATCCGTAGGGGTAGGCTTATAGTGCCTCTCCTCCTCATCTTCAATGGGCTCAGCGACGGGCGTCGTGGCAGCGGGTGGTGGTGTCACGGGTGCGGGCTTTGATGCTGGGATCTCGAAGTCATCGTAAATGGGTTTTCGCTATGATTCGGTTAGCATATTTTCATGTCCCTTTCATATTTCTGTATGCAGAACGAAAGTGACGAACCTTGAGGTCGCTGGGTCCTTCAGCGAAAACAGTGGCTGGCGTCAGTGCCAGGCCACCAAGGGCCATAGTCGCCAAAGGCGCCAGAGAGCGCTGTGAAAATCAATTAGTATCGAGAAGCTTCTTCAAAGCTCGAGTGACATGACTAACCCTTGAGAACACCACTCGTGAAGCCATTGTGCGCTCAATTGCCGGGTGGATGAGAAAAGACGTCACGCGAATTCAAGATAGACGTCGGATGCTGCTGAGCACAATCACCACTAACTAGCCGGAAAATCTAGGACGGAGGCTCTGCTGGGGCCATTCAGAGCGGAGCGCGGGAGCGTTGAATCGGGATGACTAAGTCTCAATTCCGGACCAAGGCACAGGCGGGCAGGAAATATTACGCTAAACAGGGAAGGCGATAAGGGACAAGCGATTGGATCCGACGCCGGAAAGCTCGAAATAGTACTTCCCACCCCAGATCAACGATTCCATCTATTGCGCATCTTAGTTCATACGCACATATTTACTCCTCACTTTATCGTCACAATTATTTCTCCAGTTACAGTTATTCGATCATCATTATAGGTCCATGATCGCTTTTCAATATTTACATTTATAATGCTCAAATCGAGGGGCAACAGCCTCTGGATCTGCAATACATGTATTCGACAAACGACAAAACCTCCGCAACGGAGATGGCAATCTATCGCTTCCGCAGTAGCTCAAGCTGTCTCCCCAAGCAACCCTGTCGACCATGCCGCAAGTTCGAGTCACGATGATGCTATCCTGCGCAATTTATTCGACGCTCCCGTCGGAAGATCTTTCCCTAAATTCAGCTTGAAGAAGAGCCAGGGCTTGTTCAAGAATCGATATCTCACAAGCCCGCACGGCTTCCACCACTTCGCCCAGAAGAACCTCGAGCGAGCCACCAAGATTGTCAGAAAGGTCCTCAATGCCTCCTCGATAGAAGAGTACCAGGCGGTCGTTCGCGACCTTGACCGGCTTAGCGATTTACTATGCCGTGTACTCGATCTCTCAGACTTTGTCCGCATGACGCATCCAGATGTTCGGTTCCAAGAAGCCGCCGCCGATGCTTGGGGAATGGTTTACCAATACATGAATCAGCTCAATACCATGACTGGATTGAGCGACCAATTGAGTCAGGCATTGTCGATTCCCGAGGTCACAAAAGTGTGGTCGGAAGAGGAGAGGACAGTTGCTGAGCAGCTGAAGTTGGACTTTACAAAGTCGGCAGTCAACCTACCGAAAGCCTCACGGGACAGATTCGTGGATCTATCTTCGCGCATTAGCGAAATTGGGTCGGCGTTTGCACAGGGAATGCAGCCAGCGAAAAAGTCACTAACTTTACCGGCTTACAAGTTTTACGGCCTTTACCCTGGGATTGCAGCCACTCTCAAAGTTCGACAAAACATCGTGCTCCCCACTCTCAGTTCAGACGCAATAGGAGCGCTCCAGAGTGTACACGATGAGGAAACTCGTAGAGAGATCTACCTGGCGCAACGAACGGCGTCTAAAGACACCATCAGGTATCTCGAAGCTATGCTTAAGCTTAGAGGTGAGCTTGCGGAGCTTGCAGGCTTTGAAAGCTACGGCCACATGGCTCTCAAGGACCGTATGATGGCCAAGACACCTTCATCTGTGATGGAATTCTTGCTTGCTTTGAGAGACAACAACACACCTATAATCCAAGCCGAATTGCAAGAGCTTATTGCAAAGAAGCGAGACCGACTAAACCTCTCAGACGTCCAGCTCCAAGCCTGGGATAAGGACTTTTATATGGAAAAGATCCGAGTTGATCTAAGGTCTCGACAACGGCGAGAAGACCAGCTAAACGCATTCTTTTCCGTCGGAACAGTGATACAGGGTCTATCACGGCTGTTTGATCGACTGTACGGTATCCGTCTTGTTCTACGGGAAACTTTGCCAGGAGAGACTTGGCACTCTGAAGTCAAACGACTTGATGTCGTTACCGACAAAGGCGAACTAATCGCCGTTCTTTACTGCGATCTGTTTCATCGCCCACAAAAATCAGGCAATCCCGCTCACTTTACGGTGAGATGCTCTCGAGAGATCTTGCCCGATGAAGTTGCAGAGATTGCTGCTGACCAGGGCAACGGACCAAGCTTTGAGTCACCAGAACTGGCAGCCAATGATGGTATGGAGGTTTCGACGAAGGATGGTGTGCTTAAGCAACTTCCTACTATCGCGCTGGTGTGCGATTTCCTTCCTAGCGAGAATTCTAAGGAACCATCCTTGCTATCTTACCAATCTGTTGAGACTCTGTTCCACGAAATGGGACACGCCATTCATTCCATCCTTGCACGAACTAGCTTTCAAAACGTCTCTGGTACTCGTTGCGCTACTGACTTCGCCGAGTTGCCATCGACGCTCATGGAGCACTTCGCTGCCGACCCTACTGTTCTGTCCCTGTTTGCACGCCATTGGAAGACAGACCGAGCCTTACCCTACGAGCTTGTTGCCGAAAGGATTGGCTTGACGAAGCGTTTCGAGGGCATGGAAACGGAAAACCAAATCATACTTGCAATGGTTGACCAGGCATATCACTCATCAACTATTGAAAACGCAGGCTTTGACACAACCTCTATCTTCCATGATATCAAGGCCCGCTTTGCTCACGGTCCTCGAGATCCGCCAAGTACCTGCTGGCAGGGCTTCTTTGGCCACCTGCATAGTTACGGTAGTACCTACTATAGCTATCTCTTCGACCGTGTCCTCGCTGAGCGTGTCTGGCGTGTTGTCTTCAAAGCGGGCGAGAATGGCGGCGCCATTAACCGCGAGAACGGAGAGCGACTAAAAGAGAACCTTCTAAAATGGGGAGGTGGCCGAGATCCTTGGACTTGTTTGTCTGATACCCTTCAAGATGAGAGACTCGCACCTGGTGATGAGAAGTCTATGGCATTGGTAGGAAGTTGGGGAATCAAGGATGATCATCACCCATGAAGCATTTACACTCGCACATAAATAAAGAAGTTAAAAAGCAATGAGATCATAGTCAGACATGTATGCACTTAAGTATATATCAATGGCACTGTTAATGGCGTAGCAGTGTTTCGTGTTAATGTGACGACTTTTGTCTCAGTCTATTATCTTCAACTGATGATTTGCCAGTTCTCTCTGACTCAAAATGGCATGACGCTATTCCATGTCCCCGGTACGCCGAGCTATGACACCCAAAAGTGGGTAGGTATCTAAAGCAAGATAAAAACAGATAATAATATGAAGGCCCAAGCACTACAGTGCGCTGCACTGCAATGGCCGGCAGAAATGACAAAGGGTAGATGTGTAAGTAAATGGTTGTAATGAATGTAGTAGTGGGAATACGCATGGGCGTAGACAGAAGTAGTTCGACACCAATCCCGTCTTGAAACGAAGTTCGTAAGTCATCTGCAACCAGATATCATATAACGGGTATCTCTTTTAGATGCAAGGTGGATGTGTTTCGAGAGTGCAACCTGGCTTGCTCAGAACAGTGACTGGTCATATGACCCGACGAAGATGTTGCGAAGACTTCTGTGTACCTCTGCCCATCGTTAGTTGTGACAGGGACAACGTCCGTGCCGCTTTTGTTTGTGCCTGATCTTCCCTATCCAGGTCTTCGCCAAACGCTCCAAACATGTGTCCTCCCTCCTCACGAGGGGTCTCAAATGTATCGGAATACTCGCTGTCATCGCCATGGCCTGTTCCAATACCCGAGTCCTCAGGGTCAACATGCCGGCTGTGTGATCTTGTAATGACCGCTAGAGATGCAAGGTTGTCGTCGTCATCGTCGTGATCAAACGCTGACCTGTCACCAAAAGACTTAGCTGTTGGAGGCGGGTCATATCCACCACTCATAGCCGCCGAGTTTGACAATATACTTAGTTGGTGGCCAAGCGTCTTAACTTGAGTCTCCAGAGCTTCTCGGGCGGAACGTTCAGTATGGATAAGAGCCACGAGCGTCGTATAGTGATCCATGGTAAAAGTCCCATGCGTATCTTGAAGTAGGTTGGGTAGACTGGCTGCGCCACGAACTGTTGCTGTCGAGATAGGACGGTCTTTATTGCCATTGCTTAGAATAGCCGGAGACGATGGATCGAGAAACATGCTTCCTCTTTGATTTCCTTTTGAGTGGCCATTGAGCCATCCCAAAGTTTTCTTGTCGTCTTCTCTGGCCCAATCCGCTTGGTCATCTATGACCTTGGCGGCAGAACGTTGCTCGACGGGGACTGGAGGTGCACTTCGTTCTGGTGGTTCAAAACGTGATTGTCGGTTCCGACCACCATCGCATATCCGCTCGAGGACCTGCTCTAACTGATAAACACGGGACTCGAGGTTGTTGATTCGTGTCTCCATATTCGCTGCATGTGTGATCTTCATGCTGCCCACTTGCTTCATATCTGTAAATGAACCAAAGTTGAAAGGCTCCGCTTGCTGCTGCTGTAGATCTTCTTCCTGGGTGTGCTGAGTATGTCCGGCTTCTGCTGTGACGCCATCTTCAGCATTTGCAACATCGGAAGATATAGGATGTGCAAAGCCAGGATCGTAGCTTTCCCTCCAATACTTGATTTCGTCACTGCGTCGGCGAGCGAGACCAAGGCCTTCTTCTGGGAGTCCTGATAAGCTCCGTGACCTTCGTCGCACCCCAGGAAGATCACTAGTGATCGCACGGCCGATTTCATCCGCGTTCTCGTCATGTTGATCTTGACGGCTTTCTCGACCATGACTGCTTGCAGGTCGCGGGGAAAGACCCGCCAGATTATACTCACGTAGCTTCGCTGCATGAGTTAGGCTAAAGTCAGCGCTTAGTGAGTTACGTGCACTCTCGATGGCGCGTACGTCTTCCGGTCTGATAGAGTGAGACCTCAACGCTCGATCAAACTCGGTAATGGGCAGTGACGCAGATCGCTTAGACTCTGCCCCAGGGAACGGTCGGCTTCTTGTTCTGGGAGCCGATCTGTCTTTCTGGCTTAAACTGGGCACTGAATCTTGTGGTCGGCCATCCTCAGCAGTCGATCGTCGATAAGGTCCAGGGCGTACTGGCACGGAACCGGCTTCTGAGTCGGTGTTTCCAGTGCTCTCATTGTCACCAGCTTTCTTTTTGCGATTAAAGAGTTTGCCCAAAGCACCACGAAGGGTCGACTGCTTCCGTTGTGGACGCTCCTTAGTCTGAGAACGGTCTGTGCTAACAAAAGAATGCCTGTTTGATGGTTCAGCCTTTTGTAATCGGCTTGTTGTTCCGGGATGTCGGGCATGAATTGAAGATCTTGGTTCTTCTCTAAAACTGTTCGGCCCATTTTGGCGAGGTTCTGGGAAAGTTGGTGATCTGAAATCGCTGCGTGATGGTGTGGGCTGAGGCTGAGATTCTTGAAATTCATCCTGGACAGGCGTCGCTACGTTGGTGCCAGGGTTGCGAATTGGAAACTCGTCGTCCAAAGAAGTCGAAATGGGAACCGGTCCTGAGATCCTGCCACGGATAGCCGACGATTGAATATCAACAGGCTGAGCGCTTGGAGCTGCGCCAGCCCCAGATTTCCACGGCTTCTTCATTGTTGGAAGCGTGGTGGGGAATAATAGGATGTGAAGGTGCGGAGAAGATGAAAATGTGACAGAAAAGTCTTGGAACAGTAAGAAGAATTGAAAATAATATAAGCGGTCAGGCGAAATAAACAGACTGTATGCCCTGACGCATATTCTTGGATGAGTGCTCGTAAAACAAGGTCTCGACCCGTGCACGCTCGTCTATACATACATGGGCAGCCTGGCCTATCTCCGGTTGACGAGGGGCAGGGCACTGGGAGACAAAGCACAGAGGGGGTAAACGAGTGTAAGTAGAAATGAAAAGGCAATTTATCAGTTTATAGCATTGCGGGAAAAGTCGCCCTTGCCGTCCGAAAAGGGCGAACCGAATCTAAAGAGGAAGAATGACAGGACGAGAGGGTTTGAAACAAACACACATACGGACTTGCTCGACCGAGTGGGTGGGCAACTGGCACCTATTAATGTCAGGTCAGCAGGATGGATATGCAACGCACGCCATGCGAAACCGCGCTTGAGCCTGCGGGCCAGGGACCATTTGCGGGTTCTTGAAGCGCGACGAAACGTTGAATGCCACGCTGGATGACATGGAGGGACGAAAGGGGGTGCTGGAAGGCATGCCAATTTGACAAGGGGCCTGGCGGGGAATGGAATAGCTCCAAGGACGCAGACCATGCATGCTTCCTCCCAGCACCGTTAGCTCGAGCGGTGAACGGGACGACATGTAGTAACAGCTAGTCTGGTTGGATGAGCTTGATCAATGCAGGACAGGATGAAACTCGTTGTTCAAATGGCCAGCATAGCATGCTGATTGCGTGGAGCCACAGAGGAACACATGGAAGCTCACAGAGAAAGTTTGCGATATGTTCGTCCCGCATCGTATCGAGGCCAAGAGGCAGCGGAGTTGATCTCAATGGCTCATTATGCTGCGGCTATTAAGACAGGGGTTATCCAATTACAGCCTGGTTGCACCCTCTTGCAGGCCCTTGCCATTTCAACGGACGAAGCAGAGCAAAGCCTGGGCATCGGACGGACATCACTTTTGTTCTGTCGAGACACCGCAATGACCGCACTGCAATGAACCCTGCATATGAGATTTCAGTTGAACTGAAGCCATTTGAGACAGGGGTGGATTACTCGAGAATCGAGCTCATTAAAATTTTTGTATCAAATTGGGAATGAAAGAGTCTTGATGCTACGGTGGAGATGCAAACAATCCAGGATCTGATATTTCCATGCCTTGTTTGCCTCGTGGCTTGAGGCCGGGTGCATGACATTCCGGGCATTGTTGAGACAAGGTCGCTTGCTCGGGATAAACGAGACGAATAAACGTGTATCCGAATGAAGAGTTTCGACCGTTTTTAGACGTAGATTAATTTGCTATGTATATTTGAAGCCACATGCGCCGCTCCCTAGGAACTTGCGCACATTGATTCAGAACGATTAAATCAATTTGAGGCGTTCGTA
Source organism: Fusarium venenatum (assembly GCF_020744135.1). Taxonomy (NCBI): domain Eukaryota; kingdom Fungi; phylum Ascomycota; class Sordariomycetes; order Hypocreales; family Nectriaceae; genus Fusarium; species Fusarium venenatum. The sequence continues at coordinate 1,694,254 of NW_027072131.1, forward strand.
TCCGCAGAAGTAGTCAATCCAACGGTAAAATTCTAAATGAGCATTCTTTTGTGGCAAACGGTCAACCGTTGTTATAAAATATGATAGATAGAAAAAGTGATGATCGTGTTACAGGATGAGGCACTTTGCTTTCCTTAAAGCTATTGGGGTGGCACCTCCCCAATTGACAAATAGCTGGTCATTCGTGAGGAAGGTACCCTCATGGCTGAGACTGCTGGGTTCATGCGTTATGCTTCGAACCCGTCAGAGATTGGATGAAGTTTGATTATCTTTTTCCTTATTCATCTACAATACAATGCAAAAACAGTCAAAGAGCATCAATACCTTTTTCTTAACAACTGCTAACCAACTAACGTAGCGAGCTAAACGTTAACTATGTGCGGCCCCATGCGACCTAGTCAACGGTAACACACAGAAGCTTGAATCAGTTAGCGCCCGTGGTCGCTAAACGTTCATCTGACTCGGCTTACTTACATTAAGTTAGAGCCACCGCAAAAAGCAACCATAACTGCAACCGCAACGCCACAGTCTTCAATAATACAACGCCCAATTGTTCGAGATCCAGGTTGTGCTTTGGCATGGGTTCAATCAGTTTGTCTATATTGATACCAACTAGCTGGTACTCTGGGTTTCAAACTGCTCAAATTCATCAAGAGCTTGAACCAGTCATCCATCGCATATATCGAAACTACTAACTTACTGTACAGGCCCACGATACAGACATGTCATTAGTATGCATGGGCGCTCAGTCAAGTTGAGAGCTCTGCAGTTGCTGTTGTACACGTACTATGTACCAGTAGGTGATAACTTATGAACATCCTCTGACATGCATTCTCCCAAAGGGTGCTTTCGCATCGTACCTGCATCCCCCCTCTTCTTGAGAACGTGTCGCTCTCTAACAGTGATATAGCACTATAGCCCTCTAGGATTTCAGCCTTTTTGTGTTGGAGAGCTCTTGGTGATCCTCCATGATCTGCCCTGACGTGCTCGATCTAGGGAACCCATCTCTCGTGTCGGCGGGACCTAAGTTAGGCGACAGGGATGACACTCTATTTTCCGACCAATGAAGCGCCATTCGCATGGCACGGCTTTTTAGATTCATCGCCGCACCTCAACAGCTGTGCTATACAGAATTCAGTATGTCTGTGGCACAGATATCCGCAGTACTCTCCAGTTTAAAGCTCTGCAAAACTCAGCAACAACTGTAGGTCGCTGTTGAGCCGGGGTTCCCTGAAACTGATACAACGGCGTTATTTGCTTATTATGTAGTAGTTTGCAGTATGCATGCTGCCAAGTCACCAGGCCGAGCGTTGGCTCTTGATCACCGTCTACGCTAATCTCTTTCTTGCTCAATTTCAGCTGATGCTTTGGAATGTCGGATTTGACCTCAAGGGTGTTCTTTGTTGCCCTTGCAGGTCTAAATAACAGAAAGAAACATCGTCTACTTCTTCCCTTGACAAAGCTAGAAAAAATCCTACCCTCTGACAGGAAAACAGTCTAGCACAAACAGTCCCCCACGGTTCGGCAGTCCCACAATGAATGGGTGACCTGAAACAACCCAGGATATTGATAACTGGCATTGCAACTGCGCTGTTTTCTTCCTCGAGTAACCGTTGCTCTAGCAAGTCTCTTAACTACTTTTGTGAATAAATCGGCAAGTAGGGAAAGCTTACAGGTGTTGACCTGTCCAAAAGCGGATGGATGCTTTTTTCAGCTCTGAATTTGAAAGCTCCAATTCTTGGGAAAGAGGCTAAGTAGGTGAAGTTTCAGGAGAAGCTGAGGTCACCCACTCCCGCTTTCCCTCCACACATCGCCAAGTGGTCCGCTGGACTCGGAGCGACATCAATCCACAGTCGATCTGTCGGCCGAGATATTCGAGACAACGCTACGACATGGCCTTACGTATTAGCATTGCCAACATGTGCCATCCCAAGCTGAGGCGGGGTTATCTCACGCTCAAGGTGTGCCTAGTCGTGCGTCAAGTTTGAAGCATCTGGGTATCGCAAGTCGGCGTTATCTTCGAGATATTGCATCCATTTCTTCAAGAAGCTGCTTCCTCTGTGAAACCAGGGCGCGTTAGTGATGGTTCGTCTCATGTGTATCGCTGGAACAATTTGCGCAGCACTTGTCAAACCACCGGCTGTAGCTTCGAGGCCTAGTGCCACCGCGCGTTGTGAATGTCACTTACTTCTGAACGGTTTCCGAGTCTCCGATAACTGTCAAAGATCGCTTAGGACGTGTCATCGCAACTGAATGGACCTGCATTAGCTAAAACGTCGTCTTATGTTCGTCTGCCCGATCCAGAACGGGAAGCCTCGGGATGTCACCTTACCGTTGAGACGACGTCTCTCGCCAAGAAAGCCGACATCGCCTTCAGAATTGCTTCTTACCAGGCTCACGATCACTGCCTCTTTTTCGCGGCCCTGAAAGCCGTCAACGCTACCGAGTTCGATGCCAGGGAACTTGTCTTTGAGTGAAGCCAAGACGGCAAGCTGAGTATTGTTCCATCGTCAGTATGTGTCTCATGTATGCGCCACTAACTGGCATATTGGACGTACCTGAGCATTGTAGGGCGTTACAACAGCTATGTCTTCCGGACGAACCCCGGCGCCCACGAGTTGTTTTACGTGCTGTTGCACAAGAGCTGCCTCCATTTCATTGCTTTTGCTGTCGCCGTGCAAACTTGCCTTGCCCTTTTTGGGAGTGTCCTTGTCGTCTTCTTCGTTCTTTTCTGGGAAGTCTCCGCCCTGTGTATCGATGAAGATGACAGGCTCATTAGTATCTTCGTTGTCCTCGACTTCATATTCAAGGTCCTTGAGAAGACGATGTTTCACCGCATTGGCAGCAATGAGTTTGGAATCGTAGAGTTCGTCAGAAGGAAAGCGCATAATACTTTCGTGCATTCGATACTGTGTTGTCAACATTCGTTTGATGGAAGGCCCATGTAACGCCAGTAGTCTGTCAAACAGAGTAACTTCGAGCGTGGCACCCTTTGTGATTTCGACACCATCTTTAACTGGTGCCTTGACCTTGGTATTGGTTGACTTTATAGTTGGAGGGAGCTGCAGATGGTCACCAGCACAGACGACCTTTTTAGCAGATACGAGGGGAACCCAACACTGAGCCTCGAGAGCCTGGCTGGCCTCATCGATGATAACAACATCAAACTCCTCGTTCCGCAACTGGTAACCTCCTGCTCCATGCAGTGTCGCAAGGACAACCTTGCTGCTGCCAATAAGGGTACTAACACACCGACGTTCTCGCTCGCGGAATTCCTTTCGTAGTTCTTTAAGATCGGTGTAGATGGCCTTGCGTTCCTTGCCGCTCTTTGTCTTCTTGATTGAGGCCTGCTTTGTGTCCATCTCGGAACGTATATCTTTCACAATCGCGCCAGCTTCTGATGTCTGGGTGAGTACATCGAGTGAATGGTCTACAACAGAAGGCAGTAAACGAGCCGGGTGCCCTAGACGAAGGATTGGGACCTTGTGAGGGGCTAGTCTCTCGACAATGTTGTCAACTGAAATATTAGAAGGGCCACAGACTAGAATTCTCTGGTTCAGCTTGATCATCTGAAGAACCAGTTCGATGAGTGTGTGAGTTTTGCCAGTCTAGGTACAAGTCAGTAGGGATGTGCTTTATATATGAGTTAGTTGACTTACTCCTGGAGGTCCATGGATCAAGGCTACCTCCCGAGAGGCTAGGGCGAATCTAATTGCATCCTTTTGTGAGTCGTTGAGTGTAGGGTCAAACCAGTCGAGGTTCCCCACGTTTTCATCCTTTGTCAAGTCTGTAGCGACTGGTGATGGACTCGACAAGCCAAAGAGCACTCTGGTTAAGCTGGAGTATTCCGACTCATTCATCTTGTTAAGCTTCTCCATTGTCCAATTCATTCTGGCAACAGTTCCTGTTAACTTGACATACTTTCGGTATTTGAATAGAAGATGAGTTGAGGTACCTTTTATAAGTCACCTCGTCGGCTAACTTGACTGCCCAGACCCTCCCTGTGAAGGCAACTTCCTCCTTTCCCTCGTCGATTGCAACAGAGACCCATTCTCTTCTCACCTTTGTGACTACACCTCTGGCACCCTTCTTTTCCAAGTCCTTCACCTCGCGCTTCTTCGCGCTCCCGGCAGGCTGTTCAGCGACAAGGACAATGTCTCCCGTACGTAGGCCATGCTCAGGCAGTTCATCAGCTGAACCCGTAGCAGCGTCGGGAGAGAGCTCAAGAACTGTCCGACCACCGAGACCAGTACGTTGGCCCGAGACAACGAGGTTTGTCAGAGCAAGACCGGCGCGTTGCAGGGCTGTGGGACTGTGGTTAGAAATGAGCGTGCTGGTTTCGTTGATCTCAGTCTGAAGCTCTTGGTCCAGAAGTGCAAGCTGAGTGGTGGCAAAGGTTGGAATATCCACAGGCTTTAGCTTGGAAGCCATGATTGATTTCTGTACAATTATGCGAATATTCTCGGAAGAGGCTGAAGCGTTTACAAGTCTCGAGTTGTCAGTGTAGGAGTTTAAAGGTGGGATGGTGTTGTTTGGTGGGGAGCTCTAGGAATGGACCCCGCCATAACCCGCTGTGACGTCTGACGACTCATGAAAATATAATGGGTAGTCATGATGCCTATCATCATGAGAGCTCGCAAAAGTACATTTTAATGATGGAATTGATATTTAATGCCGTCATCTAATTAACAGTATGTATAATGAGACCAATTTCCCCCCCAAAAGGTCTTGTACTGTATGCAAATACTCCTGGTATCATTAAGTCATGATACGAATCCCATACAATGCGCCATGTGCAAAGCAACCCACCACTGCCTATATACCCAAACCCAAAGTTGTTCCAACTAGGTCAATGTAGGCTGGGCTATTAATCATATACAGAAAATGGTTACAACTCATGCTCAGAAGGGTGTATAGCAATCACCACTATAAGAGATGCAATCATGATGGCCAGAGCAACGAAAGCAACAATCATGATTGTACCACGACTGGCTGGGAACTTCCCCTTTATTACATAGTGCTGAGATTGGAAGTAACGTTTATATCCAAGAAACAGGACCAGAATGCTGATACCTAGGAACGTGGTGCCGAGAGGTTTACCCATGTGTCGTAGTGTTGCAGCGTTTCGGTCCGAGATCTTATCGCCATTATTGCCGCTCTCGAGACTGGTATTGAGTCGGAAGAGTTGTGTAACAGCTATACCGATGCTCGCAAACGAAAGAGATGTTCGTAACCATGCTAGGAACGTTCGTTCTGTTGTGCTGTAGTCAGTATTGATAGTTGGCGACAGTGTTTCGACGTGAAGCTTACCGATAGCAAGATGATCACGTGCGACACTGCCTTTGTTTTCCAACTCTATGGAATGGAACTTCTCCGCTTGTGCCTTCCACCAGGATTGACTTTCATCTTCTAGTTCATCCTGTTGGTTTGCCTGAGGAGTCGGTACGCCACTGTTACTGTTTCGATGAGAGGGTGGTATTTGGCGCGAGCTTCGAGTAGATGTTCTGCGAGCGCGGGGACCAGAAGCCGCAGCGCTTGTAACGTTGAGAGAGCTGTAGTTCAGGGGTGGTGTATGAGAGATGAAGCCTGTGGCCTCGTCGGCGCTGCTATCCTCGTTTACAGGATTCGATTTAAGAGCCGAGTTGGGTGGGAGGATAGGACTACCGGCAGGGATTGGGGAGAGGTTGTTGGGAGAAGCAGTAGGGGCCATTGACTCGGCGCGTTCACGAGCGTTCTATTAGAGATAACAAGGTATTATTAGCACCAGTTTCAATACTGAGTGTGTTTTCTGAAGGATGAGCATGGTACGTTAGGAAGAAGAGGAACTGGGAAGAGAGATGAGCACGCAATATTCGGCTAAGCAGTCGGGAGCTATGTCAAACGGGGGAAGATCCGCCGGTAGTCGATAGAACGAACGCCACCAATTGTACGGTGAAGATAGTTCAAACAGGCACATGCATGCCTGAGAGTGATAAGAGTATGCACGAGCATGGCCAACGAGCGAGAAAAGACAAGAGGTTGGCGATCCTCTCCCGCTCACTATTCCTGCGTGTGATTGATCTCATGAACCCATGTCTCACACCATACGATACCTGGATGGACATGCATAGGAAGAATTTACCCACCTCCAATATCTCGTTTATGCGCGTGTTCGACGAAGATTGCCTTCCCAGATTAAACCCAATACTGGAAGATCGGGCGGGGGCATTGTTGTGAGTATTGGCATCTGCCTTTGGCGCAGTCTCGGCCATCACAAGATCAACCAGAGCAGGGCTTGGCACCTTCTCAATTGATATGCGGCGCGTAGAGCGCTGAAACACGAAATCTGACGTGACTCAATTGGGGATGACAGCGGTAGACTGTCGTGCTATGATGGATGTTGTGTGGAAGACGTCGTAAAAGAAGGGTCTGATATATGAAAGATGAAGAAGAAGTGAGGTCACAACAAGCTTGCCTTGCTTCAGAACCAAGTTGCAGTGGGGTTGTCTCTTGTGACAGGCGCTCAGCCTCCCTAGGTTGTCTTGAGTCTAGTGGCTCAAGCGCTTCTATCAACTCGGTAGTTATTGGATAAAGGTGAAGCAGGTTGGAAGAGAATCAACATACAGACTGCAATAGACTTGATTGAAAATTTCATATACATGAACTATTAGTTGAATGATGAGGTAGTGCTCTGAGTAAGTATCTCTTTTCATAGCTTTACAACTCAGGTGGTTCATCATCATCTGACTCTTAGAGTACAGCGTGACAGTCTCTCATCATGGGAACCAACCCATCAACTGCTGAAATCATGATCAAGTCGTAACTGAGAAATAGAAGCTCCAATCATATATCCCTAGTAAACTTCCATTAAATCTGATTTCTACCGATTACGACCCGCTCTGTTCAAGCCGTAAAGCCCGGAACTCTCTTTAAAGCCGAGTCCAGCATAGTTTTCGGTCCCGCTTCGCCGTTGGATTGTTTTCCATTTTAGGAAATCAGTGTTGATCTCCACTGGTTGGCTGTACGTTTCACCACTTTTAATTCCGATGTCAGCTCTTATGCCCGTGTAAGTAGACGACAATAGCATCATAGAACAAGAGGGAGATCAAGGGAAGCTATGATATCAAGAAGAATAGATAATGAATAAATATCAAGCCATGGAACTTTGTATATTCCTTTTCCTATCACTTCACTCTCATCAACTCAACAGTTACATCTATCAGCTTCAACTACTTGACTCCTCAATATCTACACTACTCTTTAATAACACATTAAACATCATCATGTCGCACAATATCCTTGGAAAGCAAGTTGGCCCTATTGGCTATGGTCTCATGGGTAACGACACTCTCATATAACCAAGCCCACCACAAGCTAACCATTCTTCAGGCCTAACTGCGCGTCCTCTTCCTGACGAGACTACGTTTGCTGCCATTCGAGCTGCTCTCGATGCCGGCTGTAACTGGCTAAACGGCGGAGAGTTTTATGGTCCACCAGACGCAAACTCGCTAACTCTCATCCGTCGTTATCTTGAAAAGTATCCTGAAGATGCTGACCGTATCGTCCTTACTATCAAGGGAGGCTTGGGTCACAACTATGTCCCCATGGGTAGCAAGGAAAACACCCGTCGCAGTATTGATGACTGCGTCAAGACTCTGGGCCCTGCCGGACGAATTGCTACATTCGAAGTCGGTCGTAAAGACCCCAACGCTGACTACGAGAACGACACCCTTACTACCATCGACGAGTATGTCAAGGCCGGCAAAATCGATGGCATCTCATGCAGCGAGATCAATGTAAACACTCTTCGTAGTGCGGCAAAGAAATTCAAGATCACTGCAATTGAGATTGAGCTGTCGCTCTTCACCACAGACCCCCTGACAAACGGTCTCCTAGAGACTTGCGGAGAACTTGGCATTGCCGTTCTTGCATACTGTGAGCATTGCACTCTTTAATTTGAAATGAACCGTGATATCTAACCAGACTTTCAGCGCCCCTCGGAAGAGGTCTCCTCGGAGGCCAGATCAAGTCTGCCAAGGATCTTCCTGAAGATGACCCCCGTGCCAAGATGCATCCTCGCTGGCAAGGCGACAATCTCTTAAAGAATATCGAACTTGTCAACAACGTTGAGGCCCTTGCAAAGAAGAAGGGCTGCACCGTGAGCCAGATCGCCATCAACTGGTTACTGTCGCTTTCTCGACGCCCGGGTATGCCCACAATTGTCCCTATCCCTGGGTCGACGAAGCCCGACCGTATCCGGGAGAATGCCACGATTGTTGACCTGACCGATGAGGATTTGCATGATATTGACAGTCTACTCGCCTCCTTTACCCCAGCGGGCGAGCGATATCCTCCACAACATATGAAATATGTCGACGCATGATAGTCCGATAAGGGTTATTGGCGAGAATCAGCCAACCAGTGTGTACAAGATGTTTAGCATTCGGCTTTGGTCAGTTCACCGCAGAGCAGGCAGAATACTGGGTCGAAATGGTTAGAGAAGATCTATGTACGATAAGATTTGTTACTAGGTAATTTTGTTCAAATTTCATAACTTCGTGTAATCATGAACCACGTACTAGGGTCGTTTCGAATAAGCCCACGGCCATGGCACTATGTCCCTCAGATGACCAGATAGATCGGCAAGGAATGATAGCCGCCTCGCAGTTGTCTCTAGTGTTGTTCCAGATAGGCTTGACTTGAAGAGCGTCTGCGTATACCATAGAAAGCTTACTATGTACAACCTCTGGTCCTTGAGGAAGGAGTCGCTGGAAAGACTCACGGACGACTTTTTGCATATCCGTTTTTAAGTCGCCCAGAGCCAAAGACTGGGCCCCATCAGCGCAAATATATGACACCGTACTGTATACAACAGTTGCAGTTTCGGTTGTGACAACTGAATGCCATGTATTCCAGCCAGGAGCATTGACTTCGGAAAGAGAAACCAACACAAGGCTGCCCTCTTCAACTCTGGAAAGGCCGTTATGAGCGTGCCACTCTACTGCTGCCTGCCGTGGTAGCTCTTCGACTTCAGCGGCAAACATAGGAGGGACGCATGTCTCAGGCTCGTTCTGTTGACGAAGAGTGAGCGCATCCCAGTCAGGAATGACCTTTCGGGCTGTCTTATCATCGTTACCGAGTGACATGTAAGCAGGATTGAACTTCAGGTCCCAAAGATCGGGGCCACCATCAGCGTCTTCTTCTTCTTCTGGAGACCCGTGTGCTTTCCTCCAGACATGTCCTGCAAGCTGAGCACTGCGCTGGATCTCAACTGAGGAGCTAGCCCGTGGGAAGTAAGCAACAGAACTTGTCCACCACTGAACCTTCATCTCTTGGCCTACTCGCCAGAGGTGTTGTAGAGACAGCACTATCTGGAGCTCGTGTGACTTTTCAAATGGGTTAGGTAACAGCATCGTTGCTGGGATCAGGGGTATCTGCCCTGCAATAGAGATGCATCTCAGCCCTGTTGCTTGAAGGTGAGCTGTTACCGGCACATCGATGGCTTGGCTGTATGGACCTATGTTTGCAGGCGCCCAGTAAGATCTAGATTGTACATGTAGGCCATTGCGGTCTTGTGACGTCTTGGGTGTAGGCGCACTGAGATAGACAGCAATGTTCACGCCTCCAGGCAGTAGTTCGCCACAAGAAATAGTCACTCGAGATGGCGGGTTTGGTTTTGGGAACAATCTCCCGTACTCACCATTGACCTTTGGGAAGTCTGACATGTGCCGTAGAACAATGATAGTGTTTGTGACCTGAGAGAGCTGAATACCAGCTTCTGACGCTAGCACTCTGATCTTCTCTACCACTTGAATAGTCTCCTCTTGGATTGACCTTTCACCTGTGGTGGCGTCTGGAAGAACAGACCAACGCTGAGTTTCAACATCCTCAGTTGAGGACACTGTATTTTTGGTCAGCGGCACCGGCTTCCCGGTAACTGCTAAGGCGTCTATATCCCTCAGTTGGTCCAGGGCTAATGGCAGCTCATCAAACACAGCCTTGAATCGTGGATCGAGGAGATCGGGCACCCGAACTGTTGAATTGGGTGCAGGATCTTGTTTATCCTCTACCCGTGCACCAGCCAGCAACAGCCATGAGCAGCCACCTCCTTCACGCACGATCTTACGCCCCTGTTCCAGGATGGAAATTCTCTTCCTAAACACTGAGTAAGGACCATCCACAACAAGCGTCTCAAACTCGCCACCCTCTCCCAAAGCTGCGGCGCCTTGAGTCGAGCCAAATTTGCGCAACGCGCTCTTGACACGACGTGAGCCAGTCTCGCTTGACACGCGTTCCCACAGATGGTCTTCGTCTAGACCAGCACTGGCAACTTTGATGATCCGTGCTTCCAGCCCAGCGTTAGCCATATCGATTAGCAACTGGGTGTCGTCTGCGATGGCTCCAGGCGGGGGTGGCAAGATCGGATACTGCCATAGGTAGGCCAGGGGCACAAGACCCAGACGGAGTGCTATTGACTCAACACGGGTACGCTGGTAGGTGGACAGGATGGCACCTGCACAGACAGCATTGGCCTCTGGATGGCGGGCGACAATAGCCTGTAGCAAGGGCAACATTGACTCTGTTTCGTCGCCGCTATCGCCCTTGTCCTTGTCCTGAGCTTCGACCGTGGCATCGTAGTCCCTCTCGTGGCGAACCGCACGCCCAGTGATGGGCAGGCGATAGAGTGGCAGACCGGTTGCAGCGGCGTACAGGGGGAGGACCTCGTGCCCGACAGTTTGGTACATGAAACTGTTCAGATCCGTATCGGAAGGCTCCCCGGAGTCCTGGCCATCATGTCCATGTCTTTCGGGAGGCTGAGGTACCCACGTCTCCGGATGGATATGCTGGAAGCCCTCTGGAGATAGGATATCAGTGGATGCGTGGTCACTGGTCCTCGACCCAGCCTCAGTGGCGTCTTCCTGACGGAACGGTGATTGTCCGCGTGGGATACCGTTGACACCTGAAAGTGTGCCTGCGCTTGAGTCGGATGTCAAAGTCCCTGACCCTGGGAAAAGATTTGCAAGAGCTACGATCCGATGGCCGTGCTCTATACAGTGGATCAGATTGAAGAAGCTGTCTTTGCCTCCCGAGATTAGGGCAATGACATTGAGCTGCTCCGAAGCCATGGTGGATATTGCCTTTTGCCAGCACGGTTGTAGATTTGCCCAGAAAGGCAGGCAATCAACGGCCTGAAAATGAGGCCCCGGGCAAAAGTAATCTGGTAACAATCAGCAACGGCCCAGGAAACAGATTGGAAGGCTTAGGGAAGAAGGCTATGGCTTACTTGAAATTACGTGCCGATATTTGATGAAGTGTAGCGCGGTTTAGTGTGTGGTGTGGTGTATAGTGTAAAAGTATCGATAGTGTGAAGCAGATTCATTTGGTGGTGGATGTTTTAAACTGTTTTCTCTGTGGATCCTGGGCTTACAACCACTTACCCAGCTACCTAACCTGACCAAGCAAGAGCAAGAGGAAGGCCAAATCTGAAGAAACGACAATGGCTGGCTTGGCTCCATGCGTTTCATCTCGGGATGGCTGAACTAACAAATAAGGGACAGGTCCCTGGATGATCTAGCCAGCTTGAGTTGAACAAACAATTTTACTCCCCAGAGGTGTTAGTTCAGGACCTTATTTTGTCCCCTGGCCTTGTGTTAACCAGCCGGAATCAAGCCTTTGAAGAGGCGTCGATCAATGGGAATGGCCTTTTTTGATCACCGTCGGTCCCGTCTCGTGTAATTTCCTCACCCCGTCTCTACACATCTCAGGGCTGTCGTGCTGCCGTCCGTGTTATATAGGAATGGCGTGGTGGAGAGGTTGCCGTCCGAGCCATGACGATCACCAAAGAAATGCGTGAGACATCAGGGTCTTTCTCTGATAGAGCCGCGAGCATTAGGTAGACGACATGTGCCGGCATCTCCCAAGGGTACTTTTCGCCCAGAAACCACACTTGCGTTATTAGCTTAAGAAACGAGTAATGTATTCGATCAGTCCCACCTGCAGGAAGCGCTACCCGTGGGTTTTCAACACCAACACCAACGCCAACACGGACAGGACGGACAGGGTCCATGTCCCTGAGCACAACCGGGGCGCTACCTGCGATCGCCGATCTGACCTCTTTCTTCACTTCTAGCCTCGACTGAAATGACCGTCGAGGTGAGAAGAACGGACTAGAGAGAGGTAGCCAGCCATTCCTCCAAGTTGCAAAGGTGGTGCAGTGTTTGATGTATCAGTGGGTTATCCAGGGTCCATGCAAGGTCCCGCGGGTGCTACCGGCGATTATGAAAAGCTTGGCTCTGAGAACTACGGTACTGTACAGTAGATAGTAACACTACTGCAGCATGAGCATGTGTTGCTGCGACTCAAAGGAAACTTTGGGCTCTGAGTCAACTTGGTTTGCTTGAGCGTACAGAGTAGAAGAATAACCCAGACTGGAGAAATCATATCACAAGAGGCAATCACAAGGCAAAAACTTAATATGTAGCAGCAAAATGTAAATTGTTGATCAATAGATCAAACTTCTAATGTATACATGTAGCACTGTAAGGATGAATGAGTGTCATGATTGTGACCAGCACATTCCTATCCTTGACATCTCTAAATCCAGCAACAGGCAAACGACAGACAAAGAATCAGAGTAAACACAAGAATATGGAAGACGAAAGACAAGACCCCTTCATCTCCCAAAGCCCTCAAGTGATACCGTCACTCTGGCGAACCTTCAGTTCCAGCTTCCGGTCGCCCAAGATGATTACAACGAGTGTAAGAACGGCAAGCCGCCAAATTTGTATGGTAGTCTTTGTCGCTAGCAAACTCATCACACCTTCATTTCGCTCCTAGGTGTGGATTCCCAAATATTCTCAAAAACCAAATAATTTTTCCCCTCTTCGCGCCAGATGTATCCGTTGAAAAACAAAGTCGCCCAGATAGCCATGCTCAAACGGCGGTGTGCACGATTGGCAGTCGCAATGCATTGAAACTCTTGAACAAAAACAAGATGTCGATAAAATCAAATGTCCTCCCTATTGTCGTCATGCGTAGAGGAAGCTGTGGATATTGTTGATACAGGTTATAGTGACGATTTGTAAATGCATTCATTACCGCTTGCACTCTTTTGTGATTCCCTTTAACCCAAGGGTATGTACCCCAAACGGAAAAATGTTCCGTGACCCAAATGCCACCGTCAAGTAGATGCGGGTGGCCGAAGAAGAAGAAGGTCGTCAGCGTCGTTTCGGCATATGTCAAGACAGTCAAGTGGCTCTCTTGATCATGTTAGATGTCAAATAGTGTTGAAACTATTTAGTCGGAGCGCTTGCGCTTCTTCTTGTCTTGGTTGCTTCCCTCGTCCGAAGAAAGTTCACTGGCGCTGCCAGGGACCTCGGAGGCGATCTGGAAGAGGACCTTGCCGTAATTACTATAGTCGTCGGCAGCAGACACCATAGAGGCACCGTAGGCATGAGAGTCATCATCAATCAAGTTCATGACGATGGCACCGCTGCCGTGGGTTCGGGCATGCTGGGCCAGGTTGTCGCTTCGGGAGAACTTCTTGCCACACTCGTTACACTCAAAGGGCTTCTCTTGAGTGTGGAGAGAGCGGTAGTGGCGCTTGAGGTGTTCCTGACGGCGGAAACGACGGTTGCAAAGATCGCAGACAAAGGTCTTGGAGGGATCCTCGGTGAGGGACTGCTTGCGTCCTCGGCGGTTGGCAGGAGCAGGGAGAGGAGCAGGAGAACCCTCGGAACCAGAGGAGGCACCAGAGTCGCTACCCTCATCAGCCTGGTTGGGGGACTCCTGGGCGTTGCCAGAGTCGGCAGCGGAAGCAGCGACGTTCATGGCGGGAGCAGTGTGGCGCTCCTCGGACTGGGACTTCTTGACTCGCTTGTTCTGGTGGCAGTCCTCAGAAGCACAGGTGGAAGCGCAGGTGGAAGGAGGGCTAGGGTGGGAAGGGAACTGGAAAGCCTCGTTCTCGTCAAAGGATAGATCCTCGTCACCAATGAAGCTACCGTGGCCGAGAGAGACAACCGAAGAACCGGTGCAGGCACGAGGTCGAGTAATGTCAGTAGAGGCGTTGGCAGGCTGCTCAGCAAGGTTGACAAGGCTGTTGACGAAGTCGTCCTCAGAGTCAAACTCGGAAAAGTCTTCAAAGGTGGGGAGGCCGTGAGCAGCAGGGTTGAAGTCAAACGACTGAGAAGCGATCTTGGGCTCAACCTTGATCTCGTCGGCACAGAACTCAGGAGCAAGAGTGCTGTTGATAGCGCCAGTACCGACAGTCAAGTTTCTTGGGTCGCAGAAGTCAACGTCCAAATCTGGAGTAGACACAGATCGCGCGTAGGGCGCGGGTGAGGGAGAAAGAGATGGTGTGGACAAGATGTCGCTGGCGGTGTTGCTAAGAGAGGGAACCTTTCCGAGTTGAGATTGGAGATACACTGCCAGACAGAGTTAGCTTCCAGGTCTTTCCCGTATATGCTCCACTATTTGAACGCTAGGACAGCGCACCGCAGGCCTACGCCTTGGTAGGTGATTGGGTTGAGAAAGCGGCAGCCAACGTCAGCACTACCTACTTTCCCGCAATCACCACCAAAAATAGGCCCAAGCCCGAGTTTGCGGTACAATGCCATCATGCAATTCCATATTTGGAACAAATTGTGGTAAGGAAATTTTTGTTTACTTACCAGGTGTCATGGGAGGAGATCCGCAGTTCGACCAGTCGAGGACTGCTGTCTCAACAGGCTCCAGAGCCTCCTTGAAGCCGTCGAGGCCATCGAGACCTGAGAACATGGGGTTCATGGGGGTCTGAAGCACCTCGCAGGCACTGGGGCTACCAATAGTGCTGCCAGAAGTTGACAGAGGTGGTGTCGATGGGAAGTAAGGGTTCTCGTAGAACTCGTTCTCTAACAGAATTGCGGGCTTATGCGACATGGGCTGAGGCGAAGCAGTGGGAGTCATGACGGCAGGGCCATTGCTGTACAGAGTGGGAGGCTGAGAGTTACTGGCAGAGCTGGGTCGCGAGTAGACGGGAGTGGAAGGCAACGTAGGGACCATGGGATACATGTGCATCTGTTGTTGAGGGTAGTGTTGTCGGACGTCATGCTTGGACTCTGTGTTGTAGAAGTAGAAGGGACCTTGGCCAATGGCCTGGGGCATCATTGTGGAATCCATTTCTAATCGAGACAATCATGTTAGCCACATTGTGAATCGACTGGTATTCCCAAGATTCCACAAACCTTTTAAAGTTGGCTGCGGTGGTGAGTTTAGTTATTAATTGGTATTGGTGTATAGTTTGCTGGGACTGGCTGTCGGCCTAAGGATGGTGTGTGGTGTTCGATTCCTTTTTGGTGTTCCAAAGAGTGGGTGTCGAGTTGTAGCTCGACGGTATTAGTTATGTTGGTTGGGGAAGTTCTTGTTGTACGTGAAGAGTCTCAAGATCAAGTTGAAACAAGAACAAGAGATTTATCAAGTATATCGAGAGTGCCGCAAGTGGTTGTTTATAATGAATGTGAGGGACTCTCGAGATGAGGATAATCCAGCAAATAAGAACGATTCAAAAGAAGGAAGAACCTGGCATAAAAGAGAAGAAAGTATTACACAGATCCGTCGATCATACCGTTTGATGAAGAGAGAAACGAAGGATAGACAAGCACGGGGACCGTGGAGTGATAAGTACTGACGACGAGGCCTGGCGTATACACTCCAGATGCTCGATAGGCAGTTGGAAAACCCTCCATGTCGTGTCTCACTCGAACAAGCCAGGGTCAGGGAGCTGTGGATCAAGATCCACCACTACCACATCCCATTCTATGGGATCCACTAGCTTCACTTATTAGGTCCTGACACTCACAATCTGTACACGCCCACGCACACCCTCCAGGGCCCAGCGGCGGACCAGACGGCAGAGTGCCCCCGGACCCCTGTCAAAGCACCCAAGTCATGTCTGGGGCAAGGGAAACATCCATCAGGTGCGGGACTGGGCTTCCCTAGTCTTTCTTCACATTAAGCCCATGGATGCCCTAATACCTTCTGCCACTCTTGCCCGTACGGGGGACGGGGCCACGGTTTCCATCCACACCACAATGGCGCAGCCACTGCTCTTTTCTAATTCTGGACGAAACGTCGAGCCTATCCGTCGCCGGATGGCCCGCCGCGGTATGAGAGTAGCCTCCGAAGCCTATACCGTACCAATGCAACAACCCATGCTTCGACTGAATAAAGAGCTCGGCCATAAAGTAGTGGATAAGGTATGGATATGGATGTTTATGTGGATGCGCGTGTGAGAAGATGGATGGCACCAAAGAGCCAAAGGCTCACGAAAGAGCGTCCTCGGTCGCTTGTGCAAGTGTGCACAAGTTCCATGTCTTGCCCTTGGTGTCTCTTTTTGTGCTGTCCATCACTTTTTTCGTTTGTTGGTTGGTTTTTGTACGCGCGGTGAGTGATTATGCGTGGGCTTATCACCTACAACCCGGGCAGCTTCTTCCAGTCTCAGCACAGCATAACCTGGCCCTCCATCCATTAGTCAGTCTAGCACAATCCGATCCGACGAACGGAACGAATGCCACAGCCGCCATTAATGATGAGCACATTCTGTTGCACATTTCTCTGCCTCCCTCATCTTATCCCTTCCATTCGTCTGCAAGGCTCTGTAATGCATGCTTATTCTATAGTCTCCAGCCAGTGGGGGTCTCAAGAATACCAGACAGACTGCGAGTTATGCCATGACCCTAGCCAAGGCGCGCCACGGTGCGTTACTACTCGCTACCAGTAGCCTCCCTATCGCTGGGTGGCACGCAAACCGTAAACCGCGTCACAAGGGCTGCATAATCCCGTTCACTGATAGGGTAATGCCTTGGCGAGTCGGCGTGCATTGGATTCGCCGCGCCGCGCTGTCACAGAATAATAAACAACATGCGGTAATAGGCAATGAAGATTGGGCACGTTCAGAATGGATCCTGGCCGTGCACAACTCCAAAACTGTCCACTCGGAATTGCGTTGTGCACCGCTTCTGTCTATTGCACTGTCCACGGCGCCGATATGCACGCTTCCATTCGCCGGGCTATGTCGTGTCACATCCATCCGATGCATGGTAGGACGTGCTATGCAAGGTACAGACTGTCGACGCGGCTGCTTCACTCGTATGTAGGCTTCTTTAACTTGTTGATCACCTCGAAGCGGCCTCTGGCAGGCACTCGACTTGGTGGAGCGCCAGACGTCACCCGTCCCATTCCGTCCCATCTCTTGATTGCTCTGCGGCCCAAGTTGGAGGGAGCCTGTGGTGACGATGAGCTGCGTCGAGCTCTGGTTGGACATATGGCCACTAAGGAACCAAACGGGGTGATGGATCACGACGCTTATTTGGCGGAAACCTTGATCAATCATCATTGGTATAGTAGGTGTAAGTTGAAACAACGACCGGAAACCAGATATCTGATCACAAAAGTCAATGTATGACCAGACCAGGTCATGTTTGTCTAACTGGGTCGATCTTGTAGGTCAAACTTGGGTTGATTGCTTATAGCCTGACGAGTATTTGGTTGGTTGCTTCTTCTCTGCAGTTGCTTGCCTGCGAGCTTGCCTGTCAGTTCGCATGTTTTGCTTGACTCGCATTATGAACTATGATGGCGCAATAAACCAATGTGGCATACAACCATGCTGTGCAGATGTTCGTTCTCGAGTCAAGTGTTTGCTCGGTACTTGGTACATTACAGGCTGCTTTTAGGCCGGTTTGACAGAGAGTCGTAATAATCATCTCAGTGTCAAAACAGATGACATTGGAATATCTTGGGCCGATGATGACAAGCAACTTCCATGTGGGCCACCACCTGAACTGATCAACGATGCGTGCAATGAGGCCTGCAGCACCAAAAATATGTATGCGTAGAAATATAGGTGGGTAATAACACTGCCTTCACCCAGAATAGTGCAGGAATGTGAAGAGTCGGTGGGGTTCACAGCATCGCCCCATTCTTTGAGAGGGAACTGAGAAATAATTTTATGCGGCAAACCCGGGTGCTGCGCTGTGACATTAACTTGGGTCTGCGGTTTTGCATAAAACAAAACTTGACGGGACGGAGCGGCACCTACTAAATTTGGGTAAGTGTGCACTAAACTAGGATACCACTACGAGCAGTCGGCTCAAGCATTAGTACGAGATAATGGATAGCACTTTGGGTTACTAACGTTAGTTGGCATCTTGTTCCTGACTGAGCTGAGCTTACATTATTATCTGTAACATGATAGTGCGCCAGTTGTGGAGAGAGATAGTGGATGATCTATTGCGCATGGCGTTGCTGCTTCATGACGATGAGCGAGCTGGATTGCGTAAGTCTTGTCATGACTTTCATGTAAGGTACCGATGGAGCGGCCAACTGCAGCTGTTCTGCCCCAGTGTTGGGCATTGGTATATTAGTGCTTCTCCATAACATCTGGAGCTGCTTTAGTATACTTCTCTGTACATATCTTGACTGGATTTCAAAGGGTTGAGTAGCGTTGCTTCAATCATGCGATCGTCCCAGGGAACCTTGCTCTGGGTAGGCATCATGGTTCCTTCCCTGAGGATAAGGTAATTTGGCATTATTACCTAACAAGGGCAAGACCGACCCAGCCAATCGTCCCTGCTAGTGATAGGCTGTCAAAATTATCGAAGGGTCCAAAAGAAGACGAGATGACTTCTAAATGTAACGTCAGGGAAGCACTTCTCCACTGTCCATTGATAGCATCCATTGCTGGGGACTGGGAGCTGGGATTCAGGTCCCCGAGCCCTGTCTAGCAGTGACACTGGTCTGGCCCTGGACCCGGCCAATCGCCCATACATAATCTGAAATCACCTTCTGGGGAAGGTCCTTCTCGATCGGGCCTTGGCTCGTCACTTCGTTCCTCTGGTCTGGGCGTTGGAGTGCGTCTGTTCTGTTCTGACTGTACAGTGAACTGGGTTGCCTCTATGTTGGCCCGGCCGTCCGGCTTGCGGTAATTTTCTTCAACTAAAACTATTACTACTGTACCCAAGCTAGACAGTACGGTTATGGATGGCTTCGAGCTCAAAATACGCCACTTGAATTCTACTTCGCTCGCCGCTATCTGCGCACAAGGAAGCCAATGCACGGATCATGGTGTAACGGCGCCATGCTACAATTGACCACCAGAACGTGGACTGACCATGTCGACGAGTCAAGCATCTTGGTATCAACGACAGCAGTAATCATGATACTCGTCTACAAATCTGTTCCTCAAACTCAACCCCGCTCTCATACAGACCCGAGGCATATCATCCAAGACTCTGATGCTCACTGGTCTGAATCGGAGACTCCCGTCTCCCAGTTCCATCTTGCTGGATACAATCCGTTTCACCATTGCGCCCACAGCGAGTTAGATCAAGCATGTCTGGCAGCGAGGATATTGTGATCGAGATCTGCACTAACACGGACGGTCCCACGACGATATTCCGAAATACACTACAACGCGCTTTGATACCCTGTGCTTTTGCCTCGTGTCTGAGTTGCTGTCATCCCAACTTCCATCTACCTTTCCAGGGTCTGTCCGGGTTCAATAATGACAGCATCCACGCAAGACACTGAACACTGTGTACCGCCACTTGCCGCTATCATACATCACTTGGCTGGCGTCACAGTAAATGCTCAACTAGGACCAACGGGAAGCTAGGACCAGGGTTTCTTTCATGTAGGACCTAACATCAATGATATGGATCTCTTCAGCGATATCTCTTGAGGATTGACCCATCTGGCATCAAAGCCGCAACCGAGCAGTAATCTGAGCCCTTCTCTGTGAGAGCAGGCATTACGTAGTAACCGACTATTGGCAACAATCACCTTGTTGGCACATACATGGTTTCCAATACTCTAGAAGGCCTGGCTCAGGACGGAAATGTCACCGAAGAGAACCGGCTCCAAACGGACTAATTGTCTTTTTGTTCACAATGGGCTCAATGGCCGAGGATTGACACCGGGCCATACAATTGCCCGCCCCAGAAGTGGCTTCGCTCAGAAGGTCGATGTTCCAGAAGGTCCAAAGAGTCTCGGCAAGGAACCATCAATCTTCAAACTCGTCATTGACAGATGAAACACTTCAACTTTCAATACATGCTTCGACTCGTGTACTCTGACGCACGCTCAGTCTTAGCGTTACCAAATCTGCAGCATGACATGATCCAACCCTCCATCTCCGTCTCGAACTTTTAGAGCTGAGCTGAACGATGTTTCCAACAATACAATGTACGAATGTTTCTAGTTTCCGCCTCATTATCAGACTCAAGTCTTGCGGATGGCGGTTCGGCCCACTACACTTGACCATTTTCTCTTTCAGACACGACGTTACAGATGGTGAGTAAAGTGGATATCTGATAGTCATAAGCCATGCCCGTTATGAAGGACATGACCGAATTGTGGCCGTTCATATATACCAGCCTAAAATGGCCCGGGCTGAGTCCCATTGGTCAACAAAGGGACTACCTCAAACCTGAAACCCTAGCTGATGCATAAAGCTGCTGTTTCTACTTGTAGTGCTAGTATTATACTTTGGGGTTGCATTAGCCAGGAACAATGCATACGAGCAGCACATTATGGAATAGCGTGTGGGGCGATGGCTCAAACGAGCACATTGAACACGACTCAACGCACAAACAAGGCACAAATCGACATCTCATTTCCTGATGCAAGCCACATATGCACAAGCACCTAAGCTCACACACGCACACGAAATCCATCGCTCGATCCATCCTCCCGTCCTTTTAGTCCTGACATGGACTCGGAGTTGTGCCCCTGCGTTTGGACTTGTGCTGGTGCTTATGCATTCGAGCGCCCGTACGTGCGTCTCAAAGACGGATCACTGTTCTCATACGGTCATAGTCACGCTAGGATGTTAGGCGAGCCTTGCGGCAGTGAAAATCTAGAGCAAATAAGACGAAATAGCTCAATCAGCTCTCCAATATCTACACCTGGGCAGTTGTCTCTTTATTTTTTGTATCCTTATCTCAGTTACGGATACCGAGACTTCGGTTTCCCTCTAGGCGAGACGGCGGCGAGATTCTATTGATAACTATTACTGAGGAAAACTTTTTCGACCACAAGTCGCCTACACACAAACTATCCATCGTTTAAACTAACGCCAACAGAAAATACCATCATACCAAGAGACCATAAATACTGAACACAACGATAGGAACCTACCTACTCATTGGTCGCACAATAATTGTTCAATTAGCTCGGCTCATATTTTTAAATCATTTCCCCATATTGTCACTGCTCTCTTTATGTGTCACAGGACATGAATGTATCATGAGGTAACTGGAACCATTGAAAGTCACCTCCAGCTTTGCTCTTCTCTGGGGCGACAGAGACCCCATCGACAGCCCAGGAAACTCAGGCTTAACTAGTGGTGTTGGGCTGACTGATGTTAGTTAGTAAAGCGACCCCCTCGTCCAGTCATAAGAACGTAACGTGTGGCAACTTGGGCTGCGTACCTTGCATAACAACGTTCCAGTCTGCTGCAGAAAGCTACATACAGAGGCCAGGGCCTGCAAGAAGCGAACGCCGCCGTTATGCAGGAACAGGAACGCCCAGCCGTTGCCGCCTCATAAGAAATAAATCATTTTATAACAAGTTTGTTTGTCACATGTATTGGGCCGCAAACATACTTGTTGGATGTGGACTTGAACCTGGATGCACGCTGTTTGCTCACAGCTATCGCATATCAATACTCTGTACATATCACAATTTGGAATGAGCACCAACAGACTGGTCACACCAGAAGATGATAGTCTGTCACCACACATGCAGTACTGTTTACAGTCGGATCATTTCCCTCAAACCCCAGTACCTAGAGGTTGGACAATGACGATCCGCTGGGAAAACAGCTCGGCAGGATCATTATTGCAACCACAAACAATAATTCATGTCGACTGCCTACTAAGATCAACGGGCCGGTGGCAATGAATCGTCACTTCGTATTGGAAACGAAATACTTCTTATCCATTCGGCCGCCTGGCTACCTAACTTTGGTCATCAACTCCACTGATCCTCTTCGCGGGTCTCTTGCGACTTCCCTCCACCTCGTAAGACTTTGTGAACGTGCTCTGAAGCTATCGACACCGCCGTCGCGCAGATACCACAGGATGGCATTGGCCCTGAACATTGAGGGCATAGACAGCTCCATCGCGCTGTTAGTGTCAGGCTTGGGCCTCGCGGAGCCGGCTGCGCACATCCCCGGCACAGTAACATGTGGTAGGTAGGTACGTATACATGTACATGCAGAGCTTGGCCGAATCTCACCAAAAGATCCGCGGTCGAAGGCTAACTGGTTTTGCGAGGCAAAGAGGATCCAACGTGGTGGTTCAGTTGATTCTACCGACGTACCAACGTACAGCCAACGTGCATGTACCCCCAGACCAATTGTCTGGGGAATCTGAATCCGCGTCCGCGGATACCAGAGTTCACGCACGAGCATCACCTTTTTCTCGTCTCCCTCCTCTCTTTCTAGAATTCTTTCTGAGCTGCTCGTTCCCTACTGCCATGGCCCTTTGGGATTAACAATGGGCATCTCGAGCTGCCCAGTCAATTTGGGGCTACAGTCGATATTACCACTCAAAATTGCACCTCTGGTCTCATCTGTCTGGACCATCATAAGGTCCCGGCACAGCGTCTCTCGGAAGCGAAATGCTTGGCTTTACCTGGGCCTGGCTACCTGGATCAAGGACAAGATGGGACCCTGATGGAAGGTCGAGCAGGGGTCCTTCCAACAGCTAGTCAGGCCAGGGGTATCCCCTGTTTCAAAATGGAGCGGCGGGGCTTGTTGGAGATTTGACAACGGCCCGGATGCGTAGCCGTGTGGTCAGCCAGACTCAAGTGCAAGGTCTTCCGGGACTTAGGCTATAAAAATCCTGGCCCTCCGGTCCTTAGGATGCTCCCCGGATTTTAGCCCGGTCCAATACAGTTCTCGAGCGAACAGATGGACCAGTTGCTCAGCATGGACCCTAATTTTTGGCATGATTCTGGAAGATCGCCTCTCAGATACGTAGGACGTCTGAATCTGACCTGGGCATGATTTAGCTCGTGTTTGCCAGTCCTAAAATGTCTCTCGGTTCCGTGTCAATCAGCCGCAGCGGAATCAATGGTTCAGCTGGATGAATAGCCAGCATTGACTTCATTGACTCGTTTTGTTGTTGAATAGTTGGGTGGTGTCGTCGTGGCAAACCGCTTCCACCAGTATCCGTGTGCTTAGCTTGAGGCATTTTGCCCATGTTGCATACGATACAGTCCAAAGACGAAGTCGAAACTCGATCAGATGTGTCGTCCCCAGAAAACGGATAACCCGACAATGCGTTCATGCATAGGCATGAGAATTACTGGGGGGCCACCATGTCTAATCCACAGGCACAGGATTTAGGAATGCTTGGGGTTTTCCGCATGTAGATAGATGCACATGCAGTTTCCGCATCTATCTAGCAACGATGCTACAGTCCTCATCCGAGCTTAAGCGCAACGATAGTAGCAGAGCTACGAATGATCCGCTCGCCGCTCCACGAGTCAATCAACACAAGACTGCGATGCTCAAAGATGAAATAACGGGCTAGCCATGTGGACGCACGTCGAAATCAGCTCGAAGCCAGGGCACCCTGGTAGAATAGCATCCTGGACCAACGCTAAACGGCATCCCTTGTCCAGGCCAACTGGCATTCCGCCGACCATGTCCTTGGGACTTCTCGAAGGTTTCAAATTGGCCCCCCAGCATAGCGCGAGATCATGCTCTATTATTTGAGAAGGTGGCTGTCAACCCATCCATGTTGACGATCCATTGGGTGGAATTCTAGGGACCTCTTTTTGCGCTTGTACCGCGATGCTGCACGCGAGTCAAACTCTTCATTCTACATACAGTATGAGACTGTCCCACCAGATGGCATTGTAAGCCTCAAATGCAACGGCTAGCTATTGCTTTTGCCTTAAGAGTCGTTGTTCGTTGTTGCAGGGTATTGGTACGAGATGCTAGTGTCGACAAAAGCAACTATCAGTGCAGCAGTGCCAACATGTAACTATCATGCCGCTGGCCATGATTCTTTGTCGATCTTGATAAGGGCAATCAATCAATGCACGGTCTTCCTTCTGCTAACTCCCGATTGAATAAAACTGTCAACCCACGTGGGATATGTCAAGAACTTTGTGAGCGGGTGTTGACATTGAGCTCCGTGCGTCAATGTCATTCTCATTACTGCGTATCACTTACCAACATTGGACGACAGTCCCCCTCTGTCCTTGTATTTCTACCTCAAACTTGTATTGACGAACAGGACGGTACTATGGCCCGAGCTCATATCTGTCCAGGCTTGCCAAAGCAACAAAGTACGGGCAGCTGATTTTGGTTCCTGCAAACCGAACAACAACAACAGTTGGTGGGCGTTGCTGCTGCCGTCTCTCGTTAGTCTGCCTGCATGTCGATCATGAATCGCTCGGACTGCGACCAACGGTTGCTTCTTGTTGGTATGCAGCCTCACTCTGATCGCTCGTTCATTGTCGCAGCTGGGGAGGGTCCGTAATTATGCGGTGAGCTACTGCTATTGCCAGAAGATCCTACACATGATACTTACAGCTACAGCTACAGCTACAACCCCAAACTTGAGTTGCGGTAACAGCAAGATGCAGAAGCGATTAACAAGGAATGTTAGAGCAGTTCGTTCGGTATTAAGCTCCATGTGATAACTACCGACGATTGGAAGGAAAAAAGAAATTATCTCGCCAGTCGGTTCCACGCTCAAGGGTTGATGCTTTCGCTACCACGGCCTGTATGGTCCGTGGGCACAGGAAAAGTGAGAAGAGACTCTTGATTGCAAAGTTTTCTTCAACTCGACACCGCACACACAGTACAGTATACATGTCTCAGGTACGGGGTTGATAGGATGCTTACCGTCCCGAGCCACCCCTGCTCTCTGTCTTATGCGTCTATGCGTTCATGCCATACCCAGTACTGGTACTGGTCTACGGGTACGTATGGGGCTTTTGGGAGCAATTGTGCCAGGCTCTTCGAGACAAAGCGGATGCTCAATACGACGGTGTAATTCGAACCATTCTGGCGAAACCCGAGCAGTTCATCAGAATGGCATGATGACTTGCAGGCGGTCACAGACGACCTGACATGCCTCGGCTTTGTTACGTACATGCGGTAACGACTTTATCATCGCCATCTCCATCATCGCTTGTCTCGTCTTGCCTGTTGATGGGTACTATGTACGGCAGCTCCGGACCAGCCCGCCCATGCGATGCGAGGCGAGGCGAGGCGCGGTCCGCAAAGTCTGAGAGCAAACATGGACTAGGTAGGTTTGATGATAATTAATAGAGGGAAGCAACAGATAGACGGTGTGTCATTTCGGCATAAGGGTCTATCTAATTGTGACTCGCCATTAGGTTACCATCGAGCCCACCCGTTCACCGTTTGCCAGTAACTAATTAATGCCGTACTCAGTTATGGCTTGCCTTTGCTTTGATTTGCAGAGCAAGCAAGCAAGCAAGCAGAAAATAAGCGGTGTTTGCTTGCCTGTTAGATCTGATCTGATCTGATCAGATCTGGTCTGGCTGTCTGCTTAGGCCTGACTTGACTTTACTTGACACACCAACAGGTTGTTGTCATTGTCGTCTTGCCTCTTTTGAATATGCATCAGGTTTTGCTTTTGTTTTTGCTCTTCTTTTCTCTGAATCATGTTTTTGTCGTCTCTTCCCTCCTCTAACCCTGTTTAGCCTTGTTTTCTTTTTTTTTTTTTCTTTTTTTTTTTTTTTTTACTCAATCAAGCAAGTATTGTCAGAAGTCGATAATATATCATGAAAATAAATGTGTTATGATTTATTACACTTGACCTATCTACCTACATATGTCTGTGTCTATGCGGGCCAGTCGTCCCATTCCATGACTATGCAACTTACACGTCTCGTCTGATTGGGCGACAACGTGAGAGGCAACAAAGGATTTTGAAGACGACGTATCATGTCCTATTCAAGCAAGAGCTTACTGACTGGTTGAAGTGAACACGGACTGGTGCATCAAACGCTTTCCATACCTGAAAGTGAGGTGTTAAATTACCAGACTGTTTAGTGGCTGCCAGTCGTTAGGAACAAGCTACGCAACGCAACGTGACACAAGACACGAGGCTTAGACCTTTCATCCGATATGCAGTTTTTTTTTTAATATGCTCAGCTGAAGATGAAACGATCGATCCAATCAGAAGTATACAAAGAGAGACGTTTGAGGTATCCCAGTGGATAGTTATCTGAAACACACTGCACATGTCCGTGTTTGACGTCAAAGATTCAAATCAGAGCAGTAGAGTTGTCCTCAGACGAGAGGGGGTGTCTATGCGGACAGCAAATAGTCCGTTCACATATTACATACCCATCAACCTATTTTTACAGAGGAATTCGGCTGCTGGGTTGTCGGATAGGATACACTGTGACACTCAGCCAAGCGGTTCTGTGTTTGCAGTTCCACCTACTATGTCAGAGAGCAGGACTTTGTGGGGTTAGGGCATCTATCTGGGGGTTCGAGAACTTTGGACAATCAGAGACAGAGACAGAGACAGAGAGAGGGTGGGGAATCAACTGTTAATGCCACTATTGTTGAATGAGCGGTAGAGGAAACAAAGAGTCCCGAATGGCCTCATCGCCCTGCTGTGTCGAGGCACGGCAGCCGGCCGAAGTTATGCCTGCAGACCGACGGTTTGTCGCCTCTCTTTGCTGATGGATGGATCAGAGCACGGTACATACAGTCGAGTCAGCCTGTGAGGGATCAATGATAGAGTTTTTCAAAGGTTTCGCGGCGACTTCGCAGATGCCGATTGGATGCATTGTCATTGTCTGTGTCTGACCGACACGTCGTTAATCAGATTTGGGGCCTGCATCTGCGTCTGCATCTGCATTTACCTGACAAGACCGAGTCCAATGCGAGGGCAAAAGTGCGTTTGTTGCTGTCATGTGCTCCATAACAGACGCATAATAGACTGCATATACATACAGCATCTTAGTCTAATACTTGGAATTGATCATCTATCAGCCCTTGAATGCTTTTTGGGGAGTGGCGCTGTAATGGAGTTTTTCTTCTTTTGGTACACGTCTTTTCTTGACTCTCACCTGCATATTTCGTTGCTTCTTTCTCTAGTCTGACGGGTATTTGTCCTCGGCTTTGAGCGATCACTTTTTTTTTTCCTTTATTGCTCCATTTTTTTATGTTCCTTCTTTTCGTATTTTTATTCCCTACTTGCAATTGCGTAGTTGTTTCTTGCTCATTTGCCTGTCGCTGAGTATTGTGTATCTCCAATCGCGATTGTGGTCGGTATAGGGTACACTCATCCGTCATGCATGATTTGTCTCCATTCCAGTAATCGTAGAGATAGATGGCATGGAGGTTCACGAATCTAACGTTAGCCTTTTCCTTCTGTTAAAGCAAGGGTTGATGTCAGACATGGTCTAAATACACGTGTAAGTGTCTGTGTTGAGGCTTCCAAGAGGCCATAGTCTTACATAGAGAGCTATGCAAGGGTGAGTGTTTGAGAGATATGTCTTAGAACCAATAGATCCAGCCCTAACATACCAGTCTGGCACACACAGATTGGCCTTTGATCGATCTTGATTAAGTGACGTGCATATAGATCTCGAGTAAGGGATGGTTTTGTTGCATGCCATTACGAGGATCGAGATTCATGCGACGAGTGTTTGGATGAGTCTTAACACTCGATAGTATTTGACAACTGTATAAATATTATTGGTTGGGGATGATTGATACTACTAGATAGTATATTTAATCTCATATAGGTCAGGTGGTAGAGCTCGTAACTAGGTGAAGTTGATGTACTGTTGCGATGTTGATAGTTGGTGTTTTCAACAGACAAGTGCTCATGTTGGTGAGAATGCTCTGATTGAGTTGCACTTTACTCGGGAAATTATTGGAAGTTTAGACGGCACAGCTTAGTAACAGTCAACATTGAATACAAATGTAGCACTAGTACCATTGAATACTCTGGGATTCATGAGTTGTGTAAAACCTCAAGTTACAGAACCATCGTTATTCAATCTTGTCATGGTATAGGGTAACCAGCAGCTAATCGGCCGGCATCGGGGTTCCGAAGCAGATAAACGGCCCCACACGGGCCGTAGCCTGTCAGATCGGCTGACAATAAAACTCGGCATGACAGAACAGACCCCTCTATAGAAGCGGTGAAAACAAGGCATTGTATTGTAATCGATGGATACTGCTGTAGAACAACTGTTAAGATGAATGGGAAATATCCATGCTAGATTTTATCAGGTTGCAGAATTCCCATAGTGTCTTTATCAATACCCAATTGTAATTGTGATTGTAGTTGTCTAGTTTTTATTGTCTTTCATTACCCGTACCTGACTAGACTAGACCAAGCCTCCAGCCACCCGAATTACCGTAGTTACCAACCTCCAACCACACGGACTCGTAACCAAGAAAAGCATCCCCAACCTCCCCTCAATTTCTTTAGTAGTTAATTCTTGGGCGCCAAGTTACTTGGAAGAGGAAAAACTTAATGGGGACCAATTAATTCATTACGCGGCAAGCCCAAGAGAATTAACGAGAAAAACCGGAAAACCGGCCAACGTTTAGACGGTGACGGAGCGTGGTTGTGACGTGACGTGTCGAGTCTTGGGTATTAATTCATTTCTCACCGTTTAATTCTGCTTTTCCCTCCTACAGTACAAGTCCTCTTTTTATTATTATCTCATGCAAACACTTTAAGACTCTAGTCACCGCCTTTCGTGTTACTGCTACCTTACACCGTCAAGTCGAGTATAGTCGAGTCGAGTCTATAGCAAATACTCCGATATAAGTAAATCACACCACTACTGCTTGCGTGTATCGACGACTATCTATCTACTCCCACTCCCGTTCCCACTGTACATACATATCACACCGCATCACATATAGCTCATCATGAGATGGCCATCCAAATCCTCATTCGCAGCTACTGCGCTGCTCCTTAGCTCTGTCTCAGCCCAAACATGGAGTTCATGCAATCCCCTACATAGCAGTAAGTCCAATACCACGCTATACACCGACCCCATCGCATACTGACAACTTCTCCATAGACACTTGTCCCAATGATGATGCGCTGGGTATGAGCATCGACATCGACTTCTCCAAAGGCGCCGTAAACTCTTTCGCAGCCTCCGGTTCTCCAAAGTACGACGACGAGGGTGTCTCCTTCACTGTTGCCCGCGCCAACGATGCGCCTCAGCTCGCTTCCCTCTTCTACATCATGTTCGGCCGTGTCGAGATTACAATGAAGGCTGCTCCCGGCGCTGGTATCGTCTCATCGCTCGTTCTTCAGTCCGACGTGCTTGACGAGATCGACATTGAGTGGCTTGGTTCCGACAACGACGAGATCCAGTCCAATTACTTTGGAAAAGGTCAGACTACTTCATACAACCGTGGCGAGTTCCACGATGTCACCAACACACAGGGTGAATGGACCACGTATACTATTGATTGGAATAAGGACCGCATTGTCTGGATGGTTGGCGGCACCGTCGTCCGCACCCTCAACTCTGGAGATGCACCCGACAACCAATACCCTCAAACCCCAATGCAAGTCAAGTTTGGAGCTTGGGCTGGTGGCGATCCCAACACGAACCCACCTGGAACCGTCAAATGGGCTCGTGGACCGACGGACTATTCCAAGGGTCCTTTCACGATGAAGGTCAAGAGCGTCATCATCACAGACTACTCTACTGGCGATGAGTACAAGTACAAGGACACATCCGGTTCATGGCAATCCATCGAAGCTATCGGCGGCTCTGTCAATGGCAACGAGAACGGTGATGCCATGACCGTCACTGCTACTGCCCAGGGAACTGTTGCCACACAGAACGACAACGTCCCTATTGGAGGTATCGGAGAGGATGGAAGTCCCGCCACGGCTACACAGACCGGATGGCCTTGGACTGGCTCTCGTCCTTCTGGCGGTGCTATCCCTGAAGGATGGCGCCTCAACGCCGAAGGAAAGATCATTCCAGCTGAGAACAGCGCCATGAGCTCCCTTCAACCCTTCCACAGCCTTATCGCTGTTATCCCCTTCTTCGCTGGCATCATGGCTTTTGCCGGAAGGTTCATCTAAGAAAGAACCTCTCGCTGTATATGATGATGATTCGAGATATTACAAAGGGCTGAGTCCCTATACATTGGCAAGACATAGACGTACAAAGTTTCAGGGACATTACCAGGATTGGATGTGATACCTGATTTGCATGATACGGTTGGTTGGCGTTACTGCACAATACTGGCATATAGCATTTACACTCGCGTGTATTCTTGATTTCTTGATTTGTTTGCTTTTAGCGACGGCGCAATGGACTCGGGCAACAAAGAGGATGCACGAATTATATAGATATAAACTATAGATAGAATAATACCTTTGTACAATCAACCAGTAACTGTGTGATCCCATGAACTTGTTGCTTCACCAATTTGTATTCACAACTGTTGCCTACATATCACCTACACTAACACATGAAAATGCATATATAGTAATCGAATTTTCCCCAGAGCCGAGCTGACGTATTCTTCTGCTGAGAGGCGCACTGAGCAAACCTTAGCATGAGCTCAACCCCTTGGTACACGCGTAGTGTTTCTATATATGTATCTAAAGAACAAAGCCTCTGCCGCCCAAATCTCCTGTACCCAGATGCTCCAGATAACCCATCTCGGCGCCTAGTAGTCCGTCGCCCTGTCCGTTTCACCCTCCTTCGTAAGCACGCATATGCATGACGAGCTTACGCCTCTATTTATGAGCCCATCATCGACGTTACACCTCCCTCTTCCTCTTTGCTCATATTGAAAGCACTGATTGAGTATTCTTACAAAACGTTCCAGAAAATAGCAAATTAGTAAAGTAAAAGCAAAGAACCCGAAAGCCACCCGCTTTTCTCTTTTTGTACGCCGACCCTTCTCACGATGATTTAGAAAGTCCAATCATCTTCGTCCTCAACAGACTTGATCGCCCATCGGAACTTGTCCCGAAGCGTCTTGGAGAAGAACTTTTCGATTGGGACATCAAACTTCTTGGAGAAGACGACAGTGAGACGAGGATCAATATAATTCTGTTATCAATGGTTAGTATGCCGCAACGCAGTAGATTGGGTGTTTAGAAAACTCACGATCTTGGAGGTGCCGAGAGCTACCTCCTTGTTACCATCACGATCCTGGGCCTGGAGCTCAAGCGTCTTGATGCGCTCATCGAACTTGTCCACAGCCTTGAGAAACTTGTCAACGGTAGCGCCTCGGCCCTCAGCCTCAACCTTCTTGGTCTTGTTCTCCTTCTTGAACTTGGCTTCCATTTCCTTCACAGCCTGGAGTCGCTCCTTGAGCTCCTTCTCAGGTAGGGGCTTCTCCTTGTCAGCCTTGCGCTTTTCATTGTCCTTCTCGAACTTCTTCTGGATCTTTGTGCGCTGTTCCTCGAGCAAGAACTGCTGGTGATCTTTGATCCACTCATCATTCAGCTCCTCATCCTTCTCGAACCAGGCGGCGCCCTTCTTCTTCTTGTAGCTCGAGTCAATGTCAAGTATCATCATCTTGGTACGCCATTGCTGGTATCGGAGGCCTTTAATCTAAAAAGTAGTTAGTACGCTGTAGGATTAAACTAATGCGCGTCAAACTTACCCTGTCACCTAGCTTGGCCATTTGTTGCTCGTGAGAGGCGCCAACGGTTCGCTTGTGGTTACACAGAATAGCAACTTCACGGTTGCAATCGTTGTACAGCTTCACCTTCTCTGCAGCCGTACCGCGAGAGCGAGGGTCACTAGCAAGCTTGTTGAGCAGAGTCGACATTGTGAAGGAGGCGTTGTAGGTACGGAAAACCTTAGCAGTTAGTCCCTTCATATAGCTGGTCAAATGCTTGTTGAGTTGAGAGGTCTGCAATTGTGTTAGTTGATAGCTGCTTGAGATGTTTCAATAACTTACAGTGAGACGGTCAAAAAGATCATCACCCGATGTCTTGGGTGCCTTTTTGAAGAGCTTCAGATTTTTGAAAACCTGGGCGTCTACAATAGCAGTCTCTCTGTAGGGAATACTATCTTTTCCAAGGAAATCGAACGTGACCTTGTTGGGAGGTTCAAGTGTGACATGCTCGTACTTGAGAGAGCAGCAACCCACTGTATCGGCCTCGTTTTCTGTATCCTTCTCGTTTCCAGCTCGGAGAGCCAATCTGTCGATGAAATACATGGCGGTGGCTCGCTGTCGATCAGCCATTACCTCGCTCTTGAGCTCCTTGGTGTAGTCCTTGCGGATCTTGTCAATGTACTTCTTGAGCTCTCGAGCCTTCTCGAACTTCTTGAAATCACTTTGACCTTTGATAGCACTGTCCGCTCCAAGCATGACATACTTGTAGTTCTGGTTAATGTTCTCTTGCCACATGGCTAGCCAGGTTGCCTTTTGATCGTGCTGCACAGCCTTCCACTGATGACCCTTGGGAGGCTCTGGAACCTTGGCGCCCTTGCCAATGTTGATGGTAATCTGCTCCGGTTGAACACGTTGTTTGACTTTGCCAGTCTTGGGATGTTCACCACGACCACGGAATAGACTTGGAGGTTCGACTCTGAAGTTGCCGACCTTCTCCTTTCTGCCGTCCCATATACAATGGGTAAAAGGGGCCTCGAGGGCGTCCTTCTTGGCCTTGGCAGCCTCTTTCTCTTCCTTGGTCATGTTCTTGGTCTTGTTCTGTTCTATCTTCTTGGTCCAGTAGTCGTTGATCTTGTCAAAGTTGCACTTATCAAGTGACTTGACAGCGACTTTCTTACCCTGAGCATCTGTTACACCGTACTTGTCGCAGTAGACCTTGAAATCGTCGAAAAAGTTCTTTCGGAAAACTGGGTTCTCGAGATGATGGATCGATGCAGTTGTCATCATAGCAACCCAGAAAGTGGCAACCTCTTCAACCTCGGGCGCAAGAGTAACCGGCTGTCCGTCATAGAGCATCTTGACGCTCTTAGGCAATGGCTCATAGTCAGGTGGGAACAGAACACCATTGTGCTCCAGAGTGGACCACTTGATAGAATCGTCTTCCTTCTTGGGCGCGTTCCACCACTCGAATTCTTCTTCACCATCACTCTCACTTGCCTTTTTGGACTCCGCCTTCGCACTCTTCTTGGCAGTAGCAGGTCTAGCCTTCTTGGAAATAGGAGCATCAGAGTCTGATTCTTCCTTCTTAACGCCATTTGACTTTCGCTTCGCAGCGGCTCCGTTTGTTTGTCGTTTGGTCGCAGTGGATCTCGCAAGGGGCACGTCGTCGTCGTCAGATTCATCCTTGATAGCCTTCTTGGGTGTAGGTTTCTTGGCTCGCTCCTTGGCTCGAATCGCCTTAGCTTCCTTCTCGGCCTTCTTCTCAATGTTGGCCTTCTTCTGCGCGAGCTTCACACCAAGAGGCTCGTCATCGTCGTCTGAGGACTCGGGAAGCGCGGTCTCCTTGTAAGACGGTGGAAGCTTCTTTCCTCGTGCCTTCACCATCGGCTCGTCATCGGAATCGGATTCGGCAATCTTGTTTGTCTGTTTCTTCTGGCGTTTGGCCTGCAACATCATGGTCAGCATAAGCTGGCCCCACAACAAGGTTTTTCTCGTATCATGAAATACTGACCATTGGAGCACCTTCGTCGCTTGACTCATCGTCCTTGTAGTTGACCTTGGTGATGGAATTACGTGATTTGCGTTTCGTTGTACCATTGGCAGCTGGCTCATCGATGTCCATCGTGTCTTCTAGGGGACCGTTGCGGACTGAGAGGCCAGCCATTTTGGCGGCTTCCTTTGGAACTGGCTGAGCCATGGCATTGTCCTCGGCGCGTGAAATCTTTGCCGCTGAGACTATAAGAAGGTGTTTTGTTAGATCAAATAAGGAACAGCAAAAGTATGCGACATGGTGGCAGAGGCAGCTAGTTGATTGGGAGAAACTTTGTTTTGAACGCCTTCTCATGGTATCCATGAGCGCGAAAATGCACCATCAATGTAGCAAGGAATTGGGAAATAGAGCGCGACTTACGTCGATGGCCATTAGCCTTCGCAAGAGGGCGATCGTCGTCGGAGGAGCTCATGGTTGTGTGGTTGAAAGCGAGTATCCGTTCTGCGGCTGTCCGCCTACCAACGTGCGATGAGGTCAGGGACTGGGATCTGAAAAGTGAAAGCGTAGGAGAAGGAAGAGTAGGTCTTTGTAGGCGATAGAAAAACGAGATATCGGAAGAGAAAGCGCGAGGAAAAGATCCCCTCAACGCCTTGTGTAGGAGATGAGGGTGTATTTTGAAGATTTCGCAAGAAGCTGGGAGAAGAAAATCAGCAACAATGGGATTGGGAGGAATAAGTCAAGAGAGCGGCGTGCTTGTTTCTTTAAGCCAAGACAAATGACCTGGACCCGGCGACGGGGGAAGGCGAGGCGAGAGAGGCCTAGCTGCAGGACCCAGGCAAGGCAGTGGCAGACAGGCACAGCGCAGTGAGGTGGGCACTGCAGGGCTTACTCTCAGTGGTTCAGGCCTTGGTAACGCAGAGATGCAGCGACTCAGCGATAGGGCTAGAAAGGAAAGTTTAAGGTATGATTGGATGAAGGGGTGATGGCTGCGAGAGGATGAAAACTGGGCCAAGAGCCTTTTGCTTGCCTTAGTCATACATGCAGCAAAAGTGGAGCTGATGGTGAGATCACGTGTTCTGAAGAAAGTTGGCAGACCAACAGCTTATAGTGGGTGAATGTCGAGCGCCTAGAAGTTCCGGTCGGCTACCTAATTTACCCGGGAAAATAGCGAAGAGCAAACCTGAACACTTTAGTCCGCAGCAACCTATACACCTCATTCCGACCTTACACGACCCCATCTCTATCAATTGATCCGTATACCACGATCAATTGGGCCACCGTTGGCAGAGGCTCTTTCTCTACGTCCCCAATCCTCAGTCAAGATGTTGTCGCGAGCCGCCAGACCAGCTCTCCGAGCTGCTGTTGCAGCTAATGCTCGGTAAGTTTCTCCTCACATCCCTCCCCTTTGGAGTATCTTAGTGGCTCTTCCGGGTGTCGGGAACTTCAAGAATTTGTTCGCCGGATGAGATGAGCTCTTCAGCTCCGACGCTCGGTCATAACCACAACAAACCATACGCCCGTTACCCGATCGAAATAATATTTCAAGATGCAACTATGTGCTTCGAGGGGAATAGTCGATAATTACCAAAAAACATAACCACCGAAAAAAAGAGAAGGAAAATGCTGATGACGTCCTTTTTCGCGCTTCCAGGGCCACTGCCGTCCCCAGCACCGCTGCTACCTATGCGACTCTCCGTGAGATCGAGGACCGTCTCAAGTCTATCCGAAACATCGAGAAGATCACAAACACCATGAAGATTGTCGCCTCCACCAAGCTCAACCGAGCTCAGCGCGCCATGAACGACTCCCGCACCTACGGACAGACCTCTAACGAGGTTTACGAGTCTGCCGAGACCAAGGCTGTCGAGACCGAGGACAAGAAGAAGCTCATCATTGTCTGCTCTTCCGATAAGGGTCTTTGCGGTGGTATTCACTCTGGTCTGTCCCGATACGTCCGCCGACTCTCTGCCCAGGGTGAGACCTTCGACCTCGTCCTTATTGGCGAGAAGGCCAAGGCTCAGCTCTCCCGAACCAACGCCAAGGCTATCCAGCTCACCTTCGCTGGTATCGGAAAGGGTGTTCCCACCTTTGCCGACGCCCAGGCCATTGCCGACCAGGTCATCCAGCTCCCCACTGAGTACACTGATGTCAAGATCCTGTACAACAGCTTCGTCAATGCTCAGACCTACGAGGCTTCTATGATTGAGGCATTTTCTGAGGAGGCTATCCAGCAGTCCCGTGAGTTGTCCCAGATATGATGTTGTTGAGATAATGTCTAATTCTCAAATTTTAGCCAACTTCTCCGCTTTCGAGGTTGACGACGAGGTTCTTGGCAACCTCCGCGAGTACGGTCTTGCCAACTCTCTCTACTGGGCCCTTGCTGAGGGTCACGCCTGCGAGCAGTCTGCCCGACGAAACGCTATGGATGTGAGTATAATTGAAAATCCAATCATGTTGACCATTACTGATAATTCCCGCAGAACGCCTCCAAGAACGCCGGTGAGATGATCAACAAGTACCAGATTCTTTTCAACCGTACACGACAGGCTGTCATTACCGGAGAGCTGGTCGAGATTATCACTGGTGCTACTGCCTCTGCGGACATGTAAGGAGTGGGAGTACAAGTCGGGGTGTAATGCTTCCCTTTGTAACAAATGCCAACGGGTCACCATCCTCGCATGGTCTCCTTCATTGTATCAAAGCTTCAATAAATTCCTTAGTAGCCCATAAAGTCGATATGTATGGTAATCTAAAAAAGAGAATAAGTAGCGATGCCAGGAAGCTTGTAAGAGTGACGCTTAGCGTTATAGTAACATTATATTTATGTGAATTGACTGAATGATAGACCCGATGAACGCCTCTTTGTGCATAACGCCGAGCACCCATATATCTAGGTTGTATGACCTCAAGAAAGAGCGAGCGCCATGATAAAAAACAGACGATGCGATAAACCCGTGCGCCCATGGAAAACCCCAACCAAAGAAATGTACGCCGCCTATAATATAGTCATTAGAACCCAGCATCGCTTTCGCCGTCCTCCGCATAACTGATGTTCCTTGTCCGACGCTGCTTATATGATGCCTCGCAAGGCAAATCTTCCATTTGCATTTTGTAAGCATCGAATGGGTTCTCTTTCTCATAAGCTGCTCTCAGAGCGGCAGACTCTTGATCCCATTTTTTGGTAGCTTGATTCCAGGCTTGTACAGCTTCAGCGTAGCCTTGTTTCATTTCAGTTGCCTGATCCTCGTACGGCTTACGCTCTTCAGGTGTAGCCTCCTTCCACATCGTTGATGTCATAATGCGAACTTCGTTGGGCACAGCACGACCGCCTCTTCCGGGTTTTCGGTTCTCTTCACACCTCTTCCGTGCGACATCAAATAAATCCCTGCTGTAAAGAATATACGGGTTGCTGGCCACCTTGGCCGGACGAGAGGGCCGTTCTCCAATTTTCGCATGAATGTGAGCCTGTATCTCCTGTTCGTAGGCCTCTAGCCGTGCCGGTTTTAGGTCTCTGGCAGGCTCCTTACGCTTGCGTAGCAGTACAGAATCCCTGGGTAGGATCAAAGGGGTTGGAACCTCAACAGGTCCTATCAGAGCCTCCAACACTTCTGAAGCTGCTCTTAAGCCAGACAGGTAGGCGCCGTGTACTGTAGCTGGATGTGTGCCGATAGTATGTTCACCTGCGAAGAAAAGGTTCCCAACAGGCCGTGCCATAACGTCGTAATCCTCAGGCTGCATACCTGGAGCAGCAGACGAATAACTTCCCCGAGCAAAACGATCCGAGCCCCATCGAGTGACCATAGCCTCTACTGGATAAGGAACGTCCTTGCCAAAGACACGACGGAGCACCTCTGTTGCCTCGGCCACAAGACTATCATTACTGGAGTGCTCGGTCTCGAAGCCTGCTTCGCCAGCCATGAGGGCAATAAGGCATGGCAAGCCTGTCGTGTTGGAAACATTGAACCACTGGAAAAAGCGACCACGGCTCGTGGCATAATCTTTCTGTGACGTACTGTGTCGGTTTGACGACTCCCGCAATACGCCAAATATGTGTCTGTCTTGCTCCCAGAAAATTTTGTCATATACCAGAACAACCTTGTTCAATATGCCAAACCCTAAGCGCTCAACGACATCAGTCTTCCATGACGGGAGAGGCGGGTTGAAGACGATGTTGCTCTGCTTCAAGACGCCAAGAGGAATAGTGCAGACAACAGCATCAGCATCCACTACTGAGCCATCCTCACATTCAATCGCGGCTGAAGCCATACCCTCGCCAGTATGATAGGATATGCTCTTGACAGGGAACTTGGTCTTTAGATCAAGAGGACTTGGACATTGAGCTAATCCACGAGCAACACTCTGGTAGCCACCAACGACCATGGTGTGGCTTCCCTCCCATTCGTTACCCGCATCAATGTCCCACAATGGAAGACTCAGGTTATGTAGGCTTGTTGCATTACTGTACTCCAAGTTGGCGACATGCCAGTTTATCAGCCGGTGATCTTGAGCATTTAGGCCAACAATTTGTTTGTACTGAGAAATGGCGGAGTCAAGAACGGAACCCAAGGTCGCGCCCTCTTCGTTTATTGCCGGTACCAAGTCGATGTTCTCACCCTCAGCTGAATCTCGAATTGTCCATCCCATAAGTTTTGCCTTGTCGGATGCTTTGACGGTGGCAGGAGTTCCAGGCTCCATATGTACACGACCAGTGAGCTTGTCTGAAGACACCGGTATCAAGTTGACCTTTTCTGGGACATTTTGTTGAGCTACTGGTGCTGCATCTGGTTGTGCTGCGGCAGCTTCTTCCTCCTGGAACATGGTCTTACTACCGTCGCCAGGACTATCTCGTCCCTCTTCTATAAGGTCCCGTCTGCCCTCGATAAGCTTTGTTGGCTGGTTCTTGTGTTTGTACTCGCTGACTCGATCTAGGCAATCATTGTACAGCTTCTCAACCAGTTGATC
Source organism: Fusarium venenatum (assembly GCF_020744135.1). Taxonomy (NCBI): domain Eukaryota; kingdom Fungi; phylum Ascomycota; class Sordariomycetes; order Hypocreales; family Nectriaceae; genus Fusarium; species Fusarium venenatum. The sequence goes on from NW_027072131.1 coordinate 1,732,800, forward strand.
CCGTACTGGGTCAACTGCCCTTCCGTTACTGTCATATATAGTAGTGTCCGCTGTCAGTGCATGGTATGGTAGGCTGAGCTGGCCTCGAAGAAGGATGTTGATGGGATTTCCCCGATCGAATCCAGTTATAATCATACCGCCCATCTCTGCAGTATGCCGCTTGCCTTTAAAGGCTGGCGTAGGCTCCTTGGGTTTGGTTTGGAATTCGCGAGAGTATACTCTTCCTCCAACGCGGCTTCGCCCTTCAAGCACAACGACACGAGGCGGCGGCTCACCTCGCTCGCGAAACCGATCGGCGAACTGTTTGAATAAGCCCTCCAACTGTCTAGCACACCCAAGTCCAGAGATTCCAGCACCGATGACAGCAATTGTCTTCTGTCTCCTAACCGGAGCAATGCTGTCTTCTGTTTCGGTTTCTGGTACCTGCACGCACCCGTAATTTATATAGCCCCGACGAACAAGCCAATCATAGCAAACACTGGCTGCGTCAAACCAGCGGGCATTTGCACATCCAACTGCTTCTAATCGCGTTACGCCAATCCAGGGACGCTTAAGCCATAGGCGTAAGATACCATTTCTGACGTTGAGGTATGTTGTGACCTGTGTATAAGATATATGATGACGAAGGAGGAGATATTCCTCTGGATGTAGGGCGTAAGGGTTAAGTCGACTCGACTCGGCAGCCGAGATGCATTCTGATGCATATCTGTAAGGCGAGATATTGGTCGGAATTGAGGCCTTTGGTTTGATGTTGAAATTGTAGCGTTCAGCCTCATGAGACGGCGATTGTTGGTGAGAACTGGGCTGCTCGTCGATTGGTTGCTCTTGGTCTTGCAGACCTTCAGCCTCGACTGGCGTAGGGGTAGTAGCCTTACTCGACGCTGTCGATGGTATCGATGAGAGGTCTGATAGCTCTGTGAGATTCGACAATGAAGAGGGGAAAGAATCGACAGGATCGCCATCAGCGGATGTTTGCATCGAGGTCGGGTCAGCATCGACCTGGTGTGGTTCTTCCCTAACTAGAGTCAGAAACATGTGGGAGTTTGAGAAACAAGGCCAGTTGAGTGAGTGCACAGAACTGGTGCAATATACTACTCACTCGAAATCGCTTTTGAGACTCGACAGTTCATCGTCAGACTCAACGGGACTAGTATTGTCGATATCCATGTCCTCAGTCCACACCACAATTTCTGGGGCAATCTCAGAGGCTATTTCCATAGATGTCTGTCGTGACTGAGGAACCGAAACGACGTCTGGGGTTATAGGAGGTGATATCCGGCCTGGGACACCTGACATGGCTAAAGTATTTGACGGCTGTACCGAGTCAATGACGGTTCCCTCGTCAACGTCTATCTTCCGAATACCGATTCCTTTACGGAAGCTCTGTCCAAAGTCTGTTCCCATAGCGGCGTTGGCTAGGGGCTTCTTCAGGTATTGGTCTGTAGTTGTAGCAAGGTTTGTTTGGTGGGACGAATCGTATTAAGAGACGTGAAAGGTGAGTGAAATGAATGAGGTGAATCGCATTATCTGGAAATTGAGAAACAAAATGAACAAGCTATTGAAGTGATTAGTTAAGTTGTGCATAGGATTGCAACAGGCTTCATAAAAGTGACCTACCGCGATTGCTTTGCGATGAACCGTGGTCGTTCGATGTCAAAGAGTCAATGACAAGTGAGAGGATTTGTAGTTTATAGACTCGTTACGGCACCATGCCTTTTTCGATATTGATTCGGCTGACAAAGTCTAGTCCATTGTTGATTTAGAAAGAATGGTACTTAATTGATAAGTTACTCGTCAACTGTTGGCTCTTTTGTCTAAGAGGAACTTGTTATTCATCGTCAGCCATTCAGCCCCTCAGAATATGGAAAGTAACCTTCAAGTCAAGTCAATCACGTGCGACGCTGTTGCCAAATCAGAAGCCTCGTACGTGTGGGTCTAATGCTCATTATAACGACCTCGCCTTTAACAAAAAGCATTGTTTAGTCTGCCATAGATCGAATCAATTTCGAAAGCAGTCATTATTCTTCTGACTCTGGGCTCTACACAGCGATATATCCTGTCTCTTCTTCATTAATCTTGATGCGCCAACATAAAATACGCCGAAACAGCAGCCAGCCAGCTGACAATATTCTAGGTAGGTAGGTATTATGAAATGCTACTTTCAGGTCGTTGCAACAGGCGCGCTCTCCTTCGTAAATGATTCTTTCTCGATCGCCGCTTCCATCATCTTGTTTCCGTTGATGATAGACGTCGTACAAATGACGATATTCCGTCGCCCTAGAGTCAACGTTAGATTCTATGTGACTATAGAAAAACCAAGGCAGTGAATATGCTCACCTTCTTCTTGCTTGGCAATGAATCTTAGCGCGGCGATCTCTGTGAAAGTTATACCGCCGACAAAGACAACAAAAACAGTCTGCTTATTACCGCTGCCGGAGAGCAAAGCTCGCGCTTTGACGGCCTTGTCTTCGCCCTTTTGGTGTTCATAGAATGTCTGACCACGAACATGTTTGACTGCTTCGTCGAATCCCTGCCAACCTTGCGTACCAACGCCTGGGGGTGCTCCCGCCGCGCTCGCGCTATTCCCTTTCGTCACAGAGAGGAGATATTGCTTCTGCAGGATACATTGAACCAGGCGGATGGAGAGAGGAGCATAGCCGCTATACACATATGATACGTCGTTGGGGTCGTCTTCTTGAACTTCGTCAACGATAAGCCGGAGTTGTTTGCGAAGATATGTATAATTCGTCTTGCTGCCTGTTGTCACGGCCCCGACATTAGTACCTGGGATGGGTATCATTCCGGCCAGTGGTGATGATTTTGACAAGAAAAGCTGGAGTTTTTCAAGATTGCTGAGTGTAAGCAGATGCTGGTAGCCGTAACCTTGGAGGATGAGACGTTTGAATTGGTCGAATTCCTTGGGTCTGATGCCTCCAGATATGCAGGAGTAGATACACAGCAATCTCAGCGTCTGCGCTATCGGAGCATCTCGTGATATCAGTTCTTCAATCCCATCGAACTGGCTTGACGGGTCGGCTCCCGCAGCAAGATTTTGCTGGACTTCTAAAAGTCCCTTGAATTCGTCTGTCCTGGTGTGTTTCATAATCTCTTCTGCTAGACCTGTGTGCGTCTTGACGCTCTGTTGTTCCTGTTGGTACCCTGGTAGTTGGCTGACAAAATCCTTGAGCTCTGCAATGGTTTTGGTTTTGTGTTTGCTTTCGTAGTCGCTTTGTACCTTTTGTAATCGCCTGGCCACCTTGTTGAGTAAGCTACCAACGATTGCAAAATTGGCGTCTCGTAGCTGTTCGTATAGCTTGTCAGTTGAGTCCAATTGTATCGTTCGCTTGCGACTTTGCGAGGTTGCAGCCGACGCCTGCGCCGGTGCGCCAACGACAGTTGTGTCAACCTTGGTCTGGTTGTTGTGGATTTCAAAAACTTCATCTATGAGGCCTTCATATGTAAGTTGAGTAAGTAAAGGTGTAACAAAGTCAACCTCGCGATCAATAATAATGACGCTCTCGTTTGTGGTACTGGGCGTCAACCCAATCTTATTTGCTTCTGCTGTGCCTTCGCCAGCAAGAAGCTCTTGGCGCATACGTGAAAGCAGATCTGCGATACGCTTTGCATTATCACCCTTTCCTATCACTCGCGGGAAGAGACCGTGGTTTTGTTGTACTTCCATGAGGGCTTTCGCCATGAGGAAGTTTGGTGTAACGTCCTTCGAAAGGTATAGGTCGCGAAACGAGCCGTCGAGCTCCAAGGATAGTACATCTTTCTCTAAAGGAAAGAAGGAAAGTGGGAGTTCGGAAATATTGACGTCGCCCAATACGCCGGCATCTTCAAGCAGCTTATCGGATACGAGGGTTCGGCGTGGGACCCAAAAGATGTGAAAGTCGTGCCCTGTTTGGCTTTCGCGCTGGATGCGTTTGATCTGGGCTGGCCCGGGGTTAGATTACGTTTCTCAAAATACGAAGACATCCACAAACCTGCTATAGTTTCGGCATGGCGACCGCACTCTCCCCGAGAGATGAAGACGACATTGCGCTGGCTTGTATCTGCGTTGTCATTCTCCAAAATGAAGAACTTATCCACTCCATATTCCTGAAGAGTTGCAACCTTGACTATAGTCCCGATTGGACCGACAAGACTCTGATCGAGGATAACATTCTTCTTTCCGCGAACCTAGATAGAAGATGAGTGTAAGTTGGGATCGCAACACATATGAACGGGGTAGCTTGAAAGTCGCGGGGCAAGGCGGTGGGAACATACACCTTCAAGCAAATACAGCAGGTCCTTGCGAGCCTTATTTCGAATTTGCTCGATACTGAATTCTAGACGAGGAGCCATTTGTACGACTCAAAACGGCTGACAGGATCGGAGAAGGGAAGGTTGGGAGGAACGAGAGTGAGTGAGCTCAGTCTGTTACTGAGATTGTCAAGTCAAATGGACGATGGGTCAGGTACGGGTTGTTGGAGCTGGTGCTGCCATACCATGTGGGTGACGACAGTAAAGTGGGGGCCAATGCAGAGCGCTAAGGGACCAACCTCTCAGCTCTTAACCGCTATTTATCGATATGTGGGGCCGATCATGATAGCCATCTCTGAATAGCTTCATGGGATGCTAGAATTGTCGTATCAGATTTGATATAGATTCTACAGCATTTTCTATGAACGATGGCATATAGGTAAAGATCCTCTCACTCTTAGTGCATATACCTGGAGATACATCTCTTGCCTTGGGGTTTGCTCAGATATCTTACCAAGTAATGCGTTGATCGATCACTCTTGTAACCACTCAAAAGAGTCAGTTAGGCAATCGTCTTGACAAATTTTCATAATAATCGTAAGCCACCATGGTCTAGAAAGGCTCCAAGTGCTTGGTAGGGAAACCTTTGTGCCATCTTCATGATATCCGCGCCACGGCCAAGTGTGCATTCAAGATGCTTATGCACAGGCTTCAGTCTATACAAATACGCATCTTTGACAGCCGTGTCCCAATAGCAAATTCAAAGCCCGTACCCCATTTCATGACATCCCTCAGCCACGGGATGGTTGTCCCAAACGCCAAACGAATGCTATTAATATCCACAATCTTGTCTCTGCCCAGGACGATCACATGTTTACCGACGACCTAGACGGTATTATCGTGGTAGAGGAACTCGATGTCTCGGGGTCGTTGTCTGTTGCCTCGCACAAAGTCTTCGTCACCAGGAGGGCGTTCGTCCTTGTCGTTGCTCGTCAACATGCTTTGAATGCTCATACAGACGCTGGAAACACTTTGAACAGGACTCCAGCCCTGTTGGCCTAACAAATCAAGGCAGATGATGCCGTTGGAGTATATGTGAGGGTGCATTGGGATCGGACGGTCGGTTTGCTTGTCGAAGGTAACCTCTGGCGGTTCTGTAGACCGGTTAGCATCTTTGCAAGGACAAGACATCAAAGGTGACGTGCCTATGGGATACATCTTGGGGAAGTGAAACTTGAGGCGGTAGATTTGATCTTTGTAAAGTGGATTCTCGTCAAGCACTTGGATGTCGACGAACCAGTCGCCGGCAACACTGTCGTTTCGCTCTATCAATGTGATACCAGGAGGCATTCCATCCTTGTGCATCTTGCGGGACACAGCGTCAGTGAAGTCCATCCATGTGCTTGTTGATGAAGGCACAAGAGAAGTGAAAACCAACCTTGCCTAGCTCCTTGACCAGACGCCTATCCCGCGTGGCTCCAGCCATGGTAAATGATGTTCAGTTGCGCTCTTCTTTGTAAGGGTTGAAACTTTATTGTTTAGATGGCAAGATAGGATTGAAGAAGCTGTGGCGGATGATCAAGATGTAGATGAAAGGAAAGGTTGTAGGTCAATTGATGGCTCGTAGAACAGACAAACATCAACCTTGGACCCAAGGAGGGGCCGTTTGCGGCGCTGCGCCCACAATATGACCCCCCATCTGAGAACAGCCTCAAAATTAGTTGTGATTGGTTCATAATTTGCTGAAGCCGAGCGTCTCTCTTACAGCTGCTGCACGAGCGAGTTGTTTTCAGTTCTGAATATGAGTCAATACATTTTTTGAGTTTGACATTATTAAATTCATCGATTCATCTACTTCCTGGCCTGACCGGGTCCCGAAGCGTCTTGCAAGACCCTCGGGATCGACAACAAGTAAATCAACTGAGCTAGACCCATAATTTGATTCGTGTTGTGCTATTGGGTAAACACCCAGCACCTGTGATTGACTTCCACTCTATGCCATCATCGTCTCTTGAAGGTAAGTCTTTCTGTGAACAAATCTGAAGATTTCATTCACTAACTTCGTAGACATTTATCCTAGTCTCTGGACACTGCTGTACTACCAAGGCGAGTCCAACTGGAATCGATGTATGATTCATTGTAGACTGCTGTAGCAAGTTTCGAAGTAAAGGCAGGCCATTTAACAATATTCCATTCAAGATAATCTTTTGGGCATCTGCAAGGTATTTGCATCGTTAAGACTTTCGATTATTTCATGAAGAAACGAGATGCCCTATAACAGTAAACTTTCGGTAATGAAACAATATCATAGGGCCACAAGGCCATACTCTTCGACAAGATTTCAACAAAACTCTATATCAGACTGCAAGGTATAGATATCTGGCACGATACACCTGGATATCTACCCAGTTTGACCTTTGGCCAGTGGCTGCTGTGATGCAAGTAATCCTTCATTCTTATGTGAGAACTCTATGTAGATCATGGCGGCTGTGAAACAAACCAGGTGTCTTATCTTAACGTGATCATCCGCAACCTCAAACCGTCACCAGCTTATCTACTCTCTCTACCTATTCTTTGAAGCTATATTTCAATGTCAATGTGCATTTTATTGGGATACGCTCTCTAATTTCCCGCGCTATCTCGAACCTAAGACACGCCCCTGCATTGTTAACTCAAATAGACACAAATACTTATCTTGAATACACTGTAAGCAGCCTCGCAAGGTTTGTTGTATGGAATCAAGAGGCATCATGGCCTCGAAAAGGATATATCAATCATGATGGCATCGTGGACAGATGTTGGTACTTGTTCTTGGCTCAGCCACTCCATCAACCTAAACGAAAATTGGATATAATAGAAGCGATCCACAACGCCTCAGCCTCACCTGCAATATAATGTAGGCAATCTTATGGAGGTAACCGGCATTGCAGCGCACCTTTAGTTCCCTGTCAGCATCCATCTGATGGATCCGGCGATGCCTTCAGCCCACTTCATCTCATCTCAAATATGGACTGTACCGTAATACAGAGTACCGGCCTATGCCGGGCTGAGCCACACCCTGTCTGCAGCCAACCAGTCGATCCCATAACCTCCGCTAGCGCTAAATCCCCCCAGGGTCAGTCAGTAGGTTAGGTCGGGTCCGGTCGAATACGGCGCTGTCTGCCCTGGCTGTCGCGTAGGCTGTCAGCATGGAACCTGGCCCAAGAGGTACAGTGGAGGTCCATCGGTCCCCTGGCTTCCGACATACCTACAGGTAACTGAACTGAGCTAATGGGATCAGCTTGGTCGTCGCAAGTTCCGTTACCTTAATTAACAAGGACCGCCTTGTCGTCCCTTCTCCCTCTCTTCTTCTTTCAAAAACAGCTCTCCCCTCGTTATTGCAGAGGCGTGATTTATCACAAGTCAACATTCTTTGCGCCTGAGACCTGATTGTCTTAAGGCCTTATATTCTTCATCTAGAAGGCGAGACACGGACCCTGTTCTGTCGCTTTCCCCTCCATTCAGACTCTTGATCTCCAGCTGTCTCCAAAATCCAACGGGTTGCTATCTGACTACCCCGCCAACATGAGTTGTAAGTTGCGACTATTCGCAGCCTCGTTCTGCTCCCCGCTTTGCATCTCGTCTTGGGCTCGCAAGCCTCTTCTTCTCTAAATCTACGCTCGTCGTTCCTCCCTTTTGAACAATTTGCTGATCATGGCTACTTCTCTAGTCGCCGGCATGCTAAACAGGCTTCACGGCCAGCCTGAGAGCTACGATAAGAAGTGCGCGATTCGAAACCCCCTCTATTACGAAGCCTCCAGATCCTAACAATGCATTTTCCACAGATCCAAGTACAAGTTCGGTCGAACCCTCGGTGCTGGAACATATGGAGTTGTTCGCGAGGCCGATGGCCCTACCGGCAAGGTTGCAGTAAAGATCATCCTCAAGCGAAATGTCAAGGGCAACGAGCAGATGGTCTATGACGAACTCGAGATGCTGCAGAAGCTCAAGCACCCTCATATCGTCAAGTTTGTCGACTGGTTTGAGTCGAGGGTAAGCTTATTCCAACCTTGAAGCCCATATTCTTTGATCCTGGGTCAGCGGCTTCAGTCCCTGGCCTAGCTGGAAACCCCCTCTTTCCGCCTTGGAAATGCACTGTAACTCACATATTTTAAACCACTAGGACAAGTTCTACATCGTTACACAGCTTGCTACTGGCGGCGAGCTTTTTGACCGTATCTGCGAACAGGGCAAGTTCACCGAGAAGGATGCCGCCGAAACCATCAAGCAAGTTCTTCTTGCTGTCGATTTCCTCCACAAGAACAACATTGTTCATAGAGGTATGTGTTATGAACGGGTCATACTGTGGTCCTGCAGCTAACCTCATCTGCAGATCTCAAGCCTGAGAACCTTCTCTACCTCAACAGAGACCCTGAATCCGACCTCGTGTTAGCCGACTTTGGTATCGCTAAGATGCTTGACGGAAAGGGCGAGTCTCTCAAGACCATGGCTGGTTCCTTTGGTTATGCTGCCCCTGAGGTGATGCGCAAGGAAGGCCACGGAAAGCCTGTAGACATGTGGTCTATGGGTGTTATTACTTACACCTTGCTCTGCGGTTACTCACCTTTCCGAAGCGAGAACCTCCAGGATCTCATCCGAGAATGCACTGATAACTCTGTCGTCTTCCACGAGCGCTACTGGAAGGATGTCAGCAACGACGCCAAGGACTTTATCCTGAAGCTTATCAACCCTGAAGCTGACAAGCGTTGGACTAGTGAAGTAAGTTACCACCATCATCTCTACACCCCGCACCAGCTGACTCTGTAACACAGGAAGCCTTGGGTCACATCTGGCTTACTGGTGAGAATGCCACCGACTACAACTTGTTGCCCGAGATCAAGTCGTTCCGCGCCAGAAGCCGATTCAGGCGTATCATCGAAAAGATCAAGCTTCAGGCCCGTATCGAAAAGCTCAAGGCTATGGAGGAGGATCCCGACAACTCAGATCTATCGGCAATCTTCTCCGAGGTTGCCAGGGCAAAGCTCGCAGACGAAAAGGAGGAAAGAGAGGTTCTCCGCGTCACGCAAGAGGTCGAAAAGGATGTCAAGCGACGCAGCTTCCAGGCTTAAGAATAAGATTTGTGGTCGTTACAAATTACAAGATTTTTGCTTTGTGCTAGAGTGCACATCGATATGTGACTTTACAAAATGTCAAGGCAGCCGTCTATTCAAATAAGAAGGATGGGAACGTCGGGTACAATAAGTTGGGACGAGACGATGGACAGGGAACTTGGACTAAAAGCCATGTATGTCTCATCGATGTGGTCGAAGCGATTTAATTGATTTCAAGCAATGCGTCTGGGCAGAGGAAGTGATGATTTTATCACCCCATTCATTCAAGTGTATTTCATGTTTGATTATCGATGAGACTGCATATTGATTACTACTATCCATGCTCTATAAAGTGGTATCATATAATTGAGTCAATAGCAACCCCCCTGTTCTTCTGTCTTGAGCTAAAGAACCAGTCTTTATTGTGTCCTCATTATCCATTCCCAACCCACGCGTCAAGCGCAGCCCTGGAACATATTGCTAGTTCCTCTTCGTGGTATCATTCAAGTCTTATAAACATCAATAAATGGTAGAAAATAAACCGTACATTTTCATCTTTCTCAACAAATATTAGTATTAGACCACCGGCGGCAGCGTGATGGTTATTCCATATCTGCAGAAGCACTTTCGCGCAATTCAGCATACCGTCGCACGTCGAATCGTTTGCGTTCCCAGCCCTTTGCCCTTAACCGCTCGATTCGTGCCTGTAGCTCTGGCGAGCGAGCCTTATCGGCGTTTGGTGTGGCAGATGTAGTCGGGACCACAACCCTCGTGGCCGGTGATAGCGACTTTTCTTCCTCCCTCACAATACTTTGCTGCTGGTCTAGCTCCGCTTCGATGAAGTGGAGATGTCGAAAGACTTGTCGCTGCAGGCCGGAAAGAAGGGCACTGTAGCGATGCACAGAACGAGCATGACGGAAAGGGTCGAGCTCTGATTGCGCGTAAGGCGCAGCCTCATTCTGTGCGGAGCGTGGTGTGAGAATCGATCGGGGTGTCTGTGATGTGGTTCGAAGAGCTAGTGGTATAAAAGATTCACTTCCAGAAAATTCTGGTGATGATGAACGTGCAGGCCCAAGAAAGCTACCGAGGCCGAGTGTTGGTGAATCTGGACGCTCGAGTAACTCCATAGGCACATCGCTGAATGTCACTCGCTTCTTCTTTCGCTTGTATGTGGGTGCACTCTGAATAGATGAAATTGATGATGCAGGTGATAGGCTGTGAGTCGACGTCCATGTCGATGAAACATAGGAGCTCACAGAGCTGTCGGCTGAGTGAAGGCTGGGGAGTGTCGTTGTAGTTCCAGATGGCCTTCGCAGCAAAGCCGGGCCGACAGTCGAATCTGCGGCATTGATGAGTGTCGACGCGCGTTGGTAGTGATCGCGAGCCTGGTAAAGGAGTGTAGTGCGTGCTGGTACACCTTGATCAAGTGCACGAGCGAGCATCTCGAGTGAGTTGGCGGCATAAAAATGAAGGTAAATGAGATAGGCTGGCTCAACGATACTCTGTGTAACGTTAGACTTATACTTTATATTCACGGCTGCAAGAAAACTTACAGAATCCTGAAGATTGTTCAAGATCTCGCTGCACCTAGTCGCACAAGGACGGTAACGACGGTTGAGAAATTCTCTTTTGACATCGGTAATAATATTTGACCACTCGGTAGACGTAAAAGGTAGAACGTTCATTGTTTCTGGGCCGTTCAGAGGGAGCCATTCAGGGACTGAGGAGGCGCGGCAAGTCTCTTTGCGCGATGACATGGATAACGACGATGCTCGTGAATGCCAGAGCGAAGGATTGGTTGCATGAATTGGTTGAGGCAATAGAGCAGCCATGTTAATGGGCGATATCGTGCGGTAGAGGCAGGCCCAAGGCTCGTATCCGAGTGCTGGGATCAAGGCCTCGAGGCAGACTGGGCAGAGGCTGTTCCGGGGCGTTACAATATAAGAGTCCGACTGAAGGCGGCGGCGCGCGTGGCGTGGCCAAAGTTTGTGCGGCCAATATACCAATATGATGTTGCCGAGATTGTTCGTTGTCAATTCAGTTCAGTTCAGCTCCCCGTGGTCAGTCTTATGCGTGGACTGTGACCTCGTAGGACAGAAGACTCAAGGACTGTGACGTGACGCGCGAGTGTCTTTAATGGTCTTCCCTGATAATGAGGGGCAAAAGAGAGACACTCCTGAGTCTTTCCGTAAATTGATTGGTGAGACAATGAGCGAGTCGAAGGTTAGTTCCGCAGCACGAGGCGAGTTGTTGTAAGTGACAAGTTAAGTTGTCTGGAGAGTTGTGTTGTGAAAGCCGGACTTGGGAGTTTGGGGTCACGTCGAGATGACAGAGACAAGATAACACGTTCGAATCAGAGTGAAGAACTCTTGGGCGTTAGAAAACGGAAAACAGACGAAAAAACACATGTTTGTGCGATCGTGGTGCTTGCGGGTAGTTAAGAATTTGACTGGAATTCAAGATATCCGAAAGCGGTTGGTGTTGAACATACAAACGCCACATCGACGAGCCATGTAGCCAGTGCCAAAGTTGTCCAGGTGATGAGTGCAACTTTGATGGCTATGGTTATCGGCTATAATGCCCCGTGGTCGGGAACACCGATCTCTGGGCAACGAAGATCACTGCTGGGCTTGGTCTCGTCCTTTGTGTCAGCGGCGCTTGGTTGCCAGGCAGTTTTACAATAGCCCCAATGACGGCAACGACGCTGGTCATAAGTTATAGTCGTTGATAGACGGGACAAGCTAGAAAGTACCATCATCGATACAAATGAATCATGGCAACTGGTGAGAGAACAATGACTGGCGGGGACTGTTTGACTTACACGATGTGGGTTATTGGAGTTGAGAAGGGCTGAGCAAAGTGTGTCTTGTCACACTTGCACTCTTGAGCCAACATACTAACACAAACTCAGAAACTACTTAATCTTCGTTCATCCACGAACAGAGATGGCACACACTCGTAGGATGACAGGTTCAACCCGAGCACTAGCTTCCACCCTCGCTCGAAGGATATACTCGGTCTCGTCCTTCGGGCTTGGTTCAGCTGGTTGTGCTCCGCTGCTTCAGTTCTAGTAAATGTTGCTCTACTGGAGGAATTTTCAAACATGCTTCAACTTGTTGCTTTGATCATCATCCTGGTACACAAAGAAAGTCCAAAGAGCCATTTCTTCTATTGAAAAAGCTTGACAGTCATACACAAGATGTAGGTAGGTAATCCACGATCCTGCACTGTAGTCTAGTGGATTCCGATCCAGTCAAGCCCAGGTTCTAGGTTTCGCGCCGCCTATCCGCGCGATGTTTAGATCATCCTGTGGGTGGGCCGGCCCGGTGACCGCGGGGCCGCATCGATCATCTCTTATCTCTATAGATTTCGATCTCCTTGATCTCTTTTTGTGTTGTTCCATGGTCGTTGTGCTGAAACCAGCCACCGGATAGAGCTTCCTATGGATGAAAGTCGACATACGTGAATGTCGAGCACTGGTGGGGTGCCTTGGATGACCTGGCTCATAGACACGAAACAAAGGGTGACTGACAAATTAGAATATTGTATAACGCGGGCCACACTGGACTCTACTCGCAGTACAATAGGCACTGCCGCGTTTGGTGGCGTGAACATCAAAACGCCAGCGTCTCGGATCCAGAAAATTGGTTCAGACCACCATTTGGCATGGCAGTCAAGCTTCAACCCTCATGCCCTCTGCTGCGTATTTGTCAGGTGGCAGCAACATCTCGCGGCCCAGCCCGCTCATCGACTGTCGACGGTTGCAAATGCAGGTCCGTCTGACGCAGAATTCGTTGGCGGTTGCGGGAACTGACATGTCGTGAACTGCATATGTGCGACTCGGTACCTGCGTCTCTGGTCAATTGAGGCTCAGGAGGGCCCGCTTTCTAGACCCCCGCCTCCATGTCTTTGTCTATGTTTCTGTTTCTGTCTTTGTTTCGGCCTGGGGATCCTCATTGCTCCCGAGAACGTCGGCTGCAGCCGTAAGCGGGGGCTGGTCACGGCTTGTCTGCCACTTTATGCCGGCCGCGTGGAAGAGCATTTTGGTCCTCGAACAAATCGTTTGGTCTCGATTGTTGACCGTTCGTAGTAACGCTCTCGAAAGCGCCTATCGTTCAAGGCGACAAACTTTCGCTAAAGAATGACCTTGGAGCCCTGCTTGGTCAATCAACAGGTCATTGTTGTCATCGTGGTTGTCGTAGACAGGAACTTTTTGTAAATAGTTACATTAGACCACGACAAATGTAGTCATGATCATCTATATCACGGAGTGACTTCTTTCCCCAATCAGTATCCGCGGTTAAGTACAGGGCGATCATTCTCTTGCAGGGAGAAAAATGCTTCCCAGATTACTCCTTCTATCAAATAACACTCAAACGCCATGGCCATTGTTTTAACTGCTTGTTGTATTTCGTGACATAACCCTACGTCGCTGGGTTGGCGGGGCCTTGCTCTTCTGTTTCTAGAGTCGGCTCGGCCGCTGCTGGTGTAGTTTCGGGCTTAGCATCCTCCTCCGCCTCCTTCTTCTCTGTATCCTTGGCCGCATCGCCCTTGATACCGTGAACCACTCGGAGGCCTTCAGCCTGTGTGGTTATCGCATCGAGCTCGCGTTTTCGTTGAAGTCGGACCTTAATCTCCTTGGCCATATCTTTTTGAGAGACGAGAACACCTTCCTTCTCAGGATGACCATCCTGAAGTCCCAGCTCCTTGATCTTGACCTTGCCTTCGGCAACTTCGTCATCGCCAAGGAACATTGCAAAAGGCACGCCATTAGCCTCAGCGACCTTGAACTGCGCGGCGAACTTAGGCTTGACCTTGTAAGAAAACTCAGCCTGACAACATGTTAGCCTTTTGTTCATTGAATTGATAGTGTCCAATGGCACAATGCTCAACTGACCTTGATACCAGCTTCCCAGAGCTTAGCGCACACTGACATACGCTCCTTCAAGAAGCCCTTTCCGAGGCCCATGACATAGACGTCAACGTCGTTGCTGCGGACGGCAGCGCTCTTCTCAGCGGCCAGCTTGGCCTTGGTGATGGAGAAGATTCTATCGACGCCGAAAGAAATACCGACGCAAGGGATTTGGCTCTTGCCAGAGAACATGCCAACGAGGTTGTCGTATCGGCCTCCAGCGGCCACACTTCCAACGCCAACAGTGGGATCATCAGAGCGGTCCTCATCCTCGCCACCTTTCTTACTCTTTTTCTTTGAAGGCTTGGAATCTGTCTTCTCCTGGCCGGGGGTAACCTCGGGAGCGGAACCCTGGGTGACAACCTCGTAGATGAGACCGGTGTAGTAATCGAGACCTCGAGCCAAGCTGAGATCAAAAGAAACCCGGTCCAGGCAGTTGAATGCCTCAAGGTATTCAAAAAGAAGTTCAAGATCTTCCATACCCTTCTTCATAGACTCGTTGGCGGCCAGTTTCTCGGTGCTCTGCAGCTTCTGGAGCAGATCTTGCTTGCCCTTCAGAACAACCCACTCTCCAATTCGATCGGCGACCTCGCCATCGAGTCCCTTTTCCTCGGTCATTTCCTTGCGCACATCAGCCCAGGGCAGTTTGTCAAGCTTGTCGACAGCCGAGGAGATGGTACGGATCTTGTCTTCAGGCACGCCGCAAACCTGGAAGATACCGTCGAGGATCTTTCTGTGGTTCAGCTTTATCGTGTATCCACCGTTCCAGCCAAGTCCCTCAAATACTTCTGTGATGATACGGAGAACTTCGGCGTCGGGCAGCATGGGGTCGTAGACTCCAGCAATATCGAAATCACACTGGTAGAATTCTCGCATACGGCCCTTGGTCATGGCAGGCTGATCTCGACGGTAGACCTTGGCAATGTGGTATCGCTTGATGTTCTGGATTTGCTTGTTCATAGCGAGGAAGCGGGCGAAGGGGACGGTCAAGTCGTATCGCAGGGAGCAGATCTCACCACCTTGGTCGGCGAGATCGTAAATGAGCTTACTATCCTCTCCATATTTACCGGCGAGAATCTCTCGAAGCTCGAAGACGGGGGTATCAATTGTGACTCCGCCGTGGCGCTTGAAGACTTGGGTAATGGTGTTGAAGATGTGATCACGAATGACCATGTCCTTTCCCTCCCCTTGGTGTACGTTAGGGTCGAGATCCTATGGTTTGAGCATTACCTGGCCATTTTTACTTACAATCCTTTGTGCCCTTGGGGGTCTTGAGCTCGAACTTGTTCTTGGGCGCCATTTTGAGTGTTTCTTCCAATGTCGTTGGAGGCGGGGCAGTGGTGGTGGAGGGGAAGAATGTAGAAGAGGAAGTGAGGCGGGGCAGAGAAAATGCTCTGGTTGTAATGGAGGGGCTTGAAACTGGAGGTGTGCGGGTAGGTGCAATACACTGACGGGCAGGCGCAAACAGCAGCGGTCTTGCTGTAGTTCTTAATATTGGTCTGGCCAAATACAATCTGGCTGAGGCTGATCTTGGCTTCATCCCTCTCTACTCTTTGGTGGGAAGATGGACCTGAGTCCTTTTAATCGAATTGAAGGTTTCGAATCCACTTCGAAATGCCCGTCATGCGAGCGGCGTCGGCGGGACAGAATGACTGGGCTATGTGTCACAGTTTTTTTGGACTAGCAAATGCAAATCGAATTAGGCTGCACATAGAAATTTTTGTATCTAGTGCCCGAGGTAGGCAGGCTGAAATTGGATGGATCTGACAGCCTGGGCGACCAAGGAGATTCTCTTCTAGGGGTTGCTGTGGGGTATCATACGGTATCGAATGCCCTGTAACTGGCATGGTCTGGGTATGAGCCGATCAGGCATGGAACGCAGTTGAGCCTCATCTCAACGAATACTAGATACTAACCTTTATCGATTCTGCAGGTTGGTATATTGTCAAAACTAACAAGAACTATAAGGCATTTACTAAATGGTTATTCTGCAACTGACAGAACTGATCTGTCCCGTCTAGTAAGCTTGAATAGCCACCGTTGAAAGCATTGGTCTACTTTATACTTCTTGTTATAGTCATGATAAGCGTTTAAAACATGTATATATCATTACACAGAAGCCTAGTATTTAAAAATTCAAGACCGTGTTTAATTGAAATCATATTCTAATATACCCAAAAACTGTTAATTGTGTCTCGTCAATTTACCCAGTCGTAGGACTCGGCAGTAAATGTATTACCTGGTATAGGGTAGGAATCGTTGGACAACAACGGTCCACATACCTGTAACGGGAATCTTGAAAACGGCCTTGGAAGAAGACTCATATCATGAATTACCTAGGAAATAGTTTCATTCTCGAGCTGCAACAAAACAGTTGCTTTTATGCCCAAACAATTGTCTTCTACAACCTTCTGAACCAAGACCCTTATTAGCAAGTGACATGTTTGAATCGTTCCCATTAGTTACTGATTATGCCAAGGCTCAGCCATGATTATTTTCTATCTCGCTAAAAAGCGAGGAATCCCGCAGAGTGGAGCAACCAAGTATTACAAGGCAATCTGGTCTGACCATCAGCTCGGGCAGGATTCGATCCGAGTCCGACATCTTACAGCGCCGTACCATGACGGAAATTAGAAACGATGAAATCAAAAGGGCATCATTGGTTGATATTTAGAAAAAGACCAGTATATCAAGTCCATGACGGCGTGTTTTTATAACTTGGCTATGTTTAGATTGAACTCGTGACGTTTACCTACTACCTATTAAGCTTATTTCAGCACGGTCTTGCACAATTATCCTATCCGCGTATTCACTGGTCCCGATTTCCTAGGAATTCTAACTCCCTAACTGCAACAAGTTGGATGACAATAACTCGGTGATAAAGGCTGACCCTTACCTATCTCTTGTTTCTTCTTTTCCCTCTCTCTTGGCATCTCGACCGTTCGCCCAAAGACATACCATCGATTGTATAAATTCGAGGTTCTCACTAGTGTCGTATCTCGTATTAACACCAATTTATCACCTCCCTAACCGCTAAGAGACAGCAACAAAGGGGGTCGGACTGCCTATAGCCTATACCTTCCTTATATGGGATTCAGTCAATTGACATCTGCCTAAGTAAATTCCTGGTGGTCCTGCATCATTCAATCATCGACCTTTTATCATCGACGAGTTCATTTTTTATCCCTTTCTACTTATATATTGGGTTACATCGCAAATGATCGTCTTGACTTGAGCCGTCTCTCCAATCCCCCCTTGCGACGGCAAAGGGCCTCCCTCCCTTTTATCTTGATCGATACTTAACCTACCGAGCTCACGCCTCCACACCATCATGACTACAAATAATGAGCCTATAACTGAGAAGCCTACAAATCCTTCGTCTGGTCCTCAAAATTCATCAGTACAGCATACCAAGGAAGATGAGGTGCAGGAAACAGCAAAAATAAGACCTGAAAGGACAGCCAATTTCAAAGACTACATTGTGAGTAGCATTGCTGATGTTTTGCCGTCCCAGTTGTAATATCTCTAACATACCCAAAGCGAATCTTCTCCTACGCAACAAAATGGGATTTCATTGCATATGCTGCAGGCTTCTTTGCCAGCATTGGCGCTGGAATTGTAAGTGTCACAAAAACACCCTTTCAGAGTTGCCCCAATGATATTAACACCATCCTAGACACTACCACTAATGAACGTAGTTTTTGGTACGATGGTATGAAACTCGGTCACAACTCGCCAAACTGACATCAAATAGGTCAATTCGTGGGTAACTTCACCGACTACTTCCTCCCAGGGAGCACAACCTCGCAAAGTGATTTCAACAGCAGCGTTGATAAGCTGGCGTTATACATGTTCTTCCTTTTCTTGGGGCGTTTTGTTCTTAATGCTATCAACAAGTTTGTGTTTCGCATGATAGGCATCAGGTTATCTTCTGCCATCAGACTTCACTACCTAAAATCACTCTTCGGCCAGTCTATTCACGTTCTCGATTCAATGCCTCCAGGCTACGCCACTGGCACTATTACATCTACCGCCAATGTTCTACAGCTGGGAATATCAGAGAAGCTGGGAATCTTTGTCGAATACAATTCAACCATCGTCGCTGCGCTCATTGTGGCTTTTGTAAAGAACTGGTCCCTCACTCTTGTTACATCTTCGATCATCCTATACCTTTTTCTTGTTCTGGGTGTATTCTTACCCATGATTCTCAAGGTCAATGCTCTCATCACAAAGTCTGAGGGCAGAGCTGGTGCGGTTGCCAGTGAAGCCCTGGCGAGTGTCAGAATGGTAGCAGCCTGTGGCGCGGAATCACGTATCTCCAAGAAATATGCTGCCTTTGTGGAAGAGACAAGGCAGCATGGTAAACTTCTGTCTCCTCTTATTGGAGGCCAACTTGGCTTTGTGTTCTTCGGTTTATATGCTGGGTTTGCGCTCTGCTTTTGGTATGGCGCAAAGTCATATTCTGAAGGTAGGCTAGATAATGTTGGAGACGTCCTCGTGTAAGTCCATCTCTCTACTGACTTGACTTATACTCACAATTTCAGCGTGCTGCTTTCCGTAATGATCGTTGTACTTTCACTGGAGCGCACATCTACACCACTTCTTGCTGTCGGAAAAGCCACCGTTGCGGCTTGCGAGTTCTTCGTCGTTATTGACGCACCACAGCCCGAGAAAGGGCGCCTGAAGGAGCCTGAAGTTTCATCCACACAGGATATCGTTCTTGAAGGTGTCACATTCGCATACCCCAGTCGACCCCACGTGAAAATCTTGGACGATCTCGACCTGCGCATCGAAGCTGGAAAGATCAATGCCATTGTTGGACCATCTGGATCAGGTAAGAGCACAATTGTTGGGTTGATCCAGAGATGGTATACTCTGCAGGATCAGCACGTCCTGGCCAAGGTTATCGAAAAGGAAAAGAAAGGCGGAAAGAAGAACAAAAAGGAGGAGAGTGAGGAGGATGAAGATATTGCAACCCCAGTTGAAACAGAACCTGAAAAAACAGGCCCCCCTGTCGAAATTCGCGGACACATCACCACAGATGGCCAACCCTTGGATGACATTGAACTCAAATGGTGGAGATCGCAAATCGGGCTTGTGCAACAGGAACCATTCCTTTTCAATGACACAATTTATAAGAACGTTGCTTATGGCTTGATTGGAACGCCATGGGCAGATGAATCTGAGGATAAGAAGAGGGAGTTGGTGAGGGACGCTTGTCGGGAAGCTTTTGCTGATGAGTTCATTGACAGGTTGCCTGATGTAGGTTTGCATCCCTTGCTTTGTCATTTATGCTAATGCGTTTTTAGGGACTCGATACGCGGGTAGGAGATACTGGTAGCAAGCTCTCTGGCGGCCAGAGACAGCGGCTGGCTATTGCGCGATCTATTGTACGAAAACCCAGCATCCTGATCCTGGACGAGGCTACAAGCGCTATCGACGTACGAGGTGAACGCATTGTTCAAGCAGCACTTGACAGAGTTGCCAAGAACCGAACTACTATCACTATAGCACATCGTCTTTCCACAATCAAGAAAGCAGACCGTATTATTGTGCTGAAAAAGGGGAAGGTCGTGGAATCAGGAACACATGATAGTCTCATCGCTGCTGATGGCGGTGTTTATTCCGGCCTTGTCCACGCACAATCTCTTTCGCTTGGGGAGCCTACCGAGTCTGGGTATGAGTCTGTTGAGCCTGAGGATAAGCCAACGCTTGCCAATGTCCAGAGCGTCGCAGTTTCAGAGGTTAACATGGTCGCCGATGTTGTCAAAGGAAAGGAAGGGAGCCCTTTCAAGAGTTTCAGTCGCTTGTTCCTCGAGAGCAAGAACATATACCCGGCCTTTGTCCTGACTCTCTTCGCCGCCGCTTGTGTTGGATCTGGAGTACCATTGCAGGCCTGGATCTTTGGAAAGATTATTGTCTCCTTTAACTATATCGCAGCCGATTCGGACCTTTCCGAAAGCAAATTCTGGGCTCTGATGTTCGTTGTCCTGGCAGTAGGTATAGGAGTCAGTTACTTTGTCGTGATCTTTGTGGCAACTCGCATGTCAGCGACCATCCGGGCCAAGTATCAGCAACAGTATTTCGACGCTGTCATGTTTCAAAAGACATCATTTTTCGATAACGAAGATCATTCTCATGGAACAATGACATCGAGACTAGGAACAGACCCAAAACAGTTGGAAGAGATGATGGGACTCAACATGGCGAGTGTCTTCGTTGCACTCTTCAATGTCATAGGGGCTGTCACTATCGCCTTTGCACACACCTGGAAACTAGCAGTTGTTTCGTGTTGCGTTGTCTTGCCTGTAATGATCATCTCGGCTTATTGGCGCTTCAAATACGAATTGGCGTTTGAAAAGATGAACAACGACGTCTTTGCGGAAAGCTCAAAATTCGCGTCGGAATCGATTGGAGCTTTTAGGACTGTCACTTCTCTGACACTGGAAGACTCAATTTGCCTACGATATCAGAACCTGCTTGAAGAGCATGTTGTCTCAGCATACAAGAAGGCCAGATGGGTGAGCATACTCTTCGGTTTTTCTGACAGCGCCAGCATGGCATGTCAAGCACTCAACTTTTGGTGGGGAGGTCGTCTGCTTTCTAGATATGAGATTGGTCTTGTTGCATTTTTCGTCTGTTTCATGGCAATCACCAATGGCAGCGAGGCAGCCGGTCAAGCTCTTGGATTCGGTCCCAATGCTGCCCTTAGTTCAGCGGCCGCTGATCGTATCCTAAAGATGAGAGAAAGTCGGCCTCAAGATAAGGTGTCTACCTCGCAAGAGATTCCCGATACTGATGGCGGAATGTCAATCGAACTGGACAACATCCACTTCAAGTACCCAACCAGAAGCACGCCTGTGTTTAAAGGACTGAACCTAAAGATTGAAAAGGGACAGTTTGCAGCTCTTGTTGGAGCATCCGGATGTGGAAAAACATCCATTGTTTCACTGATGGAGAGATTCTACGACCTAGACAAGGGCCGGATCCTACTGAATGGAAAGGACGCAACCGATATCAATGTGTTTGAGTACCGGAAGTACTTTTCCCTCGTTGCTCAGGAAGCTACACTCTTTCAGGGTACTCTCAGAGAAAACATTCTCCTTGGCGTCGACCCCTCGTCAGTTACAGATGAACAGTTGCACCAAGCCTGCCGTGATGCTTCAATCCACGACTTCATCATTTCTCTGCCAGAGGGTTATAATACCGGCGTCGGAAGCCGCGGTGTCTCACTTTCAGGTGGCCAGAAGCAACGTGTGGCAATCGCTCGTGCTCTTATTCGCGACCCCAAAGTCCTTCTACTTGACGAAGCCACAAGTTCACTCGATTCAGAAAGCGAGAAGTTAGTGCAGGCGGCATTTGAAAGGGCTAAAGAGGGACGGACAATGCTTGTGGTTGCACATCGACTGGCTACAGTACAGAATGCAGATGTCATCTTTGTATTGGGAGATGGCCAGCTGCTGGAACAAGGCAACCATGTAGAGTTGTTGAAGAAGCGAGGAGTGTACTGGCATATGGTAAGTGCTTGATGTTTAGTGATTTTGTTATGATTCAAAGTGCTGACTTTATTTACAGTGTCAAAGCCAAGCCCTGGACCGTTAGGAGTGGCATCTGATGGGCTCCAGTTAGGTTTACGGGAAACGGATATGGATTTCTTCACATGTAAAGGCTCTCTACTCTAGACTTATTCTCAAACCCCAGGGGACACGAATGACTCCAAGCTTGAATCCCAGCTCTAACTATCTCTGTTCACAAATCTCAATCTATCCTAAATTCGTGAAATTAAAAATCATTGCGTGTGCCAGTTTATGCCTTTGTTTCCCACATGTCTTGAATCTCTCTAAGAATGTCTTGGGGGTTGGTCATGACGAAATCATGGCTACCTGGCAGAACACGCCAGCGCACATGCTGTTCGCCGCCAACGAGAGACAGTGCATCCCGACGATAATCATCTGGGTTGATGATTTCGTCAGACCTGGCCAGAAGGATGGCTGTAGTGCCAGGAGCGCGACGGGCCAGCTTGGCCCAAGCATCATGCTGTTCCATGAGAGGCGCAAACCTAATACTCGACATGAAGGCCGGTACAAAACCCTGGTGATTAGTAACCATCCAACGCACATACTCCATGACGCGCATCTCCAACGGCGTAACGGCTTTGCCGGATACTGGGTTCACTTCCGCCTCGACGACGTTGAGCGGTGGCGTCGTGACAGATTCGATGGGCGCCGTAGAAGACGGCCTTGCCGAGGCAGCGATGGGTTTCTGAAGACGACGACGTGTTGCTACAGCCAAGATACGCTCAGGGACGAGACCAGAGACGAAGAGGAAACGGGAGACACGGCCGAAGGAGGCGGCGCGGATAAGTCCAGCTGGGGCGAGAAGGACAAGATCACGGACGAGGTTTGGGAAAGCATTCGCAAAGTGGATGGCAATACCGCCGCCGAGAGAGTAACCGACAAGTCGGAAAGCATTCGTGCCCGTCCAAGCGAGAGGGCTGGAAGCTAGAACGAGAAGCATCTGAGAGACGTAGAGACGGGCATCGTGAGGAATATCAGCGACACCATCAGAGAAGCCACGACCGAATAGATCCTAGGATATGTCAGTTTATGTATCAAACGAATAGACGAGGGACTCACGAAGAGCATCACTCGGTAGCCTCGCTTAGAAAGGGCGAGGGTAATAGGAGCAAGTGTGATGCAGGGCGTGCTGATACCATGGACAAAAAGGACCTTTTCGCCATCCTCAGGGCCAAACTCGTAGACGCGAATGCTTCCATACTTTTCCAAAGTTAACAAGTCTTGGGCATTCATAGTAGGCTGTGATTCTACTCACCGGAGTTTCAACATCTCGAGCACCTGGAAATTGATCAGGCTGATACACGAGATTCTTGACCTTGTCAGCATTAGTCTTGTCATAGACGCCCAATCTGAGTGGGTTGCGAATCGTCTTTGGCTGAACGGGATAGAGGAGCGCGCGAGCGAGGAAAAGGAACACAAGCGTCGAGACGACAGTCGTTGTCGCCACGAGAGCGGTTGAAGTATCTTGAGACGCCATCTTTTACAGGTAAAAGTTTAAGAATATCAATGTACTGAGAACAAAGTTGGAAGTTGGAAAACGTGGGCGAGAGGATTGGTTAACGCTTGTTCAGCCACGCCTGATTGTGTGTATCGGGCCTTGAGACTATAATGCAGCCACAGTGATTAAACGAAAAAGAAGTATCTCGTCGACATGTGAAGGAAATAGAAGCCACTATTTTAAACTTGAAATGTAGCCATGATCAACAGGAACGACAGGTCAAAATTGAGAGGTGTAGGTTTTGTTGGAGGAATAACGTCACTATGGATCTTAAGCTCTTTCGTCTATTTAGCTCCCGATAGGGCCGAAGCTGACAGTTGGAGTGCCAACATTGACTAGGAAGATGAGGCAGAGATTAACTATAGCTTAGGATACGGCCATACGTACACTTCTGTCATTAGATGCTTAGAACAATCATACTATAATTGTAAAATGTTATTCGTATATCGAACAGCCGTTATCCTAGCCCTACTGCCCACGCAACATTGCCGAGCTGTCGTATCAATATACACAAATTTTCTACGATTGCAGGCGCCATCCTGTTTGCGCCTCCAAAGTTAGCCTGGAGAATCTCGTGTATGGCCTCCATGCCTGCTTTGGGGTTCTCCATTGTCGCCTCAGATACCCCGTTGCGACTGTTTGGCCCTCGAAAAACAGGAAGTCCCTGCCCCATGTTGATGTACCTCTGTATACTCGGGGATTCTGGTCCGTCTATGTATATTTTCTCGTGTTGGGAAGATAAATCTTGTTTACCTCCCGCCTTCTTAATTACGCCATACGTCCAGATGGCAAGCGCCGCATGGTGTACTCCAACGGCGTAAAAGTTTTTCAACTGTGCTGATGGGAAGAGCTTGGCGAACCGGAGGACTTGACCGGCGTGCCATATAGCTGCTCGAGAATCAACACTTTCGACCCATTGCTGGAGTACGTGAAATGCTCGATGTGCTTGTTCGTCACCCTCCTTGCCCGCGAAGAGCTGGAGATCGTCTGTAGATACATGCAATGCCATCATAAGTTGATTGAGCAGGAGCCGCTCCTGTGCTGTGATTTCAGGCCAGTTCATGGTTGTAACCTTGAAAGTCTGCAAATCTTGTAAAAGCTGGTGCCGGCGTGCGTCTAGTAACGAATTGGTGTTTCCATACGGGTCCTGGGTGTAGGATCGTATCCTGTATGATGAGCACAGGTTTCTATACTCCAATATCAGAAGCCAATAGGCTTGGAGATAGATTGCTGCCGAAAGCTGCACATCTAGTCTGTGTCGGTTTTCTGCAAGAAGGTTCAGATCACGGAATAAATCGCCAACTGAAGGGGCTCGCTTAACATGCCCATCTTCTCGTCTCAAGTATGCTTGCTTCCACTCCCTGGCTGTTTTGGCGTACCAGAGCTCTTTGGATGCAGGCAGGGGAAGTGTAAGTTCAGCATATGACATGACGGGGTTGGTCAAGGCTGTCATTGACTGCTGACTATCGCGTAGGAAGAGGTGAAAGACGAAACTGTGGCATTGTTAGCAACTGAAGAAAGTAGTAGGTCTTTTCAGTATGAGTGCTTACCGTTTCCATTTCTCCATGTCAACCCAAGTCCTCCATTTCTGTTCAAGATTGGCACCCTCGTCATCGGCGGTTACTGAAAGCATTGGGTATGTAGAGCGTTGGAACTTTCCACGGTAGCGCATCATCTAGTCATATTAGTTGAAAGATCGAACACCATGGCCAATGTTTCGTACCGTGGTGGGAATGTTGACATGGCATTCTGCAATCTCCATCTTGCGCCGATTTCCACTCCAGACACCAGTGTCTTGGCCGATAACAATAGCTTGTATCAGGCCTATGTTCAGGATCGATTCGTTGTTTTCTTCGAACTGTCGTGGTCAGTCAGAGCTCGGTAAAGTTGTCAATATGGGTACATACTCGTTTGGGCATGACGATTCCTAAGCAATAGCTATTAGCAACGCAATACTAGTTTCATCATGGGAATACATACGAATAGCTTCTTGAAGAGCATAACCAAACTTTCGTAGTGTTGGTATAGGAGTTAGCACAGCACCAGCTGCTGCGGCTCCAGCAATCCACTCAGGCTCCTGCTCGTTGAGCTTGAAAGTGGGGAAATGGATGTATTCGGATACTTGGTTGGTATGGGAGTTGAGGAATACATGCAACATAGTATCCAGGAGATCTGCCGAAGGAAAGGACCCTGAAATACGACTTGACATGGCTTCAGGTTGGCAAGCTCCGAGAACAAGTGCCAGGACACCATCGCGAGCAGCAAAGTCCAGCTTTTGGTCAACGACTCGTCTGAGGCCTCCTTTAGAAGCCTCAGCTTGAAAAGACGCCACATCCTTTGTCGACACTGGAAGATTTCCTTGTTCGCCGAATGCATTATCCTTTGCCACCGGGTCCCATCGCCAAGGGGACACATCCCAAGCAGTGACGAGATTCTGTCGTATATGCGCATGTGCCACGTCAGCAGAGTTGTCTGATCTGGGTGTATCCGGCTGTGCTGGTATTGCGGTCATGTTGTGCATGCTGGTCCCGCCTGCGTTCCAGTGATCCAATAAGCCAAAGTCCATGTCTGAGAGCTCCATGTTGGTGTCGTTGCAGAAATCCAGAACGTCGAGACCTTGGTTGTCTGGCATTCTGGCTGGCTGATCATACTGCTGCTCATACAAGACATCTCGTAGAAAGTCGCAAAAGGGGAGTTGGTCTGCGTCGGGTTGTTGGGAAGAGCTAGCTTCGGATCTGGTGAGGTCGCCTGTATTAGGAGTGCCCGATCTAGATTGGGGTTGAGATTGCAATTGGATGGATTGTCCATACAAAGAGGATTGATCGATAGGAAAGGATGTCGGAACAGGGCCACTGCTAGGACCGGCTTCATACTCGTCATCGTTTTGAGATCGCGCGCTTGCAGATAAATGAACCAGGTTCATGGCTGCTGCAGTACCTGCTTCTGAAGAAACGCAAGTCAACCCACGACGAGTGCATCGCTGACAAGGCTTCTCCTCTTGACACTTGACCCTCGCAGCGGCACAAGCTTTACAAGCATGGGTGACTCGTCCAGAGTTGAGAGCAGTGGTAGTGCGTCGTCGCTTTTTGGAGTCATCGTTCTCGTGGTTTGCCTCATGACGTTTCTTCAAATCAGCACGAGCGAACGTCTTTCCACAGATCCCACAAGCAAAGCGACGGCCCAGAGTGTGAGTTTGGACATGACGCTGGAGATGTTCTGGTCTTGAGTATCGTCTACCACAATGGCCACAGACATAGAGTTGATGTCCCTTTTCAGTATTAGGGGCAGGTGTTGCAATGTTTGAAGTGTCCGTTGAAGGGTTCGATGGAGGAGGGTTCGTTGAAGAGGATGAGGGTAAAGGATTAGACATGGCGTAACTCGTTGGAAACAATCACAAGCCTGGAGAGACTGTGGTTATTTCCAGTTATGGCATTGAGTATATATATAAATAAAAGGAAATAAAAACAAAATTGTTACAGCGAATAAAGATGCTTATGGTTGGATAGTAAGTAAAATGTATGGTAGGCAAGTGCCGAGTTACTGTTGTAGGGCTGTAAGTACCTGTTAAAGAATCAATACTTGACCGGAAATTGCTGCGGATATAGTCGCGGGTAATAGATTATCATAGACTAAGCGGAAGTTATCAGGGATATTTCAAGCTAGGAATGAATGATTGGCTCGTCAATTCATCAGTTATGTCAGTGCAAGGATTGAGTGACAAGCCAGGACGAGGAAAAATTGGGGAGAGAATCTTTAACGTTTCGTTGAACGTCACATTTTCAGCTGAACTTAGCCTAGAATGTAGTCCAATGCCCTTTTTGGTCAAACTCCGGCTTCGATATCGGAGCCGATTTGTCTTGGAGATGACAATAATCAAAGCGTCTGTTTGACTTGATATCTGTCGTCGTCAGCGCGCCTATGCGCACCAGCAAGGGTTCATTGAGTATGGGGATAGAGATGGAAATTTTGCACACCAAAATCGAACTATACACTAGTCCAGCATGCAGTATTGGTTGGTGACTATCCATGTACCGAGACTGAGACTAAATGCATACGTACTCAGCTCCTAGGGCCCCATACTTGAAAAGCTCCGGCTTGAAACCATTACGTCTCGACTCGACTGAGTACGTCGCCTTTTTCCCTTTCTCTTTGATCAATCGACGAGGCTCTCAGGCTTAGATTATCTGATCTTGTAAGGATGCGAGAACAGGTTTCGTAAGACACTCCATTGTCCGAAAAACAACCCTGCCTCACTCTCCTTCAAGTGGCCGACTCAGCCGTGCCAAGACACTTATTTAATACCGCGATGCCCTCTCATGTCACTTTTCAAACCTGTGTACGTCAATGTCTGATGGCGTCAAGACGAATAAGCTAGGTTCTATTGGCGTAAAATAAATCAACCACACAAAGACGCGAATACCTCATTTTATCAGTCCACGTAATGCATACAGTAGCGGCTTTCCCCCCTACTCCCCTACTTGCTTTAGGTTAGAGATGAGAGACAACAGAGGATAGGCTCGGCGGGTTTATCTTCTTTGGTGTTAACGTTATCCATCATTGGATTCTCGTCTCTTCGGTCTGTGTAACCTTTCAGGCTTGCTCTGAGATGATAAGTTCTGTTGGTGTTTCACATACTATCATGTGCTACGTAAAACTCACCATCACATCTTGTGAACGCGTGTACAAGATTTTAAGGGGCATCTCTTCAGCATCGGAGTCTCCAAGGAAACTCTGCGATGAATTCGCATGCAAGTTACCCTTGGTAAGTTGAGTCTCGCGACAAGGTATTCTGACTCGAGGACAACAAGGGTTAATTTCAACACATGGCAAGTTCCGAAAGATACATGCACAAGGATAAGTCTAATCAACTCAAGTTTACAAACAAGGTTATTCGTATCCGTCCAGCCTCCAATTGGTTACTTAGAGTTCCTGGGGGCGGAACCCGAATCAATCACAACATACGCAACAAGCCGCACCTTGCTACAGAATTTATCGTGGCCCAAGAGGAATGAATGAAAGATAGAAACACAAGAACGTCATTGAATACATTAAAATATCGTGTATGCAAAGATGTTCCGTCACCAGAATACGGAGCTTGTATTAGAAAATATCACTATAAAACGACATCCCAACTTCCTCGAATGAGAGGAAACTCATGAGTGAGATTGTCATATATACACCTACAATGAAGAGCTTATTTTGCTTTCGGATTGTATCATACTGGGCCTGTCTGTCTCTCTTCTTTTGCCACATCATGGCTGATCACCAATTACCTGTACCGAAACGGTCCATTACTAGGCACAATTACGACGGGAAAGCCATATCGACACTCAACTCAGTGATGAAATGCCCACAAATATCCTCACAAAGTACAACTTTCGCCTTGGCTATGTGACTCGGGGGTTTCCAGTTGACCTCATAGGCGATTCGGACATCAAGACATATCAAAACTACATCGCAGATCCTCCGGGACTTGCTCTCCTTGGAGGATCAGTCCTCCGTTTTGTCGACTTTCCTCCGGGTGGAAGCAACATGCATAGAACACTGAGTATAGACTGTGGTGTCGTGCTAGAGGATGAGATGAAACTGGTATTGGACTCAGGCGAGAGTCGTTTGTTGAAGAGAGGGGATGTGATAGTTCAGCGTGGAACAATGCATCAATGGGTTAATGTGGATCAAGAGAAATGGGCTCGGATGATGTTTGTTCTTCAGGAGAGTAAGCCAGTAGCAGTGGCATTGAGCGGAGTTGAGTTGAAAGAAGAGTTGGGGGGTCTGGGTGATGAAGTGAGACCTTCTACCTAAACAATATGGGCTGGATTGGATCTGTTGAAGATATAGGGTAAGGATATTGAAAAGGGGGTCTAGACCTAGTATCCCAACTCATTAGTAGATGAGATTGGATTGATTAACGATGACAACCTTGAGAGGTGATAAAGGGTCCAGCCCATGTTAATATCACATAGTGTCCACCTGATAAGCAGCAGCTCTTTTAGCGTCCAGGTTACCAAGTGAGGTTTAGGTAGTTTCAGACGAGGTAACGTTAGAGGCTCTGAGGGTGATGCAAGGGTGATCGCGTGGGCGAATTAGTTAGTAGCCTCCACTCTTCGGGCAGCCCCTCAAACCTCAGACGCCAGTCCAGCCCAGCCCGTCCAGCCCAGTCAGGCCAAGCCCAGGGACTCTCTGAAGGTTCCAAAGTCCAAACTCAACGCGGAATGATTCAAACCTTCCATATCAAAGGTTCGCTAATATTAAATTTATGTCAACTTGACTCGCATCATCACAAAAACATCATTTTATCTCATCAAGTAGTCTAATCCTTGCCTCGCCACTCAAAAAGTTAGTCTAGTCCTCCAGTCCAGTCCAGACAACATTCCCTCAATCCTGGCTGTCATGCATCATGCGGATGCGAGTCTACCTACATCGAACCAACCATTTTCTAATCGCACTTACAGGACAGGGAATAAACTAAGCTGCAACGCAACATACCTACCTACCATCAAACACCGCATTCGACCCTCGAATTCTTCCTCTCCCACACAAGGAACCCATCATCTTATACATCATTCTTTCTGTATTGCCTCGGACGAAGCTCTACAGCTGCCGAATAACCCCATCGTACCATTCGAGCTCTGATGAGCTACTATGGCCAGCCCTTCGGGTGCTTCAGGCCATTTGGGCCCTGAATCTGCAGGAGAGTACAGCGCTCCCTTGTCGAGTAATTCCCATAGCCCACCACGTTCGATTAATAGTGACGACAACCAAAACCAAAACGACCAGCACGACCGCGACCAAGACCAAGACCAAGACCAAGACCAAGACCAGGACAACGACCGAGAACCGACATGTCCCTGGCAAACATCTCGATTCCACCACCAAGAATGCTCGCGATATTTCGACTGTCCATCTCACGCCATAGAGAGGAGTCTATCAGAGAGCGGCGAGGCAGATCGAGAATCTATCCATGGTTCCCATTCACCCGAGATACCTCCTCCAGATACCGATCGAGAACACACCGACCAACAGAACTCTCGTTTCTCAGACCAAGAGCTTGCGCAAGGAGTAAACAACGGTGATGATGCGCAAAGTACTACGGCCGACGAACCGGACGACGATAGAGACGCCACATCCGCCACAACCGATCCCGAGACGAGCGCAGAGGAAGATGCAGGCACGGCAGTTGCCCAGGAGCCAGAACAGCCCTCGGATAATCAACAGAACACAGAGATGGACGATTCGGAGAGCATATCCCAGAACAGGCGGTCTGAACAACAAGATTCTCCAAACACTCCTTCCGAGCATACAGAACATATACAAAGGCTCAGTCGAGGTACTAGCGCTACCAACACCCAAAGGGCTCCAAGAACATATGCGACGCCGTCTCGCGAAAGAATGGATGCGCCTTTGCCATCACTTCGACCCCTCCAAGAAGCTCTACCTCCGCTTCCCCGATCCGCTCGCCAGTCCGTATCTTCAGATTCGCAAAGACCTAGATGGCAACCAGATAATGAAGTAACATACTGTCCCATCTGCCATGCTCAGTTCAGTTTCTTTGTGCGTAAGCATCATTGCAGGTAAGTCAAACCGTGACCCTAAGATTCTCTCACTCCGTATACTTACCATAATAGAAAATGCGGAAGAGTCGTTTGCAACTCCTGCTCGCCGCACAGGATCATAATTCCGCACCAGTACATCGTTCGACCCCCAGGCTCTGAAGCAGCTATGCATCAGTCCCTGCTTGTGGACGGGCTGGGAGCCGGATACTTTGACGTGAACGACATGTCGGGAGGTGAGCGAGTAAGGCTCTGCAATCCCTGTGTCCCGGACCCGAATACAGCGCCACCACAGAGTCCGGGACCGCAAGCTACTCTTTCTCCGCGAGTTCCTCACCAAAGGTCTAGGAGCAATATTGGCGATGCTTACGGAACACTACAGTCGTCTAATCGACATGGTGCAGTTTTTGCTCCGGGAACTAGTGGTGACCCATATCGATACCTCTCTCCAAGGATGAGGAGTGTCACAATGGTAATTTTGCCTCTACCCCCTGAATTTGCGCCACATACTAACGTTCAACTTCAGGGCTCTACTTCGTCTGGCTCCTCCCCTGGCCCTTCCCACAGGAGACGTAGCGGAGCGCATCAGACACCTATCGAGCGTTTCCTCGCAAGTGCACAAGCTGCTTCTCCATCTTCATACCCAGAGCGATACAGTTCACTAGGAGAATCCTCATCTAGGCAACGTGCACTGCCGCCAACTCCTCAGATTGCCGAGGAAGACGAGTGCCCCATTTGCCATCGCGAGTTGCCATCGTCGAGTCTTCCCAACGCCGAAGCTCTACGTGAGTCTCACATCACCACATGCATTCAGACGCACAGCGCGTACGGCACACCCCGCGGCGGGGAAGGTGGAGCACCAGTTGCCCCTCGTCGGACAGGCATGTATACGTATGTAGCCACAGAGAAGGACTGCATCGACGACGCAGAGTGCACCATTTGTCTGGAGGAGTTCACAGTCGGAGTGCCTATGGCACGCTTGGAGTGTTTGTGTCGATTCCACCGAGCGTGCATCTCATCCTGGTTTGTCAAGCACCCGGGACGATGCCCTGTTCACCAGCACGACGGCTTCGGATACTAAGATCAAGTCAAGAGTTGATGCTTTAGAGATCATTGGTTGGCAAGAGGGATATTGCATATGGGAAATGGAGTAACGGATCTGGGGTTTGGTTGCTGTCAGCGTCTTTCATGCTGTTTAGAGTTTGAGTGAGTGTCTAGCCACTTTGCCTTTCATTCATTGCAAGAGTTGGGTGTTGGATATGGAACCTTTTGCCATCAATACAGAAGCAGTTATTGATCTCCACTATTGAATGAGAATATCAGTCAGTATTCTTGAAATTACACGAATGGAGGGAATAAACCTTGTAGCAGCTTGTTTTTGGGAGACAAGTTTCTTGTTATCTTCGCCGTGTGGGGTTGCAGTCATCAGCAGTAACGGGGGATCCTTGTTCGCCTTGAACTACATGATGTAAACCCTTGGACCCAGCACGAGGGATAGCTAACCCGAAAGGCTAACACTTTTGTTTCCTGATTACTTCGTCTCAAGAACGTCCACCATGCTAGTTTTGCAGAGTTTGTGAGTTCGAAATACCCATTTCTATGTTGCAATGTCCAGGGTGAGGAGGTTTCTCTATTCGAATGTCTAGTTGAAAGTAGGGATTTCTGTGTTGGGGTCGAAAGAACACCATCCAATACGCTGATCATTGTAGATTTAGTGATAGTAGTTCTTCCCCCAAGTATTTGGATGATAATACAATGCTGTAATCATTCCTTGTTCTTACCATCGCTCAGGTTCATTACTCTTTGCGTGGTTTCAGTACAACGCTGGATAAAGTCTTCGTACGAAACCTCACCTACAGCTGTGTACCGCAGTCTCAGAACGTTCGTGATCAGCTTTCGCAACCCAGCAAGTCCATCGCGTGGTATGATCTCGCGCTTATCCCCATCCCTCACATTGAATAATATGATGCGTGGTAGTTTCCTAGACCTGGACCCTAGTAAGTAGGCATATACACAAGCCTGGACGATATGCTCGTTGGTTAGCTGCGAAACAAACTTGATTTCCCAGATTGTCTTGTCGCTCTCCCCGTCTTGATCGCTAGGAGAAGATGTGACAATATCTGCTCGGCCACAGAGCTTAGTATCCTGGTCATCAACGTAAAACTTGCCGCACATTCCAACCTCAAACACCAAGTGTGTATCTACCAGCTCTTTATCAAGTCGACGCCGAGCAAGCTCAAGATCTTCATGCCTCATCCAATCAAACTTGTGATGTTCCATTTGTATCATACGTGGTAGGTAGCCAGATATATCGGCTTCATACCTGCAGGCGTGGCGGCAAAGCCAGGAGACCAGTCGTTGGGGATGCCTGGGCATGTTCTTGTTGACTTCCCTTTGGCCTACGCCCAGAGACTTCATCGTTCCTGAAGTCTCAAGCTCTAGGGCTGCCGCGATGACAAGACCGTTTATGTCGCTTACAGATTCGAAGAATCCCTTTTTCTTATCTGAAGCGACCACATTCTGTATGTCGATACGTCCGTGGCCCGACGAACGCGGCGAAACCCGTTTGACACGCACAAAGCGCTTGACTACTTTATCAAGAGCATCGTCCTGAAGGTATCGAGCTATTTCGGTGGCAGAGCAGGTCTTTGGAAGAAGAAGACCGAGCTGAAGAGGCCGACCGGGCTTGTCAGGTGGCTTAATGCGTGCTTTGTTACAGTCTGCTTTGTTACAGTCTGCTTTGTTACAGTCTGCTTTGTTACAGTCTGCTTTGTTACAGTCTGCTTTGTTACAGTCTGCTTTGTTACAGTCTGCTTTGTTACAGTCTGCTTTGTTACCGTCTGCTTCGTCACTTATCATATTGATGACCTCTGCTGTGTCATATACAGCATCAACAGAAACACAAGGCATCATTTTTCTTTTGTAGTTGTACAAAAAGACAAGCTGTTTTAGAGCGCGTGTCAGGGCCACAAAGACTTCATTGGGACATTTGTCGTCTGGTAGGTCGCGACCGAAATACTCCAAATATGAAGCGTCCATGCCAAGAAGTATTACCAGTTCGCGCTCACGGCCTTTAAACTGGTGAATGGTAGAGATACACATTTTCCCATGAATCACCTTATCGTTGAGAGGCGCATCGTCATCAATAGGTACAGATATAGGGATTCCATGAACCTCAGCCAGTGCATTGGTCAGATATTTGAGTGGATCGCTTTTGCGGACAGTAGGCGCTATGATGGCACAATTCTCTGGCCCATAACGTTTTATGTAGGGGGATAGCTCTTCGGCCAATGCGTGCTTGTCAAAAATATCACACCTTAGGACAATGGGTTTTGGGCCGTGCTTTGAGCTCGAGATGTACTGCTCTCCGCCCAGAAACCCCCGATTGATGAACTCGACCGTCGGCATGGGTAATCGGAAGCTTTTCCCTAGTTGAACCTTATCAAAAGGGTAAGGACTTATCGGACCTAGCAACTCTGGGGCCAGAGTCAGAAATCTCGGATCTGCATCGCGAAAACGGTATATCGATTGACGTTCGTCGCCAAGCACGACAATACGTGCGGGCTGACCTCCTTTTGCGACACTGTTGGACCGAAGAAAGCAAGCAACTAGCCAAAAGGTTTCCGGATTACAGTCCTGAAACTCATCCAAGACAACGATGTCAAAGGGTGTAGAATTCCACAAGGGAAGCTTGCCGCTACTATCAACCTTTCGAAGTAGCTTGAGAAGTTCCTTATCGTTTGGCACGGTTTTCCCCAATAGTTTGCCGGCCATGCCGTGAAAAGTGAAAACATCGCTGTTGTGATAATTTTCAAGGCGACGAGAGGTTTCACTCTGGAGTCTTTTTGAGAAGAGAATGCTGCCAATTCGTTTGTCTGGGTGATTCGCCGCAATGGCTTCTATCGTGGCCGTTTTGCCAGACCCTGGCCTTGCCGATACCACAACATTCTGAGAAGAACAAAGTTCCGCGATCTTTAGTTGTTGTGGAGATGGAGCGAAGGTAGACTTTCTACCTGTCGACTGAAGTAGGCGACAACTCGTTGTGAGAGGCCGAAGAGTTTTGCGCTGAAGAATCAGACGGACCTAATATTCCCGTCAGTAAAATAACTCCAATAGATTACCGAGCCCATCTTTGTTTACCGGTAGTGGTCGACTCCAGGCCGAGAGCCAGAGATGCATTATATCAGTTCACAGATAGGGAAATAGGATGACGCTTCCATGTTCGTTCACGATGGAAGGATTTCTCGATAGGGCTTTGAGTGTAGTATAACCTCGTTCATTTACAAGTAAAGAAGGCCGTGTGTTTTCTTAGATGTTCGAAGACATTTTGTGTTTGGTTTAAATGATTCGATGTATTATTTCTTTGGATCGTTGATTGTTGTTCTTTAAGCTAGTAGCCCGCTATGCTGAAGAGGAATATCGTAGGGCCGTTCCTATGCCTTTAACTTTTTAACCTCGATATCTATAAAGGCAACCGGAACAGAGTTCTTAGGAAGTTGTCAATTGCAGGGCAAAAGCTTTCTCTTTTCATTTGAATGGCATGTTTGTAAAGTAGAAAGAATCTCGTCGCGTAAAAAAGCCGGTTCAGAGAGAAAACAACGGCTTGTGAGATTATCGACCCAATGAGAAGGTGGATAACTTAGTAGTGAAAACACGGCATTTCATTGGGATCCTCTGGTTTGATTTAGTTTCCCATCTAACGTTAGTGTTCGGGTCAATTAGTGTGGCTGTGCATTCAATATGGGGATGCAGCTGATGGAGAAAAGGGAAGGCTAGAAATGCAAAGTGATAAGTAGTGGATTAGTAGACAATAGTCGACAATAGCAGACAACGGTATGGCGAGTGTCGAAATGAGATTATCCACAAGGGACTCTCCTGGTTATAAATAAGCAAGATAAGCTATAGGAGGCCACATAATTCTCATCTCGCCTTATTTCACGTCATGTTAGTTATCGTGGAGCCAGAGGGAAGTCATCACGACAGGCGAGAGGAGTCACGAATCCAGGGATCCGAACTGCAAGGGTCAGTGCAGACAGACGGCTGAGAGTCTATTCTTGTGAGCTACGTAACCTCAGCGGTGCTAGCGATCAAGGAGACAGGGGTTTGAGAGGCCTAAACTAAAACAAGACACCTTTCCTCGATCTTGGAAGCCTGGAAGCCTGGAAGCCTGGGATCCAGGTCCAGTTCCCTGACCCATGTCGCGCTGAGGGAGCTAGGGAGTGATTAGGACCTCCGTCACAAGCAAAATCGAGCTTTGGTCTTCCCCCAGACCATCAATTACGTAGGTCGTGTCCAGTTGCTTTCAGCATAGCAGGGGTCTATCATTGACAGGGTACGGAACAAGAGAGGGAATTTATCTTTTGGATATGGTGTGACTTTCATTGACTTGGCTTGTAGAAACAAGTAACTATTGTAAATAAATCGCTCTCTCCTCTTTGGTCAGCATGATGGCTCATAGTATTGTTAGAGGAACGAAAAGTCTCCGTCTGTGATACAAAGACAATGGGTAGCTGCGCTGCACTGCACTGCACAGTATAGTATGTATCTACAGCACAGCAAATACAAGAATTAGATGGAGGTCAGGGAGAACAAATGTTTCGGATCTACGTGTGCTCCCCAATATTTATTGAGGCCAAATGGCATTTGTCCATTCATTGCTTCGGCATTGTAGGATCCTCATAACTTACAGTGAATGGCGGTCCACTCTGC
Organism: Fusarium venenatum; assembly: GCF_020744135.1. Taxonomy (NCBI): domain Eukaryota; kingdom Fungi; phylum Ascomycota; class Sordariomycetes; order Hypocreales; family Nectriaceae; genus Fusarium; species Fusarium venenatum. The sequence continues at coordinate 1,769,381 of NW_027072131.1, forward strand.
CGCGCTATTCCGGCCCGCAATCGCAACTTATTCTTCCTCAAGTAGACACGCAAAAGCACTCTTACCTCCACTGTTCTCAATCACTGTCTCAAAAAAGGTTCTGCCGTTAGTAACTACTCCTGATAGGTAGTGATGGGATGCGCGGGCAGGCTTCAATTTCCCTTGCTGAGCCACAAATTAGCTCCCTACTAGCGAAAGTGACTTGAAAGTGACCACTCTTAAGCGACATGAAACTATATTCATAAAAGTATCCAATCTGTATTCTGCTATCAATGACCTGTGCGCCGTCGATCAACATTCGGCGCAACTCACTTCAAGCTTGGAAGAAAGCCCATTCCTTGGACCTAACACTGAGCTGCAGCTGCAGGTTGCACAAGCTTGCAGCACAGCGCAATATAGGCTGTACCTATACCTGTCTTGTCAACTTGGTGCCAGGTTTCCCTCCACCTCCCATCCCAATTCCTTTGGCTTGGCCTTCTTACATCCTTCTTCACCCTCTTTTCTACTTTACCCCCTCCTTCATTCTCATTCTCTTCTCTATTTCCTTTCCTTTCATTTCCTAGCTAATCTCTCGTTGCCTTTTACTTGCTGGTCTCACCAGCTAGGCACGTAAACAACTTATTCAAAGCTAATAAACTAGCTCAGCTCATGTCCAAGCTTACAGCTACAAGCTAAGTTACCAGCTACAAATTATCAGGGCATCGCAACCTTGCACGCACCAACTTGGTCGCCCACTGACCTCACGAGGGTCGTTCGAAATCGCCCTCATTACTTGAATGTTTTGCAACGGTCTTTCGAGCTCAATCTTCACCAATTGACAACCGCGAACAATACAAACTTCCCATAGCAACACATTCCAGCAGCAACCGCAGCAACGCTGCTCGGCACAACGTCATGTCAACCGCCAGAGAAGCCGAGGAGCTCAAGCAGCAGGGTGTCGTGGAAGCCGCCGGCGATCCTCAAACCAACGTCACTGCAGATGATGCCCAAAAGTCCATCGTCCAGGCGTCTCGAAATGCTGGTGTCGCTGCTTTCACCTTCGACCCCGATGCGAGCCCAGAACAAAAGAAAGCTCAAGCCAAAGCTGTACGCACTTTCTCCCTTCCATTCGCGACTACAAACTAACAACGCTCTTGCGCAGGCCATCCCGCGTGAGCTCCAACAAAGCAGACGCCCCAAGGGCGCTGCCATAATCACCGACGTCGACGATGGCACCGGCCCCGTCGAAGACCTACCGGAAGCCAGCAAGGATGGAGTTTTGGACGTTGCTCGCGACGAACAAGGCAAACCACTTGCAGACGGTGCCGATCCCGAAAGCGAAGAAGTGCCATACTCAAGAACAGGATGGGCTCCGCAGCTGGGATGGCCAGAGGACGATGCAATGGCGCAAGAGAGTCTGCTCGATCATGCAACATGGGTAGAGTCAAAGCTTCCAGATACTCTGTACGGTGGTAAGTATCAATGCCAGCCGTAACTGCAGAGAGATCACTAACATGGCCAGATTGGTATCACAACACGGGCGTCATCATATTCGCATGTGTCACTTCCTGGCTCGTCGCTGTCTTCGGCGGCGGACTTGGTTGGGTCATTATTGTCATGTGTTTCTGCTCTACTTACTATCGAACATCTTTACGAAGAGTGCGACGTAACTTCCGAGACGACATCTCTCGCGAAATGGCCCTCAAGAGGCTCGAAAACGACAACGAATCCCTCGAATGGATCAACTCCTTCATGGTCAAGTTCTGGCCTATTTACCAACCAGTTCTTGCCCAGACCATTATTAACTCCGTCGATCAAGTCCTGAGTTCTGCTACTCCTGCATTCTTGGACAGCTTGAAGCTCAAGACGTTCACATTGGGTTCTAAGCCCCCTCGCATGGAGCATGTCAAGACTTACCCCAAGACTGAGGACGACATTGTCATGATGGACTGGAAATTCAGCTTTACCCCTAACGACACCGACGACATGACTTCCCGCCAGCTAAAGAACAAGATCAACCCGAAAGTTGTGCTCGAGATTCGAATTGGCAAGGCCATGATCAGCAAGGGACTCGACGTCATTGTCGAGGATATGGCCTTCTCTGGTATTATGCGACTCAAGATCAAGCTGCAAATCCCTTTTCCTCATATCGACCGTATTGAAATGTGCTTCTTGGAACGACCAACTATCGACTACGTCTGCAAGCCCCTTGGTGGTGATAACTTCGGCTTCGACATCAATTTCATTCCTGGTCTAGAGGGATTTATTCTGGAGCAAATTCACGGCAACTTGGCTCCAATGATGTATGCGCCAAAGGTCTTTCCTATCGAGGTCGCCAAGATGCTTGCTGGCTCGCCAGTTGACCAGGCTATTGGTGTTGTTGCAGTAACTCTTCACGGCGCTCATGGTCTGAAGAACAGCGACAACTTCGGTGGCACTGTTGACCCTTACGCATCCTTGAGTTTGAGTAGGCGCCAAGAGCTGGCCCGAACAAAGGTCGTTCCAGACAACCCCAACCCCAGATGGAACGAGACACACTACATCATTGTCACATCTTTCAACGACACCTTGGATATGCAAGTCTTTGACCATAACGATTTCCGCAAGTCCAAGGAGCTTGGTGTCGCCTCTTTCCCCCTTGAAAGTATTGAAGAGCTCAATGTTCACGAGAACCAGCGATTAGAGGTCATTTCTGATGGCAAGGCCCGCGGCATTGTTTCATGTGACATCCGTTTCTTTCCTGTGCTTGAGACTGTTAAGAATGCAGAAGGGCAAGACGAGCCCCCGCCTCCCTCGAACCAGGGTATTCTCCGATTTACTGTGGAACAAGCCAAGGATTTGGACGGTACCAAGAGTCTTGTAGGATCACTCAACCCTTACGCCGTTATGTTCTTGAATGGCAAGGAAGTCCACCAAACCAAGAAGCTGAAGCGCACCAACAATCCTATTTGGGACAATGGTTCAAAGGAGATTCTTATTACAGACCGAAAGAAGGCCAAGCTTGGTATTACAGTCAAGGACGACCGTGACCTTACAGGTGATCAAGTTCTTGGAAAATACCAGATCAAGCTCGACGAGATGCTCGAGTGCATGGAGCAAGGCAAGGAATGGTACAACCTACACGGTGCTCACACTGGTCGCGTCAAGATGATGGCGCAGTGGAGACCAGTTGCCATCTCTGGTGTGGCGAGCACTGGTGGCTATGTTACCCCTATCGGTGTCATCCGCCTGCATTTCAAGAAAGCTACTGATCTCCGAAACTTTGAAGCATTTGGCAAGTCGGACCCTTACACTCGAATTCTGCTCTCTGGTATTGAAAAAGCACGAACTGTTACCTTCCGAAATGATCTGAACCCTGAGTGGGACGAGGTCCTATATGTGCCCATTCATTCTGCTCGAGACAGACTCGCCTTGGAAGTCATGGATACAGAAAAGGTTGGAAAAGACCGCAGTCTCGGAATGATTGAACTCTTCGCTGCGGACTATGTTGCCCAAGATGAAACTGGCGAGTATCTAGTCCATGACAAGAAACAACTCCGGGAAGACGGCCTTCGTCTCCACAACAAGGGCATCGCCAAGGGTACACTGCATTACACGGTTGCCTTTTACCCTTGCTTGAATGTTGCTGATCCTGAGGATGAAGAAGAGGAAGAGAAGGAGAAGGAGGGGGAAGCAGAGAAGGACAAAGATTCTTCTTCTGGAGAGGAGCAATCTCCTACTCCTCAAAGATCTGCCGAAGCTGGCAAGTTCAGCGCCAGCTTGGACAAGCCCAAAGAGAACTACCTGGAGCCCCCTACACCCACCACAGTTGGGCGTCCCTCGATCGAAATGCCCAAGGGCCCTCGCAAAATCCGACTTTCTCCCGAGGAGCTTCTCAAGTACGAAAGTGGTTTGCTCATCTTCCGACTCATGGAGGCAGAGATGCCCGAAAGCCACAGTCTTTTGGAGGTTCTTGTAGACGACATGGCATACCCATCTTATATCTCTTCGACTGCTCGCAGCAAACACCACAAGTTTGAAGAGATTGGAGATTGTTTCATCCGTGAGCTTGACTTTTCTCGACTTACTCTTCGAGCTCGCAAAAAGGGTGACGACGACGACGATCTCCTGGCATCGCTCGCTGGCAACACCTTGGAAACGCTCAAGCAATGTTTGGTAAGACTCGTACAATAACATCATATACAATTGTCTAGACTAACATCTCGACAGAACAACCCGACAACTTTGAAGCTCAAGGGTGAGGACGGGCGTCCTGCAAGTGTCAAAGTCAGCTTGAAGTACATCCCAGTCAGGATGCAACTCGACCCAAGCGAAAGTATTAACAACATGGGTACACTTCGTGTTGATGTTCTCGACGCTACCGATCTTCCTTCAGCTGATCGTAACGGCAAGAGTGACCCTTACTGCAAATTCGAGCTAAATGGCCAGGAGATTCATAAGACCAAGGTGCAGAAGAAGACATTGAACCCCACATGGAATGAATACTTTGAGGTCAACGTTCCTTCAAGGACTGCTGCACAGTTCAAACTGACTGTATGGGATTATGACTTTGCGGACAAGCCCGACTTTTTGGGTGGAGCCGACATCAATCTCGAGTCTCTGGATCCGTTCAGACCGTCTGAGACTAAATATATTCTCGACGGCAAGTCGGGAAGCGTGCGCATCCGACTTCTATTCCGACCCGCCTATGTTCAGCGAGCACGTCAGGGCACATCCACCTTTGGCGGCACTTTCTCGTCAGCTCCTGGGCGTATCGTCACTGGTGTCGCCGGTGCACCTATCAAGGGCGGTGCCGCTGTGGCGGGAGTTGTTGGCCACGGCGTTGGTAGGGGTGCTTCATTCCTCCGTCGTGGTATCTTCAACAAGAAGGACAACAACAATGACGTTATCGAAGAAGACAATGAAGTTGTTGAGCCTCAAGGATTAAGCCCTAATGGTAACGCTGGTGCCAATGGCGGACTTCGCCGATCGCCTGCTATTAACGAGGAAGGTAGCTCGAATGGCAGTCGACCCCCTACCAGCAATGGTCATGTTAGGTCGAAGAGTATTGGCCAGTCATCAGTTCACAGCGCCAACCCAGGAGCTGCGCCGAGCGGCACGGCTTCCTTTACTGTGGTGGACGCTTCAGGCTTTCCTCCTGCGTCTGATCTATACGTCGTTATCACACAGATCAGCCCCAAGGAGAAGACAGTGGGTAAGACCAAACACTTCAAGTCCAACAGCGGACAATGGACGTTTGGCGAGACTTTCAAGTTCCCATGTTCACCCGATACACAATTCAAGATCGAGGCCAAGGGACAGCACACTTTTAGCAGCGATGATGACCTAGGCGAACACATCTACTTTGTCGATGAGTCAGGTTCTTCTGTTGCTAAGGAACTATCTGTTGGTAGCGGAACTGTGACACTCAAGAGCAGTTTCCAATCGACGGAAACAAACTTGGTCCCCGACAGCCCCAAAGCTCATATGCGTCGAAGCTTCATGAGTAAGCGGGATGGGCGAACCAGCCGGGAAGTGACACCAAACCCTTAAGCCACAGCTTTGGTGTTGAAGAGGATATTTTCATTTTACACGAGTCTGAAGGTTGATCCTCGCTATACATGATGTTTCTTTTCACGTCATTGTTTTTTCTTTGTCTTGATTCGAATTCAAATCTTGGTAATATCTAAGTTCACGTTGGAGAATGGAACTGTGTGTTCTTTTATGAACTGAGGAGAGAGGAAGATGCTCAATCAAGCAAAGGGGTGGTGGTAGAGCGAGTGTGATATCCTCGTTTGACGGTTTTGTTAGGCGTAAATTGGGTACGAGGATATGGAATTGGGAAACTTGGCATGGAACCTAGGAAGCGATCAATGAGTAAAACCTACGTTTGAAATAATTCATAAAGTCAGCGATTATGATATCTTTTAAGAGCAAATGTGCTTCCATGTTGGTGATGTATTTTGAATGCCTGAGACCTAAGGCAGTAATCGATAAAGCATAAGGCCACCCTTTTGAGGGGTAGCGTCACTGAGCGCCTGCGGTACGTACCGAATTTGGAGGTTCAGTTGACGCGCGCATTGGAAGCTGCCTGAGCCTCAGCTTCCTTGTCTGGAGCTACGCATTCCCACCTCCATTTCCACCTTGACAATCTATCATCCACCTTTTGCCGCCAACAACGCCAATTCCGATCACGATATAACGAAAACATCACGACTCGATAGCCTCGATATTTGTCAACTAGAGCAAGGCTGCCTTCGGTCGTCTAAAAGTCACCGAAAGCTCGAGGATCCGAGGCACTTGAACAGCATCAGCTTCGACCCATCATTACAAGTCGATAAACTCCCGACTACTACTTCTCCAATACAGCCAATATGGACTCCCTCGTCTCGAAATATAGCCGGCCTTCGTACGAGCAGAATGAGCCTTTTGACGAGCAGGATGAGCTTCTGAACTCTATGGGTGATCTCTCGGTCAAGTTTGCCATGCCTCCCGTTGCTCAGGTTGGTCATTGAAGCATGGAGCTATCTAAACCTAGCTCTACTCTCCGTTGCTGGCGGCCAGACTAACAATCTTCTGCTTGCAGCCCTCATCATGGCTTCGCGCTGCCACAGATGACCGATCCAACCCCAACTGTCCCATCAAGATCGCTCACGGAACCACCACTCTCGCCTTCCGCTTCCAGGGTGGTATCATCGTCGCTACCGACTCCCGAGCCACAGCCGGCAACTGGATCGCCTCGCAAACCGTCAAGAAGGTCATTGAGATCAACAGCGTCCTGCTAGGAACCATGGCTGGCGGTGCTGCCGACTGCCAGTACTGGCTCGCCTGGCTCGGCATGCAGTGCCGCCTCCACGAGCTCCGACACAAGCGCCGCATCAGCGTTGCCGCCGCCAGCAAGATCCTCGCCAACCTCGTCTACAGCTACAAGGGTATGGGCCTCAGCATGGGCACCATGTGCGCCGGAGTTACCAAGGAAGAAGGTCCCGCCCTTTACTATGTCGACAGCGATGGAACTCGCTTGTCAGGTAACCTCTTCTGTGTTGGGTCAGGTCAGACATTCGCCTATGGTGTTCTCGATGCCGAGTACAAGTACGACCTGTCAGAGGAAGAGGCTCTTGAGCTTGGAAAGCGAAGTATTTTGGCCGCCACTCACCGAGATGCCTACTCAGGTGGTTACATCAACCTGTACCACGTCAAGGAGGAGGGCTGGGTGAAGCATGGCTTCAACGATACCAACCCTATCTTCTGGAAGACCAAGCTGGAAAAGGGCGAGTTCACCAATGTGACAAGCAAGTTGGATTAGAGGGCTTTAGTACTAGGAATGAAGACATTGAGCCTATGAAGTGAGGTATACACAAAAATATAGTGTTATCTCGATACAGAGCGTAGAGCTCCCAAATGGGCCTGGTAGTGTACATGGTACATATAATGGTACAGATCTGCTCACGATTTTCCAATCATTACTCCTTCAGTCTCTCTTTATCCAGCCATCGACGCCCAATATCCCCTCCCCAACCTCAGGGTCCATAGGCCACTTTCCAATCCCTGTGATGCTCAACTCAGATTCATACCCAGCCTCAAACATCTCCATACCCGTCCAAGCTATCATGGCCGCATTGTCAGTACACAGCTCCACGGGTGGCGCAACAATCTCCATCCCCTCGTAACCCCTAACAGCCAGCATGGACCGTAGAACGTGCATGAGAAACTTGTTGCTAGCAACACCACCCGCCACAACGAGAGTCTTGGCAGCTCGTAGCTCGGGCTTGTCGTCAAGAGCGATACATAATCGACCTGCGAGGTGAACGAACGCTGCCATCATAGTGTGCTGTGCTAGAGTGCGACGTTCAAGGATGGACATGGAAGGGCGGGATGTCGCCAGATCATGGACGTGGGTATAAATACTGCTGAAAGAGAAGGCGAGCTTGCGAGTTTGTCGGAAAGGCGTGGGGATGTTCCAGTCGTAGCCTGTGGGTGAAGGAGTCATTTCTGCGGAACGGGAGGCCGGCGGCGTAAAGACAGCTTCGTAAGCGGCAGTTGTATCAGCGCCTGGTGGAAAGGCGAAAGCTTCCAGAAGACGGCCGTACATGACATGCTCGCTCGCATCGAATATCTCGGACGGCAAGATATCACGAGCTGTCTGGTCAAGGAGGTTTCCAATGGCAATGTCACCACTCGTAGCGACTATGGAGTGCTCTGTCAGACCTGTTGAGTGAACAAGCTGAGTATGGCCGCCAGAAACAAGAAGAGAAATAAAGGGAAACTCTGGCCCTCCTCTAGACTCTTCTGCTTCGCCCATACTCATTCCCAATGCTCTCGCCAGTCGTGGTGTCAGAGCATGAGCCTGCATATGATGAACACCCACCAAGGGTACGCCCCAAGCAACAGCCAGTCCCTTTGCCATATCCAGTCCAATTCCTAGATTCGAACGCATTCCTGGTCCGCGAGTTACAGATACAAAGTCCGGAACCTGTTTTCTCACGCCACTAGCGTAGCAGATTCTCTTGGTGTCTTCATCTTCTGCAGCTGGTAAAACGTCTAGCGCACGACGAACAAGAGGTGCTAAGGCTACGCTGTGGCCTTTTGCTGCTACAATAGGATGTATCCCTTTGAAAACGCGATTGTCCGAGGATATGCGTTCGTTGAAAAGAAGTTCTGTTGATTGTGAGGTATGACGAAGGATAGCGACACCTGTGTCGTCACATGATGTTTCAATCGCGAGGGTCGTTAGAAGGCGCCTCTGTCGCTGGATGCCACCTAAGAGCGTCCTCCTATTTCCGCTCAATAAGATAGACCGCATCTTGCGAGATATTATAAGTTGATCCCAGATACTATGAGACCAAGTGAAGTTGAAATTTAGAGGACGAACGGCCCCACCCCAACCGTTCGCGTAGAATATAGAAGTTCTCACCCAGTACTCTCTACCCATGAAACGTATTAAGATATGTATATATCACATGGCAAAACTAAACATATACTGGAAAGAACGTTAGTATAGTGAGACTTATCAGTGTTCAAATAATTTCAATTTTGGTAGCTAGTAAATCATAATGCCTTTTAGGCTTGTTTGTACCTTGACGCCTATTCCCAATGCTTCCATAGGCGATGCTTCGTGCATCTCGTCATTAAGCAGATTAAAAGTAATACGATACTTATACCCAGTTTTTCCACTCACACTTGCATCCTCCGGTCCCGCCGTCGAATCCGCCAAGTTTCTCATCACCTCCAGCTCTGACATTGATCCATGGACCGCCCGCCCCAATGTTGTTGACGAGCAGCTTGGGATTCTCATCGTCAATGTTTTGTCTGTCATCGATAGGCCAAGACCAGACAAATTTCTTCTCTCGATCTCCTCCATGTGTGTCCATTGTGACTGTAACAGGGTACGGCATCGTTCCTGGTCGAATGAGCTCTGCAGAGCCGTCGATGCCACCCTTCTCCTCAGAATCGATCAGTTGCGACGTGTTGGCAGCCAACTTGCGTGTCCAAATCTGGACGAGCAGACGTGTCTCGGCCCATGTCACAATGAAATCTGCTTCTGTCTCCTTGCTGCCACCATCCTCATCTAGCGGGATATCGCCCTCTTTGGTGTCGTTGAGGACTCCTGTGGACTTGAGGAAGATGGTACGCTTGAAATATGTGTAAAACCCATAGTGTTCCGTTGGAAGACCACGATCGTAGAGGCGTACTGGCTGTTGGACTGGCTGTGGAAGTAACACTGCGGGCTTAGGAGTACCATCCTGGTTGAGGTCGGGTGGTGGGAGAATGCTACGGAGGTCAGGGATACTGGAGTTCCCCTCTGCCTCATTTTGTCGCTTGGCAAGCTCTTTGCGCTCGTCCTCTTCGGCAGGGTCAATCAAGCTGATGTAAAAAGGGGTTGGCTCGCCTCCTTTTTCATCAGACTGGATTCCGTCGGTGGTGTTTCCCAAAAACCACATTTCCTTAAACTCAGGTGGATCAGGACTGGGCTTGAAGTCGGGTGTCTGCCGTGCTCGGATTACGTCTCCGGCATTCACGGCACTTCCCATGCTTCGACGTGCCTTGACCGAAGGCGCATCTCCATTGGGGGTCTTCCAGTTCTCACGGGTACTGTTATCCCACTGGATCTGCATCATGATAGTAGGCTGGTTGGCGTTGTAAGGCTTCACGGAGTCGTGCTGTTCCTTGGGCAGAGAGCAGCTCCACATAGTGGATGGCTTGGTGCAGCTACTTCTTTCCATTGTATTGTCTGGTCCAACGATGGACAGGTCTCCTGTTGGCATAGGTGGAAAGTCTGTCAAGTTAACCCAAATTGATGGCACTTCTTCTGAATGCTTGGGTCGTGTCAAAACCACACCCAGAGTGATCGCCAGAATTATGATGACGAGAAGAATTCCCAAAACAATCATCCAGACTCGACGGCGTTGACGACCCTCGCGTCCTGTTCGGCCAAAACAACCTCTCTTTGGAACACATCCTCTACCTCTCCAGAAACCACCCAGGCGGCGAGCAATGGATTCTTCCTTTTCATCCCGACGTCTCTGACGCTCGGTCTTGGTCACAAAGCCAGCATCGCTGTGTGGGTGTTCACGTGGCACTGCTGTACCCAAGGGGCGTGTCGGAAGTGGCATTTGTGAGAGACGCAAGTTGTCTCGAGGAGCGGGCGTGAGCGGGATATCAGTCATCTGATCGGCTCGTTGCGAGGACATCGTAGACGAGAGGCCTGGAGATATGGGTCTTGGAGATGCAGGGGCTGGAGATGGAGATGGCGGGAATTGACTTTGGAGCGGATGTCCAGGTGGGAAGACTGCTCTGTATCTGATAGGGCCAGTCTGACTTGTCTTTTCCGGTGGCGAGTACGCAGGAAGCTGCTCGCCGACGCTCTCTTCTTCTTCTGTTACAAGAATCCGAGGTTTCTCTGACATAGTGGTGGCTTCGGGGACTGGAGATGCTCTTGCGGTGGAAGGGCCAGACTCGCTTTCCTGAGTATGCTCGATACGAGGCGACGGTGTCCGGCGTGGTGTTGGAGCTTTGACAATGGGTGTCTGGAATGAAGCAGGATTCAACTTTGGTGTAAGATAATCTCCCTGTGGGCTTTTTGTCTCCGGCTTGTTCCACCATTCATCCCCTCGAACACTCCTTGGAGATTCAGTGTACACCTTTGGGCTGGTAGTGAATGTGAGTCGGTTCTCCATAAAAGGAGTGACAACATGGTGATCCCACCAGCCACGGGACTTGGATGCAGCGCTGTCGGGCGTCAGTACTGATGTCTTTGCCTTGATTTGCTTGTGTGGGCTTGGAGTTCCATCTTCTTCGAACAACGTGCATGGGGTACCACTGTCAGACTCATCAGGAGTTCTGCCTCCTAGCTCCAAGCTGATGAGCCTCTTATGAGCTGATTTCTTGAAGTTTGCTGGAACGGCTGGTACGGGAGGGACATTGCCAGCCGTGGTCGTACCGGGAGACGGGAACTGTGAGTATATACTGGAAGTGTAGCGAATGGTGCTGAATGAGGACACAGTATCCGGGGTGTCGGGTGACCATACAGATTTCTGTTGGGCAGGTACCAGAGGCGAAGCTGAATTGTTCACAGTATTACGAGGCAGGTATGGTTGTGATGAGGGCTCGATGGGTGTTGGAGTGGTATCGTATCGGGAAGCGATACTCGCTTCTTCAGACGAAAAAGCCAGGCCAATAACAATAGGTCTATCATCTGGTGAAAGCTTGTTGTCCGGGGTGCGAGCTGACTGAGCTGGTCTGGCTGATGACTGCGGTGATGCAGTGGCCGGACTTTGGTCTTTACTCTTTTTGAACCAGTTCCAGTTCCCTACCGAAGCCGAGGTCGGTTCTCCTTCCAACGCCTTCAAGGCAGCCGCATCAACAAACTTTCCAGTACGTTCAACCGGTGTTGGCATGTAGTTTTGGCGTCGAAAAGACGACATGTCGGTGATGAGCTTGATCCCAGCCTTTGCATTCTGGGCCTTTTGTCTTTGTCGTGACTTGACCCGATTGATCCTTGTAGCAGAAGCTCTCGACGATCGTCGTGCGGCAAGCTTCGAATTTCTAGCTCCGACGTTCAATGGAGAGGGGAAGACTTGCTCACCAGCGTCGATCGGTGTGATGGGCTCGTCGTCTTCCCACTCCTCCCATTCTTCTCGACGTCGGGGTTGAGTTTCCGAGTATGGCGGCGGGTGCACCGGTTCTCGTGGCTGGATCGTGTTATTCATTGTGTAAATCGTGATGTATTAGATATCAATAGTGAGTGACTCGATGTGACAAAGATTAAAGAGTGTAGCAGCAACTAGTCTTTAAGCCTGTAGAGCTGAGTTGTGGGTGGTCATGTATCTTGCCGTTTGTATGATAGATGCAGAGAACAGTTTGTATGGTTTGTGAGAGAAAGAGTGTTGACGAAAGAGATGCTTTGTTTTAGAATGAATGAGTAGAACGAACAGAATAAAAAGTAAGTTAATGATTGTTGTTTGTCACAAAGGAAAGAAACCTGAACAATAAGATGTGAATTGCTTATTCACGTTCTAAGCAAACAATGTCAACAAGATCTAACAAGGAAGAGAAAATGAAAGATGAAAGGGAAATAAAATTGTAGCAAAGAGAAGAGTAGAACGAGAACAATAGACAAGTGAATCAACAATAAGGACACGGCCTATAATACCGTACCACCTCCCGCAACTACATGCTATGCTGCATATTGTTGGTGGTAGTGGATCCTATTGAAGGTATCCGTAAATCCCATCTAGATTGAGCAAAATCAAGGGCGCAAAGCTTCTTGATTGGCTTCTATCCAGAAACCCGCATCTATTCGCTGCAGGGCTAAATAAAGCATTCAAGGTCCAAACGTTGAACAATAGCTCATAGGCTATGAATCAAATGACTTGGCGCATCCTTGAGTGTAGAATAGCCGCCCTCGCTCTGGGGTTCGACCTTCTGATTGGCCAGCTCTAGGCGCCGACGTTGGAGTGTGTGTGATTCATAGGCCGTTGGATTGGCGACCGCGCCTGGAACCTGCAACTGCAACGTCAAACCAGAAGCGAATTGACAAGGACTAGGGAGATTGGTCTGAGGCGAGAACAAAAAGTGTCTCTCTTGGAGATGCGGGAGAAATATCGATTGGATCACGTCCCGATCAAGAGGCTCTCCGGGTGAGAGTGTCCGGTATCCGGCATCATCCAGTTCGTCAGTCCACACACGTTGGTGACAAGGAATATCGGTTCTCTTTCTAGAACTACAACCACTTGGCCTAGTATGAAGTGTTCGTTGGCTGATCGAGACTAGAGGTTTTATGAAACTAAGCCACGTCGAATGCTATCTCGCAGCCATTGCAGCAATTCGCAAACGAAAAAAATTGCTCAATTCCGACAAATAAGTGTCTTGGATGGTGTTTTCTGCTAGCTTCAGATGTAAATGGTCAGCACAGGTCTCTGACGTGAAGTGTTGTGCAATTTCCTGTTTATTTAATTTTCTTTGGCACATCCGGAGGTCGGGCTTCTTGTACGACGATGGGGAGTACAAGAATCAATAAGAATTATTCTGCACTTCCCCGCATCGATCAGGTCTCTAAATTGGTCTGGCCATATCCAGGCCGATGATGCTGCAGAGGCCGTATTGCCAGCCAGAAGAAGCCTTCGTCGCAGTTCATGTCGGTGTCTGGTCATCCGGTTTCTGGGCACTTGAGCGAGTTTCGCGGGAGGCCGCCAGATATAGGCAGATACTTCGAGGCGGTTTTCTCTTCTTTCTTTTGTTACACCTATCGTGCCATCTTTCGCAGCAGACATGACGATACTTTGGAAATGGTGGAAGGGAGGAGGGAATAGGATAGCCTCGGTCACGTGCTGCAACATCCTAGCTTCTCGCTGTAGGTAAGGGACAATGAAGATGAAAATGAACATGAGAGCAACTTAAACACAGTAGCCAGAAATTAATAATTCTAAGATTATAACTATTTGGAAGTGCTTTTCAATCTTCAGAAACTATAGTTTTAAAGTGATAGTTGCAGAGTTCGTCTGTTGTAAGTGCCTGTTCAGAGCACAATATATGTCGAGGGTTTGTACCTCGTTCTTAACCTACGCCACTGGGAACCAGATGTTGAGAACAGCCCCAATATCTTTACTGACATCAAGAGTCATAGTGTTGCGATTTATGTTTAGACAAGCAGAAGAATGGACTGTCGTCAAGATGTTGAAGGTGCTGGAAACTGAACTCGAACACGTGTCACAGCACGTGTAGCCTATTTGTCACAACTAACAGGTTTCTAGAATATGTGCATATTTACATCCAAACTTGGCTAAGATTTGATGCAACCTACCAGTACCAAATCATGGGCACTCGACCTACGAGGCAGAGAAGTCGGGAGATTATTTGGCCGTGCTTCTAAACACAAAAAGAAACTTCTGCTAAAAGGTCCTTATTCATGACTGATGGGATTTTGTTTCTGAGTAGTCCAAGAATGGGAGGTCTTGACTCGATTACTTCCACTAACCTGTCGGTATCCATCCAGTGGGCAAAGTGACAGGCAGCACCCCTGAATCCTGAACCTAAAATTCAATGACCACTGAAAGTCCAGAAGGGCGGATAATTTACATGAGGAATGTGGGGTCAGGTCCTGAAGAAACATCATGAGCAATCAGGAACAAGAGTCCAGAAGGAATATCACTATAAGAAGTATCATATATTGAAGCTTCCGGCAGGACTGAATACAACATCATTGTCTTGAGACATGGCTGATAACTGCTATATAGTGAGTGGCAACTCCTACCTTAGTAATTTAAAAGCGTGTCTCGCAGGTCGATTGTCTCGGTACATTTTTGAGAATGGATTGTGACGTAATTTCACGTTCGTTTTTTCTTCATCATCTCACTTAAGATAGGGGTCCAAGCCATTTAAGGCTAACCGACTGAATTAATCTTTACCGGTTTAATCACAGGCAAGACAGTTGAAAACTAATACAACGCTTCTCAAAGAGGCAACTCAAGACGCATGCAATGAACTAAGAGGCTGACTGCAGCTTGTCATCTTTTTGAGACAAGCAAACAGGGACTCTGTGTCTGTCCTTGTGCCTGTGCCTGTACCTGCATGGATATTTGTTGCACAAATATGAGATGTGAGATGAGATATGGATCCCCTGGGCTAGAGGAGGAAAAATGGAAGGAAATTCTTACAGGATACCTTCAAACCCAGTGTAGCATAGCAGCATCTTGGCTTGAATTTGCTAGGATCCCCTAATCCTTTTTTGAAAAGGAACTATAGTCCGTTCCCCTGAGAGTGCAACCACCCACATGGCCTTTGCTTGGCTTTCGTAGGGGTAAATTGACTGATTGTACTTTTAGTTCTTGATCCTTCAACGTCGACTTCCTTTCGGATTTGAAGCGAACGATGCAATACGAGATTCTTATCGAAAACGCCTGCCCCCTAGGTAAATAAACAGACTCGGCTAATTCGTTAGTGTACCGTCTGTCGGCTACCGCATCTCAGAATTGCGACATCCACCAAGCACTCGATCGCACTGTTTACTGTTGCTTACGCTTTGCTGTCGCATTACATCGCCTTGCACTGCATCATTACACTACACCGCACTGCACTCATCCATTCTGCTGCTCGCAGCCGGGTTGGCCGTTTAATCCAAAATTACACCGAATTCCCAACGGCACTCTATTTACGCTACCCACCAGACCGGGATAGCTTCGATACAGTTGGGCCAGAAGCTATTCTATTTTGCGCTGCGCTAGGCCAGGTTCTCTCTTGCTGCGGATTCCATCATCCACACCCACTTCGACAAATACGGGCTGTCAGTCCCTACCTAACCTTTTTCTGTCACCACTGCATTGCGTCGTTACACTTACTTCATCGACAGGTCGTCCAAGCCTCATTTGTTTTATACGTTACCTCGACCATTCCTCGTATACCGTGATTCTATCGACACACAATCTCACCCATCACGATACCCGATTGCCACACACTAGACCGCTCACGATCTTCCCACTTTGCGCCACATTTCGAGGACAGTTACAGCCGTGGTCCGTTCAATTGTCGGAACAATTTTTGAAGACATTTCGTTACCGTCAAAACTGTCCCTTGCCAAGGTGGAAAAGTCGGGACTGTGTGGTGCCCTTTGCGTTCTCCAATTCGAGCCTTGCTCATCCGGCCGGCAGCCTTGCGCGAAGCGAACGAACAAGAAGAAAAAAAGAGATAAAACATAAGGATCCCTTCGCAATCCCAAACTTCGTGGTTGCGCTCCTTTACAAGCCTCTCCCCCCGCCATCCCCGGTCGACATAAGCGGCGTCATTCTTAGAAGTCGCCGGTTGCGACGTTGCTCAAGCTGGCTTCATCACGCTCAGGATTCGGCTCTTCGAGCTCGTTCAGTGATCGCCCATCCCGTGGCCATCATTCACGACAACGCTCTTCCGTCAGCCACATCGTGATCAACCCAGGCTTGTTGTCGACTGATTCCCAGAGGCAACTGGAGCCTCACAACGGCCCATTATCCCCCATTCCAGGTATGTCCTCTATGGTGACATTCCCGGTTGTCCAGTCGATGTCTCACTTCTCATACCTCGAGGCTTCTTGGCGTCTTTCTTGACATGTTTTTGATTGTTGCTTTTCCCACCGTCTCTTTTTATATCTTTTGTATCCCCCCTCTCGTATTCAGCTTCTGCATGGCCTCAATACTGAGCGGTGCTTTACTCAACACACATCTTCTCTCAAAGCCCTATATCCTCTTGTATTCATTTTCTCCTCTTTTGTAAATATCTTTTGCCCAGCTGTTACTGGGCTTTGATGGACAACCACACACTACAACACAGTTCGCGGGCTAATCACCAAGCTCGCCTCCTCTAGGTACCCCAGGATCTTCCATGCCCCTTTCGAGAAGCCCTTCACCTGTTCCTGGCGGTGGCTGGTCTAGCCCGGGTTTAAGCCTTGATAGCGGAAAATCGACACCTGCAGCTGTGAGCGGAGGACCTGTTGTATGGGAATCAGCCAAAATGAGACCTCATACCTCGAGCACGTTTTCCTCCTTCTCAACTCAAAATAAGGGTTTCTTCAGCAGACACATGCGACGACTTTCGAGCAGTCTCCCACAATTTCAAGGACAGCGCGACAATTGGAAGGAGAAGGGTGGACGAGGACCACGATGGATTCGAAAAGTGCCGTTTGCCGGCAGGATACGATCGATCTATGGACGAATGGGAAGGAGGCTCAAGATGATCCTGCTCTTTATCCTGATAGCAACTCTCTGCTACACTATTTTTTACACAACCCGTAAGTTGGTCGTAATGCTCCGGATGCTCAGATCGCGATACTAATCTTTGCAGCCCTTGCCTACTACTGGCGAAGATCATTTGGTGGAGGTAACAAGTTCGTCATCATCCTGGGCGCAAATGTCGGCGGAGGTGTGATGGAGTGGAAGGGAGCCCGAGAATGGGCCATTGAGCGAGACAGCGTGCGAAACAAGCGAAAATACGTCAACCGATGGGGATACGACTTGGAGATTGTCGACATGAGCACCAAGAAGAAGTATGCGCACGAATGGCGAGAGAGCTGGGAGAAAGTTGACTTCGTTCGGTCAACTTTGAGGAAATACCCCAAGGCAGAATGGTAAGCTGATCCAGAGAAACGCAGTGGAAGGCAAGACTAACAATGATACAAGGGTTTGGTGGTTGGACTTGAACACCTTTGTCATGGAGCCCTCAGTGTCGCTTCAAGACCACATCTTCAATCAGCTCGAACAAGTAGCTGAACGTGACATCAACTACTACAACCCTCGCAATATCTCGCATCCGTTCACCGATCCCTACCTCGATGAGATCTCGCGGAGTCCTGTCGGAGATGGTAGTGCCAACTCGATCAACATGCTTATGACGCAAGATTGTGCCGGCTTTAACTTAGGGTCTTTCTTTATGCGACGCAGCGAATGGACCGATCGACTCCTGGACGTGTGGTGGGACCCAGTCACATACGAGCAGAAGCACATGCAATGGGAGCACAAGGAGCAAGATGCGCTGGACCAGCTGTACCAGACACAGCCATGGGTCCGCAAGCACATCGCCTTCTTGCACCAGCGGAAGATTAATAGTTTCCCACCTGGCGCTTGTAACCCTGATGGCGGGCCCAAGAACCCTCACATCCATTACGATGAGAACCAACGCGACTTCTTGGTCAACATGGCAGGCTGCGAATGGGGTCGCGACTGCTGGGGCGAGATGTACTACTACCGCGAATTCAGCTACTGGCTTAACCGCAACCCTTGGGAGCGTTTCAAGGAGGATCTCATTGCGGTTATTTGGTTCAAACTCACTGGTCAGAAGGTCAAGTTGTGAAGAGCACTTGAATGAGTTTCTGAGTTGAACAATGCCATGACGCAACGCAACGAACGACACAAATACTCGGATATAGACGCATCAGCCTTTCGACATGCATGATTATACGGAGATAATGGATACGAAAGCAGTCGACGCTACGCACAACTGTGTCGATGCTCGCCCTGGAGTTCTGTACATGTTTTACTTTTTATTCGACTGCATATACCCACTTAGACGAGGCATATTATAAAGAATGCTGCGAAAGCCCCGGGAGATGAAGGAGGGGATTCGCGGCTGCAATTCGATGGGATGGTTTAGACTTGGGGAAGATGATTTCTCTTCCTGTATTATTACTTTTTTCAAGATGAGATGAAAGGATGTTTAGAGATATGAGAGGGATGCGAAGGGGGATGTATGGTTTCATGTATATACCAATCAAGGATCTCTACGCCAGCATCACCTTCCAATGGCCCAAAAGAAATGTTTACTATGAATAAAGACCTGACGTTGAAAGTTTGTTAGATGAAGTTAGCTCGACTCTTTGATGATTGTTCGTATTCTTGTGTGACTGAGTAAGGATGATCCTGGAGGATGAAGCTGGTGCAGAGTATGTTTCAAGGCCACGTTGCGGGCAAAGATAGCTGCTATAGATAACGCCCATGTGAAAGTTTAAGTGGCGGCAGATCATACCATGTAGTTGAAATTCGAGGTCAGTGTTGATCCTTGACCATTTTTATTGAAACAAGAGTGGCTTGATCCCAGGATCCCAGTCCGGGGTTACGGCACGGAACATTATGCCGGGACATTGAAGAACCCCTGAGCAGTAGTCTAGACTAACTAAGCCAGCCGATCGCACTGTTGGCTTTCTCTTTCTATCTAGTATTTGCAAGGAGTCCATGACGGAAAATATGGGCAAGTTTGGTCAAGAAACGCAGATCACGTCGAGATAGCAAGTCAGGAAAAGGAGAAGTGCGATGGCTTGCCTTCTCTTTCAGGACAAAGAGAAAGGAGGTGGCAGAAAGGTTTTCGGTTCCTTCAAGTAACCAAACCCAAAGCAGATAGGGACCGCCTTGCATGGAAAGGTCTAGCTTGGCTTCCATTCCTGAGACTATGTTTCAGAAGAGGTCATTGTTTTTTCCTTCTTTTTTTACTTTTAAAGTGTGGCGCTTAGAGGGACAACGCGCGTCGACAACCGGAGGGCTTAACAGAACACGAGATCTAGGCTGGGAATGTCTTAGTTGAGGAATGTCTTCCCAGCCCGGTTTGGACATGAACAAGAGAAACTGTCGGTTAGGTTAGGTTAGGTTAGGTCAGGTTCATGTTGGGTTGTGTTATTCATGCTTGTTGCTTTGTTGGATGGCTTTGTTCTAAGCTGGACTGGGCATCGCATCAGGATAGTGGAGAGGGGAAGGGTAAGTGGTAAGGATATGTTGGTATTCATAGATGTTGAAGAGCGCGCGGCTATAGAAGCGCTGGTTACCATGAAAGGTAAAACCCACAAGTCTAGACCGCTGTTGACTCCAGTTCTTAATATCTATTGATGCATGCGGTAGAGAACAATGGCATTCATTTGAAGAACCTTCCAAGATGATAAAGCAAGAGTTGAAGTGTTTCGTTCTTGTCTGTTTCAATAACTTCGTCCCGTCCGCCGGAAGCCCTCCACTCCACTCCACCTCTTCAGTGTTCGAGTCGAGTCTTCCCCCAGGTCAGTCTCCACTACAAGATAGCGTGCTCTTTAGTGGACATGAACCCCTGAGCAGCATGATCGACCAATCATAAACGACTAAAAGCATGTCTCCCTGCCTGAAGCGGCCAGCGCCAGGTACGCCAAGCCACAACCGGTCGCGCTAAGCTTTTTCTCGTTCGAAGTGATTGGATCAGAAGCCCTAGAACTTGCACATATCAGTCTCGTCTCGTCTCGTTCTTTGTTACTTGAGTAGTATTTTGTAGGTTGACAGGCTACGCATCAGAGCCTCTAAACAACGCATGGCTTTTGTCATTTTATTGGTTCACTCTATTATTTGACGAGCCCAAGCTACTGTTTCGGATACTTTAGCATACAACCTAGCATCATCTCCCGATCTTTCGGGGTGGACGATATCAGCCCCAACCCAAACTCAGCCAAGGCCAAGAGACCAAGGAAGACAAAGACAGAATGACATGCTACAGCCTCTTCTCAAAGGAGCTTGGCGTCAATTATTGCGTTGCGTTGCCAGTGCCTTGCATTACAAAGGAGGGAGAGAGAGAGAAACTGCAAGACATATCAGAGACATGGGCATATAGATAACTCCCGCATTCCCTTGAGAGGCCATAGCCCCAGACATCAACCACACTCACTCTTTTTTCTCTCTCTTTCTCCCCTCTTTCTGTGTTTCTTTTATTGCCTTTTTGCCTCTTCCGTCTTTCAGTGTCTGGTTACTCTGCTTGGCTGGGCTCAAGGAATAAATCAATCATTCATCCTGTCTCTCTATCTTTCTTTTACTTGGCTGCATTCGTCGCCTTTACCGTTTCAATCCTTTCGGTAGCTGGCTGGCCACTCTCATTAAGGCTCTTTTTCTCTCTATTGTCTCTCACTGACTACGAGTTGCAATTATATTCACTTGGCTCCCTCCTTGGCAGTGCCAGAGCTATTGTTTCGTTGCGCGTCAGGCACCTCAATAGCCTCCCCTCTCTTGTCCCCTCCAGCCCTCCGCGTTTGGCTGGGGATTTCTTGGTATTGACAATAGCTTGTGATTCTATTGTTATAAATTGCACTTTTCTTATCAAGGGCAATTACCGTCACTCACTAAATCACACTCATCCTTATCACTTACCGAATAACCGAAACTTACAACACATCTTCATCACCAAACTCAATACCTGAACCACAACTTCTTGACAAATCTGTTCACTCATAAGTAAGGCTCCTCGCAAAGTATCCTCTTCTCATCTTTACTTACCTAAAGACATTAGAAGCGATGCATACATCAATCCTCACGCTGGGCCTCGTGGCCTTCTTCCAAGGTGCCACTGCTTCAAAGAACAGCTCCCACTCCGGATACTCAATCACCCACACCTACGACTCTACCAACTTCTTCGAGGCATTCGAGTTCTTCAACGAGAAGGATCCTACCAACGGATTCGTCGAGTATATCGATGCCGACACTGCCAACAGTGAGGGTCTGGCTGGTTTTGTCGACGGTCAGGTCTACATGGGTGTAGACTACAAGACCAAAAACCCTTCCAAGGGTCGCAAGTCAGTTCGAGTTACTTCTCACGACTCTTTCACTCACGGCCTCTTCATCGCCGATATCGCCCACATGCCTGGCAGTATCCCTGGTGTCTGGCCCGCCTTCTGGATGTTCTCTTCTGGAGGTACGTGGCCCGACGACGGTGAAATAGACGTTCTTGAGGGCGTCAGCACTCAGACCGAGAACAAGATCACTCTTCACACTGGACCTGGCTGCAAGATCACCAACGATGGCAGCGACCAAAGCACCACTCTCGTCAATGACAACTGCAACGCTGGTGGCGCGAGCGAGGGTTGTGGTCAGTGCACAGCTGATAACCAGAACTACGGCGATGGCTTCAATGACATTGGCGGCGGAGTCTACGCTACAGAGTGGACTTCTGACTATATCGCTGTCTGGTTCTTCCACCGCGGCCGCATTCCCCAAGACATCCAATCTGGCAACCCTGATCCTTCATCATGGGGAAATCCCACTGCAAAGTTCAACGGAGGCCAGGGCTGCAACATTGATGATCACTTCAGGAACAACAACCTCGTCTTCGACACTACCTTCTGTGGTGACTGGGCTGGCTCTCCTGACGTCTGGAACAAGAACCCTGAGACCGCATCACTGGGAGAGTGCAACGACTATGTTGCCAACAACCCTTCTGCCTTCAAGAACGCCTACTGGCTTGTAAACAGTATCAAGGTCTACAGTCAAGACGGTTCCAACGGTGGTGGTAACAATGGCGGTAACAATGGAGGCAACGGTGGAAACAGTGGCGAGGGTAACAGTGGTGAAGGCAACAGCGGAAGCGGAAACTCGGGTAATGGCAACTCTGGCAACGGTAATACTGGTGACAACAACAGCGGAAACAACAACTCCGGCGACAACAACTCTGGTGATAACAACTCCGGTGACAACAACAGCGGCAATGACAACTCTGGTAATGGCCAAAGCGGTAACGGTGATGCGTACAACGGCGGAAACAACGGTGATGGTCAGACATACGCTCCTCCTGAGAACCAACCAAGCCAAGACGGCGGCAATACCTGGTACGTCCCTACCGGCGATCAACAACAAACCAACCAGAACGGCGATAGCTCCAGTTCTGGCAACGAGCAAAGCCAAAGCTACGACAATGGCCAGTACCACGGTCCAGCAGCACACAGCAAGAGCCGTGTCCACAGCCATGGCGGCAGCCACAGAGGCACAACAAGCTGGGACGGAAAGGGCTGGCGAGTCAGTTCCAGACGATCCATGCCCAAGCGACACATCGCATGATCAAGGTCCCTAGAGGAAACCAGTTTGTCTTGTTTGTCATCGTATAAGATACCCACCCAGAAAAAAAGGAAGAAAAGAAGAAAGTTCGGGTTGAGGGCGGCGTTATTTGGACTACCGTTTGAACAGATATACGAATATCTTTTCGGTTGCATTTTCGGTTTTTAGATTTCATATGTCAAACTTCTTAGCTTCTCAGTATATATATCTATCTATCTTTAGTTTGTCAGTCAATCGATATTGACTAAGGGCGGTTGATTGAAAGGAAAGCATGTAGCAATACGAAGCTTATGATTATATCTTGCCTGATATGCGATGGTGATTTCTTAGCAAGTAACTTGTTTTCGGCAGTCTTCTGATATTCTCAAAGGACGTTGAGACTGAAAGGACGTTGAGACTGAAAGGACGTTGAGAAGGCCCCTGTTCGTCAGTCAGCCTGATTGAAGTTAGTGGTGTTGGGGATAGATCGAGCTAGGATGTGGTTCCTGATTTTATCCTGGCAATAACTACGATTCACAACTATTTATTATCTACTAAGCATTATGATTTTTCCGATTTAATAAGACATATGCATAGGAATGATTCATTACGGCTCTACCACGTCAATTACAAGACATAATATCGTGTCATGTCTGTCTCGAAACTAATGGTCATCATTGTCCGTTATGCTAAAACAACATGTTCACGAGAGCGGGTCCCGACTAACACCAACGACTGATTATTAAACTGCTCAGCTTCTCGGGCATTTTTGATAATTCCTCCAGATATTCGGATTCAATCAAACATTTCCAATACGAATATTCCTCAACAATTTTTTGTAATTTACGTATTTAAGGTATTGAATCAGACTCTCAGTCAAGTCAAATCAACTCGTCTACGATACCTACCTTTACCAATCTTACCACCCCACCCACACACATCATGGAGTCTTTTCTCGGCCTCGATCTCACAAGGAACTATTCCTTCTTCACGGTATTTCAGTTTATATCTTTTCTCATATAATTAAAACTAACAATTCGCTAGGTTCCGGCTGCATTCTTCATAGCCGCTCTTCCCCATGCCTACACCATCATTGCATCTAGGGGGACATACGACAACGCCAACCCTCGCTCCCACAAGAACAACATCGAGAAGTGCGAGGTCTTTACCAAATATGTAAGTTTCCAAACCTTCAGTCTTATCTCATGTTCCCTTGATAACAGCCCTCCAGGACAAACAATTCCTCTACCGAGCCAAGGCTGCTACAGAAAACGGCTTCGAGACCCTCAGTCTCTACGCAGCCGGTATCGTAGCCGCAAACTTTGCAGGCGTGTCGACACCTACCGTCAACGCCTTGAGCTTTAGCTACGTCGCAAGCCGTGTCGTGTACAACGTCGCCTACCTGTGGCTGCAGGCCGATCGCCGCCTGGCGCCGGTGCGTAGTCTGGTGTGGACTGCGAGTATCGGGCTCATTATCACCTTGTGGATCAAAGCTGGAAACAAGATGCTCTCAGTGTAAGTGAGAAGCTACCTGAGGATATCCTCGTGTATATAAGAAGCAAGGGATACAAGCTTTTGCTCGAAATTAGAACTTCTGCCGAAGTGTAACACTCCATACATGTTGGGCTTCGGCGATTTTATCCATCCTGTACCACTTGTTGCCTCAGATATAAAAGCCCGAGTTCATTTGCCGACTTGATACCTGGCGTCTCGCTTAGAATGTTTGTTTTATTCTTATAGGCCTGTAGTGTGAGCCAAAGAGAAGCCAGCCAGGAAGTCATGTGGGAAGTTTATACCATCATCTCGCAACGCAAACAAATAGCTGTCCATACTCTGGGCGCCAAGGAGTCTTCTCGAATGCTATACATGTTTAACCTTGGTCTTTGTATAAGAGCAAGCTGTTCTCTCCCCGAGTCTACACAACAGATCTCCTCTGATCAACAACAAAACACTTATCATTTCGGAACAAACATTCACGATGCTCCCTCTCAAGCACTTGGTCATCCTCTTCGCTTCGACTTCCTTGGCCCTCCCCGGCAACCCAGCTGCCTTTGTCGACAATGCCCCTGCTGTCACTGCCGCTCCCATTCTTGAACAAGTACTCGACTGCGATTACAGCTACTGCGACGAGAACCACGTTTCGTGGTGCTTCCACTTCGTACCCTTCACTACTATCAATCCTACACTAGGTCCCATGCCGGGAGAGACAAGGGTCTCTGTCGGGGTTTGCGGTCCTAATACAGCGGTACCAGAGCCATCGTATTGATTCACCACGGTCGGGGTCTACATGTCGACTTGATTCAGACACTATTAGAAGGATACATCCACGAATGACTACAACATCCATAGTCTGAATTAAAGAAAGTAACGAGCGAACTTGAGATATCTCTGTCTAAGCCAAAGCATAAAACTGTGAATCTAGATAATCAAACGATAACCCAACATAATACCCGGGCGCCCTAACATCCTTGCCCAAAAAGATCCCTCAATAAAAGAACGACCAAATCCAAACTGTACGCTCCTAGGCTCTAGGTAAAGAGCCAAAATGCTATTCCAAGATCCCATGATATTCCTGGCCCCGCGCCTGTCCATGCATTATTCAGTGTGTTTGCGTGTACTCTTAATACATCTCAGCGCCGCCAAAACTCTTGTTTCGTGTCAGGTTAGCCCGGCGCTGGGTTGCTCTAGGAAGCTGATCCCTCGTAGACTTGCGTCTACTCAATGGCCGGCGTTCTGCGACCTCTTCTGCTCTGCCCTGACCTTCTTCCGCCTCAATCATAACATCAGCTGGCATAGCAGCATCATCCTTAATCTTGGCCACGAAGAAGGATGCAACCAAAACACAAATACCGCCAAGAGCAAACACGATAGAGATACTGTGGTCACCCGGTGTGCCTCGTGGCTTCTGCCAGAGCTTGAAAATGACACTGGAGCCCACAGTAGCGATTATCTGCGGTGCAGCAATAGCCATGTTGTGGATGCCGAGAATCACTCCAGCCTGGTCAATTTCTTCCTCCTCTTCGTCACCCCCGATTCCACCATTGTTTGCTCTGGAAGCCGCTTGCCTCATCCTCTGAGCACGGATCAGGGCATCTCTCCGGCTGATCTCGGCACTGATGATGGCCCATGGAGCCCACAGTGTCATAGCCCAGGTAATACCGACAAGACCAACCAGTACGGTGGCCGCCTTGACAGTGCGCACAAATAGCGTGGCAAACATGCATCCAGCAAATAGGAGGAGAGAGAGGAACCATGCGCGCTTGAGAGTGAGGCCAGGGATGGCCAGCTTGTCCAACCAGGAAGGCTTCTCGTCTTCGTCTTCATCGTAGTAACCAGCAGCAGGGGTCTCTCCTGGGACGTTTGTGACAGGCTGGCTGTCGTAGGTAGGAGCAATAAAGAATGGGAGGAAAACATTCGTGAGCAAACTCACAACGGAGTTGATGAGAAGTGCAAATGTACCAATTCGAGTCGCCTGCTCGTATAGTTTGTTGAGCTGCTCCGGGGGCATGTGGGGATTCGCTTCGAGGTAGGGCTCTACATAGATCTCTCCAATATACGAGGATGTGTAGAACAGCAGAGGGAAGAATCCAACCCAGGCGCAGAACTGGACCTCACATACCCTCTTTATTTGAGGTGGCAGACGCTTGATCGACTTGAAAATAGTGAGGAAAAAAGAGATCACGCCATGCTTCTCTTTATTGGCAGGCCCGTCAAGCCGAGGGTCTCGCTCCTTGATGAGAGCAGTGCTCACAAACACTGTCAAAGCAAGGGCCACGCAGGCGATAGCACAAAGTATTTGAAACTGCGTATTGCCAAGGAACCCGAGGTGGCGAGTCAAGTCGACATACCCAGCAATATATCCGACAATGTTGCCGAATCCAGTAATTCGACTAGCCATGGCATTGGCAGACTCCTGCTGATGAGCTGGTGCGCAATCGACAATGAAAGCACGGATGGAGGCCTGGACGGTGTTAATAGCAAAGTCGAGAACATAGACACCGACAACCGCAACCACGATAGTTGTGGTCTTGACGCCCTGTGACTCGGGGTCAAAGCCCATAATGTTAGAAGCGCCTGCGACAATTTCTTTGGCCCATGCGAGGAACAGCAGCGAAAGGATCGTTGCTATAGACCCTCCAATCATGAATGGCTTTCTCTTTCCCATGGGCAAACGACAATTGTCACTCAGCATACCTACGTATGGCTGAACAAGCGTACCCGTGAGTGGGCCAGCAATCCAGACCAAAGCCATAAGAGACTTGCTGAGTCCCAGAGACATGAGATAGGGGGAACCGTTTGAAAGTTCAACGGACCACGCGATCTGAAGACCACCAATACTGATGGTCAACAGGAGCAGGTACCATATGCTTTTGGTGGTTTGCGAATCATCGCGCTCCCCGTGAGTAACACTATTAGTGTCGGCGTCGTGCCTCAACAGAGGCGATTGTTCGTCAGTCCCTTGGGCGGCGACGCGGGCATAAGACTGGCTGCCGGGGGTTCTTCGTGGATTAGAGGCGGACGAAGCAGGCGGTCCTTCACCTCCAGAGCGTTCCGAGGGGACGCCCATTGTGACGGTGGCTGTAGCTGAGGAACTGTAGTAATAGCAAACTTCCTTTGTCGAGTTTATTCAGGGACTTGACGCTTTTAAGAGGCTATGTTTTAACTACCGTAACGAGAGTCCGGATGCGGGGGGGCGCAATGTGCGAACTCAGACAGCTGATAGCTGTCCAGGGCAGGGATAGACGAAGACGGTGACTGTAACTGTCTACGTATCTTTAGCGAACGTACTATCACGGCAGATGCTTTGAGGGTCCCAGATCACGTCAAATACAGGACGGATAAAGGATGAGACAAGACAAAACAACCCAAAAAGCAAAGAATAAGGGAAAACGGACGGGATTAGTGTTGTGGTCTTTGGTATTTTTTTGCGTGCTTCGTGTTGAGATGGATCAACAAATGTCCGCTGATTTTTTAAACTTCTATCATGTGGTCAAATCAAAACTCACGCGACCGCACCTGGCGTACTCGTGCAGGCGTGGCAGGTGAAGAGAGGCTGGCGCAGGCCGGTAAGAATGTGAAAAGCGATGCGTCACTGGGTCTCCGCCTCCAATAAATGGTGATGTAAATCATCTTTAATCGAGGGCCCCTGTTCCTGATCCTGAGTCGCTCCGGGGCATGTTTTGCATCATGTGATTGGTCAATACGCCCATCTGCTGCCGCTGACCACTGAAAGGCCTCTAAAAACTCCATTGTTGGTGCATCCTTGGACTGCTTTTTCAGTGGAACTTACCCTGTATGTAGATTTCACTGCATGAAAATCGCGGATAATTCAACTCGATATGCAGCGACTTCTCTATCAAGGAGCTTTTCACCCGTATCTGAGACAGTATTCAACGGCACGTGGTAGAAACTACTGTTAATCTAGAGGCGGTCAGTCGAAGACTGAGGGAGAACTTAGCCTGATAGATTAGAGGTATCCAAAACAAGATCACCACACCTGCAAGCATCAATGTATGACGTCTGCAAGGGGAGAAAAGACATTGAAATCTCACGATGGTTGCACGCTAGCCTTCAATATAAGTGGTGCCCTTCTTAAGAGCCTCAACAGACGCTATCAGTGTTGGGTCATCTGTTTATCATATCTTATCTTTGACATGAACTAGACTTTCATCCAAGAAGTACGGTGATATGTTGAACCAACGTCCTTAACATCCACATTAAACTGGGTACATTCAATGCCTGGATTACAAGGCATAGAAATGAAAGCCTTCGCTAACCGAGCCTTGGTGTCTCAAACAAAACCACCATGATGCAGCCAGATCTTCCCAGATGGACTGCTCACGATATCTTCCCCCATGTCATTTACGTACGTCAAGAAGTCATATTTGCTTTGCCACAACGGAGTTCCTCCGAGGGACGCAGAAGCGAGAAGCGGGTCTAGATGCATTCGGTGAGAAAGCTGGGTATACGGATACTGAGCATGTAGTGAGGCGGGCCCACTGTCACCAGTTAGCGAATAATACACTCTGACACTGTTCGCCTGTCAGCCTGAAGGTGAAAACGGTTGTTATGGGATGCCTTTGACAAGGTTGATACGTTATCGTCCCCACCATGCCAAGGAAAAGACGCCGTTTTGTCTTATCGTCGCCAATTCCGGTGGCCCAAGAACTTGTACGCCGGCGAGATAATGACGAGAGAAAGAAAAAAAAAAGCAGAAATTTCTTCACAGGCAACTATAGCCGCCTCAATCAGTTTTGCTGGCTAACCACCAAGAGAAGGTGCCATGTCGTGCATCTTCGATTCGATAAGCTCAGTCGAACAAGCAATTACTATCCGCTGCTAACGGAGCGCCAAGTCCAGCGCCGAGAAAAAGTGGCGAATGAGGCCAGGCGTCAAGGTGCTGCACCGGGAACCAACGGGAACGGCGACACGCAGCGGATTTCACCTTGGAGAGAAGGCCGTCTGTAGACACCGGCCCGGCGCCTGCCGACACTGAAGACCTAGTTATCTCCAAGCTAGTTGAACGTCTTTGTATTTTTGTTCCGTTTCTGCAACCATTACGAAGACCGACCAGAAACTTTAGTTGAGCGGATTAGAGAACGGCAGTTCCATCCCATCAACGTCTTCAACGGTCTGGTTTTGGGTCGTGCGACTGTCTACCAAAGAAGGATGGGGCTGGCTCACTTCACTCACAAACACCAACCGAGCAAGGGCCGATTGGTACAGTACGTACGTAATGTCAGAGCACTCGCAACACCAACACCGAGCAACCGAGACCGAGCAGTTTGCAAAGGGGGATCTCCAGACAGGGATCAGTTACGTTACCCTACCCAGCTGGGGACTTACAGACTTGGCAAATTCTGTTAGGTTAGCCGACCTGCAGAGGATGAGGTATCTCGGTGCCTGGAAGCCATTGAATGTCACTGTCAAAAATTTGTTGAAATAGTGGCCAAATCAAAACCTGAATAATGCAACTCCTCTTGGCGAAGTCAAACGGACTCAGTTCGGCGTTACCTTCCAGCAATGACGCTGCTCGTCAACAGTCTCGGCCTGCTCGCGACCCCGTTTGAACCCCAAGGACCCCAAGACCTCTAGTGGGAAAAGAGGGGATGATAATGTGGACGGCTTTGTTTGTGGGGCCCTCCACGGCTCGAATTTGTCGCCGACCCCGTGTTTTGAGATGCAAGTTGGAGTCTGATGGTGTCGAAAACGGTCAACGTTACACTAAGTGAGGTATGTTGTCGGGTTTCATTATCCAGAACGCCAAAGCAATCTCTTGCAGAAAGTTTGTTCTGAGGTGTAGCGACGATGCAACAGCTATTAACGGCTGACACACAAGGCGCTTCACGATGCAACTCCTGTATGCCAATGTTTCTGTCGATTTCTACATCCACAGCCCTTCACTGCCGGGCACGCTCGGCTATGATTGAAATGAACAGGGCTCTCATGGATCCAGATGGCCAGTTAGCCTGGGCTGTCGACATGCCATGCACGAAATTCCTGGTGCCTACGTACTGCCGCAGCCTCTCTGCCAGGTGGACACCCTGTCAGAGCGATCATAGCAATGATCACCGGCTAAATTCAGAACAACTTTAGTGTCGTCTGCCACCTCCCCCTTTGAGGCTTATAGTTTGACAATGGTGGTGTGCCTTTTGCATATGCTGGGTTTTGTTGCTAAAAAAACTGGCATCTCCGATCCTTCCATCCACCCACCACATGTGAGCGCGAGAAGGCTGCAAAACGACACAAGTACTTTTTGTACCTCTCAACTCCCCGGTCCGACATTGCAGGGTTTCTCCATACAGTAGTTATGGACCTCACTGACCTCATTGAGGGTCAACCCCCGTACAAGCCGCCGAAGCCTCCGCAATTCTCCGCACCCCAGTCTACAGTGAGCGAATAGCAATTCACTGTTCTTACTGCATCCCCAAGAGCCAGGGGCTAACGGACCCATCGACCATTCAGAAGCCACTCACATTTGCTCATGTATCTCTTGTACATGGGATAAGGGACCTCGAGGCAGTTCCACCTCCACAGCCAAGTCCAGTTTCCAAGGCGCCACCGGAGAACGCATGGATGGAAGCCCCATGCTGGTCGAAACGACCGAAGACTTTGAGGGGTTTTCCCATCTTGAAGGATTGCCTTTAAATGTCCCGGCTCCTACACTTATCTGCTCGGGTCTATATAGATGATCGCCCGCCCCATTCCTATCTACTCTCAATCTTGATGATCTCGTCAATTCTAAGCTCGCTGCCTCGAATCAATTAAACGACAAGCTACAACCCAATTCACCAAGCTTATACTCTCACTCACAGAACATATTCACAATGGCTATTCGAGAGCACTTTCGCCGAGCTATGCGCTCCGATGCTTCCGCGTCAAACATCATCGAAGCCAACACATCTGGAAAGATCACAGCCACCATCACCAAGTCCAGCCAGAATAGCGACAAGTCTGATTCATCATCAAAGTCATCTCTTGTCAACAAGCTGTCCCGTACTTGGACGTGGGGGTCCAAGGACAAGGACGCTACCAAGGAGCGCAAGACCAAGAGCAAGAAGGGAAAGAAGATCACTCACCCTAGCGAGAAGCCTTTGACAGCCCAAAATCTCCAACACCAGGAGATGCTATCACAGTTCAGCTTCACCTTTGGTGCCTCTTCTCCTGAGCAGATTGAAGAAGATAACTTCTTGGGCGTTAGCCCTTGTTGCACACGAGCTCCCAGTGTTGTCAACTTCTCCCTGGAAGGCGACAGCGAAAGCGACGATCAGACTTCATCATCTTCATCCTCTATCAAATCATCCTAGTCAATTTCCTGAATTGGCAAAGCCGATGGTGATGGATGGGCGGGCATGCGGGCACGCCGATAGTCGACAGGGGCGAAAGCTGGAAGAGTTCTAGAACGCCAGCTTTAACGCCGCCCGCCACCAAAAGTTCAACGACATTCAGACTCAACCACCACACCAAGTTGATTTCTGGATGATTTCTTTGCATTGGGCGATGCATGTTCTTCATCTAATTACATCCTTTGGGTTGTGTCCTGTCAGCATCATTTCACAAACTGGATGATGCGACATCTCGAGATCAGCACCTATCCATACCAGAAACGGTATACCAGCTGCGGATCTGACAACATCACATTTCCGCCTCACCTTGCATGGTTCCCCATAATTCTTCCAAGGGGAACAACACACAAAATAGACAACCAAAACAAAAGCAGTGCGCATTGGCTGTCTTTCTATCGTCGAGGCTTGGTCTTCGAAGACGGTGTCTCGGGCACCATAGAAAAACCGCATGAAGTTATTTGAAACGCCACGATATGTGGTATGATTAGCATATTGGATTTAGCGATTTGGTATATGGAGTTTTTGCATACCATCATGGTCCTGCAATGGGCAGATAGACCAGACACGGGCGTTACAAATTTGATAGACCAATAAAAGTCTACACTTGTTTTACAATCAACCTTTAATTCATCAAAGTGATATCATCCCACGTATGTTAACTGACTTCATTGAATGGCGAATGAGTAATGAGTAAGTCAGTAAGAATTTGTTGGTGTTTTCTTTCCTGTATGTTGTTATGCCCATTTACTCTTCTATCGGAGTTGAGATCTGCCTTTTAGATCTGGGTACCTATCACATGATGACTGCATATATACCATCAAACTATGATGGAAATGCTCATTAGTCAATGGGATAGCACACGACTTCGTAATTAATAAGAGAAACTTGATCATCATTATATTGGAGCGTATGGCCAGGATTGTTTGGCGTCGTACGCCGGTTCCTCACAAACTATCTTTAAGTTGATACCATACCATCTCATTGAATTGATCTAATCAATACGTCTGGGACGAAGAACTGATTCCGTGCACCACATCGTGGAACATGTATTATGCAGAAGCATATAGTGTCCGGTTGATATGCTGTATCATCATGTGTTCAGCCGTCACTGTTGCTGCCAGTGCCGGCCGTTTGCACGGCCGAAGCAGTCACCGCTCTTGGTATCAAAGTATACTAGCATTGCAGTTTTTTTTATTCATGCGGAGGTTGTTCATTTTATTCATAAATCCCAAATATCGGATGTGCCACAGTTTGTTACCTGCCATTCACTCGGGACGGTTAGTTAGCTCCTCGCGTCACTTGCGGGAAGGAGCGATTCGACGCTGCCACGGGCGCCTGCTGTAAAGATCACAACGAGGCCGTGATTAACCCCGTTTCGTCCCGTCTCTATTAAACGTTGATTTGCAGAAGCTTCTTCACTTGAAGTCAGTTCTTCTTAGACCCCGCTCAACCATCCCTCCCTCCTTCGCCGACATCAGTGTCCCCTCGCAATTTATCTCCGCCGTATCAACAACGTTTTCGTATATATCGCCAACGCAAGGCTCGCGCGACGCTGCTATCATGTCGGGTAAGTCTTGGTACTCCCTCAAGTCCAAGGCAGTCCACACCCGGTATGGCTTGACCAGAAACATCCAGGTCCTCCTTCAAGGCCTGGAGAGCTTCCACGCAGGGATCATCGATTCGAGGGAGCTGGGAAGCATGGTCCGACTGAGCCCCAAACGCCGGGAATCCGTCGCCGCAACGATAGCCAAGTGTGCTCGTATGATCAACAAAGACCCCCAAGAATCCAAGACATGCGTCGACATCATAGAGATGTGTACTGAAATCCTCGAGATTGCTGGTAGGTGAGACCAAGATAACTGTCGTCTTGAAGACACTCCATCAGAACAGCCAAAAACAGCAAATAACTTTTGCCATAGACCGTCCGCCGCCTATCGACAGTTTCCCTTTCATGAAATTGCCTGCCGAGATCCGCGAGTACATCGTCGATTTGATGGTCGACACCGTTTACAAAGGGAAGGCCATTAAGCCTGGTGCACGAAAAGTGAGCTGCAATTGCCCAAAGATTGAGCGCGACTATGAGGGCTTCCAGTCTCCTCAAATGAAGGCATTGCCATCTATACTCGGTCCAGCACTCAACCAAGAATTCTTCCGCATCTTCTTTCGGAAGAAGACTGTTCGTTTCCGCTGCTGCTGCGAGCTGCTTCACCACCTCAACAACAACCCACTGCTCGTACAGAATGTCCGCGACATCAAAGTTCACTGGTGTGGACCAACATCAGCGACGACTTTCAAGAAACTGGCCGAATGCGACAGGCTTGAGTCCCTGACGATCAGCATTTCCAAATCCACCCTTGCGTACCTCAGTCCACGAACCGATTTGATGAAGACGTTCTTTCCCCTCACCTACCGCCATGTCAGAATAACGGACATCCTTGGACTGGATGAGCTTTTGACCGTACGAGGCCTCAAAGAGGTGGCGGTTGTCCACGTTCAGTCCAAGAGCACGAACCTAACCGTGGAAACGGACAGAGCCAATCTTTCAGAGCTACTGGCTCATCAACTCAAAAAAGACAAGGTGTGTTTGCCAAAAAAACGGAGATTCTTCTAGTGACGCTGACAATCAGAAGGGTTACGATCCTCTCGACGAATTCTAGCTTACCATAACATCAGTCGTAACAAGGGAAATAACGATGGTTATCTTAACAAGCTAGCGAGGCATGATGAATGGTTTCCTATTTTGATCGGAGTTTGGAGCATACGGAATAAGAACACTGAGGGTCCTCACGGACGACATTTGGCAGCCTGGGGCAACGATGAAGCACAGATATTATTGCACACAAAACAGGTCAGGATGATGTGGGGATAGATGTAACAACTGATAAATTACGGAAGACTCCATTTGGTGAAAACACAAAAGATTCCGTACTCAAAAAGCGTTGCTGAATTGGTCTTGTCTTGTACCTTAACCGAAGTAAAGGTATCCGGCTCAAGATCAGCCGTTGAACTGGGCTGACCGAGCAATGGAAAAAGACGATTGAATTTTGTGTCATCGCACACATGTATAAAAACTTACCTTGGAGGTACTCGATAGCTTAAACGCCTTGTATTGAATCCAATTCAGAGTCAAAGAGTTCCTCAACATGCACAATTGCACGGCATTGGAGATTGATTACTTCACGAATAATTCGAAATCAAGAGCAGAAAATTTAAGGAGGAAAATGGGCACGTGATATCCCCTTCTGTACGTAGCTAGCGCGCCAATTTAAAAAAAAAAAAAATACAAAAAGGGTCTCTAAGCCCGGGTTCGAACTGAGGACCTTTTCTAGTGATATTTTGTCAGAGGCCAGGGCCAAAAAGAAACGCTCAAAGTGATCTGTAGATGCACTTCAAGCGCAGTGCTAAACGGCTGTCGATGGTCTTTCTTAGGCTGTGGCATGCATTTTTTGCCTATGAAACAATCTATATAGGTACATGTTCATCTTCCAAGTGACGAGGGTCTTTATCTTGGAATATTGACAGTATATTTGTGAGCAATTCAGATTGTGATGGGGGTAGCATCACCACTCCTACTGGCGTCGGTAGCAACAACCCTACAAACAACCCTCTTGCCGGCGTCGGCAGCAATACCACTCGGGCACCAAGACCACCCCTGGCGATATCGACACTACTAACCCTACAGCAGCGACGAAGCCGTTCGGTTGAGATCAATATGTAGTCTATACTCCTATCACCAGCAATGTGGGAATTCCACACTTGGAAGTAGTATAAATTTCGAACGTTGAAAGGAATTACTGACAGATGTCAACAGAAACAGAAATTTAAACCGTGATCATGAGTAAAGTCGATTGCCTTATCCGTTGCAGTGAGTAGACTTTGTCAGTTTCCACGCACTCATCTTTTCTATGGAACTAATAGCCATACCTGTGCTTCTATGTATTTTGTGTTTGGATAGATTTACTTAAAACATCCATAATTATTCCATTGTAACGAATTGGTGTTGCGTGATCAGGTAGTGTGGCTATTGCATGATCTCCTTGTATCGTTTGACTGTGGCTCTATCTCTATTAAAAACAGATTAATTCCAGAAGTAGATGATCCTGGTTTGGAGATTCAATCAGACTCAAGTCTAGCTTCTTTACTGCTGCTTTGCATTTCGACGCTGGACTTCAAACTAGATAGGAATAGAGGAGTGACAGTCTTCTTTCTAGGTATCTACGCAACTACCATCAGGACCACAGCATTGACACTCACTAACGAAGATATATACATATAAATATACTAACCGTAAGGTATATGACTGAAAATTCTACACCAGAAGCCCTCTCATATGATGCCGGCTAAAATGCTCTAGATGACGCTCTCTAGCTGCCCCATGTCTCATGACCGGGCTGGATCGCGACGATGAAGCATGTGTGATGCAAGCCGCTTGCGAGCGATAAAGGCACGATAGCGACCACCAATAATGGGAGCGACTGCATGGCCAACAAGGAATTCCTAAACGTGAGGTTATTTTCCCAGCCTGGGTATTGATGATCCACTCCGCGAGCCCAGCAGCAAGATCAATGGTGGATATACTCCTCATGCAGGGTTAACAAAGAATGGCCACCACAGTATTCATCCTCAGTACCTTCACCTATGAGATGGAGAGAGTTTATCACGTACAGTTTGGTTTACAAGAAATTGGACTTGAGAGCCAAGACCAGGATCGAACACCATAAGTCGCTTCGTAACTATAGAGAACAAACACAAGGCCGTTCAAAAGCTCTCAGAGAAACATACAATAGCAGCAGAGGGATGTACTATGCTCAGTGACACCAATTTGACGGAGAGGGCCATCGGATCAACTACAGGATCCCAAGGATCCTCCACTCGGTCACAAGCCTTAAGTCAAGCAGCACTGCCCATGAAAGAAGTTTTGCTCGGATAGAATCGATGAAAGGAGATACAAGAATGGGACACTACCCGGGACAATGTTTCTGTCGTTAATGAGCGCATATGAATGACTGAATATTTATGGTGTCCTTTTAGTAGTACCAACACATGTTCGACCTGTCACTACTTTAGTCTCCACTGCTGGCCAATGCTACGACATACTTGCACTCATTCCCAGATGTATCTGTTCTCATATTTTCGGTCTTGTACATAAACTTTACGAGCGGCTTCCGGGTTTATTGTCGCACACGATATTGTGATTGGCGTACTAAGTGTCCAACATGGTTACTTCATCGAGGCAGTCTATCGAATTATCCAACCCTTTACACATTTAGGTAATGCCCTCATAGCAATACGGACCTTGATATTGCCGCACTTCTATGAGATCTCGGCATCTGACATACTAGATATGGGACCTTCTGTTATATTACCTAGAGCCCACTCGTGCCTCTTGAGATTTTGTTTCTATGACCGTACTTATCTCCATCATGCTAACCGCAACCTACTCCTTGTATAGAATACCTGGAATTACAAAAAGAAGGAATGAAGTTAGAACCTTCAATAACAGCAGGTTTTTATAGGATCAAGCAAACTGCAGGACCACAATGAGCAATGCCAACTTTAGTTGGTAGGTGTATGTAAATGTGTGTGAGAGAGAGGGAGGGACAAGCACGCAGCTAATAACTCGTAGATTGAAGATAACTTATATATCATTGCTTACATGAGCACTGGAATATTCTTACCCAGCGTCTCTTCGAAAAATCTCTAGCTGTTCCCTTCGCGCAGGGCTAGCTTCGGCAAACTGTGGCATCTAACCAGGGGAGGACAAGCATTATTCGTTACAACTGACTTATATGAGGAGCGTTTTGAACTCAGGAACGATGGGAACATCAACACCTTGAAGAGAATTTACATCATAGACCACGGGTCTCAATGTTCTCTATAGAAGTGACGGGCATACGACGCAATTTTTCCCCATCTCTGCTTTTATTTTTTTCTGCCTTTTTAATTACCCAACACATGATGGCCAACCTGCACACATCACACATCACATACGATGCCTCAGTGATCGCCCAGCCGGAGGGCCAGCTATCAAGCCCGACCGTACGGTACTGGCGTGTTACACATAATCAGCCACAGAAAAATCATATTTCGCGCCTGATCCTAACATGAGTGACGAAAATCAGGATCCCACTGTTCCGTAGCTTGCTTCTCGGGCAGGCGACCATAGCCTTCCTTGTCTACTGTTTTAGATAGAGCATGTCGTTTCTTCATGAAATGATGGAACGTCTCGGAAAAATTAAAAACCAACAGCCTTCCTTAATGAGAATATATAGCCGCCAGGAGCATGAGCGTCCTAGTACGGACATTCACCGTCCAAGTCCCCACAGCAGGGAGCTTCAAAAGGCGTCGCACACAGATCACCAAAGTATAATCTTATGAAGTTTTCTATTCTACGATGAACATGATCCAAAAGAGCGGTTTGACCGTCACAATACGAAGAGCAGGCCTCAGAGATGCCCGTGGGCCAATGCAAATCGTCGACTGATGACTTGTCTTTGATGTTGTATGTTTTCCTATTATATCCCATTCAGAAAGGAATCCCTGATAGAAGAAAGGGGGAGGAGTAAAAGGGAATCTCAAGCCAAAGGGCTTACGATCAGCCCGAGGTAGGATAGCCTCTTTACTCTACGAGTCGGGTAAGAAATCTTGGACCTCAAGGTCATAAACTAATTTGGGATAGGTCACCTCACGCCACATGACAGTCACCTCAGCCAATTCTGGCTTTTTAAGCTACTTCTTCCTCTATATAAAGCAAATTCTGTTGTATTCTCGACCGACTCATTCACATCTTATAATAGACTCTTTTTGATCATCGAAACTTACAAGTCACCAGTTTCGTACAAGCATGTATTTTGATCAGTCTGCAAGATGAGGGCCTCTCTGCATATATCTCGCACAGTTATTGATCTCACACAGCGACGCGAGAACAGCAGAAAGACCATCCAGACTCTCACGTCTGCCCTAAAGTTTCTATCGGCAACTCTGCGATTCAGTCATGGCTCTAATATCGGCCATCCGCTCCCATCTTCTCGTATTTGGGAGCTCTTAAGTCTGTTGAGGACAGCTTGGATTAACTAACGTTATTAAGCAATAATGAACCTCTCTCTTCTGGTTCAGATCACCGGAATGATGCCGAAATCTCACAAATCTGGATAGATGAAAGCGGGCGAGTTCTGCTATTTTCTTATTCTCTTTACCTTAAATACTCGAAGCTGGCATCATCAGTAGTTGTTCCATCGGCCCCAGTTTGTCTCCTTCGAGGTCTGTATGCCTATTCACAAGTACTGCGATCATATGTTTTTGTTGGTATGTTTTCGGTCTTCGTCATATGAGAGTGAGGAGCCCTCTTTGCCTATTTACAGGTTGGTCTACGTCGTTGCCCTCTTTCTCGTCTATACATTGGGAATTGGTATTTATAACGGTTTGACGTTCTAGACTTGTGTAAACTTTCTAAAGAATCTGGATCCATCGGATGTCTCGACGAGGACAAACTTTCAACAACGAGATTGAAGCTGGTATGTGCGAGAAGAAATGACAACAGAGTTTCTCGAGGAACAACCTGACAACCTAATGGCGGTTTTTACCTCGTCAAGAGATATCACAGGTATGGCAGACTTCTTTCAAATGGAGATGACATTGAAATTCCTTGTGCTAGTAAACTCATTATTAGCTTTGTAGTGGGGAGATAATATTTTGAGCAGAGCAAGAGAAGTTGGTTGCCACTTTTCGTGGGTTTAATGCGATGCGCTCCTCAAAGATTGTGGTGAGCACGGAGGAGCTATTAAAAAGAAGACTCAAAGATGGGCAAATATCGATTGAAACACTGCTTCAACAAGACGATCAATAGGTAGTAGGTAACTGTCCAATTAAACATATAGGTTTTTCGTGCTTAGTCATTTGCTCCATTTTTCACGTGAATCATCTTGTTTTGGCAGTAGCTCTTTCCTTAACCCTAACTGCCCACACCTAGTTTTCTCCCGCGCCCTTTTTTATCTTACTATTCCGATCATTGAACACTCGATCGACCCTGAGCAACTGGACCGCCAAAGTTGCCCATCATGTCGCTCGTCTCGGGAGAGAAGTCGAACTTCCAGTTCGTAAGTCATCCCCTATAGCATCGCAATCTCGAAAACGAATTCAACACTGTCGACGCCGCTCGGAGAACCGCTCTCGCGCCACCCGACCGGCGTCTGGTGCACCGAAATCGATTGACGGGAAAATCATCAAAAATAACATGTGCTAACGAAGAGCAGATTCTCCGTCTTCTCAACACCAATGTTGACGGAAAGCAGAAGGTTATGTACGCCTTGACCAAGATCAAGGGTGTCGGTCGCCGATACTCTAACTTGGTCTGCAAGAAGGCCGATGTCGATCTGAACAAGCGGTACGATTTCCTACGCACAAACCACGATGTTCTCAAATACTAACGACATTGCAGCGCTGGTGAGCTCACCTCCGAAGAGCTCGAGCGAATCGTCACCATCCTCCAGAACCCCACCCAGTACAAGATCCCTACATGGTTCATCAACCGACAGCGCGATATCGTCGATGGCAAGGACTCCCATATTCTTGCCAACGGTGTCGACTCCAAGCTCCGTGAGGATCTCGAGCGCCTCAAGAAGATCCGCGCTCACCGTGGTCTCCGACACTACTGGGGTCTCCGTGTCCGTGGTCAGCACACCAAGACCACCGGTCGCCGTGGCAGGACCGTCGGTGTCTCCAAGAAGAAGGGTGGTTAAACTATTTATCGGTGTTGGTTATGGGTGGACAGGCGTGACGGCTGGTTTCTCCATCTTTCTGGGCATTCTGAGGGATTTGCTTTCCAGCATATGCAGCTATGGCTGTACTCTAGATCAGAGTCACGAATCAAAAGCATTCAAGTAAAATCTTATCATGGGAAAGCGGAGATGTTTTATGGCAAAGCCATGTGAAGCTTATGGTCAAACGAAGTCCACGAAAAAGGTCAAAAATGAATGGTGTTTCGCCAAGGTGATGGAAAAGATACCTTATGATTCTAGGGAGGGGTATCATGATTTCTTTTTAAGCTACTCGATTGTGTCTTTGTGTGATTAGTCCTCGTGTGTCACAGCCATATCCAAAACTTCCACTCGTCCCTGCCCCTTGGTCTCATTACCGATAAAGTCAGACAGGGGCTTGAAAGCTCCAGGTTCAACAAAGCCTACCACTTCCCACTCTGACCCAACGACATCCTGACTTTCCACTTGCTCAACGTAGCTAAGAATCTTGTCCTTGACGGTACCAATGGCCTTTTGCTCGCCTTCCTCTTCCTTGCTCGCGCCCTTTGGTGCTTTAATGGCTTGTTTGAGAACATTGGTGGTACAAGCGATGCGGAGTCTCATGCGCGCCCTCGCAACGGGGATGGGCTGATGGGCGATGAGGGCCTTCATGGCTTCAAGAGCCTGACTTTTTGCGCTCTTGGTCGTGCTGACACCAGTCCAGTTGTGCTGGGGTCGGGGCTTGGCCTCTCCGGCCTCTCCAGTTGCAGGTGTTCCTGTAGCGCTTCCTGCAGCACTCTTGTCGGGTGTAGCGTTGTGAGCCTGGGAGCTGAGCATGTCAAGAGCCTTCTCGATCATGCCAGATGTATAAACGCGCTTGGTCCTTGGGTCGACCAGTTTACTAGCGACTATACTGACGACCTCGTTATGCACACGTTCTGTCTGCGCGGCTCGTTCTTTCTCGCCAACTTGCATCTCGCCCTTCTTCAGGATCTCGAGGATGATGTCGTCCGTAGACTTGCCCTTGCCGAAGGACTTGTCGAGGTCCT
This sequence comes from Fusarium venenatum, assembly GCF_020744135.1. Lineage (NCBI taxonomy): Eukaryota > Fungi > Ascomycota > Sordariomycetes > Hypocreales > Nectriaceae > Fusarium > Fusarium venenatum. The sequence goes on from NW_027072131.1 coordinate 1,810,732, forward strand.
CGCGAGGCGCTGTCTGGCCCTTTGAGACATTGAGGAAGACGTTTGGGATCTGGAGAACATTGTCGAGATCTGTCTCGATGCCGGATCGCCATTCAAGGACCTTGTTCTTGTAGCAGGCGAGCTCGAAGCGCTTCTTTCCCTTCTTGAGTCGCACAAGGGAGACGTTTGTGAGCTTGATCTGATTGGAGGGTTGCTGAATCTGTCGAGACATGGTGGGCGGTATATGAGATATATCAAGTAAAGGGAGGTTTCGAAACGAGAACGCTGCGTAAAGTTGCTGAGAAGGGGAAAAGAGATAGATGCGGTAGATAAAGTATTAAAGTGCCTGCTTGATTTACCAGAACTTTTTTCCTGACCCCGCCATAAGCCAGGATTGGATTTCTTACTGCGTAATAGGTGCCCCGCAATGGGAACCTTCGTCATAAACACTCATTCATCATATGGACGCTTTGAGTCACTTCAGTTGCATACGCATACCCAATAGCAAATATCGTTGGATCATGGCTTAGCTACTCGTAATAGCAATGCGCCGGTGACTCTTTTTTAGATTTGTCTATCCTGGTTTTTAAAGGTTTTTCTATCGTAGGCTGCATTTTTCCTGACATTAATTACACATGTATGATTGATCTGACTGATGTGAATGAACCATGTTTTAACACATCGTATGAGTCTATGCAATACACCTTTGGAGTAGCCTCACCTGATATTCACCGGTAACGAACATCATGTAATTTGAATACTCTTCTGGTCTTCCAAAAATTAGTTATCGTAGGGAGATGCACTATCCATCTTTGAAAGGAAATAGCAGTAACCTTCACAACATCACTCCAAAAGTAAAGCGGGTATTCAAGACTTACATGCAGGGCTGAACAACAAGGTGCCTTTATTATTATTATTTCTTTCAACGGTCTGGTTTATGCCCCTGTCTCGACATATCTGGTTCTATGCAACTTAGCTGTATGAATATAGGAGAGGATAGACTTGAAGCACCCAGTGGACCTATTAGTTTACTGCTGAAGGTTTAAGTCCTGAATTTCTGCCACACTAGCGCAGGGTTATTCCTGACACTGTGTTCAGGATAAGCAAAGACAACATATAGAATCCATCATGAGATCAACTACAATATCTAAGATAATCTCTAGACAAACAGAATCCCGTTGTCCGTGTTGATCGTGCTGTCGCAGGGTAGGTACAAAGATAGGCGCTACAGGTACAGCACAGTGACTTCAAGGTTCAAGAAGACGAATCAACCCCCGGCATCGGTAACTCGCTCAACCATGCAACGAATTGACTCCCTGGTCTATGATGACCACTTACCGCCTCACTCGTGTTTCACCGTTTATCTCAGGGCTATTATTGTCTGATTGTTTGTGTTTGTTTTGCCAGGAACAAGATCACAAGATCAAGCGCCCTGACAGCGAAGCAATATTCCATACCTAGACATCGGCTAGATACAGAAATCATAACAATAGCTCGGTTGCACCGGGCAAGTTTGTCCGAGACACAGGCTGAGTCCGGATCAAGCAATTGCAAACAGCAGGAGATCGTAATCGGTTTCTGACTGTGTTTTAGTGCGTGCATTATCAGACGCGTACAGTAACAAGAGACCCTGTATCACCTACGTCACTACCCAACTGGCGAATGTCGGATTAATGCCCCGGTTGTTGTTTTCAGTCTTGAGAATAACCCTTTCAAGGACCAAAAGTATACATCACTCATATAGAGCCAATTGAATATACAGTACCGTTCCCCTGAATCAATGAAGCATGGGACATCACGAGGCAGCCTCAACGCGGACAACAACACCCGTGAACGCCTCTTATCGACGACTCATCAAGGTGAGATAGCGCCAACGAGTCACGTTTTCGCAAGTGGATATTTGAGTTGCTGGCTCGCCGCCTTCCTTCCTAGCTTAGCTTGGCTCGGGGCCTGTACCTGGCATAGGGTGACACGCAACACTGCACTAACAGATACTCACCTAAACTTAATGGTGATCTGATAGCAGAGCTCCCTAGCAACTGCCTGAATCGCCCCTGCCGCTAGGAAGCATAGCCGCTACGCGGGGTGTGGTCAGCTGCAGGTTGCTAGGTTGGCTCTGGCCCGGGTCGCAGTCTCAGACAACTGGGGACGGACTGGGACTGGGGGAAGCTTCCCAGCCATAATTACGTCGCTCACCTCTCTTGCGCGTTTACTTATTTCTCTCTTCCATCAACATCCACCACCCTTCTTGTTGATAACATCTCAACATTTCCCATTTGTTATCAATATCTTCAGTATCAGCATCACTGAAGCTCGTACAAACAGCACACAATGCGTTTGTCAACTTCTGCCCTCGTGCTGGGCGCTGCTTCTTCGGCCATGGGCCTGGAGCAGCAGATTCTCGGTGGCGGCGACTCTAAGCCTCTCATCGACCTTGACGTGAACGCGTGGACCAAGCCCCTTGAGAAATTCTTCGGAGAGATCTCATCAGAGGCCAAGGCCGTCTGGGACGAAGTCACACTTCTTGCCCCCGACGCTGTCGAGGCTTTCAAGAAGCAGGTCCTCCCTGAGCCCAAGAAGGTTAACCGTCGACCCGACTCTCACTGGGATCACGTCGTTAAGGGTGCCGACGTTCAGTCTCTGTGGACCGAGAAGAACGGCGAGAAGCACCGCGAAGTCGGCGGCAAGCTCGAGAACTACAACCTCCGCGCCAAGAAGGTCGATCCTTCCAAGCTCGGCGTTGACAAGGTCAAGCAGTACAGTGGCTACCTTGATGATGAGGAGGAAGACAAGCATCTCTTCTACTGTAAGCTCAGCCGTTATCAAAGTCAATCTGGATTAAGCTAACAAACGAAAGGGTTCTTCGAGTCCCGTAACGACCCCAAGAACGACCCCGTCGTCCTCTGGCTCAACGGTGGCCCCGGTTGCTCTTCCTTGACCGGTCTCTTCCTTGAGCTTGGACCTGCTTCTATCAACAAGAAGATTGAGCTCGTCAACAACCCTGAGTCATGGAACAACAATGCTTCCGTCATCTTCCTCGACCAGCCCGTCAACGTTGGCTACTCCTACAGCGGTGGCTCCGTGAGCAACACTGTCGCTGCCGGCAAGGACATCTACGCTCTTCTCACCCTCTTCTTCCACCAGTTCCCCGAGTACGCTAAGCAGGACTTCCACATTGCTGGAGAGTCTTACGCTGGCCACTATATCCCCGTCTTTGCCAACGAGATCCTCTCCCACGATGACCGCAACATCAACCTCAAGAGTGTTCTCATTGGTAACGGTCTTACCGACGGCTACACTCAGTACGCCTACTACCGCCCCATGGCCTGTGGTGAGGGTGGCTACCCCTCCGTGCTGAGCGACAGCGAGTGCCAGTCCATGGACAATGCTCTTCCTCGATGCCAGTCTCTGATCAAGGGCTGCTACGAGTCTGGCAGTGCCTGGTCTTGTGTTCCTGCCAGCATCTACTGCAACAACGCCATGATGGGTCCTTACCAGCGCACTGGCCAGAACGTTTACGACATTCGAGGCAAGTGTGAGGACAGCTCCAACCTCTGCTACTCTGGCCTTGGCTACATCGCCGATTACCTGAACCGCGAGGAGGTCAAGGAGGCTCTCGGTGCCGAGGTCAGCAGCTACGACAGCTGCAACATGGACATTAACCGAAACTTCCTCTTTGCTGGTGACTGGATGCAGCCCTACCACCAGCTCGTCCCCAATGTTCTTGACAAGATCCCCGTTCTTATCTACGCTGGTGATGCTGACTTCATCTGCAACTGGCTCGGAAACCAGGCCTGGACCGATAAGCTTCAGTGGTCTGGCCAGAAGGACTTCAGCCACGCCGACCTCAAGCCTCTTGAGCACGCCGGCAAGGAGTACGGCAAGGTCAAGTCCAGCGGCAACTTTACCTTTATGCAGATCTACGGTGCTGGCCACATGGTTCCCATGGACCAGCCCGAGGCTTCTTCTGACTTCTTCAACCGCTGGCTCAGCGGTGAGTGGTTCTAAGCTGGATCACTCTCTGTTTCTTGATGTGTGAGTGTACACTACATGGGAGATTGCCAAGATTGTAATTTTGGAATACACGAGCGATGATGGCATTGCATGATTATCAGGATGGTTATTAGCTACAATCAGATACGAATTGAACACGTTTAACATGAAGTAATGAGCCTTTTCTATCCTTGTTGTGATGTCGTGAAGGGTAATCTGCTTACTTACTAGTGAGACGTACCTGACGTGACTGATGTGGTTTGTGCTATGCTACCCCAGGAGCAGACACGACAGGCCGACGGAGCAGAGGGAGAGATCTCCACACCCGGCCGAGTGACGGAAAAGAGATCCACAGTGACCGAGACATGATCCGGCTTCTGTCATAGCGGGTGGATGGAAGGGCAATACCATTTGTTTAGATGTTAGAATTTAGTAGCATATATTTGTAGAGCAATGCTGGTACGACTGGAATGTATGGACACGGACAACCGGTCAACGGCTTTCCTTTTGACTCAATTGGAAAAGAACGGCTCGTTGGCTTATCGACGACATCTGCTCCCGGTAACGGGTGACAGAAAAGTTGACCTCCCAAACTTAGGGTTCAAAAATAAACAGTCCAAGAAACATAGTCTGAGTAGCATAAACTGACCTACTAATTCCACCCCTTATGCTCTCAGCAGCCGGTTTTTCTGATACCTTGAGGTCCGGGTCAAGTGAGTGGAGGCCAGGCATCGGGATAAGGTCAAAGTTCCCACCAGGTACGAAAGAGATGAGGGCAGAGTGCGAGAAACGAAGGGCAAGTACAAGGACAAATCGGTGTGGATACGCATTGAAGAAGACGTCGAACAACGGAGGAGGCGCCGGGAAGAGGGTAAAGATGCGCGGGCCAAGAGGCGAAAGACAGGGAGTTTGACTACCTGGTTGCGATATTGTAGATTTGTTGAGGATTCTGGGGTTTTGGCTTCGGGTTTTCGGTCTACCGCGGCATGACAGTGGAGAGAACGGGATTGTATTTTCTTCTCACATTGTATTTTCTTGCTTTCTTTGAGCCCCTGTAGTTTGATACGTTTGGGTGACAGTGAATCGACTTATGGTAGATAGGATCTCTGAAGCGAGTTCGCGTCAAGCGAGCGAGGTGGTTCACTCATGACATCAATAGGAATCCAGTATCATGAATATGTACGTACATGCAGATGAAGCTGAGCAGGTATCTTGCAGCAAAGATTCTAGTTAACTGTCTATACTCAAAATCAATTCTTATCCAGTGGAGCAATGATTTCTGTATTCATGCCCGATTACCTCCTTCAATAGTTCGCTGTATGCTCACACGACACAATGACTTACACGATTTCACTAAAAAAGATGGTATAGGATACCGAAACTTTTGATGTAGTCTACCTAACGGGGTTCCACATGGCCGAGCATTGCGTTAGCGCATCCCCAACAAAAAAACATGTTCGAAAAGACAAACAGCCGCACTTTGTTTTGAGATTTGGAGAAGCCCCTCGCGTGCTTAAATACAAAGTGTTAGATAGCAAAGATATAGTATAGGTATTGTAGGATCTAACAATAGAAAGTACTTATTTGGGCTGTCTGCCGTGCTCCGACAAGAGATTTAATCCCTGGCAGTTTTAACTTAGTCTAGAACCGCCCCCAGTTCCATCTGTCGGAGCTGGTGTCGACGTCGACCACAGATCCACGGAAACCCTTGTAGAGCATCAGAAATAGGCAGTTCAGGACAACCGACGGAACTTTTCAATTACAGGAGATGTTGTAATTAATCCAGTAATAGGTGGCCATGAGGGTAAAGGGGCTCTTTTTTCGTAACAAGAGCCACCTGAAAACGATGAATTGATAATTATGCCTTATCCGTACGGAGAACACTCACTGTAGGTACCTGGCTCTGCCGCGGTTCAGGCCCCACATTGCCACATCCACTCATGATATCCAGGACATTTTTTGTGTCGCACATTTTAAGGCTTCAAGGTCAAAGGCGCGGCTCGCAATCATGATGGCCACTTAATGGCATGAATATGCCAAGAATTAATGAGTAAAACATGTGGAGAATTTCTTTTACTGTCAATTATATACATGACACGAAGAAAAAAAAACACCAGCAGATAAACTCACAACAAATTAGTATTCATGATGACTTGAAATATAGAGAAAACATTGATTCAAGAGACCCTTATTTTAAAACCCTTGCAGCAACATTAAAACTAGAGGCACATGCCAAGTCAAGGATGTAAATGATAGGCCAGCACAAGCGCATAGTCTCTCTTTCCGGCGGCAACGGGTACCACGCTTGACAAGCAGGTGCCAGTTTCCCAATGTTCTTTCCCCAACTGTTACTGTAACAGGAGGGCCTTTGATGATACCTGCCTCTAGAACAAAAGCTCGGGACGGGTCTTCTCCATGGGTCCATAGTCCATCCCCAGCCGGGTCCTAGAATTGATCCTCAAAAGGTACTTTCCACTTATTAGCTTCACTCTACAAGTTGAGACACCTCCGAACTGCTCCAGTTTGAGCCGGGGGCGGACTTCGACAGAGGAGAAAAAAGGAAGTTAAAGCCAACATCTCCCGCATCTTTACCCAATATTTAGATCCGAACCTCTTGCCTCTCTCAGTTCCAGGTATCTCATTCTCTGTGACTTGCCTCTTGGTCTTGGTCTATCTATTACCTCTGTTTGTTCTCTGGTTTCGATTGTTCTTCCATTATACCCTTGCTTCGTTTCGTCACTTGCACCGACTCACATTCGGCCGATATCATTGTCCAGCAGACGATTAGCAAAGTTCATCAAACCGATCAACTAAACATCCATTCCTCCTCCTTTCATTTACTCGTCCAAACTTAGGACAAGTCATTAATACCGCCGTCATGGCTGAGCATTTCAACCTGCTGGGCTCATTGCCCGACTCGAGCCTTTTCAGCTTCCCTCCCACCAATGCGCCTGCTCCCATTGCGCCTGCTCCCATTGCGCCTGTCGATGTACCAACTTCGATCATGCGGCCCTTCAACATTCCTGAGCACTGGTTCACTGCTGCTCTCGACGCCAAGGTCCCTTTGACCATCGCTATCCTCTATGCCGTCACTGTCAAGAGTCTCAACATCTACAACAAGTCCAACGGCAAGAAGCCATGGGCTATCAGCAAGACCAGACCGTTCTTCGCATTTGTCGTTCTCCACAACGTCTTCCTCTGTGTCTACTCTGCTTGGACTTTCTGGGGCATGTTGAGCGGCATGAGAAGAAGCATTCAAAACCCCACAGGTCCTCAGGGTCTTGCTGGTACTGCTGATAGCTTCTGTCGTCTGCATGGTGCTTCCGGTCTTGGAAACTCAGTCTACTACAACGAGACCTCGAGTTCGTTCGTTTCTACTACTGAGCATGCCGCTATTGTTAATGGCCTTCCTAGTGGAACTGTCGGCGGTCGCATGTGGAACGAGGGTTTGGCTTTCTATGGTTGGATCTTCTATCTCAGCAAGTTCTACGAGGTTCTTGACACTTTCATCATCCTCGCCAAGGGCAAGCTCAGCTCTACTCTCCAGACCTACCACCACGCCGGGGCCATGCTCTGCATGTGGGCTGGCATGCGTTACATGTCGGCTCCCATCTGGCAGTTTGTTCTCATCAACTCCTTCATTCACTCCTTGATGGTAAGTCAAGAATCTCAAGTATTCGTACGGACGATTAGCTAATTCATTCTCAGTACTTCTACTACACACTCACTGCTTTCTCAATCCGAGTTCCTACCCCCATCAAGAGATCCCTCACCACGATGCAAATCACCCAGTTCATTATTGGCGCTAGCAACACCATTGCCTACTCTTTTATTTCTTACAAGATTCCCGTCGCTATTATCCAGAAGCTCGCCACTCCTGCGTATGCCACCACAGCTGCCCCCGATGCAAGCCAAGAGACTGTTGTCGACGGAGCTGTCGAGTCGATCAAGAAGTTCATCTGGGGTGCTGCCGAGGGCGCCGCTGCTCCAGGTGCTGCTCCTGTTGCTTCTCAGGCTGTCACTTCTGAGGCTTTCACTGCCGAGACGCAATACGTTACTCAGCCCTGCATCATGACCACAGGCGAAACTTTTGCTATTTGGCTTAATGTGCTGTACCTTGCTCCTTTGACCTACCTGTTTGTCAGCTTCTTCATCGCAAGCTATGTTAAGCGCAGTAACGCTGCCAGCAAGAAGTCTCATGATGTCAACACCAACATTGCTCTTGCAGAGAAGGCCGGCTGGGATGCTGCCAAGGGCATTGAGAAGGAGATCTATGATGGTGCGAACACGGCCAACGGTTCTTCGGCTGACGAGGCTTCGCGGGCCTCTACGCCAAAGAAGGCTAACGGCAAGTCGCGACGAAAGGCCTAAGAGATACGGGGTTGAATGAACGTAAATTCAAAATGAAGACAAGCATCAAGAGCATAAGGCATGAGCCGTCACTTTCACGGCGGAGTTGTTGTGATGATGGCCTTGAAAGAAACACAAAAAGCGTTTTGGGTCTCGGTTTTATTCGATCGAGTTCCGTGTAAGAGATTTAGACAACAGCGATACCATATTTTGTGAAAGAGAATAAAAAGAAGACAGACAGGCTGTATCGATATTGTTGTTGGGGCCCGTGCTAGTGAATGTCCGTCAACTGATTGTCTGCGAGCATACAGTAACATCGCCAGGAACTTCAAATACTTGTCATTGTAACGCTTGATAAACGAGCTTCAGTGTCTTTTCCCTCAATGATGATGACGTCGAACTGAACGTCGCTTGAGAAGACATGTAAACCAATAAACTCGAGGTTATACGCAGAGCCTTTTACATAGTTCCATCTCATGCTGTGGTATAATATAGTGATCTGTTTAGTATATTTAAGAACACACTGAAATAGCCAGTCTGTTAGCTCAAGTCATTGGTAAACATATCCGGACAAGGACATGTGCACGGTATTGATCCATCTTGGTCGATGCACTGCTTTGAGGTCCAAAAGAAGAACGTTATCTTCAACTCAGCTGGCACAGTCTAATCATCATGGCTGACATGGTACTTTGTTCACTTGGGGGGGGAAAATTTCAGAATTGAGGTGAAAACATCGTAGTATGTAATCTAATAGCAGCAACGGTCCATAAGAGTCCGGCAGCCCATAGGCATGGCCAGTCCAAGTTGGCCAGATGACTACCTAATTTCATAACATCATAAATTTCCTTTCCGTGCCACGTATGGCAATGCAAGTTCCTTAATCCATCTATGTGTGTGCCAGGCTATGATAGCTCTTAATACGCCTTCCAATAAGCAAAACATTAAATGATGTTGACTAAAATGACATCCTCTATGTGCCTTGTCATGATCTGGTTGTCGAGACAATGTTACCAGAAAAATAGTCGAGTTGCAGCAAGTCAAATTGACACTGCTTTCCAGAACGCCTCGCTTTGAATGACAGCAACCAAATAAAAAGCAAATGCGAAGTGCGAGGTCCAGTTGATAAACCGACTGGCCAATAGGGACAGGCGGTAATGGTAGTAGAGGATGGTCGAAGAATGGGGTGATTGGTGGGTTTGGACAAGGAATCGAGTCACTTGTCGGGTGATATTTGTCGGTCTATTATGTATGATACTGTCATGGCTTCGTGAACCAGGCAGATCGGGTATCTCATAGTGTCACTCAGGTAGTGGTGGTAACGAACGTAGTAGGTGGTATGTTGGTGTGACTGGGCACGATGTCGACTTCGCGCATGGAAACCCCCACCCGATCTCGATAGATCGGGGGATCAGTCCGCACGCTGCCGTCATCCGCCCCCAGGTGGAAGTTATGACAGCTGACAATCTTATGTTCGCTTAGAAAGTGCTCCAGTTCCAGTCTCTGGGTACACTGGCAGCGAGTTCAGGGCCACGAGGCAAATCAGAGGCATCTCCGAAGCCAGCAGCGATAGGAGTAGAGGTAGGGTTGGGAGCATCAGAAGATGCGGCGCTCGAAGCACGGCTGCTGTTGCGAGTGTACCAGCTCTTGAACTCCTCGCAGCAATGGCGACAGGTTCGGGAAAGAGGTGCACGTGGGTTGAACTTTGCATCATGGTCAAGAGGAGCAGCAAAGGTGGAGTGGGAGTCGCAAAAGATGTGGCCACACTTTCGGCAGTGATGGCGGCGAGTGAAGTAGCTGAAAGTACGCTTGCAAGTCGGGTCGTCGCAGACAGTAGATTCGGAATCAGGCTGTAGAAGTATTACGTTAGCCAACTGTGAGCGACAGAAAAGAGACGGGAACAACGTGTGGGTGACTTTAGGTGAGACAGGCAAGGGATTCGTGTTGTACAAAACGGGAACGTTGGATACACATGAGACAAAGGCGCCTATAGGTGTTGTACGAGGAAGATAATAACACTCGCTTGTTTGCTTTACGTACCTTCCAGTGCTTGCGCGTGGGCTGAGACTTGACCTCGGGAAACATATCGGGGTCGAAGTCGCCGTCGATGCTGCTCTGGGAGCTATCACCAGTAGAAACACGCGCCAATTTGTTGCCAAAGACAGACATGCCAGGGATGTTCATGAGACTGCTGTTGGTACGTCGCAGGGTGTTCTCAGACTCTGTGCTAGAGGTGGATGCACCATCATCAATAGGCATCTTGCTAGTCTTTGAAGGGAACAAGTTGGGGCGCAGTGCTGCAGGCATATACATGGGGCGAGTCTGTCGTGCATGATGCGATTTGGGAGAAGTAGGATTCGACGAAGCAGAGTCGGGGCTGCTGGACTGGGTGTTGATGGGAGAGATTTGAGGGCCGACTGAGATCTGATAGGAGTGGTTGCGTTGATGTGTAGGGCGCTGCTGCTGAGGAAAGAAATGACGAGAGTGCTGATCACCCGGGAGAGTAGGCATAATGAGGTCGGCAGCCATATTGTATGTTGTAAAGCTGAATTTCGAAGGTAGCTTGATGTGTATACTGGAGCTTAGCTTGTGGCTCACAGTGGTCTGTACCGTAAAGGATGGGTGTTCGAGATGGAAGCAGAGAGAGCTGTTAAGTTGTAGAAGTCCGGGGACTGGGTGGACAAATAAATGTAGAGGTGGCGGATAGTTATTCGTGAGATGATGATTGGATTCGGGATACTACAACTGTAGTTGAACGGGAAGTTAGACGAGCGAGAGTCAAGGGCGGGCCATGGCAGAGTTTAAACCAAAGCGAACAGGCTTAAGGAGGGAGTAGATCTTGGGAACATAGCACGGCCAACACCGTCGCGTGGAGGAGACCGGGGGCGGATGAGTACGTACCTTCCACTGTAGAACTGACTGGGATGTTAACACTCTAGTTTAGCGTGAGACCAGGATGTGCCCTCTCTTGCAGTTGCAGGTGGAGATGGAGGCGGTGGAGCTTTTGATGGAGTGGGCGTGGCTTGTGCTTGCTGCTTGGCTTGACTTTTGGAGCAAAGCGTCCTTCTGCAACGACATGGGCTTGTCCTTGTTGCGCGTTTTGCTCTCTCCGTATCCTCCCTCGTTGGGCTTGGAGGGTCTTAACGGCTCTCGGTCGTTAATGTCTCAGTAGCAGTCCGAAATGGGGCAGTAGGAATTGATGTCTCTCAAGTACCTCTTTGCCAGTGTTAACTCTTCGCCGTAAGGTGAGTTTATCTGGCCCGAAAAGCGCCACGCCAGATGATGTCTCGCGATTGTCACGACGTGATGTAATTCAGGATTTTAGCGATTCATTCAGGTGGTCGAGACATCCGGATACGGTAACAGGTCTCGAGAGACAAACGGAACGGTTGCTCGATACCTGTGCGTAATTGCGGGAGGGATATTTCCTATCTGGGCGTCCTGGTTGGATGACATTAGAGCCGCTGGGGCCAACTTCAATCCAGTGGATAACCTGACCAATTGAGGAGTATATCTCCTGGCAGTTGGTGGTTTACTGCGTATGTATTTGCAGACGACGCTGGAGCGATGACTATGCTGGCTGGTATCCAGTTGTGATGCAAGCCACTTGCTGTGTATGTTGGTGATAAATGCCAGGGGTTGAGCAACTGACAGTGAAGCCCATAACAACGAATGCCGAAGCTGAGGCTGCCGGTTCTTGTGTGGTGCGAACAAATGTACTGTGTAGTTACGGTGCCACCCATGTGTTATGACTTGGGGAACGGAGGCTCTGCCAGATCATCAAGATGCTGTTCGAGTCAGGCAACGTGTTTGGCCCTTGCACCAGTACATTCTGGACCTTTCTGCTGAGGTTTGAATCATGTCAACTACATAGAAATTCCAACAATTTCGAAAGTCGTGTCGAATCCATCGAGTCCAGTAACGTCCTGCAAGGCCAACAACTCTGCAACTAGGTGTGGCCAACTCCTCCGGTCCGCGGGGCTGACTATCGTAGGGCGGCAATTGGACAAGCGCGCTCTTTAGTTCGACGAGTCCCCGCCAGATAGCGAAAGCGCTCTGCAAGGTTCAAGGGTCAAGAACAGCGCCATCCCAAAGGATGTTGTGTGATTGGGCAGCTGCGGTTCCCGTTTTCGCAGCAGGGAGCTTTGGCTCCTCTGCTTCTGTCCTTTGGGTTGCTTTGCTTTGCTTTGCTATGAGTTGCTGATTGTGTGTTAGGCCGGTAGCGCAGTGTCTGCACCGTCTGGGAACCGGACCGGGACGGAGTACCTAGAGAAGACAAAGGGAAAGACGGCAAGTCCGACCGTTCGTTACTGTTTTTCCGTTACGATCTTTCCTCTGGTTGTTGATTAATTAATTTGATAACGTTCAACATGGTATCGCTGGTGGTTTCGATCAAGTTTACAAATGAGCCAACTGTTACGTACAAAACATTGAGGACCCATAGGTAGCCGAACAAGCTTAGATTACATACAATTGGAAACAGCAACTCGACCCAGCGATTATGGAGCATTGGGGAAAGAGTGGAGGCCCAACCCAGGTACTCCGTAGGTAGGCGCAGGACGACAGCACCTGCCTGGGTAGTTGCAGTTCGACAAATGTAGAAACAGCGTCCCATTCACTATTGCGATGCTGTATCGTCGACTTCTTCACCGGCTATCAGCACAACCTGCAATACAACGCACACACTCTGGAACGCACGGTCTTTGTCTTGGTCTCGCAAATATGGATTGACATTTGTTTCTTTTCATAGTAAAATCATCATGCATTATCATCACGTTGTGTGCGAACTGTACGCGCAGGGGTCTGTGCTCGCTGTGCTCGTCCTTCGTTCGGTACCTACTATAGTTACTGCGTAGACAACCGTTGCAATCTGATTTGACAGTTTCCGAGACGCCATATTATTGTCTTGTCTTGACGCAGCGAACAGAGCGACACAGTACAGGCCCTGAGGCCATCTGGTTAGGTAGGCATGCACTGCTTGAATCGATGTCTCCCATCCCCTTTCTGACATATCTACCGATCCGATCGCATACAACGCTGTGCTTCAGCTTCAGGCTTCATCAACCCATCTCGATTGACATATCCGATAATTTACAGTAATTCTAAAGGCTCATCCTCGAGCATCACTTTCGTCATGATCATCCATTAGCAACACGATGATGGAAATGATCGACTATTGGATATTCAACCCCTTTTCCTGTCTGCCAACAGCGGTGCTACAATGCCATTTCCCATAAACTTACTTCACCATGATTTACGCACAAACACTTCACGACAGCATCATCCCGCCCCCCCTCTACCTTTTTTTTTTTCTTAACACCTTGGCTGTTTGAGCTTTTCAGTCCCACCATGACTAGTTCGCCTACACCCATCACTTTACGTGACATATGGTTGGCCTACTCGCTTCGTGGTAGGCTCTTAGAAACCCCACTCTGATGCGTTACTGAAAGCTTCCTCCTCCACTTGGATGGTGTTCTTAGAGACTTTAAAAGATCGCCAAAGGTCTTCATTTGGGCAAGGGCGGGGCAACTGGCCGAGGAATATTAGACTACGTAGTGGTATTGAGACAAGCTCAAATCGCTCCCCACCCGATTCCACCATCGGACCGGGTTTGTTTGTTGCGTGTTCACAATTGGGGGGCCCCCTTGCCTAGAACTCCCTTTGGTTCTCTTCAGCTTCTGAAGTGGTCTCGCCGTTTAAAGGTCTCGTGACCTTCCTGTCTGGTCTCGGGTCCGGGAGCCTTTTACGTTTCACCTTGACCGCATCCCTCCAAATATCTCGGACGGAGACTGTGCTTTCTCGGAGGTAATGTAACTAATTCGGAACTCATCGGGCCTATCCGTTTGTCAATTAAACTACTCCGAAGACTGCCCTGCCGTGACCAGGAGATGATGGCTAAAGTGCACATACATGGGGCTGGCAGGAAGAAACTGGTTGCAGCGAATAGCATTCCGCCTATCAACATCGCATTCCCGCCGACTGTTGCTTGAGTATTCCTTGACTTGATGCTCATCATACTGTACTTTGGACCACCAACTGAACAAGGCTATAGCTCCAGCTGAATTGATAGGCAAGGGGCGGCAGTATAGTTACCTCGGCGCCTCGTCATGTCCCGCTAGCCTATTGCCGTTGCCTTCTCGAATCTTGGAAGCTTTCGAGACCATCTAGACATGAAAGGGAATCCCTTCAACCGCCACCTGACAGATCCACTAAGATGGCCTGTGCAGGATTTTTCCATCTTGACGGGGATAATTCAGCCAAAAAGTGGTTTGCCTCTGCCGCAGCGCGCTCCGCTACTCGACCCCTGTTTAGTTATTTCCACTAGGCGCCGCCGAGTCTTTGTGGAGCCCGAATCTAATGCTCCACCGAGGCTCGTTGCAGCCACGTTTCCTTCATTTTGGAGCCCTCAATTCGTGGCGTCGCCGACAAGCCTTTTCCGTCAACGTGGGGAGTGGGACCAGGGTCCTCTTCTAGATCTGCCATCTCCCGCCAACTGCCACGAGATTGCCGCCGAGGTGTCCGTCACCGACTGTTTCCCTCTAGGACACTTGAGACATGAAGGCTCCGTATGATCAGATATAGCTCAGGCAAAAAAAGCACAAGGGCTTGATCTTTTTGTTCAACGCATTCGAGACCCAAAGAATACCCCATCATATGCGAACCAATCAGAACTGCTTGATGTCGCATATCGAATCTTGTCAGAAATTCAGGGTCCAAACCAAGTGGTCCAAGCGAAGAGCTTGAAATGCAACTCATAAGTTTACTGTAACCCAGATGAGGGGAATTACGTACGTCTTTGGCCACAGAGGGGTCTTTGGACCGCTGAATTGTTGAGCTGCCCAAACACCATGTCTGCCGAATCCCTGAGACGAGACATGATGCGCAGAAGCGAACGAGGAAGGATTATGATCTACAGTTAAGGAGAGTGTGGAGGTGTGTCCGCTCAGGTGATTAGATCTCGCACCTCTCGACATACGGCGCAGCAGGGGCCAAGCCAAGCTGGATAATTGTTGCATCAGTTATAGGAAGGGAGATGGGATTTGAGGATCATGTGAGCAGAAATAGCGCATCAACTGGTCGGAGAATCAAATCCGTCCCTATCTGAGATCCATCCATCACCCGTGCACTATCGCCTTCACCGCCGCTCGTCTAAAAGACCCTTAGAAACTAGGTAAGCTATTCTTGAGTTACAAGGAGACGCCTAGCGTTTAGATGAAGACTGCGTGTACCTACTCCTTTTAGTGGCTGGATGAGGCTGGTGTCCAAATGAACGAGTTAACTCGATACAATAGAGTGATGCTACTTGCATACACTTGACCCATGAGCACAGACATTGAGGGAAATATGACTAAGTACGTAAATACTATCCGCCCCATTATCAGGACCCTTTAATTGTTATGCTTCAGCCTCTTAGCTTACACGATTGGCATTACAGTTGCAGTATGTGGTTGACCACGATCAGGGTCCAAAGTCGGGATCAACTAACTGGGTCAGCCAGTCAACTGGGGCTTCACTTCAGTAAGTGCTCAGCTTTGACCAATTTTGCCTCAACAGTAAAAGGGACCGGTAATAAACCCCCATTTAATCTAATCTAGAAAAGTCTCGAATTCCACGTAGGTAAATAAGGTAAGTAATGAGTAGGTAAGTGAATAGCAAGCGATGCTTGCAAAGTGGTATTGTATGCAGGTAGGTACGTACAGTTAGTATGTAATGAGCCCGCAGGTCCGTTCTCGTCAATAGTCAAATCCCCAGCCCCATCTACCCATGTCTCACTCTTCTCTCGAATATGTAAGAGGCCGAGATGCCAAGACTTCGGAGTGGGTGTTGCGCTTTACTTGTATCGGAAGTCGACCTTCAAGTTGCGGCTCCTCGGCATTCTTATCACTCGGCTACAATTGGCTGTGCCTTTACACCCTCGCTATGTTTTTGACAGATGAACTTAAAAACAGCCCAACGAGAACAGGCTTTGCAAGTGCCTGAGGCCTGTTGTTCACACACACACATAGGTAGGTACATATGCACAAGCTTGAGATGGTTGCTGTCTTAACCAATCGTTCTTTTCCCGTTGATCAGATCAACTGCAACGAGATGCACAAAACAAAACAATGTAGAAACTGGCTTGTACATCATCTCCACCGCCTTTTCTCCCCCTCAGTTTCGATTTCGCATGACCAGCGCCTTTGCCTGTGCCTCTGTTTCTAACTGTCTCAAGATATGCAACATTTTGCGCAAAATACCTCTTTCTATGTAGTTAACTCCGAGCCTTGGCACACTCTTATTTCTGCCCCATGTTCTTGTAAAGGGAAATCAGACATTTAGCCTCGAACTGCCGGGGTATTGATGTTTCGAGCGGATCCGTTGCAGCGTATTTGCTTTTTCCTGTCTAAAGTGGTGGCTTGCGCGGTTCTCATTTAATTGATCTCACGATTTCTGCAGATGCATCCTCGTTCCTCTTTTTTTTTTTTCTTTTTCTAATTGTGCATATCACTCGCAGATGAGAGGTGATTAAACGAGCTTCGTGCGTGAAGGCTAGTACTATGTATGTACCTAGTCTTAGTAGGTAGTATTGGTTGACCATCAACTGTCCATCCCCACCTGGTGATGGGGAAGACGATCTCAGGTCTAGTCTAGTTCCTGTAACCGTACGGAGTTGCCTTCTTCTCTCGTGCGAGAACATCCCTAGTCGTATTAGGAACACATTGCAGGCCCAACCTCTTGAAAGTTATCGTGAGCTTTGATCGGGGAGAGCCCTACTGCAGACCCTGCATTTCGAGGCAATACCAAGTCTGTATGTTGCATAGGTCAAGTCTCTCTTTGAGATTATGATAGGTGACACGTCCTCCATCGTGTCTAGTATTCACTGTAGGACTCTCTCATCTTCACCGTAAAATGATATCTATACATATATGCACGGAGCCGTACAGCAACTGCATTGGTCCATGCTATGTGGTTGGTTGATTGCTGTGTTGTGCTGTGCTTTGCTCACTCCATCTCCCATCTTCCACTCTTACCGCCATCCTTGAGAACAACCCGCAACCCCTCAATGACCATGCCTTTATCCACTGCCTTGCACATATCGTAGACTGTCAGTGCCGCTGTAGACGCCGCTGTCAGCGCCTCCATCTCCACACCCGTCTTCCCATCGCACGTGACCGTAGCAGCGATCTCAACTCTGTCGTCACCCCTGACGTCGAGATCAACCGTCGCCTTGGAGAGCGCTATCGGATGGCATAGTGGGATCAAGTCTGGCGTCCGCTTCGATGCCATGATGCCCGCGATCCGCGCAACCCCCAGAACATCGCCCTTCTTCATCTGATTATCCCTGATGAGACCGATTGCCGTACCGTTGGAGAACCGGACAGTGCACGCAGCTTTAGCGATGCGTGATGTCACCGTCTTTTCTGATATGGAAACCATTCGTGCCTCTCCAGATGACGAAACGTGGGTCAGCTTTGCCTTGTCGCTGCCATCTTGACTTCTGGCATGACGGGTCTGTGAGAAGAGCCTCTGCTGCGAAAATGACGACGGGCCACGAGTGAAGAAGTGGCCGTTGCGGAGAAGAGACTGTACTCGGGGAGGCATGTTGTGAGATGATGGAGACTGGCTAGTGGAATCTACAACAAAAAAACCAATTCAGTATGCATTACATTCAACTCGTTATGGGAAGGTATCCAAGCTTCATATGAAGTAAACCAAAAAGCCAACAACCCCTCTCAACGCCGCCCCATAGTCATGATTGATAGTTGCCCCGCGAACTATCTATCTCCCAAATAATGTCTCATCCAAGTATATACTACAACTTAATGCGTTTGTGCGGGAAGCCGAGGGGATAGATAAAGAAGCGCCATCACCCACCTATCAAGATCATGGGCCTGTTCTTCATGTGTTCCAGCTCTCCAATTCCAGCATGCTTCGCCTTCTTCCTTTTGACGGCTGCACCGATAACTTCTAGTAGTTCCATCTCGTTAGGTGCCAGTCCGAGAGGAGTTCGATCAGACGTCAGGAGATCCCTCCGTCGAGCCATCTCAATCTGCTTCATCGCTTCGAAAGCTTGCTCGTCGACAGGTTCGCCGCTGTTTGATTTACGTAGGATGTCCCGTAGAGACACCTCGGCGTTGCCAAACAGGCACACCTTGAGGTTTCCATCCCCTGTAATTCGGAGACGATTACAGCTTCCGCAAAAGTTGTGTGTCATGCTCGTGATGAACCCTATCCTTCCGGCAAAGCCTGGAATATGCCATGTCTTACTTGTGTCGTTCTTGTGATCTTGCACCTTTTGGAGGGTGGGATACTTTGTTCTGATGAGGTCCAGCATTTCTTGGTAGCTAAACATTTTGTTTTTGCTCCATTTGTTGCCGTCGAATGGCATGTACTCGATAAAACGCACTTCGATGTCCCTTTCTTGCGTCAGGTCCACAAAGGGAAGCACTTCTCTTTCGTTGACACCCCTCATGACTACGCAGTTGATCTTGAGCTTGATGCCAGCACCGAGCCTATTCATCTCAAGAATTCGATCAATACTTTTTTGTACTGCATCGTAGCCCTTCCTTCTTGTCATGATCTGGAACTGCCATGGATCCAGGGTATCAAGACTCAGGTTTACACCTGTCAATCCACTCTCGACCATACTGTCGAGCTTCCGGTGCAATGAGATACCGTTGGTTGTGATGCAAAGCTCTTTGAGTCCATGTTGTCGTAGCCCTCCAATCTGGCGCATCAGAGGAAGGATATCTCGGCGCACAGTCGGTTCTCCTCCAGTCAACCTAATCTTTGAGACGCCCTGTGACACAAAAACGGAAGACAAGAGGACAATCTCGGGCGTTGTCAAGAGTTCTCGATCTGGCGACAAAGGCACTCCTTCTTCGGGCATGCAGTATACGCATCGCAGGTTGCATCGCTCCGAGACTGAAATGCGCAGATAGTCATGCTGTCGGTTGAAATTATCGGTGAGAAAATCGGAGAAAGGTTTCGGGTCTCGGATACGCCGGCGTTGAGATTGCAGAAGGTCAATTTCTGGTGTTGAAGATGGAGATTCGCGGGGTCTTTCTTGAGGCGCAACGGCTGCTGCTACGGTTGCAACGGTTCTTGAGGTAAAGTTATGCGGACGCAAAGAAGCCTTTCTTCCAAAGGCCGGGGCTAAGGCCGAAGCTCTTGAGCTTAAAATGCGAGACGACATATTTGCGAAGCAGGATGGTGATCAGACGAACGAGGTGAAGGACAGAGATATTGATTTTGGCTTGCTATACAGCCATCATTTCAAATTGTCGCAACCGCAATGCGATCATAAGAAAAGGTTTCAGGTTGCGCAATAAATAAATAGATAAGCTGAGTAAGTTATCGTTCTCAGTCTGTCAGGACTTTTGTTTAATGATAAAAGCCTATCATGTGTTCAAGGGACGCAACCATGAGGTGCATGTTAGCTATATGTTACGTTATCCAATCTTATCGTGTACCCGGTCATCGCCACAATCCGTACGTTCCCCGTTCCCCGCGCTGAGTAATGGAAATAGAATGATACAGTAGTGGCCCACCCGTGTAAGCCGCGGAGTTGCACAGACAGATAGATCCATTTGCAAGGTTAGTTCCAAGCGAAATGATAAGGCCTCTCATGACAATATATCTACTCTTTTACCAGTTGGCTTGTAGTTAAGCTTTGTAGATACTATCTAGTTGAAAAGTTCTAGTCTTGGTGGTGTGATTCAAAACTGCTCTAACCAACACCTTAATGCCCAAGTGAACTCTTACTGTGCAACACTTGTTTAGTGACAGAGTAGAAGTGCCAACTTGCTAAAACATGAATAAGAAACTTGACGAAATCCATCGCATCATATCTATTTCTTATAATATGTTAACTGTATGTTTGTGATTCGGAAAGAGTCCCGAGTAAATGTGCTACCCTAGACACGAGTAAACGAGCAATACAATAGAAGTGACAATCGGAGGATATCCCAATAATTTAATGCATCAGTTGACTTCCGGCTTCGAAGAGTGATATAGGACGATTAAGCAACTATTCATTATAATACATCATTTCTGTGTCTTCGGCTTCACAATACTAGTCAGTGCACGCGTGGTCGGTTTTGCAGCGGGTGATATTGACGTTGACATATGAGAGAAAATTTAATCAAGTTTCTCTCAATAATGAAGAAAAAGATATGATGTGTTTTAAGTGAAGGAGGGATAAAAGAAAACATCTTCTAGTTCTACTAAACTTGTAAGAAAAAAGTATCTTTGTTTGAACGCTCCTATTACGCAGTGTTACAACCTGAAGAAGCACTGGCTCTTGGCAGAAACAATACGACCGCTTACATAAAAAAGAACATCTGATCAGAATATGTTAGACCCCTAGGGAGGCATATGTGGCAGGGTTATGAAATGTTGCTAAGGTAGTGGCAGTACGAGGCAGTAATGTATGAGCACGCGCCCAACTACTTAGCCAATACCTCCTTACAACCCCTCTTAGTCTACATATGGAAAAGAGTATATGAACAGAGTGACCAAAATAATCTGAGTGGTAAGTTGATGGGTAATATGAATATGTAGTGGCAAGTCCTAGATACTGGTGCTTGCTCTTGGCTACCTTGTTTTGAGTGTGGATGTTAACGTGATTGTATTTAATAGGTTGAATGTTGCAGTGATAAAACGCCAATCACCGCTCAAATATAATTTTGTATATTTGCCTGATATATTCGAATACGTTTGTTATGTTATGTTCAATTTGTTGATCCGAGTCTAGATGGATATGCTCAGGGGCTGGTCAAGATAGTGTCACTCCACCATATCTACAGATTTTTCAGTGCAAAGCCACTTTCAACATGGAAACAATCAAAGGAGATCAGTGTAGTGTATTTAATTAGTAGATTGAATCAATACCTTCTGTATGTCGTCTTCTTTAAGTGCACACCCTCTCGGTATGCTATTCTTGTGATGTCAATATATACAACTAGCGACACATATGTAGATGAGTCCTCGTGTATACAAGAATTAAGTATACGGAATTATAACAAACAGTAACATGCGTTCATTAGTCAACTCATGTGCTTACTTTGCATTATACCAAGCCTTGGGCGCATTCAGTTACGTTGTAGAGCCTTTGACGTTGACAGCAGATGGCGCTAAGCCGGAATCGGAAGAATGTCAACACAGTGACAACCCACATTAACAATAAGTGTTCCGCGCTGCGTTAACAAGTTTATCAACGACTGAACCTCTCAAACAACAGAGGTTGTAGTAACTGCCAATAATCCCATCACCAAGCCCCTGAATCAAACAGAAAGACGCCGGCTCACCGCTCTTACGTTCAGCCTCAGTCTCATCGCAAGGATATCCTCAGGGTCTGCCAGCAATTACAAGCCTTTACTGCTGCCTTTTGTCTGAGGTTACCTACCAGCTACCTATCCAGGTGACTGAATGTCGGCAAAGAGACAGTTACGATGCAGACCTCACGTATTTTCAAAGGTACCCTATGACCTACCCGTGTCTCACTTTCCTCCCCTTTCCAACATTGATTCAACGTCAATGAGAGTCAACGCTAACCAGTCTTTGCCATACTCACAGCGTCGCCTCACTGTACAGCCAGTCCTGATGGCAGATTTATTGCTACAATCTCTTCGCAGAGTGTCATAGTGCGCTCAGCACCCTCACTGTCGATTGCGCAGACGGTCAAGTTACCGCCAGAGTTCACTACCCCTGTGTCCACGTTGGCATGGGCACCCTCATCATCCCGCATCCTTGTTGCAAACGCCGACCAGATTCATGTCTTCTCGTTAGTTGACTCGTCATTTCGTGCCGCGATCAGGAACCCTGCGACAGGCGGAGGAAAACAGACCCTTGTGCAGTTTGGTGCATATGATGACGAGGTCTTTGCCTGTGCTGCATTCGGCCTCAAACTTTCTATTTTCGACTTGTGTGCTTCCAAAGCCATTGAGATTAACAACCCCAAGTTTTATCTCCCCGCGTCCGCACCAAGAGGGTATTCCTTGCGACCCCAGAGTTCTCACCTGGCCATCTTGACACGGACAAGTGGCCGTGATGCTGTGAGTATCCACGAGCCCAGGACAAGACGGGTACTACGATCTTGGTTCCCAGAAACAGTAGATGCTCACGGCTTGGCATGGACCCCTGATGGAAAGTGGCTCCTCCTGTGGGAAGCCTCGGCGCATGGCCACAAGCTCCTGCTGTACACACCTGACGGACAATTCTTCCGCTCCGTTGGCGCATCTAGCATTGCTCAAGGCCAGGACGCCGATCTTGAGGCTGGAATTAAGTGCTGTAGTCTTAGCCATGATGCATTATTCTGTGCTATTGGTGATGGCAGCAGGATAGTGAACGCTCTTCACACAAGAATGTGGAGAGATGGGTTAAAACTTACGCATCCCACCACAGTTGTCCCCAAGGATACACTCCAGGTGAGACCGATCTATCATCGAGTTACTTCTATTCTTACATAACACATCAGGTCTGGCAAGAACAGCTTAACAGCTCATCTCAAGGAGGTACCTCTCACACGTTTCTCCGTGCGAATCAGATGGTCTCGCCTCCTAGCCGATTGGTAGACGGCAAGCCTCCACCCGAGGTTAAGACGGGATGTTCCTCATTGGCCTTCGACGCATCCTCGACTCTGTTGGTGACTAGGCTCGACGACGCACCCACTACCTTGTGGATATGGGATGTCATCGTAGCTGAACTGCGCGCGGTGCTTATGTTCCACTCGGTTGTTGACTATCAATGGCATCCAACAGCTCGCGAGCTTCTATTGGTGACGTGCCAGGACGACAAGTACCGGGGCGTATGCTTCATTTGGGATCCATTATCTGAAGGGCCCAAGCCAGTCTCTTTGGGTTCTCACCTTCCTAATGGCAAACTTACTGGTAAATCACAAGCCGCCTGGATAAATGGCGAGCCTGAGTTTCCGGTTCTTCTACTCTCAGATGCGCAAAATGGCGTCTTGATATCGTGCGCAGATGCGGCGCAATGCCCGACACCCTGGCACGAGGGGGCTTCCGGCGATAGAACGTTGGGGTCAGTGCATGACATTGGAGACACAGTTGATGTATCTGCTCTGATGGCTGATGACACATCGACATTGGATGATACCTTCTCTTTCAAGCACAATTGAGAAACCAAGAACCAGGGACTGGCCTGCCACAACCTAGATGAAAAAAAGTATATTTGTGGGAGAAGACCTATGGCTTGGCTTGGCATGCGGGAAGCTACCTCAATACAAGGACGAAACCATCTTGGCTTAAGACGCACCTGCGAAGCGACTTGGCCCGTGTTACACAGGTGGCGCGTTGGTCCAGTGTTAATGCATTGCCTAGAAGCCATGTAGTTTCCTCTTATCTCACGGAAACAACTACATGCCTGCACGTTATCCCCTCGAAAAAGCAATGAAACTATTAGCGTTGACGCCACAGCAATGACATGAAGATTGGGTCGCAATGTGGGTAGACCTCTCAGTTGTCTCCGCTCTCTCAGCCAGCTTGGCAAAGGGGGTGTCTTGAGACCTTGCATCGAGTTCCGATCTCCATTAGCTGATTCATGGACGAGATCCATCGCGACCGAAGATCTAGTAACCGGTGTTTCTCAGAAGGTAGAGTACTGATCATAATATGACATGTCACATTGCACGGCGGGACTTATCCTGGTATTCTGCATAATGCCAGGGAGAGACGTTGCTTGAACATTGGGTAGGACCTATGGCTTGGAACGATCTGCTACAATTGATGATCAACGTTCGTGCAGACTACACCAGTTGTATAAAACTCTATGTCAACTAACCGGAACTTTTAAACCCGACTGTATTACCGTGCCTAGCGACTAAGTTAGATTCGCGACCAACCCACCCCCCACCTCCTGCGCACGAGGGAAGAGTATTGTACGTACCTATGTACCTGTCGAAATGCCAGCAAGGATCTCAAGTTACACTGCAGACTAGCACACCGTCAATCAACCAAGAGCTGCCGAGCTTGTTATGCCCCGGGTTGTTTAGTTTCAGCGCTTCCTAGCCCTGTGTTCATCATGAGACGATATCTGCTTGTGCAGAACGCCCGCCTTCTCAGGATGCATCCCCGACCCTGGAGCTCCTAATTAAAGGGCCAAAGACTGGGATCCAATGCAAGCAAATCCCGAGCCGGTAAGGAACGGTCTAAAAACAACGTTAGGCAAATTGCAGACATCTTGTTGTCTCTTTTGCTTTCTCTTTACTCCTTGCGGGTCAACTGTCACCCAAGACTAGATATAAAACTGCCACCAGAGCTCTCATAGCAAGCTGTATTGGATTGCATCGTGTTATGACTGATGTTGATTATATCACGAAAAAGCCTTGGTCCAGAACCGTGAGGATTCAACACAGATATCAACGAGTACTACTGCTGAAAACAATTTCAACACCGTCACGTCGGGGCATCGTCGCTTGCTTCTCGCACGATTGCATCGTTGTACAGCCTTTATTGTTCCTTATTTGATCCTCAGTATCACACAAGAAGCCGCTTAGAAGTCGAGATCGGCTTCGTGCATGTTCTTGTCAGCTCATGCTCACTGAAGCCACTGTTCAAGCGGACGTTGGTCCGGGTAACGAAACTGGCATTTATTACATTACCATTTGTAATGTGAGTCTTCATTCATGCATCTTGTTACTACGTGGACACGAACATACATCTAATTCTTTAGTAGTTGCCGTTTGGGACAACATGGCAGAAGTTGAAAGACTGGATACGGAGGGCATGTGTGGTAGACCATATAGAAGTGTTCCAGAGCAGCACTTCTGGGTGGGTCAGAGTCAAAGGTTTCGAAAACTTTGAGAAGGCCTGGGGTAAGAAACTATCAAAATCAGCATCTTTTTGTATTGACATGGTAGCAGGCCTTCTTAACGGCGGCATTTTCAACGGACGCTCAATTATTGCGTCTGACAGAAACCGCAACCATTCCATCAAAATCAGGGAATTAGCCATACCACGACAAGTTAAGCAAATACAGACACAGCGGTATCAGCCTGCTTATCCAACTCATCATGCATTTGCGGCACAAATGGCTACGGCAGCCCTGTACTCTATGCCTCCCGAGCAGGTAAGATGGCCTCCACGAAATTCCAATACTATGACTGGGACACAACTGATGTCTGTCGAGCTATAGTACTACATGGCTGGCTACTCCCCAGCCAACGATCCCAGATTCGCCAGTCACTCTATTCCACAAAGCTATACTCATCAGCCGCCGATCGTAGCAACAATAGCCGCGCCTGTAAGGCCAGCTACGTATCAGGCTGTAGGCCCGGGCAGTTGCTATGCCTATGGCATGAGAACATCACCCAACACAGCTGCCTACGTCCCCCAACATCAACATGAAGGGATGCAAACTGCTCAACCTTATCCTTGTCTCGACGAACACTCAGATTTTTACTCTGAGGGAGGTTTCTCCACTGGAGAGTCATCCTATAAGTCCGAATACATTGCGACGGAGCCACGTAAACTACATGTGTCACCATTCCCGCAACAAGCGGGTGCTGATGAAGTCAAGGCATGGATCCGGCGCAAAGTCGACAAGACAAAGATTTACTCCGTGGAGATTCCAAAGAATAGCAATAGTAGGTACCTCAGGGGCTACGTTTTAGTCGCTTTTGACAGTGCCTCGGCTGCAAGCACGGCCAAACAACTACTTAACAAAGCACGCTTCCAAGGCCGAAGGGTGATAGCGCGACCCGCTCGAGAAGGCGCTGTGACCGAACAACCAGGACTTTCGCACAAAGCAACCGCTAGGAGCGACCCGAAGTTGAGTAACAAGAATAGCTCGACAGCACCTTACGAGAGGGATGAAGATAGCCGAAAGGATGACAAACCCCTAAGACAAAAGAACAGGGAGGTCAGGTCGGCAAGCCCGGAGAAAAAGAGGACAATAGAAAAAAGGTCGCCTCTCCCAAGTAAGAAGACAGCTGAATCGCAAACAGACAAAAAATCGCCATCGAATACCCCATCCTCTAACAGGGAGCTTGGCAGGAAAGATGAAGGACCAGTCATTGTCGACGGAACGTGCCATCTCCGCGGCAAGAAGTGACGTTGGATATCAGCTTCTCTAGTCGAGTCCATACACTTCACCTTAATAGACTTAACAACGACCAACTGATTTGGTACCAAAAGCGTATAGTTTACTGGCTAGTATCACAGAACATGACCGTTGAAACCTTGGCATTGGCAACGTTGGCAGGCAAAAAGAAGAAATTTGTGACACTTGCTTTGGTTGACACTCAAAAATCACAACTCATTTCCTAGATAGCACCGATTCGGCAGGCCATTGTTCATTCTCCTTACATACGTTTTGCATTATCCACAAAGATCAAATAGTAAAGATGAGATTAGATAGGCCACTTTACGAGCAAGCAAATGAAATACCCTGAAACTTCATGCGGTTCAATCACACCCACAATGACAAAATAGGAGAGTAGACAGTTGTCAGAAAAAAGAAAGAAAGGAAGGAAGAAAGAAAACACTTCTCGCTTTTGCTTTTGCCAAGCTGACGGGATTTCCCCTGAACGGTACAGAACAAGTCTCACACATGTTGTCCCACGTAGTACAACGATTAATCGTCGATACAGACACTGTGGTTCACAATGGTGGAGTCCCACGATAGGGTTTCCTATTTTGACCAAGGAGAAAGCTTAATATTGGTTGCTGTAATTAGTGACATTGCTGTTATGTGATGTGATTCCTGAACATAAAGACTCAAGTTCTAGACATTGCCTCCGAATATTCGCGGCTCTTCTATCGGGGTGTTGTCTAACACGGACCACTTACGTAGTTCAATTCAAAAGCTAAGCTGTGAAATGGCCGGTAGGGCTATCGGCCAACCAGGTAATTGAGTGCCGCTAGCAGGGATTGCTGGCTCAGAGAGAGGAGGGGACGAGATAATCGAAGACAACTGATGCTTACAACAAGAAATATATTATGCTTCTCGTGGCAAGACCCTGATCGCGGAAGGAAAGGTTAACCACAGTCTATTAATTTGAATCTACCGATATCTTCTTGCTGCAGATTCCTCCCATCTTTGTGTCACACGAAAACGCTCAGAACAGTCGATGCAGCTAAGTCGTGCATGATACTATCTGATGCAGTCAACATCGACAGCACGGGAACATTGCCGGTAGCCCCGGGCATTTGACTGACACTGAGCCATGCCATGCCATGCATGTTGGTTTGGGTTGGTTGCACGAATAAAATGCAGCGATCCCTGTGTAACCTGACAAGTAACTCCACACTCCTTCCATCGTGGAGACACCGACCGTTAGATCATGTAGATCGTACCAAGTCCAATCAGCTATGTCATGCCGCCCTGTAGCCCGCTGTCACCCCTGTCAACTTGTCGAGTCTGTACTGAGCAACTACAAACTGTGCAGTAGTGCTTCTTCTTGTCATACACCCTCAACAGTTCAATTGCAGATGCAGATCGTTATGGAGCTTTCATCATTTCTCGTAATCGATATGCATGCCCAACCGCAGGATAAGCATGTATTAAGCTTGCCAGGAAAATAACTTGCATACGTGAAGCTTCTGGATTATACCCTGCTCCCAACGTGCCAACCTCATGGTCCAATTTTCTAAAGACCAAAAGCTCAACGTGTGGAGACTGTTAGCTCAACCACCAAAGTTCATCTTCAACGCAATAGTTGGCTGCCCAGAATCCCCTGCGGCCGCTTTGCTCACTTGGCTTGTGTTTTGACGGCCAAATCGGATCACCTCCTCGAGGAACCCCTTCTGCCCATCACTCATACCCCCAACCACGGCTCTGAATACTTCCTGGTCTGTTGCTGCGAGTTCCAGCAATCGCGCACTAGTCTCTTGGTACACCTCCTCACCTTCAGCTGTAGCCCGCGCCATTAAAGTCGGTACCACCACTGTAATGGCTGCTAGACGTCGACCCTTGTCAACTGTACCCGCATATTGGCAAAGCGTGTGAGCAACCAAGGCCCTTGCGTTTTCGGGATCTTCAGGGTCCGTGTCAGTCACAAAAGCTACCAGCTTGGGGAACAAGTAGCGAGCAATGCTGAGGTCAGCGCCAGTCGAAGACGACTGGAGCAGTATGGATCTGATGCAGTTGGCCGCAATCCTGGCAGTCTAATGTGATGCGAAGTGTGGTTAGCTACTCGTATTTGAAAGTTCGAAAACACAAAATGAACATACCATTCTAT
The DNA here is from genome assembly GCF_020744135.1 of Fusarium venenatum. Taxonomy (NCBI): domain Eukaryota; kingdom Fungi; phylum Ascomycota; class Sordariomycetes; order Hypocreales; family Nectriaceae; genus Fusarium; species Fusarium venenatum. Next base: position 1,839,230 of record NW_027072131.1, read on the forward strand.
CAGTGAGGCAATCCATCAGCTCGTCTAGATAACGTGCTACAAGGGCTTCGGAAGCTGGCAGGTGGTTTTGACCTCCAGTGAAAAGAATAGTCGTGGCCATAAGGCAGTTCTTGACACATGTGAGAGATTGGGGGGCCTCGCGCTTCTGTGCGTTGAGGTAGATCGAAAGGAACCTGCGCAAACATCCTTGTAGCTGGATATCTGTAGATGATGGCTCACCGTTGCTGTGGCTTCTTCTTGACTTAGACATGCTGCCAACGAATCGCTTCAATGTGGGCAAAGATTGTGGAGCGATCAACTCCTGGCAACCAGGGGTTGATAAAATCGTGGCAAAGATGTGCACAATACAGGCATGAAGGTCTGTCTTGATGATGGCTGGGAAGACCTCTGCAGCATCTACGAGCGCATTCAGAGATGATTGTATCAGCAGGATAGCTTCTTCGTTCATCTGGTGCCTAGCTGGCTGGTTTCCTTCCGAGAGATTTGGCAGAAGCCCTGTAAGAACCAGAACAATAATACGCGTGAGCTCAAAGAGTTGATCGATATCGTCGGACAAGTCACCCTCCTCATTGGCGTGACGCCTGGCGGAAGGGTGTGCAATGCATAGACTTCTGGCAATATCAACGATCACACCTTGAATGTCTAGACTTTCAGTGAGGACTAGGCGGTCTAGTAGATCCATTGTCTCGGAAAACACATCCGGCCTATAGATAGCATGGCCAGATACGCTGGGGTGTAGAATCTTCTTGAGTGCTTGCAAGATAGCCAGTGTTTGGTCGTGTGCTGCTAAGGAGTCGCTTTGCCCAGAACGAGTGGCAAGAGCTTCAAAGGCAAGGCCGAAGAGGACGAAAAAGAATGCCACAGGCTCGTCTCGATAATTGATGTCGGAACTCTTGCCTTTACCGCTGGTTGCAGGGCCATCTGATTCCTTTCCGTCCAATGCATCAAACACAAATTCGCTATCCTGCTCAATAAGACTAGCAATGGCATCCACCAGCTTCAGCCAAGCATCTTGGTAGAAGCGGAGCAATGTCTCACGATTCAGAGCTGCATAGATGCTGTCGAGGCTCCCAGATAATGAGGGAGGTCCTAGAGTCATTGAGATATCAGGTTCGAATCGAAGACGCGCGAACTCGCGCAGAGACTCTAGCCACAAGGGTGTCAAGGTGCCAATATGAGGCCGGAGCACATCTAATAGATAGTTCTGCTCAGAGCTTGCAACCTGCAGCTCCGCCCAGGCGGAAAAGACGGAAATCTTGACCATCACTTGCGCGTTGGAACTAAGGCTTTTCAGATCGCCAATCGCAGCATTCTCACTGTCTTTGGAAAAGTTCTCTAGAGCGCCAACAAGGGTCTTAAGAATCCTGCCCATACGGTCCACATCGGTGACAATCCCGATAGAGATGAAACTGGCGCAGACGTTAACAGCCTCTGAAGCAAGTTCAGGTGAGGAATCGGCAGCAAAGGCGGGAGTGAGGGCTGAACTAATTTGGGCCTGATATTGCTCCAGCAGCATCGCCTCCTCAAAATCTGGATCGGGAGTTTTGCCGAACATCTTCAGCACATCTCCTATGATCTTCAAGCCCCAGATCCGAAGCTCCAAAACACTCGAAGTCGACGCAGAGAACGCCATACGAACAACGTCGGCAACCTTACTTTGAAGATCATTCTGTGCTTTCGACTCTCCATTGGCAGTTACGTCCTTGGTGATGATGGCAAACATCTCGTCGATGCAGCTCAACGCAAAGGTGGTGACCTGCCATCGCAGGGGCTCAACCTCGGAAGTCGCTTTGGTCTCCTTCTCATCCTTAGCAGCACCGGCCGCCGCAGCGAAACCAGCAACCTCTTCATCTTGGAGATCGGGCAAGCCGCCGCCCTTGGACCCAGATTGAGCCTCTTCAGTCTTCGGCCTAGCTCTTGTCATCTTCAAAACCGCTTGGAATCGCTGCAGCCACGCATTCGTCTCTGCAAGACACGTGGAATGCATCCAGTTGCGAATAATATTGCGGATTCCATCGTGCGATGGTGCCGTGTCGAGAACAAGCCAGAGTTGTTCCTCAAAGCCCGTCTCTGCTTCGCGGAGAACATCTTGAGGATTCCGCTTCATCATGTTATGTATTCCGTCTACTGATACGTCTCTTAGGGTAGTGGATTCAGACATAAGATACTTCTGGAGAAGCTTTACATAATCAGCGAAATGCATATGCCCAGGAGCGTAAAGAGATAGGTGCTCAAGACAGCCAAGTGCTGCTCTTTGTACTAATAAATCGTCTTCCTCGCGGAAACGGTTCACGAGTGTAAATATGAGTTCTCGTGACTTCAAGGCATCCTGTAAATCTGGACCTAAGACGTTAATGAGCGAATCAACGCATCGAGCGATGGCCGATGTTGTAGAAAGCTCCATTTCAATGTTCATGGTGATTGCCGATGAGATTTCGGCGTGGTGTGTTTCCGAAACGTAGAGCTGAACGAGCATTCCCAAAGTACTGGGTACGTAGCCGGCAAAGCTGAGCCCTGAAGCATCCGATGCTAGTGATAGCGCTTCGAGTGCCCAAAAATGAACCACTGGGTGGGGATCATTGCAAAGAGACATCAATATACCGAGAATGGTCTTGAGATGGTATCCAGCAGCCATGCCTCCAACCTGGGTCTGGATTGAGCCGAGGGCCATGGCACAACCTGCTCTTGCACTAGGCTCACGGTTGCCGACAATGGTATCAACCAGGTACTTGATCTCATTGTTCGTGAATGCATTTCCGTAGACATTACACAGACGAGCCGTAGCAGCATATCCTAAGCTTCTGACATGTTCGTCTGAATCGAGAACAAAATCGCGAACAATGTCTTGTAACAAGGCCTCAACTGCTTGGTTCGAAACGTCTCCGGATGGCGACTTGGTCTCCTTCACGGCTACCCTCATCGTAGAGAGAATAGCGACAGCCAGGTTAACATTCATAGCAGCCTTACGGCCGGGATCTCTGATAAGAGTACCGGCAGATGCAAAGGTTCGAATTTGTTCCAAGATGCTCTCCTGAACCTTGCCCGGAGTGAGCGGAAACGCAAATGCGAACAATTGAATAGCCGCATTGATGACCTCTGTAGCAGGTGGATCGGGCGTGGTTGAAGAGTGGTCGGTACTACCAATGTACAAGACAGAAGCATCATGTTCTAAGCTGCCACAAATCGGGGAGCGAAGCAAGTTGTTTATGGTGTCATCGGGACTGTCAAACTCATCACTGTGGTCATCAGAGTTTTCCTGCTGCCCAGGGAGTTTTCGCACACGCGGTCCAGCGACCAGGCCAGTGATGCCAAAGCCAGAGTTGTCACCTACATCCCAAATGGACTCGAACGTAGCGGCCGCGTTGGCAATTGAGGCACTTAAAGAGTTTGGTGCATAATTTTCCGGGTCGGCGAATAATGAAATTGCGAGTGTCAAAAGGTTTGACTGTAATAGAGACTCGCTTCCGCCAGCTGGGCTGAGGTTAACAAGCTTCACGTAACATTGCAAGACTCTTCGTTGGACCATCATTTCGAGATCCGAAAGTTGCAAAGAAGGGGCTAGCCTCTGATTAACATCGTCGGAGTTTTTCTTAGAGGGAAGAGTCCGCAGGAAAGCTGTCGTGTTCTGAAGCATCGTTGCGATTCTCTTTGACACGTCTACGGTCAAGAGGCGGCTATTGAACTCGAGGAAGGCTAGTATTGAGCCCATTGCGCATTCCCGTACGTGTGTCAAGAAAGATACCTCGAGGAAACTCCTGGCTGAAGTATTATCTTTGGCTAGTGGTTTTGGGAGAGCATTCTTCCATAGCAAAAGGAGTTGAGAGAGATGAATCTTGACGAAGTTTGGCCCCAAGGACATCAAGCCTCCAATAAGAATCCAAGCGACCTGAATCTGCGTGCTTGCGACACGAAGTTGTGCTTGACTACTCGACTTCAACATATTAGTCGCGATAGTCAATACACGACTGTTGATCTCGACAGATCCGTGAAGAGGACGAGCAGGACTCGCGCTCAAGGTGGCAGCGAGTCCGTGAGCAAACCCAATGCATCTTCTTGGAGAGTTGCGGCCAGATCCGAGTTGAGAGAGCTCTCGGCTAAGGCTGTTCATACAAACCGAAAGACAAGGAAGAAGTTGTTGAGGGCAGGCGAGAACCAAGGTCTTCATGCAGTGTGATGCAAAAACTTGAACAGTATAACTAGGGTGTTGCAAGACTTGCAAGAGGCCATCTCTACATGACTCTGCAAAGGTGTTTGCCGCCGAGCCCAGTGATTGAATAAGTGATGACACAGCACTTAGTGTCGCGATCAGTGTGTGCTTAGAAGGCTCTGGTCGCTCAGCTAATGCCTGAGGGTAGTTCTTGAAGATATTGTTAATAAGTGACTTGGCAGCCGATATTTGGCCCGATTCGCCAAGTATCTTGCGGCCAATGATATCTTGGACGACAACATCGACGATCTTTCTGGATACCAAAAGCCGATATCGATTGTTGACAATTGTAGGATTACCCAACACGTCGATCGCGAGACTCTCGACGATTTTGAGATAATGTGTTTCAACGACCTTCTCTCCCAATCGTCTGAAAAGTTTACCATAGCATACGCCGATGGCCGCTCGAGTTCTGTTGGAGGCTGTTGATTTGGTATACTGTGAAGCCAGGTTCTTTAAGATATCTGACAGAGATAAAGCCAGCACTTGGCTACGCTTGCCTGATGGAGCGGGACTCGCAGATCTAGAGGGAATCTCGAGCTCATCATCGGCAATGTTAGGAATGGTAGATTGGCGTTTCAACGCCTTTTTGGTCTTTTTACCCTTGGGAGACGCCACTTCGGGAAGACCACCCTCCGAATGGCCTTGGAACAGGGCTTCAGCGAAGCACTCTGCAGCAGCCTGACGTACTTGAACAGAAGGGGAGTCAAACGCTTTCGATATCGCCGACTCCAATTTGTCAAAGTCGCCCGAGTTCAGGAAGTAAGGCGTGTGCTTGAACAATACTTTGAGGGTTCTACAAGCAGAAGAAACAACGAGATGTCCCTTGTCTGACGATGCGTGATTTCGTCCTTGTTTCCAGATATCACGAGCAATCACTTCGTCCATGCTGCTTTCTATCATGCCAACGATTTTGCCAAGTGCGGTCAGGCACGCCGCACGAAGGCCAGCGTGGTTAGACGAGGCCTTGAGAAGCTTAATTAATGTTGAGCAAGCAAGTTGGTGCAACCCAATGGCGCTATCGCCAGCAGAAGCGAACACATCGCCCAAGCAGACAACAGCAGCATGCTTTGTACGCAGCTCTGCATCCGTTTTCGATTTTCCGCTCGCTACAAGTGCGATCAAGTCGTTGATTGTTTCAAACAACAGCTTCCTGTCTCCAATCCCAAAGATATGCGCCAAACATTTCCCCAGGTTATTCCGTATGACTCGAGAAGGATGCGGTGATGAGAGGTTGATGATTTGAAAGATCTCTTTCTTGAGATAGAACTGCTGTGCCGTACAATCGTCTGCTTCTAAGCTCAAAACATGCTTTGTCAAACTCGAGACAAAGGTGAGCAAGAAAAGGTCCTGTTGTTCGGCGGGAAGGGACTGAAGCTTGGGGAGATCGAGCTCTGGGTTCACTGTCGCGGTGTCGAGGGGAGCTTGCACTTCGCTGTTGCTGGCTGGAGCTTCGGGCTCCTGAGTTGACGACATAGCGCACGATCTTCGAGGTCGTCAACACAGTTCGATTTATGATGGAGGGTTATTTATATTGCAGTATTCGAGAATTGGCTATTTCTTGTTATGTTTCAAGAGGTAAGCCAGGGAACTTCGAGGCTCCCCATGCCACATGCCACTAAGGTAGGGGTGGAATGCCCAGCAGGTACGGATACCGCCTACCTCTATTACATTGAAGGTGGGGCATATCCTGCCTCTGCTCCGGAGTTTGCCCGTTGCATGAACAAGTCTAACCTCGAAGACTTGAGTTTGACAGTGAGCAAGAGGCTATAACACCAGGATATTTACTTATCCATTGAGACAATTTCACATCTCGAGCCTCTTTCTAGTTACTGGTGGCTTATAATGGCTACCCGACAGGGTTTAAGTTCGCTGTTGAATACATCCAGACCGTTCACTTTCACCAAGCAGTCAAACTCGATAATCTGCCGACAATGTCGAAGATCATTTGCAACAACACCAGCCCAGTGGGCTGGACATAACAAATGGTCCAAGACAAAGCATATCAAAGCTGTGACGGATAAGAAGAAAATGAGCGAGCGGGCTGCCTTTACCAAGACAATCGCCATGTACTCTAGAAGTAGGCAGTCACTGTTGCGTTGCACAGAGGTTTTCTAATCTCTGATAGTGTATGGAGAAAACGTCCAATTTAACCCTCAACTTGCCACTGCAATTACTGCAGCGACAAAAGGTAGATAAGTATGCATCTAAAATTGTGTGCTCTGTTCTAATTCAAACCGTAGCGAGCATTCCAAAGCACCTGATCGAGGCTGCAGTCGCTCGAGGACAGGGCCGTTCAGCCACGGGCGCCCAGCTTGAATCTATGTCTCTAGAAGCTCTCATGCCTCCTGACGTAGCAATGGTTGTCGATGCTGAAACAGACAACAAAACCCGTACTCTTCATGATCTACGCCACGTTGTGAAGAAAGCAGGCGGCGTTGTTGGATCCACCACCTTTTATTTTACGAGGCGTGGTCGAGCCGTCTTCAAAGCCAAAGAAAGCGGGCCTACTTTGTCCGAGGTTTTAGATGAAGCGATTGAGTACGAAGGACTTGAGGATGTCGAGGAGCTGCCGGAAGGCGACTTCTTGGCTTGGACTCAACCCAACACTCTTACAGCCATCACGGAAGCTCTGTCTACGAAGTTCGAGCTTGAAATCTTGGACTCGGATATCGTCTGGGCACCCAACGAGGACACAAAAGTCAGCATCGACACTGCCGATCAAATCGAATCTCTCGACGCTCTCTTCAACGGGCTTAAAGAATACCCCGAAGTCAAAGCCATATATGCCAATGTGCGACAGGGGGCGGTTGTAGACGAAGAGTGGGACAAAGTTGAAAGAAATTTGGATGTATAAGCATGCAGACCAGCGCCATCTGTAGCAATTTTGTACAATACTGTATTTTACCCGCGCAATCAAGAGGGAGTGTTTCCAATGCCTTCCAAACGCCGTGAATACATCGTCAATGCCGTCGTAGAACCTTCCGACCTATAGTGTACATATTTCATTTTCGACTTTCCCAAAGCTCAAGACTCGTTGCCGTCGTTGCTAGGGTGCTGTGCCGCTCGTTGACGCTCCTCTTCGAGCTTTCGGGCTTGTCGCAGCTTTTGGCGCGCGACAATACGTTCGTACTCGGCCTTGATCTCGTCTCGGTCCTTGGGAATCTTATTGCACTCCTCAGGCCTGGGCCAGAATCCAGGTACGGCGAAGCGGTTATCGAGGTTGGTTCCGAAGTAGAACATGATTCCGATAGGAAACATGAGATACGTGCCAAACTGTTAACTTGGTCAGCATTGCATTCGCGGCTAATTGTGTTTATCGTCGTCGAGAGTCCGCTTGATGAATATCCAGGTGATGCTGGCTGCTTACCTTGAACACCTCGAGGTTAAGACCACCCATTGTAATAATTTTCGACTTCAGCGATTACACTTATGTGAATAGATTGAAGTTGCAATGACGGGAGGCAAAATGCTTGCTCAGACGATGTGATGATGCTTCTGGCGGATAGCCCCGGCAGAACGGTAGACAGATGATACCCCACACTCTGAAAATCAGATTCACAATGATTGGTGGCTTTCCTAGAGACCTGATATGTTTCTGAGAGGCACATCATGAAATCGAAGCCCAAAGTAGATAGATGTGTGATGAGTGAAAAATTCATATTAGGGTATCCCAAGAACTCTTGTCTCTTTCATTTGTCATGATAAGTCATTGCCCCTTCTGAAGAGGTATATATATATACCGTTTTCTAATCGTAGGTCATCCTTATTCACAACCCACCGCTAGTATATATATAATTATCACAATATGTCCAACGCCAGCGAGTTTATCCAGAATCCTAGGCTTGAAGCCTTACCGTATGCACAAGATCCCCAAACTCCTTGATCGTACCCATAACGTACTCTCAGTTCAGCTTTGAACTGCCCGCCCGCGCCTTTTGCGCCTCCTCCATCATTAGACGTTCTGTGAAACTACGTGGGGTGCCGGAGAAGACAGTGTTGGCAACGCTCGCACGGAAACTGCTGAGGTCCCCCTCATCCATTCCACTGCGTCCGTCCAGACCTCCTACAAACGTATTGAAATGCCCTAGCGAGGCAGCTTGGGCGTGTACTTCAGGGTTGCGAACCACAGGCATGATGACTGGTCGTCCCTTGTATGAACCCACAGAGCCAGCTTGAAATCGGGCGACGGTCGGCGTTGTCGGAACCGACGTGCTGGGCCGTTTGGCTATATGTACTGCAAGGGAAGTTGCATACAGAGATTGCTCAGACTCGGGCAAACCTGGCAAGTCGACTTCCGTTTCCTCTTCCTCTTCGGCCACGAGAGATTTCGGTTTCGGTTTCGGTGATGCAGACGTCTCCTCATTATCCTCGAAATGAAACATGTCATCTTCCTCCTCTATACCCTCTTCCAAATCATTGGTGGCCCCTAATTCCTTTTTAGTACTCGAACTTGATGCCTCAGTTGATGAAATTGCACTTGCAATAGGTTCGGTTGCCTGGCCCTCCTCGGGAATCCTGTTCAAAGATGGCGATGCAGGGGTCTTCTTGCTGAGGGGTTTTCGCTTCGCCATCGAGAGGAAGTCATCATCGGACGACTCCTCATCCTCGTCCGGCTCCTCATTTACACTTCCTAAAGTGCGCTCTATCCGAACAGATTCGGGCACGTGTCGCGACGAGGGAGGCTCTGGCGCAATTATCATTGGGTTGCTTTGCCTTTCTGGCAATGGATTGGAATCAAATGCAGGTGTTTCACCCTCACTGGCGGCTTGATCGGGATTCGAGTTCACTTCGGTCCAAACGCCTTCTTCTAGAGGTTCTCTGGATAGTGCTCTTAATGCTTCTGAAGAAGAGATCTTGCGAGGCGGTGGTAGATCCTCTAGATCGTCATCAAGCATGGAATCCGTGCGTGCCTGGTCGACAGAGGGAATGGGAGCTGCGGCGGGAATCATGGAATCGGTGGGTTGTGGTGACGCAGTGGGTAGGACTTCTGCACCCATGACATCAAAGCGCACACGTCTCGGACTTTGTGGGGGTTTAGATCCGCTTGAAGAGCGTCTCAAAGCGCTCCGTGGTGTTTTCGACTCGCTTCGATCTGAATGGCTTGATGAGACTGTGTCATTGGTAGAACGACGAACATGTCCTGGTCGCCCAGGCGATTGAGGCAGTGTCGAAAGGGCATTCTCCAATTGATCAATGCCAGGTTGAATTTGTTGTTTCTGTTTCTGTTCCCGTTCGTGTCCGGTTGCTGCGCCTTTCTTCTCCTCTACCTGGATACTTGGCTCAGGCAACAACATGTCGGGGTGTGTGTGGTTGTTTGTGAGAGGAGGAGAGATTGGCTGCCTAGGAGGAGAGCCCTCTAGCAAGGGGAGATAAAAGAGCAATTCGTCGTGATGTCGATCGTGGGGGCTGCCTGGAGGCTCTGCGGCTCCCGATCCGGAGGTAGCGACAGTGGCCGGCGGGGAAAGGTGGCGCTGGGTGAGTGTTCGTGAGTCAAGACCCAGATCCAGGTCCAGAATGTTGAGAGCAGAGCTGAGGTCTGGGTGTTTAGGCAGTGACTTGGCAAGGGACTGGGCAACATTAGAAGCAATGTCAGGTTGCGTGTCTCGGAGCAGCTCATGGTAGTAGCGCAGGAAATCAGCAGCCATCTCGTGGCGAAAGGTGTGAACCTTGTCCTCGAGCTCTGAAAGCCTCTGCGAGAGGCTATTGACAAGGCTTGCCTCATCCATAGTGCTTTAGTTAACAGATGCCTCCAGGCGAACTATGACTCGGAAATGAGGGATGTCTCGGTATGCGCATGACGCAACAAGATCGAAGAGATGCTTGCCCAAAGTAGGGTTCGGGTTTCTATGAGAGACGATGGAATTATGAGCAAAATGGAGATAGGAAAACAACACAAATTGAATGAAGTTTGGTAGTGCGACCACCGCCTATGGAACTAACTAATGAATAGCGGCCCTTGCTTGTTTTTAGGCAGGCTAGACTAGATTATTGGATTCAAAAACTTTACGATGGGGCTTCTAGCCATCCTGTTTATTCTCTCGCCTTCTCTTGTTATCGTTTTGATAATGATGTTTTTTGATACCGATAAGTTAGTATTCATAAATACTGCGCGTAATTGCCGGCATCTGCTTATTTGTGGTAGATGAACTGACTGGTCTCCCACCTCTCATGGCATGGATCTCAATTAACGCCGAGTTTTTGTTCTGACTGGCAGGTTCTAGACCACAGCGATCATTTCGCAACTGCCTATCTGATCCATGGGCAAAGTTGCCCTGAAGGTACTCGGTTGATGCAATTGGGTCATTGTCAGACTGCCAACCCAGGAAACCCCGCCGGCTAGCCCCGTAGGTCACTTAAAAGCAAGTAAAATCGCCAGGTACATGGGATCCTTCTCAGTTGCATTTGTCTTTCCTTGTTGGTGGATAGGTAGGTAAGTACCAATGTAATCGATCGAAACGAGCTCACAGCTTTCACGCTACAGCCCCTTTGAATATTTTGCCAATTGCATCATACAGATCAATTTCAACCAACTACGCGTCTTGACAATGCATATGCTTCTTTACTTGACACAACATCCACGTGTGAACGATTAGGTCAAGGTACCTATATCATGACAGAGAGGAACATGATAACAAATAAGTACGTGGTGCTAATATGGGACATGAGTATTGCGCTTTCAAGTTAAAGTGCATCGGTTTCTTACTCACTAATATCACCTTAAAATCCATATTGATGGAATTAAACAGCTCGAACAGCTCACCATTGCTATCCCCATTTTACTAAATTGCTCAGCTGAAGGAAATTCCATGAATCAATTGATGTCTGTTAACTTTGAAAATGATCAACTCGAGCGCCTTTATAATTATTTCACTATGGTAGGCTTGTAAGTAGTCAGCGCGTGCATATTATCTAATAGGTAGCTGGCCAAATGGATGGATATGAGGACACTTTCAGTAACCACAATACATTTAATTATTTGGCAAGTACACATTTGGCAATATCGAGATAATTCAACTAGTTCCTAGACAATTCCTTTCTTTTTTTGTCTTATTACAACAATGAACTTGATAAAACTCCGGTTTGTTAGTCCTTATTGTATCAGGAACACTCGGACGGCCTATTATGACTGACCCACACCGCCTACTCTTTCAGTAATCCGGGGCGTATTCTGCCACAAATTATCCTGGAGCTCCAAGCTGCACAGACCTGGGCTCTGCGTACAAGATATCCTCACCATAGTCGCGTTCGCATCGACGACAACACTGAGCGTCCAGTCATCTGCAAACATCCTCGCGAATACAGCTATTAATAACACAGTATTCGTCAACAATCATGTCAACAATAACCCCTGATGCGCTTCAGTCGGGACAGGCTCCTGTTATTCCCTTATCCTTCAATGGTAACCAGCCGGAGAAGGTGACGCTCTACCCGCTTTCCAACTACACATTTGGTGTCAAAGAGACTCAGCCCGAGGAGGACCCATCAGTTATTGCTCGCCTAAAGCGACTCGAGGAGCACTACACAGAGCATGGCATGCGCCGTACGTGTGAAGGCATTCTCGTCTGCCATGAACACAACCACCCGCACATTCTCATGCTACAAATCGCAAATGCCTTCTTTAAGCTCCCAGGCGATTACCTGCGCCCCGAAGATGACGAGATTCAAGGCTTCAAGTCGCGACTCGACGAGAGATTGGCACCCGTTGGTCGTTTGGGGGAGGGCGAAGAAGCTGGCGACTGGCAAGTAGGCGACTGCTTAGCCCAGTGGTGGAGGCCCAACTTTGAAACATTTATGTATCCGTTCATCCCTGCGCATGTGACGAGACCGAAGGAGTGCAAAAAGCTTTATTTCATTCAGCTGCCCAAGCAAAGTAGGTTAATTGGAACCAGTCCATGATCCGGTACTAATCCCTGTTCGCAGAGGTTTTGAGCGTCCCTAAGAACATGAAGCTCCTTGCCGTCCCTCTCTTCGAGCTCTACGACAATACTGCGCGATATGGCCCCCAGCTTTCTGCGATTCCTCATCTGCTGAGCCGATATAACTTTGAGTTTGTGGACGAGAATGGCAACGTTGTTGCGGCGACTCCAGGTTCTGCCGCACCAGAGGGTTATGTACCACACACAAAAGTGCTGGCAGGCGACGATACAGATATGAAGGAAGAAAATGGGACAAGCTGATCTCATTTTAGAATGCGGAGACATGGCGATGGTGTTTGGGGCGTTATTGGTATTTGCGTGTATAGGCAACATTCTATTTTTATACGTCAATGTCTGTTTCCTCTATGTATTTCCTTCAAGCCTTCTCTCCCTGAATGGTTGCGACGACTCGTCGCTGATGGCGGGCCGCGCGGAACTCGAGATACCAGATTCCTTGCCAGGTTCCAGTTGCCTAGGGTGGTGTCAGTTGTCTCTAGCCACAAGGAGCGTCGGTTGGTACTGACCAGCTTTCCATCCTTGATGGGGATGGTGACACTTGCTCCAATGAGTGCAGATTTGATATGAGCAGGCATGTCGTCGGGGCCCTCGGCACTAACGATTATCAACATTGGTCTTTGTGCGACCTACACAATAAGTACTTACTCATGTCGGTAGAGGGCCTCCCCCTTTAGTCCCTCAGCCGGAGCAATTCTGTCGAGGGCATCACTCATGTCTTCACGGACATCAGAGTCCCCTATATCATCCGTATATTAGAACCTAGATACGATAAAAATTTAAACAAGACCTTGGACTTACAATTCTCGTTTAAGCTCAGAGCGCAGCTTGTGTGCTGAACGAAAAGATTCAAAAGCCCGACTTTGTAGTCACGAATCTCAGGAAGAGAAGAGACAACCTGATCGGTAATAAGGTAAGATCCTCGCGACTTGGCGGGCAGTGTAAATTGCTTCTGGAACCAGCTCATAGTTGCTGCTGTTGAGTGGTCTATCACTGGGAGAGCAGTTGGGCGGGGTTGTGACGATCCTGAGAAACCAAGTAGACTAAAAGGCAGTGTCCAGAGGAAATGAAAAGCGCCGGGGAACAAAGATATCACAATTAAAAAGCACAGAAGTACTGGTGTTGTTGCGGAGCTCAGTCGTGATGTTTGAGGTTGAGGCATAGCTTTAGAGTGATAACCTGGTAGTTAACAACCGTCATAGTGGGGCAAGGTTGGAGTTTGAATGGGTACGGAATTCAATATCTTCTTAAGCTTCCTCGAACCAATCACAGCGCACCATTTATAATCGCATCTACAGGTCGTTCAATATCAAGTGCTATCCTTTTATGTGTGCAAGAGCCTAAGTTACGCCTCATATGTAGCGACACAGGTCAGAACGTAGCAGAAGACATGAGGCCTAAGCCGGGGTTAAAAAGAAGGATAATCGTCCAGACGCCTCAGTCTCAGCGGTTAAGACGTTTCTTCTCTTGCGTTGGCAGATCAATCTTTCTGCTACTTCAAGAACAGAGTATGTTTAGACTTCCAGAACGGTCTTGTGTTACTAGAGACATGTTGCCCTCGAGTACCGACTCAGCAGCATAACAATTACAGTATGGAACCTGCCGTGGTTGATTCGTTCGTTGTATTCGCATGATATGTACAGAGGCTTGGGTTTCACTTGCAAAAATAGCATAGTATTTGGATTTCTTTATCCCCCTCGCGTAGGTCTAGTGATGTAGATGATGTTCCTTCCCTTCAGATTCAATCTTTCCTTGCTGATTATGAGAGAGGGTAGGAAGTCTCAGGGAGGGATTCGAGATGGGTGCGGTGGTGTTCATGAGCCTAGTAGATGTGAGCAAAAGCCAAAAGGAGTAAGCATGGAATCTCGTACAAAAGGCAGGCCGCAGTAACCGCAGACAGCAATCTCGGGCTTGTCAGTGTTGATGAAGACCCTGGGATGGCCTTCAGGACCGCCGCCACCGTTGCAGGCAACAATTCGCTCGTGGGTCCATGTGACGGGCTGCTTGTGGATCATCTCAATAGCAGCCTTGGGTTGAGGCTATCACATAGTTAGCCGATCTGATATTCTACCATAGCTCTCAAGTCGGCTGTACCTGAAGGTCGAAATCGGTCTGCTCGAATCGGGGGCCGGCCATAGCTTGAGAACGAGGCTTCTGGCTACGTGACCAGACACCCGCACGATTGGGAGCCTGGTTAATGACGGCGGGCTTGTTCTCGTCGGTAGGAGCGGGCGATGCCTCGTTGGTCTTGGTCGAGACAGCGGCCTCGAATTGCCGAGCGGAGGTGGTGAAAGCACGCTGGGAGACGCGCGCGCTGCGCGCAAGGACGGCAATTGCCCTCAATTGAGACGTAGCCATTGTGTATAAGTCGGTTTCCGGGTATGCGGATCGATTCGACAGTCTCGACGCTGAATAGTCTGTTGGTGGTCGTGAGGCATTGAGCCTGCCTGTTGACGATTGATGCCTCGGAGCCCCAGTTTATCCGTGGACCGAAACATTTTTTGGGATTACTGAGCGCCTCAAATGAAATGCGACCAACAGCCAGGCATTTCTTTTGCGACAAACACAATTTAGCTGGCTCTTTGCACACCGAACACGGGAAGGACTTGTAAATCGATTTTGGAGATATTAATCGCAACAGAAAGGTGGCCACTTTCTGCAGCTATTTTCATCCTTTGTGTTTGCGACACCCGGCCTGTGTGCCCAGGATACAAGCTACAACATCACCAAATACGATATTTCTTTGCGAACTTTCAAGTATCGACCGATCGAACTTCCCACCATGGCGCCAGAAACACCGAGAGCAGTCTCTTCGAGATTGCTCACCATGAAATTCATGCAACGAGCCGTGGCCTCGGAGAACTCATCTCCCGCTTCAGAAACACATTCATCCAAGAAGAGAAAAACGGATCACTCGTCACCGGCGGGTCGCCTCGATCTGAACATCGATCAGGCTGCGATTCAGGCCGCGCTAGATGCCCAAGAAACAAAACGTCAAGAGGCTCTGGAGAAACATGTCGGTGCTGATACACGTTGGGTGCTGAATAACTCATTCGCTGGGTCAAAAGCTACCAGCCAAGCAAAAACACCCATGAATGTCGTTTATGTTGGTTATGGTGACATTGACTCTTCTAACGATTCAGGCGACAATGAAGATGCGTTGACTGCGGGGCGTACCTCGACAAATAGCTCCAAAAAGGCGAACAACCAGGCACGTCGATTACCTTGGCCAAATACAAGAACTTGCACAGCTGACTAGTGATTATAGAAACAACCACAAAAAACGCCCGATGATGACGAAGACAGTGAAGATGAGAACTCGGACGACGCAGATACACCATCACACGGACTGAAGCGGAAGCCATCCACTGACAGTCCAAGCCGCTCACGTTCAAGGTCTCGATCAGGACCCAGCCATGAAAATACCAAGGCTAAAGAGTTCCGTGATAAGAGGAAAAAGAAGGAAGTGAAACTGAGCAGGCCAACATCGATTTCCGGGGGCGGCATCTCCTCAGGGGGCGGTAGTCAATTCTCGTCCGCCGGTGGAAAATCCATGATTTGCTACAAGTGTCACCAGAGCGGCCATAAAGCCGTTGACTGCACTAAAAGGGGCTGAACGGTGCTGGCGTAAGACTAAACTAGATGTTGACCTCGCGATGCCTTTGTGGTTCGATGTAGGCTGGTCGCTGTACCAGGTTTGGCCTTTCACATCTTTCGTTTTCTTGCCCCTAAATTTCCGTCAACATCCGGTGAGGATGCTAATCATGCATCCATGTACGAACCTCGGGCTTCGCTTTTCTGTACTCAGAATGGATGTGCTAGTCTTTCAGACTCACTTACGACACATACACAAATAGGTGCTATGGACATGATTTTTCTTATCGCTATTTTTCTCAATAGCACATGATAAGGAGAGGCGTTCAAACACAAAACAAAATAGAGAAATACATGTTAAATAATCCACGCCTACTCTTGTGCCGTGCTGCCTGAAAATCTTTTGCCGACACCCTTCTTCTATAGTGACCAACAAGCACTCAACTATGAGAGTCTTTGAGACCCAACAAAGTACAGATCAGTATCTTTCAATCATATTTTATTAGCAATGCGATGCGTGCTGACTGTCAAATTACCCGATAGTTATCTCTTACTAGAATGATGCTGTTAACTGTACCTATGTAGATGTCTTCGGATATCTGACAAGGGGGTTAGCTACAAAATATGACATCTGGATACCAGTAATTAGTGGTTCATTTCCGGATAGCAGTGTTTCGGCAACGAGTATGTATCTATATTCAGATCACAAAGTGCTGCATCTTTTGACTATTTCTACTGATCACAGACTACACTCGATTAGGATGACTCATGGCCTACAAGGGAATGTCTCGAGTGCAGTGGTTTACTCTTCTTGTTTCTATTTACTGCAATGATTAAGTCATCCCGTATGAGTATATATATATTCATCTTTATCCGTACATTTCGACCCCAAAACTCGCCATAAACCTTCCTTTGCACAACATACGGAGCATCCTGCACACCAAAACCCATTTATAACAAATACCCCAGCACTATCATATCCACATAGCCCAGTTTCCGACAAATCAAAGTGCAACAAAATATTGTTGAACTAGAGCCAAGTCTTGGTAAGACATTTGACCAACAAGGTGCCCATCTATCATTTCATCTGGAGCAAGTGCACTACGTCGCTATTCCTCAACCCGAAGCACCTCAATTTCTTAGATTGCCTATCGAGTACGAGAACTTTTCATTGATGGCCGTACATCTCATATGTGTAGGCAGTCTTTGTGAATTTCCTCTGCTTGTTTACGTTTGGTGTTACCATCCATAAACCACTTCTGTCTTATATCCGGCTGCGCTTCGTCTTGGCCAGTGACGGCACAGGCAGGGATGCCCAATTGTCTGTTCGGACGCGAAATGATCTCCCGCGGACCAGGGGTCAGTTTCCTAGGCCAGGTAGACTTCCATCATCGGAATCATGTCTTGCTCAACAGCAGAAGCGAAGAAGTGACTGCCTATCTCAAATATTTTACTATTTTGATTGGAATCGTAACGCAAATGCTTCTATTATCTATTGCAAAATAATAGACGCAGGGAAACAAATGGTCATAGCTAACTTGAAACTCAGAAACACACCAAAGAACGCCTGGTTGCATCGATCGACGCTCGTGTAAGTAATCTCTTGCCCTCCCAACTGCAAATAGATAAAAGAGAGGCAAGGCAATCCCAATAACACATATCCCTTGTTTCTTATTGTTACACAAAATCTGCTCCGGTATTCCATGGAGTCTTTATGATGGCTTATTATATCATAACGACAATAAGAGAGTTGCTGACGAATTACGAATTAGTTAAAAAGCCACTCCTCTTAGACAGCTCACGCCATTGAAGAGAACCGAACTACATCTATCGAGAGGAATTGGATAACTGTCCTTTTCTCTGATAACAATTCAAAAACAACCCCAACGGACTGAACTCTTACTTCTTCGACTAGGCCACTGTCACGCTGTTGTGTTCCTTGAAGGTCAGAACTAAACGTGGTCGAGCTATTATCCGATCTCAATACTCCACTATCATTATCGTCTGCCACGCCTCGGAAGCTGTCGTCCCAACAAGGTGTTTTTAAGGGTCTTGATCCCGACATTTGAGAACCCAGCCCCAAATCTGAACGGAATCCGACATTGATCGACCAATACATATCCCATCTGTTCATACCTAGTACCTGGCATAACCAAGCCGTAAACTAGAAATTTTCTGAACAACACAGCAACAGATACAGTATTATCAGAACGTAATTGCATAGAGCAAACCTCCGCAAGTGATCTTTTTCGCCCTATCTACCCACCTCACTGGTAACATTACTCCACAGAGTTAGCAGATCGCTACTTCTGCACAGACCCTTGACTTATATTTTCCTGTCTGCATTGCGTGTGCTCAGTGGCGCACCCCACAAGCTCTACGTATTCAAAGTCCCTTATGACATCTCGTCATCAAAAGTGCTTCAGTCATAGAGCGTAGGCTCAATAACCTGACTCAAGTATACCGTCAGTTTACGCCAGCACGATCCTAACCCTAGTCAGTTAGAGCTCAGAGACTGAGGAAACTAAGCTAAGGTACTCTCCATGACCCTGCAAGCTTAATGAGGCGAGGAATAACTGACCTGTAACCCTGGTAGATACATTGCCGCTACAAGTAGCAGACCGCCAGGACGGGAAAGCTTCATCGTCCACTGTGCCACACTACCCCTCGTCGTCCATCGTCTCGCCCCTCCAACTCCTTCGGCTCTCCCCCGCGACAGCGACAGCGACACACGGCGCCCTACCCTGCCCTGCCCTGTAACCATACCTACGGGACGGTACTTGTCACCGTACCTTACTTTACTCTTACATTGGATTGCTGCATCTACACTTCTGTATCAATCTCTTTTTCTCGTTCCTCAACGTCAATTGGATCACATTCCGGTACTCTACGCGCCAAAGTGCTCGACATCATCCAATCGCCTCCCCTTGATACCTGCGTATCACCGCCAACTTGAACAAATCCTTGCGGCCAATCGAAAAATCCTTCACCTTCTAACTTGACTCTTCTGTTCGGTCGCTTTCTTTCTTTCTCTTTTGGATACCTTTCTAGTTGTGTCGGTGTAGGATTTGGTCTCAATATTCTGGTCTTGCGCTTGCAACATCATACACAATGCCTCATTTACAGCATGACGAGGGTGCCTCCGCAACAGCGGCTGGCTCCCAAATACCGGTGACACTTGTGGCCGACTCTCTCGAGAAGCCCTCGCTTGACGATCGCGACTACCGAGTCATTCGACTTAGCAATGAACTTGAGGCTCTTCTGGTACACGATCCCGAGACCGACAAGGCCAGTGCTGCCCTTGACGTCAATGTCGGAAACTTCAGCGACGAGTCTGATATCCCCGGTATGGCCCATGCGGTCGAACATGTAAGCATTTTCATACATGCTGTATTACATAGACTGTGCTAATATTTTTGTTCGTCAGCTTCTTTTCATGGGCACGAAGAAGTTCCCAATTGAGAACGAATATGGTCAATATCTCTCCGCCAATTCAGGAAGCTCTAATGCTTACACCGGACCGACCTCGACAAACTATTTTTTCGACATTTCTGCCAAGCCAGATAATGACCAGGATCCTTCAGATACCAACCCTTCTCCTCTGCGTGAGGCTCTAGATCGATTCGCGCAGTTCTTCATCGAGCCTCTCTTTCTTCCCGAGACTCTCGACCGAGAACTCAAGGCTGTCGACTCGGAGAACAAGAAGAATCTTCAGAATGATACCTGGAGACTTCACCAGCTTGAAAAGTCTCTATCTAACCCCAACCATCCGTTCTGCCATTTCTCGACCGGTAATTTCGAAGTCTTGAAGACCCTTCCAGAGGCACGTGGGATCAATGTCAGGGACAAGTTCATCGAGTTCCATGCCAAGCACTATTCAGCGAATCGCATGAAGTTGGTTGTTTTGGGCAGAGAGCCGCTTGACGTGCTCCAGAAATGGGTTGCTGAGCTTTTCTCTCCTGTCGTTAACAAGGAACTCCCTCCCAACAGATGGCCCGACGAGCTACCGTTCAGAGAGTCTGACCTCGGAATGCAATGTTTTGCCAAGCCTGTTATGGATTCGAGAGAGCTGAACCTCTATTTCCCCTTCATCGACGAGGAGTTCATGTTCGCCACTCAGCCCAGTCGGTATATCAGTCATCTTATTGGGCACGAGGGTCCTGGCAGTATCATGTCGTATATCAAATCCAAGGGCTGGGCGAACGGGCTCAGTGCAGGTGCCTATCCCGTATGCCCTGGCACTCCTGGTATTTTCGATGTGCAAGTTCGCTTGACGGAAGAGGTAAGCAAGAACCCGATAGTTTTCGTAAATAGAAAATACTAACATCATGCTGCAGGGTCTCAAGAACTATCCCGAAATTGTCAAGATTTTCTTCCAGTACGTCACCCTATTGCGCGAGAACCCTCCGCAAGAGTGGATCTTCGAAGAGCAGAAGGGAATGGCAGATGTCGACTTCAAATTCAAGCAAAAGACACCCGCTAGCCGCTTTACGAGCCGAATCAGCTCTGTTATGCAGAAGCCTCTTCCGCGAGAGTGGTTGCTCAGCGGTCATAGTCGTCTCCGAGAATTCGCTCCTGACCAGATTGAGAAGGCTCTTTCTACCATTCGTCCGGACAACTTTCGCATGGTTATTGTGTCACGAAACCACCCCGGCAACTGGGACCAGAAGGAGAAGTGGTACGGAACTGAGTACCGCCATGAGAAGATCCCTGGCGATCTTATGGAGGAGATTAAGAAGGCCGCCACAGTCTCTCCCGAGGAGCGCTTGTCGGCCCTTCATCTACCACATAAGAACCAGTTCATTCCTAACAAGCTTGAGGTTGAGAAGAAGGAGGTCGACGAACCTGCACTGAACCCGCGAGTGCTTCGCAACGACAACATTGCCAGGACATGGTGGAAGAAGGACGACACTTTCTGGGTTCCTCGCGCGAACGTGATCGTGAGCCTGAAGACACCCCTTATCTACGCTTCCGCCGAGAACAATGTCAAGGCCCGTCTTTTCACAGATCTGGTGCGTGATGCGCTCGAGGAGTACTCCTATGACGCAGAACTGGCTGGCCTGCAGTACAACGTCAGTCTCGACTCACGCGGTTTATTCTTGGACGTCAGCGGCTACAATGATAAGCTTCCCGTCCTTCTAGAACAAGTTGTTACAACAATGCGGGACCTCGATATCAAGGAGGATCGTTTCGAGATCGTCAGGGAGCGGTTGACCAGAGGATACAACAACTGGCAGCTTCAATCGTCCTACCATCAAGTCGGTGATTACACCAACTGGCTAAATGCACCTGAGCGAGACTTTATTGTAGAAGAGCTTGCAGATGAGCTGTCGAGTGTTACTTTGGAAGGTGTCAGGCTGTTCCAGAAGCAAATGCTAAGCCAAGTCTTCATTGAGGTGTATGTCCACGGCAACATGTACAAGGAGGATGCTCTCAAGGCAACCGATATGGTTGAATCTATTCTAAAGCCCCGGGTGTTGCCCAGGGCTCAGTGGCCCATCCTGCGGTCTCTTATTCTAACAGAGGGCTCAAATCACGTCTTCAGGAAAACACTTATGGATCCAGCCAACGTCAATCATTGCGTCGAGACCTGGTTCTATGTTGGCAGTAGGGAAGACCGTGAGGTGCGCACAAAGACCCTGCTCCTAGACCAGATGCTTCACGAGCCTGCCTTCGACCAGCTGAGAACCAAGGAGCAACTGGGTTACATCGTCTTCAGCGGACCTCGAGCTTTCTCGACAACATATGGTTTCCGGTTCCTCATCCAGAGCGAAATGACGCCAGAGTTCCTTGATTCCCGCATCGAGGCCTTCCTCATGAGATATGTAGACACTCTGGAGAAGATGAGCGACACGGAGTTCGAGGGTCACAAGCGAAGTTTGATTGTCAGGCGGCTGGAGAAGCTCAGAAACCTAGATCAGGAGTCCACCCGTCACTGGTCTCAGATCACAAACGAATACTACGACTTTGAGCTCGGTAAGTTAAGATGAACCCGTGACTACCTTCAAGATGACTAACTGGTGCTAGCCCAACGCGATGCTGCACAAATCAAGTTGCTGACCAAGCCTGAGGTCGTGGAGTTTTTCAACAAGCACCTCAACCCCACCTCAACTAGCAGGGCCCGTTTATCGATCCATCTACAAGCCCAAGGCAAAGCCGATGGAGTCGACAAGCGACAGGAGGAGGCCCAGAAGAAGGCCGACGAGGAGCCATCTGCCGGAGACGCGGTGAAGACTGCTCAGGAGGTTACAGATGTCAGACTGTACAAAGCCGGTCTCACTGCCAGTTCAGGCGCCAGACCTGTAAAGGACATCAGCGAGTATGCAGATACCGATGCTAAGCTGTAAGAGCCCCTTTTTATGTCTCGAGCTCTTTAGTATAATTTGGATATTCCCTCAAAGGCGTGTCGATGGATGCATTTTAGACAGAGGCGTGATACATTGGTACGGTATGTTAGAGGGGGAAAGGTATGACGGTGATTAAAGATTTTGGGTGTACTTGTTTGAACTTGTTGTATAGGGGAAATTATCGGGCAGTGTGGACATTTAGCTAGAACAGTTTCCTTACTAGACAATGAGCGAATCCATAAACCTGAGTATGAAAACGATAATGTTGAACGATTTACTTCAATTTGGGCCGTTTGATTTTTAAAATGATAGGCATGTGAGAGGGACATATATTTTAGCAAGGTGCTACCCTAGATTCTGGTGTCATACAACCGACGTCGGGAATGTAGACTGATTGGTATTCCAAACTCAGAAAGCAAGTTCCCGCCAGGGGTAAAGGAAACACACAGATTGTGGAACTGTTGATCATGAATGAGATTGAGGGGCAAACGTGACGATTTAAAGGTTCTACTGCGTAGGTAGTTATTAAGCCTTGCGGCTCTAAGCTATAACATTGAAGAGGAGCATACTTGTCACGACACCTCAAGACTTTGTGCTTGCATCCTTCGCATTGTAAATATAGGTTTAGATAGGTAGATAATTGGAGTAAGAAATGGTTTTCTTGAGATTTTTAACTATCACTGTCAAAGGGAGTATAAGTTTGTCTTATTCTAGAACAATCTGCCTACTAGCATTGGAGTTAGAGGCTGCAGGCTTACGAGGACCTAATATCCAACCCTGTTTGGTAGGCTGCCAACATGCGTATGGACACCTACATGGAAACGATTCATGGTTTGCTTGGATGTGGGGGAAGGGATTTGATCATTCGCTTACCGCCAAGTTCCAACTTCCGGTTAAAGCATGGAAACAACATTTCTTTGTTTTGCTTAGCCATTTAGCGAGTTTCTTTTTGCTGTGTTTTCAGCTGAAGCTTTTATTAATTGGAACTTTATGTCATAATCGTAGTAAAAAGGTTAAAAAGTTAAAAAGTAAAAAAAAAGCCCTGCGGTTTTGAGCCTGATTGCTGCAATCCCTCTATCGTCATCAGAGAGTACTAGCAGTATAGACTAGATACATTACATTAGCCCCCTATGGAATGAAGCCAGGCCACTGACTTGAGTACAAATTCGGCACAGCCCCTGCATCTCTTATTCATATTTTATCCATTTCATCGCTACTAATACGAGTGTACTTTGACCCTGATTGAATCTCAAAGTATGGGTGTCTGCCCAAATGCCTTAGTACTAATAAATCAAGGTTAACAGCCTTGCTCACCTGTTCTCAAATCCAGGGCCATGCGCAAGCCAGGTATGGAGCCCAAATATTTAGAGTGTCAGCCCCACACCGTCATTCTCAGCGGTCACAGCCCGGTCCCAAGGCCACTGGACTGCTGTGATCCATCATAAAAAAAATATAACTTTAGAGCCTGCCAGCCCCCCCCCCCCCGCCTTCTTCCCGCCAGTGAAAAAATATATATTTCTTTCCTCGAACTGATTTGGACTGGATAACAGGCTTTGTTAGTCCCATTTTCGAAAAGAGTAAATGCAACAAAATCCCTGCTGTTACTCGTACCTTCGATACGAACGGTCGTTGTTTCCCACGATTTCTGTCCCCCTTCGTCACCATCAAAGGCAGAGACAAGGACAAGGACAAAGAGGAAGACGCCCCGTCTTTCCCCTCCGCCCCTCTAGCTCCAACACCCCGAGCTGCCCGGGCAGCTCGCCTTCAAGACGTCGTCCTCAAAGAAGAGAAAGCTCTTGCGAAAGGACGAGCCCGTAGAATCGATTGACTCGCCGTCGCCCCCTTCTGATTCGGTCCTGCCCTCCTGCGAAGTCGACGACGATCCCGCCTTCTCCTTCTCCGCCTCCGTGGCCGATACTCAACCTGCCTCGAGCCTCCCCCCACGTCTCCAGACTCAGAACAGCTCCTTTGCCTCGGCCGACTACGCTTTATCAGCTGCTTCAAGCCCTTGTGCTTCCGCCTACGCCGACCTCTCCATCGAAAGTGATCGTGGCGGCGACGAGACTGGCTCGGCCCGAACCTTGGCCAGAAGCCAGTCCCCCTTGCGTCTCTCTCATCGAGCTATCATGAACGGCGATGCTGACCTACCTCACCGTTCCTCATCGCCTTTGAAACGACGTGCTTCCAGTATGGATCCCGAGAACGAAGCGGATAAAACCCGGGATGTCGACATGGGTTCATCACAGGTTAAGGAGTCTGTCGAGGGCCCATCTCAACCATCATCTGCAGACACCTTGCCTCGAGCCATGAGTGTCGATGCGCCTGAGTCTGCCGTGCCCTCGGCAGGCGATGCCTCCCCGTCTCAACGTAAGGCCTATGCGGTATCTAGTTTGCATTTAACAAGCCCTCAACTAACTCTCATGCCACAGCAATCCCCTCGTTGCAAGAACAAATTAAGATCATTGAGACTCTTTTGACAGCCTTTCAAGATTCACAGCCAAAGGAAGGGGAAAAGGCCTACCTTGTATCGAATACTTGGGTCCAGAAAGCACTTGCGTTGCGCGGCGACTCAAAGGACGCCCATGAGCACGATTCTACATCAAACCCCCTTGGACCTGTAGACAACTCGGACATCATTGAAGAAATTGTCAAAGAGCCTACTGGCAATGAATTCATTCGTCTTAAACAAGGAACCAACGAGAATGAGTTCACACTCTTCCCTGAGGATGCTTGGAAGATGGTTGTAGATTGGTATGGTGTAAAGGATGGCCAAGGCGCTATTGTTCGGACTGCTATCAACACAACCGACCACGGCGACGAACCTGTCATCCAGTTCGAGTTCCACCCTCCAGTTTTTGCAGTTCATCGCCTGTGGTCAACTCTGAGTCCACTGCCTATTGAGCAGTCACTCAAAGCCAAGAACCCCCCTCCTTACAAATTCGCCAGAAGCCGTAAATACCATGCTCAAACTTTTGTCAAGGAGTTGAAGACGGCCACTGGCGTTCCGATTGACCGAAAGATTCGTCTATTCACCGTGCCCGAGGTCCAGCAGATCGTCGCTCCCTCAGAACCGTCCCGAGCACTCACCCCTCCGGATTCTCCAGGCCGAGACGAGAGCAGAGTCGAGACTGCGGATTCTTGGTCAAAACTTCTCTTGGATATCACATCATTCGAGCGTGTTCGTGACACCAAGATCCAAAGTACCCTGGAAGACAAGACCACCCAACCGAACTTTAACGGTGGATCGGCGTTGTCTCTTTTTAATCTGGTCACCGACCAAACCCTTGTTATTGATGAGGCGATCGAAAAGGGATCCTGGGTCAGCACATACACCGGAAAGAGCCCACCGAACGGGTTGGCCATCCCTACCAGAAGCGGCATAGCATCTTCCAATGTGAGCGGCCGAAGCAGTCCTGCTCCTGGTGGTGCGCTGACACGCGGACGAATGGGAGGGAAATCCGGCCGTAGCATTGGTGTTGTTGGCCTTCAGAACCTGGGAAATACTTGCTACATGAACTCGGCCCTCCAATGCGTTCGGAGCGTTGAGGAGTTAACAAAGTACTTCCTGACGGATGAGTTTGTCGAAGAGGTCAACAAGACCAACCCCCTAGGATACAACGGAAAGGTTGCTACGACGTATGGACAATTACTCAAGGAGATTTACTCGGAAAATAGGGGTTCTGTGACTCCACGAGATTTCAAGAACACCATTGGTCGGTGCCGGTCAACCTTCTCTGGCTACGGTCAACAGGACTCTCAAGAATTCCTTGGATTTCTGTTGGATGCCCTCCAAGAAGATCTAAGCCGTGTCAAGAAGAAGCCTTATATTGAGAAGCCGGACTCCACCGACGACATGATTAACAATCCAGAAGCTATAAAGGAGATGGCTGACAAGGTGTGGGATATCACTCGACGCCGAGACGACTCTGTCATCGCCGATCTCTTCACGGGTTTGTACAAATCGACACTTAAATGCCCCGAGTGTGGCAAGATCAGTATCACATTCGACCCTTTCAACAACTTGACACTCCCCATACCTGTGGAAGACGTTTGGACGGCCAAGATCAAATTCCTGCCCCTCAATGATGCCCCAGTCATGATCGAGGTTGAACTACCTAAACACAGCGCTATTGAGCAGCTCAAGCAATTTATCTCCATCCGGACGGATATTCCACCGGAAAGATTGATTGGTGGCGAAGAGTACAAGGATAGGTTTTTCAAAATCTATGATAACACCAACGATGTCAGCGAAGAGATCAGTAAGAATGATATCGCCACGTTCCACGAGTTGGATGCCACTCCTACTAATTGGCCACACAAGGCCAAGAAGCCTCGCTCAATGTTAGATGTGGACACTCCTCTTGAAACTGAGAATTGGGATGATCCGCGATATGAGCAGATGGTAGTACCTGTATTCCACCGCATTCCGTCAAATTATGCACGTGGTCGAGAGGGTGTGGCTCCTCCCAGCTTCATTTGCTTTACGAAGGAGGAAGCTTCTGATATCGACCTCATTCGACGCAAGGTCCTGGAAAAGGTCGCTACCTTTTCAACCTGGCCCAAGCTGAGAGACGTTACAGAAGAAACCTCAGACAATGCCGACGGGGAAGTTATTACTTCGGCTTCAGATGCCGACTCGTCAGGCGACAGTAAGGTTGTCGCCACCTCGGTTGAAAGTGAGGACGATATCGTGGATGTGCACATGAAGGATGACAGTGACCGTCTTCCTCATCAGCCCCAGATCTTGAAGCGGTTCAACACAAACCGACCAAAGTTCATCAAGCCAGATAGCTTCCTGGACCCCGAGCTTGAAAACCTTTTCGAGCTTTGCTATTTCACAGACAAATCTTACGCTGGCCATGTGCCTACAGGCTGGTCCAATGTTGATCACCATCAACTTCTGCCCAAACTGGCAGATCGAATCCCTCAGCCTACACCTGAGGGTGATGATGCTGCTAGTCGTGATGACGAAAGCAGCACACCTTCAGTCAACGAGGATGCGAGTAGCACCGATGAGAGCATTAAGGCTGAGGTAGCACATACCCGAATGGCCGAGGAATCTAGCGAAGAAGACGCACAAGAAGCTCCACGCGTAAGTCACCATATGAGATCTTTTTTTTTAACCCCGTCACTCATACAATATAGAAATTCAACGGCCGGCCATCCAAGATAGGGCCTCATGGACGACGTGGCAAGATGAAAGGCCAGAAATACGGCAAGAAGGCCAACAAGCGCCGAGAACGCATTCAGAACAAGAAAAACAAGGCAGCTTCTGTTAAGCCGCAGCCACAACCTCCCGCTGTCGCTGACGGTGGCCCTCTTATTCGCCTTGGCGAAGGTCTTGTCGTGGATTGGAACGATGAAGCCTGGGATAAGGTCTTTGGTGGCTCGAAGACGTCTGAAGAGCAAGGAGCCCCCACTTACCTGACACTCGAGACACTCAACGATACGGCCCTCAAGATTGTTCAAAGAAGGAGGAAGCATCGCCGTACCCAAGGTATTACATTGGATGAATGCTTGGACGAATTCGAAAGAGCCGAGGTCCTCTCCGAGCAAGATATGTGGTACTGTCCCCGCTGCAAAGAGCATCGACGAGCCAGTAAGAAGTTTGATTTATGGAAATCACCAGATATTCTTGTAGCCCATCTCAAGCGATTTAGTAGCTCCGGCTACCGCCGAGATAAGCTAGACGTCATGGTTGATTTCCCCATCGAAGGTCTTGACCTTACTTCCAGGGTCATCCAGAAAGAAGATGGCAAGGACGAGATTTATGACTTGATCGCTGTCGATGACCACTATGGAGGTCTTGGGGGAGGCCATTACACTGCCTATGCCAAGAACTTTGTTGATGGGCGCTGGTACAATTACAACGGTTAGTGTTTACCTTTGTGCTCATGTTATGGAAGAAACAACAAACTAACAAACTCAACAGATTCTTCAGCATCTCCAGTATCTGACCCTGCTTCATGCATTACATCGGCTGCTTATCTACTCTTCTACCGCCGCCGTTCAAGCACCCCTTTGGGAGGATCGCGGTTCGGAGTCATCTCTGAGAAGTATAGGAACAGCGAAGAGAACTCCGAAGTGGAAGACGCCGAGGCGGGGGAAGGTCAGCGTCTCGGCGAGGGTTCCTCCCTGGTTGGGTTGTCGAGCGTTGGGATCGCAGCCGCAGCAACTCGCCTTCCGACCGGCCGTGGTTCGGATAAAATCACTGGTACTTCCTACCCTGGTCCAGATGAAGATGGTGACGGCCCCCCACCATATGGGGGTGTCGAGGATGAAGGTGTCGATGTCAAGGAGGGATATCAACAGCTGAGCAGCGGACACCTTGCTCAGAGTTGGAATTTCGGGGCACTAGGCGATAGCGGCGCCGAGGACTCTACAGGTGCAGACATTGCCTCTGACGATGCTCAGTTGGACTCATCAGCGGACGAGCGTGGCTTCAGCCAATTCGATGAGCCCGATATGGGACACGATCTCATGGATGTTGACCATGTAACTTCAACATCCCACAAGACGACTCTCGCAGATATTGAGAAAGCTACTGGTGACCACAAATCTGTGATTGACGTACCAACTGCAGCAGGTAGCGATCGAGATTCAAGCGAAGTGGCCGAAATTCATCTTGAAAACGAGAAGGGAACGAAGGCCGAATAGGGCGGCTCTCCAAAGTCGAAGAACAAACTGCCCAGGGTCATAATGACATATGGCAGTCGTGACTGTCGAAACATGAGAAAACGGCGACATGAGAATGAGATGATGACCCAGTACAAACCAACATGTGGAAAATATGTTGAGAGAGTTGTAGATAGAAAGAAGCGGCGTGTGGTATAGATGGTACATATCTACTATCCCTCTCCGTGTAACTAGCTCACATTGGGCTGAAGGGTAGAGAATGGCGTTCGGTATGATTCTGTTTGCATCAAGCATGTCCAGCTGAACGGGCCTGAGAAGGTTGTTAAAACATATGGTTTATACGAGTAGCTCAAGCAGCGGAGAGGCAAAACAATGGATAGTTTATACCAAGAAGACTCGCGTCTTGAATTCCTATCATGTACGTGATAAATGATCACTTTGGCTGCCTGTTGAGTCACCTCGGACGAATGGTACAGACACGAAGAGTCATACCAACCACACATGCATTGATTAGATTAAGGCGAAGTCGGATATTTCCAATCAGAAAACCGTCGATTGGAGCCTATGTGAATATTTCAGAACGAGCCATTCCTGGCGGAAGCTAGATCCGCAAGTCTAGCAACAACCAACCTTTAATACCGTTTTTTTTTCTTCTTTTTTTTTTTTTTTTTTTTGCTTAGTATTGGCGAACAGCAACCATGAAATGGTATCTCCGGTTCGTAATTCAACGAATATCACATCACGAGGGCTGGAGCGTCCGATGTCGCCATCCCCACGTTGTGTGGTTCCGATGACATGGCTTCCCCAGTCAAGACCCCTTCCCTAATTAAGGATATCATCCACTTGCAGATAACACTCGGAGGTCTTTGTAAACAGAAAAATCAGGGGCATCTCGGAAACCGCTCTATTTGAAGGTAACCCCGCATCTCCAGGAAATGAACAGCATGGTGGAAGGTTATTATGGTTGAAGAGTATTCGATGAATCGAGACCAGACTCTATGGAGACTGTGGGCGGGTAGTAAGCAATTGGTAATATACAACGTCTCGGTCCCTAAAGGTTTGTTCAAGCTCAGGGCAGCCTATTTAATAATCGAGCAACTGGGCACTCTGCGACTAGACAGGAACTGCTCAACACCAATTCTCTCTCCACTCAAGGGGGCGGCTGAGATCAAGAGCCAAAGGAGCGGCCGCTAGACTGAGGGCGTCAAGGCATCGCGATGACTGCGTCTTTTCTACTCTGTACCGAACAAACCGATATGCGCATTTTCGATTTGCTGTGATCATTTCACAGTTAAAGAATGAGTTATTTTGTGCCTGGATCCAACTGCCAGCCACCTGGGTCCAGCCACCTTCTTAGCTTCTTTATGAATTTAGGACAGAGTTAAGCCAAAAACAACAAGGGACCACTGCTGAGATAAAACGATGAATGTTCAAAATCCACAAGGGTCACGTTCCAAGATTGGGGTTGTTGGTATCAGCCCACTAACAGGACGAACAGGGAGCCAGAAGTCAATAGTTCGGGAAGCCCGTTTTTGTAAGAAGCTCTGGTACCTGACTCTATCGTTAACAACACAGGCACAAGCAAACCATCACTAATGACAATGGAATCCTTTGCCGGTCCGGTATGGTAAGGACCCACTATGGAGAGGTTCATGGGGCTTGCGGAGCCTCTACCAGCGACCAAATCACTGGAGGCATGGCCAGTATGAGCAAAAATCGTTCGTCTGCGGATATATGTTGCAATTGAGAAATCGAATAAGCGAAGCACCAGTGCTTGAAATAGAACTAGCTTAGCCAGCTATGCTCTTTGAATAACCAGAAGATAGATGAGAAAGGAATCAACTGTTGAGTATTGCAGAGATCTCTTGGTTTATGGAGTGCTTTCAGAGTCAAACAGGCCTACCAGGCACAGCTTTGTACCTCGGTTCGGGGGGGTTCCTGAGGTGGAGTTGGTTTGTGGATGAGAGCACCTTCTCTCATCTTGAGGCTCGAAGCGGAGTCTTCTGGGCCAGTGGTTGGCAGATCCAGTCGGGTCTTCGGAGGCTACAGGCTTTCGGGTCCTGGCGTCATGGCTTTGGCATTTCAAGATACTAACAGCTAAGGCGCGCGGTGGTTCCTGTAATTGCTCCTGCGGCCCACTGTCAGTATGGAAAGGCTGGAAAGAAGCATGCGTATCGCACAAAACCCATGAAGGTTGACTTCTCCATCATTCCCCAGGACAGATTGTAGACGAAGACTGGGTAGGTTGGCTGGAAGCCACTTGGTTCAATAGAGCCCTGCAACACTTTGCCCCTTTCGGCACAGTTCCTAGACCAGAAAGCTTGTGTGAGTGTTTTGTGTCAGCTACAGTGCAGCAGCACCTACAGTAGCACCTCACTTCAGAGAAAACGAGACATAGAATTTGGGGCTTATGGGGTATCCCTGTACCAATTCGAATAACGAACGCACAAAGGTAAGATACGCTGTTTTCATCCTTTATTTCGCATGGTGATGACCTCTGGTAGCTACTGACAGCCATTCTATACCCAAAGCGTAGCTCTTGCGTACCTCGTCTCTTAGTAGCCTCATTAGAGGCGGGGAGAGTTTTAAGCCAGTGCAGTGCGGGGCAGCGAACCTATGACCTATGGCAAATGCGAATGGCGATGGAATGGGGCAATGACAAGGGAATGAACAAGCAAGACAGGAGCGTTCGGAAGAATGAAGGCGGACGAGACTGTTGAAAGAAGTGCTGTATTCGAATAGTTGATAGGAATATCGGGTTTATCAAGTTAAAATCTGGCGATGCCAAGTGCGTTGTTTTATATACTAATTTTGTATTTGCTGTTCAGTTATTTGAATTTGTATCCATCGTGGGTTCAGGCTGTGGCCCATTGCTTGCGAATGAGCTAGCTGCCAGTGGTGCAAGCACCTGCAAGGAAAACCATCCCCGACACATACCTCTTACCACCTACCCTGTCACCTTACCTACCTGCCTACCTCCTGCCTTAGTAGGTAAAAGGCAAGTAAAACGAATGCTGCAACAGAGGGGGTAATGCGTTTGAATCTTGCCACAATTGTTGTTCTAGATTGCTTGACAGGATATCTTGTAATTGGGTACAGGTTAAGTATAAAGTTATTCTGCATTGCTGTTTAACGTCAAGTATTGTTCTGATGATATGAGAGGCTGAGAGGGCAACACCATACTGTATCAAGCCGAACCGTACGACTATGTGGGTTATGATGGTTCTCGTTCACAAAAGACTTTTTCGGGTTGACGAATAAAGCCAACTAATGATTGGACATTGTACGAGTTTCAGATATGATGAAATACCAGGACACCGACCGTCGTTGGACTTTGCATGACTGAGCTTTGTTCGCGATAGATATGCCATCTGCTAGATAAGCAGCTTTCAACTTTGATAAACAAACAAAATTGATGCGCAAGTAAGTCATTGATTACACGTGGTGTTATAGCGGAACACTGTGTGTTCAGACTGTGCTTCCTTCGAGAATGATTCTTGGTTCCCCTTTGCACTGCAGCCTTCCATGCACCCCTGTTGGATTAATATGGAGACTGTGACCCATTCTAGATTCTCGAAGACGGCCAGAAGAATTCAAAGCAAGCCGCTTGGACCCTCCTTGGTCAACACACTGCATACACGACGTAATTGGCCGTCGCAGTAAACAAGGGTACGTATGTAGTTCTGATCCCAGTCGAGGCGTGTGGAGCATGAGGTGGACTCTAGCCCAGTAGAACTGCCTTGGTGCCTCGCCTGCTCGCCTTTCGTTGCAAGTCTGTTCCCCTGCTTGAACGACGATCCTCCACTACACATCATATGCTGGATGAATTACATGTCCCCAACCTCACCCACGATACTTGGTGGGAGCGGCACAGCAGCGTATAGTAACCCTACCTGCGATGCTGAACAGTTTCATGCTAACGGTATTTGCGTGTAACTCGCACACCTGATGATATTGTCGTGTCGCCTGCTGACCAGTCGCTCGCCACTGCAAATCACTAAAACAACCTAGGGCCTCAAACACAGTCGCCAGCTCTGAATAGCTCAAATGGCACTTAAAGATTCCCTTATTAATAAATGAAAAAAAAAAGCCTCTTTGTAGGCTTGACTCTTCTCTGCTGTTGTAGGAAACAACAATGGGTATGTGGCTCCTTTAATCTCCTGGTCAGCTCTTTGATCAGACCTGCGTATTCATACCAGTCATTGTTCTAGAATTGATATCCGTTGTTATCGTGTTGCATGTACAGTTGCTTCGGTTGCGTCATCAATAGGTGGTCCAGCTGAGCTTACCACAAGCAATGAGAAGTTTCTAAATCAGCTGTTTGTGTGTAATACGGAGCATTCAATCCACTTCTTTGTTTCTGTGGCTGTTGTGGTTCCTTGCTTCTTTTCTGCTTCTTTTCTTATTCCTGTTGTCTCCCCCCATCAGATGTACACTACAAAGGGAATCTATTGTTTAGGTTCCATCTCACCTTGTTGGGCCCCTGCTGAGAAAAAGAGCCTGGGCTTTTAGACAGTCCCCTAAAAGGCATGCATGTAACTGAATTTAAGTCCAACGCCACTCGTCCAATTGCTGTTTCACAGGGTCCCTTAGTTCTGAGACCTTTTTCTTACTCATTTTTTCCTTACCCTCTCACACCTGTCTTTTATTGCCATACATCACTTCTTTGAATCGATTTGAATCAAACTTGACCTGGTCGCACCCAATTCTGACTCGCTGCACAAAATTAATTCTTCACAATTAATATTTTGTGCCGGTTGCACGGCAAGTTGTTCCACTAAGACGGTTGACAGTCTACTACTGAGTAACTCGACTGCCGGCGCCAGGCTTGGTTCCCGCCTCTGCTTGGTTGTCTTCGCTCTTGGCCTCGCTTCGTTGGTTCCTCTTTTTCTCGTCCTCGCCCTCGCCCTCTCCACATTCGAGTCCGATCCAAAGGTTAGAGCTTTGCAGTACAGTGCTGTGCTGCATCGCATTTCAATCCGATCGAATCTAGTCCAGAGCCCTGGGCGCTTCTTTTTCAGCCACTGTCCTCTTCTGCTTTTCATATTTATCCACCATGTACGTAGTCGGCGGTTTTACAAGCCTCTCTTTTCCTTATCTCACCCACCCTTGTAAGGCTCTCTCAAGCTTCTCTTTTGTTCTGTTCCTCCTGTCATTACGTCGCACCATTAGTCTATCCCGCCCGTACCTACCCTGCCTAACAGGTACTGTACGCTGTGCTATAGTTACTTCACTCCATCGCGCTGCTTTTTGCCGCTACTGTACACTTCAATTGCTCCTCCTCCGCTTGCAGCCACGCTCGCAGATCTTCTCCTTCCTCCCCGGACCCGGTTACCGCGACTGTCGGTGCCCTTGCCCTGCCTTGGGGCCTTCCCTTATCCTTCCCTAGTCCTTCCATTCCCCGGCCAGGGTCAGAACATCTTTTGCGTGCCGCTAAGCAGCTCTCGACCTGCAGTGCAGTACAGTAGGCAGGTAGTACCTGGGCTTGGACCAAGGAACGTCCTGTAAGCTAAAGTCCGGGCTGATACCTTCACATCATCACCCTGACACCATCCATTGTTCCTGGGCAGCCAGCGCACGCACTCCAGGCCAGCGACTACCATTGTTACTACTGTCGCTATTGCTGGTGCCGTCTTTGTGCGTACCTGCTCGTCTTGTCTTCAATTCCAACTTTCACTTCAACAACGTTCCTGCCTTATCTCTTTTCCTTCTTCTTTTCATCCGTCCCCTGCCCATTCCTTGTGGCCCTCTCCATCCCAGTCCAATCCGAACTTGGATCTGGAGTCTTCTTATCCCCTCCATTTACAATCCATCGCGTTTCCTCCTCCTGCGCCATCATTTTTCAAATCCCTCTCTTGTCCTATTCGCACCTTTTACCTTCACAAACGACTTTTGCGGCGTTCTTTCCCAACTCACCAGCTAATATCCGCCCCTCGGGTCTCAGCTTCGATTGGATTTTCGAATTAAACGAACCCTGCCGCCAACCGACAGCTCCCGCCACCGCGACGCCAGTTTGACAGTCTGTCCGACCCTCTCCAGGCGGAAACAACCATTTGGCTGTACCACCAAACTAGGTTCATTGAATCAACACAACTCGACAAACGTCGCATACGCCCACTCGGAGACAACTCGAAACCTGGGCCTCCACCCTTCCTTCTTACGACCAGTTCCTCGTATCGGCTCGAATGTCGTGCAGCTGCTAAGTCAATTTAGCTAGGCTGCTTCGCGATCGCTGCGTATTTCAATCACCACCTCTTGAGACCCGGTCACAATCTGCTCGCACTCTTTAGGCCCTTCCTCAGCTGGACTTACGAAATAATCTGGTCTCCGGCATTGCGCGAGGCTATTTTAGTTTGTAAATCGCCTTATCTTGGTACAAATTTTCAAAACTGCCCGAAGGGCCACGGTGCTCCAGTCGCGAGACTGGTAGCTCTCCATGAGCACCATGGAACGCGCCTCCTGTCACATAATCTATGTCAATCGCAATGTGAGCGAAGATGGCTTGATTCGTCGTACTTCTGGCGACGCCGCATCCGATTGGGCAACGGATGAGGCTCGTCAGGTTGTACAGCCTTTGTTGGATGCCTTTGGCGACGGTTCGTTCTTCGTTATGATGTCGGCATGAGTCATTTCTCCACTTACTAACTAATGATGCAGTTCACGT
The DNA here is from genome assembly GCF_020744135.1 of Fusarium venenatum. Taxonomy (NCBI): domain Eukaryota; kingdom Fungi; phylum Ascomycota; class Sordariomycetes; order Hypocreales; family Nectriaceae; genus Fusarium; species Fusarium venenatum. Next base: position 1,874,612 of record NW_027072131.1, read on the forward strand.
TTGCGCAACTGGAGGCGGCTGTTTGACGAAACTGTTTGAATTACAGGAGGGTTCCATGCTTGACTTGAAGCCAACTCTAGTACTGCTTGATACACCAAAAGACGATTCGATTCCTGACAGAAGGAGAAGGTTATCATCCCCCTCCCCCTCCTGTAATTCCTCATCAGAGAATGTCGACATTCACACCCCCGACGAAGATCTGTACGGCCTGGGCCTGCTGCAGAAAATTATCACCGAAGCGCACCTGCGTGGCATGTCTAAGCTTGTTGTCCCGATCCCGGTGATCAGTAATTCCGAGCCAGTGCAGTCCTACACTAATGGACAAATGACCGACGGTACTGTTGAGCAAATTCGTTTGCCATTGGCACCGCTCGACACGAATCGTCAACTCATAAGAAGATGCCTGGATCTGGGGGCCGTCGACGTCATTATTTGTCCAATGAGCACTAAGTGCATTACGAGTCTGGAAATTTGCGCTTATCGAGCCCACAGAGATGCAGCCAAGGAGCAATCAACCCTGTTAGAAATTAGGCAAGGCCGAAAGCGCTCATGGGTTGGTGTCAACGAAGAGAAACCGTTCGCATATCTGCGCGAAGCGATGGTTTCTGGACTCATGAAGGGAATTTGCCGTTTAGGCACCAGCGATGACCAGATCAACAATGCTCATGTTGCTGTTTCCTCGGAACGGCAATCTGCCATCGCAGAAGCGATAGGAACCTGGCGCTTTTGTGCTCATTCGTTCACTGATGATGAGCTGTTGGTTGCTGCGATGGACATGTTTAGACACGCCTTGGCAATGCCTGAACTTGAGCGTTGGCGGATACATGCAGGTACGTTTCCACTGTTTTGAACTGGTGTCGGCTATTCGCATACTGACTCAGCTCCAGATCAACTAATCAGCTTTCTCGTTGCTTGCCGTGCTGCATACAACAATTTTGTCCCGTATCACAATTTCCGCCATGTCGTGGATGTACTGCAAGCTACGTTCAATTTCCTGGTACACATTGGTGCTCTTGCACCCTATCCTTCGGGGGGGCTCGAACCCCCGCCAATGCCTGAAAAATCACCCATGGCTTCTCTCATCACTCCCTTCGAAGCTTTGACGCTTCTTATCACCGCTATTGGTCACGACGTTGGGCATCCAGGTGTGAATAACGGGTTCCTTGTGACACTAAATGCTCCCTTAGCCCAGCTGTACAACGATCGATCCGTTCTGGAGTCGTTCCACTGTGCAGCCTATTCACAGATCCTTCGTCGATACTGGCCATCCGCCTTTGAAGACACAAAGATGCGTAACCTTATGATTAGTTCCATATTGGCTACGGATATGGGCCTGCATTTCGATTATATGAAAAGGCTCGGAGATGTTCAAGAGCGACTTCAGGCAAGCAACACGACTGATGGATGGAATGGCCGGCAGATCGAAGAGAACAAGTCACTGGCTTGCTCGCTTCTCATCAAATGTGCCGACATCAGCAATGTAGTATGTTGGCATGTTCTCACTATGGCCGAGTCGAATGCTAACGAAAATTTAGGCACGAAGTCACGAAATAGCCTTGCAATGGACCTACATTTTATCAGAGGAATTCTCCCGACAGGCTTCAATGGAAAGTGAGCTCAGCATCCAGTCATCACTCATGACGCCGCCCAAGCAAGACATGGCTTCACTGGCTAAAGGCCAACTTGGCTTCATGAACCTGTTTGCCACCCCGCTGTTTCAGGGCGTTGCCGATATCATGCCTACTATGCAGTATACCGTCGACGAGCTTGAGATGAATAAGAGTCTCTTCGAGCTGAAACTTCAACAAGAGAAGGAAAAGCAGCCGTTAGACGATCCGGTCCGAAGGCGTCTTCTTAAAGAGGGTACATTCTCGCCGAGAACTATGAGCTTCGCGGTACCCCAAGAGGAGGAAAGGGAGGAGAGAAAGGACATGGCGCCGCTATTTGAAGCACTAGACCGAGCATCGGACACGACACCGGTTGGCAATGGTGAGCTTCCAATGCCACGTTCGGAGAGCGAGGACCTATCGCCGGCCGATAGTCAGAGGACAATGGGGCCATCATCCGTGAATGGTGCAGCTGTAGAACCTAAAGGTTCTGATGGATCAGTATCAACATTCGACGCGGTTAGAGAACTAGCGAACAGTGACCCGTTCCAGACGCAGACCAGGAGAGATTCAGCGAAACAGCGATCAAGCGAGACGACCGATGGAAGTGTATCTGGTGCTTGCTCGGGCGATTGGGTTTCGCAAGCCACAAGCGCCACAACGGGCAAGATGCCAATGTCGCCAAGTACACGGGGTACGAGCATTGTGAGCAGGGACTCGACTGAACATGCAACCGGAATCCCAAAGATCAACGTCGATACAGCAAGTCTGAAAGAAAGCTCAGGAACACTTCGTCATGATTGTTCGCCCGTTGACGATGAGACGAGATCAGACGCGAGCACGACAGGCGGAAGTATTGGCAAAGCCGAAGGCAAATCACTACGGAAGAAGACAAGCAGATTTAGGATAAAGGACTTCCCCTTCTTCAGGAAACACAAGGGCGCAAACTCTCCATCCACCGCGGATACGACTTGATGAAGGAGGTATCACAGCACTCGTCAGTCAGAAGCGGAAAGGAGAACGATGGCCAGGGCAACCGCCACGGGGAATTGATGGAGGCGAAGAAGCAAAAGAGCTGGGCGAGTCAGGCTTGCAGAGGGTTGTAACGGTCCAGTATTGTGGAATCGGTTATGTATAAGGTTTTGTTTTTAAGGAAGTGTCGGTTTGAGTCGCCCTAATGTTGCAGTATATACTTGTACAATACCTGAGGATGGACGGGGCTTAGTGAAGAAGCTTGTCTGACTTGCAGTTCAGAGGACCCCGGTCGGGGGTTTGAAAGAGGATGAAACAAAGAAGCATATCCAGCCAGAAGCATCTGAGAATGGAACTGCGATTAGGGCCGGAACCGGGAAAGGCTACTGGCGTTGGCGCAAGGTTGGGATGGGATGGGCTGGAATTCGGACGGGACGGGACGATGACGAAGGAAATGTATCAAAATCAAGCAGTGCGGGAAGGGCGCGGAAGGGATTTGCTTAGTCGTCTTGGGTTGGGCATATATGTTACAGGATGAGTGATGGACGTGGTGTTGGTGTTGATTGAGTCAGTACCTTCGTAGTTCATACGGCTGCGAGGCCATGATTGCTTGCATGCCAACGCATGAGATATCTTGTTAAATGATAAAGACACTTTGAAGCAAAAAAAGGAGAGGGTTGAAAACCCGCATTTGGCACATGTTATCACTCAGTAGGTATCTCAGACATAATGTTGTATTTGTGCTTAGGATCTCTAGCTAACGACTTTCAAGACGCTCTATAGATAGTAGTATCGGTTGGATATATGATCCATTAAAATTATACACAGGTATATAATAGTATTAACAAACTGATTTTTGCCCCCATCCGTACGGTAAAAGTGTAGTGCGCCCAAGAGTGGTACTTTGGTTTAGCACCACTCGGCTTTTGCATGAGTTGTGATTGGCCACAATTTCCGAGGGCGTGCCTTCGACAGTACATCATCCACTTGACCCACAAGGGAAAGGCGACTATAGTTCCATTCCTTCCTAAAAAGAGCGATAACTTACACGCGGTGCATGCATCGGAAGATTCTCTTTTGTCGGCGAAATTGAACTTGCGAAATGTCTTCGGAAAGGCCTAATACTACAACACGTGCTACTACCGGAGAATCTCGACAGAATGTTAGCAGACGGAGGACCAGTATGTAAACGCACTTCGCTATTTGATAAGACCAGACCTCATAGACATCAGTTTTTGTCCAAGTCACTAATCTGGGACCAGATGGGAGAGCATGCATAATTTGCCATCAACGCAAAGTCCGATGTGATATTCTTGAAAAGGGAACGCCGTGCTCTCACTGTCAGTCACAAGATAAGCCCAATAGCTGCGTGATATACGAGAAGAAAAAGACCAGGTCTTCCCGTGTAGCTGTTCCACGCCCTTCAAGCCACGTTCTTCTTCAACCTCGTCGGATTGAACAGCATCAACAACCAATTCAGTCTGGCCAGCAATGTCTTACCGCTCCAGCTACTCCAAGCGCAACGAGGCTCTGGCCAGAAGGCCCCGTTGACCCTATCGCTCGACCTAGTTCAGCAGTTGGGTATCAACACCACCATGACTCCCCTTTAACGATGCAAGACTCTGCCGAGAACGAAGAGACGTATGAGACGCGTAACCTCGCAGACTTTATAGGACAAGACCTTCCCAAAGTAGGCGAAATCTCGAGGTCTGAACGTCTCTTCTTTATCGGCACTGAGTTCTCCAACCTCAACTACCTCGTACGTCATCGAGCGTTGAGAATGGACCAAAAAGATGTCCTGCATTTTGGTACCCGTCGACTTGCTCGGAAAATCCCTTCGGTGCCTGAAGAGGCTCTAAAGTTGCCCCCTAAAGCACTGGCCGATGTGCTCGTCAGGGCTTACTTCGACCACGTAAACAGGGGGTTTCCCATTGTTGACGAGGATGAGTTCATGGAGATCTACAACGGGTCCGACGTACCAAAGCTGGTATCGCTTCCCTTGTTGAATGCAATATTTCTCGTGGGCGCACATGTCCTCTCATCGACTCGCGAGGATTGCCGTGCTAGCACGGATGTCTTCTTCCACAGAGCCAAGCTCCTATTTGACTATCGCTTCGAGCAGCATCGCGAGACATATCTGCAGGTTGCTCTTCTATTAACATGGCAGTGTGATAACCTTGAAGACATAGTTAGCAATAGTTGGCACTTGGTTGGCGTTGCGAGCCGAGTCGCGTTTGGAATGGGTATGCATCGCGAAACAAGGCCATCTACACTGAACGTCGTGGATAAACGTCAGTGGGTTAGGCTCTGGTGGTGTCTGTTTCAATTCGACGTTGTCGTCTCAGCCTCCTACGGTCGACCGCAGGCTATGTGAGATTCCATTTAACACTGCACTCTTTGAGTACTTTCACTAACATGGACAGACACCTGGAAGAATCAGACACGCCGATGCTTGATGAAAGCCATTTTCAAGGCATCCCTGAAGCAAACACGGCCTTTGCTATCGAACACACGAAGCTCTGCATAATCTTCTCCAGGGCCATGAAACGACGGGTAGCGTTGAAAGCTACGGAAGCTGATCGAGTTGCAGCGACGAAACAAGCCGACGAAGAACTTGCCGAGTTTATAACTCGACTACCGCAGAGTCTGCAGCTACCGCCTTCGGAGCCGAATAGTTGGCAGGCCACTCTCCATCTTTCGTACAACAACTTTCTCATCCTCCTTCACCGACCTCGACCCCATCAGGAACCAAGCCAGCTCTCCGCCGATTCTGCCATGAATCTCAGTATCTGCAGTGACGCCGCCATGACCATCAACTCCATCTTTGAATCTCTCCGGTCACGAAACACGTTGTGCAATTTATGGATGCCCTCGATGCATGTGTTGTTTACTTGTCTACTGCATGTTGCCACTGAGCTGAACTCACCTAATCCTCTCGTCGCTGCAAAGTCATCACGCATGTTTGATTCTCTTCTGCACACTCTGCGCGACATGTCACAGTATTGGATATATGCCAAGAGTTTGTTGCGTCTATTTGAGGAGCGGGCGATGTGGACTAAAAGAACAAGGAGTCGCACACAAGGACCTGAAGAGCGAGCATCACCGGATAATGATAGCGTTGATACATCCAGGTTTCCTCTTGGATCAACCCCTCTTGATGACCCCAGCAGTATTCAAAATCCCATGCAAATTCCAGGAGGACCAGCGTATGGCTTCAATTTTGACTTTGGTAGTGGTTTGGGGAGTCAAGATGCACAGCAAGAGCTTTCTTATGGTACTAGCTTTGTTGGTAATGACCTCAATATGACTGGAGGTGACAACACTGAGGGGATGAATTTGTTACCGGTTCCTTCGGTGCTGGAGTTTTTGTTAGCTGGAGTTGATAATCAGTATGACTTTTGATCCTGGGCCTGATATTAACTAGACTACAATGACTTATTTCCGCCATGTTATATGCATGATTCATTGTCTATTTTCCTTGCATGTGAAAGTCCATCCAAACCCCACGCTGACTCCAGAATAAAAGGGCATTTGGCATGATCCATGATCATTCTAGACTTTTCTTTTTGCAGACTACCCAGCAAAAACGCGCCCTAAGGCTCGGAGCGAGAAAAAAAATCATAAACTACTGCTTTCTAGACAAGGGTTTTTGACCGTCTCGGAAGTCTTCAGCCAATCGTCTCTCACCCTTGTCTCGTCTCGAGAATTACTGCTTTGAAAACATCAACGCCATCGGCGAGATCAGACCAATCACGATACACAGAGCCTCATCGACTTATACATCAAAAACCGAAAGGTCGCGCCCTTCACTGACTACGGTGAGAGAAGATTGGAATTGTAATCCAAGAAAAATATTATCAATATCCACTGTGGAAACGTGGTCGTGGAGATGGGAGATGTTGTTTTACTATTTAGATAGAATGAGTCCATTCTTTACTTCGGCTCAATTCATCTCAGCCATATACATACATAATAAGACTTTGTGATTTATTCAAAATCATGGGTTTGAACGAGACTCAACTCTTTGGCCAAGATGCCACAAGAGACAACACAACAACTGTCGACATCGAAAACAGACATGACTCTTCAGATGAATCCGCCTGGTCTGATACAGAGTCTTGGGATCCCCTCAAGCTCTCCCCTATGAGAAAACTTCACATTATCATTGCTGGTTTCACCTGCACCTTCAACGGAAACTTTGGCTCCTCCATGCCCTCGGGAGCTCTCGATGTCATTGCCGAGAAGTTCAATGTCACAGATCCCGTTTACCTTATTCTCCTCAACTCTCTATACATGGTCGGCTACGTTCTCGGTCCTCTCCTCTTCGGCCCTCTGAGCGAGTACATTGGCCGTCGACCTGTTTTGATCGGTACATACTTGGGCTATATCCTATTCATGTTCCTTTCTTCTACATCGCCCAATTATGCAGCGCTCTTGGTCTTTAGGTTGCTCTGTGGTATTTCCGCTGCGGCTCCTACAACGGTTATTGGAGGACTCTATGCAGATATCCTTGACGATCCTTCAGTTCGAGGCAATGCCATGGCTCTTTACATGACCGTTACCACGATTGGTCCCCTGATCGGTCCTATCGTTTCTGGTTTCTCATCTACAGTGTCCTGGCGCTGGCCCTTCTGGATCGCCGGCATGATGGCAGTCGCAGGTCTCCCTCTAGTCCTCACTATCCCCGAGACATATTCTCCTGTTCTTCACAACAAGATGGTCAAGGCGCATATCAAGAGGAGAGAGAAGCAGAACAAGAAGAACAAAGTCGAGTCTACCGAGGAGGAACCCTTGGAGCTGAAGCCTTTCAATGTTCGAAAGATCTTCTTCCGACCTATGAAGCTGCTCTTCACCGAGCCTATCCTTGCATCTACTTCGGTTTATCTCACTTTAGCCTATTCTGTCTTTTATCTCATGTTCCAGGCTTATCCTCGTGTATTTCAAGGATTTTACAATCTTTCTCCTGGAATGGCAGGACTCGCTTATATCCCCTGTAAGTTCTATCTCGTGGGCATCACTAGCACTCGCATACTAACATAAAGTCGCAGTCTGTGTTGGTGTTATACTTTCTCTTGGAGTTTTTGCTATCTACACGCGATACCATGACAAGCAAACAGCCGCTGGTGCAGAGTGGACAAAGAACCATATCTATCGACGACTTCCTCTCGCTTGCATCGCTTCCCCTTGGTATGTTGCCCCTTTCTGAACAATCATTCAACTTTATACTAACGAATACCTACAGCATGGTTGTCTCCCTTTTCTGGCTCGGCTGGACCGTCTGGCCTTCTGTATCCCCTATTGTTCCCACTCTCGGCGGCATCTTCTTCGGTCTCGGCTTCCAGCTTCTGTTCATGGGAATGACAAACTATCTCACTGACGTCTTCCGAAGTCACTCTGCCTCTGCTCTTGGCGCTGCTGCCATGCTGCGATCCATCGGCGCTACCACTCTGCCGCTTGCTGCTGACAGTATGTACACCAACTTGGGCATTCACTGGGCGCCTTCAGTCCTTGCCTTTATTGCTCTGGTCATGGGTGTTATTCCCTTTATCTTTATCAGATATGGTGATCGTCTGGCACGCAGCAGCAAGACTGCCAGGGAGGCGTTTGCCATCCAAGAATGAGCAACCTGATAGAGCTTGAGAGACGGCTATACGACATCATTTTAAATTATGAACTAAGAGTGGAAAATATCTACCATTGCATATACGGCGTTTATCTAGATGTGGGGCTTGGATTTGTGGATTAGAACGGTATCTAAAGAATAATACTTAATCTTATCAATGTCTTGATTAAAACTTTTTTGAGTGTCCCCATTCACTGCACTGATGTTTATTCAGAACGTCCAAGGTTGTGTGCCTGTCTCTTCTTTGAGATCAAAACCTCATGTCTTGAGACCACCAACAAAACATATATCCAGCTTTACAATCAAGATACTACATAAATTCACTTCTCGTATTGCATCATGTTGGAGCCAAGGTTTTATTGAACATGTTTTTTATTTGTTTAGTTAATTAACTAATACTGCAACGACAAAACAACGAGCAGGGACGCGTTGTAGCAAAGCAGACTTGTCCTTGTGCAAGGAAATCGCCACCAGGGCGATCTATTTCCTTGCACGCCATTTGTACCAGCATCTTCAACCGCTGGACTCATCAAAGGTCCAGAGAAGGATGGTATACACTGCTCGGCAGTCACCGTTCCCTCCTCTTTGGCGGTTACCCATAGGCGCCATAACAAGTCTGGCAGACCAAGCTACTCTGTGACCCGTATGATACCAAGGGGTTGTAGGGAGATGATCCTACATTCTGCCCTAGGCCATCCTCATCTTGACTCTCAGTATTTCAATCACTCCGAAAGTGAGCAGCTGTAAGATCCATCCTCGAAGCGGCGTCCTCCACTCACCCAGAGGCCCGTCTAGCAGGCTCAATTGGTAAGTGGTTGTCACCTCAACTCGGCAATCTCCAACCATTCACTTTCGGGGCGCTAAATACTTGAGAGTAGAGATGTTTTTGATGGTTGGCCAGGGCAGCGGCCAGACAGAGACTGCGCAATCAAATCTGCACAGCAGATGTGGTGCACAGCTCATTGGAAGAATCCCATGACTTCACTCCGTCTTTCCATTCCCGCGCGTCCGGTTGAGTTTGGAACGCCGACGCTGGGTGGTGATCCCGTTTGACAACCAGTGTCAAGCCTTCACGGGTATATTCCAGATATTTCCGAAGTGGCTACGCGATGTAGTCGAGACGGCCTTGCGGTCAGAATTGGCGTCCTGGAGCCGGTCCAGTTACCATCTGTTGTGCTAGTCATCGTGCCGAATGGAGTGTGAAGCTCAGCGCTCGATAAGCTTTCGAAAAGAAGTCATGTTCGACGTCAAGCCGATTATTCGTGATTCCGTTCGTAAGTCGCATCATGTCTGAAAGTAGTCGTCATTCGTCGTCGAGTCGTAGGAAAGGTCGTCATTAATATAGAATCGTCGTGAATCAGGAAAAGCCAAGGAAAGAAGCAAAAGTATGTGTCGATTCGAGTTGTTGAACTCTGGTGTTGTCCTTGTTGGGGGGGTATCTTCCAAGAAGCCTCTCTAAACCGAACATATGAAAGAAGAAGGAAAAAAGAAAGTTCCAAGGATATCAGCGAAGATTCCATAGAGAAGTTTCTGTCTCGGACTAGAGCCGAGCGTCGTGCATTGCTGCGTGTACGTCTTTTTCTTGAGAACCAAATATGACGGAAGGAAAAAGGCCAAAATAAAACAAGCCGCCTGTATCGAGTCCCTGCCAGTTGTAAATGCATCCAAATACCCGCCCCGGATCCAGCCATGTGGTGTTGTGGTAGATGAAAGAAAAGTCCAGAGACGATAGGAGTTGTGTGAACGACCGTTGAAGAGTTGTTTCCCGGAGAGGAATAATAGACCAAATTCTCCGAAACCCAAAAGAACGCTTGCTATGAAGACAAAAGAAAGATATATAAACAAAAAAAAAACAAAAAAAAAATGCGAGAGGGGATATTCTTAAGACTTGTTCGAAACACCGTTCCTTATGCAATAAACGCCGATATGCCGTGTCCATGATGGATGATAGTTCTATGCCGCTGCGAAATTTGAAAGCTTCAACTTTTCTCCGGGAAACGAGGAAGAGATTGGTGCAGTATTAGTAGCTTGAGGTCGTCACCACTGGATAGCTGTCCTGGGGCCCTGGTTGTCACATAATGGTCGCATACTCTTGGTATCGATCCCAGCCGAAGCCACTCATACCGCCCATGCCGCCCATGCCGCCCATTCCTCCCATTCCTCCCATGCCCATGCCCATGCCCATGCCGCATTGAGCGGGAGCAAGCATGCTAGGAAGAGGAAGAGCGGGAATGGGGGCTGTCACTGGAGGCGAGCTCCAGTAGAAACCAGCAGTGGAGTGAGGCTGGGTGAAGGCGGGAGTAGGCGACAAGTCGCTCATGGTCATCGGTGCCCAGATGGGACTTGTGTTTGAGTCGACCGATGATGTGACACTAGGGCTTGAAGGAAGCACTTGCCATGAGTCGACGGCAGCCAGGTTACCATGGTAGCCAGGTTGTGACCATATGTTGTGAGCGGGAGAGCTGGGCAGCAGTGTGGGTTGTCGGACAACTTCAATAACGCGAGGAGGAGGAGGGGGTAGTAGGGGCTTCATGAGAGCGCTGATGTTGTTCTTGACCTCCTCACTCTTGCCGCAGAGCAGTTCGCCGGCACCCTCCTCCTCAAGACCCTCAAGGGCTGAGACGTGGGTGCGGAAAACAAACTTGTTGATGTCCTGGACAAAATCCTCGTGAAGCTTCTTGCACTGTTGCTCCTTGTCGGTCCAGTCGTATGTGTTGGCCTTAGCATCGACACAGTGGATCTCCTTGTGGTACTCAACAAGAGCATCAATGGTATCTTTTGTGAGCTTGTAGGCTACCTCGTTTCGCAAAACCATGTCGACGTGAACAATGTAAGCCTCGACGTGAACGAGCTCATAGTTCATGATAGCCTCAACCAGGGGGTTGGCAGAATCACGCTTGAAATCGGACTCGGGTGTCTTGGGCAGCATGAGCGATGTCAATGTCCAGATGGCATTTGGCGATGATAGAGTCTCAGTAAGGCATCGCTGATGTTGAGGGACAGAGTTGAGAGGACGCTTGACACGGTTGATGCGCTTGAGTGTTTGTGTAAGCCAAGGCTCGATCTTTGAACCCAAGACGACGTTGACGGATGAAGCCCGAGGAGCGAAGGCGGCGGCCGACGCCGGAAGGAGTTGGACGGGCATGTTAGTGAAGCGGAGGCGGGGCGAAGAAACTCTAAGCGGAGCGGAACGGAGCGGGGGGATATCGCTGAACGGTACGGGAACGGAGACGTTTTAATAAACGTCAAACGTTTGTCGCTGCGTCTATCGCAAAGAATACGGCGCGGGGGGTATCGAACAAGAATATATATATAAAAAAAAGAGATACGTCGGAAGACAGAGCAGAGCAGGGATTCGGGAGTTGTAGATGGGATAGGATAGTACTTGTGCGGGCGGAACGGCGTAGTAATAAGTTGTTTGGCGGCAAGGTACTATAGATATTGTCTTGTCGTATCTTTCTGGGTGAAATCACCTGCTAAGCTGCCGCAACCGAGTAAAAGAAAAGAGAACGTAGGACGAATTGCTCGTAAAGAAGAAGAAGAAGAAGAAGGGAAAAGGGAAAACGGAGGGTGGCAGGTGGTGTGGGGAGATGATATACGGGTTGAGTAAGGCAAGTAAGTGCTCTAACTATAGCGGTGGTAATGGTTGTGTGGGTAAAACTTGAACGGAAGGCGCTGGCCAGGTCTGGGATGGGTATTCCTTTTAGTTTAGTTTGGTACAACTTTGAGCGGGGGGGCTAGTGAGCTAAAAAGCAGCCCTGTATTTTGTAGTCTTTAGTGGTGGCTACAGGTGACGGCCCACTGGAAGAGGGAGCCAAGCCACCTCATCTTTTGCGCTGGCCATCGTCAGTCATCCATAGTTGCATTTTGGAGATGCCTGCAGATGCAATGCACGGCACTGACCACTTCCGGGGTGTCTCGGAGGAGAGGGTGTAAGTATTGTCTAGCGCAGTGTCGTAGGAAAGGTATTCCTCGGAGGAGGCGTGCGGCTGTGTTTTGACCTGCATTGCATATGCTGGCTGACCCAGGTCGGGCAGCCTAAGAGGCAATAATTCATGGCACGGCCTATCTGTACCTTGCGTATTGTCTTGTATTCCATGACAACAACAGGAACAGCGACTGCAGCTGAGGAGATGCATGCCGACGGCACACAAAAATGTTTTCTAGGGTATAATCTACTATAGCATTGGCATTGATTGAGTCACAACCTCAACAGATCCCAGTCTAGGGCAAAAACTTGAACGAGGAAAAAAAGTGTCGTGTGGGTGTGGCGTTGGGTCAAGTACCGGTACTTGACATCGTAGCGACCACATGTACCCACTTCTATTCAGTGTCAGTGTCAGTGTCAGTGTCAGTGCCAGTGGAGGCATCTCTGACTTAGTGATTCTCTTATTCGGACTCATCCAAGACACGACCTCTCTTTAGAGTTGCATTAACATTTCTCTCACAACTTTGTGTTTCCACTAACTAGGATCTCTAATGAATGAATTAATGTCGCATGTTCCTAAATCATCTCACCATTTAACGTCTTACCACACTCCGACGCTTAGACTATGCCATACCCTGTCCTAGCCGCTCTCCTGGCTTTGGCAGGAAACAAGAAACGAAACAACCGCCGGCGCTTCTCCCAATCCCCTGTCTCATCCTGGTCTGTTATCTATTACAGAGTGGTAATTGTATGTGCCGTACTTGAGATTAGTGTGCGCCTTGCTAGCCGATCAAGCGTATGTAGAGTAGTATACGACAGCCCCTAGTTGCTATAGACTGTCGTCGTAACCACACTTGAACATTTACAAGCAAAATCTGAAAAGTGACAAGTTACGTTCCTGCAGCTTCACTAACATGCCACTTTTGTTCGTTCTCACATAGTAACCTAGTTAGAAAATAGGCTAGTTCCTATACAACTCTTACAGAGGTTGACCCGCTTCCTGACGATACTCCCTCTCTACAGTTGCAGTATTATGCGACCTCCTCTTGGGCCGATCAATGGCTCATTACGACTCTTCCTACATTGCCGAAGTTTACTCCTGTAAGCCTGTGCTCCTATGGCATATTCTTCCTAACACATTGACCCTTGCGTGCCGAGTGTTTCCGTAGCTCATAATCACAAGCAAGCGAGGGTGACCTTTGAACTTTTGAAGGAGGGGGTATTTTGAAGCGCCGCTTATGCAAGCTTCAAAATCTAGCAAAGCCTTCAGGGCGGATCTGGCCGGCGTCTCTGTTTCCACAAGAGACATCTGCCGTCCTGCTCATTCGTGCCCTCACGCTGGATGGGCCGAGCAGAGACAATGATGTGCTCCGTTATTCCGTGTTCCACAATCTTCGAGGCACGCACGACTCGGTCCATCACACCCTAATCCGGACTTTGTGAATCGCCCTCGATTGTCCTCGGACGAGCTGACACCTCAGGATCTTCAGCTGAAGACATGGTAATACTGTGATATCAACGACGTGACCATCCTGTCAATGAGGATGCAACAGACGCTTTGTCCAGCCAAGAGCACTGTTATGAGATGACATGCATAACATACGCATAGCATAGCACCTGCCTGCCTACCTGCACTACCAGATGCACGAATGCTCGGCTTTTCGACGTAGTTGCATGAGTTCTTTAGCTGGTTTAGTGACCAATATCAAGCCCACTTGGTTAATGTGAGTCGTCATCCCCCCGCCGTGAATATTATCACTTTTGTCAACCGATGATACCAACTGCACCGTCGCAGACATGACAGTAAACTTGTGGTTCTAGGACCGGCCGACAAGCCTTGATCCCCGTCCTCCGCCCTACTCCCAAGATTGAAGCACATCTAAGGGGCGTCTTCACCCTCAACGGCTCGGTCCCCATCAGGTTGCGGTCGCTCCCGTCGCTCCCGTCTCGTCTTTAAGGAGAAATCAGGTTTCTCACGATGTGGTTGGTCATAAGAGATGACAAGATCCCTTCAAGTTTCCTAAGCTGAGGAGACATGATCCATGCATTATCAAACCCTAGGTCCTAATTACCAGAAAAGGAGAGGACACTTATCCAGATGAGAGGAAGGGGAAGAGCATGGAGGTTAGATCAGGGCCGATGAGGGGGGAGGATGGGAACCCAAAAGACTGGAGAGAAACGAGAGCCCATCGATGGCTAGTACGAACAAGAGCCATCCATGCTAGTGTCAGACGTGAGGTGAGGCTCTCATGGAAGTGCACTTACAGCGCCTGATTGGTTGGTAGAATGAAGCTATGAACCAATCACAACAAAAGACATTTCTCGGCTCTGGTCCCAGCATCCAATCATGGTTCATAGATGGCTCAAGACAAAGAGAGCTGGGGAGACCAGGCAAAGGGTCATGGAGTCGTCGGAAAACCCAATCCTAAAGAGGAATTTGAGTTACTTTGTCAAGTTCAGAAACTCTCCAGGAGGCCCTTGGCCCTTGGTGATGGTTGGTGTTGGAGTCAAAGCTCCATCTTTCCATCCTCGTCCTGGCTCGATCCGTCCGCTACGGGTTGTTGGAGACTCGATGCATTCCAGGGAGCGGGCACTGGGACCGAATATCGACAAGATCCCTGTGAGTTTTCTTGGAGAAATATTCAAGGGGTCGTCTCCGCATAGGAGGTCGGGCAAGTGGTCGCTTTCCCTCCTGTTGTTGGACCTCGTGATACTGTTCTAGAAGCATAAGAGTATCAGACAATTTACCCTTGCATGACCGCGCGGCCAATGGCCATTACCTGAGGCCATGTCTGTCGAAATGAATGATATGTGCGCCGCGTTCACAGACGCGACTGCCAGGCACTGCAATTGATGCTACAACACCACCTAGTGTCAAGTTAGATGGACGGAAAATGGCTGGCTGGGGGGTCCGCTGATCGTTCGGCCGCTTGCCGGATCCCAAGACTCGAGAGGAAAAAAGATTCAACACAGGCACGTGCATCCCCAATATTGTCTTGCAAGGATCTACTAAGGTAGGTAGGTACCGATACCAACGACGGTACAAGACTGTTGTACTGATGAAAAATGAGGAAATGCAGGGTTCATCAGGTACGAATTGGGAGTGCTACTGACCCGGTACTGTGGCGCAGTCTACGTACCCTGTACTATTTTTGGGGTCCAGGAATGCTTGATAGTTACGTTGCCCAGATTTACCCTTTGGATGTTTGGACCATCAGGATGCTAGTTAGTAGCTTTAGGACTGCTGATCTACAATTCTATAAACTACACAAATCTGCCTTTCTCTATGCCCATTCTAATAGCGCATGAATATGCATGCAGGCAGGCACATTGTAAAGTACGACCGAAACGGAGGATCCGCATCCGTCCTCTAGCCGTGGTCGCTCACTCGTAACCTGCAGAAGAGTTTTCTATGCCTTCGTCATAAGTCGGTCACATGAGAATGTCATTCTGTTTCATGGGGCTGCGCAATGTGTGTGCTTGCCAGAAACCCCATGTTTCACAACGTCTCTCTCTGTAGCCGCCCTCGGAGTCTGTAATGCCGCAGTGACGTCGCTCGCTAAATCACGGGACCCTGGAACACGGTTCACTTGTAGGTTTTACACAGATCGAGTTTTTCTTACCGGTGAGATTAATGCACGGTCAGATCAGATGTGGCGCTTGCAGCTGGAATTTGGTCGCTTATTTGGCTGCCTAGTAAGCTGAGCAAGTGTCTGTACGTATAATTTGTATTTTGTGATCATCAATGTGGCTTTGTAGTTGTGTCCTGCAGCATCCGAATATAGGGTAGATGAATCGCTAAGGGAAGCAACCAGGATACCATTTTCGATATCATAATGATGCTTTTAGTCTAGCGTGTTCGGCTCATTGTTGAAACTTCAGTCAAAGTAATTGCTGATGCCAAAAATATCACAAAATCGAGAGATCTCAATGACAGAATAGGACGGGATTGACATCGAAAGACCGGAGCGGCGCGGACCCGAGGACGGCAAAAAGGTCCCACAAAAGCCGACCGGTGACAAGACGGACAAGTCCGATAGTGTGGCTGATCATACCAGGGATGTGATACCTAATGAGGAAG
The DNA here is from genome assembly GCF_020744135.1 of Fusarium venenatum. Lineage (NCBI taxonomy): Eukaryota > Fungi > Ascomycota > Sordariomycetes > Hypocreales > Nectriaceae > Fusarium > Fusarium venenatum. The sequence continues at coordinate 1,890,823 of NW_027072131.1, forward strand.
TGGCCCCGGAAGCTGGGGCTTTGAACAAGTCAGTCAAGCACTTGTCAACGTTGACTAACAAAGTCGGTAAGAAAATTCATAGGCAACAGATACAGTATTTTCGCATACCGCCCAGGCTCTTGGCTACGTATTCGCGAGAAAGTACAAGGCATTTTTCCAATTGTCGAAATTTGTGCGTTCATGCTACATACACTCCCAGCTTATGACATTTACCTCTAATGGATAGAGTTTAGGTTGGCTTTGTTTTAGTGTGATCTCGAAATAGATTGCAAGTTATTGTTGGTTCAGCACCTACAAAGGAGTTTTTGAGATGATCTTCAACTAGTGTGACTTTATGGTGGTAGCGCATGTAGTTTATTGTTTCTGATTGTATCTGACATTTCTAGAATAATCACAATTAAGAATCAAAGTAGTCATCTTGATCACTGAATACATACCTGCTAAGATATCTCATCACTTGAAAGTTGGTATGTACCCTGCCAGTGGTTGAGGTAGCATCCCCAACTGTTTGGCGCTCTGGCCAAGTATTTCTCCCATGACGTCGAATCTTTATTCCATCGTCACTTTGATCCATATCGCAACCCTTACCTTACAACAGTGACATGGCTTTCCGGTTATTTCCCTTGCGCTTTGTTCCCTTGAACAGCTGAAATACTACCAAACAACTCACCCACTAATGCCGCTGATCCTAGCTCGGCATTGAAATACTTACAACTATGTTGGAGTAGAGGCATGTCAAAGTCGGACGTGGCTTGCAGATCTCCGGGTGGCTGTGCTCGCTTGTGGCGTGTCCCCCACAAACACGCATTGGGAGGCCTACACTATGACTAGATCGGTGCTACCATCAACCGAGGCAGGTTAGATACTGCTACCTTGGTACTAGGGAGAAAGACCGTTGAGAGAGCCTTACTGATGACTCTCAAGCCTCATGTAAAACGTGGCACCAACAACCGCTCCCTCGGATATGGGGCCATAGCTTTGAAACGTTGACTGTTGCTTTTGCAAGGTTTGAAATATAGAGGATGCCTAAGCTAGTACCGATACTGTACTGTAACGTACCCATTTTGCCATAGTTTAGTTGAGCTATGACCAGTACCATGTAAATAGCATTTTGCCTTTGCCATCTCTCAACATCCATGCTGACTTGGCCTTGTACGTACATACACTCAAAAAACTTACTCACACTGACAGCTCAGTAACAATCCATGTCCGCTCTGCTGGCCACATGACATGGCTGTGGCTCAAGTTTCAATGCACCGCACCCCTGATCCGAGTCACTTTTTGTGCCTTCAATGTGGGAAACAACTTCGGACCTGTTTCATCCCAGAGCCCTAGTTAGACGACACTACTGTACAGTGGAAACAAGACCAACGAATCCAAGAATTGCCGAGGATGGCAATGCCTGCCAAACAGCAACTTTGCTTTACGAGCTAATGTCACTTTGTTGCCCAGATATGCCGTAGCAAGGGGCTCGTTGTTGACTCATGTGGATTAGACTGGACCATGGGCCACAGCTCTATCGAGCCAACCCCCTTGCATACATCTCCTGAGAGATAGCACCTAGTCGTTGATAGGATGACAATATCATTACACACAGATTACAGCTATACCAGTTCGCTTCCAGCTGCAGTACGGTACAATGCAGTATGTACATACATACATGCTCCTTAGTTCAATATCACTCACTTCACTCACTCTCTCACGCCCTGAGGTCTGCGTCCACGCCGCGCGATATCCAATCCGCAATGGCCATGATGGTGATCATGGGATTCACGCCACTTGCGCTGGGAAACACGCTCCCGTCTGCAACGTACAGATTCTCTGTGTCCCAGACCCGACCCTTCTCGTCCACCACGCCCTCGTCCATGCTTGCGCTCATACGGCACGTGCCCATCTGATGGGCCGAGCCCCATGTTGTCGTTGGCGGTTTGTTGCCCACTTCACGTATGCGGGCGAGCCAGGCGGCAAAGGCTGGGTCGCTGGTCTCTGGGTCGGCCACTGGTCCCTGAGAGTCCAGAGAAAGCTCCGACGAGCTCTCTCCGCTACGGAGAAAGGGTTCCAGACCGGGGAGGAGAGGGCGTATCTCAGTTGCTCCCGTGACATAGCAGATCTTAGCCAGACCTTCCACGCCCTGCATGGTATGGGCTCGATCATAGTCTGAGGTAGTATAGTCAATGCGAGGTTGGCCAGTCGATGGGTCTGGAAAGACCCTGCCTCCATCGCGGTCTCTTGTTAGTGAGATCCATGCATCCATGTGACGGTATTTCGTCATATGAAGTTTTGCATTCAAGCCCCCTAGCCATGAGGGTTGAGATAGAATGGTAAACGGCTACAACAAGTCAGAAATGATTCGACAACACTCTCGGACTTGCTACTTACCACCATGCATGTAGTCTCCAGTTTGGCCCCGTAACCACTACCGTCGGTGTTATCGAACTCCGAAGAGTAGCTCGTGATGATACCTCCCTCCCAAGGCCTGGTTTCTTCCTTGTATACTGCTGTGACGAAGTTGCATGGATGTATGTGCAGATTAGCTCCCACATGTTGGTTCTGGATGGATTAGCCAATGGTCACGGTTCGATGCCGACAAGGAAACGTACAGTAATGCCGCTCTTCATGAGAATGAGCGGACTCCATATTGAGCCGGCCGCAAGGATCACCTTCTTGGCTTTGACTACGACCCGTCTCTTGACTCTATCACCAACCGAATCATTCACGCCTCCTTTGCTATCCCTTGAAAGCCAGTCCCCTTCGACACCAATGGCAGCCTGTCCATCAGAATCAAATATGACCTTATCCACTTGAAACCCTTCCATGAATTGCGCACCGGCTTCGGCGGCGTCCGGTAGCCAGCTCGTGGCAGGACCTCTCTTCTCAGCCAGACCACAGCCTAGATGACACTGACCACAAAAGTGCTCTCTGCCACCCGTGTTGACAGGAGCGGGAGATGACGCCCATCCGAGCTTACTTGAACCGTTTAGAAGGACCTTGTTGCGGTGATTATGTCGTATCCGATCAGTGCCCGCCCCCTGAAACTCCCACACGCGGTCTAAGCACTCGTCAAATGCAGGAGATGTGAAGAGAGGAAGCCCGGAATCTGCCCATTCCTTTCGCACAAAGTCCTGGGGCTTGAGACATACACTCCAGTTGACCGTGCCTCCTCCACCCCAAGTGCTGCCAGCAGTCACCGTCGCTCCAGAGTCCTCTGTCGTGAAGAAGCCACCACTATCATACAAATGAGCACAGGCTGCTTCCTGTGACATGGGGAGGTGTTTGGCAGGGTAGTGATAGGCTTTGTCTACAACAAGGACTTTGTGACCAGCCTCTGCTAGGTTTTTGGCAGACACGCCTGCACCGCAACCAGAGCCGACAATGACAACGTCAGTCTCGATGACATGCGGTTCATCATCAGCCTCGATTTGGATGAAACTGTAATCGAACGATTCTTTTGGCTGCCAGTGCTGGGGCGTATCTGAGTAGCCCGATAGCTGGGGCAGGAGTGAGCTAGCCTGTGCATATGACTTGAAGGAGAGCGATGACATTGTTTTGGCCAATGCTGACCAACGCTCGCGAGGGGAGGTGGCCCATGATTTGATAATGGCTTCGCGGACATGGGCAGGCTGGTTGTATATGGGCTGCCAGTAGCCAGTGATGAAGTAGCTGCCCGGACGGGTCCTTTCCAGTATACCTAGCTTAGCTTCCCGGTATATCAGAATGATATTTGATTAAACTCACGACATTAGATTTAATAAACCGGCTAGACGTTTTTGCTGCGCTGGAGGGGAGCAAGCCAGAGTCCTCATGAGATTATCCCTGACGCGCTCGTCATAGGCAGGCCTGTCTTGGAGAAAAGCACGAATATTGTCTCTTGTGGCTGGAGCAGCCAAGGACTTTGTGCTCGTTTCTAGAACATGATCGATTTCATGATCGGGTAGCTGAATCTGGCCCTGCTCGTCTGTCACAGCAGATTCGGAGGTGATGGAAGGCAAAACACCATCGACGAGTGCAAAGAGAACGTCCCATTGAATGGGAGTGAAGAAGTCGAATGGTGGAGCATCCGGTAAAGCCGTGGCAACAGGATGAGGTTGTGGAACGGTCATGATATAATGACGATGAAAATGAGGAAAGTAGTTGGACGAGGGGAGAGTTTGAGACGCTTCTGTCTCACATTCGATTGACACAAGCCCAAAACATACAGGCACAGGACTATATATGCATGTAGATAATTGGGAAAGTTTAGATCCATTTTCTGGAGAACATTTGGCCTGTGCCACTGGACTAACTCGGTAGGCCTAGACTAGGGAAAGAACAGGGGCCTGTTAGCCTACCTGCCTGTCTTTTGCTATTTGTGACAGCTGCAACTACAACTATCGCCATCCATTCCTCCTAAACTTTGGTGATAAAAGTGAGGGGAAGCTCTCCAAAAGCGGAAAGGTTTCCCATAAGTCAACTGATAGTCTGCCATAATAACAGAAATATCCTCGGCAGCGAGACTCAATCTCGTGATAATTGATCCTCGACAGGTTTAGTTTGCGAGGGAAAGCCAGCACTTAGCCAGGTCACAGGGATCACCATCAACCGAGCAGGACAAAGATTCGGCATTCCAGCGCGAAGATGGGTATGTTGCACTGAGACTGAACCTGATACACCATCCATCTATCCATCCATGGTCTTTACAATGAAGCTATTCTTTGTATAATCAATTTATATTTTATGATAGTTGATAGATTAGCAACTAATATTATATATCCATCGCTTACTATCCTTAATCATGTAGTTGGTTACCCAATCATGTCAACTCTTGAATGAGAACCTGCCCCGCCCGGGTATTGAAAGGGCGCCCTCTCTACAAGTGACGATTTACTTGTGATCTTATCTAAACCTGACATTACATATCAAAATCTAGAAATGGAGAAAAGAAAGGACAAGGCAAGAATCCTGCTCGTTGGCTGTGGAGGAATTGGTTGCATGGCTGCCCTGAATCTTGAATTCGGGGGACAAGCTCAAGTGACAGCTGTATTGCGCTCAAGCTATCAGATAGTCAAAGAGCAAGGCTTCACCGTCAATTCTGTCGATCACGGCCAAGTTCGAGGGTTCAAACCAACTGAAAGTAGGTTAAGTTACACCATAACCGCAATCGATTTGACGCCCTACTCTGCTTTGCTGACAATGGTACACAGTCCTATCAGCTGTGCCTGATGTCTCCCAATCCGGTATCTCACCCTTTGACTACATTATTTGTGCCACCAAGAATACCCCAGATGTATCTACGTCTGTAGCCGAACTGATTCGCCCTGCTGTTACGCCCGGTTACTCTACCATCTTACTCCTCCAGAACGGACTCAACATCGAGGTTCCCCTCCTTGAGGCCTTCCCTAATAATGTCATCCTTTCAGGCATAAGCGTCTGCGGCTCATCCGAACCTGAATCCGGAGTCATTGAGCACAACATACACGATGAGCTGCGGATCGGGCCCTTTCGTGACGTGGGCAACGCTGCGGATCGAGCAAAGGACATCGTAGCCCGATACAACGCAGGAGGGCGCTGCACCTGCCACTACGACTCCAACGTCACGCTCTCGCGATGGAAGAAGCTTCTCTACAATGCTGTATACAATCCGGTTGCTGCCCTGACCAGATTAGACACGGGTGATCTACAGCTTTGTCCTGGTCTTGTCGATGAAGTTGTGCGGCCTGGGATGAAAGAGATTCAAGCTGCTGCGGCTGCTTGTGGACAAGAGATTACAGATGAAATGATTGAAGCTACCATTACGACCGAGCCGATTGAAGCCCATGTTCCGCCAAGTATGTTGGTGGATGTCCGAAAGGTACGTAACGCACTCTGCGCCAATGTTAGTGGCCTTGGCTGCCCACACAGCCATCTTTATACCCTTGCTGACATATCTTTAGAGCCAGTACATCGAGTTTGAAAACCTCATTGGAGAGCCCCTTCGTTGCGCAAAGGCCCGGCATGTTGCAACTCCTATTCTGCAGAATCATTATTCGCTGGCAAAGAGTTATCAATGGAAGCTTAAGAGCAAGAGAGCCATTTGAACAACAGTCTAATACGAAACGCTGCTCACTTACTCATCCCAGTGGTTTCAGAGAATCCCGTACTTCTCCGACATGATCTTTGATGTAACTTACACGACTTGAACAAAGTGACTGGCTAGATCATGAATGCTTATACAAATGTAAAAGAAAATCCAGATCAAACGTTGTGAACGTATATTCCAAGTCAAGCTGGGTTTAGGGAGTGTTCCGTGTCACTCTTTCAACCCATCAATTTTCAAAACACAAGATCAGACTATTAGGCGAAAAGCTGTTGCCCACTGGTTGTCTTACCTAAAAAGTTTCTGCCTATACCACAAGTCTTTGTCGTTTTGAAGAGAGACCGTCTCGTGTGTCGCGCGACAAAGTAGTGAGTCAAGGCGTCAGTTTGAGAATCGTAACCAGGGCTCGATCGGACCTGGATCGTAACATTATAAAGTTGTACTATCATATATCCCCCTCGTCTTCCCACATAATACGCCCATGCTGTCTGTTCTTTCCTTCCCTACTCCCCCTTGCACACGCTGTCTACCGGGTTGCGACGGAAAGGTGAGGTGGTACTATCATTTCATGTCGTCTGTTGTACAATGCCAAACCGAGGCAGAAGATGAAATCGTGATTGGGCTTTAGTCCTGGTTGACAGTTTGCTAGAAACGCATTAGCTTCCCTTGCCGATATGCTAGGTTGCCACGGAATACTCACCACAAGCCAATCCATGCCCTCGTTCACACCGCTACCGTCAACCGCCGAACAGGCCATGATGCTCCAGTTGCGATCGCGGAGCTCACCCAGACGCAGCGCTTCCGAGATCTCGCCCGCACCCTTAGCACCAGGCTGGTCTTGCTTGTTGGCAAACACCAGCAGCGCCGCATCCTTAAGCTCTTCCTCGTTCAACATGGCCGACAGCTCTTCTGAAGCCGTGTGTAATCGCTCGATATCGGTAGAGTCCACGACGAAGATGACAGCTGCTGTGTTGGCATAGTAGCACCGCCAGTATGGTCGGATGCTTGTTTGACCACCGAGATCCTACAAAATCGCTCGCGTTAGTGTCTACTGGTATGTTTCGAAGCGAAATGATCGAGGGTTCGTACCCAGACGTTGAAGTTGAGATTCTTGTATGTGACGGATTCGACGTTGAACCCGATCGTGGGTATCGTTGTGACGACCTCGCCGACCTAGGACAGCCGGTCAGTATACACCGTGTGTGCGCAGTAGTCAAGGCAAACGGACCTTGAGTCGGTATAACAAAGTGGTCTTTCCCGCGTTATCCTATGATATCGTTTCGTTAGCGTCTCGGACCAGACAACAGCCGGACAGACGTCATCCTACCAGGCCAAGAATCAATATTCTAATCTCCTTTTTGGAGAATAGTAGGTTTGAGAACCATGACATTGAGTTGCCCATTATGAATAAGTTGTGGTGGTATCTTTCGCTCTGTTGCTCCCGTGGTATTTTGCGTTGTTCGACTCTGTCTTGCGACTCGGTTCGTTGTTTAGATCACTCGTCTCGTTCTTGTACCGGCTTAACAAAGAAGAGGAAGAAGCGGAGGAGAAGCCGTGAAGTGTCGGTCAAGGTCAAGCTTGTTTATGGTTTGTCGTGTGTCTCGTGGCAACACAGATCCAACTTATGTTTACTAAGTCAGTCAGCAGAAAGTACGGGATACGTAATTTAGAGATCCCCTTTTCTGGACCTGTAAGTTAATGCATCCAGGCCGGGTCTTTGATGGACAAGTTGCTCTTTTTGGCGGCATGGGGTTGGTCCAAGCACTAGACAAAATAAACTGGTCCACCTCAGCCTTGAACCCCTGTAACAGTAGACTCTGTATATACATACTTTATATGAACTTAGAGCATCTCAGTAGACTCATTCAAAGTCACAAATGAATCTACCAAATATTGGAAGATATTCATTGATTATGTGCTAGACCCAATTTCAAGTAAAGAATAATCTCAAAATAGGGATGCTTTATTGCCACCATCAAATTCTATTGAGCCACCCAAGCAGATGGCAACCCCTGGAATACAGACACTCCGGCTGGAATGTTACGACATTCTGAAACAAAGGCATTCATCTGAATTACTGGTAACAGCCACCCATTTAACTACATATTCTCTATATCCCACCCACCATGCTTAAAGCGCTAGCTTTAGCCAGCAGAAGCCTTTGTCTCAAGCAGTAAGTGTATTCATAATCTGTCAAAGATCATTTACCGTTCATTCATGTGAACGACTCGAAAGATCTCTTTTCCACTTCAACAAGAACCAACTTAAACCCATATCCTTGTTCCATGAGAGCTAATTTTGTCACGACTTCAAGCTAGTATAGTCACGAGCGAAAAGCAAAGATTAAAGATCCGCTTACCTCAGCAGTTTTTTTTTTGGCCGCCTAAGGCAGAAATATCAGTCATGTGATGCTAACCGCCTCTCTAGGGCTTGGTCGCACTTGCCGAATGAAATTCGTAAACTTCAGAGATTCGATCACCATTTGGCAACGACTGACAGACTCGACCATCAACGCCGTCACCATGCCGGTATGGACAGCCCCTACCTCTACACCCTCGAAGCACGCACGCACGATCTCTCGCACTCTTCATTATCGACGATGTCGCTTCGACTGAATATCTGAATTTTCCCCGCCGTGCCACCGTCGATAATGAGGATGGTGATGATGATGAAAAAAAACTGCGATGCTTCCAGGGCCTTGCTTACACAACACCCGATCGCTAACAATATTTTCTCTACAGAGCCACAAGTCTTTCCGAACCAAGCAAAAGCTTGCCAAGGCCCAGAAGCAGAACCGCCCTGTGCCTCAGTGGGTTCGCCTCCGAACTGGCAACACCATCCGGTGCGTTTAATCCCTTTCTCCGAGCGACGACGATTCACGACTTCGCCCAAAACGAACAAGAAGAGGATCATTTGACTAACATTTCTCAATAGCTACAACGCTAAGCGAAGGCATTGGCGCAAGACCAAGCTCGGTATCTAAGCTACCTCTTCTCAACCGTTGTCCGCCCCCAGCACCCGACTTTCTCTCTCTTGGGCATGGTATCACGATGATGTTAAAGGAAAGGGTGGATTGATTTGTTATGGCGTGAACTATGGGACCGTGTCGTTAGCGCACGCGCATACACACGGTGGGGGATGGGCCGGATGCCTGGTTTATCGATTATCGCGGTTACTGCATGTCACGGACGGTCATAGGGAAAAAGGAATGCAAAAATCTGATGCCCCCAAAAAGAAACGGGCCTGAACTACACGGATGCTGCCCACTTGACCAGTGAACCGCAAGGCAAATGATGCTATGTGCTGTCTTGTTGAGCGGCTGACTGTACACTTGAAGATGCAAATGCCAACGCGAGCTGTGAAAACGAAAGATGCACTTACATGTTGGATGCCAATCTCAGGCACTTGTCTCCAGACTTTCAGCCTTTCCAGTATCGGCTCGTGTTCTGGATTGCGCCTCAACTTGACCATACACTGCACCTCTACCCATACTAATTGCATTATTTGCTTTATTGTGCCAACTACCTACTTCCATGCATTCTCAAAATAGCTAAATCAACCCACGTCACGCCCAAACTCATGGGAATATATTATGCTTTTTAGTCGTTTTCACGTCCAGCCACATATCGAACCACGACGAGCATTCTCAAACATCACAATATTACGGCAAACGTGTATGAAGGTCCTATCTTAAACCTAAGTGATGTTCTATCAGCCCAACAGTAAGGATCTGCCTAGACCTTCCTCTCGACGAACTGCTTCGCTAATAACATCGTAGTGAGCAGTGCTAAAAAAGCCTTTATTGTCGTTCGCGCATGCCAAAATTCTGGCCAAGCAACCCGGAAAACCAAACTCTAACGCCTAATGTGACCCCTGTGACTCATAAAATTCATGCGGTTCAGGACTGCGCGACCGCGATATGAAAGAATCCGCGGCAACACATTTGAGAATCGAAGTGGAGTAACCTTTTCTTCGAGATTCCCTCCTCGATTTTGTTCTGTAGCAAGACGAGGCAACTTAACGGTCCTCAGCCCACTCGTTCTCACGGCGGATCTGCTCCTCCTCCTCGGGGGTGAAATCGTTGGTGATGTTGAAGGTCTTGCGGATCTCCTCTGGCGACTTGCCCTTGATCATGTTGGCAACAGTCTTGCATCCGACGTCGAGAAGGGGCTTAATGTCGAGATAGTTGGAAGCCTGTCATTATATATTAGTGTCTATTCCGATTCCGAGAGGATAGAGATTAATCGTACGAGGATGATCTCAAAGAGCATCTCCTGATCGACCTGCATAAACTTCTGGTCCCACTCCTCGATGTCGGTAGTCTTCTTGCGAGCGTCGGATTCATCATCCTGAGCCTGAGGAGGGTCGTTTCGGTGGTGGTCGCACCACTCGATAACCTTGCGGAGGACAGCCTCGTTGACCTAGATGATGACATGTCAGAGATAATCAAGAACGAACAGTGACGTGAGGTAACATACGTTGGGAATAGGAATGGGGTTGGCCTGGGTGATGGAGTCGTCGCCAACATCCTCGAGCATGTTCTTGATCAGCATTGATCGCTCAGCGACAACGCGGTCTGTTGATATTGTTAGCAGGTTGAGATGAGCAAAAACGTCAGTGTCGCTAACTTACCAACTTCGATGACGGCGCTGTCGTTGGAGGCCAGCCAGATCTTCTCAACAGATGTAGACTCAGACATTTTGAATGCGGTCGTGTTTGTTTGTGGATAATCTGTAGATGTGAGTGTGAAATTTGGGTGCTCGTGGAAACAAAGATGAGGTGAGGTTGGTGATTATTTTGGGTGGTGATGATGGAAGTTGGAGGAAGTGGTAGGTTAGGTAACCAAATGCTAGGTAACCAATCTCTGAGAGGCGGGGTCCAACCCGTTGGGCTGAGCGTGGGGCGGAGTCTCTGACCAACGACGTACCTTGAAGGGACAGGGCTGCGGTTTGAACTTGAAGGACCCTCTGATTTGATTGGAGCTGAGTAAGACAAGTGTCTGTAGTTGCTGATGATGATAGAGGGTATCAAGCAATTTGTAGTGAAAGGTAAGCGTTGATGTAAAACTGACACTGCAGTGCTTGCGTTGACGTTTGTGTAGGTATTGTTGAAAGAAATGAATCACTCTTCTGGGAGGAGGAGACGCACTTTATACTGGAAATCAGATCTCTGAAGCGGCAGTACAGTGGGGTTCAAAGCTGCTGCTGCCTTCAGAAACACCTCGAAAAGAGAACTCAGATCAGAGTCACCAACCTTGTTCAACAAGGCCCATGCACGAGTAACTACTATTAGGCAGATAGGCTCTAAGCTTGTAACATTTACTCTGCATCCTTTGCGAATAAAGAAATTTTATTTTTGGGTTTTGGTATTTAAAGTGCAAAAAGAGCATTTATTGCCTTTTTCTATTCGTTGCATCATAAGAGACGATATTTTGTGTGAATTCTCACCGTGCCCAAAGCATCGTTTCTTTGCATACAGCACGCCTGTCCACGCATGGATATCTAACACATGTGCAGACTTCTCTTTGTATCGTTTGCGAACCCTGTCCACAGTTGAGTTTCCGAGGCCCAAATAGCTCGAAAGGTACCACCATACTCACCTAAGACATGGTTTGGCAACATGTCTTGGAAGAAGTAAAGCCTATAGAAACTTTCCGCATTCTTAGTTGTATAATTGCCTGCATCAGCCTCATATGAGGTTTCAAGGTCATTCCTTGATTGAGTTCGATTGAAACCACAGAGTTGCCAAGCCTACTAGGCCTAAGCACCGAATTCAAGACACCACCGATCCGAGGTCAAGGACAAAGCCAACAGCCAAAACACAAAATTGACATCTTTATCTCATCCCTTGTCTAGGGAACGTTTTTGTTGAGATTTCTTTCAAGATACCATTCGATACATCATCAACAGAAGCTCGAGTTGGTGTGGGGGGTGATACCTCTGATTTGATAGCTTTTCGGTGTCAAAAGGGCACGATTATAAGTCAGACAGTGACATACAGAGCCATATCGTGCAACAAAGGCAGGCTATCCATCCAAAACATGAGACCGAGAGATTCAGCCCATCTTTCCTATCATTCCATCAAACAGATGATGTTGATGGGATTGTGGAAATGTATATGAATGTTTGGCACGGTGATAGGACGACATGGACATGATTAATCCATGTTCATGACACGAATACCTGGTATCCGTACTCGAGCTTGCTCAAGGTACTTCATGGATGTTGTCTTGCAGGAGGATCGTGCGACTCGTTTGCCATACGTGGCCGGGCGTTGAACGATTCGCGGGGCGGGAAGATGGGATACCAACTTAGTTAGCCAACGTGTTTAGACGGAGGCCTGTACTGGCAGCGGATGAAAACAAGCCATGCCGTCAATACCAAGTAATTAGGTCATGATGGAGTAAACGGGACGAGGTGTAATAATGCTTCTCCATTTGCAAGATTACCATCGTCACGGTAATTACTCAAAGTCGGTGGCTGTCAACTGACAAATCAATATCCATAGTCATTTGATATTTGATTGCAATGGGCCTAGCGTTGGTCAGATGAAATAGAAGCTCTACGGCATCCATGCACAAGGCTTAGAGCTTCTGTTTGTGTGGCTTTCTAGAGGTTGCATTCTGGCGTTAAACTCTTGGTTGCTGTAGCACAATGTTGTGTTTCGGGTCCTGATAATGATCATCGCTCGACAGGTCTCAACCACGTTCAGCAACCTATTCAATGCTCAACACTTTACATGCAAGACAATTAATTACATACATTGATCACCTACCCGACACTTGATAGATCGTCCTCAGGAGGCCCCCAGAAATCGCCTCCCCCTGTCTTGGTCTGTTCTGTCCCGCCCGTGTCAGGGAGCCAGGGAGCCCCTAAAAGAAAAAAAGCTTCTAGTGCCGTCCACCTCGTCAATGGATCCCTTCCCCTGGGAGCCCAGAGCCCATAATCAAGGCCCCATCAGATTTAGCTAGCGCTGCCCATCCCGGGACGCGGCGTCTTCTCCCACTGGCCACGTTGTAAGCTGGCGCTTGCCCTTGGCCTGAAATGTTTCCCCCTGTGCCCTGGGGCCTCTGTGTTGATCCATGATGATTGATCCTGGATCCATGAAGACATGAGGTGATGTGTGGTGACACTCTTGAGGTGCTGCATCCTATCAGTGGGGGGCAGCCGGCGTCACTTTCAGAGGTTCCATGATTTACTTACTTAGATAATAAACTTGAACTGAATTTCGAGCTCCATACCTTTTTACCTCTCCCTTTACCTACACCTGCACTGCACTGCACTTACACTCCCACCTAAATTCGACCATCTTCCTCCTCATTCCTTGTTTTAGTTCATTGCTCATTCCTCTTCTTTCTCAGAAGGCCTTTCCAGCGTTGGGTTGTATCTTGAATATACACATCCATCCACCTAATAGACGATCTACCTCTCTCTGTCCTCCAAACCAGCAGCTAGAGGACCACATACCCTGCGCATACGTTACGACCACTGTTTGCTTCACTTCGAATTTAAGGACGACCCGATTCTTGAACATCCTCCCCGCTCTCGAATTTGCGACACATTTGCGCCAGCTGTTGTGTTGATTTTAGACGCATTGCGATTCGACGACCTAACCCTCGCCCTGCGATTTATTTCTGCGGACGCTCGATGCCTTTGCGCCTTGACACTAAGCTCATGATTGCTCTTTCGACTTCCTACTTATAAACAAATTATGTGGCGGCGCACATATCTTACTCTTGTCCTTATCAGGCTGTGGTTTGCGCTTTCACCCAGCTATTTACATCCGGACGAGAACTTTCAAGGCCCTGAGGTCATCGCTGGTACGTTGTTCACTTCCAAGTATTTGGAGAACACGGCGCACAGCAGAGCGCTCTTCCAGGCACCATGTGCGGTGCGGTATAGATGCGGCGCGATCTACATGGCACTTTCGTATTACTGAGAATATAGTCACTAATTATCGAAATCAGGACAAATATTTAGCTATCCCGTTCGTCACACATGGGAATTCACAAGCGAAAATCCTATCCGAAGCGTCTTTCCGTTATGGCCTGTCTACGGTCTTCCTATGCTTCTTCTCCGGTGGTTATGGATCGGCAATGGGCATGACGGCGAGATCCCACCTATTGCAGTCTTCTGGACTTTGCGCGTTCTCATGTTTGCCATCAGCTTTGTTCTTGAAGACTGGGCGTTGCACGAGTTGATCCCCTCGCCGAAGCAACGCCGTGTTGCCGTTCTCCTAGTCGCATCGTCCTACGTGACTTGGACCTACCAGACGCACACCTTCTCCAATTCGGTAGAAACACTTGTTGTTGCATGGAGTCTTGTTCTGATCCAACGAGTCGCTGACCCACGGGTTCGTCATTTGCACACCATCACCACTAACAGGGATATCAGCTGACAAAATTCAATTCACAGCAACGATCATGTGTTTTATCTGCTACAGTACTCGGAATAGTTGCAGTTTTTGGTGTATTTAACCGAATCACATTTCCAGCATTTCTTGTCGTCCCAGGCCTTCGATTGCTTCCAGTGTTCTGGAAGAGGTGAGTCACTTGCGCTTGGCGGGGAATACATCACATGCTAATAAATCCAAGGCCTACCTCTCTCGTATGCTTGGCCCTAGCTGCAGCAGTGACAACTGTCATTGCCATCGGTCTAGACACTGCATTTTACCTTCCAGATTCTGTCACATGGACCGACTTGATCCATAGACCAGTAATCACCCCTCTTAACAACTTCAAGTACAACTCAGCAACCGAGAATCTGGCCCAACATGGCCTTCATCCTTGGTACCAGCACTTGGTGGGGAACTTGCCGTTGCTGCTGGGCCCAGCTGCTGCGTTATTGTTAATTAGGCCTAAGCTGTCCATCCGACTTTGGTCTGCAATGTCTGGACTAGTTGTTTTATCGGCGTTCCAGCATCAAGAAGCAAGGTTTCTACTGCCGACAGTACCTCTATTTCTGTCGTCGATCCGAATGCCTCGAAACCAAACAGTATTATACATTTTTGCAGCAGTTTGGATAGGCTTTAACCTTGTCCTCGGCTCATTGATGGGCATCTACCATCAAGGAGGAGTGGTGCCGGGGCAAGTCTTCTTGAGTCAGCAACCAGATGCTACCCAAGCGATCTGGTGGAAAACTTATACACCGCCTATCTGGCTTTTGAATGGCAAGAATGAATTCTTGACGACTCGAGACGTTATGGGTCTCAAGGGTGAGTTACTCCTGGAGCAACTCAGTGAACTCGCTACATGCGACACTCCAGCCGACAGGCGAAACCAGGAGTACCTGAAGGAGAAGAACGGCACATATCTCATTGCCCCAGCATCAGCGACCTGGCTGGACCCTTACCTATCTAACAAGGGCTTGCAGGGGCTACGATTTAGAGAGGTTTGGCGTTACAGGAAACACTTGAATCTGGATGATTTGGACTTTGGGGACGATGGCGTTTGGGACACCCTGGCCAGGGTTATTGGGCGACGAGGGCTCGTCGCCTGGAGGGTTACAAAAAGCTGTCCAAACTGAAAAAAGGGGGCACGAATCTTTTCCTTTGTCACGAATGAATTAGAACATTAATGACGATCCATTTCCCCCCTCAGGCTCATGGGGCAATTCCTATGAAATTTCCATTTTCACATCTCCACCAAGGCTCATTGAAATTAACATCAATCTTTTGAAATACCCTGAATACTCACAATACTCATTTCTTCCCCCACCAAGCTTCGCTTGTACAACCCTGCTCACATCCCCGCAATAAACGAGTCGGAGATTGTTGCTACATACTATGTATGTATAGAAAAAGAGTGGCTCGCGTCATTGAGGTCGCTTGACATGGGTTTAAAAGCGAGTCAAATCAAATCCTAGCGGTTGGTACGTTATTTTGGCTTTAACTGTACCTTTTATCCAATCATCGACTATTGGCTCGAGCATTGACTTGGATACAAGGATAGTGCATTCAACGCGCCCAGGCATGTTGAAGATATCCTCAATACTGGGCATGGCTTCAAACATATAGTAAGGAACAGGTAATCATTTGATTAACAAAAAGGACAGACACGATTCCGTTCAACGATTTAGTGATGGATCTTCGAGCTTTTGTTTAGCTCCAATATTGCAAAACTCGAGTTTAGTTACGTCACTTCGGCTGTCATCGACGTCTCAAAGCATTGTGGTTTGTCTCGTATTGTTTATTTTTCCTGCCATCCTAGTCTACGCTACCGTCCACATTTCAGCGAACTCAATTGCCGAACCATCTCAGGCGAAGGCCAAAGAAACACACTTAGTACAGGCGCTTGGGGGGAGACATGGAAGCCTTAATGGTAAGGCTTCCAACGTTCTGCCAGCCCTTCTTGAGAAGAGAGACAAGGTAGTTGATGGCCAACATGATGTTACCAACAAGCTGCTCCTGGGTCATCTCGACGTTGCCGACGGCGACACCCATGCAGAGAACCTTCTTGAGCTGGAACTTGATGGTGCTCTTGACCTCGTTGATACGTCCAGTGAGATCATCGGCGTGAGAGACGGGGGTAGGGAACTTTCCGGCCTTGGACAGACCAGGACCCAAGAGACGGGGGATCTGCTTGATCAGAGCCTCGGAAGCGACGAAAGCATCGTACTTGCGAGCGAGCTTCTTGATGAGCTTCTTGTTCTTGTTGAGCTTCTTCAAGTCATCAGCAGACATGGCGTCAACACCACTATTATGACTTGTCAGAATGCTTTTCTTTGAAATATGTTTTTCAAGTGGTTCCTTACCCGTGCTTGGCACGATCGATATCGTGCTGGTCACCGAGAATGCAGATGGACATGTTGGGGCGAGGAATGGAGGGGAGACGGATGGAGCCGGAGAAACGCTTGTCTCTGAAGAGATATTAGCCACCGAAGAAGATATATTCATTGCGTTTTGAGTTACCTCTGGGGGTCGTAGTTCTTCAGGCCGATCTGAAGCTCGACGGTCTCGAGGAAGTTTCGCTTCTTGGTCTCATTGGAGTACTCAAGGAGCTCTCCGACCTGGGTCCGGACATTAGCTGCATCGCAGTTAGCAATCCGCTAAGAATAAAGGTATTCGATGGCTGAGTGTATCGTACCGACTGTGATTTTCGACATTTTGGCAGTCTCCCAATAGATTGGCGTATAATCTAATGGTGATCAGGACGTGGGTTGAAAGAATAAAAAATTTAGCGGGCAATTTTGGAAAAGAAGTGCGTGGGTGTCGCTACTTCGGTGGGGCGACCATCGAAATCTCACGGGATATCTCACGTGATTAGAACTAAACCTACGGCACTTTGTTGAAGTCAAGCTTTTGCGACGACTTGATCAGACGAAGGGTATTCTGAGAGAATCTGGGCTTGATCAAATTTCCGGGGATTTCGCTTGTTTGTTCAGGCATTGGAATCACTAGGTGCTGTACCACGCTCCGTAACCACTGCAGGTTCAACCACCAAAATGAAAGACACTTCCCAGCAAGTTGACGACTTAATCGCCAACTCGAATCATATCTCAAAATGGGTTGAGGAACAGCCAAGTGAAGACCAGGCAAGGTGCGCAATTCTTCCAAGACCATTTTGATGTAAACATTCTAAGAAAAACCATCTGTAGTTGGGCTCAGTCAATTTTCACAAAACTCCTTGAAGGCGCTGCTCAGCCTAGAGGATCTTCAGGCAACTCATGTGTGAAACTCTGTGGTTTTGTCGAGCAGTCGTCAAAGTCGCAGTCCCAGAGCCTGAGACTTTGGGCGTATTCTAGAGACGTCACTATCAAGCTCTTCAACTTTTATGTTGAGTGGAATGAGTCGGATAATCACCGTTCCATGAAGCTTGTTCTCGATTTGCTCCCTCAACTTATCAGGAGAAACCCGGATGAAAAAGCAGGCCAAGCGACCAAAGCAGCCATCTTGGATAACCTGATATCGATCGTAACTGGAAAGTCATCTAAACCTCTGGCCAAGTCTGCTATCAAGGCATTGGATCATCTCCTTACCAAGGACATTGTTGCCCTGGATGAGATACGTTCCAGCTATGCCACTCTCCAACAAAAGAACAACTCGAATGATCCTTTGGATGCGTGGAAACCATTCATTTTCGAATTGTTGCATTGGATGACCCTTCACTTTGTCTGCCCTACGGCGGGAAGATTTATCGTCAGTTTATATCGCGGTCTACGAAGCCAAGACCAACAAGAAACACAAGTTGAGCTGAGCATTGAGACATGGCACAAATGGCTTCTCGAGGCCGTCAATGAAGAACCCTCAATTTTGGAGTCTGTAAAGAACTATATTTTCTTACCCCTTTTCAAGGCCGACAAGGCAGAAGCCTTGGGCTTTTTGAAGAGAATGAACGAAAATGAAGCAGTCTCTGCAGGTGATGAGATAGATCTCAACCTCCCGGCTTTGTTACAACTGGCTGCTCTTGAGATTGGCAAGAAGGTTGGTCTGGTGGAAGAGCCTGCACTGGGCGATGACAAGTCTGCAGACAGCGACTCATCAATCGTCCTTGATGAAAAGGTGCTTGAAAGTGTTCTGGCCCACCCATCTCACGAAGTTCGTTCCCTGGCTCTGTCACTACTAATGAGTTCGCCATCAACAACACGACCATACTCATCAACAGCCCTTTCTCTGCTCCGAAAACACCTGGCCACATACTTTGCTGATTCGGATGCAAAGTTCCGAAACGAAGTGGCTGGCAAGGTGCGAGATATGTTCAAAAGAGTTCGTGGTGCTATATTCGTGCTCAAGAAGAGCATCCCAAGAGCAGCTGCTCGCAAGCAAAAGGAGCAGCCTGGGCAAGCGCAAGAGTCTCAACATATTCTGTATCGAACCAATTTGATTTCGCTCCCAGAAGCTCAGCTCGTCCACTGCCTGGAATACCACGAGAAGTTCCTT
Organism: Fusarium venenatum; assembly: GCF_020744135.1. Lineage (NCBI taxonomy): Eukaryota > Fungi > Ascomycota > Sordariomycetes > Hypocreales > Nectriaceae > Fusarium > Fusarium venenatum. The sequence continues at coordinate 1,909,751 of NW_027072131.1, forward strand.
TCCTGGTACATGGGCTTCTTGTGTAGCGAGTTGATACCAACAGCGTCTTATCAACGACACAGCGCTTCGCTCAAGGCAGTAACTTTCATTCTTCGAATGGAGGGAGAAAAGTCAAAGACATGGGAGACTACGGATGATCAGACACTCTTCTTTGATCAGTTTGGTGGTTCGTGGTTACGAGCGTTATCTGACCTGGTCATGGACCCTTTTGATGACATCCGAAGCCACGCAGCTACTGTGATGAAGTGGATCTTCTCAGATAGCCGTTACAGGAACTTCCATCTTATGGCCCAACAGGGCAAGATGAGTCCTGCTGAAGAGCTTACCGAATTGCTGAAGCGATCCGAAGAGCTTGCCCGCAAGACTGCTCGAGCTGATCATTCGGACGGTGTAGCTAGAGTATCTCAGCTACTTTACCGATTCTCTGAGAAGGAGGAGCAACGTGTTGCTCTTCTTTCAAAGTTAATAGGCGGTCTAGAGGACCGGCTAGCAGTAGCTGAGAAAGACCTCGGCAGGGCAGTTCTAGACGCGCCGCTCCATGGAGATTTTGCATCTATGTGCTACATGTGGCAGGTAGTTTCAGAGCTTCAATTCTCCGACAGTGAGTTGCAGTCTGTACAGGCCCTCCAGGATACTCTCGTCACCTGCTGTGAACGTGTTTGGGTAGCTGTTCGTGACATTCTCTGTGACGACTCGCCCGAGGGCCATCTTCCCCAGGAGCTGGAGGAGGTTGACGGCCTTGACACAAAGGACGTGCTGAGCTATAGCTTCCGATCAGTTCATGAAGCAAGGTCAGTTGTCAAACGTTCTTATTATAATCGATTGACTAACGTGCGGCAGCAATCTTATGAGAATTTTAATTCTCTCTACCAAGCAGCGATCTCGCCAAGGCAGAATTTGCCCACCGAAAGAAGCTTATGAGAGAATAGGAAATTTGACCTTCACCCAACTCGCCACTCTTAGACATCGAGGTGCTTTCACTACCGTCGCCCTAACATTCTCAACATGCTGTCAGCTGGTTAAGCATTTGAACCAAGGAGAAGATGGTGCCACAAGCGGCACGACTCTACTCGAACAATGGTACTCTGTAAGTCAAGTATCCTCGATACTCTATTTCCCATCACAAATGGAGCGTGCCAATTTTGAAGGGTATGGAAACTAACTCGCAACAGGGTACGCTAGAAGCGATCAATGCCCAAGTGTCAACGACTCGACGCTCTGCCGGTATCCCTGCCATGATGACAGGCGTTCTCTCTGCCAACGCTGCTAAACCCTCGTTTGAACAAGTCATGTCGGAGCTTATGGCAATCGCCAGTCAAGAAGCCCGTGTTACCGAAACAGATGGTTCGAATCTCCCTCAGGTTCATGCCTACAACTGCTTGAAGGAGATTTTCAAGAGCTCCTTCTTGACATCCATTGGAAATAAGTCTGAGAAGTTCCTACCGCAATGTCTGGAGCTGGCAGCGAATGGTCTCAAGTCTGAGCTCTGGGCAATTCGAAACTGTGGCTTGATTCTTCTTCGAAGTCTCATTGATTGTCTTTTTGGCTCTCACCAGAGCAAGGCTACCATGGAGGCAGGCTGGGATGGAAAAGCCAACCGCATCGCTTACCACCGCTATCCATCTTTGCCCACGACTCTACTTCACCTCCTCAAGTCGGGCCACCAGATGATGGCTTCTATTGCCGCGAGTTCAGCAGCAGCAGAATCAGTCTTCCCAGCACTTGACATCATTCGAAGAGCTGGCCCACCCGAAGTCCTCCGCGAAGAGCTCCAGGTTCATATTGCGAAGTACTTGGCCAGCCCTGTGTGGCACGTTCGTGAGATTGCGGCTCGAACTCTCTGCTCGTGTCTTCTACATGCCCAGTGGCTTGATGCTATCACTAGTTTGGCCGCCGCGTCTGTTCGTTCTCAAATCGGAAACGTCCAGAACCATGTCCACGGTGTCCTCCTGGCACTCAAGTACACTATCGACCGATTGAGCGAGGTTATGCCCGAACAACTACAGCGTAAGATACACTACACATGCAAATCAGATTCTGGTACTAACAAAAAGAATAGAGGATACACCTAAGCTATCTGGGTTCCTGATTGAGTACTGGCGTGAGATCCAGTCCCTTGACTCCCCTGAGATTCCTGCCGCCTACCTCGAAGTCGTGAATTTGGTACGGGCTCTTCCTCGGCCCGGTACTGTTGAACGTCTCCAGTTCGAGTTCCCAGTCTTCAACAAGCGTGAAAGCGCTTTACTCAGAGCACAGCGTGTGATCCATGAGGTGCACTCTATTGCCGAAGGCAGTGGCCAGGTCGAGGACCTAAACTCCCTACTCCTCAGCAAGACTATGGGTGTAAACACTATAGTCGCCGGTCTTGAGACTATCCCCAAGCTCTGGAACACCTCTCACCTTTCAGAGCAAGAAGTTAACCAGTTTTTCAACCTCTACCGTGATGTTTGTATCAAGATTGGACCTGCAGAGCCCCGTGTCATTGCTTTACAAAACCTCACCGAAATTCTTGATCAAGTCATCAAGAGCAGAAACTTCGGTTTGGTTTCAGCAGACTTGCTTTCACAGATCTGGGATAGCCTGCCCTTGAGCCTCCTAAACCCGGCACTCGCAAATGCCATTGTCAGAATTAGTGGCTGCACCACAGCCATACTGAGCAAAACAAAGGCCATTTCTGCAGAAGGCATCAAGAACTGGGGTCACATGGTCGCCGACGCTGGTATGGATGACAAGGTAAGACAAAATTGCACCTGAACTTAAGTACTTGATGGCTAATATTTTAAAGGACTTCGATACACGCCTAGCTACTGTCGAATCGCTTTGTTCATTCTTCAACAGCATTGGAACGGAGCAATCTTGGGCTGGCGAAGAACATCTTTCTGCCATCCTCGCCCTCTACGATTCTCTTAACGACGATGACGATGAAATCCGCGACGCTGGAACTGCAGCTGTCAAGTGCATTCTGGGACAAGCTCTCGTCCCCATCGAAGCTGCCAACCGTCTCCTCTCATGGCTTGCACAGCGCTACGGCGACAACCCAGTGTTCCGCCAGATAATCGTGAAACGTATTATGGGCGACACCCGATACCCAGGCCCTGAGTTGAATGTCATCCCTGTCAAGGATCAGCTGCAAGAGGCGATGAAGTTTGACGACTCTCTTTTCGTCATTGAAGAACAGAACCTCTTCGTTGACGAGGTTAGAGAGACACAGAGATGGATCTCTGTTTATGAAAGCCTTGAATGGGACTCGAGCGATTCTGCACTCGAAGCACTGACAACTTGGTCAAGCGCAGGCCTAGAAGCAACACAGAATCTTGCAAGCCAAGAAGATGGACCTCTCGGGTACGGATCGAAGCCAGAGGTCTTTGCAATCTTGTCACGGGTAATCCGTGCATCTGCTGCCTTGATGCGACACCACGCCAATACTGAGTTTTGTGAGAGCATCAACAAGTCAAGCAGCGCTCTACATAATGGACAGGGACACATGTCAGGTCTGTTATTGCAACCACTTGAGAAGAGTACAAAGGCATAGAGAGTAAACTGAGTAACAACGGAAAAAGGAATGATTCGATGCTATTTGTATTTTATCGAAATAAGTGCTCCTCAACGCCTTGCAGTAAAATAGTTACGCGTGTGCCGCAGTGAATAGTAATAGTCGTCCATCACCAACCCCCCTTTCTCCCATCTCTATTCAGCAGGACTAAACATCAAGGTACTATCTCAAGCTTCCGTACTGGCTCGTTGTAGGCTTTTGATAGATGGCGATGGAGAATCAACACTGTCCAGCAAACCATTCTTACCCAACTTGCGAACAAGCATTGTGTTTTGAGCCTGCAACTCTCCAACCTGGCCCTCAAGGAGCTCAATCTGACGATGAGCAACGTCTCTCTCTGCGCGCACGCGCTCAAGCTCAAGAGACAGGTTGTTCTTTTCCTCCTGCTCAGCCGCTTTGCGTCGTCGCTCTTCAGCCTTGCGTTGGTCTCGTTCACGTTTCTCCTCGAGCTTGCGCATTTCGCGTTTATACTTTTCCTCCTGCTTGGCTACCTCCTTTTCATGCTTCTCACGGAGCTTGGCCAGCGTAGCAGCATCCTTCTCCTTATCGCCCACAAGCTTGCTTTGCCGACGCTCCTCAAGCCGGGCCAGCTTCTCATCGAGCTTCTTCTTCTTGTGCTCAAGCTTCTTAAGCTCTTTATCGGCCAGCGACTGTTGTGGGTTGGTGTGTGAAGTTTCGGAGTGCGACTCAACTAAGCTTCCGTTTGCCTTGCCCTCAGCGGTCACACTCCTCTCCAACGCAGACGCAAAGCTTCGGATGGAAGATGTATCGCTATCGACCTCATGGTGCTCTTCAGTAATGGCATGAATGTCCGATCCGTTAGTATCCGAGGACGTCAAGTCCGACCCAGTTCCCCACGTCCTCAGTAGCCCTGTAGGAATATAAGAGCTGGCAGCACCTATGGCACCAGCTAGAACTCCATAAAGACCATTGCTGCCAGGGAAGGGGTCGTCTTGGTTCTGCAAAGTGATAGTCTCGACTTTGTTTGCTTCGATGTTAGTTGTAGTGGCTGGTGTAGTCGAAGGCTGCCGCTTTTCTGACGCAGATGCTTCAGTACTCTCAGCTGTCTCCGGAGTTGCAGAAGTCTCTTCAGGCTCTTCAAACCCGTGAGCTGCTTTCGAAGTTACCCACTTAAGGAACTTGCCAGCGTCACCGACAATTCCTGGTGGCGTTCCCTTCTCGATAAGGAAGCGCGGAACGCTGCCGCCAGGATCACTTCGAGTGACCATGAGCCATTCAACAGCAGTAGCAGATTCGTTAAGAGGTTTCGGACCGTGTCCCTCGGTACCGGGCTTTTGGTTTGATATCTTGTTCTTGTCTTGTTCAAGTAAATCAGCCGACGACAGAGATCTCCTGGATGCAAAGTTGTCGACAGGAACTTCACGAATAACCTCAACTGATTCGTAGTAACCACGGATGATACCTTGACGAGGGGGGCATTCTGGGTGCTCGCACGGTTTTGATACTATCATATACTGGCGAAGAGGGCGGGAACCCTGACCAGGGCTCACGGAGGTCTCGGAAGTCAAGAGTAGGGTTACAAAGTCTCGTGGGGCGGTCGGGCCAGGGAATTGGGCAGATAGTTGAAAGACTACTGGGTGTTAGTTACCGAAGTATTTGTGTATGGGTCGTATGACTTGACTTACCTTGCAGGTGGCCATGATCACCGATGGTCTTCTCCTCAACCCGCTTGTCGGCACCAATACCACGAATGTTGCCACTACCAGGAGCGCCTTGAACCTTCATCGTCTCCGAAAATTCTACTGAAAGGCCCTTCTTCCAGTCATCAAACGAGAGTCCCTCATGGACACTTCTTCGAGCGAACCATGCGCCGCGTCCATCTTTGGCACCAAGCTTGTAAACGTTGATTCCGAGAGGATTATCTTTGGCATTGACTTTGATCTCCTTCCACTCCTTTTGTAGATTTTGCGCCTGGCTGATAGCCTCGGCCGTCTGTCGTAATGTCAGAGCTCGCTTGATCTCTGGAGCTGAAGCCGCCGATTCCGTCTTTGAACGTGCGCGCCCTCCGGTGGTTGAGGTTTCCTTTGGTGCTGGGCCTGGAATAGATTCTACGACGGTCTGTGTCTCGGAAAAGATATCGGCGAGAAATTCGTTGAGATCATCCTGGGGCACCTGTTCCCATTCGACAGGACCCATGGCCCCGAGAGGTTCATGGTGAGTACCCCCCATGGTTGGAGATATTCGGTGTGGATGTATTGTATGGTGGTGTAAGAGTTGAGAATGGCAACGTGCTTTCTAGAAGAATAGAGTATCGTAGATTAGTTATAGAATAGTTGGGATTAAAACAAGGAAGCAGGGCTTCGTTTCAGTTCAAGATGAAGACGTCAGAAGTAGGCTAAGATGAGATATGGCCAAGAGAATTAATCCGAATAAAGAAAGAAACCAAGAAGGCCTCTCACTTAATTGGACTCGATCTGTCGTGATCAATTGCCGTCATTCCCGCTCATTGACGTCACCCAAGCCCCAAACCTCCAGTGGTCCAAGCCCTACGCTACCACTATAACTTAGTGCCCGCCGAACGACCCGCCACTGTTGCTTCATTCGGAATTCTCGGATATAGACTACTAAGCTAGAGGCTGCAAGCCCCCAGACACCCCCGGATCATCTTCTCCAGGTGTCAGACGCGAAAAAAAAGAGACGGGATGAATTATGCATATTCACACTGCAGGTTCAATGAATAAGCAACTTTTAGAACACTCCAGAATTTGATGACAGATGGAATTTGTTGTCTATGTAAAGGTGGGAGAGAGTTCTATTCACCTCTCGAATATCTGCGTGTACAGCTACTAAATAATATTACTCTGCTACTCATATGTGGTGCGATTACAAAACAGACAGCTTGCGCCCCTTCATCGCAACTTGATAGTCCTGCTTACAGCTTCCACAGTAACTATCACGCCATTCCTCAAGGACTTGCCGTCTCTCAGCCGATATAGGCTCCGTGACCTTCTGCGACCCCTTAGATCCCTTGCCACTTTCGGATCCTTTCATTTGTCCCTTTGTCTCACCTTGTTGCTGGAGCATAGTGTCCAGTTCTTCGCAGAGGAGTTTTTCATCGACCAGCCAATTCTCCCACTCCGATTGAAGCATTTCTCGTTCAATACTGTTGACTACCCTCATAGCAACCAGTAAATCATGTCGATATGTTCCTAGGCGTTGCCTTGTTCGTCGAAGTCGGCGGGCTGTAGCACGGCTTGTATGCGAAGCCAAGCTGGCTCCGGCATCTTCCCATGGTGTATCCATGTCTGTCGTGTCCAGCAGGTCTTTGAACGTTGAGAAGCATGTGCTGTTTTCAGGGAAGGATAGAGCTTGGTTGTTCCCAGACGCCTCATGCAGATCGGCAAAGTAGATAGCTTTGCTCATCATGGTATTGGGCCGGATACCGACATTGTGCATGAACCCTACCGCTCTCCTCTCTTTCCACCAAACTGAAGTCTCACTTGAGGTCAGTAACAAATTGGTGAGTGTGCTGAATGCAAGCAGCGCCAGAATGATCCACTGGGCAGTGATCAAGTTGAATAAGTTGCGCAGGACCGCGATAGCCCACATGATGACTGACGAGACTGCACTTTCTCCGAAAGATCGAATTGTTTCAAAAACCATGGTCGTAAGAGTCCGGGGCTTGATCGCCTGCTTCTTTGCTGAGACTGTTGAAGCGGGTGAAAAGACTACCACCTCGGTCTGTTGCCCAATCTGTCCATAAACTTGGATCGCTCGGTTTGTTCGACTTCGCGTCCCAAGCTTTCGAATCTGATCTGTGGCAACTTCAGCCAATTCCTCAGCATCACTAGCAGCGTCGTGGATTGCCTGACGGTCAATCAGGTTCTTGGATAGAGCTGGGTTCTTCGACCAATCTGTTTTGATGTAGATAGCCAGCTTGCACTTGGATTTAGCCACATGGGTGATGACAATCTTTGTCACAACCTTGAACCAGCTTGAGTGAGGTAGATGCCAGGCCGTCTTGACGTGTGTCACCACGTACGTAACATGGTCACTGAAAACATCGATAATCTGATAGTCGTTGACGTCCGCCGTCTTTGACCGACCCAGAACATCCTTATAGTCAACCTTGAACTGGAAGTCACGCCTCATCCTGCCCTGATCTACCAGCACCCACGGTCCTTGGGCGATCTGTTGGGCTCGTCGCTCAAAGTACAGCTTCGGGAACACGAAACTCTTATCACCAAACAAAACGTGGAAACATGACTTGGCACTGATTTCAAAGTGTCGCTCGGCGGCCATTTCCTTCATGCCTTCTGGTTCATAAATGACAGGACGAACTGGTAGGTGTAGTTTGCGATTATGTCGCGCTTGCGATCTTGAAGGCCGCGATAGAGGACCGAACTCCATACGACGAGCAACCGGGCGGCCCGCTACCGTTCCATCATCCATTGGTGTATTTGCTGATACCTCTTCCCAACTTTCAACGCTTGGACTTGGTCGATCATACTCCTCCATTTCGAGATTAACCAATGTGGTGATAATAGCTTCGACGTCCATGGGCTCCTCAGCCTGAATGTCATCAATTAGGAGGTTGAGACGAGTGTGAAGAAGACCCAAGTCATCCAAGAATAGCTTGATGGTGATTCTGGTGTAACCTGTTTCGTTCGCGTTCTCATTGAGATGTAAGAAGATGAAGTCACAATCCCTTCCTGGAGCTGCCGTTACTTCACTAATAATATCAAGGCTGATACTATAGGCAGTGACAAGTCCAATTTGTTGTCCATAGAAGTACATGTTGTCGGGCGTGACATATACACGGCCGTCGCCGGCCATGTCTGGTTTACCAGGACCTCGCTCTGGAGAGCCAGTCCATGCAGCTCTGAAGACAAGTACCAGCTTCTCCTCCAAAGGTGCATCCGGGAACAATAGTCTAAATTGGGCGTGCTGAGCTCGCAGTTCGGGAGGATAGTTTCTTGGGAAGTATTCGCCTGCATCCTTTCGTTGCACGCCTTGGCCGACTGTGCTTCCAGGCACGACCACGCCTATAGGGTCGTCTTCATCAAGTCGAGGGAGCACAGGTTGAGGAGGTGCATTCACGGCACCCCAGAGACTGCTTCCCCAATAGTTTGCAACTACGCACGCGGGAAGCTTCCTATTGTTACCCACAGGCTGGCGATCCCCTGCTGTCAGAACAGCGATGCGACTAAGCCCGGTCATGGAGGGAGGCTTGGCTAGAGTTGCCGGGGCTAAACCGCCAGTTTGGGTGTCAACTGACGGCAGCATGCTGGGCGTCTGTCTGAAATTCGATGTACTTGCGATTGGACCTGGAAATCCTGGCGGGAGTGTATGGCTAGTAGCCATCATGCTTGCCAGTCCGGTATTAGAAGCCGAACCTCCCTGCATTCCGTCAGGGCCTTGATTGCCAAAAGTAGCTTTGCGGTGGAGGTCGAGCTTCTGGATGATTCTAGCAGCATGCTCACGGCCGCTTTCACCCTCTTCTCTGGCAAGATCTCGACTCAAAGAAGTTATAGTACGACGAGAAAGGCTGCCGTTAACATCAAAGCTCTGTCGTGTGCTGAGGTTGCCGTCTGGTCCAGGTACAGGTAGTGTGCTCGTGCGATCAATGTTGGGAGTTGACTCGTCGTAAATACCGATCTGTGCATCCAGGGCCTTGGCTGAGAACTCAGGAATGCTTGGGGGAGAGATCGAAAATGCAGGATCAACAGACCCGGGCAGAGAAGCGCTGTTTCTGTTCATGGTGGTCTCGAAAGCGCGCTTCTTTGTGACCTCGAATACCTCCAGCCACTCCGTAAGTTCACCTTGCGTTTCAGCTTGAAGTAGGATGGTTTGACTCTTTGTTTTGACCTCAAAACAGAAGCGTCTGTCCTCGGCAACAGCTGGCTTTGCGTTGCAAAGCAGAACGCCGATTTCATCGCCCTGAAGAACTCCCAGAGGTCCAGGTATTAACCAGCCAAAGATGCCATCACGGCAATAGTACCACCTCCTGATCCAGGTGTGTCTCGCTGGCTTGCCTTGGAGCACTCGGAGGAACAGCCACCCTTGCTTCTCGGACACAACAGAAGCACCCTCTTCAAGGCGCACGGTAATAGGACCGCGACTACCGAGAAAGGGGACGGTCGAAGTACTGTAATCCTCAATCTCACGGGACGGCTTAAATCCCGTAAGGGCGTTCTCTCCGATTTCTCTTCGGGCAGATTGTAACTCCCGTCTGAATACCATTTCCGACGCTCCCATCTCATTTGACCAACCCTGGATACGCTCCATCTCCTGATTCCAGCGGCTGGTGTCGCCAGCAGCTTCTCTTGTGCGCCTCAGCTGGCTCCATCGTTCGCTACAAATCTTAACCAATAGCTTGTCCATGCTAAAGCGTAGTTGAGGTGCAAGCTGACAGTAATCCATCGATGCTTTGAGGTACGCTTTTCGTGTCTCGAAAACGGCAAATGCATCCTCACGCAAGGCTGACGGCTCTTTTGTCTTCGACTGGCTGACGTATCGAGCGAGTGTTGAGTCAAAGGTTCGCTGCGCCTGGTCCATAGCCCTCCTGCACTCCTTGAAGTTCCTGAGGTCGCCAACAATAAACTGCCGGATAGGGTCGACGACTGTACCATCCATCTTCTTCATTGTGCTTATCATCTGTATCCAATACTCGCGCCAGCCATCACCCACCCTTTTCAAGGCCAGAAACGTATAATCATTGTCGACAACGCCGTCAGACACCGAGGGCATCGTCTTTACGAGGAAGGTATTGATGGTCTCCTCAAGGGCGAGGATATCGTGCAGGAGCTTCGAGGTGGACTGGGCATATCCGTTCAGCCATTTTTCGATAGCATCGACTTGATCGCCAAAGTTGGCAGCGGTTACTCGAAAGGTCGGAGAGTCGAGAGCTGCCTCGTTGAGGCCGACGGGGATAGCGCGGCCAGCCTGGTTAGCCGCTGCTGGCGGGGAGTCAGGCTGTGATTCGGGCATTATAAGAAATAATTATGTTGGAGCGCCGGACAACAGCTTCAGTTGATACTGAGCTGCAGTCTTTTATGGCGCAGAAAAAGGAGAATTATATGACGGTGAGAAGATGAGTTGGAATGATGTTGACGAGATGGAGGTGGCCTTTGATAGGCCATTACGCTCGGTACGAACAGTCTAGGTCAGGGACCTGAAGTTGCGTTGACGTAGCGCACCCATGTCATCTATGAACCCCCACACAGCGCCTACTGCAGAAACACCGGAAACGGGTCTGGATAGAATACGCGGTCCCGGTACGAAAGACAACCTAGCTAGCCTCAATTTTATGAGATATGTTGGTTCCCCTGAACATGGTCTTTACCAAACTGAATGTCAATGGCTACGGCTACACAAGAGAATTGATCACATCACGTTTACATTTCAAGTGGCCATGCAAGCGACTTGTATTTTGTTGACTCGACATGTCGTGCCTGCTCATGACTATATAAGAAGCCTTGCAGCCATCCCATACCGATTCTCCTCAAATACTAACGATATTCAGGCCGGGCGTTGACTTGCCCATGCTGGCCTTCACAATCCTCTAGTCGCCGTGCCGCCGCTATCCTTCAATTTTAATGGTTGGGTCTACCAGCCGTTAGACCTGACATTCTGGTTTCTTGAGGTGCAGGAATTGGAGGGCTCTGTGTACCTCTATTCCCGTCGATCATAACTCAAGCCGTCATCATTGTGCGAAGCGGACTGGGTCGCGATGCCGGGTGGGAAGAATGGAGAGGCGAGAGACTGTCCCTCTCCACCAAACACTGTTGGGCGATTGACATCGGCGCGGCATCGGTCGACCTCTGCGCCTCAGGGCGCATGGCACTGCTGTTGTACGTGGACAGATGAACTTGAGTCGATCCCTCGCTGGTCACGAGGGGATCTGCTGGTCAATCTGATCTTCTGTTAGATTCAAAAAGTTTGTTTCAATCATGGCATTGTCTACTCACCGTCGTAGTAGTCGTCGTCGTCGCTCACTTCAGCAAGCTGCTCAAAGTTGACCTTGTATCGGAGAAGACCGCCGATACCACCGAAGCCCTTAACGAACTGGTTGCCCTCGGTGGAACGATCAGAGACGAACTCAAGGGTGGTACCAAAGTCCTTGTAGTGTTCAGCAATCCATTCCAAGAAGGACTCCTGAGCAACAATCTCCATCTCCTGGCCAGTCTCCTTGTCGAGGAACTTGTCTCGGCTGCTCTGCTCTTGCTGTTTGGTGGTGTGGAGGACGGTCTCGGTGCCGTTGCTGTCCTTGAGAACCCAGCGGGTGATCTCAAGGTTCTCAAAGACGATAAGAACCTCAACAGCACCCAGCTCAAGGGCCTTGAGGGTATCCTCGATACTGTAGCAGACCTTGCCGGTATCCTGGCTAATTTCCTCAAAGTACTTTCCAATGAGCTTCTTCTCCTGAATGAACTTGACGTTACCAAGAGTCTCGGAAGACAGCTCAATAGCCTGGTTGAAACCGTTCTCACCACCGTAGGAAACATCGACAACCTTGATGACCTTTGTCGCAAGACGGTTGTCAAACAGGTCAGAGGCGTTAAGGTCGCTCTTGAAATCGGCGGAACCAGCAAGGATGAGACCAGCGACGTTGACCTTGTCGGCGGTGATAAAGTTCTGGACGGCCAACTCGGCAACCTTTCGGACGTAGTTATGACGCTTTTCATCTCGCAGACGGGCGAAACGGAGAGCGGACTGACCACCACGACCGTGCTTCTTGGGAAGATCGACAGAGAACTTGTGGACAACTTCACGGGTGTTTCCGCTCAGGGTTCCGAACAGGGCACCGTTACCATCCATGATGATGAAACCGAACTTTTGATCGGACTCGAGCAGCTCAGCCAAGGCCTCAGTGTGGAACTTGTTGTCGCACAGGTAAAGGGAGGTGTTGATGGGCTTGAAGGGCTCGAAATCGATGTTGACCTTTCGCTCCTTTCCTTCCTGGGTCAAGATTTCACCACAGTAGACGACGAGGCCATTCGGGGGGACCTTGTTGTACAGCTTAAGACGCTGCTGGGTCGAAGTAATGGCGGACAGGACGGACTGTCGGTTGACTCGAGACTTGATGTTGGAGGCGGTACCCTAGGGCATGTTAGCGTCGCTACAGCGACATTCTGTTGGAGTGAAGAGATCGTACGTATTCTTCAGCCAACATCTTGGCAGCTCGAGAGACTTGATCCTTGGGAGCTAAAAGGCACACAAGTTAGTGCGTTGTTTCGAGATCGCGGCGAAAGGATCGGACGACTTACGAATAATGAGGGAAATCATTGAGGTTCCATTTCCTCTGGCGGCTTCAAGACGCTTGATGAGCTTCTTGACCTTCCAGATCTCAATCTATTGTAGACATTGTCAGATATTGTCGCTATTGTTTATTATTTCGGAGGATGATGACAGAGTCTTTAATTTCTCGATCGCGGGGCAAACACCACACAAGAAATAAGGAAGAGGGGCATTGGACTCGACTCGACTTACGTTCTTCTCGGCTTCGTTCGCCTGAGGGTCACTCATTTTAGCGGTTAGGACTTGGCTCAGACCTTGCGAGTGATTTTTTGTCTTTGCTAAGGGGTTCTCCTCGCAAACTTGGGAGTAGTTGAACTATTAAGTCGGGACTCTGGAGCCTGAAGATCCCAAAAGTTGGATGTTAGTGCCAGATTTTTTTCGCACAATGAGCGATGACCTAGCTGGGTCACATCCAAGGCACCCGTGGCGGGTCTGATTCATGGGTACTAGCCGGACACTGGACGGAAAGTTCCTCAGGAACCCAGGTTGCCAGCCCGGTCACTGGACTTTCAGGCACCTATTAACCTTCAGCCCAGCATAAAACGTGCAATGCTATAGTGGTTGATAGAAATGTTAGGCCATATTTAGTGGATACATAGCCTAAGACCGTAGGTACTAGTTTTTTCGCCTCCAGGCACGACCTGTTGACTCCAGATCTTGTAAAGGGAGTTTGCACATTTCCATGGCTCTCTTGAGTGGGGCATGCACTAAGTTGATGCCTTACCATAAAAACAACGTCACAGCTGCCAGGTGACAAGTAGTATTGGTGGTTCTACAGACTCTTTCCCTCGCTCTTAAGCTTTAAGTTAGGTGGCAAGTAGCATATCATTTATCTTAGAGTTGTGGCAAGTAAGGGTGCTGTACAGTGGTTGTTCCAACATAGAACATTTTGGTTGCATTTCAGTCACTAACATAGTCCAGGCATCCCGAGATCAAAAGGAGATAAATGTCCAAGTTTCAACACCTTCTTGGTCAATCCTATAGCTAACAGTATCTATGGCACTATACATCCATGTATCTAATTCACATTCGTGTTTCCTTCTCAATTTGCTCTCGCTTTACCTCATTGACCCCTCGTATTGACCAGAAGAGGTCAATGATAAAGCTAATGAACAGTAAACCAGCCGCAGCTGGCACAGCAAACTCATAGAAGAAAAAGACCAGCACAATAAGCCCAGCGGCAAAGAAAAGGATGGCACAGATGGCAGTATATGTGACCGCTTTAGCATTAGTGAGAGCTATGTCAAGAACATCTGCCGTTGACTCTTGAGAAGGGAAAAGAAACTAGAGAAAGTCGGTCAAATTACCCTGTGATCGAGGCTAGGCGAGGAAGGGGGAACTTACTGTTTTGCCTTCTTCAATCTCGAGTGTATTTGTCCTTCGTGGGGTCATCCACCTGGTCATTGAATCGACCCTTGACCCGAAGCCGGCATTGCTTGAAAGGTCTGGCTGACTATACGATGCTGAAGCCATGGGCATCAAAGAGTTTCCGTAGGTCTTCGACGGACCCCCTTCTGCAATGTTTGTCAGATTCCTTTGTGTCCCCTGGGACATGGCTCGGCTGGACGAGGCAGCAGAGCCCTCGAGTGATGGAGGAACATGTATCGATGCAGGATGTTTCTTCATCTCGGTTTCGATCTCTATTACCCGGAAGTTCTTGATAGCTACCATAGTTAGCAGCCAGTCAAGCAATTTCATGTACAGAACTTACTGCCAACCTCGACAACAGTCAAGGCGATGACAATTAGCAGGAGCATGGGCATAATCTGGCCAAAGCTCACAGTAAAAAGCTCTTTGGTGTCGACATTTCTATAAAAGAGACCATTGACCAACGTGTATATGGCCACACAAAACGAACAAATGGCAATGATGAGCTCGGATAGAACTGAGCCAAATATTTCCCCGACGACTGGGGGTACAACGATGCTGAAGGCTTTCCAAAAATTGGCTTGGTGCTCTAATATCGCGACATTCCTTCGATTGATACGTTGGATCTTGTCTTTCCTGCGCTCGAGGTAGGTCTGAAGATCTACCTGTCCTTGATGGCCCTGATATATCCACCCCAGTATTATGTTCTTCAATGCTCTGTTCTCGACACTGTAACTTAGTGAAGTGTCCAATTTGATTGACCGGAACGCATTCCAGTAGACAAATACCATTAGCAAAGCTATTCCAACTGACCTGAGCGCTGGTATCCCCAGGCGAGGAGATATAGGATTGTGCAGTCCGCAAACAAATAATCTTTTACTTGGCTCGAGCAGCGTAGTGAGGTCAAGGATGAGGGTCGCCACTAGAAGTCCCATGAACAACATCATTATGGCACCCCTCAAGATGGCTTGCTTGGGATGTTTTTTGAAATATGACTTGAGAACCAGAAGGGTGCACAAATGAACACTGGACGATAAATATCCCAGCTGGGCACCGATATGAAAAGAGTACAACGAGACCTTGCAGACCTGAACATACATGGCGATGAGATAACACAGACCAACAGCCAACATCTGATCGCTCAGCGCGAGGAGAAGCGACTGGTATCCAAGATTGCTGGGTGCATCGCTGGCTGGTTTCCTGACACCAATCCAGTAGAGAACTTTCTCATCGACACGCATGTATTGTTGCTTGGGTATTCCACGCTTCACTACAGCCATTATGGCTACAAACACCGATATGGCCGCCGTGATGACGAAGGACAATATTACCTGTGATTAGCATGTGAGCTTGTATAATGACAGTTAAAGAAGCGCTAGCTCTCACCCCAATTCCATTCATATCAGGGTCTTGCACATTCTCGGCTAGATTGCTGCATCGCCGGGCGCTGTTACAAAAGCTCATATTGGCGGCATTATACGATCAATGGAACAAACAGAGACTCATTTCAGTTTTCGTGTTGAGAATAAAGTTGACGCAATGGAGATCTAGTGGACTTGACGTCGCCGATCATCTCTCGAGGCATGTTTGCCCTATCCTTGTTTTACGCCAGAGACAAATGCTGACAGGCAGCTACTGCGACTCAATACAATGATGTATGTCATTCTGCAGCCGATCTGGAGAAGCACGTTGGTTCATTTTTAACGTCGATTGGCTTGATGGTTCCTGAATCGATATTGGGGGCCAGAATTGGAACAAAGAATATCAGTTCCAGTCGACGAATAGTTACTCACTCTCTGAGCAGTGGGTAACGGGAAAGTTAACCTCTAACTACTATAGAGTACAGAAATAAACAGCATAAGATCTGACGTAAGTAGCATAAACTGACCTACTATTTCGTCTCTTATGCTCAGTGGACAATTTTCTAACACCCAAGGTCTCTGATAATATAGAATTATTTATATCCGTACTTAGTCAGCCTTTCGTGTCGCCTTACAACTCTTTATGCCAATCAGGCCTTCCCCACCACCTCCACGCGCTAGTCTACCGCCTGGCAGTAACCTTCCGCAGCTCGGCCATGCGACGTCAATCACTATCATCAACCACCAGCAATTCGAGAACGTAGAGCTACTCTACCAAAATTCAACTATTTTATCTTAGCCGGGTTTTCAGAAACTCGCCCACACAAAGATGGAATCAGGGCCAACTGAACTTGCGGCCACCATCCAGGCTGCAAGCATCGAGCACAACCCGGATGCCAAACTAGACACCAACCCGGCCACAGCCGCTGATAGAAGACAACCCATGACTCTCGACCACGACGACGGTATCGATGAAGACGATGATGAAGAAGAAGATATTCCATACAGTGTTCTCCGACCCGCTCCACGACACTCCAACCTTCCTCCTCTACCAGACCTGCGCTTCGAGCAGAGCTATTTGCGAAGTATCTCCAAGGCCGATACATGGTGGAAGGTGGCACTCATAACGACAAGGGACCAGGTACACACAAATCGAACCCGCTTCATACAGGTTCCTCTAATAGTCGTTGCAGATCTTGATGCCCTTGACCCAGGGTCTAGCATACAATTTGTTCCTTTGCGGCTGGCAGCACTGGAACAGAAATGCTCAACTACACGGCAATACAGTAGGCGCGCGAGTGAGACGCTGGTGGTGGGGAGTCAACAACTGTAAGTCATGGAGTAATTTTATGGTTCATGAGAGACAGCTAATAATTAAACAGGGCATATACCTACACATAGGAAGAGGGTTTGAAAAAGGTTGTGTTTGAGATAAATAGGCCGCGTATACGGTGGGATACAGTATCCCTGTTACGTATCAATTGCTTACTCTGAAAACAGTAAATGAAAATCCAGTAATTAAAAGATGCAAAACGTCAGGTCAAACTGAGTTATAAAACAAGCTACAAATGTGCTATTCGCCCTCGGTCGTCATTATTATTGAAATGACATCCAGGCAAACTCACATATATCATATCCATGACAAACGAACATTGAGCCAGTCAGCGAGGCCCAGCTATGTGGCAATTACTTGTGCCTGAGAACTATCGAGAATATCAGATGGAACATACAGAAACGTCATGCACACTGCAAATGCAGTTCTGTTGAGTTTATAATTGGTATAAAAACGAGCATGCCTTGGCTATAGTCGCTCGCTCTAACTATTATTTTATCCATTCTTAACAATAATGGTTCTAGGTAGGTATATTCTTCTCCACCAGGCAATACTGCAGTACTGCCTAAATAAAGGGTGCAAGTCCTAGTAACTCACAATGCCTTGTTTCCTTTGATGCCTCAGTTCTATACCGCCATAATGCCAGCCTTTAGCTTCAATAACTCTATGCCATTTGATTCCTTTGTTCCAAAACTCCAACGAAAAAAGTAGTGTCTGTTATACAACCAACTCCTACGGGTGGTTTGCGATAACACCGAGCGGCCGGGGTACACGCTACGTTTGTGTCTTTTCTGGACTCCCTCTAAAAGCCAAAGATGTCGCATGAATGGTTCCCGGTGTCGAATTCTGGCGTTCAGCCAAGTCGGGATCTGGGTTGGGAGACTGCTGGGTTGTAGGCTGAGATTCCTTGCTAGGAGTAGCTGCCAGCGCATCCTCCATCTCAACCGTCTCCCCCGAAGGTCGAGACTCTTCCGCCGCTTTATCAGAGCTTGGCGTTGGTAGTTTGTTCCCAGTCTGTGCGTTGCACTCGAGGACGTTCCGCAATTTGGGTGGTGTGACTGAGAGCTTCACAACCAAGCTTTGGTTGTGCTCTTCTAGGTCATCATCCGCCATGACTTCATCCTCATCAAGCTCATCCTCATCTTCTGATTCCCCAGATACGTGTTCGTCGACATCTTCTTCATCATCCCCAAATTCGGCCTCACTTTCTTCGTCAGAGTCGTCACTGGCGTTACGTCGAGAAGTCTTCCTGGGTTCGGCCCAACCACTTTTACCGTGGTTCACTGCCGCTGATCGTCGAGGTCGTCCAGTTGGACCAACAGACGTATCTTTCTCCACTTCGGATGTGTCTCCTTGCACACTACCAGGGGCACTACTTCCGGTCGTGGGGTTGAGGCGAGTTGGCGCCTTGATCTGTCGGCCGCTGGCGGTAGTGAGAGGGCCGGTTTCGACGGGAGTATGAGTTCCGGTGTTTCGAGTAGATCGACGAGTGGTCGAGTCGGTTGTGAAGACATCTTCATCGTCAGAATACGTATACTTCATCTTTTTACCCCTAGTACGACCTTCGTATAGCGAGAATCCAGGCTCAGGCCGTTTAAACTGTTCCTTGCGCATCTGCCGATAATCACGACGCTTACGTTTCTAGAGACTGAGTTAGCACGATGCACAAAACGCCGACCTGAGCGAGATCATCTCAATCGTCAGAGCCGAGTGGTGACAAACTAACCTCTTCGCCAGCTTCAAATCGAGGAATGGCAGTGTACATCTTCTGAGCTAGTTTTTTGGCCTTTGGTCCACCATCTTTGGTTTCCAGTTTCTCAGCAAGAGCTCTAAGCTCCTCGATCGTGCCAGCCACGCTATACCATGTTCGATTCGTCCCAGCAGGGTTGCTTTCTCGATAGACACGGAAAGCTGTGTCGTCCTGCCCTTCAATAAGAAAGTAACGACGCTTGTCGCCGTCGGATCCCCATGGCTGTATCGACCGGGGCTGGTTCATGTCGTCTTCGTGTCGGTTCTGCTTGTAGGATTGGTTGATGAGACCTTTGACGCTTTCGGACGACGAAAGTGTCCAGAGGACAAGGTATCGCAGGAGCGTGAGCTATGGGAATATTAACATTTCGAATGCGCACAAAACAGAAATTGGCATGACGCACTCGTTGTGTAGGGTCCATTGACGTGAAAGTTGCGCCGCCAGACAATGGGCTCTTGTCCTTCCAGGCAGGCGCCCATTGGTTCTTGTGCGAGCTGATAGCATCTTCCAAAGCACGACCATAATGGCCAGGCCTGACGAAAGATTCGTTAGCATATTACACTTTACTGATCAAGGTTCTGTCGCACTTGACGTCTTGTTTGCGATTCAATAGTAACCCCAGCAACGCGCAGAGGAAATGTTCGGCTCGATCACCAGGTATAGGTTCGACAACATCGCGCTCGATTTCTTGGGGACCGAAGTGGGCAAGTGATTTCGGGAATGCATCGCTGAAGCGGCTTCTGAACATTACAATGAACTATAGTTGTTAGCGTTCAGCCCTAACATTCAAGACGCGATGAAGGCGCGTCGCAAAAGCAGCCACGCGTGCCAACCGTTTGTAGATAAACCAAAGAAAATGAAATCACCAATCCAGGATACATACTGCAATGTCAGGGTTATCTGCCAACACATATTCGTGGGGTGGTGAAGGTGATCGCTTTCGAGGCGGCGGCGAAGCCTCCTTAGGCGGTTGCTCTTTAACCTTGGAGAAGTATTTCTGAATACCCTTTTTGGATTTGGCAACGGGCTCTTTGACCGGTTCCTCTAGCTCGATATCAGAAGGCGCGGGCGATAGTGAAGACAAAGAGGAGAGATCAGAGGAATCATCTTCGGCCGACATTTTGCAGACGATTCGATTCGTTGGTGTGTTGATGTGAGGTTAAGATGAATGGAGATGAGTGGGGGGAGAAGTAGGAACGACGTAACTTGGGCTCTCGCACGGAACAAGCACCCGCTAGCCTTACTCAAGAACCGCAGATTATGCTTGTGAGTCCTGATAGGCTGGGCAAATATCAATTAACTATGTATGCAGGCATCAAACAACCATCACAAAACAAAGCGAAGTCAAGGCTTGTTGTTTTCCAGGTACAGAGCTCCGTTCCCTGCGTTTGAGCTATACCCTCGCGAGCACCCACAGTAGCTGTAGCCCATCCATCACGTTCCCTGAGCATGAAGCTGCGTGACGAACCCTCCAAAAATCATTCTCATATAGTCAAATAGCCCAGCCACTGTCATTTTTGGTTGTGCCATATCCACGTTTCGTTTCCATCCATCCTATTCTTTCATCACTTCGCATCAAGAATGCTGGACCCTTGTGTAATTGCAGATACCTTAACTGCTTCGTACATCTTCGCAATGTCGATAAGTTGGTAAGTGATGCTTAACAAACACCCTGGACGAACTTGGGCACCCAACCAATTCCCAAAGCAAGATCCCTCCATCAACCCTGTTCGTGGGTTGCCGCATCTTCGAAACTCTTTTTGGCCGCGGTGTATTTTTACGCCGTAGTTTGAACGTTGAGAAGATTGTCTGTTCTGGTTCAAAAGTAAACGGAAACGACGTTTTTCACCGCCTTATATGCGACCTTGAACAGTGCAATTTCCCACCACACCCAATGATTGTCTTAAAAGGTGAAATGGCGTCCGTCATCTAGGCCAAGAGCTGGTGTCCCACTAGAAACACATAGCGGGAGTTGTCGCGAAGCTCAAAGTTGTAACACAGAACGACTCCCCTGAGAAATATGCTGCCATGAACGCCCCCATGTCACTCATCGAGGATCGGCCACTTGGTCAATCTCATTCCTCCAAACTTGGAAGCAATTTGACCCGCTCAAATTCATTAGAACCAAACGCAACATCACGCCTGCGCAAATCTGCATAGAACATGATGTTTGCAAGATTGACGATATCTGATAAATGAAATGAATGGTAGGAACGGTGACAAGAGTGTCATATTGTTGTTATGCGAGTTATTGCCCGTTTATAATTGAGCATAGGAAAGCATATGAAATGTCAATAGAAATTAAAAGGCATGCAATATGTCGAGACGTGTTGTCGTAGGAATAGTAGTCATCGTTGGTTCTATGATGACCTCAGCTTATTTGAATGGATGTTAGAGAGGGCAAAGGGTGGGCATTGGCCAGAACGCGAGTAGCGCTAAAGTTCAAAGTCACAGCGATCGGATAATTTCTGGGGTTGACCCGAAGACTCGTATAAGGAAAGGCGTAACCCACTCCATAAGTGGGGCGCATTTTCCTCAACCCTAAAGTAACATAGATCACGTGTTTGATCAATCGTTTCGTTCACAGAAAGGAAATTCACCCCAGCCGTACTGCCTCTCTGAACAAACACCAAGCGGCCCAAGCCAGGTAAATATCCCCCTCCCTTTCCTCTTCGCCCACGATCTTCTTTACTAACCTGCAGGTCAACAGAAACTCCTATTCACGATGGGTAGAGTTATTCGCAACCAGCGTAAGGGTCGTGGATCCATCTTCAGTCAGTACCGAACGAGCCTTTCCGCGATATCGAAAACATCAGAATACTGACGCTCAGGATAGCGGCCAACACGCGCCTGAACAAGGCTCCCGCCAAGTTCAGAAACCTCGACTATGCCGAGCGCCACGGATACCTTCGAGGTGTAGTCCGCGAGATTGTCCACGATGCTGGCAAGTTCCCCGATTAGGTTCCCGAGATACAAAATTCGACGGAAATTACAAATTGTGTGCAATTGGAGGAACGACAACTAACCATGCTTGCTATACAGGTCGCGGTGCTCCTCTCGCCAAGGTCGTCTTCCGCCACCCCTACCGATTCAAGCAGACTACCGAGACCTTCATCGCCAACGAAGGCATGTACACCGGCCAGTTCATCTACGCCGGAAAGAAGGCTGCTCTGACCGTCGGCAACGTCCTCCCCCTCGGTGAGATGCCTGAGGGTACCGTCGTCTCCAACGTCGAGGAGAAGGTCGGTGACCGTGGTTCTCTCGGCCGAACCTCCGGCAACTACATCACCATTGTCGGCCACAACCCTGATGAGGGCAAGACCCGCATCAAGCTCCCATCTGGCGCCAAGAAGGTCGTCCACTCCGGAGCCCGAGGAATGATCGGTATCGTCGCTGGTGGTGGCCGAACTGACAAGCCCCTCCTCAGTATGTTGTCCCTCGGAAGATCGAATGGTGTGGAAGAATGGATTGCTGACCCTCATTACAGAGGCTTCTCGTGCCAAGCACAAGTTCGCTGTCAAGCGTAACAGCTGGCCCAAGACTCGTGGTGTTGCCATGAACCCCGTCGACCATCCTCACGGTGGTGTACGTATTTTCCGAATAGATTTGATGAAACGCAGTAAAGCTGACACTTGACACAGGGTAACCACCAACATATTGGTAAGGCTTCTACCATCTCCCGATACGCCGCCCAAGGTCAAAAGGCCGGTCTTATTGCCGCCCGCAGAACGGGTCTTCTCCGTGGTACCCAGAAGACAAAGGAGTAAAGTTGTGGCTGGGTTCATGGTCTCATTGGGATGGTGTTTACTGGCTTGCTTGCATCTATTGAAGGTACTGCCAAGAGCAGATGGCTGGTAGCTCAGAGGGCAAGCACTATGGCATTTGGCGCAAAAAAAATTCTGAAGGCCGTTTCTCTGTGAAAGATGTGAGCGAAGAAGTGAGATACCTCGAATACCGAAAAAAGGCTTCCATGAGAGAAGCATGCTTGGTTCAATAATGTCCTTGTTAAAGCGATTGTGCTATCTGCCTACTGTCCTGCCAAGTTATGACCCATATTTGTGGAATTCTGTTGAAGTGTGCTGTTAAACCATCTCGAGGTTTGAAGCTACCCATTGTTATTGCACCAAGTCTATTTTGCATTGGGAAGCTGCTGTTGACAAATACCAAAAACAATTGCAGTAGTTCGCAGTTGCTTGTGAGGTCAGCAGGTCATGTTCCAGTTGGGGATAAGTTGCCAGGCATCTGATCGTATGATGGCAAATGGAATTCATATTATAAACTCCAACCTCCAATCAAACAATTGTAACTTTGACCAAACAAACCCTCGCCCCAGATAAATTATTCCTCAATTGATACCATATCTCCCAACACGAGCTGTCAATCACATATTGAACGCAATGAAGCTGACAAAACCACCCCCCTCCCTCAGACTTCCTTCTCTATTTCCAACCTATCGCACGTGGACTCGCAGCTTTGCCAGCGTCACTCCCGTTCGGCTGCCGAAGAATCAAGCCCCACGTCTAAACCCCACCAGAGCGGTTGACCCCTCCATTCGTCTCAAACTCTTCCCCTCCAAAGCTACACCCTTATTCTTATCTACCTCACCATATCGTGTATATCAGACGAGACAATTAAGCACAATGTCTTCCGTTAAAGAATACTCCCTCTTCTGTCTGGAGAACCCTCTCCTCGGTAAGCTTTATTTCATCCAGCCTTCAGATAATGGACAGCTCTCAATGCCAGTTCCATTGAAATCGATACTATTACCCGCTTACACCAACATGTTCCACATCGATCAATTGCTGACAGGTTACCTTTTGGTCTCTTGTAGACATTCAGGCTCAGGGTGACCAGGCTCTTCTAGACAAGTACGGCCTCAAGCCTAACGATGCTATCCTGGCCGAGGAGAAGCACATCCCTCTCTACGAGGATCTCCTCAACAACTACGATGCTAAGCTCATTGCTGGTGGTGCTGCTCAGAACAGTGCCCGAGGTGCCCAGTACATCCTTCCTCCCAACAGTGTCGTCTACGTCGGTGGTGCTGGTGACGACAAGTACTCTGCCATTCTTCACGACGCTGTCAAGGCTGCTGGCCTTCGAGTTGAGTACCGTGTCGACCCTAAGGAGAAGACTGGCCGTTGCGGTGCCATCATCACTGGCCACAACCGAAGCTTATGCACTGACCTCGGTGCTGCCAACCACTACGACCTTGACCACCTGAAGAAGCCCGAGATCTGGAAGCTCGTTGAGAACGCCGAGGTCTACTACGTTGGTGGTTTCCACTTCACTGGTAAGATAAGCTCTAGACAGCATATGCCAGTTACAGTATATCATGCTGACATGTATTAGTCTGCCCTCCTGCCATTATGGAGCTCGCCAAGCAGGCTGCTAAGAACAACAAGCCATTCGTCCTCTCGCTCTCTGCTCCCTTCATTCCCCAATTCTTCAAGGAGGTCGTCGATGCCAGCGCCCCCTACTGGGATTACATCATTGGTAACGAGACTGAGGCTGCCGCCTACGCCGAGTCCCACGACCTCCCCAGCAAGGAGCCTAAGGATGTTGCCAAGCACCTTGCCAACCTTCCCAAGGAGAACAGCCAGAGAAAGCGAGTTGCCATCATCACCCAGGGCACCGACCCTACGCTGGTCGCTATCCAGGGTGAGGATGAGATCAAGGAATTCCCCGTCCACGCCATTGAGACTGAGAAGATCAATGACACCAACGGTGCCGGTGATGCCTTTGCTGGTGGTCTCCTGGCAGGTATCCTCCAAGACAAGCCTCTCGAGACCAGCATTGACATGGGACAATGGCTCGCTCGTTTGAGCATCCAGGAGCTCGGACCTTCGTAAGTTCACCTAACACAACCGCTGATCTTATTGTTTTCCTAAGAATCTTTGTTTTTGTTTTTTTTTCGTTACTCTACCTATTTTTCCTATCAACAGTATAGCCTGTGTACAAGGGCACCAATCTCATCAAGCAACCACTATGATAACTCTCGGCTAACTCAACTCCAGATACCCCTTCCCCAAGCAAACCTACCAGGCTGCTTAAATTTGTTAACAACTCATCTTTCAAGCTCTGCTTGAGGGGTTGAATATGGTTCGGCGTTGCAAGGGAAAAGGGAAACGGGAAACGGTTTCAACAACGGCGTTTGCATCCAAAGGGAGAGCATTACCCCAAACGTGGGCTCCCAAGCGCACTAAGCGGCATGGTATCCTCCACGATATCGAGTATTTGGCAAGCATATTATCTGAGTGAACATAAAAATGAATGACTTCTTGCTTGAGAACCCAGGATCTTGTACCGACGAACTGCATATGAGCCAGCACACTTGTTATATACCTGATGACACTGAACCAACTTGCGCTGCGATAAAAGCTGGATCAGCTGTAGGGATCCACATCCAAATCATTGTAGACTTGCACATTCAAAAATCGCAGAGCATATTGCATGTGCGAGCTGATCGATCATGTCGACAACATCGTAACAGCCGCAGGAGAACACCAAAAGGTCAGGTCACATGCAGATACATGGACTGTTGCTAAACAGCGCATCGTCGATCTAACCACCTATCGTGCCGAACCCTAATGGCCTCTCTAAGAACGAAACGTTCTCAGAGCGCAATGACCGGAACGGGCTGAGTAGAATAGCCTTCCCCAGAAGGACGGGAAGGGAAGGTAGTTTCGTTCTTGCAAACACATCCAGCCTCTACTTGTTGCCGTAAAATGCAGCCTGCAGGATGGCAGCGTCGTAGCTAGATGTCGTCTCATCCATCTGGAAACGTCGGCCTGAGGAGGCTGGCACCGACTCCTGACTGCGGTTGCGATCATAGCGATTCATATCCATGTAACCTCCATTTGGCATGCCAAAAGACGCCCCATTGGAAGGAGTACCCTGGTATAGGCTGCTTGGATGAGAGAATCCAGATATAGCAGGTGATGTAGGATAACCATTTGAGACCTGGCGATGGGCGTAGGACTGCGGGGTCGGATTGCTGGGGAAACGGCTTGAGCTCTGGCCCCATTGGCTCAACGAAGAGGTTCGGGGGGCACCGGGACTGCCAAAGGTCTGCAGCAGGTTGTTGCGATGGGCTTCTTCAGCTGCAGAAGCGATGCGAGGACTTGCCATCATGCCACTGGTAACCCGAGGGATCGGCATAAGGGGGAGCTGAGGCGTAGAGTTAGTATAAGGATCCTCAAACGTGCTGATGTTTCGTGGTATCTCCCGCGAAGTAATGTTAGGGCTAGCAGGGGCATCGAATGCACCCTTGTATGCTGAAGCGGAAGCATCACTGCCTCGGTGAGGCGTAGGCGTGTAAACCCAAGCCCAAGGCAAAGGCGCAAACTTGCCCTCGGGCAAAGAGCCAGCAGGGGCTGGTTCAGCGTGAAGCATTTCAAACACTTCGTTGGCTGTGGTACTGTTCATTCCGTAGGAGGATTCGTCAGTGGACTGGTTTGACTGAACCTTCTCAGGGGTAGGTGGCCTCAGGAAAGGTGTGAGCATGTTGATAACAGTGTTATCGGCATCATCAGGGGAAGGCTCTTCCCTAGGAAATTGAGTCTCGGGAGATGCCGTGGAGGACTTTCTCGCAGTTCCGTTGACTGCGGGGCGGTTGTCTACCTGCCTGCTTTCAGAGGCCTTGCGCTGATGGTTTGCAATTTTAGTCTTGCTCGTTGTCTCCCGGGCAGGAGAGTTCACAATAGACATAGGCTGGTGAGCTGGCTCGTTCTGTACAGACAGTGGTGTATGTTCAAAGACGAGACCTTGCTCAGAAACTTGGTAACTAAGTGGACACGAGGCATCTTCAGCCAGGAAATAGCCGCATCGGAGAATGTCCAGGATTCTGGCCAGTATCTCCTGGAAGGGGCGAAGTCGGTGCTCTGGG
Source organism: Fusarium venenatum (assembly GCF_020744135.1). Classification (NCBI taxonomy): domain Eukaryota; kingdom Fungi; phylum Ascomycota; class Sordariomycetes; order Hypocreales; family Nectriaceae; genus Fusarium; species Fusarium venenatum. The sequence goes on from NW_027072131.1 coordinate 1,936,262, forward strand.
GATGCTAGTCTTGGTTTCAGCCCCCCATTCTCTGAACAGTAGTATCGGCATGCCTCAGGTACTTTATCCTCGGTGAGAGTAAGCAACCCCTGCGTCTCGACATCTTCGGCAAGAAGATAAGGGCACGATGCCAGCGCTTCCTGGGTGAACTTATCGTTGCATAGCAATGAAAAAACCCTAGAGATGGCCTTCATCATGTCCGGAAGCACAGCACCAAGAGCCTGGCCAGCAGCGAAAATTTCCTGGCGGCGGGCGGCAAGCCACATGCCGTAGATGCGCAGCAAAGGCAAAAGCGACTCAATAACAGGAGACGATTTGGCAGTAGCAGGGTCCTCGGAGGTATGGCTTTCACGCCCAACGATATCACTGAGCTCAGAACCGAGGGCTAGGCAAAATGCGAGGATAAACTGCGCATTGATGCGTAGAGTATGGTGGCAGAATCGGGATGCTGCTGGCGACTGGGCCTCTGCTTTGTGTTAGAGAAATGCAGTAACAGGATAGTGCAAGAATACTCACCAGTATACTTCTGAGAGGCGATATGATAACTCGCCATGTTAATTAGGGTCATTTTAAATAGAACCTCGGAATATTCGGGGTTCTTTGAGGCCATGTCAAGCCGATGCAGAACTTCCCTCTCGAGTTCGGAACTGCCTGCCATGGTCTCGTCCCTGTAGTAGGAAGCGTGAAGCTTTGTGAACCAGGTTGCAAATGCATCGTTCGGTACACGAGTTTGCTTCTTAGGCGGGTTCTTGTCCGGTTGGAACAGGGTCTTGAACTTAGACTCGAGACTCTGCTTTGCGTTGGGGTGAGGGTCAGCAGTTGCAACACTCCGGTAAAAGTAGTAAACGGTATCTAGATCTTTGCCTTCCTCAAGGCTAATTATGCCCATCTGATGGAAAGGAAACCCAGAATACGGTTTCAGATCATGTGCGAGACCGTAGTAGGCCAAAGCGATTCTGTAGCTTGGCTTCTTCAGTCCCGATTGAACCTGGTAGCGTGCCAGGTCACCAAGACATATGAGAGTGAAGTGGCAAGAGTTTACGACTAACGGATAAGTCTGATCCGGGACAGGGCTGATGGCATCACTGGTGGGAGATCCGTCGACCTCAATTCCCTTGGCAATGCGCTTCAGGTCTGGGATGTCGTATCGAGCTGAAAGTCGCTGCACATATCCCTTGTAAAACTCCTGAGCGACGTGTAGGAAGCCCAGGTACTTATCGCCAAACTTGCGTTTCTCCACATTACGCTTGTCATTCTTCTGTTTTGGGGTGGTTTGTTTGTCTCCCTTGGACTTATCACCGTTGCGCTTTTCGTTGGCCGTCTTATCGGTCTTTTGCTTGTCCGAGTTTTGCGTCAGGTGTCGAAGGCGGCCCAAGGTTCGTCGGTATTCGTTATTGATACTAGTATGTACCGCCCACATGGTGTTGTCGGTACGCTCGGCGACGGCATATTCGAAGTCGAGATATATGGTTTGCACACAGGCAAGGCGGAACCTATTTGAAGAGGGATATCAGCTTGAGGAACGTAATGGGCCGGGTGCGATGGTTCTCACTTATCCAGGAACGTGTCAATCGTCTCGAATTGGGAAATGTCAACGCCCGAGTTGCTGTCTTTTGGAAGCTTGTCCAGGTGCTTGGTCAAAATCTTTCGCAGCTTGACTGCCGTGCTGGAAAGTGAATGTCAGTTTCTTCTCTTGCTGGTTATACTAACTAGTGCGCAGTGTTTGCGCAAGCCCTGGTCATTGAACGCATATTTGGCGGGGTACATTTGCACAAAGTAACGAACAAATAACTTCTCAAAGTTTTTGCAAGACGACGACAATTCGACTTACCGCCATGTGTGTCTGGCCTTACCAGACAGGTCTGCGTGTTCGGGAGTTGCGGCCTGGCCGTTCGTAGGCGCAATCTCGGCCTCCATGGTCGCAAAATCTGTGGGTTTGGTTTGCAAACTTGGAGAGCGCGAGGGGTCAGTCGTAAACGTGGACGTAGGCGTGGACGTGGACGCAGAGATACGAAGCAATACGAAAGGTGTCGCGGCACAATTCTAGAGCGTCGATATCGATCTTAGTGCTTTTCGTTCATGCTTTCTTTGCGGCGGGATCATGGAGAGGGCGTCGGTCCATAACTCATTCGCAGGTCGGGCTGTTGGGTTGAGGATTGGCACCAAACTCGGCTCGCGAAAATGGAATCGTCGGCCGAGAAGACAAACATTGGCGAAGAGAGGGGAGAGGAGGGGAGAGGAGAGAAGAGAGGCGAGGTGAAAGAAGTAAATACAAGGCAAAGAAAGTCAAATACACGCAAAATAAAAATTGGAAAAGTATGATGCAGGTCTGTCCTTTTAATTGCGCCGCAGACCGAGCGTATGTAATTAACCTTGGTGAGTGAATGCAATAGGGAGCGGGAAAAAAAGTATCGCTCCAGCTGTGACTCGAGGTTGAAGTTCAGGCAGGCCGGAAACCTTAATCAGTTCGCAGACGTTCCAAGGCACACACAGAACACAGAAGGGCTTGTAGCAGGTCTCACTGCCCCGTGGGTTTACTTCGGGTCGAGCCTTGCTGAAAATCACCTGGACCCTGGAATATCGTGTGCTTGAACGCATCATTGTCGGCCACTAGCGAAGACTTTCCGCAGGCTATTTTTTCTGATGACTTTATAAATCCGTCATACATGTGCAAGGATTCATTTCGGTGCATCCATTGATCAGGCAAAATATATTCTACTACTTGGGATTATAAGTGAACAGTCGAGCTATCATGATTTGCTTCAAGGATGCAAAAATAACATGGAATGAGTTTAAATGCTACACTATCAAGTTGGTTGGTTTATCTGCTGTAAATTTAGACATCAGGTACCCGTCAATACGATCCATTCAACACAGAATATGGCCCGTGCTCAGGCGAGCGTCAACTTTAGGCCTGTACAACTGACAACTCATCTTCGTCTGGGTTTCCATCCAGTGCCCCTCATCCAGCCCGTCACTCGCTCTAGCGCCGCTTTTAGAAACCCCCACCATTCATTGTATTGGACGAGCCTTCAAATTCAGGCAATGTAGGAGTTCTCAAAGATCATATCGATATTCCAGCTTTTTGGTGGCTTCATTTCATACTCTCGACGCCTGGCGACTCTACGTGTACCTTTTCCTACGACAGTATAGAGCTATCGCTTCTCTTCTGAACTTAACGACAGAGCCGACCGGCCACTACCCTGCACTCACCGCTTCGAATCCATCGTATTAAGCATCTGCTCTCAAGTAATTCTACCATTCCAATTAAGCTTACAGCAGAGAATGAAGCGCTCACGAGAGCTCGAAGAAGAGCTAGATTCGAATCCTGAATACACGCAAGTGGAACCATCCCTAAGACCAGTATACAAGGTCACTCAACTCGACTCCGCCATCGACGACGAAGAGGATACAGTAGCCATGAGATGCAACTTGCCTCCCCACAGGGAGCCGCTATCTTTCAGATCCTACGATGAATACGAGGTGCACTACAATAAGTCTCATACTAACCGATGCCTCGAATGCCGCAAGAACTTCCCCACCGAGCATCTCCTCAACGTCCATATCGAGGAATATCATGACCCGCTAGTGACTGTCAAGAGGGAACAAGGCGAGCATACTGTAAGTCGCATACCCAGAACCATTCCGCCGAGATGAAAGACTAGCTGACTGGCACATCGCAGTACTCATGTTTTGTTGAAGGATGTGAACGCAAGTGCATGACACATCAGAAGCGGCGGATGCATCTCATCGACAAGCACATGTATCCCAAGAACTTCTTCTTTGCCGTCACCAAGGATGGTATCGATGGTAGGCGATCCCTATTGAATGACGGCAGCCACCATCGCCGCCGATCGTCAACCAATTCCCAAGCTATCAAAAGCTCTCGACGACGGGCAAGTCTGAAAGAGGGGGAAAACACCTCTCCCCAGCAAGCGCCCAAATCACCACAGTCACCAAAGTCACCTAAGTCACCGACAGTGCAGAAAACGGAAATGAAGCAGGGCGGCAAAAAGCCTGCGGATACGGAGATGGCGGACCTCACAGGCGCAATGTCGTCGTTGTCCTTCGTTCCACCAAGCATCCGCTTTGGACGTGGAAGAGCTGGCTTTTCCAAGACATAGAATAAAGAATGGGCTCCAAGCTGGGCAGGAGTATCAGCACGACGTTATGAACATATGGATGTGGTCAATGAAAGGATTTTCTACCTCATTGTGCCGATATGCATCGCTTGTTTCCCTGAATGGTGAATACCGTGTTGGTAATGTATTAATGCGCCGAACGCCTTGTCTTCCATCGCGCTTCTGAATATATTTCTCCCATCGATCGTCTTCAAGAGTTGGCGATATGGTTTCTAATCGCTTGACGCGCAGCCTCTGCATCCGCAGCTGACACACTCGATGTCTTCGTTGCCCTTCATCTCCGCTCTCGGCACGCGGCAGATGCACGTGCTATTGAAATTCGTTTCCTTTGTCTGAATGCAGCGCAAGCAGCAAAGCTAAGGAATGTTAGTATTCTGGCGCAAAAAAACAGTGATTAAGATACACACCTTTTCGTAGCCTTGCTTTTTCCACTTCGCGATCAACATGGCATCCGCGTACCCGTTCTTTAGCAGCCAGTCGTATAGCTTCTTGCTGATGGCTTCCTTCTCGTAATACAGCTCGTAGACGTATCGACTGCGCTGATGCGAAATCTGGAAGATTTCCCATTGCGCCTGGTGCCTAGGCCCTGATGGTGGCGGCTTGTTTTGAGCGTCCTTCATCTTGTTGGAGAAGATGAGCAAGTCGTTCTCAATATCTTCAAAGCCATCGGGCGGCGGCTTGCGCTTCGATGAGTGTCGGATCGCGGGCATTTTGTTGTGTCGTATTGTTCTATGTCGCTTGGTGATGTTGTTGTGTGGATTTCTCGATCGTAATCGACGATTATGATGTATAGATGATAAATAGTCCTTGAGGTCGCAGAGTTGTATGTGCTTCTTTGGCCTTGGTTGGTAGAAGGCGGAAAGTGGAGCCGTGTACTTCCATCATGTACCTCTGACTTCAACTCTATTAACGACATCCGTGTGCAACAAGAGAGCTCACATGACTGTCCAATATTCCATTAAGCGGTATGCCAATTAACGAAACATGTTTTACTGCTTGATGGAAGAGCGTTGAAGTTGAAATGAGGCGACTATACGAATGGAAGTCAGCCGATACCAGCCACAACCATGCACATCGACTTGTCTGAGCCCTTCCAGCTTTTAAAACACAGTTCCAATTATATATAGCTAACTTTTGGGATTCTAATGAAACCACACATATAACTAAACAGTGTAAATTTGTGCGACTCCAGCTTGTTTCTCTTAAGTTTTATCGAAAAGTAACATTCGCTGACGAAAAGCTAACAAGTTACTGGGAGATAGTACCGCAACAGTACCCCACTAAACTCTACTACGGACACGTGATCTCATTACCGTGGTGCTTTCCTGCATCTCGGTTTCGGGAATCTGGTCAACGTCAGAGCAGAGCGGTTTCCGACGTTTAAGAGCATTGATTGCCCACCATGGCCATTACGCCGACCCAATTTGCTAAGAAGACGGTGCAGTGTGAGTTGAACTTCCCCAGCCTACAGTTTCTAACATACTGATGCTCTGAATAGCGGCCAATTGGTCCGACGCCAAGCGTCGAGTGCTATCCTCCTACCGAGAATGGATTCGAGCTGTACGTTTTACGAACCCCCGAGATAGCCTCGATATTGCTGCATTGATGATCTCTTCTTCGATCTTCCTCGCCGATCTAGGATGATGGAAATATGCGAGTGAACAGCTGCTAATTCGCAAACCAGGCCCCCGAAGTCCAAACTATGTACAACATGCCTATGCCCGTCTCCGCCATCAGAACCCGTATGCGACAAGAATTCGAGCGACAGCGATTTGTGAACAAGCTTTCCGTTGTTGACGTTCTTCTGTTCAAGTCCCACGCCGAATACCAGGTGCGATCACACCTCACAGCCGGAATGAGCTGAGACTACGAGAGGGGTGTTTTTTGCTGACCCCGCGACTATAGGAAACCATGAACTTCTGGAAGCAGACCAACCACATCATGGCCTACTTCAAGGAGGAGAACTTCCGAGGCGACAAGCGACTACCAAGCAGCTTCATGACTGGCTTCCTCGAGGTAAGCGCAGAATGTAGAGCCCTTAAGATCATGGCTAACAGATTACGTAGGGTCGCAACTAGATTTGAGCAACAAGGGGCTTATTTGTGTAAATATCTCATTGAAAGGAATTACTAAAAAACGCCTATATTTCCATTATGCTTCCTGTGAATATAACCACTTTTCAAGACCCTGGGCAGCGGGTTTCAAATTCATCGATCAATACCCTGCTCAGCAATGTAGGCGTCTCTCTTGGTCCAGAACTCATCGGCAACCACGTCGCATACTTCCTGGATGTCAACCAAGCCCTTCTTGAGCGCATCGACTGCATTGCCATCTAAAAAGAGTTAGCAAGTTCAGTGTCATGGGTATCGTGTATCCATACCGTAGGTTTGGATTCTGATGTTCATTTTTGGCTCTGATGGGTGAGGAATAGAATAAGCACAGAACTCAACATCGGGGCTATGATGTTGTTAGTAAGACCCTTGTAGAACATCTCAAAATACATACTTCTTCATGATGATATATCTCAGAGCGTTTCCAAGGGTGTGACCTTCATCGATGAACTCAAATGAGGCAGCAGTGTCTGTTGAGCCCGGCAGCTACAATATGTCAGTAAATACATCACAAATGACTCTTTGCATCTGGATCAAGACTCACAATTCTAACTCGTTGGGGCTCAACCTCCTCTTCCTCTTCTTCGTCCTCAACCTCCTCATCGTTTGTCTCAGGCTGCGCAGAGGCTGGGGCATCCTCCATGTTGGTATCCTCAGCCTGAGGCTGTTCCTCCTTAGTTCGTGCAGGCATTTTTGAGAGGTTTTGTGAAGTTCTTGAGTGAGCGACTCGGACCTTAACTTCTTTGTTTTCTTCGGCGTGATGGGTGGAATATCCAATTATGTTGTTAACAAGCAAGATCTCTTTCACAACTAAATTGTTTGATGGAAATTTTTGGGCGAGGCTGCTGTGGCGCACCGAGCAAAAATTGTGGAGCATTGATTTTTCGAGCAAGATCTAACTTTCTTATTGGCCGCTACATACTTGCAATAACAACCACTTACAAGATTATCTACTCTATCTTCATTGCGATCTTGGACTTGAGTCAGTGTTATGGCAGGTGATAGCAAACAATAATCAGACTTTACATTGAAGAGTAAGGGCTAAGTTATTGTACACTTTATTCCGACTGAAAACTTTTATGTGAACTGGATTGTTGCTTGATCCAAAATCCGAAATCATGGAGAATATCAGGTTTCCGGTTTCTCCCATGTGAATCGTAGAGCATAATGCCATATTTCGATCTGCTTGGAATGCTACCTTGATACGAAGGTATCCGTTTTGCCCCGCGAGACTGACCATGGCTGACCATGAAGTTGGTAAGTTGGCTTTGCACAGTGATCATCAACCTCCTCCGTTATGTAACCTTGCTGGGGGTTGAGTGACCTTCTCAATCAACTTGCATCATGATCAACAGGGCAAGTGTGTATTGGGCGTAATTGTGTGAAAGTGCCTACGTTATGCCTTTGCTGCTGTTTCCACATGTTTTCGCATAGACTGTGTATAAGAAAGCAAATAATGCACTCCCGTCAACTTGCCTACCCTATGCTACAGGCTCAGTTAATACCAAACTTTGCGATTCACCATGACGATGTGGTGTTCATTTTGACACATATACAGATGCCACCACAAATTTACCATAATATGTCAAGTTGTGTCCTTGGGGCTTGTTGGTCAGCTTGCCGAGTGAAAAGTGGTTTTCTGGGTGAACTTTGACGGCCATCACCTGGAACGTTTCGTCATGTACGACTTTCGCGACCAGATAGATGGTAATGGTAGATTAGGATCTGGATTTAGACAGATGCTCATTTTCTCGACCGTCAATGAAAGCAAGGATCTTGGCGATCCAGCGCGCTTGCTCAATAAGAGTAAATGGTTCAGTGTGTCATAGGTGTAACTCTACCCCTACAACTTCATCTATCAAAACCAATAGTGGTGCAACCGCGCGAAATTACCAGAGGAGACACATACCAAATATAGGTCACTTTAGATTGGACGACAAGACCAAGGTCAGGTGTCGTGCACGTTGGTGCAATTTGATGAGCAGTGAAGACGTCCACCGCCTGAAAGGAACAATGCATGAAGCAGCGCAACTTACAAGACGCACATATAATATATATATGCAAGGGCGTCATCAACTAGCAGCAACAGTGTTGGATCGTTTCTGACAAACTGACAGTCTCAAGTCAATACCGTCCGTGCTCGTATAGTAGTACCGCATATACATAGTATGGCTAGTCGAACCGTGCGGTGTCGGCAATTTGTTTCCATAATTTCAAGGATCCCAAGCTATATGATAGCGACTCGTAATAATATATCTTAAACCCGCCTGTTTTAGACAATAGCCGGCCAAATATCAAGGATGTCCCCGGACTGGGGTTATGACTCTTATGGCAGCGCAAAAGAAGAACAAAGCGCACTGTGGGAAATCTCAATACCCTCACTTTTAATCTGCCAACTTGACTTGCTGTGAAGAAGCAGTAAACGGTGAGAGCGTTGAAGGTCCATGTGGAGAAGATGGTCGAGATGACGGCTTAACCCATATGGTGGTGACACGAATTAGCTCTGATCATGTTTGAGAGTAACATAAGCAAACCAATCACAGGCCGTTCCATAACCATCTCGAAACAAGTGCAAATGACGGCGCTCTAAAGAGGGTGGCTGTAGAGCGAATTGGGCATGGTACGTACTTGTGTGGTGTTGGGTTACAGTAGTGTGAGGCGTGTGGTGTCAGCACAGGTGGAGGAAACCCTCCACAGAGTTACTAACCTGAGACGCCGTCTCAGGTGAGATGAAGCACAAAATGTCAGTACGTACAGAACAACGAACGACACACTAGAGAATTACAGTGGACAATGAGACCCTGAAGAAATAGAAACGTCGCCGAAGGCGAAGCAGAAGTGAGGGGGACATGAAGGATCGAGAGGAGAGAAGCTTGGTTAAGAACCATACTCCCCGATGGGAGGAGACCTCGTGGCTAGCAACCTTTCTAGCTAAAACAACAAGAAAGCTACCTGAGGCGTCGACGGCGGGAGATGTGCGGCTCCTCTCTTCATTTCGCAATGGTCATGGCGTTCAGCTTTATTTTTTTTTTCTTTGTCACGCTCTTGGCAATTTGTAATGAGTCGTGGACAACTCTGCCTCGGTAACAATGCATTTGTCCTCCGTCCATAGTACTCGGTGCAGCACTGTGTTCTGGAGCAATATCTTTGAAATGCTTGCTGTTCACGAGCAGCAGCAGATCAGATGAATGCGGGCCGCTGACGACGATGACAATGAGCTTCTCAAATGGTTGGTCAAGACGGACAAGGAGAGTCCCGATCAGAGACAGGGGGCATAACACAGTGATCGTCGGAGGGCTCAAGGACGGAATTGGAGCGCTGTCATGCAAGCAAGACCCTATCTCGACCATTGTAAAGCCACAAGGATGAGTTATCGGGTTTTGCGATATAGACAGACCCTCGTTGGGTATTGACATCGGATGTTCTTGAAGACATACCCTTGGATTGTTTGACAGCAGCAAGGGTTATTCTCGAACCTCCCAGGTCTCAGCACACAATCCTCAAGTTTCCGGTGATAAGTTTGTCAACCGTTGGTGGATTCGTCAGGTTGAAGAGTGACGAAGGTGAGGACGAATGTAGATCACCCATCCCAACAACGAATTGCCATAGGGATGGATTGAGTGAAGATCATGGTTTCCTTGAAAAACATGCTGAAGCAGACATAAGACGACTTGTCACATACTGGGTAGTCCAAAAAGGAAACTATGGTTCACCAGATAATGCAGATTGATTTTCTGATAACTTGTCCTCAGTTACAGTATGAACTATTGACATTCTGGTGCAACCAAGGCGGGGCAGAGACAGATAACATGGTCAACGAAGGTGGTGGCATGGATCGTCAATATAATATCTGGTCGACAGAAAATCGAACTTGCATGTAGGTATCCATCAAAAGATCGTCAGGGCCCTAGGCTGTTTGGGGTTTTCAGTGTGAGTGAGGGGCAAGTTTCAGTATGTGAGAGAGTGGGCAAAGTCGGGTGGTGGGGGGGAGGCTGTACCGTAACTGCCTTTGGGAAACAACTACTAATAAGGTAGGGACTTAAATAGGGAGGTACAAAGGCAAGAGGAAATTAATAGGCACAAGGCACCGCAGTAATAAAACATTGAAACCTCGGACGAGACAGAGTTTTCCATTAGTACTAATATTGTGAGGATAACGAGGATGGTTGTTTTACCTCGGAAAGGTCGTTCCCAGTGTTGGGATACTCAAACCCGGTCTTCAGATGTGAAAGGGCAAGGGCACCCATGCCGACCACCTCCCAAACGAGGAAGGCCCCCGATCTCACCTGCTTACTGTACAGTTAGAGTATCCGTACATGCATGCCATCTTTTGTAGGTTCTTTGCCCGCTTCCATGGAGCCTCGTGATGGGATGAAATCTAAAGCCGATTCGGCAGCTACGGTTCTCACCTGCCTATCGCTTGGCTGGAAGCTAGAACCGCCAAAGCTTTGCACCAACAACCTGCATCGAATCATCTAATCGAGACCTCCTTTGTCTTCTCCTTTAGTATTCTTCGTTAGCTGGTGACAGAGAGCTAACAAGCCATCATTGGCTACAGTGATTCGCTTGTCTATTTGGATGGACACTATCAGTTGACTAGGCCGTGGATCGTCGACGAAACAAGCTGCATCGTTCTTCAAATGGCACGGCTTTGGCCTATCCCGGGGCTACCAACCAGCGACCTTGAGACTGTTAGCGTACCAGCGCCATGGGGTACGCTAGCGGCGAGCATCAAGAAGTCTTCCATTAACACTCTAACTCAAGATGCTGACACTGACCGTTACAGGCTGTAGAGGCTTTCTGACAGGAATGAGGTGGAATACATTCAACATTCTAGACAACCCTGCTTGTCGGTCCGCACCCCCGTCCCAGTAGGACCCTGCTTGGGCTCTGTGCTTGGAAACACGGTACGACAGATGGTTGTGGTACGGCTCACAGCGAATTCGTCCTCATCATTCATGTGAGACCAGTGTTGGGGCTGTAAGACATATTGCTGCTTGGCAGAGGGTTTGCTTGTTTGGCGTGTCTGAGATCGACATGAGGATTATATCAGGATCGAGGAGCGGTCAGCCTGAATTCAGATCTTCAAACAAGGCCATGTCAAACAAAGTCCACTTGGGAAAACACTCGTATATCAATCGGTAGCCTGGCCGATTTTCATGAGATCAACATTTGAAAATAAGGACCATCCGAACAAGCAGCACATACAGTACGATACTCCATGTGTTGTTACAGGCCAACGACATCGTATGTGTCTGTGGGTGAATACACGGAAAAATACAGCGCATTGGCCGTCCGACAGGTACTACTCGTGCGCATGCCAACAACGCGAACAGGGATAAAGGTTCTATCAGCAGCAACTGGGGCCACGCCGAATGGTTTGTTAGAAGGATATAGTAGTACTCCGTACATACAGTATCAAACCGACAGCAACGGTGAGAGCAAAACTCATGCCGAAAAAGTCGACAACGAGTGGCCGACGGTTGGCTTGGGTCGTGTGCAGCCAGCAGCAAGATTCAGGTGAGGACCACCCAACCCCGGTTCGCCATGCCTCATGTGCCGTTTCTGAGAATACTATGTATTTATTTGCCCGCTTGTCAATTCAATACGGCTCGCCTGCCACGATGTTATTGCCTTGGTCTGGCTTGTTTTCCGGACCGATGAGAGTTGGCAAGTATATGGATAGGGGTTTCAGCACTGCTCCTCGTCAAGTCTAACAGTTCGAAGTTCATTCTCTTTCAGCCTTTGGATTGGTCACGGATATTAGCCTCACCCCCCTACAGCATCCAAGCATGTGGCCAACCAGGGCCACCCTAGCTGTTTTCTATTCTCTCGATCCCATCCATGTCCCTTGGCTCGTCTCGCCAGGTTGGGTCCATTGCTTCAAGTTACGGACCAGGCGCCATGCCTTTGTGTCACTTTTCCCCGTGTCCCCCTTCATAAAATACATTGGCATCAAATAAAACATCGCCAGGTGCCCAACCGACCCCTCATCGTCAGCTGGTTGATTCTTTCTGTTGTTATCCTTTCTTCCTTACGTCGTGGGCTCTTGATTTCTCATCAACATATCTTGGTCCATCTGTCTCTAATACGTACAATCAGAGCTGCGACTGTCTGTGATAGCTCACTCTCACTACTGCACTGTTGCTACCGCCGACACCAACGCCTCCCCGCCTTGTCACATTTACAGTCGGTTGTGAGAATCTCTTCATTCGCTGATCCATCGTCTGTGGCCCACGGTCTTGCAGTTTACACTGTTGGCTAGCCGCTTGAGCTGCGCTGTACTGTCAAGTACTTACAGGCCTCCTTGTCCAGACCCATCAGCAGAAAGGAATCTTTCTCGATTGACGATTTGGCTTTATTCCACTTACTTCACCTATTTGGCATTTACTCGAAGGTATTGATCTAGCGACCCTCCAACAAAAGACAAAAGACCATCGGCCTACATAAATACAACCATCAATTGACAGAACAAGGAATTCTGTCCAACTACCAACTGATCTGGAAGCCAACTAAAACCGAACTGAGTTGAGCGAAACCACGCGAAACGCGGCCCTGCCGAGCTGGAGCCAACAGCCCAAACCTACGCCCCGTACCGAATTTGATACAGTCGATCGTCCGAGCCACATTGACGCCCCTGGCTTTTCTCACAGTCGATTATTGGCAACAAGAAGAGAGACTAATAATTCGGTATCCTTTCTTTTTCTTTTCTTTTTCTTGATCCATCATTCTCTGGAATATCTCTGTTTCCCCTCTCACCCATTAAAAGAGGAGAAGACAATCAAATCAAATCATTGTTCCTTCAACCTGTTGCTCTCTGTTCTGTCACATCTTACAGAGCTGAACCACCCGCTTTGAGCTTGGACCCAAGTCAGAGCGCAGCGCAAAAGAAGAGCCGCCGCCGCCGTCGAACCATCCACCAACCGACTAACCAACCAGATACTCTATCTTTGGTTTGTCGCCTGAGCTGAGCTATTGTATTCTCTCTTCTAGCCCGACCCAGCCTTTCTTCGTGGTTCCGGACGCCCTGCTTCTTTTTCTTCCCTTTTCTCCCGCGTCAGCAGTCAATTAAGTCGTGCACTGACTTGACTCGACTTGGTCGCGTCTACTATCTGCGTCCACGATCGCTTCCATTCCTGTCTCATTCCACGGTCCTCGCCGACCGATTCGTTCTGCTTGCTTCCCAAAGACAGGAACCCTAAGGCTTGCGAGACCCAGTAAAACCCAGTTACTCGGCTCACTCTGGCTTTGCCTTTTTGGCTTCTCCTTGCAGCTCTTTCATCTCCTTACAATACGAACTACCTGCCGCCAATTCTCACAACCCTGCACTCGCTCTTTTCATTATGAGTGCTGCAATTGCCATGGCTCCCTCTCCCGCTCCGCACGAAAGATTCTCCAATCCTGAATTGCCCGCTCCCTCCACGTCGGCCGCCGCTGGCACTTCCCCATCAGCACAACGCTCATCCCTCAATCTTTCAACTTCGCATGCGACAGCTCAGTCCTCTACCAGCAGCAGCCCTAAAGCTGCTGGTCAAGGTAACAAGTCGTCACCATCTAGCGCGTAAGTTTTTGACATTTCTTTTCTCAAGAAAAAAAAATCATCAATCCATTGGTCCCTTGCTAATTTCCCTTGCAGCTCCCGATCCGCTGGCGCACCCCCTAGAATTATCGTAAAGAAGGAGCCTGCTTCTCCCAGTATGACCAACACGCGACCTCGACCGCGCAAACTCGATTTGTCCAAGAACACACCCAAATCCAACCAGCCGACCTCGGCACGACCTATGACTGCCCGTGACGGCCTGGCAATTCAAGAAGTTGGTATTGCTTGTCTGTCTCCTGGCTTCGTCACCCAAGATCCTGTTATGAAGGAGCAGCTGCAGCGAAGTATGTCAGTGAGAGAACAACAGCGACACATCATTGAGGCCAGACTTCATCAGCAATCTGCTAAAGGAGACGGACCCGACAAGGACAACGCATTCGCCGCTAAAACTCCCGGCATGTCTCGACGAAACAAGGCCCCTCCTGGTCTCTCTATCGTTGCTCCCTCTCATGAGCAGTTTGCCAATGAGAGAGTTATCCAGTCTGCGCCTCTTGGTCACAGCTTTACCGGGCGACAACACCCTGCTCCTATGACCCGACATATCACCAACCAGCCATCCAACCTTTCAAACACTTCGCATATCCACCACATTCCCGCTAACCCAACCTCCAACCGATTGCCACCTATCAGCGATGTCTTTGGTCAGGGGCTTTCTGCGCATCCCGATAATGCTCCTCCGTCTCAGTCTCTTTACCCCAGTGGCCACAACTCTCGCGGGCCTTTGACATCTCCTAGTCACCCTCCACCTCCTCCCCAGGCTCCAACGCCTGGCCGTGGCCGTGAGTATCGATCTGCTGAGGAGGCCCAACAAGACCTCGCTGGCGGGCGAACAGAGCTTCTCCCCAAGCTTGTCCACTATGGCGGACATCAGCCACCAACCCCTCCTTCTCCAGCTCCTGGCAGTCGACCCGTTGATGCGTCGCGAAGCACAAGCAGGCGAAGGACCCGAGCCGAATATGAAGACGGGAGCCCACCACTGGGACATGGACCTGCGCCTACACGTGTCCGTGGGCCCTTTGGTGCCGGACGAGATAGTCCCGATACTCAGCGAGCCAAAAAGGAAGAGTTCATCCGTCTATGTGAACGGGCCTGGGATCTATTTCACTCATAGGCGACCACAAATGATAATTCACTATAATCTTCTCAATACTGACCGGGCCATCACTGGTCTCTTTTAGCCTAATAACTAAGGCGTTATTCTTGTTTATTACTTCAACACTACTATCTTGTGGCTTGCATTCGAATCGGCTCGAAAAGGTTGGATGGTATCGCGGTTCACGACTGGGGGCTCACCGGGTGGGCATAATGTTTTTGGTCATGACGACGCTATGACATTGTGCGTCGATATTTTCGTTGTTCTGCTTGATTGTTCGAACAAATTTATTGCTCGATTCGCAATATGTGATCGTCGTTTGACTTCGCCGTTGTGATTGCGGGGGGGTTATACAATATCTGAGGCTGCTGTAACCCAGGGATGGGAGTAAAACAGATCAATTTGAGGTTTTTGATCTGGGTATCGGAAAGGGCTAGTTCGCTGCTCGACTCAGCTATACGAGCAAGACGGACAGGGTTGACCATGTTGTCTTTTGCATGTTTATGTCGATTCCAACCAGATGTTGGTTTGGATTTATCTGGTTTTATGGTGGGCGATCGCCTTGATAGGCTTCGCGCGGTGTATGGTTCTTGGTTTTTGGGCGCAAATCAATGGGATAACGTATCTTTTTAAAGGATATCTGGGTCATATGCTCTTCAGTTTCTTTTGTGATTTTGACTGTTTGTTGCATAAAGCACGAGGCCATGAGCCTTCCACAACACATTTCATAGGCATAATATCTATCTATATTTCCAATATCGATAAGTCCCTTGTTGTTACAAACTGAAACCACTTTGTCATGTATCCAACATTTCACATCGCCTTTGTTTAATATATACTGCTTCAAGGGGTTGGTTGGGTCTGAGATATATCATCAATCGGAAAGCTCGCAAGAGTAGATTGAAAGCTTGCATTCTGTCTCGTAATTTTGTAAAAGATTCCTGTCATTTTATCAAATGTTTTGTCTAAGCTCGCCGAGAACTAGTTTATCAGCGTAAGAAGCCTGTACAGCAAGTCCTCATTATATTTAAATTTGTTAAGAAACTTGTCGCCAGTAAATCAATGTCAGTGATCCCCGACTGTTTGAGGTGACTGATATACAGCTAGAAGTTCAATGCTCAATCTTGGAGAGACCTCATCTAACATTATGCTTTGAGAAAGACTCTGGCGGTCTTGAAGTACGTTTCAGTATATGAGATTATAGGGAAATATGTTGGCATATTAAAATGATGTGCACAGAATTTTTGCGTTGACATGAACAACGCCTTGTCTATTCTGCTTCCTATGTCTTTATATCTCTGAATGTCAACGACAGGCGATGTTATTTCACCTCTCCTTTCTTCCCTTTTCATTGACTGAAGCCGTCGGGTTCATAACTTCCTGGACTTGACTTCCCCTGTCCGGGTTCAGGCCTTCCGCAACGAAGACCGCATATCCAAATCATTCGTCCATTTCCCATGATTCATAACCTTCCATATTCTTGTTGTTCGGCCTTGTCCTGTGCTTCCTAGTCTTGGAAGTGCAACCTTCTTTGACAAAATTGTTCTTGAATAGTTGACGGACTGAGCCTCCCTATACCACCAACCCAACTCCTGAGCATAAGCAATCCTTGCCGTGCTTCTCCTGAGTGCAAGAAACCCTTACCCTTCCAGGGCATGATATGCTTTAAAACGATAAAAGGAAATATTTCTGTTTACAATACGCCCAACACCATTGCTCGGTATCAAATGACAAAGGAAATAACCCAAACGATAGGTCGTGGAATCATCAGTGTCCTGGCTCACAGTGCCGCCATCAACGCCAACCTGTCCTTTCGTCCCACTCGATTTTGGTTATCCTATCTAGATGGCCTCGAGTCAACTGCTCATCGAGTCGAAAACATTCAGGCCAAAAAGGCAACCAAAGTCTTTTCCTGTCATTACAGACCCTCTTCACCAGCCTTGCATAGCTTGATCTCGCGTACCCATTCTGACTTAAGGACTTGAGCAGCTGTCAAACGGCGAGTAGGATGAGGATCGAGAACCGAGTAAATTACGTTGCGACAACGGGCCTAGGAGATATGTTAGTTTGTGATGCATATCCCGACACCAGTGCGCGAATAAACATACCCGATGAAGAGACTCGATAGGGCCGTAACCTTCCTCGTCTCGGCGGCCCTCAAGGTATCGGGCATAGAATTCATCTTCATCCTTCTTAGCCAGTCGCCAAAGGTGACGGCCGGTTCGCATTGCCATGAAAATAACACCACAGGCCCATACGTCTACAGCTCTGGCGTCGAACTCCTTATCAGTGTATTCCTCGGGGGCAATGTAGGGGGCAGAACCGCATAGGCCAGATACCATATGCGCGTCCGTTTCCCAGGCCATTCGGAAACACTCTCCGTTGCCGAAATCTGTGATCTTAAGGGCGCCGCGGGTGGTAAGCAGCAGGTTCTCGGGCTTGAGGTCGCGATGTGCTACGCCCATTTCATGTAGATATTCAACACCACGCATCATCTGCTTGAAGAAACAGTCGGCTTCTTGAACTTCGAGCTTCCCACTTGAGAGAACGAGAGTGTAGAGATCTCCTCCAGCACAGAACTCCATTACTTCACAATAATCGCCCTTGGCGTCCTTGAGCAGGTCAAGCGTATGAATAACGTTGGGGTGTCGAAGGGACGACGATATACAAAATTCGGCTGTAAGGCGCTTGCTGTACTTCTTCTCTGTCTCTTCTGGCCTGCGTCGGAACTCCTTGACAGCAAACAGCTTTTCGTTGCTGCCTCCGATTTTCTTGTGGGAGATGCGAACAATGCCGAACGCACCACGTCCAACTACCTCCTGGCATTTGCCGTATTTTTCGACCAGAGTCGTTGTTGCGCTGGGTCCATTTTTCTTTTCGCCCGCTTCGTCTTTCTCCTGTTGCAGAGTGTCCACCCAGTTCGAGACGAGTGAAAGATCGTGTTCGGGCGTTTCCTCATGCTTCTTGCCAATGAGTGCTCTCCACATATCTGAAAGCTTCTCCTGACGTCGACTTGATCTTAAATGATGCTCATGTCCTCCCTGCAACTCTGGATCTAGAACAAAACGCTGAGAGGGCTCCTTGCCGGCTGACTTTGGTGTAGATTTGCCAGGTGTTGCTGCTTTTTCGGCGGGTTTCTGCACAGGCTTGTCACTCCCCTTCTCAGTTGATGGTATCTTTCCTGCAGGCGTAGAAGTACCATTCGTCGAGTTGGCGCGTGGACGATTAGGTAGGTCGATGGTCGAGGGAGCAGGTGTTGGCACTCTTGATGTATCCTTGGACGAAAACATGCGAGTGAGGCGATTCTTGACAGAGGTAGTGGGCTTCAAGTGAGTGTCCGAAGGAGGGTTTCCGTTGGCACTGGTCGCACCATTTTGCGGTGTTAGACCTGGGGAGTTCTTGACGCCATCTTGAGACTTGACCGAGGGTGGTTTTGAGCTCGTTGCAGATGGTGGTTTTGAGGAGCCAGATGCGGTGGGCATTTTCGTAAATGAATAAACGTCGAGCGTCAGTGTCTCGGATACTGGAGAGTACAGTTGGGACGAAGAGTCGAGAAAAGTGTCGCGATAGCGGGATATGCGGCGGCTCGGTGCGACAGCAGACACGGGCGGTAGCACAAGCACAAGGTGGGCGTGGGCGAGCACGACTCGAGCAAGGGATTGTTGCGCGACGGATCAGTCTAGAAGCAACGGTCTGCGGTGAGCGTACGACCGAAGCCAGCGTACAACAGTAAGCCAAGTACCAGGTGACGGAGAGAAAAGCCGAGCGCAGAAGAGCGACTTTTAATAGTGCTTTCTGAAAAGCGCAGTGCCGCTAACAAGAACAAGATTGACGAGCAAGTGGGCAAAAACAAGACAGTGGGGGATCTCTGAGCTGTCTTTGGGTCCCAGATCTTGGCGGAGAGTGGGGACGAGGCAAAGCGCAAGACGGGCGTCGATACGTAGTTGTTGGACTGGACTGAATGTAGGTAGGTACTGGATCGCAGATGGTGATGGTGGCTATGAAGAGCCAGTACTGTTACAGTACCTCGAGAGTGGCGGTCCAGTTGTTTGACGTGACGTGATAGCAGGTATCGAAAGATGCCGACAAAGACACAGTTTCGAGGTTGGGTTGCCTGGACACTGAAAAGCGACAAGAGAAAGTCCGAAGGCAATAGAGAGAAAAAGGGCAAAAAAACGAGGCACTGGGAGGAGGGTCCTCAGTCACGGTTCTCTAGACTTCTTGGCTGATGCTGGTGATGCCGAGCGCCAAGACAGAGCGGATGCAGGTCACGAACGGATGTCGACTTGCAGGGGAAGCGCTATTGTCGTTGGATGGGTGCAGTAAAGCACTGCACTGTACTGTATATAACTTGAGTCACAGTGACGAAGCGAGGCGGAACGAGGGCAGTGAAAAAAGAGAAATGAATTCCGTCTTAGTGGTAGTCTTTGGGGGTTTCCGAGGGCGCTGGCGCCCGTGCAGCAGTACCGGTGACAAAATATAAGGTGAGGAGGAGGGGCGATCTACCTTTGTTATGACTGCTTTAATAGAGCAGAACAAAACAAAGGACAGAGAGGTAAAAGAGGACGAGTAGAGAGAGGGGAGGTGAGAGGTGAAAAGAAAAACGATGTAAAGCAGTTGTGGAAGAGGAAAAAGGGAAGCGGCAATTTAAGACGGCGGGTGACTAGAAAAAGTGAGTGAGGTGAGGGTTTTGGCTACGGCAATGTCCAGTAGACAGGTAGGCACTGTTAACAGCACTAGGTAACTGTGAGGCAGGCAAGCTAATGGTAATTTATTATTATTAACCACTGATGAAGAAACAACGATGGACCCCATCGAAACAATCAAATTAAAATGAACTATACTCCAGAGTACTTTGCTAATCATGACGCTCTATATGTCGTTGCAGGTACCCGCAAGGTTAATTGTAAAAGTGCAGGACTAATTCCTATAAAATTCCGCCGTTGGCTTGCTCCAATTTATTTTCCTAGCACCTCTTGCTACTCCCTACATTTACTTTAGTAGCTTACAAGGAGTATGCACTCGCTACTATGCCTTGACTGGGAGAACGGAACATTGACACAAGGACGAGCGGCAACAACTTACAGTCAGTCAGTCATCAAGTATCATAAGAAGATCTTTCGGCCAAGTTGCATCAGCATAAACGGATATAGACCATACATACTACCGGGGCTACGCCGGCATCAGATGGCCTTGTATGGGTCGTATTGATAATATTTTCCATATATTGCCCGTCTTTGGACTACATCAGGTTTATCATCGGTCATTTCCACTCCAAAAATCAGTTATCAAATCAGTAGTATTTTAGCAGATTGTCCACATCATCCATTATTTTCATTACTGCACCCCAGCCGAAGCTGGAGGGTCAGAAGGGCATGTTTTCCAGTACAATGAGAATTGATCATCTAATCCTCTTGTCACTTCACTCACTTATTTCCGAGTCAAGGGTTTTCCGACCCATGTGTGAACGTAAACGGAACGAGCCCTGGCCTGGCCCTCGTCAAATGCCCTTTCACGAAAGGAGGGGCCAGCAGCGCTACTCCGAGGAGGGAGTAGTCATGATAGTGTCATGAGGTCCAGGTACCAGAGAGGGAACTTTCCCCCAAGCTAAATGCTACTCTCGACGAGGCCCAGACTGGATCCACAAGGTCTCTTTAGAGCTGATTGAAGATGAAAAGATACCTCAGACTGGCTACCATGAGCCCCGCCTGTCATCCAGCAGGGATGTTAATGAGGTATGTCCAAGTATGGAGTACCCTCTAGTACATGGGCCAGACTTCTATACCAAATAATTGAATGAGAATAAAAAATAAAAAACCACAGAACTTCTCCCAACCCCCGAAGAAATCTCTGGAATGTGGCCATGTACTTCTGATAGTTTCATGCAGGATCCTACACTCATGCTCAGTATCATATCTGCATGAAAACTGCATCTTGTAAAACGCAAGGCGGTGACGTAGAGCAGCGAGCCAATCCGGAATACCGAGGAGAGTGCCTAAATGTATGACGGCAGATCTAGGAACACAGAACCGGTAAAACAGTGACCCGGTCCCCAGCGAAGATACGATAGAATCAATAGTAGCTCAATACGCTCGACGGTAGCTAGACAACCCACATAATCAGCTATGATGACTCTCCCTCTCTTGTGCTTCGGCCTCTAGTTGTCATGCTCCAGCTCAAAGTAGAGTTAAAGCAGAGCAGCAATGCCACCCTAGCAGTCGATGCGGTGTGGTCCATCTCTGTGGATACCCCTCCAGTGTTGGACTGACTGCTCCGTCTCGTTAATTCCCTGAGATGCATCGGGGGTGATATCTCACTGAGGATTGGCCTGTTTGGTTTTTGTACGGTGAATAATAAGACTGCCTGCAAACAAATCCCCAACGACATGGGCCATATACCGTTAATATGCACAACTCAGAAGTTGTCTCACATGGAAAGGGAAGAGCCGCTGGTCATGCTCCTACTTGGCGCATCGATTACCAAGCTGGATTATCACATTGGGCGTGAATGCAGTGGCGGTTTGGACCACAGCCTCAGCCTGTTTTCTTCGGGAGACCGCTGTTACTTGTTACTTCTAGCCCGTTGACATGTGCCATTAATATCTGCCTGGCCAAAAGCTGCAGGTGTCTTGCAATAGACTGCCGTACTCGTACACAAGCTGAAGCGAACGGAACATCAATCAGAAAATATCATGCTGTTGCATGTGGGCTTTTTACAGTAGGTGGTGTCACGATAGGCTTTCTTGTAACGTGAGAAGGATAATTACCGAATGGATCTGGTTTGTGCGTTTGATGGTTTGAACATGATAGATATCCTTGAACATCGTGCCGACCCCAGCCTACTCCACTGACAGAAGTGCCAAGAAATGGCGCATGGCTAGGAAGAGATCCGGCTAGACAAGGATACCGGAATTGTGGAGGTGTAAGTAACGGATGTATCTTTCAAGTTCCTCTTTAATGAGGACAAGCTTGCTGTAAGGACTGCATAGCATAGCCTGTTGCCTTATTTCACAACTGATTGTTGGGAGAACTCATCGACAATAACACTTGTTCCCAACTCTGCATTTTAATACCAGAGCTGAATTTGCTACTCGACTTTCTCGAGCGCCAAGACACAAGTTCATGAAGTCCAACGTAGGTACTGTAGGTACTCAATGCCTACATCAACTGATGCATTAGCATTCATAATTCATCTGTCTTGCAGGTTTTAACGGCAAGTAAAAGCAGAAAAGGTTAAGTCTCACCTTTTTGTCTTTGTAAGTACTCAAACCGTAAAGCCATCAGCCTCAACCTATCCCTTCATCAACAGAGAGGGTTTTGCGCTTTGAACGCCTGGTGTTCAAAGTTCACTTCGCCAAGTAATGGTTGGAAGGTCATTGGCTGGCCCTACAGCATTGGCATTGGACATTGTCGATACCCCTGTAGAGCACACATGCCCTCCCTCATGTGGAAGAACAAGCCTGGGATTTATCATGATGATCATGAAATCGATTGTCGTTTTGAAGACTGGGCACAGACTGTCTTGGCTTTGACAGAAATCTTCAATGCTGGGAACCAAGCATCAATGACACTTCACCTGAATGGATGCAACATGAAGTAGCAGGAGATGAGTCGAGAGCTCCCTTTACGTATCAACGAGGTACTAGAGGTAGCTTTTCATGATCTGTTGAATGTATTCATTTCAACAAGAAAGTAAAGAAGGCTTCAAAATTCGGCCCAGAGCTCCTTCCACGACCAGGTACCTTCCCAGGTAGGTAGGTGCCACCTCCGGGGTAGACAGATCCTCACTTGGGTTTTTATCCCTTTCTTCAAGTAATGGTTACAGCAGCTTGTCCGTCAAGCCTTTGGTTTCTTACACCTAACTAGATTTAGTAGTTAGTTAGCTCCTCGCTCCTATGGGTCAGTGGGATTCACAGGCTAATGTATAGCTGTAGCTGCATTGATTATTGAACAATGGATAAGAGTCTAGATCACGGCCCGGTCCAAGATCCTGCGATGCAGCCACTCGACGAACAAGTTTGTGTCCTCGAAATACGTGCTCCATTGTACCTAGCCATGTAACGCAAGCATCGCAACCACCAATGCATATCAGAACTGTGCACACCAGCGCCGAAGCTGGTGAATTCAAGGGACCACCCACAGCAAACAGAGCTAGATAGAATTGAGGATTCCGACATAGTCGTTGTTCATTCTTTTACCAATTCGATTTCGCATGCTGGTTACAGTACACGAGATGAGCCATGATACTGCACACTGTGAGGTATTTCCATGCATCCGCACAAAGCGTTATGAAGTGGCACGATCTGCTGATATCTTTGCTCTTTTTGCGCGAACATCTATTTCTACTTGCGTTTGTGTATGTGTACTGTTCATGTATATGCTCAGTGGCACAGCCCCCGCTCCTCCAACCCCCGAGACTACAAGGAACCTCACTTCCACGGAGTCATGGAGTTTGTCGGCACTCGCCAATACTTTAACGAGTTAGCTCTGACAACAAATTACCTCTTTTACAAGATCTACTAACCAAGTTCAAGAGGCCTCCTGCTTAGAAACTGTGTCCCCGGCCAAAGACTGAAGCAAGGATTACTAACCCTGTAGTTGCACTTCGAAGCTCGTGGTGGAGCCCAGTTAGCTCCATAACTCTTACCTCATCTATGAGGTACAGTCTCGAACTCACCAGCTCAGTAATTACTCCAACAGAGGACAAGCCAGGCTGACGTAATCGATAGCTTACAGAATGTCTTTTGCCATTCTTTTGATCGAGTGATTGATTTTTGAATTTCCTATGTTGATGTCTTGATATTCATTTTTCCGAGATGCGAGTATCAGCACGTGATTTACCGCGTTAGCGCACTGCGTGCCGTTGCAGCAGCCCCACAGCACTGGCCAATTATTATTCGGTCGCAATATCTTAAAAAAACAACCTTTTGTCTACATGCAGTAATAACAAGTTCCGAATTGCGAAAGAGTTGATATTCAACCCGCTTTATAGATCGATTATCTATCTGAATATGTAAAATCACATAACTTTGCCTCTTGAATCTTTCTTCGCCGTGCAATTTCCATAGAACTAATCAGCTATGGGATAGTTCACTTATGCTGAGCACCGACAATTTGAACTCCACTATCGATCCAACTTATTAACGGCTTGATCGATCGACACGCTGATATCTTATGGTTGTTTCGTCTTCGTCCTTGCTGACTATTGGTGTCAACCTTATCACATATAGGGATGTTCTATTTTAACGCAAGCGCAAATGTTGTCGCTTAAGCACGGTTCGAGATAGGACCTTGCGTTATGCGGTCCAAGTCAGAAAAGGCAATGCATATGCCTCTCATCCCCAGGGACGTATCGCTAAAGAAAGATGGCTTGTGGTAGGCAAACCCTTCACCGCTTGACCCTCGTCCACCATATCTCGACATTTGCACAAAGTAGAGATTGTAGCATGACAATGCTTGTGAGATATCATATCACCTCGTAACCTTACGGTTGGTTACTCGGACGTACCAGGCATCACTCCGTCTTGTCTCAATCATCAAGCCGTTTACTTACACACCGACAGGAAAGTGTATACACCTTGCCTGCTCGTGGTCTATCGCTAAGAGTCTACTGGCTTACACTTGACAACCATCATATCGACCCCCCGGCCCTGTTCCCGAAGGCTATCCTTATGGCCCACACAAGCTAGACAAGCTATATACAGGCTTATCGAAGTTTTCATCTTGACCCTGCCAGACCCATGCTGCACACCCAATTGTGTCTCACCACAGCTCGTTGGTAGCCGCTGATCACGACCTTTGCAGGCGGCTGAGCTTTGATAGTAGGTACTCTTCATGTATAGTGACACCTTGAGCAACGGTTCCCACGTGGCATCGGGTGTTCCTGGTGCCTTTATATACAGACCGACCCACATATGCATGGGAAGGGAGACGACCCGAATCTTATATCCCGTCTGCGGAACAACTTCCCGTTGTCGCAAATGGTCTTGGCTCTTTCTAACGAGACGGTGTATCGATTTTGATCGGTAAGTGTTTAGAGGATATTCCAAGTTTAGGCAATTCTCTCCCAACAACCATCCTGACAACGTGTCATGCTTGGTTCTCCGGGTACCGGAAAATTTGGTCGCTAGAAGCATAAGATACGACATAGCAAGTCTATTTATGCTGTTTACTAGGCTTTTAGGTTTATTTTTATACCCTAAAGCTTAAAGACCAACCTCTCTATTACCTAGAGTCACTTGTGATGGAATTGACACGCCTACGGGCTTATTCATAATACACTATATGTATAACAATTATCCTATCAACGATACATGTAATAGATACACTGCGTTGCGCAAGTTTTGTGTTTATGTTTTACGCGTCTGTTTCTTTCAAGAATGCCCACCAATGCTCTTTCCAAACCCCGTCTCAACGCCATTGTCCCGCTCGTGCTTCCCAACCTTCGAATCCATTGCCGGATACAATGAAATATCCAGAATTAGGTTTCACTCTTATCCAATTGATTATCCGAGAGGCCCAGCTTGGAAGTTAGGTTGGTGATCAGATTAGGAGCCGAGCCTGTCGAGCTCGACGTCTGTGGATCATGTGAGTGTTTGGCAGTATCATCGTCTTTGACCAGCTCAGAAACACCTTTCAGGTTCTCTGTGTCCTGAACGAACTTGGTCAGGTATACAGTTGGCCTGCGCGTAGAGACATTCGGGTTGGAGGTGATGCTCTCGATCGCCGTTTCATACGCTCGTTCATAAACGTTAAAGTCAACTGCTGTTGGCGAGTCGGATACCATATCTGGAGTAGCCTCGTTAGAGGCAAACTCGTCCATCGTTCCGGTGCCGATACCAAGGAACGGCGTAGTGTTTTGCGTATCAAGTTCTTGTGCTGGGGGCGTCCCATTATTCGCACTCGGCTTTTGTTTCTGCGCCTGGAAAGTTCGTCTCCGGGAAAGCAATGCCTCAATCACCTCAGCCTTGGCCTTCTCCTCCGACGCATCAAACGAGCCATGGTTTTGCTTCGGAGTGCTAGTGTTGGATCTGGCGCGATGCTTGGCCAAGATTGACTTGAAGCGGTGGATGACTTTCATAACACAGAGGAGGTGGTTCATCTTACGGGTGAAAGCACGGTTAACTTCAAGCTCATTAGGTGGTTCTACCATGTTGACACAGTTTTCCTCGGCAGAAAGCAAGTAGTCTGTGCCTTTCTTGGTGACCCATGGGTGCTCCTATTTCAACGTCAATTGTCATCATCTCAGTGCTTTAACGAGTTGCGCAGCTTACTCGGAGCTTGTCCATGGTTATGCGCTGTTCTGGATCTTTGTTGAGAATTGTGTGCATGAGATCGACAAAGTCTGGGTTCTCATCTTCAGGGAGAGAGGGTTCGTCAGACCGAATGGCATCGTACATGTCCAAAACACCATCGCGGTTGAAAGGGATACGCCCATACTTTAGACAGTAGAGTGAAACCCCCATTGACCAGATATCAGCAGCAGTTCCAGACACATCCCCATGCTTACCGCAGAGTTCGGGGGGCAGGAATGCCGGAGAGCCTGCAGATTTTGCTGTTCTCATGTTGTCTGGTTTCTCAAACATCTCGGAAACCCCAAAGTCAACAACCTTCAGCACATCGTCATTGGACACCAAAAGATTATCTGGTTTAATGTCCCTATGGATAACACCCTGCGCATGTACTTCAAACCATTATGTTAGCCCTCTGAAGGAGCGGGTTTGATCTGATGATACTCACAGTATTCAATGGCTAATATCAGATCTCGGAACCAGTAGCGACAGTTCTCCTCTGAATAAGGTTCAGCCTGCTCATCCAAGCCAACTTTCATTACGACACCCTTCCGGCACATCTCGAGGACCATGTAGATGGAGTCCTCCTCGGGATCATCCAGAACCTCGTAAAGCTGGACAAGATTAGGGTGGTTGAGCTTCTTCATGATCGCGATTTCTTCCCGTATGAGGTGCAACGCATCATTAGTATCATTGACGAGGCGGGGAGTAGCGTTGAAGGGACCTCCGCCACCAGGACCCATGCGCCTCGGACCTCGAGGACCTTGTCTGAGGATGGTTGATTGAAGGCGTTTTCGAAGACGAACTTTGGAGAACTCTTTAACGGCCTAAACTTGTGTGAGCCGAGAGACAACGTCTGGGGGGTGGGTGCAAGGTCTGATGCTCACGTATTCCTGGCCGAACTGGTCTTTGGCAAGATGAACTGCGCCATAAGAGCCCCTACCGATTTCCTCCAGGATTGTGTACTGGTTTACTCGGTGGTGAGAGGCACCATCAGCATCTTCATCCCCAAACTGAGTTTGCGCATCAAGAGTTTCCTAAGAGTGCTGGTCAACTACGCGAGGTCTACTTGAGGTGTTGCCATTGGTTTCATACCTTGACTTGTCGATGAGCACTTGGGGTTCGCTTGTGATGTCTAAGAGGGCTTGAGAAATGGAGAACCTCTGTTGGTTCTGTTCTGTTATCGGTCACATTGTCAGCTGGGCGCATTCAGATTCTACCTTTGAGTTGACTTGCAGATGATGAGTGAGGGGCGGCGGAGGCCTGTTATCAGAAGCGTCGTCATGTTGGTCAACTCTCACTTGAAGCGAAGGGAAAGTGAACGAAGGCCTCATCTCTGGATGAGTCGCTGGCTCAGGCGTGTCCATGCTGAATGATACTGTAAGACCAAACAACGAAAGCAAGATTGGGTACTGGATAGACTACCTGGTTCAGTTCTTGCGATGCGATGCGATTGGGCTGGATTGAATTGACAGGTTAGATTGAACTGCCCCGCAATCAATCCTTTGCAAATTGGGGTTTGAACTTTTACGTTGGAAATTCTGCTGTGGAAGTGGAAGAAGGCGGCTGTTTAAGGATAAACAACAAGGCTGACACAGCAATCTTGAATCATCTGTACATGTGATTGTGATGATGGAAAGAAGGAAGGAATCTAATAAGCCTCTGTCTCCAGCTGTGAGCCTTGGCTGCCCGCTTACAGTAGTCAGTCAGCCCTGAGGCTATGATGCGCTAGACGATGGACAGTTCCAGCTGAAAGTACTGAGCTTCCAGGACCATGTCAGTGGCTGCCCCACCAAAGCTTTCACTTCCTAGACCAGCCACAGTGAATTGAGCCTCAGTGGGTGACAGCCCATCATGACCCAGGTTGTCTTATCTGTCTGTACCTGTACTCTCTACCAACCTTAGTACTATCGCATCGCATCGCATTCCATCCACCTCGACACTGTTTGATTGAGCCCGATTTAGAACTCAATCCGGCGCATCTTAATTCAGCCAACTACAGAAACCCCATCTTCTTCTCTCCGTTTCTTATGCGCAAGGCATCAATCTTATTGCCAGCCATTCAACAACCTTCCACGTCGACCTTGAACCCCTTTGAACCACCATCATGGTTGTCTACTCATTCCACATCTTCGACCGACACAGTAAACAATACCCCTTTCCAACACTCATAGACCTCTCAGCTAACAATTCACTCTCTTTACAGCCGAGTGCGTCTACTCCAAGTCATGGCTACCATCGTCTGCAGGCTCCGAAACCGCCGCACCCACGACATCCTCCGACGACGCAAAGCTTCTGTTCGGAACCGTCTTCTCCCTACGCAATATGGTTCGAAAGCTTGGTGGTGATGACGACGCATTCATCAGCTACCGAACTGCTCAGTATAAGCTTCACTTTTACGAGACACCTGCGAACCTAAGATTCGTTATCTTGACCGACACAGCAACACTGAGCATGCGCAATGTACTACACCAAATATATATCAACCTCTGGGTTGAATATGGTATTTTCAACCGTTTACACCATTTATATAATGAGACTAATCACCGTGTTTAGTGGTCAAAAACCCTTTGGCGCCAGTAGAGCATAAGAAAGGCGAAGGTGTCAAGAACGAGCTCTTTGAACTCGGCCTCGATCAGTTCATCAGGGGCTTAATGTGAGAAGTACATATAGTCAGATCATCGCTAAAGCAATGCTTTTGCAGCGCCAACAACCAGGCAGTTCGAGAGAAGCCGCCTGCCTCATGCGGATACTGTGGTCTGAAGAACGCATATGCTTGTCCAAGACCACTATTATCCAACGCCATCTTCCAGGATGGGAGATAAGTCGAATCCGGGGACGACATGACCATGTTTCCTGGCGTCAAGCAGGGTTTTAGTCTGCATGGTATTATCGGTTCGCATCACAACAAACAACCACACCTCATGACGTCGGCAGAGTAGGCGTACGGAAGCAGAAGGAGAAGAGACTATACCCAACGCCAATTCCGGCATAAATAATACACGAGCCGATGCGTTAACCACATCCCTCGAACTCGACTAGACTAAACGAATACCCGCCGCTTCTAAATAGCATACGATGTGTGTTTTATGTCGGTGATTCAAATACATCCCAATATTATGCTAATCATTGATATCCATACCCTTACAATTCCCATGATAACCCTGCCATGACTCCCCCTATGCGTTATATAGCTGCACAACCAAAATACGCCTTACGGGTTGTTATCCATTGCTCGTCCCCATGCGCTCTCGAAACCCCCTTGCGAATCGACCACAACCATGCTTGCTTCGCCCTGTGTCTGGTTTTGAGTTTGTGGTTGCGTTGTTTTTCCACTGATTTGCGGAGCACCAAGATCAACGGCGCTGGCCATGAGATCATCGCCTGTGCGAATCTCTTGTTCCCAGTTGCTTGAATACACGACAGCGGCAAAAGCCTCGAGATCACGGACAGTTTCCATCTTTTGGAGATACTCATTTGGCATTCCGTCACCAATGACGTGAGCTTGTCGCGTCAACACTGACATGATCTTAGGCAGCAAAATCACCTTGGAGCGCTGCTGATCCTTGAGCTCAGGGGTTACCATTCCATCAGAGGCCGGGAGCTCGAATGCTGCAGTAGCAAGCTTATTGTCCGTCAGATATGAGAAGCCAGCGTCGAGGAGCAGGGTGAGAACGTGTATGAAGCTGGGTGATTCAATGAGATCCGCGGTCTCGTCAAGAAGACGTCTCAGGATTGCCTGCGACGCAGCTGGTGAGTGTTCAGGGTCGTGGTTAGCTGCTTCATCAAGTATACCCGATTCTTTGATCACCTCATCCTCCATATCTCTGGGCGGAAGCAGAAATTTGAGCCAGTCAGACTTTTGGCGCTCCTCGTTCGTGGGGCCTTCAACAAGCTTTCTAACCTCCATCGTCAGCTCGGAGAATCTCTCGAAGCTCAGGAGGTCTCTTGGGCTAAGGCTGCCAAAGACGGTGCGCACAGCACTTTCGACTCGGTGCATGAGATCCTTCCAGCCCTTGTTAAGCAGCCACCAGCTGAAAGTCAGGTATTTGCGGTTTATATCAAAGTCGCTGCCGTATGCCTGCTCTGTGTTGTCGTCATCGTTGTTCTCAAGGCTAATGGTGCCGTGCTGGCCACCTGTTGCAAGGGCCACCACGCTCGATAAGTAGCTTCGTCGACCCAATAGGTTGAGTTGCACTCGAGTCAGCATTGTTAACAATGCAAGGGTATATATCAGAGTGAACGATCGCGTCACGGCTGTTTGACACATTAGCTGTCCGTCAATCGGAGCACGCAAGTCTTACTCACCACTAATAGTCACGTCATCCCATAGTTGTCGTTTTGTCTTGCGTGGTTTTGGAGCCTCCTTATTCGCCTCACCACCAGCATTGAATGGTGAGGACGTGGGGATCTGACTGGGGTGTACACCGCTCTCGCTCTGGCCTGCCATGCTCTTCCCGTCCTCCTCTGTCAATGTTGTGTCGGCGAGGCTTGGTGGTGCGGCAGATTCGTTACCGCCATTCTTTATGGCCTTGGTGGCCTTCATCTGCTGAATCTCTAGTGTGATCTGTTCCGTGTTCATGGCCTCGATAATGGCAGTCGTTGCGGAAGGCAGGAGAGCCAGAACGGTGAATGTACAATCCTCTTGGTTCTGTTCGAAGCGACGTCGCAAGCTGTGAAAATTTATCAGTAAATAATGGCTCTAGTTCTTGTCCGGGAGGATAAAGTTTACTTCTCCTTGGCGATACGATCGCTGCTCATGCGCTCGCGAGCATCGTTAAGCTTGCCGATAACATATTGAGTCGCGACATAGCCAGCACCGATGACGCCCACACCAACAGCGATGGGTGTCCGGTTGTTGCGCAACCAGCGCCGAGTGGATGTGAACATTATACAGACGGAGGTGGTGGATTATTCGCGATGAGGTAGTGATGATGATGATTCGATGGATCAATTGCTCTTGTAGCTGTGGCTATAACGTGTATTGAGGTTCGCCAAGGAAAGGGGTGCTACGTGGACATGTGGACGTTAACAAGGTCGTTGAGTTTGTTGGATTGGAGTACTAGTAAAATAACGGAGTAGGGGAGAAAAAAGGTTCGGGATGATACCATGCACAGTCTATCAATCAATCAATCACAATATGAGCCTCGGCCCCAAATCTGGAGGCTTGATCAAGTGTAAGATGGGATTGACATGCCCCGTGTTCGGTGGTCGGCTTCGGCAGACACGACCGATGTGGAGGCGATTTGTGGCGTCTGTGGCTGTGCAGACAAGATAAAGCACGGGGTAAGTGGAGAGTGGAGACGGAGACCCCATGCCCCTCCCATATGGCTCAGTGACGTTGTTTAGGAGGCTATTATCTAACATTACTCTCCAATATCTGCGCTGCGATATCCAACCTACTCTCTCCCATTTCAACTCCTTTCATCTACACCAATCATGCTTGTAGCGCATAATCAAGTACACGACACCCCAAACAACATGGATCAACAGGAACCACCAGAGTTTATTCTCGATGTTTTTACTGATCCGCGCTCCGTTCGCGACGTGGTTAAAGGTTGGTTCTTGTCTCCTAATCGTCATCCTACCCTAGACAAACCACCCCGCTATCCTCGTGACAGCTTCAACAATGCTCTGTGCAACAAGACGGATTTATCATGACGAACTCAGTCTAACTTGCCTACTATAGGTATACTTCATACGATATTCTTTCACAGATTCTTTCCTTCTCTAGTTCCTCAAACTCGTGAAGTTCTGGACCTCACCCTCCCCTATGTGGACGACGATGAGCTCGAGACCATGATAGAGCAGCGCGTCGCGGCGTTTGAGCGACAGATAGACACACAGCGCTCATCCGGCGGAACAAACAATGTTTCTGGTGGAAGCGCGACCGGCGGGCGCGGACAGTTGGTTGTGCAGTTCTTTGAGAAGCGCCGGCGCAAGGCTTGGTTATCTCGTGGGGATGAAGAGGTTTGCTGGGAATGTTGGACGATCAAAGTAACCGTCGCCGAGCCCAGAACAGAAAGCGGTACGCTTCAGGCTCCTTGGCTCACCCACGAGGATATCACTAATAACCAGATAGAGCGGGCCAAAGTTCGACGCGCCATGGAACAAACCCTTCTAACGACGGCGATGAAGATTGTTACGTTCGCAAACACTCATAAGGACCACATACCACCCATCACCACCCAAGGGACGAACCCGTTCCCATACAAGATTAATCTCGACCAGAAGGAAGCAACAGGCTGGGCAACACGAATGCGAATATACTGAGGAACCCGTTGAAAGCTAGAAGCGAGACTGAGAATTGGACTAGGGCGCTCTCTGTTATCAAATTCAACAAGGGCTAGGTGGCCTGAGTCTTGTTCGTATTGACAATTACGCAAACAGCGACTCGAGGGTTATGGTGCAGCGGATATATAGACCTGAGGCGTTTGTGGAGTTTGGAATCAGCGTTTAGACTCTTATCATAATTGATATCCATTTATCAAAGCTAATCACCAAAAACTTCTCTGGCTAATGTTGGCTAGCTATGTTGATTGCACAGGCCGCCGCACCCAAGGTTTCAGCCTCGCATGCCGCGCAAGAACAAGACACGGCACAATCACCAGCACAGACACTCGAAAGCGAATTGTTTGTGTCGTGGAGTAGATAAGGGATGCGCACAATAGAAGTAACGAAAGGGTTGCGACAATGTTAAATACTAATATCGTGTCCATATATGATAGTAGCTGTCGTGCGTAATCATATGTCCTGACCATGCCTATCCGTTCCCAAGTTGAGCTTTCCCAAAACAAAACAAAAAAACACATGTACCAAAAACGCGCAAACATGCAAGGTGCACGCAATCCCTAACCATCATTCCACCCAGAGAACCATCCAACACCGCGCAGGGCTACATAATGTAATGTAAAAGAGTAAAACCAGAGCATAAAACCATCAACGCACTCAAACACAGATCCCAAAAATGCCTGTTCCGCAACCCAAGCCTTGAGAGCAAACACAACGCGCTCTTAAGTCATTACTTTCATCAACTGCTAGCTGTGAAGCCAATCCGAGTACCTGGCTTAAGCCAAGTCTCGCTGTTCTAGTCCATACCGGATACAACCCAATATCCCCGAGTTATGGTTGGGTGTAGACCAGGCCACATTCCAAGAAATTGCTCGTGTTGTCTTCTTTCGTCAAATCGTGAATGTCATGCATAATTATGCTTATTTCGTCGTCTTGCCACGTTCGTTTTTATCAAGTTTTCTTTGTCTTAAAATTGGGTTGAAAAACTTCGGGGTAATCCGGGCTTGTTGTTCCTTGAGGTGTTGTTTTTGTTTGCCTGTGATGTCGATCCGATCTTGTCAAAACCCTTGAATATGTCGAAACTAGACACATCCGTTGAAACACCAGGGCTAGGAGGCACAAATTCCAGTTGGCCCAGAAGAGCTGATGATGCCCAGTCGCTGCTGTCCAAGTTGACGTTCAAAAAGTTGGCGAACTTGGAGGGAGACTGATTGTTGCGGATGGGCGATTCCTGAAACATCTTGCTGGGAGAGCTCAGGCCTTCAAACGCCTTGCTTGGTGTATCAAACTGGAGAGACTGCTCCGGGGGTCTCAACAGAGGTGCAGAAGCAATAGGCTTCTTGGTCGCCGAGTTGGTGATATCGCCCAGGACCGATGCAGACACGGTGCGATCAAGTCGAGCGCGCTTGGCCGTGCGCTTGATGGGAGATCCAGCATCAACCGAGCTCATGGCCGCAAAGGTGGCATCATCAAGCCCATCAAACCCAGCGAGATCCTGGCTGATGGTAAAGTCCGCATCGCTCAAAATAGAGGCGCCGAAAACCGATTGGTAGACATCTGTGCCCAGATCGAAAGCAGGGCTATATGGTGTGAATTCAGAATTGCCCCCAACCTTCCGTTCAGGCGACTGGAGCAAGTTTCGCATTCTGTCACGATGGATTCGAAGATTTGTGTTGGGAGATGCTGATGGAGGGGGCCGGGGCGGAGGGTTTAGTTTGACCATAGGCGTAATCGGCGGCAGCATCTGCTTATCGTAGGCCGGTCGGAGAGGAGACGAAGAGACGGGTGGCATGACGGAGTGATAGCGTGTCTTACTTGGGCTGAAGGGCGAAGAGTTTCGAAGACGAGCAATCTCTTCCTCTGCACGACCCCTTGACTTGTTCCGTGGGCGGTCAGCCTCCGACGTAAGCATAAACTTCTGACTGGGTCTAATGGCTGATGATTCGAGAGAAGAGATGTATCCACTGTCGTCCATAGATGCAAATTTGCGCCTGTGTGATCGTGAGACAGACGAGGCCGGGTTTCGGGCAGCCGGAGGGGGTGTGTTGCTTCGATGATCCACATGTCGGGAGACAGGCGGTGACGAATGCATAGCAGCAGGAAGTGGCGAGTAGAGATATGATTCGAGAGAAATATCGAGGTCAGTCTTGTCCGCGACATCCTCAGGGCCAATGTTATCGGAGACAGGAATCGTAGCATCGGATGAAAGATCTACGGGCATCGACATGGTGGCCTGAGACGTGGGAAGAGGTGGTAGAGCGGACTGGCTGACGGGAACCGGGGGAGGCAGTGTAGGTTCCTGGGTTGATGCAGAAGCCGGGCGAGAGGGCTCGAGGCGAGTCGATATAACGTGAAGGCTGTCTGAGCCAGAGGCGGATTTGCGAGTAGGCTTCTTGTTCAGGTATTGCGCTTCGTAACCGGGCTTGATGACCCAGTAGTGGCCTTTGCCAGGGTCGTCCTTGGGTCTCTCGACTTTCATAAAGGCCTTTTGTAGACTTAGATTGTGTCGAATACTGTTTTGCCAACCGGCATCGGTAGGGCTGTAGAAGGAGTAGTTGTCGCTGATCCAATTGTAAATTTGAGAGAGCGTGAGCTTTCGATTGGGAGATCGGAAGATGGCCATGGCAATCAAGTCGGCGTAACTAAGGGCAGGCTTGCTACCGTCATCGACAATAGGAGGGAAGGAGTCGTGGGGAGGAACGACTGTCGCGTCTGTCGCGGTTTCCACTGTCGCTGTCATTGGCTCGGATTTTATCTTCTTGGTAGATCTGGAATCTCTGATAGGAGCAGCCTCCATGAGAGCGCGCTTTCCGTTTGGCTTTTGGTAGTAATTCTCGACTGACATGTCAATGGCAGGAGGTGTTGGGAAAATTTGTGGGTGGACATTCTCTTTGCCAAAGTCCCAGCCCATGTCGAGGACGTGCTTTTGAGGACCCGTCTTAAAATTCGAGAGGTAAGGCTTCTTTTGCAGGGAATCTGTGGAGTGGCCTCGTCTTGATGGAGGCGCCATGGGGACCATGTTTAATTTGTTGCCTTGAGAAGTTGCCAAAGGTATTTGCGATGCGGAAGCAGGTCTCTGCTTGTAGGGTGAGTGCACATTGTGGGAGGCGGTGGGTGGGTTGAAGACGAGGTTTGAGGTTGAGCTAGTCAGGGGCCTTCGGGCTTGCTTCGAGACTGATGGCATAGGAGCG
The DNA here is from genome assembly GCF_020744135.1 of Fusarium venenatum. Taxonomy (NCBI): domain Eukaryota; kingdom Fungi; phylum Ascomycota; class Sordariomycetes; order Hypocreales; family Nectriaceae; genus Fusarium; species Fusarium venenatum. The sequence continues at coordinate 1,971,980 of NW_027072131.1, forward strand.
TGACTAGTCATGGGCGTGGCATTCTCGTCCTGGTATATTTGCAATGGCCCAGATGAACTGGGAAAACGCGTGTGTTTGCCCATGGTGGTAAGAGCAAAAAGCTCAATATGGGTACAGTCGCGCGGTGAGATGGAGCAAAAAAAGGTTGAACCAAACGTGGGACTTTTAATGGAGGTTAGTAAGGTAGGTCGATACCGGGGACGGGAAGTGGAAGGGGATGACGGTAAGATAACGGCGAAGGTGGGAATAAATGAGTGGACACCGGCAGAGACTAATGGGACGAGAGTGCATGACGAGACAAGACGGTAAGGGAAGGAAAGACAAGGGAAGGGAAGGAAAGGACTTTAGTTACTCACAAGGATACGATGGACAGACCGTGAAGTTCAAGGTAACAGTGAGAGCAGAAAGTGGAGCCTGCCTGGACAGGGCTGTCGTGGGTTGGTCTGGGCGCTCAATAGGACGAGCAGCCGGTATTGGTTTTGGTGTAGTTATCTGGGGTTCACGGTTCACGGTCTCTGAGAAGTGGTCCGAATATAGAAGCGAGTTTAGACGGTCGAGGAATATATGTCTAAGTCGCGTCGACAGGAGATTATGAACAGAGCAAGAGCGGCGTCAAAATATATGCGAAATCTTGCAAAGCCGGCCAAGACAATGTACAATAAAGATAATGTGGTAAGAGTGAGAGTTGAGAGCCGGTGTAGCAAGCGCAATTGGTGAATCAAACAAGGGCCGAGTCGAATGCGATAGAATGCGTACAGTGAGATATTACTTTTACTCTCTAATGATTAGGCGAGAACAGATGTCGATTAATCGAAAGTGAAGAGAGAAAGGAATAAGCAATAGAATAAAAGGCTCGTAAGAATACGGAAGAGTATGTAGAAGTGTAAGAGTTGAGGGTGAGAGTGAGAGGAAGTTGAGGAGGAGAGAGCAGAGAGATGATTGAATGATGCAGCCAAGCAAGGTGTGAGGTGAGTTTGGTACCTAGACGCAAACCAGACCACACCGGGCGGGCAGCAGGGCAGGCAGGCCAGGAAAGAAAAGGCCTTTGGATTGGGGGGATTTAGCTGGCAGCTGGCAGCAGCTGGCGGGCGGAGGCAGAACACGGCACTGTACTGTAGCGTATCGTAGCGTCTGGCCGCAGTGTGTGTGGCCTAGTAGTGGAGACTCTTGAACTGGGCGCAGGGAGGATGATGAGAACAGAACGGTCCAGCGTCAGGGATTGGATGGAGAGTGCCCAGGCTGACACGACACGCCGAGGAACAGCCAAAGAGGGGACGCTGCGTGAGCACTGTCTCTCTTTTGCCTTGGTAGTATAAGATTGAGTTGAGTGCAATCAAATCGGTCAACGGACAAAGCGAGACGAGACTGATGTCATGGAGAAATAGTTTTAGAGTCTAGTCCACTTGAGGTCTGAGCCTCAAATCTCGGATGATGGTCAAACAAATCTGGTGATGATAATATGGAAGAGAAGAGAACAAAAAAAGAGGACGAGAGAGCACGACGAAGAGGAGGGAGGGGAAACAGAACAAGAAGATGTCGAGATGCACAACGATAGGACAGGATACTATACTGTACAGCAAGATAATCAGATGGGAAAGGGCGTGTGCAGCACAAAAGCGAGGGCGTACAGCTGCTTGTTTCGGGAATGGGCGATTGATTGATGTGAACGAAAGCCTGAGCCGACCAAAGGGAGGCCCAAGATGGAGCTCTCAACTCGAGGTGAGCAGTTGAGGTGTGGGTCGAAGGGAAAACTAGGGGCGTGTGACGCGTAGAAATCTACAGGGGTCTCACCTGCTGTACCGTACCGTACAGAACTGTAGCGGACCGTACTGTATTGTAACGCTATCAGGCCAAAAAAAAAAAAGTGAATTGAATGGATGGAGACGGGATAGCGATTTGCAATCGCATCACCTCTACCACCACCTCAAACGAAGCGAAGCGAAGCGCCCTCGTCCTCGGCGGTCGACGCGCGCGTTCAATCAGAAACTTTGATTGGCTGACAGTGTCAGAGATTTGGAGATGCGAATGAAACTGAGCTGGATCGAAGCGGGGGATTGGATGCTGAAAGAAAAGAGACAAAGAGACAAAAAGAGAAAGAGACAGACAAAAGCCTCGTTTCTCTCTGCCGTCGAGTCAAGTCAGCCAAAACACATAACTCGGCTTCATGATGAGATATTCACCCGTCTTGTCTGAGGGGAGGCGAAAAGAGGTCATACAATGGGCCGTCCAGTCCAGCCAGTCCTTGGAACGAGAATGTCATGTTAAGCTGGGTGAAATAGCTCGAGGTTAAATGAATTTATTATGCTACCACCTGTTCAACCTGACCGGCCCTGTTGCTCATCATGCTATGCTGACTAGGTATTCACGGTCTCTTTTGTGTGTTTGGGCCGGCTTTTGGCACCTCGTTATTAATTGATAACCAGATGGCGCCTTAATGGGCTGCATACAGTAGTCAGAGTATGAAACTTGATACGTGTGTATGCATGTAGGGGCAGTGGAGATAATGACACCAGCAGATCTCGATCTTTGCTCTAATAATGTCCCATGTTTACCTACATATCCTACCTCCGGACTGACCCTCCCTTGCTCCGGATTGTCGCTACCTGATCATTATAACCGCGCAGTAGTGTCATTTCTGAAAAAGTGGTGCTTCCAAGGTGAAGCGATGAGAGACAATGCGAGGTCAAGAGGCGATGCGATGCGAATATGCTGTGCTTGTGCTTGTGCTTGTGCTGATGTTGATGGTCCTGCTTCCGGATCAGACACTGGGATTGTGCTTTGGTGCCGATCCTACCTTGGATGCGAAAGTCCGTACGTACGGATACACGAGATGGACCAGACATGGGTATGTACAGACTGTACTGTACATGTTGGAGTGAACTCATACGGTATCACGGGTAGAGGATCTGACTTGTTTCACACTTTTACCCATCATGATTTTTACGTATATCGATTTCTCTTGTCAAATATCACACACAGATTGACGTTTGACAGCTGGCACTTGACAGCCCATCAAAGAAAAGTAAAGTCAGAGAGGAAGAAGAAGAAGAAGAAGAAGAAGAAGAAAGAAAAAAAAAAGCATTTTAGATAAACGAGAACGCCAACCTTGTCCATGCTATACCTTAATCAGAACAGCAGCCAGCCACGTTCAATAGTAACCGCGATCTAATGTTAGAGATGCCGAAAGCTACAGATGCATCCACCCATACTAACAAACATAATTTCTTCATCAACTCAGGGCCCAACGTGTCCTTTCTTATCAATATCCCTCATGGAAAGGTCTCCCACACTCTCACTTCTGTACTGTGCAATACCCTACAGGCATAAACTTCCACCAGGGTATCTATCCATATCGGTAGAATGTAACGGGAGAAGATCACGGAGCGTAATCCTCCCCCCGCTCGAGCCCATTGTTCTTTACAGGGTTTCTTGAATAATGATTGGTCAGGTTGGAATGCTTGCTTGGCGAAACCAAGGCAGTTCAAAGTCCAAGAAAGAACCGTTTTTGACATTCTGACTGGGATCGGCTTGACCTGAAGCGCCATCCTCTTTGGTAAAACGGCCGCCAAAAAGGACAAAAGAAAGAGTCAAACGACGAACCGACCGAGGATCGGGGATCAAGGTCAGACCAGGTCGGACCAGACCAGAACAGGGTCAATGCGCAAGGTTCTTGTTCTTCTTTTGTTTCCAAATCAAAGAATGTGGACGATAGTCAATGATCTCCCACTCTATGATCTACTGATCGACTTCAAGTTAATCTGGTTGTGTCTTTTGGCCAGAGACAACGCGTATCTCTTGTTTAGATTGTAGTTGACAAGAGCCAATCAAAACCAGTCAACTTGAAGGGTTTAAAGGCTGCATGAAAAGAAGAAAAGCGAAGTGCATCCATCTCAGATTTGATTTCATTAGCATGTATGTGCCTGAAAAGGTTCTTACAAAACTGCACAGCACGCATAGTACTGCATATAGCATGCACCTTGAGAGAGAGCTGCAGTTCGCATTACCTTACTACCTTCCTATTCCCCGCACTACTTCATTCCAATTCTCATGTACTATATCGTCATTCTGTGCTCATCATGTTCGATTCTTTATTAATAAACGACAACAACGGAGCTTTCTTTAATGATCAGATCCTCATTATTATCGGGGCTCAACAAAAGAGGGCCGATTACCACATGCTAATTAGCCTCCCTTGCATGTGAAGGAAATAACCTCCAAGTTTACCATCAGTCAGTGTTAGTAGTTTGCGGTTGGGCTGGCTTTCCTAGACTGACCTAATCGAGGCTGAAGAGGAAAAAGCAAGAAAGCCATGTGCCAATCTAAACCATATCCTATCCGATCCGATGTCGTGATACGAGCAAGGGAACCCCTCTTTCTCCCTTTGACTTTCGCTGTCTTACTTTACCATCTTGACAATTTCGGGGACCTCGGGGTTTAAGACATTCAGTTAGAGATCAGCGGTAAATATCTGGTCTCTAGATACTGATATCCATGGATTAAACATTTGCAACTCTGTACTCGGTAGATTCGACTTTCAAGATTTAGCAGTTGCAAAGTATATCGTTATACAGATATTGTGTTGATCTAGATAAACGCGTGCACAAAGCCAATTCCCAAACTTTTTCTCCAAAAAAAAAAAAAAAAAAAGTCTGGAATGAACAGGGTCCTTTCGAACAGGAAAACAAAGTCGATAGCCGAACCTCCCAAATCCAAGAATCCGCCTCAAGTGCAACCAAGATTTGTTACGGTAGGTGACCTAGCACAGTTCCAGCCTAGAGCTGCCAGTAGTTGATGATCCTTGCTCCATACTTGGGATAGATCTTTCGAGTTTCAGCTGTCGATGGTTTTCAAGCCTCCTTGCCTTGCAGCTTGATATGAGGTAGTTTCCATTTACGGATACAGTGGAAGAACTAGCAAAATATGGCGCAGCACTCGGCTCAGAGGAGGGGGAAACACGGCAAAGCCAAGAAGGATAACCCTGGATATCTCCCATGTCGAGATCAGAATCAGCGGGGTACTATTACTGAAGACTCTATAATAGATACACTGCACTGCACTGTGCCGTGGTATACTGTGCTCATTGAGGCGTCATCATGATAAAGCCACAAAAAAGGTTGGATTGGATTCCCCCTCCTCTTCCGTCTCGTATCCTCAATATTCCCGGGCTTACGACGCGTTTCCCCTCACGCGCTCTCAACTGCTAAACTTGACTACATTATTTACTCATTGCCTCTTTGGGTAGTAACCTAACAAACTCTCATCCAACCTCTTTTCGACTTCACCACCACGAGGAATGAGAAGCCATGTAACCCAATATGCGGCCGTTTACAGCTGATCTGACACGGGTGACCTGACCCAAGCATCATCATTACAGTATCAATCAATTGTTGATTTGATTGAACGACTTGATTAATTAAATTACAATCACTTTGACCGCTCTTTTGTCCCTCTCCCTTTTTTCGGATTATACCCGTCGCCTCGTAAAAAGAGACCCAAACCTAACTTTTTAGTATGTATCAGGCTTGAATCAATCCCCTGAATGGAATCCGTTTCTTTTACTGTAGTCCAGCTTAGTAGCAGCCTACTAAGTGAGACTGGCTGCCATATACTTCGTATGGGGTGACATCATGACCGCTGTCAGAATCAGAACCAAATTCACTCTGATTTCTTTAAAAAGAAGCTGATCAAGTCTCGTGCTCCATCTTCAATTAAACTAGTATCCACATCGAACACGCTCCACGAAGCTATTCGTTCCAGCATCCCAGTACCCTTCCCTCGCAAGAGTCAAGGGCCGGGGGTGAGTTCAGGCCAGGCCAGATCAGGCCAGGACTTGTCTTTTTTTTCCTCCGCACATTCAAAATTCACCTTCCTGACGCAAGGGCTTTAAATGGTTCCTGATATGGACATTGGGGGGAAGGATTATGCCTTGTTGGGATCATTATCAACCCTGTAAAGGTGAACAGAAAAAAGATGAAACGTAAATCCAGGCAGGACAGGGAATAGTAAAAAGCTAAAGATCCAGAAACCACTGGATCCCTAACAATGGCGAGATATCTGTCTGTCACCTGCTATTTTCTTGCATAATAATACGCGGGTGCTAATCTTGCACAATCAAGTTTCTTAAATAAAAAGATCAGACCTTTTTCCCTTTACACTTTGACAACTCATCTAGTTCCCTCAGACTAACCGAGAGGAGACCAGGTTCAGGTTCCCATCTGCTTGGTCAACTAGTAGGAGTTATCTATCACCTCTGGCCCTGTAGATTGAGGCCAGACGTATCTCACGGTGATCTGAGCTTTCGTCCAGTCAGATGCTCACTTCCATTCTTTTCTTCTTTTCACTTCTTTTACCCTCGCTCTTTTAAACTAATAGCCGTCCGTGTGTTTGTTCGTCCGTTTATTCTTCTCTTCACGATCCACCCGTATAGTTCTGGCCCTGTCTATCGTGGAGTTTGTTGGACACAGCTCATTTATCCCTGCGTATACCGGACGCTCCGTGGTAATACTCGGCACATATCCCAATAAGTGACTTAGTCCAGTACTTCCATAGCTGATATCATGCCCCCCCTGCTCTTTAGTTTAAATCTTCTTGACCAAGCTTCCGGCATATCTCGGCCCCATCTCCGTCCGGCAGACACCCAGCGCTGCAACATGCTTTACCATCCCTAGCAGCCTAGACCTCTAATTTCTATGCATTCACCAACGAAACTACATATCTCATTAATATCCTCCTTCAAGGCATAACTCAATGGCTCAAATGGAATGAGAAACACCGTCGAGAACACATCCCAACATACCGTACTTGACTTTGTACATCCTTGTACCCTTCGCTTGATCCCGACTTTTCATGTTTCATTCAGATTGACATGTCCACTTGCACTACGTATCTCGCCTGTTCAACATGCCTCTCATTAGCTGCCACTGAAATGCTTCCTTCTAATTTCCATTAGTGAAAAGGCTGAATAATGCTTGCTTCTAAAGTCTTCCAATGCCGAGGCCACTTTCTCAATTTCTCTTAGTAAAACTGTAGTCTATGGAGTAAACTCGCACGGCAAAACATTCATTACCAAAACTAGCTTGAGACTTGACTGAGACCGTTTCAACGCCGACGTATCACCATCTGAGCCATATGTAGTCACCGATGTCGATCGGACCACGAGACTGGGCTGTCCTGCCAGAGTACACCATTGCCGTGAAGCGGCATCGTACTTCATAAGTGGCTTCACAGCATAACTCGCAACGTTCCCCATGAGGCACCTTGCCTCGGACAGAACATATCTCAAGCACGAGACTCCTCCGCCATGCCATGTCACAACGGTAGTACCGAAAAGGTCAGGACAACGATCTAATCGTATTCGAAACTACTAACATTATCGACTACCTAACTAGCTATATACGCCTCACACAAAAAGCCATCCCTTGTTCAACGTCACACCTGTCTCGCGTCCCATCTCATCATGATCAATAGTCCTTCTCCAAGCTATGCACGCAAAACCATTAATCCAAAACTCGACCTGCTACTGCAGATGAGCTGCTGTCCTTGGTGGTTGTCTTCTTGAGAGACCTGCCCAGCTGGATCTCGCTCAAGAAGCCGGCTGGTCGACCACCGCCGGAAGGAAGAGCTGGCGCATTGCCAGGGGGGGGAGGAGGAGGAGGAGGAGGAGCGCCGCCCATTGGAGGAGGAGGAGGTGCTCCAGCTGATGGCATAGGCGGTGGTGGCGGCGGGGGAGCAGGAGGGCCGTTACTTCCGGGCATAGGCGGCGGCGGAGGAGGAGAATTGGGCGCACCATTGCCGGGCATCGGTGGAGGGGGAGGCGGAGAAGACACTGGAGCTCCACCATCATCGTTCGACACTGGAGGAGCAGGAGGTGTGTTAGCCCAAGCAGAAGTCGTCTGAGCAGGGCTGTTTGTTGCCGACTCTCTACCAGCTGCTGAAAGAGGACGAGGAGGTGCCATAGTACCAAACAGTATAGAGGCTAGCTGAGCTGCGCTGCCACCACCAGGTCGCTCGTCGTCGGAGTCGTCGTCCTTATCGTCGTTATCAGAACCCCAGTCGTCCGTGTCTGCACGGCGACGAGAGACAGGAGCTGAGGGAGATCTGGCCTCCTGGTTCTGTGTCATCCTATGGAAAGGGTTTGTGGCCGAGGGTGCCGAAGGAGCCGGAGCAGCAGCGGGTGTACCTTCGTTCGACTGAGACATCATCCGGAAGAATGGGTTCTTACTCTCAGTCTCACTGGGCGGCGATGTAACAACCATTGACGGAGGGGGAGGAGACGAGACAGCCTCGGCAGGGGGCGGCGAGGGCTGCTTTTCCTCTGCCTGGCTAGCCACTTGACTGTCACTTCTTGTAGGTGTAGAAGCCTGGGGGGTGACCTGCCGGGGACCCTCGTCATCATCGGACGATGAACTATCGCCATCTTCCATAGCCTCAAGCTGTCGTTGAAGCTCAAGCTCCCGCTGTCGAGCAGCCTCAATCTCGGCCTTTCGAGCAGCAAGCTTGGCCTCCTTGTCTTTGGCCTCGGCCATGGCAGCCTTCTTCCGCTTCTTCTCTTCCTCCTTGCGGAGCTTGCCTTGCTTCACCTGTTCCTCAAGAGCCTTAAGCCGGGCTTCAGAAGCCTCTCGCTCCTTGGCAAGTTCATCCTCCTGTTCCTTTGCATCATCCCTATGAATTCGTTAGTACTCTGACTGTATGGACTTTTAATGTAGGACTCACTCCATCTGTTGCGTCTCGCGCTGTTGCTGCTCATGTTCGCGAGTAAGTCTATCTTCCTCAGCTTGCTTTGAAGCCTCCTGGTCCGCTTCAGGCTTGCCACGGTGTCGGGTTGGTGGGGGAGGAGGCTGCTTCTTGGCCTCAGTCTTGGGCTGCTCAGCGGCAGGAGGAGGGCCTCCCTGCTCTTCAGCGAGACGAGCCTGACGGTCGGCCTCCCTGCGAGCATCTTCCTCCTCGGCCTGGCGCAGTTTTGCGGCTCGCTCGGATCGTTCACGCTCCATGCGCTGGGCAGCTGTCTCACCAGCCTTGGTGGGAGCCTTGATTCCCAAAGCGGCCAGCCTCTCGGCCATACGCTGTTCAGCCTGCTGCTTAATGAAAGCAGCTCGCTCCTCAGGAGTCTTGTACGCGGAGTATGATCCTCCAGCACTGGGCGTAGAAGTACGAGAAGTTGAGACGGGATCCTCTACTCGGGGGCTGGCAACACGTTCCGGCCGAGCCTCCTCGGTTCGTGCAGAGCTTCGAGCAGGTCGTTTGTCCTGAGCACGGACACGGGCGCTGCGGCTTTCACGCTGAAGATCGAAGATGAAATCGCGAACCTCATCCTCTACGCCAAGCGCATCCTCCCAGCGGCGCTTCTCGTGCTCACTAGTGTTGTCACGACCACCCTCCTTGAGACTATCCTCAATGCCGCGGGCAAAGTCTCGAACACTCTCCTCAACATCGCGGACCATGCGCTCGTTGCTCTCCTTCTCGTTCTTGACCTTGATGTTCTCCTCTTCAAGTCGCTTAGGCGCATCGACGTCCTCAGTGCCAACATCGACCTTCTTGCCAGTCAGAGCAGCAGTTCGCTGCTGCATCATGGCCTTGGCCCTGGCCTTGAGACGATCCGATTCGGTCACAGTACCACCAGGCCCAGTTCCTACGATAGGAGCACCACTGTTAGGGTGAGCCTTAGCATCCTTGATGCGGAAAAGTTCCAGTCTGGCGTCCATGATGGCCTTCTCAGTTCTTCGCACCTGGGAAGCAAGCTCAGGAACCTTATCCGTAAGGTTCTGGAGCTGCCGCTTGAGGGCTCTTCGCTCAGCTTCAGAATCCCCGCTTGTTAGGGCCGCATCAGGGTGGGAATCAATATCCTCTTGGATGCGACGAATGCGGCGGTAAAGCTCTTCGGCCTCACGTCGATCGCGACGATCGAGAATGTCGTCTTCTTCAAGGTTCTTCTCGTCAGCAAAATCCATAGCATCCAGAAGAACTTCTTTCTCCTTGATCTTCTTCTTGAGCTGGTCAATAGTCAAATCATCGTTCGAAGCAACAGAGGCGGGAGATTCAGGCCGAGGAGAATTGTTGCCAACCCTACGACGAGCACTAGATCTGTAACCAAACTGCTCGTCTTCGTTCTTGAAGACTGTGGCATCCTTTTTACCAGCAATAGCTCCGGCAGGCGCGCCCCTGAGTGAGCGGTTCTTCATGTAGCTGACGCCCGTCTTCTGAGGCAAGAGAGCCGCGCCGGACTTGGTGCGGAATTCGGATTCATCGTGAAGCATTGACTTCAGGGTACCGATCGATTTGCTGAAGTTACGTGTAGAAGGAGGAACAAGCTCAGCAGGGAGGTTGTTGGGCAATGGGTAACCGTTGAGCTTTCTATAGATCAAATGCATGGCAACAGCGAATTCGTCGAGATCCAGACGGCCCTTATTACCGTGGTCAGCCAAAGTCCAGACCCGCTCCAGGTCGGGCTTCTCGAGTCCACTTTGTCCGAAGATCTCAATGGCCTGGTCGCCACCAATGTAGCCCTTGCTAAGACCGTCCCAAGCCTTGAAAAGAGAGTCGTAACGGGTCTTCTCTTCCTTTGTAATCGCCCAGGGAATGACAGCGTTTCCTTGGAGGCCCTGAGTGGTAAAGTTTCCGGCTTCGCGACCTTGCTGAGGCATCATCTGAGCCTGGAGAGCATCAATGTTGGGGAGACCTGTTGCAGGCGCATTGACAAGGCCCCATTGACCAGGTCGTCCAGTAGGCTGGGCATTCAAGGGAGCTGCCATACCACCCGCAGGACCAGGAGTCAGCGATTGGCCATAGCCAGTAGGCATAGGGGGCATTGGAGGCCGAGGACCACTGTATCCGGTGGGCTGGGGGTTCTGCATCCCAGGGAAACCGGTCGCTTGGCTCTGTAGGCCCTGTTGTCCAAATCCTGTCTGTTGCCCAGGGAACCCCGTCATTTGCGCTTGAAGTAGCTGCGCGTTGGATGCTTGAGGTTGAGGTGGGGGCTGCTGAGGTTGAGGTTGCTGGATAGTTGGGGGAGTCGCAGTGTTGGTCCTGGTGTCAGAGGTGAGAGAAGCACCGCCTGAAGGAGTAGCGTCGTCAGCGATGCTGAAGCTGATGATATCTACCATGCTTGAAACCTCGTTCTTGATGTTGTCGGGTAGGTTAGGCGGCAACTGCTTGCCGGTAAGCTTCAAGTTGCACAGGTACATGGCGAGGGCGAATTCGGGGAAGTAGAGCTGTCCAGCACGAGTAGTATCGGCGAGAGTCCTAAGATATGTTAACACCATACATTGGAGCTACAAAAAGGAAGTCAATAGGGGTCATTCTTACCAGATATGAGATAGAGCGTCGCCATCAAGTCTTGATCGCATAAGTAGATCGCGCGCCTTTTCTCCTGACATGGTCATTCCACCGTCACCAACTGCGGATTTGAACAAGGTCTCAAACTTGGCTTGGTCCTGTGCTGTGATAAAAGACAGTCGGATGTTGGGAATCTTGTTAGGCTGCGGCTTTTCTGGTCTTCGGCCTCGTGGCTTTGCAGTACCACCTGTCTGGAAGGACGCGGCCATCTCAGTGAAACCGGTAGCTTGTGGTTTCATTGGTACCGCAGGGGGGTTGGATGGCCCGGATGCCGGCTGAGGGGAGGCAGAGAAGCCAGTTGGCTGCTGCTGCTGCTGCTGCTGCTGCTGTTGGAATTGTTGCTGGAACTGGGGTGGGATCGAGGGCATCGCGGGTGCACCAGTCTGAAAGGGTTGTTGCTGTTGAGGCTGTTGCTGTTGCTGGCCAGGGAACCCAGTGTATTGTTGCTGGAGAGGCTGTTGCGGCTGCAGTCCCTGGCCTTGCATTGGAAAGCCAGTATACTGTTGCTGCAAAGGAGCTTGTCCGAAGCCTGTAGGTTGAGGCGCAAAAGGACTGGGTTGCTGGCCAGGCTGCTGACCAGCGCCCATGTTACCAAACGATCCTCCGCCATATTGCTGCTGCTGACCACCAGGTCGCTGGCTGTTACCGCCTAGATAGGCGTTCGAGTTGGAGTACATTGTGGTTGATTCCTATTCCCAAGACCACGTACGAGATCTGGTTTGGGTGTCGAGGAGGCGCTAAATTCGGGGGTTGCGAGGAACCAAAAGACAGTCTCTGGGGCGTGGAAGCTCCCGTAATAGAAGTTCAAGCTCGAAAATGCAATAATAAGATGAGAAATACAATATTAAAGAACTGTAAGGCCCTCAGTCGGTAATCGCGGAGTAGACAGAGGGCATCCACAAGATTGGATGTGATGATGGAGGAGTAAGAGAGTGGCTTTCGTACGTGATGACGAGCGTCGTCTTTGGGCAGGTAGGTTGCTGAAGGTTTCTAGTGGAGTGTGTCCCCCGTGGAGAGTAGCCGGAGCGCTTCTAGTGGCCCGCCAAGGCATCAGTGGGCTTTTACAGGGGAATGGAAGCCCAAAGCAAATTGAGGTGGCTGAGCTCCATGGATAGGACTCTCCTAAGTTGGAATGACAAACAGGGATTAGTGGTCTTTTCCTATCTGGAGCTTATTAGCATGTATTGAGTTCATTACGCTTCTTTCACATAGCTATCATGGATACTGACATATGCACCTTAACTACTAAGGTAGGCCAAAGAATTACGAGGCTCATCGAAACAGTTAAGATATTTAATTCAGCTCGTCTAAGTAAACAGAAATAGCGAAGGGTATCAAGAGTAATTTATACGCAAAAAGAATGCACCAAAACCACAAACAAGATAATTGTACCAAAACCATCAAGCGCCTGCTTCCATGTGCCATATGCCCAATAAAAAAGAACTCCGGAATGATCGGGAAAGGGTCGACTACAATACCATTGTCCTTACACGCATTTTCTCCATTAGTTTTCATTATCCTCGTCTCACGCGTGCCGTTCGTCAAACTGCACTCCATGGTCCTCTTCCTCAATACACCCAGCCTCATCGCTCCAGAATCGTCGATGGGCTCGTAGTTCCAATCCAAAATCAGTATCATGAGGGTCCGCAAAGCTGTACTCGTAATCGAGGCCATCGTCATGCCCGTTTTGCTGGTTCCCTACTAGGTACTCTTTGTCGACTGGACTGTCCGGCTCGGGAGGGGTAGGAACCGCTGAACTTGTACTTGGGCTCTCTGCTGCACTTATGCCTCCTTCACTCGAGACAATCGAGTATGACCTTGACCAAGATCTCGCAACTCTGGGGCCTGGCTCCGCGCTCACCAGACGAGCTGGACCCAGGGAGATCATGCTGGCCCTCTTGTTGCTCAAATACGGGTTGGAAGTGCGACGATTCAATGCCCTCTTGGACTCGAAAGCTAGCAGTGCTAGCCCACCGAATGCTTTGGAGAAGTCCTCCTCACCTTCGCAAAGCAGGTGCCCGTCATGGCCCGAGTCCAAACGACCATCTTCGCCTTCCTCGAAGAGCAGTCGGTTTCTCTCTAAAACCTCTTGCTGTGTGTGAACTGCGTCTTCCCACCCTTCTCGCAATTGCTGCGCCAAAGGATCGTTGACATTCTGTGGGACCTTTTCGTGTCGCAGCTTGGACATCATGGATTGTCTGCGTACTGACGTCGTTGCAGTCGCGACGGCACTGTCCACAGACTTTTGAATTGTTTGTGCAAGATCACGATCTGAAAACGCTGAAAAATAGCGGACCGTCGTATTGTCGCTTAGATGTCGTACGAGATGTCTAAAATTAGAGAGGTTGAAATCGTTGCCCTCACAGTCTAAGCTGTGGAGTGTCTTATTAGCAGAGATGGCTTCAGCCAGGTCTCCGATGTTGACGTTCAGCATTTGACTTCGTACGCGCAGATGTTCCAACTTTGTGTTGAAACGAAGGCCACCAAGAGATTTCGAGAAGCCTCGACCAAGGCGACCCTCATCTAATTTGGCATCAAACCCAGAGAGGTCCAGAAACCTGATTGTGTGGTTTTGCGAGAACAAATTTGAGATTGCTCTGCAGGCCGTCTCACTGGCCGAGTCAGGAGTAGCGGTACCAGCAAGACTCAGGCACTCGATTGTGTTGTTGACCGTCAACGCCTCCAGAAGTTTGATGTAATTAGCCTCCAAAGCAAACTCGACCATCTGCACGAAAAGGCCCCAGGGCCCAAAGCATTCGCCAATGACAGCACACAAATCGTCGATACCCTCGTCCAAGCGATTGCCGTTGATGTAAAATGTGATCTGCCTACCCTGGCCCATTGCATAGAACATCTGGGCGATTTGAGCACCTGTCAGACCGCATTTGCTCAAACGAAGAACACGAAGGCGTTCCGAAGTTTGTGACGCCAGGTACGCGGTCAAGATATCAACGGTTGGAGCGTTAAGCTGAACAAGTCTTGTTAGTTTTTGTCAACCCAGTCATCATAGGAGATTACTTACAGCAATTCCGGACAAGTCAAGTTCCTCTAGAGACCAAGAGTTTAGCACGTAGTCCTCGAATAACGGGACATCGTATGGGATTCTCGTGTTGCCAGCTATGTTCAGCTTTCTTATAGCTTGAAGTTGACTGAGTGAGTCACGAATAATCTCGAACTTGACCGTGCCCTGATTCTCTGAGGTGTCAATGTGCTGTAGGCTAGCCCCTTGACCTGGGATACCTGCCCAGAGAGTAGTGAGACCTTCATCACCCAGACCGCAATTGGATACGTCAATCTTTTTCATGTAGACCTCGTCAAGAATGAGGAGATTGGCCAGTTCCTCAATATCACTTGGTGCAATGAGGTTGCCAGACATGGTGATGCTATGGCAAAGACAAGCTTGGCGCTTCAGTAAGAGTAGGATGGGTCGCAAGACCTCCGAACTGACTCTGCGGGCACCCTCAGGGTCTTTGGAACGACCAATGATGCTTCGCGGGCCCAGTATGTTCCTCAAGTCCATGCTTCGTATCGATTCAGAGGAAAACGCCAGGGCGTGAATCTCTTGACTAAGGACAGAGGATTGCATGAGAATATCATAATGCTCTTCAGAGATCTTAACTCCGTTGAGTGATGTGTAAGCAATGGTATCTCCAAAGTGTGAGTAATCCTTCTTCCCAGCAAGACCAGACAAATCGATGTTGCGGAAAGACAGTTCTTTGAAATAACTGTTATAACGTAGGGCACGGAACATTGCAAGCAATTGCAGAGTAGAATATGGTTGGTTGGTCGGAGGCAACAGGCGGAAGGCTGGTTGGGAGGGTGTGTTCCATTCAATGGTCCAGCTTGGAACCTGGACCTTGAAAGCGGCGCAGTAGGCGTGTAAGCTTCGTTCGAGACCTCCCAAATCGTTTCCAGAGGTCAATTGAAGTGGTGGAGGAAGACCTTTGATATCGAAAATGGCCTTTTGCAAATGCTGTGGCCACATGGGCTTCAGCTCTCGGTCTACTTTGGTCATGGCCTCGATGACATGTCGGTAATGGACACTTGCAAGCTCGAGTCGGTTTTCGCGACCAAGAGGTAATCTGACACACATCAGCATTCAAAATCATGATTCACGTTGCTTCTGATGTAACTTACCGAAAGCTTATGACAAACCGTTGCTCATGCGACGCAACGGAGGCCCGGAACCGTATCAGTGAGACTGTTCCATAGGACTGAACCTTGACACGCAAATCACCAGGGGTAGTTGTATAATCTGCCTTTAGGACCTCGATGAAGTACAACATAGCTGACCCAATAACAATATAGAACGAGGACCCATCTGAGAAGTGCTGCGAGTCGTCGCTTGAGTTGGCCTTTTGGAGTGCACCAATTGTACGCTTGACCACGGGAAATGTCAAAATTTTTGAGACATTCGCATTCGAATCGGTTTCTGTGGTCTCCACAATGTGGTTGATTCTTGTTCTTAGGTTGCTGGGTATTAAGGATGGAGATGGTGATCGTCTATGGCTGATTCTGCAGGTCTTTTGAATGTTGGCTAGCCAGTCATCGCGATCCTCGGGCAACATGAAGAACAAATGTGCCTTTGAGTATGCCAGTTTAGGCCACTGCGAAAACCACCAGATTTCGATGCCAAACCGTGGGCTCGAGCCTTCTTCGTTAAAAACCCCAACAATGGAACGCAGAGGGATCTCCATGCGTATGTCAGAGGATGATTTGCTTGTACTGTGCGAACTGCTTGGTTTCAACGTTCCATCGCCTGTCCTGATCTGCGGAAAAGTAGCTTTCGCGCTATCTACACCCCCAAATTTGATCAAGCACGTATCAGTCAAAACCAGATACTCGGCACGAGCTTTTAGGAGTGTAACATCAGTCTTGAGTGGCCCGGATTGAATAAGTTCCATCGAAGAATAAGGCACTTCAGGGGCAATCGCAGCAAATTCGGGAGCAGACGCGCTCATTGGTGAGGCTATCGATACTCGACGGTGTATTCTGTCAATCATGGAACCCGAGCCGGAATGGGTCTTTTGTAGGCGTCGCATAGAGGATGAGCTTCGGGATGGGCTTTGTGACACGGACTCCATTGAGGAATTGCTGAGCGAACGAAGCGCCTTGGAGAAGACGCGGGGTTTCTTTCCATCGCCGGTGTCGAATCCTTTGCTCCCATCATTGGGAATTGGTACCGGTGGTGTTGTCTTGAGGGTTGGAAGAGTCATCCTCTTCCATTTTTCGTTCATTTTGGCAAACTCGTGGTTGTGCTTGGGGTAGAATCGTCCGTAGGTTTTGAGGTTCGACTCTTCAAGTTTCTGAAATCAGTAGAGATAGAGAAATATATCGGGCTGTAAAGCTATGCTCAGCATGCCGACAACGTCGAGGATGCACACGACACCAAACTCCTGATTTGAAAACAACTGAAGGTTCGTTCGTTGGTTTGGTATGAGCCCGCAAACGAAATGGATATGGGATGGAAACCGCGGGCTGGGTAACAGGATGGTGTCGACGTCAAGATGTCTCAGTGCTTTCGGTTACGATGCAATGTCGCAGAAGTTGAACGAACCAGGCTTCAAGGACCTCCCGCATGCGTTGTCGTTATCGAAGCGGGATGTGGGTGCGTGTGGTGCCAACGCCTTCAACTCAGTTTTTTGGGTTTGGTGAAGTTGAGCGTTGCGAGTAGTATATGGCTGAGGAATGCGCCAGGAAACTGAGCGCTACGTCTGCACAATACGACTGTTCCAATTCGGCCAAAGACGAATTTGATAAATACTGCAGACAGTCACGCAAGATAAGAACTCCTTGAAAGAGGGATAGTATAAGACAGATAAAGACAGTGTGCGCGAGAACAGAGAAAAAACGACAGATAAATAGAGTAGATAGATATCACGGTGCGAGTTGAGTAAGGTTCCGTGTCGGTTGGCTGATCGGCGGCGAGGGAATGGCTTGGATGAGACCAATATTCAAGGGTGACGTCGTGGTGACCAGGAGAGTTACTGTAGCTCAGATCGAAAGCATGAGAGATCTAGATCACAGCTTTGGGCATGGCATGCTAAGACACTGCCAAGAACCGTGAGTCGATAACAGTGCAGAAGATAGGAGACTTGACTTGGTCTGAAGTGTTGTCAAGAATGCGAGCGGGACGGAGGCTTCGATGATACGAGGCGTGCCGTAGGAGGTATGAAGTTTCCGATCCGGTGGTCCCGGAGACGAGGACGTGAGGTTTCTGAAGAGGAATGAGAGATAAGTCCAAGGCTTGGACCAAGGAAAAGGAGAGCAAAGATAAAAGAGAAAAAAAGAAGTCAGAGCCACCACCAGTGGTGAGTGATATGATAATAGATGAGAATGGATGCCTTTAACAAAAAAAGAGGAGCTAGCTGGGTAGTATGTATCGTAAACCAGGGCGGCCGCTAACCAAAGAAAGAGATTGACAGGACAGGATGGGATGGGATAGGACAAGAGGGGTTTTTTTGCTAGGATTAGGTAGGTAGATGAAGAAAGTATTTCAAACGAGAGACGGGTAGAAAGAGTCGAAGGAAAATAGAAAAGCAAAAAACGAATGAAGCTCATCTAAGTCTGGTAAGGTAAAGGCAAGGTATGGCCTGAGTCTGAGTCTAGGTCCCCCATTCATGGATCTCACTTCCAGTTGAGGTCACGTCAATTGTCGTCGTCATAAGGACTGCTGCGGCTTGGGGGGCCATTTTTTAGTGGTGGATCACCTAAATGGGGGCACCCACAATGGATCTCTCGGGTCCAGCCCATGCATAACAATAATAACCACTGATCATTACGGGCTGAATTTCAGTTGCCCTGGGTCAAACACCTAATAACCAGACCACCAAGACCTACTAATCTTCTACTCCACCGCCCGGGCAAGTGAATCTCCAACGGCGGACTTGAGGGCTTTGACAATAAACTCCAACAGGCCGCGGTCTAATGCATCTGTAGTATCTTTTAGATTCTAGGTCTCGATCAAAGCGAGAAAACAGTGTCCAATTGAACGAACCAACAGCAATACCTCGTCACTCCATGCTGCGCTGTGGCTGATTACTGGTCCACGAGCAACAAGGGGCCCTGGTAACTTTAACAAGAGACGGGTGGAATCAAGGCTTGAGTTAGCCAAGGTTTGAAACGCATCCAAGATACAGGAAAATATGTTCTTTATGCATATCTATACTCGAAGATTATACAAATTGAGTTAGTTTTTTTTTTAGTTTTTTTTTTAGCGGTCGATTCCAGGATAATGGGTTACCGCCACTCTGATCATGATCCAACATTTGTGGCCATGATGGGCAGCACTTGGTAGCCATGATGATTCTAAACCCATCATTACTTTCCATGTCCTATCCATGATATAGCCAATCGTCAAGTTTGTGGGGTATCCTTGGCCTCCAAATAAACGGCCTTGTCCTTTTATCCCTCACATCAACCTCTTAAAGTCAAGATCATAGGTTATTAGCCAAGGATAAATGCATCTCACGATAGCTGTCCATAGGTAGCTGAGAGCTGACAATTCACCCCCTCTCCTCCTACCAACCCCCTCGTTTAGTTCCAACTTCAACCCACCCAAAAACCTCAGTCAAGCTTTGGCTTAAGCCAAGTAATTCATCTCGGAATCATCCAGAGGTCAGAGCCACAAGTTGAGATGTAGTTTTAATGCAACTAGTTTGCTCAAAAATCCGGTGGAGTAGCCTTGGTTCAGCCTGGGGGTTGAGCCAAGTCCTTGATCTTTTCACATGAGTTATAAACATCGTATTCAATGACCTCGTGTCGCTTCTAGCCAAGACTGAGTAATAAGGTATGCCTCCAGTTCTGCCGCCTCGTCTTGCTCCGAGGACTATCCTGTGCATAACTTAATCCTTATCTGCCGTATTGCCGGACGTCGTGTCACCTTATAAACACTCTCCAATCCTTGCCAGTCACAAAGCTCAATCATTAGGCCGTTGAATTTGCTTGAGCTTGCGATTGGCATGCGGCCAAGCCACCCGCTAACGTTGGACGACGAGGACGACGCGGCGTCCTA
Source organism: Fusarium venenatum (assembly GCF_020744135.1). Classification (NCBI taxonomy): domain Eukaryota; kingdom Fungi; phylum Ascomycota; class Sordariomycetes; order Hypocreales; family Nectriaceae; genus Fusarium; species Fusarium venenatum. The sequence continues at coordinate 1,991,325 of NW_027072131.1, forward strand.
ATTGAGACAAGCTCAGAGATGTATTTACTGTAGAGTTTACTAGACTTTAGTCCTGCGACTTTGAGGACGACCCGTTATTCTATCATAGATCGATCATATGGACCGTGTCATGATATAGGAGAGACGGGCGAAAAGAAAAGGAGGCTAATCTCCAGGTCAGAGCTTGGACTCGAAGCTTGCATAACTCTGCAGTCCTGGCTTCGTGCGAGTCTGATCGCCTTTATCTAATTACTTCCAAAGCTCGCCATCCGCGGTTAGCGACAAGCCCATCGCCCCTTCAATCTGGCGCTTTTATTATTAGCGGCATGGCATCTTTTGGTGAAACTAGAAGAATTGCCAGCCATCCAAGCCAGTCACCGGAGAGACCGGGTACGTGGACAGCACCAGCAGACCCTTGAAAACTTAAGCTACAGTAATAATTAGTTCCTTCACCTCGTAGTCATGGATCATGTGGGCGGCTTGATGCTCTCACGACCAGACACGAACGAGACTGTCTAAGAAAAGCAACGTCTCCACCAATATCCTTGCTTTGCGGGCAATTAGTACGGCTACGTAAATTCAGGGACCAGACTAATAAAAGACGAGATCTTCCAGCATTTTCCTGGATCGTGGCTATGTTCCATTATGTTTCCATTGCTTGTGGGTTTCTCATTAAGGACACATTTGTTGACCGCTTCACCAAGATCCATCTGCCATGTTCAGGTTATGGTGCAACATACCTGGCTTCATTAGTATTGTTTATATCACATATATAGCTATGTTTTATTAGTTCTGCCTATAAACCTGTTCTTTATCTGTCGACGCAATTGCTAACGTTAACAATTCGGAGCTGACGTCTTACTGGCATGTATTCCATGAGGAAGCGCAGTCATCCGAAACCTTGATATGCTTTCAAGCGACATGATATATTGATGACTCTTGTCCCCTATGCTACGAGATGCATTTTTGGAGAACATTACCATTCAAATGGGCCACCCAACTCTGGTCAATGCAGAGTAATACTGCCATGGAAGCAGATTGTCGGTTGGCCAAACGATGAAAATGCATAACTAGAGTACTGGAGCACTTAAGAGCACGAGGGTTTCCCCAGGATACCTACCCTTGGCATAGGCATGCCGATACCGCATTTATTCAATCCTGCCCGGCATGCTAGATTTTTGTTCTCTTAGAGGTGAAAATAGAAAGTTTCAATGATCTGCCATAGTCCTAGATATGATACATGCTGTATACCATGCTATTATGTTCATAAAGACCTAATTAACAATATTTGAGCAAGCAGCTCTCAATAACCGGTTATATACAACGATACTATTGAGTAAACGAATATGTGTCTTGAGCCACTAGGCCTACAGCTGTGTACTGTGGCTAGATCGTTATCCTTTTTATAAAACTGATTGTCATGAGGAGCTCTGGGTAACACCAAGAGAGTTCATGACGTTTTCTGAACTATATGCCTGACCAAGTAAATATCTACAAAGCCACGGAAAGGTGTTATCACATTTCCCATCGGAATTCGATGTGCCTTTTCCGCGGTACGGTAGTTGTACCGGGCAGTCAGAGTCCGCGGAAACAATCCACGGAAACAACTAGAAATCGGCAATATCTGGTTTTGTAGCCGCGAGAGTGAGAGATACTGTCATGATCAAGTTAAAGAAGATGATCAGACTGTCTAGACCTGGGAAGGACGAAATACTTATGTTTGATCAATGGAACACACCTGAGTTAGTTTGAGTGAGCCTTGCATTTCAATGATAGATATTAGATAAATGAACAATGATTCATATAGGGCATATCGAGGGCTGGGGTTTAGGACCGAAGTATATAAGGCCTCCCATGCCGTATCTCGATTCCAATTGTCTGTTCCAACTTATTATTGTTCCTCTGTTCCTTCAACCACAGTCAACGTAACTCCAAACCGAGAAAACTACCCCACCACAAGTCAAACTCGAAGCCATAGTCTGGGGTAGCAACCAATCACGTCTTGCAATTCTCATATGATCAATCGACGAACTGGAACTCGAATAAGGCCCTCCGGCATCTTCAACCGCCACGTGACCGCTTGTAGAGACACATCGTCCAGGTCGTTTCCTTCATATCTACCGTACTGGCGTATCTTCTCTTAGTGGGCCTGCGACTTCGGCCTTCGGCCTTCGGTTTCCATTTTTTAATACCTTACCAAGAGCTCCCCCTCCTCTCTTTCCTTTAAACCGTCCAAAGAACTCAACAGCTTTCTTTCCACCCCCGCAGAAACCCACCTCGTGTCTGGTCTGGGTATAACGTACAGAACAGCACAGCACATTTTTTTTGTCTGTGTGACCTCTGAGGCTCAATTGAATTGCTCATCACAAGAGCAAGAGCGAGAGCTTCACCTCCTCAGAGAATAGAGAGCATTGTGTGTTTCCAAGGCGGGGAACTCAAAAAGCTCCACCATGTCCTCTCCTGCCGACAACGACTCGCTTCTCGCGAAGCACTACATCGACTATGTCTACGCGCCTGGTCTGCTCCTGATTGTTGGCACTTTGATTGTCAAGAAGGAATGGACTCCTTACGCTGCCCTTATCGCTATCGCGTTCGGCATCTACAACTTCATGGCCTTCCGTAAGTTCTGTCCCGTTTCTTGCTCCCACCGCAATTGCCACGGGTCAACTAACCTAATCGAATTGCAGAGGTCAAGAAGACTCTTAAGCCTGATGTTTTCCAGGACTTCGAGCTCGAGGAGAAAACCATTGTGTCGCACAACGTCGCCATGTAAGCCGCTGATGCAATCCAAACACATGCACTCGCACGATTTTGTTCGTCATACTAATTGCGCGATAGTTACCGCTTCAAGCTTCCCAGCCCCAAGCACATTCTCGGTCTTCCTATCGGTCAGCACATCTCCATTGGTGCTCCTTGCCCCCAGCCCGATGGTTCTGTCAAGGAGATTGTTCGCTCGTACACCCCCATCTCTGGTGACCACCAGCCCGGCCATGTCGACCTCCTGATCAAGTCTTACCCTCAGGGCAACATTTCTAAGCACATGGCTTCTCTTGTCGTTGGCCAGACCATCAAGGTCCGTGGCCCCAAGGGCGCCTTCGTTTACACACCCAACATGGTCCGACACTTTGGTATGATTGCTGGTGGTACTGGAATCACTCCTATGCTCCAAGTCATCCGTGCTATCGTTCGTGGTCGAGCCGCCGGTGACAAGACCGAGGTTGACCTGATCTTCGCCAACGTTAGCCCCCAGGACATTCTTCTCAAGGAGGATCTCGATACTCTCGCTGCCCAGGATGCTGGTATCCGCGTACACTACGTTCTCGACAAGCCTCCGGAGGGCTGGACTGGTGGCGTTGGTTACGTTACTGCCGACATGATCGACGTGAGTACTCATATTTGAATTCTAACAGTCCAATTCGCTGACCATTCTTTAGAAATACCTGCCCAAGCCCGCCGACGATGTCAAGATCCTTCTCTGCGGTCCTCCTCCTATGATCAGCGGTCTCAAGAAGGCCACTGAGAGCCTTGGCTTCAAGAAGGCCCGCCCTGTTAGCAAGCTTGTTGACCAGGTCTTTGCGTTCTAAGCATATCGAATCGGATATGATGGAAAGCATATCCAAGGTTCCTATTTGCATAGTAGGGGGCAGGCGTAATGGATGGTCCATGAAAGTGTAAAACTCAGCTATATATAGAAAACGAATCTGGACGAGATGGAAAGACACATACCATTTTACTGAAAAACACTTTAGACTGTCGGAAATCATGCCATAATGATGCTCAAGATGTATCAAACATGAAGACATGCCAATTCACGTTAGTCATGTACCAGAGCATATTAAACTATTAATCTCAACTGAATTGTTTTGTCTGTATGCAAATTACAAAAATAAAGACGCTTCCCATTCTCCCCAATGTCTCGGCGTAAACCCATCTAACTTAATGATACAACTAGTCCCAACGTAAGGGTAGGCTTTTTTCCGGCATGCATTAGCAAAAACACATTCTCAAATCCCAACTGTATCTCTGTTTACTCTTCCTCGTCAGCCGCGTCTGCCATGCTGGTATCCGCTGCAGGGCGAGGCTCGTCGTCATCATCGTTAGATGTGGTCTTGGCTTGAGTGGGCGCCTCCTCCTCATCATTATCCTCCTCGTCACTATCGACGACACGTCCACGACGAGCTCGCTTATTCTGTTGGCGTGGGGCGATCTCCTCATCGTCGTCGCCCCCTTGCTCAGCTCCGCCATCGACATCCATTTTGTCATCCTCGACGGCCTTTTCATCGGCCTCTGAGAGAGGAGTCTCTTCTCTATCGATGTTTCTCTCGGCACGCTCGAGTTCGTCATCGTCGTCGTTATTTTCCTCATCGCTATCGACGACAATCTCGGCTGATTTGAACTTAGCGGACTCCTTCTTTGTGAGACGACGGCGCTTTTTGGTCCGCTCCTCCTCTTCTTCAGACTCGTCGTCCTGGTGCTCGCTCTTCTTCTTTTTCTTTCCTCCGGACCGTTTCGGTTTGGGCTCTCCTGAAGCCCGTGGAGCAGTCTTGCGCTTTCGCTTCACCTTGTCCCCAGTCTCGCTGTCGGTCGTCATCTCGGCTTCGATGCGGGCTTGCTCTTCCTCGGCTCGTTGAGCAGCCAAGGCTCGATCCTTCTTGGCAATCTCGTCACGTTCTTTCTTGATCTTGTCTTGCCGCTCTCGTTCTTGTTCCAAGATCTTTTGGCGCTCATCCTCACGACGTCGAACCTCTGCCTCTCTTAGTTCCTTGGCTGCCTGTATCTTCTCCTTGTTCTTCTCCTCCCACTCTTTCTGCTTGCCAATGGCACGCTGAAGCTGGTTACGTAAGGTGTTACGTGCCATGTTAGCACGCTGCTCTACGTCATTCTTGGGGTAAGGAGTTTGAGGGTGAGCTGCAATCTCATCCAACGATGTGATGGCAGACTCGAGGCCCTCGGCTGCCTTCTCAAGCTGTTCTGTTGATCGCTTGTTCTCCGGCAATCCTTGAACCAATGTAACAAGCTGAATTTGAACAAAAGCAACGTTGAACTTGTAGTGCACCTGCTCGGGAGCAACCTCAAGAGCCTAGTAGTCTGTATTAGCATAATTCTATGGTGAAAGCAAGAGAATATACCTTCTGAGCACACTCGAGTGCCTTGTTATATGCGTCGACGTCACGCTCGGCTCGGCCACGGTTCAACCATGTTCTACCCAAGCAAGCAAGAATTGTCGGGTCATCTTTCTTGCCGTCTTTGGAGAGAGCAATTTCATAGTGCTCAATAGCCTTTGAATATTGCCGGAGCTCGGCATAGATATGTCCCAGGTTGACATAGAGGTGAGAGTCTCTCACAGTCTCTCGAACCTTGTTGAAGATGCTCAACGCCGACTTGTGGTCCTTTTTGTCTTCTACAAGAGCAATGGCAATACCTTGGGCTGCATAGGCGTTCTTTGGGTCCAGTGAAAGGGCCTTTTCAAAGAACTCTACAGCCTTGCCATATATGGCGCTTCGCTTTTGCTTGTCGGAATCTGATTCGCGACGCATTTCTCGCGCTTGCATAAGATACAAGTTACCCATACCGACTAAAGCATGCCTGTCGTGCTTATCGTAGTTTTGCAATGTGTGTTTGTAGTGGCGGAACTCAGCGTCCTCGTTAAGGTTGGCGGGGCGTTTTCTCGAGTGAACCTTGCCCAGGTACCAGCCGTACAGGGCGCGGACCTCGAGGTCGGTGTTGTTCTCCTGGTACAACTTGGCAACGGCATCAGGTCCCTCCTTGTTTGGATTCTTCCTCAGCTTTATGTAGGCAAGTCTGGCACGAGCATCTGTGTAATCATCATGCCGAGCCAAGAGTCCCTCGTACACCTCAATAGCCTTGTCTGTCAACCCTCTCGACTCGTAGCTTCGTGCCAGGTTAAAGCTGATTGTCGATACCAAGGCATCCGTATCCATATCAGGGTCCTTCTCGCCAATCTTTATGCAAGCGCTTAGTGCAGCCTCAAACATGTCACTGGCAAGCTCATGTTTTTCAGCTTGTGAGTGGAAGCAACCTATGTTGTTTAGTAATTGGGGTGGCAAAGACTTTCGGAGTGCAGCCTTGATCTCAGCCGCGTCAGTGACATCCTCTGGTCGTTCTGAGTCAGGGATCTGGTCCAGCTCCAGTTGTTCTACTTGCTGTAGGCATTGCAGAGCCTTGTCAGGCTGATCTGTCTCATAGAGACGAGCTAGGTTGAGGAGCACCGACGCATCTGCGGACAATGCTCTCTTGGGGTCTTTCCAGGCATTTCGAACGCCTTCGAGTAGTGTGATGGCTTTCTTGAGCTCAGCCGACTTGTCCTCTTTACTATCACTGACCTGGTTGGCAAAGACTTCCTCGGCGTACAGTGTACCGAGGAGAATCATGGCCTCGTGGGTCTTGGATTGCTGAATCATCTTCTCGAGGCGAAGTTTGGCTTCTCCAAGGTCATTCTTCATGACGGACAACTGAGCAACACCAAACTTAGCAGGAAGGTAACCGGTCTCGGTTCCACCTCGAGCTTCATCGGCACGTCGGTAGTAATCAGCTGCCCGTTCGATATCTCCAGTGTAGTGCTCCTTTCTTGCAAGCAGATACCAACCATCACTGGCAATAGCATTGACGTCCGTGTACTGGATAGCCTTGTGCGCCAGCTTATCGGCATTATCCCATGCCTTTCTAGACAGAAAGTACCCAGAAAAGGTAGAGCAGGTAAGTGGAACATCTTTGTCCAACTTGAAGGATTTTTGTGCGTACTCCGTCATTGCTTTCTTGTAAAGCTTGAGGAATTCGTCGCTGTTTACTGGCACATGGCCGCTGGCGTCCAAATAGTAAAGTCCGAGCAGAATGTTGGCAACCTTAGAGTTGGGGTTGATCTCAAGACACCTTTCCCAGGCCATCTTAGCATCGTCTTTGAAACCGAGCTGCCAGAAACAGCAACCAATACCGATTCGAGGGTCTGGGTCAACCAAGTCCGGCATCTTCTGAAGGACGTCTTGGTATATCGCCAGCGACTCGGGATATTTGTGCATCGAGAACAGAGCCCGAGCTTTTCCCATGAGTGCCAACATGTTTTTGCCTTGAGACACACGCAGAGCATCATCGAATGACTTGACAGCCGTCTTCAGAAGCTCGTGCTTCTCAGATCCAATACCTCCCGCGGTCTTGGATGGTGCTTGTAGGGAAGCTCGCAGAAGCAGCAGGACACCACGAGCGAGGAAAATGGGCGGGAATGATGGGTTCAACCGTGCAGCGTCGTTGAGAGAAGATGTCGCGAGTTGAAGATAATATTCTTTCGTCTTGGCATCGGAGGCAGATATGCCCTCAGGGGCAACACGAGGCGCCTCTCTACTCTTCCACAAATACATCCAGCATAAACAACAGACCATGCTGACTCTATCGCGCGGGTTGGCACTGTTTTTCTGGATCTCGTTGCCGCCTCGCTGGAGCATCTCGATGGCATGGTCGACCTTGTGTTGTTTAGCATAGGCTAAGGCGACGGTCATCCAGTAGGTCTTTGCGGCGTTTTCGTTTTCTAAGAGTGTACAAAGATCGGCGGGTTCGTCGACGAGGTCCTCGAGGTTGATTTCGACAGCTTCATCGGCCTCGCCGCTAGGAATAGGAATGTCGATGGCGGAGGGGATGTCGCTAAATCGAGTGCTGACGGGAACCGACTGGGTATCGCCATTGACACCATTAGCGGTGCCATTTTGTGAAGAAGACATGGCGGCGAGGATGTATGTTTGTGTGTGTGCGTGCGGAAAAGATGTGGTGTTCGTTCGGAAGCGAAAAGTTGGGTCGAGGAACGCGTCGCTCGTAGCTAGCAATGCGCCTCGATTAAAAGGAGAATCAGCTCATCGAGTGGTTCAAAGACCAAGCAGCATAATCAATCGCAAAATCTGAGCTTGCTCGGGCGATATTCAAGGGTGCGCTGGCAAAAAGGATGAGGGTGGTAATGATGGCGCAGCGCAGATAGTTTTGGCGTGTTAGTTTTGTTGTATCACAGGATGAATGAGAATCTGAGAAGCTGCTACTCGAGGTTCGGAGCAGTAGGTACGTACCTCTTTTGTTGGTGGGGCGTTGACTACTCCCCTGATTGGCCAATAACTTACAAGATCGAAACGTCCAACGACATTCGACATATTATCAAGATTGAGTAGTCCAACATTTTCTTAACCATGTCAGTTATTGATGGGTTATTTAATGACACCTTCTTCTAGTTCGGTATTAGTTTTTCTTATGTATGGAATGAGTGTTGTTGTCGAGTTCGTGAGTATTCACGTTGACCTCGATAGTTTTGTTATTAAATCGAACAAGATACCAGAACAGTCGAGAGATGAAGAAACCCGAACAGATAATATAAGAAAGAACACTTCTATATTCTGAATCAGGTGTTTTGTCTCTTGGACTATGTCGCGGATGTCAAGATTGTTCTTGGAATTATGCGGGCTTGACTATCACCTGGTACAGATACCTCCCTCTCATCTTACAGCAACACAAAACACGGCAGTATTCCTCTATGTCATTCACCAGGAACACGGGCCTCTGGAGTGAAGTGAATTACCTTCAGTCATGCAGGTCGTCACTAGCGCGTTCTATATGCGAGATACCTCACGTATAAAATCGCTCTACTTCGCTTCACTTGTTTCGCGATTTAGAGCACGGGATTCGCGGTTAAAGGAGGGGAGCAGTATAAAATAGTTTATAATATCTAATCCTATATGCATCTAGTCACTTTGTACTACTAGTAACTTAGGCCTTTATATATGTATCCCGATGCAGTGCCTAACTTGTAAACAGAACTGAGTATTGCGTTCCGCTGCGGCGAGAGGGCCGGTGGCATGCACCTGTCAGGCGTTTGCTCGCTTTACATTCTCTGCCTACCGCCTATGCTCTCTCTGTTTTAACCACGAAATAAACTCATTTTATTTTTTCTTCTTGACATCTGGCTTTCTTCTCTACAACGCCAGCTGGATCGTACTCAACATCCGAACCTTCCATGACACTTTGCTGTTGGCAGTCTCTCCTTGCATTTCTAGTCTTCTTATCCTTGATACCAAGAGAACTCATATTCTAACCTCTCCGGGCATCACTTTTTGGTATCCGACTTCCTTCGCTCCATCAGCATAAAATACTCGAGAAGATATTATAACGACTTCGCCGATTGAGAGCAGCCTTTTCATCCCCGTCCTCTTACTATTGATACTAGCCGAGTTATAATCGCGGACTTTCACTCGAGTCTTGAACAGTTACTTCTGCACTCCCTTCTCCCCTGTTCTCGATACTACGCGGAGTATTATTCTTAACTCTTCAACTGTTCGGCACGAGGTAGCGGTTACTTGCAACGCTGGCGATGGCTCTCACTTCAGCGAACGTCGACCTTTGGTCGAGCGCCTGTATCATTCATGCTCGAGGCAAAAAATGCTTCGAGTGGGACTGCCTTACCTCCTCTGAGCAGGGGGGTATAATCACGACCGTTGTCGTTACGTCCATAATACTTTTACTTGTTTGCATGTATTATCTAGGACGAATCATTGTTGCTCACCAGGAGATTGCGATCAGCCAGCGACGCCGACGCCGACGTCGACGACAGCAGCAAAGAACAAATCTGGCACGATTTTATGATGTTGCTCTTGTTCAACTACCTGTGGTCCCTCAATATCCGAGCGAGAACGTAGTTTATGCATTCTCGCCCTTCGTATATCATCCTCATGGTCAAATTAACGACGTGCAGAATCAGACTACCCGAATTCTGATTCCTCAGCAACCTGTTCTGGCTGTTACACCTCTGCACGCGGCTACCTATGCTGGCTATCCAGTGGCCGATGTTCAGGGTCAACGTAGCAACTACCAGGCCAACCAACGACCTATTTCAGTTTTGACATCAGCTCCTTCAGAGAACATTGGAGGACTTGAAACTGACTGGTGGGGACGACTGCGTCGAGTTTTCGGGCTGCCTTTGGGCAGAGCCTCCACCATTGCCACAGATTCGGTTCCTACTACACCCGTCCTTTCACCATCTGGGGAGAATGGTTCCCGACGAGAACCAAGACTCGGTCGACTGGGGCCTGAACGCACCAGGCTAAGTCGGTCTACTAATTTCGACTCTGGTCACACTCTTAACGCTGGCAACTCACATGCAAACCCTCAACCTCAAGACAATGTGAGACGTGAGATTACAACAATCCAGTCGCCTCCTTCCGTTGTTGCTACCGTTCATAGCGATGATTTCGATATTGTCTGATTCAAGGCACCCAATTGTCGTAAACACCCTCACGCCTTATGAGTCTTTATCAACAAGATCAAGGCAGTAGCCAACTCTGCCATTATTCTTCGTAGAGATTCGTCAATGCTGATGATCGATCGCCAACAGCAATCCGAATTGATTGACGAGAGACAACGCGACGTCTTCCTTGCCTCATTCTATTCGTCAGAGTGTTTATTTTGATTTCTCGTTTCCTATTTGTCAGAAAACACAGGTTTCAGAAAGCTTTCTATGACTTTGCTTGGCGGAAAGGTTATTGCCAAAGAATATCAACTTTGAGAAGAGTAAACGAGAAGCAAACGAGACGGATTTGGTTTTCAGTGCAGTTGTTTATTTTGCAAAGGGCCCTGAATTGTAGGGCACATATTTCACGCTTGTTCAGGGTATCGTTTTTGAGAGAAGGACCATTTGAGTATTGGCTCATGTTCATGTAAAAGGTCAATGTTATGGATGTTATGAATGTTGCGGTCTCTTGACTCTGGTTGATATTATTGGACGACGATAAACAAGGCTTGGAAGTGGTTTTGTACTAGATGTGCAGGTGTAAGTTTAGGAGAGAAATAAATAACTTTTGTACAGCAATGCTCTATCAGACAGAGTTCGTGTGATGTGCAGCTGTGCAGCTGTGCAATACATATATGTATGTATCATCCAAGTCGAATTATACCCATCAAATAACCAGCGCTAATCCTAGTAAAGTTCCAATCTTGGAATTGGTTCCACAACAGGTTAAAGTACATTCGAACCTTTGGTGGCTGCCCTGGCTCACAAGGCCCTTGTTGCTTTGCTTGAGTGCCTAAACTCTACTTGGACTCAACTCAGCCCAGCCCCAGTCAACGTCATCCTATCCTATCCTGTCCCTCCCATTCTACCTACTAACTTTCCTACTTTACCTTACTTCACTTGTTTGCCGACACCGCCGGCCTGACCACGACCTACTTTTCCCTTTGGCAAGCTGCTTGAACAAGACACCGACGAACGCGACTTGACTAAATGCCATTCGCATCAATTCCTTCATTCTCGTATCACTCCATTAGACCCATGCTTGCCCCTCCCCCGCTAGCAACGACCTGCATTTGAAGCTCTCGTCCGCCAACAGCCCGGAGCTCTTCTCAGGTTCCAGCTTAACCGCGCGAAATAGACTCTGCAAAGAAATCGGTCTGCAGCGACCATCGCGATTCTCTCTGATATCCTTCAAAATGTGGAACGACGAGGATAACAACCCGTACGGAACCAGCTTCGACAGACGGGATTCGCAATCATCATCCATCAACCCGACGTCTCCGTCCACTCGGGAATGTAGGTCTACCAAATTACCACCATACCTTGAATTTAATTATTATCCACGGCACGGATCGGGCCTTGGAAGCTGATAATTTATCTACAGATCAGCGCTTCGAGCCCCCTCAAACACCAACCTCCGACAGCGACAACGAGCACAACCATGGCGTAATTCATGACGACAGCGACGATGATGATGGAGATTTGACACAAGACTCTGGCCCAAAGCGCAAGCCTGGCGGCTACGATAGTCGAATCGAACAAATTCTCTATGAAAACCCCAAACTGTCCATTCTCATCACAGATGCTGGTAAGAGTATAGAGAGTGGCGGCAGGTACATTGTATACACTATCAAGACTGGCGTATGTTTCTTTTGATCTGCTCTTCCTGAGAACCTCACTAATTATACCCAACAGGACCTTGAGGTGCGCCGCCGATACTCCGAGTTCGCCTCGCTGCGCGATGCCCTTACTCGCCTTCACCCTACCCTTATTGTCCCTCCCATCCCTGAGAAGCACACCATGGCTGATTATGCTGCCAACCCAACCAATGCGAAGCAAGATCAACAGATCATTGATTTGCGTAAGCGCATGTTGGCCGTGTTTCTGAACCGTTGTCGCCGGATGGAAGAGATTCGAACAGATGGAGTCTGGTGGCGATTCCTTGACCCGAATGCCAGCTGGGTAGGTTCTTCGTCTCAATGCGCAGTTATCGCTATGTGTCGCTAACAGTAGATTAGAGCGAGGTCCTCCACTCTCATCCCGTGGCCTCAATCCCCAAATCAATCTTGAAGGCGCCTCCACTGAACCCTGCGAACCCAACTCCTGCGCATAATTACTTACCCATCCCGGCTGCGTCGGCAAAGTTGAAGACAGTGGCCGGTACCAATCATGACAACAGCTCAGGTCATATCCAAGCAGGACCCCATGCCTTTGGTCGATTTCCACCTGAAGGACATAATCTCGGCGAACAGGAGCTCGACCCTTACTTCATATCTTACGAATCCTCGATTAAGGATCTTGAGCAACTTTTGACCGGACCCATGGAAAAGGTGAATCGACGAACCCTCAGCCATCTTTCATCATTAGCAGCCGATCTTTGCGAGCTGGGCTCTGTTTATAATGCCTTTGCGGTTTCGGAGCAGGCACCATCACTCGGGCCTGCCATTGAGCGCATAGGCCAGGCGGCTGATCTGTCATATATTGCGACGGAGGAACTATCCGGATCTCTGGGTGCAAGCTTTGCTGAACCGATGCGCGAGCATGCGCAATTTGCAGGTGTTGTCAGGAGCGTGCTTAAGTACCGCGTACTTAAACGTGTACAGCAAGATCTCACTACTGAAGAACTAAGCAAGAAGCGAGCACTTCTCGATCAGTTGGAGCAAAGCGAAGCTGAAGCTCGAAGGATTGAGAACTATCTATCCAGCAGTCAACAAATTTCACCGCCGCCAAAGCGATCGACGAGCCTTAGGGAGCCGCCCTCTCACCAGCGACGAGATGGTAGCCAGGAGGATACCGAATCCATCGATTCTGATTTCCCAGGGACACATGGTGATTTCTCGGCTCATACCCCTTCAGCCAGCCAAGGATTGCCCGAAAGAAGTACCAGTGTGCCCTCTCATAAGAAGATGCCCAGTGGAAACTCGATAACGAACAAGATCTTTGGACCCATTCGTCATGCCGTGCAGGGAGTTGTCGACGTTGATCCAGAGAGAACTCGACGTGATTTGATCGGAAAGACAAGAGAGAGTATCGGTCAACTGGAGCAAGCCCAGGTAGTCTCGGAAAAGGATGTCAAAGAGGCCAGCGCTAGTGTGCTGAAGGACATGAAACGTTTCCAAAAGGATAAGGAAGATGATTTGCGACGGTACATGGTGAGTTGCTGCATGTAACACCGATTGAACATTTGAATGCTAACACTCAGCAGCTTGCGTATGCGCAAAGTCAAATTGAATGGGCAAAAAAGAGCAAGCAGCAATGGGAAGAAGCTCGAGCAGAGGTAGAGAAGATTGATGAGTCCTAAAGCATGCTTCTGTCTTTTGGTTTTCGGTCAATGATTCTTGGTTTGGAGCTTGAAACAGTAGAGGATAAGATCAGTGTGGGGAGCAATGTTCCCATTATAATTCATACAGTTGACTTCATGTCATATCCTTACGACCACTGGGTCCTTTTGAGCAAAAGACCTCTCTTGTCTTGATTGTGATAAACCGATCTCTTGGAATTGAGACCTGGGTTTTTCATTTGTTCACTTCGGTCATTTTTCATAACTCATAGGTTGGGAATGATGCTCGCCGAGACTTGATATAAAAGTGGTTAAGGATAGAGTAGCGTTCATCAAAGCCACAACCTAGAAGGCAGGGTTTAAAAAGCCAGCATGAGGTGAGACGCTGGAGATTATCAAGCCTGACTCTTGAAGAAATGCGTCCTTCATATAGGTCTCATCAACTAAAGCCTATACAATCTAGAGTAATGGGTAGCAAAAAAGCTGACCTTCAAGCTTTGTGTAGGTTACAAAAATAAACAGCCTCAGAAGTATAGTCTAACTAGCATAAATGGTCCTACTAATTTCGTCTCTTATGCTATGGCGGCCAACTTTTCTGGTATCTTAATGACAATTCATCTTTCCTTGACGAATGAAGACAAGATTACCAACTGGATTACAGAATGAAAACTTGACGTTAATTCATCAATAATGACATTTAAACTTTATACGCTCGCAACTTGCAGTTTCGCTTGGTATTCCAGCTGGCTTGATCTGGTCCAATCAGGCAAAACGCAACAGATCAGCATATAACGTACAAACAACAACTTATGACTCTTACCAAGATGCCCAGATACGTTATGGCTCATTGATATATTACATATGATATGGGCTAGCATATGAAAGCAGAGAACATGAATGTTACTGATGAGGAAACCCCAGCGTTTTCTCAGCTCAAAGCACAGGTAAAGCATGTGACGTTGCCTTATCGATAACGTTACTTATAATAAAGACGCTTCCTTGTCGCGACAACATCTTTCATCCGCCTTATGCATACTGGTCCCAGAACTCTTCGCCATGGCGCAACAGGATGGGCCCATCACCTCCATCGCGGAGCCTGGTGTCAAGGCTCAAGGCCAGCTTTTACACGAGATGCGAAGGGAGGTCGCAACCCTTCTAAATAGGTCGCAGACAGGGTTTCCTGGCGCTCAGCCCGTGAGCTTCGCCCGACAGCATCTCGACGAGCTCGCACAGCACGAGTAAGAACAGCCACTGACATTAGACGATCTTGACTAACATTGAATTGCAGCTACTATGTTGTTGAGAAGTCCGATGGTATCAGATACCTTCTTTATTCGACAACCGATGAGAACAGCAACGAGGCGCACTACCTAATCGATCGCAAGAACGACTTTTGGTTCATCACAAACAGAAGCCTTCACTTCCCCCTCGAGACCTCCCCGGAGGCTTTCCACACAAACACGCTGATTGATGGCGAACTGGTTTGGGACACCGGCTCGGACGGGAAGCGCGTCCCCATGTTCCTTGTATTCGATTGCCTGGTGCTAGACAATATTGTTCTTATGGAGCGAACACTCGACAAGCGCCTCGCGTACTTCGATCAGCGATTTTACCGCCCTTACAAGAAGCTGTACCAGGAGTACCCCCAGGAGCTGGAATTCCAGCCCTTCTACGTCGAGATGAAGAAGCCCCAGTTCGCCTACGCCATCGACATGATGTTTAGAGACATTCTACCCAAGCTGAAACACGGAAATGACGGGCTTATTTTCACCTGTCGCACCACGCCCTACAAACACGGCACCGACACTCACATTTTGAAGTGGAAGCCCCCGGAGGAGAACACCATTGACTGCCGTCTGCGCCTGTCCTTCCCGCAGGCTGAACCTACAGAGTCGGAGCGTCGGGAGGGCATCACGGAGCCATTCATCGACTATGACAGCATTCCAAAAGCAGAACTTTATGTGTTCAAAGGGGACAGCGGTCCCGATAAATACGAGTTCTTCAACAATGTACATATCAATGAGGAGGAGTGGGAGACCCTCAAATCTCTCAACGACCC
This sequence comes from Fusarium venenatum, assembly GCF_020744135.1. Lineage (NCBI taxonomy): Eukaryota > Fungi > Ascomycota > Sordariomycetes > Hypocreales > Nectriaceae > Fusarium > Fusarium venenatum. The sequence goes on from NW_027072131.1 coordinate 2,006,916, forward strand.
ATTAGACTGGCGCATCGTCGAATGCAATATCGACGAACAGGGAAGATGGCGTATTGTTCGTTTTCGTGACGACAAGAATGAGGCAAACCATACCAGCACCACTAAGAGTGTGCTTCAGAGCATTGAAGACAGAGTCTCGGAGAAGGACCTGTACAGAGCAGCAGGTGATATCAAGAACGCGTGGAAGGCTCGGGCCAGCAGGGGTTCTAAGTAGAACAGTTGGTCCACGGGCATGGCGTCTAGAAGGATATTGGTTCTATATCGATCGGGCGAGGCGTTGGAAAAGGCATCAGGAAGAGGATATTTATGTTTCAGTACTGCCGTACCCGGCATTTAGAAGAGCTCAATCCATGACATGTTACTATCAAGGCCACGCAACCGATTGTTTATTCCGATGGAGACATGGTAAACTCCATGGGCTTCGACATGGCCGAATTCATAAACGGACTTCGAGCTCTGATTTCCTTCCACAAGATAAAAACAGCACTTGTTGCCGCCAGTGATGCCAAAGAAGTCAGCCTCCTTAGGATATAAAAGTAAGTAGTCTACGAAGTATAGTCTAAGAAGCACAAACTGGCCTACTAATTTCATCTCTTATGCTCATAGCGCTCAATTTCTGATACCCTGATGTACATCACCAAGATAAAACACGAAATACTCCAACAGGGACAAAGCAAGGCGCGCGTTAACGGAGTAAAATAATCATGCTATGCTATTAAACTTTTATTATCTATACCTAGCACCCAACGTCACCTTATGCATTACCTAGGTATGCAGCACAGCGCAAGCCAAAACCAAATTCACAAACCCCGTCGCTTTGCTTTCCAGTTCTCATGCCAAATCTGTTGCCAGTTCCGACCGATGAAACTCCAAGACGCCAGAGTAATGGCTTAGGGCTCATACTAATGAATCTGAACCCTTCATCCACTTCGCAGGGTTCTCCAAGGTTGTCGCGTTGCGCATTACCTCGCTGGCGGAAATTAAAGGAGAAACATGATAGCAGTAACAAGCATGACAGTGCAGCTGAGGTTGGTGGTTCCGCTGGTGCCACCCCAACCTCGAGGCTCGGGCTTCTTGGTGCCGCCGGAGATAATGACTGGAGTGGGAGTGGGCATGTGAGGCACAATGGGGCTGTTGCCGGTGCTATCAGGCAACAAAGTGTCATTAGCGGTTGGGTAAGGAGGGTAAGGGGACGCGGGGACGAAAACAGTCGTGGTAGAGGTATAAGCATCACCCTCGGTTTCGTAGATCGTCGTGGTGAATGTGCTTTTAGGAGGAACACCGGCGATGGTTGTAGGTTTCAGGTAAGGAAGTGTCAGAATGTATGTAGTGCACGACGTCACAGTGCTTTCCGGCGCAGGGGGGAAGATGTTTGAGACGGTTATGGTTGTGAAGACGCTATCGGTGGGTGCGGCGTCGGTCACTGACTTTGTGACAGTCTCTAGGTTGCCAGTGACGGTGACATCCGGAAGGTTGCTAGTGACCGAGGTGTCGGTTTCGGATTTTGTGACAGTCTCTGGATTTCCAGTGACAACAGCATCTGGAAGACTACTGGTGACCGAGGTGTCAACTTCTGTGGCAGTGACGGTCTCTAGATTGCCAGTGACGGTGACATCCGGAAGGTTGCTAGTGACCGAGGTGTCGGTTTCGGATTTTGTGACAGTCTCTGGATTTCCAGTGACAACAGCATCTGGAAGACCGCTAGTGACCGAAGTATCGATTTCGGTCTCTGTAACCGTTTGGGGCTCTTCAGTGACAGTGACAGGCGTTCCAGGGAGAGCAGCAGAGGTAGCTGCAGGAATTTCGTCAGGGGTGACAGTGATGGTAACAGACTCTGTCATGATAACGGCCTGATCCTCACAGTACTCGGTAGTGTCCTCGAAAGTGGTGGCTGAGACGGAAATGGAGACCTCGGCAGGGGCAGTAACATAGGTAGTGCCAGTGACAGTCTCGAATACAGTCTCGATCTCAAGAGTGGGAGTATGTCTGACCTCATAGATGGTAGACAATGCAGTCTTGGTTCTGTATAGATAGGTAGGTACTAAGTTAGCCGAATCTTCATAATGTTCAGGTGCTGGATACATACGAGATAGGGTATGAGACACCAGCAGGATGACCACGACGGGCCTTGTGATGGGTACCAGCAGCCGGAATAGCGATTGCAGACTCGACAGGGTGATCATCGGAAGGCTCATTACAAGAAAAACCTATTCAGTCAGTTTGTGAAATAAAGGGAAGACCGAGACCTACCAAAGTATCCGCAAATAATGCCAATGGTGACACCGGCGCAGAGGAGGAGCAAGGCAAAGAAAAAGGGGCACTTTCGAGAGCGTGACTCTTTGGCCTCAGGCACCCTGGAGGTGGCCTTGCCCTTCTCAACATCGATCATGGTCGCTGGAGCAGTTGGTGGAGACAAATGTTGGATAACCAGATGGACTATTGTGGCAGTTAGTGAGAGGCTTGCGTTACGCAGATGATCATGAATGCAGTTCATTACGAACGTGCCGCCGTAACGACAGCGGTGAGGAGGTGAAGAGCGGAAGGCGCCCGGCAGAAGTTCAAGCGGGAGAGGAACATACTGATCGCGTGCATGGAATACACGAGCTGGCAAAGAATAACGGTTGCTGATATGAAAAACCCAAGAATGTTAGACGTTGTGATAACGAAGTTTGGTGGAGAAGTTAAGCAGAGAGGAGGCAAAGGTGAGAAGGATGGGAATATAAGTAGGTGATTCAAAGAAATAAACAAATCGGCAGGAGCAGATCGGCCCGGTAATCAGAAAGAAAGAGCCTGTGATTTATTCAGCAGGCAGCGAGGGCCGCCTTGGTAGGGAAAGTCCACTCGTAACTCGGCTCTGTCAGCTGGCAGGCAGTGACAGACCTGATACTGCCAGGTTTACCTTCCCTCGGTTCAAAGGCTTGCCTCCCGAGCATCAAATAATTTATATATCCTTGCGAATGGAGAAGGTAAATTGGATTGGGGACAAATGTTGGTGTCTACTTACAGCGAAATTGATGATAGATACTTTTGTTTTATATCCTCCGTGTTATATCAAACGAGAGTTGGTCGAGTACGGAAGAGAGTAAGCAGTAAGAGCGATGCCAGTTTAAAGAGAGAGGATGCAAAGCATACTAAGTAAGAAGGAGAAGAAGGGAATGGATTGTTCTTTCGCTGGGAGGACCACTCAACTTGTACTCGGAAGGTTGCCATCCAACCCTCGAGCACCGCAGAAAAGTTGACCTTTGAGCTTTAGGATACAAAAATAAATAGCTTAAAAAGTATGGTCTAAGTAGCATAAAGTGACCTACTAATTTCATCTCTTATGCTTCTGCCGGCTGACTTTTTTTGGTATCCTGATGACGGAATACCCCTTTCTCAGGAGTGGGCAACTTGATCACTCCGTCCTTTCCTAGTGAGAAGCAAGAAGGTTGGCCTTTGAGCTTTAGACTACAAAAATAAATAAACCAAGGGTATTAGGCATCAATGCCATAAACAGACTCATTAATTTCGTCTCGTATGCCTTCAGTGGCTAACTTTTCTGGTACCCGGGTGCCTTCCTTCCTACGGCATATCGAGAAAATGATTCGTCGCATGACAGACGACACGGTCAAGCTTGTGCTACGAAGGTGCATCCTCCGTTACTCCAGGCCGAAACCGCTATGGAACTTCCTTGCGCGGAACCACAAAAGGGGGATTCTGTGACAATGTTGCCTCGCGGTGAAATGAAGCAAACATGATCGAGGTCGTACATCAACGGCTACGATGGGACGACTTAAGTATGACAATGTTTTCACGACATATACATGCTGTGTGCGTGTATGCTTCTACAGTTACCATTTTGAGGACCGACTGAGCCAAACATTATAAACGAGATTATGAGTAAATCGACTGGTGAGAGTCCAGTAGCAAAGATAAAATACTCGATGTCCTGGCCCATACCTTCCTCCTATTCACCGTCGCTTGTCTATTGTGTACCAGAAAAATTGGTCTCTGAGCTTTACGGTATAAAATAAATAGCCTAAGAAGCCTGATCTAATTAGCATAAATTGACCTACTAATTTCATCTCTTATACTCCTGGCGGCCAGTTTTTTTGATACCCTGATGCGTACATGTAATTCAGCTTCGTACTATCAGGCTTTAGTACACCAGCCAAGAAACGAGATACGGCACCCGTTACTTAGATAAATAAGGCAATATCATTTCCAAATTCTTTGCGTATCACGGAATTGTGTGCCCTGATGCTTCCCTCGATGAAGTGAATGACAACATTTGCTTAATGTTGGACTTCGTGACGTGATTCCCAGCTTCAGTCAACAATCAGCTCTCTGTCACAGTTTGAAGGAAAGTCGTTGGTTAGGTTTGCAAATCAGTCCGCACAAGACTACAGCGCATCGTAGGTCCGGTCTTTCAAGCAGGCCAAACGTGCTCAAGACAAATGCGCATTTAACATAGAATCGAGAACGAGCTAGATAATCGCATTGGGCATCTGTACTTGTCATGCAAAAATTCATGTTGACCCAAGAATGACGTGTACTATTATTGAAAACAGCCGGTCGTATAGTTACATACTGGACTGCGCGGTTGGAACCAGACTCGACGTTGGTGAGTTTATGCAGCTAGCCGCAAAGAATGAGTGAACCCAGCAGCAGCATACCGGAGGATCTTTTCCTATTGGTAGACGGGAGCTTCCTTGATCTAGCTTAACATGGCTTAAATAATGAAAACTAAACTGCATGGGATTGGTAGCAGTTAGATTTAATGCATGTGCGTTTTGGACGGCAAGCTCTCGTCTTCCTAAAGTGGAGTGGAGAGCCAGAGCCCAAAGTAAGGTCGCGTCGCGCACACGGCCACGGAACACGCCTCCGCTTATCGAGCTTCTCCATCTCCCACTTTCACCAACTTTCATCTTGAACAGCGGGACAGAGACAGGGACTCTACTTGTCTCTACGACGCGCAATCTTATCACACTCATACCGTTGCATTAGCGGTTGCTCAACTGAGCCGAGGCGATTGTTGTCACCACCCAGCATTTACTACATCCTGTAAGCGCATTCGATTCCGTGTTAGTACTATTGCGCACCACGAATTCTCGTATTCCAACACGACCCAAAACTGCAACATCAACAATCTATATCGACACGTAATTCTGAAAACCCGTCCCAGGACCTCTTCCTTGCTTGGCCCTTCACCATAATTGAACATCGGATTTTGCATAGCGCATAATGGCGCGACGTCGCGCGCGTAACGAGAAGCCCGCCGAGGTGGTGGAGGAAGAAGAAGAGGTTGTGGAACAGGACGAGCAGGAAGAACCAGAACAACAAGAGCAGCCCGAGGAGCAGAACCAAGCTTCGGAAAATGAAGAGGAAGGCGAGCAACGCAGCCTGGAATTCGATGAGGAACTTTCCTGGAGACCCGCCAAACCAATTCCCACTGGCACATTGATAAAGCGACTCGATAAATTATCCAAGGAGCTATCAGAGCTTGATCAAGGCGCTACCGATCTTGACTCCCTCACAAATGTTGCCAAGCAGTTGGGGCATCGCAACTTGCTTCAGCACAAGGACCGCGGAGTCAAGGCATACACAGCATGCTGTCTAGTCGATATTCTGCGGCTCTGTGTCCCTGATGCACCCTTCTCTGACGATCAACTCAAAGTGCGTTTAGCATAACCCTTTCATTTACGTTTCTGAAAATGCTAACATGCACTAGATGATGTTCACTCTGTTCATTAAAGATATTCTACCCGCTCTTCATAACCCTACGAACCCATATGACAGCCAGCATAAATACGTTCTTACATCTCTGACAGAAGTCAAGAGTATTTTGCTTCTCCATGAAATATCTGGGGCCGATGAACTCCTTGTGCGACTCTTCAATAACACGTTTGACGGCGTAGAGACATCAGGCTCTAAAGCAGCTACTGAGGAGCAGGTTGCCAAAGATGTCGAGCTTCATCTGACAGAGATGCTGATGCAATTGATCGACGAATCCGGCGGCGTATCACCACAGGTTGTTGATGCCATCATCAGCCAATTTTTGAGGGCTGCTCCTCCAGGAGGCAATCGCAACAAGGGACAGAATGGAAACCAGTCCACGCTTCTTCTCAAGGCTGAGCCCCCAGCCTATGTAATGGCAAAGAATATTTGTAACGGATGTTCTGACAAGATGGCACGTTACGTGAGCCAGTACTTCAGCGACGTTATTTTCAATGCCTCAGGATTTGCAACCAAAGCAAATGGTCATCGACCAACTGATGATTCTGACGATGAAGACGCCACTGCAGGTCCGTCTGATGCAGACCTCAAGAGTCTCCGTCAAGCCCATTTACTCATTCGCGAGTTATGGCGAGCCGCACCTGCGGTTCTTCTCAACGTGATACCACAAGTCGAGGCCGAACTTTCCGCCGATAATGTCCATCTGCGCCAGATTGCTACAGAGACAATCGGTGACATGATTTCGGGTATCGGTGCAGCAGGACCTCCGCCTCGCCCTACTCTTGACCCATTGGCGTATCCTCCGTTGAAACTGCTGGATGAGGTCCCTGCTCCGGCCGTCGAAAATGTCTTGACAAAACCTTATTCGCCTCAGTCTTTTGCCCAAACGCATCACGCTGCCTACCGCAACTTTGTTGGAAGGAGAAACGACAAAACAGGCACCATCCGCACCGCTTGGGTCACAGCTGCTGGCTACATATTGGCCACGTCTGCGGGAGGTATTGGGCTGAGCCGTGAGGAAGAGAACGAGCTCATCAAGGCTCTCGGTGACAAATTGAACGATAGCGAAGAGAAGGTCCGACTGGCTGCAGTACAAGCGATTGAGCTGTTCGATTTCCGTGATATCGTTCTGAAACTAGGAGCCCTTGGTGGTGTCGACAAGCCCGGCTCAATATTCGCCAGCTTGGCAGATCGAAGTCGCGATCGAAAGCCTGCTGTGCGCGTTGATGCCATGGTTCTCTTGGGCAAGCTTTGGGCGGTCGGTGCCGGTGAGATTGCCGATGAGCAAGAAGCTGTTACGTCTTGTCTCGGCGGAATACCCTCACGTATCATCAACGCATTTTACGTCAACGATTCGGACCTCAATGTTCTCTTGGATCGTGTCATGTTTGAGTGTCTGGTTCCTTTGAAGTACCCAGCCATCAAAGGTGCGAAATCAAAGTCCACCTCTCAGTCTCAGAGTGCCAGCAATCAGGCGGAGCAGGATAAGATTCGTTCAGAGAGGATCCTGTTGATGCTAAAATCTCTAAATCCTTCAGCCAAAACAGCTTTTTTCAATATGCAGGCTCGTCAGCCACAAGTCGCCAAGGGCGTGGAGATCTTTCTTCAGCATTGTGAGGCCTACAACGGCGGCGTCATTGACTCCAACGAGGAGAAAATCAAGGCTGCCTTGGGAAGGAATTTCCAGTGGTTCGGCACATTCTTCCCTGATCCGCTTAAGGTCCGCAGTGATCTACAGAAGTTTGCGAGAATCAATGATCGCCGTTGGTACCAGCTCATTAGGTACTGTATAAATACCGAAACCGAGTATATGAACGTCAGACGAGCAATTCACGAGCTGGTGACCAAGGTTCAGGCAAAGCCTGAAGCCGCAGTCTGCCTGGACACTCTTGTTCCTCTACTATACCGCTCCAGTTCTTTGATGTACAATCGAAGCCACCTTGCTACTATCATGGATTATTCCAAGAACGATAAAGCAGGGTTCTCGAGTGTCGCCCACGAGATTTTGAATGATATCTCTCAACGAAACCCCGATCTTTTCAAGGCTCACTCGGAAAACCTTCGAAAGGAGATCATTACTCAAGCACCTTCAGAAAGCCAACCTAACGAACCAGGTGTGGTGGATATTTTAAAGGCGTACTCATCATATTCAAAGAGGTACCCCAACGATGTTACTTATGACAAGAAGTTCGTTCAAGTCCTCATGAATTATGCCTTGTATGGGACTCCTGCCCGGAGTGCCAAGTATGCCATCAAAATCTTGCTCGCCAAGAACGACGACAAAAGCAAGGTTACCGCAACCACTCTTCTCCAGAAGGTCATGAAGGACCTGAAGTATGGTTCGCCGCACTTTTTGACGAGGTTGGCTGCAGTCAGCCAGCTGGAGCGTATGGCACCAACTGTCACTGTGGACTTTGACGAAAAGATCAACGATTTAACGATTAAGCAAATCCTACGCCAAGTTCGGACTGATGAGGAGAAGGATGAGGTTTCATGGGTTGAGGATGATGACATGAACGAAGAGATCCAGGCGAAATGCCTCTCGATGAGAACCTTGGTCAACCAAGCACTCGCGAACCAGGATGACGAGGAAGCCTTGGTTCGAGTGAAACTTGTCTTCAAGCTTTTGAAGGAATTCGTAGTCGCGGAAGGAGAGTTCTGCAAAGTCAAGGATACTCCATTGGCTCACAAGAAGCGTCTCAGGCTTCTTGCCGGTCTCATGATCCTGAAGTTGTGCACTGTCAAAAAGTATGATGACGAGTTTGACCCTGCCAGTTTCAATAAACTCGCTGAGCTCATTCAAGACACTGAGCATCAAGTCCGTCGCTCTTTCATGGAGAAACTGCAAAGCTACATCACTCAAGGGAGACTACGAGCAAGATTCTATACGATGCTCTTCTTGGCTGCATTTGAACCGGCTGCAGAGCTCAAGGCCCGTGTAGAAACGTGGTTGAAGTCCCGAGCCCGACTATTTGCTGAGAATAAAACGCGGGTACTGGAGGCCATGATAAGTCGTTTTATTCCTCTACTGGCCCACCATCCTGACTACAGCTCTGATGTTGATGACTTGGCCGATTTTGCCAATTACTTCATCTTCTACCTGAACACATGTGCATCGGAGGACAATATCTCGCTGATCTATAAATACGCAGAGCGTGTCAAGCAAACCCGAGACGCACTGAATCCCGACGACAGTGAAAGGCTGTATGTACTGGCCGACATTGCAATGGCAGTTACACGCAAGTGGCAAGAGAGGAGGAACTGGGTCTTTCAAGCTTATCCAGGCAAGGTTGGTCTGCCAAATGGCATCGTCCAGACTTTGCCATCCAGCGAGATAGCACATGAGATTGCGCAAACACAATACATGCCAGAAGAATTGGATGAGAAGCTGGATGATCTGCTAAGAGCTCTCGATCGCAAGAAGGTTTGTGCTGCGCTTCCCCAATTTTGTATCCACTGCTAACACATCTTTGTAGAAGCGAAAGTCAATGGGCGAAAAGCAAGACCCGCCATCAAAGAGAGCGAGAACTCAAATCAAAACGGTGATCAGAGAGAAGCGAGAGCCCAGGACGCCCAAGGCAAAGAAAGCCACAAAATCTAAAAAGCCCAGGCCAGTCAAGGATTCTCCGCCACCTTCAGAGCGCCGTCGTAGTGGTCGAGCTCACAAGGTGTCTATCTACACTGAGCGGGAGGATGAGGAGGACGAGGAGGAAATGCTGGAGGGTGTTGCTGAGTGGGATTACGGTGATGACAAGGAAAGTGAGTCTGGCTCCGGCGGTGAGGAGTCAGAGCTGTCGGATGCCCCTGAGACTGAGGAAACAGCCGACAATGACAACGAATCCAATAACGAAGATCCACCAGCGCCGGAGGAAGACGAGCCTGAACAACCCAAATCCAATGGACGTGGCTCCGCGGCTACACCAAAGAGCAAAGCTGCCGCCAGGCCAGTTGCCAAGGCCAGTGTCAGCAATGAGGCGAAGCGACCAACAAGGGCAACAAGATCACGACGGGACAAGAGCACAGAAGATATGGACGTTGATGCCGAGGAGTGATCACTAGTGCGAAAAAGGGCCAAGTTGAAAATATGGTATATCAATGTTTTGGAATGATGCCCGTTTTTGCAGAGGTGCTCGTGGTGTTCTCCTTTTTGTTATATAGGCTTGAGAAAGCGGAGGGCAATTTGACTTCCATGATCGTTGGGCAGGAGTCTTTGGTTTGTGTCTGTATTTATACTTTCGTATACCCTCTCTTCCGGGACTACCAATTGCACTATGTTGTTTTGACGTGCTTAATGTGCTTGACGTGCTTATGGTCTCGCTTGTGCTCATGCATGTTGTAATGATATCAGATTAATAAACGTCGGGTCATTTATAAACAGAAAGTATCAAAGCAAGCGCTTCACTGTTGACATTTCACTCCCTATCCTAACCCAGCTGCACAGCGCCTAATTCTTCCTTGTCGTTTCAAGACTCCAAACGGACATACCAACCTATTAGGAGGAAGAGACATTTGCTCATTGCATCCATACCCTATCATCTCATTCTCCCTCTCAGCTTGAGGTTTTATGTACAAAAAAACGATTAATAACACCTGTAACTCTGTCTTTTCAGAAAAAGCATGATCTGCACCAGAAGGAAGAAAAGAAAGCAACGCCACTTTGTCGTCTAATAAGATACAGCCCACCCATGAGAAAATATTCACGCAACTCCTGGGATGGTATTCCCACTTGAGAAACGCCTAGGTAAGTAGCAAGCTCAGGGGTTGGCCTCCCTTGCCACGCGCTTGGCAACCGCGTTCTTGTGGCCTGAGAATTCGAGATGAGCCTCGAATTTCCGAACCGTCATATCAGGGCCAGGTGTATAAAGCTTGTTTGTACAATCCAAACAACGGATGCGCGGCAGCCAGGCATATTTGACACCCTCGGGAAGTGGTTGACCCTGAATAGGCAGCTCCGTTACGGGGTCAAGATAAGAGTACTTCATCATGGCTTCAAACCTGTCGCCGCGGTTGTATGTCTTCTCTAATTCCTTGAGGGCATTGACAAGCCACTCAGGGGGTGGGGGCTGAGGAAGAAACTCTGTCAGTACGAACTTTGACATTCGTTTTATTGAAAGGTTAGGTTTGGTGACCTACTTGTGGGATAGAGGCAGACTGTCCGGGTATTGTTGGAGGGGCCGGCAGTCGACCTATCTGACCTGGAGGGAGCGATGAAGAGGGCGTCATCGACGCATGGGGGGGCACACTAGATGGTGTTGAAGGCGGTGGGGGCATTGATTTCGAGGGAGCAGAAGCGCTGGGGGCTCGCGGGAAGGCTACAGGTGCGTGGGACGATGCTGTTAGGTCTGAATAGTCGCGGTTCATCAGCCGTCTCAGCTTATCATGGCTAAGCTTGAGAGTCACAATCATCTGTGAAGGCTCTTCTGTTTCTTCTCTAAATCGGCGGGAAGTTCTAGTCTCGTGGTGATGTGCGATTGCACTAGCCTCAGGGGTTTCAGATCGACCAAGGTTGGCCATTCTCTGCTGGGCAGCCGATGCAGCACCCCGCATACCACGTGTTCGAGCAGTGCCGCCAGTGATTTGTGAGGGGGCAGGGGAATCGGGAGCTGAGTCTTCGCTGTCGTCGGATTCAGAAAGATCCCCATCCCGAATAGGGCGCTTCGTTCTAGGGCCGGCAGCTCTCTTGTACAATCGACTCTCTTCGATGGTGGTTGCAGCGCCAGGCAACACAGATGAGACAACGAGCGTCCTGATAGTTCTTTGCCTCTCTCTAAGATCAGGCAACTGTGGACCTCCTCGTCGATTGATAGATCGCTTCTGGCGTCTCTGCTCGCGGGAAAATATCGTCTCGTTCCTTTCCAGGTCGGCCTCGCTAAGCTCGTATAGATATGGTGCATAGTCCTTGGCCTGTTGTTGAGGTCGGAAGACGTTGGGGAGGGGCGTTTGAAGGAATGCGCCAACAAGATCGGGGTCCTCAATCGGCCGTCCATCAAAGGGATGGCCGACACTGTACAAACTCCGAGTAAAGAGTTGAGTCTGCTCTCGAATGCAGTGCGCAATGGCGGTTGTGAACTCTCCTGATAGAGAAAGGTCCCGCGCCATATTAGCTGCAAAGTCTTCTGGTGAGTTTGAAGGGTTGTTGATTTCCCATTCGAATTGATCAACAAGAGTATGCTGACCGATTGTGATATTCAACTTGATAAGAACTCGCATCTCATCGTTTTTGTAGGCTGAGTATGGAAGTTCTGGGTCGAGCGCATCGTCCTCGGAGTAGACCAGGGGGTAAAAATCATTAAGCTGCTCGCGCATCTGGTGCACTACCTGCTCGTATACAGGTTGCGACGCAGGTAGCTTTAACCCCATATCTTCTACGAGCTGTGCCGCGAACAACTCGACATGGAGGAGTCTCTCGTGTAGGTTCCACGTAAATGTGTCGCGCAACTTGATCTTGTCCCATTCAACTTCCAAACGCAAAGGCACCAGCTCTTCGTGCTGCTCGGCTTGTTTGAGCATATCCTTGCGCTTGTACTTGAGAGGGGGTGTTGTTCGTTGTCCAGGTCGGGATTTCTGGGAGGGATAGACAATGCGCGATGGTCCCTGATTCTCTGTGTATCCGTTACCGAAGCCATTGTAGCCCTCGCCATAGAGTCTCGATGGTGGGAACCATTGGCGGTAGTCTGTGCGAACCTGGCGATATTCCTGGATCTTTTCGCGCGTGTCGCTCATTATTTTACGGGTCTGGTCGAGTTGACCACCGAGCGCGGCGGCGGCGATGGCATCACGGGTGATGAAACGCTCCACCATCAGCTTATCAAATGACTCCTTTGTGCGTACTGGTATATCGCTTGGGGGGGTTGATGAGTATGCATCTTTCTCAGAACCTGCTGCAGATGCCGGGCCCGTAGCCGGCGCCGTTGACGAGGACGCGGACGGCTGAGCAGCCATATTTAGATGGTTTACGGGGCGTGGATCGCGGTCGCGGGTCGCGGCGCAGCGGAAGGGCCGCGTCGGAAAGGAAATAGCAGAATGTGTATAGATTGTACTCAATTCGCGACGCGGCTATAGATGGATGTACGTGGGCAGTTTCGTTAGGGAACGTTATCTCTGGCGGGTGGATTCGACGTTGTTGGGCGGAAGTCTACCTCAGGTAGAAAAGGCGCGAGGCTTGAGGATTTGTTCAGTTCAGCTGTAACAGTAGGCTGGGAGGATTCTGCCATACCGCGACGGGAAGCTGCAACTACTCACTCTGTGGCTGGTAGCATATACATGGCGTTCCACCACTTGCACTGCTAGTCAGATGTACTTGTCACCGACTGCGCCACATGAGAATAAAGCATTTGTGGCGTGTATACCTCAACCAACAACGATTCGAAGTTGTAAAAAGATCTTCAAGAGTGACTCTTCTAGCTAGATATACTCATTTTAACTTTATCATATTGCTTGTTGATTACTTCTCTACTACTACGCAAACTCTTTTCATAGGAATGGGCAATCATTGCGGGTGGTCTGTAGTTGTGTCGCCTTGATGCTTGGTTGCAAAATTGGTGTAGGAACGTACTTTAATTCCCGAGAAACTTAACGGCCAACTGATATTGCATTTCACCGAAAGAGCTCCCAGATAGCCAGCCAAAAATGTATCAACGGCTGTTAGACGCTTTCATCTATCGTGGATGCCAATTTGGTGCTGAACCAATCGACATGTACACAAGTGTAGGGTAGCCTCAAAAGGTACCGGCAAGGCACGACCGAACGCCCAAGATGGAATAGGGCTCGATGAAAAGATCACCTAGGAACGACTAACAATACAGTTTTGTCTCTGATGGGTCATCCATAGTGATACAGGCTTGGGTGGAGGGAAAGTGAGACGATGGCTATGGATTCAATGAGAGGCGTAAATGTATGACTCTCATCCCTCAATTGCATGAGGTAGACAGATAGAGCAATACACACCAGACCTTTGCGAGATCTAGGATTATGCATGAGCATGTGGCGCTTGGTTGCGCGCACAAAGGTAGTTGCCCACACGACACGGATATCCATCTTTATTTGCTGGGTGGCTACACTCGAGTCAACAACTCCAGAGTAGAATAGAGTAGAGTTTGGAATGGTATGAGCCTGGCAACGAAAAGTAAAACATAATATCCCATATAAGTACCTAGACAACAATATGTCATAAAGACAGAACGTCATGGTGCTGGTAGAAACTCTCACCTGCCTACTAAGGTACACACGGCACTCTTAAGGTTCTCTCTCTTTCTCGTATCGAGTTGAGTTCGATCAAGTAACCCCTCCACCAAACGTACTAACATCAAAACCCTGCTGTCGAAGCCCTCCAGCTCAATCCCCACTTCCCATTCCAGCCGTAAAACCCACTGGCTCTCAGTTACCTGACCTATTCCATTCCATTCTGATTCTGTGCGACTGACCTACTCGAGCTTTCATCCACATTGCCCCGGCATTTGTAGTTCTTCACTTTTTAACCCAACCAAGTCAAACCGAAAAATTGCCCACCATGTCGTCGGAGAACAAGGAAGTCGGTAAGTCTTTCTCTCAAGTCAAGTCCTGAACCAAAATGCACATGAGCTTCTGTATTCCTGCTTCCATAAGCTCCCGCTCGAGCTCAGCTACGTCTCTGCACTGCACAATCAGGTGCTGCTACCCCTCGTTACTTCATCACCACTCACTTGCTGCCCCGCCATAACAGCAAACCAACCCATTCACACTTGCCAACGCCCTCGTCAGCAATGCCCCACGATGGCCTCATCAGCATAAAAAACCACTGCATTGAGCTCTGGCATACTGACACAAGTTCTCAGATTACACTCTGGCCAACCCAGATACCCTCACCAAGTACAAGACCGCCGCTCAGATCTCTGAGAAGGTCCTTGCTGAGGTTTCCAAGCTCGTCGTTCCTGGTGCTAAGATTGTCGATATCTGCCAGCAGGGAGACAAGCTCCTCGAGGAAGAGATCTCCAAGGTCTACCGAGGAAAGAAGATCAATAAGGGTTTGTCCTACACGAGTTTGAACCCAATGACATAGCTAACGCCGCCGAAAAGGTTTCTCCCACCCCACCACCGTCTCCCCTTCGTCCTACGTCACCCCCTACACTCCCCTCACCTCCGACGAGGCTGAGGCCAGCACCGAAATCAAAGATGGCGAGGCTATCAAGATCCAGCTTGGTGCACAAATCGACGGTTTCGGTTCCATTGTTTGTGACACCGTCATCGCTACCCCCGAAGACAAGGCCGGCGAGAAGATCACTGGCCGCACTGCCGATTTGGTCCTTGCCAACTACTACGTCAACGAGGCCCTCCTGCGATTGATGATCCCCCCTGGTCTCCTGACCCAAGGCTCCGATGAGGAGAAGGCCAAGGCTGCTGCCCAGAAAGCCCCTACACAGGCCAAGATCACCAGCCTCCTGGAGAAGATTGCCAAGGCCTACGATGTTAACATTGTCGAGAGCACCACCTCGTGGCTCTTCGATCACAATGAGATCGAAGGCAGCAAGAAGATCGTCCTTTCCCCTTCAGAGGGCTCCAAGGGTGAGGGTGTTCCCGAGATTGGTGAGGTTTGGGGTGTTGAGGTCGGTGTCAGTCTGGGCTCCGGCAAGGTCAAGTCCATTGACCAGCGTGCCACCCTTCACCGCCGCACCAACCAGACTTATGGTCTGAAGCGACCTACTTCGCGCAAGATCCTCAACGAGGTCCAGAAGAAGTTCGGTACCTTCCCCTTCAGCTTGCGACAGCTGGAGGATGAGCGTGATGCCAAGTCTGGTGTTGTCGAGTGTGTCCGAGGAAATGTCTTCCGCCAATACGAGCTCGTTGGCGACAAGGACAACTCTCCTGTTGCCCGATACCTTACAACCTTTGGTAAGTAATACTCTGTGTAATAAATACAAAGTACATTACGACAGTTGATACTGACATGAAGTCAAGCTATTACCAAGAACGGTATTACCAAGCTGGGTGGTCCTCCCCCTCTGGACCTTGAGAAGTACGAGACCGACAAGAAGATCGAGGACGAGGAGATTCTCAAGATCCTGGAGCAGCCTATTGCCCGAAACACTGGCAAGAAGAAGAGCAAGCCCAAGAAGAAGGCGGCCAAGAAGGAGGGTGACGAAGAGTAAGGTATACGACATTAAAATATGTGTTGAAGAGGTGCGGAAAGACCAAGGATCCGAGGACTGGTGAAACCAGAAACGCGAGTCAAGGAGAATGCATATCGGCAGTTTGGGCCAACGACTTTACCACCATTGGATGGGCCATATACATGAAGGAAAATATCTTCATAGGAAAACTGTTGGAAGGCTGAAAGGGACGACTGGAATCGCCAAACCCGACATCGGCCGTTTTGATCAGGTGATGTAGAGAGACCAGAAAGATATATATAAATCTCACACAGCCTGATACTGATCAACTATGAATGCATTTGTGATTCAAATCTGGGGCGACTTGTTTGTGATGCATCCATTGATAGGAAGTCGTCGGGAAGGCCAAGACTCGCAGGATGGTACGAGGGCGGGCGATGGTCGCAGCAAGCTGGCATGTCTGTTGCCAACAGTAGTGCATTCGCCTGCCCAGGGTTGGTGACCAACTCGGCGTCAATCACAATGCGGGATGTCTGCTCATGGTGCAGGCCACCTGACTGCACAAGGACTGCGAAAAAGAAAGTGCGTGGTAGGTAACAGAATGTGGAGAGCAAAGTCAGACAGGCAAATGTCAGTCATTAACCAATTAGTCGTCGACTTGGACTTGGCTGCCTAAGGTAGGTAAGTTGCTGTGACTTGCAACGCAACCAGGAGGGCACTGTTGGGTAATCCAAGCACAGCACCAATAGCCCAGTGCCAATAAACCAGCATTTTCAGACTGTCTCCCCTCATAATTTATCCGTCACAGTGGCTCCATGAGATATTTCTAAGTGCAACTATGGATCACAGAGGCGACCAGAGGTAACCCCTATTCGTATCATGCGTTGGTATCCCAACACAACAACATCTTTTTCAAGCAGATGGAAGAGGTCTGACATGGCTTGGTAACAGACTAACAGTGAAGAAGTTATCAAGCCACTTTACCTTAAATTCTGCAGCATGGATGGTAGCCTTGAGCTACTACTAGTGAGTGGATTGCAATGGTTGCTATGGGAGGGAGCTATGGATGGATGAATGAGGACTGGAGAGCTCCCATCTCTATTAGTGTTGAAGCTTGCTCAAAAATACCCAAAGTGCTGATAACTCTAATAAGAATGAGCGAAAAGTTGAACCGTCAGGAACTAAGTAACACAACCCAGATGAATGAAAGAAAGATAAACAAGTTTTGATAGGGAAAAGGAAAAGAGAAAGGAGAAAAGAAGGCAGGTAGCCGGGGTTCAACACTTGTAAATGAGTAAAGCCAGCCAGCTCGGTAGGGAGGGAGAGGATCGAGGCCCCAGGTGCTACGGGAACCACTGAAAGAAGGGATACCTTAGCTACCGTCAACATTGGGTCATACCTCCAAACTAAGCCATGGATTTTACTACAGCTGACAACTGCTGTTGATACCTACATGGCCATCAGTTACAGTATAACCCACCAAAGAATATCAAAATAAAGAAGGAAAAAAAGTCTACCAGGTGCTAGAAACTCTTTTTTCCCACCGTCCTGGGTTGCCTTGGCCCCCCTTGTTCCTTGTCCGACCCGCGCCGTCAGCTCCGATGCATGCACTGACACTGGGTATGGGTCCTGTCTTTCAAGTCGAGGCGAGGAAGCAGAACAGAGCAAAAGCCGAGTCTCAACCTGCAACGAAAAGCAACCCACCCTCTCTCACTCTTCAACAACTCGCGTCCACCAACTTGAAAGACGCGATAATACGGCAGTAATTCATGCTGCTTTCCAAAAGAAAAGTATAAAAAATACATTATTTACCCCCTATTTACTTTTGAACTTTCATGCTAACCACTATCCTTCCAATAGGCCTAGAGAGGTGCGCTGCCGGTTCCACGGCAACTGGCACAAGTAGAGAGAGAGGCGCACGCATAACGCAGGCTGCCCGACCCCCTCCAGGACAGGCAAGCCAAAGCCCAGCACAATGATTTCGTCAAATACCCGCGCTACACGATCCCGTTATTCTAGTCCTGCGCAATCACAAAACACCAAATGGAACGGAGTCCTCGACGCGTCTAAGGGGGCGACCGAGAGCTCAAGAGCATTTATGCAGCGCTGGCTAGAGCCGAGCGTGCAGAGCAAGACGAGCTTCGAGGATGATGGATTGGTGCGCTACGGCGTGGTCGAGAACATGGCCCCCTTGGGAAGTCTGCCAAAACCCAAGAAGACGGGGCCTGAGACGACGTCTGGCGTCAAGAGAATTATATTGAGGCCTTCAGGGGCAAGTGCTGCCAAAAATGCAGCGCTCGTCGCTGCGACCGACCCAGCGGTGGATGTTGACGTGGACGCGGATGTGGAGGCGGAGACGGATGTTGCGATTACGGCGAGAGCGGCAAACTCTTCCCCTCCACCTGTCACCCTACCTCCCACACCGCCACGGAGGGTTTCCATTGTCCTCAGAGACGCAGCCGCAGCAGCTGACGACGAGAACGACGAAGATTACGATCCGAGTCGACCGAAACGACGCCAATCTGGTCGTGTATCTCTGGGAAAGCGAACGCGGCGCTCCTCAGCCGGCCATAAGAGCTCTATTGTGACTAAGCCAACAGCAAAGGGGACAAAAGAGCGCAGAGGATCCGAGAAAGGAGTCAAGGCAGCCACGCCAGCAACACCCAAAGCGGAAATTCCAAACGTTATCAAGGATTCCGAAGAGGACGAAGACAAGGAGGTAGAGGCAGACGCAATCAAAGCAGAAGCGACTATTCACGCAGCTGAACCTGTGGAACCCGAAGATAAAGAATTTGCAGACAAGGTAGTTGAGGCTGCAGTGGACGAGGCTCTCAAACACTACCGATACCCGACCGCGTGGGCGCTGCGGACCCTCTACGACGAAAAATCGAGTGATCCCAAGTTCATTGCCATGATTGAGGACGTCTTCACACAAGCGGCAGATGAGGCTACGATGCGCAAATTTTCTAAACAAATGGAAAAGAAGAAGCGGGAAGGCAAGAAGGACAACCAAGGATGCTATTATTTTATCCCTCCGACCACCAACAGCAGATTCACTCCTCACAAACCCAAGGCAGCACCGTACGGCAAGTTGCTGCTTCACAATCAAGTGGAGGAAGTGGTCGAGGTTGCAGACATTGAGACAGATGCTGAGACCGAGGAGCAGTTTGTCGATGAAGAGGAGGAGAAAGAAGAGAGCAATCAAAAACCACCAGCTCGAGCTGCCAAGAGGGCAAAAACATCACATTCTCGCACTCACTCTTCTTCTTCTTCTACTTCTCATCCATCTCATGCCAAAGCCAAAGCCCAAACACAGGCTCAGTCAACCCGCAACACACCACGAAAAATGTCTTCAGACAACCTACCTCAAACGCCCTCGCGTAAGCGAAACAGGCGAGATTCAGCTTCGAGCGACTCATCTCTCTCATCAGCTCTCAGCCTGTCGTCGCCTGAGGCCATGATGGGCAGCCCCAGCCCGGTTCGTCGAGGGGGTACAGGTCGCCCTGGACCACCTGAACCCGACTCCAGTGATGCGCCAAAACCTCGGCCAATCACCACCCGCCGCAAATCAGTCGCCTCCAAGACAAGTACCACTACCAGCAACAAGTCTAAGCCTAAGACCAAGGCCAACAAGTCTACTAAGCAGCAGCCATCATCACCCACCATTCCCACTTCAACCACCAACACTCACATTCACATCAAAACCAGCACCAGCAATCATATTAACGCTGATGCACCCACAAGTGCGACCATCAGCGTGAGTGCCGACGCCAGTATGCCAGGAAGGGTTCCTGCTGCCCAAATCTTTCCCAATCTGCCCACAAAGCCCAAGACAGCAAAGAACAAAGCATCATCTGCCCCTGCTGATGACGCTCGTGCCAGTCATGATAACGACGAGGCATTTTGGGACCGGAGGCGCGATGCGCAAAAGTTTGCCAACAGCGTCATGGCCCAGGAAAGTTCTGTTCGTGGAGGAGAAATCGACGAGGAGCTCTTCACAACTCCCGCAAAATCGACTAGGAAGACGCGTCAATCCGCCGCTGCCTCTACGGCGACGACGAGGTCCACACGGTCGGCTAGCAAGAGACCTCACGATGAGGCTGACGCTGCCGTATCTCCTGTTGCGTGGTCTTTCCAGCGCGATGAGAGGGACAGCTCAGCCGGAGGATCACGGGCTGCAACGCCCACGCTACGTCCCCCCAAGAAGCCGAGAACTGGCCTTCGTGTCAAATCATCGTAAGTCACACCCAAATCATTATCTTGTCACCATTTGCATCGCCCCCATCGTGAGAAGCACCATAGTCATCATCGGAATGCCGTGATTCTCATGATTCTGAAGAGACTCCTGATTTTATGGAATGTCACAGATGCCCATACATCTGGACTCATCTTTTCATCACTCGCGGCCGTCATCTGATGGCAAGAACATGCCGTCGTCCTTTAACATTCACGTTTCGAAACCATGCTAATTATGTCTTCACTTTAGTCCCATTAAGAAGCGAGGTGGAACTGCTGCTGGAGTGCCTCGGCCCTTGGGAGAATCCCCTTCCATCAACGGTGTAGCCAAGGAACAGGTATGTTATTTCTTTGTTCACCATTCCCATCTCCCTCAAACGCGCAAAAACCCGTCTTGAGTTGAACTGGTCACGCATATTCGGAAAACCCAACATCATGGACTTTGCTCGAAAATTCACCAGATGGTGGCCAAATTTGTGCTGTGCCTTGTCACGTCGGGCCAGGATCACCAACGGGGTAATTTCTCGTGGCCCCCGAAAGATCCGCTTTTCCGAACCAGCCCCCATCATTTGAATCAGCAACCAGGACGGGTTGAAACGCGAAGTGCAACGCATGCTGAACTGAATATAATGGACACGAGCATGTTTGACTAATTTGACCCCTTATCTAGGTATCGGATAATGATGAAGATTGCTCTGCATGCGGTGCTGCCGGAGATGTCGTTTGCTGCGATGGATGCCCGCGGTCATTCCACTTTGAATGCGTGGGAATGATACCCTCGGACCATCTTCCTGACGAATGGTTTTGCAACGAGTGCTTGTACAAGCGATACCCCTCGCGCATGCCCGCCTTCAAGGGTGTTTTTGCTACTGCTCTTACCAACCTGGAGAAGAGCATTCCTCGCGCCTTCAGCCTCCCCAAGAAATTACAGACCCGCTTTGAAGGCGTCAAAGCAGCCGCCGACGGTGATTACGAGGAAGTCATTACTTCCAAGACGGCCAAGTGAGTAGCAGTGGTTTAAACGAGATTCGTTCAGTGTACTGACAAGTATTTCAGGAAAAAGAATGGTTATGAAGAGTTGCCAGACTTTTTCAAGCAACGGGATGAAGGGCAAGCAGTACTCTGCCACGGCTGTCAAAAGCCTGCCACAGATGTGCGCGCTATTATTCCGTGCAGTGTCTGCCCCTTCTACTGGCATATTGACTGCCTAGATCCTCCTCTTGCTGTTCCACCCGTACTCAAGAGCTGGAAGTGTCCTCTGCATCCGGAAGAGATTATGGCTGATGTCCGTCCACTTGCACCAGCTCACCGTTTTCGCAAAATCAAGGGAGCCCAGACCATTGTGCCAGCCCTATCACGTGGTATCAAGAACAACGGGCATATCGAGGTGGATTGGAGTGACGAGTCTGAACCTGAAACGCCAAACAACTCTGGCTGGCCAGATCCCGACTCATTCGGCCAAGCTTATAAATTACCGGCGAAAGGCATTGTTCTTGATTTTATTGAGCAGTGAGTATATGCACCCAACGTCAAGCAATTGCATGCTAATAACGGTTGTAGACTACGTCGTCAACATGCTGGTTACGGTCCCCGTCGTGATGAGCCCAGATGGGTACAAATCGTCCCGGCCGGAAGAGATCCTAACCGACCTCTTGCAGGTTCTGAGCTGCAGAGAAGTGTGGATGAAATGCAGTTAGCTTTAACATTGACTAGTCTCAAGGAGCGCAAGTCTGACGGCGTCGACCAACTGGTCACAGCCCTCCTGGTGAGTCGCAGCATTTCACTCCCCCGTATATGTTACTAATAAGCAATCGATAGGATGCCGCTGATCCTAGTGTGCTGTCGCTCATGACAAAGACAGACGCCAGCAATGTTTCCGCTGGCCATTTGACAGAAAATGACAAGCGCAGTCTGCGTGCTCTTCTTACTCAGATGGACGCCATGGGAAGCCATATTCGACAGCTCCTTGGGGAACCTAATGGCGTTTCCGCTACCATGCTAAATGAGGACGCCATACCAAGCATCCTCTCCCCTCAGGACTCCGCCATTGCTGAGCCACTCGACAAGGCTACGGCACTTCCAGTTACTGAACCTACTCCTCCCTCCACCTTTGACCACGCCGAAGGCTCCATGGACCTTGACTGAACAACAGTCATCACTTTGGAGACCCAACTCTGTCGCTCCGTAAGAGTAAATTGTGGTCTTTAATAATTCTGCCAGATTGGTACTCTATTTAACTACACCATAAGCCCCATTCCATTTCACGGAGGAAAAGAAACCTCTGTACGAATTTCTCAAGCTTCGCATGCACTCATGCAAGCTCTACCAAGACAACTCAACCATTACTTAAATAACTTCTTTTCGCGCGACCCTTTTGACTACAGATCGCCGGAGTTCGGAGGATTTTGCTATTTGAATTACGGTCCACGATTATAGAGATTTCTGGATGCTTTCTGTCAATCGATTCGTCCTTGTTATTGCTATCTCATTTTCCGGGTATTGTCACATCGAAGCCGACCAAAACCACTCCTCGCTGCGAGCGTCGTTTCCCCATCTCATCAAACACCCCATCATCACCGCTTGATTTGTGCCCTTATCACATCTTTGTTCCTTTTCGACACTCTATATCATGCACGAAACAACCCTTGTTTCGCCCTTGTGGCGAAAGCTCAGTAGCAGGAAGTAGGCAGCGGGATGCTAAAGCATCCACGTGTGTTGCGCTCTTATTACTATTGCATCATAGTTGGAAGTAGGCGAGGCATAGCGTGGAAAGAGACTGATCGGATCAGCTATCTAGAAGGAAGGGGGGATACAGAGGTAGATGCAACGAGTACTTGGCACCGAAATGAATAGGAGACAACACATGATTTAATCACTTCAAGTTTGAGCCAGATCGATCGATGTGACGTCTAATGCTAATTCTGTATTCAACGGATAATGCATCTGTGATGGTCACAGACTGGTTGGCGGTACACCTTTTCATGTCATCACTAATCTTCCTGGCATCAAGTTCCATAAACAACATCAATTGCCGAGTCATAAAAAGCTACAAGACGCAGATACGTCAGAAGAGCCCTTGCAAATCTTTTTTAGTATACAACAATCCCCTGTGAGACATGGCATACAAGTGTAGCTGGTCTCCGCAAAGGCTGTAAGATGAATTTCCTTGGCATCATTCGTAATGCCTTGACATTCTTTCCCCAAAGTATTGCACTGTCTCTTTCATCAAGACTGACGTTAAGCCGCTATAAGAAAGACTCACTACAGGCAGAGTCCCAAAGAGCTCCACAGAAAGAATCAACAGACCAAGAGTCAACCGTCGCTCTGAACAGAATCGTGTAATATCTAATTTCTTTGTTTCGTTTTTTTCGGGTTCGTTCAATCGTAGAGAAGTGATCCTGCTTTTCCTCAATCTTTGCTTCACGGCATCAACACTTTCAAGACCTGCCTGAGGTGAGCCCCGCAAGTACAAGAACAAAAAAAATCAAGACAGCAGGTGGGGAAGCAAAAGGACAAGGCATCCAAAGTTGCAAAACGGGGCCCAAACCATATCTGAGCCGCCGCTGTGGACGCTTGTGTCTTCGCTGTATTGCCCCAAGTAAGAACACCATAACTCCTCATGGCGTCGTGTTCATGAACTTGTCTGAAAACTAGGAAGAAAACCTGTCAAGATCGGCCCAACGGGGTTGAGTCTCCTGAAGCAATGCGGAGCTACAATCGTCTTGATCATCTCTGAGAATAGTTGATTAGCCCCCTCTTCTTGGCTGTCCATTGCGAGACTGTGGTTGTCTTACGCGACCTCTTCTAGGGTTACCCTGCTCCTGTTGCATGTATCCCATGTTGGGCATATTTCCCATATTTCCGTAGCCGTAGTTACCCATTCCCATGCCGAATCCGGGAGGGGCGAACGGGGTTTGGCCAGCCGGCATCTGAGGCATCTGCGAAACAGGTGGCTGGATAGGGCTTCCGTTAGGCATGTTCTGCTGGCGATACTGATCAACGGAAGGGTTAGGGCCATTGAAACCACCATATCCAGCCTGCATGGGAGGGTAGTTGTAGTTCATGGGCGGCGGTCCGCGATTCATCATCTGCTGATACTGCATTGGCTGCATGTTGGGAGGCATAGGACCACCGGGTGTGTTGTACATCATGCCCTGGTTGAACTGAGGGAATGCAGAAACACCATTATCTGCAGGCTCGTTTCGTTGGCCGCCATATGGCATGTCAAATCCAGGAGGGTTGGCTGGCTGGCTCATGGAATTGTAGAAAGGCTTGTTGGAATGTGCAGAGTTAGGATGGTGACCGTTGGAGTTTGCCTGCCTAGAAGATGGACGTTGGCGTTGCTCTGCGTGTGTGCTGGCGTCACGGTTGTTGCCAGCGCTGCGAGTCGACAAGCCGACCTCATCCATCAGGCGCTTGTAGCCCTGGTTGGGCTGAGCTTTGATCCTGACAAGGACATTCTTAACATTCTCAACAACCTGATTGCGGATAGACTCATCGAAGAAGGGCGTCGTAAGCACCTTGAAGATGAGAGTAGCACCGCACTGGTGATCTTTCAGAATGGCCTCCAGAACCTGATCGTTGGGCGTGAAAAACAAGGCCTGGAGAATGGCGTCTCTGGCGTCTGCCTCTGCCTTCTGATTGATGACCTTCAGCACGGTGAGATAGGCAACCTTGTGGGTACAGAGATGGACTAGGTAAGGCACAAGCTGGGGCGACAAAACTGTTCGACGCTGAGGGAAAGTGCAGGTGTCCAGGAACCAAGTCAAGAGAAGGGCGCCGTTAGCATTGGTTGCCAACTGGACACTGTTTAGGGCGATGGCGGCAGCTAGCATTCGCTGCTGGTCCTTGGTGGAGTGGTGACTTTCAAGACAGGCTCTCATAGCACGAGCACCGTAGCGGCCCTGGGCGACCTCCCACATGCGAGCAAGCATGGTCTCAAAGATAAAATCATTGTAGGGAGCGCCGAACTTGAGGCAGCCCTGAAGAACATAGTTGCCGTACTGGTCCAGGAAAAGCGGGATAGTGCAAGGGCGAATGTGTTCAACGATCAAAGACATCTGGGCAGGGGTCTTGCAGACATCGATGATTTTCTGAGCCGCCCAAGTGCCGTTCTTGTGAACACCGATTTCAGCCAAGTGAGGAGCTATCTCGGACAACATAGCATCACGAAGCTGGTCGGAGCAGTGCTCAAATAGCTTCTGCACCACTGTGTTACCCAGATAGTCGGACGAGAGCTCGGCGATCTCCGGAAGCATATCGACGGCAATGTTCTCGATCTCAGCTTGAGACAAGCTCTGGTTGTCAATCCGCTTACGGATATCCCGGAGTTTGGGTGCATCGTGAACCCGGGTATGAGCAGGCTCACGAATAGGTGGGATCTCCTCAACAAATGAGTTGAATTGGATGGCAGACTGAAGGTTGCGAGAGATTCTGAACCTATCCTCCTCAGTGGCACCAAATTGCTTGACAATATCGAGAATATCCGGTGTCATCTCGCGGAGAGTAGGGGCTTTGGGAGCCGCGTTCATAGCGGCAGAGGCAGAAGGAGTCTCGCCAGCAGGCGTGGTAGCATTTGTTCCCTGTGCGCTGTCCTGTCCCTTGGCGAACGGATCAGGGCTGGGAGAGGGGAAGACTCCATCATGGCCAGGAGTGTTGGACGCAGAGGGTGGCTTGGCAAAGTTAATGCGGATGGGACCAGCACCAGGGAAGATTTCCTTGCTGTTCATGCTTGCTTTGGCAGAGATGGCACTCTCAACCCTCTCGAAGTTAACAAAGCCGCAGTTCTTGTGGGTGAGAACACGGGCGGAGAGGATAGGACCATGAGACTTGAACATCTCGATCAGAGTCGATGTAGTGGTGGATGTAGGAATGCTGCCCAACCAAAGTGCACTAGTAGGGCCCTCAAGGCCCTGTTCATCAGCGCTGAGGAGACCTGCATTGCGGCTGTTGGATCTACCGAGGTTGATTCCAGCAACAGCTTGGGGAAGATCGTCGTAATCTTTGTCGTCTTGAAGGCGAATTTCAGCTGGGGCAACAGGGTTGGAAAGACCGGAGTTGCCAGACACGTATGTTCTCATCAATCGACTTCCAGGGGTATCCAAGACACCAGCAGTGCGGGCACGGGGTCGGTTGGCTGAGGCCTGGTTGGCAAAGGCCTGAACAGCAAGGTTGTGGTTATGAATGGCAGCGTTGGTAGCAGCCAGCTGATCTTGAAGAGCCGCAACATATTGAGGGTCCAGGGGCATGTCAGCTTCGTAATCATCCTCATCATCGGCATATTTGTCCTTGTTGTTAACCGAATAAGATCGAAATCGACTGGCCTGTTTGGTGAAGTCGAGATTGGCCAAGTAAGGAGTTGCGAGCTGTGCGCGGGGAGGTTGTGGAGTCTCGGCGAGACCAAGATAGTCCAAAGTTCTCATATGGACATCTGACTCACCGCCTCCTTCCTTAGAGAACTGAGATTGAGCAGGAGAGCTGGGACCATTGGAGCCAACACTGGCGATGCTTGCCAGGGTAGACGCCCTCTCGCGGCCAACGCCTGTGGGGTTCCAGCTGCTAAAGATCGAAGGTCCAAAGGGCGAATTAGTTCCAGGAATCGGGGCAAACTGGCTCCTCTGGGGCATGGAACCGGCGCGGAGACGTGAAAGGAGAGTCGAGCTGTTGGAAGGGTTCTCCTGTCCGTCAGAATTGGGAGAAGGCGATTTGAAAGGACTCTGAGTCGGCGTGGGCCTGTTGGTCTTGGCAGCTAAGCCAGGGATGCCAGGGATGCCGTTAACCGCGCCCCCAGGAGAGAACCGAGAGGGCACTGTGCCTGCGCGAGCACGCCTCGTCTGAGGCATCGAGTCCGGCGTAGGAAGCTGAGCAAAATCGGGAAACCCATCGGTTGGGGACTCGGGAATGTTCTCGCGCAGCGGCGTGGAGTTACCGCTCGTAGGAGGACCGCCCCAAAGAGGCATACCTGATACACCTTCCTGAGCCTGAATCTCACGAGCTCTGTGGGGTAGGACAGGCCTGTGTCAGCAATGTACAGTAATCGGAGGCTGTTTTAACAAACAGAGAAGAAATTGTCGTCTGGAGTTAAGGGGAACAAGAAAACACGTTTCTGGAGCAAACGAACCTCTTGGAGAACAGGCGGCTAGAACCAGGGATGTCGTGCGACGGAGAACCAGCCCCGGATCGCGAATTGCCCGTCATCTTGTTTGAAGGGTTGAGACCACCGGACAGGCCAAATGGGGATCGAGAAGGCGGCAGAGGATCGATGGGGGAGTTGCTGGCTGATGGAGAACCAGAACGAGGTTGACTACCAGACTGAGAGGCGTAGCCAAGAGTCAAGTGTTCGGATCTAGAAGTTGACATTATCGATTATCTAGCCGACCTCATGAGACGGTGACACAGGGAAGTGTCGGGCCGGATAGCTGATTATTATTCTCGGCAGGGACTGATCGACTGATCACTTAAAGGACCAATACGTTCAGTCGTTTCTAATGGCGGAAAAAGACAAGTCCCAAGATGGAAATCGTCTGGAAAACAGTCTAGTAGCTGTTGTTGGGACGACCTCGAACGATAGACGAGGAGATGCCGGCGTGAAAGCGTCGGAGAGCACTAATTCGAGCGTATTCGACAGAAACGGGGAGGCTGGATTGAAAGAGCGCGATGCGAACGGGAAGAAATCCAGGAACCGCCGGTATTACAAAGGATGCTCGTGCAAAGAGGAAGGACAAGGACAAGGCCTGCCTTAGCCGTGAACAGGTCGTGATTCTAAATAGCTGTAGAGACCGCAACGACTGTGGCGAAGCAATTTATTGCTCAAGCGAAGATGCAATGCAATTGATGTGGATTTTTGGACAGTTGTGGTCGTTGAGCGTCGTCCGAGCCTGCGGCTTGAGAGAGGGCGCAAAAAAAGAATAGAGAATGTAATAAGGGGACTATGTCGGGGGGAGGGATGAGGGGGGAAAGAGGGCACAAACAAAGTTATGATGAATATACAGGCCTCATTGAAGAAGTTCAAAAAGGAAGATTTTTCGACTGGGCCTGGAGAAGTAGACGAGCGAGGCGCGCGATTATGGGGAATGGGGCACGAAACGGGGGGTGAGGGAGGAAGCAGGAGGAGTCGAGATGTGCGATGTGCGAAGAGGAGAACTGGAAAGAAGGGCCTTGAAGACAGTCCAGGTACAGAGCACTACTAGTGGACGGAAGAAGGCAACGAGTTGCCCTGACCTGACCTGGACCAGATCAGGCTGGGCAGACTGTTACTGTGACCAGGCTCTTAGCGTGTGTCCTGTACCTGCTCGTACCTGAACCCGGACCTCCATGACAGGTTGCTTCTACGTAGACCTCATGGATACCAAGATTTCCCTTCTTGCAGCCAGGCTGTGCGCATTCCTAGTACATTATGTATACGCGTCCATTCGTCACGGAACAACCGCGTGTATTTTTGCTTTATTTGATCCTGGAGTTTGCAGAAACGAATTGGCTAGAAAAGGTCACAGCACGGGCGGTAATCCAATTGTTCCAGAGCTCAATGCCACTGAATCGAGCTATCGTCTGTTGTGTAGTTCGAGATGTCACAGTCCTGGTTGGCTGCCAAGTCTTTTGGTAGGTACCTGGATAATTCATCTAGGTACAACAGCTGTGAAACTATCAAGACTCGGATCCTAAGCATCTAAACAAGGTTTTTCTTCTTCTTCTTTTTTTCTTTTTCTTTTCATTTCTTAACACTCAGTAGCTGCTGAGTAGCGAGGCTTTAACCGGACCAGAAACACATATCATCGATTGTCTGCTACTGTAGAGTACGAACATCAACATGTACATATCAAGGTACCAAGATTCTCGCCAAGCTCCACAGTAGCCACTTTTGAAGACATCAACGGTTTGCTGAAACTCTCGAGTCCGGATCGTAGGTAGTCAATCATTCAAGGTTTGTTTGCTAAGAAGATCTAGCAAATAGCTTTACTTCTATTTCATTTTCTTTATTCAAACTGTTGCGTAGTTATTTTTTCTTTCTTTCTTTGTCTGTTCCATTTGTGTGTAGGTGGTATCTTTTCTCCACATGCCCCCCATAAAGACATCATGATAACTGGGTATCATTCCATGAGTCGGCACGTACCCGAGAGCGTTGCGGCATTGTGCATCGGAAACTCTGTCAATCTTGAATACAAATTAGGTTTGTGCCTGCGGATGTTAAACTGGTTTGATTTCTATCCAGGAGGGTTCAACGAGTTGCCAAGCCACCTACTGATGTCTCATTGGCGACTTTGTGTTTTAATATGAAATTCATCTACATTTGATACTGTGTGACTACTGGGTAACCATCGTCTAATAACAACCCATATCTTCAAAGTTCCCAATCAATCAACCCAGTATCGACACTCGATTGGGCGCCTTCCAAACGAAACACAACTTGACAGCTAAAACAATGCAATTGCAATCTAATCTCGCGGCAGCCACTGCAATATCGTACCAGTATTGCTTCTTCGACCTATACTCCATGGCTCCTCCTGTTTCCCCTAACGACAACCTCTCAATTTAACTCTCTTTCACTCTCAAGCTTATGCAAAAATGTACTCTTATTGGCTGCGTTGATGACAGTTCGCACCTCTTGCGAGCCCCCTTACCAACGACAGAACCAATCACAAACCGGATTGCCTCGTCGGGGGGATCTATTAGCCTCTCGATGAAACAAGCCCTATCATCCCTCCCCCTGGCTTTCTGCCCCTTAACCGTACATATACGCCGTATGAGTTTCCGTAGTACTATATCGATCAATGGCTCAGGGGTTGTCATGAGTATCTCGAAACGCAGCTCTTACTCTCTCCCCTCCCCTTCATCAATTGATCAGCCAGCCGAGTTTGGGCGGCGACGTCTCTCGCTTGACTCTGTTTCAGATAGCGGCCCGCACTTACCGCTGTCCCCGGCTTATGGCCAGCAGGTGTCAATTGTTCTATTCCTGGTATCACGGTTCGATAGGTGAAGTGAATATTACTGTGGTTACATGTATCCATATAAGCACATTGATCATTCCGCACTCCATCCTATGCGAGCTATGTGTGCGACAGAAATCCGGGGCACCGTTATGGCACCCCGACTCTTATTTTCTCTATATAGGTTGTCTTTATTATGCTCTGTCGGAGTGACCCTCCTGCGACTGATAGTTCCCAATTGCGCTCAAAATGTCACTATTGCTTCATGACCGGGCAGGCCTTGCTGCCCCCCTGCAGCCTGTTCAAGAGTGCCAAAGAGTCTGTCATATCACCCGACTCCTAGTACACTGGGTATTTACCCGATCTTTCATGGCATATCATCATCATCGATATCGCGTAATGAGACTTCTCGGACTGGTTGCCGCCATATAGGCGAAGAGTCAACACGCGTAGAACAACATCTTTGCCAAGTGCGACACGCCAAAGAACTTTCGCCCGTAAAACGCCAAGAGAGAAAAAACATCAGAGGGATATATGTGCCACCTTGCTTTCAAACCTCTCTCAAAATGCCGAACTGGAATATGAGCGTCTGCTCCTCAAATATCATTGTTGCTCTTTATTTAGCATGCTTCTTGAAAGCCAAAAGATCAGCCAGACTGTTGAGCGGGCAACCGTGGCGCAAGAAATCATGAGCCAGTAGCTCGTCGGCTGAAGCGCGACTCTTGACGTCAACGCACAGACAGACGGACAAGAAAGCCTTGAGCTCTTTGCTGAGTTTCTCGGGCTTCTTGAGTCGAGGGGTTCCATTGGTTGCGATGAGGTACAGGGCCTTCAGGGGCTCTTCGTTGAGGTATGGAGGCTCAGACTCTATCATTTCGATCGCCATAATGCCCAAAGACCAGATATCGACCTTAGGACCGTATTCTTTCTGCTTGACAACCTCGGGGGCCATCCAATAGGGGGTTCCCACCATGGTGGCTCGCTTGGACTTTGTCTCTGTAAGCTTGGCGCAGAAGCCAAAATCGGCTGTAAATTGTTAGAATCAGAGATCAAGTTGTATTTAAGCTTGCACTTACTAATCTTGACGTTTCCACGAGCGTCCAGTAGGACATTGTCACTCTTGATATCACGGTGAATAATGTTTTGCGAATGCAAGTGCTGCAGTCCGCTGCAAGTCTGTGAACATGTTAGTTGTGGACATACCCATATTGAGACACTGTACATACCTCGTGGCAGATAGTTGAAATCTGCTCTTCCGAGATGGAAGGGTTGTTGTCGATCACATCAGTGAGAGCACCGCCCTCCATAAACTCCATAACGACCCATAGCTCTGCATTGTTGTTACGCAAGAAAGCATCTAGGAAGTTGACAATGTTGCGGTGCCGGCTGTCCTTCATAACCATGATCTCGTTCACAATAAGCTCCTTTCTAGGTTGATGTGCGAGATCCATTTGCTTGATGGCAACCTGGGCCCGAGGGCCCTGGGCACGCAGAACATCGCGGGCAATGCCCTGCGCTGTCTCCTTAATCTTTGCAACATAGACTGATCCAGAGGCACCCTGTCCAATCTTCTTCTGCTTGGAGTAGGAGACGTTGGGGTCTTCCTTAGAGACAGCTTCCTTAAGCTTAGCCATAACCTCACTCTCGGACATAGTGGACATCCTGACGTCCTGCTTGCGCTCCGAGGGCGATGGCTTAGCGGTAAGAGCAGCCTCGGCGGCCTTGACGCCATCGGCTTGCTGCTGGGCTTGGCTGGGCTTGGGTGCAACATTGAGGGGCTTGACAGGGGCTGGCAGGCGTGAGGCCTGTGTCTGCTGCTGTGGCTGTCGAGTCTGTGGCGACTGGTTTCCGTTGGCATAACGGGGGGCATTTGCAGCGCCGTTGTCGGCCCTCGGGGTTCGCTGGGCTTGGGTAGGGATAGCACCAGAACTAGCTTGAGAGGCGAGAGGTGGGCGCTGGGAGGTGGCAGTCGGGGGCGAAGGAGCAGGACGCTGTGCTCGAAGGTTGCTTTGCTGTTGCGAAGCCTTTGGCGCAGGAGGGGCTGCTCGTGAGGGGTTGAAGCGGTCAGACTGAGCAGAAGATGAGCTGTAGCCACCGCCAATCTCCTGCTGCGCAAGGGGAACCTTGGTCTTTGGGAGAGAAGCATTATAAGCATCCAAGTCACGTCGGTTCTGCTCCTCGATCTCACGCTCACGCTGTCTCTGAGCCTCCAACTGTTTCTTACGCTGCTCTTCTCTTAAAGCATCCTGAGACATGTTGTAGTTGGGGGCCATTTGCTGCATTTGTTGGCGTTGCTGATATTGTTGCTGCTGATCCTGCTGGGCAGGGCGCTCGTCAGGGCGGGCAGGACGGCGCGGGGCATTGGGGTTGGGTTGGACAGGAGAAGGATTGTAACCTGGGCGCTGGGAAGGAGCTGGCGGCGCAGGTCGAGGAGGTGCCACAGAGTTACCGCTACCATACCCAAGTTGTTTGTTGCCTTGGGCTTGGGCGGGAGGAGTTG
This sequence comes from Fusarium venenatum, assembly GCF_020744135.1. Classification (NCBI taxonomy): domain Eukaryota; kingdom Fungi; phylum Ascomycota; class Sordariomycetes; order Hypocreales; family Nectriaceae; genus Fusarium; species Fusarium venenatum. Next base: position 2,039,375 of record NW_027072131.1, read on the forward strand.
GTGTCAGACTGGGGTACTGGTTAGGGTTCTCAGCACGTTTGGCGAGATCGGTATAGAAGTCGAGGACCTCGAAGACAGCCTGGGGGTTTCGTTCATAATCCTCCTTGGTGATTGCCGATGAGTTGAGAAGCTTCGACCACTCTGGTGGCAAACCGACAAACTCTCCGGTCTTTGGATCGAAACCAACATGTACAGCGTGGGAAAAGTTAGTAGGATTGCTGACTCCGCCCATACCTGGGCAAGCGCCATAAATAAAGTCAATCCACTCGTACAAGTCATCGTCACTCTTTACCTTGATCTGGAGGGTCTTGGTCTGACCATCGTCGTCGCCGGGGCTGTTAGACGAGCCATCTGGTTTGCGTTTGATTTCGAAGATGGTGCCGGCGGCTTCGACTCGTCCGACGTTAACTACATCTCTCAGGTAAAGGGTATAAGAAACTTTGCCGCCTTCGGTTTTGTGAAAATCGAGTGACTCTTTGCGGAGGATTAGGTATTTTTGCTTCCAGGGTTGAATGAAGTTTTTGCTCTCCTTGACTGATGCCCAGCCCTCCTTCTTAACGGCTACTCCGCCTAGGCCATCTGTGTTGTTGGACTGCTGGCGAGCGATAGGGAGGGAAATGGTGGAACCGGTGTACGTCGAGGTCGCAGTACTTCGAATAGGGGAAATAGCCATGTTGGCCATGCTTCCTGGAAGGTTGGCATTGGGCGTTAGGTTCAAACGCGGTCGATCTGTGGGAGGCCGAGGCGCAGGGCCTGGGTTCGTGAACTGCCCAGAGGAGTACATACTGTATCCTGTTAGTGATCCATCTGATGAACTCATTGATCTGACTTGGTAGTGAATTGCTGACGCCAACTGACTCCCTTTTCATAAAATCTGCCGATTACCCCTTAAAGGATAACGCATTGACAGTCTCAAGAGGTAGGATAGCGCAACAGTCAAATTCTTCCAATATATCGGGTGGCTGACTTCCGAAGGCAGAGAGCACATGTTCGCATCGCTGAAGAAGAGGAAACATCGCCTTCACCCCGCCACGGCGCCGAAACAGTCCCTCATTCGTCGAGTATAGGGGAAGTAGCATACCTGTTTTGTGCCATCTTAAATCACGTTGATTGCAGGATGCAGCAAGTAATATTTGATGGTGACTAAAGAAAATAAGCCCGTCTGAAAAAGAATGCGCAAGCGGTTTAAGACGGGTCGTACGCTTGCTGTCTTTCAGTTGTGATGGCGAGCGGTGGGCTATTCCGAGAGGCGACCAACTCAGGAGCGCTCTATTCTTCTGGGCGGTCTGCTGTCGATAATGTTGAAAGGCACTCGTATAAGGATCAAAGAAAAGACTGATCCTGGGCGCAAAACAAGGCCTTCTCAGCGACCGAATAAAGAGATCATGTAGTCAAGAATCGTGTTGGAGCAGCGGTCAGAATCAGAAGGGGCGAGGTAGGTATAGGTAGGTAGCTTGCCAGTGACAAGCACGGGGGTTAGATTTGGAGTGGAGGTGCTGGCGCTGGGATGACGGATGGCGCCTGTAGCTGCAACACAAAGAAAAGGTTGTTGGTGCAAACGGCTACGAAACGTGAGTGCAACTTTACTTGCGACTCGTGATAAGAAGCCAAAAGCCGCAAAACCAGGGCTACCTAGTAGGTATGGAAAAATGGTTGTTGATTGAGAAAAAGATACAGTTACTCGCGATAAACACTGAATATGAATGAAAGGGCAGGTCCAGGGTGTGGATGGCCTTCCAAGTTTAGACCAGAGAATGCGAAGCAGAAGGAGGAGCAGAAAGGTGGGGAAAGAGCAATAAATGACCCCTAGTTCTCCAGCACTGAGATATTCTCCCGCCGCAAAAGTGTCAGACTAGGAGGGGCGGGGAAGTTCCAGTGGCAGTCGGGTTGGCGCCTGTCCGCGGCGATGCGCTGTAGCTTGGGTAGAGATGAATGGACACGAGCTGGGCGGTAATGGTCAGTGGCTAGCTTGTGGCTAATACCTAATCTAACTGCCCAGCCCGGCGCTGATCCATGAGGTAGGCATTATGATGGATGCAATATTTTCAGGTAAAATGCACCCAAAGACTTCAGTGGAGATTGACCCCTGGATTGGATTGCCTTTGCATACTTGATGTTGCTGAATGGAAAAGTTCAGGGGTCTGATTACTTGCATTGGTCCATTGGGCGAAGTGGGATAACAAATGACCAGCCAACCTACCAGCCTGGGGAGACGTTTAATAACGTGCATGCCCGACGGGAGTGGACGGGATCTTCCCTAATGATTGAGAGCTGCAGTAATAGATAACCACGTTGTTAGATGCTATACAAGGAAATCCTCATCATTGTGCTCTATCCCTATTGTCTCCAGAAACTCAGCAAATAGTGAGACGAAGCGATCAATAGCGCACAATTAGACATGTCCAACTTGTTAGCTTCAACTGCAAATACAGCACATAATGTCTTTTTCAGGACCACCAAAATAGTGCCCCTCCTTATTGGCGCTGACCATGAGCGTACCCAGTCATGAGAGGCTCCTTACCACTACAGTGCCAATCCATTCATGGCCCGGGCCGTTCGATCAAGTTGGCCAGTGTTTTGTCTACTCACCTGCAAGATAGGTATGAATCTTTGACGGAACTAATAGACAGACCTACGTTCTCAGGAGAGTCAGGTCCAAATTTCGACGCCCAACAAATAAGAGCTATCCCCTTGCCATTAATATGTGTTTGTTGTTTCGACATGATTAGATGCTCTCGTCACCACAATATTTACTTCACGTTCCTGTGAAGCATTAGCCTTTTAACCTTAAACGGTTACTGGTGTCAGGGTTGTCTGTTGCGTTTCAAACACATCGCCATGCATCACCATTCCTCATCCAGTGACCATGGCGTTTCGATGGGATATTCTTAGCCATGGATAACAAAGACAGAGAGGTCATGGCTTAGAAAATACAAAGCCGAGTTTATTAGTCCCTCTCCCTTATGGCCACCTGAGAGACGGCATGCTTTATGCTCACACGTTTGCAAGCCATCCAGCGTCTGAGTTGTAAATCGTTCAGCGCCTCGGTAGCACAAGCTTTATGATGATGTTCATGAATGCCAAGGAGGGTTGTCCTGAGAGGTAGAAACTCTATAAAGTTTCCACTACTCATGGTGCCAAATAGCCGCCGCTGCTCAGAGCCCAGACCCATAAGGGCCATACCAGATGATATGACATGACATGTCATGTATTAATCTAATCTGAATTTGGACGGTTTGTTTGATGTGTATCTATGCCACCAACCGAACAGAAACACGAGCCAAGTAGAAGGGTCCTCTGTTACGTACTATGAGCGAATCCTCACAGATGGTCCTGTTTAACATCAGATATATATATGGATACCATGTCAAGGTCTCCAGTAAAGACTCCTTCGCATAACGGAAACCCGTCAACATTGCCGTTGATAAATTGGAGATAAACGACCTTTTACCTTGACAACAATATTTAATCTTAGCAGCTCCAGTATAATGTCTAGGCCTCGAATCTATTCACTTTGCAATTAAAGGGATAGGTCAACCCGTTTAACATGAGAGTCTGCCTGGTGGAATACCAGCCAATTCAAGAGAGTCATCACACAACACTCTTCTCCCCCAATTCCTCACTATCAGCCTTCATGACAAGATATTTTCTGACATCACAATTCGATCAGCTCGATTCTTCCGTCTCTGTTATAAAACTTGCAGATCTTGAGCAACCTTGATCCTCGTCCGAGCTCTGCGTCAATGGCACGCTAGGTATTGAGATTCAGGAATTTCAGGAGAGCAAGCAGGAGAATGAAGGTGGACCAATCGGCAGCATATCCGTGTGGAGATCTCGGGCCTCGATAACAGGACGACATATTGGGAGCCAGAGCAAATATCGCTAAAGAATTGTGGTGCAAATACGTGACATTTGTTATGTCGAAGAACGAAACGTCTGACAGGAAGAAACTTTTCTATTGCCTAGCCTTCTTTTTGTGCGTTGTCCGGTATCCGTGGACTGATCAGGACAAATCCTAACTCCTGCCTAGACGTTCATTGTTTTGACACATGACCATGCCAAGATGACATCTAATAAATTACATTTTCCTTTCGTATATGCTAGTTTTATCCCTTTTCTTGCTTTATCGTGCAACAACCTCGACCTCCTGACCCTCAAACTTGGGGAGCTCGCTCTCAATCTGGGCCCAGGTCTTGCTACCATCCACAAGTGACTTGATAGCGTCGATGATCTTCCCCTGCTCAGCTCGGACCTGGTTGGTGCTGTCACGGTCTCGCAGGGTGACCGAGCCGTCTTGGACTGTCTGGAAATCGATGGTGATGCCAAGAGGAGTACCAAGCTCGTCGTTTCGGCTATATCGCTTGCCGATACTGGCAGATGAGTCATCGACACGGCTAGAGATACCAGCGCTGCGAAGACGTTGAGAAAGCTGCTTAAGAAGAGGCTTGAACTGAGGGTTGGAGGAAAGGGGAACAAGGAGAACCTTGGTAGGGGCCACGATAGGGGGGAATGACAGGACCTTGAAAATGTTAGCAAATCGTCATATAGCACTTTAGGGGGCTTCTTACACCACGGGCCTCGTCACCGCCCTCAGTACCACGGGTCCAGAAGCTGTGCTCCATCAAAGAGTAGAGGATACGGCCAATACCGAATGAGGGCTCAATGACGTTGGGAACGAATTCACGAGTGTTCTCAACCCTCTTGCGGAACTCGATGGCGATAGATTCCTTGCTGACCTGGACCTTACCGTCACCAACACCAGGCACCTCGAGTGTGATGCTGCCGTTTTCATTCAACTCCTTGGCAAGCTTCTCGCGCTGTTCCTGTGGGGTAGCCAAAAGAGCAGCCTCAACAGTCTTGGCGTCCTTCTTGAACTGAGGACCAAACTTCTTCCTCTCGATATCAATCTGCCACTCCTCGATAACGAGGGGTGTCTCACGTTGCTCACGCACGACCAGGGGAGCACCGGTCTTCTTGGCGTGCACGCTCAAATCGTAAGCACTTCGGTCGGCACAGCCAACACACTCGATCCAGCCAGAGCTGGTGAACAACTCAGCGTCCCAGCAGTCGCAAGCGTAATGAGCCATCTCGTTGGCCATGTGCTGACGGAAGCGCAGCTTAGTCATGTCAATACCAATCTTTTGTAAGAACTGGTGGATTCGAGCAATGAAGTAGCCTAGAGTCTCGTTGTCGACAAGGCCATCCTTGACAGCTTGTCCAATCTTGACAGTCTTGGTTTGAGTCTTGCCAGAAAGCTGGGTATCACGGTCGAGAAGAACGAGCTCGACATCCTCGACCTCGTGGAATCGGGCGTGCTTCTTGCCACCCTCGGGATCGACAAAGTGCTCAATCTCGGCCATGAGGAACTCACGGACTCGCAAAAGACCGGCACGAGGAGAGATCTCGTTACGGTATGACTTGCCGATAGAGGCGGAAGCGAAAGGCATCTGGGACTGGTTGAACTCAAGAAGCTTGGCAAAGTTCAGGAACTGACCCTGAGCAGTCTCGGGACGGAGGTAACCAGGGTAGTTGCTGCTGGGACCGATAGAGGTCTGGAACATGAGGTTGAAGGAAACAGGCTCTGCAGGCTGGACACCAGTAGCAGGGTTTCTGAGGTCGTACTTCTTGATGAGCTCGCCGAGCTCAGGGCCACCGTAGTTGTCGATTCTGGCAAGGACCTCCTCGTACTCCTGGACAAGGGAATCCTCAAGCTTGACAGCCTCAGTCTTGGCCTTCTTCTTCTTCTTCTTGGGGTCCTCCTCCTTTTCTTCCACCTTCTGGCCACGGGCCTCCTTGTCACCGTTCAGGCGGGCTTCGAGAATGGCCTCAACGAAGTGGTCGGCTCGGAGAATCTCGCCGTTCTTGGGGTCCTTGCACATCCAGTCGGCAAACTTGTCGACGTGACCACTGGTCTTGAGAACCTCATGGGGAGTCAGGACAGTGCAGTCAACCTCGAGCATATCCTCCTCAAGGATGAAGTGTTTCCTCCATTGGTCAATGACGGCCGCTTGAAGCGCACAACCGGGAGGGCCATAGTCGAACAGACCACCAACACCGCCGTAGATCTCGAAAGAGGGGGTATAGAACATGCGTCGTCGGAGGATGGATTCGAGAACAGCCTTGTCGAGGGGCTGGCCCTTGAGAGTTGTCGCGCTGGAAGTCATTGTATCTTTGGTGCGCTTCTGCGACTTTTGCAGTTTGAAAGCGTTGAGGGGTCGTGAGGTCGCAAATGTGCGAGTGCGGGGTGGTTTTGCACAGGCCGTAAAACGGGACCTGGAACTAAAACGGGAAACACTAAGTTGCCTTGATAAGGACGACGCTGCTGAAAAGTTTGTTGATACTGTTACGGGCAGTGTCGTTGGAGATAGTGACAAAATACGAATTGGCTTCATTCACCCTGATTTGAAAAGCTCTAGGGATATAAAAGTGAAGCAGGAGGGCGTGAGTCACAAGCCTGTTACAGAGACTTGCACGTCTGGGCTGGATGGGTCCTATTCTCAGGCTGTCTGCTTGAGATGGATGACTGTGGATGGTGGGGGAATTTTTGGCAGTTTCTGTACCGTCTGCTCAACGTTGATTCGATGATTTGAAGTGGTTGATTACCCTAATGGGAGGCAGTTCTGGTTCGGAATTGTAGCTTTCCAAGGAAGATATGACTGACATTTTTTTGGTCCCGCCATGACCGGGGACCATTTCCTAGGTACATGCTGTAAGCCAGGGACAGGCTCCCCTCTGTTTACATCCACTGTCAGAAGGTTGGTTGATATATGTAGTTCTAGCCAGTTTAGCGAATGATTGATTATTGAAGCTTGAGAAAGCAAGCAACATAGTAAAGTTTTACCTACACTAATACTCTTCTCTTTGTAATCAATACACACCAGGTACCTGAGCATGTCTTTTGTTACAGGCTGGGGTTGACTAGGCGCTTGATCGACATAATACTTGGAGTAGACTTCTTAAAGTGCTAATATCAATGCATCGCGAGCGTCAAAACATAGTCGATAAAGATGGCCTAGTGATCCAGCATACCAGGTATTTATTAAAGTTGTGTTTGAATTTTGACCAGTTCATATTTGGTCCATCATGGGATACTTATGTCTACAGGTCTAGAGCATCTGTCAAATTAGATATGTGGATTCTGATATGAACAAGAACATATATACTTCAATACACTTTTCCCTTCCAAACTGATAACTTAGGAGGAAGCATCAGGCAACTTTCACAATGAATTGTTTATACAAGTCCTAATCTTTTCTCAGCTGTTTGTCCAGTGGGTCGATCGCTAGAAACCTGTCTTTGCCGCCTCCGTCTCAGGCGATCTACCAATTGCTAGTGCGGTGAGTTGCCTAGCAACCGCTTTGTTTAGGTAGCCGACCCCAGCTTAAGCGACATACCTTGAAGAACTGCAACCGTTCAAAAAGGCACCATCCATCGTCTTTCTTCAATTCCTCAACCGTCTTTCACTAACATCAACAGCCCATCCCATAATTCCTCTTGAGCATGGCTACCCGTACCATTGAGGCGCGCTTCGAGCGCATGTCGGTCAACGATGAGAACGACCCCCTCGGCGATGGCTCTAAGCTCTACAGCAAGAGCAAGGTGAGCTCACCGACACATTGTGGTGTCGTATCAATCACTGACATGTATAGACTATTTCTTCGACAACAAGTCATGGTGCAACCCGTCCCAACCTGTTCAAGGTCGCTCTTCAGTCACAAAGCAGCAATGCCAACGCCGCTGTAATGCTGCCATCCCAGGCTGCTCAACGAAAAGCCAACAACCCTCCTCCATCCCCTACAAGAAAGGCCCTCCCCTCTTCATCGAGAACATCAGATGAGGTCTCCGAGGACCGGAAATCAGTCACCTTGCCGGAACAGATGAGCGTTCCCAAACAGTTTCACTTGGGCATGTTTGAGATCGGCCGCCCCCTCGGTAAGGGCAAGTTTGGACGAGTCTATCTTGCTCGAGAGAGAACAACAGGTTTTATCTGTGCCCTCAAGGTCCTCCACAAGAACGAACTGCAGGCCGGTCGTGTTGAGAAGCAAGTTCGCCGAGAGATCGAGATTCAGAGCAACCTGAGACACCCCAATATTCTTCAGCTATACGGCCATTTCCACGACAGCAAGCGAGTGTTTTTGATTCTCGAGTTCGCCGGCAAGGGTGAGCTGTACAAGCACCTCCGAAAGGAGAGCCGGTTCCCCGAGTGGAAGGCTGCTCAGTACATCGCCCAGATGGCATCAGCCTTGCGCTACCTGCACCGAAAGCATGTTATCCACCGAGACATCAAGCCTGAGAACATCTTGGTTGGTATCCACGGTGAGATCAAGATCTCGGATTTCGGATGGAGTGTGCACGCTCCCAACAACCGAAGGAAGACCATGTGCGGAACTCTCGACTACCTGCCCCCAGAGATGATCAAGCCTGGTACCTCCGATAACTTTTACAACGAGAAGGTTGACCTGTGGAGTTTGGGTGTCCTGACATATGAGTTCCTTGTAGGCGAGGCGCCCTTTGAGGACACGCCAGTGATGACTCAACGAAGGATTGCTCGTGCTGATATGTCTATCCCAACATGGGTCAGCCCCGAGGCTACGGACCTCATCAAAAAGGTATGTCTCGTCGTTATGCCCCTTCCCTTGACAATCATGACAACTAACAAAATCAAAGCTGCTTGTGCTGGACCCCGAGAAGCGAATTCCTCTTGAGCAAATCCAACAGCACCCTTGGATCATCAAGCACTGTGTCAAGGGTGAACGGGCCTCGAACCGCGAGAAGGGCCTATAACGATTTTATGACAACCTAATCGATATGGACGAACGGATACGGATTGGATGGCGTTTATTGGCGATTGATTAATTTGTAATATTCAAAAGCGGAACCTGACCGTTTGCATAAGTTGGCGTATAGGGTCTCCATTGTGGCATCATTTGAGAATTGTTACAATGAATAGAAGAATTGCATTAGCATTTGAAAGGGTATCATTGACAGTATTAGCGTATCCGATGGAGAGGCATCATGTTCCATTACGAGCGCCTCTTGCCATACTCATATATCATACACGGTTTTCAGGTCGAAATCTATTTCCCCATTACCTAAAAACCTCATCGAATGGCCGGGTATCTGCAAAGCACGAATCCCACACTGAATTGACGGCCCTGGCTGCCTCAACGTCGTCCTTACACGCAGTTCTGCCAACAATGGAGTCGATAGCTCGTCTGCGGACGCAATTTTGGAATTGTTGTGTTAGTTTCCAGTTTCCTCTTGTAAATGCTTCCTTGGCCCATCTGCATTCGCCACTGAGCATTGAAGCCCGGATCTTTAGAACAGTTAGGACTCGATACTAGTTAGATATATGAATGGCTTCAACTCACCTCTGTACATGCAGCGTGCTTCAAGTTTCCTGGCTTACCCACAAAGTCGACATTCTTCCACCTAAGCGTATCCCAAGCATGCACCATTTCGTGCGCAAGCGTGTCTTCGAGATGTTTCCTGTTCTGAATTTCGTTGGCGCATATCAGGATACCATGTTCGGGGCTGAAACCGCCTGATTGTCGCAGTACAGTGCCATCAGCGTTGAGATATGAAGGGCAACGCCGACAGTAAACGTTGGAAGGGTCTATCCGTCCATTGAGGTCGCGGATCTTTTCTGACATGAAGCGCACAGTGGGTGAATATGTAAAGAGCCAGTCACGGAATTCTTCGCAGCGCTTAATGTCCTTTTCCTCCTCGACGGTATGTACCCATTCCCGGTAGTGGAATTTGCCTTCGGGTGTCATTTGACCCGATATCATCTTGAAATAGTTCATCCATTTTGACACTTCTGGTGAGAATCCGGTTACTGCAGGGTCATTCTGAATTCCTCTTGGGGCTTGAGTCGAGGTAGATGCGCCAGCTGTGGCGCTGGGAGCATTTGTTGGATCAGATGACATCGTCAAGGGTCTGCCGATGAGTCTTCAGCGTCGGCGTTGGTGTCAGCGAGTGTATTGGTGCTTGCAGCGGAATTCGGGATCCGGGATCTTGAATTATTCAACGACGGGATCTCTTTCGACCTTCTCGCCAAGGTCTTAGTCTCTGAGGTAGTTGAACATAAATTCTGCCACGCCCGTTCTGGCCCAAGGCGGTGAAAACAACGACTCGGAAATGTTATCCAATCAGCAAGTTTTTGTTGACCCGTTTTGCGACTTCGGAGTCTGGGGGATACCGGGGAGGTTCTACAAGGGCGCAAAGGGCACAGATCCAATCACCTTGACCATCGAGCAACGTTTCCAGGATCAACCTGCGCCCAGCTCTATACATCCCATCCTCGGTTCCACACTCGAAAAAGCGACAAGGGCGTCTGAAAATGACGAGTGAAGGTATCTTTCAGTGTGAGCGTTTTCCTGATTTCTCTTCTTTTTGCTTCATTCATCTTCGTTAAATTGCGCTGTGTAAAGAGAGCCTGTCCTGTTGAATTTGTCCATATATGATATATATGTCTCTACATCTCCGTGTAGAACTCATATTGTCATGTGAAAGCACCAGTCTTTACCACGGGCATTGTATTTTATCATACGGTTAAAGCGGCATTAACTGACTTATTTTCTTTCTTTTTAATCTCGCAGTCATGCGAGGAAACGGGACAAAGTCCCTGACCATTGTTATCAAGCTTGGTGAGTACCACTCTCTGCACCAAACTTGACTCATCTCCCCCTAACACTCCGCCTTCTTTTCAGGAACAAGCTCAATTGTCGATGAAAAGACTCATGAGCCGCTTCTTCCTATTCTCACTCTCATTGTTGATACAGCTGTAAAGCTCCGAAAGGATGGCCACCGAGTGGTCATTGTTTCATCGGGAGCCATCGGCGTTGGGCTCCGGCGAATGGATGTAGAGAAGCGACCTAAGCATCTCGCACAGCTACAGGTTCGACTTGATGTCTTTTTTAAACAGAAATCTTGAGAGTTCTCTAACCTCGATTGACAGGCACTCGCGGCGATCGGTCAATGCCGACTGATGAGTCTCTGGGATAGTTTGTTCACCCATCTCAGACAGCCGATTGCGCAGATTCTCCTTACTCGAAACGACATTGCAGATGTATGTTTCCCTTTCTCATCTACTATTCGCGATCATGAATTAAAATAAGCTGCAGCGGACCAGATACTTCAATGCCCAGAATACCTTCCATGCACTTCTGGAACAGGGCGTTATTCCCATTGTCAACGAGAATGACACTCTCGCTGTTGCCGAAATCAAGTTTGGCGACAACGATACTCTCTCCGCCATCACTGCCGCCATGATCCACGCCGATATGTTGTTCTTGATGACAGATGTTGACTGTCTGTACGACAAGAATCCCCGAACCAACCCGGATGCCAAGCCCATTGAGGTGGTCGAGGACATTGCCGCCCTCCAAGCCGATGGTAAAAATCATTCTCAATCCTGCGTTTTGCCTTGTGGTCACTGACAGTGAACAGTTTCCAGTGCTGGCTCATCCCTTGGAACCGGAGGCATGAGTACCAAGATTATTGCAGCCAGATTGGGCACTTCTGCGGGTGTCACGACTGTGATTACAAGGTCATCTAATCCAGGAAATGTGCTTCACATTGTGCAGTACCTCCAATCAATACAAAGAGGGAACAGCCCTCCCAGCCCTGATGAGCGCGCCGAAGGTCTGACACGTTCAGCATCAGCTCTGTCACTGTCAGCCTCCAATGGCAATGGTGTCCCCTGGCCCCCTCTACATACCCGATTCGTCCCTGCCAACAACCCTATCCGGGACCGTCACTTTTGGCTGCTTCACACCCCTTATCCTCATGGCACCCTCTACATTGACTCGGGAGCTTACAAGGCACTTGTTGGCAAGGCTGGCCTGCTCCCGGTAGGCGTTGTTGACGTTGAGGGTAACTTTGCCCAGCAGGAAGTAGTGCGGCTCGTGACAGTCAAGCGACGATCAACTCCTGGACCGGATGGTAAGATGTGGGAGGGTACTCCGGAAGAGGTTGGCCGAGCACTGGTCAACTATGCCGCTGCTGAGATCGCTCGGATCAAGGGAAAGCAAAGCGTGGAGATTGAGAAGATTCTTGGTTATGCTGACAGTGAGTATGTCGCTCACCGACAACATGTTGGCTTCTTTGGGAAAGGCAGCAGGCCAGTGAGTCCCGCACACGAGATCGTTTCGGCGGTGATGGAGTAAAATAAAAAGAAGGAACTGAAAGATGGACAGAACGGGGGCAAGCGAATACATTTCAACATATACAGCGCTTTGATGATGATGATGACGATGATTATATCTACCAAATCCACCAAATAATCCAAGCATGATTGACTTGATTGCAAGTTTCTTTTTCCCTTCACTCTCAACGCCCAAGAATGACTTAAAAATGACCCAAACGCCAGACGAACTAAAGCCACCTTCCACTCTAACCGGTCGCAAACAAGTTGTCTTCGTCACGGAGGTACTCTCCACAATCAGCCTGTCTGAAGCAGGTAACACCAGTAGGGTCCAGTCTTCGCGCCTCAGCGGTGCTGCGGGCTGTGACACCAAATCCGAGCGGGGTGTCGTTCATGCTGTAGACAACGACTCCCTGGTGCTCAGGGCAGTCCTCGGACCAGCGGCCAACGTGGGCCTTGACGATGTTACTACCGTAGAGGAAAGGCATGGTTCCGTTCTCCTTGACCCAGATCTTGTAGCGGGCGTGCTCGGCGATGATGGGGAGGGCTGTGACGTGCAGACGAAACTTGCCCGTCTTGGTGAACTTGCCTATAGAGAGGTTTGGGTTAGTCAGGGTACCTGAGGTTTCGCATCCGGGGCCATCCATACCAAGACAGGTTCCTAGAGACAGAAGCTTCTCGCGCGCAATAGAAGTCGCCAGGTTGGCAATGGAAAGGCGGACGTAAAAGACACGATCGCGAACGAGGCGGAAGACATAGCGATCAGCGTTAGGAGAGTCGTCGAGAGGGGCGATGAGGTTCTTGAGAGAGCCACCAGTGTAGTTTGCCAGCTTCTCGAAGAGAGTCTGTGTCTCCTTTTCTGTGAGGGGACGCATTGTGTCGGTTGTGATTTTTGGTGGTGCTTCAAGTGCTGGAAGGTGATGGATGTTTTGCTGGGTTTGGATGCGCAAAGGAAAAAAAGTTGATGGAGCGGGAACTGATAAGGATCCTTATCGGCCGGTGGATGCTCAAAGTTGAAAGGGTCCACCTCCACCTTCAAGCAAGGTGTAAGTGAGAACAAGCCAAAAATATGAATCGAGTTCCATTATCACTCAGATGTGTCTATATTAATTATAATTACTTATGTTTTCATCTAAACCATAAGTTGAACTAAAAAATTAGCTAGATTATCCTTCGTAATTGCTATGACATTTGTCTGAATCTTCACAGTCTAACACCCCAATATGCGCTTTCAGACACCGTTTATTGTAGAGAAGATGCTCCCTTCAAGCAAGTTCCAATTTACTATAAAGAGTATTATAACTAGGCACTTACCTGAGTACCTGATTTGATCAATTGGTAGAATCTAAGAGTCAGATATCTATAAAAGCTGTCTGATGGAGTTTCCAACTCAATGCTAAACAAATCGTATTGCATGAGCTTTCGTGCTTTTTATGCCTACAAGGGAAATAAGAAACTCGTCAGTTGGAGAGTTTCTTATACTATCACTGTATCTCATGCCACTGAGTGCTAATGGAAAAACAAGATCTAACGCTTTATTCTGAAATTGCACATAACAAGGTTGACGATTGGAGGTGAGGCTTCGTGATGAAGAAACTCAACAAGGCAAGTAGGTCGGGGACCAACCATGGAATTTGATTTACATCGATGTATCTTTATTTGAGACTGATTTCACACATGATGAACATATTCGAGTCGAGGGTGTTGCTTTTGACGCAGTCATGATCGATGTAGCTGTGAGTGTTGACTGAGACAAATATTTGCGTTTCTTACATTTGTTCCTTTTGCATGACCTACGGCACTCGACGAGTAGGATTCACAAGGCGTTCAATTAATAACTTTCACCTAATCACCTACGCCTCTATATCATGATAGCAAACCTCATATGGCCATGAAATCTGGAAACTAGGAATAATCTTTACTCTGTCGTATTAATATTGAGAGATGCTGACCTCTTTGACCGAGTCTTTTTCATAACTCATCATAAATTCAATTGTTCTATGACTGCTCTACTACCACTTTAGCAGTTCATACTTGGCTCACTTAGGGATGAATATTAAATTCTTATTACAACAAAGTTGACGTAGTTTGTTGATATTTCTTTGTCCATCTCTTTAAATGTCTGTCTGATCCATTTGATAAGGCAGCGACCCCTAGTGGGGGTAGTTACCTGTAGTGGCAACTCCCCACTACCCCACCACATACTCACTACGACTCAAGCTCTCCAACTTGCAACCTCTGTTTAACATCGTCACATTTCCTTAGAGAAATAAGCCATTCATACTTCAAGATGCAGCAAAATCATATATCAAACCTCAATGAACCCTTCCCAAAGCCACAGGCTCTGGCATCGGCGACGACGACACATGCTCAAGGCCAATTTCGCATCTCGACGCGCAAGCTACCCATCTCCAAGGCCGGCACTATTGATGCACTCACCGAAAAGATTGGCATCCCAATGCCTGAGATGATCTTTGGCGAAAACCTCGTCGGAATTGAGCATATACCTTCGGGCTGGTCCCTGAACTTCAACACCCCGGACGCCCTTGATGCCGTCGACAAGACAGATCGACACATGCTCAAAGTTGCATACGCTCGAGACTGGGAGAGCACTCGGGAAGGCACTACGCAAGGCATCAAGGAGGTTGTGAAGCCCTACGACTGGAGCTACTCGACAACGTATACCGGGAGCGTCGACCCATCGGCCAAACAGTTTGCGCCTACAGAGAATATGATTCCGATCGAGCTGCTGAAGCGCCGTGACCCCATCCTTTTCTTCGATGAGGTTATGCTGTTCGAGAGCGAGCTAGACGATAACGGCATAAGCATTTTCAGCGCCAAAGTTCGTGTTCACGAGAAGCGCATGCTTTTGCTGTGCCGGCTATTCATGCGACTTGACAATGTCATCCTGCGAATTCGTGACACTCGGGTCTATGTTGACTTTGAGACCGACGAAGTCATTCGTGAATATTCGGCGCAGGAAGAGACGTACGAGAACGTCAAGAGGGTGAGACATCTTGAAATCTACGCTCACCAATGATTGAGTACTAATTTTTGGCCTAGAAGCTGCAGATGTCCGGCAGACTGCCTGATGATATCACAATCGCACTGCGGGATCCCAATATCCTAGCCCCATTACTGCCGCTGGTTGAGCATCGAGCGGAAGCTGTAAAGCTGGGTGCATGAAAGAAGGCTATAGTACACAACGTATAAGCTTGAGTGAGACGGGAGTTTCAGGAGTTCGGTACATTTTTATCATACGGGTTCTTTAACACAATAAAGCGGTTACGGAACTCGTGAAACCAAGAAACTTAGTTATCTGATATCAAAAAACGCTGCTAAGCAGTTTGTTAACTTGCCCCAGTCCAAACTCGACATCGTCTTGAACCCATCCATGCCCTTCAACCCAAAGACGTGCAGTACAATACAAGTCTAAAACAGACATCATTCAGATCTTCATAAAATATCAAATTTCCTTTGTGTGACTCCAAAGCTTTGCTTGAATATAACCGTCCCTGACCTGACCAACGCCTGCTTGACCCCAGACTCTTTTCGTTTACTTTGCTTGGTGCCCCCAGTGCTTGTGTTTCGGTGATTTTGCATCACCGCGCGAGCGGAGAAGAGCTCTGCGTTACCTCCTCAAAGTCAAGTTCCCACCTGTCAACTTCTTTGAACTTCTTTGCTGCCTGCCTGAGCTCGTCTGCAGATGGCGTGCTTGCATTCTCGGCACTTCCATCTTCAAACGTATCGTTAGGGAGTGGTTGGAAACGACTATTATCGTGTTGATCCTCGTCACCACTGGCTTCCTCGTTTTCGTTTTCCTTGTCTGATGAGCGGCGTGAGTAGGTTTGTGCATTGCGCTCTACCTGTTTGCCAGAACTAGTTTGTTTGGACTTCAGAGCCTGTGTTGTGCGCCCACCCCTCGAACCTGGTCGTTTTGCACCGCCGCGACTTGTTGATCGCCCACCTCGTCTTTGACGTGCCCCTCGGCTGCCAACATATGAAAGCTCGTCCTCATCCTCGCCAATGCCAGATGTGTCATGCTCTTCATCACTCTCCATTCCTGGCTCTCGCTGCTTCTTGTAATGCCGTTTTGGAAGCAGGCTCGTTAGATCCGCAGTTGTGACTTTGTGTGAAGGTTGTTGACGTCGGGTTGCAGCTCGTCCCCGGGGCTTTTGTGTTTCGGCATAATTAGGAGAGTGTGTTAACGACGGAGGAGAGGAAACGTCCGAGAAGTTATCGGCACGAACTGGTGTTGTGATAGAGGGTCGTCGGCGTCTCTTGGCCAGGGTATGAATATCAGGCCAATTCGCGTCTTCCGAATCACTGCTGGCCGGTAGGGCCATGAGCTCATCATTATTGATCGGTGTAACGGGCCGTTCGGGGAGGACAGGTGAAGGTCCCAAAGGAGATCCAAGATCCGATAGTGAGGAGTCACTCTCAGCATCTGAGTCAATGGTCTCCGGCGCAGGTCCCGCTTCATCCTCAGATAGCTCCATATCTCTCTCAATCCGCGACATCTTCTCCGGCCGTTCGCTGCTTGGGAGCGCGTCCTCACTCTTTCGTTTCCTATGCTTCGGTCCTGCTGAAACATCTGGAGATACTGGAACTTCGATTTCGAGTTCGGCTTCAGGTTGTGTTCTCCGTCTGTTATTAACCGGAGTGGATTCAGCTTCAGGCGCAAAGTCATCCTCGCTCTCTGAGTCTGGCTCCTGTCCTACTGCATTTTCTTCTGGTTGCGGCTTTCGTGCAGTTCCTAGAATACTTGGCTCTCTGGCTCGTCGCTTGAAAGCGCCGAAGTGAAGTGTAGAGCTAATACTTGGGGTGTTACCACCGCGGCTGCTAGGTCTGATGGGAGGGTCGTTTCGCCCAATGATGCTGGACTGACGCGATCTGCGCCCAAAGTTGCTCAGACTGAGAGACGAATTGTTGTTTGAGCCAAGTCCCAAGTGCGTACTATCATCACCAAGTCCAAAGCTTTCGTCGAGGTCGAGAAAAACGCTGTCGGCCAAATCAAGCCCGCTTGTGTCTCTTCTGTGTGTTGGTGTGGCTGCCGTTCGTCGTCCACCTTCAACAGAGCTACCAGAATCTCCTTCTTCAGCAGTGCGACTTGTCGTAGAAGTAGGATCCTCCCTGCCCAGCTTATCAAGAGCTGCGTCGCGTCGCCGGTTCGCAGCAAGAACATCTTCCTCGTTGGCCGTGCTAACACGAGCACCCGAGGCTCGCGTTGTTCGTCTACGACCCCTCTCCGGTGACTTGTACTTCTGCTGAGGTCGATTATCTTGTTCGTCTTGCGTATCGGGTGAAGGTGATCGTGCATGAGGTTTGGCAGACTGTGCAGCCACACGGCGTGCACGTGTAGCTCGAGGCATTACGAGTGACTATTCTGGTCGATGGTGTCGCAGGAGAGTAATTATGACGAAGAACGGTCAAGTCACCTTTCGCGACTTTGACGGAAGTCGTTTCAAGGGAGGTTTGGGGAGGCTGGTATTGGCAGTATTAGACCAGGTAGGGAACGACCTATGATGATGATATTGTGCAAAAGAGAAACACGCCAAAGAAACGCGACGCGACCAGGGTACGTACTCTGCAGTAGTGGGATTACCCCACTAGAAACATTTAGCTTTTGGCCCGCCATCGAGAACTTCGATCAGCATCAGCATCAGCATCAGCATCAGCATCAGCATCAGCATCAGCATCAGCATCAGCAAATCGTTTCTTAATTGAATCTAAGGCTACATATTTAGTTTCCAAATTACTGTTTGATCTCGCACCGTTGAAAGTGTTTTCTTTCTCAAAAATGTATAATGCCTCTATCGAGATATTCATAAAATTCTTGACACATCTATGGAAATCAACTTTATCTAGTCTCATGCCTGTGTTATTGTACATAATCATCCAAAGAATCCTTGCTATCGTACATGGCGCGCATAAAATTAAATACGGGCCTTAAATCAGAGCCGTTCCTCTGAACATACTGTTCTTGACCTCTGCAACAACGTCCTTTCTGTCGTCGTTGCCAACAAGCACGATACCACGACCTCGTCGACCCATTCGTCCAGCACGACCCAGTCGGTGGATAAAGTCAATAGTTGTGTGCGGTACATGGTAGAGAATGACATGACGAACTGCAAGAGTGTCGATACCTCTGGAAGCCAAATCTGTGACAACCAGAACTCTCACGTTGGGCAGAGATCGCTTCTTGGCATTGAGCGTTGGTGTAGGGATTCTGAGAGGGTCTGGAGATGTGAATGTTGCCAAAACCTCGCCATGGCGTTTTTCGGGAGTGTCCCTGTGAAGAGCCTCGGCGTTGATACCCTTTTCTCTGAGATATTCAGCCAACTCTTCGGTCTTTTCTCGCTCGTTGACAAACACCATGATACGACGAACATCGACTTCGCCCTTGACAGGGCCCTCATGGTTGGAGGCTTCGCGACCGATGGAGTAAATCGCATCAGCACAGGCGAGATCCTTGTTGTTACGGTAGGGTTCTCTTGAGACGTCAATGACTCCAAGTTGAACACGTCGAGGAATGGCGTGAAGGTTAGGGGTGGTAATTCGGGTCATCTTGGGATAGTTGGTGGCTAAATAGTTGTTGAGCTTTCGAGGGATAGTGGCAGAACAGCAGACAAATTGCTTCAAGGATGGCATTGCACGCTCGACGATGCTGGTCGTTACAGGTGCGAAGCTTCTGTCGAATAGAGAGTCGGCCTCATCGACGATCAGATGGGTGACACGAGAAAGAATGTTGGGATCAGAGTCGGCGATGGATGCAAGAAGATGAGGTGTCGAGACAATGATGTCAACTCCTCTGGGTCCGTACAAGTTGCGCTGGATCTGCTGTGGCTTCAGATCCGACGAGAGCAGTTCTGTCTTGAACTTGGCGACATGGGATAGCGATTTGGATGTCTTCGTAACCTGATGTGCAAGCTCGGCTGTAGGTACAAGAATGACAACCTTGGGACGGGCCATTGTAGGGTGTGGTTCGTCGAACGGCTTTCCCTTGGAATTGGATGCTAATTGTCGTTCCTTCTCGATCTCCCATCGTTCACGGTATGCCTTCAACTCAGGATCTGCGGCCTCAGCTGTCTTGAGAGCATCGACAGCTGGTAGAAGATACGCCAACGTCTTTCCAGATCCTGTTTCGGCGGCGAGAAGGAATGATCTCATTTCTTCCGATGGCCTCTTAAGGTCATCAGGACTCTTTTGGCCTATCAGAGCGGGGATTGCAAGTTTTTGCACAGGCGTTGGCTTGATATCGGTCATACCCTTGAAGAGTTCCTCGTTGACGGCGACTTGTAGGGCGGGGATTAGGTCGAAGTTATCGAACGAGTCGTATTCGGTCAGGATATCCTTCGTCATCATTCGCTTTCCATATGAGACTGTAGCCAGAGCACGCTGCATCTTGAGTGC
Organism: Fusarium venenatum; assembly: GCF_020744135.1. Lineage (NCBI taxonomy): Eukaryota > Fungi > Ascomycota > Sordariomycetes > Hypocreales > Nectriaceae > Fusarium > Fusarium venenatum. The sequence goes on from NW_027072131.1 coordinate 2,058,936, forward strand.
CTTTCGATCATCACCATCTTTTGTTCCCCCTCTTCGGTTGTCCCTCTCTCTTGTGTTACTGGGTTTTGAATCCTTTCCTCCTACCACACGTTGCCGACCGGCTCTGCGGGCAGGGTCGACATTGGCGACTCTTCTATTCATTCCACCAAAGGGACCTGGAGCCTCGCGACGTCTTTGTCGGTCATCGCGAGATGGAGGGGCCTGGCCGACTCGATCCGATAGAACCATGCGTGAGGGGCGAGGCTTGAAGTGTTGCGATGCTAAACGTTGGCTAAGACATGGTTGTAAAGATGTTCGAATTATAGCCGCCGGTCGAGATGTGAACATGCAAAGCGAACATATCGAGTTCGCTGCGACACGCTGCATGATGGCGAAGAGCTTTATGAATTATGTAGTAAATGAGTCGTCGCAACAAGTCTTCCTGCTAGAATTTTTTGTTCAAGTCGGCAGTCGGCGTTTTTGCACCGATTACATTAGGTACGTACTGCCGCCCCGCAGTAGACTCTAATGCTTCAGCATCCCACCTTTGACCATTGCTGTTACAAGCATGTGAAAATGAAACTGAATAAACCATTTCGTAATTGCAAATATACGCTATTAGACTTTGAGAAGACCCCCATCAAAAAGTAATTGCAAATGTAGAAAGGATTATCGATTCATATAATTGGTTGATTGTTCATAGCGACAAAATGAATATGGTTCCTAGACGATCTTAGGCCTTGTAGGTCCTCCTGTTATCCACGACTGTCCCATACCTTGGCCGGTGCAATTGTTCTTGATTTGATCCCTGCACGGCCGATATCCCATCCCTATTCTTTATTATATTCTACCCAAGTCGACTCAGAATCAGAACGCTTCATCCACATTACTTGGCTATTCTTCCTAGTGATCAACAGCCTGCCACCACCCTATCCCGATGGCGACTGCAAGTGCTCCTGCTGTGATTATCCTGGTGGCTGTCAGTTGTGTCCCTTTGTCATGAAATCCTCGATCACTCACATAGGTACTACGTTCCCACGAGGGGGCTGAGACGATTCTCCAGAAGGCTTTGTCTTCTTTACTACCTTCTCGCTCTTCGGGATCGGCGCAGGTTGGGCGTCTTGTAGAGAGTGGACAGGCTCTGATTGAGGGCCAGACGGCGTTTCGTACCCCAGAGATTTGGCAGCGAGCGGAGCATTATTCGTTCGACTATCGACCGCTTCGGACTGTATATTGTCCTGAATCCGTTCGGTCGTAACGGCGCTGGGGGCCTTTTCGTGTTGGGTATTCTGGGCCGGATAACTTTCAACTTGAGATGGTGACTCGCCACTTGTCTTCGCACTGGGCTTTACCTCAGACGTCTTCATGACAACAGCTTCGTCCTCCTCGCTAGGGGGCGACTTTTGCCCAAAGACTTTGTCTTTCGAGTTGGGGTTCGGTAGAGACACAATAGGTGGGCCCTTCGATTGTCTGTTGGGAGAAGGCTTAGGCTCCTCTTCTATTGACCCCAGAGATACGGCCGAGCGGGTTCTTCCGAAGCTGTGAGAAGGTCTGCTATCACGTTTTCTAGTAACGGTAGGACTGAAAGACGCAGGGGACAAGCACAAGTCATCATTAGAATCCAGACTAGTTCTTCTAGACGAGATCACACGAGGTGACGAGGGAATGTCGTCGAGGTGAGTCTGGTCTTCTCCAAGGTGTGTCTGAATGGAGCGTATGGTACCGAGGATTGAACCACGGTCGGATGGAAAGCTTTCGAGAGTAGGGTCGTTCACGTCGAGTTCGGACGTCTTATCGCGCATCGTTTTGACTTTCGAGGCCTGTCTCGGGCTACTGTTGGCGTTCAGAGTGTTGTCATGTTCTGCGTCATCTCCGAAATCGTAAGCACCCAAGCACTCATGAGCAAACAGCGGCATCTTCATCTCCTCAGATTCGTCTTTAGAATCATCAACAAGCGATTCGTGGGCAAACAGAGGCGCCTTAAAATCCTCAGGGTCTTCATCCTTGACATCGTTGCCCAGAGATTCATGCGCGAACAAGGGTATCTTGTTTTCTTCGTTGTCTTCTTCGGTGTCTTCTTCGACATCGTCGCCTGGCGACTCATGTGCGAATAGTGGTACCTTGGAATCTTGTGTGTCACTCTCCACATTGTTCACTTCCGAAGGTGTCACATTCGACTGTGTGGCAGGGTTCAACTTGATTTCCGGTGTATCAATGCCAGCTGGGGCAATTTGTTCTTCTGCGGGTTTCTGTGTGTGGACAACATTGTTCTCGTTACCAGAGTCGTCGGTTGCTTGGGAATCTCATCAGCAAAGGTTCGAGAGATAGTGGTCGAGCTGAACTCACCTGTGGGGTAGTTCTCTGCCAGAACCCAGTTATCATGCCCTATACGAAGCTTGAATTGGTAGTCCTGTTCAGGCTCAAGCATAACTTCAGATTGGAACGTATGCTCTCCATTTTGGTCAGAAATACATTCCATCTCTTGGAGTTGCCATTGTGGATCCGAGAAAGAGCCTGCGAGGAAAACGGGAGGTACGATTCCAGGCTTGCTGTAAGTGATGGTAAACGGCGTTTTGGGCGACATGGTAAGGTTTGATGCGCTATTGTTGTCAGTAACCCGCGGCCTGGAAGTGAATGAGGCCGTAGCGCTCACCTGAGTTAGTGATTAAAGACAGTGCAGAGGTGCGGCACGATCAAGTGAGAAAGATTAGGTCTGGAGTGGTAAACTGTCTTGCAGTTGATACTATGATGGTTCGAGCGGGCGAGAATCGAATGATGAGCAGGGGTGTCTGTACCACTGCTGGCGAGCTGCGATAGTCTAGAAATCACTATAGCGGCATCACGGCAGATCGACCATGTATGATAGGATGCGAGGTGTGAAGTCAGGGTGAGGAATTGATGTAGGATGATGCGAAATGAGGGTGAGGTGAAGTGAGGTGCAGGATGACGAAGGTTTAGGTGGTAAGTACTGTATTGATGTGAGGAGAGCCAGAAGGAGGAGGCGGCGGGATGACGACAGGTCAATGCAACACCAACCTTGAGGAAAACCAATGTCGAGACTGAGGTTTATCGACGCACGAATAGGATGATTGTTGAGGAAGAGAACGAAAGTGAACAAGGGAGAGGAAAGAATACCTGGAGCTTGCGGTTGGGGTCAAACACGTGAGATTGAGGCGATTGACTTTTACAAGTCACTTTTAGCACGACCGAGGGAGGATACCGGCCTACCAAGACCTCACTACTACCTAACTGAAAGGCCAAGGACGTCATCAAGGGAGGAGATGACGAGGGAGGATATACTTCGCGTCCAGCTCAAAGCGAACATCGGGACTTGCAATAATTAACTTTGACGGTTTGAGCAGATTACATGGCTATTTCTACTTATTCTGAACGTTTAAGGATTTCCACCCGTCAGAGGTGCGCTTTTTGTTGGTGTTGAAAATCAGACACAGTCCGGGCCGTCTGGGGTTAATCACGATCTGCAGAAACGGGCCTATACAGTGCTATACTGTACTATGTACCAATTAGCTTTGGTGCCTTGTTTGGTAGCTGCAGATCGACAACAGTTGATCTGCTACCTTTATTTCTACTGGATAGCAGTTATTGATCGCTCGATTCCGTGTGCTGAACCTACTCAACTGAATTTTATCAAAGTCAGTAGTAGGAACCAGCCAAGTATCAGTAGCCACCCGCAGGTTCATTGTGCTGCAGGCAGCTCAACTTGGAAAGGGAAAATTCGGCCGTGAAACCATGGACATTGACTCAATGAATGGGTCTTTTGGAGCAAAGTGAACCGTGCGCCCCGCATTCCAACCGTTTTCATGATGGTGCATGTCCAGTATAAAAATGGCGCCAGTTGAGAAACATGATATGACTCTTTAATCTCCCTCCAAACATATGATGATTGAAAATGGGCGGCTGATATGGGTGACACTTCTCAGAATTATCATTCCTCTAATTCTTTGCTTTGTCTAGCCCAGTTTTACATGGGAGTGCTTTCGGAGTATCTCATCCGTCAATTTACGTTGCATCCCCACTTCCCAGCTCTTTCTCCATGAAACCAATGGCAATGGCTGCAATAATAATACCAAACAGCCATTTTGTAGCCAACTCCAGGAGAGAATAATTATAAAGGACTCCCGTCCTATGCTCGAACACTATGATATGTCTGTCTATCATATAGCCATTCGAGCCTTAATGCACTCTCTTTCTACCTAAAGCCAAACAGAAGAGCATCAAAAAGCATGGGAGGTGTAGACTAACCTCTAAAAAGATGCCACTACAGAGTAGCCACTACTAGGTAAGCATATGATAGCCCCACTCTCCCGGAGGCTCTGCCTTTTGGTCATGGCCCCACCGGAAAGTGGCCAGTGGGCAATAGAAAGATTAGCATCCTAAATCTTAGGGTACAAAAATAAACAGCCTAAGAGGTCTGGTCTAAGCAGCATAAATTGACCTACTAATTTCGTCTCTTATGTTTGCAACAGCTAATTTTTCTGATACCCTGAGGAGTAGATGAAATCTTCTATAAACTCCTAACTTTAGTTCTCGCGATTTTCAAAGTTGAATACTGACTTTCTCCCTTGCTCTGCAGCTTGGAATCAGAAGGTGTCTCAAAAGTAACTTTATTTTCAAATAATACAACAGCAATACCTACCTGCGCAGCAACCCACTTCTTCGTCCTTCAGCACATCCTACATATTCAAACCCCTAACAAAAAAAAAAGCCACTTATCTACCTAGTAGGCGGGCAGGTATCAACTTCTGACCTCATCGTTCGCAGCGCATACTTTCGCAAGCGGCTCAACTAACAATACATGCGCATCCGGCTCTTGGGGACCAAGTCATCATTTCATAGATATGTAATCGAACCGCTCTTACATCTATTTTTGCAATCCGTTCAGGTGCGTCGCATAAAAACCGACCCCACTAGCTTCGTGGTTGATAAAAATATTAGATCAGCCTTAGTGGTTATATAACCTAAGGGAGCACTAAGAATTTCGTCCGGCCTTTTTCCAATCCATATTTTTGCGACCCGCCTGCTTTCAAAGACTCCATCACCGACGACCTTGCTGGCATCCATTCTCATCATCACCCCAAGAAATCATGTCTTCTATTCCGCCCCAACTCATCCGCGTCAAGCGAAAGCGCGACGACGAGTCACCTGCTGTGACTTTCCTCCGTATGCAATCTCATCCGGCCTCTCTCATTGACTTCTAATTTCTAACTCCCATCAGAGCTTGACGAAGGCGCAAAACGTCATCGGAACGACAGCAATTGGGTTTACCAGAGACGACTCCCCGGGCCTCAGTCTTCAGCAGTAGAAGCTCCCAGTCTACCCTCTCGAGACCCAAAACCCGTCATTCACGTCTCTGGTCCTGGTGATGTATCCGAGACAAGGAAGACTGTTCCCCCCTCTGTGGGCGACATCTCATCAGATTCAAACCTGATCGACCCATCCACAATACCCGAACATCGACGTTTCCATATTTCCAAAAAGATGATGATGGCCTCGAGCGCAACTCAAAACTTGGGCACCGGCCTCAACAAGCGACCACGCTATGGACCTGCTGTCTTTGTCGAACGAAGTCGCGCCAAGGCCAGTCAACGAGCATCGAGAGTCCGGGAGTCCATCAAAGAGTCAATATCACTACCAGCTGGTCAGATAATTGCTGGTGTGACAATAAACAACCAGCCGCAACAGGAGCGACGCCTTAAGAAACCAGCAGCGAGAAGCAGACAGAATTCTCCCCTACCAGACGCCAATTCTCGGACTCCACTCCCAGTCATGAACCCTCATAACCAGGACATATCCAAGATGGCGGCTGATATGAATAACTGGGTCATGAAAGAGATTGGCGCCAACCTCGAGGAAATGGAACAAGAAAAGCATAAGACCAGCAGGTTCAAACCCAAGGCCCCAGCTAAACGATACCAAGAACGTCACCCGGGAGTAGACACCACCAACACCAACGATGTGGATATGACGGAGAACAGTGATATGGAAGATGATGGCGACTGGGTCATCGAGGAATACGTTCGAATCCCTGCGCACGCTATGACGGTCAACGTAGCACCAACGGATGTCGGTGTATTAGTCCTTGACGGCAAAGAAGAAAGCAATCTGTTTTTCGGTCCTGAACGTGACGAGGACGAAGAGTTTGATGAGGACGATGAGGATGAAAATGGTGAGTCACTCTATTCCTGTGCTGCATCCAGTGATCAAAAGGCTAACACCCTCCCAGCCGAGAATTACTACACGGCAGATTATCCAGAGGAAGAGGTGGATTCAGATGATGAATTCGGGCGTCATGCGTACGGTTATCGCAACGGAAATGCCTCCGACGACGAGGAATTTGACAACATCTATTACGACGAGAGCGACAACGATATGGTCCTTGACGGGGACGACGAAGATGCCACAATGGCTCGTATTAGGAACTACGTGAAACGTAGTGGTGCCTTTGAATAACTACTAGACCAGTCTAAAGATTATAAGGCGTTACACTTTCAACCAAAAGAGGTTGACGGCTAGAAGCACATGAGACGAAATTAGTAGGTCAATTTATGCTGCTTAGCCTATAGTTCTTAGCTTAATTGTTTTTTTACCCCAAGACTTACGAGGTTAACTTTCTACTACCTAGATTGGCACCACACCACCACACGGAGATCATACACTAAGAGACAGTGCCCTCAGGGTATCAGAAAAATTGACGGCTGGAAGCATAAGAGACGAAATTAGTAGGTCATTTTATGACCCTTAGGCTATAGTTCTTAGATTACTTGTTTTTATACCCTAAGACTTAGGAGGCCATTTTTTCTGCTACCCAGTAGAGTGCTTAATTGTCAAATATTCTTCTCTATTTCTTTATTCATAGGACCCTAGGTTATATAAGCCACAACGGTGTGCCCCTGGGGGCGACACCATCGTCATTCGTCACGCTAACCAAACACGCATCTCAATCAACGACCAACGACACAAGCAACAACCCTAATCCGGAATATCTAATCATTGTTTGCCAAATGAACAGACTCGAAAGAATCCTTCACACGGTGAGAAGCCTTTGAGTGTTTGCTTGTTGGGGAGTGTGGAGGAGGAGGCGTACGAGGGGCCTACATCCTCGAGACAATAGCTGGTTTGTACGCCAGGTTTCTATTTCTCAATGTATAAAGTGGCAGATCGATGACTGGGATCCCATATTCCCATCGTGTAGGACGAAGGACACCTGCATCGATGCGACGCCTAGCTGCACCATCCTATAGGCACGTGCCTCGAGACATCCTGACTTTTCAGCCCTGCACTAACGGCCTGTCCCGATTCCACTCTGGGGATCTTCATGTTTGTCCTCGCTCTGTACTACAGACGCGAATGCCGAAGACTAAGTGGGCTCGGGTGGTTGGCAATTGCTTGTATCAATGGGTAGTCATGGCGGCTTCGTGATGCCAAGATGTGACATGATGAAATGTTTACTAGGTCAACTTTCATTGTTTCCAGACGCCAACGAGGCCGCAACAGACATCACCATGCACAAGCTTTTCGCCAAGTTCAGATTAGACAAGAAGTCTTGTAGGATATTAACAAATATAAATTTTACGTGCTGACTGTCTCCAAATAACGCCACTTTTTCCCTGATCCGTTTCTCTCATTATTTTGGGTAATCGTTCGTGACGTCTAGTAATACAGGGCGCAATGATGATAGCAGTGTCTTGGCCTGATCATGTCGCAACCCTCCTGTTGTTCGGTGCCGCCTCTTTCTGGCCTGTCTCAGTCGACCCCCAAGGCCGCTAACAATCATACAAACGTTCCGGTAGGTAGAAATGCAATGGAATGTACGTGCATGACAAAGGAGACTAGTTACATGTTTGAGGGTATGATGTGTACATGTAATACGTGATATTCGTGTCGTCGGAAATTCGGTCGTTTGTAGGCGTGATATAGAAAGCTTGTGCAAAAAAAAGAATAAAACAGAACGATTCGCTTGGTGATAGTGTGGTCAATGCCACTTCATCCGTATTGTCGCCGTTAGGTCAATCCAATTCACTTGTTGGTGGGCCCTGTTTTGAGCTTGGTGGCAGTATCGTTTCGCTCATCATAGCTTGAGGCGACGCTGCTCCTTTCTTCGGCGTCGCTCTCGCCTGTCGCGATATTGCATAGCTCGCTTTGCAGCTGCAAATATTGTTAGTTTCGTATGTAAATGTTGTGGTAAAACACGTTGTACATACCCCAGTCGCTGGACTTGAATTTGATCTCAGGATCAACCCAAGAGTAGTGGATAGCCCTCTCAGGGTACCGTTGGGCGAGACCAAGTGGCTCTGAGGGTTTATCCTGGCTGTCGCGTTCACGACACTTGATACTGACATGTTGAGGTTCGAGGTCGTCTTCGTCATCGAAGCAAAGCCAACCCTCCTGATCCCAAATAGGTATGCGTTGGTTCATACGATAATACCAAGCTTGGAGACCTTGGACAGTACGCTCGGGTGTGTTCCCAAATCTCGCAGCAAACTCCTGCTTAATTTGCTGCCATTTCATCTTCTTGTCGTGCCATGCGTAGATGATATAGTCACCCTCTTCTGTGGTATACTTTTGGTTGATATGACGGCTTTCGCCCCCTTCTGGGGGTGGGCTTGGGTAACAGTCCATGCCTGGCAGGCCCTGAAGAGATTGACTGCTACCATATCTGTAGTACGTGTCTGGGTTGCTGAAGCTGCTCATAGATTGCCGTGAATAGTCGGCGGGAAAAGGGTACTGGTTAGGCCTGAGGATAGTCCCTCGCCTGGAGTTTGATTGTTCGCTGACCATGTTCTCGGTGGAACTGTTTCTCATAGACCATGATGGCTGAGGTTGTGTGATAGAGGCTAAAGGTTCAAGAACAGTCGGGTTGCGAGTGAGTCCATGAAGTGGAGATAATATGGCCTCGGTCTTCACAGGTCCATGTGCTCTGATGAGATCCTCTACACCTTGGTCGAACTCTCCTAAACTAGGGAGTTTCACAGGCGAGCTCACTTCAGTCGGTACGACATTGCGTAGCCCTGGGAGGCTTGTAAACTCTTGAGATATCATTAGAGATCATGCCATCGAACCATATGAAATAGGCCATGACTTACCCTCAATCTTCACCTTGGGGCTTCCTGACGTTGAGCCTGGTGGGGTTTGGCCTTGAGTTGTGCGGTAGTAGGTGTGTGTCGGGTTCGGGCTGTTCCTCAAAGGTCTCTGAGTTGCCCCCTCCATTGTGAGGAATGGATAAATGCTCATGTCGATGACTGTCACACAACAAGCAGATGAGAAGATGTAAATGGTTTGGCTATTTGTTATGTTCCAGAGTTGTTTGTTATGATTCAGGTGGAAATGGTCCGCCTCTTGAAGAGGTATCAGGGAGGCGGCAGACAATAGTTGCAAAATTTGGAGGCTGGCGGGAGGGCAAAGACAAGCCGAGACTAGAATACGTCTTCGTTGACGAGACTTAAGTAAGGGGACAAGGGCGAGAGAATCGACTTGAGGAAAGAAGGGAGGATTTGTGCCAGGAATATCTCGTAGAAATGCGGGTACCTTTCTCGAAATATAGATGTCTCGAGGAGGGGGCTTTAGCTCTCTTGTATTCAAATGGTGATTCGTCCGAGGTCGATATGTTGGTAGAGTGAGGGAATGTTTGATGGCTTTACAAGAGTAAACTTTCGATTCCTATTCTTTTGTTTGGTACCTGAGCCAGCGGGGATAAGCCAACATCAAAGGAAGACGAGATGAGTGATTGTCTCGACTTATGAAGGGGTCTGTGTGCCACCCCTGCTCGACAGATAGACACTACCAACAGTCTAACTTGGCGTTAGCAAAGCGCCTCCTCGGGGACACACTCCCCGCCATCAGAGGAGACAAGGTGGAGCGAAGAAGCAAAAGCATCAACCGGGATGATATCCGTACCTGAGGCCATAAAGACAACTTCTTGCGGATTCTACACTGGGTCGGAGCACCGCCCCTACATCGGAGAGTATCCTGTCAGCACCTGCAGACGTCTACTAGGGCGCCCGCCCGCACCGGGACGATCATCCTGTTTTGCCTGGCCGTTTTCTGTACGCTGCTTTATCGCTATCTCTAGTGGGGATCTACAGTCATGTATCGTATGAATGATGCATTTGAACCAGCATAGCACATGATGGTAGAACTGGAGTCCTTCGCACAAGTATTCCACCAGATGGCATTGCCCCAGACCAGGTTCCCGGTGTGATCTCCCGTTCACAAGCAGAGAAGCATAGGTGAAGGATTGATAATGAAAAGGAAAGAGAAAAAGGAAACGGGCAAAGTACCCGCCCCGAGGTTTCAAGCAAGCCTGTGGAACCCATATCGCGTGGAAGCAAGGGGAGGGTAGGTGGGCGGAGTAGATCATCCCGTAATAACGATAGCAGGTACGTACACAACTCCGGACCTTGGCGCACAGTATTGATGCTTGTAATCCTTGAAGCAAGCGACTCAAAATAAAGCAAGGCGGGTGGTGGATTGCGAAAGAAAAGTAGGGATCCTTGATGAGTGTTGCAGGAATAAGTCAACAACCGATGTACTGCTCGGGTGAGCAAGTATATTGTCCACCTCTTTTTACTGAGATATTCGATTCCCTGCCATTTTGCGAATCACCTAAGAGATTGGCTCACACTCATATCGAGGGAAATATTTGCAAAGCCATGTCCATCCTGGCAATCGCTCATCTGACGACGTTGCCATGATCGAGTGCTGGGATGTGCCAGCCAAGTTCAAGGCACCCCGGCTCTTCTTGTGACTTAGACTGACCCGGATAGCATAAGTAGCCGTTCATTTGAGATCGCGTTAAGCCGAATTTGCACTGTCCGGGACTAACCCTGCTTGCTTACATAGATCCCAGACAGATCTCGCTTGGGGTGGGCGCAAAGGGTATTGGACAAGGGTTGCCACTGTGCTGGACCAACCCCGCTGCTACTTTGGGTGCCACAAGTAGCAGGCTGGCAGGGCTAGTTTGTAGAAATTTTGTTTGCTTTGATAACTCGATATAGTGTTGGTTGGTTGCTGAAGCAGTAGCGCGTGCGCCTCAACCGTCCCGCCGGGTCAAGCTGGGGGTGTGGTTTTCTTAATTATTCCCCTCTCAAAAAGCCCGTGTTAATAAGAGGAAAATCTACCTAGAAGACTTGGCACCATGTACAATTGAAACCCAGCCAGATCTCGATACCATACACGTGTATGTGTTTTTTTTTTTTTTGTTGAGTAGTGGCTCCTGACTCAAATGGGTAATCTGGATTGTGTAAAGTGACAACCGCCACAGTTACAGCAGGTTCATATAAGGACACTGTGGGGATAAAACGAGCGTCTGGCCATAGCGGGGACAAACAGTATGAGGTCAGGGGCAGCAATGCGAGTTTTGTTTCAGTGAACCAATTAAAAGACAAGCCAAGTAGTACACGAATGGTATCGGGCATTCTGCAACGTAGACCTCAGCTGTAGTACTGTAGAAACTTGCCTACTTGCCTGCCGTTATAGTACAGTAGTGGAAGATTAAGGGATAGAAGAACGCATTGAGACGTCTCACGTTCAAGCAGCGGTGTACATGGATATATGCACTTTGATACATATGCTAAAGAAAAGAAGAAGAAAAAAGAAAGCAATAGTGGACGAAAGCTGGAAACTTTACAAAAGACTGTCAAATCTGACAGGTATCTTGTGTAGGAGGTATTGCTCCGCTTTGGTGCAGGTAGCTCATCAGTAACAAGCCCAATTTTGAGCCTCGACAAGTCATTTCTTCTAGTGGAAAATGTGTGATGGCTAGGCTGTGTGCCTTGTATTGATGATGTCGATGCAGGGTCATGTCAAGCCCAGCTTGGCTTATCTTGAAAGGCTAGCCTGTAGCATCGGAAAAGACAGAAGAGATCTTCCGTCTTGAAAGGTCTAGGCCACGGGTTTTGATCCTCTCGTTCCTTGAAAGCCTGGAAGCTCACCCGTCAACATGACTTGATCGTGACGATTTAGGTCTGAGGTGACAATCACAATTCGGTCTGCAAGCAGGCCAGCGCTCGCAATGCACGAGTTTCCAAATGTGCAGCGAAAAATCGGACTGGTGATCTATTCATTGTGTCAGAAATCAAATCTTCAGTATCATAATCGGACACTTGCAGCCGGCGGCACATCCAGATCGATGGCAGCCATTCGAGTCAGACTCAACTCAGTATAGGCGCGCTGCAATAGCGTCTGGGGCGCCGTCATGGTATCGTGATATCCCTAGGTCTCGTGGAGCCATGCGGTCGAGCGTCATCGGCTTTTCGCGCTGAGAGCCAGCCGTGGTCAAGGAGAACTGTGTCACCAACAGATGACGGTTTTGCTTTTTGCTATTGTTGCTTTGGCCAACACAGCGAATAGCGATGCACACTGGGCAACCAGCCACACCTCACCAACCCCAATTTGGCTAACGTTGCAGAAAGATGTTCATGGCGGTGTCGAGAGTCTTCATACTGTACTGCATGTACGGTCGCAGGTTGAGAAAAGTGAGAGATGACGGATATACCATCGGCAAGGATGAGGATTTAAGGATCAAGTTTACGAGAATGTCGGTCAATTCAGTTGTTTCAGCTGAAACCTGAGGCATCTTCAACAACCGCTTGGGTAGAAGCACTTATGGACCTCGATGGGAAGGAAGGTGACTTCTATTCCGTTGAGCGTTGAGCCTCAAGTCCTGGAAACCGGGAATAGGAACGTGCTTTCTTTCCGTGTGCTTTAGTTAAAGACAACAACATAGCATGTTACCTTTCGTTGAAACCCAAGCAAATGACCCAAGCGCCTGGCGTCTGCGGCGCTTCGGAATCACTTTGTACCAATTATTCTAGGTAATTAAGTATATAATTCTCCAATACTCCGAAAGCTATCGGACACAGCGCATTTCAATCATATCAATCACAAATCTACCTCAAAATGGCAATACGTATTTAATTTCAATCGTTGTAGTTTTCTCTCCTTCTTTCCTCCTCAATTTCACCTCTTTTACACTACAAAATGGGGCCAAAAGTCACTATGACCAATCGAGATTAACTAACCTAGCAAGTAACTACCAAGAGCCTGCAACAATAAGCAGGGAATGCACAGATGACACAACCCATGCAAAGTGTCTAGCTTTATAGGTAGGTATTCCACCAAACTAAGGTTTCTCTTGATATGGCCAGCCTACAGCGCTATCTTCCGGATCTTGTCCCCGAGCCAAGCACTAGCCTCCTTACCTAAGAGATATTGAGACTGGGAGATCACCTCGAAGGATGATGGCAACGACTATGAGGAGCTTCTCCAACGCATCAGCTTCAAGTTGAGCCCCGATCATCCAAATTTCGTACAGTACACCACACGGATAACATGAGCCGTTAAACATTCAACAAACCTCGTTAACGGATGTTTGCTATTTGTTGAAAGACTCTTGTTGGTTGCTAGTCAACGGTCAGCCATCGGAGAAATGTTTCCAACTCAATCGGAGAGGAACAATCGTTCAATCGAACCACCTTTGCCTATAATGATAACCTACCCGAGCAAGGCGTCTTCTACAGTGCAATTCAACGTCAGCAACATGCCTGATTCGATCGTCCCAGTGAAGCAGGGGTCTGAAGATGCGACACATTCTGTCACTTCTCACCATGGATTTGGCCCGCATCTAGATGGAGATGTCGATTTTTTCATGCATTGGACGTAAGGGAAGATCCCTTACGGAACGAGAGCGCTGACATGTCATCTTTCAGCTGACTCGCTGTCTCTCAGCGAAATTAATCAGATATGAAACGCGCAATAATACACAGTAATGTCTTTCTTGATTAGCCAAGTAAATATTTACTGGAACTTGAGCTTAGACTGGTCTTTACTAGGGTTGCAGATCAGTGCTTCTTCGACTGCCGCATAATGCAAGCAAGCACGTGAACTTATCTAATGCCAGGGGTCCAACCCATTTGCTGAGGCTTCGTACGGATACACATGGACATCTCGGGAATAAACCAACATCTCTTTGCCGGCAGTTCCGTACCCTTGCCATTTACGTGGTTCTATTTCTAGCCCTTGCTCCTCGCAAGGGTGCATTCGGTTTTAATCAGCTCTTTGGGATTAGCATGAGAGTCAAGGGTAGGACACGAGCAGTTTGACAAGTTTCAGATGAATTGTAAGTTGTTCGACAATCGATTTATCAGAAATATGTCATCAGGGTCTGAATACGCGTTGGTAGCATTCGAATCCTCCGGGACACGGATACGCCACGGTCAATTACCGACTCAAAACCACGGGTCCGAAAACGTTGGATGTTGCTTTAATAAACATATCGTGGAGCCTCAACCAGAGTTAGTTTAGCATCTACTAGCAGTATATCCGTAAACTCACCACTAACACCACTTGCGAATCACATGGAAATCTCTATAGCTTGGAATCGATATCGCCTTGTGACATGGAGCCAGTTCCGGGAAAAGATTCATCTCCGGAAAATCGCCTGTGTTCTGAGTTAGCACGGTCCAACATCTGGAGGCAAGCGAGTGAAAGCAAAGTCATTGTCAACCAACTCACCAGCCTCGCTCTTCTCCAGAGCTCAGAAAACTACAGTCGCTGTCCAATTCGCACTGCCACTCCCCAAGCCTGATAGGGATGGCTTCGCTTAAGGGTTGGGATTCGTCTGCATCGTTGTGTTTGTTAATTTACTGCCGCCAAGATCCTGTCACTTGACAACCACTGCAGAGTAAACGTACCAGTGCTTGGCACTTGCGTGCCTGTGCCTTGTCGACGACGGCGGTACGTGCTCAGACCGCACGTAAAGGCGTGAAAATCTTCTTCTTCGACAGCTTCGGGGACACGCCCTGTGAGGACACGGCCCAAGGCTATGACAACGGCTGCATGGGTGCAGAGCACTACCGCACGGTTTCCCTCTGCATCGCAACGCTCAATGATGCCTCGCACGGCCGATGCAACACGCCCATAGAGGTCCTCGATCGTTTCGCCTTTTCTAGAAGGCTTTATGGCAGATACGTAGCTATCATCATATGCTGGGAATAGCTCCTTGAGTCGCTTATGCGAAGCTGGGATCGGATGGTCGAAAGGCGCTGCCCCAAAGAACTCACCCAACCCGTGTTCTGGACAAATTGTGGCGGCCGCCGAACCTTGTGTCGTTCTTGGTTCCTCTCTGAGTCGTTGCTGCTTGAGCTCAACAAAGGGCGTTATAGTCTGAAGACAGCGATAGTAAGGGCTGGAGTACACGGCATCGATGGGAGGCTCCAGGGTTATGAGATGTTTGCCCATCTCTTTGGCTTGCGAGACTCCATAAGACGTCAGGGCAGGATCTGCGGGAATTCCAGTGGGAGACCGTATGGCGGCCGTGTAGACGCCAGTCAAAGGGTCAACACTCCAGCCGGACCGGAACTAAACTCCAGGCCAGTCTATCAACACCGGGAAAAGGAGATATATACAACCAAACATTGCTTGAGGGCGGGGTCGGAACTTACTCCGTGACGTGTGACGTAGATGACTTCCAGTGACATATTTCCTATGTGTACTTGTGGGATTGACCGTTTTGAGATAAATGTGCTATCCAAGTTCTTGTTCTGGTGTTCGTTGTGAGGACTCGGTAGGCAATGTGCCCGGGACCTCGGTGCTCGGCAGACCACATGCCTTTTCAACGACACGGCCCCACAGCTCCCCGAAAAGTCGTCGACGGATGGCCGAGATATCGGAGCCGCTCTGTGCTACAACGGTCAAGGTTCTTGAGAGCACAGAACTTTCCTTGATGTTTTAGTATGTCGGGAAAATTAATAATACGCCGCTGACATCGGAGAGAAGGAGTCCGAATCTTCAACGTTTTGAAATGGGGCGATCAAAATAGCGTCAAACTATTGTTTAGACTAGGTACGTTGCCAGCCGCTTCGTTTCGTCCGGTCCAATCCTGAGCCTGGTAATATAATCGGCTGAATTCCGATGACGCGGAAATGTAACTTGGGATGAAGAAATTATAGGTAGGAGATGAGCATTACACAGTCACGCAAGAAATGTCATTGGCGGATTCGGTCCGTCAAAACCTCAATTAGTACTGGATTTAGCTTCAGACTAGACAAGGGCTTCAATTGAACTTGACGACAACATTTGCGAATCTGGACAAATTGAGTCGTAATCCTTGTCGACGTGGCTATCACCACGCCCATAGACATCAAAGAACAGAACGCCCTTCCAAGGCTTGATCAACGTAAAAGTTCCTCCAAGTCCTCAGGCATATTCGGCATAAACCCAAAGTGCCAAGACATACTCTAGGGTAGCTGAATTAAGGTGGTGGGTTAGCGTGAAGGTTGTGGATTAAGTGGCTCACGTCAGCCATAAGCCATTTTAACGGCTTACACGAATTCTCATGAGAACTTCATTCTGTATATTCAAGTTCCTTGGTGCTATCTTCATTGGGATATACTTCATATATATCAATCAAACCCGATAAAATGGTTCAGGACCGTACAGTTGCTTCTCAGCGCTCAGCAAACGCGAGTCAAGCATCGCAAAGTGGTTCATCAGCTATCAAGAAGAAAGTTGTGCGACGTGATCCAGAGAAGAGACGCATGCAGAACCGCTTAGCTCAGCAGAACTACAGTGAGTTACCAAGTATAGGGTAGTATAATATTCACTATCCTGATATAAGCTTGTCATGCGTGGTGGCTGACATGATCCTTCTCCAGGGCAAAAGCAGAGAAAGCGCATACAAGAGCTAGAGCGCCGTGCTGCGGGACATGGCACCGAGGTACAAGGAGAGGATGATAGGGCTCTTGACAAGACACAACTGATAGGAGACCTTATACCAAGGCCCGATAGAGGTAGTCTTCCAGATATAGAGACTGTCAACCCTTTAGATCTCTACAACGACCCTGAGACGTCAGCGCTACACCAATCAACCACACATGCAGAGACATGGGACTCGGATGTTTTTTACGAGGACTTTGACAAGTGGCTCACAGCAAATCCTATTTGCGATGAGCACACAACGCCGGCGTTAATGTTCAACTGCGGCTGTCCCACTCTTCACGTACCCAACACGTCGACAGAAGTCCTGCTCCCCATCATCCCCAACCCATATAAGAACAACCTTCAAATCGACATCATTTGCATAATCTCAGCTATGCTAGAGAACTGTCTCTGCCTCGGGATAACGCGTTCAATGTACTGCGCTGAAGAGGCTACGTCTCCTTTCTATCGGGCTGATGTCGACTCAGACCCCAGTGCGCAAGCTATCGTTGTATCTGTTCAGCGCGGGTCTCGCGGACTCCATTTTGACCTTCGTCCCACTCAGACACAGATTGTTGTCAAGCATCATCCGTTCGTTGACGTAATTCCGTTCAAAGAGATCAGGGATAATATCATCAAGTACATGAATCCTACAGATGAGGATGAGTTCTTTCATGACTCGTTGAACCACTTGACATGCTGGGGAGGTGTCAATGGTGCACATACTGGAACACCCTGGGACGCGAGAAGCTGGGAGGCAACGGAGGAGTTCCTGCAAAAGTGGTCAGATATTGTAGGAGGCGAAGAAGGTGAGCTGGCGAGGAACTCGCAGTGGTGGAGATCATTTCGTGATGAGCGAACGGTGACGGAGATAATGTGATATCAAGATATCGACGGACGTGATAGTTGGGTGCGCACTTAAAATGAATTGACTTGAATTTATGTACAGCGTGTTTATATGTCTATACAGATGTGCACAATATCAAACAAAAGACAATATGGACAAGATGTGCGAATCTAATGCCATTCTGGCATGGCCATGTCTGAGGAGAATACCCTGATCTACCACAACGCCATCATAAAAAGAAAGAGCAAAATCAGCCTGTCCCAGATTTAACTCCTGATCCTTTACCCAGGCCCCGTACTCCGAAAGAAATATGTTTCCAAACAGGTTCGTATGCCATTCTTCTGCATGTTATGTCATTCATGTCATAACCCTGGCTTACATGACAGTGCATGAGCCCAGGGTGCGTGCCCTCCGGCGACCGGTAGGACCAAAGCCACCGTCCTCCTCATCGAGATGAAGGGCCTGGGCTTCTCTGGCTCGACGCCTGCGTCTTCGGTAACCAGCGCCCGTCATGCCTGCTTCTTCGGTGGCCTGCATGTAATCTGCCCACTTCCTCTCCAGACGACCGGCGGATGCCAGATCACCCCGCAGAACTCGCTTTTGATGCTCATCTACAGTCATCTGGAAGCCGTAGAAACACTTGAGCCCAATCATCTCGGTCGGGTAGCTGACTCGGTCGGGTTGGCCTGAAACTTCCTTGACTTGGGTGTTTCGGAAAAGCACCTCGCGGACACCGGTCCAGGTGACGTTTTGGCAGTCGTAGACGACCATCTGGAGGCTAAGTTTAGGCCGTGTGCCATTTTTAATTGATCGTTCAGAGCGCTTCATGACCATGGCCGCTGCCTCGGCGAGGACGAGATCGCTGACTCGAGTATTATCGAGGTCGATGTTTTGAAGATTCGTGCATGTCTGCATTACAGGAATCATTCCTGTGTCACCCAGGTTTTCGCAGTAACTCAGGGAGAGATGTTCTATCGAGGCCGCGCAAGGAGCCTTGGCAAGATGCTCTGACAAAATCGAGTTTGTGAGATTCTCGAGGTCCTCAAGTTCGAGATGTGTTAGTCTGGGAGTGGATGAAAGAATAGGTTCAAGAGCGTCATCGCTCAGCAGCTTGCAACCAGAAAGCTGCAGGCCCTCAAGGTCTGGGACCAAGTGTCCTATCGTCTTGACGCCTGCATCTGTGAGCTGAACGCAACGGCTGAGATCCAGATGTCGAAGCTTCCTTGCAGGGACAATTGGTCGATCGGTCAGAATATCGATTTCGGGCTCAACGCCATGCATCATAATCTTGAGAGCTTCATCATTAAACTCGGCACATCCACTCAAAACCAATCTTTCCAGGTTATTTGTCTTGAAGATGGCTTCGGCGGTCGCAACGTTGTCGAAACCGCTAACCTCGCCAGCGCGGAGATCCTTTAGTCTCGGGCAAGCCTCAACAACTCCCTTGACACCTTTAGCATTCACCTTGCCGCACCATGAAATGTTGAATGCTTCAAGTTGAGGGCACGATTCAGCAATGATTTTGCAAGATGTGTTAGAGACTGCGGTCAACCCAGTAAGATTGAGGCTGACAAGCTTCTCGTTGCTTCGCAACAAGCTATGGAGCGTACTCTTTTGGAAGTTCTGGCAACCTTCCAGTGTCGCATTCATGAGGTTTTTGCATGCCTTGACGATAACCTCGGTGCGCTTGTAGTGCTCGACCTGTACGCATCCTCGTAGGTTGAGATCTTTGATGAAGGGACCTGCCGCGATGATGATCCTGGCGAGTGACTCGGCAGGAATTTCGCGATAGAATTCTGAGGCATCAAGAGATGTCCACAGTTGACCATCAAAGCAGGTCTTGTAAAAGGCCTTGGAGACTCGAGATGCCTGAACAAGCTCCTTAGGCTGAAAGAAAGAGAAGATGTGAATCTGAAGTTCATTGGGCATCTTTTCCCAGAAGCGGAACGGAGGCTTCTGGATAGGCTTTACACCGGGGCGGACTCGAAACCGAACATCCTGCTTGGACCGAAACTCGGATGGAAGAGGAGCAGTTATGGGTGTAGTAATTGGCGTGACATTTTCGATTCTGCGAATAGCCAATTCGCTTCCAGGAGTTTCAAATGGGAACTCTCCTGAAGATTGAGGACTTGAACCTGATGTGCTGGGCAGACCAAGAGGTGAAGGCTGTGGGGTTGATGAGCGAGCACTGTAGGGAGCCTGGGGCTGGGGTGGTCCAGTGGCCGCAAGACTGACACACGAGAGAGTGCTTCTCGTGCCATAAGGGCTTCCGCGACTGCCTACAGATTTGGAGCGGCGTAAACCACTCAACGAGGGTGTTGACGATATACGCTGAATTCTTTGAATAAGACGGTGTCGGTTCTTGCCCTTGACTGGCATATCCGGTGCTGGCGGAGTGGATACGCCCTCTGGGGCCGGGCTCGGAGCGCCGGAAGACGAGATCTCGTAGACATTCATGGTAATAAATTCGAAATAGATTGGAGAGTTTTTGAGTATTGTTATCGTCCAAGAGCTAGATGTAGAATCTTGCAGCTGTAATAGTATTCAGACGAACAAGACAAGACTCCCCGATAAGAATTGTACTGTACTCGTCGGTCGGTCGATGGTGGAGTGTTTCGTAGGTTCCTCGGTGGTCGCTAACAGAGCGGCAGGGGATAAATGCAGGGTCCTGGCCTCAATTCATAGCTAGCGAAGGATGGGAGTCGATGCGCATAGGTATTGAGATCGAACAGATAGGGAAAAGGGAATCAAGACAATGCAAAAGCGGACAGAGGAAAGGAAACAAAGATAAAAAAGAAACCTCGTCCAAAAAATGTCGCTTAGGGAGAACCGAAGAAAAAAAGGTCCAATGTTAAGGTTGCCCACTCGTTTTTTTGGAGGGAAACCGAGGAGATCAGCAGACGATGGGGACGACTCGGCGAGGGTGGTGGGGGTGGTCAGCGGGGCCGTTTCGTCGTACAGTAGGTACCGTACAGTATCTAACTCATGTAGTAACTAGGTACGGTATCTAATCGAAGAGGGAAGTGTTCTAATGGTGCAGTATCGAATTTTTAGTTATCGTTGGAGAAGAGGGCACATGTCCATGGAGAAGTGAACATGACCTTGGATGATCACCAGAGAAGAGTAGAAGAGAGAACAAGAAAAGAAAGAATAGACCAGAACAGAGGAGAGTCACAAAGTATGAGGGGAAAAGTATGAGGCTTTTTGTTTGTTCAAAACTCACTCTAGAACACAATCCATCAGTCCAATAGTAACAACTCAAGACTGTCTAGATCCCTCAGAGTTTCGAGTATGTACCTCACGGTTGAGAGCCTAGAAGGACCCTTGTGTATGTGGTTCCCGACTTCTGGGCCTGGGGGTTATCACTAGTCCCCCACTATTTTTTTCTTATCGTGTGGGTTACGGAGGGGGATCGGCCTTACGCGGCTGTTTTTGGCGGCCCGGATGGCGAATCGTTTGTATCTGCACGATAGCTCGTCTTGTAGCGCTTCGGCGAACCCTGGCTGGAATGAGACTTTGAACTGCATCGCGGGATACACGAGGCGAGAAGGAGACTCATCCAAGTGGACAAGCCTAGCTCAGCTCAGCCCGGAGTCTGAGTCCCAAGAATCCAACGGGACGGTGACCCGGAAGCCAATCAGTGGCACAGCTTCGCCCAGATGTTCCCCGTCTGCCTCCGACTTTCTCTCTCTCTTAATGTCAGCTTCTAGACCTTTGCTTTTTTGTCTTTCCTATCCGGCCTTTCTTCAGGGGCTGTTTAAAGGGTCCCTTTGGTGTGCAGCTCTCCCCCACCCATTCATGCATCTTACCCGAGCCATCCCAAACCCGGGGAGGAGGTCCATGTCAGTTTCTCGTGTCCGCGTGGCACTACTTTTTATCTCTCACATTTATGCTGTTTGACCAACTATGGATAGAATGAAAGACCCTTTGACTATTTCTGACAAGAGATTGAATTGTTATTTGACTGCCAACAGAAGTTGGGCTCGCTAAACCTGATCAACTGAGGCATGCAACGACCATCATTACTGTAAATGGTTACTAGCCGTTGCTTCAGCCAGATGGCACCACAGACTCAGGGACCTTGCCTCTGACTACTGCACGCCGACCTGTATTAAAGCACGATAGAGAATCCGTCCCTGACTCAAGGTTCCATGGCTCGAGGCTGGGCCAACCATGGGAAGACAGCTTTCTCCGCATCCATGTTATGTACAGTACATACATGTCTACTGTGCTGCAAGCCGACTTATTAACCAAGTTCTGGAAGGCGGTCAGAATGCCTTCTGGCCTCTGAGGGGAATACCTAGTCGTGAGACTCAACAAATCAAAAGCACCACTTAATAGTACATACCTAAATCAGCCTACTTTTTCTACCACTTTTTACTTGGAGAATTACTCGTTTATGTTGGCTCAACGCCTCTCGTCTTGGTTCCTTCCTCATTCAGTCTCGACTGAATTTAAGCCTGGGGAAGACCCCACTAGAATGGAAGAATGGAAGGATGCCCCTCATCCTTCCAAGACTTCAGAGCATTTGACCCCGCGTTCTATGTGACCCGGGCGATAACAACCCGATTCCTTATCGTAGGTTTTGGTTTGGAGGCTCCATGGTGAGGCATCTTTCATCCTTTAATACAAGACATTTCTGTAGAGACCATTCCGGAAAGATGTATGGTAGGAAGGTAATTTGGATTGCTCATGCGCATCATGGTAGGACTGGCAACGCGCTATTAAGATCACCAGGCGTCATTCCATAGGTTGACATTTATCTTGAACAGCCTGTGGACACCCTTTTGATCATCTGCCGTCTGATAGATTAAGTGCAGATTAAGTACGAGGGCGATCATCACATTGTTACTTGCTGTCTTTTAGAAATTGTGCATCCAGTAGAAAGTTAAAGCCTCATTCGACCACACTCGAGTCGCGTGGTCACTTATTCCATTGGAACATGTTTCGTTGAGACATGACAGGAGGTCTGACCTATTGGGATAGTCGTCTGACTCGGTCACGTTTGGGTTTGTAGATATGGATAATGGTCAGGCTTATACCAGCGGTCAATACTCAAGAAAAGGACTGCCCATTAATCCAAGTTCGATTTCTAGAATTGCCTCATCCCGGCCCGTCCACACTGCTCATTTATGTTATCAGTGACTTAATGAGCTTATGACCACCATATATGTTTCTACATTCTCGTGAACGAAGACAACCCGGAAATCCGGACAGAAAGTTTGAAATCGTACCAAACATTTTGCTGTCGCTTTCTCCCTTATCTAATCACCTTTCCCAATCGTAAAAACCTTGAGGCTCCTTGGCAATCTAGGTTAGTTTGTATGTATACATATTCTGTATCCAACGACACAGTTATTGGTAGGAAATATCCACATATTATTGAGCCGTTTCCTCCAAGAATTACTGCACGTGGGCGGAAAGATATAGAAGCATTTTCTTCTTCATGACAATGATTTCTCCACCAACAATCGAATTGTGGATTTCCCAGGTTTTGAGGTATAACGCTTGTTATATACCAAGACCTGCGTCAGATATGCTATACACATGAGATTTTAAGTTTTTGATTACATGGAATCTAAGTTTTGAGTTACCACGGGCAACAAGGGGCAAAGGTCTTGATTCTAAGGAACGGGCAGCTTCTTTGATTCACATGCTTCATGTTTGGTTGGGCTAGGGCTATTCTTAGGGATTGTTATGCATGTGTTTGGTTTTCACGGTGAACTCTTTTCTCCTTGGGCTTTTCGCTAATCTTGAATTGTCTATAACGGCTCTCTATGATTTGGAAAGGAACATTGAGTTATATGCAGTGTTCAGTTCGGTCTGTTTCCAGGAAATTAATTGTCGCAAGTAAGAGTAGTAATCACCTTTGAAAGACAAGACTTTATTGATATTACGGGTCACACTTGACTTGTCTGGATACCTTTCAACTGCAACACAAAAAAAAAACACAATCTGGAGCTGAGTTAACAAGATCTCACTTGACATCGGGTTGTGCGGAAGCAGAAAAACCACTGCGTCATTTGCCTTGCTAGACCAGGTTCAATTTCAATGATGGGTGCAAACTGGCTTACAACGGTTCCATGGGCTTAACGTGTTACCGAAACCCCATAGGTGCGATTGGTCTTGTAACCCTCCTGCATTTGGGGGCCGTCCAGGGCTGGGAAAGCACTATAGCTAGTGGCTACGATTCAAATTGAACCAATCAGGTTATCTAATAAGTTCACAAGTCTTGAGAGCAGCCTATGATAACGACCCAAATCCCCATCCATCATTTGGGCGCGTTCAACATTCGCTCATACTCGATGAACCTTGACAATCCAAGTTCACGAATTAATGTTTGTCTCTCTTATCAAGGTTGCAAATATATCAAACATTTTGTTTTTTGTTTTTTTTTGTATATTATATAAAACCTCCGCTTTAAGAAGCTTAAATCTTCCTCTCACATCCACTTCCCTTGATATCTCTCCTCCCACACGACTCATAGCGACTGTTTCCTTTGTCAGGTCACAAGCCAAGACACAGCCCTGCAAATACGCCCCCATCCTTGACAATCTCAACCGTCACCCTTCGACTCTCAACCCTCGAATATCGATAACACGACGTTTCTGCATCCACAACTTGGCTAAAAACCTACTCTTTTTTGGATAAGCATACGATACACGACTTCCTTTCGCGGCGACGGCTGGTCTCAATTTTAATCGAACTCTGGGCAATCGAGCCAACCGAGATTTCCTGCTCGACCCCGCCATCCTCAGAGCAGGCCTCGCCCTTACGACATAACCCGTGGTTTCGGCCTTCCCTTGGCCGACTCCAACTATGATACAGATGCATGGTGGAAACAATGATCATGGTATTACTTCCTTGCGTCCTGGCACTTCTCTCGGCTTCTCTTTGTCGTTAGCTAACCACAATGTTCAATGACAGGAGCCGAAAACCACACGGGAGAAGATCAACGCGGACGCGAGAAGTTTCCAATGGCGCTTTCTCTGCCAAAGAATCGTAGCACGGGGAATTTGGCAGCCGCTCGAAACTCATCGACCCAGGATAGAAGCAGAGCACGAATGTCTCTGGATGCATCCGCAGCAGCGGCAGCAGCCGCTGACCTTGAAGCTATCGCCAGGTATGTCGAGTGGGATCATGCGTCACTCAACGCCGAAGTGGCGCCCAACCTCTGTTGGCAAATGCTGACCAACATATCATTTATAGGTCTCCCATCTTGACCGATCACGAGCATGGCCTAGGCCTCTCTGGGCTTCGACGAATTAGACAACAACGCCCGCCATCGAGAAACCCAACACTACCAGGATCTCGAGCGTCTTCACGAAGCCCATCTGTTGCCGCACTTACTCGGTCCACCTCAATGAGTGCCATGGCCGCCAGCGTAGGCAGCTTATCACTTACAGGCGGCCCTGCAACTCCAAGTTTCGCTGACGACCTCTCCCGCTTTCCGTCCGAATCTCTTCATTCTTTCTCATTCGCCAATCAGTCAGAAGATTTCCTACACAACAGACAAAATGTTCTCAAGCGATCTATCGAGTTCATGAAAGACCACATGGGACTTCCCATGAGCTCCTCGCAGGCTGCTCTTGCAAGTGCTCAGGCAAGGGTAAGCGGTGATGTAGAGACTCAGAATATGCTTGACCTGCTAGCCCAGGCACAACTCATCAGGGCTGGAAACTTGCCAAACCCCGACGAGTCTTATACACCAGCACCTTTGACCGGCCCTGCCGAGGTTTCCCAGGAAAACGTCTTTGACAAAAACTTTAATCCCCGAACATCGAGTACAGATTTAACAAGCCCTCACCAGACGTCGCCACCTCCTCGGAGGTCGAGGGTTGAAACGACAAGAAGATCTAACAATCTTGAACCGGTAGCCCATGAAACTGGTCGGGAATCGGATCAACCACCGACATCAACAAATGAGAGCGAAAGTGCGAGCCGCAAGTCGGTGCCCGCCCGACCGAAGCTGACCTTGAAACGAACCATGACGGATATCACAGCGGTTTCAGCTCAAGACAAGTTGATAGACACAGTCTCCCAGCCATTCTTGACAGGTCAGACCATCTATCAAGAACCGCTGAGCGCTGCGTCTTTGACGCAACTTCCCAGTGCCACGACAGCCAATTTCCCCACTCAGTTAGGCCCTTCTGTGCATGGTCACACGAATCGCTGGGTACCCGCTGCGCAGGCAATTTTTACAACAGAAGTTAAACCTCCATGGACCATCATCGCAGCCAACGATCTCGCCTGCTTAGTGTTTGGTGTGACCAAGGCAGAGGTACGCAAGATGGGCATCTTGGAGGTCGTCCAGGAGGAGAGAAGATCATGGTTGGAGCGAAAGCTTTTGAACCAGCCGGATGAGTACAGCGAGGGCCAGGCACCTTCTGGCCAAGTTACGCCTGCCGCTTCAGCAGCTTCGGCATTGCTTAATGGTAGATCTGGGATAACAGCCCAGCTCCTAAGTAAGCCCAACTCAAGAACCCAGCCACGCAGTTACACGCAAAGACGTGCACAAACGGTTCACAGTGGCGACCCCAACCCCCCAAAAGTCGGAGGTGGCGGCCACGGCCATAACCAAACTAATTCATCCAGAGGAGTATTGCTGTGCGGTGACGTTGTTCCAATTCAAAAGCGCAACGGTGCAACTGGCTCTGCGAGTCTCTGGGTGAAGGAAAAAAAGGTCGGCCTGATCTGGGTCCTGGAAGAAATTCACGAAGATGTTGCTTATATCACATTGGATGAAGAGGGAATTGTCCAAAAAGTATCGGGATCCACTGCTCCTATTTGGGGATTCGAGTCCATTTCCTCTGGCTTTGACATAGCGAGACTGATTCCACGGATACCTCGGCAAGGTATAGACCCTAACACTGGGGAGATTGATTTTGCTCAAGCCACGAGGCGAAGATATTTTACATGTCCTCACTCGCCTCACGTCAACATTCCCTGTACTATCGAGCAAACCCGAGGCAAGCTCGAGCTTCGAGTGTCGACGTTTCCTCATATGGCTGGAATCATTGTGGTGGAGCCCGAATCTCTCAAAGTTCGAAGCTCGAACTCTGCCTTTTGCGGTGCACTTTTCGGATTCGAAAGGGCGGATGGAATGTCGATCAATGCCCTGATCCCAGAATTCGACAAAATTCTCGAATCGTTGATAGAAGAGGACGGTATCCAGCTCCTCGATGGTATGGTAGTCCCTGAGCACCGTTTCAGAAAGGCATCGGCGTTCCTTGCTCTGAAAGAAAACAGACCTGATGCTGCGTCAGCTTTCCTCCACCCGGCGGGATTAAGCGCGAAGCATCGTGACGGGTCCGATCTGAAGGTTGACGTTCAGATGCGCGTAGTCAAGAGTGAAAAGAAGACCCTTGTGGTGAACGAGACTGTCGCTGAAGGCAGTGACGAAGACAACGCCATTGGGAGTGATGAAGCAACATTCGAAGTGACCCATTCAGAAATAGTGTATGCTTTGTGGGTTACATACTCACGCCATCTTCATGGCACCCAGCCTCATCTTGCCATCGAAACTCCTACTCGGTCTGGTGCCCTCACACCCCTCCACCAACCATCGCCAGGCCAGACTCCGGCCCATACGCCTTTGGAGATTCCCTCAGATGATGAGACGCCCCGAAAGAATGTGTTGAATGCTGCGAGCTCGCTCTCTAAGCATCTGAAAGATGCTGCCATTCATGCCGCTGCTAAGATCACAGGACAACAAGCAAAGCCCAAGCCTGAAGAGGCACCACCAGTTCCAAAGGTTGTTGAGCCCCCACATAAGAAAACCATCAACGACTACACGATACTTGAAGAAATGGGCCAAGGTGCGTATGGCCAAGTGAAACTGGCTCGGCATAAGGAGTCGAACAAGAAGATCGTGCTCAAGTACGTCACCAAGCGCCGTATTCTCGTGGACACTTGGACCAGGGACAGAAAGTTGGGTACTG
This sequence comes from Fusarium venenatum, assembly GCF_020744135.1. Classification (NCBI taxonomy): domain Eukaryota; kingdom Fungi; phylum Ascomycota; class Sordariomycetes; order Hypocreales; family Nectriaceae; genus Fusarium; species Fusarium venenatum. The sequence goes on from NW_027072131.1 coordinate 2,086,419, forward strand.
TGCCTCTGGAAGTTCATGTTCTTGAGTATCTTCGCAGGCCCGAGTTACGGCACCCCAACATCGTTGAAATGCAGGGTTTCTTTGAAGATGACGTGAACTACTACATCGAGATGGTTCCCCACGGACTGCCTGGCATGGATCTGTTCGATTACATCGAACTCAGAACAAATATGGATGAGGCCGAGTGTCGCAGCATCTTCGTCCAAGTCGCAAATGCTATCCATCACCTACACACTAAAGCAAAGGTGGTGCATCGCGATATCAAGGACGAGAACGTGATTCTCGATGGAGAGGGTAACATCAAGCTTATTGATTTCGGAAGTGCGGCATATATCAAGAGCGGTCCTTTTGATGTTTTCGTTGGGACAATCGGTATGGTTGTGATGCTCGATTGGGATGCTGAACAATATGCTAACTTTCAAATAGATTATGCCGCCCCTGAAGTTCTCGCTGGCAAGCCTTATCGGGGCATGGAGCAAGATGTCTGGGCTTTGGGTATCCTCCTCTACACTATCATCTACAAGGAGAACCCTTTCTACAGCATCGACGAAATCATGGATCGTGACCTGCGAATACCCTATGTCCTTAGCGAAGAGAGCATCGACCTCATCCGCTGCATGCTAGATCGAGATGTTGCCAAACGCTACGATATTAACCAGGTGCTAGAGCACCCTTGGTGTCAGGCTACGGATGACGAATGAGTTCGCAACTTGACACGTTTTCAAACATAATAAGCATGAAGAGGTGTCGATGAGCAAGACACTCTGACATGCTATCTGAAGATTCACTTCGTGATCACAATACCCCCTTTTGGACTCACGAGACCTCATTACTTTTTTCTTTTGTGTCTTATATGCGTTAGATATGATTGGCGTGGAGCAACCACAATGGAGATAGAGGAGAACGCACGATACCTGCTCGAAACACGATGTGCAAAGCCGGAAAGGCTAGGATGAACACCATTTTACGAATTACTCTGGAACGAAGGATACAAAGACCGTATTCTCAAAGAGCGTGAAGGATATGGATGGATTAGGCGCATTGGCGGGAGTTGATTTGGGTTGTTGATTTTGGCGAGATTGCGATAGAGCGAAGAATGCAGGTTATAAAGCATCCTCATATCCAGAAGCAATTGAAGATAGACGTGATTATCAATATTCAAAATGTATATATATGTGCCTTCTCGAGTGTCTCAAAACAAAACGCCAGGCGAATCTTCACACTGGGAGTAGATCCTAGCAGTGCCCAATCATTATGTTCCTGCTCACATCCTCAACGGTAACTTAGCTCAGGATTTGCTCTGAAATTGCAACGGCATCGGCACTCTGGAACCGGACACTCAACGTGTCTGGCAAACCACTGCCGAGCATGATCAAGATGTAAAACATGTTCACAGCGGAGGCAGAATGTTGGGAACTGACCGGCCATTTTGGCTTCACTCTTCTCCTCCGGCTTGTCAGAGCGTGGCACACCGACAATCTCAAGGCAGACTACACATCGTGGTAGGTGTCGACCACAATTTGGGCAACTCACACCTGCGTTGATGCTCGTCGCGAGAAGCGGGTTACGAGACTCGAGAGCTGATGATGCTTGTGCAGCGGAACCACCCCCAAGATGTGGTGGATGGCTGGCGCTATTTGCTAGTGACGTCTCAGCGTCACAGAAGACGCAGCGGAGGGCTATCTGGCGCGAAGGCGGTTTGAGTTTGGGGATTCCGTCGCGCTTGGAGCGTTTAGTAGACTCTACGTCAAACTTCGTACGTTGGAAGAAGAGTTTATGACGCTGTAGATGGGAACGGTATGCATTGCGCCAGGCTCGGCAGCGAATGTCATCGATGTATCGAGGCGCGCAGATCGAAAGGACCAGTGTTGCTGTTTGAACATCGTGGAACTTTTGGATGTAACGAGCAAATATGTCAACCATGGGCTCTGTGATACCCGTGAGGACAACGCCCTCTATGTCACCGTCTGCTATTGCCAGATCAACTTGCTCGTTGAGCCACTGAGTAAGATGATCATCATCAAAGTTGCGTATCGCGATACACACCCTATCCAACAAGGGGAGAGAAAGCTGGCTGGCTACCGCCGTCCAATCACCCGTAGCAATGAGTGATGAGATGGCTCGCAAATAGGGATCAGTCTTTGAGGCGACCGCTTCATCAAAGTCAAGCTTTTCCTTTGCAGGCGTGTTGTTATCATCGCCCATGAGCTGCAGTGCTAAGGATACGAAGAGTAGTTCTGGATGCGCAGTGCTAGCTTTTTTGAGGATCTGAATCGCTTCCTTGCGATCACCCGCGAATAACGCTCGAGCAGCAGCCATAGTGTGGATGGTGGTCGGATACTCGGGATCTGCATTGCGGTTACGGCCCTTGGGATCATGTTTTTCTGAATCGCCCCAACCGCATACATCGAGACAGAGTTGGCGATGGGCAGGCCACTTGGTCACTAATGCATCAAATTTAGGAAGATGCTTCTTCTTGCAGAAATTCGCAATGCTGCGCTCCCACGTTGAACGATCAGGAGGTGCTGTGCCAGGGGGTAGACGAGTGGAAGGGTCACGGCCTATCGTGGTGTCAACTGTTGCTCTTGAAACGAAAAAGAACAGCACTTACCAAGGTTGTTAGTCCATATTGAATGAACTCCTAGGTAGCTCATATCAATATTTGAGAGTACCATTCCTCCATCATCGGCAAAGTCTTCAGCACCTGAAGATGTGTAAGCATATTGCGAGGGCAGTGTCGTTCCGAGCTACTGATTGTACTTACTTGCAACCCAATCCCAGATGTATTTAACCCAAGGGTCATCTGCCACAATATCTCTATTTGCTACCGCGTCAAAGAGATATTTCTCTTTGGCACGTAACAGCATTGCGTGGTCAAGCACACTCTGTGCTTCTCTTGGCAAACCTTCCGCCTCAGCGAGCGAAGCCAATAAGGCATCGTGCATTTCTCTACATGAGCCCAAACTGTCTGAAGCCAGAGACAGTTCGCTCGTCTCGCTTTGCACGATCTTTGTGTCACCGGCACGTGGCTTGATTCCCTTGGGCGCCTGAAACTCGTCTCTGACAAAGGCACGTAGTGCTCTAATTTTGGGAGCCACGGTAGATGCTTTGTGGAAGGCTTCAGGAAGTGGTCTCGACGTTGCCCCAATGTCTTCTATAACAACCGAAGACATACTATTTGCCTTTAGTGCAGCTCCTGTGTCGGCCCGGATACTAGCTCTATCCGACCCGAAAAAAGGCACATCTGATAGCGCTTCTTCGATTAGTAGTGGACCTAGAATATCCGAGGCCTGTGAAGGCTCGAATTGCATTATACTATGATACGGGTCCCCCTCTGGATATTGTTAGAACTGAAGTTTGTGGAAAGCCGGTTTAATTTACCTTCAAGTCCACGGTGTGGCGATTTCCATGGCACAAGCTTGTAGACATGGTCCGAGGTCTGTGATGGCTGTTCCAGAATCTCAAAGTTCCCGTTGGCCCGCAAGACAAGTAATCGGGGACGTAGTACCGGGGAGCTCAATGTCACCCAGTCAAAGGCAACAATACGGTCATTCTTTCTCGACGTTTCAACATATGAGACGTCCATCTCGTATGACTTTTGAACTTGGAGAAGTTCTGGGTTGCTGGAACCGGCAGACGGGACTTCTTTATTGGTGTTCAAAACCTTGAGTTGACCAGTACGGGATAGCACAGCAAGTAATCCGCGGTGATCACGGCAGTAGCGAAGAGAGCGGACAAGAGAATACTTTCCTTCTGCCAAGAAAGGGTCAGAATCGGTCTCTATCACTTGATCAAGACGCAATGCCCCACCCCACGGAAGCTCGTCTTCTTCGATGGCTTGCATGTATGTGGGAGATGCCACGGGCCGTGATGTAGCCCGCCTATCCCATATCATTACACCAGGATGGTCAAGGGCAGATGAAGCAAAGTAGTTTTGATCGGCGTAGTCGATTGTGAGGTTGTTGTTACATTTAGTCTGGAAAGTCACAATGCTTCCAGGATCTAGCCAGAAATATCGGGTCAGTTTGAACAGAATCACCGTTTCATTCCTAGGGCTTACCGCGAAGATCGTGTATCCGGAGGCCTTGTGCCTTGATGCCGACAACAAGAGTTTGAGGGCTGTCCTCGAAGAATTTGATACTCGACACAGAGACGCTAGGTTCTAGACGGGTCTTCGGGTCTGCAATATTGCTTGCGTCTGAAGGGAATCCTTTCGTGTTTTTGTCTATTGAAGACAGTCGACTAACATCCCAGATGTGCAGACATTGGTCCATTCGGACTCTATCAAGACCGACAGCCAGTAGTCCTGTAGTGTTAAAGGCGACAGCTTGGCAGGTTCGGGACATCTTGAGGCCCAGCTCAACGTACGCATTAGAACCATCGTCAATCTTGAGCAAGTTCACAATGCCACTTCCAGTTCCAACAGCGAGAAGGCCAGGATTCGTTGGTGACCAGTCGTAAGTTGTGAGAGGAGGGAAATCATCATGTCGAGAGAGTTTTTGGTAATCGAAGCGGCCTGTTCTTGCGTGGCCAGTTGGCTCGTAGACTTGGACTACACGATGCTGAAGGTTGATATGAATGAAGTTGTCATAAGAAGGGTTGGATGACCACTTGACGAGTCCCGGCTCAGGGCGATCCATGGCGCCACAGGGTTAGCTCAAGGACGCGCAGTTAATGCAAGAAACTGTAAATAGTATCCAACTCTTCAATTATAGAACAGTATAAGCTCTCCTGGATAAACAAACATTTGATGCGATTCAAGCTCTGGCATGGGCGGAGAGTTGAGACAAGAGCTATTAAATCAGCATAGTTCTGTGACTTGATTTTGAAATAGCTTAACAGCGGGTGACAGTCAATAGATATATGCCAGCTTTATTTAGAACAGATTACTGTGATCTGGTGTTATGGATAATAAAAGAAAAGGGCCGTTGGATTGTAAAGTAAAGTAAATATTGTTTGGTATTGGATGGCAGGTGTTAAACTTAGATGGATCGATCTTCCAGGAACAGACCCAGACCTCCTTCCCCACACAAGATATTTGAAGCTAGTCCTAACCTGTATGTACATGATAAGATAAGGTACCGTTACCTGTATCGAAGCCCTTGCCAGTAAAAAAAAAGTTGACCATTTTCTAAGTCGTCTCGTAGATACATTCAGCCTTTTTTCCCTTAACTACGCTTTCTTTTCTCCTTCGTTCAGTTGTGCAAACATCACTCCACCACAAAATCAATACAGATATCTGATTGCTTTGTCATGGCACAAAAGAGAGAGCATTCCGAGGTTGGCTCGCCAGAACCTCGTGATTCAGGATCATTCCATGACGCCAAGAAGCGCAAGCAAAGCAAGTCGAAGCATCGACCAAACGAAGGGACTTCAACATGGGCCAAGAAGCGAACGCGCACAATTGAGCGACTCCTCAACCGAAACCAAGAACTACCCGCCAATGTCCGCAACGATCTTGAACGAGAGCTGGGCGCGCTCAAGTCTACGGTCTCAGACAAGAGCTTCCAAAGGCTACGAAGCGCCATGATCTCGAAATACCACATGGTTCGATTTTTTGGTACGAAATTCTTCAGTTGTGTGTCACAAGCGAACAAGAAGACTAACTGCGTAAATAGAGCGAAAGAAGGCATCGAGATTAGCAAAGCAGTTGCGCAAAAAGATTGATGAGACCGAATCGACAGAAACAGACGAGCTTGAAGGATTGAAGCGTGATTTGCATGTTGCCGAAGTGGACGAGGCATACACTCAGCACTTTCCTCACGCCGAACCCTACATCAGCCTCTACACCAGTGCCAAATCGGAGAAAGAGGAGGAGGGTAAAGACGACGACAAGCTTGACTACGCACCTCTCAAGCACAGAGGTCTGTTGCATACAGAGAGGCCGCCGATGTGGTCGGAAATTGAGCAAGCAATGAAAGGTGGCCCTCACGCGCTACGAACCATTAGAGAAAGGCGGCCCGAAGTTTCAGAAGGAAGCCAACCAAAACACAGCCAGAACAAGTCCAAGGCGGCAACAGGCAATGACAAGGCCATGTCTGCTCCTAAGGCGCAGCCCAAGCCCGAAACCAAGCCCACGTCCTACACCAAGGGCAAACCAGGGGCTGCTCCCAAGAACCGCAGAGAGCGTCGGCTTGCAGAGCGTCAAGGCGCCCAGCCTGTTGTCAAGAACGACGATGACGATAGTGATGATGGCGGTTTCTTTGAAGAGGATTAATTACTTCTGGGGTACAGGAGGCAGAAAGGGAAGCCGAGCCGATTGCAGGGGGCATGGAAGGAGTTTTTACATATTGCATTCACAGTTGTTGATAGATACCCTGTGAGACCGGTGAGTCGACCATATGTTGCGCCTGTCTATAACCAACACATATAGCGTTGTCACGTTCTCAGCCTGGTTTCGTACCGTCACTCCTAAGCCTGATCATGTGAGATATCCAAACTATCTATAGCATTTTTTATTATGGACAGATTTTAGATGTCTCAAGTCTTCATCGGTTACAGTAGCTTTTGGGCAGATAATTCATATAGAGATAGCTATAAAGCATCAATAGAGTCGTAAGAGATTGCGATGCCCATGTGCTACTCTCTTTGTGCCTGTCAATCGGCCTAGCTCCACCAACGCTGGCCATTAAATGCAGACCCCTCACAGCCACCATCACAGCCAACTTATCAAGCTGCAATACACTTGTAGCCCTTTTAATTGATAGCATTGTTCTTTTTTCTCTATAAATAGGAAACATTGACCAAGGCCGGCCAGTTCAACTTGCTCCTCGAGTGGAGCCTGCCTGGTTGGTTGCCTTATTATCGAATTGTTGTAATTCGCCGTTGCGATTACTTACCTCAAAGAGATTCTCTGTCAATAGCTATATCCGCGTGAGGCCTCGACTGTGATTCATGATACGCAGCTATAAATTGCACACAGGGATCACAACTTCACTTCCCATTTTTCATCCGTTCAATCGGGGCCGCCTTTTCTCCTCTTCATTCAGCCTTTTTCGTTTTATTCCGCGTTATCTACTTTCATCTACAACACTGAGACAACTCCGCTTCCTGAATCTTACACACGAAACCATGGCAAACACTGCGCAAGGGATCCCTTGGGATCAACTTATCGAGTTTGCTAAAAACAAAAAGGCGGAGGAGAAGAGCACCGGTAAACCTGCTCAGCTTAGCAAGCAGCAGCTAGCCGCAGTCTCGATGCTTGTCGACTTTGTCAAGGATATTGAAGTCAACGATACCTACGTGGGCAAGCTCTACGGTAAATATTCCTAAACATGTTTGAGATACCAATCAACTGACTGTTGTTCCCACAGAACACTGCCAGAGAAACAAGATCGAAAGTCCTCAATTCACTACAGAAACCTTCAACCAGTGTATCTCAGGCACAAATATCCCACGATCTCGCGTCCTCTGCACTCTACCGTCCAAAGGCCAGCAGTTCCCCCAAGAAGGCTATGGTTACAGCGCTGGAGAAGCTATTCCAACGTTCGGAAAGGCGCAGAAGGCCAAGAATTTTGCCGCCATGCAAGCCCTGAACTGGCTCCAAGGCCATGGACCATCATCACCCCGTGGCGAAAAACGACCAGCTTCAGTTACAAACGAATTTCCTGTGCATACCAAGATCAAGGCCGAGGAGGACAATAACTCCGAAGGTGGTGCGCTCACGGCCGATTCTTCACAGTCGAGTGCAAAGGGTGTCCCGCCACCAGGCCAGCCTGCTGGAGCCCAAGGATCTACTATGCGTGAACAGGTTACTAAACTTGGTGAGGAGATGGACTTTGGCAGCCCAGAGTATCTCATCCAGCGAGCCGAAGAGGGAGACGACATTTGGAATGGGCGCCCTATTTTCAAGAATGATGGCAAAATTCCACCTGAAATGGGCGTGGTGACTGGAATCGCGGGTCGCCAGCAAACGGAAGAGATGGTTGTGAAGAGGACTCTCGAGTGGCTGCAGAATGAGAAGCGCATCAGGTATAAGCTGTTCCTGAAGATCATTGGTTCCGGTTCAAAATGAGCTTTCTTTCTTTCTTTCTTTCTTTCTTTCTTTCTTTCTTTCTTTCTTTCTTTCTTTCTTTCTTTCTTTCTTTCTTTCTTTCTTTCTTTCTTGTTTCTGTTGCCGTTTCCTCGCACCTGGTTAGGGCATACATAGGATGCATTATGATCGGGAGTCTGGAGGAATGGGTACGACTAGAGGGTTCTCAGGGGCAGTCTTTCGTACCAAGATAGTCTTGACAATTCCATGCTGTTTTACATTGCAACTTGCAGCCTTGCTATTCACAGTCTTGCTCTAAGAATCGCTTCATTTACCTCCCCTTCCTCCTCGCTTGCCGAAGGGAGGACTTATCTTTATGCCACTAGGCAGATCAGACACCCACTGCCCATCCTGCCAAAGCACACCAACATCAATATTGCGTCCTGTAACCAACTTGAAGTACTTGGTGCTCAGGATGCCCGTCTCATCACCCTCGGTCAACAAGACCCCGTTATCACTCAACCACCACTGGATGCCATCCTTCAAACTCTCTTCCATGTCAATCTCGATGATCAACTCGGCATCCCTGCGCATACCGCTCACGATGCCTTCCTCGGGTGTACCTGCTGAGCAATGCACGTGGTTGCGGTTCATGGGCTTCAGACCACCCGTTTCCACGATGGCTGACCAGAAGTAGAAAAACGATCCGTGAAGAACACGGTTAGGCACGTTGCCAGCCTCGACAGTGATGGGTGTAAGAAGATTGGCTGACTCAAGCTTGATTGAATGGCCCTGGTTGGCACGGATCAGGTAGTCGACTGGAGAAGTGGACTTTGTGTCCAAGGATGGGTTTGTAGCTGGGTTTGGCTTTAAAGTGAAGCGCTGCTTGCCATCTGTAGAGACTGCCGTTTGAATGTCATCAAGTGTGACCTTGAGAGATCGCAATGGGTTCCATGCAAGCTAGACGAACAGGTCAGCGTAAATCCCATGTCCGTAAAAGAACGATGCAGCTCTCTCGAACACCCTTTTCAGGAACCGTTCACTTACCACAGCATCTAGGCGCGCAAAACCCTCGTCGTCGAGTTGAATCCCAGCGTTAGCCGCTTGGTGTCTCAAGAGCCTGGACAAGGCCTTTGACACCTGCACCTCTCGACCCTGACCACCGCCCCCTCCGCCTTTTCCGCGTCCCTTGCCGCCTCTTGGCTTTGAATGTTTGTCTTGCACCTTGTCCTCCACATCAAGAAGCGCATCTTCTCTTGCTGCATCATCAGCCATTGTGTTGTGTATGCGTCGTGCAAAACCCTTGTGATGAAATGGTTGAGATGTGGGCGAACTAGCTTTGGTAGCGACAGCCGATGCTCTGTATGCTGCAAATATAAAATGACGGAATGGGGATTTCAACTTTGATGCAAAGATGAAGGATCTCAATCTGGCCATCACTCAGGTTAACTAGGAATTCTTGCGAGAGCCTGCCAGTGGGGCCCAACTTAGAGGTAACTGACAACCTGCCTATTATTCGGCCTGACTCAGCCTCTCTTTCTTTAAGATTCACAACCCCCTCTCTCGCCGAACAGTCATAGTGATATTATACAAACCAAAACGAGGATGAAAAACATACATCCAAAGGGGAGTTACTTGTATATATCGCAGATTTTTAAACAATAGTCTTCAACATTGGTCATATCACATCCAACAATCCCAAGATAGCGCACACAGAAATGCAAATATGCAACATAGTTAACCATCAAAAATCGTTATAAAACGACCGGGTCAACTTGTACATTAAACTAACTCAGTATCCATATGCTTATCCTAATGCCTTTGCTTTCCCTTAAAGCCCGCCTACTGCCATAAGGCTATGCAGCATAGGCTCTCGCTTCCCGCGTTGCCAGCCACTCCTCGTACGCCATTTTCAAAAACAAAAACATAATCCTCCAAACACCATGATACTGCATACCGCACAACGTGTTCGTCAAGAGACGGAATATGTACATCGAGCGAGAAGGATGATTGAGGTCATCGCTACTGACGCTCTCGGGTCGTCAAGCCGGGTCAAGTGCGAAACAAAGGGGAAGTAAAATAATGAAGTGATTCCCGTCCGAACAAAAATAGGACAATAATGACGGCCTGCGCTCGAAACATAAATATGTGGTTGTACAGTCGTGAATCAATGAAATAATTTTATAACCATCACCTGTAGCTGCCCGCAGCTGTAGAAGGATTGCCTGACGCAATACTCTCCCGGTTAGGTCTTCTAATCATGCTGCCAGTTCTGTTGACCATGGTCGTCTGCCCTAGAGACGTGTAACGTTGTGCACGCTCTTCGGCAAACCTATCGGCCGCGGTTGTACCTTGGTCTTGTTGCGTAGACCTCTCCATATATCTCCGTGGAGGGGTTGCTGTGTTGACGGAAGGTGTTGCCAGGCGGGAGGTCCCGATAGTCGAGGAAACGTACCGCCGTCGTGGGATGGCTGATGTATTCTCTGCTGGCTGTGGCGTTTGCTCTTGCGGTACAACTCGGATCGTGTTGAGATCAGTACGGATGCGAGAAGGTCCTCGGAATTTTGATTCGTCTTCACTATCTTCACCGACCGTGTTTCTACGGTTACGGACAAACAAAGAGGTTCTTCGGCCTTCATCAGGCTCTTCCGTGCCTGCACGTCTAGTTCTTAGGAGAAGCGATGATGTTCTACCGTCATCCGGCTCTTCGGTGCCAGCTCGACGAGATCTAGAAACCAGAAGAGAAGACCTTCGACTAGATATAGGCTCGATTGGAGTCGACGGTATCGAGGTTGACGCACGAGACGTGGGAAGGGAGCTCCCGTTAAGGATGCTGAGTCTCCTCTCCTCAAACTTGGACATGGTTCTGGGGCTAGTAACACCTTCCTTGGGAACGTTCTTCTCAGGTCTTCCAATGCTCTGTCTGCGTTGAGAGAACCCAGAGAAAGTCTTGTTGACGGTTGGTGTGATTGGCGCTTCGTTCTGGACAGGAGGTGGTACTTCGATTGACTGTCGTGGCATCCGTGTTTGAGTGGCTTCCTCGCCCAACGCGAGACAAAGCTCTGTTAAGCTACGGCATACACTCTCGGCTTTTCGCCTTAATTGGCGATCAGTGACAGTCGCATTCGAGCCAATAGTACTGGCGGAGCTGGAAATTGGCCCGGGCTGACCAGCGGTTCCCATCATAGAAGCCAAAGATACGGCATCGTTGGCAGCAGACTCGAGCGCCTGGTAAATATCGGTATCAAGGAGAACCTTGGACTTAGCAAGGGCGGATTGAAGAATGTTGTGCGACTCTCGATGGTGGTGGGAGGATGTGGTGCTAACAGCATCAGTGGTTTGGCGGTTGCCATTCTCGACTCGTTTGGGAGAGGAGGACATGGTAGTTGCCGTCGTGGTCGCTGTCGGCGGTCGGTCGTCCGATAATCTCGATACTGCGGCGCCAGAAGTCGATGGCAGCTTACCAGTCAGTTCTAGTCGATGTATTCTCGATTTGAGGTCGTCTAGTTCATCCCATACCGTGGAAGGTGCAGTGTTTGACAAAGTAGATTCAGTTCCTTCAGCACCGTTTCCGGTGTCGATATTTGACGGCACCTGAAAATCGAAGGATCGAACCAGCGGGGATGAATTGTATGTCTTGTTGTGGCCATGGTGTATGGATTTGTAGGTAGAACTCCGTCCTTGTCCAGTTGAGTTGTCAGTAATGGAGGATCGGCGGCGGGAGTAATTCGAGTTTTCGGAGCTGGGTTCTTGAAAGACAATCGATCTTGGCGTCACGGGCGAAGGGCGCATAGTTGATGTGGAAGCTCGTGAGCGTCCCAGGTCCTCCCCAGGGTGCGCCGATGCTGCCTTATCTCGTGGTGTTGTGCGGTATGTGGAAGACATGCGAGAAACTTCAGTCGCCCTGTCGTCTTCGTAACCTCTTGAACGTGAGCGCGAGGTTTCTCGTTGATCAGAAAGTCGACGTCGAACTCGAGGAGGTGAATTTGGTGAATGTATAGGGACTACCGAGGATAATGGTCGTCTATGTGTGAATCGGGTTGCGCGGGACTATTCCAGTTAGCGTTACCCTTGAATATAGATGGCGTTTCGGATGTGTTTCCAAAAAAAAAACAGCAAAGGCGCAAATTGAGTTCATGCCGGTCCTCGAAAAGCCTCATGGCGCATATGCAATACAAGGATAATCAAGTAGCACATCGTGAAGTGGAATGAAAGAAGAAAAAAGACTTACTACTACACTTCGGTTATCGTCGGAGGGCTGTTCGTCCGTTTGTCGCTGCGAAGTCTCCTCCCTAGCAATTTTCAGGAAGACGTCGCCAGTATCTTCGTTATCGAAAGCGCCGCGACGGCTTGGGATAGGGGCTGAGCGAAGAGCTTCGTCGTCGCTTCGACCTTCTAGGGCGCGCAAGGTCCGGTCATGGTTGGTATCGTCGTCCTCGTCGCCAGAGTCGTGGAAACGCGGTCTTGAGTTCATATCGAGGGTAACGCTCTTCCGAGAGCCTGAAGATCGGAAAGATCGAATCGGAGGGACACGGACAGCGGTCGAGGGCGATGAATCAGTACTGCTGTTGGTGGAGAGGGGTGGTCGATAAGAGACGGGAGGGCGCTGCGATGCAGACGCTCGTCTCTCATCTGAATTCGTTCTGGACAACGTCTTGGGCAAAATTAATTCGCGTTGGCCAGAAGGCGATTCAATTGGCGAGCTCTCGACTGTGGAGCGGAAAGTGAATTGGCCGTCCTTGGCTGCTTCTATGGCTTCGATGGCTTGGAGGCGCTCCGAGTTTAAGGAAAGCGGCGGGCCAGTGGAAGAGGCACCAGCAGTTGATCTGCGCGATACCAAGGGACGCCGAGTGCGAGTCTTTGACGCTGAGAAAACGTGATGCGGGGAGATCGCGTCAGGTGTATGTGCGTCAGAGAAAGATGCGGGACGCTTAATCCCAGCCGAAAGATGGACCACCGATGACGATGACGATGGCTGAAGCGAAGTTGATCTAGAATGAATTTGCGACGGCAGCGGTGCAGTGGCTTCTTCGGGCGCGTTAGGTTCAGTAGGTTGTGTAGAGGATTTTCTGGAGATCAAAGTGGGCGGCGTTGTGTTTGTGGATGGGTCTGTGGGCGCAGATGTCAATGCAGAGACGGCGTGTTTTTCGTCGCGGTGATGCGTTGTCGGGGGAGAAGTGTCAGAATAGGTCGTCGCTGCGAGTGGTGGTGCTGCTGCTGCTGCTGCTGCTGCTGATACTGGGTCAGGGTTGGACGCTGTGGCTGGCCCACTAACAGCGTCTTTCGGGGAGGTCAGAGAAGGGCCTGGGACTGCTGGTTCCGATGCTACTACGCCGGGGGCCGGTGAGACAGGGTCTGGATTGGGTGAGACAGTGGAATCTTCGATTGACGATTGCAGAGGCAACGCTGCTGATGCACTGTCGGAAGATATCGTGGGGGCTGATGTTGGAATTGTGGTTGGTATCGTCGAAGCCGCGGGTTTGTAGTTGATATAATCAATGTTTGGGGCGTCCTTGTTCTTATTTCCCGAATCGAGATTCTGGTTTTTGTTTCGCTTGTACCGGTTGCTGCTAAATGACAAGGGTTCGCCCTTATTAACTAGGGGCACGCTTCCAAGACTTTTGCTTCGGTCTGAAAAACGGAAAGCAGGCAATTTTGAAGGATTGTGACTCTGCCTGTGCGAATCTGCGTGGGCGATGGCAGTCGTCGAAGATGAGGAAGCATCAGACTGCTGAGTAGTGGAAGTGGTGGTGGTGGTAGTAGTAGCAGCAGCTGAAGGACCCCTGGAAGAGGACGAATCGAGGGCTGGCTGAATCTGATGCTGACTGTCAGGACATGGCTGCTCGGCCACACTGGTGAAACCGCCTTGTACCGTCATGGTCCCAGCTGTGGGAGCATTAGAGCATCCCAGCAAGTGCCTGCAGGTAAATACGACGTCAATAGATTGCGAAGAAAAAGTCTCGCAGGTCGTCGCAGTGGAACTTGGCGTGGAGGAAACCTCCGGGTTGATAACAAGGTGAGGTATTAGCTATTAGCTATTACTGTGGATGCATGCGGTAGTGGCCGTCTCATATAACAATGGATTTAAGACAAGCGAATGAATGCCTTGACTCAAGATGCCTTGATTTATGGTGGTTGGTTGGTTGTTTGAATGTCAAAGCGTCCGCATGCCTCGGAAACGGACGACAAGCAAAGAAAGGCCGTGGAGGATGATGAAGCAGAAAGAGCTTGATCGCAGTTGTTGCAGTTTATTAGGGATGATGCGATATGATGGTGATATAATAAAATGGAGAGAATTGAGAAAGAATGAGTCGTAGAGGAAGAAGGCGAAGTCGGTGAGTGTAAAGTGTGAAGGAGGAGGGGACGGCAATGCCCAACCTACCCAATAACTAAAGAGGATAAAGACGGGAACGAATCCAGACAAAACAAAGCAGAACAAGGCGTCCCAGTAGCGAGCAAGAAGGAGATTGATTGAGAGATATGAGAATAAGGAGAGATGATGAAAGTAAAAAATAATATCAGTCAGATGGAGAAGGACCCCTCAACTTTGAATAACAGTTCGTCGCTAGAAGAGGTACTGTAGGAAGTTACCGAAAAGCGAGAGGAGGAGATGAGGACATCGACAAGGGCTCATACACGAACCGAACGGGTCCCTTTTTTTTCTCCTCTTCTCTCTCTGTCTTTTCTGATCCAACAAATCACCAACAAACTAAACCAGACCAGACCAAAACCAAACAGGGGACCGTCACATCAATAACCTTCAAGGATCGGATGCGACGAGAGTTACGTAGCTGAAAGGAGTCTTGGCTACAGTTGACCATGGTATAGTCGCTACTTATCAATATCCGGCCTCACAAACGGACGGTTACAGTACAGTAGCGAAACTTTGTTTATATGATGAGCAATTAAGACGTTGAAACACCAAAAGCCCTCCCCCCATATACCATCAGTCTTTGCTTCCAAGACGTTTTCCCAACGTTTGCGGACATGCACAACTCATGATACTTCAATGTCTGACCTGCAGAACAAAGCACATTTCTGCAGTTGACTCGGCATGAGGTGGGACTTTCGATCTGCAAACGAATTTCCCCCTGCAGAGAATCAAAGGCTCGGGCTCTGACGCTGTCGTTTATGACACTTCTTGTCGTGTTACAGAATAGACAAACCGTAGGTCTTTGTGTGACTCCAAGTTTGGGGCACAGGACATTCAATAACCAACAGCCCCCTTTTTCGAGCATGAACGATTAATTAATTTTCATCCAGATGATAAATGGTCAAAGCTACGCCAGCGAGAGTACATATGTATCTATGGT
This sequence comes from Fusarium venenatum, assembly GCF_020744135.1. Lineage (NCBI taxonomy): Eukaryota > Fungi > Ascomycota > Sordariomycetes > Hypocreales > Nectriaceae > Fusarium > Fusarium venenatum. The sequence continues at coordinate 2,101,704 of NW_027072131.1, forward strand.
TACGGGCCGCATGAGCTCCATTCTCATAGTGGCCTAAGCTTCAACCAGTCTTGGTTAAAGAGCATTCTCTGACCCCATCCCAATCTCAATCTCTCTATCGTTGCCCACTCTGGAATGCAACTCACATCCCTTGTCGTTCTCTTTAAGCGAGAGCAGAGGCCACCGTTGGATTCAACCGCCCGCCAGCCTAACGTTAAACGGAGGCCAGACAGGGTAACGATTCCCTACGTCAGGGGTCAACGAAAGCTAGGCGATGAGCTGAAGGAGGAATAGTCTATTCTAGTCTTCCCATGGCGCCATGAGAGTTGCTCCCGTATAGGGCCACGACTAACCTAAACTCGACGAACCCCCTTGACTATCCTTGTGCTGAAACAGAGGCCCATTTGTCCAGTTATGTGGTACTGACATCTCTTAGCAAAAGCAAACATATTATAACGACTGATTGTACGGCCTGGCCTGTGTCCATGGCAATGCAGTTTTCCTGTGAAATGATGTTCGGCTCGCATAAGTGTGTCTCTTAGCATGACACCACTTATAACAGTTATGATATAAACGGGTATGCGTACAGAGACATCAGTACAACGTAACCCCCGAGTTCCACATAGCACATGTTCCGCGCGTGCCGCTCTTTGAATTTGGCATTCGACTTTCTTAACATGAGGCTGCATCGATTGATGATTGCTGTTGCTGTGGTAGTGATGGTAGCCCGCAAGGATATCCATACCCTTATCCTCGCTGCGAATGCCCTCAACGGCCGTCAAAGCCTAATCCAGCACATCCTAGTCCCAGAAAGGTTACATAGCATATACGTATATCTGTCATAGTTGCCAGGAGCTGGGCCAGTTTTCAATTTTTCCTTTCTCCGATTAAAAAGCCGGCCGTTCGCCTATTGCGCCGGGCAACAAAACTAGCTGCTCAAGGCCACATCTGCATAGAGACTATCATTTCGCTACTGGTAACTACTGTAACTACTGCAGATCTCAAAGGAGCATTGACTGTTTCCGTTCAACTTACATACCATCTCGGTTTTCCGACGAAAAAGCAAGCGCGGGATTTTTTATCGTGCTAATCGATTTGTGTGACAGCTAGTGCAAAAACCAAGTACGTGGTGTTACTCAACTTGTTCTCCCATGTGCTTGATTATTAGTGTGGTGTATCTAGAGGATATCGTTGGATACTGATCTACTTTTTGGGCCTAGACCCAGCCAGAATACTGGCTGCAGTTCTTTAAACTGATGCACGAACACATCACCCTGCGTTTTGTCTTATGCCTTGTTTGTCTTGCTGCATGCTCTGTCCTTGATAGCTATTTGCTCTCGGGGTAGCCCTCTCGGGCCTCAAAAGACTTGATTGATGAAACTAGAAGAGCAAAAATTATACAGGTAATCCTGCGCCTTCTTATATTGAGTGCTTAGATCGTTTATTCTTACACCTTGAGGCTTGGGAAACAGCTTTTCTTACACCCTCTTTAGCCAGCCCTTCGGTGAGGAAGGACAGGCCTATCAATTAGAACTATATCAAATCTAACAATTTCCTATTTTTCCATTGTATTTTCGGTGATCTGCATGCATTGGCCGATCCATGGTCTTTCTGTTTGCTTCTTCATGATCCATCACAGTAGTTCATGTCATGCTGCTCAGCATCTCATGGTTGTGAGTTGAATCGGGTCTTGGAGCTCATATTCCATTGCCAACTCTCATGTCACTTGTGGAAACAATGCATTACGGAGAGCATGTCAATCATTTTATGGCTGTACGTGCCATACGAGCCCTCGCTACCGATATGCGGCAAATATCCTACTCGGTAGGCTTTGGTGATGTCTGCCTAAAGACGTCTCATACAACAGAAAGCGTGCAACAGACGACCATCAAGTGCCTTATGTTAATGTTGCTTGAAATATATGTTTTCTATTGTTCTCGTATCACTCCGAACATGATATTTGCCGATACCGTGATTACACATGATATGATCTGGTAAGACGATGGTGATGTTGATTCGTATGCGTAACTCCCGTATAGTATAGTCATCAATGCTACAGACAACTCAAAACTCACATGGATCTTGAGCCAAACAGTATTGTATTGTACACAGTCATTTAAATCAGGTAGAGCATAATAATTTGCTCTTTCGCGGTTGCATGTCATGGGAAGTTAGCTCACGGGGTAGATCATAGATGCTTGAAGGTGTGGCCTAACAACATTAATAACTATGAACATGGAATTCCACAACTGATTTTGACTAGCACCTATAAATTAACATCAGCCATTGACTGTATGCCTTGTAAGTTTCGTCGAAGTCTTATAATAACACTGAAAGGAAGAACCCAGTGGCGGCAGCCTACCCTATGGCTGGCTTAAGATTCGAGGGATAACATATGAACTGACGAACTTGTCACAAAAATACATCAAAATTTCTTTTTTATTTGATAGATATTGAACGGAACTCTTTTATATCTATATTGACTGTATAAATGCTTCTATACCATTCCAGTGACCCAGGAGTTCATGTTTGAACCACCTCTAGCAGTAGAGTTGACAAAACAAGATCACAACTTGTCCGCAACCAACATAATCAATAATTATTTTATGTGACAAGTATTAACATAATAGAGAATTCAATATAATTTGTTCACTCTAGACAAGTCGTCGTTCTGATATTTTGCTGACATACTCCAAACCCTCCAAGTTCACAACATGGCTCGGCTATGCCTTGAGCTGCCAGTTCAATAACAGACCCAACCTGTCTCCCACGAGGTTGATCAAACAGCTGTCAATAATCTTCGCGTCTTATGTCATGATCTTCAAATAGATCAAAACTTGTGATATGTAGTTATTTTTCTTTTTGTGTCACATGAAACTAATGACCTATCGTACCATCTATACGAAACATAACAAAGCGGTGGGACAGATTGAGCAGAGGTGTAAGAAGATTAGTTGCCATGGAGAATGGATATACTAACACTCTAGTTGCTGAATGCCATTCGCAACTATGAATGACTTGGTCTATGTCATAAGTCGATGTTGAGAATATCGTTAGGTAGTTTACCTTGTTAAAGTGAGTACACCTTACTCTAACTTGCAACAGTAAGTATATTGCCCATTGCTACACTATTTCGCGAAACAAAAAACAACACCCTGCAAGTCGTAAAATCGTTTCCCCAACAAATATTAAAACCAACGGATATAAGGCCAGGAACTGTTAGCCAAGAGTTTATCAGATGGACCAGTGCTACCTTGTGTAATACGGTAAGTGTTTTCACGTTCTACCTGAAACAGAGTGATCGGATATCCTTGTACGGAACAACTATCGCTGCATCTGCTACTAACCCTACGCTACGGGCCAGAAAAGGCCCAGGTTCGTCATATATCACTTATACGCAGGGAACATTGGCGCAGCTGGATGGTGCAACTAGACCCTGGGGAATATCTGGACAATACAACATAAACCACCCATTTTGCAAATAAGCTATGTAGAAAAGACAAAAGCAATAACGCAGCACGGATGTCGATATATGTGTTGAAGAATGACTCGGGAAAGACAACGACAGCCTCGGCTCTCCTGAAAGTTGTGACAAATGTTAATTACCGTTCGGATGTCTTCAGACAACTCCCATGCATTAAGCTACCAGCATTCAGTGATATATCCAAGAGTCGGTCAAGGCATGACCGAGGCTAATGAAAGAATTGGACTGAATCGCCAGAGTAGAAAAAGCAAAAAAACACAAAAAAACGGATACATACAGTAAGACTAATAGGCCAGTTACTGGAAAGGTACAGATACGGAGTAGGTATATTACAGATCCCTGGCTACATAGTATGTCATAAGAAATTACAGTCTCAAAGCCATGATTAGCGACACGTGATACAGGGACGAGGATAAGGGCTCCCATGGAAAGAAAGGAAGTGTTTAGTTAGTGTAAGATATTTCTGTCTCAAGAGTGGCTGGAGTCTGGAGCTCCCTAGGCGAGCGAGTAACAGGCTGGGTAGGATAAATCTTCAACCAGCGGCAAGACGACACAGCCATATACACGAAACAAGCGCAGTCGCGGCTACACGCAATTGCGGTCTGAATATTTTCTAGTCAGGGGGAATGAATGGCTTAAAGGGAACGGAAGGATTTGCGGGATGATCATGGAGTGTTGCGTATTCTGTGAGGGCGAAGTTAACCCTGCAATGAAGAGAGTCTCGTTTCAGATCAAGACCCGCCTGAGTCACTGTTGGTACATAGAATAACTAGGTACTGTAATTATTAAAAGAATGTCATTTTAGGAACGAGAATCTCCCATCACAACAACATTAATGGGGCTGCAACTTTCAGGTGAAGCACACCAAAGGAACTGGTCGAATTTCCTTTTGTCTCTCAAACTCTGGGGGGTTAGATGAAAAGTCCAACTGCCTACAAAGGCAGGACACGACGCAAACAGTGTGGAGGAACCCTGCAGGGGCAGATTGCAAGATTGCTCCTTATTAGTTACGGATCACTGCATGTACATATAAGTGAATTGGTGAATGAACGATTGAGTGAATGACATGACTGATGAATAAAGGAAGGTAAAAAAAGAAGCTAAAAAAAGGATTTGATAACTATGTGGGCTGTAACCGTCGCCCCCCTCTGAGCAATTTGACGTGCAGCTAGCCAATTGTAATTTGAGAGACATTTTTCTTATTTGGACTGTGCCATTTCCGTGTGCTGTATGTAGCGGTCTGGTCTGGTAGAAAATCATTTCTTTTCTTTTCTCTTTTCAGGTGATCGTCTTTTCGTGTCTCTGCTGCATCTGGTAGATCATCTCATCATTGGTCATTTGATCGTCTTTTGTCTGAGAGCGTTAGGTTAGATAAAAAAAAAAGCTGAAACTCGATGGGTCTCTTGATTTTCCCGTTTCCATTCCTTACAGCAGTTACCAGACCAGGCTAGCCCCAGGGGTTTCAGAACTGCGAACCACCCTTTTTGTAGCTTGGCGGCCTTTTTGATCTGCCGTCAGAAGGAGACTAACGAAAAGGGAAGAGTGCGGCCCGGTTATGTTTCTGACCACTTGTGATTGTGTGTAGGTATCTAGACTAGTGTCTTGGTTACTCTAAGGAGCGTTGAGAGAGAGAGATAATTAAGCTAGATTGAATAGTTAAATTTGCCCATTTTTTTTTTTTTTACATGCCGATGGGAGATGAGTACTATTGGTTTTGGCATGGTCACTGTTTCTTACTGTTCCCGGGTACTAATTGCTGGGTACCTAACGAATGAATGCATGAATGACACTGACCATGATGAAGAGACCATGTCCAATCAGTTGGCTCTAAACTCGATAAAAATAATCCATCGTATTATAAAAAAAAGTACAATAGCCAAGTTGTTAGTCTCGTATATATCTCCACTCACTCAACTTCAATAGTCCTTGTCCTGTCCAAGCAGGAACAGCATGTAGCTTCATATCTTCGGGTGTCTTTCTTACTGTGACTGAATGACCGAGAATAGAAATGGATATACGTACTACTGGACGTAACCATGTGGACTGTTTATTAGGCGCCGCAGTGGCGCAAGCCGGCCTAGGCTAAGCCACGAGGCCTTTGACAGTTTCAACATTCGGGCAAGTTTAACCCAACATGACCTCAAGGGACCAGGAGTAGGAGGCAAAACAAACTTGGCCACCGACAAGAGTCTAGAGCATAACAGACGGAATTACCGCCTCAGTTGACTGGGATATAGTTGAGTTTCTTTACTTGTCTATTTTCTACATCCAAAACCTTCCAAGTCAAGTTTTTTACTGCCCCTAGCTCTACTCCAAACAAAGGCTAGAAAGGCCACGCGAGAACGTCCCGTGTTTCGATCGTATCCAGTTTACAGCCCGTTTTTATGACGCCGCCCCTGCTGCCCGGCCAGCGACAGACTTATCGCCAGGACCAGCGAGTAGCCAGTGCACTTTCTTACTCTGGTTGGACCCGGCCCCGTACGGCAACATTGAACAGGGCCAGGTATTCGTAGTAAGGTTAGTTGACGGTGGAGGAACAGGGGACCCCCTTTCTCACCCGTCTGAACTTGACGAGTAAGCCTGAGTCTGATTCTGAGCCGCCTGTTCTCTTACATGCAGTACAGTTGCGTTGCAGAGAGGTTACAGAAGACCCCTTGTCCACCTGTGACGCCAAAAGATGGTCGAATCACGGACGACGGGGTTTGTGGCGGGGCCGGGGTAAGGCCAGGCAGGCATGCTTTTTTCTCTTTCTTTACTTCCTTTCCTTTGGTGGCGTAGACCTGGCGCTTTCACTTTCACTTTCGCTTTCACAGCCAGCGGTTGAGACGATAACCGACTACCTACCAGATGAACAAATCTCCTCTTGGGCATACCGTAAAACGGCGCTTGCTAGTTATCTACTAATGTAAAGACATGACGAGCTGCAGCCCTACATAACACAAGACTGTATATGGGCAGGCGGTTGACGAGGTTTGATGACAAAACGGGCATGTAATAATTAAACTGGTGAACTGATCTGCAGAAACACCAACGCTGGAATCTTGAAAGTTTGAGAGTGAACAATTGTCTTTGACAACTCCTGATTGAGCAAGCGAATCCGCGCTTGTCTATCGTTTCCCAAATTGTCAAGATCTCAGATAGCCCTGACATTACGGATATGTTGACTAGGTTGATCCGCAAATTATCCATTTATTATTGTCAAGCAGCTATCCATCAGCACGGCGCAGCACAGTGTACGTTCTGCTACAGACCAGGAAGAAGGTACTTAACGCCAGTGGTTTAAATTTAAATCCTCCACCTTGGGAGCAGCAAGCGTCGCGACGTCCCACTGCCACACACCCCGTCCGTTTGCGCCCCCCCCCCCCCCCCCCCCCCCCTTGTTCTTGTTCTGCAACTCTCAAGTCCCAATTTGGTTTCGGATACATGATTGGCTGACTGTAAGCGCCTTTCATGCTGTTCCAGTGCTGCAGAGTGCTGCTCGAGGTCTATATTTAGGATCCCGACGCGTTTCGTGCAGGGAGGTCGTCCACTCACAAAGCAGAATTTACGGCCGTGGCTAGCTTGGAACCTCTGAGAAGAGCTGTGAGTGGTTCGTTGTAGCGCCTTTGAAGCAGCTCGCCCCATTCTACTGACCTGCCCGCTCATCTATCCCATCCTCACTCTGGAATTAGAGCAACCTAAGAGAGTGAAAAGAGCTGGAGATCCATCCTTAATGGTGGCATCAGCTCAGTGCAATTCTGTTCAGTTGGCTCTCGCAGGCGAGCCTAGTGTGTATGTCGATGTCTATGATGGAGTCTCTCATTCTTTAATTCCAGTCTTTGTCTCTCATTGGACACCGTAAGTTGTCTATTGGCAAGGGAGTGACATAAGGATCTGGACTCGATTTGGCCATTCAATATTATTCGCTTCGATACTCGTGACCGGAGCAGCTCAACAAATGTGTTGTGCAGATATTCCATCCAGACGCAGTACGAAGATCTAGACTAGATCTCCACCAAAAAATACTTGTTGTCGATTGTTAGCAATACTAGGTTGCCAGTTGTGCATGTTTCGTATGGATGCTATTCTTGATTTTGCACCCATTCCGAACCTGGTTCAAGGATCTCACGCAGGTTTCCCTCCCACTTCTGTTCTCTTTTCTTCACGTGCAGGATACATGTGTACCTACAAACATTGCCGCTTGTTAACGCTTTCAGTGCCGCCTATTGAAGGCGGATATTTGTTTCATATTGAATACGAAAATAAAAAAGAATTGCCGCCGTGTGCAGTTCAACAACATGTTGAATTATAATTATCTACCAGGTACTGCTGTAGTTGTGGCCGGATTAGACTTCCCTGGATTGGACTGGATGCTTCAATTATTGTTTTAGGTGCCGCCGTTGCTATGTCGGCGGGCAACGCTCGGTCTCCTTTTGCAGGGCTTGGAGCCTCCACCAGGCAGCTGACTTGCCCGTCCATGGCAGTGGAGGCCCTGTATGTACTGTGTCGTGGTCGGGAATACATACAGTAAGTACCTCCTTCGCCGGTAGCGCCTGCTGGGTACCAGGTTCCATCTCATGGATTGCTCATTGCTCGCGCGCACACCCCCAAGGGCTACCAGTTCTCCCCCAGAAGCTAAACTCAATCCAATCCAATCCCAAGACGTCTCACACTCCCCTCCAACTCATTACTCTTCCTCTCGTCTTTCTCTCTCACTTCTCTCCTCACTTTGATCTTTCGAAATTCAAATCTTAACCTCTTTGCCCTTCCCTTTGCCCTCCCCCAGATCAGCCCAAGAAGTCTGATATAACCTCCCCTCCTCGAACGACGACTCGGTCTCCCTAGTAAAGGGAAATAATGATCTCGCGACTTTAACAGCGCCACTCGCAGCCCTGCCCTGCCGCTATCTATCGTCGAGGCGCCAGTTCTTTGTCTCACTTCATCTGGGCTCGTTCCTTATTCTTCCTGCTACCCGCTAGATTCGACAGTAGCTTGTTTCTTCGATTGATTTTATCGCCCCAGCTCGCGATACGTTTCTCGCCAAGAGCATCTTTTTTACCTTCTCTTATTCACAAGCCGAGGATTCTTGCGTGCATTTTTACCGAGCACTGCCCACTACCCGGCACGCTCAGCGACAGGATCAGCTGTGCTGACCATTCGAACGACCGACTTAACTTGTTCTCGATCGCACCGCTACCTTGGAAAACCATTCGTTTCTCATACCGCAATATTTACCACTTGCTGCTCAATTCTCCAAATCTTTGCACCTAATTTCATCAACATTTTCACGGACTGCAAGTCAACCCTGGTGTATTTCAACGCCCAGCACGAACCCTCGAAGCAAGACCTACGGCGCAAACGACAAGATCATAATTGACCTCAAAATCTGCTTCGGCCTTTTGCGCGCATAGGACGGAAACTTACCCAACCACCCAACCACCACCAAAACATGCCTTCAGTTACAGACCGGAGAGTGTACGAGGATCAAATACCGCCTTTCATGACAGTATTTGACCTGGATGCCGAGACTATGGCAGATCAAGACACTGTCACACTTATGGACACTAAATTTGTCGATATGGACACTAAGCGACCTGGCATGATGGGTGCCTCTCACCAACATGGCCTTGCACCAAGCATGATGCCAGTGGACTCAATTCACAAGCACCATGATAGCACATCAACACAAACCTCCGAGTCGGCCGACTCTTCACCCACCACAACGCTATCTACAACCGACTCTTCGCCTCTGTCAGATGCCTCTCCTTCCTCTTCTCCCGATTCTCCCATGAACCTTATCCCACTCAACAACTTCCCTGCTACCAGCTTTGGCACTCTTGGCGTCAACAACATGAGCATGAACTACAACACCAACAGCAGTACCATGTTAAGCGAACCGCCTCGGTTACAGCGACCCATGACATCGCCCTCGCCGCGGCGTGGACGCAACATGAAGGGTCTGTCTATTCAACCCCCCTTCGCTGTTTCGACCGCCACAGCAAACATTTCGTTGGTTTCTGAGCCAGCCTCTCCATCATTCATCAAGCCTACGATTCCGGCCATGAGGAGAAAGCCCAGCCAGTTGAGTCTCAACACCAACACTTCTGACTTGAACCACAAGACCACTCTAGAGGTCCCGCCTTCTCCGGCCATGCCTATGCTCCAGCGCCGAGCTCTGAAGCACTCATGCTCGTCGCCTCACATGTCCTCCGGTCTCAAGTCGGCAACATTTGGCCCACCAGGCGGCATGACCTTTCCCAAGGTACTGGAACGAAACGAATCCGGACTCTCAGAGGTGTTGCGTCCATCCAAGTCGACTCTCAAGCCAACAACCATTCATTCTGCCATCACGGAAGAGGACTCACCGATTCGTACTCAAATGGCCTTCCGAGATGATGATCCTTACCGCGACAATGAGAACAACGAGGACATGAAGACTCCTGGATACCCTGACGGACCAATTGCCATCTATGGGGATAATATCTTCCTCTACTCGGAACCTACCGCAGACGAGGCAGCTCGCTTTGATGTAGTCATTAACTGCGCCAGGGAGGTCAGCAACCCGTTTGAAATCAACAGGGCCAAACGACGCCCTATGTCTATTGCTGAGCCCGACACTGCTGTGTCTACAGCCAGCTTCATGACAGCCTGGGAGTTTCCTCAAGGCGAAGATTCGGTTGAGACACCAACAACGCCCAAGGCGCTCCAGTTTAAGGAGCCCGAGTACATTCATATTCCTTGGGACCACAACACTGATATTACTCCCGATCTTATGAATCTGTGCAATGTTATTGATGACCGTACCAAGGCTGGCAAGCGTGTGCTTATCCACTGTCAACAGGGTGCTAGCCGATCTGCCAGTTTGATTATTGCCTACGGACTGTTCCAGAGACCTGAACTTACTGTCAACGATGCTTACTATGCTGCCCAAGCCAAAAGTCAATGGATCAGCCCAAACATGAAGCTCATGTATTCATTACAAGACTTCCAGAAGGAAGTGTCAACAAAGCGCACGGCCCAGCCCTCAAACCGCCCCAGACCTGGTCGCAAACCTTCCAAGCACAGACTTACACTGTCCGCCAACGCCATCGACATTGGACCTAAGGAACCCCAAACTGCGCCTCTTCCATCACAAGGCGAGGACGTCAAGGATTCGAACCTGAGCTCGAGTCCCACTCGGTTACGTGGCAACTCGACACCTGGCCCTCGACCAGTTTCACCAGGCCCAGCTTCTGCTCCCCCCACATGTACATGGAAGGATGAGATCGAGCAACGGCCATCCGATAAACTGAACCCTTTCAAATTGGGCGATCTACCAAAGAGACCCGTCTCGAATCACGGCGAGGCGCCGCTGCCCACATTGGCGCCACCTACGTTGGCACTACCTACGTTGGCACCTTCGACTTTGGCTCCATCACCTATGATGGATTCGACCATGAAGCCGCCTCCTTCTCCCGGATTTCCTTCTCAGGCAAGCTTTGGCTTCCAGAGTATGACCTTCCCAAGGTTCAATCCAGCACCACCCGAGATGAAGTTCAACGACAGCCCATTTCAGAGGACGATAGCTCTTCCTGGCTCATATCCAGAGGACGATGCCTTGTTATCGCCCAGAGCCGAGACAATGACCAACAACCCGCTTCACGACGTGCATGAAGTTGCCGGTATGCGATTTGTGGAAAGTCCCCCGACTCCGGGTCAGGGTTTGTTCTCTCCTCGAGCCGGCATGTTTCCTCGTGACCCTTTCTCAACATTTGGGAGACCACCAGTTGTTGCAGATCCAAGGAGTCCACCTACCAAGGGCGAAGCACCTATAATTCGATCAATTGATGATCTCTTATGATGAAGCTTGACCATAGTATCATGTTTCGAAGCCGAACGATGCAACTTCCACATGGAAGGAAAACGTACGATACCTTCGCTCAAATTTTCTTTTAATCTTAACACTCGCTATACAACTATGTGAAACCAGCATTTCCGGGCGTTTTCTTTTTAAGCAATGGGACGGATATCTTGACTGCACTTAATCCGACCCTCGATCCCGGATGGTCTTTCGACTGTCCGCACGACGATACGCAAATATCAAAATATATCTTCTTTGTCACTCATCTTATCCAATCGTTATCCCCTCTTCAACACACAGACATTCGCTATTTTCAGCAACGCAGAGCGCATGGCATCGGGTGATTCCACGACGGCCTAGTGTAATATAGACAAAGACGTCCCGTCTTGTCAACTTGTTTCATTTTCGTGTTTTTGGTTTCTCTTTGTCCATTTTGGACAACAAAACGGAGTGGCGTATGGTTTATGGAACCCTTTGTGGGAAACATGGGGAGAGCTCAAATACCCAGTCAGGGAAAGGGCATGGAGCTACGGCCACGGGAAAGACGAGTTGCTGTCTTGGTTATAGCAGCAAGGCGTTTAGGAAGCAAAGGGGTCTTGGAACATCCAGACCATGTTATGGAGGAACTACATAGTGATAATCAAAATGGTTACCACATCGTTAAAAGCTCTCTATGCGATATATCCTGTATCATCTGACTATATCTAAGTTTAATACTCTATTGGGAAAGTTTTGAGAGCAGGTCTTTCGGACAACCCCATGATGCGCCCATTCACACAACTTGATATATACCTTGACCCTTTGCAATCATGTCATCCAGCCCATGCATTGGTTGTGTTTTACTACAAATCAACAGAAAACCGGACCGTCTATAATTCCTTCTTTCCATTCTGTTGAGCCTTCTTAGCGGTTTCCTTGGCCATTTTCTCTTGTCGCGCAATTCCAGCCTCAACGCCAATGCCGCCAAAGACAAGCGCAACGCCGAGCCACTGCATTTGCGTAAGGCGATGGCCGAAAGCGAGGACTGACAGAATCATTGTGAACATCTTTCGAGTCACCGTCACAGTAACGAGAAGAACTGATGAGAAAGTGGAAAGGGTGTAGACTAAACAATTGGTCAGCTGATGATGTTGACAGGTGGTATGAGGGCAGTAGAAACTTACAGATGAAGACCTGGCCGACGGCACCGCACGCGGCGAAACCAAGAACATCCTTCCAGACAGCGGGATACCGAGCCATAAAGTCCAGGGCAGCCTTGAGCTCACCGGCGTTACCAGCTACGTCCATGCCGAACCACTCTCCAAGACCTGTAGCGACCAACCAGGGGCTGATGACCAAGTAAGCGCCCGTAACGATTGTGCTCATAATGTTGTTGGCGCACATCATCTGGGGTCCCGAGTAAGGGCGGAATGTTTGGAAGATGTGATCCTGAGTGCTGTTCGTCAAGCCGTCAAATAGGAGGTTGACGCCGAGCAGCAAAAGGCCCCACGCCGTGCTCGCATCATCGGGGCGAACCTTACTCCCCTTCTTCTTTCCAGAGTGGAGAGTAAAGACAGCCACGCCAAGCGTCACGGCCGCGACGACAAGGTACTTGTACAGGGGATAGCGGCGGCGGAATACGGTGATGTGGAGGAACATGACAGGTAGCAGCTTGCAGCTTTTTGCCAGGAGGAAGGTGATATAGTCGATATGCGCCAACGACGCATAGCCAAACGGACTGGCGAGACTGCTTGTAACGGCGACAAGGGCGAGAGGCGCAAGGATGCGACGTGAGGGAATGACGGGAGGCGCAGAGGTATTGGCGGGAGTCGAAGCATATAGGTAGACAGCGCCTACGATCGCGGCGAAGACGGATTGAATAGTGTTGAGGAAGACGGGAAACCGCCAGACTTCCGGAGCGTCGACAGGACCATAGGGCTTGGTGGTGAGCTTTTCCTGAAGGTATGCCCAAGTGAGGCTATTCGCGATAACAGCGTCAGTAATTGATCAATGGAACGCTGGCAAGGGTCAAACCTACAATGAAGCATAGATACCCGCAACCGCGATAACAAGCTGCAAGACCCCTGCGTCCGGCGCGAGAGCTGGTGTGGCATCAATGATGTCCTTTTTCACAACATTCCCGTTGGAAGTGTTCTTTTGCGATTTGTCGGTATCTTCCCATGTTGCGGTTGTCTTGTTAAAGAACTCGGACGACGCTTCGCGCTTGATGGCCGGTTGCTTTGAGCGCGCCATCCTTGGTTGATGGAGCGTATTAATTAACTAAACGAGAGGTAGGTAAATAATTGTCAAAAGTCTAAGAAGTGACAGTCTTGTTTGGTACGTGTGCTAAGGAGAGAAAGGAAGAAACGAAGAGAACGTAAAAGGAGCCGGTAAAATGGGTAATTTAATCAACCAGAGTTGCCATGATGAAACTGACAAGTTGGCTTCAATTCAAACCATGAGATCGGCGCCCCACCAAAAACCACAGCCACAACATGACTCTATTTCAAGGGTTCATTCGTTGACTAAGCTGGTTTCACCAGCCCCATTGGGATTCATATCGCAACAATACAATTTCACTTCAATTAGTCTCACACAGCAATGGTTCTGCTCATAATTTTGCTTTTATTTAGTGGCTATTGGGCCCAAGCTAAATCCATCCCTGCTAAGAATATCTTGTAAATCCCAACACTGAATGAAGAGTCACTTAACATGGTATTGGGTCGCGAGGAACGGAATACACAATGGGCGAGCCGGTGTATGTGATGCCGAAGGGGGTATGCGAGAGCGATGGGTGATATGAGAATTATGTGAGCGATAAGATGGGAGGCGCGGGTCGAGTGACAATGTCGGGATCCGAGGGTGTAAGAGATAGAAACATTTGTGCGAGGTGAAAGAGAGGGGAAGGTGATGCGAAGTGTGAGTAGAGATTGATTGAGAGGAGCCGTGATGTGCCCTTCTCGGTCCTGAGAGATTGCGCTGATCCTGTCGTTACCAGCTCGTCAAGGATGATTTTGTGTCATTAGCCATAACCATTTCGGACTGCGCCGTTTTGGTTGAACAGTCATAAGAAGAACTATATCATGCCCCCGGAGGACAAGCATGCCATTGCCAAAAACTCCAGGTGGGCGAAGCTGATATAGACGGCAAGCTGCAGTGTTTGGTAGCGATCTGCTCGCCAAAAAAAAGAAGCTGGTTCGGTTTAAAAGGCGAAGATGTGACAGGTAAGGCTCGAGTCGGAATCGACACTAGTCAAACCCTAATTGATGTAGCAAAGATATTGAGAAGGGTAAGAATCAGGAAAAGAAACGAGTTTTATGATGGAGGGTTTTCGGGGTTGATAAGGGGGAATGGGTCGGACAAATGGATTCAGTCGCTCGTAATGCTGCCATCTGGTATCGTCCTAACTGAAAACACAAGCCTCGCGGCAAGTCAGATCTGAAATGCCCCAGCCCATCCTGCCAAAAACTTATTTTAGCAAGTCGCATGGAGCACGAGAAAAGCAAAAATCAACGAGATTTCTTCTGAAAGTCGGCTATTCGGCCTCTTGAAGTTGGCTTCGGCGCATCTTCTCCGCCTCTAGGTTCTCATACAAGAGGAAAAGTGCCGACTCGTTGGCCTTAGCGGTACCCATGATGGTGAACATACGCTCACCAGTCTCATCGTGGGGTGCCTGCAGTTCATAAATCAGTAACGTAATAAACAAGCTCAAAGTCAGATGATTTACCTTGGCAATGGAGATGCGTGCGCCTGATGTCTTCCGGATCTCGCTAATCTTGCTTCCAGCACGTCCGATGATGCACCCAACCATGTCTGCGGGGATACTGATGTTCTGAGTTTGGATCTCCTCGCCATTCTCGTCGTGAGTGGGTGGGCCTCGAAGAGCTGCGTCAGAGTCGGAACGGCGGTTATAGGGCCTTGAGCTACCGTTGCTGAAGTCGGCACCGTTGCCTGTTCGCATGACACGAGGGCTACCACCATAATCGCTCCTGCCAGAGCCCTGGTTGAACCCTGCTCCACCACTGGTGTTACCACTGTTGGAAGGCTGAGTGCGAACAACCGGGTTGTAGAGAACAGTGCCAGTGCCTCGCTGCCAGTCGTCGACCAAGCATTTGCAGATCTCCCAGATAGCACGCTGGATGCCTTCAGGAGTACCCTGAACCTCGACTATTCTCTCGGTAGATTGAGGGAGCATCTCTTTCTGAGCAACCATGCGAACTCCAGAAGCGTCCTGAATGTGCTTGATCTTAAGACCTTGTCTTCCAATAATGGTACCCATCTGGTTGTGAGAAATGAGAAGCTTGATGGCTATACCTCGAGTTAGTAAAACCTGATATTTTGTTTATCTTGTGGGCAAGATATATGACGTACGATGAGTCCCATTGCTTTGGACTACGCCTCCCATGCCCATCGCAGGCGCACCCTCCAATAGAGCGCGAGCAACAATGGCATAGGCACGAGAAATAGCATCGCAACCACCAGTGATGGTCAGGACACGGTCGTGAACACCTTGCACGACCTTACTGACACCGGCCTTGACACCAGTCTCATCTCTGAGATCAGCGACGTTCTTGCCGGCCTTGCCAATAATGACACCGGCTTCCTTGGAGGAGACGATCGCACGAAGGGTGAGCTGGGCCTGAGCGTACTCCTCCTCCGTCTTAGGGGCAGGTTCGCCGTCAGGGCCGAGGCGGTCATCCATTCTGAGCTGATCCATCTGATCGAGGATGTCACTGCCGTTGCCGGGGATGGAGTCTTGAGGGGCCGACATTTTGCTGAGAGGTAGTTCGTGAAGAGCGGTGCGAGAAGAGGATAAAGGGTTTGAGGCGGAGAACAACAGACAGACAAGGGGATATCTGTTCAAATCTATTAATTGTGTTAGATAATGTCGCCTTAATAGTTGGCCTGGCAAGCGAATTCGTGGAGGCGCAAGCCGATATGTTCGGACGATCGTCACTCGTATGTAGCGCACATTTAGAGCAAGGGTGCTCAAAATGACATGCGCTTCGACGATATGGCCAAACAGACGCTCATCCAGAAAAGAAAAAAGTAGAAATCACTAACCTTGTCGTCGACGCTGGGGGTGCTGCGAAGACGTTGAATGTATGCTGGAGAAGGCGGGGGCAGCAAGATGGAGGTGATGCAGTGTGTTTTTTTTTCTGCGGTAGGTTGTTTGTACGCGAGGCGGGATAGCGGGGTCAAGGGTCGTTGCGAGTACTCCGGTTCAGAAAGCAGCGGCGGAGGCGGGCGAGTGGGCTATTGAACGATACGCGGGAGGCGTAGTCTATGGTTAAGAAAGCTTCAACAGCTGATGTAATGGGATAGTAGCGGAACAAGGGTCAAAGAAGAGGAGGATGAGAGTAGAGCGCGGGGGGAGAGGGCGAGAAGCTGGAGAGAGGGAGAAGAAGAGGTGGTGAAGGCGAGGGAAAGGTGAGGTGAGGTGAGGAGAGAAAGAGAGAGATTCGTAACGTAAGTGAAGTGGGTGAAGGATATAAGAAGAAGATGTGGTGGGAGTGATAGGCTATCTAATAATGAGCTACCTCTATGTATACTTGTTCAGGTAGGTACCTCTGACAGTCTAAACTGCCACAACTGGGACACAGGGCTAGAACCAAGACAGCGAAACACCACCAGCGAGGTAAGGTGACCACAAAACGATCGGAGCAGTACCTGCCTTATTGTTTCCTGCGGCAGTAGCCCGTTAATGGAGTGGGGTGAGCAACACATGGGAATGAAGGGAAGAGGCAGCCATGACCATCAGAACGACATATAGAGGAGTACCTACTTGGTAAGTACTCTATTGTCTTTCTTCCCCAAATTAGAACCGGTCCAGGTAATCTTGACTGGCAGATGAGGGGAAAAGATACTCAAGTCCAAAGTCTCTCCAGAACCTCAAAAATGCCCCCACTTCTCTTCTGCATGGATCTTGCCCCGGCTTAAAAACATCAACTGTGGATGGATATCTTAGCCGCTTGGGCCAGTTATTGCCGGTGGTCTTATTCAAGGTCTACATCTTCTTTTATTATAGTATCGCTAATATTCCTGTCGAGTAGAAGATATGGCAAATATCACTGACCTGACGTTTGAGAAGCAAGATGAGCAGGCCGTTCATTGAACTGCTAGCAGGTAAGACAGGAGTGTGGTGTAATACCAAGTCATTCCATGGGTGACATGGAAGTAAGTGTATTGAAACGGATCGTAACTCGGCACGAGGCAGACACAAACAAGTAGCAATCCTTCCGGTTTGGTAGTATCTCGCAACCCTAGAATGTACCTTACTCTATCGTTTTTGAACAGATATTTAATACCTACAAATGTATACTAGTATTAGCTTTCTATGTTAGTCCCATGTAGTATATAGCACCTCTCTTATTCAAAGCCAACCAAGAGTCGCATCTGACAGCTACCTATGTACTGAGATGGCCTCGTTGTAATCGGTTGTTTTCCATCTGACAATAGTCGCACATAGTAATACACACACAATGTCAAAGTCCAGGACTCTTGGCATATCTCACTAACCCGCTCTAGGAAACAAGCGAGCATGCACCATCCATCTCAAGATTTTGGCATTCTTTTTGTTCTGCTCTCAGAAGCCCAGTATTCCTGGCAACCTGGTCATTCGGGAGTTTTTCTTTTATCACACCCACACGGCCCGGAGTGGGCCACGGAGGTTTGACTTTCGTTTCTGTTAACGTCCAGAACGACTTGCAGCACGCACATCTTTTTTCATTGAATGCTGTGATAATCAAGGGTCAAGGGGGAAAGGACCTTGACTAATACTTCAGATGGTTTTCAATTGACCGCGATCAAGTCATGGTTCAATCACAAACCTACCTAGGGCTCGTTATCAGAGCCTTAGGTATTGGCCGATGGTCATATTTCTTGATCACCAGGCTGCAGCTCTGGCTCGTCTAACATCAAGATCATACTTCAACCAGGATAGGCAAGCCATTCTCAACAAGTTCATGTTCTCAAGTTTCTGAAGCGACATGTTGATCATCACGCCGCTTTCCACTTCATCCGCTTTCCCTAGCCCGAGGTCGTGTAACGGTCCAGCCCCGCATATCATCAATAACGTGCTGGCTCGATTGCTGTTCAGCAGCACGGACAATCCTGGACCAATGCTTGCACATCACACATTGTCACTCAAAGAGTACAACTTGACTGTGACTACGTCTAAGAAGTGACGCCCACACTCTACATCACCTGGCCGCAGCTATTGCCTCTGGTGATTGGCTATATAATGTCACAGCCTGTGGAGCAACGCTGCTGCAGACTGCATAGGCCATCAAGTGTCACTCTTGGATAACACCAAACCCCTGTCGTTCTGTGTACACATTGACTCCATCGACTACCATCAATACCCTCGAACTTCTTGTTCAATTGAATGCCGCCCAACAAATACGTTTTTTCTATGTACTGAAAGTACTAGACCTCCCTCAGATGTATCGTTTCGGTGACTCTCATCGTTGTCGTAGCCTTTGTTCATGTTCTATCCAAAAGTTCTTGCATGCCTTGTGTCCCCAGTGATCAACCCACCACTCCCCAAAGCTGTCCTCCACCTCAACGTCCACCTTGGCCACTCTCTCCTCTCTCTTCAACCCGCAGATGATACAAGCCTTAGGGGCTGTTGGCACCATCTTGGCTGTATGCACCTGCATGTTTTCGCTAATCTCAGGAACCTTCAGAGTCAGGCCCTTATCGGCCGACTTGGCCGCAGCAACTGCCGATCGCAAACGACCAACTTGCTGACGCCATACAGCTATTACATCAGCAGCTTCACGATCCTCGCGTGCAGCCTGTGTTTTGTCGACTCCTGCTAGTTTCATGCCCTTACTTCCCGCAGCTGAGATTGACATACTCTTGGCCAGGATCTTGTCCCGATGCCATCGTTGTTTGCGCCCAGCAATGACGCGCGCTGCTGTTTCCGCTAACAGAACGTAGCCCTTTAAAAACTCCACAGCTTTCGAGTCCGACAGAATGCGCTGCTTGATGGATGCACTCTGACCAGACACAGGCTTGAATAGAGCAGTGCCGGAATTCAAGAGATCAGGAAATGCAGAGAGGATGACCGAAGGGGGTGGGACGTTAATTGGCGGAGGGGCATCCCCCTGAGAATCGCTGTGCGATGGCTGAACACCATCAACAGCGTCCCAATCCCAACTTTCAGGTGCTGTTTTCGTGCTGGTGGTTACTTTTTTGTTGTCGCTGGCCGAAAAATCATCCCAGGCATCCCATTCTTCTTCTTGATCCTTGAATTTGGCTGGCTCAGGATCTATCGGGCTTTCGAAAGATGGCCACGCTGTAGCTGGAGTTGCTTCTTTTGGTTTATTCACTTCCTTTGGCTCAGCAGAAATAGGCGTTTTTATAGCCAGTTCTGGGAAAGGGTTACGGTCCTGGAATGAGGGCGATTTTGGAGCTTGAGGATAGTTTGTAGCAGTAGCTCCAAACGCCAGGGGCCCAAGAAGCTGGGCGGGTGGGGTTTTCCTGGTTTGTTTGGGGGGGATCGGAGCTGGCTCATCTAAGGAAAGGAGATCCATCAACGGAGGGGCCGGTGTTGACTTCATGGGAGCAGCTGTGGAAGCCGGTTTAACCGTAGTTGGAGGGGGGACACTTTCAAAGTCTCCGAATTCATCGTCTTCATCATCGTCTTCATCTTCAGCGACTTGTAGCTCAAAATCTTCAGCATCAAAGAGCACGCTAGGGTCCTCCTGTGCAGACGGCTTGAGCTTTGCTTTCATCCGTGGATGCGGGGATTCTTGATGGACTGGTCCTTGCCCCCAACCTTGCGTAAACTGTGACTGCGGTTGCGCCTGTGACTGAGATTGGGGCTTCGAAGACTGAGGTTTGGTGGCACCGGTAGGATTTTGCAAAGCCTCAAGATCAACAAGACTATTGGACATAAGGTCCATCGTTGAAGCCCTTGTAATTCTAGTTGGCGGTTGTTGCTTCACACCAGGTGCTCGTTGGGCCACGGCGGCAGCTGAGACTGGATTTGGTTTGGGCCATGGTATGGATGATGTGTTCGCAGAGATCGGCGTACTACTTTCACCTGTGTCCCAACCTGAAGCAGAGAATGGAGCAGGGCTTGGAGTCTGAGCAGGAGTCGCATTGACCGTCGGAGGTTGCGATGGCTCAGCTACCTCGAAATCGCCCCATCCATCGTCGTCGTCGTCATTCGTCTCCGCCGGCTTCGACGGGATCGGGGCACTTCCCCATATGTTCTGCGTGTTTGTCTGAGACTGAAGACCTGACCACGGCTGGCTGTTCACTGGTGAAGCATTGTTGGTATTCCCCAAGAGCTCAAACAGATTCTGCGTCTCGCTGCGTTGCAGCGGCTTTGGCGGCAGAGGTGCTTGTTGCTGCTGCTGCTGCTGATGATGTTGTGGCTGTGGTTGAGTTGGTGCAGGTGTTGAGCTACCTGAAAGACTATTAAACTCGGCAAATAAATCTGCAGACATGATGTAGTGCCCAGAGAGGCATCACTCTGTGATCACGAGTCACAATATGTGTTATATATAAGGAGTGTTGAGGCTAAAAGGGAAAGGTGTCATTCGATGAACTGAACGTCAGCTCGTAGATACTAGGTAAGGTTTTGGAAGCATGACACTGCACGGGCTACCTTTTGTTGGCGGTTAGCCCCTGAACTTGCAGGCGACTTGGGGCCTTTGAGGCTAGGGCCGCTGGGCTTGGTCACTGAAGTTTGTCCGTCCGTAGGCGGGGTGCACCCCTAAAGAGTGGGGCCGAAGACGGAGACGGCAACCCAATTGAACTTGAAGCGCCGATAGATCAAGGTTTCGGGTTCATCCTCCGCCATCAAACATCCATTCCTCACTAGGTACTAAGTTTACCGTTCAAGTACTCGCTCGCGATCTGTTGACTTAATATTTCGCTTCTTTATTAGTGTTTCTGAGCGATATGAGACCTCTCGAAGAGTCACTGTAGGTTGCGCCTGCAGACAACAGCCGTTGAATTCAGCTGACCCTGTTCGCAGGTCAAGATGGCGTGAAACACAATCTCAAGGCGCACACCTTGGTGATCTCCGTCATGCTGTTCGTGAAAACGGTCCATCAAGCCCTTGTATATCAGGCTGTCGTTCTCTTTGCTGGAAGGTGAGCCATTTCATCTCTCACCAGAATGCACCAACTGACATACCACTGTAGACTTTCCTACTCTCAACTGCTGCTGAGGGCTTAAGCTGGTCCCAGGTTCTAGATGATGGGAGGCAGTCTTACACGGAACAAAGGAACCATTTTCTCAAGTATATCAAGCACCCAGAGGCCCTTGCGGAACTGAATATTGACCCTTTGAATGAAGACCCAAACGTAAGGTGTCTGCATATTCTAAGAATGGACAATGAACTGACCCAAACAAGTCGCCGTGGAACACCATTCGTCAAGATGAGATTATTCGCGCTGAAATACAGCAAGATGTCCAGCGATTACCCGATGAGGCATCCTACCACGAGGACCAGACCCAAGCGACTATCTTGGATATCCTCTTCATGTACTGCAAACTGAACCCCGAGCGAGGAGGTTACCGACAGGGTATGCACGAGTTGCTTGCACCCATTCTACATGTCATCGAGCAGGATTCTGTGGATCCCTCGACCTTACCAGAAGATATTCCTTCCGATGATGCCCTTGCCAAAACTCTCGATCACTCGTTCGTCGAGCACGATGCCTTCATTTTATTCTCCAAACTGATGGAGCGTGCTCAATCGTTCTACGAAGTCACGGACACCGCCACGACACCAGGAACCTCATTGCGACCTTCAAAATTTCCAGAACAAAGTTCTGCCATCGTGGAGCGAAGTAAATTTATCCATGAAGTCTGTTTGCACAAAGTCGATCCTGAACTGGCTACCCACCTTACTAACATCGAGATCTTACCACAAATTTTCCTGATGTAAGTCTATGGTGCTCGATCATAATTTGCTAGCCACTAACGTCGAACAGTCGGTGGGTTCGATTACTCTTCAGTAGAGAATACCCCTTTGAGCAGTTCTTGGTACTCTGGGACACCATTTTTGCCGTCGACCCGACTCTGGAACTTATTGATCTTATTTGTGTTGCCATGCTAATAAGAATTCGATGGCAGCGTAAGTTCTCCAACACATTCTGATTCAAGGACTCCAAAAATCCTAAAGCTGACATACTTTCTAGTATTGGAGGCTGATTATTCTGTCTGTCTTCAGCTACTCCTTAAATACCCACCTCCCTCAGACGCTCACGGTCCTCATACCTTTGTTGACGACGCATTGTATCTTCGAGATCATCTCGATGAATCGGGTGGCTCATCTCTCATTATGAAATATACCGGAAGGATGCCTGAAGTATCTTCACCACCTCAAACATCAAGAACTGGTACTCCGAGTTTTCGCAGCTTCAATTCATTCAAACAGAAGATTCCGGGCTCTAGGTCGCAGGTGACATCACCTTCGCGATTCATTCAGCAACAGGGCGGTATGGAAGCGCTGTTTCAGGGGGCCGCCAAGGGAGCTAAGGGTGTCTATGAAAGAGGCGAAAAGCTGGGTATCAACCAGGCCGTCAGAGATGCTATGGGTGAAATCAAACGTAACATAAACGAGGCTCGATCCGCGCCCCGATCGCCGCAGCCCTTGATGGGCGAGGGGGAAGCAGCTAGGAGTTTGGCAGCATTGGAAGCCCGGAACCAGCATTTGTCAGCCATGCTTGACGAGACGGTGAACAGCCTCAAAGCAATATCTGCCTCCAGTCTGGAAGACAAGGTTAAAAGCCTAGAGCTTATTGAAGTTGCAGCGGCAAAAGTGCAATTCGTCAAGATATACTTAGATGACTCTTCGATGGAGGTTCCGGTTCTACATTCACCACCACTTGAGGAGACTCCCAAGGAAGTGGTCGTGGCTGAAACGACAATTGTCCAGCCGGAGCCAGTACCAGGGGCACCCACAGAATTGGACATTTCTAGTCTGCAAATATCTGAACCGAAGCCAGCCCCCAAGGGAGAATCAGTGCAAACCTCGGGCTCTGATCGAATCGAAGTAGTCACGACTGACGACAGTAAATCTGCACGGTCTTTAGCCCCCTCACGCCCGGGCCCTGTTCCTACCCGATCAACACTGGCACAATCATCCTTTTCATGGATGTTAGAGCCAGACGAGTCTGGAACTCCAAAGCCCATGGTATCATCAAACAAGTCACCGCCGCCACAGCACAAAAAGAAAATATCGAATAGCGCCAGCCGTGAAAAGAACGCTTTCTTATTTGGCGAGGTTACTGAGAACCGCAATCCATTGAATTCGGATGAGATATTTGGCTTGGAACCTATTAAGAAGTTGAAGGAAACCAAACACGATGACAAGGAGAAAGAATAGAGACGGATCAGACATCGAGATCTCACTAAGAACATAAACCAGTTGATCCCATAACTAGAGCACATATATTTCCACACGTCTATATACAACAAATAGATTCAAGCCCCTGTCCAAATTCACTTGCTAGAACAAGCGAGTAGCATGATAAGAACAACGGGCTATTGACCAAAGACGTGGCCGGCTGAAAGGGGCCATTGTTCTGCTTTTCAGTTGAACTTGCTATACAGACTATAAGCATGGAAACGATTGGGACTAAGGATGCGAACAAGGAATAAGTCACTGGATACACAATCCTTGTGTCGCTACTATATAACTCACCAACTCTAACTTATTAATCTCTGCCGCATGTTTTTAACATGAAGCAGCACAAAAAAGCACTGTTTTTTACTACAGCTTTAGAACTTGCCAAGATAACCAAAGAACATCACGAATACAACCACTCAATCGCCACCATAGATTTCCTGCCACTGCACTTCCAAGTGCAACTTGGTTTTCTTATCACCGTTTCTCGCTGGCCGGGAAACTCAGAAGAACATACAGACACCAAAGGTATGCAACAAACAGGCCAACCAATCCCATCACCTCCCAATTCTTTTGATAGAACTCAGGTAAACGCTGACATCTATCCACATCTGAAGCGAGAATACCTCGTTCGAGCGCAATGGGCTATTGAAAAACTTGAAGCCAGACTGGGTGGTCAAACTCCTCTGGAATCCCTGGGAGACCCTCGACGAGATATACGATCTACCGTTTCACTTTCCGCCTGTACGGTTGAATACGATGGACATATCCGAGAGCGTTAGGCTGATAGGTGTGAATGGATCGGCGTCAAGATGACATCTCCCAAGCTCCAAGCTAGAAGACTGGACCTGCAAAGACAGTTGAAGAAGATCTTGGCCATTCTCAACAAGGAGTATCTCACTGTACCAAACTCGGAGGCCCGCCTCAAGATCGCTGTATATTTGCACAAGTATATTGCCACTCTGGACCAAATGAAGGCCATTGCAGCCTTGATTTGGACGATGGACACTCTCTTGGGTGACGTTCATCCTCGTCACTGTGGTCCTAATTCGATCTATTCTCTGGGTCTGCAGTACAGCAATCTTGTCAGGAGCTCTCCGCTTTGTCTAAAGACGCAACTGGATTCCGCCGTTGACATTCCGGATCCCTGGGACAACCGTCTGTCCCCCAATCGATGCCCACTGGAACTTCTCGTCCACCCTGGCGAGTTGAGAGAGGAAGAGTATACCAGTGGTGTTGATATGATACTCGATGCTGACTCTGTTGGCGAACTCACCCGTCGTCTAGATGTTACAATTTAAGACTTCCAACGTTATCCTCAATCATCGCCTGCTTATAGCTTCTAACCTTGTGGTAAGTCTGGTTAGATGGCCATTTGGTTCAACCAGCATTGCGGAACTCTCGACTTTACTGGGATCAAACACTGGATTTCCTTTTGCGTAGGTGTCATTTAGCTCAGCATAGGGGAGACCGGTATTTCGGTTCACAAGTCGAACCCTGGGCTCAGATGCAGCTCTGTTCTCTCCCGCCGCCTCCATGAGGTTGGGCTACAGAAGCTTGTCGATTACCACAAATCAACGCCAAAGACCTCCCGAATGCCGGATTTGCAGTATTGGTACTCCGACGGGCGGGCTTTTTCACGAGTTTCGAGCTCTTATATGAGCTTCAATGGTTCATCTATCCTGCTGTTCTGGGAAGGTTCCCCTTTTACAGTTTACGAAAGGCGATTTGCACCTAGCAGCTCTGTAAACGGCAAAATTCTTTTTGGAGTTGAGCTTGAATTCTACACAGCAATTAAGCCAGATATCAGTAGTCAACCCAGCCTACTGATTGATCCCTCTCCCGAGGATGACAGACAAATTGGCAACGGTTCTACCAACAAAAGAGCTGGCCGAATAGCAGAAATGATTACAAGCAAAGGGCGGTTGGCTTTGGCAAGGTCACAAGTGCCCCCTGACACACCCGGTTGGCGAATTAGCCTTGCTAAGCATGGTATTGTCCCTATTCCTGGCATCGATCCCGTTTATCAGGTATGGACTGTTTTGCCTGATTACTCTGTCACCAACTGGGAAGACTGGGCAGGCTACGCGGGAGTGGATGGGATGGAAGTAGTGAGCCCTGTTCTGGCAGACATACCAACGGACTGGGAGAACGTCGTCGATATGTTGAGCATCCTGCGAAACAACTTCAGACAGTTTGTACCCAATTCATGCGGCTTCCACATTCCTGACATAGGCAAGTGCTGCATCAGTTTAAGCAAGTGCGACTTCGATTCTGCCGTTGGCACAGAGTACAACGGGACCGTCAAGTTCCGTTTCCTCGAGGGTACACTAGATCCGGAACTAATTGTGCGTTGGGGTCAGCTCATAATAGCTCTTGTTAGATTCGCTAACATAGCTCCCCTTAAGGCGTGGCCGGTGTTTTTGAACACAGTATTACAATGCCAACCATCGGGTCGTTGCGATATCAGTGTTCTGGGATCATTTCTTGGTCTTCTCGGTCTGAGCGATGATTTCAACTTTTAGGCTGACAGAGTCGCAGCAATGTCAGAGCTGGAGGAGCACAAAGGTCAAAAAGATCGACGCGGTGAACATCAAGGGCTCCTTTCTCGAATTGAAGACACACAAATCAATACCCTCCGTAACGATCTATGCCAGAGGGAGATAAGTCTTCCATGCCTAGCTGCTAAAAAGGGTGTCGTCCAAGAGCCTGGGACCGCACAGAATCCAAGCAACCTGGAGGAGAGGCTCGAGAGGAAGACAAAGATGCACGCGCATCTACCTGATGCGCGTCCTTGAAATAAACCGCTCTGAAGCAATATGAAACTTGAGGCAGCAGTACTCAATTGCTGACGTAGAGTAGAGGGAGTGGTAGCGTTCGTCAAGGAATTTCTTTCAGCTATTATTAGTACTAGGTAAGTGAACATGTAAGTTTTCTTTCTAGCACATGCCTCTATCTGTGCCATAAAAATCGTATAAGAGTAAGTAATATTCGTACACTGAGCCTTCTGACTGGTACAAAATAAAGATGGATGTAGTAACAGGAATCACAAGGAGTCGTCCAACATGAAAGACTGAGTTTCAGCCAGCATTGAAGGTGTTCTACGAAACTGTTCTGGTATTTCTGCCTTTCATCATGTCATACCTATCTTGGGTGGCCATCGACAAAATACAGTCTAAGGTTAAGGCGATATCATTAATTAAGCCTGATTGCAGCTGTCTGCGTTGTAGACCAGCAACTCAGGTCTCAGTTCACAGTATATATATAATGTACGCTTATCTTTATGATATTGGGTATCTATTCTCACCACCTATGCTGGTGAAGTATGTTCTCTCTCAATAATATCTTCGCGCGCCAATGGTCGAGTTCCGTCGTTGAGGACCATTGCCTCTCGATGTTGCCGTCGCAGTCGTTGCTCTTCGGCAGAATGTTCCCTTGTGCGCGTTGGTTGTTGTTCCACAAGCGACACGTTTCCTGCCTCCTCTTCGATCTCCATGATGAGGTCCGGCAACTCTCGAATCCTTCTTCTGGAGTTTTCCTTGTCCAATAGCCCTGCCTTCTCTAAAGCCCGGAGGCCTCGTCTTGACTCCTTAATTCGATCGACAATCTCGACAATTCTATTCACCTTGAGGGCCATGTAGTCCTTGAAACTGCGGCGTCTCTCTTCAGGGGTAGCGCCCCAGTCTTGCTTTGCTAGCCATTTTTCAACGAAGCGCGCCTTGACCAGCATACTGGCACCGTACTTATTGACGAGTTCCAAGATGAACATGAGGCAGAACCTCTCGGCCATATCGCGGAGGTAGTACTCGTCCCAATGGCTGTCGGTGAGGTTAGGTCGCTCGACATCGTCTAAACTCAACTCTAAAGATCTGACCAAGGCAGAATAGGCCTTGGGGTTGTTCAATTTAGAAAGACCGTCCAAACCTGAGGATATTAGCCGAGTTTTTCTGTTAAGTATGAATAGTCTTACCAATAGTTTGTCCAGTAAGAAGGGCCATTGCTCTCAGGCATCGCATCCTCTCATCATAATCCGGTCGAGTGATGCCAAAAAGAAGTGAATGGGTTGTCTCAGGATCGTTGACAGCTCGATCACATAGAATTTTGATCGCGACCTCTCTAATTGAATAGTTCGGGTGGTCCAGTAGCTTCTCAAGAGTTTCGAGCTGTAACGAATCTTCGGTGTCCTGGGTGATGTATTGTGTCTTTGGCTGTAGTGGGGGAATCTCATTGTCGTCGCGAATGATTGTGAGTGCAGTGAAGACGGTACTAACGACACCAAAAGTAGCGAGACCCAACGTCAAAAGAACCACTCGCTCATCACGGGCAAACTTGAGGAGGTTGTCAGCCCATCCCATTTTGACTAATAACTTTGTTTGTTGAGTTCATGCTTCCTAAAGAAATGAAGGATCAAGAGCGCGGCAGCTTAAGCTGGATACCCCAGAGCTCCTGACGTAAGTTATTCTGCAAACTTTTACCGCCTCGAGGGCATCGAATCGGGTTAGACTTCCCGTCGATAGCGATTCGCACGCCAATGATATGTACCTTACTCAGGAACACAGTTGTAGGGAATTGTACTTTAGTCTTTTAACCTTGATATTCTGATAGTTTATAACGTGTATATGGTGCTATCTCAAGGTACAAGACCCATTATACTAGTTTTCTGTACTAATTTGTCTTCTTAACCAGTAGATGTCTGTCATGTATTGTCTTTTCAAGGAATGGTGCATGTTCTAGTTATGCCACTTTGGACCCACCTCATTTTAGCCCCATATCTGATAACGATAAGACTGTACTTTTTTTTCTATCGCAAAAATCCATGGTCGCAGAGCGCAAGTCGAACACTACCATCAGCATATTTCATCGCTATGGCCGGCTCACAGCTCAAGCGCCTCAAGGCGTCCCTCAAAGAGCAGGGAATTGTCGGCCCTCAGCAATCCAAAAAGCAAAAGAGACGCAACGCTCAGGATGAGCGCTCTCGCAATGACAAGAGACTCCAGCGAGGAGTTGTACTGGAAGGCATTCGCGAGCAGTTCAATCCTTTTGATCTGAAGCATGCCAAGGGTCCCAAATTCGAGGTCACCAGTAACCGACCTACTTTGACTGCTGGAAGCATCAAAGGACGACCTGGTCAGGCCAAGGCAGCTAGCGAAGAGAGGGTAAGTCGCATAGTTACCACTACGAAGCAGCCAACTAACGAATATGATAGCGTCGACAAACACTCCTGGTTGAAATGCAGCGTCGAAACAAGGTCGGTGGAATTATCGATCGTCGATTCGGTGAAAACGATCCCACGATGGCACCAGAAGACAAGATGCTGGAAAGATTTGCCCGAGAGAAGCAGAGAAGTCACAAGAAGAACTCCATGTTCGATCTGGAAGATGACGAACCATCAGAGGGCTTGACACATATGGGCAAGTCCCTTAGTTTTGATGCTAAGGACGATTTTAAGGAAGACGACCTGGAGGAGGATTATGACAGTGATGGTTCAGTACGTGAGCGACAAAGACTGAAGCGTATTCGTGCATTGGCGGCGGAGGGGAGCGACGGAGAAGATGTCGAGAATGACGAACCTGAACGAAAAAAGACGAAGAAGGAGGTAATGGAGGAAGTTATCGCCAAGTCCAAACACTACAAATACGAGCGCCAGGCTGCGAAGGAAGAGGACGAAGACCTTCGAGAAGAAATCGACAAGGAGCTCCAAACCATCCAGTACATGCTACACCACATTCGGCCAGATGGCAAGCCCCAGGCTGATCCTGCCGCCGTATCCAAAATTGCAGGCGTCGACCGCGATGCGTTCGAGAAGAATTTCGATCTCCAAGTAAAGAAGCTTGCTCAGGATAAGAGGGCTCAGCCTGCGGACCGTACTAAGACTGAGGAGGAGAAGGCTGAAGAAGAGTCTCAGAGGTTGAAGGAACTCGAAGAAAAACGCCAGAAGCGCATGCGAGGAGAGTCAGTCAGCGATAGTGAGGATGAAGAAATCAACAACAAGGGCAAGAAGCCTGAGCAAGACGAGATGGACCTGGACGACGAAGACGATTTCGGTCTTGGTAGCGGTATCCGTGCTCGACCTACAGCCACCGAACTTGGATTCGACGATGAAGACGATTTCATCATCGACGATGATCTTGTGGCCAGCGGATCTGACGTGGAGCCACTCGACGACAGTGACGATGAATCGATGGAGGATGGATCTGGCGAGGAAGCCGAGGAGGATGATTTCACCAAGGGCCTTCTCAACGAGGAAGAGAGCCGAAATCCTGTCTTCGATGCCGATTCGACCACAAAGGCCTCGGCGATTCAGAAAGGTGATGAGCAGGGTCTTCCTTATACCTTTACGTGCCCCCAGACTTGCGATGAGCTGAAAGCTACTCTGGCTCCATACCCGACCAAGACCTTCCCTACCATCGTTCAAAGAATCCGTGCCCTCTACCACCCCAAGCTCAACAGTAAGAACAAGGAAAAACTCGGTAACTTTGCTACATCTCTAGTCGACTATATCGGTTCGCCTTGGGATCCAGCAACTTCTGCTCCCTTTACTGTGCTTGAAAGCATTGTGCGACATATCCACTCTCTTTCAAAGATGTTTCCTCTTGAGATTGGCAAGCAGTTCAGTCACAACATTGAGGAGATTAGCACATCAAGACCATTAGACTTGGGACCTGGAGACCTCGTTCTGCTGACTGCTGTTGGTACCGTTTTCCCCACTTCCGATCACTTCCACCAGGTTGTCACCCCTGCTGTGTTGACAATTACACGATACCTGGGTCAAAAGGTACCGCAAAGCCTGGCACACTATGCCGTCGGCGCCTATCTCTCAACCCTTGCTATCAGCTACCAGAAGCTTGCAAAGCGCTATGTTCCTGAGGTTATCAACTTCTCTCTGAACACCCTCTGTGCTTTGGCGCCTGCTGCTTCTTCCAAGCAACTCGGAAACTTTCCCATCCACATCGCTCCCGCCGGTGTCCGCACCGAGGGTGCAAACAAGACCAAGGTTCGGAAACCAAATTTCTCGGACTGTATCGATGGAGAGTCAAAGAAGTCTGAAGTTACTGCCAGTAAGGTTGCCATTATCGACACCACAACGTCTATCTTGGAGGCGGCCGCCGACTTGTGGACTGGAAAGAGTGCATTCCTGGAGACTTTTGGCCAGGCTAAAAACGTTCTAAAGCATCTCAACGGCAAGACTTGCCGACCCCAACTGCCTGCCGCTTTGAACGAGAGGGTTGAGAAGTTGCTGGTCAAGTTGGACCGCATGCTCCAGGTAGCCCAGCTATCGCGTCGCAACGTGGAACTCCACCACCACCGGCCCCTGGCGATCAAGACCTTTATCCCCAAGTTCGAGGAGACGTTCGACCCAGACAAGCACTACGACCCAGACCGCGAGCGTGCAGAGTTGGCCAAGCTCCAGAAGGAGCACAAGAGAGAGCGCAAGGGTGCTCTGCGGGAGCTGCGCAAGGACGCCAACTTTATGGCGCGGGAGAAGCTGCGCGTCAAGAAGGCGAAGGACGAGGCTTACGAAAAGAAGTACAAGCGTCTCGTTGCCGAGATTCAGAGCGAGGAGGGCCGCGAGTCGAATCTGTACGAGAGAGAGAAGTCTGCGAGAAAGAAGGCCAAGAACAGGTAAATGGACATGGCGGCATAGGCATAGGCGTAGGATACCATATACTTATTCATATATTCATTTGTGTATCTTTTATGATCGTTCGTGGTAAAAATTAAAGCTGGAAGAACGTACAAACCCCGTTCGAGGCTGTTGATTCAAGATCCATGGATCTAGAGCTGTCTTGCACGTAGCCATGAAGTTTATTGGTGACGATAATCAGTTGATTTTGGACTATGCGGTGTATACGCCTTGTTGGATGTTAGATGACGAAGCACATGTATAACTTTTTATTCTCCTTGAAGGGCATGTCTACAGTAAAAGATACAGATACGTAGTACTAACCTAGCCCAGGCCTGAGCTTGAAAATTAGTGGGGCCTACTGCAATCATAGCCTGGAACAGTTTCCATAGATGAACAAGAATCTTTAATCATCACAAGTAACAATCGACAACAATAATTTCATCTCTAACTCACGTCTCTCAAACAACACAACTCATAAAAGCGATCTGGATCATGAGTAATGAACAAAAGAATGGTGCGGGTGCGCCAGATGAGGACGAAGATGACTACATGAACATGTCCTTTGACGACCCTGTATCCGTCAAAGAGACATCACTGCAGCGCACGCAACGACTTAAGCGTGAATCACGCGCACGAGGAAACATCAAATCCAAAGAGCAGATTGCGGAAGAGGAGGAGGCTGCTCGCGAAAAGGCTCTCTCCACTTCACTTCTGGATGATGCAAAGGCCAAAAAGAGCAAAGGTTTTGCCATGATGGCAAAGATGGGATTCACGGGCGGCGGTCTGGGAAAGAAGACAGATGAAGGTGCTGCTCCGGGCCGGACGGAGCCAATCAAAGTCAGCGTCAAAGATGAC
Source organism: Fusarium venenatum (assembly GCF_020744135.1). Lineage (NCBI taxonomy): Eukaryota > Fungi > Ascomycota > Sordariomycetes > Hypocreales > Nectriaceae > Fusarium > Fusarium venenatum. The sequence goes on from NW_027072131.1 coordinate 2,133,823, forward strand.
CGCGGAGGCATTGGCTTGGATAATGAGAAAAAGCGAAAGATCAGAGAAGCGGCTGAAGAAAGAGACATCAAAGCCGCCAAGATGGATCCCGATGAGTATCGCGATCGCGTACGGAAAGAGCGCGAAGACGCGAGGCTGGAGAAGCAGTTCTTTGCAGCTCAGCGTATGGCAGAGAGAATGGACGATGAAAAGACAGAACTCACTGGCTCTGGAGAACAAGCATCAAAAACAAACGATAAATCTGGCAAGGCAACACCAATATCCTCACGCCCTCTCAGATCAATACCGCTTCTGTATCGTGGCCTTGTGAGACACAGAGCAGAAGCCGAGCGAGACAGGCGTATGCGATACGATCTTGAACAGTCATTATCGAGACTGCCTACGTATGAGGATGACCAGGAGGATGAAGACGACAAGAGGGCTTTGGGTAAGGGACAGACTGTGTATGCTACAGCTGAGGATTTGGATGAAGAGGACGATGAGTTGGATCAGTTCAACGAGATTGAGATTGGGGAGAGGTTGAAGACGGTCTTGGAATACCTAAGGGAGAAGCATCAGTATTGTTTTTGGTGCAAGATGGTGTATCCTGATACTGAGATGGAAGGTTGTCCTGGGTTGACTGAGGAGGATCATGATTGATCTGATGAGAGCGATACAGTGCAATGTGTAGATATGCATACAACCACAGACCTGACTCGGTGAACAATATCAAGCTGCAAGCAAATTACATATAACACAACATTGCCTGTAAGAAGTATATGCATTATCGCCCTGATATGCACAGCAAAGTGCGAGCCACTTATGTCTTATCCGCTGACTTGGTGGCATGCTTACCCTGGAACGGAACGAGTCGTCGTCGTCTCGGGGACATCTCAACAAAATACTTGCTACTTAATCGCATGTGATACAATACTTTTCTCAACGATGATCGAGTCATCTCAACAAATTAATGGTAAGTATTAGCTGACGCGTTGGACCAAGGAATGGTATTAGAGTTGAAATAGTTTTAATTTAGGATACGATATCGTCTTAGCTTGTCATTTTTTGAGAGTCATTGATCAATGATAACTCAAAGCTTATAATAAGTATTGTGCTTTTTTTATTATCTTTGCAATATTATATTGCCTCGGGAGAGATGATGACGCCTAGGGTTAACTCAGCCGAGCTTTTGTAGGTGTACGGTATCTTGGAATATCGCAAAGTATACACCACAAATAGGCAGCTCATATTAACAAACCTTAACGAAGTGTAATTATACAAGAGGGTATGATTCGGATTCTTCTATTAAAGTAACTCTTGCCTGGAATTTTACCCAACATGTGTTAGAATCAAGGGCTATTTGAGCGAGATACAAAAATAACGTTAGAATAGGAGTTAATCACACTGCTAATAGCTTCTTGTATTCGGTAGAGAAGAGCTCTGGCGACTAAGAATAATGAGACACAGAAGACTACAACGACTGGTCATGTTCACAACCATCTTCATAAAGATATGTGCACCAACGTACGGAAAACAGTGGCTACACTTCGTTGATCAGTGTTCGTCTACAGAGCTTTTGTGTTGTCGTAAACCTTCAAGCTTAGCTGCAACAAACACACCAGCTAAACTTTACTCAAGACTCATAAATTACAACTTAGAATCACATACTGAAAGTATGTATCAAATAGCGTTTATTATCCGCGCAGTGACATAGAAGTTCAAGAGTTTAATAACAAAACCTTGTGTCAAATATGGCCAAGAACCCCGGTGCTGATTTCTATATTGCACGACAGTCAACAGCGTTGACATAGGATGAGCGAAGACGGTTTATGACTGCAGCCTTTACCTTTGAAAGTTACTGTCTGACCTTCTTCAATAGATAGCAATTGCTGCGTAAGAGGAATAACGAATTCCGAGAGATGTTTTTTGACGGCCATCGCCATGAAATAAGTCACCAGAACGCCGTTGGGAGATTTTACTGCATTATGTTCTATATTCTGCAGAAATATCGGGAGCTACTATCAAGTGTTGCTGAGCGTCTTAAATCCATCCGCGGCAAGGTCTTACCATCATTGACTGACAGCCTTCGGCGATACTTAGAAAAGAGTTTTTTAAACTTAATGCAGGAAGGTTACGAGGCAAGATTTCTCAACCACCTTCACTACCTGGCTTCCCAGGGCTTAGAAATGCTTGCACGCCTCCAGAAAATGAGCCTTGAAGAGTTAACAGAATTCATTTTAACGACATACCTGGACTCCAGGGAGTTTGACTACCCCGCTGTTTCTATAACGGCAGAAAACCCAGACTTTTCCTTAGGAACACAAGAAGATGATCGACCTTGGCTTCCGTGGGTATACCTTGATGCCATCCTTGAGGATGCGTATGATTGGGAAAAGGATGGGTATGAAGAATGGGAGGATACTTGGAGTCGTGCGATTCCCTTCTGGGATCCAAGTGAGGATGAGTGTCCATATAGTGACCATCCATATAGTTCGTACTTTGTGAGTAGGGATAAGTTCTGGTTCCTATACCGAAAACGGGCAGACTAAGCCCAAGTAATCAATCTAAGTTGCAATTCAAAAGAGGCTATTTATATAAATAATTAATATTCAACTGTCGTATTTCAAGACCTTAGCTCCTAAACTCTTCGACAACCTACTTTGCCACTTTAACCTCTTCTACATTCGTTCGACACGTCTCCTACCGTGCCCATGACTACTTTAGAGTATAAAGATAAATAACCTTAAGAGCATATATTCTAGATAGCATAAAGTAACTTGATAACTCGTCACATATGCCTTGAGCGGTCAATTTTCCGATATGCAAAGGCGCGCGCACACGCTCACTGCCTTGGGCCGGTGAGCTCTCTGCGAAGTTGCTATCGCCAGTGTCGGCTATGATTAAACTCTCGTCATCATAGTTATGGACTCTATATAGAGAAACCAGCTCCTTGGTTTGTCGAGGAGATGGGACATTGTGTGAAAAGTATACTCGACCAATTTTTTAAGAAAAATGTTGATGCTACGGAACTTGGGCTTGAGATAGTGTCAGCATTGGCAAACGAGGCTATGGCAAAGTCTAAGGAGTGTCGGGATAAAGAAGAGTCTGGCCGGGACAAGGGTAGTAATACAGTATTGAGAACGATAAGAGTCCTTTTAAATGTATGCCTGGCTGATCGAGCATGAATTTTCCAAGACAGTAATGGAATAACCGAAACTACCTTCCTTTCCATCTTAACTTTCCAACCCATGCAGCCCATCGTTGAACCTCTTCCTCCTCGAGTAACAAATCAACAGTGTAGTAATCCCGAGCGAGCTCCTCGTGAGTCTTAAAGTTATGCACAAAGCGATGACACGCACCACACAGCCAGGCTACATTCTGTAGATCTTCCTTGCGGTGCCAACTTCGCTTGACGGCCTTTTCGTGCACGAATCTTGGGATGAGATGATGATATGACAGAGGAACCCATGATCGAGCACAAAGCTCGCAGGCATCAGCACGAGTGGAACGTGTAGCGGGAGGTGGCTCGATCAGGGGAGTGATGTACGAGGTTATGATGGGAAGTAGAAATGCCTCGGGAGAGGACGGGAGATGCGATGTAGTGTCTGGGTCGGCAGAGATAAGGTTGTAAGTTGTCAATGTCTCAACAACAGACGGTGGCAGGTTCAACATGGAGAGACTCTCTTTTGTGAGAGGCAGAGAGTACTGTTCCTGTAACGCCTCATCGTCCCTCCAGGTTCGATATTCCAAGGTCTGCAGCTCCTCTGGGAGATTCTCAAATATCTCTGTAGCCAGGTAATCCACAAAATCGGCCAGCTCTTCGGCGTCTCTCTCCGGGTTCGGAGCCGGAGTGGATGTTGCAGTGGCTGGAGCAGCGGCCGAGTTCTTGCGGCGCCGACGGCGTTTGGGCGGGTCCGGGGCCGAGGGAGCAGGTTGGAGAAGGGTAGTAGATAAACAATCCCTGAAGAGGGCATAGTTTTCGGGGGGTTCGTTGGTTGACATTGCCATGTGTATACCTTTTGGCTACTTCTGCTGTGCAATGCGTAGAGTGTTATTTGCTTTGTTACAAACGAGGCAAAAGGTGAAATAGGCTTAATTTAGTGACGTAATTGATTTCACGATTGTTCATGTATTAAGAGAATTGTTTTACAAAATAATTAATTCGAATCTATCGTTTATGTAAAGTTTATTAGAATTCAGAGAATGTTTTCGAATATGAAAGACATGCTTGAGTGTTGAAGCTGAACTCGACGGTGGTTTTTATTTCGACTAGTAAGCCGGCTGAGTCACTCGGTGTAAGTGGTTGGATTTCCTCGATGTGAAACCATCGCGACCATGAATATCCCTTTGAATGCCCTGGCTCCAAAGAAGGGTTTTGAATTAAGGAGATCGGCGATTCTAGACGTCCTTACCGTCTTGCTGTTGTCATTCGTAGCGCCGAGATCAAAACAAGTCCGAGCCGAACCGAGTGACTCTTCGGGCATGAATGCCATCACCGAATGAAACGAACGGTGTAGGATGAGTATATTATTGAAGCGCCAATATGTGCAGGATCATCACAACTTGCTGTGCTAAGTCACACGTGGTCAATATCTATGACTGTGCTGCCATGTCATACATAGCTGACCAAGGAGAAGAACAAGTGAATGATAGAATATGTGAGGCGAACATGACACTGCCATTCACCCCTACTGATCACATTTAACAACACGGCAGATGATTGACGACCCTGCGTTTCGGCGATCGACAAGATCTTCAGACCAGCAATAATGCCCCAAGCAGTTTTACATCTTGTTAGAGAAACTAACAACTAAGCTTGTTATCAACCTTGAAACCCCACGCAAAGGGTCAAAGATTGTTTGATCAAAGTCAAAGCATCATCATAGCAATAAGAGGGAGAGTTCAACGTTTGGATTTTTTACCAAGTTAAAGAAACACACTAGAACAATAGAGGACATGCTACAAGTCCATGCTTGATAGATGGTACTATGTACCAGATGCATACCGCTACTGATGGCACGTTGGTATCTAGGATATCCACAAATTGACAGGGTAAAGAAGTGGATATAGTACTACTTTGTATGAGGCCCCAGATATTACAAAGTCGGCCCGCCAAGTCACGATATTCTAGAAAGGAGCAAAGAAAAATCACGGGATTCATATGTCATACACGATACCAACTCAATGTAACAAGAAGTGCTTGCGCGCTTTTATTTTATTTTAGGAAATCAAGGTTATTTTAGGAGATGTAACAAAACACGTCGCGATATGTCGATCAAAAAGAAGATACAAATGTTTATATTTAGTTGAAACACAATGCGACAAAAGTCAAAGCGTTTCCTCAGTCCGTCCAAACCGTCATTCTGTTGCTGGCATCAACATGAAAAGGCTGAATAATGAGGCTCTGCGGCAGACGTACCATCAAGATTAGGTCAAAAATCAACATCTGATCTACATGCGATCTGGTTCACATAAATCAAAGTAGCACCGAGCAGGGCGAGATTGAATCACCTGTTTTTGTTATTGGCATACCCGGAAAAGGGCCGTACTTGTCAGGAGACTTTGTGGTGAGGGTAATAGGTATATTCAGGGTTTTGTTTGATAGCACAGAGCTTACAGCCAATCAAGAGGTTATGGAGGTGCCGAAGAGCACAGCATGAATGACATAACTCGACATGGACATGGACGGAGCGTTACATCCGATAGATATAGAGTAAAAAAAGATGAGATCGATAGAAACAAGCCTGACACAGAACAACTACAACCGAAGACTACGCCGCAAGCCAAAGACGGTCGCTATTGGTACCTATGGATAGCACACATCTGCTTTGACATACACAAGAGGAAAGGAGAATCCGGGGAGCCACGTAGAGTCGACTCTAGCTTAGTAGGTTAGCTTAGGTTACCAGGCTGATATGGAAACCCTTTATCCGCTCCGCTCCTCTCTCCGCAAAGCAAAGCAAAACAAAGCGTACCGCAGCGGAGAGTGGGGGGGTTTTACCTCCCAAATCTTTGGTGGCTGTCGACAAAAAGAGAGAAAGATGATAAGATGCAAAACAAAGTTGGAAGCGCGTAAGCCGCGGGAACAACGGGAGCTGATCCCATGATGGAGGGATGATGGGCTCCCCTTCCATGCTATTACTTATTATTACTGCAACTACAGGAGTGACTCGGCACAGCAAATAAACGGGAAGATCAAGCCAAGAAAATAAGACAGAAGAAAAAAAGGCCCGAGTGACAGACCAACAACGAGAGGTCTCGAACATGAGATGCAGTCAGAGAGACGGGTCGGCCTGATAGTGATGGATAAATGGAGCTGATATCAACAAAAACAAATGGAAACAAAGGCTGGAACAGACTGAGTATGGAATTTGACTTTGGTTGTACACAATGTCACAACATCTGTGCCATCTCATCTTACATACCTCTAGTACAAAGGTATCTTCATGTGAAAAAACTCGCCTCAACAACTTTCACAGGCCATAAAAAAACTGGGCTTGTTGTTGTGCCCTGACTTGCCCTGTCTCCTGTCTCCAGGCTTTCAAATGGTCCGTGCTACGCCTGTCCTGCCTGTAACATCCACTAGGAGAAACGCGAGGCACGCCATCCATGCCCAAGCTAAAATGGGAATTACCCGATGCGTGGTTCCCTGTGGTTCCCTCTCGTGGGGGCCTGGAGCCCTGTCAATCAACCACCTTGCTATCATGAGTGACTTTATTGGGTAATCGTCTGGAACCAGGGTCTCTCTCACCTCACTTAGACTGACCACAGAATGGATATGCCAAACGGAGCCCACGGAGATGGAGATGGGAGATGGCAGATGGATGCTTTTGAAAGGGGGGGGACACTATACTACACTACACAACACAGTCGGCGCTTCTCTTTCTGTTTTGGATTTAGTTTACTTTATTGGATAGAATGGATCTCGCTATTTTGTTGAAATAGTCTGCCATGTCCTTCCAGAAGCTGAGGTTCTTCATTCTAGCTCATCATCTTTATACAACAACCATACACTATCTACTATTACTACCTACTATCTATATCAATACTACCTACTACCTACCTACTTGGACGACACACATCAAAATGCCTTCAAAGCTACTCTCAAACAAGCCAAACAAGACCATCTACATCGATAGCATCGCCAACCTCTCAGACCCTCTCTCCTCCATGTCATCTACCTTCTCTCTCGTCTCTCTCTTGACCATGGCCTACCACGTCCGAACACCACAACCTGCCAGTCAAGAACGGCTTCTCACACTCCTAAACACAATGTCGCCAGCCCTCAGAACACATGCGGACCCAAGATACTCGCGCGAGGAGGTCCTCAACTCCTTCGTCCACTTCCTCAGCCCCGTCCTCAACGGCATGGCAGGCATGTTAGAGCTCCTCGCAAACGTCGATGCCTTCTCGCGTCCAGAAGACTTCCGTCAGTTCTGGAGCCTCGAGCAAAGCAACCTCATCAGAGACTTTGTAGAGAGTGGGGGACCCTTGCGGGGGATGCAGGGCTACGACGTCCCCTTCCTCGAGACTTTTGTCAAGGACTCGTCGTGCAGGATCGCTCTCGGAAGCAACCAGGGCATGCTTCTGCTAGTCCCTGCCGATGCCGAGGTCGGCGACGATGTGTGGTGGGACGAGGATGAGCAGCGTCTTACTGTCAGAAAGGGTGTTGAAGATCTCAACACAAACGCCGAAGCATACCTCGACAATGGTTCAAGGATAACCGCCATGGCTATCTCTTCTGCCACTTGAAAACGTCTTTTTTCTCATCATGACTTGACGAATTTTCTACTTACGGACACTTTTTCTTTTTGGGAAATGAGATGGGACTCGATTTGATATCCACAGCGGGATTTTTCTCTCTCTTTTTTTTTTCTTTCTCTATTGGGAACTGGATTTGCAGCAGAGGCTACTGCGCTTACTGGAGTACAATGGCGGCGCATGAGCGATGAGAAGATACACCTATCATGGGGACAAAACAAGTAGCATAGAGCAGCTATGGAGTTTATCTATCTAAGGTTTTGATGTGCCAGTTTTATGACAATTAAATTCGTCTCAGCTTTTCTTACATAAATGGCATGTGCAAGCGCATCCCACGTGCTTGAGCCACACTCTGTTCCCTACATCGATTAGTGTATAAGCCACTCACTTCATAGTTCCACCTTTCCAAAGCTGTCGTGCAGATCTAATCTACCTACCTAACCCAACCTAGCTCAGCATCCTAGCTGCGTCATCTTGTTTTACATCTTTTTCTTTTCCTTTTTTTCACGGCGAGCATTGGCACTCACATCTAATACAAAATGGCGTCGGACGAGGAACGTGGGACTCGGCCTAGCCGAAAGCGCTACGATGACGAGGATCACGAACCCAGAGACACCGACCGTCGATCAAAACACTCAGACCGCGATTCCGGACGCCGAGAGCGGAGGCGATCCCGTGACAGACGCGACAGGAGGCGATCCCGGACACCAGAGTCCTCCTCACGACGGAGGTCAAGAAGCCGAGATCGGGATCGCGATAGGAACAGAGAACATAGACGTCGACGGTCACGCGACGACAAAAGTTCACGACGAAGACCACGCGGCGACGATGACGAAGGAAACGATAAACGGGTCGCGAAACGCAGCCCAGTGAGACAGGCTGCTCCTTTACCTTCCCAGGCAGACTCCTTTGCTGTTACCACCGGCGAAGAGCCCGAGAAGCCCAAGGAGAAGCCCAATTTCGGAAGCACGGGTGTCTTGGCCGCAGCATCCAACTCGGTCACACAAGCAGATGGCACGACAGTCACACTCAAGTACTACGAGCCCGCTGAGGCACGTAAGCCTTCGCCGCGCGACGTCTGGAAGCTGTTTATCTTCAAGGGCCAAGACATTGTCGACACGATAGAGCTGAGCGCGAGGAGTTGCTGGCTCGTCGGACGGGAAATGTCGGTTGTCGATTTGCCCGCAGAGCACCCAAGTATCAGCAAGCAGCACGCCGTGATCCAGTTCCGCTATGTTGAGAAGAGGAATGAGTTTGGCGATAAGATCGGCAAGGTCAAGCCGTATCTTATCGATCTTGAGAGTGCCAATGGAACCAAGTTGAATGATGGCAAGATTGCCGACAGTAGATATCTGGAGTTGAGGGACAAGGATATGATTCAATTCGGGCACAGCACTCGAGAATATGTCGTCATGCTTGCACCACGGGATTGAGCATCAATCCAAAATAACCAAAACGATTGGCGGGCCAACCTAGCCAGGCCTACGCAAGCAGAAGCCTTATCATGGGACTGACCACCTGAAGAAGAATCGATGCCAAAAGAGCCTTTTGGAATCGATATTGGCTTTTTCATTACAGACGCCAAGAGTGACTGAATTATGTGACTCAGCTAAGATTTGGATAAGGACTCACAAGGAATTCGGACGAGTCGTAAAGACGAGATCATAAGGCTGGGATCATTCATCATGAACCATCATGAACACAGGCACAAACCTCGTTGGGGCCCAATTAAGCTTCAAACCTTGGATTTCGGAGACAAGTTCCACCTTAAACTTCTACACGGCTCCTCGGGGCAACACATGCTCCAGGAAAACAACATTCGGCTCGCCTAACGAGCAGCCGCATTACTAGCTTCACGCTGGGTATGATATGTCAGTATTAGAACAAGGGAGAAAACAATGGAGGATTTTAGTTATCTGTACATTTACGCCACATCTTTAGGCAAGGACATTTAGTATTTGGACTTTGATTGCATAGCGGCAATACAGAATCTTTGAAGTTTTGATGGCGAGTTGCTTCATACACCTCTGGCAGTGAATTACATATTAACATCATACAGGCTGAAGAAAGCTCTGTTGCCTCACGGTCAAGGTCACGCGTACTTTGAGATACCTATTTCAAGACTCATTTCCAAGAACTTACTTGAAACTTACAATCACAACTTGACTAAACCTTCACGGTTGGATTATAGAGTTCAAACTCCCCTTATCAAGCATTCACGCACTTGCGTTCGTCGATATCAAATTACGAAGGAGCAAAAAGTAAAAACATACAACAGCGGGGATTCGCTGGTCGTCACCGACCCAACTACTAATCCGCCCCTTACCAGCTTATCTATGGGAGAGCGGACGGGGAGTCTTCCATAGTCAAGCTGGTCTTGGCTCCAAAATTTGGATAATTCGCCGATGTTCATCCGGGTCCGTGATCGACACAGCTCCGGAAACCGGCCACGATGTTCTTACAGTATCTGCTGCCGTTATGTCCTTATCACCGTTATTGACCGTAACATCATCCATCAGAAACGGTTCTAGTTGCAATAACGGTGATCGATCCACCTAGGCTTTACATTCACGCCCCCTCCTTTCACGCAGCCCTGGTTTCAGCTCACCCACTAGGTCACGCTACCGTTAGTGCCAAGCTCCTAATTCTGATCGTGGATGAAATGTTTATATCTAAGAAGAATTAAACATAAACCCTAAATTCTGAAAATTAAGATATTGTTGTCTAGTGATATCATGTAACCATTTATAACGGTCTATATTTTTCTCGAAATTAAATCTCATGCTCTTAATTCTTGTGCTAGTATGTAGGTGGGTGTTTCGCTACCCAACTTCATCTCTCGCCTCACTTTATTGATTGGCTTAGATGATCACATGGGTGCCGCTTCTCCATCTGGGATTGAGCCAGCCTACCTTAAACCCGCAGCTCGCACACGAGATAAATTCCCATTGAACGCCTATCACAATCGACGCGCCCAGATTTTGGAGTTATCCCAGGTCAAAAATCATTATCAATATATATACTATATAGAAGACGTTGATTCTACGTAGATAATTTTGACATTAATGTTAACGGTAAAAATAACTCATCCTTATGCCTAGGCTGGTGGATGAATGCGGCACTATAAATCCCTAGTAAAGGCAAAGTCCTGCAGAATTTGCTTTTGTTGCCTGAAGCGAGCACCAAAACTTGTCGTGCGGCTTGGCGATAAGCCATAAAAATTTGAATCACCATCGTTCTGCCGCATGCCTAACATTATGACGTAGACGGTACCACCCGCTGGCTTGAACCGGGCGACCATTCAATCGCGACGTCGTCCCATTAGCTGACAATGGGTTTTCTTTTTTGTCTGCCATCCTTCAGAACAATATGCATTTTTTCCACCCTGCGCTTACCGAGATGAACGCCAGAATGATTGTTCCCATACAACATTCATAATTATTGTCGCGCAATCTCGATACACAATCGGACATCCCAGAATTCCAGACAGTCGCAAGATTGGAGAGCCACGAACAATGGGGCGACAACCAAGAAAGACTGGAGGCATCAAATTCCGTACGTGTTTGCCTGGTCGTTCGCCGGATTTGCTTCTATTGGGAGACCGGGTGTCCAGCTGATGTATGGCCGCCTTTCGTCCGTCGCCATTCGCTCTGCATTTGAGAGGCAGTTGCTTTGACATGGATTTCCTCGCCAATCATGTAGCTAAAACGCCCAGTCTGCTGCAGGTTACTGCATCGAAGCGCCGTGAGGCTGACTGACGGGATTCTCATGCATCCTCAGAGCCTGACACATGCCCGCCGCCACTGAGAACATGCAGGCCTTACTTTATTCCCCCTCAAGCGCGCCTTTGTTGCGATTGTCCATACAACATCACGTCTTCCTCCCCGCTCGACACCGATCGCTGACTATGTCGGATCCCCAGAAGTACACAGTCGGCTGGATTTGTGCCGTCACCACCGAATTTGTCGCCGCGCGAGCCTTCTTTAACGAAAAACACGACCAACTCGAAACAATCGCCGATAATGACAACAATACTTATGCTCTGGGGAAAATCGGGAAGCACAACGTTGTCATGGCCGTCTTGCCTAAGTCCGAGTATGGCACGACCTCCGCCGCCACTGTGGCAAGGGACATGTTGCGCAGCTTTCCAAATATTCGTTTCGGATTGATGGTTGGCATCGGCGGTGGTGTCCCAAGCGCAAAGCACGATATACGCCTTGGCGATATTGTAGTGAGTGCCCGCGGCAATGGAAAAGGCGGCGTGTTTCAATATGACTATGGCAAAGCAATTCAGGAGCATGCGTTCGTGACGACAGGATCCTTAAACCAGCCGCCACAGTTGCTTCTGACAGCATTGAGCGGACTCGAGGCTGAATACGAGTTGGAAGGGCACCAGCTCAGCGCCCACATTGATAGGGCATTGGAACAATGGCCCCGCCTACGACAGAAGTATTCTCGGCCACCCCCAGCCAGCGATAGACTCTACCGATCCGACGTTGTCCATCCGGACTCGTCAGACGAATGCGGTGACGTGTGCAGCGACGATCCCGTTTGTCTGGTGGATCGAAAAGAACGGAGCGAGCAGGAGGATAACCCTGCTATCCATTATGGGTTGGTCGCCAGCGCAAATCAGTTGATGAAGGATGCACTTGCTCGGGACAAGCTGGCGGCTAGTATGGATGTCCTGTGTTTCGAGATGGAGGCGGCCGGCTTGATGAACCATTTTCCGTGTTTAGTGATCCGCGGAATATGCGACTACTCCGACTCGCACAAGAACAAGGAGTGGCAGGGCTTTGCGGCAATGATGGCGGCGGCGTACGCGAAGGATCTCCTACACCAGATCCCTCCCAGCAAGGTCGAGGCTGAGAAGCGTATTAGCAAAATCCTCAGTTCTAGTTAGTATCATAACGCCAGCTCACGCTCTCTCTTCTGACTTGGAACAGTCGAATCCGCGGGAAATGAGACCAAACATGCGGTGATGAGCATGGCATCTGACCACCACTTCGCCAAAATCGAGCGATGGCTGTCCCCCCCAGATTATTCAACTAATGCCAACTTGGCAAGAAAACGCCGTCATCCTGGCACTGGGTCCTGGCTTCTAAAGAGTCCCGCCTTCCAGGAATGGAAACTTGGAGCACGTCAACACCTGTGGCTCTACGGTCTGGCAGGATGTGGCAAGACCGTTCTAAGTACGACGATTCTGGATCATCTTCTGCAAATAGACACCTGCACCACGCTTGCCTTCTTCTTCGACTTTAGCGATACCAGGAAACAGAAACTGGAGGATCTCCTACGCTCGCTGGCAGTTCAGCTTTATTATACCGGGAACGAAGCCGCAAGAAGACTTGATAGTCTTTTCACTTCCCACAATGATGGAGGAAGGCAGCCCGATACAACTGCCTTGTCAGCCTATGTCGACACAATGGTACAAATCACCGAAAAGGTTGTTATCGTCCTCGATGCTTTGGACGAGTGTACGACAAAAGGAGAACTTCTGGGTTGGATAAATAGTATGGCGTCCAGTAACGCCCAGCTTATTGTGACCGGCCGTCCAGAAGCGGACTTCCAACGCGAGATCCCTGACTCGTTTGATGAGTTTAACTGTATCCTACTCGACAAGATGGCCGTCAACGCCGACATCCACTCCTACGTTACAGCAACGCTTGAAAATAAGCCCGATTTCGTCAAGAAGGAGTTATCTCTGGGTATCCTACTGGAAATTCGTGACAAAATTGGAGATGGAGCCGACGGGATGTAAGTACTGGTGCAGGTTATTCATGCATTGAAATAATTTTCTGACATTTGTCGAAGGTTCAGATGGGCTGCTTGTCAATTAGAGAGCCTCGCTAGATGCCTGAGCCCTGCAGCCATCAAGACGACTCTAGAATCTCTCCCCCGTGATCTAAATGAGACATATTACCGCATGCTCCAGGACATACCGTCGGAATATAAGAGCGGCGCGATTCGGCTTCTGCAGTTTCTCGTCTACACCAAGAGGCCTCTGACGCTAGCAGAGGCCATCGAAGTGATAGCTACGGAAATAGATCGAGAGCCTCTGGGCTTCGATGTTAACGGCAGACTATGTCAAGAAGCTGACGTTCTACGATACTGCCCCAGCTTGGTGATAATCGCCAAAGTCACAGACTACGCTGGGACCGTAGAGGAACTTCATCTGGCCCATTTCTCTGTCAAAGAGTATCTTCTTGAGCAAGCCCAATTCAGCCTCGAAAACGCCAGCATTGCCATCTCTAAAACTTGCTTGACGTACCTTAACGATGCCAGGAGCAGTCACAGCACGATCAGACGTGATTTTCCAATGGCACGGTATGCAGCAGAGTCCTGGATGGGCTACGCCGTTTCGGCCGGGACTTCTGAAGACATCGTTCGAACCACGGTTAGCTTTTTACGAGACGAGACAACATTTCAACGGTGGTGTCGATTGTATCAGGCCGACCGCTGGTGGATCGATGAACCAGGACCTGCTAGGGCATCCAAATTGTATTATGCTTGCCTGGGTGGACTTATAAAGGCTGTGGGGAATCTGATTACAGAGGGAGCGAATGTCAATGCGAAAGGCGGCAACTACGGCAATGCCCTGCAGGCTGCCTCATATGAAGGTCACCGAGAGGTTATACAACTACTGCTAGACAAGGGGGCGGATGTCAACGCACAGGGCGGCAAGTACGGCAATGCTCTGCAGGCTGCCTCATCTAAGGGCAAGCTAGAGGTTATGCAACTACTGCTAGACAAGGGAGCGGATGTCAACGCGCAAGGAGGCGAGTACAGCAATGCTTTCTATGCTGCCTCATATGAAGGCAGACTGGAGGTTATGCAACTACTGCTAGATAAGGGAGCGGATATCAATGCACAGGGAGGCGAGTACGGCAACGCTCTACAGGCTGCCTCGTCTAAGGGCAAACTGGAAGTTGTGCAACTACTGCTAGACAAGGGAGCGGAGGTCAACGTGCAGGGCGGCTTATACGGCAATGCTCTACAGGCTGCCTCACATCACGACTATCGAGATATTATGCAACTATTATTAGACAAAGGAGCAGATATCAACGCGCAGGGCGGCTTATACGGCAATGCTCTACAGGCTGCCTCACATCACGACCATCGAGATATTATGCAACTATTATTAGACAAAGGAGCAGATATCAACGCGCAGGGCGGTTTATACAGCAATGCTCTGCAGGCTGCCTCATCTAAGGGCAAACTGGAAGTTGTGCAACTACTGCTAGACAAGGGAGCGGATGTCAACGCGCAGGGCGGCGAGTATGGCAATGCTCTACAGGCTGCCTCACATCACAACCACCGAGATATTGTGCAACTGCTATTAGACAAAGGGGCCGATATCAACGCGCAGGGAGGCGAGTACGGCAATGCTCTATATGCTGCCTTAGTTGAGGGCAACCTAGAGGTTATGCAACTACTGCTAGATAAGGGAGCGGATGTCAACGCACAGGGCGGCGAGTATGGCAATGCTCTACAGGCCGCCTCTTTCCTCAGCGACCTAGAGGTCGTGCAATTACTGCTGGATAATGGAGCGGATGTCAACGCGCAGGGCAGCAAGTACGGCAATGCTCTACAGGCTGCCTCATATTTCAGCAACCTAGAGGTTATACAACTACTGCTAGATAAGGAAGCGGATGTCAACGCGCAGGGCGGCAAGTACGGCAATGCTCTACAGGCTGCCTCATATTTCAGCAACCTAGAGGTTATACAACTACTGCTAGACAAGGGAGCCGATGTCAACGCACAGGGCGGCGAGTATGGCAATGCTCTACAGGCTGCCATAATTCACCACCATCAGGAGGTCATGGAACTGCTATTAGACGAGAGAGCCGATATCAATGCGCAGGGAGGCGAGTATGGCAATGCTCTATATACTGCCTTAGTTGAGGGCAACCTAGAGGCCATGCAACTACTACTAGATAAGGAAGCGGATGTCAACGCACAGGGCAGCAAGTACGGCAATGCTCTACAGGTCGCCTCTTTCCTCAGCAACCTAGATGTCGTGCAATTGCTACTAGATAAAGGAGTGGATGTCAACGCACAGGGCAGCAAGTACGGCAATGCTCTACAGGCCGCCTCTTTCCTCAGCAACCTAGAGGTTGTGCAACTACTGCTAGACAAGGGAGCGGAGGTCAACGCGCAGGGCGGCTTATACGGCAATGCTCTACAGGCTGCCTCATTTTGCGGCAACCTAGAGATTGTACAACTACTGCTAGATAAGGGAGCCGATGTCGACGCGCAGACTTTGCAGGCTGCCTTATATGGCGGGAACCCCGAGATCGTGCAATTACTTAATCTGAACGGCGCCAAGATGGTATCCAGGAAGCGATCTAGCTCGAAAAACGTCAGGGAACGAACGAAGTTACCTCGGCTTTAGACTCTACCGGCTTCGGTTGCACCTACGACCAAACCTCCAGCCTTTATGCTGTCGAAGCCATGGCCCCTACCTGTCATTCGTACCCAAGTAATTGCGTTGATGTTGTTATTCCTATCTTTATTCTACTCCAGTCGAATACAGACGCACGGGTAATTCCTTAGGAGGATTATGTTTGATGCATTGACGCATTGAGACGGCGTCGTGACAAGTTCGCAAAGCAGGCGGGAGAAGAACATTAGTCAGAATGGGATAGTGATAGACTCAGCACATATGTTAGGATTTACCTACAAGAGAGTTGAGAGAGAAAGAACACTAATGTACTTTCGTTGTTGGGCATAAACAGGAATTGCTGCGTTTTCAGACGATCCATGAGGACATGAATAAGTACAACGTCTCTCGACTGAAGAAGAAGCATGGTTTGACTTTGAAGAGTGTTTATTGGTTCCATTGATGGATTGAAGATGGCTAAAGAACATTAACTGCTTCAACTGCTTTCTAGGCAGACATCTCGAAAAAGATTTCAAGAGAGGAAGCTGTCCACGACAAGGCGGCGCAGAATGACCGACGAGTGTAAAACTTAGAAGGGTGATCACTTTGGGCTGAAGAACGTCGTGATGCAATACCTCTCAAATCTAAGCAAAGTGTTAAAAAGGAAAGCACAATACTTGCTTAGTATATATGTAGACTTAAGCTGCTTCTGCATAAGATTCTGCAGCATAACTTCTTAATGTTACGCAGATCCCCTAAATTTGTTTCAGGTGTCTAATGACGATACATGTTCACAAAGAAGGAAATTTGGGTATACATCTATTAGGAGGGGATTTCTATCCCACCCAAGTCTTCAAAGACGAAGCACCATTGGAAGAACTAGGAATGATGACCAACCAACACCTCATGTCTAAGAATCTTTCCTAAGTTGAATATAGCTCAGGTCTAAATCTTATTGACACATCTGCCATTACTCACCATGGCCTGACCCCTGCCGATGGCGTTTCGCAGTACGGTATGCTTATCAGCGGGCAGAACTGCGAAGAGACTGGACAGAATGGGATCCCGAGTTCTCTGGTAGGTATGGTCGTATGTACTAGCATTGAAGTTATCATAACTATTGTATGACGGCTGCTGAGTAGTTCCTACTGTTCAGACTTCTGAGACTAACTACGCAAAACCATTGTTGCCAAGAGATCAAGCCTACTACTTCACGAGAATGGAAATGTTTTTCTATCAAAGTCTAGCATGATCGTGAAAATTGATCAAAGCATATGTCACGCGCTTCAAATGGATGGCGTTGAAGATTCAGGTGTAAAATGAGGCCCTTGCCATTATATTACACGTTATTCAGGAACGAATCCTATCGTGTTATGCAATATCCAATGTCGAATCCCGGGCTCTATGACGAAAGAAGACGCGTTGGCTGTCTTGAACCGGCGAGAACTCAGCCACTACTTGGCGAGAAGGAAAGAGAATCTAGGTCAGGATGCTAGGGTCACAAAGACGGCGTGTTCTTTCCTCTTTAAAATTGCTACGATACACATCTGTATTGATTCTTATCCATTTGCAGATTCTTTGCGGTTGATGGATCTTTCCTGTGACAGTCTAATTACGACTCGGACAGATACAGTGGCTTTGTGACGTTATGATTTGTTCTTCGCAGGCATCGATCCTTCCCGAAGAGTCACGAACCGGAATTAAAGTCTGCGAATGGCAAGCAATCCCAGCTATCAGCCAATAAAGGGGCAGTTGAAAACCTACCGCGGCCTCTTTAGGCAGTCGTGACTTTTCTCGGGCAATGCAATGATAGCCATCTTTGGGATGAAGGACTACTATTTATATGCCAGTCACCCGCCTACTTTTGCCAGATTATGATGCATTCTTTCTCTCCCTTTCACTCTTTCTCTCACACACACAGCGACACTCTTTTCTTTCCTTCCATTCTTTCTCACTCTATTCCCTTTCATCCATGCCTAGAAAGGGGACATCCGTCGCATAGGACTATCAGGCCAAAGTACCCGAAAACGAAGGCCTCCGTTATCAGGGACAGTGATACCTGGGTCCATATCAGTTTGCCGAAAACATCACTACTGAATCGCTTCTCCAATGATACATCATGGTGTGTATAACAACCAACCAGCCCTCTTAATGAGTAACAGAAAGCTGGTCTCTACTCTAAGCTTCAGGGGACGAACATGAGTCTGAATGGCATAGACTAGCTTGCTAATGTTGTCTCTTATGCTTCGAGTGGCCAATGTTTCTGATACCCCGAGGCTAAGAGACGAAATTAGTAGGTCGGTTTATGCTCCTTAGACTATAGTTCTTAGACTACTTACTTTTATTCCCTAAGACTTAGGAGGCTAATTTATTTCTGAACAGGGGTCCAAAAACCGTGAGATAAGTCGTTACGAGGTTACAGCAGTCTATACACACCCGGAAGCCAAGGCCGACATCGTTCTTGTTCACGGACTCAACGGGGAGCCAGACATGACATGGACGAAGGATGGGACGTTCTGGCCGCTGGATCTGCTACCGACTGCACTCAGGGGCACACACGCAAACATTCTGGTCTACGGATATAACGCAGACGTCTACTCCAAAGGGTACGATCGAACAACCAGTAATCACTTTATAAACCAGCACGCTGAAGATCTCGTCACGAACCTCACGCTTCACCGAAGAAGTCAAGAGACATCCAAGAACCCTATCATATGGGTATGTCACTCACTAGGAGGCATTCTCGTAAAGAGAGCTCTACTCTACTCCCATGATGTGCGTGGAACTCACCTGGAAGACCTCGGGTCAATCTACGTATCAACCTTTGGACTAATATTCTTGGGCACCCCGTATGTAGGATCGGATACAGCAGCCTGGGGTGTAATGATTCAAGCTATGGCAAATGCGTTGATTCCGAAGAGGTTCTTCGACTCAGAGCCGGTGCTCTTGAAGACGCTCAGGAAAGACAACGAGACTCTCGTCAATATCAGCAGTCATTTCTTGGATATCTACCAGCGTTTTGAGATTCACATGGTTCGCGAGAATCAGAAAACGGATATAAAAGGCAAAAGGTTTATATCTCCCTCTCCCCTCCTTTCCCCTTCCCCTTCCCCTTCCCCTTTAACTATTACCTATTACCTTTATTTACAATTAACTCACCATTTGACAGGTTCTTCGTCGTGGATGCAAACTCAGCTGCACCTCCATTGCCAGGTGTCACCTACTACGGTATAGAAGCCAATCATGCTGATATGTGTAAGTACGATAGTGTACACTCACCGGGGTTCCGTAATATCGCCATTACGTTACGGGAGTGGATTGAGAAGGCACCTTTGTTAATCCAACGGCGATGGTGTATCGAGGAAGAGGAGGGTCGGAATCGGGCTATCGCAAGAGTGAACGAAATCATGAGGAGACAACCGAGTCAGCGCAGTTCACGAGTATCGCATGAAGAGAATGAACCCCAATTTGCGGGACGAACGTCACACTTCATTGAAGACATGCCAATACAAGAATACAGATGCAGCAGTCTTTCTCATATGATACAGCATGTTAGAAACATGAGTAAAGAGCGTACCGAAGAGAATCCTTTCCCAGGGGCCTCCTACGTCCCATCTATGGATATCGCCAATACAAACTGTCTCTACCAATATTGTGGACTAATTCATAGGTCAAGACACTCTGAAGCATCTCTAAACACGGGTCCCGGCTATTGGGCGCCAGATCTGCCCATTAACACAAACTCAGCTAGTTGCCTTTGCCCTTTACCTGGATATCCTCACCGATGTACTCTTATCACTGAGGGTACAGAAATGATAAGATCTAGATCCGAGGGGATCCAGTTTAACGGAAACGTCGGGTTTGGGCAATCGGAACATAGGAGCCCCCAGACTGTGCATCCCTCCGAAATCGAGTCACCGCCTCCCGAGAATCAAGATACCAGGCAGGAGGGGATGAAAAGTCAGCCTCCTGATTACAGCCAGTCTTGAATGCCGAAATGAGAACTCGTGTATTGGAGAAATGCAAGCTTGAGAAGAAACCCCAATCAGGGTACCAGAAAAATTGGCTGCTGAAAGTATAAGGGATGAAATCATTAGGTCAGAGTTCTTAGGCCGTTTATTTTTATATCCTAAAGCTTGGATGCCAACTTTTCTGGTACCCTCTTTTGTATCAATATTTATGGCGTTACACAAGAAGAAGGATTCAAAATTGCAGAATGTTTTGGTTTGCCAAAGACATTTAGAACAATAACAGCTGGTATTAAAGTCACGTCTGTTCGGGACAACGATCGACCGTAATGTGAACCTAGAATAGGGGTACCGTCAGTCCAAAATAGACCATGATTGAGTTCCTTGACATTGTTTTAGACGTGGTATCTTATAGTCTTGTAAGTTTAAGTCTGTTGGTGATTTGACATTGACCATCCAATATTGTGCTGGTTTCCTCAAGAATTAGACGTCTCACAAAATCGCCAGTCGTGATCAATAGAAGTTGTGATGTCGGGTATTCGTCTGATTCATCAACCTATAGTCGCCGCAATTCTACTCCTACTGCCACATAATTCGTTGTTCAACTCGCTCTTTAGCGAATCTTCATACCCTTGTATCTACAAAGTAGCAGTCCTAGCGACACCGTTCTCGACAATCAGCATTGGGGGCAATTCCGCAGGACTTTGACCATTTCTGTAACTCCATAGACGACTCACGTCCTTCACTCTGATCCCATGGTTCTCTGTCGCTTTCTTGAGTTTCTCGGAGACTCCATGGATTTCGATCGGAGTTGAGGCGTCGCCAGTCCCGAATCCCTGTGTTCCAGCCCATGATATCTCAAATGCCTCCCTGGCGTTGGCTGAAGCGCTGCCTTCCTCACCAACTTTAAATTCCTCTTCCATGAACTCGTTGTCTTCATCGGCGCCAGTATACTCCCCAGTTTCGGTGTTTTGCTTGAGTGGAAACATGGCGTTTAAATAGTGCTGGTTCATCTGATGTCCTCCGTGACGACCATCCGCTCGCGCAAATAATCTTCCCTGGAAGCGTGGGAGCTCTCTCGATTCCATTCTGTTTGTGGCGAAGTGGAGGATGCCCCAAATGGCAACGAAATCTGTGCCGTTTGCATAGTGCTCAACATGCTTAATACACCTGTCCTTTGCTGCAGAGATTGATCGCGTCGACACACTAGAAGATTCCTTCTTGACAGGGTTGCGGATTTTGGTGTTCGAGTCGAACTTTGTTTCCACAGGGCTGCTAGAGGGAGAATCGAAGCTGGATTCAGTCAAGAATGTACTCATGGCAGAAAGGGGGTTGAGGCGAGATAGAGTCTGTGAAGATCTGTGACGGTGAGGGTTGTTGAAGTGATTGGCCGCATTGCCAAAAGTGTAGACCTCTAGTTTGGACATGAGATCCTGTGGCAATTCTTGGAGTAGCCAGTCGAGAACAAGTCCGCCCTCGATTCCTCCTTGGGAGTGTAGGATGAAGACCACTTTGGATTTACTCTCGTCGTATAGGATGTCTTTGAGTAGTCTGAAGCAAGTCCTGACATCTCCAGTTGCGTAGCCAAAGTTCCTCTGGATGAGACATTCCACGACATCGAATATTATTCCAGATGTTCGGTTGTGAATACCGAGGACAGGTCGTCCAAAAGTCAATGCCAACCGGTTTAGATTCGATTGCATCCAATGTTCTCTGGGAAGTCATCAATAAAGGGGGTTCTTTTGAGGGTATCACGTTACGTACCCAACAGCAACGCCGTTCAAGAAAACCCACTGCTCATGAGCGTGCTCAGGCAGTTCCTTGGCATACTTCTCATCCGATTTGTAGGTTTCTTTCTTTCCGTTGAGGAACTTACAGAGCAGCCAGTTCAATACCATGAAGCCAGCAATACCCGCTGCAGCCATCCATACTGGCAATATGACAGCGAAGGGTAAAGCAAGAACGAAGACAAGTTGCAGGATGATGAGAATAACGTGCACGACGATGCAAAAAATGTTTTGGGACGAAGGGTACAGCTCATCAAATTCCTTGGACTTACAAGGATATACAGGCCATACCACCCAAGGAAGAGCCCATACGTAGATGAAGAAGTAGTAGATATCTTTGGCGACAAGTTTGAAGGGAGGGTCTGTGTGGGAGTAATCGATCACAGACTCCTCGCCTATCTGAGAGCGATAGTATTGAGTTGCACCCATGGTAACGGCGAGAAGGGTCGGTGGGTATTCAATGTGTTGTCATTTGTGAGAGGAGTTGGGACGTGAGAGAATATGTAGGTTGGTTGGACTCGAGGAGTCGGTTGAAACAACTGACGTTTATTGTCGCGTGATGGAAAGAGCAAACGGTAAATATATAGCATCCATGGGACAAGGCTGCTGCCTTTTGTCGACTCAGATCTTACTCTTTATAGAGTGCTCAGTCCTTTTCATCCATATCAGCACCCATAGAATCGACGGACGCATGCTATGCCAGGTCAGATGCCCCTCTGGAGGTGAAGAATGCGACGTCATCACACCAACTTCCGACTGGGATCATTGAGGCTTAGTGGGCTGGGCATAGCATCCATAAAGATGGAGATGGAAGCCAAGACGGAAGGATAAGCGAAATCTCTTGGGTTTAGCAGGTAAACTTTTTGGTGTTTTCCACTCGAATCGATGAGATGGTAGAATTCAAAGCAGGTAAGTATTTAGCCTCGAGATATTCCCGAGTAACTTTCTGAGGGCGTCCATATCTAAGTGAAACTGTTTTAGCGCCTCAACCGCTGAAGTTACTGCTACAGAGATCGATCTCCACTAACGATCCCCTGTATCATGGGACGGGAGTAACCGTCGAGTTTCCGCAGGGTAGGGCGGTCACACGACAGATATGGAATGGATGTCACATCAAAAATTTATTCAAGGTCTCTTCTCTCCTAGAAGAATGTAGTCTCTATATCATCAACAATCTGTACCTTGATGCAGCCATTCTTAGGGTCTGACGATAAAGTCAAGCCTTCAAGTGCTTCCTCTAATGGAAATATATGCGTTACCAGCTTCTTCACATTGACAAAACCTCCTTCAATGCACGCTATACCCGCAGGCCATGTGTCTTTGTATCGGTTGATGAATCGAAGTTGAATCTGAGGTCTCTAGTTAGTACCGCACAGCTCCATGAAATCGAGCACATACCTCAGCAAGTGACAAGTGCATGAAAGGTAGGTTGTTCATAATGGATCTGCCCACACCGACAACCATGAGAACACCACCGCGACGCACCATGAAAGCAGCCGAACAGACACTGCTCTCAATACCCGTGCATTCAAAAACAACTCTAGGCTGAACATACTCCGTCTCGCCAAATAACTTCCTCACATTTTGACCATTTTCCTCGTTAGTCTTAGTAGTGTCGACTTGGTAGGTTTTCACTGTAGGAACCAGCTCTTTAGCAAACGCCAATCGCTTGGGCTCCACGTCAGTGATGACAAGTGGATGAGCACCGGAGGCTCGTGCAGAAGCAAGAGCGAGAAGACCGATGGGACCGGCACCGCAGATAACGACGGGTGTTCCGAGGGTAATGGGGGCTGAGTTGATGCCGTGTAGGACAACGCTCAAAGGCTCTAGAAGAGCGCCTTCGGCAAAGGATACGCTGTCAGGAAGCCTACATACGTCAGTCTCTTTGTGTTGCAGAATGCCAAAAAGGAACATGTTTGTACCTGTGAAGCCACTTGGCAGGGTGGACTTTGTATCGCTGTAGAGTTCCGGCATAAGGGTAGACACCTGAGAACTGGACGTCTTCGCAGAGGTTATATCGACCATCCTTGCAGAGGAAGCAATGTCCACAAGGGACGCCTGGCTCGACAGCCACTCGATCGCCTAGAAATTCGAATGAGTATTTATGACTTCCACGGTCTTCTATGGGTGTCATACTTACCAGGCTTAAAGTCGTCAACACCCTCACCAACCCGAATCACCACACCAGCCGCCTCATGCCCAATAATACAATCGCCCTCGAAAACGAGAGATCCAATACACCCTGTCTTCCAGAAATGGACATCTGAACTGCCATAAGTGTCAGCTTCCGTAACAACTGCACACTTACTCAATAGCCTGCTTACCCGCAGATACCAGTAGCCTTGATGTGAAGAAGAACCTCGCCGGCCCGAGGTGCATATACTGGTGCATCAACTCTTTTCAAATTGTGGTCAGCTGTTACCTGCAGAGAGGGGTTCGGTAGAGGGGCCTGGATGGTTTGAGCATGATCAAGAGAAGTGCTAGTTTTGCGTTCATGGTTTGTGTGATTTGTGCTGTTTGTTAGCGGTTGAGAGGCAGCAAGGGAACACATTGTGGGATGTGTCACTGTCAAGTGAGGTACAAGGATATGATACAATATGGGAAATGGACGAGTGAGTAGCTTTGAAAGACGAGAAAAGGAACAATTTGAGTCACAGTCACCCTCATCGAATTTGCTGCCCGCTCATCAGCTGCTATGGAGGGCATGGAGCAACGCTTAATATTGCTCGTTTAAGAGTGTTGATGCTCTCCTCATTTTGGTCCCCACACCACACTGGCACAAGTGATGCTTAGAGTTGCCCTTTTTGGATATCATGATCAATAAGTCGATTCGGACTTGGATTTAGCGGTAATGCGGGAATAAAGACTTGAATCTCTGGAGATTTCATTTGCGTCAGCTCTTTCGCTCGCTGAAGCTGATGTTTGTGCAGCAGTGTAAGGTTGGAAATGGAAACGACCCCACTGAAACCCCAGAACTCCCCCATATTCTGTTTTGTCCCGCTATAATCAACCTAGCTCAGATGCTTCGACTTTCCCCATCTGGTGCGTGCCTCCCTTCGCAAGTTCGAATGTTTATTTAACATGGGGTTTTGGCAACAACCTCAACATGATAAGAACGGGGACGCCTCGAGTAAAGGGCATAGACGAAAACACAAGTTGATGATTATCTCATATGTACCCTGTTTAAGAGAAGAGTATATAGATAAATGATATAAGTAGCCTCAAGTCAACGACGCATCGAACGGTGATCACACGCTTGACATTTCCTTAAAAGAATGCCGAAGACCCCTTGAGCATCTGCCATACACTAAGTTGTCCATGGGGGTTTCTGTGCTTGGGGCACTTTCTTTTGCTTTTTTATCGATATTACAGAGTAGCATATCTATGTATAGTTGGGTGATCTTCTCGAAAAAGCACATTCTTCTATCACGATCAGCATCGGCATTACAATCAAGACACGGCATTGGTAGGTTGACGAGAAATTCTAGTCCCAGCATCTCGGCACGGAGCATCATCTCCTGACACATCCTACCGAATAGAAGAAGAAAAAGACGTTGCTTTTTACTTGAAGCCTTCATGACTCTGTCAAATTAAATGTGGATAGTCCAATATTAATAGTCGAATATCTAGGTCTAGTGGCCAAGCTACTAAGCTCACCAGTCTTATCAGTGTTGACATCAATATGCACTTGATAAAGTCAATCGCAACGATAGGCTCCAGGGATAGGCTGTAGAAAAAAAAAGTTGCTTCTCTGAGTCTTACCCACCTTGAATGTCTCATGTACCTTGCAGCTGCAACGAACCAACAGTGAAACATGCCCACTCCGTGAGAACCAGAATGCAGGTTTGTTGGCGCTAATTGCCTGTTCTTTCGAGATACATACTGAAGATGATTGCGGCATATGCATAGTACGCTTTGGTTTGGACTAGTTATGCGTTTCATTTTCTTGACAGATCAAAAACGTTATGGCTTGTTTCTTATTTTTGGAGGTGTCAAAGAAGGGTCTTTGCTTGAGAATGTCCGTGAGCCTCTGGGCTTAGCCTGTATCTTTGTTTGGCAACGCTTAGGGCAGCCATGTGTTATGGATGTAAGCGTACAAGTGTAGCCTCGATAGTTGACCGTTATCCCGGAGAAGAAAGCAGCCGCCGTGTGTATTGGCATTTGCATATGATCCATTGGATGCAACAACAGTATCGTCCGTCCACATGGTCTCGCAAGGGGTTAACCGTCAGCTGTGTTCCATCAACGCTGATCTGGAACATCGTTTTTGGAATCCCTGCCTTTCCCCCCTTTGCTTGTGATTTTAGGCAATCCTGCCGAAACGGAAGGGTGCCCGCGGCAGATGAAGATGCTCACGCGTATGTACTGTACTGCACCATTAGGATGTAGACAGGCGAAGCTAGGTAAGACAGGGACTAGGAAAAGGGGGCTTCCTTGTGGTTACAGGGTCCTGTGGTTCCTCTGTTCGCCGCAATGCCCAGCCCATTGGGACATATCCATATCCATCCCCGAAAGCTCCAGAAAAGAAAGAAAAAGGTTCGAGAAGCTGAGAAGCGAGATCGTGGCTGGTTGGCCGGCTCCCTGGATATTATCTCTTGTTTGAGATGGTGCCTTTGTATCCGTGTTGTAGCTGTGAGCTACAAATACATATCAGAGTTCATCCACTGACTCGGTAACGGACAGGGCTGGACCTTTTGACTTTATTTTTTCTTTGCTTCTGTCTTGATGATTAACATTAGTCTAGCTTGAAACCCAACAAGGTCTGGTTGGATGGATTTGCACTCTTTCAAGTTTAGGCTGGGCGGGTTTTGGCGCACATCATTATATTAGTGCTTGGATGGTCTCGGGTTGGCGTTTTCTATTTTGTAGGGTTTGCAAGGATGGAAGTGAACAGAGCATGCATTTTTTTGTTGTGTTGCAGTTTGCTAGAAACGTTCTCAAGTAGGTCGGTTTTGGGAGATTCAACTTCAGGTGGTTGTGGTGATGATATCCACTCCATGACTTGTCTGTCAGGTACCCGGTGAGGAAGAGGCGGGCACTAAAAGGTGGTAGGTACAGTACCTCGGTATACTGGATCGTGAACTGGAGCACAGGTACAACGCAAGCATACGGCTTTATCATCTATCAAAAAGACTGAGGTATAGTCTTGTTTCTTAAAACTGTCAGTGTAACCCTGGACGGATACGTTCATGTGCATATCTTTCACTTCGACGTTTCAGCAACATTCTTTCAGGCTTACTCTTGCTTGTGGTGTTCCTGAGTGGTTCGTACTAGACTGCTAACGTTAGTACTCGTACTTTCTCTATTGAGAGTCGTTAATTAACCCCAGCGTCTTGGGTTCTCCCCCTGCATCAAGTATCCCTGTTTATCACTCCTTAACGCTGGTCCACCATTGGGATTGATAACTCCAAAGGACAATTTGTAGCGAATAGGACTCCAGATTGATGGACCAAGCGTGATGGAATGAAGGTTCTTGGTGGTCAGAACTCAGGTACATTGACAGCCCAACTGCTAAGTTAGACTGAAATTCCCCAAGGCGCCGTCGAGAAACGAATTTCTTAGCATCAGCCAACTTTGTCACGTCACAATTCCTCGACCTACAGCACCAACCTAGTCAAAACCTTCCAACCCAACCGCCGACTGGTCCAATCCTTTGCGCGTGGCTTTTTTTTTTCGACCCATGCGGAAACCCGGCTTCCTTCTACTAACTCCAGCTAGCCTTGATTTGGTGAGAGTTGGTGCATTACGGTACGGTAGAGTGCCGTGCGCGTGGTAGGCCAAGAGAGAGGGTGTGTGAGAGACAGAGAGACAGCTGAACAAAAGCCTATTCTTTGACTCGACCCCCATCTTGTCACGATGCTCTCACCCTCATTCCCCTCCGCGTCTCCTTCTTCCAACGACAATGCTCGTCGTAAGACTCGACGGCGGCCCCATACCGAGTTGAACATTAACACAAACACATCTTCCCTTGCTTCCCCGTCGCCTAGGGAAAGGGATTCCATTCCTCTACCACGCACGCCTCCGCCTCAAGACTCAGAATACCGTAGATCCAAGTCAAAGTCAAGACATCAGAATACCAACAACCGGGAGCCTTCCAGGCCACCCGTCTCCAACCTCTACGCGCATGAGTCGTTTCTAGAGAACGCTACTCCTGTCGAGGACGACATGGACCGCCGCCTACCTTCCTCAAACAACCGCGATTCCCACGACCTATCGCTATCTCCACGAAACGTCACCCGAGACTCCCTTGTAGCTAATATGCTCCTGTCCCTTGACCAATTTTCTATGGCACAGTTGAGCGACAAGTACGGCCCGTCATCATCCACACCCGGATCACGTTCACATACCTTCGACGAGACCTCGTCCCAGTCTATCGCAGCCGAGCAAACCAGAAGCTGGGTGGCTTCCAATTCTGTCGCAGCCCCATCCCGACCCAACGGGCACCAATACTCTTACAGCTCAGACCTTGAGGGCGCAGACGATTCCAGTCGCATATCTAGTCGCGGCAGACGAAGCAACAGCAGCTCCAATTTCCAGTCCAGCTTCCCACGTCTAAATAGTGTTCGAGAAGGCCACAGAGCAGGCTCATCGAGAGCCATGCATTCAAGAGGGGGCAAACCTGGCAGCAGAAACAGCAGTATAGCTAGTGTCGACGCTGGCTATGCCCAGGTATTAGGGAGTCAACGTTACGGACGTGGGTTTGTGCGATCTGCGAGCTTTGACTACGGACCGCAACAGCAATCCTCCACAGCGCCAGCCCCAGTCGTCGAACCATCGTCGTTCCGAGTCGATTTCCCGAATAGTTACATCGACGACGAGTACGATGCGGCCCCAACCCCCAACGTCCCGGGTGGCCCACGGCGGCAACCGTCGATCCCCACGATGTCCAAAACCGCATCGATACCACCGCCGATACCACCCACACCTCTCGAGCCTCCTACCCTTGATCACAAACGAAGCAGTCGCTCTCTAAAGAGCTCATCCGGCCGCAAAGCTGCTGCTTCGCGGGAACCTGCACCCGCCATGCCAGCAATGGACCTTGATTCGGCGCCTGCACCCAATGTCGGCTATGGTAAATCAAAGGAGGCCGTGCACAGCGGCCCAACGCCTACATCACATGCAGCTGCACCCGTCAAGGAGCGTCCGGGTTTTTTCAGGAGGGTCTTTGGCTCCTCACGTAACAACTCACACAACACCAACGAATCAGCAACTCCCCCAGCACCCCAACTAAACTCTGCTGCAGACACAAAGGTGGCTGGTAATGCCTCGGCGCCGCCATCCAGAGATACGTCTTCATCACATTCTCATCATCCCGCCTTACAAAAGAAGCCTTCTTCCTTCTTCCGAAGACGTAAGAAGTCTGTCACAGAAGAAACTCCTCCCATCCCAGCAATGCCTACGGCTCCCATACCTACAGCTGTACCCAGCTTGACGCCCCAGGATCGAGATTCGAGCTTGCCTCAACACCCAAGTCCTGCCAGCAGTTTGCGCAAAGTTATGAACCCGTATATTCGAACTGGCCAGGGCGCCCCAGGGACTTCTGCTTCTCAAGGACCATCACCGCTCGCCGATATTTCCAATATGACGCCGGAGCGAAACGATAAGGCGATGGATCAAGAAGAGTACAAGAGAGAATTCTCCCCTGACTATTCGCCCAGTCCTAATGCAAGGATCAGGACAGTCAGGTCCGAGTCTAATGATCAACTTTCGAAGCGCAATCAGACAGACGGCACGCCTTCCCGTATCCCACCAGAGAGGCCCACCAAGACCATGGAGTCACGGAATAACTCTTTCCTTAATTTAGATGGACTTAGTGATAACGAAGATGAGAATGGAATGTTAGGGTTCGGCCTTGCCAACATGTCAACCACCAAAACTCAGCAGTCGGAAAACGCACCGGTCAGGAATATGTCTGGCAGGGGCCGTTCCAGAGATTCTTATCGACTAGAACAGTCTGATTCGGAGGACGAACTTGACCGCGCCAACCTGGCACTGCCTATTGAAGGAGCTCGAGCCTCTAGCCCGGGATCAGCCTCAACTGGGACAGATTATAAGTCTGCTCTCAGTGCTGCCCCCAGTGTGAGAATTGAAAGCTCGGCAGATCCTAGCCCCAAGGTTCTTGGTACCTTCGATTCAATCAAGAACAAAGGCATCGATGAGCCCGAGTTTGTCATTGGTGATCCGACTGAAGATGACCGCCAAAAAGCACAGAAGATCTACGATGGCAACGAGGATTTCATCCAAAAAGGAAAAGCTGCTTCGTTTATGGGTGAAGAGGGCCCGATTCGACAACGCACACTGCAAGCCTATATGGAGTTGTATGACTTTACCAACCAGAGCATTGTGCAGGCCTTACGACAAGTTTGTGGACGATTGGTTTTCCGAGCAGAGACCCAGCAAGTTGATCGTATCTTGGTAGCCTTTTCCAAGCGATGGTGTGACTGCAACCCCAACCATGGGTTCAAGGCAACGGGTAAGTGCTGGCCTGTCTTTCCCATCTGCTAAGCTAATTCATTATAGATGTCATCCATACGATTTGCTACTCGATTATGTTGCTCAACACTGATCTTCATATGGCCGATATTGAGCACAAGATGACCCGCAGCCAATTCATCAAGAACACGATGGGGACCATCTTGCAGGCCGTCGATGAAGCAGCACCTGATGCTTTCCGGCGCGCAAGTATCCTTCCAGACAAAAATGGCTTTCCAAACGGCGAGAATCAGCAGCAACCCTCCGAGCAGGACAAGAGATCTTTCAGAAACTCCTTCAGGCCACCAGCCCGTGCCGACTCTGGCACTCTGCCTGGGGAGGGTATTGAAGACTGTGGCCCGTTGGTCAAGTCACGCTTCAGCGGAACCAGAAAGGCTTGGGAGGAACAGATAGAGACTGTTCTCAAGGGCATCTATAACTCTATCAGAGACGAGCGGTTGCCATTGTTCGGTGCTGAATCTGAAAAGAACGCCAGCTTGCAGCCTTCCAATAGCGGTGGTCTCTCTGTGATGGGTATGCTCAAGAGGACTCCGAGTGTCCTTAGCAAGGCTCCCTCGGAAAGCCAATTGTCTGTTCGTGGCCGTATCAATGACAATGGTCGAGCCAACTCGGCCAGATGGACATCCAAGAGTCGATCCCGTGCCGGCATGAGTCGTACCGGCTTTTCGTCTAGCCGTACGAGTTTCGATGATGGAAACTCATTGTGGAGTCCCACGGCCTCCTCAGCTACTTGGAGCCGTCACTCTTTGGGCAGAACCCAAACATCTGTGTCTCAGGATTCCTTTGGTTCTGCCCTTCGTGGCGACTACCAACAATCAATTGGCTTTGCTAACGCATTGAGTCAAGCCATTATCCGGGATGAGGAAGTTTACGGAGACGGTGCCCCATCCATCATGAGCTCAGACATTCCGGCAACACAGCTCCTCGAAGATGAATCGCTCGAACTCGCCGGACCTCCGTGGGTCAAGGAAGGAATGGTTACCCACAAGCATCATCTAGATGGCGTGGACAAGAAGGCCAAGGCCAGAAACTGGTCCGAGGTCTTCGCTGTTATCCAGAAGGGGCAGTTGAATCTGTTCTCTTTCCAGCCAAACAAATCTGTTCGTGCGAGAAACCGCGACAGAAACAACCGTGGCGGGCCTGTTCTTGTCGGCGGTGGAAACTGGCAAGATAACGCAACGAACCTGGGTTCCTACAACCTGCGACAGACTCTTGCATCCGCCCTTCCACCACCTGGTTACTCGAGGGCTCGGCCACATGTTTGGGCTTTAAGCCTGCCAAACGGCGCTGTTCACTTATTCCAAGTGGGCACGCCTGAGATTTGCAAGGAATTCGTTACTACCGCGAACTATTGGAGCGCGCGATTGAGCACCCATCCGTTGACTGGTGGTATAAGTAACATTGAATATGGATGGAGCGAGGCCATCGTTAACAACGCCTTGGTATCGATCATCAACGAGACGGCCCCAGGCAAGACCTCCCGTCCCGGAAGCAGCGCAGCACAACACCACCACCGAAAATCGAGTGCCAACAGTGGAAGCTTCCGAGGATCAAGCTTTGATCATGTTGCGGGTGCTTTTACCAACAATAGTGGACGTGGCAAACTGCCTGGCGATCGCATTCACATTGCAGAATGGGCGCCTCCAACCCAAAGCATGCGTCCTAGCAACCAGGCAGAGGCAGAGCAACTTCAGACTTTGGATGCATACGTCAAGGGAATTGAAGCGGAACTTCAAACACACAACCGGCTCCGCAGTCCCATGCTCTTGGCGTTCACCCCCAGAGGCAGCAACGCTGTCAAGGCAATGGCCAACTGGGAACGCAAGAGCGCATATCTACTCCGCGAAATCGTCAAGTTCACGACTTATGTCGACTGTCTCCAACAAGCCGAATCGAGGAAGCAAGAGATTTACCATGAGAGAGACCTGGCGCAACGAGCTGCGCGAGGTGAACTCAGCGATGGCGACATGGATGTCAGTGGAGACGAAGGAGATGTAACACTGAGACCCTAAGAGGTCCATGTACGAACAAGCATACATACGCATCAGCATTTTCTTTTTAACGTACGCTGCATATCTGTTATTGGCGTTGTTTTTTATTTCACCATTTTCCTTCACTCACGATTACCAACCCTTAATACCCGGACATTGCGGTTCATGAAAACTATTTATTTTTACGGTGTACAAAACGGTATGGCAAAGAATGGGAAGACGGGGAAGAAGACAAGGGCGTCTGATTAATGCCAAAGTTTTTGGATCTGTATACATTAATACTCTTCTTTGCAATGATACTGCAACGATATATGAATATATCACCGCATATGAGGATGGCATATTTTTCCAGTGTTTTTTTGCTGACTATTTGAAGATGGTGTGAAGTTTGAGTCGACTCGGGTAGACAGACACAATATCTTGAAGAATAGCATTTTCCACCAATGATTTAACAAACCAGCTACCTAATTCAGCATATCTCTATTCTCTGATACTTGATGCCACTACTTTAGCAGACTTCCTAATTGAGTGTTGAGATAACAGATCTACGGGCACTTTTAAGCCTAACTAGGTAGTTAGTCCAAGAGAAAGGTCATGAGACATCTTGCCCAGACCAGCGACCTCTATAGATAAGCCATATTTTGAGAGTACCTACAGCTATTACTTACTATGTTGGATCCTGCAAGATATCTTCTCTGAACTTCTGTTGTTTATTTTACTTGTTATGTGATCCATGCTCCTGCTAGAGAGCCTACCGTACCTACGACGACCACTAACCGTTGTCAAATCATAGGTTTAATCTTGATCTATTTCTACGACATAACATCTCCCCCACGAATACTCCGTACTCTTCCAACTCAACGCCAAGGGCCCATGTCTCACGTCTCGGACGCCAACTTCCCCAAAAGGCAGGTTTACAACAGCCCAACCCCACAGCTTTTCTCTCGATACAGAAATTCCACCTGTCGATCGCCGGCACTACCTTATCAGCGTGGGAGCGTCACAGCCTTTGACTGGACCCTGAGTCTCCAACCCGGCATTAGCACGTAGCGAATAGACGCGCGACATCTGCCGGTGCAGCGATACCATCAGCACTGGTTGATGCTCATGCGCTACTCGCCTATCACGATGCCTCGTGCCTGAGAGATCAGCGGTCTTGGGTTCCCAGAAGGGGAGATATGTCTTGTTGTGCGCCGGATGTTTGTCCAACAAGGAAGGAGGGTGAATGCGCAACCTCTTGTGCATTCTCCGACGATATACGGACTGCGAGCTGGGCTGAAGAAGTGCGTCTGGAGTTGATTGGTATAAAGAGACAAGTACAGCGTGTCTGTGATACTGCTCACTCTTTGCATACCACTCTTCTTAGGTATCCTCTTCCTTCGGTCACCTCCTCTCTGTTTGTCCAGACAATTCACGATGAAGTTCTCCCTCGCTGTCCTCCTTCCCGTCGCTGGTGTTCTGGCTGCGCCTACGCCTGTAGGTCATCTCCATCCTTGAACAACCGTCAAATTTCTAACATATCCCAAGCCTGGAATTCCTAGCGACTCTACTGCCCGATCGCTTTTGAGTGGTCTCACTGTCTCTGCTCCCACCAACACCGACACTTACAACAGAGATCTTTTCCCCCACTGGCAGACATATGAGGGCGCTTGCAACACTCGGTAACTACACCTACGACGGCAAGATAAAGAACAAAACTGACTCTATTCATAGGGAATTCGTCTTGAAAAGAGACGGAACAAATGTCGTGACCAACTCCGCATGTGCCTCCACTTCTGGCACATGGAAGTCGCCGTACGACGGAGCTACCTGGACACAGGCCAGTGACATCGACATCGACCATATGGTTCCCCTGAAGAACGCCTGGATTGTAAGCCCCAAATACACTCTTGCAGCATTCGTCTTTCTTATGGATACTAACATTTCTGTAGTCTGGTGCTGCTTCTTGGACCACTGCCAAGCGAACTCAGTTCGCCAACGACGTGACAAGGCCTCAGCTGTGGGCAGGTAAGTCACCCGAGTCACCCGAGTCACCGATTCACACAACAATAGAGTCCGTCTAACAACTGTTCCAGTAACCGACAGCGTCAACCAGTCCAAGAGCGACAAGTCCCCTGATTCATGGAAGCCTCCCCTGACCAGCTTCTACTGCACCTACGCCAAGAGTTGGGTCCAGGTCAAGAGCTACTGGCAGTTGACCATAACAACCGCTGAGAAGACTGCTCTCAGCTCTATGCTTGACTACTGCTAGGCTTTTCCATAGTAGAGATGATGGCCCGAAGGTTGGGGAGTTGGGCATGGGTGTAGTTTATATACTGATTAAGATACTCTATGATACTCTTACAAACATTGTACTGTCCACGTTACTTAGGATAGATTCTGGTCTTGTTTATATCGGGATAAGTGTTTATCATCTCAGTTCCCTCGGTCTTTCGGGGACGCATGGATAAGTAACTATATAGTGCATGTCTGTTCCGGTTTGTCAAACGCTCTGCCCAAGCCTAAGGGTATTAGAAAAATTGATTGCTGGAAGCATAAGAGACGAAATTAGCAGGTCACTTTATGCTCCTTAGTATAGTTCTTGGGCTACATATTTTTTTTTATACCCAAGACTCGAGCTGGATCATTCACAACCATTCACAGTCAAAGTAAAAAGGCACAGGAGGGTGTGCTCTAGAGCTTTTATTGCCTATCTGTCATTCTCATACACTTGTTACATGTCTCATACATCATTAAATAGGGCGTATCTTCATCTGTGATGGTGTTCGCATTGTGCCCTAATGTAGCCGGTCTTGTCGCGGCTTCCTGCTTGTTCTTGACCCCGTTCTCGACGAAAAAAGAAAACCAAAAAAAGGACCGGGAGAATCGATAGGTCTTTGCAGGTCTTGATGCCCTGCCTTGTATTGGAGGATTAGTTGATCTGAGCTCGCTGGATCCTGGCTGCCATGTGTACAGACGCAGTTGCCTCGGCCTCTTCTTGTGAGACGCCGTCTTGGACCAAAGCTGTCACAAATGCAGCGCGGGAAATGCTGACATCAGCTTGGAACCGAGTCTCCTCTGATGGGCTTCTCTGAATAAAAGCCCTATTGAAGGGTGGTGCAAGGGCATAAGGGTGGCCATGGGGAAGGTACGGCGCATGGGGCTCATCATCAATAAAGTTGGCTGTTGCTACAGTTGGTGCATAGGCTCCGGCAACCTCCGCAGCATGGAACCGACCGCCAAGTTCGCTGACGAGAACCTTGAACCGCCTGCGGCCAGTTGAGTTGTCGGCCATCCACTGGATGGAGTGGATGTATGGTCGGTTGTAAGGGGTTGGGAAGGTATTAACATCGAGGTTAATATCAGCGCCATACTCAGTAACCATCCTGGAAAACAAGTTCTCTAGGGGTTTGCTACCACTAGCAACGTGGTAGTTGATGATGGCTTTAGTGATGTACCGGAGTACCGTGTTTCCATTACAGTCGGGACGATTCATCGAGTAGACAACAGGGCCGAAGCCCCAGGCATTAGTGAACCGTCTCTCTGCCGACGCAATGTCTTCAATATTCTTTTTGATGACACGGTTTTGTCCGTTCCAGTCAATGATTACGTTTCTTGCCACCATCAAGAGCGGAGTTTTGTAGGGAGCCTTCGTCTGTGGCATCATTGGGTTCAATCTCCTACCGAGAAGGTACTGAAGGACTTGTGTAGTTCCAGCCTGACTTCGAGGGTTACGGCCAGGGTTTACTTTCAAGGATTCGATAAATGCGAGATGGAGTGGGTTATAGCCCCTGTTATCGACGAAATGGGGTACTCTGTCGTTCACTCCGGGCCAGGCGTCGAGAAGGAACGTTTTGTTTTGTGCCTGGACAGCGAGGTGATAGATAGAGTACTGGTGCTCTGTTGCAGGGAAGTCCTTCAACTCAGGATATTGCTTGAGTGCCTTGTTTACCAGTCTCGACATATCCTGGGAGGGGGCGCGAAGTAGGAAAAGGTGTACGAGTGTCATAGTGTACTCAACGACTCTGGATCCAGGAAGCGGGCCATTTGGGTACATGAATTTCCCAACGAACGGGAAAGATTCCGGCCAGTACTTAGTCAAAAGCTTGCAGGTATAGGTCTCCTTTTTAACCAGACACGCAAGATTGGGTGCCCAATTCATATTGCCGAACATACTTCGAAAGGCCGGAAAGGAAGAAGCGAGGGTATCTCGCTCTTCGGTTGTCAAAAGGGCCCGGATGTTTTTGCAATAGCGCCACTGGGCACCAAGTTGGTGCAGTTTGATAATGGTGTCATACATGTTGTTAAAAGCAGCAATGTGAAGCAAGGTATAAGTACCTGTTTCTCGCACCTGCACCTGCGCGCCCTGAGGGTTCTGGGGGTTCTGGGGGTTCTGGGGATGGTCCCGATCAACCTCCAAGTCAAGCACGGAATCGACGCACGATTTGAGAAGTTCTCCGGGGTACTTGTTCATGATACTGATGGCCATATGATCATCGAGAAAAATAGCGTACTTGAGGCCTCTCAGCTGTTCATCCTCGACGTCCAGGGCATAGAGTAAGGTCTCGATGCTTGCCGCGAGATAGCGGCATGTAGCAGCCAGGTTAGCCAGGCTTCTTTTGTTGAGATACTTGGGGCTCTCTGCAGTTCTCTCGCCAAGTGCCTCAATAATCATATTGGAGAGTTCGGGAATGAAAAGTGGGTTGGTTTGAGAGGCTGAATCTTCAAAGGTTTCTCTCAAAACCAGGGATGAGCTGAAACGATCGTTGTCGGGGTCAGAGTCGGAGCTCGACATAATGAACTCTTTCTGTGTGTGATTTAGGGATAGATCTTGGTAGAAGGGAGTGATCAAGGGGAATTGCGATGGGTATGGGTATGGGTATGGGTATGGGTAGGTAGGGATGGATGAAGTTCTGTGATGTTGATAATCCACCCGCAAAAGGATGAAGAGATAGAAAGGATGAAAGATGATAAATCGAAGAAGAAGACGAAATAGATGTGAGTGACTTTTTTCAAAGCACGTAGGGCTAGGTGCCTCAAAGTCTTGTTGTTCTGTTGGTGAGGGAGAGAAGAAAAAGGAGTGGAAGAGGCCGAGCGGGAGATTTTTCTTCAGCACCACCAGTCGAAATCAGGTTACCACGGTACCGCACAGAACCGCATCACCAAGTCTAGAAGATTCCTCGTGACCTCATAACACTAGCATTAACCAGAATGACGAGTTCCGAGTGCCTACTGCCTGGCAGTCCTTATGCAACCTGGTTCTGTTAAACACTGACACCGGCACTGGCAAATATACTACCTCAAGGGCGAAAGACTGAGGAGTATCGGCTCCTAATGGTGTAGTCGAAGTATTAAATACGTATCGCGATTCAATTTGTATAACTGTAGTCCAGTTCCTAATTATGCAGCACAAGTGTATTTCATTCACAGTATTTACCACACCAAAGTCGATCCCCTGATACAATACTGCAATATTTATTGTCTAGAAGTATACCGAAGTTTATTTGTTCTTCATCCTTGTCACAATATCTATGCCTCCATCATCTGTTGCAATACATAGTGGCAGTGGCATGGCCTGTATCCAGGCGTTTGATATCCCACCACTCGAGAGTGGAGAGCTCGACTGGCAAACATGACACAAAACCAGTATAGAACTTCTCAGTCTAGAAGAAGTTGATGATATTTAACAAAGACACGACACGTGTTTTGCTACAAAATCATCGAAATACGATTTCTAGCTCAGGGGCTCGAGGCCCTTTGACACTCGAGCAGTAGTTCGCAACTGCGTACATTATGACACCTTTGGGAGCATAATTATACTCTAGAGTGACTTGAGATGTTATTCGGCAGTTTATTTTGTTTTCAAAAAGCTCAAAATCATGCGATCGATTGTATCGTAGGCTCAATGTGTTTCCACCAAAGGAAGCACGCATTCAATTCCTAAAGACTATGTTACTTCCTGTATTTGACATAGTAATCTAAAGAATCAGGCTATTGAATGATTCATATGTTAACGGCATCGGAATAGTTCATAAGGAATCGCTCGACTCTGTCGTTGATTTGATTCCGCACGCGACTTGATCTGTGATACCAAAAGAAGCCCCTGAATCGCCCCCAAGGCACTTGCACATCTACAGAAAGACTCGAATAAATCTAGGTATACAGTAGTACTAAAAGTCTCCTGAATGACTGGTCCGTGGCGTAGAAAAATCGTAGGCAAGGTCCGGTCTTGTGCTTGCCAGAGGGATCAACGGTGTCGGGCAAGGCTCTACGGGCCGCTGAATCAGACGCACCGTTTTAACGTGTATTTCCACGATATCCGATTCATGTATCGACTTTACTCGAAGTGTTGAGATTCCAGCATACGGGGGTTTTGTGATGAGCTGGGGAAAGGAGAAAAGGCTGCGGGCATCGCCAGTTAGTCGGCGACTGTAGGAGAGACCTCGCGGGGAGTAAGATCGAAAGGTAAGATATCGCATGATTCACATACTTCTTGGAATCCCGGGGCTTTTCTGTTCGTCGATTTCCTGTCTAATGAGACCTGTTTGTGTACCGCGATACACACCTGCCGTGTCGTCAAGGAGGGCATTTCCTATAAAGACCTATAGAAGAGACCAAAGTTATTAGTATACTGTCGATTCAATGTAATGAGATACAAAATGAATCAAAGAGATTGACGAGTATTGATGTTAAAAGAGATGGGAGTGCCCACTCCGCTTTCTACGAAACAAAGGGGAGCAATCCGGTGATAAATACCTGAACAAGCCCAAGTATGTTCACTACCATAGAGAGGTAGATCGGTAGAATATTTGATATTGTTCTAATATTGAACAAAGGCTTCTCAGCTGGTTGTATGGTGGGCGGGAGAACAATCCAGTACCTGCAGTTTAGTATGGGGCTGTTCATACAGGTGGCAGTGGAGGCTATGTTCCTACCGCACCAGACCAGCCAGTATAGCAAAGTACCTTGGTGCCTACATCCTGGGCCCCAAAGTTCCAACTTCACTCTTTGCGTCCTCCAAGTCTCGCTGGAGCTCTTGTTTCTACATCACAAGGTCGATAACCGATTGTCCTCTATCGAACTTATGACAAGATGTCGGTTGGCCGTGATCTCTCTACTACCGCCCTCGCCTATCGCTCTCATAGCCGCCCTTTCGACATTTTGACCCGACCAGACTGTAGAAATAGTCTAGTACATCCCAAATACTTTTTTCTTGGTTTTAGGTACAGAAAAATCGAAAGTCCCTGGTGTTATCTTTTTGGCGGCGAAGAGTCGTTTCCCTGTCGAACGATACAATCGGCAGCTGACCATAGCAGTCCTTCTGGATGCCTACTCGCTCCTTTATTTTCCAGATGCCTGGTTATGTACGTCTTGATCTGGCGTTAAGGTTGCTTTGAATGTATATTCTCCCACTCTTTCCGACACTCTGGCTGAACACGCTCCTTAACAAGAAGATCGCCAGCGGGAGTTGAGCCAGATCGGGCCAGGAACTCCTGATGTTGAGATGAATTCGTCTCTCCATCAGATCAGGAGGCCAGCGCTTCGCCTAGAAGAATACAGAAATAATCACAAAAGAGCCGTCGTTAAACCTTGTTGCTTTAGCTAACACGTCTGACCTACAGCCTATCGCAGTTAAAAAGGAGCCGAAAGCTATCAGGGTAAATGTCAGCTTGTCGCCTCATCAAACAGTCATTCGCTAACAAAGGCCCCGATAATCGAACGGTCTTGACGATCTATTCCTTGCGAGTTCCAAAAGACACATGATCTAGGTCGTCCTTTGCCAGCCTCAGAGGCTGCCCTTGGATATTGGAAAGGTTGGCCGCCGGAAGTGTCAGACACGAAATTATTAAGTCAGTTTATGTTACTTCGACCAGGCTTCTAGGCTTTTTTCTATTCTACTTGGAGTTTCGGTGCTAACCTTTCTGTTGCCTACTAAGTGCGAACAGTGCCAGGTTGTGATACATCGGGAGATGCGAAACCATAAGGTCTTACCCCTGTGTGGCATTCTTTTCTATGTAAGACTAGGGATATGCAGTCGTGGTGCTTCTTGAGTCTTGAAAGGGATATACGCGTTCAACAAGGGTACCAGACATCTCAAGGACGGTTGGCAGTTCCTCTGAGTGCTTTCTTTCGTTCGATCGTGATCTTAAAATGCTATCTCGACGACACCGTTCTCAGGTAAGAGGGTCTGAACAAACTAACAGCAACGTAGTTAATTCAAATTCCAAGCGAATCGGGGGAACGGCAACCACGGAATGATGTTGATACGAAAACGCTCAAGGTCTCTTGGTCGACCACGGAGCGTTATTAACTATATCTCAACATTACAGTCAGTAATTGTGTATTATCTCTTCGTACATATTGTGCTGACTGTGTCGTTCCTAGTAATACATCTCCCTGGTCAGACTGGCCACTGACATTCGCTGCTATTCGCGTTGTTGCCATTCAGTAGTCTCCAAGTCTCCTTAAAGCAACTCAATGTTTAACAACCATCCGTACTATACGGCCAGACACAAGTCACATACTCGCCGCTGCAGATACAATCCGAGTCTTCGCGTCTCCTCATATACATTTTCCGGGTCTCTCATCCCTCGCCGGGCGATGGAATTGGCTTTAAGTATGACAGAATCACGTTGTACATGACAAGGAGGCTGACAGTATTATATGTTCCCGAATCAAATAGGATGCCATGCTTTGAGCCTCTGGTTGATCTTAGACGACGAGTACAAATCGACTTCGATGATCCAGGCACAGACAGCATTGGAAGTTAGCACGACAAGGAATCCTTTGCTTCTCCTATCCCTAGCCTGTGAACTGGATATTCAAACTTGCTTCTTTTACATATTTTGAAACTTTGATAGAGGTTATCAATATCTACTCCTAGTTTGCTTCTCATATCATCGAAGGTCATGTTCGCACTTTCCATCGCCTGCCTCCCCTGCCGATTCTAGCTATCACTCTTGATACCGAGTATACTAATTGGATCTCCTAATATTATACCCTAGTGATACTCTTCCGATTCTGGCACAGCCTTTGCTTCAAGGGACATTTTGCAACTTCAATGTCTTTTACCAGCAACTATCCCAGAAACATCACGGGGTCGCCACACTGGCCATGACTCTCTTGCGGTAAAAGAGGACAGATAAATACAGTTCTATTGTCTCCTTCCAGGCTATTTTTGTCTCTATATGGATTTCAAATCACTTGAAAACACTTTGTTTCACTGGGTTGTCAAATTGCACAGTTTTCGGGAGTAGCATAGCAGAGCGACTTCCTCTTCTATTTGATCCACAACTCTTTCTTAGTTGCGATTACACGACAAGGTGTCTTACGGGGTTCAGAAACTTAGCTTTGAAGCTTTGCAATTCCACAAAACGGTGCCTATGCCAATGCTTAGCTAACAGTCAATAACAGGGGTGTTTAATACCCTTTATATAAACAACTTTCTTACCTTCTAGAAGTGCCAGTCGTGGTAAGTCGGGCCTAGGTCACCCAACTTGTCATTCATTTATGTAACTCTGACTTAGTCTCCTATAATAGTGCCTGCCGAGAAGTCTATATAATGCCGAACTAACGCATACTGCGACATAGGCTACGACTCAAGTCCCCCTATCTAATAACCACATACGTACATTTGGTACAAGCAGTCACGACCAAAGAGAATTCTCCGTAGTCGAGCTTAACTGCCCGAAAATTATGTCGACTGATATAGTAAGCCCATATGAGCAGCGCAAACAGCTCCTATTGGTTGGTCAACAGAGGTTCTAACACTTGTGCTTACAGGCTCATAAGAAGATCGACCGTCATTATGAAGTTGTCGCCACCTACGCATATCCAGCGTCTCAATATGTCGAAATTCGCCTGTCTGGTTCCGTTTAAGGAACTTTTGGTTGATCGACAGCTATATCTTCCCTTTGTGTGGTCATTACTATCTCTCATTGCATCGTTTGCTCGTCGGCTGATCATATACGACAGCGGACTATAATGAGCAGCACCAGGCTCAAACAGTGTCTTTGATCTCTGCTCACATGCCTAGATGCGAACAAGAATGCGTCTGTTCTTCCGTGGTGGTTTCATTTTAAAAATACCCACCAAGTATCTTTGGCATCACTATGATTATTTGTGATGTCACACAGTACAGGGTGGCCCTCGTGGCTGAATGGCGGGCTAGCCGATATTTTTATGACTGAAATATCTTTGAAGAACTCGCCCGATTAGAAGACATCTCTAATAATCCTTTTAAAGGAGTTCTTGCAAACGAGCTGAATTTTGAGATTGGTTACACTGTCCTCGAATCCAAGCTAAGCCACTCAACATGGAACCGTCGACAATAGAGCAACTCAGGACACACGTAACACCCTTCAAATCAATATCTCAAGATTCCAGTACAATCACGAAATACTTTGACAGTTTTGGCGACTGCAGAGTGTTACTCATAGGTGGTGCTTCTCATGGCACATCTGAGTTTCACTCTGTTCGTGCCGAAATCACGAAGTATATGATCGAGAAACACGGCTTCAGCATCGTTGCAGTTGAAGCAGATTGGCCTGATGCCGAGCATGTTGACAGATATGTCAGGCACCGACCGGGTCCAGGCCAAGGTGCAGTGGAAACAATACAGATGTCAGAGAAAGAAAAAAGAGAGCCACCATTCTTACGTTTCCCAACGTGGATGTGGCGCAACGTGGAAGTTCGCGATTTCGTCGAATGGATGCGGTCTTACAACTCTGGTCGCGAAGTCACAGAAGCCGCTGGGTTTTATGGGCTCGATCTCTACTCAATGGGGACGTCAATGAAAGCAGTCATCGAATACCTGGACACTGTTGATAAGGATATGGCAAAAGTTGCGAGGGGGAGGTACGTCAACCTGATGGACTGGATAGGCGATCCCCATGAATATGGTTTAGAGTCGTTGGCAACGTCTTTCAAGGGATATGAGGGCGATGTTGTTGCAATGCTCAGGGATCTTTTGAATAAACGGATTGAATACTCTGCAGCACTTGACGGCGGTGCTGAGTTCCACAATGGAGAGCAGAATGCCAGAGTTGTGAAAGGTAAATTTAACCTCTGGCGTCTATTATCTTCATGTCGAGCAGGAACTGACTTGTCCGTAGATGCCGAACATTACTACAAGGCCATGTACCGAGGACAAGACAAATCTTGGAATCTCCGAGATACGCACATGTTTGAGACCCTTAAGAGAGTTCTTGAGCATCGGGGTGAAGGTTCAAAGGCCATCGTCTGGGCACATAACAGCCATATAGGTGACGCCCGTGCCACAAGTATGAGCTGGGCTAGTCACGAGCTCAACATTGGGGAGCTTTGCAAGAAGACATTTGGAGACAACGCTCTTAGCATCGGTACAGGTACAAACACCGGTACTGTTGCTGCAGCTCAGAATTGGGAGAGCGATATGAACATCATGAAAGTCCAACAGGGGCTCCCAGGCAGTTATGAAGAGCTCATGCATGCAACTGGCATCAGTAAGTTTATCCTGGATCTGCGGAAAGGGAAATGTGATCAGAAACTACGGGAGGTGTTATGTAAGGAAC
The DNA here is from genome assembly GCF_020744135.1 of Fusarium venenatum. Taxonomy (NCBI): domain Eukaryota; kingdom Fungi; phylum Ascomycota; class Sordariomycetes; order Hypocreales; family Nectriaceae; genus Fusarium; species Fusarium venenatum. Next base: position 2,177,713 of record NW_027072131.1, read on the forward strand.
GACTGGAGAGATCTATCGGTGTGATATATAAGCCAGAGACGGAGAAGGCCTCACATTACTCATATGCCATTTTGCCGGACCAGTTTGATGGATACATCTGGTTTGACGAGTCGAAGCATGTTGGAACATTTGAGGTTCATCAACCTCTATCACCACTTGAGTACCATGAAACCTGGCCATTTGGGCTATAGTTCTCTTGATAGAGTATTTGATGGTTTTTCACGATTTTACAATTCCAACGCTGACTTTTTCCCTCGCTCTGCAGCGAGTCATAGTGGGTAAAGTTCAAAGAAACGATCAATAGACAGTATATAAAAGAATAGTTGGATATGTTACAATATCAAGTATCTCGCCCTACAGTTACAAATATACTCACGTCGTTCGCGCCTGGCCGCTTGTACAAGAACTATTATGACAAGAACTTTCCACTGATGCATTTCACAAGAACGCTACACGAATTCGTGAAGCTTCACTACAAACTCACGTCACGGGAAATCTTGCACTTTCATGGTTAGTACCTTACCTTTTGGATTCGCCATTTTTTTGCACATTTTACCAAGCAAATGTAAAATACCCGTGGCAAACGTCGGATGTCTTGTCAAGTCGTGTCAGAAATATTTCATGAAAGGCACCTTGGAGTCTCACCATTTGATCCATAGGACTGACTGTATTGACAGCAAGTGTGGTGTCGTAATCTCATTTCTCGCTTTGTTTTGGCTCAGGAACCCGATGTTCCTACTATCTTCCCAACGTTATTGTAAGAAAAGTCATGATTAGCAACCCTTCAGAAAAAACAAACAAATCCAACTCCGAATCCACGCCCAAAAGTCTAAAAACGGCTTCCACCTCAGAACTAATACCTGTGTCGGGTGGAGTAGTCCTTGGGACTGACGACCAGACCACGTCCCTTCTTGGCACCTCGGTACACCGTCTCGAAAATATCAATGAGCTCCTGCTTGTCCTCAAGAACCCATTTGATCTTATTATTGTCACCAGTACCCAGATCGATCATCATGTGCTTGTTTCGGAAGAAGAACATGAGGGAGCACGGGTCATAGAGTTCGTACATCTGGTTGAAGTCGGGGACCTGGTCGATGTCGCAGAGGTAGATGACAGCGAAGTTGCGGACCTTGTCGGCGATCTTATAGAGGACTTCGTCTTGGCGCATACAGTCTGAATCCCAGTCGCGGCCGAAGCGGATGACAACGAGACGGTCTTCCTCTAGAGAAAAAGTTAGTAAGTGAAGTGTATGTTAAGAGATGCGATGGTGTTTACCTGAGAGGATGGCTTGGTCGACGTGCCAGCCGGTGTTGAGATGAGGGAGGACGACGGAGCCCATTTTTTTCTGTTTTTTGAGGAATTTGGTGCAAAGAACCGTGTGTTGAGTTGTAGATTGGAAGAGAACTTGCGGTGGTTGTGTCTTGGAAGATGGAAAGAGAACCATGATGAAGGCGTCGGCACGTAAGGTGGGTCCCGGTCAGGTTAAACGCTAGCCTGATTTGGCCCGAGGTGAACAAGCTTCACCTTGGTTAAAAGCTAAACTCACCCAAGTACACCCCAACCATAGGCAGGTGGGTTGGTACGTGAAATAATAGTATTTCGAATACATTCACAGTTTGTAATTTCCATAAGTGTTCTCTATATAAAGATTGAATCCATTTTCTACTATAATTTATCAAACATCATACTCATCAATAACACTCCTCGGCTTGAAATATTGACCCAAAGGCTCAAACTTCAAGTGCTCAAACCCAAATGCATCTGGTCCTCCAATCTTGATTCCTCGCTCTGATCCAGTCCATCTGTCACTCGCCGCTATTCCCAGCACTACAACAAGTAATCCATATCGATATTCCGGTGTTCCAACAGCTTCTCCGTTCTGTGCATCGATGACACAGACAAGGTCAGGGACAATAGCCAAAACATCCTCCTGGAGCTCCTCCTTACGATCAGGATGAACCTTGAGAGCAGCGATGTTCTCATTCTTGAACGGAATCTTGACGATGCCCTTGAACTGTTGCTCCGAGCCTTCACCAGAAGCTGCATTCGCTTCATCTCGAACATCAGCACCTTCGATGAGGCACTCGCCATAGACATGTCCATTTCTCAGTGTCCTCTCCACGCCGATGATTTTACCCTTCCACAACACTTTGCCCGCTCCAGGACCACCACACTCATCTATGATAGTCTCGGCAACATTGTCCACGCGGTTTTCCTTGCGTGCTCGAGCAACTGCCCGCCCAATCCTCCACGATTGAGAAAGCGTGTGCTCGATAGCCCAGCGCCTCGTCTCTGCTCCAGTGACTGGAGCGTCTGCAGCGCCTACCTGGGAGCCCATCTCGCTCAGGGCAGAGCGTATGATGCGCTCGACGGCCTCGTCGGAGGATGCTTTTGGCATGACGAGAACATTGCCGTTTCCATCACTCACAGCAATGGGTGACCAGATGGTCTCCCTTTCTTTGAAAACCACAGGTGTCGTCTGCCATTTCGTGGGATACGCCCTGCCCATCCAATCTCCATCTACTGTAAGTATATCCATCTGGTCACTCGAGCCAAGCAGCAATCCACTTAGGCCATTAGCTCCTCCAACTTCGACGGAGATCATGTGAGTGGCTGATGTGTTGCACATCTTGTATAATTCCTGCTGTGCCTCAAGAAGTTCATCACCTGCAAGCTTTTCGATTGCGACGGTAGGACTTCCTGCTCCGCCGCCACAGCCAACTCGTGCATCATCGGGCAAATCTTCAGGATTGACCACTCTGACTGTGGCTCCGTTGCGCAGCTGAGTTCGAAGTCGAATCATCAGTCCGTAGGGACTACCGCCGCCTCCTGTGCCAAGAATGTAGCAGCCTGTTGCGATCCACGAAACATCCCTCTCTGAGATATACCATGTTCGCTTTCTCACATCAGGGCGGTATACCAGTATATCGAAATCCTCTTCCTCTTTTGTATCACGCTTTGAGCTTTGGTCTTTGGCGCTCTTCTCGTAACTTTCCATCTCCTGGTGTTCCTCAGATTCTTCCCCTGTTTCAGGCACAACGCTTTCTTTTGAAAAGTCAAAGTCTCCCGTGGCTCGAACGACAAATCTAGTCTTGTTCGCAATGTACTGCGTGGTGGTCAGCAAAGTGTTAAACAATTCTCCTGGTGAAACATACTTGGAGGGGCAAGACTTCCTTCTCAACAACAGTGACTGTTGATTGTAGAGCCCCTGCCTTTACGGTCTTCTCGATGGCTTCCTGGCACACTTCCTCTAAAAAGTCGTTCGCTGACTTCTCCGCTGTTGACTTGACTGTATCTACAACAGCACTGACTCTCGCCATGGCAGCACCAATGGCATTAGCAACCTGTGACCACTTGGGTTTGAGCACTTTGCTCGCTCCCTTGAGCTCATCGGGAGCAATGACGGCTCCGCCTCCCACAAGAATCACAGGCATATCCTGAGGCGACGTCTTCATTATATCGATCACCTTCTCCAGCTTGTGCCTAATGGCCAATCTGACCATTCCAAGCTCCTCCTCGGAAATGGCGTCTTTCAAACGGGCTGCATCTCCAATTCCTAGACCTGGATTGACAAGAACCGTACAATCCGTCGCCGTTAGGACTTTCCCACCAAATACAATAGCCTCCTGTGTCAACTTATATCCAACGCTGTCTGGTCCTACTGAAATGACGTTATCTTTCCGTACAATAGAGCCTCCGCCAAGGCCGATGCTCTTGATATCAGGGCAAGAAAAGTTCATGCGAACGCCTGACAAGTCGCTATAAGCTGCTTGTTGACGAGGAAACCCGTTCTCCAGAAGAATGCCAACATCGGACGTAGTTCCTCCAATGTCCACCACCATCATGGCTTCGTCAAGCTCGTTCTGCACTAGAAAGGCAGCTCCTCTCATGCTGTTGGTGGGACCGCTCGAAAATGTTCGGATAGGCAGACGGGCAGCTAGTTCGCCAGAAAGTACAGTGCCATCATTCTGAGTAATAAAGACGGGACAGTTTAAGCCCAATCTCTTGACAGGTTCGTGGAAAGATCGGATTGTCTTGCGGGCAAAAGGCAGAATGGAAGCGTTGAGAATAGCTGCGTTTTCTCTCTCAAGGAAGCCAAGATTGGCAACTTCTTTACTGCATACGACATCGCAGCCAGGTATCTCACTCTTGATGATGTCTGAGGCTCTCTCTTCTTGTCTTTCGACTGTGTCGATGGGGCTGAAGACACCAATAACCACCACGCTCCTAATTCCCTTCTCTTTGATAATGGCGCATTGTGCCTTGATCTCGTTTTGGTCGATATCGGATATCAGCCGACCATCAACTTCGAGTCCACCCTTTACCAGAGCATGGTGCCCCAGAATGAGCTCCTTCATATCACTGGGCCAGTCGACACATGGCAGGATGTGCTTAGAGAAGGGTCCACATAAACGAATAACAGCGATTCGAGACAGTCTCGTGGCGTCTCTTTCAACAACGGCATTGACAAAGTGTGTGGTTCCGATGGTCACACTAGCAACTTCATCAGGGCTGATAGAAGCCGAGCTGAGCAGTTTGGTGAGGGCATTGTTGATACCAACACTAGGGTTTGTAGTCGTTGGTTCTTTGTGCCATGCGATGATGCCGCGATCAGGTCCTGAGGTTTGCAGAGGATCGATAAGGACGCCATCTGTGTTGGTTCCACCGACATCAATACCAACTCGAAGACGTCGTGCCGCTGTCGTTGCGCTCATGGTGGATACGTCACTGAGTTGAACTTGGCTTGCGGTGCTATTGTTACGATGGGGCGATATTCGAGGATAAAATAATATCTTAACACCAGATATTCCTTCGCATTACAATGTAGAAGCCAAGTCCTGTAGTTACCTAGGGATCTTGATTATCCCGATGCCGGCGAATGAGCTCCGCACAAAAGAGCTCCAAAGGATTCAGCTGTGGGGTTTCAACTGAAGGATCAACGATTTGGTGTTGATCATGTCTGAGATACTTCTTATCAATCAGCCGCCTTTTTGTTACATGCTTCAACTGAAAACCTTAGTCAGCTACGGTTGTATTATGAAGCTGTTGTGAAACCACAATTACATTTAGTCGGTTATACCCTACAGCATAATAAAACCACCAAGTTGTATCCATCGGCCATAATGGCCTTGACGATTCGTCCGCACAACCATTGACGTATAGACAGCGATTTCACTGGCATCACAAATGTCCGAGTTTGATCAAAACGTGGATTTTTATTCATACAATGATTACCATCAATCCTATCTTCCATGAGAGGTTCCATCGAGCTGCTTAACAGATGCAACCCTAGCTATCCCCGACGACTACCTGTCCATGCCGTCCCTTACTAATGAATAAAGCTACCATAATATACTAGAGCCTGTATGCTGTTCCCACTGTCTCGCCCTTTGGGATGCTGCAACCCGTTGGAAGAGAGGGAAAAAAGAAGTAGAAAAAAATAAATGTCTCTCATGGGAAAGAGTCATGGAATTTTGCATATTCCTCGCGACGCCCTTAACGCCAAATCTTTGTGTGTGTATACACCTCTCCGAGAGTCAATTTGCATGGAATCTCTGCGGAAGGTTTGAAATAATAATGAGTCTCATGCAATCGTTGTCCCTGTATGCCAGTTTCCGTGCTTTCGTCTATAGCCAAATAATCGCTTGAGCGTGCTTAAATCTCGATAGTCTTCATTGGTTCATCCACCAACTCAGGCTTCTTGCCATTCGCCTTTGGCGATGACTCTTCCTCCACCTTAAGGAGGTCGGATTCCACACGGGGGATGCTGGTGACATTGGGAATCTTGCTGTCTTGGCTCTGTCGAGGAGTTTCGACCTCTACGAGCTTCTCCGGTTGGATGTATGCGTCGGCAAGCTCGGGGATTGCAGTCTCTTCCGTTACCCGGCTCAGAGGAGTCGCTTTCCCGTAACCTGGTCCAGCACCGGGTCGAGGGCTAGCCAAAGGAGATGAACCGCTCAGGCGTTGCATAGATCGACCTCGCCCCTCGCCTTCACCGCCGCTGCCATAGGGAGAAGAAGAGCGCGAGCCTAAAGGAGAGTTGGGCTTGGGGCCCATGGATCGTCTCTTGGAGGGAGCGCGTCGTCCGTACTTCTGGTCCATTCTCCACCTCAAAATGCTGAAATACGAGGGCTCGACTCGTGTCTCCTTGAACTCTCGTAGCTTGAGCTCATTAGTATCTTCGTCTACGTACCACTTGCCGCTGTTGAGATCGTCCGCGACAACAGCGAGGAAGGCAGACCAAGAACGAGCCACAACGTATTTTGTGTCATAGTCACGACCAAAGAGAATGATCTGACCCCATTGACCTCCAGGACCAGGTGCCAGGTCAACAGCCAAGTTGTTGCCACCCCAATCGCGAACCAGAGGGATCCAAGAGCTGTGCGCGTATGCCTTTTGGACAGCATTCGCAGGGACACAGTCCTGGCGAGACATGAGATCCTGTCTCCAAGGACCAGGGCTGTTGCCAGCACCGCCGCCTTGCTTGGAGGAAGAGGCCTCATTACTGCCACCAAAAGCCTTGGAAGGGGTGGAGGGCTTAGCAACGGAGGTCTCGAGCAAGAATTGTTGGTTGACAGTCCTCCAGTTATCCCACTCTTGCACAATTTCCTCGCAGTCCAGTAGCATGTGGCTGAAGATGATTCCAGTGGGCATTCCTCCTCGCTCCTGGCCGTCGTGAATCATGAGGGAGTCGCGGACATCCTGAGGAAGGGAGCAGTCAAGCTGATGCTCCAGGTCGTTCAGATCATTGTTGGTGGCGCCCTCGCAGAGCTGATCGAAAAGCTCTGGGTAATTGTCATCGGCCCAGGAATCGATGCGCCTCCAGGAGTGGACGACTGGGGGAGGAGGTGGAAGGCCATCATTAAAGTTCTGCATTGGGACGTCGCCAGGGCTTTGCACCTCGAAACCATCACCTTGGCTGGCATTGCGAGCGCTCATTGACCTCAGTCCGGGAGAGTAAGGGGCGCCTGATGGTGCAAAAGTGTTGGCGTCCAGACGCGGAGAACCTCGGCCTGTTTCGTCGGTATACGGAGATGAGACGTCGTTTCGAGAATCGGAGGCTGTCGCCACGCCCGTCATGATGCCACCTCGACTGTCCTGCAGAGGGACATGGCGACCGGTTCGGTAAGGGGAGTCGAAAGAAGAGTCTAGAGTTTGTTTAGTTTACTGGGTTCGGCAGGTAGCGATGGGGGTAAAGGGGCGGCATACGTCTGTCATAACTGGTCATAGTGTGCCAGAAAGATCTAATTGTCGCACCGAGTCTGTTGAAGCCGACGTTAGTAACGGCCGACGTCGGAAGGTTTGAGATAGGCTTCAAGACTTACGATGTATCCATGGCGACGGCAAAAGGCGGCGTAAAAGCCAACGAGCGTGGGAAAAGGGCGAACGAGAGCCGGCGGTTGCTAGGGGTCGAGATGCGACAAGAGAAGAGCAGCGGTAATGGGGTGTGCCAAGTCGGTGATTATGAGTAAAAGTAAAAGCGAAAGTGAAAGCGTCGCAAAGCCAAGTCGAGCAAACAGGAGAAAGCGAGCGGAAAATAGCAAGAGAGAGCGACGAAGTATGAGAAGAAGAGAGTAGTAGTTTGTTGATGATGTAGAGTTTGATGGAAGTGAAGATTTCCAAAAGCCCGAGATGTTTGTCCAATCCAATCTAGTACTTAGTACTGAATCCAGGGGAACCTAACAGGCCAAAATGGAGCTACAGAGGGAGAAAAGGTAGGTAGGTGGCTGCTCCGCTGGGCTCAGACGCGTGGGGTCAGGTCGGGTCCAGTCAGCTTTCTTTTTACAGTACAAAGTACGTATCGTTTGGTGGACTAAATGCTGTAATTTTGTCGCCGAGGTCCGTGTAATTAAGTAGGCTGACGATGATGCAGGTATGTATAAAAACAAAGAGGGCGGGTAGCACAGAATAATGGAAGGGGAAAAAAGACCCTGTGATGGAATGGCACAGGTGCTAGAGGAGCAATCCAATCCAATGGCTGACGCAAGAGGTTGGGTTGGTTTGTTTTGTTGTTGATGTTGATTTTCCAAGGTAGCCAATGAATGTCTCAATTGGCCAGTGTCTCTGTTATACTGCACTGCACTGCACTTGCACTGCATGGACTGCACCGCTACAGACCTACAGCACTGACACTAGCAGAGGGGGGCCACCTAATGTGGCGGATGTGCGCGGGCTAACAAGTTAAGGGGTTGACAGACTGGATAATGGATGGACGAGGATGCATTACTACTACTCTACTGCAACACTGAGTGGTTGCCAAAGAATGGACAAGGGTAGGCGATGGAGCATGAAAAGTTGGCATGTGTGCAGCGATAGAGGAGAAAGGAGGCCAACAGGAGAGTTTCCATGATTTAGAGAGGATGCATCTACTGCAACCGATGAACATATCATTTATGCAGGCAAACTTGATTTCATCATGACGAACATCATTTTTACTTTCATGAATCAAGGCCCAACTCAATTGACGATTCATTCACATGACCGTTTATTACTAACTAGTAGTAGTTCAACTTACCGCCCGTTGTAAAACTCCTGAGTTACATTCCATACCCCTACTTCTCAGTTGGTAGAGAAAAACCCTAGACTTGACAAGTCCCGGGTTTGAGACGGCCAGGCGAAAGCCGCAGGGGGGCTTGCATAAGGTGCATTGGTTGGTCTACTAACCAATGCAAGGTACCGTTCCCGCCAGCACACTATGAGACGCTACCTTGACAGAGATTAGGTTCAGGGGCAACCTTAATCCAATTTGGCTGATTTTGGGTTACAGATGACTGCGTCGCGAATAAATTCTATGGGCAGTAGAGGCCCGCTTGAAGACGCCGTGGCTTGCTCTTTATTTTAAGGGTCTACACAAGCGGCCCGGCTTTGTATGTAACGTGAGGCTACCAAAAAAAAAAATGCATGACGATATAAAGATGGGTAATGATCCAGTGTTGGACTATGTTATATATGTCTGCTTATGTGGAGAATTAGATCAATCGCAGAGCTTCACTGCTATATGCTCGTGCTCATACTTAATACAATAATAACAAATTCCCAAATATGATACGAACCTAGATACAACTTTTGAAATCAAAGGCATCTCGCGTCGGTTTGAGATCAATGCTTGATCCTTCCACTACAGCTTCACCGATTGACAGATTCATTCTAGACCTTTTTTACTCCACTGTCAATCCTGGCATGCGGTACTCGAAGTAACATGATCTAACAACCCCTTATCTCATCCCATACACCTGAAAACACAAAACTATGTATCTCGCTTCATTCAATACGAACAAGATCTCATTCAACAAAAGACATAATTATTCTCACAATACTATTTCCTCGCTTACTTACATGTCTGCAATACAATCCCTGTTCATAAGACAATAACTAATTCCCGAATACAACACAACCCCTTATCATCATGCCCTCAACGATTGCCACCTCTGCCTCATGCCGATCTCATTTCTTTTGATAGCCCTACTAGAATAGAAATCCCCTCTCTTTCTTTCTTTCCCCACACTTGACTAATGTTCCTCAAGGTGCAAAAAATAAATGGCCGATAGCCCAAAAAGTTGGTCCAGGGTGGCATCGGGTGACTAAATCGGTTCGCCTCTTATTCTGTCAGACAATCTTTCTGTATCCTCGAAGCGTTTGCAGGTGCAGAGTTGCGGCGGTGCGTCGCTCGTTCCTATTCCTTGTTTCACTGCATAAAGTCATGGGATGCATATTGCGTTGCTATTTGCCTTTGCCTGTGCTCTATCATGGATGCCGCGTGGTTTGCCGCGTGGTTTGCCGCGGCTACTTACAGCAAAGTGACAGAGAACATGTGTACACTGCTATATTTGTGTCTCATCCTGAGCCATTGATAGGATAGTTGAAAATCATACTTGATACCATAAACGATCAATCCTGATATGTCATTCAATCATGCATCACTACTGCTCTACCAAGTATCACCAATATACCCACCTCATGTAAACGTCAAACCCCAGCCATTAATGCACTATACATCGCCTCGATCTATCTATGTCTGCCACATGTGCTCGCTGAGCCCAAGCAATTTGTCCTGCATCTGCCTCTTGGCTGCTGTGGCGATTCCGCGCTCGGGGTTCGCCATGGCTTCACTGTAACATAGCTCCACGAGTGCCTTCAGCTCATCGTAAGAAAAGTTGTCGGGGTCTTGTGCGCTTGTGCCCCGCTGTTGCGCCTTGTCTTCTTTTGCCTTCTCCACGATAGCATCCGCTCCTTGCTCGTATAGAGAGAAGTAGTTTGCTGCACGCGCCAGGTCGACACCCTCTTCCACGTTCTTGAGATTTTGCTGAAGTACAAGGATGTTGAGCTGCATACGTCCGCAACCCTTGTCGTTCATTGGCGACGCCTTGCCTGCGTTGCTTACAAGGTAGCAATTGATGAGCAGACCCAGACCAGTCCTGATAAATGCAACCTCCTTGTCTCGGAGAAACTTGACAATGGTCTCATCGAAGAACACCAGCTCTGAATTGAGGTTCAAAATCTGCGGATCAGGTTCGCTGACCTCCTGGTCGAGAAGGTAGGGTGCCACCGTGGGTGACAAGGCAACGCCGAGAGAGTGGACTATGCGGCACCGAATCTCCATATGGAGGGTGAGTAGTGCTGTTCCTGCGAGTTCTTCAAAGGAAGATACGATGCTGTCAAATGCTCTGATCGCCGATTAGTATTATACTCCACTCACTGGGTCGTGCAACTTACTGTACAGTATCCTGCGTCAACGGCAGTGACACAGGTCCCTCTTCACCGGCGCCCTTGCTAGGCTCGTTCATAAGAGTCCATCGTCGGTTTGAATGTCGGGGCAGGTTCTGTCGTGACGTATCCGTATCGTGTGTCGTGATTTGACGCAGCCCAGAAATCTTGACAGCAAGCCATTTCATGCTGGTATACAAAAGACAAAGAGATGAAATCGAATCTCGATCTTGGATAATGTCGCCCGAATCTAGTGGCGATTCGTTTGTGAGCTCCATCAGCAAGTGAATTTCCTTTTCGGCCAATTCCCAATCCATTTCCTCTGCCGTGAATAGTTTCTTCATGGTTTCTTGTAACTCTCCTTGATCCAGAGAGAAGCGCGCTGATGATCTCAGGTTATCGTTACTGATCTCTGTAGCTTGGTCTTGGGCTTTGACCACAAGCGTTTTGAACCAGCTGAAGCAGCGGTCATAATATCGCATCATCTGAGTTACGATCAGCGAGCTGAGTGCCTGGTCTGGCGGTATCGTGCCCAGCATGCGACAGAATGCTGTCACGACCTCAAAAAAGGCCGTCGTTCCTCGGAACACAGGCCGACGTGCAACCTGATTCCAGGCCGAATCCTGCGAGAACGCGTCTGCTTCCCCAAATACAGTGTCGCTCAGTTTTGCTAGGGTCTCGTCCAGTTGCGGCTGGAAAACGTTGACCAAGAAATTGTCCAGAAACGTTGTCAGTGTGCTTGCGGCGAGGTCTGAGCCAGGAGGAACGATGCTTTTGAGTCGCTGCAGGAACACCAATGTCGGTGGCAGCAGCAAGCTCATATTGAAGACACTTGGTTCCACTAGGGATTTGTACGAGCCTGTCGTCTGATGGCTACTGCCGTGACCGCCGTCGCCTCCCCTTCTCCCTCCCTCTGGCGCGCTTCGCCCTTTCCTGTCTTGTTTCAACCCAGGGACAGCGTCCTGTATAATACTATCAAGTGCATCATATTCGCTCGTCATCTCAACAGACTTCGTGTTGGCCTCCGAGAACTTGAAGAGATGCTCACGTACATCCTTTTTGCCGTGAAGAGTATCTCCTGGGTTTGGGGAATCAAATTGGTAAACGTCAGCGTCTGTTGTAACATAGTTGTGCAGCAAAGATCGAATCTCGTTTTGGTAAAGATTCCACAACTCCTTGAAGCTGCCAAGGAGGGCGCTGTTGTTACCAGCGCCTTCTCGTCGGATGAGGACTTTGATGGATTCGTGGAAGACGCGGTGGCCTTCTCCAATCGCCTCAAACTTTCCGTATAGCGACCACAAAAGATCGTAGATAACATCTGCCCTCATTTGTGTTTCGCGTGTGCCATATACATGAAGACCATCGCCTCTGGCCGAGCCACCCCTCAGGGAACTAGGGTGCCTTTGGTCTACTTCGTTGATGGTCTCATTAACGATGGTAAAGAGTTCAACTGGTAGTCGCTGTTTGAGTGTCTCGACGGCATTTTGTAATCGTCCTAATCTGTTCAGAGATTCTACCAGTAGCCCAACATAATAGAATGTATCGGCTTCGGGGTTCTTCATTGGGTCCTCTCTGATTGTCTTGTCGACATCAATGGCATCGAGAACCATGTGAAATGGAGCGATAGGCTTGATGTCAGTATAGCCTTCTGTTACAGCACCTTGCGTCTTGGCCAGGTTCTGCCATCGTTCCTGGCAATACGGCGACTTGAGGTAAAGATGCTCGTGTAGCTCTTCCACCAGAATGTCCATTAAAGCAGTCTCTTGGTTCGCAAGATAGCTCCTCAAGTCAGCTAGGGCGCCTATATCGTCTAGTTCAGGCTTTCTTAGCTTTCGGAGAGCACTCTGTAATACTTCTACAGCCGTCAAGAAACGCTTCTCGGATATTCTTGCCTCCAGCTGATCTGGTACGGCACGGAGATCATCAAGCTCATTGAGTGTCTGCAAAAGCGCATCAAATTCTTGCGACGATTTGGAAAGCTTCTTCAACTCTGGATCTGTTGCACAGAGGCTCGTTTTCGAGCTCGCCAGCGACTCCTTTAGTGCCCGCACTCGCTTTTGCGACTGTTGAATACTGCTTTGGATCTTGTGAAATGTACCAATCGAACTGTTGAAGCCCTGATGGTGTTCATGAACGATTCCCTTCAGAGATTCTTGGAGATAATTATGCGATTGCTGAAACTGGCCGTATTCATGAGCGCGACCAACCGAGCTCTTGTCGAGAAGTTGCAGCGACAGTTGGACTGGAACGCAGTCGTCTTGGCACATTGAAGGCCATTCTTTCTTGATGTGGTCTATAACCTCGGTAATTTGTCGTGCGGCATGGGTGTCAGGGACGTGTGATTGTCCTTGTCCCTGCAACTGGGTTTGTGGTATACGTGACCGCGACGACATCTGTCGAAGACTAGGCGGTGGTCGCGGTTGCTGGGTAGTTGGTGGCGTGGCATACCGATCGCTCCCGTAGCCATCTTGATAGCCAGATCTATAGTCGTCGTTGGAGCGGCCAAAGTTGCCGTAGCCGTTACCCTCACGGGGAGGAGGTCGGTCGTATCGATTCGACATGTTGGTGATAGCGGACGGCGAAACGTTTACGAGATATTGGCCGCTTCGAAGCGCATTGTCGCTATGGGAAATGCAGTATATAGAGTCAATTTAGCTCTGGACTGGAAATTTGATAGCCCAGATGCGCAAGTTCAAAAGTGTCAATTTGTTAAGTTGGGGTTGTTGGTATGAGAGCTGGATGTCGAGGGGTCGAAGCTTAGGTTGGTTGACGAACATTCAGCTTCGAAATGTTAGGGCGGTACGTACCCCATAGCTCTCTTGAATTACAGGAGCCAACCACTCAACGAACTGGATATGACAAGTTCGATTCTTACTACAATCGGGAAGAAAATATACATGTCTGACAATGTTTTTTCGGATATATTTAAATATCACTTGTAATGTATCTCATGCTGAATGTCTGACAACATCCAAGCTCTTTTGCATGAGGCTGTGTGGACTCTGAGTTCAAGGTTAATATTAAGCAATGGTACGGGAAGAACTAACTCCATTCATAATGTCACTACAATACCTACGTCAAGTAAATGGAGACTGTAATAGGTTTTCTGTAATTTTCACAAATCACTAAAGCCTCGATCATCAACCAGGAAATAAAAGTCGTCTGTAGTTTTGGTATCATTCAGAAGTCGTTGGTTATTATTATGAGCGAAACGTTTTAAGAAAATAAGTAGTGGTATCAATTTATGTCGTCCCTTCCCTCTCACACTTCATGAGCCATGTCAAAATTCATCCTCGTTCAACTCTCCATCAGTTAGCGCCTCCATGCGAGGTCGCTGGTGGAGGAACCAGATGTTGATTCTCGTCCTCTATCGGCTTTGGCAGTTCCTGCTTGACTGGACCCTCGCTGGGACTGGCCTTTGGCTCCTGCACAGTCGTTCCGGATAGATCCGCTTGAGCTATACGACCGTCTTGTGTTTCAAGCTGGTTCTGAAGCGTTGCTCCAGGTTGTTCCGCAGCCTGCATTCTCTTATCCTTTTCCAGGATTGCCTTGGCTAGACCGCGCACTCCATCCAGGATCACATCTTGTCGATCCCAAGCTAAGAACCCGGGAGTTCCAGAAGCTCGGTTCAGATGCACCACCTGGTAGTCCTTGTTCGCCCAGGCGGGGCAAGAATAGCTTACCTTTTTAGGTCGAGGCAGTATTTTTTGCTCTTCACTCTGGTCTTCGTCGCCATTGAACACACTAATGGCAACCTTTGGCTTCTTAGCATGTTTCTTTCCCTCCACGGGTTCAATCTCTGAACCGCACTGTGCCCAAAATCGGAGAGCAGCTTCGGGACCGGGCAGCCAAATCAGACAAGTGAGGGTGATGATGTCCTTTTGTGAAAGCTCTTTCTTAGGACCCACGCTGCGAAGGACCTTTAGCACATAGAGCAGTAAGCCGGTAGGCGAGTCGCAGAGGGCATAAGAGAGGGTGTTGGGCTCGTAATCTTCGCGGGCATCTTGCCCCAGATTGATCGCAGATTTCTTCTTGTCCAGCCGTGACGTCTTCCGCTTCTGTGTAGCCGTGATATCGTCCTTGGTATATCCAAGAACTGGAGAGCTTAGGATACGAGCCACTTTCCACTTGAGCCATTCGCTTGCTGAATCTGAAAGTGTAGGGGATGTAAGAGGAGGTGCAATCATATGGAATCCTAAGCAAGATTCTGGAAAGTTGTTCGAGAGATGTCGGGCCAGTCTCCAGTCAATGGCAGCTGGGGAAATAGAAGCAGATCCGGCGTTGCTGGCGATGTAGTGTTCATAACCCAATCTTCTCATCAAGTCATCCAACAATTTCGCTGTTGTAGAAACCGGGGGAGCACTGGGGGGCAAGGTATCACTGAACCCTAGCCCAGGCAATGATGGGATCACGACATGGAAGGGCCGGACGCCCCCGGCATCTTCAGGGTCACTGAGGGGTTGAACAAGATGACCAAGTGAAAGATTAGTGAGAGGGAAAGGCGGTATCAAGAGAAGAGGAATGGCGTTTGCATGAGGTGAACGAGTGTGGATGAAATGAATCCGGACAGGTGTTGGCGGTGTGGAAGTCTGGAAGCTGGTTCTGAACTGTGAAAGTGTGTTGTTGAGCTCTTCTTCGTGATCCCGCCACAAGAATGATTCTTGCCTGGATAAAACATGTGAGTTGAGTTCTGGATTGTTTACACATGAGGAGTTTAGCTCACCAGAAATCAACTAGAGATTCAACTTGAGGCTTTGGCTCCCACCAATCTTTAGAAGACGGCTCATGAGGTAGTCGGGTAAGCTCCAGCTTCTGACGCGTAATATCTAGATATTTACTCGATACCTGGGAAGGGGGGTTAATAGTGTTCCTAACGGCGGCGTTGTCTGTCTAAACTCACATGTATGCGATAAGGCTGAATTTCCTTATCGGAGACTCCGGATTGTCGTTGTTGCTCTGACATGTTTTAGGTTCTCACTGTACGACTCAACTACGTCCGACTGCTTGATACAATATGGTGTCACAGGTGGCCGAGTATGGTGAGATGCTTGACGACAGATCAAAACAAACAGGCAAGATGGAAAAGACCGAGAAATTAAACAAATGCGACTCGTTTTCACGAGCTGAGTTGCTTTCGTAACCCGGCCAAAATCAGGACCCTTACACCCACCCTTATAACACAGGACCCTGGCCCCGGTCGTGATAGCTGCGTGGACTAAGAAGACCCTGACGTGGCTGACACCCGCTGTGGCTTTAGTATATGGGGAAAGCGGCACAAATGGTCCGAATCATGTTGTGATTGGTACAAAAGGAGAACTTCCTGGTAGATAGTGGCGGTGCATGCAAATCCCCTTGCTGCTTCGGAAATGATCACTTTGGGCATCAGACGTGGCTTTGACCCGTTTTGGTGTATGCTTAGACAAATCATGTTTATTCGGCTACTACCTTCTGCCAACTTTTGCTTCTGAAAACAGGGAAACTCAGCTGGTGTGGAACACTACAAGCGGGGGCTTCCTGGATGGTGATCTGGCTGTGGCTGATCCTGACAACAAACTAGCCACCTCCATCTGTCACACCGCATGGATAGACATGAAACGCCGGCTGAGGAGACAACAAGGCTTGACAACTCATCCCATCATGTGATAACAGAATGTAAGGAAGAACAGTCGAGACCATGAGAAAGCTGCCTCGATGGTATATACGAGATATTCGGCTTCTTCTTAGGCTCCAATCCATATCCGAACGCCTGTATGCATCCCATTCCTTATTGTGTAACACCGCATCGTCTGGTCTCTAATCCTAAATGAACTGTTGTGATGCGCAAAGGTCATGAAACAGTCTAACCAGCAGTTTTCCGTACTGGCTTTTGGTTGGCTTCTGTGACTAACTCTTCCTCTTTGGGAATGGGGTACTGAATGGGGTTTGTATGTAGCCTTAGCGAAGCTCCACGGTCCATTGCCGTGCAAGCGACTGGCCTACATGTGCATGGATGGCTACTGCCGATGGAATTTGGGACTCCTCAACTATTCCGTGGTGGTGGCTGGTTACTACCTTGCGGCCCACCTCGAAGATTGATCTGCCCTATTCGTGACACTATGTTGCTGCCAACTGCGTCAACAGCACCCCGGGGTGAAGTCAAAGTTGGACCTTCTGGGGCTGTTTCTTGGACTCGGAAGAGCTTAATAGAAGTCCCGTTCCATATTCCCATAGTTCCTCTCGAAACTTGCATCTCGTTTGTGAATACAACTCCCCATAGAAGAGACTCATACCAGCCCAGAGCAAGCTGAGACCACTCAAATGAGTGTACGCGAGGGGCTGAAGGTTCGATACCTACAATTCCAACACCTGAGATCCGCCGAAGCGTTTCTGGTGTCGGGATATCGGCGGCCAGTTCTTGGCGTGGCAAGAGAGCTGAGACCTGTTGGATAACGGCGAGGATTGTATGCAGCGGCAGTTCCAGTAACCAGCTGTCAATCCAGTGAGCCGTTGGCTCAAATGCACCTGCCTGCGATTGCCCTGATATTGAATGCCCACCCAAACTTGTTGTGCTATTCTGCCGTGAGAAACTCGGAACACCGGCTGGCATCTTACCGCGAGCCTTCTCAGACATCCCCCTCAGCTGAGTTGGGAGAGCGTCCTCAGCGTTGGGAGTCGATGATCTCCTGGATGGCGCTTCACTCGAAGTCGACCTTGCAGGGGTCTCTTGGTGTTCTTCGTCATCACTATCGTCGTCTTCATCATCGTCGTCCTCGTCGTCTCCAATTGCAAACGCGCCGTCTTCTGGAACTTCCTCCAATGATGAATGACGCGGGTGAGCACTGCTTGGGCTTCTTAGGCTATCGACTGAGCTGCGAACGGATGTAGCCTCCAACAGATCAGCATGTTGTCCAGAGTCTTTTCTTCTTCTATTTCGTCTCTCAATCTCTTCTTGTCCACTCTCAAGAGTAAATGAGCGCAGGGCCTCGACTCGCTTCTTGTTCCTGAGGATAGCAAACACAAGTTCAGGATTCTTGCGATATTTGTTCTCTAGAATGGAATTAATAGACTCCAAAAGCGAGTGCAAAAGGGTATGGTTGGTTTCATTGGCGAGAAGAAACGAGGGTGAGGACATAGAAGAGAACAGCTGCATCAGTTTCGAGCTACTGGTGCTACTCAGGCCCTCGAGGTAAGGGGCAATGTTATTAATCACCGCCAACAGAGCCGGGTATATCGCCGACAGCTTCCCTTGACTCGTGGTTATCAGATTGTAGATGGAATGTATGAGAAAGTCGGCATATGTGCCCCTAAAGCCTGGCACACGAATCGAAACCGGCAAGCTCTCCTGCCCTTCGAAGTACTTGTTCAAGTTGACCCCGAAGTTCGTCTCTACACTTAGAGTCTGGAGCAAAAAGGCGCACATACGCACAACTCCCTGCTTGGTAGCGTCGTTTTTATACTCGAGGGCGTAGAACAGGGCGAGTACGACAAAATCGTGCGCTCTCTCGGTATCTACAATGAATGATCGGAACCTCTTGTTGCATTGCAGGATCTCCCAAAAAAGCATCAGTATTTCGGGGGCGAAATGGCCAGAAGACTGAGTACCCGGCAGATATGAAGTCTTCTCTTGAAGAGGTTGGTTCAGTATCCGGGTCATTCCGTCAACGATGAATTGGAAGTCCTGAGCCCGATGCAGCCGACCTAAGAAATGACGATAAGAGTTCTTGGGCGAAGGATTCGACGGGCTTTCGGGAATTGGGTACAGAAGAAGTACCAAAAGAAAATGCAGAGAGTACGTAACAAGCATTTGCTTGCCATCCTTGAACACAAGGGTGTTGTAAGGGACGCGCCAAGTTGCGGGATTGTATTTTAATGTCTAACGCAAAGTGAGTTAGCATTTACTTATGCGAGGATATCTGTGTAGACGGACCGTATTCAGCAGAGAGCAGAGCACGGAGAGCACCACTTGTTTGTCTGGGCATGCACAGAGATGAGTTAAGGTTCGCACACCAGTCTGTGGAAGGACGCCGGCTGTCATGTACAGACTCTGGCCAGCCAGGGTCAGGAGAAGACGCAGGATTTCTGATCGATTGCTTTCATACTCCTTTGTTGTTGCGACAGCTGTATTGCACCCCACGCCACTCTGCCATATCGCATAGCTAACCTTGGCCCGTCCATGTGGCTGCCGCGGTAAAGTCAAGTCGGAAAAGAATAGCAGATCAACCAATGTATCCACCAACTCTTCTGCAAGTGGCTTGACCTCTTCAAAATGTGCGGATTCGACTTTGCGCTCGGCTTCCTGGGCTTCGTCAAAGATGATTTCATTAGCAATAGCAGCCTGTCGAGTGCGCTTCCTCCGCTGTCCCCAGAAGAACTGTTGTTCCCATTCGCCCAGAGAGTCTTTCTCATATAAGTAGGGCAAGATCCGGGTCAGGACCCGGACACAATTCAATGCCTCGCGCTCTGGAGCGAGTTCGGGGTCAGGGAAAGATGGGTGATGACGTAGGATGAATAGGCGAGACGTGACGGCCAGGATAAGGGTTTCTAGGTTTTCGAGGGCGCGATCGCGAGTCCTCCGAATATCTGTAGGCGTGAACAAACTAAACACGTCCTCGGAAGATTCAGGGAGCTCCCAGAACTGGACAGCATAATGTTAGCACACGAGCTACACTCTCATACAGACTCAGGGTGGAGTGAACGAACAGAGGTCCAGTAGGCATCATCTGCGGGTATATGTCGTTCTTCGCATAATCGAAAGATGCCCCGTTTGAAAACGAGCTTAGAGTCACTCGCGCCCATTGTTAATGCATGAGAAAATACCAGGAAAGAGACTGCGCTTCAAGAGGAATTCTTTGTGATGTCCTCTTGGAACTTTGGGGGGCTCCAGGATGACGAGGTGTTGCGCTACTGTATGGGAACGGATACCTTGCTTGCGTGCCCCGGTGTTTTAGCTAACCAATCACGTGTCATAGTATACGTATCCGAGATATTACCGAAGTCGTTGATGCTTGTATAGAACTTTTTTTTAATAGGTACATTTGGAAGTCCCTTCCATTGTGAAGTGTCAACTTTGATTGACTTTTTTTTATTTCTCCCCTTCGGTGTCAACCAATTTAGAGAAGGACGCCTCAATGCTTCGAGTTCGGAGAGGATTGGGCTCTCCAGCCGGCTTTGCAAGCATTTGTCGACCGTATGTACGATACCCCCGGCAATGTACACCCTTCCGATCGTTTGCGACAGACCCCAGCCTAGACAATGCCTCTGAACTCCCCACAGACTCCAATTCTCACACTGAGAACATTCCGAAACCTCTCGATTCTACCTCGGACTCATTACAGGAACGTGTGAGCAGAGCACACTTGAACGAGGCGCAGGAAGTGAAGGAACAAGTGGAAGCTGCCAGTAATGACACCAACTTCAACGAGGCACTGGATGTGGTCCGTAGAGTTTATGGTGTCGAACATAAAGAAAAGAAGGAGAGAAAATCTAAGTCCCCGCCCCAGACTCAAGAATCAGGCAATGCAGAAGAAATAATCTACGAAGACAATACGCTTGAGATAGATTCACCAGCGGGAACTCAACAAACTGCAGTATGGACCTCTCTGCGCGAGAAACTACAACAGAAGATATCGCCGGGATCCCTATACACGTTTCGGTCCACACGTGACGATTCCGCCGCATTCGTCACCGATCAGGATGGCGCCTTTATGTCCAGAAGCCTGGACACAGAGCAGGATGCCGAACCGACGGAACAACAACTCTTGGACGAATTAAAGAAACAGACTGGAAGCGTGAAGAAACGCAGTTCCAAGCTGAAATCCGGAATAAAGACACTCATCCCCAAGACAATGGTGCTTACACCAGTCGAAAAGACTAGGGCAAAAGAAGTTCCTTATCTGGCCTACAATCTGGAGAAGGTTCTGTTCAACTCTGGACCTTACCAGCTCCAGGATAGGCGCACCCAGGTTTACAATTTTGACCCTTATTTGGGCACAATCATGCCAGTCGAAGAGTTTGATTTCAACGCATTGAAAGAATATGTGACTTCTTCCAAAGATGAAACGTTGACAAAGCTGAGTGCGAAGCACGGCAAGAAATACTGTGGTTCAACTTCAAGTATGACATCCATGCTCGCACAATTCCACTTCCTTCTGTCAGACTGGAGGAAACCAAACTTTGACCAGTTGTCAAAATCCTTCAGAGTTGAATTTGAGTCGTTCACCATGCTGACCCGAGCACCGGTGGCTGCATTCGCACGTTACAAGGACGGTGTGTATGCTATCGATGCCGACAAGGAGTTTGATACCGCGAATATCCTAAGTATGCTGGGAAAATCCATGGAAAAGCTCCTGACTCTGCCAAAGGAACACTTTGAAAAGTATAGGAGATCTCGCTCCCACGAGCTGTCGGACGAAGAGAAAAATGCCGACGAAGCCTTTCATTACACAACCCTGGGCGATTTCATGATGCGATCGCAGCTTGATGCTCGCGATAAAAGACTCCCTGGCACTGGTGTCTTTGATCTTAAAACACGCGCCGTTGTTACTATCCGCATGGACGTAGGCGATTACGAAAAAGGCGTCGGCTATGAGATTGATTCCCGGTTCGGCCAATGGAATTCATTCGAGCGCGAATACTATGACATGATACGAGCGGCGTTTCTCAAGTACTCCTTGCAAGTAAGAATGGGACGCATGGACGGCATCTTTGTTGCTTTCCATAACACCGAACGGATTTTTGGGTTTCAGTACATCAGCCTTGAGGAGATGGATCAAGCTATCCATGGAACAATGAATCGCAAGGTCGGCGACGAGGAGTTTAAAGCAAGTATCGGTCTCCTGAATGAACTGTTAAACAGAGCTTCGAAGAAATTCCCTAAGCAATCGCTCCGACTCCATGTTGAAACAAGACCATTGGACCCCGCCGTATTGTACTTTGTGGCTGAGCCTGTTAGTGAAGAGGAAATGCAAAAGACTCAGGACAAGGGCAAAGCAGCTGTGGAACGATTCGAAAAGCAAATTCTTGGTATATCACGCGGCGACGGTCAGGACGGAGAGCCGAACCTAGGGGAGAATATTGCTTCCCTTGAAGAAGAGGAACGAATCATGAAGGGCATTGCAAATCCTGAACCCGTTGACGCCCCGGAAAGGCAGAAGTCCTGGGACGAGATGATGGCCAAGGTAGACCAGTTCGTGGAGAACGATGCTGCCGGGCTGGCTAATGTCAGAGAGGCCATCGAGCAGGCTCTGGAACAGAGCGGCCTGCTCGCAGGGAAATCAGAGGAGGAGAGGCATACTTATCTCAACGAACTTGTGGAGGCCTTAACCGAGGATTTGGGGGATGGCAAGGAAGGGGTTGATGAACAAGAAGACGCTTTCAACAATTCGGCTGTGGGTGATCTACAGCAAGCCACATTGTCTTCTCTTGAAGGCAGCGAGGGCTCCGCACAAATCGAGTCAAGCTCTGAAACCGAAACTCTCCCGGGGCAGTTGGACGAGGCATCTCAGGGCGCTAGTTTTGACTTTAACCTTGAATCCCAGAATGTTGAGTCTGTTGATGAGACGGTTGCCAGTCGCGTCGAGGACAATGAGATTGTGGTGGATGATATTGCTGGGGAAGATGATGCTTCTGCCCAGACAGTCGACGAAAGCGTTGATGGAAGCGTCGAGCCAGCGACCGACATTGTTTCGCAGGATGCTTCTTCCCTCAAGGATCTCATCCTTAAGGTTGCTGAAGGTGTCGAGGTCAACATGAGCAACTTGAGGACGTTTGAGCGAATTCTGTCAGAGCTGGTACGAGATCAGAAGCAGCTGAGCAACGAGATAGACGAAGATGACTTGGTTGGTATCGATAACAGCCCAGCAGCCACGGACGACTCCCCCGAAGCAAGCCAGTTACCCCCTGCAGGAGAAGCAACTTCTGACCGAAAGGCGCCTGGAAAGTCCGAAAAAGAAGTGCTAGGCATGTACGTCACAGTCCGCAATAAGGTCGACGGCCAGATTGTGAAACGTGTCGAATGCCGGAACTTTGGAGAGGTGCCCGACTGGTTGGTGGAGTACACAATTACGGAGTTCCCATCAGACCGGGCGCAAAAGATCTTGACCCAGATGAAGGGTCGCCGAAGAAAGGTGATGGATTTGGACCCCAGTATGCGTACCAAGCAATGGTTCAAGATGTGGAATGGACAATTAGAGGAGCGTACTCGAGCTGGAAGGAAATCCAGGCGTATGCTCACAGAGAGAGAGGAGCAACGAGGGATTAAAGTTGCGTGGAACGACAAGGCAAAGAAGTCTGACAAGAAGACCACCGAGCCCAGGAAGAAGGCTGCGCCCAAGAAGAAAGCCGAGCCTAAGAAGAAAGCCGCGTCCAAGAAAACGAAATCATCAAAAAAAGATGAAAGCGGGACGGATTGAGGTAAATGTAAGATAGCATGACGGGTGTCAAAAACTTATTCGTGTTGGAGTAGCGAGCTCCGTGTACAACTATTATATGTCGGCTAAGATGCTGAACGTATCTTGCATGATTTTCCAATTAAAATACTTAGAGGGAAGGTAGTTAACGGCTGTATGAAGAGACGCAAAAAGAATTCAAGATTTATGCCATCCAATAAAACGTACAAGAGTATATAGTAAAGGCAGATGAGACTTGGAATAATCCATCAATATGAGGAAGTTAGTTGTATCCTAGAGTTCGTTTCGTAGTTATTGTAAAGTCCTCATGGTATAGTTTGTGTCAATCGATTATTTATGGTGACGTTATCCCCAACACATCCTTGTCTGAACATGTTGGGTCTGAGTTGGTCATGTGGGTGTTGTAGCGGCGCGCCAAAGCTGGTCCGGGAGTTTAACGTTTAACATCCTAAGGCCCGTTCATTCGTTCATCCATTCCTTGTAGTTGTCACTTGAGACGCGAGTCTGATGGTGAATCAACGTAAACCTTTTCTGCCATAATTCACTTGTTGCTTTAATCTCAGATTCGCATTCGCTTGATTCTGATACAACAAATATGCGCTTCTCAATAGCTCTGCTGCCTTGTCTTGGCGTGATAGCAGGCGTTGTCGGAAGTGACGGACCAGCCTTCATCCCCCAAAATATCGACGATATTCAAAAGACACTATATCGAGGCGATTGGGCGGATCGTATATGGAAGCAAATCCAGGGCGTTTCGTCTTGTTCGGGATGCCAGGTTAGTAATGCTTTGTTGGTGCGAAGTCATATACTCGGAGACTAACAGCTACCTATACTACAGGGTCTATTGTTGACATTCAAAAACCTTGCGAATCTGGGCGACAAAACATTCGTACGTACACTTCAGGATATTTGCAAGAAGTCAAAGGTATTTATGATTCATTCCTGCACATAATAAATACTAACAACCCCATCTCAGGTTGAAGAGGCGGATGTTTGTGATGGGACTATTGAGCTCCAGGGACCCATCATTGCAGAGGCCTTGAGAAACGTCGCCATAGGCTCAAAAACCGCACAACACTTCTGCGTTACGTTTCTTGGTCTTTGCCAATATCCTGCTATAGAAGAGTGGGATGTTCCTCTACCGCCTGATAGGTCTCACCTAAAGCGACCAGTCCCAAGTGGGCAAAATCCTATCAAGGTCGTCCATTACTCTGATATCCACGTTGATCAGCTTTATACTGAAGGGTCGAATTCGAAATGCAACAAACCCATATGCTGCAGGTAATTTGGAACCACTCCCCCGCTTGCATACCTTATGGACTGACCTTAGTAGACCCTTTACAGAAAATGATGAGCCTGGAAAGACAGACTCTCCAGCTGGGCCCTTTGGCGAGCACACCTGCGATTCTCCCGTCTCTCTGGAACATAACTTGTACCAGGCAATAAAGGAGATCGTCCCAGACGCCGCTTTTACTATCTTCACCGGTGACGTCGTTGATCATTCGATCTGGAACACTACATGGGATTACAATGAGCACCAGAGTAAGTATTCACTGACACTGTCGAACTTTCTCCTTGCTAACTCGTTTAAGTTATTGAATCATATGAGAACATGGACAAGCATCTCGGTATAGTTTACGGCACAGCAGGAAACCACGAGTCTCATCCTACAAACGCCTATCAACCTAGCTCTATCGGCGACGCATCGTCTTGGATCTACGACCTTCTCGCCGGAACATGGTCTCGCTGGATTGGACGCGAAGCCGCCTCCAGAGTAGCGCAAATGGGTGCCTACTCCACCAAATATCCCCATGGAAACCTCCGTGTCATTTCTCTCAACACAAACCTATACTACCGAGGCAACTTTTGGTTATTTCAGAGAAAGATGATCCGCGACCCTAGTAAACAGCTCGATTGGCTTATCGAAGAACTCCACGTTGCCGAGAAAGCTGGAGAGCGCGTTTATATCATCGGACATATGCCCCTTGGTGATCGGAATGCATTCCACGACCAATCTAATTATCTAAATCAAATAGTGAACCGATATTCGTCAACCATCGCAGCCATGTTTTTTGGCCACACGCACAGAGACCACTTCCAGATCACATATAACGAAGCTACAAAGAAGAGCTTCAACAATGCTCTGCTCACATCATACGTTGGCCCTTCACTTACCCCAACATCCGGCATGCCATCGTTTCGTGTTTACGACGTCGATCCTGTCACATTTGCAGTCCTCGATGCCACGACTTATAGCGCTGACATGAACTCGCCGACGTATCAGACCCAAGGTCCCGTGTGGAAGAAATACTACTCTGCGAAGGAGACGTACGGTCCGCTTACGAACCCGCCACTGACGGACCTTAAAGCAGAGCTTACTGCAGCATTCTGGCACAACGTCACAGAAGTATTTGAAAAGGACCAAACGGCTTTCGACAATTTCATGCTACGTCTGAGCAGGGGTTGGAAACAGCCTGTGTGTAAAGACGAGTGCCGAACATCCCAGATATGTTTGTTGCGAGCTGCACGAAGTCAGGATGGCTGCGACGTCCCCACGCTAGGTTCTTCATATCACACAAGAATGGGGGATGCTTCTGAGAGGGATGAGTGTGGTATCTCTGTCATCCAGGCGACATTCTCTGCACTAGTAGCCAACGAGGGCGTCTTGAGGGTTCTGCAAGAGCTGTTGGTAGGTCTGGAGGTCAAGTTGCATGAATGATGAAGTCTTCTAGTTATAGAGATGAAATTCATGTACATGCCCCATTGTATACTAAATGGCGTGTTTCTTATAATTCACAACGGCTAAACAGCAAGGACTTCAATGCTCTATTAGGGTGGCCACAAATGTATGTAACTTAGTTTCCGTGAGGTCTCCAACACATACACCTCGCCTCTTACAAAGTCTCGCCCGATAACTATGCTAGTAGCCATTTGTATCCTTATTAGTGGATAGACGTAGAATACCGATTTGCGCTGCCTCGATCCTTGCAGAAGTGAAGTGTCACTAGCAACGCCCGCAACCGCTCCCAAACATATAAATCCATGTCAGCTTGATAATGGATCCCACTCTGGTGTTGATAACTCGCTACTTTTGGTGGCCCATGGGCAATCCTTCGATTCCACTTATCCATTTCACTTACACCGGACACATAAGAGACCGGGAATCTCGGCTGACAGCCTTGCGATGCTGAACAATAAGCAGAGTCGGACACATTTTCGGACACATATCATTTGATGAGAAGCATTAACCCGGCTTTGTTATTTTGATTTGCAGTAACAGAGTATCTAAAAGCTGACAACTCTCGAGTTGCGTTTAGCCTGCCTACGTGAGAATTAAGCGCCTATGGTTCCTAGACGCGAACATCCACAGTGTTATAACTGCAGAGCCAGCTCTGGGTATATATAACGGTACTGTTGCAATTTTTCGTACACTTTTCTTCTTACTTGCCGAGATAACGCTTACTGGAAAATGGCTTCCTCACAGAATCAACAACTCGGTTCCGATGTGTGCGTAGTAGGAACGGGAGCACTCGGTCTGTTAGCACTCAAAAACCTTCGTGAACAGGGGCTCGATGTCAAAGCATTGGAGAGACACGAACACATAGGCGGAACATGGCATGCCTCGCAGAATGTCGAGCAGACTACTGCATCAGACTACACGACGGCGAATACTTCTAAGCAATGTGTACGTTTCATCCGGCTGCGAGATACAGACTAACGTTAATAATGTACAGTGTGCTATCACAGACTTTCCTATGCCTGATGGTAAGTTGATGACTTTCAATGGCTACATATAGAAAGCTCACCGTTATTAGAATTCCCTATGCATCCACCTCAAAAAGACCTAGAGCGATACTTTGAATCTTATGCCAGGAAATTTGATCTTTTCCCACATATTGAATTTTCAATCTCAGTCGACCACATCGAACGCGACGAGCAGCAAAAGAAATGGAAAGTTTTCACAAAGAACGTCAAAACGGGAGTTGAAGAGGTCAGATCTTACAGTCGTGTAGTGGTCGCTACTGGCATGCTCAACACCAAGCACATGCCACATGTCAAAGGCATCGAGCAGTTTACAGGAGACGCCCTTCATTCGAGACAGTTCAAGGATGTGTCCAAGTACCGGGGCAAGAATGTCATCGTCGTGGGAGTTGGTGCAACTGGCGTTGATTCAACTTCTTTCCTCGTCAAAGCCGGAGCAAACAAGGTCTATGCCAGTCATCGAGGGACTGTTTTTGTTGTAAGTCTTCCACGCCAAGGATGTTACAAATAGATGCTAACCAAGCAAAGCTCCCCAGACGAGTCAAGGGACAAGCTTTTGAGCATAATATGAGTCGTCGCGTAGCCATGTGCATAAGAGCGTTGGGCAATTTCTCGCCGACGATACTCGCTACGCTCATGACCAAGATGATGGTTAGCGTCCGGGACAAAGAGTGGCCAGTGATGAAAGATATCTTAAAAGATAGACCAGTTGATGGGGTCTTCCACCGAATACCGCTATTCTCGGAGGACCTAGCGAACAATCTCAAGAGTGGCAGTGTCAAGTCGGTAAGGGGCATCCAAGAAATCACTGGACCAAAGACGGTTGTTCTTACCGACGGTACCGTCCTCGAAGATATCGATGCCATAATTTTCTGTTCAGGTTATGGCTATGATTTCTCCATCATCAAAGGCCCTGGAGACCCAACTGATCCAGCCATTGCTCCTGACCACAACAAGAAGATCGAGGCGGCCGAGTATTATCAAGATGAAAACAGGTTTGCTCGTCTTTATCATGGCTTTATGTCGGAGCAGTTCCCTGAGTCTCTAGCATTCATCGGTCATGTAATCCTCATGAGGCCTCCATTTGTGCTGTACGACCTTATCACCATGGCCCTGGCCGGTGTGTGGTCTGGAGGTTACCCCATCGCGAACGAACAAGAGAGACGCAAAGATATCGATGCTCACTATAAATTTGTCGTCAGCATACTCCAACGAGGCCCATTTCCTCATCCAGGGTTCCGTTTCAGGATGGCCAAGACTTATGAGTTTATCAACCAAGCAGCAGGCACAGGAGTGACAGACCGTCTGGGTTGCTTTACATGGGAAGCCTGGAAGCTGTGGTGGAATGATCGAAAGTTTTACAATCTTCTCATGGGTGGGACTGATGTGCCTGCAGTGTACAGACTTTTTGATACTGGTCGAGGTCGGAAGCCATGGACTGGTGCAAGAGAATGGATCATCAAGACGAATGCCGAGATCAAAGAGTTGGGAGAGGTCTGGAAGAAGGAGAATGAAGACAAGAAGACAAATTGAGGAGAATGTATAGTATGATGGTATATTTGTATAGTGTCTTCATATATTTTCAGTAATCATGAGTTCTTCTGGAAGGGGTATAGCACTTGGTATACTCTCCCTTGAGATGTAAACATGACGGAATAAGACATATTCTTGGAATGGAAGATGATATGTTCTAAGGAATTATATGAGAAAGTAGGTTCGCAGTCGTATAAAGCAATATTTCCTTATAGATAAAAACGAAAGGTCTTAGTTCTAGGTGCAGATCTGTTGAGTCGGTAGCTGGGTGTTGTATTATTTGCATGAATTGAGGTTATGTTATGCAGCCTAGACTGGGCGCTACTGTACCCGCCCAAGCGTTCCAGCCAACCTAAACGTTCCCTTAACCAGATCTCAGCTGCATATAGAACTGGAGGGATCCGCATCTCTTTTACCCTGATCAACAACAGCATCGGCGACCACTTCACGCTTTCACTTCCCATAAGTCATTTCTACGTTTAAATTCAGCCACAAAAAAAAGACTGCTGTCTGTAGCTTATGCTCGGCATTCGCCCTACTCTTAGAGCGAGGCGTTCCCTGTTGGATCTTATCCGCACCAGAGGCGAAGACGGCGACGACGACAACAGTAGCCATCGAGAGCAAGGGAGCGACGACCAAAGCCCCGTAAGCAGGTCCCGGTCCCCGGCCAGCTCCAGGGGCTCCAGTGGCGGCCATTTCAGCGAAAGCTTCAGTGATACAGCCCCCGCGCCGCCCGCTAATGTTGTTGTTGCTGCTGCTGGTGACCCCACTCCGGAAGCTGCTGCATCGTCATCATATCGACTCCACCCTGGAGCTGCTGGTTCTGATGCTGCTCCTCTAGCGTTGGTGCATGTGGATGTAGCTCATCAAGTGCCTCTGCCAAACTCTCCACCACCTCTGTCTACGTCTGCGTCTCCGTCTCTGTCTCCATCTTCATCAACACCTCAACCTCCATCTCGACCGCCACCTTCGTCGACCTCCTCCCCCGGTTCGACATCGCATTCCATACGGCCACAGTCGCCGAATTTATCTATCTCACCTAATAATCAATCCGATAACGCGCCAGTTTCGCCGCCCAATATGGCTCCTGTGCGTTGATTCCCGACCTCCTCCAAGCTTTCATTCACAATCTTGGCCCGATGCTTGTTGGGGACACAGCGCAGACTGTACTCCTAGTTTATTGACGCTGACTTTGGTTTTCTGCAGAAGAAGGCTGCCAACAACAGCAGCAAGTCCAACGAGGACGATGGATACACAGCTGGTATGCTCCATCCAGCCTCCATGTTTCAAGGTACCTTACGGTGTCGCTAATACTATTTGCAGGTAAAATCTACTCCATCTCCGGGTCAGTACCTGCCGATACACATATCCTGCGTCAATATCCAGTCGCAAAATGAGCTCGTCGAAGCTAGCTCGCCGATATCCAACATGTTATACTGACTTTATGCAGTCCTGTCGTCATTGCTGAGGACATGATTGGTGTTGCCATGTACGAGTTGGTCAGTTGCAGTCATCCACCGCACCATCATCCGCCAAAAACTGACACGATACTATTGTAGGTCAGAGTAGGACACGACAACCTCGTTGGTGAGGTTATCCGAATCAATGGCGACCAGGCCTCTATCCAGGTTTACGAGGAGACATGTACGGCAACCCGTGATAAGGTCCAAGAACTACAAGCTAATCTACATTGCAGCCGGCGTCATGGTTGGTGACCCCGTCTACCGAACCGGAAAGCCCTTGTCCGTCGAGCTTGGTCCCGGTCTGCTCAACGGTATCTACGACGGTATCCAGCGTCCCCTCGAGGCTATTTCCAAGATGGCCAAGTCCATTTACATTCCCCGCGGTATCGCCGTTCCTGCCCTCGACCGCGAAAAGAAGTGGGAGTTCACACCCTCCGTCAAGGTCGGCGACCACCTCTCTGGTGGTGATGTTTGGGGTTCCGTCTTTGAGAACTCTTTCCTTGCCAACCACAAGATTCTGTTCCCTCCTCGCGCCCGAGGAACCGTTACCAAGATCGCCTCCAAGGGCGAGTACACCGTTGTCGACAACATCCTCGAGGTCGAGTTCGATGGCAAGAAGACCGAGTACCCCATGATGCAGTCCTGGCCTGTTCGAGTGCCCCGTCCTTCCAACGATAAGAAGTCTGCCGATCAGCCCTTCATTGTCGGCCAGCGAGTCCTCGACGCCCTTTTCCCCAGTGTTCAGGGTGGTACCGTCGCCATCCCCGGTGCTTTCGGTTGTGGAAAGACTGTCATTAGTCAGTCTGTGTCCAAGTTCTCCAACAGTGACGTTATTGTCTACGTTGGTTGTGGTGAGCGAGGTAACGAGATGGCTGAAGTCTTGAAGGATTTCCCCGAGCTTACCATTGAGGTCGACGGCCGCAAGGAGCCCATCATGAAGCGAACCACACTTATTGCCAACACTTCCAACATGCCCGTCGCTGCCCGAGAAGCTTCCATTTACACGGGAATTACGGTGGCTGAGTATTTCCGCGATCAGGGTCTCAACGTCGCCATGATGGCTGATTCTTCTTCCCGATGGGCTGAGGCTCTTCGAGAACTCTCAGGTCGTCTGGGAGAAATGCCTGCTGATCAGGGTTTCCCCGCTTACCTGGGTGCCAAGCTTGCCTCGTTCTACGAGCGAGCCGGTCGTGTCCAGACCCTTGGTTCTCCTGAGCGCGAGGGTAGTGTCAGTATTGTCGGTGCCGTCAGTCCCCCTGGTGGTGATTTCTCCGATCCCGTCACGACAGCTACTTTGGGTATTGTGCAGGTCTTCTGGGGTCTCGACAAGAAGCTTGCTCAGCGAAAGCATTTCCCTTCCATCAACACCTCGGCCTCTTACAGTAAGTACAACAACATTTTGGACAAGTACTACGAGAAGAACTACCCTGATTTCCCCCGACTCCGCGACCGTATCAAGCAACTCCTTTCCGACTCTGAGGAGCTCGACCAGGTCGTGCAGCTTGTCGGAAAGAGTGCTCTGTCTGACCCTGACAAGATTACTCTCGATATTGCTGGCCTGATCAAGGAGGATTTCCTCCAGCAGAACGGTTACTCAGACTATGACCAGTTCTGTCCCATCTGGAAGACTGAGTGGATGATGAAGCTTATGGTCGGCTTCCATGATGAGGCTCAGAAGGTTATTGCGCAGGGTCAGAGCTGGGCCAAGGTGCGAGAGGCTACATCCGAACTACAAGCCAACCTACGACAGCTTAAGTTCGAGGTGCCTACCGATGGCCAGGAAGCTATTACCAAGAGAGTGAGTTATTCGCCATGTATAGCCTTTCACATACATTTACTAACACATTTCTTAGTACGAGGAGATCCAACAGAAGATGACAGACAAGTTCGCTGCTGTCATGGACGAGTAAGACCTGAGCAAGCTGCTGGTTATTTCTGTCTTGAAGCTATAGATGAGTCATGTTGTGGGATAGGCCGGAACATGGCTGGTATTCGATTACTGTTTGCGCCGCCCCGTAGTCTAGTGTATGCATCCAATATCAATTTGTTCGAAATTCGAAACCATCTTTTGTTTGTGATATACCATAGTATGTGGGTCAATGAGTGAGGTTAAAGTGATGAGCGGATGTGGGGCTACATGCAAGTTATTCTCACCATCAACCTGTAGACAAGGATGTTCTCATACTTGCAACTGTTGAAACTATACAGCGTCTTTATATATATACTTTTTGTAAGCATTCAGTTGACTTAAAATAAATTCAATCCCGCTCACGCTCACATACATACACCTTTCTCCTTCATCCTCCCAACCCCTCACTCCCCGAGCAATGTCCGAAGAGCTTCAAGACGAGGTCGAAGCTATCAACTCCATATATGGCGATGGTAGTCTTGTCCCATCAGACGATGACTCCTCTGTCTATATTCTAAACCTCCCCGGTGATGCGTCCTCACTTCGTCTCAAGTTCCCTTCAAATTACCCCTCTCAACCGCCCACTGTTCTCGGCACGCACCATAGCTCCGGCGGCGTCAAGGGCGCCGGCGCTCGTGATCTGGGCCTCTTCCGCGATGCCTTGACCGAGGTCTTTCAAGAAGGACTGGTATGTCTTTTCGATGCGGTGGAAGAATTCACGCGGCGTGCCGAGGAAGAGAAACCAGAACCTCAAGAAATGGAACCTCCAACTACTTCAACGCCCGAGGAAGAGTACTACGAAGAACCAGATTTTCCGCCTCCAGAATGGGTTCTCTCCGACCTCGTCACAGAGTCAAAATCAACGTTCCTAGCACACGTCGCGCGAGTCACGTCGCCTGATCAAGCACGCTACTACGTCCAACTCCTTCTTGCATCCGACAAGCGTATCCGTGGCGCCACGCACAACATGACAGCATGGAGGATCCGCGGGCCTGGTGCCTCAAGCTTCCAGGACTGTGATGATGACGGAGAGGCCGCTGCGGGAGGAAGGATGTTACATCTGATGCAGGTCATGGACGTCTGGGACGCCATGGTAGTGGTGACGAGATGGTACGGCGGTGTTCAGCTGGGACCTAGAAGGTTTGCGCTGATCAACGCTGTAGCAAGGGACGGTTTGGTTAAGGCTGGTTTGGTAAAAGAGGAGAAGCAGGAGAAGAAAAAAGGGAAGTGAACCCTTCAACAGGGAGACTTTACGCTTGAATATAGCATGGCAAGAAAACGGAAATACACATCAACAATCAATTGTTACACTATTTGGTATCAAATATGGAACTCAGCCGCACCTCCCTAGAAACACCATTCAGACAAACAATCCAAACCGCACATCGCCCATATTAGAATATCTAGAAATTACTTGCTCCCGCACATCAATCCCAGCCCCTCGACTTCACAGCAAACAAACGCCGTTTCCTTTGCGCCTCTCGTTAGCTGCTCATCTACTATGAGCATTTCGTTATCGTACAGCATATATGTCACAGATGTTCTTCTTCGTTTGTTGTATCAGATCGAGGGCCCATGGCTAGATTTCATCGCTCAGCAATGGTTTTAAGATACCCATTGCCCTGACGGCCTGCTCCTCAGAAAGGATCACAGTACCTGCCTGTGCCGTTGAGAGATATGACAACTCCGAGCTGGCAGCTATCTGCGGATCCTGCACCAGTATGCCAGCAACACCACATACGATACCCGTTGCCTCAAGGGGAAGGCTCTTGAGGTCGAGGAAAATCGGAATCAAGTAGGCGTCGGTATCTCCAACAAGCGAATCGCCAAATATGTCGAGAAGATTCCTGTCAAGCAACAGGGACGGTGGGTCGTCCTGAGCCAGAGTAACAGACATGAATCGAGGCTGCGACACAAGTGCTGAAATAATGCATGTGTATAATTTCGTGTCGACGTTGTCTGCCCAGCTTGGTCTGCGGCCGTTCCCAGTTGCGTGTCGACTAATCGAAGGTCGCTGGTGAGTAAAATTTGCAAGCTGCGACGTTTCACGGCCAGAGCATTGCACCAATTCTAGTGCTTCCTCGAGGTTGGGGGCCACATTCCTCTTCTTCAGTGTGCCGAAAATGCGTGTTTGCAGCTCAGCGACATTAAGTGGGAGGCCCTCATGGGGTGGGGATGATGCTGGCAGCCCGCCACCTTGCTTTTGGGTATTCGCGGCAGAGGTAATAAAGTTCGATTCGTTGTCTGATAGCTCGAAACCCTTGGCTATAAGGGATTTGACCACATTCTCGCGCTCCCTTGTCGGGACCAGAATAAAGTCCGAGTAGTAGGTAGTGATGAAGAAGATGGGGATACCAGCAAGAGCAAGTGGGGAGGTCAATTCCATGACACGGCCGCCTGCATCAAGTCCAGCACTAATAACAGAAAGGACCATGTAGGATTCTTTGGAAACGGAGACGATCTTCGCAACGTCGCGCGGCAGGGTCTTGAGAACTGGCTCGAACACATTCTGGGCCCATGAAGTGTGGCAGACAACCGAGCACTCTAGAGGGGTAACACTGATGTTGAGAAAGCCATGCTGTCCATCAGAAGTGAGACCTTGTAACTCGTACTCGGGTGAGTCGCGCAGGCCTCCTGCGCCTTGCGACTGTGGTAGCAGTACTCGAAGAATAGGCTGGAGGAGGCTCGAGTAAAGGCTGAGGGGGATATGAATCAGCGTGTATGTCCCATCCTAGAGTACACAAGTTAGAAAGAAAGTAGGCTACAAATGCGATTCGGCAGCGTGGTCATGGTGGGCCACAAAGGGAAATGCGAATGACAAAAGTGTGAAGCATTCTATGTAGAGTGAGTGTGAGACTTACAAGGAAAGATACCTGTGCGTTCATGATGGCAGGCCAGCATTGAGGGTCCGGGGTCTTTGTACTACGAATCCAGTCAAAGCGACGGCTCGGCACAGTGGAATTGCGTCTTTTGCGGCGGGATCGCGCTGGTGAAAGCCGACAACAAATTGGCGTGTCGAAGTCGAATTTCTGACTGGATCATGAAGATGTCTCGTAGGTAGTTCAGGTATCTGTTGTAAGGTTTGGGCTAATAAGGTTGGAGAATAGAAACAAGAAACAAAGAAACGGCCAATGCCCAAAACCCCGGTAAACTCTGCTTTGTTGAAGTGTATAAAAACAAGGTTTGATTGTGTGAAGAAGTTTTCAAAAGGTTATGCAGCATGTAACGAGGAGGGTAGAGGAAGAACTGGATGCAGGTTCAGTTCAGACAATGGAGGGTACGATAAGGGTAAACCCGCGTTATTAACTCTCCTCCTCCTCATTGTACGTAGAGTACCTCGACTGTAACTATCGCTATCTCTAAGCCGAACGGGAAGAGCACGTCCCTCGATCAAGCCCAGCCCTGCAGACAGACAGGGTTTTGCCGTCGCAGACAAGGTGCGGGCCATGGCCAACTTGGGAATTAGCTACCTGTTGAGTTGGCAGAGGTTAGACTAGTAGGCTATGACGGCAGCAACGTTAGTGGACATGTATGGGTGGGTTCGGGTGCTAACTAAAGCATTGACTTTTGGCTGAGTTAGATAACCGTTGCAGCTATCTACCTATTAGCTGGCAGTGCTCTGAGTAAGATTCTTCAATGGTATTTCAGAATGATGCGGCCTTGACAAACAAAGATCCTTTCTCCTCGGGAGATGAACACGCTCGCATCAAGGAGGCCGCTCGAGGGTGGCTTGACTGCAGATCTTGATCCAATACCCGATGCGTGAAGACACATTGGTCCAGTTGGTACGGTAGAGACCGAAAGTGCAGATGGCGTTCGTGATCACGGCCAATGTGGTTCCACGACTTGGCCGGGAGAAAGGAAGCATCAATTTTCCTGCATGTCTCTACGCTTTGAGCTTTGCTTTCATGAATGCAGCGATGCAAAGTACCAAAGCAACCAGGCAACACTGCCTCATAGCGATCTAGGTGTCACCACATCACCGCCGATAGAAGATTACTCTCTTCGATATAAGGGTATGATGGTGGTGCTGAGATCAACCTGTAAGACAGGCTTCCGTGGCAAACAAACATGGAGTACGGTGGTGCGTGGGGGCTACTTCAGCAGAGCTAGAAAGATCGGGAGAGTAGGACCCCTTACTCCTATTCAACAATTGTTGTTCATTCATGGATTGAGCCGAGTCGGATTCAGAAGGACAGGGCTGGTTATCAGATGTTGGTTAATTTCGTCTGGCAGAAACTACTTTCCGTCTGAAACAGTGCTTTTGGAACCAAACACATAAAAATCTGATAGATGGATTGTCTCTTGTTTTCGATGAGCGCGCTGCTGCGACTGTACTACACTGTATGCAACTTCTTCTTTTTAACCAATTGTGCATTGATCGCTGATTCTATTGGGTAAATGCGCGACCCATGAGGTCGGGTTTGTTAATCAGGCCAAGGTGATAGAATGTGACAATATTAAGGTTGGTGGTGATGATGATTTGATGAGGTGAGCTTCATGATTTCCCGATTAGAACAGATGCCTTTGGCTCTTCCCTGTAGGTAAGTCAGGGTGTTGGGCATCACCCAACCATTCCAGTAGGAAAAGTTCAGGTCGCCGTGATGTGTAGATTGTATCTATGGAAGGCTTTGTCTTTCCTTCACCTCGGAGACATCGTCACCTTTCAGACTCGTCACCTTCGTGGTCAGGTCTAGTTGGATCACCTGTAAATGAACCCTGGCTGCCTACAGAAACCTGAGCCTAATATTTTTACTATTGCAAACACCCCAGCAACCCCAGCTTTTCGTGTAATCCTCGCGACTTGCACTCAAACCCATGATTGGTACGGCCAGCCTCCTCCATTCACAATGACTTCGCCGCACGATCGCATGGAATCTGAAGCTTCCATCACTCCACAGCACACATATTGAACATCCCGGTGAAAGCCGCCCCTGACCTGGACACCCTGCCTTGCTTTCAGCACCAACAGAGAATGGAGTGGCATTATGCCTGAGCCTGTCAGCTACGCCTCCAACCCGGTATTTAGAACCTCAGCAATGAGATCGATTAATAGAACATTGCCTATCATGCCTCAAAGCAGGCTCGCCGCCGTCACATTGCATGACTCTTACCTTGCTGCACATGTCTCGATATTGGATCATCTCGTCTCGGTAGACGACAACGCAACATTTCCATCTTACTTCGTGGTAGTTGTGTTCCCATACGAGTCGGGTGATGTAAATTACCCCACGAAAGATGCCATCATGGTGGGTGCAGATACTACTAACAAAGCTCCAGTTTCTGCTGTAGTGTCGGGATCCAGCTTCTTCTGACCCCTGTCATGCTGTCAACATGTCGCAAATGGCACCACAGACTCGTGCTTCATAGCGTGACCACTTACCAATATTACCCTACTCAACATCCAGAACTCCAGGTGACGCAGTCTGAATATGTCACACTGTCGACCTCGAGTGACCTATGACGATATCGTCTGGTTCACTGCGACACTAGAAACCTCTGTACCTACAGGGCTTTCCATCCCTGCATGTCAGGTCACAAATTCCTATCCAACGACAAACTATTAACTGCCTGTAGAATACGTATCATCTACAAGACGGGCCAACGCTACCGGCTGTCAGAAAAAAAATGTCCATTGTAATGCCTATCAACAGAGGGTCTTTTGTCCCGCTCCTTGTGGGACGGCGCCAAGTGGATTGCGATAAAGAGTCCCGGTCTTACACCTCTGCATATCGTAATATGATTCATTCTATCTTCGATAATCACAGGCTGGCTTGCTGGTGGTTGTTAGACCAAGTATTTATACTCATGATTGGACATCGAACAAATGTTCGGGATAACCTATCTCCCGAATTCGTGTATTCTGTGGCATCCGATCGACCCTATAACTTCCTGTCTTGTCATATCCTTCAGCAGTGACATAACTGGAGCAACGCTGGGCGAGTGTAGGGGTGGTTCATGCATGACATCCCCTGTCTGGGGAAGACAGCCACGCCCTGCTGTACGTAGTACATACACAGTACTGTATTCCCCTATATCCAATAGCAAGCGGCTGCCAAGTCTCTTTGCTCGCCTGTTCTTATGAGGCCAGCATCGATACGAAAACATTTGACTTGTTACTTCACAATAGACTAAACATGGATGTTCTCTTGACACGATAGCACGTATGATATAGATGCGGTAAACGTCGGCAATAGCGTTCAGAGTGTTGTTGATCATTCCTATTCTAAACTAGCTCAAAGTTTATCTATCGCTTAACTCCTACGACAACCAGGTTTCTTGGACTCAGTCCATAGTCAAACACCGTTTCGACCCACGCGTGACGAACAAGATCGTCGTGTTCTTTGAGAAATGTCCACCGGTCCGACACGATGAGCGATTCGACCGCCATCGCGCTGAAAGCCATGAGACTCCAAATAGCGCACAACTCCTTCTTTCGTGGCATGTACTGGGCCTCATATTGTTCGATCTCTTCGTCTGTTATATCGCCCATCTTCTCCTGCATCACTTCCGCATACTGCTTGTATTCAGTGTTGGTTGTGAGTTTCTCGACTGCTCCGCGGACATAAGACTTGAACGTTCCATAGCAACTCTTCCGCAGCGATCCAATAATTACAGGATTGGTGCTGATGTCGAAGGGACTTTCGCTATCATCCTGGGCGGATGATGCAGTGTCTGCTTGTCGGGGTTCCCCTTGACTATCTCCATGCCGGATCTTTCTTACCACGCCCCGGTCAAGGAAGATCTTTTGCAGCACTGCTCTGTAGAAATGCCGGGAGAAGAATCCTGCGCTTTCCTTCTCGGTCCAGTTTTGTGGCGCCTGGCAAGCCATCATACGAGCCGTGATATTGAGTCGCACGCCGTCTCCCTGATACGTTGAGAACTTCTGACTCATGGGAAATCCTTGCGGGTCATGCTTGTCCGATTCTCGAACGAGTCGACCGTTGACAGCTTGAAGAGTCGGTCGCAAGAAGGCATGTTTGTATGTAGGTGGACCAAGTTTCTCAGTCATCAGGTTGTAGCAGCACCCAACGATAGCCACAGCTTGGATATCTGGGTTAAGAACCAAAGAACGAATTCCAAAGTGCGACAGATTTCCGCAAGAGTGGATTGACATGGCCATCAGGCTCAAATTCTTCTTTTTGGCTTCTGCATCGGCTTCGGTATTGATCTGGGCGATTACTTCACCCAGCTCGCCACTGTCCAGACGGCCTGAAATGTACTGAACTGACCCTTTTCCCTTTTCCAAAGTATATTCTCCTTCGAGTTCTTTGACAGGTTTGAACTCAAAGGCTTCGTCTCTTGCCACATCGCGGATAGCCTTAGCCAAAGCTTCCGGGTCGTCTTGGGCATCAGGTCCCCGTGCTTCCAGGATCTTTGTCCATAGCTTCTTGTTCCTCATAACTTTGGGCTTGACAGCCAGTCCAGAGGACATGTCAAGACCTTTTGCTGCATTGACGTTGTTCTCCCGTCCCTCAACAGCTACTACATGCCGATTGTAGGGCTCACTTGCCATGGCTCGGCCAAGATAATTCTGGCCACTTCCAAAGTCGACGTAGTGGGATATCTCGTTTCCATACTGCTCCCTGATGTCGTCCGAAAGCCGAGAAAGGTAATCAGCAAAGTTTGTGACTTCATGATTTTTCTTCACGTTCATGCCTATGGCTACTGATCGGGGAAGAGCGGGAAGCTTCTCTGTAGGTGGCGTGAATGATCGGCCAAGCGAAAGATTTCGAACTGTTCGGACGTATTCTATGAAGCTCTCCGGAGGTTGCACGCCGTCATAGTTAAGATTATCCAAATCATCACGCATGAGGAGGTCCAGAAATTCCATGAGACCGCATGAGAGAATGAAAGGGTGCCATTCTTTAGGGATGGTATAATGAAAGAGACCAGGCTCAATGGTGAAGAAGTCGAGGATATGGACACCACCGCAGAGGATTTGGAAGGTTTCAGAAGTTCGAACAAACTTGAGAAGCTCATCGATATACTCGTCTGGTGATGAAAAATCACCATTGAATGGCAATGGTTTCTCTGGTATCATTTTGACTGGTATGCAAGTTACCCTGGAGACCTGTCAGTCACAATATTGGGGTTTGGGGAGTTTATACGCTTACAAGTTTTGATCGTCTCTGTGTAATTTAATATTTCATATTTATACTCAAAACTTACTGTGAGGGTTTAATTACTCCTGTCAGTAATGTTTATGATCCGCTCTGGTAAGTGAGTTGGCGAATTTTGTGTGAACGTGTATATTCCTAACAAGGAAGAAGAACAACACAAATTGACTCAGCCTGCTCTGTCTCAGGTATCCCAGATTTAGGGGGAAATCTTGGCGAAGTTTGACGCCGAGAACATGACTTGAGGAACAGTTTTTGAAGAGTTTCAGACATAAACATTATTCTCATCAAGGTTTTGGTGGGTGGGTCGAGTTTGCAGGTGAGTCCTCGGTGTGTGCCAGAGCAGTACGTACCGGTGAGTTCTCACCGAAAACTCCCGGGTAAGCTCACCTGCAGGGTCCGAGCATGCAACGTCATCCCTTCCATCTAACACGATGTCGCAGCCTTGAATACTGTTTTGAACCACCTGGCCCTTTCTTTTGTTCTTAATAATTCTCAGTCGCAGCGTCATATTGAACTGTAGCGCACTCCTTTTAACACGCATGGTTAACCCGCCGCTTTCAGGATGATGTCCTCTACCAACGATGAGGACCCCTTCGTCCAGGTCCAGCAGTACGTCTCACCCTTATTGCTATGCGCCCGGCCATCAATGCTAATAATAATACAGAGATGTCCTCAACCAGATGGCCAACACGCGCCCGCTGTTTGCTTCGTACCTTCGAATTCGCTCCCTTTCCACAAACGCCAATTCCCCCGAACTTGCATCCGCACGCTCCGATCTCGAAGCCGCTTTATCATCCCTTGCCGACGACTTAGCCGACCTGATCGCCTCTGTCCAAGCCGTTGAATCCAATCCCTCGCAATTTGGGCTGTCAGAGCACGAAGTTACGCGCCGTAAGCGCCTTGTGCAGGAAGTTGGAGGCGAGATTGATGATATGCACGATGAGCTTGCGAAAAAGATGGATGCGGGCGACCTGCCTGACCCGAATGCGTTTGCCATTGATGGCGACCATGAGGACAACTACACCGAGTTTGAACAGCAGCAGCAGATGGAAATGATGCACGAGCAAGATCAGCACCTCGACGGCGTGTTTCAAACAGTAGGAAACTTGCGCCGGCAGGCGGACGATATGGGAAGGGAACTCGAAGAGCAACGTGAAATGCTTGATCAAATAGACACTGATGCTGATCGTATCGGTGGACGATTGGCGACGGGCATGCAGAAGTTGCAGCATGTGGTACGGCAGAATGAAGATCGCTATAGCAGCTGCTGTATAGCGGTCCTCATATTTGTCCTTATACTGCTGCTAATCATCCTTCTTATCATATAATGTCTGCCATAGACTTCAAGAGTCAGATGTTTAGCTCCTTTACAGCGTTTACGATATAACCACATGTGGGATTGGAGTTTGGGATGGGGAATTGCTTTTCACGAATTATCGTACTCTTTGACCAAGAAATTTTCTTATCTCACTTAAACGTGTACTAGAACGATATATAGAGTAGCAGCGGCGGGTTTATTTTCCAAAGTTGTTGTGTTATCTAAAGGTTTATCAAACAATTGCCAAATCCTGAAGCACAATGTCTCACAATCGTATACGATACAGTAACGGAGCGGTCTTCGATTCCGCGATAGCCTTCTCAACCCTGTAAAAGTCCGGACTTTATTCCATTTTGAATTCGTCATACAATCAGTTGTCTTGCGCCGTTATACTAGGATCAGCCCCGATTCGGTCTTGAGTACGTCTGCTAGTGCAGCCAGGGAGCCAGCAGCACTGGCATTTTGGGGTGCTTTCTTTGGGAACTCGATGAGTGCAAG
Source organism: Fusarium venenatum (assembly GCF_020744135.1). Taxonomy (NCBI): domain Eukaryota; kingdom Fungi; phylum Ascomycota; class Sordariomycetes; order Hypocreales; family Nectriaceae; genus Fusarium; species Fusarium venenatum. The sequence continues at coordinate 2,219,409 of NW_027072131.1, forward strand.
CCGCAACGCCGCTAACGCAGCATTCCCATAAAAGTTGAGGAAGCGCTGCTCATGGCCTTGGATCATGGATCGCAATACCACATATTGAGTGTTTGATGTCTCGTTGGGTGGTGAGTTGACGATGTAGGCAAGCGCCTTCCAGTAGTTTGTTGGCGGATAAGGGTTCTTCTTGGATGACCTGCTGAAGTCTCTTAGAGACAAAGAAGCAAATCCAGCACCTAAACCAGTCATTCTGTCATTATGACTTTGTTCCGTAATCCATGACGGCCCATCCTTCTTCCATCCTATGGCGACGCGCCCGCGTTCTGTCTTGTCATTACCCCTGTAACCAAACAAGACAGGGCAAACCATTCGATATTTGGCCATGAGGATATCAATCAAGGATAGACCTCGCCATTGGAATTCTTTCGCCGAGAAGATGTGGGCAGCAAAGACGCCAACAGGGTCCGCAGCCTTGGGGTTTGCGCCGCCTTCGTTAATGAACTGGTTCACAATACCCTTGGCGCAGATGTTTATGAGATATATAAAGAGTGAAGGAAGGGTGGCATCGTTATTTGCGGAGCCTTCAACAGGCTCTCTCTTATCGACCACAAATGCACTGACATCGATGGGAGGACTCGGGATCCGACCCTCCAAAGCCTCTTTGAGCGCGCCTGTGATTTTGTTGATCTGTCATTTGTGAGAAGCTGCTTCAAAGTGGTAGGGTATTTTCAACTTACAGGTTGATTGTTTGCTCCCTTTCCGGCCGTTAGTTGACCAATAGCTACTCGAATTTCTCTTCGAGCAGCACCGAGTTTGCCCTTGAGGGGCGAGTCGGCAACCTTTGACTGCGCCTGAAGGTCCTTTCGCAATTTCTTCAACTCTAGGTGGATCTGAGCATAGCGGTCGACGCTGGCAGCTGACTTGGCTTGCACAGATTGTGAGACTGGTGCGGCAGGCCTGGAGACCGGCTGAGGGGTGGTTTTAGTAGCGGCAGGTACACTTGTAGGCTGTGTCACCGCTCCATTTGGTTTTTGAAATGGACTCTGAGAAGGTGGTTGTGTCGTACCAAATGGATTGCTCGGTTTATTCTGAGCGAAAAGTCCAGCGGCAGGAGATGGAGCTGCAGGCTGAGCGGGCTTCTTTGCTTCGGTGGCGGGCGTCGTGGAAGCTTCAGGTTGTTTTGAGTTGTTGACAGGAGTTGCGCCGCCATTCGTTTTCGCAGGCTCTTGCTTGGCTGGCGATGCTGGCTGGGGCGCTGGCTCCGGTGGTAACTTGGGAACCGTCTTTGCCTTGAGTTCCCGAAGCCGTTTCTCTTCCGCAACCACAGCGGCCTCAGCTCTTAATCTCTCCTCCTCCTTGCGCTCTTCAGCAAGTATGCGCTTGTGCTCTTCTTGCAGCTCATGGAGCTCGTAGACTCGTATCGCTGCTTGACGCACGCGCTCGTGTTCTAGTTGCGCTGCCGCCAGAGCATCTCGGTGACTAAGCTCATTATTTCGGGTATCGAGAAGAAAGGATGCGGCGATGTTTCGTTCTGGACTAGAGAGCAATTGATTCCTTTTGGCGGGCGAAGATAAGACCTTGGAAGGCGAAGAGAAGGTCATGATGAAAACAAAATATTGTTGGTTCGCTACAAAGCTGGCATTTGAAACGGAAGAAATAAAATTTAGTTGTGTAAGTAGCAGGGCAAGTCTAACCTTACACCTGAGATGTAGGTAAACTTTAGGACTCGCGTAGCCTTTGTACACGAAGCGTTTGTTTTTTGGGTCTTAACAATGCAGCCCTTTGAAAGAGGCTGGATGTCGATCCATCAAAGCAATGCTCCCCATGCACGTACTGGAAAGCGTCAATTAATGCTAACTTTATCTGGTATAGCCGCAATATGCAAAGCTGGCAGATCTCGGTCCCGCTAGAATGAAGTCCCGATGTCAGCCACACATAGGATACTTACGCCACATCATGGAAGTCAGGGTCAGATCCACCGGCCAAAGAGCTAAGGATGGGCGTTGTGAAACATGGCTTCGACATTGCCATGTCACCCCTTCGATCAGGGTAGATAAACATGTGTAAGAAACCCTATCTGAGGTAGAAACATGACCGGCAGCACGGTCTATTCTCCGTTATTGGGGTAGGAAGCAGCGTCATCAATGAGTCGACAAGGGGTAACATAATCACCATCTGGGGATGCCTGCAATCTTGTGTTTAGCCAAGAGTGTTGAAGTAACCGACGCGGAGCTCTTGAGACAGACCAGGCACGATGGATGACCCTGACTGAAGGGTTGCATTGACGGTGGTTCAAAATCTAGAACATGGGTGTGAATCACTGCCGTGGGCCGGGCCGTTGTTGGCCATTTGTGCAGTTAAAGCTAGGCAATTCAATTAAGCTCTGTTTGAAAGGTATGCAGAAATCGACCCGAAGCCACTGAAGCCGGTTTGGGGTTGTTGGAGACCAGGAAGGGAACAGTTTCTGTGTGATACATATCAAGTCCGGTCGATGGCTTTGCGAGACAGCTTTTTAGTCGATGGGCGTTCTGAAACTTAATATGTGGCACCACAATGTACACCCTAGGTGAGGAACTAAATTGATATTCAAAAAGAATACGATTCGTCTAACAATTCGCACAACATAGACGGTGTCAACAAACACCAGCCAGGCAGTGCCTGTCTAGGTTGAAACACGACCACTTACAATGCGAGACTGAAAGAACACATTGCCCGTCCTTGATCCACTAAAACCGGACACGCAACCGAGGAGAGCCTAGAAGTGACTGACTGTTTTGATATTCGAACTTATTATTGATCAACTAAGGACGCCTTTATTAATCCAAAACCAAGCCAAGCCGTTGACGACTCCTCAGTCTTTCGCTTACAAGGTTACCTAGGTACTCATGTCGGCAGCTAGATGAGGACGATTCGGCAGCTGGTTGCTCGAATGCACTGTCAGCGATTAACGAGCTCCATCAAAAACAAAGAAAGGAATGCTGATGAGATCACTTCACAAGCTCCAGCCCACCACGTTTCGTCAGTAATATGATAAAGTGCCCCTCGATGACGTTTGGCACAAATTTCCTGGTTCGCTTCCATGTTAGCTTTGATATCAATTGTTCAGAGCTCACCCTTGAGCCGCAGGGAGGCCTGGACTTTTTGGAGGTTTGATTAGTATGGTATGGGTATCCATCAGCCATCCATCCCATGGTGTGAAGCAGGGGGTTCTTCGCCCCTAGCGCAGGCGGATACGGTTAAGCATCACTGCTTCAGGCAACCACAGGGATGGAAACTCTTGAGAGTGTGACTGGTTGTGAAAACGAAAGGAAAGACGAGGGCTCAGCCGCTCTACCGGTCAAGTAGCCTAAGCGTATGTATTTGTTCAAGGGAGAGAGCCAGTTTCGTCCTTGTTTGATAGTCATTGAATCATGATGGACATGAAAGAAGTACGGAGATTTTGGAACCTAACATAGTGTCGTCGTCGAGTAAAAAGTTGGGCTATCATGGGTGTTGAAGCTGGGGTCATCCAGGGGGAGAGGAAACGGCGACAGCTAACGTCAGTAGCACCCCATACCAGGCGTATCTGAACAGCTCAGATGTTTACACGAACAATGCAGCCACAGTTGTCTATGTAGGCCACCTTATCCAATATGTGTAATTGCCTGGGTATCTTGATGCGTTGTTGCGTCCTACGACAAGCGAGTCGTTGTCTTACAATAAACCTGATCAATGGACTTTATCTGCTTATGTAGATTCTTGTGATTGCTCCAGATGACGCTCTTTCTTATCCCTCGACGCCACACCCTGAAAGATCGACTCCTTGAATCATGGATCATGACCAATTTTAGGCTGGGTGGTAGTACCTCCCATCTTTTTATCCTTGTTTGTGAGTCCAATTTGTCAATTGTGCTAGTCAATGCTTCTCAAGCCAATTGATGCTCATATTACCTGGCTCTCCGCTGCAGTGAGTTGTCAATAATAGTCTGTGTTCATGACATATCCGATGAACATCAAGAGCTTGACAGGAGTCAATAGTTTCAGCCATCCGAGCTCTCTGGTCATGAATCCCACCCTTCCCATGGTCCATGGCACTTAGGGGATAGCATCCCCGCTATTAGCGGAGTCAGCCGGCGTCAGTGCGAGCTTCAGGTGCTAGGGGCTCTCGGGGGGCTCTACCACGCTGGGCTCGATCCCACCAGAGCTGCGTTAGACCAGCGGCCAACCCCATCTTTAGGCGCGTTCAAGCCCGGTCAATCCCCCCGGTCCAATTGCCCGGACACAGAGCAGCTAACCTGGTGATGGGATGCTTCCAATGGCCCAGTTGTTCGTTTAACCCCATGAGCCTGCGTAAGATCCAAGGTCTCGAGCAGGACTTTGCCACAGAAGTTTAGAAAAAAAGATAACAGCTAGTCAGATACGTTACGTAGCTTCTGCGGCGCGTTTACTGCACCCTGTAGCTGTTGTTTGGAAAGTTTGACAATCTGAAAAGATGAAAGTACCTAAACGGGGAAGGTACATGAGCATCCTACCTGCTGTGAGAGAGTCAAGGTAAATTTAGACCAGTAGGTACATGCAGGTAGGTAGTTGAGGTAGTCGTATCCCACTTCCCTCACTCCACTTGGAGCTAAAGCATCTCTATCTATCCACCCATCCTCTTCATCCATCCCTCCTCTTCCTCTTCTCCTCCATAACTTACCCTCGTCTCTCTTCCTCTTGCTGGGAGTTGGAATTTTGTTCCATTCATCCAGGCCTTCATTTCTCGTCGTCTCATCAACTGCCTCTTCATCGCCGCCTTTCTAAACCACGCTCCTTGGCTCAGCGCAAGCTCGTCTACCCTCCTTTTGGGCAAACATTGTCCCGCCGTGCCATCGCCTTCCGCCATCGCAATTCGCCTCATCCATTGCCCGTAACTCAACAGGTCCACCATCCTCATTTGCCGCCTATATTCGGCTACCATTAAGCTTCACGATATCAGATCCAACTAGCTGTATCCTGATCTATCCCCTCGCCGAACATCGACGTGCTACATTTAAACTTCAAACTCTCTTGTCTGTCCAATATGGAGCAGCAGCAACAGCAACCCCCGCAGCAGCCGCAGCAACAGCAGCAGCCGCAGCAGCAATCGCAGTCTCAACAGCATGCTTCTCAGCAGCAGCCCCAGGTTGGCGGCGTCCCTGGGCCTGCTGGACGCAGACTTCATATTGCCCATCGCCGAAGCCCTTCTGAGCTGACGCCACTGATGAGCATGTTTGCTAACCCTGGAAGTAAGTCATGATATCCACAACTGTTTGCCTTCGTCCCCCTCTCTTAAAGCGTCATGGTAAAGTATCATGGCAGCTCACCTGGTACTTGGTGCTCTGCACCTATCATGTTGCATATATATCATCCTTAATTCCATGTGGCTTCAAATCTCGACGTGCTAACATTCTTGTCCATCAGTGGAGCAGCTTGCCATTCAGCAGCAGATCGAGCTGTTGCAGCAACAGCAGCAGCAGATTCAAGCTACGCATCAGCAATATGTCAACATGGGGATGATGCCTCCAGGACAACCTCTTGGTCCTGGTGGTGCGTTCAATCCTTTGCAGCCAATGCCCAATATGTCGCAAGCTGCTTTCCAATTCCCCAACCAAGTGCCTCAGCAAAACATTGCCCCCCTACCCAGCCACTTTCACATCGCCGTAATCAGTCGGCACTCCCCAACATGGGTATGGGACCTCCTCCCGCACCCTCCTCTGGTGCTTCTGGAAACGCCCCCTTTGGAAGCTTCGAGGCACCTCAAGCCCAAGCCCAAGGCCGAGAGAACTCTGGAGGCCGAGGCGGTCGTGGTGGACCCCCTGGCGGAGGTCATCAGAGAAGACACTCTCTGGCTCTTGCCGACGCCAAGAAAGCTGCCGAACTTGCTCAGCAGAAGCGAACAACTACAGGCTTCTCATTTCCTGCCTCTCCCGCCCCCGACGATGAGAACAAACCCGCTGCTCAGCCTACCCTCGATGTTCCCGTCGCTCAAGGATCGACTCGTGGAGGACGTGGAGGTCACGGCCGTAGCCAAAGTATGGCCGTCAATGGCCGAGGAGGTGGCCGTGGCGGTGGCTTGAACGCCGAGAGCAACGAGTTTCAGCGTCGCGGAAGCGGTCACGCCCGTACCGGTTCCCGTAATTTTGAAGGAAACTGGCGTACTCAAGGCCAAGACCAGAGTGGTAACGCTGGTCAGAACCAAGGCTTCCAGCCTGGTCACCGACCTCGTGGATCTATGAACCAGTCCGTCTCTGGAGTAGGAGGCTTCCAGTATAACCCTAACCAACCTCAGGTTATGCAGATGCCAAACCAAATGATGATGCCCCAGATGTATGGTCAGCAGCTTAACCCTATGCAACTGAACCAGTTACAAGCATTGCAAGCCGCTCAGATGAACGGCCAGCAATTCGTGGGCCTCCAGGGCTCTCAGCACGCTGGCCAGCTCGGTGGCCAGCAGCAGCAACAACAGCAGCGCAAGACCCTTTTCACTCCTTATCTTCCCCAGGCCTCTCTCCCTGCTCTCTTGGGCGATGGTCAACTCGTTTCTGGCATCCTCCGTGTTAACAAGAAGAACCGTAGCGATGCTTACGTTACCACTCAGGATGGCCTCCTCGATGCCGATATCTTTATTTGCGGTAGCAAGGACCGAAACCGTGCGCTTGAAGGTGATCTCGTTGCCGTTGAGCTCTTAGACGTTGATGAAGTCTGGGGCCAGAAGCGCGAGAAAGAAGAGAAGAAGAAGCGCAAGGACATTACCGATACTCGATCTGGATCCACCAACCAAGGTAACCAGAACTCTAGCAACAACAATGACGGCAACCCCCCTGAGGGTGGTATCCGCCGCCGCGGTAGTCTGCGTCAGCGACCCACACAAAAGAAGAACGACGACGTCGAAGTCGAAGGTCAGAGCCTTCTCCTTGTCGAAGAGGAGGAGATCAACGATGAGCAGAAGCCTCTGTATGCTGGTCATGTCGTTGCAGTTGTGGAGCGTGTTGCTGGTCAAATGTTCTCTGGAACTCTTGGTCTACTCCGCCCCAGCAGCCAAGCCACCAAGGAGAAGCAGGAGGCTGAGAGGGCTGCTCGCGAGGGTAACAACTCCCGTCACCCTGAGCCTCGCCAGCAGGAGAAGCCAAAGATCGTTTGGTTCAAGCCTACAGACAAGCGTGTGCCCCTTATTGCCATCCCCACTGAACAGGCTCCCCGTGACTTCGTCGAGAAGCACCAAGACTATGCGGATCGAATTTTTGTGGCCTGCATAAAGCGCTGGCCCATCACTTCGCTCCACCCCTTCGGAACTCTCGTCGAACAGCTTGGACGTATGGGTGACCTCAAGGTTGAGACTGATGCTCTCCTTCGCGACAACAACTTTGCTTCGGATGAGTTTTCCGATGCTGTTCTCCGCAGCGTCGGTCTCCAGGATTGGTCTATCGAGAAGGAGGACGAAGCTGCTATGGCTGAGCGCCGCGATTATCGCGAAGAGAAGGCTTTCACAATCGACTTCAACGGAGGTGCTGAGCTTGGCAATGCTGTGCACGCCAAGTCCCGCCCTGATGGCAAGATTGAGATTGGTGTCCATGTTGCTGACATTGCTCACTTTGTCAAGCCCAACTCTCTTGTGGATCGCGAGGCAAAGAAGCGAGGCACATCAGTTCAGCTCAAGAACCGTTTCTGCGCTTTACTGCCCCCCAAGCTATCCACTGAAATCTGCTCTCTCACACCCGACCAGGACCGTCTTGCCGTTTCTGTTGTTTTCAATGTGAACCCGCACACTGGAGCTGTCTCTGAAGGTGACGCATGGGTTGGCCGTTCAATTGTCAAGAGTGCTGGCAAGGTCTCTCTTGATGATATTAATGATGCTCTTAACAACCCTTCGGAGTACAAGAACCCGGCTGTTCCTGTCAACGCCATCCAGATCCTCAACGCTGTTTCACAGAAGTTCAGGGAAGCTCGTCTGGGTGCAGGTGGCGAACCAATTGCCCCTCTTCGGTTGTTCCAACAGCTCGACGACGAAAACGATCCTGTCCAGGACAACCTTTTCGACTCAACTCAGGCTCTTGAGCTTGTTGAAGAGCTGGTCCACAAGGCCAATGCTCATGTAGCGCAGCGTCTTGTTGAGGGACTTCCCGAGAAGGCTTTCCTCCGTCGCCAATCTGCCCCTAACCCTCGTCGACTCCAGACATTTGTTGAGCGCATGACAGCTTTGGGTTATGACATCGACTCATCTGGCAGTGGTGCCCTTCAAAACAGCCTTTTCAAGGTCGATGATCCCGATCTGCGCAAGGGCATGGAGACACTTGTTGTCAAGTCCATGCAGAGGGCCAAGTACTACATCTCAGGAAAGACCAACAAGCAACTGTGGCCTCACTATGCCCTCAACCTGCCTCTCTACACTCACTTCACCAGCCCCACCCGCCGGTACGCCGATATAATTGTGCATCGCCAGTTGGAGGCTGTTCTCTCCGAGGGCAAGATTGAGTTCACTGATGACTTGGAGAACCTCGTCAAGACTGCCGAGTCCTGCAACACCAAGAAGGACTCCGCTCAGAATGCTCAGGAGCAAAGTGTTCACATTGAGTCTTGCCGAACCATGGACAAGAAGCGACAGGAAGCCAACGGTGATCTCATCGCTGAGGGTATTGTCCTGTGCGTTTACGAGTCAGCCTTTGATGTCCTCATTCCCGAATGGGGATTCGAGAAGCGAGTCCACTGCGATCAGCTGCCTTTGAAGAAGGCCGAGTTCCGTAAGGAGAAGCGTGTCCTCGAGCTTTACTGGGAAAAGGGTGTCCCTAGCTCCGCGTTTGTGCCCGAAGATGAGCGACCCAAGGCTGCGGCATCCATTCGACACTCCAACGCCATCGCTGCTCAGCGACAGGCTGAGGAGGCTGAACGTGCCCGAAAGGAGCGCGAGGAGGCTGCCCGTAAGCAAACCGACACCGGTACCATCTCTACTGACGATGTTGATGCCTTGTTCGACGACGATGATGACAACACATCGGATGTTACCGAGGCTATGGCCGGAGCTTCACTGGCTGAACGCCCAACTCAGAGTGTCCCCGGTTCCCCAACCCGATCTTCATCTACCGCTGGCAACCTGCACCGCACTCGCTCTGACTCAAAGGTAACCGTGGCAGAGCCTGTTGAGACTCGCCTCACCAACAAGGAGAAGTATCTCAACCTGTTCTCGCTCCGTGAAGAGGGAGGTGATTACATCCAGGATGTGACTGAGATGACAAGAGTGCCGGTCATTCTGAAGACGGATCTCACCAAGAGCCCACCGTAAGTATTTTGCCATAATTGTATGGAGAGAAGTGTGCTAACAAAGAATTCAGTTGCCTCACAATTCGATCTCTAAACCCCTACGCTCTGTAAAATGAGCATAAAAGTTAGCCGGCGATTGTAATGGTGACAATGTAGAAGGAAGTTTGAAGCATGGATTGCTTATTAGTAGAGGATAAAGTTATAAGCATGGGTGGTGAGCATTGCAAGGGATTCATGGAGACTGTCAGAAGGAGTTGGACTTTTAGTTGGTTGTATGGTGTGAACAAGAGACACATAGTGGAGGTAATTTCATCTTTGCTCAAGCAGTACACGACGTTCTATTGCCCTTGTTGTTGTTGTGTGCGATCTTTGGCCGTTCTTGTTATGCCAAGATGCCAAGGACTGTTCTACTATATGGGGGAGTGGTGTATTATTGTTCGTGACCAATTTCCAATTTCCCCAGAGGATCCAATTCCCCCATCATCCATGTAAGCTGTCAATTAAGTTATCTTGACTTTTTCTTGGCTATTGACCCAGTATCATATTTTAAGCCTTGTCTATACTAATCTTCAGGTTGACTGAGCAAACGAATTCACCATCGCGTATCTATAGGTTTAGGCTGTAAACAATTATCCACAGGGGTTGACATGTATCAGTTGTGTTTCGGTCAACGACCGGACCGAGCATAGCTCTGATAGAATATCATAGCAGAAGGGTCCTCGGCACGTTGTTTCACCTTGTGGGCTATAGAGTTACTACTAAGGCGTCAAATCCAACGCCAGATATGCAATCTCTCGGAACGGTTTCACAGTTCCAGTTTTTGGCGTCTCAGGATCTACAGATGGGGAATCCTGGCTACAGAGTGACAAAGGCAGTAAGCGGAAACGTTTGAAGGGGAAGGACGTTAAACACGGCTATCTAGCATTCCTGTACATGGTCCTCTCTTGGCACCAGTAGTGAAGCGTGCTGAGCACCCCTGGTCTGCCTTAGCCACGGATGCTGCTAAACCCGTCGGTCCATGTCGCAAGGGTAAATGTTAAAGTTGAGATGATAATCCTGGTGTTGTGCAAGTAGATATAAGGCTGTCTATCTTCTTGCCGGAAATGTTTTGTTCTGACTTGACTCGACGACTTACTTACACTTAAACAAGACAAGAAAGTTTTGTCCTTTCGTTTCTACTCGCTCGTTCAATAAGCACTGGTCTGCTTTTGATAGTTGCTTTCCTCACTAACTACCTTATTTTTTAATACTTATTATCTGCTGGCTGGTCCGACACCTTCCTTTTCTATCTCTTATTTATTAGTACAATATGGCTTCTGTCAAGTCTATTCTCTTTGGGCTCTTTGCCAGCACCGCATTGGCCATGCCCTCTGTTCCCATGTTCACCAAGAGACAACTACGATATCATGAGCTCTCCAAGCGTCAAAACGATGCTGCTGCTGCTGCTGGCCTTGACGATCCTAGTATCTTGCAATTGTAAGTTTTCCTGTTCTGAATATCTCAACACAAACAAAACTAACACTCATTCTTAGTGCCTTGACACTGGAACATCTCGAAAACGCCTTCTACCGTGAATCTTTCCTTACCATCTCCGACGCTGAATTCGCTCCTCTCGGTCTCGAAGGCCAGGCACTCGAAGACGTCAAGTCTATTGGCAAGACCGAAGCCTCTCACGTTGTTCTTCTCCAGTCAGCTCTCACAGGTGCAGGTTTCGCCCCTGTCCAAGAGTGCAAGTACGACTTCAAGGGCGCAACCGCCGACCCAGCTGCCATGATCGCCACTGCTGCTATCCTCGAGAGTGTTGGTGTATCAGCCTACCTCGGCGCAGCACCGCTTCTGACCGACCCTGCCATTCTCGGTACTGCCGGTGCCATTCTCACCGTCGAAGCACGACACCAAACTGCTATTCGAGTCTTCTCCAAGGCCATTGCTGTTCCCCAACCTCTCGACACTCCCCTTGGCCCCCGCGCCGTCTTCTCTCTCGCTGCCCCATTCATCACAGAGTGCCCTGAAGGTTCCAACCTTCTGGTCGAAGCATTTCCAGCTCTGGACATGGCTGCGGGCCAGACAGCTGAAGCCGCAACCATTGGATCCAAGGTCAAGCTTGCTTCCGAGGCTTCGGCTGGTGCTACCCACTGCGGCTTCACAGCCGGAGGTGTGTCTCCTGGCGGCACCAAGTTCACACCTTTCACTGAGGGAGAAGGATGTGAGGTTCCCCAGGGCATTGCAGGAGTTGTCTATGTTACTTTGACCAGTGCCGGTCCTTTGGAGGGTGTTTTGTCTGATGATATTACTGTGGCTGGGCCTATGGTGATGACCGTTTCATGAGTGGATATCAAGCTATGATGATTGATGGTGGTGCTGTAATATTACTTAATACCTAGACTGAGTAGCTACTATGCTCAAGCCAATATTATTACTAGTAACTCACTATCCCAACTGTGCAAACTTGTATGGCTATGTCAAGCAACTTCAGTTGATATATGCATGTAGTATTCCTATTTCTGATATAGTACACATGCCGAGTTTGCGGCCTGGCTATACCTATTTGTAAATCCGAGTTGCTTCGTCCAAAAATGTTCGAAGCCGCCTCTCGTGGAACATATCGTCATGCACTCCAGTGCCCCCCTGACATCGTCTCATCATCCCCACAAGCCCTGCTGGAAACTCATTTGACACCTCTGCTAATGTGATAACTTTTTATGTCCTTGACTTTTATGCCGCCCGCGCCAACGCCACTGATAAGTCTGCAAGACGGTGTGTCCCAAAGGCTTCACGCTTGGAGACCACTATAATGTAACATCTGCCATAGATCTGCCTCAAGTTCAATCATGCTCTAAAAGGGCCGTGCCGCGAAGTATGCTTGGGCCCTGGTCCAGGCCTCCTTGTCCTCTGCCTTCATTTGTTCTGTGCCCAACGCTTCCACGCCCTTGGCGAGTGCGTCGACAAAGTCTCGTGCAACCCGGAAGTCCTCAGTCAACGACTCGGCATATGGAACGAACGTCTTGGGGAACTCTTCCAGTCGGTGTAGTCGACCCTCTTTATCTCCGCCAGCTTCGTCGTCGTCGAAGAAGGTTCTCACGGCAATGCCGAGACCAATGTCAGGCTCCTGTTGGAAAGGTAGACTATTCACAAGTTAGTATCGTACGGGTAAAAATGAATCGAAACCTTACCGTCGGCTAATCTCCAGTTGGTCGTCCCTTTCGCGCTTGGACTGTCCATACAGGAACATTGAAGCCACAATAGCCTCAACCAAGTCCCGGTCGGCCTCTCTCACGGCTGAAGCCAACGACCAGAAGCTCAGAAGGCTTTTATTGAGAGGACCGGTGTAACCATATACTTGGTGTCGGAGCTTCAGCAGGGACGCACACTCACTGATCAGCACAAGGGTTGCCTTCTCCTCATAAGAGCCCTTTCGGGGCAGACCAGGGTGACCCTCGGTGTGCTTTCCTGTCAAGAGCCCATTTCGGATAAGTTCAAACGCGACTAGGGCTGCTTCCGACAGACCGGTCACCTCAGGGTTGTTCTCCTTGACATCCTGGAGTGTAAGGAGGGTGGTTGCCAATGCATTGCCCCACTTTGTTAATTTGTGCTTGTCATCAGCATATCCTCTCAAATGAAGGAATCGCCAGATAGCAACCGAGGTAACCATATCTGTACTGTCAATTCCCTTGATGAGCCTCTCTTTGGGGAATGTCTTGTCAACAAATTCGGTGTTAACAAGCGACAAGACTTCCAACGACACGGGGCTCGCAAAATCCTCAGGGAAAAATGCACGAACATCATTGTCCTTGACATCCCAACTGGCAACCATCTGTGATGGTGGAGGGTTGATAGAACGATGGTTGATAGTGTATGAATATTTGGGGTCAAACCAAACCCGCACTTTGATGTTCTTGTGCTGAATACCGCGGTGAAGTCTGGGGATCAGCAGCGAGAGAGCCTGCTCCTTAATGGGCACTATTCTGTCGGTGATCAACTTTTTGTACTCGTCTGATGCAACGCCGTCCAAGGTAGGCTGGATGAGAACTTGTCCGTGGGTGATGTTTCCCAGTAGGCGAGGTCCAATCAAGCCGGTATTGAGGTAGTGGAAAAGCTCAGCCGGGAGCTGAAGACCCAGATACTCATGATTGTCACTGGTCAAGTGCTCATAGTCGTTGACACGGATCTCACCGCTCTCGGCGATATAAACAAAGTGGTGGACGACCATCCTCGCCTTGCGGTACTTGTCGAGCCAGTCGGCGTCCTTGTTCTGCAATATGTCGTTGAAGCTAGCACAAGCAGTTGCGACACTGTTTTCCGCAGTCCTCAGAAGATTGGCAGCAGTTGAGATATTGTAGTCTGAATACATTGAGCTTTCCAACAGAGCAGGAAAGGGAGAAAGGAAAGATGTGCCAGCCATTAAGAAAGAGTCGATAAACCTAGGCTCGCTCGCAGTAGGTGTGAGACTGCGCATCACTTTCTTCTTGGAAATGGCAGTAACCGTTTTGGCCTCCCAGTCGAAAATACGAAGGACAGAGTCCTTAACGGGGTACAATAGAAGCTCCTGAGAGCCCATTACGCCCGAACACTGGTCTGAGTCGGTCATCTCAAAATAAGCAAGCTATTTCTGTTAGACTTTGAGCTTCAGAGGAAAAGCAGTCTTGGATAGCCTACCTGGGCGCATGCGGTGTAAGGCGCTACCAGAAAGTGAAGATCACGGCTCTTCAGAACGTTTTGGAGTAGGGGGTAGAGATTCTGAATGCGAAAGGCCCCTGTGATAGCCTCGGTTTAGGTCAACATCCTAATCAAAAGCTGATGTTCACTCACCTGGACTAGTACCGAAGGTTGACACCGCCTCTTCAGCGGCCCCCTGAGAGTACAAGTTCCATGCCTCGTCTGTCTTCTTGTTGGCCTTGAGACCACGATCCAGGGTAATATCATCCTGGCCGGTCACAGGCTGACCGTCGAAAACGAAAAAGGGAACGATCTCATTCTTCGCCCAAAGATCGAGATTCTGGTTTATGTGTGCCTCTACTCCAGTGAGACCACCCAGAGCTGACAACAGGGGTTCGTGAGCAGGAGATGTCTCGAGAAGTTGGCAGAGATAATAACTGGCGTCGACAGCGATGGCGCATCCTTCGAGCAGGGAGATATCATGCGTACTATGTGATGTTCAATTAGCGCTTGCTTGCAGGAGAGTGAGTCGCAAAAGTACGTACGAAGCCTGGTCGTTGATCCAGGAGTCCTCGGTAAGGACTACTCAAATAGTTAGCGCATGCTACAGAACCAGCTTTTCGAATGTGGGCGCTGCATGGGGACGTCGTCGTCGCAAAGCAGTCGGCTGTGGTGTGATCATCATCAAGTTGAGCTGATTCTGGAGCGCTCTGCCCACAAAGCCTGAGCTTCAATTGAGCTTTCTATGTCCTGCTAGCTTCCACAAGATGAGACAAGCTGATACAAGCCAACTCAGCTGTGCCAAAGTTCTTCTCGACGGCCAGCACACCCTTTGCAAGCTTGCAACCTAAATTTGAACGCCAAACATGGAGTCCAATTGGGTTTGGACGAACTTTGTCCCCACGCGCGCGGGTCAAGACTCACATGGCATCTCGAAACTCTCGCTGCGACTCAGGCGCCTTTTTACTATTTGTTCTCGGGGTCGGTGCTTGGAGGCCGAGAGTCCTGGAGGTAGAGTAGATCGGCCGTTCGAAGGGTGGGATTCGAAATCGCAGTTGTTGGCGGCAAGGTGAGGGAGTGTTGTTGGAATAGGTATGGCGGGGTTGAAAGGAGTTCCGCCAGGTGCTGTGCTGTGCTGTGCTGTAGCTGTGCTAGGGGGGACCGGCGCAGCTGGATAGAGGGGAACTAATTGAGCGGGTCGTAGGAGGGAATCGCGAGGAGGGAGATAGCGAGAGACGGGGGAGAGAACAAAAAAAAGGAAGAGTTTTCTTAAAAAGCTGTCGTGTGAGGTTGGCAAGTATCTTCAGCTTCAAAAGGTGGACAGCTGGTTGGAAGATGTGACAATCAAATGCTCGACGAGTTACAGCGGCGGCAGGGACGCAACAAGACTAGAGGTAGGTACTACCTTGGCTGTGTGGTACCTACCTGCACCCTAGAGTTTGCCTACGGGCGGGACGGCACATCCTACCGCCCATCCACCCAATCCATCCATGCCAGTTGGGAAGAGCCCTCGTAAGTGTGGCGAGTGTTGCTCGAAATGTGGCTGTGTTATGTCAAGTCAATATCGGATAGATGCCATCTCGAACTTCTACGAATAGCATAGTAACATGAAATTTGTGATATAACAAACTAGACGCATAGATATACATTTGCTATCTTGTGTACTGAACCATGTACCAGAGGTCAGGTTGTGTTATGAAGCTTGTACATTTTGTTGAACTTGTCGAACTTGGGAGCCCCGCCCGCACCGTAGTACTTACACTGAGCCTGTAATGTAATTCTGGTCGTGGATGGCGGGGTGATGACGCTTTGTGCAAGATATTACCTATCAAACGATCAATTGATCGTCCTTGTTCAAATTGTTTGTTGTTGACATTTTAAAATCTACATTTGTTGGCTGTTTCCTATTCCCAGTCTGAGAACCTGAGCTAGTCCTAAAATATCTACTATATACATCTGGGTTCCTGCCCAGCACCTTATCCTACCTACATTCTGCGGCTTTATTAACCAACCTAAACGCAAACAACCATGAACTTTCCCATGAAAGATAAACTCGGCCATTTCAAGAGACCTCTAGGCATGGACCAAAGAACGGCAAACATCCCTCTGATCGACATTTCAGCCCCCGATGTCGATCAAAATGAAATTGCCAAGCAACTCGTTGACGCTGCTGAGGAGCATGGCTTCATTTACATTCGTAACCTAGGCCATGACATCCAGGCCAAGGATGTCGATGGGGCGTTTGATCTCGTGAGTGACCAAGATCAGAACTCAAATGTAAACAAACACATAAATGCTGATGGGTATACGGCAGGTCAGGAAAACGTTCGAGTGTCCCGTGGAAGAGAAGCAGAGATGCACAATTCAGACTAACAATCGTGGCTGGTCGGGCATGCATTCTGAAACCCTGGATCCCAAAAACCAAAAGGTAGGTCTGGCCTGAGAATGGCAACAACGGTAACATCGAGGCTGACCAGACAACTAGATTGGAGATTTCAAAGAGTGAGCTATTCACAATCCATTGGCGGCAACTCGCACTAACACACCTATAACAGGGCCTTCAACTTTGGTGAATTCGCCGATGGAAAAGCCCAACAGCCTCTTCCGTCTGACTTGGTTCCTGATGAACCTCAGATAAGTGCCTTTGCTGACTCATGTCATGACCTTTGCCAGAAGCTCCTCTACCTGCTTGGCCTAGGTCTCGGTGTAAGTCGAACCCTTGCTGCCAACTTCAAAATCAGTAGACTCATCAGCACCAACTAGGTCGGCGACTTCTTCTCCTCGGCACATAACACAGATAAGGGCGCTTCAAGCTCTATCCTCCGCTTCTTACGTTACCCACCCCCAGAGTCTACCGCTCATACCGAAGAAGACGTGCGTGCTGGTTCTCACAGTGACTATGGCTCCATCACCCTTCTCTTTCGTCTCAAGGGCCAGGCAGGTCTAGAGGTTCTTACAAAAGACAACATATGGGCACCCGTCCCCGTTTGTCCAGCTGGTACCGAGGATGATCCTAGTCCACCTATTCTTATCAATATTGGTGATCTGTTGTCGTACTGGACCAACAGATTATTCCGCAGCACTCTCCATAGGGTTGTATTTCCAACAGAAGGAAGCGTCAGGGTGCAGGGAGAGAAGAATGAGGGGCCAAGATATTCGATAGCGTATTTCTGTCACCCTGTTGGTACAATCCCTCTTGAGCCTGTTCCTAGCGAGCGGGTGAAGAACTTTGTGCCTACTGGAGGAGCGTCAAGTGAAAACCCTTATGCCACAAGCAAGGTCGTGACGGCCGATGAGCATTTATTTATGAGGCTCAAGGAGAGTTACGGCGATCTTTATGACAAGAAGTCATAGATGTAGTAAGCGAATAAGCATAGAATTGAGTATCAACACTGGAAGTGGACTATCAGCCTATCGTCAACCATTCCTCGTATCCCATCCTCTCTGGTCCTTGTAATCAGATAAGTCCAGGTCCGATGCGCCAGCGCTCCCACGGGGTATGGAACCCATCGTAATATTTGGGTTGGACAGCGTCATCTTCCTGGATTGTCACATGATGCAGAACACGCCAGTCGTAAACATTAATCCAGTTCCGTCGTTCGTGCGGGATAGTCTCTCGTACTTTCTGGATTTTGTCAAAGAGGAACTTTGTTGCCTCTTTGTCGTCTGATTGGCACAAAAGGAAAATCTTGGCGCTGTTCTTTGTCTTTTTGAGTTTGCCTGACTGCTCCCTCTTGAGCCAAGCATCAATTTTCTCGACCGGATTGCCAATCCCATGAAGCTCGAGGAGTGTCCTGGCTTTCGAATTGCTGAGAAGTCCAGGTGAAATCAACATCTCTGCCTTCGCAAATACACAGTTCTCGCCCGCATAGGCGCAGATATGCGGGTTGGTAACAAAGATCTTTTTGGCTGGTATATCGCGGCAAAGTTCTGTTTCGGTCTCGAGATCATTCCCAGAACGAATGTCATCCTCACAGTCGAAGTCTGCCACAAATATGGAAGCATCATTTTCATCCGAGTTAGGATCGTCAGAAGCGAAAGAGGTAGAAGGAGATGCGCAAGTAGTCATGACGGGCTGAGATCGCGGGTTGTCATCAATACCGGTGAGAGGTCCGCGCGGTTGATAATTGTTTGTGCTCTCGGGGATGTGTTTGTGTTTTGGTGGTGATTCACTGTCTAGCCTCGGGCGTTTATGCGGTGATGCTTGCTGTACAATGAGCGGATCATGTTTCTGTGCTCGGTGCTCGGTGGGCGACGCAAGTGGTGCAGCGGTTGTAGGTAATGTGGCTGCGGCAGTGGATAGAAACAAAGGGCGCAATCTTTCCAATCTATCACGACAAGGGCTGATGATATTGCCCACGGGTGATCTTTTTGCTAGGGAAGAAGCGGGAGACCATGTAGAGGTGGTATTCTGTGTTGACTTTCGAGGTGATGGTGTTGGCATAGTTGTCACTGTCAACTGGCTAGCAGCATCAACTGCAACACCACGCGGGTCTGCTGCCTCTAGCTTGGCAATCCATTGTAAGTTCTCCTGATTATCCTCCAGCTCGGCCGCTGTAGTCGCATCCTTAGCCAGCTTTTGCAACTGTTCAAAGGATATTGTATCAGTAAAATCCCGATCAAAGTGGACTTTTGTCACCGAAGGAAATCGCAGGCTCCAAAATCCAGTGTTGCACACTCTATCAAAGCTGAAGCATTTAAGGTCAAACACCAGCGGTCTGGTGAATATAGCAGTCGGGGGTGACCCTTGTTCAACGCCGGGGGCTTGCTTGAGGACGGTCGCCTTGTTATCTGCCGGGGCAACGGGCTCTGGGTTTGAGTAGGTAACAACCTCCCTGAGAAGCGTTTCGTTGAGTTCAACAACGTTGACGATCGTGAATTATGGTTTAGCCTTCCGATTTCTAACCGCCTCTCTATTGTCGAGGCAGCCAACATAGAAATGCGTCCATTTCAACCCAGGTATTCGATAGGATATTGCTTTTGCCGAGTCGTACTTGGCCCCAACAACTGCAAAGTCGCCAACATCTCCAAAGTTCCCAATGTACTCTTTCTTAAGTTTGATGCAGCAAATCGAAAATTTCCGTCGTTGGTCTTTGAAGTCAAAGTAGGGCTCATCCGGTTTCAAGATGAGGCCTTCTTTTCGAGCCAAGATGGACAAGGCAAACGTTTTGCGTAAGGTCGATGCGCCAATTGGTTGGCAAAAATCGACAACTTGTCGAGGGACCAGTTCCGCCCATCCTTTACGACAACATACGACATTCGACAGAAATCTGAATCTCTCCGAGTGCCTTAGGTTGATCAGTGACTGGTCTTCTAGAAGCATTATGTCATAACAAACAATCATTAAGTGTTCCTGGGGTCCGGGCCTGGAAAGTCAATATCTGTCTAATACAACGATGGATATAGACAAACATACAGCGAGTCTAGGTCTGTGCATAAAAACACACCTCTCCGCGATACATGCTTCCTGATTTTATGAAACGGGAGTATTTTATGTTGCTAGTACTTGTCGGATTATTGCAGAGGATGTGGGCTGCGAGAAGACGTACAGAATCATCATACACAACCAACTCCCCTTCAAATATACAAGCCTCGGTGACTCTAGTGTCGGGCTGCCCAATTTTGAGTGATTTTTATATTGTCCTGTTCGTAAAGTTAGCTTGCGCAGGTCCCGTATCATTCGGTACTGACCCATGAAGTGCAACCCTGTCTTCAGTGCTGTCTTTGCCGCTCTTGGAAAATATCTGGATGCATCGATCTCCTTTACTTGGGTCTATATGGATTTGGCAGTACTCGCCATCGATCTTTTCCTCCACACTCATACGCCCGTGTCCCATATCCAAGCAATGCTTAATACTGCGGCCTTTAATCCAAGGCTGTCGCCCAATCTTGATACCCAGTTGAGGTTTTACCGTGCTCATGATTTGCTCACGCGGCGTCTGCTGTCCAGAATTTGGGAGTAATCCCCTTCGCAAAGTTTGTGCAGTAGTGATCGCAGTAGCAAAGTCGTCTTGAACCTTGAGAACGCAAGGAAGAAGAGGGTCGCAAAGACGGTATATGAGATGCGGGTCTAATACTAGTGGTTGATAGCTTTTGAGAATCAACCTTGTAAACCACTTGGCTTCTACTGCGCTCAGCCTTCTGTACATGAGCTCAACATCCGTTCTGTTGCTCGCGGTCATACTGACCTGCGAAGCGCGAATCGAGGGGGAACTCCATCTCACTTTTGAGGCGAGCGAGTGCAGGAGCTCGTCGGCCTCTTCTAAAGTAACAGCATCTCTCTGGCTATACCCTGGACTAGGCTGAACCACAGTTAGCTTGTTACTGATTCTCCCTCGAAACAACTCACTGTTATAGTCAGGATGCGATGAACACAGTCTGCGAGATCAACACCGGAACCCGGTTGACGGAACCGAGCCAGTTCGGCGATACGTGATGCCCCTAGAAGACATGCGCGGCCGATGATTCTCTCCAGACTCGGAGCCTGGATACAGTAGTCTCTATCGGTTCTCTTGTCTGGAAGTAAGGTCGATAAGAGTGCCAAGAGGCTGGTATCGTGGGCGTCGACATAGTTGCGATGCTTGTTAAACCACTTTACAACGACGCCGGATCAACCCTTTCTAGCGAGACAAAGATCATAACACTGGTCAAGCAATTCGCAAACCGAAGAGAAAGAGAGAGGCATGTTCAATAATCATCGCATCGTTTGTTCTTTATGAAAGCTCCAAGACAGTCATAAAGAAGCTTGTAGTTTGGTGTGCGAACTCAAATCGAGATTGGATGCGACTGATTTTTGACTGAAATATCAGGTGGAGCAGGTAACAAAGTCTATTCAGACAACTGAGATATCATTCCCACTTTCCCACTCTGCGGGGCGTGATGGATGTGGTCGGGCAACTGACGTGTCAGCAGTAACTTCCTCTAAGCAAACGCGATCTTGACGCAGACTCACGTGATGGCTCGGTGGATCTCAGTCCAGTAGCGTCTATGAAGCTCAACTTACATGTTGTCTGACCGCCTCTGATTTTTGTTGAATTGTAAGTGGATGACGGTGTAAAACCGTACTCAGATTCTTACCATAAATATTAGAAACCGGTTTCACTCAGTTCGTATTCATGGTTAGGTATGTCTAGGTAGACCTGAGACTGTTGACAGCAATACCTGGTAGGTATTTCGATCACCTACGACTAGCAAACAAATGCCGCCCATGCAACCCAAGAATAGCTCAGATAAAGGAGCTACATGTTTGTGGTTATTTTTTCTTCATCTTAAACTGTTAACCGAATAATCGACCGTTAAATGATTTTATGCAAGTCAGCTTACGGATGTAGTTTACATGCATTCCTCGGCAAACATGTAGACTGATGTTCAACTCAATTTAGTACTAAACCCCTGCGTTTATGCAAGGTCCGCCCGCACAGAGCCACCACATCTTTTAAAGACACAAGACCCCTGGGGCCTGGATGACAGGGTCACGGGAGAGCGTTACGTACCTCGATCGATGTGACAGACAAACACTTCATCGTTGTCGGCCAGAACAAAGTGTCTCACTTACAAAGAGCCAATGGTGAATAAAAGATACAAACACTCTGTCTGGACAACGGCTCGAGCGCTTGATCGTGGGAACCTTGCCCAACAATATACGGTCTAACGCGCAGGCTGCAGTAGTTTAGGCGTCGAGGCTCTATCCGTTGTCAAGTCAAAAGAGCGAGGGGAGCAACGGGCGGGGTGACGGGAAAGTCGGGAGGAACAGCAAGAAGAAAAGGCAGTACAGAAAGACGGAATGAAATGAGAAGGAGTATTGATATGTAGTCGTCCGTGACTCAACCCAGGGACATGATCCACTGCAGCAAAGCGTTGAGCTTGACCAGCCGTACAAACAAGGCAGAGCAGGTCAGGTGGTGCGATGGCTCACAGCATTAAAGTGAGACTTGCGGGTTGGGCCGTCAAATCGCAGTTCTTTGGGTCAGTTCCCATGGTGTTGTGAGGGCCCATTTTGAATTACGAACAGCATATGTAAACAAAGCAGGTCCCAGTTCCATTTCCCGTACCCTGTTGAAGTAGCACTTGCAATTCATATTCATGATCCAAATTCATGCCCCGAAATATCCATTGTACACGCACGCATTACATCGTCAATTACAGGACTGTTCGCTTGTCGGCATCTCTCCACGCCTACCAGGGTCTCTATCTCCCAGAATTATTACTGTAGATTGATTGCTTGCTGTATTGACAGCACTCAACCGTCTACTACTATTTTTTATTTTTTTTTACGACATTCCATATCTGTATCCCACAAACATCTGATCAGAAATATTCGCTCATTACGACTTCAACATTTATTCTTCTTGTTATTAACACCCCTTTCAAGTCATTTTCCTCATTTTAACCTCACAAACATTATCCCAAACAGTCTTACTTCCCCACGGTAATTGATTCACTTTTTTCATCTCAACGGCTCCTTATCAGCATTAGGTACACCAATCCGCCCCATCCGCTTAACGTCGCCTCGTCCCTTACTGGGATCTATCAATTTCGTGCCGACGCTCTTAGCCAACCCCAGCAAGCCTCATATCGTCCCTGACTTCCTGTTTCGCTACGTTCCTGCGCCTTGCCGAGCCCCAGCTGCTGTACCTACCAATAGTACTCCTATTCTCCTGAGAATCGCCCCCCAGTTCAGTCCCAACCCAGGCCATCCCAGGCGTCGTGTCGTGTGCTAAGTTAAGCAATCGGTCAACGTCTTCCCAAGTTAGGGGATCTAGGATCGTGCTACTGGGCGCCTCCAGGGCTCTATTTTCGACAACAACCACTGAGCATTGGCGGACGGTCCACTGAAATCAACCCACCCCGGCTCGCGCCATACCCCATGCGAAACTTGATACACGACTAAGACCTCCCACAATCCACTTCCGACTCGCCTCTCCCTCCTTATTCTGATGCCCGGTTTTCTCTTTCAACTCTGCCTCGTCCACCGTTGCTCGTCCGCTCTCTTCGATGATCACCGCCGCCTGACACAGACACACTATAGAGCGCTCACTACCAGGGCCGCTGTCGCTGCTGTCGCTGTTGCTAGATTGCGGCGCCGCAGAGCTCAAAGAGCTCCAGCCACTCATTTGCATAAACGCCGACGAGTTCTCGGCCTCCACTCTCTATCATACAATACCTATATTCATCCCTTGACCTTGGATCCCTACAAGTTAATGGACATGGACTCGCAACAAGCTATCCGTCGACGCTGCTCTGTTGCCGACCGTCTGCCAGCAGACTTTGTTATACCCACCACCTGCTCGAATTCTGAGACTGCCCCTGATTCGACCATTTCTTCCACCACAACTACCGCTGTCGCCGCCTCTGTCAATCCTAGATACGTTCCTGCTCGCAACCTTGCTTCACACAACCGCCACGGCAGCATGAGTTCAGTGGGAGGCATTCCCCGTCCGCCTCAAAGGGACGAAACTATCTCTTACAGACGTGGTCACACTCGTGCGAAATCTAGTGTATCCAGCATGAACCGCCAGGTCAACCGACTTTCCTTGACGCTCCCAATTGCACCCCCTACGAGCGACCCTTCCCGGCCAACACCAACCTCTTCCGCCATGTCATCAGTTCCTCCGACTCCAATCGACTCCGGCATCGCCTCGCCGGCTGGCGCAAATGAGTTCATCATTGCCATTGCCGCTCAGGAGAGACGTGTGCTAGAATTAAGGGAGGAGTTGTCTCGTGCTGAGGCGGAATTGACTTCACTCAAGAAGAAGTGGACGACACAAGAAAAGAAGGGTGATCCCATTCCTGTCGAGGCATACCGCAGCCCAGTTCTGCCTTCAGATAGCGATAGCTCTTCGGTGAGGCGAAGCGCCGAGTCAGACCGCCGAAGATTATTGCAGCAGACGGGTGCAACGAGTCCTAATCGAAGAAGGGTCCTTCGCGGTGGACATACAAGAACCCTGTCTCTGCTGTCGCCGGCGAAGCCAGACGGAGGTTTCTCATTATACCAAGACCGTGATCACGAGCACGAGCAGGTCAGATTACCTTCAATAGAGCGCAGGACCGCTCAATTAACAAACCCTCATTTGAATAAGCGTGCCTCATGGCAGCCACGCACACAACAAAACGTTCCAGGTGCCGCTCAAATTGTCGAGGACTTTAAGCTGGGCCTCAAAGCTTTTGTCGAGGACATCCGTCAAATTACTGTTGGGGACGAACCTATCAACGGCCAGCCCGTTCGCTCCAACAGTGTCAGCGACCGCAGCGAAACGTCCCGAACCCAGGATACGGTCCGAGCGAATCGCCCACTTCGACCCAAAGTGAGCACAGTGTTTGAGCCACCCCACAACAACTCTGAGACCACAGACCGCTCAGAGACAAAATCACAAACATCAACGACAACGGCGTCAAAAACTCGGCCCGAGATGCCTGCACGGAGTAAAACCAAATCGAAGAACAAGTCTTTCTCTTGGCAACCTCTTGGATTCGACTCGATGGACGACAATGACTGGTCTAATTGGGAGTCTCCGGCTTCGTCCTCTAAGACGTCTCGTTGGAGCGGCTCTACTATTGGCAGTAGTGGACTGGACGATATGTCTGCTACTTCGGACGAGGGAGAACCTGCGGACTCGCCCTCGTAAGTGATTGTTGGCGTTAAGTTTGATATTGTTTGTGCGGCAATAGCTAACTTTGTTTAGTAAGAAGAAGTCGTCCGGTTACGAAACTCCTCTTCTCTCCCCCAAACTCGAGGAGCTTCTGCCCAATATTGTCAACCAATTCTCGCCAAGCAATCTCAAGCGTACAGCGACGAACCTGATGGACGAGTGGGAAAAGTCCCTCACCGACCCCAACTACCCTCACCAGTCACAAGCTCAAGAAAACACCGCCTAAACGGGGTTCCTCCGAGTTTTCACAATACTAGACTATGTTGAACATACACATTTGAAGCCATTTTCACAAAATTCCTTTACATAAAAAGGCCAGGCGTACACAGGTTCGGTATCACAGACCGCTATTTCACGACGAAGAATAAGGAGAGGGAAAAGGATGCTTGCCAGGACGGGTTTACTTGAATGGCCAACATATCCTTTTGAGTTTATTGGCACTTTTGGGGACTTGTTTAGACTGCGATTTGTAAGAGCTATATGTTTTCTGTTTGCTCGGGACTGCCAGTTTTTATTTTTTTTATTTTTTTATTATGTCTTTATGGCTTGTGTTTAGGTTCTCAAGGCATTTGCTTGGAGTATCTGTGTACATGCTGTAATTTGGTTTCCTGGTGTTGGGATTACGATAGGGAGACGATACTCATGAGTGACGACTACAAAATCGTCGCATTCTAAGTCAATTCAGTTTATATTCAATATTTATCACTCTAACTCTCCGGAACATTTCTATGTCAGTAAGACTTTTAGTTAACTTTTATCCTCAAAACAAGACAATTTCACTTTATAAGAGACCGACTCTCGGTAAAAGCATCTCCACTACCCAAGCTCAAACGCTTAGTAGTTTGTCCCAGGGTCACCTCTCGTCTTAGATCGAGTCCTTGGCTTGTCTTGCGTCAATCGAAGATCGAAAGCTGGGCTCAACTCCAACGTTAAATCGATCCGTTGCTAGGGCAGCCGGCAGTGGAGAAGCACTACGAATTTCGGGCGTGGGTATGACAGATGTCTGAGAGTGGAGACTATCACTTGGTAGATACCTAACAACACATGCATTCGAAGGGCTTCTGATACAGTTATCGACTTGAACGAGAATTGATGTGGCAGGACTAAATTTACTAGCTTTGAATACCCATCACGCCGGCACCACTGGAAGAAAACCGAGTATAAGAGCGGTGAAACAAGAAGCCCGATGCCCATCCTTAGGAATTGACTTTAGTAATAGAACTTGAGATTCGGAGGAAAGTCGAGGTTGCGTCTGTCTCTAATATGAATAAAAATTCTTTCATAGTGACAGGCTTGCCAAGGTAGTCAATTCATGAGCAGCTACATTGGTAGATACGTATTCAAGACTTAAGCGAGTGCGAGTATGCGAGCAAGCCATTACAGCCAATTGTGTGGATTGGGCAGTAGCCGTACAGGTGATTGGTCTCGGTGCATGATGATGGTTGTTTCTTTGCGTATTTTCGCATTCGCTCGCGGGGAATGCCTTGATTCATCCGCAATGATTCAGCTGGTCATTGAACATAAACTATATAGCTCCAACAGGATCTTGTCAAGAATAGGAGGTATCCAATGTTCAGTCACAAGTTATTAACATATCCCTACAACCATATATACACTCTTCGACAGAATCAAACACCCACATTATCAGAATGAAGAAAGAGTTCCAACCAAAGCTGAACCCAGCTTCCAATCCCCTCAAGTTCCCCTCAAAAAATGAGAGAGCTGTAAGTCACAGTTGGACGTACTATCTTCATGTTGGACTTGTTTCCTAACACGATGTAGTTTATGCTCAAAGATTGTTTTAAACCTCAAGTTACAATCGCAATTGGGTCGTTCATCCAAGTAGCTCTATGTGCCATTCTTCCTCTCCGTTTGGCAATTATACCATCGGCAGCCGTCCTGCTCAACTCTATCATCACCACTCTCCTCCAAGTACGCAGCACAAAACCCAACGAGTATGATGAAGCTATCATACCTGGCCGCGCAACCGCGCAATTACCATTCTCTTCTGGAACGTTTGGTTCTAAACCAGGAGCGAATTCTGTTGTAGTATTCCATCTCGGTATCCAGATAAATCACCCCCTCGGTCTCGCCGCACCAGGCATGAGCCAGATAGGAAAGTACTTCTCGGCAATGATAGAGGATCTAGAATCACATCGAGACGAATATGGGCTGCTCACAAGTTCGAGCTGGCGAGGCGATGAGCGCAGCAGTAACAATACGCTTCTCAACATTTATTACTTTCGCGACGTCGAGGGTCTGCACCGCTTCGCTCATGGCGATGTTCACTGGAAGGCATGGGACTATATGAGCAAGACGAAGCCAAAGCACATTGGGATCTTCCACGAGACGTATTCTGTTCCTGCGCGGGCATACGAGAACATATACGTCAATTGCCACCCTGTGATGATGGGTCGTGCAACAGTGAGGACGATGCCAGTGGGTGAGGAGGATGAGAGGTGGACGAATACCCTCGTCAGTGCTGATGTGCCGGCGCTAAAGACGCAGTATGCGAGAATGTCGAGGGATGAGCGGAGGAATTCGAAAGAGACGTGATGTTTGAGTAATTGCTTCGATGATGAGACTTGAAAGTGCAGTGAAAACACGAGATTACCAAGCGTCTTACTTCGATAGATTGATAGTATTCGTATCAAGTATTGGAAAAATGTGAACAGAGCATGTGTAGTATAATTATAGAGTAGCGAGAGTTTTACTAAAGCAAGAACCTCCTATACATCAAAATCAATTTCGTTTCAACATGTAAGAGCCAGGTCAATGCATACTTGATAATTATATTACTTGTTCAGGGGGGCTGAAATGCTTCAGTTGAGTTTGCTCACATGCGCATATTAACTTCACTAGGCGATCACTCACTCTCCTAGGCAGTTATGGAAGAATTGCACAACGGAAAGGATATCCAAATCTACAGAACTTTAAAATAATCGTTTGCAGCTTGAGGGTTTTTGGGCCTCATTTCAGGCCAAGTAAAAATAAATGTATCCAAGTTCTCAAGTATTCATAACGCCCAATGATGCAAAAATATCACAAACCCTCCCATAACGCCATACCTCTATAGCTAACTCGTAGCGCAATTTGTCTAAAAGTCAAGGACGAGGAAAGAAACACCTCCAATAACACCAGCCACGAAGAGGAACGTTAAGATACCAGCACCAGCCTTGTCGGCTCCAGTGATTTCCTTTCTCTTGGGCGTTCCATCGTCATCGTTGGCATCAGTGTTACCACCACCAGGGTCGCCCTTGGAAGTTCCTCCAGTCTTGGAGGTGACGGGTCCCTTCGCGCTCTCGACAAGAGTGTACATGAGAATGGAGAGGGCGTTCATCTGGGGACCTACACCAACAGAGCCATCGAAAGTGTCGGTTGTCCAAGAGAAGCCGCATGCTGTACCGGCAGGACCCTTGTAGCCTTCTCCAGAGCCAGTGCAGACCTTGGCAGCAGCCTGGGCACTTGTCTTGAGGAGCTTTATGATCTTGTCGTTGGTAGCTGGGTATAGCTGTGTGGTGGCAGCCAACCATCGGGCGAGATATCCCTTGAAGCTCTGCTGATCCTGACTGCACTGCTTATGCGGCTCACAAAACTGCTCGTAGATGATCTCGTTCTTGACAAACTTGTTGAAGACGTCATCGAGAAGGCCGTCGGTGCGCTTCTTCCACTTGTCGGCTGAAGTGAGATTGTATAGGGTGGCAGCGCCGTGAAGGAAGATACCGGTGTTGTAGGACCACTGCGTCTTGTCGATATCGTCGCAAACTGCGGACTTGGACTTGCCAATGTGGACACCATCAAGAACTTCGAACTTGGAGGTAACAACTCCGGCCTTGGTGTGCCAGTCCCAAACCTTTTCAGCCCAGTCTGCATAAGTGTCGTTGCCCGTATACAGCGCCAGGCGAGAGGCGATGTTAAAGAAGCAGCCGTTGGAGATGGCGTTCTTGTAGTCGTAACCGGTGTTCCACTTGAAAATCTGCCAGCGCATTCCACCACCGCAATACTCGTCGTCCCAGCGGCTGACGTATTCGTTGAAGACGGCTTGCGCCTGTGCGAGCCATCCAGGGACGTCGTCAGGGGGGTCTGGGAATTGGTGCTCGGCTGCTGACATTGCGGCCATAGCCCAGAAGCCTTGGTCGTCGTTTCCTTCGGTCATGGTTTGGTTATCGGGCATGTAGTCGCCGTCTGTTCCAGCTTGATGGATCAGGGCTTGTTTTGTGATGGCGTTGTATTTGTCGTCTCCTGTAAGCCACCAGTAATCAACTAGAGTACCAAACATGGCTCCAGCCTCCCACCCTTTTGAGAGTCAGTATATCGGTATGACCAGTTGACGATGAGATGGGATAGTTACAGTAGTAAGGATCCGGCAAATTTCCTGCTGTATCGCCTGGGTTCATTCCTGTGTACCAACTTGTCAAGCCCTTGGCTGCCTTGCCGGCTGCACTCTCGACCGATTCTGATAGTGTTAGTATATGGCATCTCTCCTCAACAGAAGGGACTTACTCTTATCATTTATTGTCAGATCGTATGCATTTGCTGCGACCGTCCAGCCAAGGACGGCAGTAGTCGTCTGGAGCAGCGATCGCATCTTGGCAGCTTGACCAAAATGCTCGAATACCAAGACGGGAACGAAGAATAGACGAATTAGACCCTGTTGAATGCCAAGACCAAATCGAGAGTTGTTTCCGCTTATACGTGATGCCAAGATAATAGTTTGAAGATGTATAGACGACAGATAGCAAGCGGATAGATTAACAAAAGAGGGACGAAATAATTACAACAAAAATGAATGAATGAATGAATGAATGGATCGACTTTACAAGAAGGAATGGGTATATGGAAGAGAGAGAGAGAGAAAGGATCCTGCTCTTTCTTGTAAAAACTGGGCACGGGGAGAGAGGACTCGACTCACTCCGTTTTTTTACCCTGCAAGCACTGACAATGATTGACATAGATACCTTGTATGATGTTTGGCGATACGTCAACAAGGATCCACCTACAGATGAGGTGGAAAGCGAAAGGTCCTTTGGAAATGAAACTGCCCACGAAGGAATCCATCACTCAGGATAATTGGCTGACGATGCATCATCTTGGGGCTATGCACATGTAGCGAACTGGTAGGATGGGTCCTACCAGAGGGTGGTGGATCGTCAGGGGTTTTTTATCCTAGGTACAACAGCATAATAACTACTAAGCAGCACAGACGAGAAATTCAAATCAAGAGACGAGTTGCAGTCTTTGCTACATGGAGTAGAGGCGAGAGGAGAGGGAGAAACTGCTAGACGCGCAAGTCACAGTCTGGACAATACAGAAGATGTTAGGATGTCAGTAATTATGATCGTCTCAGTGTAGATACTGTAGAGGTCCTGTTGGTTATGTACAGAATAAATGCGGCTCCGCGAGGTGGATGATCCAATA
Source organism: Fusarium venenatum (assembly GCF_020744135.1). Taxonomy (NCBI): domain Eukaryota; kingdom Fungi; phylum Ascomycota; class Sordariomycetes; order Hypocreales; family Nectriaceae; genus Fusarium; species Fusarium venenatum. The sequence goes on from NW_027072131.1 coordinate 2,249,369, forward strand.
ATCGTCTCGATCCCTTTTCTTGCATGACCTGAAGAGCGGGTTGAGAACTATGAACTATGGAGCATGTGCTTTAATTCGGCCGAGACTGATGAGATGGCGATTTATTCATGTGTATCAACAAATATAAAGTCAGACAGGTGCAATAATCCAGTACTCAGGTATTCATTCATCACCCGGTTAGTTTAGTAGTTATTAGTCGTACCTAGTAAAAAGACGAGATCTATTAAGCGAATTCAGCCAAGCCGGAAGCCGGAATACCAGTTTAATTTGTTCTCAAGTGATGCCCATGTCTTCAAAGTTATTTCCGGAGTAAAAACTGCCTAGGTTCCTTCTGGAACACTGTTGTAATACTACTGTATTGGTGGAGCTTTCATCCCTGCTCCCCTGTCTAGCCTTCTTTGCATTGAGTACTTTATATCTAACCGCAGAGTATCAGAAAAGTTAGCCATTAGGAGCATAAGAGACGAAATTAGTAGGTCAGCTTATGCTATTCAGATTGGACTTCTTAGGTTGTTTATTTTTGTACCCCAAAGCTTAGAGGTCAACTTTTCTGCTGCCCACTAGACTAACACGCACGCAGGTACGCACATTCGTGGCCGCGTAAACATTACGGGATGAGGAGTCCTTTTATCCATAACGAGCTTTGTTTTCAAGCTTAAAGCCGCTGTTTCAGAGAGAAGTAGTCTTCGTGATCCATATCAAAATAGCTTGCGATCGACAGATATATAAGAAACAATTTGTATAGTCACTCACTGGTTCAGTATAAACTAAGATCAATTGTATCGCTTGCCACGGGAAACATTAGTTATTCTGAGATTCAATTGCATAACTGCTTACTATGTGTCGAATTTGTAATCCTAGATTTGTATATGTTACCTTGTTTATGTAACAACATCCATAAAGATTCACATGCATCTCAACGACTCCATCAATAGCCACTCATCCAGTCTAATGATAACCAGACTAAACCACCACATGTCATTACAGTGGGCAAAGAATCAGGCGCCCTCAACAGATGGCAAAGCAAACACAACCCCCAATGGACGATTCCTGCCGTAACAAGACCCATACCCCGGCTTCAACTCCTCACGCTTCTCAAACCCCGCCTCCAAACCCCGCGATTCCCCCACTCAAAGCTTCATCCTTCGTCCATTACAGCCAAACAGAATCTCACCTGATTTGATTTGGTTCGACTTGATCATCAGTTGATGGCAATTATCTCGGCAAAAGATACTTGAAAAGAACTCAAATACCCAAAGACAAGAACATAATTGATAACCCAACATCTAATATCCTCGCTTCTCTATAATCTGGTTGAACATCTGTCTCCATCAATATCATCATGTCAGCCAAACACTTTGTTAACGATCCAACCCATCTCGTCTCCTCAGCTCTCCACAGTCTCACTCTCACCAACCCATCCGTTGCTCTTGATCCAGAATTCAAAGTCATTTACCGTCGTCCTGATTCCAATGCCAAACCTCAAGTATCCATCATCTCAGGCGGCGGCTCTGGCCATGAGCCTTCCTTTGCAGGAATGGTCGGCCAAGGCATGCTCTCCGCCGCTGTAGCTGGCACCATATTTGCCTCCCCTTCAGCAGAGCAGATACGCGCCGCCATAACTTCTCGCGTCGATACGTCCAAAGGCGTATTGGTCACTGTGATGAACTACACTGGCGATGTCCTCAACTTTGGCATGGCCGTTGAAAAGGGCAAAGCTGCAGGGCTTAACGTTGAAATGGTTGTTGTAGGCGATGATGTTGGAGTTGGCCGCGCAAAAGCTGGAAAGGTTGGCCGTCGTGGAATCGCTGGCACCGTTCTCGTGCACAAGATCTCAGGTGCCCTTGCTGCTCTGGGAAAGCCTCTGGAGCAGGTAGCCAAATATGCCCAGCTTACTGCAGACAACCTTGTCAGCGTGGGCGCCAGTCTTGAACATGTCCATGTCCCGGGTCGCAAGATCGATTCAGAGGCGAGTCTTGCAGCAGACGAAGTAGAATTGGGAATGGGCATTCATAACGAGCCTGGTTCGGGACGCGAAAAGGTCGAGTTGCCTGACCTCGTAACTAAAATGCTTCAGCAACTGCTAGACACGAGCGACAAAGACAGAGCTTTCGTCAACGTCAACTCTAAAGAAGTCATCCTTATGATCAACAATCTGGGAGGAGTCAGCGTTCTCGAGATGGGCGGTATCACCGCAGAGGTTGCAAGCCAACTTGAGTCCAAGTACAACATTCGTCCCGTCAGAATACTTAGTGGCACCTATATGACTAGTCTCAACGGTCTCGGTTTCAGTATTTCTCTCCTTAACGTGGTTCGTCCCGATTTTGACGCCCCGAGCATGGTTGAGCTGCTTGATGCTCCCAGCGAGGTTGTCGGCTGGTCTGCGCCTATCAAAACTTGCACTTGGGAGGCCAAGAACACCAACACAAGAACGGATCGTGTCAGTGCGACCGAGGATATTAAGTCCAGCGATCTTAAGACGGATGCAGGTACTGCGCAAGCAGCATTAAATAATGCGCTACAAAAGGTCATTGATGCCGAACCCGAAGTCACGCGTTATGATACTGTTGTTGGGGATGGTGACTGCGGTATTGGGTTGAAGCGAGGCGCCGAAGGTAAGTCTCACCAATTCCGGATGACACCTACATACTGACACGATGCAGCAATTCTCAAGCATATGGAACAACGCCCTCTCACTGGCGATGTTGTTGTGGACCTCGCTCGCATCGTCACCATCGTGGAAACGGCCATGGATGGAACCTCGGGTGCTCTATATGCCATATTTCTCAACGCCCTAGTTAAGGCTCTTCGAGAACTGGCACCGGGCAATGCGTCCCCTGAAGTCTGGGCCAAAGCTCTCAAGAAGAGCAGCGATGCTCTGGCCAGGTACACACCCGCTCGCCCGGGCGACCGCACTCTAGTCGACGCTCTCCACCCCTTCGTGGAAACGTTGAACCAGACGGGAGACGTCAAGAAGGCAGCCGAGGCAGCCTTGGAAGGGGCCAACAAGACCAAGGGTATGCAAGCTAGCTTGGGCCGAACCGTCTATATCGGAGGCAGTGGATATCAGGAGGTTCCTGATCCTGGTGCTTGGGGACTGGCCAGCTTCTTCCTTGGTCTGAGTGGTTAGATGGTGCTCGCTTTCAGTTGCAGCCGGAACATTGACGACATATACGAGTGGAAACCAAGCAATCGCAGAATGATAATATTTTTTTGGAGTAGTCATAGGCACATTGTAATAAGGAAGAATTGAATGCGCAAATTCATCATGTTTTCAACGCCTATGGATTCCCTGTGAGCCTTGCCCGTAAGACATACAAAATATCCCATTCTCAAAATCAAGTCCTCGACCCTCCAAGATCATGCGGTAAAGGAAAATTAGCTTAGGAGAACCAGAATAACGCTGTCGCCTCGCAAAAACCTATAATAAAGTCAGTAAGCAGTACCAGAATTTAGTGTCACCGCCATTCGGGAAAGGGGCTGTAGGCGGTTGGTGTGTGTGGGAAACGTACATCTTGCTGATGAACCGATCCTTGTTGACTGGTCTGCCCTTCTTTCCGCCAGCTAATCGGGGAGTCTCTGTCCACATTTCCTTGACGTTCTCGAGAACCATGTTGCAGTGTCGGTCGAATGCCTTGACGCGCGCAAGGAGTTTGCGGTTGTTGCGGATGGAGATGAGAACTTGGACGTGTGATCGCACAGCAGTCTGAAGGATGGAGAGAGGACCGGCAGAGAACTCGTACTCTTCGAGCTGGGCGATCTCGTACTCGCTGCATATCATGTTAGCAATCGTTGACCTGTTGCGGGGCTGGAAAGACAGCAATTATCGGTGGACACGTACGTGAGATCGGATCGCGGCTTGCCAAGAAGCTCCCTATATAATTTATTAGCATCATTGAACAGGTTTTAAAATGCGTTGAGGCGTACTGAATCTTAGGGTCCGACATCTTGATGGTGTTGTTTGGTGGTTATGAAATGTTGTATTGCAGCGCGCAAGGCTGAAGCTCAGAGAGCTCGAAAAGTTGACGATTGGAGTAGGACGTGTCTGATTGGACATACTGGTGGGTCAAGGTTCTGTGGTCTATGATAGGTCAGGTGACGCAGTTCCTGACTTAGCAGCATGAAACCATCCCACTATCAAAAGTGGCTGCTATCAATTTTGGTTTTGGGGCGGTTTGATGCGGAGGTTGGAAAAAGCATTGCCGCGGACCTCGGACAAGACTCCAAGGCACATCATATACCCCCCTCATTCCTCCCCTTGATGCGCATGTCGATTGCATGTGCGCATCGCCATTTCTTCTTTCAATATAATGTCCTTCCGAACTTTTGCAGCCCGAGCTGGTGCTGCAGCTAATGTTACAAGTCGAAGCTTGCCAAGAAGCTTTAATATGGTTCAGCAAGAAAAGGTCTTGAGCTCCTCGCTCAGTGCTCGACAGGTAAGAATGAACAGGCTTTCAATTCAACTACACAAATCTAATTGGAATATTGAAGCTTTCTTCTGAGGCGACTCGTATCGGGCCAAAGAACGGAGATAAAGATGAAGATGTGGTCTTCGCGAGCAAATATGGTCTGCGAACCATCATGCTCAACCGACCGACTAAGCTCAACTCTCTTAACTCTTCAATGATCCGAAAGATCGTGCCTAGATTGGTCGAGTGGGAAAAGTCAGATCTCGCCAATGTTGTTGTTTTGAAGGGTACTGGTAGCAGGGCCCTTTGCGCTGGGGGTGACGTCGCCGCACTTGCAAGACTTAACCAGGGGAGTGAGGACGGATGGAAGAAGTCGGCTGCATACTTTGCTCTCGAATACAAACTCGACCACTATATTGCGACATACAAAAAGCCCTACATCGCTTTTATGGACGGCATCACCATGGGTGGTGGTGTTGGTCTGAGTGCTCACGCTCCTTTCAGAATCGCAACCGAGAGAACCATCTTCGCCATGCCCGAAACAAGTATCGGATTTTTCCCCGACGTCGGCGCCTCTTTCTTCCTCCCTCGAATGAACGGATCCGTCGGAACCTATCTTGCGCTGACCAGCGCCCAACTCCAAGGCCCCGATGCCTTCTACGCCGGCATCGCTACCCACTACCTTGACTCGACCAGCTTGCCTGATCTTGAGGCACGCCTGGCTGAATTACGGTTCCAGGACAGTGACACTCTGCCTGAACGCATGGCACTCATTAACCAGACTCTTGAGGAATTCTGCACAGGTCTTCCTTATGACAAGCCCATGCGATTGGCAGGTCATATTCGCCAGGCGATCGATCGATGCTTCAACAGGCACACAGTCAGCGAAATCATTGCTGCCTTGGAAGCAGAGGATGATCCTTCTACCAAGGAGTGGGCGCAGGAGCAATTGGAGATTCTGCACAGGAAATCGCCCACGGCCTTACACGTAGCTCTCCGCCAGATGCGTGTTGGTGGAGAGTGGGATATCGCCGAGGCTTTTAAGAGGGAACACCAGATTGCTACCAAGTTCATGCAGCATCACGATTTTGCTGAGGGCGTGTCGGCTGTGCTCATCAGGAAGGATGAGCCCACGTGGGAGCCCAAGTCTCTTGCTGACATTGGCGGCACCAATGTAGCCAAGCCCTTCTTCGAATACGACTCGGCCAAGGAGCTCGAGCTCTTCACCGACCATACTTACAACGAGTACCCTTACCAGGGGCTCGGTGTGCCTACAGAGAAGGAGATTGAAAAGGTTCTTTCAAAGGGCACTTGCACTCGGGAAGAGCTAACCAACAAGATTGTTGCATCGCGCAACGGTCGCCAAGGCATCTCTGAAGTTGTTACGGAGATCATCGACCGGAAGACAGTGATGGACGACAAGGGCAAGGCTGTGTGGGTGAAGGATGAGGTTGCGCCCGGAAGCAAACTGTAATTCTACATATGCTGGCAATTCTTTTTGAATAATCTGTAAAAATAGAAGTCACTACGAGATGTAAAATACATGGTGCGGGTGTTGATAAGTGAAAATGTGACGATATTAAGACAATGTCAATGAATGTTGATGGAATTTGTTGATGGCGGTAAAACTTCTTGAAGGGGTTGATAGATTATCGTGAATGCATCATCGGTGAGAAGGCGACGAATAAAACAACGTGGGTGGGGTGGGGATGAAAACCACAAGATTCAAGATGATGAGACATCAAGCGACCGCTGAAAACCCTCATTTTTGGAGAAACATTCAGCAGAGGGACTGTTAAAAGGAGGGGCAGATAAGTACTATTGAATGGTAATGGAGGGTTGGGTGGGTATTGGCAGCCTAGGGGAAAACACCAACTCGAGTTATATAGACGGAGATAACAGCAGACTGATAAAGAAAGAAGAAAAGCCAAGTCAAAGCGGGCGTTAACTCAAAAGAGTGTCAAGACAGAGACACGGCTAGAGAGTCATCGAGACTCAGTATCTACCTAGTTATAGGATGACTTAGTAGGTAGGAAGTCAAAGATGACCTCAGGCTATTGTTGAGAATATAAAAGGGACAGAGTCCCGCCCCATGAACAGTTTCAAAAGAGAGACAAGACATCTTTCGTTCCCTTCCCTTTCACTTTCTTGACCGATTTTCCCGTCATCGAAGCCAGGTCGGCAATTGTCAAGTTGGCCAAAACAAAAGGGCCTGGGAAAAGACTCCAGTTGATGAACAACTAAAAAGGTACGTACCGTTTCAGAAGTGCGACAATCAAACAAAGAACAAAGACTAGAACACCATCACGTGAGAGTTCAGACACGGAACTTGGGAAGAAACACGGGACGGGCTCTGCGCCGGAATAGGTGGGCCTACCTGCCGTTCACCCCCACCATCGACCGAGAAGTTGAGAAGTGGGCCGCGCTAACTCACGTCACCATATCTGCAGCCACTAAGACCAAAGAAACCCACAGGGGTCTTTGACCGTCAGCCACTAGAGTGATACGGCGGCCCTCCATCTCTCAGGTACAGGCAATGCAGTGCAGTGCTACGAAGATCTAACACGACCTTGATTGCTGTATCACAATACAACTGCACAAGATTTGTGTCTTTTGTATTGTCAAAAATCCGTGGTTTGATATCAACATATCTTTCCATCTTATATTCAAGATCTAAATCACCTTAACCATCTTCCCCCTTTCATCTCTCGCTTTTTTTTCTTCTATTTCTTCTTCGCTTCGCGTTGTCTAGCCAGCGCGCACCTCGATCGGCAGGCACTTAAACTCGATCCACCCTGCTTCACGACGCGACTTTTGGCGGTTCAAAGCGCGTCACGAACATGACGCCCGCCACCCGGATTTGAATAGATCACATCACGTCCCGGCCAACGAGTTCAAGCATTAATCCTCCCCACTACGGAGCACTCATCATTGTAATCTCCACTGTTTTACTTCGCATCTCGCTTGCTTGCTTGCTTGCTTGCTTCTTTCCTTCTCGACTCTCCTCTTGAACTCAGCCCTCTTTGCACACCAAGTACATCATCTTTTTACATATCCGAGGTTGATAGCAATTGACGCCTTGACGGCTATCCCTGACTTCTTCCCTCCGGGGAATCATCGCCATGGCATCACAAACACCCAATGCCTCCCTAGGCGGCTGCCATCAGACCGGTCAGGCAACGCAGCAGAACAACGAGCTTAATGAATCGGGTGTCCAAGTGAGACCTATGGGTCGTATGCAAAACCACTGCGTTCAGTTGTGGCCTCGCTAACTTGATGTGCAGTCAAGGTGCATTATACCTTCGATAAGGAGGCCAAAATCAATTGTCTGGCTCGATCAGCACAAACACTATTCGTCCAGACAGTTCCCCTCGATGAAACGAATTCTATCGGTATTGTCGACCTACGAGCCTGTCTACAGGCAGTCACAGAATGCAGCCCCGAACTCTCGAGCCAGGACGGCGAAGGCGACTTCACAATCTACGCACTCGATTACTCGGAACCAGATACTCCTTTAGTCGGTCAAGGCATGTTATCGTGGGCACTCGACTCTATGCGTTGTGGCTGGATAGCCCAGCTACCCAAGATGATCACTGGACGGGTCACCAAAAATGTCCTTGCTGTCTTCGGTGGAGGAAACCGTGAGACACTCGAGGTCAAACTCAAATTTTCTTCAGCAGGTAGGGTTCTGAGGCCTGAACAGGCCATTGACATGCATCCGATGGATATGCAGCAGATTCCTCTACAGCCTGTTCCATTACAACCAGCAAAGCCTGCTGAAACTGCCATGACCCCCGGTGCAGAATGGACCTCTTTTATGCAATCAAACCCCAACTTTGGACACACTGGACAAGTGTCACGGGTAGCTTCACCTGCCCTGTCCCAAGCAGGCCCAATGTCTGGCATGAACGAAAGAAGAAGTTCATTTGTCGGTCAAACCATGGAGCAGGCCAACTCTGGACCAGATATCCAGAGAATAGCCCCTATGCCTGTCACCGGGGCAACCACAACGAACCCAAAATCCAGACCCTCGAGTAGAAATTCCCGAAAGAAAGCGCCAACGGGTCGGCCCCGTGGTAGGCCACGAAAGAAGCCTACCGAGGGAAACACATCCGGATACGAAGACGGCACAGAGGGTGAGGATGGTGGTTCAGGGCCTGCTCCAAAGAGAGCTAAGCCAACCAGGGTTGAAAAGGCCGCCCCAAATCCCTTTACTTCTGGTCCGGAATCCCTTCGTGTCACCGCTAGTACCGCTGGCTCACTCCGAAATTTCCGCCCTGTTGCAAGTAATGAGGTGGTGGCCGGCAATCATCTACAAGAAGGTCCCCGAGCTCCTACACCCGTCCCAGACAGAGGACCTCTTGGTGGCCCTGCTCAGGCCGGCCCAAAAGGACCAAAGCCTCGAAGAGAGTCATCGATGCGGAAGGAGCTAGGTGCTGCCTTGAGTAATCAGATTCCCCCAAGGCCTCTTCGTGCTTTGTCACCAAGTCAAGAGGACGGCCGCTCTCCTGAATCACCTGTCGAAACCCCAGCTTTCTCAGAGGACAGCCCTCAAGACATGCGTTCATCTCCTCCATTGCCACCAACAGCATCCTTCATGCGGTCTAGTCCACCCCCTTCCAGTCCTGTCTTACCTCCAATGCCGTCACTGCAACGGCAAGCATCGAGTTTCATGGATAACGAGACCGACGATTTGTTTGATGAACCTATCTTACAACCAGCCAAAGAGAGCCAGTTCCGCCAGCACAAGCCCCAGCAAGTGATGGAAGACATCGACAGCACTGGGATCCCAACTCAAGTTTTTCGTATCCAAGATGGCCCCGACGGTCAGGGCCTTGTCCACATCCAGAACTTCAACACTCCTCAACCAACATCGACCCCCGCTGGCCCTCCTCCATCAGAACCTATTACCGCGAAGAAAATTCCTAAACCTCGACCGACTCGAAACCCTTCTCAAAAACGACCTATAAACCCACCCCAACCACCAACGCTCGCTCCAACGCCCCCTCCTACCACAGACGCCCCTGAGAAGAACAGCCCAGCACCTGTGTCTGCATCCTCACCAGCAACTTTGACTCAACCTCAGACCGAGCAACCGTCTCAGCCTGTGGAAGATGATGCATTTTTTGAATTAGTGCGCGCGGTCTCAAGTTCTTCTGAGCCTACCACTTCAACTGATACTAACCAATCTACTCAAGGATCTTTACCTACTTCAAAATCAAGTGCTGGCAATGCCAGACCCAAGTCACGAGCACCGCGACAGATCGGTCGCTCACAGTCCGCAGGGGTCTTAGCTTTGCCTTCAGTGCCAGCCAGTGAGCCTCTTGAACCATCTTCACTCTCTCAATCTATGACTGTTGAACCTCGTGCATCAACAGAGATTCCAGATTGCCTTCGCCGCTCCAAAGCGGTCAATATTCACGTAATAGCTGTCGCCAGTGACCCTGTCGGGCCATCAGAGACATCTCTGGTCGCCAATCTTCTACCTAATCTCCCGGATGTTACTTTCCCGCAAAGCGACTTCCCTCCAATGCCCTCGTCTCCCCCTTACAAGTCCAACAAGAACCAAGTCAAAAAGGATTCGATCAAACAACGACTTGAGTCGGCAATTGCAGCTGGCGAGATGCCCCCATTCTGCACCAACTGTGGAGCCATTGAAACTCCTACTTGGCGCAAGATTTGGGTCCAGGAGCATGACGGAATCCCAGAGTATGTGGAGTACTCGGAGAAGCCTGGGAGAGTTACCGCCATTGAGATTCTAAAACGCGACGAGGATAAGAAGCCCTTGTCTCACCGACTCATCAAGAAAACACTTGGCTTTGACGACGATCGCAGCAAGTGGTCGGAAAAGCTCCTCTGCAATCCATGTGGTATCTGGATTGCCAAATATCACAACCACCGACCTCAAGACAAGTGGGATAATGCTTTTGGGCATTTGGGGCAAAGTCGAAAGAAGAGATCATCGGCAGGCCCTGATTCGCAGGCGAAACGATCTCGTACTAAGAGTACCTCTGTACCGACTCCTGCTCTTACCTCACAAGTGTATCCTGCAACAGATCCCCCTGCCCCAATCCAGCAATCATCTCCTAAGCAGTTTGATGTCGGCTCGATTGGCACAGAGACCAATGAGGATGTGGCCATGGGCAATATGCTCAACTTGATGACGGATGACGGACGGCATATTAAGGACATGAGCCAGTCAGTCCCGGGGTCAACGCATTCCAGAGTTTCGAGGGGTACTGGAACAGCCGAAAGTCCGATCGAAATGGACCTTGATGAGGAGCTCGGATGCACGCGACGCCTACTTTTCCCTTCTCCGCGTAAGGGAGGAGCACAAAAGACTTTGGGAGAATTGAACGTCAACATGGCTAAGATCAACGACAGTCGACACAATAAGGAAGCTGTTGGCAAAGAAAACATGACATTCGAGACTTACAACGGCGGACATCTTGATGATGATATCGAGGCGCTGTTCAACAGCCCTGTTCGCCCTTCCACACCACCACCCAAATCCAAGATTGACACGGACTCAGCACTGTTTAAGACACCGACTCGTCCGACGCCCAGTCACCGTCCCATAACACGGAGCGTATCACGGAGCGTTTCACGTTCTCTTCGATCAGTGAGAGATATGTTGTCTCCTAGTCAACAAGCGCTACTGCAACGAACGCCAACCAAAAGTCCTGCGAGCGTTAGGCGCAGCCCGAGACTGAATCTTGAGAACAAACTCGATAGCGTTCTCGACACTCCCTTGAGCAGAACCATCACACAGTTACTATCCGAGCCGAATTTTGATTTGAACAACACAAACTTTGACTTTTCTAGTCTTCCATTGCTCGACACGGACCCTTCCAACTTGCTCGAGTTTGGCAACTTCCTCAGCGCCGATGGCATGATACAAAGCTCCCCAACGAAAGATAGTACTCTATCTTTCTCGTACGGAGGTTCGGATAATGTCTGGACTGAATGGGATAGTACTGACAAGGACAAGACTACAGCTGAGAAGGAAAAGTAACAGCAATTTTATGAAAGCGTGTTTTGAGTGTTTTTACAGCTCTGTTGGTCAACAGGTACACCATGAGCATGACGGAACTGGATGTTTGATTTGAACAAGGGCATATAAAGTAGACGGCGTTTGGTGGGTTTGCAAAAATATGAAAGCAACAGCGATTGCTGTTCCGATTACGGACACGATACGATACCTTGATAGTGGCTAAGAAATGGCCTATTTAGAAGCGATTTGCAGCGGAACGGTGCAATAAATGGTTAATAAAACTATGACTTTACTCTGTTCCACCAACTCTTCTGTTTGATCAAAAAAAAATGACTGCATATCAATCTACCAATGCACTGACCTCACTTGCACTGCAATCTTATCGCCCACTTAACGCGCTTGGAATTTAGTTACCTGTGATACGACGCGTCTAATCGCGCCCACTTTAGTCCCCTCCAAACATTTTAACCAGCTCAATACGATCTTCTTCAACGCAAGATACGACACTATATTGTGTCAAAATTACACTCCGTTATCAATTACCTCCCGCCGTACCTATTGTCGCCCAAAATGGCCGACGCCGAAATCCAAGACCGCTTCTCCCCCAACAAGCCGCTTGAGCCTGATGTTCTCAGCGAGCTAGAGTCCATCATGCGCATGCACGGCTTGTCTGCCGAGGATCTCTTCTTCAAGTGGGAGTCGTATTGCATAAAGCTCGATATCGATGCTCAGGTTTTGAGTCTTGGGACTCTACGAAACCTGAAGCAGAGCATCCAGGACGAGCTCGAAAACAGCCATCGAAAAGTTCAGGTCAAGACGGAAAGGAAGGTTGCCAGTGCGCCCAGGGGCGGAAACAAGGGCGGGGATGTCTTTGGTATGCTCGATGGGCTTGTTCCCAGTACACCAGCTTTTGGTTCCAAGTTGAATCGAGGTGCTTCGGGAGGCAGTGCAGTCAAGAAGTTGGATACACCAAAAGGGTCGACGAGCTCACCGGCAAAGGGGATGAACGATCAGCTTAAATCCCTAAACGGTCTTCCGTACGTTCATAAACCTCATTTTTGCACTCAATATGCTAACGAACCATAGACCTACATCCTTTAGCGATCGAGCCAACCCAGGAGAGACTATAGAGGTCCTCAACGACCGCCTCAATGCAGCCGAGCCACCAATTGCGCCCTTCTCCGAACCTCGAGTGAAACTTACAGCCGCCTCAGACCAGAAGAAGCTGGGATACAAGCCATTGGCTATGAAGCTTTCCGAAGCCAGTGAAATTCTTGACGATCGGATTGATAACTTTATGGCTCTTGTCCAGCAGCATCACAAGATTGATGAGAGCGAGTTTGGAAGTGCTGCGGCGCAAAGTACTACTGAGGTCGTGGCTGTTGGCCGAATCGCCTCTGATTCACAAGAGGGTAAGCTCAATGCTGCATCAATGGTGCTGGAGACTTCAAGGCGGACAGGAATGGGCTTGAGAGTGCCTTTGAAGATGGACAATATTCGCTCGTGGAGCTTCTTCCCTGGTCAGATCGTTGCGTTCCGAGGAACCAATGCCTCTGGAAACGAGTTCTTCGTCAAGGAGATTCTCGATATACCTCTTCTTCCCAGCGCTGCCTCTTCAACTTCTGCGCTCGAAGCACATCGTGAGAAGTTCCGAGGGGGCCCAGATGCGATGGAAGAGGATTCAGAGCCTGCGCCTTTGAATATCATATATGCTTCTGGCCCATACACGGCAGACGATAATCTTGATTTCGAGCCTCTCCATGCGCTTTGCAGCCAAGCCGCCGATACTTATGCAGATGCGCTTGTTCTCACAGGACCGTTTCTCGATATTGACCACCCTCTCATTGCGACTGGTGACTTCGATCTTCCTGAAGAGGCAAACTTTGACCCTGACACGGCTACTATGTCGACTGTGTTCAAGTACCTAGTTGCCCCTGCTTTCAATCGTCTGGCATCCTCAAATCCTCAGATCACCATCGTCCTCGTTCCTTCAGTTCGAGATGTCCTGTCGAAACACGTCTCCTGGCCTCAAGATACCATCCCTCGTAAGGAACTCGGCCTCCCGAAAGCTGTCCGCATCGTCACAAACCCCATGACTTTGTCCATCAACGAAGTCGTGCTTGGTGTTTCATCGCAGGATATCCTCTCTCAACTACGGTCGGAAGAGGTTGTATCCCGCGGCGGACCGCAGCCCGGTACAGATCTTATGGGCCGCTTGTGCAGATATCTTGTTGAGCAGCGACACTATTTCCCCCTGTTCCCCCCTACAGATCGCTCCAAGCTCCCCAAGACCGGCACAGAAGATGGTGTGGCTACTGGTGCCGTGTTAGATCTGAGCTATCTGGAGCTAGGCGAGATGGTGAATGTCAGGCCAGATGTGATGGTTGTGCCTAGCTTGTTGCCCCCCTTTGCAAAGGTATGGTTGTCGTATTCGATCTCCAGGTTTATATTACTAACTATACCATAGGTTGTTGAAAGTGTCCTCCTTATTAACCCTGGCTATCTGTCAAAGCGTCGCGGAGCTGGCACTTACGCACGCATGACATTATATCCTCCAGCGGTGTCTGGTGGAAGTGGCGATGCGATGATGAGTCACCAGATATTCGAACGTGCCCGTGTTGAGATAGTCAGGATATGAGTAATATAACGAGATATGTAAAAGAGAGAGTTAAATTCGAGGCACAAATGGTTGTGATCGGGGGGTATTATTAATAGTATATTAAGACCAGGCCGTGGTGTCTACCTGTCATCCACCCTACGTCTCTTGTCACTGTCGTAACGCTCATCATCGCGCGACGTACTTCGCTTGCGACGTCGGAAATCGTCTCTGTCTCTATCGCGCCGCGGCGATCTTGACCTTGACCGCGATCTGGTTCGACCGTGTCCATCATCTCTATGTCGTCGATCACTCTTGCGGTCGCCAAGAGGGATGGCATTTGCGCCGCCAGCGCTCCGTTCATCGCGACGGAACCGATCGTCGTCTGGTCTAAAACGCTCGTCGTCTTCATAACGTCCACCTCCTCTCTTTCGGCCATCGCCAATATCTCCCCATCGACCTGTATCTTCCGTGCGCATATCCTTATATTTCGTTCCACCTTTGCGTCCCAACTTGGACATATCGCGAAGTTGTAAATATTCTGGAAGTGCTTCACGATTCCGCACATCGTCTTGGATGCGACTGCCCATGATATCTCGCTTATCCAAGCCAGCTTCCTTCATTTCTTCCTGGTAGAAGGCACCCTTGTGCAGATAGCGTTGCTTGAAGGCCATTGTGCCCTTGCCCTCCTTCTCTTCCTTTTGTTTCGCCAAGAATTCTTCGTCTTCGGCTTGTCGTTCTTCTTCTGTTAGGTTTCGTCGGCGCTCGACTTCCGCAAGCTCCTTTTCACGCTCTTCGATAATGGCGCGCGCACGCTTCAAGCGCTTGAGTTCGCGGACGCGCCAGGCTGCTTCTTCAGCCTCCGGGTCCAGCCCGTCTGTTGTATCCACATCTGAGGCTTCGGCATCGTCATCTACCCAGTGTGTTTTGCCTGCTGCGCGCGCAGCGAGGTCTTTCTTGATCTGCTCTTCTACGAGCTCGTCGGCAGCTTTCTTGCGGGCCTCTTCCTCGGCTTGTCGTGCTTCCTCTGCCTCCTGCTCAGGGTCCTTGCCATTTCCTCTTTTATTTTTCGGTACGAATTTTAGTTGCATCATCTTTCTCCGTGGCGCTTCGTCCTCACTGCTCTCCTCCTCTGATTCGCTTTCCTCCTCGTCATCGTCGTCTTCTTCCTCCTCGCTCTCTTCCTCTTCCTCTGTCACGAAACCCTCCTCAACGGCTAGACGCTCTGCCTTCTCTTTCGCGATTCTTCGTTCCTCGGCAGCCTGTGCTTCTTTTCTTCGCGCATCGAGGTCGACTTTCCCCAAGTTACCAGATGATATTTTTCCAGCGCTGGTCGCTTTTGGTGGTGGAGGGAGCGCTGGCTCGGTGGGCTCTTCGTTCTCGCTAGCGTCAGAGTCGGAATCGGACTCTACACCCGTAGGTTTACCAGCGCGATATCGCGCTGGCTTCGCCGGGTTCGCTGTCATGCGTTTGGGCGGCATTGTGATTAAAAAAAAGATAACTCAGAAAGTGAGGATGAGAACGCGATGCTCGTGACGTTGAAGGCTGGTAAAGATATAAAACAGTGGGGCATGTGCGATAAGCTTATCGGGCAAGTTACCCTGGAAGCAATTTGAAAATCACCAATTTGACGGGTTCGGGGTTAATTCGCTTCCTATTTGATAGATTCTGTGTAGCCAGTCCCTTGGGTAAGAATTGAACATCGTAATAAGTCGTAGAGTGTAAGTGTCGAACTTCAAAAGTACACCCCAGGCAATCCAAATACTAATTGCTATAAGTGAAATCGACCCAAGTGCAAAAATAAGCGTCTCACATCCAAGAGTCAAGGTGCAAAAATAGATGGGGGAAAAACTACATTTAACGGACTATAAATCTATATGCTACCTTCTAGTTATAAATTCCATTATAATCGTCTATCTTAAACAATTGTAAACCGTGATGGCGTGTGGGACCACCTCTTTCTATCCCAAACATCATCTAATTCTATGATCTACTTACTCGCGTCCAACTTCCTCGAGACCCTTGACAAGACCCTCGACAGTTCCTGTCAAAGTCTGACAGTTGACCACAACACGGAAGAAGCTGCCCTTGGGTCCTGGTGCATAATCAACCATGTATCCTCGAAGAATCATCTTCTCGACCATCGTCTTAGTTCGGAGGGTGTTCTCCTCGTTGTTGTCGGGCAGGATTCCTCCAGGGGCGTTGTAAAAGCAGATTTGCAAACAGGGAGGAGGATCTTGCGACACAAGGACAAAGTTATCGCTTTGCTTGATGAGATTGGCTAGGTAGGCAGCCTGCTCGAATGCTTGATCGATTTGCTTCTCAAAACCGGCCGCACCATAGTAGATCCAGGCCAATGCAAGCTTGAGACTGTCGCCACGACGGCCACACTGCAGTGTCAGATCTGCAATATCCCAGAAGTCACCGCCGTCGTTAGTATGGAACAAGTAGCCAGCAGCGGTGCTGTTAGCCTTGTTGAAAATGCTCATGTCAGGGCCCAGGAGGAATGAGCAGGTGACAGGGACGTTCATCATCTTGTGAGGGTTTACCGTCAGTGAATCAGCAAGATGGGATCCGTTAAGCTTATACTTGTGCTTTGAGGAGAAGATAGCCGGGCCACCCCAGCTAGCATCGATATGCATCCATAGACCAAACTCCTTGCAAATCTTGGAGATCTCCTCGAAAGGCTCATATGAGCCCATGACAGTAGTTCCGGCTGTAGAGTTGACATAAAGGGGCGTCTTGCCCTCAGACTTGGCCTTGAGAACCAACTCTCTAAGAGCCTCGGGTTTCATGCATCCGACCTCGTTCACAGGAACAGGCCAAACGCTGTTGGAGCCCATACCGCAGATCATGGCACTCTTTTCAACCGAGTAGTGGCCGTGCGCACTTGTGAAAACCACAAAATCATGCTTGCCGTTTCCCTCAGTTCTGCACTCGGGGAACAAAGTGTTGCGAGCAACCACAAGAGAAGTTAGGTTCGAAGAGCTTCCACCCTGGCAGGAGATACCACCCGCTCGTGCTCCGGTGAAGCCGAACAAATGGGCTAGCGTCGTTGCTGTAGTCTTCTCAATAATGGTGAGAGCAGGAGAGACTTGGAAAACATGCAGCTGGGCAGTGTTAGTTGTTTGTTTTAGGAAGCGGGCGTTGACGACTTGCATTGGTGTTGAGGACGGACAGAACCATGTCTGATACCACGCCAACCTAAGATCCTGATAAGTATGCAATTTATGTAACACAAGGGATTAAAGGCGACACCTACTGCATTCGTGCTTGCATAAAGCTTATCAAGAAAGCCCTGATCCCAAGTATTGACACTGTTCTTTAGTACTTGTTGAACAATATCCAACAGACCATCCTTGCCTTGTCCATGGTTCGGCAAAGAGAATTTGAGGCGCTGGGCAAGCTGTTCAGGTTTTTGAAAGTCTACCAAGACATTGTCTTTTACCCCGAATGAGTCGGGTGTAATATCTCCAGTGGCACGGTCTGCGGCAGCATCATCAGCGGCCTTAATGTAAGGCACGATGAGACCACGAACGGCGTTGATAAGCTGTCAATGTAACGTCAGCGACCAATCAAGTCTGATGGTTCAAATATGTTTGTCTCACATCGTCTACTTCTTCAGCCCTATGGAGGGTGGTTGTGGTCATGGAGGGGTTCCCATTGCGGCCGTTGGTTACAGTCATGGCGGCTAAGTTTAGGCGTGGGAAGAAAAAAGTAACGAATGAAAAAATTATGCAAAAACACTATATTCGCAAGGTTTTCTGATACATATGCGGTACTTTATACAAGTGAGATTTGAATTGAGATAATAAAAACATAAAATGGTCGAGTCATATAAAACTTTGCGACTCGGAACAGACGGTAAAGAAAGCCATAGTTACTTCTCATGTCTCGTGACTCGAGGGAGTTATTGCGTATTTCTGGGGAAAGAACCAATTGGTTCTACCGAGTCTTTTCCGGAAGGTTAAGTCTACCAACGACAAGTCCTCACTAACCTGTTAGTTGAGTTCCGACGATACAGACCTGGTCTACCTAAGTCAACATTCATGTCTAAGCCTAGAAGATAATTGAACTTTGGCAAAGGTACAGGGTAGATAGATGACCAGGCCTTTGGATGGGAGAAATAGGTCTTAGCTGAAATCTTCAACGCTTTTAGGGTCTTATCAACTCAACTGAAACAGTGATTCAAACCTAACCCTTGCACAATTTCTTTTCTCCTAATCTCGACGATCATGAGCGTACTGCAGCCCTGCTCGTCTTCGAATTTTGAACCTTGGACGCGCTTTTACTGTTGATCGCGTCATGCTTGAGAACCGTTGCGTACCTGTTCAAGACTACCTGATTTCCACATGGGAATAAGGATAACCAAAAAGTAACAAATAGGTCTCAGATCTTGTGTCCGAGACCTGAAGATCACGGGGTCCGTGAAGACTATTGCTAATCCTCGTCAAATTTCTGTCCAGTCAACGGTGTTACTGTGCCCTAGGCATGGATGGACTCGGACTCGGACAAGAGATAGAGCAGCTCAGTTCGTCCGCCCTGGCACTAATATAACTGAGACAATGTCCAAGTTGTGGTAAAAAAGAAAGAAAAAAAGGATGGCTCGAGCCTTTCATAGTGCACGGTAGAGCAAACTCAAGCTGACCTGACCTGATGTGATAAATTATGTATTGATCCATTGTGTCTTGTCCGTGCGACGAACTCAATTGGATTTAGTTATGCTACGGGCAGAATAAGAACCGAAAGTTTGTTAATAGGGTTGTGCAACGAGACTACCAAGGTACTAAGATACGGACGTTTGGGGGTTAACAGTTAGATACTCTAGCATCTAGTAGAGTGTGGGGGAAATACCTCTGCCTAAATATCATGATGAGTTTGAAAGGTGAAAATGGAATGCCTAGGGGGGAACATATACCATAAATGGAAGGTTCAAATTGTCATTTGGCAAGGATTCTGTTATCACTTGCACCGTCAATTGTGATATTCAATCACATCGGTTCAAGGACATGGATACTAAAGCCAACAGGAACCCAAGCTACGGCCGATTGCGGAGAAGGATTTGATGAGATGAAATAAAGAGGTTGTATTGGGTGATGGCTGTATGCCGTTCTTCCGTTGCATTACACATGCATAGGTACTGTGGCTTACCTTTCTTCTTCTCTTCATATGTACAGAATCATCCTTTTAGGCTTTAATTCTAGATGTGGTAGGCTTGGCTTGCGAGCTTGTCACTTGATATTGAGGTGCATGTGCAGGCTCTCTCCACATGGGCTGCAACACCCAGGTTTGAAGACGGACTTCAAGCGAGGAAAATCTCTGCCTTGATCGGTAGATTTTACCTTTTTCTCTTAGACCCCGGACAAATAAAAAAGATAAGGCCTCTCGCCTTTCCTTGCGGACCTCGCGAACCTCGGACTTGTTAACAACAGAAAGCTTATTGAGGATCAGCACAGCCATTGGACAAACAGGGGCTTCACTTATACGATGAGGTGACGCGTTGATAGAAGAGAATAGAAGCTCGAAGGAGGCTGTGAAAGAGTGTGAGTAAGTGAGCGAGTGTCTATCTGCCTGCCCCTGATTTCTGTTGACAGCCATCCCATCCCCATCCCACCCCTTGTCGCTTCTCGGTTACCTCGCACATCACCGTATACCAGCTTTTCGGGATGGAGCGCAGTCACTGACTTTGAGTGCGATGCTACCTAACCTAACTGTATTGTTAAGAAAGATGGAGAGATGGTCAATTGGGTATCCATATGTACTGGTAATCTATACTGGTATTGCAATCTCATGTCAAATTCTAGCCTCCATAAAAAGCAGGTTATATGTCGCCTCTATGCTCATCTGCAGATCACATAATGATCCGTTCACCGGAGACAAGATGTCAATCTAAAATTAATGCTAATGCCTGATGCCCAAATCAAGACACCATATTTATGCATCCGCTTGGGTACACTTTTTTTTCTTCTTCTTTTCTTTACCTTTGCCTTTTTTACTTTTTACCCCTGCGCCTCGGACTAGACTAGAGGCGCCACAAACGTCTTCAATCCTTGCCGCGCCCCATCTCTACCCAAGCTTTGAGTCCCGGCCATAGGTGTCCAGTGGTGCAGGCACTAACTTTCCTAGTGGTGGGCAGCCTCTATACGGTACGCTAGCTACAGCGCAGTACCGTACGCTAACCCTGCTAGCCTGCTTGTCTGCCTCCACTATCTAAAGGCTTGCCTTGAACTTGACCGCGGCACCTTCAGCCGTTATCCCGCTACCAGGGGGAAACCATGGCTGTATCTTGAAAGAGAACCGAGAGAGCTTGCAGTAGAGAGGGAAAAAAGAAAAGGGAAAAAGAAACAAGAACAAACTGTTCGCTTCTCTTTCCCTTTTGTCATTTCTCCTTGTTCTCTCTTCCAATCATCCATTGTCTCTCTATTGTGTCATTCCTTTTTCATCAACGACTTTCTCACTACCCCCCTTTGTACCTACTTTCAATCATAAGCTACCAGCTTCCTTTCCTACCTACCGAACTCCTCTTCAAGACGGACAAAAAAGACGACGACAAAAGGGAGAATAAAAATTGTTTGCTTTTGCGCCAGGTCATCAACCAATTCGTCCACACATTCGTCATCCTTTTCCCACCCTCCACTGGATTGAACTGTCTCAGAAACCAAAGCCCCTCTTTCTTCCACTCATTCAAATTCTTTGCATCCTTTTGCAATTATCTGGCCAGAAACTCGGACCTCACAGCTATCTGATCACATCACATAACATCATACTGCATAACGTTACGATCCAGCGTCGATCCTTACTTTCATATCATATCATATCCAATCATTACATACACAAACCTCACGCCTCGCTACCCATTTTTTGCGAACCAACACGACGACGACTACCACGATCCATCACGATACGAGACTTAGTAGACAAACTCAGATTCCAAATCCCGATCCAGATCTACACAACGTTGCCCGTTACAATATCCAAGAAAAACGCTACTTTAATTTCTACACCACCGCAATCCAAAGCCCTTAGCGACGCGCCCGTTTCTAGATCGTTTCTAGAGAGCTCCATCTCTTAGCTCCCTCCACACCCGTTTCGTTTTTGTGCCTATTACCGTCCATAGCTTGAGCTGTGCAACAATCAATTGCGCAACCAGCTACCTCTCTTTTCTATAGCACACACACACACACAAACTCACCAGTCGATCGCTTCGCAAGCGACACAGCACATCACTCGACATGACAGCCCCGATACAAACACATGTCCCTATATCCATCACCATCTGCGGCGACGGCGGGTGTGGTAAATCCTCCATTACATTGCGACTCGTCCGCTCGCAATGGACATCAGACTATGACCCAACTATCGAGGACTCATACAGTGTGACGCGCCGCATAGATGGAGTTACTTACCACCTCGCCCTTACCGACACGGCTGGCCAGGAGGAGTACCGAGGCATGTGGGCATCGTCCAACCTTGGCGCTGATGCTTTCCTACTGGTCTACGACATCACCTCCAAAGACTCACTCGACGCCCTTCAGCACTTCAACGAGCTCATCGATATGGAGGCCGAGACCCGCCTCGACAACGCTGACCGCGCACGCCGCGCAGGTCTACGATCTGGCCACGACACCCGTTCACGCACCATTCCTCCAGTTAAGCTTGTCGCCGGCAACAAGTGCGATTTGCAAGAGAGCCGGCAGGTCCCCGCCGCTCAAGGTCTTGAGTGGGCGCGCAAGCGTGGCTGCGGTTTTATGGAAACCAGTGCGCGCCTAGAGGTCAACATCGAGGAAACGTTTGCGCTCGTTGTGCGCCGTGTGGTTGAGGCACGACGACTCGCTGACACAGGCAACGATTCAGCACGTTCGAACGCGCGTGGCATGACCAAGCCGTTGACGCCCCTGCCAACTGATAGCGAGAATGAGAAGCGTGCTGTAGGAGTGCGAGGGCCGACTTTGCAGGATGATCATCTTGGAGGGAAGAAGGACGGTGGCTTCTGGAAGAGTCTGCGGTGTTGGTAAACAGGAATGGCAAAATACACGGGTATGGATGGGCAAGGGAGAGAAAAAACCACGGGAGAAGGAAAAGAGGCTTTGTGCGTCATTGTTGGGAGGGATCTTTCAAAGGCTTCAAAATCATATACCAGGGATACCTCGGCGTCTAGGCGAAGGGCTTGGGTTTTTTGTCATTTTTATTTTGTTTTTAACAGATGCGTTCTGTTCGGGGAGGGAAAGGATAACCCCCACACATCTGCCATCAGGAGTTCTATCTGCATGGACAATGTTCTTTTGTTTTTTTCTGTCACCTGGGGGAATCGTTGGCACTGTTTGGTATTTTGACACCCTTTTTGCGGTATCTTGTCCACAGGCGAGTTGTGTTTGTTATGTTAACACAGTGTGGCCCGGATGTTATGATGCTTTTGTCAAAGACCATGTAATCCTGTCAGTACCTAGACGTGGATGAAGAATAGTAATGCAGAATTGCCCCCATGAACTATAAGTTTCCGTAAGTCTTACTAGTAGTTGCATCAAAAAGTGATATGTTGCATGTTGCGATTCTGAAGGCCAAGCTTCTGAGTTCAGGTTAACCATGAATGAGATTTATTGTCTGTAGCTGACTGTTAGATGAGGGTGTTGACAAACCCAACTCTACCTTGTAAATGTAGAATAAAAGAGAAGAGAAGTAGAAAAAAAAATCATCGTCATCATCAAGAGATTTACCCTTGTGTCACCGTAAACGCCAGGGCCTCTATGTCTGGAAGCAGCATCTGTTAAACCGCCAGCTCACGCCTCAACAGTGTCCCGCCACTTCTTGTAGTCATCATACTCCAGAGTAGTCTTCTTGCCCTGGTAACGCGTAACCTTGAGATCCAAGTCCTTCCAGTGGCCCCGGCTGCCAGTCCACCCGGCCTTGCGGATGAGGCTGAAGAGCGTCTCATCCTTGGTCCAACCCTGTTCCGAGGCGACATCGGGTAGATATGTGGAGCCGTAGCGGCGGCCGCGGTCGTGGAAGGAGAGCCGGATGCCATGGACGCCAATCTCCCAGTCAAAGATGTCATCGACCTCTTCAAAGTCGGTGAGTAGCGTGACTGCGACCTGCAGCGTTGGCAGCTTAGACTTTCTTATGGGAGAGAAGCGGGTGTCGTGGAGGGCGGATATGAGAGCGTACTCTGGGATACCTTCGGAGAGATCTTGGGATTCAAAGGTGCCGATGCAGCCGCGCAGCATGGGTTCGCCGTCATCCATGGTGTTCCATGTCACGAATAGCGGGGCGGAGCTTGGGGAAATAGGCAGGGAAGAAGTGCTTGTAGCAGGTGTTGAGGCACCTAGCGAGGTCGATGAAGACGAGGATGAAGCACTGGCGTCAGGGACCGCGAGGTGTTGAAGACTGGGATCGTCGAGAGCTTTGGGCGACGTGAGCTCCGACTCTGGCGTAGGAGCCGAAAGTTCCTGGATTTCCTCTAGAGTCAAGGCCTTTCGATTGTTGAGATGAGCATCGAGCGTCTCGAAGCAAGCGAGACAGTGTTCCTTGGTAGCCATCGGAAGAAAGAGAAGACTGGAAAAAGAGTCAGGAGACTTTGTTAGAATGGAGTAGTTGTTACGACTGGAAGCAGAGGCGGCAAGAGATTACGCCTTGAGAGAGAGCACGGGACGAAAGAAACTGTCAGACGTAGAGGCACCGAAGTAGAGAATGCGAGAGGATAGCAGTTGCAGAATGTGGAAGAGGGAAAAGAAGAAGAGGAATCAAGCAGAGCAGACAGAGAGTGTTGAGATGGTTAAACATGGAGGGGTAATTTACCCTGTGGAACTTGCTATGCTCGCCTCAGTGACAACAAACCCAATTCAAAGACCAATACAATTCAATTAGTAGAGTCATGAAGAGGGGTTCAAGGCGCTAGAGTTAGGATTGTACGCGAATAAAAGCGTCATAATTGCCATGGCTGGAAAAGGAAGCTTTGATTGCTTAGGTATCTTCTAAAGATGGGAACCTTGAGCTAACGTATCTCCAGGCGGTTCAGGCCTGAATTGCCCCATGATCATTGTCGCCTAGTCCACTGGAAGTCAAGTTAACCTTTTTTCGTAACAGACTGGGTCCTCGTCCATCTCTAACTTTAAAAGGTAATCTTTGCTTGACGAAAAGAGAGAACTTGATCGGATGAAACAACTACTACTCTGCAGTGGGCATTACCTATAATGATATATTATGCCTTGATACCAGGGTACGAAGAATCGTGGAGAGGCGAAGCAAGCGGTAGCGATGATGCTGATACAAAGCCAAGTATCATCTTGCAACCGGAAGGTGGACAGCCGCCAGTTTGATCATCGCGCCCCGGTTACAGAATCGCTCAACTCCACGTTTCAAGCCCAGGATCCGACTCTTAATTCTTGATGATTCATCTTTAATGCTGGGAGTTTACACTCAAGAGCTTACGAAGCTCTTGATGACCAAGCGTCGGCTACTTCAAGTCCCGAATAAGGCGCATGGAGTAGGTAGCAGTTGGCGCTCGAATGCCGGGTCTGATGTCCTCAAACACGTCTCATGAAGCTTATTCGGTGTCTCGAGTTGTAAACATAAATCTAGGGGGAGGTATAGCATCTTCGAGATACAGAGATGCAGTACAAATAGTCGTATCTTTCCAGCCAGAGCTAAGTATCTCCTCATGCTGAGCATCTCAATCTAAACTCTTCTTCACTTTAGTTTCTCCGTCCAGTCTTTCTTTCTCGTCGCCGGTCGACACCTCAATTCATTTTCTACCAAAACCAACTTACAATCACTCAACTTTCCTTCAATCAATCAAGATGAAGTTCCAACTCTTTACCCTCATTGCTCTTGTCTCTGCTGCCTCTGCCGGCTTGAGTAAGTTCACAAACCTGTCTCCAGTTCAAATGAAAACCATCTAACGTCTTCAAGTCAAGCGAGTCGACGTCAACGTCCCCGCCATGACAGACGCACAGGGCAACGTTGTTGCTTTCAACGCTGCTGAGGTCCCCACCAGGAAGCGAGCCATCGCCCAGCAGAAGCAGCAACAACAGCAGAAGAAGAAGTACTGATTTAAAAGACTCTTGGCCCAGGTACTTGGGTCCTCGAGATTGAGGTGGACCTCGTAATGAACAAACGGACGGACCGGACGGTTGCCTCTTTACAAAGAGATAAAATCCAACCGAATCTAATCCGATGATTTGAGGGATCTCAAGACAATAATAGCGGTTGATTTTTTTTTGGGCTTGTTTAGAATAGGATATAAGGTTCGAGAAATGCAAGCACTGCTCACTTGAACTATTGTGGAATTATGTTGCCTTTCTTGTACGCTGTAAGACGCAGTCATCTTTGACGCGATAAAGCCGTTTGGCTCTTGAAACTCTGTGGCAGTGAAAAGAATTGGGTTCTCGTTATTATACTGAAGTCCTTCTCATCACTATGGTCTTTGTTGTGTTGTTTATCTCGCTACAGTGGCTAAGTCGAATGCGAATTAACCAATCATGTGCCGATCCAATGATTTAAACGGGGGTGCCAGGACACCGTATTGGATACCTAAAAAAGTTGACATGTTTCAAGCATCAAGTAAGCCTGCATCCTCCTTAATAAATACTATGTAGACTAGATACTGAGAAGTTTTCGAATAAACATGATACTATGTTCTTGAATAAGTTATGGGTGTCCCCTATTTTTTAAGACCACAAGTCTCACAATAACGTATTGGCATAGAGTCATAACACATCCATCATTGAAGCTATCCTATTCAAGCTACCTACATGATGCGATGCGACTGCAATCAGCCTTGCGGGCCCTAAAAACCGTCCACTCAACTCGAGTCCCCACAGACCCTAGATCCCCAATTGTGATGACATGGCTTGGCAACCATTGGAGGGCCCTACGAGTGGTCTCTCAGTCCTTCCAACTTCTAACTGTAACTGTAACTATTTGTGGCTAAATATCCAATCCCTGTCGTTGCTACTGTTGCTGCTACTTCTTGGTGCCTATTCTTCATCTGTCTACCAAGACCAGCTCTTTGGTAGAAGCAGACCGACACAAAGAAAGGATCGAGGCGCAGTTCGCTAATAACAACTCTATGCAGCCAAGATGACATTCCCAGATTTTTGGTCATGGCTTCTATTCTCGGTACCTCATGATTTCATTCTCAACTCTCATCCGTTGACCGACCCAACCTCTTGGTGAATACATCCTAGTTTCAGCCCCCACTCAGCGCGCTTTTTTACCTATTCCATCGCCACTTTTTTCCCTTCCCAAGCTCGATTCCTTGCGATATTCGATGAGGCAATGCATTTCCCCCTCTCTCTAGGCCAAGTTTGGTGATTTGAGTCCACTATGCAATGCAATAGTATCATGGCCACAGTCTATGATTCCTCTTGTTGCTATTTACAGGACTAACCAGTGGATAGAGGGGATTGACTCTCTTGATTTTTCCACAATGAAACTCAAAATCAGCCTTGCCGTTTTCAAGAACCAAGACGGACTCGGTCCTAAAGCCATGGGCGTTGAAAATGCCTCTCTCTTCAGGTCCTAGAGGGCCCTTGGCGTGGGCACTGCGCTGCCTCGCGCTTAACCCTGGCGTCAATTTGGAAGGATTCCTTCATTTACCGTTCGAGGACCCCCTCAACTCCGTCTCCATAGGGGCCGTTGAGTTTTAGCTAGGGCTCGGTAGTAAGACAGACGCAGAGAGGATGGCTGGTAGCTTTTGTTTTCTCCCTTTTCTTATGGCTGGAGCTGAAAAAGCCCAGCTGACTTCGAGGCTGACTCTGTATATCTCAACTCTGAGAAGAGCAATCTTTCTTTAACAAGTCCCTAAAAAAACCAACTCTTTATAGGCCTGCAACTAATCGTAGTATGCTGTACTGAACAGAAATGGACTTTTGTTTTTACCGCCTGCAAATTAACAGCTCCTGTGTCATGTTGCAAAGTCCCCTCTGTCTGAGCTGTTCAACCATGTGTCAGCAAAGCTCTCCTCTCAGCCGCAGCCCTCCATCAGCACTAAGCCCAATTCCAGTTGAGCAACCCGGCAAGGCGTCACTCTGGACTGCACACTGGTGGAGCGATGGCTCATCATCCCTGGCCCCATGGATATTGAGCAAGAGGGCTGAGTTCACTCGGGCTGCGGGGAGCGGAGGCAGAGGCTTGATTTGTTGTATGCAGTCCAGTCCAGTAGCTGGCAAGAATAAATAAGAAGGCTGGCCCCCTTCTCCGGCAGGAACTATTGATGCTCAAATGACTGACCCTTGAAAAACAAGAAAACTTGAGGTTTTGCAGGACCACAATCATAATACAATACAACGCACGCAGGACGAAGGCGAAACAGAACTGGCACGACAGCTACAGAACACAACACAACAGAATACCCAAACAGCCTCATGACCGTGATTACACAACTGTGACCGTCTGTTACTGTATGAGAGACGAACAACCCCAAAACAAAACTATTGAGAAAACAAGACTCTGGAGGAGAAGGAACGGACAACAACACAGTCCAGTGCAGGGCATATTCACCAAACACTCCAAAATACACCAAAGAAAACACCCACAACATAAGAAACAGCAACAGTACAGCATGCTTCTAAACGGAAACCATCGTGCTCAGGCACAGTTCGACAGATCAAAATGGCGTGCAATGGTCCTCGTCCCCACCTGGGCCATTCAACTATGTCTGTCCATGGGTATGATGGGCCTTTTCGCCTATAGACTGGGCGACAGCATGAAGGCGAACAAAGATGGGGATAAAAAGAATGATGACCCTACGATTGAGATTGTGTAAGTGGGCACAGAAGCACTTAGCCAAGCTCACTGTTTACTGACCATGCGAATAGATGGGAGGCTACCAATGTGGCACTGTGGTTCGTCGCATCTCTATGCAGTTTTGTCGAAATTGCCAAATACTTTGCAGAGGCCTTGACGCCGTGGACTATGCTCTTCACTCACGTTATCAAGTTGACCTGCGCTATTGCCACTCTCGCCCTTGACATTGTTGTTTACACTGAGAAGCACGATAAGCACTACTCACTCGTAGCTCTGGCGCTGGACTGTGCCTTCATGTAAGTCTCCGTCATCACAAAACCTTATCAATGATTCTTGTACTGACATGCACCAGCATCACCTCCCTCGTCTTGGTCTTCTACTCAGTGCGGAGATACCGCCGCCTCTCCGCTTATGACGAATATACCCATCCCGTTAACGTCAAGCCGTATGGTTTTAACGACGACGTTGAGCGCGATACTTCCTACGCTCGACAGTCGACCGACAAGCACTACTCCTCAGCCTCTTCCAGATCGAGCATCATCTCTAAGCGTGAATCAGTCGAGATGGGCACTGTCCAGCGAACGCCCAGCGTATACTCGCACAAGCGTGATACCCAGTTCGACGACTACGTAGCACGCCGCGGCTCCGTGACGAAAGAGCGTATTGGAAGCGGAGACTTTAGCTACGCGGGGGCTCAGGGCGAAGCTCAAGAGTCTGGAACACTTACACCTACTGGAGCCACGCTTTCCCCCACTCGGCCAAGAGGATATAGCAGCGGTCGGGCAGTTAGCTGGACCAGCGACAGAGGTCTGGTAGCTGTTCCAGAAGAGGAGGATGATTCAGCTACCGGGAAGGAGTCCAAGTTGGAGAAAGAGAAGAAGGACCGAGAAGCTCTCTTGGGCAACACCCCTCGTGAGAGTGTTGATGGTCCAGCCATTCCCCAGGAAGTCGACCTGTCAGAGACAAGATGGCAGCGCGAATAAGGTGGATCATGTCAGAAGACATGAATAGAATGGTCCATGGGGACTGATGCGAGAACAAACCTACTTGGTCCAGATGGTTTACATCTCTGTATGATTGTATATACCCAGAGGAGAAAAGGCGTTTTAGGGAGGTCTATGGACAACATTGTGGCTTGAATGTTGAATCAATTTTATTCATAGCGATCAAAATGAGGAATCTTGGCAATTGTAATTGCGTTGCTGGGAATAAGAAGTGACTTGCGATGTCTTATTAGTGTCCTCAAGTTGCCACCGAAAATGGGAATGGCCCTTTACCCCCGGAAAGATCGAAGGAAATGCTCCAGATGAGAAATTAGAGGGAAGAAGCTGGGGACCATGCCCAGGCAGCTAGAAAACTTGTTGCTAATCACGACGACGTAGTGAGTGAATCTCTGCGGATGGGTATGTGTCACCTCCTTCCGTGTACATCTGGTGGTATTGGCGAACCTAACATCGCTGTGTTTTGAAGGTAAGATTGAATAAAATCAACCATCTTGGTGGTGTTTCTTCAATGCCCGTACGCATATTAGTCGCCGCTGCTGGAGAGGTTTGCATGAATCTTCTCGTAACAACATGTTAACCGAACTACCTAACGGATTGAGGGATATTAGTCTAGTTAGGAAGTCGTGCATGCGAATTTGTAATATACACTCCTGCCAGGAATATCATATTCCGTAGTGCCTCCTAAAAGCAAGTCGCGCCTGATCCGCCCTCGATCATGTTTAGAGGCATTGCCTGGAATGTCGGACATGAAGGATGTTGGCTATTACTAGATAAGCTGAGTTTTAGGATGGCACATGCTTGCAATATTGACAAAGCCCTTTGAATTTTGTAGCGGGAGCGCTCCTTTCTAGGTTATTATTTTGGCATGAAAGGTTAACGAACATCCTTGAGACCGAAAAGATCCCCTTTGCATGATACGCCGAACAGTAAGCCAGGTCAGGCGAAGTGGTCAGAGAAGTTGGAACTCCACACAAAATATTTCGTATATTTGATTAAAAACCCCGCTTTGAAGGTTGAGCAGGCATAGAAGGAGCAACAAGATCGAAGTTCAAATTGAACGGTATTTGACGCCACCTTGTAGGAAGTCCTTCTCGCAGCTTAGGTTCAGACCCTTTGAGTTATCAATTTATTGAAATTATCAGGTTTTGGGTATGACGTGAGAGTTTTCTTCCAAGTCAATACTGAACCAAACTTGCTCTTCATATAGTTGATTATTACAGGTCTTGATGTCAGTTGGTAGCACTTACGCGGCACGGGAGGATCCAGCTGTTAGCCGTCCGAATGATCCTCGTCATCAACTCTCGAAGTGCATTATGGTTAATAGTCGTCTAATGATTGAATAAGTCAGTTATGTAGTCGTTGATGTCAAAGTCTGTTTGTTGGTGATGTAGTTAAACAGGACGAAATGGAAGCTGTAGTGGAGATCGATCGACCCTGAATGCGGGGTTCAACGGGTGTGCCTTGCATTAGTGGCAGGAGCAAGCTACCCCACTTCTCTGAACTTCTGAACGTAGTTTCCATTATGACAAGTAATGATTCTACCCATGTGCACCTATTTAACTGCTATCAATTACTCACAGTCTATGGAGGGAAGCTTGATCTATAAGATGTCCATGAATATGCGGCCCATCCACCGAAGAAATGCAACCTAGTCGTCTCCTTATGGCTTGGCGAATTCCAATTGGAGTTGGTAGGCATAGACAAGTTCGAATCCGTCTCCCTATCGCTTGAGAGATCTCTCTTTCACCCAGAAACTAAAGATAAAGGCCAAGAAAAAGTGCATAGAAGATGAAGCAAGAGTCCAAATGGTAGCAATTTGGTAACTCCATCTCACTTGCTCGGCGATATTGGGCGGTAATTCCTTGATGTACTCCAGACTCTGACGAACCCTTTCTTCAATCTCACGAGCTTCGCCCTGATCGGGAACTCTCGCAATCAACTCTGTCCGAAGAACTTGCTGAAGAACGGCAGATCCAACACTGACACCTATGCTAGAGCCGAGAGCTTTGAAGAGGTAGGAAGTTGCCACGACAACAGCTGTATCTTCGACTGTGGCATTGGCAAGAAGACCAATAAGGGTCGTGATGAAGGCTAACTTCGTTAATTCACTCGAGAAACAATGAATGAACTTCCTTTACATACCACTACCAGTCCCCAAAGCCATGACGACGAGGGCAATGGATGTCCATAGAGTTGATCGGTGCCAGACGGACCAACATATGGGGGCGATCGAAACAAACGCAAAGGCATAGCTAGACAAATTTAGGAAGAAGAACTTTTCGGTTCGCTTGATGACCCAACCGCTCACAATCGAGGATGCGACAGCGGACATCATCACTGGGACAAGTAGTGAACCGCCCTGAGTAGCGTCTAGCCCCTGGACAGCCTGGAAGAAAAGAGGTATGTAGAATATTACTGAGGTCTGCCCAGCAACGGCAAAGAAGTTCACCAGATACGAAGCAAAAAGGGCGCGATCAAAAATGATATGCCCGGGGGCAAGCGGGTACGAAGCAACCTTTAGTTCGACCAATACGAACAGCCCTAAGAGCACGGGAGTCAAGGACAAGGCAATGAGGGTGATGAAGTGTGACCAGCCTCGATTTGACCCAGAATCCAGGCCAACAAGAAGTGATACCACGGCTACCACGAGGGTTAAAGCACCGAAGAAGTCAACTTCTCGAATCTTGGAGAGCCAGTGATCGTGCTCTACCGGTGGGAGGTCCAAGACGAAGTAAACGGCAACGAATGCAGCAAAACACAATGGCACTTGACCCAGAAACGACCTGCATACCTGTCAGTTCAAATCGAATGCCTGATAATGATACGCTTGGAACTCACCATCGCCAACCGATCGAGTCAGCCATGACTCCTCCAAGAGGTGCCCCTGTGGCAGTACCGGCGAAAAAAAGAAGACTGATCTTTCCTTGCCACATTCCACGCTCCTTCAATGGCACCAGGTCACTAAGTAGAATAGTCACCACAGAGTTCATGCCTCCTCCCCCAATGCCAGATAGAGCTCGCGCAGTGCAGAGCTGGGCCATTGACTGAGCCAGGCCGCAGCCAAGACAGCCAATGGCAAAGACGGTGTAGGCAAAGAGAAGACACGATTTGCGGCCAAAGATATCACTGAGCCTGCCATAGAGAGGCTGTCCGCTCGTGAGTGTCAGGAAATAGCTGGCAGGACGTCAGTCGATGTTCAAACTGGTACTTTATACTGATAGTCTCACGCTGTGGCCATCCAACTAGTATTGTTGAGAGCATGGAGTTCGTTACCGATCTTTGCGTATGTTGCGACGGTTATAAGCTGATCCGCAGCAGCCAGATAAACCTAGTAAGTCATGTAAGTATATCTTGGCTGTTTGCAAAAGCCCAGAATTCTTACACCAATGCCAACAGCTGCCAGAAGTAGATTCATTTTTCTGTCTGAGTACACTCGTGTTGGAATATCGTCTTCCACACGTTGGCCATTTTCAGTGTCTCTGATACTTGTTCTATCACCCCCATCATCTCTGAGAAGTGGTGAGGTTTCAGATGGACTTTCTGAATTTAATATGTTCGGCATTTTTACAATGTCAGCTTGTGGTGGGAATACAGGTCACAAAACGAGGAGTTCTGTCAGAGCAGTGCTATCGTGGGCTGAACATATGTTAAAGGGAAGAGATATAAAGATTAATCTAGAATAGACTTAAGTAAGATCACTGTCTATGATATAATTATCTATGTCACAATACTCAGACTATTTTCTTACCTTCTGTATCTGACAGTAAGAGTGAGATCTGAGCAGCCATTAGATGAATCTAACGAAGGACATCATGCCATAAGAGACTAGCTTGTCACCGATAAGAGTGAGTGTATCTAGTCAGGGAACAGAGGGGAAACAATGAGATTTGCAAGCTGTTCAGTTGACTGAGGTCCAATGCTGGGTCTGACAGGCATACCGGCTTAAGACTGGCCTCAAGATGAGGTTACCATATGCTCTGTGGAACAAAAGAAGACAAGGGTACTAGCCTGATTGTGTGACTTGCGCACTACTTCTGTAAGACAGAATCTGTTGGACTTGATTTGCGTGATGGGCTGCAAATACTATTCGTGTTTGTATCAAGAGGTGTACTACTGCAGGACAAATTATAGTAATCCAATAATTGGCATTTCCTGCTGTAACAATGATCAACTGAACCACGCATGAGAAACGTATGTCTGCCTTTCCGACGTAGAACATAATCTCAGGCTAAAGTTTGTTGTTTGTACAAGAGCCCGCTACGCAGTAAGAACTTAGATACAGTAAGACAACGCATTGACTACCTATTGCCCAATTTGCATGTTGGTTAACAATGTAACTTATGTTCTGCTCGCATCATCGCCTTGATAACACGAGGATGTTAATACGCAAACCTAACTAAAATGGAAACAAATACGAGAGTTCCAAAGCAATAAGTTGTACCTGAAAGATGATTGTTATGGCATTGATGTGAAACATGGAAAGGGTTGGTCAGTTTGAACTGCTAACAAGACTCAGATCGGAGACTAATCCGGGTCAAAAGTTGAATGTTTTCCGCTGACCAATACCGAAGGCGTCACAGAGGAGAGACAATAGCGCGTCATAATTGTATCCTTCTCAAATGCTTACTGTATATGTTGTCTTTTGGGCACTCTGGGCAGTGATTGCATTCGGATATTACAGGATTCTATAGAGGGTGGAGCGATGCTATCACTGCAGCTTGTAATTAGCTGTGGAGATGCTTGGATGCACGCTGGGGGGATCGATCGCCCCGAGCGTGCATAAGATGTGACGTGTTGAGTTGGCGGGCGATCAAGAGCAAGGGTCGATATAACATGTCCGCGGATACATGTGCAAATTTATCACTTCGGCATGCTCGGCTTGGTGATGGCAAGACGTGGCGCAGTAGTGTGAGTCTCTGAAGAAGATGTCCTTGTGCAGTGAAGAATGGGATATGAATAATTAGAGTCATATGTCATGAGAGGAGGGAGAAAGGTAAAAGACCCTTCTGTTTGGTTCAGATTGACATAGTCTACAGCTGCATCTAGCTATTACCTTGGTAGGCTGTGCAACTCGAGTACACTGTGAGACGAGATGAAAAAAGATGGGTCTACATGCATACTTATTACGAGTCGGCCACCCACGAGGAAGAGCTGCAGTTATCCGATGCTTGTGAGTTTATTGGTATCACGATTTGAGTTGTGGTACAAAGCACGAGTATAACCCGTATTTTCAGGAACAAGGACTAGATACCTTAGTAGGTACTTGAGTAGTTAATAACCATGTGGCCTCTTTTTGGCATTGAATTTTCAATGAATCATTATTAACTGCAAATTGAATGCCTTTTTACTCTTATTTTCCTTCTTTCAGCTGGACAAGTAAGTAATCAATTCTTAATCAATGCAGGGGTGGTGGGAAGTGACGTGGAATCAGCTACAGTGAATCAAGTTCCCCCGCTCAAAACTGGATGGAGATCCAATCTAATGGTCGTTTCACCCTACGCACCCTAGTCCTAGTCCTGGCCCTAGTCTCGCCCCATTAAAAAAGTCCCCTGCTTGCGGATTGCTATGAACCAGAACTTGACGAGCCACAATCAGAAATGTTGTTTGCCTCCTTCCCCTCTCCAAACGGTTCACTTTGAAGCGGCCAAAGAGCCTGCACAAGCCACGACCAAGCCTCTATTCGCCGTTCCCGCAGTATGAGCCAAGTATGTACTGCTTGCTTTTGCTTTCCTAAGAGAACGCCCGAATCCCAACGGCCTAGTCCAAACTTAAGACTACCCGGTTATGGCAGTTTCTCGATGAAACCCTACTTTTTAGTATATAGCTGGACTAAAAAGCCAAGTAAAGTAAACTGCCCGGGCAAGAAAACATTCAATGGGAGGTGGGAGAATACCAAGACGCAAGACCCAGCCCAAACCTGCCTAACACCAAGAGATGGATCGACTCGAGGCCTCCTTCCCTTGGTTAATTCTGTTTCGCCTTCCATCTCACATCACCTTTTTGTTCCTTCCTTGTTTCCTTTATTCCTCATTGAAGGACTTTTCCTTCTATTTTCTTCATCTACCTATTCTTTCTCTTATTCTCTTTCACGTCTTTCTCATTTCTCTCACTCCCTCACACACATTGATTACATCCCACTTAGATGGAAGTTCGTCCCACTTGATTCAATATCAATCTAAACTCACTGCTCCTGCTCCATCTATTCATTCTCTGCTGGTTTCACCTGCTTCTTGTCTCTCCCTTCCCCACTTGATTTCTACTTGGATGCTCCCTCGAGGGGCGCGTTTCCCGTGATCCCCTTCGATCCATATTATCTAAAGGATTCCAGGGCCCGGCATTTCATGCGTTTTAGTTACCCAGCCTTTTGCATTACTTTGCTGTCGCGTCCCCCGGTTGCACTTGTTTTAACTTGCTTCAAGTTAACGGCATTATCCCTCCCCGTCGTCCCAGGTTGACACGACAGATTTCGTCTCATCATGGCTACCATGTTGAACACAAACTCTCTGCAACCGCCTAAAACGGGCACCTCTCGCTGGTCTAAAGCTCTTCCGGATGTCCCAGGACCCAACGACCCAAGCTTTTATGACGATTATTATGAGGAAGCTTCCCCTCGTCTGCCACCAGCAAAAGAACTCCCTCCACCACCACCACCACCGCGCTCGACTAGCATAGGCAGTGCAAACGCAAAATCATTGCCACCATCACTGCCGCCGTTGCATCTGCTTTCAGTCAATCTCCCTCCATCTGGTCCGCCCAAAATGGCAATCCCACGTCGACCCATAGGCAAGCTATCAGCGAATCCACCAACACTACCTCAAAAGGAGTCCCAACTGCCATCTCCATTGCAAACACCTCCCTCACCTTCGGACTCACTGTCGAGTATCTTATCAGCTTACTCACGCTCCTCGGGCGAATCACTGGTCAGATCGCCAGACGAAACTAACAGTATTACTCTCCGAAGTGACGCAAACACATCTCCGAGCCACCAAGTTCCACCTGCCAACACCAAGACTGGCACGTTGGAAAGCGCCCCCACCCGGCAACACCATTTTCAGCAACAGCATCATCAACAATATGATGCACCCAAGTTGCCCGTCAAGCAATTTCAACCACTACCGCTTCCTTCTAAAGACATAAAGTATCATCTCCCCGCAAGTCCTGCTCCCATTCGGAAACCAGTCCCAGAGAAAAAGTCACCTGAACTGAACTCGCCGTCGTCTCAGCAGCAGCAGCCTCAACTTTGGCGTCGTCGATCTTCAAAGGCCGACCGGGGCATTGAGCTTCCCGACCTTACGCTTGTGTCTAGTCACGGATCAACCGCTGCGACACAACCTACTGTTGCACAGCCACCACCCGTTCAACAACAGCCTCCCTCAGTCTCCACAGCCCCGACCTGGCAGCCTGGGAGCACCAACCCAGCAGCTCCTGCTGGCCAGGACGTTCGACAGACGCCAGCTGCTGAGCAGGTGCTTGAGAGCCCAACCATGGGTAGCAGCAGCTCCAAACTCAACCGTCTCAAGGACAGGCTCCAGTTTCACCGAAGAGGGAAGTCGTCCACAGACACTACCAAGTCTCTAACTCAGCGACCTGGGGCACACCGCCCTCCTACTCCTGAATATCAGAAGGAAGATATCAAGACACCCATTGTGGATTCGATTGTTTCACCTCTATCACCCGCTTCATCCCCAGAGCCTGTTGTGCAGGTGTCGCCAGAGCTTCCTGATGATATCCCCCAAATATCTCCCCAGCACCAAAACCAGGAACCTTTGAGAAATACAGGCAGCATTACACGAAAAGCTATTCCAGCTCCCAAGCTTTCAAGTTCCGAGCAGGATAAACCCTTATCTGAATCATGGAATTTGAAGAATGAATCTCCGTCGGTAGGATCACTGCCTTCTTCGCTCACGGATTCGAAGGGCAGTAGAGGACCATCCAGTAGTGATACTGCGGTCCACCAGGTTCAACCTCTCGTAGAAGTACCTTCTAGGTTCCCGCCACGAGATTCATCCGCTCGATCGAATGCTTTGCCCCGACAATTATCAGCTGAACACGACCCACGGCTGGTTTCATCGGATTCTCAAGGGCCTCTTTACAGAGGTAGATATGGTACCCTGTACCCAGAAATGAAGGTCATGCAAGAGTACGACCCGCAAGTCGCATACTTCCCCAAACTGTCCGAAACCCCCATTGCAGAGGGCACCATTTTCAAAGCACCACCTCTTAAGAAGTCACACTTCTCTTGTTATCATGGACATAAGACGATGAACCGCCGGACCAACAGATATTACCCATTAACATGTCAGACTTGCGACAGGTCAGATGTTGAAGATCGATGGACTTGCACTTTCTGTCATTTACGAATATGCGAACCCTGTGTGAAAAAGCTTCACAACAACAGCAATGACCTCCGCTGTATGGTTAACAGCCTGCAGCTTACGGCATAATTCTACTTACACCAACACTACCACCACCAATTTGTTTTTATTAGACTCATTAGTCATCTACGACTTTTTACAGCCGTGATATTCGCACTTATCGTTATTGTGCCTTTTTCTTTTGTTGCGTATAGAGGATTATCGCTGGATTGCTTTGTTTGATACATTGCATGTATTGCGAAAGTTGTGGAAGGAATTGCTGGGAATATATACGCCGCACGATATTATTTGTCGCGGCTCGGATGATATCACGCTTGCTATCAGCAGCACACCTGTCAGAACTGATGGGAAAAGAAGAAATGAAGGGGACATAATATCTAAATGTTGCTAGTCTGATCTTACGATATCAAAGACAGAGATAGGCTCATGTTTACTACTATGATACCGCAATCTGAAGGATACGGATAATACGGTGATGCCCTAGATGGGATCGCCTTAGGTACCCATGAATACTGAGAAGAACTCTTGATAAAAAAAAAACCAACACCAATCTGCAGTAAGTGAAATTATCGATGTTTAGACTGGGACGTGATCCAGTGCAATTCTTGAAGGGATAGAGGGGGGCTTCCATGAGTGAGTTACACCAGATGTCATGAGACTTGATTTTTGCAGACCTCTTACATAATGTTGAAATCAATTGATCTGTCGTGGTTCTAGTCAAACAATTGCGTTCCTCAGGTGGTTCCATGACTTACCTAGGCCAAACATTCGTCTCAGAGCTCCCTTTGCGAGTTTGCGTCTCAGCTCAGCTAGTCAGGTTCCGAGTCCGCGTTACAGGATCGAGGATCCGCTGCAGGCCCAGCTCCACTCGTACCTTACTTGCCGTACTTAGCCCTGGCCGTGCTCCGGCTAACGGAACCCGCCGTAGCTTACCTACCCGTAGCCCAAGCGACCCTTAACTCCTTCATCACAATAAACATTCACTAAAACATCCCATTCCCATTCCATCTCGAGACAGATTGCGAAGGGGGTCAACATGTCCACATTGCAACGCGCGAAATCCATCCGGAAACCTGCCCCTTCCTCTTCCACCACTGCAAAGACAACAAGAACCACCGCTGCTGCTACAAATTCCCCAGATGCAGATCACACACCGAGTCGTCTCCCCATCAAGCCTTTGACCAGAAGCGCAACGACTTCAAGCACTACAACAAGGTCATTGAGGAATGGTGCATCTGGTCTTTCAAGGGCAACTTCTGTCAAACAGCCTACTAAACCAGCAACATCGGAACCTGCGAAGAGAGAAACTAGGTATCCTCCTTCAACGACAACTACAAGAACTCGACCAGCGGTGAGGCCGACCTCGGCAGATGGACCAACTCAAGCTACCAGGAAAGCTCCAGCCCCTTCACACACGCGTGCTAAGAGCACCGCGACCGGATTGAAGAATGCACCTGCATTAAGACCGGCTTCATCGACCTCGTCGGCTAGTAGTACCACAACTACGAGCACTACTACCACCACTGCTACTAAGTCGACTCGCAC
The DNA here is from genome assembly GCF_020744135.1 of Fusarium venenatum. NCBI lineage: Eukaryota > Fungi > Ascomycota > Sordariomycetes > Hypocreales > Nectriaceae > Fusarium > Fusarium venenatum. The sequence continues at coordinate 2,288,035 of NW_027072131.1, forward strand.
CCTACGCTCTTCGACAACGCCCAAGGTAGAAAAGTCCTCGGGCGCTGCGCCTCGCCTTCGACCAGCCTTCTCGACCCTCCAACAGCACTATTCACCTGCCAAGTCTTCCGCGCCGAAACCCCTGACCTCAACGTTCCTCGCACCACCATCCCCGTCAAAGCTTCCTGCCAATGTCGCCGCATCTGCCGAGACAAGCAGGCTACAAACCGAACTCTTACAACTGCATCTCCTGCATCGGGATGCACCCGCTGTGGATGCTGCGTGGAGAGCTAGTGCCGAGCGCAAGCTAGGAGAACAATTCTCGAACCTTGCTGCTGAGAGCAAACAAGTTGACGATCATGAGAAGGCGGAGGTCGAGAAGGAGAATATCCTAGCGCTTCGCAAATGGGCTGTTGGTGGTGGTCTGGAAGAGCGTATCCAGGTACTGGACTCGGTCATGAGTGGCCTCTGGGCGCTGGAGGAACCCGGTGGTCGCTATGCCAGGGCCGTAAGACGCTTTGAGCGATGGGTTGAAGGGATGTGTGAGATCGAAGAGGCACGGCGCGAGGGTGGTGCTTTGCTGCAAGAGAGCGACGTGCTTTTCATTGGCGAACTTGATTCTGCGTGGAAAGATGAATGCGCCGGTTTGGTCCGACGATTGGATACGCTGAATCGACAGCTCAGTCAACTGGGGGATTTTCCCGCAGAGAATCAAGAGGAGGATGATACCAAGGAACGATCGAGCTTGCAACGCATGGTGGAAGGGTCACGAGAACTCGTCCATGGCATGTTGACGGAACTGAATGTCATGGAGGATATTGAGCGCGATGCCCTTGCGCGTGAAGATGACTGGATCGAGAGGATGAACCGAGATGAGGACGTGGATGATACCCCAAGAGCTGGAGCAGTTTGGAGAGTTGTGTAGGACGGGCAACATGTTGGGCATGTTTCGCGCGCACTTCCTGAAATATCAGATTAACCAACGTGACATGTAGCATAGACATGAGCGGCATCACAGCAGGCGATTCACTTTCTTCATGTAACGAATAGATTGACTTTCTCCCCCTTCCTTATCAACTCAGGACAGAGCCGTCATATGAGTCCATTATTGCCCTACAGTGAAGCCATGCCGAGTAGAACGTGCTCCTCTATCTATCATTTGTTGTTCGCATAAATCGACGGGATATCAATTAAAAATAAATATTTCGCATTCAAACTTCAAGTCTTTGGGCTCTGATTTCTAGCTTGCAAGAAATCTGCTGATGTTTATTTGTTTTTCTTTTCTGTTTTTGTGTTGTGGTTTGTGTTGTCATGCCTTGGAAGGTCTCCGACCTTAAAACGAACGCCCTCTAGATGGTTTCCACGCAAAAGTCAAGGGTTGTCGTGAAGAAATAGCAAAGTCATAAATAGTAGAAACGAATGGCATCCAGGTACCAAACAGCATATTCGTCAATGCCCTGGTTTTGGAGGAATCAGGCATGGCCATTGATTTTTCAGTTTCGTAGGACCAAGGAAATAATGGAATGGATAGCTTCTCGTCCAGCTACCCCGCGATTTTCGTATGATACTAGACCCCACCTGATTGAGAGAGAATTTGACGTGGTTTTGCATGGTATATCAGGCTACGGCGCAAAAACTAGGTAGAGATGCTTGGTATTATAGCTAGCTTGGAAATGGTATCATAGGAAGGCCCTTCGAGGGAAGCTGACACCCTCGACAGCGGGCTCATCAACGAACCAGCTGCAGCGCTCGCCTGTGCCCTCGTTGACAAGGGTACAGGGCAGGCCACCTTCGGTGTCAAAAATCTGCTTCATGATATCCTTCTTGCCGCCTCCAGTGGCGACAAACGCAACGCGGACAGCGTGGTTAACCACGGGAAGGGTAAGAGTAATGCGCTTTGGAGGAGGCTTAGGGGAATCCTCGATAGGAGCGACCCAGGCGTTGACCTCACGGAGCAGCTCGTGCCCAGGGAAGAGAGAGCAGGTATGTCCATCGGGTCCGCACCCGAGGAGGAGGAGGTCGAAGATGGGAAGACGAACAGAGTCGCGACTAGCGAAGCTAGAAACAAGGGTCTGCTCGTACTGGTCGGCAAGTTCCTGAGTGTCGTTCAGGTACTCGGTGTTGATGGGATGGACGGTAGGCTTCTGACCCTCGGGGATCCTGTCCAAAAGCTCCTTCTTCAGAAGAGCATAGTTGGAGTCTTCGTGGTCGAGAGGCACGGCACGCTCGTCAGCGAAAAATATTTCCCAGCGTGCGAAATCGACGACATCGTTGGAGCCGGAAGAGGGGGCCAAGAGGGCCTGGGCGAGCGTCTTGGGCAGCGAACCACCAGAGACAGCAACCTTGAAAGCACCGTGTCGGGCAATACCAGCAGCTTGGCTCTGAATAACGTACGATCGCAATGCCGGGGCAAGAGCATTCACGTCGCGGAAAGCGAAGAGGTTGGGTTGTGTTTTGCCCATCGTGACGTTGTGATATGAGCTTTTGAAGCTTGTGGTGAGTTATGAGAGAGGTAAGAGAAAAAAAATGGCAAGACGAGAAAAAAGGCAGATGTCAGAAAGGCTGATGAGTGTTTTTTTTCCTGGAGCTATGATTGATCCTTGAACCTGGTGGGAAAAGAGACAAGTACAAGCCAAGGGTATGGAATTGGCAATGGGAGCAGAGAGATTGTAAAGACGTGGTTTGGCCGTTCGTGGAATAATTTGATAAGTCGTGTAGAATGGAAGCTCAGAGGAGGCGGGGTTCCATGGAAACCCGCTCGACGGGTTTTCTGGTTTCTGGTAAGTAGTAATTGGGTACCTACCAACTTCGTCATAACAGTGGATTAAATTCGGTAATCGTCTTTCTAGGACGCTTTGAAGATGGGGAAGTACATACTAACTGACGAGTAGGACCAGCAACTGTGGGCGGAAGGTACGGGGCGGGGGATATGGGATGGGAAGGACAAGGACAGACGGACGGAATGGAATGAACCACGATAGCTTCCTGAGGTAGGTACCTCAAAACGACAATGACAATGACATCTGGTAGGAAGGTACCTATCACAGAAGTATCGGGAGCAAATGGGGATGATTGAATACGGCAATAGCCTAAAACCCTGTCTCAATTACCTGCCGTTGATTGTGCAGATAATGAGCTCCAAACGGTGACGTGCTAGATGGTACAGTAGTCTGTCTGCTATTTTGACTTTCTGGCTCTAGTCTATCTAAGTTTTGTTTGGTTAATTTTCTCTGATCATGTTTCAAGATAATGCAATGCAAGCCAGGACGACCTGCCTGGGCCACTGCACATGTTTAACTGCGTGCTAATGACAAAAGGCTTATCGGGGTGCCGTTTATTCCAGGCCAGTTACCGGTTGACAGGTTGGAGGTTGTCCGTTGGTCTAAGTAAGCATACAGTACCGACCTACAGTAGATAGCACGTGGCAATTCTTCAAGCATAATTTGATTAAGAGGTTTTGGTAAGGATAAACTTTGGAACGCTAACACCTCAGATCTTTACGCATACATACATACTCAGGTAGGTAGGTTATCAGATCGGGCTACAGTAGACTGCCATTGAACATTATCTGCCCAACCGTGGTCGAAGAGGCACGGAGACCAATCCAGTGCAGTGTAACATTATCATCATCGTCGCATAGTGACACAGCACAGTGATCAAAGTCAAAACACCCGACATTACTACACTACTGTGAACCTGCGGCTCTTAGTACCTATGCATAACTGCTAGTCATATTGTATTCTAGCACGTTCAATACCTCGGTGACGAATATAAAGATTCAGTGTACTTATGCTACCGTCTGTGTAGACAGACTGAATAGTAATGGATCAAGTACTATTTGCAATGCCCTTGTTGAGAGCAAACATTCAATACATGATAGTGGAGGTGAAGGTACTCTTCAGCACGAGAACCGAAGAAAAACATGACAAGAACTATCAACCGACAAGCATGTGTCTGCCCGTCTTGTTTAGCTTGGCAAAAAGCTTTACTCGGAGCTGTGGCTATGACGTAGTTGCAGTATCGAGAGGTACCGTCAATTTAGTAGGCGTTTAAGCGCGCCGCTAGTGATCTCGTCGAAGCCTGTCAAGCTCATGCCAAGCAGTGCAGAGCTATATATAAAAATAAAAAAATTTAAAAAAAAAAAGAAGAAAAAAACAATCCAGACTTTTGCTGTAGACGTTGGAGAAGGATGGAAACTCATTGATTATCGTTGTAGCCCAACATGATCTAATGTTGTACTCGTATGCATCAGCTGTGCCTCGAACCAGCAGTTCAATCCTTGGTCTGTTAGTCAATGGATGGATCCATGTCTTTGCTTTCTGCCCCTCCATTAGTAGATACCCTGAAATCTTTGACCCCTCCCGTCCTTCATCGGACAGTCAAGGTACTGACTGGACGAGTCTGGAAGTCTCCAACGTTTTTGATAGTTCTCGTTCGCCAGAGGATCCATACGTCTAGCATGTCTATCTTGTCACCTTTGACATTTTACTAGAGAGGGGTAAACGCACTTCAACATCTTGCAAGAGACGGTGAGCAAAGCCACAGAATTTGCCAAGTCAGGACCCGAGCTGTGATGGTTTCCATCACCTGATATTGAGATCAAGACTGAAACTGGTTCTCCCCTGGAAGTGCAACAGGTTACCCAATGTTGAGTTCGATTGAGAAAGACAGAGACTGATTCTATCATCATCTCTGACTTTCTTAATCGATACCTTGATTGGTTGCTTCCCCTAGACCATCACTAAACAAATTCCTACTACCTACCGGGCTGGTAGCACGATGCCGTGCCGAAATACTACTGTGATTTGGGCTACATACTCCGTAATAGCTGCCTACTAAATGAGACGACAATGGTTATCGACATGGCAGAAAAGGGCACCTATAATCAGAATTCCTTGTCAATATGTCAAATCGTCCTCTCTCTGCCTTTGTGTGCAAAATTCGGCAGATGTATTTGGCACTTTGGATTTATGGCTTGAATGAAGTTTTAGTTCCCACTTGTGGGACGTCGTATTTCTTTTTTCCCCCTTCCCTGTCTTTGCAAATCGTACTGTAAAAAGGATGGACCCTGACGATCAAATCATCAATTCAGGCTTCATTTGACCACACACACGCTTGGCTTTGGCATCCGGTACCCGGAACCTTTTCTCCGTCATCCTGTCACCACCAGCCAACGGCGGGCAGAGGCCAACACGATATTTATTTGGTGATTGGCCTTGCCAAGCCTGTTTTTATTACTCTTCCTCTTATCCTGGGGCCAATTACATCCCCAAAAACCTTGTTTTTTCTTCGGCAATAATATCAGGATTTCAGGGTCTTTACGGCAATCCCTGGCTGCCAGGGAATAAACCCCTTCGTTGCACAACAGGCCTAACACTAATATCAAGCCTCTATCTTGTCTTGGAAGAACAGCCGTGTCCCCGAATTCTTGTTCTATTCGATTGTCGTCATTTCTAGGCCTCTCTATCTCTCTGCCACACTCCTTCCTCCATTATCTAATACAACTGCCTTCTTTGCCGATTTCTGCCGGCCCCAAATTGTGATTTATAGGGTCCGCAGCCGGGTCTTGGCCTAAATCCATTAGTTCAACTTTTCCTTTCACTCCTCTACTCATCTTCCTTCCTCAACTTATCATTGTGCAGTTCGCGAGCGAACACAATTTCCCAACATGGACCCGGCAGCTCGGAACGAAAAGCTTTTGGATAGGCGATCGCAGCTTACAGAGGGGCTTTCCAGCCTGCCTTATGACCTGATACTCTATCTCGACAGGGCAACTGTCCACTCAGATCTAGGATATCCGGACCTCGCAGCTGGTGATGCATACCGCGCACTCACCCTTGCAGATGAGGTCCTCAACGAGGGGTTCGAGTACCATGAGCAGGCTTTTGAGTCTCTGCAGATGCATACCGCAGTCCCACTTCCAGACGTTCTAGCCCACGGCAACTTGCCACAGGATGATATTCAGGCCACTGAAGCTGACTCCGAGATAGAGGACGAAGCGGTTAAACGTTTAGCCATTCTGGCTCAAGTTCGTGCATATCAGATTATTTCACTTGGCCTTTTGCTTTGCGGTTCACTACAAAGTGCTGCCAGTTTTTGTCAGCGGGGTCTCCGACTATCACCATCGAATCAAGAACTGCTCGACACGAAGAGCAACATTGTCACTGTCGCCCGTCGAAGACTCCGCCGCGATGACATTGACATTGACTACCCCAACCTCCCCGATCAAGGCCTTGTCCGCCGTGAGGTCTACCCCTGGAATGACCATGAGCCTGATCGTTTTGCCCCGGAATCGCTGGCCGAACTAAATGAGCACCTGAGCGGCATGGCCCCCAAGTGTGCAGTCGAAGTCGCTACTCTGCCTGTACTATTAGAGGGAGCCAGCAGCACCGACGATTACGAAATCATTCCAACATGTAAACAGCTCGGCGTTTTCGCCAAGGAGGATATAGCTCCTGGTGAAGCTGTACTCAAGGAATACTCGCTCCTTACCGCCAACAACCGACTGAAGGACTCTATCTGCGACGCCTGCAGTTCTGATCTACCACCTTTAGGCAGTGAGAACGAACCTGTCAGCTGTCCTGAATGCTACGATACCGTCTTCTGCACACAGTACTGTTTCGACCAGGCCATGGAGCGATACCACCCTGCTGTTTGCGAAAAGGACGTCGATGCTATTGCCAAGGACCCCGATGCATTCGAAGCAGACCACACACTTTACCTTTTGCTCCTTTCTAGAGTCCTAGCGATCGCAGCTCACGAGGAGGTTAACCCCCTAGATGTCCGAGAGGTCAAGTACATCTGGGGTGACTTTGTCCCGACTCGAACCAACGACATCAACGTCTCACCAAATGCTGGCCCACCACCCGAATGGACACTTCCTTTCTCTTTCAAATACAATATCGAGACGCCACTCCACGTTCTTGAGAAGATGGATATCGATATCTACCAAAATCTCCACGAGTACGATCTCTGGGTGATGAATACGCTATACGCCAAATTCCGCGGTACCGCTTCTGCTCGCAAAAATCCCAGAGATGGTCGACCCGATGTCGCCGCTGTGCACCCTTACTGGTGTCTCGCAAACCACGACTGTGATCCCAACGTCACCTGGGAATGGGGCGGCCGCATGGTCCTCGAAGCCAGAAAGGAGCGCGTGATTGGTGGTGGTCCAGGAGGTATCAAGAAGGGCGAAGAAATTCTCAACCACTACTGCGACGTCAACCTACCCGTGCAACAACGAAGGGAATGGGCAAAGGGCAGCTTGGGGGGATGGTGTATGTGCAAGCGATGTCGCGACGAGGCAGCAGCTTTAGGAGAGGAGAAACAGGCTTGAGTGCTTATGATGATGATGATGACGATTGGCTTTACACAAGCAAGGAGCGGGTGGTGTTGTCCCTTTTAGGGTTGGATTTAGATAAAATGGGTGAATTTTCCATACCGATTTCTCGACATATTTATGTTGATCATGTAACAAGGATGGGGATGAAGGGTGTCATTTGATATTATATACCGAAGCTATGTATAAGCGAGGCTTCAGCACACGAAATAATGTATCTTTATATTGACGCACTAAAGATATTACAGTCATGTTTTTTTTTCGTTGAAGATTCTCTGATCATAAATCATAGTGGCCTTCCGTCATGCGGTCACACATGTTATGATAGCAGACCGAGATACACTTGGCTTTCCGAATTTACGACGTTGACCACTGAACTATAACAATGACATGATTCTATGTATCTATCGTCATCTTACCTCGGTTGCTCAGGTAGTGGTCGAGGGCCTACGATTTGCCTTCGTCCAGCCCCTATACCTATCGATCCTTTGTTCTGGCTATCACCACCAGTATAACCGGCCCATTGTCCAACATCCCAGCGACCACCAATTCCGCCACCAATACCGTCGACTCCTTCGTTGGAACGAACTGCCGCAGCAGTTTCCTTCTGTGACTCTTCCCACTCACGCTGCCGTTGTCGTTCCATTTCCATCTCACGCTCTAGGAGTGACTTTGACGCCCATCCGCCAGCTTTGGTCTTGTCTTGGCTTTCGGCACGGCGTCGGTCCTCAGCATCTTGCTCAGCCGTGGCGCCGAGCTCGCGGGAGTATGTAGCCTGGGCCGTTGGTTGCGAAGGAGCTGGATTTCTGGACAAGAAGCGATCGGTGCGAGTTGAAGGAGCATGTGAAGGGGCAGGCTTGGATGCGTATGCCGCAGGATCAGGAAGAGGGCGGCTGCCGGGTTTTGGTGATTTTGCCTGTGGCAGGGCAGTCGGGTCAGGAAGAGGACGAAGGGACCTCGAAGGCAACACAGGGGGTGTGCTTGCTTGCATAGGCTCCCTACTGAAAGGAGAACGAGTGCGGAGGACCTCTCGCTCATCCTTAGACCACGAATCAGAGCGAGTTGGGGGACTGGATATCAGCTTAGGCTTGGGCTTAGGAGTAGGCTTAGCCTCAGCGCTTCCCTGACGAGGAGCTCGCTCTTGACGCTCTCGCTCATACTCAGCCTCGCGCTGTCGAGCGAGCTCTAACTCCTGCTCCAGTTGCTTCACCCGATTCTTGTAGTCATCCTCTGAAGCGCCATCCTGCTGCGAGGCACCTTGCTCAGCGCGATATTGACTCAAGAATTGTCCTGTCAGTTTGGAGTCGTTGCGAGACTTTAAGGACTTGCGCTCCGCCTCCAATCGAGCTTCGGCCTCTTCTTCCTCCCTGCGCCTTTGTTCTTCTGTTAACTTCCATTGCCTTTCTTCCTCCTCCCATCGTTGTTTCTCCTCTTCGGCTGCTTCTCGCTCCTTCTGTCGCAATTGCTCCGTCTCTTCCTCCCACTGGTGTTCTTCTTCCAACCTGGCGCGTTCTTCTCCCTCAAATCGACGTTTCTCTTCTTCTTCGGCTTGGAGACGGGCACGTTCTTCCTCCTCCTTTCGAAGACGCTCCTTGTCAGCAAGGTTCAGCACGCGGGGACTGGCGTTAGTGATTTGCCTCCTTCCGCCAAATGATATACCCAAGTTGCCTTGACTGGCGCCGCCTAGATAGCCGTATTGGGCAATATTCCAAGCTGGTGAAGTAGTACCTTCGTGCTCCTTCTTGCTCCAGCTGCTAACGGCGCTAGGAGATTCAGGTCTGTTCCTAGGGCTCTTGGTAGGACTCCATCTACCAGAACCGGAGTCGCCTGTTCGATGAGGCATCATAGCAGAGCGTCCAAAGGCAGGCGATTTATTGCTAGTGATAGATGCGCCTCGGTCGCGAGTTCCAGTAGGGGTTCTTGAGCCCGTCCCTTGTGGTGTCACAGTATCTGGCCGATTTTTGGGCCCAATCGACACGGGAAAGTTTTGAGGATTAGCAGCATGAGCCGCTCTGCTGAATGCGCCGATGCATTGCAGGACTTGCGCCGGATCTTTCTGCTCGAACAAATCGACAGTCAGGAATGTATCGTGTTGCTGAAGGTTCAACGGCGGAGACTGGCATGCGCGTAGGAAGAGCGAGATGTTTTCCATTTGCACAAACGGCATGGCGGATTTCTTGAATCGGAGTCCTGGGGGCGGTAGGGCGCGATTGGCGAGCCTGAAGGTTGTGTAAGTCCCGCATTCATGATGATCAAGACCGGGGTTGACTTACTTGCACAAAGCGACTCCATCTTTGAGGCCCTCTAGCAGATCTGACGAAGGAAGACTCTCCCCTAGCATGTCTTCAATCCATGAGCGCGCTTCGTTCGCTGCAGCAGGCGTGTATTTCTCCAAGCGCATTTTGCGCAAGTCTTTATCAAGTGACGATACGGACGCCATGATGATGACGAATTTGTGGTTAGATTATTGAGCGGTGGGAGTTCAATCACTTCGAGGGAAACGGGGTAAGTAAGATTCTATTTCGGCTGGTACAAGTTGGCAGTGAATGGTTGTGGATTTGTATATACCGTGCAGTCCTGTCGCTGTCGCAATGGTTGCACAGGTTCAAGATTAGGTGATGAGGGGTATCAAGTCGCAGTAAAAGAAAGGAAACCGTCTCCAGCAATTTGGTGGAAGATCAGCTTTCAGGTGCAAGATGCGGACAAGGAAACTGGGAAAGAAGGAAAGAGAGAGCAGGATAATACCCGAGGATCCGAAGTGAGAGGTAGGTATTCAAGGAATTAGTACCTTGAATCGAAGAGGTAGGCCAGATTGGGCGGCATGCACCCAACGCCGATACAACCCACCAAGAAATGACGTGGACTTGATATAGGGTGGCTGGGTGACGGCTGCGGTGGCTGGAGTATCATGACGTGGCTGAGAATTTGTCATGGACTCAAGACTTCTATCATTTGCGCCCCTCCATAGGTATTCTCTGGTGACATTCACTGAGACTCCAGACGAAAGCATACAGGCGCAATGGCCTCAAAACAGATTGGCCCTGTTACCAGGGCCTGGTACAAGTGGAAAGCTCTCCGCCTACCATGGCGCAAGCGTTTCCTCATGGGTTCGTTGACTACCTTCCTCTCCAGCCTCCATGACTCTTTCACTTACACACCACCAGGTTTTGATCTCCAAGGGAATACATACTGGGAGTTTCGACTTACGCGCGGCGCCGAGAGCCGCGAGCGCTGGCGGCGAATTGTCCAATATCCAGGATCAACCCATCTTTCATCTGTAAAGGTCAGCCCTATGTGGCATCAATGGCTACGACACACACGAGAGGAGCCCCCGACAATTGAAGAACAGCAAGGCGATGTAGTGCGTCAGGCAAGAATGAAGACACTTGCTGCTGAGGCAGATGCTCGTTGGGAAGCCAAGCCGCGGGTTATGGAAGCACCACAGGCTGCCCCAGCACCTTTGCTGCAATCAGCAAATGCCGGCTCCTTGGGACAGGACAGCAAGGGTGTCCAGGCTGATACAAGCGCGAAAAAGATCAAAGATAAGGCTGAAAAGAAGGATGACCCTTGGGCGAAGGCAAAGGCAAAGGCACCAGGCGAGACATGGCAGCCGTCTGCTTGGACTCCTCCGGCAGCTAAGAAGCGTTGAAACAGGCATTAATCGTATGGTTTATCTTTACAAGTAGCTTTACAGCCATATGGGCACCACATCAATTGTAATTATACTGTACAACAGCGATAACTAAGAACAGACACGAAGCAAGTTCGCAGAGGTAACAATGGGGTATCATCATTCATTACGACATCAAGTCTATATACATGGTTAGTCTATAAAATTGTACAATACCGAACAACCGCAATAACCGTTCTCATGGCGCCTCTTCTTGGTCAAGCTTCAATGCTTCAAGCAAGATCCGGATTCTTTCGCCAGAATTGCCAAGAACCTCTTGCGCAACGACATCGGTTTCATCGCCCTTCATTTTCCCAGTGCGCCGCTTCTTTGCTTTTGTTTCCCGAGCCTTGATGCCCTTCTCGACAGCTTTTGCAAAATCTTCTGAGTACTCCATCAAATCGCATGCCCATAGCAGCTGTATAGCGTCTTCTACAACCAGAGATAGTTTTGCGTTATCGTCCAGCGCTACAGTGTTGGCTGGATGGCTGACATAACAATGCTCCAACATAGCTAAGGTCAACGCCCCCTTTGCCTCGCCCTCCTTGTCAACTTTGGAAGGGTGTTTGTAGGATGATGGCAGTAACAAGTCAAATAACTCCTTGGTAATGGTAATGCGTGCTTCAGAGACAAGGATGTTTGGTCGTTGGCAAGTAAAAAGAGAAAACATGGAAAGGGGTAAACGTTTCAGGGATGCACAATACTCTTCGTATAAGCGATTGAGATCGGCCAATTTTTGCAGTGACCATGTTACTGCCGATAGTAAACTGAAAAGGCGAAGGCGTATGTTGACCGACTCGACAAAACCCGACGCATGCACTCCAGCAGTCCCTAGCTTTCGCGAATCCTTGGGTTTTTGAGGGGTGGGTGGTTCAGAAACACCTGAAGACATGGATTCATCATCGAAATAGTCGCCGAATTTATCGTTCTCCAGGTCGAGCACTTGCTCCCGCTTTCGTTTCTTAGACTCTTTGCGTGGGCCTTTGGGCTCTTTGTCGAATACCTCCCGATACGCCAATGACGATATTTCGCTTCCGTCTGCGAACAAGGCTTTGATAAATCCTCTGGCTCCGTTTTGACTGCCGTTTTGCTGTTTCATATACATGACAATGATGGAATCCTCACGTGACGTCCGGGGCATTTCACTCTCTGGACCGTTTGCTTGCTGTGCTTCCTTATCGCGTCGCTCGCGTTCGTTCCAGTCAGCCTCCAAGACTTCCAACATGAATTCCAACCAAGCTCTCCAATAGCGCCATCTTGCTGGATATAATGTGCTGCAGTTAAACGCCCAGCCAATGGTCGACCAAAAGTCCTGCCCACGATTCCATACACTGCCATCGTTTGCAAGCTTGCCTTGAAGCCGTTCGTCTTCACCGTTCGAATCTACATCAGACATGTCGCTATCGTTTACATGTGCGTTTTGATCCCATCGGCGGGCCCCGCGCGGCACACAACTGAACTGAAAGGCTGTTCTAAAATCGGCGTTGACAGGACCAACAAGGTTGAGGATATTGCGCAAATAATCCAAGGCGTAGGAGGATACGTCAAGCTGGTTCTTCTTCTCTGCGCGCGTAGTGAGAAGAGGGTGGACCGCAAGAGTGCTGATGAGGGCGAGGTGAGTTGGAGGAGGTATAAGGACGGGCTTCTTTGTGGATTTGCGTTTCGATACGCCTGATGCGGCAATGCTGTTGAGGAGACTAATCGCGGAGGTATCTAGTGGATGTTAAAAAACCATTCAGTCGAGGGAACAGCACATGCGCAACATACAAAGTTGTTCCTCAAGGAGAATCTGGCAATGCGACTTCAAGTCGCGGGGCAATTGTCGCCCGTCGCGATAGGGACAAGGGTTGTCTTGTACGGGGCTACTGGCGGCCGTAGATTTGTCGAGAGCAACGTCATGCGCGGTTACAAAAGAAGCCGGCGACGACAGACTGGAAGAGGATGAGGCCGTTGCCATTGCAGATGCGGATTGCAAGACATTCGTGAGTGATAATATGTGAGTAAGTGAAGGACAAAGACAGTTGAGTTGGCGTCAGAAAAGGAATCTAGGTATAGAACCTTAGTACCTACCCCGGCAATTTACGCGGTCCAGATCACGAAGCGCGCGTAGCCGCGTCCACTATCTAATTAACCTGAGAGCTGGAGGGGCGGTACCTGAGCTATGGCAGCCACCCACTAAACAGCCTAAACTCAAAGCTTTGTCGCACTGGGCTGAATCAGTGACGCCATTGCTTGTACTTGATGAATACACTGTGAGAAAATGCACCCACCATCTTTAATCAGTGTCACTGGCTTCTTTATCCGAGACATGACCAAGACCATTCATTCATCATCAACAACAAAAAGAGTAAACGACGTCGTACTATTCAGTCAAGAATGATAAAAAGAAAGCTGACAAGACTGGGATTCGAACCCAGGCCCCTTTCGAGACTGCGAATCGTCCTAGTTCGAATCGAACCTGAACACAGCGCCTTAGACCGCTCGGCCATCTTGCCTTCGTTGCTTGTTGATGTTTGGCAGGCAAGCCAAGTCTATGTCAGTAGTGAAATTTGGAGGATGAGTATGTCCTGTCGACGCTTCCAAGCCAAACAATGGAGGCACAAGGCGTTCAAATCATCAAAATTTCACTCGTGAGATATGGTCAACTAGATACTTTTGCGGTAGTTCAGACGCTCTTTTGGATATCAAATTGCTGTTGCTAAATATCGTTGCTTCCAAAGACAAATCACAGACTTAGACGCTCATCATCAGACGTATGTGTCTGGTGTTAACGTGCCGCTCGTCTCCCCTGCACCCTGATCCAATTCATGCTCAGTCTCAAATTTACGGTCCAAGCTCTTAGATCTGACACATAAAAGTGAAACTATAAGTGCAATGCAAGCCACAAGAGTCAAAACCATCCAAACCGTTTTCAGACCCTTGATATACCCATCGACAATTGTATCTCTCATAAGCTGCATACTAGCAGGAGATTTCTTGATGATCTGAACCAGTGCAGGTGCATCTTTGGCCCATTCATCAGCCATGAAGGCAAAGTCTGGGCTTTTCTCGACCTGCTTACGGAACTCATTCTGAAAAGTGACTCCGCCAACAGCGACGCCAATCCCCTGACCGAGAGAGCGACAGAAAGCGTACATACTGGCAGCAAATGGAAGATCAGAATTGGATGCAGAAGCCTGAGCAGCAAATGCCTGGGCTGAGTAGAGAATGCCCAGACCGAGTCCTCCTGTGAGATAAATGAGCACCCATCTAAAGGTTTCCGTGTCTTTTTCAAGGAGCATCATCAAACCCATTCCAAGAGGCACAAGAGTCCATCCAGCCCAGATGAAAGGCCTGTATGCGCCACTTTTGGCAATCAGAAACCCAACCACGACAGCAGCAGGCGCTACCGTACCAGTGAAAAGCAAGATGGCGATGCCTGCGGTGATGGGTGACGAGCCTCGGATCTCGTGGTATAGAGGGACATAGTAAACAAGACACCATACTATGATACCATGAATGATAGTGGCAAAATAAGCGGACAGGGCCGTAAGAGATGTGAAGAGACTAGGTCGAAGAAGAGGATCGCATTGAGAGTATCTTCTGCAGAACCTGATATGGACGGCGAAGGCGACAAGACCGAGAATACCAAAAACAAGAGGTATAACAGTTCTGGGACTACTCCAGTCGTACATGATACCGCCTATGAATATCAATCAGCAACAAGGGACACCAGAATTGATCAATGGCTAGATAAGTGAACTTACCCCAGCTGAGAGGGATTAAGAAGCTCGTCAAAGACGCAACAAAGATGATGGTTCCAATCCAGTCAAACTCTTTGATCTTGGTGTTAACTGATGCATCCTCCTTTCGCTTGATGCGCATAGTGATAGGAATCATGATATAAGCGACACCACAAAACGGCAAGTTGATCCAAAACAACCAAGGCCAGGATACTTCGACAAGAGCGCCACCGATTAAGGGGCCAAGAATACTACCAACAGCCCAGTTGAGAGAAATGAGGCCGAACCACTTCCCTCGCTCTCTGAGACTCACGAGATCCGTGGCGATAACATATGTCAAAGCAAGAATGCCGCCAGAACCGAGTCCTTGAAGCGTTCGACCTCCGAGCAGCACAGACACGTTCTTTGCGAGAGCAGCCATTATACTGCCACCTGCAAATATTGTCACCGAGGCCAGGAGAGCGGGTCGTCTACCAAAGATGTGGGATAGTGATGCGACAGGGGGTTGTATGACGGTCGAGGCGAGGAGAAAACTGGTACCGCACCAGAAGGCTTCAATAGCTGAAGCTCCGATGTCTTCTGCTATGGTCTTTGACGGGTGTTAGTAGAACAATGCTTTCAATTGAGGATTTGAACCTACCGGCAATGCAACACAGATGATTGTCGAATCAAGAGCAATGATGAAAGTGACCAAACACAACGTGCCAAAAGCACCATAAAAGCGCCATCCTCGAGTCGTGGTTGAAGGTATGTCCTCGATTCCCTTGATTTGTATAGAGGAAGGTCCTGGAGAAGAGGAATGATCCCGTGGGTCATTTTCATTTATTGAAGTGGGTGGGTTTGTAGTTGTACCAAGGGCACTTAAAAGAGCAACGGCTGGTGTGAGATCTTTCTCTTCTGATAACGGGATCTCTTCGTAAGGAGGACTTGTCGTGTTGTCATTGACGACAAGCTGGAATGAAGAGTGACCAGCCCCTGGGTTGATCATGGTGAAGGACAGGCCGGGTTGGTTCTTCCAAGAGTCTTTCTCGATGATATGAACAGACAGACACAGGATCCTCGTCTCTTATCCTGTGAATGAACCAACCATGCAGGAAATACACCATCTTTAAGATTGTACCAGAACCGAGCATTAACTATCCAAAGCTGGCTCCTTCGGGCTTACCATGCCCATCAGCCAGCCGCAGTAACCAGTAGCTCACAACTAGGTCTGCAAGAACAACAAACAACCTTATTCCGTCTTACTCAGAAACTTTAGCTTTGTCTTTTTGCTTCGCAGGAGAGGACCACGGGTTACTCTCTTGGGAAAGCTCCATTGCTTTTTCTCTTTATCAAGAAGGATTTGATAGTTTAGGTTATCTCCACTTCACTTCAGCCGGTCATCATCAGACACTAGTGATTTCATAACTACCTGTGTGGCATTGTTTAAGTTCCAGGGTTATTGTCTATTGAGCCTCATCAACCATCCGATCTTCGTGTGGCGGCCGCTTTTCTGCCTTGTCGATGACGCTGTCCTGCAGCTAGGAGAAGCTATTGATGGCATTAATGTTCAGGCTGGTGGTCGAGGACATTCTGGATCAGATACCAATAATCGGTGTGGCTGCTGGGCTTGATTCAATATATCATTACATACCTAGGCAAGATAAGAAGTCGTGAATTTACTTGAATAGAAATCAGTCGTCGATGTCTTCCATCGCGGCAAATGATTGCCGGTGTGTGGATGTTTTGGTTAATGAGAAGGACGAGATGTTGTGTCGGATATGTTTCCCTACCTGGGTTGGTTCGGACCCGAGAATCACTAGCTAGATAGCTAACACATCAGCCCTACATCCGCAACGCTCTAAATGGGTAAACTAAACACATATTGGGCTAGTTGCGATTCTAGCGCTACCTTCAGCTCTGTGGTCTCAGCCTCTCGGCGTGGCCGTTGTTGGTGTATTGCGTCTCGATTGCACTTGAAGGATAACATCGTGAGCTGTTCTCGATAAGCGGTGTTCTACATACGTGTTACAATTGTCCTCTACGCCACTGTACGGTTGGTAACTAACTAGACCTACATATGTTCCAGATGGGTTCATCTCTACAATCAAACTAGATTTGCTGGCCATTAATAACCGTAGCTAACTTATACGCGGCCGGGGTCTGCGCTTCTCTTCCAGCCATTGTCATAATATCCACTTTTCTATTCTCGGAGAGGAATGCTCAGAGCATACAACATTCCCAATCAATCCAATGGCACTGAAGACCATCTATTTGTAGAAGCCGATTAGAATAAGGTAAATTGCGGTTGTTAATGTGACACACCTTCGATCTCTTTATAGATATGCACTCCCAGTCTCATGCGCCTCGCGCTTAAGAACCGCGCGTGTGTCATGAATGTAACCACAAAGACCAACACAACTCTGTGTTTGTGAAGAGACCCCCTTAGGCAGCTAAGAGTTGCCCCGGAATCAGGCTGTGACGCCTTGCCTTCCCCCTTCCTCCCAGTCAGTGAGGCTCAAATGAGCTGGCAAGTGGGATACAGAGCCGTGGCACCACGTTGCGTATTATGAATGTTGCTGACAGACGAATCATGAAAGAATCTACCTTCGTGTGACCTCAGAAAGATCTTCTTCTCGGCCCCCAAGGGCCAATAAATTGCCGCTGGCGGGCCGTACCGCTGCAACAATCGTGTGACAAGTAGGGTACTTATTGAAGACTTGTAAATGTGAAGATGACACTTTTGAAGATGCAGATACCGTTGTCCTTGTGATTGGATAGTAGACACAATAAACATCACGGGGTGTTGGTTGGGTAACTAAAGATGGCGATGCCTCCCCCTTTGGCTTCACCGATCCAGGATTCGCAAGAATATGGCCCCTTGAAGACACCATCTTTCCACGAGAAAGAGGCTGAGCCTTTTGATGTGCAAAACTAACAGATATTGATATTCACCGCTCTTTGTGATGCTTAAGACTGCCTCATCTTTAGATGTTAATTATTTGCAGAACCTGAGTATGGAAAAGGCATCCACAGGAAGGCCTCAGCGGGGCTGAAGTGGTGATGGATGGATGGGTGGGTAAGAGGCATATCGATGGCAGCCAATCTTACCAACAACTGTTGTTAACGCCAAACTCTCGATTTGAATTCACGAAGCTGCGCGTTGTCCAACCTTTTAAGAAGGGTTTTGTATAGAAGATTGTAGAGAATTGGATAATTAGACCAATACTTGGCGATCGAATGCCCATTCGCGTATACCGCTTTCAGGGGAGGTTCAAGTGCTCTATCACGACGAATTAGCACTCGGTGTTAGTCGACACAACAGTTTGAGCTGAGACATCCAGGCTTGCTGGGATGCCCCGATATACCGTCTTCAGTGATGCCAGTTGTGGCAATGCAAGGACTAGGCCAGAAAGCTGTCCTTTGGAAGCTGCATGAAGGTAGCATCTGAAGATCTGCTTCATATGAAGCAACAGCGTGAATTACAATCCTGTATTTTACTGCACTATTGCTGCGAAGACGCAGTCAGATTCCTGACTATTGACTTGGAGATCATAAGACAGCAGCCTCAGGGTATCAAAAAGGTTGGCTCACTAGAGCAGTCATTCTTCGTGGTTGCACGGCAAGATAGGCAGTTATTCTCCAATATTTCCAGTAGCATATTGGAAGAATCAGCCATTTCGAGTATGCGTATGTCTTCTGTTTTAATTCGAATTTGGGGTAGAGATCGGAGTAGTAGCCATTCTGGATTCTGTGTCCCATCCCCAGTAAACCTACTGAGGGATTTAGGTTCCGTCCAGTATCGGTCCGAGCCAATTCGTTTCAGCTTTGCTGTTCCTTCCATCGCCAGCACTGGCTTTTCTTGAGAAAGCCTTTATCCTAAAAGTAGGCAGGAACTACCTGACCATCTCCCGTTTGCTGCTTCCCGTCTGAGCAAGAAATTGGCTAATTGAACGATGGGTTGAGTTCCTCCTGCCATCATTATTGGCTGGGTTGTTTTGGCCTACACTCAGGCGAAAGGTTCAGCGGACATCGCTATTTGCACCGTATTGGGCAGTTACGACAGATGGAACCTCGGCCTAGTTTTCGACCCCTATTATTGAAGAATGGCCATCGTCAAGAACAGATGAACTTCCATCTCAATACTGGAACTGCACGCGACTTAAACTCACTAGAGTTGTCATTGTTGAGGAATATCGTACAGCAACTGAGTCTTTGCCATCGACACTGAACACAATGAGCATCGTCTGATCGAATCGCCCCAGCACGCTTTCGTCCACTCAAACAGTTTCTAGTGATCATCCTACAGCATTCTTCCTACTGATCTTTCAGCAATCCATTTCATTGGGGTACCGGCATCTGATGAAGACAACCGAAAACAACATGGCCGACTGCCATGACTGTCGCAAGTGCGATGGATGGCTCGATCCCGAGCTGGCTGGCAAGCGACTCGAACTCACGCGCGGCTGTATTCATACTGGTTGGCCTCGTGTGTGGCTTATTTTCGCATTCTGACGCTCGGCGTACCATCGACGCAGTATTTTGGACTACACAGAGAAATGAATTGTGAAGCAAGCAATTCTGCCTTAGAAAACAAACATGGCTATTCTCTATCCCCCCGACGATCTGGAAAAATCGAATGAACGAGATGCAGGTCATCATCGTTGTGAATCTCGGTCGAGGTTGGACTGCAGTGAAAGGCGGTCAGGATGTCTAGGGTCAATGTATTGGGCGCGTCACATTGGAAACCCGGCCTGCAAGGCTGGGAGACTTGACTTACAAACGGTTTGAAATTGGGGGCGTTGTTGTCGTTTTCTAAATTGCTGGTATTCCAGACTTGCTAACGTCTATTTGTTGACTCTCGATATGATTCTGGCGAATGCGAAGTGAATCGCAATCATGCACAGGGCGAATGAACAGCGCGGTACAAATTCTGGCTATTACAGGTACCGGCTGGCTAATACTAAGTCGATGGTGGCCCGAGGCTTAATTTCGAGACGAGGCAGCCGGTTTGCCTCTCCGTCCCTGTTTTATGATCGTTTCTGGTTCGCCACGAGGAGCAAAGATTTCACGACTTTTCGGAGACGACCTCGACCCCGACAGTATGATGAACCGAGTACAAGCCATTATTTAGCACCAGCCATTTGCTATCTATTTGGATTGACACAAACAATTTATACCAAATCGTCATGCCATCGACCACACGCGATTGCTAGATAAGGACAGGTGGGGAGTTTCTACAGCGACGAGAGACGCGCCGCCCATTGTGCAAAAAACACGGAGGGCCCAGTACTAACCCTTGATACAAAGGTTAATAATAACTGAACACGGAGCGATTCTTGCATAATCGCTTCAACTGCTATTTGTTTTGGTGGGCTATCAGTACTTGACCCTACACATATGCATCGACCAAGCTACCAAAAGTGTCAGCCCCTATCGTTTTTTCTTGTCACCCCTTCAAGTTCCTGCATATCAGTGGGATCTAATTTCCCGTTTGACTCGGACCTAGCATTCGACTTGTATCATGGAAGCCAAGCCGATACTGTAAACTAATCTTAGGGTCAGCAATCGAAGCAGAATGGGTCGGATATGGTCCAAACATGGTACCTAGTTAGCAACTTGCTGAGCACGGGTCAACAGATCTATTCTCGAAATACATTTGGTTATTCACTTCAGTCATGAATCCTATTTGTTCCGTTTTTGAAGTTAAAAGACATGTTTTGTGGCCTGTGGTGGCTGCGGTTGCCTGGAAGTGACATAGAAGCGTTTAAGGTACCCGGTTACCTGCTAGGGTCACACCAGAGAGCCTCTTCCACGCTGCACACCCAATTTCCTTTTCTCAACATTACTTTGCCCTCCTACAACTGCCATGCCAGAAACATCATACTTGCAGTATTGGTCTTTGTCAGTCCATGGCTCATCTATTCTATTATCGACCCTATTCGTATCAGTATCGTCTTCTCGCAGAATATCTGCCCTACGCCCCTTAACTCAACACACCACATCACGCTCACTTCCTTTTGATAGCAAAATAATTAACAGAAACTATACACTGGGCACGCGTCGCGTCGAAGCAGATTCCTGTGAATACCTAGGATTTCCCATACATGTGAGTAAGTCAATACGTTGACTATTGTTCCATCTCCCACCTCCCCACCAAGGTCCTGCTAAAGCAGCTCAGTTGTTACCACGCAGAAGATTAGCCATGAGTCCTGCAAAAGCCAGGGAAGTCAAGAGCGGTCTCTCGAAGCCTTGAAACAGTCCCAGGCTTAGCCAGCCAAACACTGTCACAAACGCGACATATACCGCTACTTCCCCAATAGTCGATACGACATTCAAAGACTGAATCCCGGCTGGGGCACAGGTAAAAATCCCGAGGATGAGACTGAAAACGGTAAATATTGCAAACTTCATCACTCCTTCGTGGTAGTCATCCAGCATGTTTTCCCCGACCATCTCTGTGTTTGATCGGAACGGCCACTAGCATAGGTTACTATGAATCACTTAACGGGCAATACAGAGAATAACTCACAGCCAGTACCCTGCCAATGCTAGTGGCTGGGATCAAAGTAATGAACTGATCCAGCCTATTGTGGTCCTTGATCGACACCCAGTCATCAAGCGGTTCTTCAAGGAAGCCGGTGTCATCATCCTTCAAAATACCCCTATTCCAAGTCACAAGGTTCCTCAAAAACCTTCTGTTAGGTTGGTCAAGGGCATGGATTTTCTGTGCTTGAAGCAATATTTGGCCTACAATCCATTCAGTCAGTATATCGAAGGGCTTTTAGTTTGCATCGCTGCTGTTCTCACCATATCTAAAGGTTGTTTGCTCAAGTTTGTCCAAGAGTTCCGAGTTACTCTCACCGGCTTTGTCTGTTCTCTTTAACTCTGCTTCGAGGGACGACACTCGACTTCCAAGATCAATGAGGCAATGTGAGTATATTTCCGTAAAACGGGGTAGTACCATGAGCCTCGTGTCGCGCTGCTGTTGTCGACATAGGCGAAACCGCCCGCTTGGTTCGTCTGTCATATACCTGAGCACCTATTGACTGGAATACAGGGACGGAGTGACATACGTTTATCCTTCAGCTGGCCCTCTAAGTCTACATTGAAAATCCACATGGTCAGCATGCCTGAGCAAAGCTGCAACGTCCAATGACCCATTACCTGGTACGTGTAGTGTTTCATCTCTTATGGGAAGTTCGAAGCTTTGAGGCTGCGCAACCCCGCCATTAACTGATCGCGGCTGCTTGGATTGAGGCATGTTGGTTCGGGACTATCAAGACCTTCAAGGATATTCGTGTTTGCTGATTGATTGATTGAAGTTGTTCTGGAATTGAGCTTGACAAAAGTATTTGACGAAGGCTCCGGCGCCTATTTATCTTCGAACGCCGACTACAATCTTTTCTGACCATTATACATCACCGACATGGCACGCACACCTTAATTGCGTATTGGTATACAATGAGGCTCGTTTCTACCATGACCAACACCACACCCACAATCTGCGCACACCGCATCCTGCGGGTGCCTCGTTCTTTTGTCAATGCATCTTGGTCGGCCAAAGCTTCGACATACAATTACTATACATTGCATGTAGAGCAGACGGGCTATGCCGAGACAAAAGCAAAGACAAAACGTGATGTACATGACTGGCGCTCTCTTCTGTCTGACATCGATGCATCTGGCCTGCAGCAAATCGAGGCCAACCGACACGTCACATCCATACCCCTTGCCGTACTCGGACGGTACCAGCTTTGTAACGCAGCCCCTGGCCACTCCCCCAATCCAGCGCCAAACAAAAACAAAACCAACACATGCTGCGCTTGACAGCCGCGTGGTTGTTTAATCGGCGAATCATGGGAGAGTAGCGCGTCTATCTCGACAAACTGCAGGGAAAACATTGAGCGACATCTCACGTCAAGCTCTATATCTTGAGTCAACATGTAATCAATTTGAGACTTCTCAAACTTTAAAACAGAAGACTTCTTGTTTTCAATGAATTGTAACTTTTATAATCGACTACATAAATATTGCTAAACCCATTAAATTCCTCCAAATGCTTTGTCCTTTCTTATTCGAAGGACAGGCACTTCATTTGAAATAATTCCCAAATACACCAGTTCTGCTATCGTCCAATCAATCTAGTAAATTTATTATGATCTGTAGTTCAACAATTAGATCTGCTGTACAAATACAGGTTTGGTTCATGCCAAGTACATACCTCGTCAAGTTCCTGCTTGCTAAGCTCTCCTTTTCTACCGCATTGATTGGATGTTGCTCCATGATTGTCCAAGGATAGGGAGGAACTAGATTGCAGACAAACTGGTAGAGTGGGCTCGACTTAGTCGCTCTTGGGGGGCTCTGGGCTGCTTTCTCTGCTTGCACTGGTATTGCTGCGACGAGCTGTTACCGGTATGAGGACAGAGGGTGTAGACTTGGGTTTGGGCTTGGGGGTAACCGGCACAAGCAACGTGTTTTTGGGATGGGAAACCTTCTCTGCAGTCATGGCTATTTATTTACTGATAGATGGCTGGGCTTGGTGTTTCAATTGGCAAGTGTACAGATAGTTAGTTACTCAGATTGCTACAGGAGCTTCGACTCTCAAGCTTTTATACATTTCACGCAACAGTCTAGCTCGCCCCTGTCACTTCGCTAAACTTCCCTTTTCAACCTCTTCGTTAAAGGAGGAAAAAAGCAAAGTAACAATGTTTGATGACAGGGCATCGACTGGGGAGAAGGCCGTGCAAAGCATAACCGAAGTCAGCTATCCAATAGACTACGCTTCACCGTCTGCTCCGGAAGACGAATAGGCTTGGGGTATGATGGCTTGGGGAGCCTCTCTTGCCCTGGTACGTTTCGAAAAACTGACAGATCAGCGGTTGGCATCCTCAAGATTATTAGCGTCTCGGTTCACGAATGTCCTTCACACAGCCGGATCCTCAAAGACCGATGTCACTTGTTTTGGTGTTTAGGACCGGTTATGAATGAATTACAAGTCTCAACTGGTTTGACGAGATATCTTCTTGTAATGAGCACTGACTTGAAATTGGCTGTTCTCGTTCAGCAATCGAGGCAGAGACTACTCAAGATACGTTCCTACACTAGCTCAAGGCCATCATCGACGGCCCGCCGATGTAACAATACCTGGTAATATTGACAGGGGAATAAAGGAAAACAGAGCCCCACAGTAGCCGGGGGCGATCCAGGACCATACTCTAGTTAAAATTGTAATTCTGGTCAATCACTTCAGATATGGTTTGTACTGGAGTACAGAAGTGACCCGCGCGTTCATGCTTGTCTAGAGGCCGCCGATTCCTAGCTCAGTACCTAACCGTCCAATTCACGGCGATGAAGTTGCCCATAACATAGGACCCTTGGTGGTTTACTTCTGTAGTTCACTACTGGTTCTTCAGCTGTGTCCCCGTTTCAATAGTAATGTCAAATAAGATAAGCTAAGCTAAATAGTAATCCAGAGTAGTTCATGGCTAGGCCGTTGTGCGAGCAGGTCATCGCCTCGTATCCTTGTAACGCCACTAAAGGGTTTATGCCCCGGATCTGCATGTTTCAAACTCACACTTTCTGTTTTTTTTTAACGAAAAACAACTGTCATCTTGTTTTCATTTCCGCTTCTTCTTGGCCTGGTCTGGCTGGCTAGCCAGTTGCAAACACCTACCACTAATAGATGCAAGGTACGACAGACTTTTGAGTTGTTGGACCAATCAACTTGCACGAATAAAAGATTTAATGGAACATATAATGTACTCTAAATCGCCAGGTACATAATAGAACTTCTAGGAGTTGTTCACTTCGCGTTTGTTGGTATCAACTCTCCTCTTACTTGTATTTCGGGTTCCGTACAACAAGTGTAACAATGAGTTCCTTTAAAGCTAAAAGAAGGCCGAGTTATAACTGCAGCTCGTCAATACCAACCAGCGAGGACTACAACACACTCAAGCCATTTTCTCCTAGGTCGAGAATCTTGGGTTTTCTTCGTTATCAGGCCTTCCTCATACCGCCAGGTCTGTCAGCCGCCTGCCTTGTACCTATAAGCTATAAACTGTAGGCTCTGATCGGGCAATTCCTTCTTAGTCTTTTCAACAACATGTGGGGCAGTCTATGGCGCGATGAAGTCCTGGATATGTCTGTGCGGGCAGCTTGCAAGCATGTTTTAGATGTATTGACGCCTGAAGAGATGAATGCGGTCTGGATATAGCCGACATGTCATCTCAAGAGAAAAGCGAGGCTGTCTATGAGAATACTCATAAGCCAATAGTAAACTTATAATGAGTTTGAACTTGCTCTTGTGACTCACAAAGATTCATCCAATTTTAACGTGGTCCATACGATATGTACGCTTCTCTATCAGTTCATGTGGCTGTAGCTTACAGAGAACCTGGACCTAGGCCATCGACAGGGAAGGGAAGTACTGTACCGTACAGTACGGCATTGAGCTCAATTATGCATGTCTTGTTTCGGTTTTTCATAAGTATCATCCAGTTATGAAATGAAGCTTCCGGCATAACTTTTGTCTTGTGCTTACAGAAGTTGGGGTAGGAAGTATATAATACTGGTGTTGTTGATTGTGGGGCTGGTGATGGACCCTCCCTTATCGATAATCATTAGCGCGTTGAAGCATAAAAAAAGTTTCCAACTCTGCAACTGCGCAATCAACGCCCCGCAAAAACTTCTCTCGACTTGCGCAAATCGACATCCAGCCAATTCATACCTACAATTCAATATGCCCAAGCCCAGAACAAGACGTGGCGTCGGCCGCGAGGATAAAAAGCGAAAGAGACTTGAAGAGGCTGAACAGCAGCAAGAATCGTACGAGAACGACACCAAGCGCCAGCGCACCGTTGAGGATGACAACAACAATGGCTACGACTACCTAGATGGCCAAGATGCTCAGCAAAACGGCATTGGCGAGACCGAGTTCTTCGGTATGCTCGCTGAAGAGGAGCAAGAATATTTCCGACGCGCCGACGAACTGCTGGAGCTCAACCAATTCCCATCGGCCGAAGACCGTGACATCTTTCTCGAAAACGTTTACAAGGAGGCCCAGGGCAAAGAGCTCAAGCTTGCCAGCAGTCAGTCTTGCTCAAGATTGATGGAGCGCATCATTCAACTCTCGAATACCGCCCAGAAGAAGCATCTGTTCGAGGCGTTTGGAGGTCATTTTCTCTCCCTCGTTCAGCACCGATTTGCCAGCCATTGTTGCGAAGCCCTCTTCCTGAGGTCTGCCGGTGTAGTGTCGCAGGAGCTTGCCGGATTCGTGGTTGACACCAAAGGCACCGATACAGAGATGCAAAAGCCCGAGATATCAATGGAGGACCATTTCCTTGCAACACTAGACGAGCTAGAGGGAGCTCTGTCCTATCTCATCACTGATCGATTCGCATCTCACACTCTGCGCGTGCTCTTGCTTGTACTTGCTGGTCGTCCTTTAGAGGACGCCTCAGTGCGAAGTCTCGTCAAGAGCAAGAAGAAGGAGAAGATTTCAGTTGCCGGATCTGCTGCTACAGATGAGGCGAACCAGGGGCTGAGAGCGGTGCCTACCTCGTTCGCCCTGGCAGCCAAGAAGATTATCCAAGACTCGACCGCAGGAATGGATGCTACTGCACTGCGAGTGCTCGCTAGACATCCTATCGGAAACCCTACGTTACAGCTTCTGCTTGAACTCGACCTTACCCTCAACAAGAGTGAGCAAAAAACCGACTCTGAACAACCAACCTTACTCTTCCAGCTCTTGCCCGGTGCTCCTAAGTCATTGTACGACAGTGCCTCAGAGGCTTCCGAGTTCGTCAACGGTATGATCTACGATTTGATCGGATCACGACTCATTGAGACCCTCATCACACATTGCCCTGGCAAGATCTTCAAGGCTCTTAACCAAAACATTTTCCTGCCCAGAATCGAGGGTTACGTCCGAAATGATATCTCTTCCTACGCCGCCATCCGCGTGCTCAACCGTTTAAGCAAGGACGATCTCGTGCAGGCTGTGGAGAAGATTGCACCCAGCGTGCCTCAACTTGTTGTCAAGTCCAGGCTCAACGTTCTCAAGACACTGTTCGAAAGGTGTAATGCCCGTGGTGCCAATGATGAGATCAAGAAACTCAACAAGGGGCTGAAGGAGGGATGCGGCAAGACTCCAGCCGACTTGGTCATCTTCCTTTGCGGTCTGAAAGATGAGGAACAGAAGAAGAAGGATGTCCAACAGCTGTCTAAGAATGAGTACGCTATTCAGTCTCATGGCGCCCAACTCCTCACCACACTCCTCTCGATCCCTGGTCCCACCAAGGGTGTTCAAGAATCTCTTCTTGCTCTTGAGCCGGCCACTATCGTTCGCCTAGCCACCACCTCTATGCCTACCGTTACCGTCCTCACAACCGCCCTATCCATCTCATCTTCCAACCCTGCTTTCCACAAGTCCATCGCCAGCGCCATCTTGCCTCACACACATGAGCTTGCTGTTTCGCAATTTGGCCACAACCTAATCAACGCTATCGTCGAAGTCCCTAGCAAGGGCAAAGAGCGAAGCATTCCATTCCACATGAAGGAAGCCTTTATGGCACGACTTGGTGGGCATGAAGCAGAGCTCCGAGACAGCTGGATGGGCAGAAGTGTTTGGCGCAACTGGAAGGGTGATATGTGGAAGACTCGACGTGGAGATTGGAAGATCTGGATGAAGGAGGTTGATGCCAACATTCCCTCAACTCTACCGCAGCGCGGACCCAAGACTGCAGAGAAGGTGAGGCCCAAATACAATCCTACTGAGGAGATTGTGGAGGGGCCAGTCATTGAGGAGCCTGTTGTCGAAGAACCTGCCGTGGAAGACCATGTTGCTGAGGACAAGATGGACGTAGATGAGCCAGCTGATAAGGCTGATAATGGCGACGACGTTAAGAAGGGAAAAAAGAAGAGCAAGAAGGACAAGAAGGACAAGAAAGATAAAAAGGAGAAGAAGGAAAAGAAGAGGAAGAGCAAGTCTAACGATGCCAAGGTAGACGATGAGATGGAGGAGTAAAAAAAGCGTTGTTACAAGATAGTGGTCACAGATACCCAAATTTGAGCCAAAATAACTGCATTATTTCTATTATCCAATTCGTATGTATCGCATATGCTTCTTAGTATGTGCTATGCTAAAAGACTTGTCTTTGTTGCCACGCCTGTTGCCTTGCCTCCATCGCCCGTTGCCATCTTGTGTCTCCTTACCCTACTTGACTATATAATGTTCGGGTCAATATGTGTAGCATTGCCTGGGGTAATCAAACAAGCTGCCAACAAGTAAGCCTGCCTTGGGCTTCAAAACATATCAAGCAAACCTCTTATCAAGTTAGATTTAAACAAGGCCCCCGTTGATCCGTATAGCATCGATGTCACAAGGATAGGAAATCGTTCGCAATCACTAACAATTGCGCCAAAGATGAAGCCAGTGATAGATTAGGAATGTCGGCCAGCCCGCAACTGTTGGGGGGGCAAGTAGACCCCTTTATCAGGGTTTCGATGCCTTTGCTTGTTGCATAATAGTCATCCTACCATATAATTCCTTGCTGATCACCTTGGGGTGTTGGGCTTTGCCCTGGCAGCAACAGAAGCTTTACTCAATATCGTGTGCAGTTGAGATCGGGTTTATGCAAAACAAAGCTCGAGAGCTTTTGCTATCCAACCCGTATTCTCTATCGAATCTGCATATGAGAAAGGTTGGGACAGTCAGAACAAGACAGGGTCTTCGGCTCTTTTCTCAGTGGTCACGGCCCACGCGGAAGTAAAACTGGTCGTACCAATGCCAAACCTATTATGATAGGGCTGGCAAAGTCCGCCTTGCTCCTCATCCAACGGTCATGCATCAACTATAATTCTGTAAATAAACCCTCTTCCTCGCAGGCCAGTAACACCTGCATTGGAGAAGGGACACTGTCGTCCCCGCCGCAGAGTCCGAAGAAGAGTTGCCGGGTGTGCTGGCTAGTCAAACTATCCTTAGTCCCGGCGTGAGGGGTTGGAGGTGCGACAGGGTAGCTTTTCTTATATCGTTAGAGAGCTGACCGAATTTTAGGCTAAAATTGAAGCTTGAGGTTCTTCTTGGGCCTTTGGTGCAGGCTGTTGCTTAGGTAGGTAGCCCGGTAGCCAGATATGCCGACACCTTCTTTTCTGATTGCATCCTGATGGTTGCATTGATGTGAAACTGGAATATTAACCTTGGCCTAGGAGACGCAACCTCTTCAACAAGACCAAAGATACGATCAGCATGATCAAGCCGCAAAGATTCTGAATCTACTGGGTTTGACAGTAAACAATTGGTGTATCCTCTATCACACGAGCTTTCCATGCCACTGATAGGATAGAGCTATCTACATTGGAAGCAAGCCATTCACTAAGTTGCGCGACGCGTCAGCTAGCATATCTGTGCGAAGTTGAAGGTTTCCAGCCATACACAAGATCTCACTCGGAGAATAAGGAAGCTTACAGAGCAAGTTTGCAGGGAGCAGCAACTCTGAATGCTGCAAGTATGCGTGCCCTTGTCAAGGGTTCAACATCGGCGAATAAGGCCAAGTAGGGGCTTACACATGAGATACTTAGATCGATCACATGATTTCGCGTCCAGTGGACGATGAAGGTGACGCGTTGGATAACACGATTACCATGCAACCTACAGCAAGCCATAGGCTGGTTTCATTCCGACACATTGGCTCGCAGGATCTTCTGCCGTTCTTGTGATTGTTTCCTTTCCTTTTCCGTGCTTGCGAGTGGCACATGTACTCGAAGTTACAGGCGGCAATCTGAAAAATTATTGATGGGGCATCATTCGTAGTCTCTGGCAGAGTTTCGACAGACTGACGAGTTGTGTTAAGGGTCCATGCAGTTGAAATCGATCATCAAAAACCATAAGCTCAATTGAGACGACAGATCTCGCCAATCTATCCATCACAGATTCGCCGAAACACCTCGAAAGGGTTGCAACAGGTGTGCCATGCCATAGGTCGCCCCTTGTCGAGTCAGGGACACAGGAAAGCAAATGATAGCATTTTTAGGCTGTCATGGTGATTTCAATGTGCGCAACGCCCATCGTTACAAATCAACTCGTGTCACTTCAGTTGAAGGTTCTGTTTGCAATTTGAGGTGACATTTGCTGGAGCAGAATAGCCAGACCCGCTGTCGAAATCGCCACCCAGTAGTGAGTGCATTGGCGGCCGCACCTTGAGCCGGAGGGACTCCGAATTAATGGGAATAATTTGTCTCGGCTTCGTTACGAGGAGAATTAGCCTTGGGCTTGCATCGAAGCTTGGGAAGTGTGTCCATGAAATCTGGGGTAGATCCTTGTCAGCAACGAATGAGCACGAGGGGCATATTGCCTCTCACCAATCTTGACGGTGATGTCTTTACACTGCCTTTGGATCATTTTGACGTTTCGGCTGTAGGGCAGGTTCTGCTGAATCTACCGATAACTAGTGCCGGGGTTAGCTCACGGGGAGCCAGTCTTATCGCATAAAAACGTCATATTGAGGAATTGCGATTGTTAAGCAAAGATGGGAATTTGAGGATCTACACTGAGATGCATGTAATTCCCATCGACTACCTACCTAACTAATGGCTAGCTGTGGCGTACTGGCTGAGCCGAAGTGAGGACGACTGGAGAATATGTAGCGTGGCGTAACAACGTGGCACAAAGACGGAGTTCCGATGGCGTTAGTATAAATATGGAATAGCGTTGATCATCGGTCGGTCGTGCATGCACCAGGGGAAATTGTTAGAGCAGCTTTGTAGTTCTGTGTACCTTTCAGTATCCACGTTCAGTGGACCATGGACATGGGGAATGTGCACCGGAGACAAAGGTCCGGATCAAAAGGTCCGGTGCGATGTACGTTGGATTTGTCAAGACAAAGACAATAAGTTGAAGCAAGCATAAAATCAACAGAGCCAAGAAGCATGCCAATCCATACGTTGGCAGAGACATGCAGCTGCACACAGACCGTGAGCTGATTTGGTGTCTATAAACTCATCGGTATGGATACTGTATGTATCACATATGATCAATTTCACAACCTCAACTTATCAATTGCTGCAATCAAGCGAATGACTTTATTTGTCGGCAGGCCGCCTCGCTTCGGTTTGTTTTGCTTCACTTTCTTCCACAATCACAAGCCGGCTTTGACCAAAAACAAAGACAGGACAAAATTGCATTGTAAAAGCATGCTATTCATTCATGATCGTGATTCAACAATTCCAAGAGATCGAAGAAAAAGCTGAATCGGATGAGCTGAGAGCTTTTGAAGAGAAAGAAGGGATGAGCGGGCGGTGCCATTCGCTGTGGTTGGTCACTACGGTAAAAGTTTGAGACCTAAGGGTTGTTTAGCTTCTGGGAATCACCTAACTAACAAGGAAACTCTCCCAGAAGGAAAGCCCAGCAGGTAGGAAGCCTAAAAAGCCCGCCCTGCGCTTGTTGTAAATCCATGGGCTACTTCCCATTCCCCACTATTGAGATCCTAGCTTGCCCGGCTCATGGTGGTTCTTCAAAGATCTGGCGATTCGATGGCTTTACGACAGCTCGCTTTCGCCAGTCGGCTCGGTTCAGTTCAAATTTTCTGCTAACAGGTAGGGTCCGGAGACGACCGTGAATAGCCAAAGCCAAAGGGTCTCTAACTGTTTACTGGCGTATAACTTTCGGGTGCTCCGTAACATCAATTGCCAACACCTGAACTGGGTTGTCTGCATGTCAAGTTCACGTCAATCCACGGGTTTCCGAGACTTCTCGGGCGCTAGAAGAAACCAAGATCTGAGGGTGGCTAATCTTGGGGAACTGAAAAACAGCGTCATGGGCGACGGGTATCTAGCATCACTCTTGCTCAATTGAGTGTGCGTGCCAGTTGTTGTGCAATGCGGTCCTGGACCTGATCAAAAACACTTGGTTGGTAGCTTGGATCCGATCCCCCCACCGTTCTTTGTCTCAGGAGCTTTGCTCTTGGGCCCGTCCGTCCCCTTCTTTCCCATGTGTTTTGGCGGGGCAGCTCGATTCCCTGTCAAGGGTTCCGCCTGTCTAGATCACAGTTTGGCCTTTGTTGGTACGACTCCGATTACTGCGATTATCACCCCCGGCAGTTGTTCAGCCATAAGACGCTGTCCATCGCAGCTAACGAACGCCTGGCGATTCCTTGATGTGATTGCAGCGTCAAGGGATCGTAAAACTGGCTGCAATGTATGTACAGTACAAGGCACGATCAATCAACCGATCACTTAATTAATCAATCTGATTCCGATCGCGTTCCCCTTTCCCAGCTCTCCAGCTGATGGCCAGGCACATTGGTGTCCTCAATTAGCACTCACTTTTATTGAGTTCCACCAACGGCTAGCCATGGTATGTCTTCCCTTCGCTTTATACTTACCGCACGATGCCGTGGCACTGCGACGCTGGGAGGGAATCATACCATGCCACGCAACCTAGAATCTGAGGGCTCCCGCGCAGACAGGCATGCAGGCGGCCCAGCATGGGACTAGAAGCTGGGGGTTTGGCGACCACAAAAAGTAACCATCTGGTAGGGTCCAATAGGGAAACAAGAGGAGAAGGAGAACGGAAACAAGGAAACGGAAGCAGCACAGTACAGTGCAGATACACATGGACAAATGCGGTGCCCGACCTAACATCCTATTACATTCAGATCGACACTTGACAACATATGCCCAATTAAACGGAACGAAAGGTCCGTAGGCCTCAATCGTTGACATGACAAGAAAGTGAACCCCGATAAATTTTACTTGAAACGAAAAACTGTTTGGTTTGGTTAGGTTTTGCTAGTTCTAATTGGGGTTGATTATCAGAGATCGCGATCTCTGAGTCTGAGACGGTCGAAGCATGGATTGAAAAAGGAAAATGTCTTGACAACGGAGTGTCTAGTCTAAAAAAGAGCAGCCTACCTAGCCCACGCGTCACGCTATCGATGGGTTGCAGAGGACAGGACTCTTGTCCATCGAATGGAAACAAACTCCACCAGTCTCACCCTCATCAGGCAAGAGTCTCAAGCACCTGAACTGGCACTGGCTGGTATTGTCGTTTTAGCTGCTACACGACGGCAACACGTAGAGTATCATCACATCTAGCTTGGTTGCTATGTCGGTCAAACAGACATCGGACCCTCGTTGATATGCAGACGAGCAGACGAGATGCATGAATATCAGGCGAGACCAGTCTTTTTGAGTGAGACAAGCAGGGCTTGTTGCAGTAGGATCAGAATAGCATGATAAAGTGACAGGGTACAATACTCGGGCAAGATCAAGGGTTCTTTCTGAGTAGAATTCTGGGATCAACAACATGGTTGTTCGGACAATATTGACCGACGGATGAATAGAAGCCCATGGCCGAAATCTAGATAGACAAGATTGAAATGGATCGCATGGTTAACCTTTTGGGCATGGGCAGGCACAGGCTTGTTGGCAGGGTCATGCTGGCCGCTGCCGGCGATCACGAATGTGGGAGAATCTCATCAGGATTTGCCAAATGTTTAGTAATTGCTAACAAATGCAGGCTCGGGCTTTGAACTTTTTTTTGTTCAAAACTTGGCGTTCTTTATTAGCATTGACCAGAGGCGTTAACTTCCTTGTACTGTGCATGTGCAGCCGCCAGGTTAGAGTTCAAGATCCTTCAAGTGCGGCACAGGTTCAAAAGACTGAGGCTATGCAATTCCCGAAGTGTTTGGGTCCTCATTCGTGGATCTAATAGATAAATCCGGTGTTCCTGGATGGATGGATGGATGGATGGATGGATGGATGTTATCTGTCTTTCGAAAGGTTGACGCAAATCTTTTGAAATAATGGAGTCGACTTGACGATAATGAGTCCAACCCAGGCCTGCATCTAAATCTGCAACCAACTCAACTGAAGCTACCGCACATACTCGGACTCGGGCCCGAGCCCATTCGCTAGACTCCCTCCAACTACTAAAACCTGAGGTGGTATGTTCTTAACTAGAGACGTTGCTGTGCATTCCCCTAACTCCGGTCACTGTGGTTGGCCGCGTTCGAGGAGCGGGGAAGGTCTATCCACATGGATCACAAATCCAATTCCTGGGAGGTAGTTAGGTACCTATCAGTCTTGACAAGAAGTCGTGCAGCCACAAAAAAGAAGAAGCTCGGAGACGGGCCGGTATCCAGTAGGCAGTTGGCAATAGACAGTAAACAGTACTGTTGTAGCACATAGGTGGCAAGACTCCTAAACTCTTACTCCCTTCCCTGCTCATCCTGAAATGCGGAACCTGCCTACCTGAATTCGATGGGCCTCCTCCTTCTTCGGGTCCCTGCTATTAGGTAGGCTAGGTTCCCGTCGATACGGGGCGGTACTTGTACCTTGAGCCTAGCGCTAACAGTGAGCTCTTGATCGAGATCGATCGTCATAACTGTGCTCGATCCAACGACTTTGATCGACTTTGGATCGAGCTGCATGCCTTTCCCGTGTCTGTGACCTGCCGAAGAATGTCGCTTTCCTAGGCTTTGCTTTTTGGCCCTGTCCATATATAATACAAACCATATCCCAGCCCTCTCTTCGGCAGTACCTGCTATCTTACTTTGGTGCCACCACAAACCTTTTCCCCTCTTCCATATCATAAGTACCTATCTTCGGGGGAGCAACCTACCGTCTTGCGTCGTATAAACAACCAGTATTTCTTCTCTCTTCCACACTCCCGCCAGCCATATTCTGCGTCTCTACATGCTTGGTCGATCGCTTCGTCTTTCAAATATTACAAACGAATTAACGACAAGCATCATTTTATCGCTTTGTACAATCTGTCTAGTCGAATAAACTAAACACCATTGCTCGAATCAAACCATCAACGCGTTTGCAAATAATTCGTCAGATTTGCCATCTACATACATTGACTTTTACCGGCTTGTCTACCACGTTTTTACCAACCACATAACCTAAAAATGCCTAAGAGATCTCTTGACACCGCCAACATGGGTGGCCCCAGCACCAAGCCTGCGCCCGCGCGAAAGGTAAAGGCACTTACCCCCTCTATGCATATATATATTTGTGCTTGAATAAACCAGCTAACTCTCTCTCTCTCCAGACTGAGCGATCCCATGAAGAGAATCAAGAGCGAGCATACATCGCTGCCTCGAGAAGAGCGGACCGAAGCATTGAAGCCCGTGTTCAGTCCGCCAAGATGGCCAGCGAAATTCATAAGAAGCGAACCGGCAAGGCTTTCCGTATAACAGAGGAGATCGTTATGAAGGAAGAGATGTACGAGGAAGAAGACGATGATTTCCCCCGATCCTACCGGCTTCTCAAATCCAACATGCAGACTTCCAACGCTGAGCTCAATGCGAGAGTGGACGCTTACCTTACCAATCGCGTAGCCATGTCACAGCTTCTCTCTGCCACTGAGGCTGACTGGCGTAACAACGAGATTAACCAGACTTTCGCACAATTCTTCCCGCAAGCCCAGCGTCAAGCCCAATCGATGTCACACCGTTGGTCAACGCCAGGCTACTCGATACCGCAGTTACAGACTAACAGTGTGTCGAGCCCGATGGAGCAACATTTTGATCCAAACTTTCAGGCCGTCAACTACGCACAGCAACAACCAACCAGACACGACGAGCGCAGTCACTCAATGTCGGGTCTGTCTCCTACCGAGTCAAGAAACGATGCTCTATCGCCACCAGCCCTTACTCCTGGTTCAGGCACTCACTCTGAGACGCCTCAATCTCGCTGCGCCTCTACCTTTACAAATGTTCAGCAGCAACCTGTGATGGATTTCGGCCATGAGGGTTCTGCATTTACCACAGAGCTACCTGCTGAGGCCAGGATGCTTTTGGACGGTGTTGGCATGAATGATTTCAGCCCTGCGCTGTACGGCGAGCACCAGAACTGGGGTGCCCAACAGTCATTCCACTACGGCGACGATACCAAGTACTTTAAAGAAGAGGAGGCTGAGCTTGGTGCTGGTGGCGAAAAGTACCCCGATGTCCTTGATACAATGAACTGGGGCAACGGAGACTACGCGACGCCAACCAAGAACTGCACCGAGGACTGGGACACCTATATCAACGACCCATGGGTCACTGACCAACAGCAATAAGACGCTGGTCAGACTGTTGCACAGCTTTTTCCTGATGATTTGATGATACTTTTTTTCTGCGACCTATTAGCAGTCGTTCAATTATCACAACGACACTGCTTCCCGCTCAATTCGTTAAGAGCAAGGTGGTTTAATGTCCGAGGCGTTTGGGCGATTTGACATACTTGGACATATCCAAGAAAAAACAGGACTTGGAGGCACTTTATCTGCATTTATTAGAATCACGAGAAGGCTTCCGCCAGGAGTTTGGGGCATACAACTGTATTTATTGAGTGCACATCTTTGATATGTGCAGGAGCGGCAGGACGATAATATCCACGACATCGCAGAGAGAACCGAAACACCCTATATTTCTTCTCGGTGTTGATGAAGTTGTTTATTTTGTGTTTCCAATCAGTTGATTGGTTTCTCCTCTTTGGATGGTTGAGATTATGACTTGCAATTGAGATATCCTAGGCGGGCACAATTCTTGCACACAAAAGAACGCAAGAATCAGACTAAAAGTCTCCGGACTATTTTAAAATCTAACAAAAAATTTGGATATAATTACTGTGATCTTTTGAATTGGGTGGCAATATGTACGAGAAACGATCACTATTGTCGTAGTTCAACTTGGCACCATCTCAAGTTATTACTAGCATCCGTGTGGTTTTATTTTACTGTGGGAGCTTAAGTCACAAGAACCACGGCATCCTGTTTCGCAGGGTAAGCTAACACCATTGATCTAGCTCAACAACCCCTCGTGCTTACGTTGTTTGGCGAGTGTTTGAGTTTGCAGTTGCATCGTGGAAAGAAACTCAGTGTCTGCTCCAATGCAAACTAGATCATGGACGGTCCAACGGACGACTCGAAATGACCATGTGTGCTGATGATTGGTTTAATCAGGTCTGGAGCTACTAACGAGATAAAGTAGCCTACCCAGGCGCGATGAAAGGGTCTAGAGAATGGATCGCTTCAAGTGGTGGTTGAGCAGCATCCATGCGCCGATCATATGCTGTAGCTTTACATTTGAAGTAGCACAAATCTTAGCAAAGGCCATGCAGTAATCTATAGTAGATTGGGTTAATAGTATTCAGGTACGTGATAGGCATGCAGTCAATTGATTACACACTCCAGATATATAGTCTCTTCTAGGAACTGTAATTGGATGTTAACGATACCACTGCTACTGTCTTTAACTCCCCACCAATCCGGAGTTGTCGACGCACGTTCCAATGGATGGGTCTCTATGCTCTACCCACCAAGTCTACCATGCACCTGAGCACGACAGGACGCACGGTACCTGTTGTATGCGCATGGATAAGCTGTCGAGCCAGGTACCTCGAGTCATCCAACCTTACCTAACAGTTCCTAACATTTTATCCAGAGCCCAGAACCCAGATACCCACCCCGCCAAACAAACGTCACCACCACTACCACCCGCTTCCTTTCTTGACTTTTGCGACTCAGTCCGCAACCCAAAGACTCACTTTATTTTTTCTCCTCCCTCCATCCCACTCCCGAAACTTGCCTACATCCTTAAGGACTATTTTCCCTTTGTTTGTCGGTTTTTACAACTCCGGTCGCACCAAACACCTATTACGTGTCGTCGAGCTTCAAAACCGAAACAATATCCATAACATTATCTACTACCGCACTCAGCATCTTCTTTCTCCAAGTCAAGCTTATCAACAACCATGTCGTCATCGGCACCGCCACCCACGGTCGATGCGCCTGACGAGCAGCAGAGCGATACCTCCAAGTTGCGAACATTTCTGGGTATCTTGAAGAAGTAAGAGACTCATCACCTTTTGTCAACGACAGTGCCATTCTGTGATGGCTTCCACCGCTTTGTTGGGGAAACAGGGACCGCCCTAGCGAGCGAGATCGGATGCCGACTCCGCTCCGTACACAACGGAGTAAGCGATGGAAGCAACGCCAGATCAACTGTCGGTCTTGCGATGTTGATGATAGGAGAAATTGTTCATGGATTCCAATGCTGACCGCTCATTAAAATCATAGGTTCATGGGCGTTTCGGACCTTGCAGCAGTCAGATTCTCACTGCCGTCGCAGTTGCTCGAGCCCACCCCGAATCTGGAATACTGGACCTATATCGATGCTCCCAATGCCTTCGTTGCCATGGGCACCTCGGACGAACCTCTTGATCGCATGCTCGAGGTGGTGCGTTTCTGGTTGACCAAGGACCTGAAGTACGCCAAAGGAAGGCCATGCAAACCTTACAACTCATGCCTTGGTGAATTCTTTAGGGTGTGTAATTTTGCCAAGCTCTCATTCGTGAACGAGGGAACATACGACAGTTGTAATGGCCTAGATGCTGACTAGGGTGCAGTGCAATTGGGAAACTGAAGACAACGCCCCAAAGATCGACACATCCAACCTCAAACAAGAGAAAGGCAGCACCAAGGGCGGACTTTCAGCCTTGAAGGCATCCGCTAAGAGCAGCAAGAACAATTCAAACCTCTCGCTTTCTGTGCCTCAACATGGCACTACAACGGACGACAAGCTCGTCCGTGTTTCGTATCTCACCGAACAGACATCACATCACCCTCCTGTGAGCGCTTTTAACGTCACCTGCCCCGAGAAGGGCATCACTGCCCGAGGCTTCGATCAGATCACCGCCAAGTTCACAGGCACCTCTGTCAAGGTCCTCCCTGGTGAACACAACATGGGTATCTTTATCACCCTCGACAAGCGCGACGGTGAGACCTACCAGCTTACTCACCCTGCGGCGCATTTGGGTGGCCTGCTCCGTGGGGCTTTGAGCGTCTCAGTCAGCGAGTTCGCTTACATCACTTGCCCCAAGACCAAGATCAAGGCTATTCTGCACTATGTGGAGGAAGGTTGGCTGGGACGCACAACCAACAAGATCGATGGTGTCATCTTCAAGTATGACCCCGAGAACGATGATAAGTCGCGAGTACAGGACGTTCCCGACGAGGACGTTCTCGCTCGCCTGAGTGGGCCATGGAAGGAAAGGGTTGTTTTCACTCTCGGCCCTAGACCTGTTGTAAGTGAAGGTACCTCTGGGGATTCAACAAAACTGACAGATAGCAGAAATCCGTCCCTGTCGAGGAGCAGTTTGTCATCATTGATATTGCACCCCTTAACGTTGCACCAAAGATCGTTCCTCCCAAAGAGAAGCAACTGCCCAACGAGTCCTTGACCCTGTGGGGTGGTGTCACAGATGCCATCCACGCCAAGCAATTTAGCAAGGCTACGCAGGTGAAGGTCGAGCTGGAAGAAGCTCAACGCGAGAAAGCCCGCCAACGTGAGGCCAACAAGGAGACATGGCAACCTGTGTTCTTCAAGCATGTTACGGGTAACAACGGTAAGCCCGACCTGACCGATAAGGGTCAGGAGGTCCTCGACAGAGCCCAGAAGGGCGAGTGGTCGCTCGAGGGTGTTCTGTAAAACAGCCTCTGCCTCGGGTGTTTGTGAAGGTTTGATTTGTATCGTGGTTTAGAGGCGGTCTTGATCTGCAAACATGGATGATCGAAAGAGAATTCGAAAGGTTCAATCGTTGGAATTTTTATACGAAGTTGGTTTCTTTTGGACTTTCTCCGTGTCAGAATGACACTACTGGGATAGAGTTTTATTGCGCCAGAGAGTTACACGGGGACGGTCTTTTTACCAGAGGTTGATAGACCCCGATAGTGGATGCATGGCGGGCTTGCGCACTCGTTACTTGGAGTTGTGGGAGTTTTTGAGGCTTGGGATTGTTGCTGAACTAGATAGCAAGATTCTCGTCACAATTCACATTCATCAGCCACGCTACCAATTCACATCAAAGTGCTGTAAACTGGGCTCCGATATTCACATCGTCACAGGTAGAAAGACACATCAAGTAGAGTCAACATGATATCGTTACACATATCTTAACATGCAATTGATCTCGATGGATCCTATACTATCGTACAACAAGAGTGGCAATTCCTATTTTTTTTTACACGTCATTTCTGAACCGAAGACTCCTCTGCTCTTCCCTCTTGTGAAAAACCTTTCATTATTCCAGCCCAATTGAACATTTAAACGTCGATGAAAGCCTTGACATTGTTCAACCATCGAGTGTACTCACGCTGCTCCTTGACGTCGACATAGTCAGGGACAAAGATGGCAAGAGCCTGAGTGATGCCACGCTCCTCGAGGAAGCGCTCCATGAGGACCTGGAGGTCGTCATCGAGGCTACCGAAGGGAGGTCCGGGGTAGACGTCGGCACGCTTCTGAGCGGCCTCGGGGGACTCGACCTTGGCGACCTTGGCATCATCGTAGTAGAAGAGGTTCTCGACGACAATGTGGCCGTCCTGAGCAGTGGCATCAATGTTGAGGGCACCGGAGGCCTTGCCAGGCTTCTCAACGACGATGGACAGGTTGATAGGAGCGGCGTTCTCCTCAGCATCCTCATCAAGGTCCTCCTCGAGCTCCTCGTTGGCGCGGGCGTTGCGCTGGCTGCCCTGGGAACCCTCATCCTCGAAACCTTCCTCCTCGAGGCCATTCTCCTCGGCGTAAGGGTCATAGCTGGTGATATCGGCAATAGAGAAGCTGATGGTGATCCTAGAATTGGTGTTAGTCACGGTCCCCACCAATGCCAATTGCGATTGCAGAAACTCACTTCTCCTCACCAAAGTCGCGGACCAGCTTGACAACCTCCTGG
This sequence comes from Fusarium venenatum, assembly GCF_020744135.1. Classification (NCBI taxonomy): domain Eukaryota; kingdom Fungi; phylum Ascomycota; class Sordariomycetes; order Hypocreales; family Nectriaceae; genus Fusarium; species Fusarium venenatum. Next base: position 2,328,446 of record NW_027072131.1, read on the forward strand.
CCGGGAGTGTCGATAAGCTCAAAGGCACTGTTGTTAAGGAAGTCCTTGATGCTGGCAGGGTCCTGCTCATCGGCCTTCATATCCTCCTCGATCTTGATCTCGCTCTCGAGCTTGGCCAGAAGCTCGCCATCGTTCTCGGCGGCCTTTCGGAAAACAGTGGTAGAGAAAGCGGCCTGAGCAGGTCGCAAGGCCGAAGAAGCCTTGATGAAGGCGCTGGGACGGGCAGTCTGTCGCAGAGCGGCGCCAGAGAGGCGGGAGACGACGCGGGGCGCCGATCGGGCAACGTTACGGGCAGAGAACATTGTGATGATTAAATTATAGTTTTTATATGAAAGAGTAAAAGAAACAAGTATTGTTGTGGTAATTTGAATCAAGTGATGTTGGTACACAGACAGTGATAGAAGCTTCTAAAGTAAAGCTTCGTCTTGAAATTTTTGGGGACGACAAGTTCCCGGCGGGCTTAGCTAGCAATTTACTGAACCCAGACTGGACGATCTTTCCGGCCAAAGCGGGGCATCACTATCACGTGGCGAAGAGGAATGCTTCAAGGGTTCACTTATAAGAAAAGTTCGTTAGGAAGAGCTTTTTAGAGCGAGATGAGTATTCAAGTGTTTCGAATTCGTATCTCATTATGTGGTATATAGGTGGGTGTTGAGCCAGAGCTCTTTGTAAACTATTAGACGGATCCCAGTAACGTATGATTCCAACCGCTCAGTGGCCAGGACAGCTCTAATAAAGTGTTACATATTTGCCCTTCTTAGCTCCCCAAAATTGGCCATTCAATAACACTTCTTCCACTCAGTATGACTGAAGACGTGTCATGGCAAGTTTGGTTTTTTATGACTCACAGCAGCCATTTTGAAAACCCGTCGTGTGGTTGGTAGTCCCAGTGTGGTCCCTGAAACCTTGATCTGCATACCTGAAATGGATAGCCAGAGATACTACCGCTCTCGACCCTTGGTGTTCAAGTGTTCTCGAGGTAGTATGTAGGTGGTCGAGTTTGTTGGAGCCTAAGTGAGCTTACCAAATGGTGCTAGTTCTCTTTTACCCAGTCATTTCTTTTCAGTGCAGAGTGCTCAGTTTGTCCCACCTAACGGGAAGGCTGTAGACCGAACCTGACCTTCGCTGTTGACCTTGATCCATTTCAGTTGAGTGAGATACGACCAAGAGCCCTCCCAAAGGAGGAGAACATTGACATTGTGGCTGTCCAAGAGATCAGGCATGACTAGTAATAAGGTCAGTAACTTGGCATGTATCGCAAAATCACATTAACTTACTGAATCCACCCTTGTACTCCTCCTCGAGGAGGTTGATCTTGGCTTTGAGAAGGTCCTCCTTGACACTCGCAGGTCGACCGGGGCGGCGGGTCTTCTTGACTGCGTCGTACTCCTCATCGTATTGGTGAACAAAACTGTCACATCAGTCAGCGTTTATGTATTTGAAAACTCATTGTTATACTCACTTGTGAATCATGCGTTGAATTTCTTCGAGCTCTGGGGCGCCATTGCTTTCTCTGTCTTTGGTACGCAGGCCTTGCTGAAAGAAAGATACACGATCAACTAGCATCATGTTAGATACTGCATAAACCAAATGGGTTCGTCAAGTAAAGCTTACCGAGTGGTTGTTCCTTCTTGTTTCTTGCAGCGGCCAGCCTCTCGATTCGCTGATCTCTTACACCAGCCTTGTGAAGACGCATGGAGTCTCTGGATTTTTCATGGAGGGCGTTAATGACACCATTTCTCTTTTTTGAGATCTGCTTGCGCGTCTTATCAAGCGTGGTAGGCATGTTGAATATTTATGAATTTCTTCTCAGCGACAAAGATGAAGAGCTGCAGGCTTTTTTTTTCTTCCTTTTGAACTGTCGTTGCTGTGACTAGCAAGGATTTTTTCTTCTGGTCTGGAAGCTTTGGTGCTCAGCCAATAAGGTAGCGGATATATGTCGGTTAAAGAAGGACCCTTAAATGATAGAGCGGACATTATACCATGATATGTTCTTTATAACAAGAGTTCTGCATATGTAGAAGCATATTTTTGTGTCAGAATAATGCTTGGATAAAGCATATCAAATTCTATCTCCTGTGCAATATACTCTCAGCTACCTACACATATAAGTTCCATGGAATTTGATCTGATGCTATTATCAAGATAAAATCTTTGTGGATCTCAAGTTGCTAGGGGAGCAGCGGGAACTAACTTTCCAGGGGTTTACAGTGGTTCATGGAATGAAGTATCGCGCCCGCCTATCAACGCGCTGGCTGCCATCCATTGAACCTGTAATTTCCAGGGGGTCGCGTTCTAGCAAGTGGATTGGAGGGGAAGGCACTCTAAATTAGGTGCCTCGCCTGCTACGTACCTACCTCGACCTCGGTGTTGACTATCACCTGGGATTAGCCAAAATATCTCTCCCGCTTTAGGACGTTTCGATTTCAAACCTCAATTTTGGCCTTGGACCTCACCTCGTGCCTTCCGACAAGATTGTCGATTTTATATTTGCTCCCCGAACTGTTTGGCCAGCTTATTTCTGTGTATTTTCTATCCTGGTCTGTCAGCTTAAACAGTATCGCCATCGCTATTCAAACCCTGCTGCACGATCCTGCATCGCGTGCATATCAATCTTTCGACGCGTCTGTACACTACAACACAACAGATCTTATCACAACCAATCCCCATGTTCGATTGTTGACATATGCAATTAAAATTTCTGTTGGCTTGAAGCTGCCCAAGTCCCTTCTGGGGCAGCGAGTGTAAAGCTCAACCGTCTTTTGTCGCCACCATCTTTGACGCGGCTCATCGTTCAATATGGGTGTATCTGGTATGACTTGTTGTATAATTTGAGCCATCTCCCCCTATGTGATACTAACCTTTTGACAAGGACTTCTCCCCCTTCTCAAGTCAATCCAGAAACCGACTGAGCTTAAAAAGTATCATGGCCAGACGTTCGGTGTCGACGCGTATGGCTGGCTCCATCGTGCCGCCTACTGCTGTGCCCTGGAGCTTGGTCAAGACAAGCCAACTCAGAAGTAAGTTTATACATTCTCTGTATACTAACAAATTGTTATTGACACATACACAGGTACCTGAATGCTGCCATGACTCGTGTTCGCATGCTTCGTCATTTTGGTATTACACCATATATGGTATTCGATGGTGACTTTCTTCCTAGTAAAGCCGCTACCGAAGATTCCCGAGCAAAGAAAAGAGATGAGAAGAAGAAGGTGGCAATGGAACTATTGCGAGCTGGAAAGCCTGCGCAGGCTACGCAAGAGTTTCAAAAGTGTATCGACATCACTCCCGAAATGGCATCGGCTCTCATCCAACTACTCAAGAAGCTCGATATTCCTTACGTTGTCGCCCCTTACGAAGCCGATGCACAGCTTGTGTACCTCGAACGACAGGGTCTTGTCAACGGTATCATCTCCGACGACTCGGACCTCCTCGTTTTTGGAGCCAAGAAGCTTCTGACCAAGCTAGACCAGTATGGCAACTGCTTTGAGATCAACCGTAAGGACTTTTGCGCCTGTCGGGAAGTCTCATTAACTGGCTGGTCTGATACAGAGTTCCGACGAATGGCTATTTTCAGTGGATGCGATTATCTTGATGGACTACCAGGCGTTGGGTTGAAGACGGCATATCGTATGCTTCGCAAAACTAAAGTCCCGGAGCGGATAGTGCGCATGGTCCAGTTGCAAGGCAAGCGGGTGTCGGAAAATTACCTGACACAATTCTACCAGGCCGAATTGACATTCCTGCATCAGTGGGTGTTTTGTCCTACCAAACGCGAGTTGGTTCACCTAACAGACCTGGACGGAACACGGACTGCGGATGAGATGCCCTTTATCGGTGCATTTGTAGAGCCTGAGACGGCTCGCACCATCGCCAGGGGCGATATGAACCCTATCACGAAGAAGATGATCATTAGCGCCACAACAACGACACCCTCAAAGAGAAGGCATTCGCAACTGGCGATTGGTGCCGTGGACCAACCCCCACCTACTATGAAACCCATCAGTTCTTACTTCATGGGGCACAGTCGCATACCCATGGGCGAGATGGACCCCAACTGCTTCGAAGTCGACCCCCAGAGGGTTTTGCAAATCACTGGAGGGGGCTTGGTACCTCGTGTTTTCCCGCTTCCCAGACCATATTTGGATGAAACAACTCGGCCCGCACCAAACAACTCGCGAAGATCAGAAGCCAACCCTACACGTACATCCCCAAGACTTCACCGGCGTCGTACCGAGCCCATCTCCAACCTGCTCAACAGTTTCACTGAGACTGCCACCACCACAAGGCGCACGTCTTCTGTGGCCATCAAGTCTAACTTCTCCGCTGTCCCATCAAGTGATCCTACCAATCGGCCGCCCAAGAAGGCACGCTTATGTGAGGATAATGAGGCAGGACTCGATGAAGCTTTGCCGCCACAGAAGAGCAAGTTCTTCCCAGTGTCCAAGCCACGGAGGAGTCCAAGGCGGACGAAGAGCGATGCTTACCTCCTGTCCGACGATTCGCTTGATGAGGCGCTTATGGCACTGCCCGATTTTGACGGTTGGAAGCCCTCTGATAAGACCAAGCAGGGTATTTCAGTATTTGTGGAAAAGGACAGCCAAGAGACTTCAACTGTCGAAAGTGAGAGCCAGCTCTCATTTGTGAAGGACAACGAGACCCCCTTATCATCATTTGACGACTCTATGCCTCCACCTTCGTCTGCCGTGTCTCTACCACGAACCTCTTCCACCCCTGCTCGGCCAGATATTCGCAAGTTTTCTTATTCCAAGTCGACAGAAACACCTGCTTCGACTACATCGCAACGCTCTTCCGTGTTTAGTGTAGCTTCCACTCCCTCCACGGCACCGTCGACAGCTGCTTCGCGCATGACGCCCTTACAACGTCTGGGTGCTCGTGCTATGAACGCACCAATGTCACCAAAGCTGCCTAAACCACGCAACAGCCTTGATAGGCAATTCCTCTCGGGTGTGCCTGTCAATCCGGCTTTTGTGCCCTTACCAAAGGTCAATCTGGACGAGGTTGCAGACCTCAACACATGTGGGAGTGAAGACCAAATCATCCCTGATAGTGACCAGGAAGATGAGGACGACGAAATCGACCTTCCGCCTAAAAAGCTTAACCTTTCACGCTTTGCGTTCGCATAGAACCTAGGTTTCGCTTCAATCCTTTAGCGTTGCAGCTTGCTAGCTGCTTGACTCGACAACTGTCCTAATGATAGCATTGACTGGGCGTTTCCCCCCTTCCTTTTTTGCTTTTAACCCCCTTTTTTATCATGTGGCTACGGCACGATTTGCCGAGCTGTACGAAGAGATCAGAATATGGATGGAACTGGCGTCTTGTGGAACTAGTGTGTATTGAACTATGGAGGAGGCCCTAGAAGGGATTAGGTAGAATATCAGATAGGCATTGGCAATATTATCTTGCCTCCGAGCTTCTAGTTAGAATAATACCCAACTTGGACTCAAGTACAGTGGCGTCATAGCTGGTGATCTTGACTGATATTCGTATAGTCATAAACACGCATTGTTCAGAGTTTCCTCTCCTCGGTTTCACGTGTAGCAATGTGCAACACTGTAGTCACTCGTTACATTTAAAAGAAGAAGATTTATGTGATTGCAGTTCTCATTTACGTACCCGCTTATTGAATATCATAATCCATATCCTGAACCGCTGGAAATAATAACATGCCATAACAAGTCTAAACCCGAGTTCTTCCTAGCTCCAGCAGCTCAATCAAGAAACCAACTCTCTGCTCCGCGCCAATACCTCCAACAACAGGCCAACGCCAAGGTTTCATGCTTCTTCTATCTTCTGAAGCAACAGAAGATGAGGACTGGCGATAAGGGAAATAAATGTATGGAACAGTGAGTCGAGACAAGTAGCGCAGAATCGTGGCAATAGGACGAATGCATAGGAAGTCACATAGCAGGACTAGATAGAAAGCAAATCCGAATGTCCTAGCCGGATGCTGCACATCAGGGGTACCCGAGCGCTTACTTGCGTAAAACACAAGTATCTGGTTGGTAGGCCAGTCATCTTGGCCACACATTGGCCACATGGCAACGACTGGTAACTCAGCCCATGGCTTCCCTGCATTTAGCACGACTATCAATACTGTCCTTGCTTAACAAGAATGTAAAATTCTGATGAAAATCGTATTATCTTGCATCCACACTTCAGCGGCGATGAGCAGGCGCAGAGGTAGTGGCGGCCAAAAGGTCTGCATTGAAGTTCCATTCACCTAAACGCACATACGAAAGTTAGCAAAATGTAGAAAAGTAAGGAAAGGACAGATGTGTATAGAGGGATTCGGAGGGTACAGTACCATTTGCCAGGTTCTCAGCCGTATCCTCAAGAAGGATAACACGACGCTTGTTGCAGTATGACGTTTTATCCATGATATCAACTTTGAGTTTGGGGTCAGACAATTCTGTAATGGGCTTCTCAAACATTTCAGACAAGTTCTCCACAGCCATCTCCAGGTCCTTTTGGTTATCCTCGAAAATTTCTGTCAGGTTGTTTCTGGCAAGATAGAAGGCAAAGGCATATGTCCACTTAAGGGTTTGCCGGCAGGTTTGAAGAGCCTGGGACGCCGAGTTAAGGTATTGGACTTCGATCCAGGACATGCCTGAAGCACTCTGAAGCTGGACCATCTTCTTTTCGGTTTTCTGAGCGATATCCCTGTCGAGTTTGGCCGATTGCTCATGGTTGGCGTAGCGGTTGTAATAGTGTAGATAGCGCTCAAGAGACGTTCGAGATTTTGCCTGGGCATCACGAGCCTCGGAGCCGCTCTTCTCCTCGTATCTGTTACAATTGTACCAACTAGTTCCATGCTCGGACCAGAGGCCCATGCACATCCAGCAGAATTCGTACTTGCACTTTCGGCATGTCATATGGTTGCAGCCTCCGTTTTTCTCAATGGTCGAGTTACACTTTGGGCATTCCTTGGTGTTGGCCGAAATCCAGTTGGCAGTTTCTGAGTCGTCGGCACACTTTTTCAACCATTTCTTGACCAAATCACAAGGGGCCGGTTGGTGATCTGGGTTTGGGCAGCCAAAGCAGAATCTGTAACCGCATCGACATTCGACGGTGGGGACGATTTTACCCAAATCCTTCTTCTTTACGCCGCATTCTAGGGCGTTGGGGCAGTCTGGGGCAGGACACCACTTAAAGTTGTCCTTGTCTTCGACATATGTTCTGTTGAGAAGCTCTTGGTATCGGCCCGCCAGCACTGGAGTAACGAGAACATCGAGCGAGGCCGAGTCGAGAATGCGACCACATCCGTCAGAGGGACACTGGATCCTAGCAGCCTCGCCTTCTTCGCGGATCTTCTGTGTTAAGTAGTGGCGATAGCAGTCCACGCAGTAGCGATGGCCGCATTTCATGGCAAATGACTCGAGGCCCTCATCATCCTCACAGCATATGTCACATGCGAAACCAGGTATGGCTTCCAGCTTTGGTGAGCTGGACGTGGTGCTGCTCAATCCAGCAGCTTCCATAACCTTTTCTGGTCTGTCCATGTAATCTTCTAGTAAACGTTCCTTGTTCCATCGGAAGTGGCGGAGCAGAATGGCAGCATCCTCCTTCTGCATGTTTAGAATCATGTTGACTTCGCCAATCATGTCATCCTGTTGGCTCTGGATATCGCTTGGTTCATAAACTTTGTATGACACCACATTGGCAGCTCTCTTCCTCTTTTCGACGTCTTTGGCAAGGCCAAAATCGGGATCAGGCTCGTCAAACTCTTCATCGTCAAAGTCTGTGATATCGGTGTCGTTAGTAACTGTCATGATGGGACATGAGGGGCTGTCTGGGGTATCAAAAGTCGTACCATCTCCTGCTGAAATCTCGTCGCCGCTGTCGTCTTGCATGATCTCGTCGTCGGTCGAGAGAGCCGACATGTATTCTTCGTCAGAATCCATGGGGTTGCTAACAGTTGTTATTGGAGTTGGAGGTAACGCGTGTTTGTCTGAGAGGGCAGCTGAGGCGATGACTCTCTTGTTGGGTACTTCGTCTCTGTTGGCAGAGGTAATCGTCGCCTCAGCAGCCTTTCGCTTCCTCGTGGTGGGGGGAATCGTGGCGGTTGAAGGGAGATATTAAGGGAAGAACGAGGATGGGAAGTATGTCTGAGGATAAGGAGCAGAAATCGAAGGTGGCGTTGGCGTTTGATGGCGGGTGACTAACAACAGCGGGTGGTAGGTATGTAGCCTTGTGCAGTGCAGGCAGTACGTAGCCTAGGTCCAGTGAAAGTGCTGCTTGTACTGTGAGAGCGTTGGTGCAGTACTTTGGGTCTGGTATGTAATGAGTTGTAACGGAGGGTCGAGTCAGAGTCAAGTGAGGCCAAGAGGGGTGCCTATGACGGAGCCAGGGTCGTTAAATCGGGGATAGGCAGGAAAACGCTAGTTAGTTGATCTGAGTTGACTCTCGCGTCTTGAGGTTGGGTACTGTATGGGCATGCAATACAGCGTATGCACTGGACAAAGCGTAAAGGGAGGGGCAAGTTTGTTTCGGATTTAGAATAAAAGAAAAGAGAAGTCTGAAAGCAAGTTTAGTGTAAACAAGTTCAAGATTATTATGCGAACAAAAGTTACCTCAGTCATCAGTTAACCGGACTGTCCGACCGGGCATCAACCTTAGGTAGCGCGGGTAGACGGGACGGTACGGTGGGGGAGATGGATTAGAAGGCGCGATTACGCCGTAAAAGGCAACAGAGTCGCGGTTGATGATTAATGTGGGCAGGCGACAACCAGGCCCAGGCTCCAGCTGAGAGGCAACTGCGGCAGGGCTTATGTTAGGCAGGTTTAGGCCGACGGATGCTGAGACATGAGCTGGTTATTGGACTAACAGGTGACAGTAGCAAAACAAACAGGGGAAAGGCGTGGTTGTACCTGGTCGGCTCTCTGTGGCTTTGGGTTCCATTGTGGCGCTGTGTCTCGGTCATCATTTTGATAAGTGAACCTGTAGTACTGTAATGTCGGAATTCATAAATTTTCTCTTATGTCTCCGTATCATCATATAGATACACAAGTTTATTGAACCAAATACGCTCTCTCAAGTTGTTGCTGGCACTGTACGCGTGCGGGTCATGGGCTGACTGTATCCGAGACAGCTGTGGCTTGAGCCATGCATCATGACTGTTCCCATAATTTCAATTTGAGAGGAAGACAGTTATCTAGCAATCGTTAATATGATGCATTGGTAACATTAACCATACTACAAATAAACGCGGTAATTTTCTGTGACTTATGCTATCATCATGACTATGATTCTATACAGGAATCGAGCTAGTGATTCTTTCACGTTATACACGGCCGGGTTACTACCCTGGACAGATATCGAATTCCTACACAAGCTCTCAGGACGTTATAACGTTACAATCTCTATCGATCACTCTCGAGGCGAAATAGAAATGGTCTTACGTCTTTGATTAACTAACAGACTAAACGATATACTTGACAAGTATGGGGCGAGCGAGCTCTGTGCCATAAACAGGGTTGCAATGGCTTACAGCAGACACCTTGCCTTGTCTTCTCAATCACACTGTGCATTACAGAGTGCAACGTTGAGCTTTCCAGGAACAATCAAAACTCTACGTAGGTCAGGCTTGATGAAAGCAGCAAGCAGCAAACAGCAAGCAGCAAACAGCAGACAGCAACTGAACTCTGACTCTTGACATATGTGATTTCTAAGGCGGCTGCTTTTAATTTTCTACCCTTCAACCAATCTGCCGGAATAGACACCTGTCTCATGTTTGAATCTATTTTGGGTGTTGTAACAAAACATCAACATTTCTCAAAAAATGTTCACCACCAATAGACCTTCGTTGAGTATGAATTACTGAGCGCGCGGCATAGGAAACAACAGCAACGATGCGAATGCGTCGCCAGCTCCCACAATATGTGGACAACTCTGTATGATCTCTATGTTTGATGATGCGCTGGGTGGACCAGGTCTGGATTCATCCAGAAGCAAGTATTCAACCTACTCTTGGAAGTCATGTCCCCTAGAAAGGTCCGCAAAGCGGATTCACGATGTTTCCATGTGCAAGTATCCCTAGTTCGGCAACCAATATCGATGGCGCCTATTATAGGAGGACTTGTGAGCCAATGGTGTGTTCCCCGTACTATGTTTGTCTGAACATTGTGTGGCCTAGTGGCCGTTTGGTAGTTAGTAGGCCAACCCTCCCAACAAGAAAGAGATGGTAGCTGCAACAAGTATGCCTCGCATTGACGCGCGCTACTTGCAGCAGAGCTTCCGTCCGTATACCATATCGTTGTCTCGCGTATCGCCAGGACAGGCCGCGAGATAGAAGCCAACTTTGCTAGGAATTTTCGTAAACACCATAGTTTTGCAAGTTAATACATACATGGTTGGAAGTTATAGTAGTTATCTTGCGCGCGCGTGTCGTGCTGCAAAGCATGGCGCACAAACGGCGAGAGCAGGTATTTGGTTTCGAACGGACCAATCTCTTCCCTGATGCTGTATTGCAAGTCGTCAACGAGTTGCTGTTGATTGGTGGCGATTTATTGGATTGTGAAGCTCCATGGTCGGTCTATTCAATTCGTATCTCAATTTAGCATTTTAACATGGCAGTTGACAGTTTCAAATGTGGTCTCTGATTGGAGTTGGCCTTCCACCTCCATATCTATCATTCGCCTGACGGTTTGTCCAATGGCAGGAACGACGTGCGCAGTTTCCAGTTTTGAGCACTCAGACTCTGATCGAGATCAAGGATGGAGGCAGTTGCGACCTGAACCAATGATGGGTTGCCATCTCAACAATGAGATGCATTTCCCCTCCAAAACCCCTCTTCTCACCTCCATCTAATTGATTATGATCACACTGGCAAGAGGTGAAGAACAAGCACCATCCTGACAAGAGTTGGAAAAGCAAACTGCAAAGCATTGACCGTTACTCGTCAGCTTCAAACCTACCTCATCGCTGTCATAATCGTGGAATTGGCCATGGATGACATCCTATTCGCTCGGTACTTTGAGTCGCCGTGAGCCAAACCACTGATCAGTTTGCGTAAAGCCCGAGGATGCGCAAAAGCCTCCCCAGACCTTCTGGTCTTGGTCGAATCACATTCCTCACCATCCATCTGGGCCAGTGGAAGCCATCCCCGGCGCCAGCAACGGCTACAGCGACCAAACAGGTCTCTGACAGGAGATTTCTGGGCCAGGATGACAGGTGACTAGGGGCTATCCGAGAATAAAAAAAGCAAAGCACTAAACTCACAGACCCTGGCTTTATCGAATCAAGTTGCCTCCCGCTCCCCTGCCTCTACGCTCGAGTAGGCGTAGCCCTTTGCCGCTGTTTTTAACGCGACTATCACCGCCAAAACTAGCCAATCCCAATCAACCTTTGGGCCCAAGCAACTTATGTACAGAACAGAGCAGCTTTACAGCGCCTCCCTCCTAAACACCATCCATGGAATCCCAGTTGTTGAGCCGCCGACCAACAAGTCCATTACCAACGCTTCAATACCCGTGTTGTTGGACTACAAGAGATGCGAGTTCACGAGATCTCCATCACAATTTGCAACTAGCTGTTGGCTCGCAGCCATTCTGTCAGGACACCACCAGTTGGTCATGTCCGTTGTCCAGTCAGTTCCTAGAGCCTGACACAAACCAACCTGACTTGTCGCTGTCACCAGCAGAGCGCGCCATCCACCCGCCGATTGGCAGTTTCCAGGTAGGAAAGATACTGGCAGAGATAGAGTGACATGGCTAAGCATACTGCATCAACCGCCGTTGCCCACTAAGACGATCACGCAGTCACATCCTCGCATACCACTCTTGCAGACCGCACAATACAATATAGGCGACGAAAGAGACCGGATACACAGAACAACCCGCTTCATAATGTCCAAGAGAGCAAAGCAAAGTGAAGCAAAGTGAAGCAAAGTGAAGCAAAGTGAAGCACAATTGCAACTCTGCACCCCTCCCTGGCTTATTCGCGTCGCTTCTCTTGCAGTTGCCACCCTTTCTCAGCTTGTTCTGCACCTCCGTACGCGCCTGTAGATGTTGTGTTCCCGTCAAAGTCGCTGCTCTTATTGTCTGTCGTGTGCTGCTCTTTCTCAAGTTGCTGCTGCTTTGGTGATTGTTCCGCCCGGCCCCCGTCTAGTTGTTTCCCGTATATCCACACATCCAGCTAGGGTCGTTTCCTTCAATACACACCTCCCAAGTTTACCCCTTCACCCTTGCAATCCGTCATAGCTCCACATTGTTCCAACTGCTTCACACCCCTTCCTTTCTTCAAGCGCCCACCTCTTCCAATTTCATCCTTCGGCGCCAAACACTTGACGCAGTCCTTTCCTTATAATCATCTGGTGCTGCCCTCTCCAACTCCCTGACCTTCGTTTTTCTCCAGTCAGTCAGTCAGTCAGTTCGCTCGCTGCTTCCATCTGCCTGTACTCTTAATTCCCAGTGCTTGGGATTGGCTGCTGGTTCATATCTACATATTCAACCAAGCTCATACTTATTCAACTCGCCCATAATAAGCCTAAATTTCGATATCTACGGTCAACTCAAACCACCACCATGCCTCACACCAAGCCAAAGCTGGGAAAGCTTACTACTCCCGTCACAGCTACCTTTCCATCTGAGATTACTTCGGCAACTCCTATCTCAGCAGTTTCGTTCAACTTCAAACCTGACCCGGATTTTCTCAAGACCCCCATCAGCCCACCTATGGCCTATACAGATTTCCTCACCAAAGCCATGGCTCTCAATTCTCCTGCTACGAGCTCTGGCTTAACGACCCCGGACTCTCTACCGGATTCGACAACCAGTGAGGAAACAAGCCCCTCCTTGAAGCGTGAAGCCTCTCCCCCTTCGTCATCGGCTTCAAGTATCACCTCCAAGGCATCAGGCCGGCCCACTCCTCCAGCAACGGCCCCTATGGCGCCTCCTAGTCCATTCACCTGCGCTGCGCCCATGTCTGCACCTCCCACCGGCGCTGCCTGCTTCCCCAGCCTGAAGGTGCCACCAAGTCCCAGTGTGTCGAATATCGACTCTCCAATGAGTGCAAGCACTGTTCGGTCACCGTTCAGCGCCAGGCCAGTTCACTCATCAGTTTTTGACTGGGATGCGGCTCTCAAGGCCCGTCTACTAGAAAAGAAGCAGAAGTCTTCACGGACCAGCGTACGACACATCCGAGAGGTGGTGACGAGAACAGTCACATACACTCCTAGAATGGCACCTGCACCAAAGGGCAAGAGACGCAAGGTTGAATAGACCTACTGAGCCAACGATCATTTGGCCTCTACTCATCATCTGAACACTTACATCAATCACATATTCAACCGACCCACAACTATTAACGATCCTTCGAATACATAACGACTTTTTCTTTTGTTTAGACATGCATTGAAATCAAGAATATACCGAAAAATGATGAGGGAGCGGAACACACACACACATAAGGCAAATCTTGGAGCAGGCCTTCGACACTTGGCGGCGAGAACTGTCGCCCTTACCATTCAATCATTCTCTTGTTGACACTTATTTGATACGCCTTGAAAGGAGTTGAACTGGAAATGAAAGGATACGGAGCTACTTGGGTGGTATAACTGGGGGAGTTTGATGGCGTTTTAACAGTTTCATTATCAGTTTGGAGTTGCTGTTCCCTGGGGGCTTAGCATCGACCAAGAAGCACGATACCAACACATATGGAAGGGGCTGGGAGCGAAGAGGGGATGGAGATCAGCGACTAGGAAGTCGACAGCCAGAGCTACTCGACAATACAGAACCCCAGCAGGGGTTGTGTGAAAGGGAGGGAGAATTAGGGAACGCTTTGAGCGTTGTGGACCCGTGTACCGGGCACAGAATCACCTCGTGGTAGCGCTTTTAGTCAAGAATTCACAAAGCCATGGGCTGTTTAACATTAATTTTATCGCGTGCTGTGATTTGTGCTCTACTGGCGTTAGAAACCGACTGGTTGGTACGTATAATCATGTGAATTAAGCAACTTAGATTGTCAACGGTCTGGTCACAAACCTCAAATCTCTTTGAAATAATTGTTTTGTTTGTTTATGGCTTCAAAATGTTTATTTGTTTGTTTATATGGATCTGTGAAGGTTGAACAGGCCGCATGGCGGGTATACCCTCGATGTCTATCTGGGCCGCATAGACGGCCGTTTCGCAGGCCGCCAGCTCGAAGCTTCTCTTGTAGAACCCTGCCCCGCACTTGCCTGCCTTATTATCGCCCTTTGTTCTAGTCCTAGGAATAAACCCTTGTTCCTTGTAAAGTGGTTTTTACATGGGGGGATGAAGTAGGCAGGCACCAACTATAACTAATAAGAGATCATCTCGACAAGCCCGTTGAGGAGATTTGCTTTGCCTTGGTTCATTAAAGTAAGTAATAGAAGAGGAAAGACGCGAGGGAGAACATGGTTTGTTTGTTTTTGTTTTCGTGTTTGCGGTCTTTGTTGTGATGGGCTGCAAAGACGTGAATCGAGTACTCCACTGGGCCGGCTTTGAGGTCGCAGGCGCGGGACGTATGCGGCCCAGCACAAATAGAGACGAGGCAGAAAAATGATACATACAATTTCTTGTGACATGTTGTAGTTCTCCTCCACTGTTGTGCATCTTAAGCCTCCATAAATCTGTCTTTCATCACAGTTTCGGTATTGCTTGCCTTGCTGTACATAATTGCAGTGAGAAACCAAAACCAGGCTTTGATTTCAATGAATTGGATGCCGGCACACCCCCTGCTGGGTCCGGGGGGCCTAATATCTCATCACCCCTGGAACCACTAGAAAGACTTAGACTTAAAAGCGGCGTGAATACTTTCGATCCTCTGGCGACCCAGCACCCAGGTCCAAGCGGGACCTTGGAGCCCCATGAACAGGGCTTGTAAGCGCCGAGCCATGGGGAATCAAGTGTGTTATTGGCCGGGGCGGGCGAGCCCATCACCCACCATCAAGCGTTGGTTGATATGATTGGATTCATGCTAAGCGCCCAGGACTGTGGGTCGACGATTGCGATTTGTGTTGGTGAGAACTTGGGCTTTTCTTTGAGTTGAAGGGAACTGGGAGACAGCGGCATGCAGAAGCGTCCTTTCTTCGTCTGTTGTAATGGCAATGCCTGCACTATACGTCGTGTCATCGCGTCTGGCCTTCAGGTGCGTCTCCCTTTTCTGTTGGTGCCTGCGCCTGTGTTTGTCTCCCCTCTCGCTCTCGTTTCTACTCTTGTCGATGAGTTTGGCGCATACTACCCAGCTACTGCGAGGGATACAGCGCGCTAGCTGTACATAGTAGTTGTCGATGTCTTGTCACCAAGAAACTCCTGTACACGCTATACTGGAAACAACAAATCCACCTGTGACCGAACAGATGTGTGAAATTTCCGTGCCCAAGAACACAAGATTGTCTTCTTCGCGCCTAACCTAGCCTCATCACCTTTCGTCACCCAGGTGACCAAGCCTTTGGAACGCTAGAATCATTGCCCATGGCACGAGTCCGAGTGGTGAAAAGCGTCCGAGCTACCCCGCGTACTCTTCCGTTCTTTCCAAGCCTGGTTCCTCGTGGCATCGTGTCCAGCTACCAGCGGAGTAGAGAGGCTATACGCCCTAGAACAGTAGCCCACATCGCCAGCAACCCGCCGAGAGCGCCAGTGACGAGATGCGCATGTGGTGATGTGACAACCCTGCGCATCACACCGTCTCGTTGCCGTCGTTCCATTGGCTACCATGCCGGCGACACACCTAATCGACGCCTCCCGCCTATCTGAAACCAGAGGATGATCCTCAGCTCCAAGTCTGAGATTAGAAACGAGTTTGAGACCGTTGTGACCAGGCTGCTGGGTGGAACAAGCCCCCCTGATCGAGTTTCCAAGCTGCTTTGGCGATTGCTAATTTTGGCTCCAACACCAAAGCGCATCCAATAACAGCGTGGTTCGTGACTATTCCTTGCTCATGTCCGTATGATGTTTCCAGAACTGGCAAATTGCCGTGACTTGGCTAGGCTAGAAGCGCATTGTAAGATTACAGGGCAGCGGGAGGTTCGAGATGCATACATCGGTTTATTGGAAACATTGGTGCGTGCCCTGTTCACGCTGTACGTGACTCAATGTCACCGAAGATCATTCGAGGAATTGAGCCTGAGTGTAAAAACCCTCATCACGGAACTAATCCTGCTTCACTTCCTTTGCTACAGCGTTGCAAAGCGCAACCTTGACCCCTGCTCCAGTAAGAACATGGATCCAGAGACGTTGAGTATCACTGAGCCGATCATCCGCGCTCTTGACTTCAGAGAACATAACCTCTCCCTTTGCCTTTCCAGGTTCCTTGGTCTGTTGTTCTGGTGTATCTGTGATACGCCACAAGATGAGATCCGGTATACCTCCACCCCGCTGTCTGTATTCTTGAGCCATCACCTTGCATACGGCTGCAAGAGCACTGCCCTCGAAGCACTCAACAAGCTCCACGAGGTCATCAATCTCAAAATCCCAGTTCAAGCCTACCACACTGGTCTTTTTCTCGTGTTCTCTATCCCAGACCTCATGCAATAACCTTGCCGCCTCTCCGTTGGCAATTTCAACAAGTCTGTGATTGATTTCTGATGCTCTGGACGGGTAAAAAGCATCAGTGTGTAGATCCAATGGGCATGTTTGATAGGCAGTCTGGAAAACATTCGGGATGTAAATGAATAGGATATCGTAGAAGAGGTATGCAAATAGAGTCCGGATAATTCCACCCTCGGCGTGATATCCCTTCCATCCTTCTGATCGATACTGGCTGAGACACATCTCTTCGACACTGCACTCTTCTTTTGAATCCAGCTCATCAAACCATATTGTCTTTGTTGAGGCTTGGCGACCGGGCTTGGCAACAATGTCCCTCTTGATCTGGATTCCCTCTATTATGTGCTCGGTGGGCTTTTCGAGGTTCACATGACCAAAGTCGTGTTGCAAGCGGCGCGGAATGCGCAGTTTCTTCTCAAGCTTGACCAAACGCTTCTGCAGGTCGTAATGGAAAATGAGATGGCAGTCTGGATCTTGTAGACCAGCCTCACAAGTGGCGACTGCTATCTTTTTCCAATGCTTCTTCTGTTGCTCGGGGTCTGTAAATTTAGGATCCGGGTCCAAAGTGGGCATGTAATGCTCTTCCAGGAGAGCTTTTCGCTGATACCAGCCACCTCGCCTGGCTGGATGGAAAAGTCGCTGATCTAGAAGCTCAGTAAGAAGACTGTGTTCTCTGAGATGCTCCTTGAGCTTTCCAAATATCGGGGCTGCTTTGTGGACTATCCTTGTATAAGAATGACCTGGTGTGAATCGTCTCAGGTATGTGCCTTCGCCCATCTCATATACCGTCTGTTCCTTTTTCTGCTCTTCCTTGACTAACGTCTGCCATCGGAGATACACTTTATCAAATATGTCGATCATCATTCTGAGCCCTTCCTGTCCAGGTGGACTGCTGAACTCCAAGTTGTCGACTTCTGTTTCCATGCGAATGGCGGTTTCATATTCTAACAAGTGCAACCGCGATGAAAATATCGTTGACGTCCGACAAACAATATATTCGGGAAAATGGCGTCGTGCAATTTTGGCGAGAATAATTGTTGTGAGAGACTTCTCTGTCCACTGGGCCGATCTGTAGAACACCAGATGTACGCGCTCAAAAAGCTTAAAGGCCAGTGGTGATAATCGAATGCAAGGGCCAAGAATACCAAGTATTTTGGTTAAGAAGTGCTGCTCCCTGTTCGAGTCTTCCCGTCGAAGTTTCGCCTTGGGTATTACTTTCACATCTTTGTTTTCATGGTCCTCGGAAGGCGAGTTGCGGCTGTTGTGTCTGCTGAGACCTACCGCCATTAAACCAGCCTGTTGCTTGCTCATTCGTACAAGGGAACGGATAAGTTCTGATTTGTTGCGTCCTTGGATCTTGGCGTCCTTTGCTAGATCTTTCAGCTCGTCCAGACTGAGAAGCGATGCAGCCTCTTCGACTGAATTGATGTGTTCATTTGATGCATCTGCAAATGTGAATGTCTTACCAAGTTTGGACTCTTCAAGTTCAATGCCATGTATAGGACTCTGTGTTGGAGATATGGTGTTTTGTGGTAATGTACGAGGCGATTGTAATGTGGCTATGGCTGATTCGAGATTTAAAACGTCGCTATGGTAATCAAGACGGTTATGACGATGCCACCATGCAGCTTTCCTGAGAAACAGTCGAACATAGCTGGTTCAAGATGAGTGGGTGGGCTGTGACACAGGTAAGAGAAAGACATACAGATATTGAGCCTCGTACCCTAGATCTCTCCATTGTTTAAAGACGTTGTTTTCTTTTTCATCGAACAGGTGAGATTCTTCGTCCAAAACAGTATCGAGAGCGAGGTTGAAAGCATCCACATAGATAGAACTCTGGCCTTTGATCCAAAGAGGCTTCGATTTTCCAGCCGCGCCGTCATCATCTTCAGCCGTCGCTTGCGATGACTTCATCGCCTCATACTCTTCGATCGCCTCCTTGCCATCAGCAGCGGGAGGCAATGCGCTTTCTATATCTGTAGGCCGGGGATTTCCACTATCCAGACCATCGTCTTCGGTCGTTTTCTTATTGATCAACTTTTTTCTTGGCGACAACTCACCGTGAGAATCAAGAGACTGATCGCTATCGGATTCTGATGATCCCTGTCGTTTGGCTCGCTTGGAGGGTCTCTCCTGGTTTGGTAGATCCAAAGAGTCAGGTCGAATTTGGCCACGGAGTTGACTTTGCGGCTTGGGGAATCTTGTCACAAATGCGTACATGTTTTGAACTCAAACATGCCAAAACAAATAATAAGATACCACCAGGGTATAAAAATGGTCGTCGAAGCATAGGCAGTCAAATATTCAAAACGGAGACGCGACAGACAAAGGGAGGTACTCTAGTCAGGCAACACGAAAGCACATGACCACGCATACCACTTTCCTTTGCTTTTGCTCCAATGCCCGACAATCAACCGGCGCGGTTCAACGAATACTATCCTTCTTTTCATACAGCTACATTCTTCAATCAATTCAATTACGATAATTAGGATATATCGTCACTGTTAAAAATGTCAGACGAAACCCCCAAGAATGAACCGGCTGCGGAGACACCGCAAATCACAACATCGGCCGACGCTTCCACCAACGGACTCCCAGCGCAAACAGAAGCTCAAAAAGATGTTGTGATGTCTGATGCGCCTGCTGATCAGCCTGCAGTACGTCTTTACTTTTCATATATGGTCTCTCACAGGACCTCCACCTTAGGTCATGTCTAGGAACTCCTTTGGGTGGCCAGAAGACATAACGCCCTCCTTCACAAACCCAGGCATTCGTCTCCCATCTTTAAATAGCACCCTCGTTGACATCACATAGTCATCTCCCGCTCCAGTTGCTCATGCGCCGAGCCCAGCACCAGCCCGAACTGGAACTCCAGCACAAGGTTCTAGAGCTGCTTCAGCTCATCCAGATGTTGGCCTTAACATACCCTCCGAAGCTCCCCCGCATGGCGATTCGGCACGACGATATCTCAACACAAAAGTCACTGGAGTGCTGCTGGAGGGTATGAAGCAGTTGGCAAAAGACCAGTATGTCTCAATTACACTTGTGCACCGGCAATGGCAACTAATAGTGTCACAGGCCAAACGATCCTCTTCGAGTATTGGGAGAATATCTCATCCAAAAATCAAAAGAGCTGGAAGGAACTGCCTAGATAGCGAAACATCAAAATGGCATGTTGTGTGAAGCAAAGCAATTGGTAGCGACAGGCATAGATGGCGTTCAGGTTTAAGAATTTTATCGTCACCGGGTTTAGTGTACCCATTGCATACATGCGTTTTGCAGCGATCGAAGAGCTTTCTATTGAGCCGTCGACTTCGCTGTCGGTCCTCCCAGATAGGGCGCATAAGCATCATGGCTCTAAATGCAAGCTTTCCCCATAATTTGTCCCTAACTCCGTGATCCGGGAAACCATCACTTCCATCCGAACTTGGCCAGCCGTCGTTTTTATGTTCGCTTAAGCGACGATGGTGCTGGCAGTAGCGGACTCGTACTTCCAGGTGGGGGGGAGGACACCGACGGTCTTGTAGTAACGGGCCAGACTGTTTATAGGTTAGCTTGGTGCGCGACAGAATAAAGGCCCTGATTAAGCCTACCGGTGAATTCGGGACTCAATGAGAATGAGACGGAACTTGGAGTCCTTGTCCTTGCGGTTGCGCTCAAGGTGCTTTCGGACAGCAACAGCCTGTTTTGGGAGTTAGCGGATTATCGCAGGATATAGAAATTTCAGCATGACTTCCTTACCTTCTTGATAAGCATGTACAAATCCTCGGGGAGCTCAGGGGCGAGACCTGTAAAATCACTCTGTCAGTCTCAACCGCACAGAGGCATTAAAGAGATGGTGTTTCTCCGTCATAGATGTATCGTTCGACCGCCACATCCATTTCTTCGTTTAGGGTATCGTACCGCTGGACTTGAGAATTCGCAGGATTCGGTTACCTGACTTGTGTGTTAGCATTTTTTATTTCGATTTTTCGATTTGCCGAGTCGCTCAATTCTTACCAGTGACGTGCTTGACCTGGGCAATACCGTGAGAGTCACGGAGAATGACACCAATCTGAGAAGGAGTGGCACCCTTACGGGCGAGCTTGGAGATCTGCTCGACAACCTGCTCGGGGGTGGTCTTCAACCACGCAGGGGAGGATCGAGAGTAGGGGAGAGCAGAGGCAGAAATGCCCTTTCCGTTGCTGTGAAGACGGCCCATCTTGTCGGTTTGGCGTGGTGATGCTGGATAAGGATCGGTTACGGAGTTGCGAGCGAAACTTTCCAAGATTCGAGGATGTCTTTCGTTTCGTGTGGGAGGAAAATTGACGAACCGCTTAGTTAGGGCAGAGTGGCGTTATCTGATTGGCTAACGACGGAGATCACGTGGATGGTCCGAGCTCGGCGCCAATTTCGCGTTTCTCATATCTTTTCTCTTTGTCGCGGTTAAAGTTTTCTTCTTTGCTTGATATCAACTACCTATCAATCCAAAGCTTTTTGCTTGGACTTTGCGCAATATTCACTAATCATATGGTAAGTCACTTTTTCTGCAATCTCTGCCATCCTACTTCTGTCGACCTCGACATGATGATACATCACTTTTTACTTTATTTCTGGTACCTCTTATGTTAGAGTCTTCGGGCTCAATGAATGAACAGGACTTCTGATCTCTGGTCATTTCTACAATGTTTACTCGCACCGTCTGTTATGTATCGGCACTAACAGAATACAGATCTATTTAGCATTATGTCTACTTTCAAAACTACCTAGCTAGATGTTCCAAATTTATACCAGACACTCCATTACTCATTTTTGACCAGAAAGCACTTGATTACATGCGACAAGCATATTTGTAATAATGAGCCTGCACGCAGCGAGGCTATGGCTGTATTGTAAGCCAATACTTGTAGTTCTTGGCGTACAAAGAAACCTTTTCATCTCACGACGTAGTAAATTCAATGAGCCTGATGCTTGTCATGTCCTTTGTTTTACATTTTCAATTGAAACGATTCCGTACACCGATGGAAGACTCCCGCCCCTTCAATCCATATAACCAAGATAACCAGTGTACAACTTTCTGGGTCTGGTCTTAATGGAACGATATTAAGTATAATCTTACCACGCGCCAACATCGAAGTTCTCCTGTGCATCTTGTCAGCAACTGCAGAATAAAATTGGAAAATCCAAGAACCTACCTCTGGGAAATATGTCGTCACAACAGTTCTGTCGGCAAACTTGCGTCCTGCAAGAGCCTGCAAAGCCTTTGTTGTATCCTCGGTGTGCTCGTACTTGACAAAGATCTTACCCACACCAGCAGATTGCCTGCTACCACCTGTAGGCCTGGGAACCTTGACGTCGAGAATCTTGCCATATTTGGAACATTCTTCTCGAACATCCTCACAGATTTCTAAACAAATAATTAGAACAAACTCGCGTAAGTAGAAAAAAGCCACGTACCTTCGTAATCGTCATTGTCTAGGAGCTCCTCGGCAGTAACCATGTTGAGGAGCTGCAGTACACGGCTGCTTTCAACCTCATTGGCAGTCTGAGAAGCCAGACCACTGATAGCAGTAATACCAACATCGAAGTTGGCAACCTGGGTGGGACCGATGCTGGCCTTGCTGACTTTGATCTGCTTACCTCCAATATCCATACCGTTGAGGGTATCAAGAGCGGTAGGGTTGGAAACAGCAGGGTCTTGGTACTCGGCAAAAGCAATGCCCTACAAATGTTAGTATGTATATTTTTGAAAGCCCACTGTACTTACTCTAGATTCTTCAGTTCCTCTGTCCTTGACCAAAACAAAGGCCTTAGGCTTGCCGAAACTTGCAAGCAGTTCGATGATCTGCTCCTCTGTCAAGAAAGGTGGGATGTTGGTAATGCTGAGCTTGTTGACAGTATCCGGAACCACGTTAGAGACGACCTCAGGGTCATAAGCAACGTCCTCGGTCACTGCGGGCACCACGTAGTCGCGAGGCCGGCGAATCTCAAGACCACGGTGTACTCCATCCACGCCGTTCGAAGCATCGCTGGCCTCCATAGAAATGCCGTCCAGCGCCAGTGCAACAGTGGCCTCAGGGGCATCCTTGAACTCGATAACGGCAAATGACCGGTCGTTGGAGAATTGACACAAAACACAGGGGTCTGTGGTGTCGATGATGTTCAGTCCGTTAAGTTGCAGATTGAAGAATGCCATGAGCGCATCCTCGCTTGTGCCAGGAGGAATTCTGGAAACCAAAAGTCGCTTTGACTGGCGAGAGTTGCTCGCCTTGAGACCAGCACTTGTGACCTGTCCCCCAGGCTGGTTCATAAAAGCCTGGAGCTTGCTGGGGTCCATAGGTTGCTGTCGAGGAGCACCAGGAAGAGGAAACATGCCCGAGAGCTTAGCCTGTTCGGCCGTAACATTGTCATAGCCTGGAGGCTTGATATCCCACTGTGTCAGGCGACGGTTGCGCTCGAGAACAGACACGATATTTGTCAGGTCGGGAGTTGGTTCTCGCTTCTTTGGAGGCGGGCTTGCGCTTCGACGTTCCTGAGGCGCGGGGAATCTATCCTCACGTCGGTCCCTGCCTCCTCCACGGCGGCGATCGTCGTACGGGTCTCGCTCTCGCCTGCTTGGTCGTTCGTCGTCGTCGCGCCTGGCATCTCGACGGGAAGACCCTCGGTCGCGGTCCCATTCACGTTCGCCACCTCGTCTCTCGCGGCCCGAGTATCTATCCTCGCGCTCGCGATCACGGTGGTTTCGGCTGGAAGAGTAGGCATCGGCATCGCCCTCACCTCGTCGATGGCTTCGGTGGTCTGGCGAGCGAGAACGTCTACGGTCCCGGTCTCCTCGGTGTCGGTCTCGACGATCATCTCTGTCACCTCTGTCACCTCTGTCACCTCTGTCACCTCTGTCACCTCTGTCACCTCTGTCACCTCTATCACCTCTGGGCTAGGTAACGTTAGAGTCAATCATGCTTTAGATGTAGGATTGTACACTTACGGGATAATCTCGTCCTCCCCGACGCCCGTCTGCGATGAAAGGGTTAGCGACGCGACGCGATGAGACCACTAATTGTGAATAAACTTACCCCGGGAAGAATAACTGTCACCGTTCATACTGGCAGTACTGATAAGTGACTTCAGAGATGATGCAAACTCTCTGAAATTGTTAAGTGTGAATGGTTAGCAGGCGGAGTCGTTGATTCAAACTGCAACAAGATTCCAATTTCAAATAGCTGGTAGACGTCGCGCGAGGCTGGAGCTTTTTTTGCCAGGAGACGCTAGCGTTAGTAAGTCTTTGGCTTAGCGCAGAATCCGAATGGGCCTGACTTTGCGAAAACTCAGCACTACAGGGTTGCTTTGGAGCTTCTCAATTATTACCAGTTAGATTCAGACCTTAGCCAGATACGTATACATGCTTGTATGAGTAGTCGGAAAATGAAACAAATGAAAAGGCTATCTCCTCTTTGAACTCTTGGTGGTGCTTCTTCTAGGTATTTTTAGACTTATAGTCTCCTCGAGTAGTAAATTGTGAGGATGATCCCTTTTACTGCGAAGTTTTAGGGGGTAATAAACTTTCAGTGCGCCACTGAGGTTCCGTAGAACCAATTAATTACATCATAAAAGCAAAGAGTTTCTTCTCGACCTACCAACCGTTTCGTCTTATTCTACTAATTGTTTCTACATCTGATCTTATTTTTATCTCGATTCATATAAAATTCGAGTCCGGATTTATCCTATCGATTTCAATGTCTCTTGTTGTAGGGAAAACGGAATGGCAAAAGCTGCCTGTCACTTTGAAGGAGCTTTGTATCAACACCACATTGCGATGTGGGCAGTCCTTTAGATGGCAAAAGATCAATCATGAGTGGTAAGTTCATAGCGCAACTTCCGAAATAGCAAATTACTCAACTTCCTTAATATTCTAGGACCTGCACTTTACACGGGAGACTTCTTCACTTAAAGCAGGATTCTACCCACCTGCACTATAGGGTCACATACCCAGCCCCTAATCCCACGACGTCAGAACCCAAAGATACAGAGTCCCTTCTACGCCATTACTTCAATTTAGACATAGGCCTTGAATCTCTATATAAGCAGTGGTCAGAGCTCGACTCAAACTTTCGGAAAAGGGCACCGCAGTTCCAAGGTGTTCGCATCCTTAACCAAGATGTATGGGAAACCTTGATAGGTTTCATATGTAGCAGCAACAACAACATCGCACGCATATCACAGATGGTGAGTTATATACATACCCATACACGTTTAGAGGTTGACATCGTGTCAGGTGCACAAGTTGTGTCTGCATTACGGCCCCTTTATTGCCTATATTGGCGACGAAGCCTTTCATGACTTCCCAAGCCCTCAAGCTTTGACTGGTGACAGCGTGGAGGCTCACCTCAGAGCTTTAGGATTTGGCTATCGTGCCAAGTATATCGCTGAAACAGCAAGGATTGTTGCCAAGGAGAAGCCTGATACCTGGTTGGAAAGCCTTCGAAATCCTGACCACCCAGGCTTCAATACAACACCGGTACCCAGAGAACAACATGCAACTTACAAAGAAGCACATGAGCAACTTTTAACACTGAAAGGTGTTGGACCAAAGGTTGCCGACTGCGTATGTCTGATGGGTCTTGGATGGGGAGAAGCAGTCCCGGTTGATACCCACGTTTGGCAAATTGCTCAAAGGGACTACAAGTTCGGCAAGTCAAAAGTAAAGACACTCAACAAGGCTATGTATGATGCTGTAGGAGATCACTTCCGAAACTTGTGGGGACCTTACGCCGGTTGGGCCCATTCAGTTCTCTTTACTGCTGACCTGAGAGAGTTTGCGGCTCAAGCTTCGAAGGAAGAAGACAAGCCCACCGTGATTAAGATAGAGGTGGGATCCTCCCAAGAACACACCCTTAAGAGGACCAAGAAGATGATCACTATAACTGATAGCAACACTGAGGTCAAGGAAGAAAGCCCGATTGTCATTCCAAAGGATGAGCAAGGAGTTGAAGAGGTTAAGCAAATGAGAAGATCAAAGAGGCTGCGTACTTCGTGAAGAAATCCAGCAGTACAGCGGTTTCGGTGGTATCCTCTTAGTTTCAAGATATGGGAATGCTCTACTGTAAGAGAGAGGAGCTGAAGGAACGGTTCTGCTCTCTGGGATATACAACATCAATCTCATACGGCCGGTACATATTAGCGTCACTTCAATCATCGATCTGGAAACATCAAAGTCCCGGTAGCTTTGCCTATTATAAACTTGACCAATTGATGGTTTTCGAACTCAATGAAGCATATGATAATTGCCATAACAGCTAAGAAGAGGCCTATACTCGGAAAAATCTCCAAAGCATTGTTGACCAATTTCCTTTTTGGGTAAGCGGACACATGCATCGCTCTAGGCAAGCGGCTAAAATTCGGGTGGAGAAGATCGCCTCCAGCGTAGCAAAGCTTCGTCAAGGAGGGCGTACTAATTTTGCGACTACCCATCAACCATCCAACTCTCCATGCGCAACGATAACGCTCCGAGCACCCCTTGTCCTCTCGAACCGGGATGAAGCTGCGAACTACATAATTCAAAATGTCTGACGCGGATTTCGAGACTATTAAGAAGCTCCAGCAGGAGCGAAATGCTGCCGCTACGGCCAACAAGGGTTCGCGAACCTTTGATGTCGCCAACCAGCGAGCCGACGATACAAAGCAGAAGCTGACCGACAGCGCTGACAGTTCCTTATACGATAAAGATGGACCCAATAAATTTGCTGGATATAACACGTCTCTGCCGATGATGGGCGAAGATGATGACGAGATGGGCGATGGCGACAATACGCGACGGTTGACCGGCCAGTACACGGCGTCGCGAGAAATGATTGATGAATTTGCCCGAGGAAGTGGTGTCGAAGAAGATGACATCCTTGCTGGAAAGGGAGAGAAGAGTGGCCGAATCGTCGATCGCGAGACAGATTACCAAAAGCGCCGCTTCAACCGCGCCCTTACTCCCACGCGCGCCGATCCATTCGCCGAGAATCGCCAAGCTGGTGCTTCTGAGAACGGAACAAGCTATCGTGAGATTATGGAGGCCCGCGAACTTGAAAGGGAGGAGCAGCGCGTACTACAAGCCATCAAAGCAAAACAGGAGGGCAAGACAGAGGACGATGGCGATGCTAAGCCCATGCTTATCGATGGGGATAAAGACAATACCGAAGCCGAATCTGCAGAGGGTGCTACTACTCGAAAGCGAAAGAAGAGATGGGATGTCTCATCAACACCTGCTGAGGATGACAAGGCTGAGACAGCTGATGCGGCCAAGCCCAAGCGTTCGCGATGGGATCAAGCACCCGCTCTCTCTGCCCCAGGCGTCGAAGGTGCAAAGAAACGCTCGCGATGGGACCAGGCCCCTTCCGCGACACCCATGGGTAACGCAGGACTGGCTACTCCCGCGCATCCGTCGTCTGCCTCCGCTGTTCCGACGACCTTCGGTACCGACATCTCCGGTCGAAACATGCCCTTAAGCGACGAAGAACTCGACCTTCTCCTGCCTGGTGAGAGCGATGGTTACAAGATTCTTGATCCTCCTCCTGGATACGAGCCGGTTCGGGCTCCCGCTCACAAGCTTATGGCCACCCCTGCTCCTCAAACAGGCTTCATGATGCAGGATCCCGAGCAGGTGCGCCTCTCTGGAAAGCCAATGCCCGCCGAAATCCCCGGAGTTGGTGACTTGCAGTTTTTCAAGGCCGAGGATATGGCCTATTTCGGAAAACTCACTGATGGTTCCGATGAGAATGCTCTGACTGTGGAAGAGCTCAAGGAGAGGAAGATCATGAGACTGCTCTTGAAGATCAAGAACGGCACTCCCCCTATGAGAAAGACTGCCCTTCGACAGATCACCGACAATGCTAGACAATTCGGAGCCGGTCCTCTTTTCGATCAGATCCTGCCCCTACTCATGGAGAAGACATTGGAGGACCAAGAGCGCCATTTGCTCGTTAAGGTCATCGACCGTATCCTATACAAGCTTGACGACCTTGTGCGCCCCTATGTCCACAAGATTTTAGTCGTTATTGAACCACTGCTCATTGATCAAGACTATTACGCAAGAGTGGAGGGTCGTGAGATCATCTCAAACCTGAGCAAGGCTGCTGGTCTTGCTACAATGATTAGCACAATGCGACCTGATATCGATCACGTCGACGAGTATGTCCGAAACACAACAGCACGAGCCTTTGCCGTCGTCGCCTCTGCATTGGGTATTCCTGCTTTGTTGCCTTTCCTCAGAGCTGTGTGCCGAAGCAAAAAGTCATGGCAAGCTCGTCATACAGGTGTCAAGATTGTTCAGCAAATTCCTATTCTCATGGGCTGTGCTGTACTCCCTCACCTGAAGGGACTCGTCGACTGTATTGGACCCAACCTCAACGACGAACAGACAAAGGTCAGGACAGTTACTAGTTTAGCCATTGCTGCTCTAGCCGAAGCTTCTAACCCATACGGTATCGAGAGTTTCGATGATATCCTGAACCCTCTGTGGACCGGTGCCCGCAAGCAACGAGGCAAAGGTCTCGCAGGTTTCCTCAAGGCTGTTGGGTACATCATTCCTCTGATGGACGAAGAATATGCCAATTACTATACCAGCCAGATTATGGAGATTCTACTTCGTGAATTCTCTTCCCCCGATGAGGAAATGAAGAAGGTCGTTCTTAAAGTGGTATCCCAGTGCGCTGGTACGGATGGCGTGACTGCAGGATATCTCAAGGAACACGTACTGGATGAATTCTTCAAGAGCTTTTGGGTACGAAGAATGGCGTTGGACAAGCGCAACTATCGACAAGTGGTTGAGACGACAGTTGACATTGGTCAAAAAGTCGGAGTTAGCGAGATTGTGGACAGAATCGTCAACAATCTCAAGGACGAGAGTGAGGCGTACCGTAAAATGACAGTCGAGACAGTTGAGAAGATTGTTGCCAGTCTGGGCGCGGCTGATATCGGCGAGCGTTTGGAAGAGCGGCTCATTGACGGTATCCTCCATGCGTTCCAGGAGCAGAGCGTCGAGGACATTATTATGCTTAACGGGTTTGGTTCTGTCGTTAACGCTTTGGGAACTCGCTGCAAACCCTACATCCCCCAAATTGTCAGTACCATTCTCTGGCGACTCAACAATAAGTCGGCCACAGTCCGACAGCAGGCGGCGGACCTCATCTCTCGTATTGCTATGGTTATGAAGCAATGTGGTGAGGATGCCCTCATGGGCAAGCTGGGCGTCGTGCTCTACGAATACCTTGGTGAGGAGTACCCCGAGGTTCTCGGATCTATCCTAGGTGCTCTACGATCTATTGTCACTGTCGTTGGTATTGCGCAGATGCAACCACCCATCAAGGAGCTTCTGCCGCGACTCACGCCTATTTTGCGAAACCGACACGAAAAGGTTCAGGAGAATACCATTGACCTGGTCGGTCGTATCGCAGATCGTGGACCTGAGAGTGTCAATGCTCGAGAATGGATGCGAATCTGCTTCGAGCTGCTTGACATGCTGAAGGCTCACAAGAAGGGTATTCGACGAGCTGCCAACAACACATTCGGTTTCATCGCCAAGGCCATTGGTCCTCAGGATGTGCTGGCAACCTTGTTGAACAACCTTCGAGTGCAGGAGCGTCAGTCCCGTGTCAACACTGCCGTTGCTATTGGTATCGTCGCCGAAACCTGTGCTCCCTTCACTGTTCTGCCTGCATTGATGAACGAGTACCGAGTCCCTGAACTCAACGTACAAAACGGTGTGCTCAAGTCACTCTCATTCCTCTTCGAGTACATTGGCGAGATGGCAAAGGACTACGTTTATGCAGTGACTCCCCTATTGGAAGACGCTCTTATCGACCGTGACCAAGTTCATCGTCAAACAGCAGCCTCCGTCGTCAAGCATATTGCTCTTGGCGTCGTTGGCTTGGGATGCGAGGATGCCATGGTGCATCTGCTCAACCTCCTCTACCCCAACCTTTTTGAAACCAGCCCACACGTTATTGACCGTATCGTCGAGGCTATCGAGGCCATTCGAATGGCGGTTGGACCGGGCTTGGTGCTCAACTACGTCTGGGCGGGTCTATTCCATCCGGCACGAAAGGTCAGAACCCCATACTGGCGTCTGTACAACGACGCGTATGTTCAGGGGGCGGACGCCATGGTGCCATATTATCCCAACCTGGATGAAGACAAGATGGACCGGCCGGAGCTTGCAATCGTGTTGTAAGACTTTGTACATACATGAAGGGAAGAGAGTGGTTTCAGGACGTGAGTATAGTGGTGATGGCAGGGTTTATTCCAAGGACTTTTTTTTCTCTAATATTATGGATATGGGGAGGCTTGTAATGTGGAATGCTGTACGTTGAAAGGGGGTTATTACTGCATGCGTCAGGGCGTTCTGATAGATGATAAAAAATGGTTTCAATGTTTTGAATATCTAGTTACACCGAGTGATAATCTCCCATGCCCATGATCGCACGCATGATGTTGACTTGTTCCCAGCCCCTTTATCAAAACAGTTACGTTGCCGCCGACCACTTGCTGGGTCAATGAACGGGTGATTTGCCAAGACCGGTGTAGCACTTATCTCAAGTGTCAACTCAGATCATGACGGAGTCGCCGACTGCGCATGTTCGTTGCAACTGCAGGGATGGAGGAAGGGATTGGGGCCTTCAACCGAGCTGGTGGTTTCACTTCATTAGCCAAAGCGACGATCATCCGAAGGCAGCAGTTTAAACCAGATGCTAGTTCCGCGACAAGTGATTGACTGCAATTTCATCAACAATGACCCCATAGTCCAGCAACCGAGGGTAACATGAGCAGACTGAGCATGTTACCTTTCAGGTCGCCAACAATCTCAGCCGGCCGCTTGGGCCGTGGACGATCCCCAGAGCCTTGGGTAAGTGGGCTTCACCGCACGTGTGATTACTTCAATGAAGTAGTGAGAGGAGGGATGCATCGTGGAATCGATAGGCCATCAGGCGTTGATGAGACCATCTCACCTCGTCGGTAGTCAACGTCCGGACCCGCGGCTCATCCACACTCTAGAGGAACTTTTGAGCCAGGCTCCGGCAGATGTAGATTTTACACTGCATTGGGGCCCTCTCATCTTCCTGTTGTTTTCGTGTCGAGTCAGGGGATGATGGGTGAATGGAGAGGCAGGAAGCGGGGGCCGTGCCGCCCAAGCTCTGGGGTCCTCGTCACGGTGCTGTACCTAGACTTGATTCTTGGATGAATAGAGGTCAAAGATGGCTGGGTCTGCAGTCGTCGATACCTGTAGAGACAAACGTAAGATCGTTAGAGAGGGGGAGGCGAGGAGTGATCGACATTCACTAAGCTTTGTCTCGTGCCTTTGAGTGGTCCCCGAGAGCGGAGAACACAAACCTGGAAGATCATGTCTATCTTTTGCCTTTCAAAGCCAAGGACGGTCTTTTCATCTGTGTTGTCGCACGTGGGTAGCCTTTTGGATCGTCCGCAACAGTGAGCATGGCACGTACTATACTTTGGTACATCCGTACATTCACAGCCCTCAGGGTATCAGAAAAATTGACCGCTGGAAGCATAAGAGACAAAATCAGTAGGCTATTTTATGCTACTTATACCATACTTCTTAGGCTATTTATTTTTATACCCTAAGACTTAGGAGGCCAACTTTTCTTCTACCCACTAGACAGCTTATTCATATGGGGACTCTAACAATGTGGTTTTGGTTCACGTCTCATTCTCCAGTACCGTTGTGATTTTACCGTCCAGTTGGACTAAATATCATGCAAGGATCAACAAGACATCAGAGGTGATAGGATGCAGATGGAACCGGGATGTGATAGGACGATGGAGAAGGGGGACAACTCTCGTCTCAAACTCTTGGTTTTCACGGTCCATGAGGTGGTTTCCTTGCTGGAGCATACTCTGTACGGAGTAGTGCGATAAGGTATCCATCTATTGTAAACCGAATCATTAGCATCCACCGGGCAGCTTCGTGTCATCACGACATCGGTGTTGATATCCGCCGAGGGTGTGTCAAATGGCCATCTACAGAAGCCCTTGAACGCCAGCAAACGAGCCCCAGACACTCGCTGAGGACCATCGAGATGCAAGAGCAATGTCCCTTCTGGCTATGCTTTCATAGCATCCTTAAGTGAAGTTTTATCACGTATCCAACCACGGCCCAAGTCGCAGCTCCTAAACGGAAGACAGTTCCGGAAATGATAATTTAAGGTCAAGCCTCGCCTCGCCCCAGCACTAGCTGGACAGAACATGACCTCGAGCAACACAAAATCTGACTATACCAGCACCAACGACGAAATAATTTGGTCATTCTGTGCAGGCTCAGACTGGCTCTTGGGCTGTCTGTTTCTGGTACCCCAAGCGTGGGTCTCGTGTTTTTTGCTCCCCCCTAGTATGATAAGACATGCAGTAGATCCATGGCGAGGTTAACTAGGCTGGAAGGTGGTTTCTCGTTACAAACTATCGGACCTAAGAGCTGTTCGCGTCTGGCCTGCTTCTAGAGCGATTGTCTGTGATGCGACGGCATTTGAAGCAACGCCTCCGACTTGAGTTGCTTGTGATGTGCGGCCGCAACGGCTGATCACCATACTAGAGAAGAGGCGCGTAGATCTCCCCAGAAGGCTAAGGTTAAAGCAAGCCAAGGCACAGGAAGGTCGGATTTGGCTGGATATCTTGCGCTTTTGTAACTGCTTTCTGTGATTGTCGTTGTGCATACAAGATGTACGTCACATCGGTTGGATGTTGGGACGGGAGAGTAACCAAGTCGACCCCGCCATGTTACTCGTTTTGGAGGAAGAATAGCAAGCGCATGTGGAGGTGAAATATCTGCCAAGGGCAAGTCGACAAGGTCACAAAGAAGGGACAGCAAATGAGCACCGCGACTAGAAGCCAGGATAGTTGAGTAAATCGAGATGAGTGAATGTACTGTAGGTAGGTCGATAGTGGATGGTAGGCGATTAGTCTAGTCACCGAAAGAGGGTCAGGGAGGCCAGGCCAGGCCGAGTCCAGTAATCCGGTCAGGTGATGAGACAGGACGAGGCAAGTTGGAAGTGGAAGGAGGTGATGGTTGAGCATCTCCGTCCACTCCAAGCAAATTAAGGCAATTCAAGTCGAAAGGTAAGCTAAGGTAATGTGTTGGTGGGTCATGCCATTCTCAGCAAATGCCATGACAGGAATGGGAAGGAAAGCCCAATTACGGTGTACTCTATTGAGAATAGCCTGTGTTTTCTAGTCGTAAAGCTTGTCAATGATGGTGGAATGAAGTCCAAAGGTAGAAACGGCAGGCAAGGCAAGCACGCAGAAGCACCTATCAATGAAGGCATAGGCAGCCACTAAAAAAGCAGCGTCCGAGCGACAAAATTTGATAGAATTTCTCTGTTTCGTTTCTTGTCTCAACCTTGTTGCTCCTTCCGCTCGCATTGGCTCCTGACGAGGCTTGCTAGCCCAGCCTCGAAAACATAGCGTTGGTTTTAGTACCTGAAAGGAATGCGGCTATGTTGACATCCGTCAAGAATAGGTGCCGTACCTTGCTCAACCAAGGCTGAAGGTGGAAATGTATACAGTATCACAGTGTCATCGTGCTGAGGTAGTAGTCCATGTTGCTCACTCTTGTTCAATTCGGTAGCATTCACTCAGAGTGGCGAAACGAAGTCTCTCCTCGAGCTTCAAGGGTTGTTTGGAAGGAAGGGGGGCTTCAAAGCCATGATTGTTAGACCGGGTCTCGTTTTTAGAGTGGTGCCCAATATCTTAGATGCAGACAAGGGGAGGACCACTGTGCTGAATACTCAGGACAAGGCTGCAGGAGCGCAGTGTTGGATGGTTGACGGTACATGAGGACACACTGGCGCTGTGGTTCTCCCGGGATCCAGTCCGACAGGTGACCAAGAGTAGTAGGTGGTTTAAACACAGAATCGCGCATGCGTAGAGGAATAGGTAAGAAGAAGCAATATTAAGCTCAGAGGTAGCATTGATCTCAGTCTTGGACAAATTGCCTCACTTCTCAGAGTGCGGGTTTGGGCTTAATCCCTACGGGAAATCCTATTGACAGTCAAGTCAGGTGAAGAAAAGAAAAAAGAAAAGAAGAAAAAAAAAACACAGAGCTGCCGAGTAGGTACGTACATGTGCAATTAGCCAAATGTGCCTGCAGTGAAGAGTAAAGTCTGAGGAAACTATTCTCCCCGAGTAGTTACTTAATGTTTTTTGCTCTAGCTGGTTACTGTACCCTAGCACCTTCCTCCTAGTTCGAGTTCAGTCAAGCTATCCATGTCCCGGCATCAATCAGACACTAAATAAATTAAACCCGCCAGCCTCCCCTGCCATGTACCTTGGACTTGCTCTCTACAGTCACGCCCGCTCCACCGACAGGATGAACACCCCCACCCTTCCCTTCCCCCACATCAAAGCAAAAGATTGCAGTGTACGACGCTTATCCCTGTTCGGCCATCTGCGGCAGCGAGCAACAAGCTCATCAATGACGTCGACCGAGTGGAGCTCGGCCGGGTCTTTGCAACAACGGAGCCGGGGGACCCTACCGATGGCCTCTGACGTCAGGGGCCCCGTTTTCAAAAACCGTTTTTTTTTTAAACTTTGACAGGACCTGAACTGAAAATGAGAAGGAGCAACACATGGACTGTATGAGCCTATGAGGGTTTGAGGAAACAGAAACAAAACAGCCGAGAAACTTGCTATGCCTGGAATGATCCAATTGCAATCTATTATGGACTTACACGAGTCGTAAAGATAGGAAGCCCATGTTGCTATGCGTATGTACATACCTATACAGTACGTCTCTGTACTTATTTCTTGGCCCCAACTCAACTCAAGCATAGGTACGGAGTAGGAAAAGTAATTATGTACCCACACAAAAGGATGATATCAGGTGGTTCAATATGGAATGGCTTCACCTCCAGTCTGTAGGTAAAACACAATTGGACATTTATTTCATCATTTGCAAACCAAGGGCGTCTCTAAACCAAGTATTTTGTCACTTGTTTTCGCGTTCAAAGCGACATTCAAAAAGAGGGGGGAAACAAGTTCGTGTCTACTAACTTGGGTGCTAGAGTATCAAGTCTTTTTTACCTACAGCACTTCTCCACGCCCCATCAAATCGGCTCAATTTCTGCAGTGACACCTAGACCCTCTGTTTTTCTCTCTTTTCCTCTCTCTCAGCTTTTCTACAACCGATTGATAAAATTTGATAACTCTTGCAATCTCCCTAACACAACCTGTCTCCACGCCGTAGAATCTTAGCAAGGGAATCGACAGCCAACCCCTGCCTATGTTTTCTGATTGCTCTTTTTCTTTCTCTTTTTGACCTGGCAGCCTTCACAATACCCCAAGCCGTTATAGTACTAGCCCCCTAAAAAGTAGGACCCTGAAGATCCCATCACGGCGCTTCTTACCAAAGACATGACCATCCGTGACAGCATCTCAAACGCGGATGAGGAACCTAATTTCTCCGTCGACGTCATACTTTGGCCCTTGACGCCGTCATTATCGTCACGTTTAATCCCTCTAATTAATTTGAGATCCTTACGA
Source organism: Fusarium venenatum (assembly GCF_020744135.1). Taxonomy (NCBI): domain Eukaryota; kingdom Fungi; phylum Ascomycota; class Sordariomycetes; order Hypocreales; family Nectriaceae; genus Fusarium; species Fusarium venenatum. Next base: position 2,363,488 of record NW_027072131.1, read on the forward strand.
ATGCTGCATACCGACGTATGTATGCTTCCTTTTTGTTTTCGGCTGACCAAATACAGTAACCACGCGCTTGTATGAGGCAAAAGCTAGGGGCGGTCTGTGTGCAACTAAAAGGAAGCGATACTGAAAGTGTGTGACTTTAAAGATTGTACCTAAATCTACAGATGTCCTCTAAATACTGGGTTTCCGACCATGACACGAAGAATTCGCCTCAAGGGCCCTGAGCGAAGCTCATGTACTCGATGTACACTTGTATAGCACGGTACTTCATCACCTGTAAATAGAGCCTTTTGCACCGCCCCGGAGCCTCTGTTATCTCCCTACAAGTGCGCCGTCTCACAACTTGACCAGTCTCAGACCGTGAATCCACCAGCACGGCGCCGGATCTCCAGAGTTCCGTGACCGGGCTTGACAAACGTCATATCACCAAGTCAAGTTGGGTTGAGTCGTGACATGACACAGCACAGCAAGCCCCCATTCTTCTTCTGCTCTCGTCTATTTCGGCTCCCAACCTCCGTTGTCGCAATAAATGCTGTACTATCCGCATGTGTGTATGTATTCGCGCCAGACAACGACGCGTCCTTTTTGCCACAGAATTGGGTTGCCCAACGTGGACGTGCTCAGATGGAGTAACTTAGACGCAAAGTGGAGGGAACCTCTTCGCTTTGCAGGCCAAGACAAATGATAAACAACGGTACCGTTAGATGGCGCTTGACTCGGCAGGCCAAGAATATGCATAATACCTGGGTAGTGGTGTAATAGAAACAGCCCCTCTGATATGGCATTTGTGAGTGCGGTTTTCAAAATCTCCATCTTTCTCAGAATCCGACAACCCTTGATTGCAAGCTACGTGATAACAAAAGCTGAACTGGAATGCATCCGTCTTGTAAATTGTGGCTTGCCCAGAGATCTAAGTTGAACCAACAGAAAGATGATACTACATACTTTACAACATATGCGTACAGTAGCAGGGATGGTCTTACAGTTACAGTGCAGCTGTGAGTGATAACCAATCAGGGCATTTCTAAAGAGTACAAGGAGGGACTAGACATCGGAGGGAATTCAAATGAGAATGCGGAATTAAAGCGTAAACAGAGATTGGGATCCTAGCAAATGGAAGATAGGCATTGCCCATTATACTCCACCATAAGCCCCATCTCGATACCTACCTACCTACCTGAGCTAGGAGATATTAGATTCTCAAGACTGGAAACGACAAGACTTTCTGGAATACAAGAGTCAGCTTGTTCTCTAGTTCAGTAATTAATCAAAGCCGTATGGGTGTCATGGCCATAATCAGCTACCATTTCACCTCGTGTTGATCCCCTAGTTAAAACCTTCTAGTAGTCTTCTTCGTCTTGTTCTTTTTCTTCTTCTAATACGTACAGTAATAACACCAAAACCAAAACCAAAACCACAGCCCACTCCACTCGCAAGCTAGTCCTTATTCAATATTAGCACGCCATCTACTTTCGAACCCCCAAGCCTCTAATCTCATTTCATCTCATTCCCGGCTGCAAACCGGCCGAGGCTCAACTCGGATCTGATACCAGACAAACCTTTCTCATAAGAAAAAAAAAAGCCTTCTGGGGATCAAACCCTCCGAAGGTACCATGTCACTTGCGATACCGCAGGTCCAATGGAGTAGATATCATCCTAGGTACCTAGGCCACTGACACTGGCAAAGGACCCTCCAACCCAATCGTACCTCAAAGTTAATCTACAAACACCATTCCCTCCCTTTCCACCCCCACAAAGCTTGTCCGGTCTTGACAATGCTGCCCGAGTCGATGGCGATGCTTCTTGGGGTAGGGATGTACACAACTTGAAACGCCGGTTTCTGCTATTCTCGGTGATGATCTACAGGCAATAATACACGAGCTTGTGACTTGCAGGGGGGCCCTTTCAGGAAACCGTCCAATTGTTCCTGTCCGCCCTGCAAAATTAATCGCAATACACAGAGTACCTACCCAAGCTCCTTTTTGCGTACATGGACAAGTTTGCAGTTTTTCCCCCCTACATGGATAGATGGAATAGGGGTTGCATTACGCGTCTGTGTCTCAAACGTTGTCTGCATCCTCCCGATCTCCTTATCGTGCAGAAGAAAAGTATTAGATGTTTATTTTGGCATCTGTAATTGGGTTTCCTCGGTAAATTCGCCCTGCCCTGCCTGTCTGCCCTGCTTGGCTTGACGGCGTCAGAGTTGCCAGGGTCGTACAGTAGGCATTGTGCGGCTATCTTACATAGTACGAGGTGGTGCGTACGTTGATCAACGAGAAGGAGGGGAGTGGGAGACCATTCAGCCGCCTTCGCGCTTATTGCCTTGCCCCTTTGCTGTATGAGTTTTACATTGTTGCTTTTGCTGGCTACTTCCAATATCGTAGTTCGAGTCATGGCGTTTCCCGGCAGAGAATCCTGCCCTCCACTTGAGAAACATGGGATTTTTTCAATTGCCCATCAGGTTGTGTCGGTCAGTTGAAACATACTGTAACTCTAAAATAAAAGACTCGAATGGTTCAATCTCAAGTTTGATTTTTGCAAGACTGCTTGACCTCTACCTCTTTCTATAGGCTGCATCCCCCTTCTTATCATCTTCGTTGTCGTACCCGAATCTAGCCACCGCCCATGCCTGCTGCATTGCACCGTTCAGACACTGGCTCATTTTCAACAGACATGTTGTGCATGGTTCAAACCGGGTATATCGTGACCATAAATGTGAAACTAATAGTACAATCCTCCTGATATCCATTCGTAATGCCTCTGGCACCCTCCTCTAACTCAAAGTACACCCTCGCCGAGATAATGTCAACATTGCCCTAAAATATGGACATAAGCTATCGCTTCGAAGTATAACGTAAGGCAGCGTGTGCCTGAACATGCAGAATAATAAGACCGAAGTTGTGGTCAACTCCATAAACGCCGTGTGGAAGGGTATCGGTAGGTCGGTCCAGCACTCCGCCTATTCCCATCCCAAAAAACCAACATCATAAAAACCTGAGATGGTGGGTTTGAACATGACCCAATGCACCGTAAGCGATAGACTCGAATCGTATACACCCCAGCTCCTCGCCTTTGCTCCAATCCATGATTCCTCTTCCTTTTCTGGTCCATTTCTCTATGCCGCGCTAAGCCGTGTTGCAATAATGTTTGCAGGTGATAAAAACAGGGCGATTAAATGTAATAAGGTTGGTCGATTAGACGGTTGTCGTATCGCCGTTCGTCGAATGCCATCCTTGGGCACTCATAACTCAAAAATTGAAAATGTTGAATCGCTCAACTTGTAAGTTGTAGTCGTTTTAGTCCGAGTGGTGGTCCTCTGAGCCTGCCTCTGAGCGCGCATCCCCGCGGTGAACCTTTCGGTGACGTCGAAGATTGGAAACTACAGAGAAATGTCTACCACATCCTTCAACCTCACAGGCAAAAGCTATAGATTGTCAGTATAAGAAACGTCAGGTTGGTTCCAAGGAGGTTGCACATACGCTTCTCGCCGGTGTGGCTATACATGTGGGTTTGCAGCGAGCTAGGACGAGTGAACCTCTTGTCGCAAACCTTGCACTTGTGCTTCTTCTGAGTGCTGGAAGACACTTTGGAGCTGAACTGCCCCATCATAGACTGGGGGGCAGGGGGAATCTGAGAGCTCATCAAGCCCTGAGGTCGAGGCAGAGTCCTTGAAGATACGGACTCGATGTCGGAGCCAGCGGTGGAGTAATCGGAGACAGAGTCGCCGTAGTAGGAGCTGAAATTGCCACTAGAAGAAATGGAAGAACTGGTAGAGTGGGTAGAAGGGAATCCATAAGAATCAACAGAGGATCGATCACTTCGCGTCCCATAGATGGGTCGGGGTGTCTCCTGGCTCATAGCCAGCATGCCGTGGCTAGCATCGAGAGCATCGGCAAAGCTCCTCCGTTCATCTTGGATGCTACTGCCCGCAGAGTTAGTAACGAAGGATCAAAGCAGTTGCTTGCAATTTTACTCACTGTTGAGAAAACCGTCTCGCGTGGTCATCAGCAGGAGCCAGACCAAAAGGTGGTGGTCGCACAGGAGCTGGCGCATAACCAAGTGTGTCATAGGGAGCAGCTGATGTAGGCGCAAAGTGGTGGTTGACAGGAGAAGCAGATGTGGTGTAAGTGGGGTCTCCATAAGCAGCAGACGTTGTTTGCATGCGGTTGATGCTGAGTAGGTCTGTCCTTGTGTGAGTTTTGAGATCATATCAATGTTAGGGAGTAGCAACGTACCTGCAGAAGTGTTAGGCACTGGCATGGCGCTTCCGTAAGAAGCCATTGACGAAGTGCTGCTAGTGCTCGCGCGGCTTTGAGGTGGCTTGCCGGCCATCATGTTTGGGTTGAGGGCTGGCTGGCTACCAACAAAGAGGCTGCTTCCCGCAGGAGGATGCTGTGGTGGTGAGGATGAAGACCAAGGGTTGGAAAAAGCAGGCGGCTGTGCAGGTGCTGAATAGTCGAAATTCAACGAGGGTCCGAACCGCTGCTGGGTAGTGTCGAGTGTCATGGTCATATTGGTATGTGAATATGGTGGTGGTGATGATCTGAAGAGAAGTTGATGTGCAATATAAACATAGATCGGTTGGCGGTTATGTGGGAAAAAAGGTTTGTTGATCAGATGCGGGATCCCAACTAGAATAAAAGCCAAGTTCAGTGACACAGATCAAAGACAGAAGATCCTTTCACGACTGGAGATGATATGGGGAGTTGAGTCGGGGCCAAGGTGGGATCAGCGAAGTCTTAAGTGTCTGGGTGCGAATTGACGTGCGTCAATCTGCCTCTGGAAACGGGCTGGGCTGCGGGAGAAGAGTGGAGTTCCCCCGTCTCTCTGAAGGAAAAAAGGTGTGACGACTCTGGTCTAGGTGATCGGCAGGCCGACGTCTTTTCGCAATGGCTGAGGCGACAGGGTTGGTGCGATGAGGTAGGGTCGTAGGACCAAGCAGCCAAATAGCAAACCAGGGGTGCTGTGGGCTGCATAAGATGATGGAGACAGTCTCTCAATCCACAACTCGACTTGACAGACAGCCCACGGCATCCAGATAGTAGCGTCCGCGATGCCCAGCGCTGAAGAGATCAGCGACTTTATGGATAGATTCTTGTCAAGGAATCCGGAAAAGGCCCCTCATCACGAGGTTAAAAAAGAAAGAGATGCGCGATAGCGTTACCAAGGTCCAAGATGGATTTTGAATATACAGATTGAAGCTCAAATGGTCATGTTTTAGAAGTCCAATGACCGGACCGGCAGTGAATCCCCAAGTCTCTACGAAAAAGTAACAGTTGACAACGCCAACACGTTCTCTGAAAGGGGGTGCGATGGCAGACAGGCAGAATTATGGGGTACGCACTGGCCATGAGAGGCAAGCCAGGAGGTGTAAGAAGAGGGGTGGATGTATTCTGAGCTGAAGGTAGAGCAGACAACAGAGTTGGAGGTGGGTAAGGCTACGGACGGCAGTTTGCAAAGGGACCCCCGCTATTCAAGGGCTGCCTGGCCCGCGAACGAACGCCACTGATGTGGAGGGTCTGAGATGAAAGACAAGGTAGGAGAGGACGTCCTGGACTGGGAATTGAGGTAGACAGCAGACAGGGCGGGATTATGCAGGGTCTGGTCAAGCCAGAAGGAAGCGTGCCTGTAGATGACTTGTTGCGACGCGGGCGGCGGGTGGGAATCGAGGGGTCCTTCAAGCCACTCAACGGCAGCACATCGAGGGATACTAGGCTTGTTTAGTGCTGTGGGAATTGATTGCAACGAGCTTCTCGCTGAGTGGACTCTTGCAGTGGGTGTTGTCGAGTCGTGCGCTTGGTCATGGGGGGACAAGCAGGGATCATAGGTCAACAAGCAATGCCAAGGGTGAGAAGAGGAGTTCAGAGACGTACCAGATACCTCGACAAAAGCTAAAAGTCGCCAGGCTCATCGGGAGGCGTCGGCCACAAAGCGCCCCTGTCGCGGATGGGTGACTACCCATGAGAGCCCTGACGTAAGGTACGTCAGGAAGCATCACCAGTAAGTGTGGGTGGAACTCAGAAACGAGACAAGAAACGCTGGGAACGCAAGACGGTGAAGGAATTGAAACAGCCTTTAGAGAAGACGCTAAAGGGGGGGGGGACCAGGCCAACAGAGGCATACATGCCATCGCATTGCATTGCCCATCGATATTGACATTGCCAATGCCATGAGGGAGAGTGGAGGGTGACAAAGGAATATTGACATCAGACGTCCAGGATAGCCTGGGACAGCATGGCAGTCGACTGACGTTGTGTCCCCTCTTTGAGAGGTGATATGGGCGCTTTCGCGAGGGGAATAGTACATTCAGTCAATAACCTAACAAGGCCGTTCAAGGTCAAAACAAACCTCAGGACCCTGGGAACCTTTTGGCATCGCCGTCATCATGCTCCAGAGACGAGGTGGGACAGCGTCACTGTCATTAGAGCAAGGCACGCAGAGTCACCCTGTGCCCCCAAAATGGTGTTGCAGTGATGCCATAACTGCGCGCATTGCAAGTCGGCTTTGTTGCCCAACTACGAAGTCAAAAATGTGCCCCTACACTCCCACCTGCCAAGTCTAGTTGCGTAGAGCGGTCCTTAGAGCCCTCATGGGATACTGCAGAGTATTGCACATATATGCCCGATGCCCGCCACTACTCTTGGTGTAGTATCCGACGAGAGCGGATAATTGTCAACTCTACCTAGACGACTAGTCCAGGGTTGAAACCCTTGCCTGCCGCCGGTTTCGCAGCAAAGATCCAGTACAGTGCCCTTGCCAGCACCGTATCGGTTACTTTGGCATGTAGGTTGATGTAAGCCAGGAATTTTGATTTCTTGTGTCCTTCTGACTTGCCAATGGCAGTTTTGGGCACTTGAGATTGGTAATTTTGGTGTGTTTAGCTTCGCCCCGTGCTTGGACTGCCCCATCATGAACGGACCTTCTGCAGCCTCCACATGGGGGAACGGCTTCTGAGATAGAAGCAAAGAATGTATTATCACAAAGTCAAGCACGGTTGCTGCGACATGTATTAGAGTTGTATGGGAAGGGGTTTGTGCGTGCGTGCGTGCACGTGCGTGTGTACTGTAAAAATTCAGTGCAACCGAGTCGTCATGATGCACTGTACATTTGTTCAATGTTCAATATTCTCTTGTTTTGGCAGGCAGGAGGGGACCCTTCCGATCCTACCATTGCTAGACACTGTGTGGGGTTAGATCTTCCCACAAGATCTCTGCTTACCTTGTACCTAATGTAGGCACCGTTTAGCATCCAGATAACAGTTATTCCCCTTTACTGTCTTTCTTATTTCATGGCATTGTGAAATATCTAGTATAGGTTGTCTGCCCCCAAATGTCTTTCTTTTTACATGTACACAGTTTCTGTCCTCATTCATTCTTGCACTGCTGAGGCACCAAAGCAAAAGTGCATACGCTAGACCCGCCCGTTCGCTGTAGCGATGATGGGAGTGGCGCCCGACAGACATGGGTTCTCGAGAACACAGCCAGTTATCAACAGAGACAACCCTCCCTTTCTGACGACCCGCTCCGGAAATAATATCTCACTGCCTTTGGCCGTGAATCTGATGTGGCCAAGCATGGGAAATGCAAAAGGCCACCAGGAAGTGACTTCAGGTATGCACCACACTTGATAGGGGCTTGGGGCGCAATCGGACCAGCCGTCGCAGACCGCTACAAACAAATATTTGTGATTTCCTCTTGGCTATTGCTACTAACCAATCACTATCAATAATCCTTCACACTGGTCACTTGTCCCTGTGCCATCAGCATATATCTGAGCGACTTGTAGCAATTAGACCGGCACCCACGTTCAAGAGCAAAAAGAAACTCCAACGCTATTCAACGCCACTCAGAACCGCCGGATTTAAGGGGAAGTCTCTTAATCTCACATATGCAACTACGGATACGGTTCGCCAGATACCTACTAAGCCAGTAAGTATCCGCCAAAAGTGAATGCGGCGTCTAGTTTGAGTTCGCTATTGCGGAATCAAATCACCAACAAGCGCAATCGAGAGCGGTTTATCGGAGGAGCGTCCTCCCTCCGATACCTTGATGGCTCTTGTTTTGACCCTCATTGCAACAGCCTGTCAATGCCTCACGCGGATTCCGGCCGAGTCTCCTACAGGCCACTAAGAAACTGCCCCGGTCTGATTTTCATGAAGATTTGAGCTAGGCTTGTCAGCTATTCCCGATTCAAAAAGGGTAGGCCAAAAGGGGATGTTTGAAACATATTTTACCCAAGGTACCCTAGCAAACTTTTGATTGTGGTTATCTCCCAGATCTTACGATCATCATTACTCTCCGGCATTGAAGCTGCACGTTGTGAGTGATGCCGACGCTATTGCAGACAAGCGTAAAGACCATATGTCGATCCGGCTCTTCGACACACCAACTGGCTTTCCTAGTATGCGTTTACAGGAGGCCGCCATCGCTTGCTCTGCACTTTGTTGGAGGTATCAACCGTTCACAGACCGCAAGACCAAATTGCTTTACCAATACAAAGGTCTCTCTGCTCGGGTGCCAAATCACGCTTGTTGCTCACTACTAGTTCGTCCTGATACCCGAGATTGACGACCTGTCGATCATCATGGGGCTACCACCGATGTAGACGTTCCACGTATGATCACACTCAATTGGATCATAGTTTCACGACGTTGCAGCACATCCCGATACTTTCTAGAAGCTGAGGTTGTTTGTACAAACAAGCAACTCCTTGCTTGGGTTACAGAGATCGGAATGTCCGAACTACTACTGTTCCTACCTTCCAACAATCGTTGTTCCTCAAGATTGGAAAGGATCGGAAAAATTGAGCCATGTGGGTACGTTTTTCCAACAAAGACGTGATAAAACCACTCAGGGACAGTCTTGTCACAGGGGCATGTCTCAGACTCTACCAGCATTCCCCAACCCGCTCGAAATGTCCCGGCCGGTGAGTGCAACCTAGACGGCGCACCTGTCAATATCTTCGACTTCCTATCTAATGAATTGATTCTCACCAAGCCTCATCTCGCCTTCAAGATTAACAAGTGGATTCTCTTGAGATTACAGCGAAAAAAGAGCCGGTGGCGCTGGTCTGAGTTGTTGACCATGTTTCTAGAGCGCTTATTTCCCCAGACTCATTCAGCACGGATATAGCTTCACTAAACGTCCTGACGTAAACAGCCCGACCGTGCAGGCACTGTTCGTCTTGTGCTAGGGTTCGATGTCGAAATACGCAGGATTCGAATGTTACCCTACGGTTCAGATATAGGAGCAAATTACTTATCTCAGCCAACATGTTGGACTGAGTGCATCATTGAGAACCGAGACATTATTGACGTGCTACTGAACTCAAGGGTTATTTGAAACGGAATAGCACTAAAGCAAAGGAAAACCAGCAACCTTGAATGACTTCACCAATTTTTGGCCACCCCAGATTATGATACGTAGATCTTGCTCTGTTGGTCTTCAAAAACCCACGGCAATGGTTGAGGAACTGATGCTCAATCCACGCGACACGTGTTGAGGATACCGGTGCAGCGGTGATCTTCAGAACCAATGTTCCATGAACCGATCTGTTGGGTACACATTACAACACTGTGCAGTACTCTACCAGCACTTAAAAGTAAACTGGATCTCATGAGTTACCTGACTGAGGAGCGACATACCCATCTTCCCCGGCATTTGGGGGACCATTCAATGCGCCGCCAAGGCCGACTCCTGGTGGCAATCAACACAATCTTTTGAGGAAATAGCAGCAAGGAATTAATTCCGCGGCTCTTGCCCTGTCACCACGAGTTGAGAACAACTGGTCCCTGTGATGTCAGTGGGTTGAGGTCGAGTGCAGTCAATACATACAGCTAGCACAGAGCAGAGCCCCTCTGTGTCTGTGCAGACTCAGCAATCGTCTCGGCCGGTGCGTCCGGAGTAACTCAGTGACAAGACAGGCAATTGGACAATAGATTGCACTGACTAGACAGACATGGCGGCGGGGCGGACGGTAGCCAGTGCATGTCTGGCGTGCAATTAGCAGCTCGGGAGACAGCAAAGCCGGCGCCACGGAAAGAAAAAAGCATAGCACAGGCACGAGTCAAAACAGGAGCCTGTCGTGGAGACAATGATCGTTTTTGGCATCCCGATAGCGGGTCATGAGAAAGACAAGACAGGTCCCTGAAGAGTAGAGACCCGGTTGGGTTCTTCGCGGATCTCAAAAACCAGGGCTCAATTAAACCACTACGGTTCAGCTGACGCGGCAATTCTAAACCACGACTCAATGAGAAGAGAAATCAAGAGTGGCACCGATTTCCACAAAGCAGCTGGACGAGGGGAAGAAGTCCCTGGCGACCGTGCGCATTCTCACGCCCGCTGTGCTCTCCATCTGAGAAACAGAACGATGTTCAACTACGGAGCATGCTTGTTACCAAGACCATACGGCTCCAGTTCTATATCTTGTCGAACCTGAACCTTGACTCTGAGGCGGGTCCATGGTAGAGGGGTTCCCAAGTACTCGGTATGAAAATTTGTGACGCTGACGGTGGACTTGATCATGGTCAGAGCAGAACGACACTGAGATCACGCAGTGTATCACTTGTCTCGTCGATACTGTATCCGTATTGACAGTACATACATACCAAGAAAATGCCCCTGGTAGCCTCACGGTCTAGCGCGTCTAGTACGAACGGCTCCATTCAAAGATGCAAAGATACAGACTGCAGTGCATTTAGACTGCAACTGCAGACGCAACGTTGTTTTCTTTAGCGGCTCAGTAATTCAAACGTGACCCAAAAGGGCAAGCACTTGGCGCCACCGGAGCAGGGTCATGGAGAGACCAAGGAGAAGCAAAAATAAGGGACCTTCAGCTGGTGTAGTGAGTGACATGAAAAGCATGTATGTACAGGCAAGGCTGGCTAGCTGGGCTAAACTCTTGAGGCCATCACGTATCGCACACGACATTGGACAGGCCGGTCCGTAAGAGGGAGACTGAAGAGTAGTCCCCCCAACAAGGTTTTGCCAGGCCTAGTGCCAGTGGGAGATTCCTGTTATTACTGGGGTCTGAAGGATCTTTTGCTCTGCCAAGCTCCATTCAATTTGCCTTAGCTCGTCTTTGAGCACACGGTCGCGGTACTTGACCAACCCCTGCGCGCCTCCCGCCTTGTCTTGTCTGCCTCAGACAAGTCAGTCACTTCCCTGAGAGGCAGAAGCAGAAGTAGAAGCAGAAGCGCGCTACCGACTCAGTGCCGGGGTTCCACTGCTCCCCCATTGTTTACCCCGGTACATTTTGACAGTCTAAAATGCAGTCTAAGAGGACCAGTCATTTTTTTCCTGTTGAATCATTTGCATTGGCCTTGATAACACGGACCGCACTTGAGGTTTGAGTCGCACCCTTCACCAAGGCGCAATCCGAGCTAGTGCCACGGCCTTGTCATGTTGCGTTGCTTTACCATGCTTCTCTTGACTCTTGCAAACTTCTCAGGGGTGCTTGTTCTGCCGTCCTTTGGAGCTCACATTATGGCGTTCTTGTGACAGACGAGGCGCCAGTCCACCCGCGATGTCGCCGAGACATGCAAACGGAACGCTCCCTCTGATCCTGGCCCTTGAGCTTTTCCTGGAACGCCATCTTCTCAATCAAATCAATACGCATACAGGATATCAAGCCAGAAGCCAGCACAACGCATATGAGTGGTCAACAATGCCATCTTTGCTGGGCAACTACCGTACGATAGAATACATACGGCACTCACTCACCACCTCAAATGCTGTTAACTTGTATCCGTACCCCACACCCCTCTGTTGCCAAAGGCAATCAATGACCCTGCAACTCACGCGTCTATTTCCCTTTGACAATGTCAATGCTTATCAACACCTGCCGATATGGCATCAAATACGTATACAAACCATTGACTTATGTGATAGACTCCAGCACCAAGACTTCCTTGTGGCACCCTATACTGCCTTGTGTTCGTATATTTGTCTTCCAATATCTCACCCAAGAAATCAGCTTTTGCCGTAACTGGTGTCTATTGAGCGCTGCCGGTGATGCAATGGCGGCGCCGCTAAGGGCCTCTCCCGTGATTCTGTTGGTTTACCGGACTGCATCCGTCCTTGCAGCATTCGGTCGGCGCTTGAAAACGAAGAGGGGAGGAAGAAAGAAGAAGACTTTGCGTCATGGAGCATAATGGGTTTGGCTTATTGATGACCCTTGGAATCCTGCTTGACAGGGAACCGACCTCTCCTCGTTCACCCTTCCAGTTGACGTTGACAGTGACAGACCACCAAAGAGGGGTGATAAGGTATGTCTGCAGCGTCATCGATCTTCCATACTTTACTAGGCTAGTGACCAAACCAATACCCGCAAACAGGACAACGCAAGGCTGTTCTTTGTGGTGGTTTTCCGTTCTCTTACGCGATAATCGGAAGCATAGAACCGCATGTGATGCAATGCTTACACAGTAGTAATCAATCAGCGACGTCGCGCTGATTGCCTAAAACAATAACTATAGGATATGGTGACCAACAAAACGACGATGTATTGTGCAGTATCGACAACCCTGATCCGATCCACTCACCAGGTAGGCACAAGGTTTCCTTGGCATTCATCGCTGTCTCCAAAGCCTGTTGCTCAGCCGTGATAGTGGATAATTTTATTGCGACTCTCGTACTCTGTAGAGCATGTTGTAATAGCAGCCCAACCTTTCAACCACCAAAGCTAAGATAAGGTCTCACAGGGCAGTAGAGAGATGGACGCTTAATATGGTGTGACGTAAATAGCATTGCAATCGAGTCGCCTCCTTATCCGTTGTCTCTTGATTGTGAGACAATTTTATGACAGTGGAAACCATTCGATCATGGCCCAATGAATAGATTGTTATAGGGTAAGCTGGGTGAGTTCATTAATGTCACGTTCACGGTGATGGCAACTGATCTGTGACGTTGTTATACGACCTACGGATATCGTGTCAAGTTTCCAATGTGTTTACGAGGAGGAGCCTTGCATCCCAATATATTCCGAAACAAGCGTCCATTATTCAAAGTTTAGCTGATGCCAACTTCTGGCCATGGAAGTCCGCATCGAACTTTTCCAGTTGAAACGTGTCTGGGCAAGGGCAGCCTCGTAGCCGTTGTCAACCGTGCATCAGGCCTGCCTGACGAAAACTAACTGCCGAGTGTCCAGCGAGTCCACTCTGCCTTCTTTTCTACTCCGGAGGGTGTGTTCGCCGTCCAAGGTCCAAGGTCCAAGGCAACACAAGTTTGTTACCCCATTCTCACGATACAAGGGTCCCAATCGGAGAGGTTTCGGTCTCTCCATACCCGCAAAGTTAAGCAAGGCCCAACTTGAATATGGGCCGATAAAAACAAGAGTCGGGAATTTAGATAGATGCTATGGTAGCATCGCGCGTGTATACAGTTCCACCAAAGGAACGCGCTGCTGACAGCATAAGGGTCTACATGGTGAACTGGGCTGCTAGGAAGTAATAAGGGTCCTTACACAATGTCACATATCAAGGAATGTATGAGAAACAATCACTACTCGGATTAAACTACCAGAAGGTGAACGGATTATCGTGTCAGCTCAGTTTGTGTTAGATAGCCTTTTCTAACTACAAACCTATCGACCGAATCACCACAACCAGAGCCGCTCATATGACCACCACAACCCTCCAAATGACTCGGATTCTTGCTCCCAATCCCTTTATGGAAACGAACTATCAAAGAGGATCATTGGCACAAGGCCTCGAGTCCTCAGCAGTCTTCAGGGCGTAGACCGCTTTGAGTAATGTAATGTACAACGAGATGAGACAACGAAACCTTGTCTCCACAAACAAAGGCATATATGCACAGACGGTGAAGAAAATAAAAGAATAGACAGGTAGACATTAACCGATGTTGGGTCATGACCTCATGAAGTGAAAAAGAGAAATGGGAGTGAAATAAGTAACGAGGTATGGGGAGAGCAGGTATCGGAAGATTGGGGATGCCCTCTGCAGGATCCAGCCGAAGTAGGGGTAATAGTGTCAAGCTGAAGCCACTGAACAATACGTCCTCGGCCTATAAAGGCAGAGTCCATATGCTCAAACAGGGATATCAGTGTGTGATCCCCCTTTCCGAAAATAGCAAGGGACCTCTATGGTCCGAAAACAGTCCCGTACACCTTTCCAAAACGCCAAAGGTATCAAACCAGATATGCATGTAGCTTGCTAAAAACAACGACATCTTAAAAGACTAGGTATCCATTTCTTTCCTTAGACGCGAGGTGGTGCACCGCCTCGACCGTGGCCAAGAGACTCGAGTAGTTCATGAGGCGGGATGTGTCGCATTCCGCTGCCTCGGTCGTACATGGAAGTAGGTGCAGGGACGTAGCCCTCGCGCTTCTTGCGAATACGGTCGAGGATGATACCACAAAGGACAAGAAGAAGCATCAAGCCAAGTGCGATAGCAAGGCCGATAAGAACCACGAAGCCCAAAGCCATGTGCTTCTCTAAACATGATATTAGTATCCATCATATAGATAAACAACGCAGAGTGGAAAACTTACCTTCTTTGAAGAAACTGTCCCTCTGAGAGAAGATACTGGCGATAGTGCCTGGACCATCACCAGCCTTTATCGTCATTGCATACGGTTGATATACTGTGCCGTTGAAGAGAGCTGCCGATGCGACTCCGAAGTCAGGGATGTCGATAGAGCCTGTTAGCATCAAGACCTGGTTCTTGTCCAGCAGGTCAGCGTCTCCATGATCCTGAGTGACGGAAAACACCTGCAGACCACGAATGATGGTGTCCGATGACAAGGAGGGCTGAACGGTATGCCACTTCTCGCCATCATACTTCATGACAAAGACAGAGTCATCCCCACTAGAAGTACCAGCCACCCAGAGCTGTTCATAATCGCTGGATCCAGGAGAGATGACTGAGATAGGGCCGGGAACGTCTTCAGAACCAGGAAAGTTGGACCAAGACTCCGCATTTGCGTCCCAGCTTGAGAGGTAACGCTGGCTCGACCCATTACCACGGAGATCACCACCGACAACAAGTTGGTTCTTGCTCATCCACAACAAGCTGAAGACAGTACCCTCGAGTTGACTGCCTGGGCGGTTCCACTGACCAGAGTTCACGTTGTAGGTGCAAAGACCAGGGCAGTCCAAAGCACCAGCAGTATCGAATGAGCCGCCAACATAGATGTCACCAGAATCACCGGGACGAACGGCAATAGCTGCGACGGTACCATTGGCGCCCGAAACAGAAGCGGGCTGCGAGTTGAACGATTTTGATTCAAGATCGTAGGAGACAAGGCCACGAATATCAGTCCCATCAATGGTGCCACTGATATCGCCGCCAGCAAACAAGATTCCGTCACGAACAGCAAGAGCGACGAAACTGGAACTATTGGAAATATCGGATCCGAGTCCAGTCACGGTATCGTCCTCAAGAAGGGCGATATTCTGGATCTGTTCGCCCTTTGTCGACTCAGTAGTGAAATGACCTGCGAGGACAGTGATGTTGTAGTCGTTATCGTTGTAGAAAATACCTGTTACCACGCCAGTGGTGTTCTTGTCGAATGATGTTACATCCCGACGACTCAACGAAGAAGACTCAGATTCAGATGTGGAGGTGCGAATCGTGAGAGGAAATTGGCCGAGACCCTCATCTGAGAGCGTGGCAGCGCCACCTGCCCCGAGCTGTGCGGATGAAAGAGCACCGGCGTAAAGAGATCCCCCGTCCATAGGAATGTCAAGAACAGCGGCCGTGAGTGAGCCACCAAATGCAGGGTAATTGCCGTCAAGATTCTGTAACCAGTTGCTCTTGGAGGCCACCCAGATGGCGAAGCCGTCCACTGAAATGGCATCGTAACCATCGAAAGCGTTGCACGAAGAAAAGCTGCCAGTGAAAGCAACCACCAGTTCAGGCGTATCTGCGGTGATGTTGACCATCAATGGCACAGCGTACTTCACGGGACCGTCTACGCCGGCACCCAGGGGGCTCCATTTGTCCTCTTCGGTATCGTAGACGGCAACGTTGTCTAGGCCTGTGACGGGGCCATTGTCAGTGTTGGAAAAGTCTCCACCAACATAAAGCTGCGTGTCGTTGAGATACATGGCGAAAACTTCACCATTGAGGCCACCACCGGGTTCCTTGACATCGTCATTTTCAATAATAGCGAGGATGTTGTCGTGATCCTTTGAGGTGAAGTTACCGCCAACATAGGTGGTGTTGCTATCAGTAACAAGAACAGACACACCAGAGCTTCTATCGAAGCTGGCACCGAGCTTGTTGATTGGTGAGCTTGTAAGGCTTGACGTGTTGACGACGGCTTGTTCAGGGTCGAAGTCGAAAAGACCATTGAGGCCACCAGTAGAATTGGTAAGAGTGAATTCGACCCTCTGGGCAACAACGGTCAATGGGTCAACTTCCTGACCAGCAACCGGGCGGATGGTTACCGAAGGCTTGAAAGATCCCGAACTCTTCTCAATATATCCGAAGTAGATCTGGTCGTATTTGTCGAAGTAATTCG
This sequence comes from Fusarium venenatum, assembly GCF_020744135.1. Classification (NCBI taxonomy): domain Eukaryota; kingdom Fungi; phylum Ascomycota; class Sordariomycetes; order Hypocreales; family Nectriaceae; genus Fusarium; species Fusarium venenatum. The sequence continues at coordinate 2,379,967 of NW_027072131.1, forward strand.
TTTGGAATAATTGTGAAGTAAAGTTGGTATCCTTGCCATCATCACCTGACATGATGCCTGTGACATTAACACGACCTCTCGAATCGCAGGTATCATCGGCTCGACAACCTGGTGTGTAAATATTCACGGAATAATTGCCAGATTCCATGATGTTGGGGTAGAATGTGACGGAGACCGATTCGGGATCATAATCACCATCAAGCTCAGCAACCAGGTACTCAGAACTGCTCTCCAAAGATGGGGAAACCTTCCAAGGTCCAGTGTGAGTAGCTGAAGAAGGGTTCTTGACTCCGCCGCATTTCGGTTCGTTAAAGTCAGAGATAGCATAAGCATAGATGTCGCTCTGATATAACTCGATAGCCTCCAACCCACCACCGTTGCCGTACCAATCAGAAACAGCAAGGCGGAACCTATTCATGCCAACACGATTCACAAACGTGAACTCTTGGTAATCATTGTTATCAAGAAGAGGGCACTCGCTAGTGCAGGTAACGTTATTACCGCTCTCTGGGTCGACATACGTTAGGTTCATAATTCCGTCGATAGGGTAAGCGACGAAGCGGAAGGTCTTGGTGCCACGGCCATCCTGGCGGGTATTTTTAAGCCTGAGTTTGGAGGGCTCGAAGCCGAAGGAGAAAGCGGCTTCCCAATACCCAGGCGTATTGTCTTGCAACAACCAAGGGCTTGATGAAGATCCGGGACAGACAATGTCTTGGGGGTCAGTTCCTGAAGAACCATTATCATCGGTGATGTTTGCTGTCGAGAGATTGATAACCTGACTGATGGATTCGTTTGGGGCGCTCGAGTTTCCTAGACCTGTAAAAGTTCCACCAAAGATGATGTGTCCGTTAGAGGCTTTCGTGATAGCCTTCACGGGACCGTTGAAACCAGCAAATGGCAAGTTTGTCCATCCATCTGTACCGACCCATGCGATCGCGTTCGTGGAGTTGGCGCCCTTAAAATTACCACCCACATAGACCGTGTCTCGTTCCTGGTCGCAATACACGGCGTTGACCTCGCCTTCGATTCCGTCTAGAGGTGTGATTTCAGTCGTGTTGGGGTTGAATAATGCGACTGCCTTTGACTGTGTGCCGTCCAAACTCGTGAAATTACCGCCTATTACCACACCCTGCATTTCTCCGTTACTGAGTTGGAATGAGCACATGGCTCGTATCGAGGCATCGCTAGATAATATTGAGGTGAAGGCGCCGTTGGGCAATTGAGCCAGAAGTGACTCGCTGCCATTAGAGTTGCGAGGGCTCTCATTCTGCCCCTCATATTCGTAAAGTGAAATTCCATCAAAATCTCCGACTATGCCGATCCTGCCTAAATTTGAGAAGTCCAAATTTGATGATGGTACTGAGTTGAAGGTAATGGCTTGTGTAAAAGGCGCCATAGCTGTTAAAGCCACAAGGCTGGAACCTAGAACGGGACCTAGGCCATGGCGTTGGCGCGCCGATGGGCAACGCCGTTGAAAAGATAATCGCATAACTGTGAGTTTTTGCTTGCTGTCGATGTAATCGGTCGGCGCGCAGGAAAGCCAGATCTGATGAGTGTCGTCGAAAATGATTCAGGTCGCGCTTGCATCTCAAGATCGACTATGTGACATGTCAAGGGCGAATAATCGCGTTTCCTAACGGTCGAGGCGGGAGCGAAGTGGATTGCGGCGTATTAGGGAAAACCGGCTGGATATAAAAGCGGGAAAAGATCGTGGAGTTGGATTCGAATGATTCGTGAGATTTGTCGCTATGAAAACCGCTTGTTAAAAAATCGTCGAATGTGCGCAATCGAAATTGGGAATCGTGGTTTGTAAGATGCAAGTTGAGCGGCAAGTGGTGCTGCTGTAGCACGTATGTGGGAAATTGCTAGCGATGGCGATGTCCGTTCTCTAGGCGTGCATTGGATTTTCCAGTGTCTGGCCACTAGCCCGACTTGGTTAGACCCCTTCTTACTGCAATGCGGTACCTGAGCATGGATGTGGGATGGCGACGAATAGGTAGGCAATTAAGCAGCAACCGAAATAACAGCGTCGCAACGAGAAAGATGGAAGGAACAAACAAGCAAACAAACAAAGTGCATTGATGAATTTCAATTGTACAAATGCGATAATCAAGATTCCTCTATCGCCATCAAGAAATAAGGAGAAAAGAAACGTACCGTGGTTTCAAGGTGTGCGACTGAGGGACGTAGTGCAGTAACGGAAGTCGTGTAACGGCGCCACCTTAATCAATCCAACACCCAATGAGCTTGAGAGTTGTAACCCAGAGTTTGATTATCGGCGAGCTTCGTCCTCGTATCAAGCAATCTCGTTGGCGGCAACGGTCTTTCTAATAGATCAACATGCGATTATTTGCTAGGTGATGCTTTTTCTTTCGTGTTCTGCCGCGTCCTAAGTGCGGGGTGACGAGACGCTTCCGTGGTTGATTGTCTCTAAGGCACGCGTCTGAGATATTCGATTAAAGATTGAGGGACAGATATTGTGTCTCCAGGTCGACAACCGTTGGAATGCAGTCAGGCTGTATAGGATGGCTGGGAGGTCCGGGTTGCTGCAGATGACGAAAGGGCTGTTAAAAAAATCGAGATGAGAAAAGAACGCGGTATTAATGAGTGCGAATACCGAGTATCAACCAGTTGAGGCTGAGTGGAAATTGGTATTCAAGTGCTGTCGAGTTGACGTGGGCGGTATAAATTATGTACAGCACACAGGTAGTCGTGCTGACGGGAAACAAACAATAGAGAAAAGAAGAGAAGAGACGAGATGAGACGAGACGAGTATAACGAGTGACAGTTTGCAAGACAATGCAAAGGTTGGGATCCTCCTCTCTCACGGCTCTAAGAATTATCGTGGAGGATGAGGTGAGAATTAGGAGAGACCGGGAGGGAAGAGTTGTTTCCTGCCGATACTTTGGCTTGACTGGGGGCTCCAGGGGGCAAGTGGAGCTTCCTTCTACTGTTCACTGTAAGCTTGCTACAGAAGCAATTACCAACTCATGGACCTGCATAAAATTCACAAAACCATACGACTAATAAATACACTTTATTACGCTTACAATTCTAGTATCTCTAATTCGTAAGAGCTTCCAAATTAGATATTCCGTATAATGTCTGTTATTGCTATGAATGTTTGCTGTTCCCTTAGTTACCTCTCTGGCCGTTGATCTCCTTCATACCCATGTCCAAGTCGTGCGTGGCTTGGAAGCCATTATGGCTAAGGTTTAGGCGACCCGCCCGGACAATAAAACTCGGTTGTGTAAGCTCATGTTCAGTGCTCCCACTTGCCTGATAATTTTGAAGACTGTACCGCGCTAAAAACTCAGGAGGTTGGGGGATAAAGCAGGGGGCTTTTGATTGTGGCATCACAACCTGTTGTGCGTTACTCTTCTTTGTCTCTGAATAATAGGGTAAGGTAGTTTGTATTTTGCATTAGCAACCGAATGGCAGCCAGGTTCAGCTGGAATCATGGAATGTTTATTTCTGGCGCTTACAGAGTTTGTACGTCGATAAATGAAAATTTGATTGTTTTGTAGACCTTGCATGATTACGCAGGGGCCAAAGAGGCATGGGAAATGCTTGTATACGATACGGCACTATGATACGAGACATAACTCACTGTAGCAACGAATGTAGATCCAGCTGGTTCGATCTATAACGGCTTCGAGAACATTTCTCACAATACAACCATTCTCTCATCTACCTTTCTGTAGCCGTCTTGGCTCACGTTTTACATCACCAACACAAAACCCAAGGTCTTCTGAAACCACTATGGATCGTGTTAGTAAGTCCCTTGCGTGAGACCCTGTTAGCATTTCGCGTCGTAACCACCTCTGGCACCGACATACCCATGTCCATGCTCGCCAACGTGTCAGACATTGACTCAGATCAATCCCGTCATAATTGATGCATTCATGGTCGATGTCAGGCCAGTCTTACTGTTGATGCAAGGGCAGCTAAGCTAAAAGCTCCAGCTCTCAGACGACCGAGGCTTATTGAGCAGTCTGTATATGTATTATTGATAGAACTCAAACTAAGCCTCATTCTCAGTCCCCATTAACAAACTTGCGCCTAAAATAGATCACAAAGCGGAATGCCATATAATAGGCTCACGATGCATATGTACACCTTCCTATCAGTACAGTAGCAGCCTTGGTCGTTGGAATTCTCGATCCGTTGTCGATTTATGCTGGGATATCTCTCTAATGCAACTTGATCCATCCGTTGTTTTACCATGTCATCAATTATATTCGGTATCTTCAAGTGCCGGTTTTGTCAGTTCCGGCCCACTTTGTCTTGTAAGCTCTTGGGCTTTCGAAATCTTTGGCCTTGCCAGACCACATCCCCTTTCGTTTGTGCTTGGCTTTAGCTTCAGCCTTTTCGTAGATTTCCTGTCTTCCCCCAAACTCCGCCCCCTGCTTGGCTTCGTACGTCGTCGCCATACCAGCCTTTATCATCTCCAGGCCTACGTCCCTTCGAAACAGCCACCGTCGCGTATACACTGTCGCAACAATTCGGTCGTACTGGTCCTTTCTCCAGACGTATGCTCTAACGTTGCGTTTGAGGAGATAGTTTCTTAGCCATGCCAGTGCCTCAGCTGAATAAGGTTGTGCTGGCTTCCCGAAGTGGGCGCATTCCGGAGCGTCGACGCCAGCAATGCGGATCGGGATCTTTGATTCAGCCTTGTTAGTATGGGGGCATGGGCAATCTGCGACAGTTCACATACCGTCCGGTCTTTTAGGTCCTTGCGGACTTCGGGAATTCTCCTTAGCCAGCCCCATCCCAAAGAACGACCACCTGGAGTATGGAAGAGATGGAAGTTGTCCCCATCACCAACGCTGGTAACCCGACCATAGATACTTCTGTTTCGGAAGAAGTTGGGACGCATATACGCTGACCCAGGTATGCGACGAAGGTAGTTTGCGTACAGCTGAAGAGCTGCCATGCCTGCCAGTGGAAATAGAACCACGGGCGCCCAGGCCTGTGCTGCATCGAAAGGATCTGATCTGAGGCGGGCTATTGTATCTGTCCATGAGACGGACCGCCGCTTCGCCTCTTCTTCGAGTTTCCTCTCATTTTCCTTCTTGGAGTCATTCGATGTGAACGGCCATATCATTTTTCTTTCTACGACCAAAGGTCGTTATTACTGTTGTTGCAACAAAGAAAAGTGGCACGTATGTGTTGGCACGATATTTCAACCAAGAAAAGACCCTTGAAGTTCGAACCGCCCACCGCTAATTGGGTAGCGCCTAAGGTGAGTATAGTTAGGTACCTACACCTCAACAACCGGATTATATTAGTAACGGATTCGTAGAGTTGCTTTAAAGTCGGCTCAAGTCGTTAGCTGGGAGAATCTCAAGTTTTAACCTTGAGGCTTGAGCTTTGCTGTCTCGTCAAGGTGAAATGTTTACTTAGGTAGGTAAGAAGTCTAGTGTGAGCTGCTGTGCGACTTGTAACGTTTAGTTGAGATCCACCACGTGCCATGATGGTCGATCCCCTGATGGATTTAGCTCATAATTGTTCCTATTTACTAAGTATTTGGTTATTGGTCTCATTTGTTCAACTCGGGTTATCAAATATAGTTTTATAGTATCATTCGCTCAACTATCATCTGCCCGCGACTAACCGCCCTATCTGACGGCCCAACAATGTTGAACCAAATCGGTCATTGTATAAAGTTGTGTACACAGGAATTGTCCTGTTATACCAAAATTTAGTTTCCTTGCACCTTGAAGGTTCTACCGCTGGCAGTCTTTCTCTCCTTCTCCTCGTTCTCGGGTCTGGCACGGCGCAGCACTGGGCAATGTTAGATCTGCAATTGTACTGATTCAATACATGAGATTTACCTTGGAGGAAGTCGGCAGTTCGCTTTCGCATACGAGAGTGGATATAAGCTTTTGAGGCCTTGATATGGTAATGGAAGTAATCACGGAAAGTCTGAATATGAGAAATAACATCGGTCATGCGCTGAGGAGTAAGGTGGCGGGGGAAGAGGACTATAGTCCAGTTAGTTGATGCTCTTGATATTAGCGGCTTCTTGCGCTTACCGAAAGTCACGTAGCCAATATCTCCGGACCCAGTGTTCTGAATTCCTGGGACACCCTGCAGTTCAAGGGGAGCATCGTTCCTAAACAGCACCTGGGGAGCGTTCTGGATGGCTCTCCTTCGAGCATCGACAAACTCCTGGATAAACACCTTTCCAAATACACGGTCGGTTTCTTCACGGAAGACAGTGCTGAAGATGACGGTAACTCGGTCGTGGCTGGCTTTTACGTAGATGGCTTCCTCTTCTCGGTAGTGGATCGCCTTAACTTCACCTCCTTCTTGAATTCCTTGGGGAGCGTCTTCGGAAGTGAACTTGGAAGCTTCCTCCTTCAGTGCATAGTGCTCCTTGTAGGCTTGCTCGAATGGGGCGGCCATGGCATTGCGTTTCAGGAGAGCGAACTTGAGAGCCAGCTCGTTACGTTCCTCTAATCAACGTTCAGCAATGGACTTTGCATAATCAGGAAGACCACAGGGAGCTATACCTTTTGAATCTGGGAGGTTCTCCAGGTCCACCAGAACAGAGAAGTCGTAGCCAGGCTCGACAGCTGTCACATAGTCGCCGTACTCCCGCTGGAGAATCTCTTCGGCTCCGTACTTGACGAGATCGGGGAAGCATCGTATTTGGATAGAGAGGAGGACCTGGGTCTTGGTCTCGGGTGTCGAGATATGGAAAGTGACGCCGTCGAAGTCGCTGACCGTCTGGTCAATGGAAGCGGGAGGGGCTCTGACGTACGATCTGTTAGCTCTCGTTTCGAAACATTTGAATATGCGCAATCTTACCCAGAGAACCTCTCAGTCAGGACTGACTGAATCAGTACGTTTTGGTAATCTAGCAGAAGCATCTTGTTGATTGAGTTGTATGCGCTCCCCTTTACTCTTGACGTTACTGGAGCTTAGGTAGGTGACGCCTGGTAGTGGGGCTTACGTGTGAGTCTCGAGCTCCCAGCCTTCACACGTGACGATGAGCTTCGCAGTGGAGCAGGTGGGTGCAGTCTTATCGATAAGAAAATTTCCCACCTAGTACCTTTCCGCGTTGCATAGAAAGAAAGATTCTGGGATCTTTTTGTTAGAGACAAATTTGAAGAAAGGCCAATTCTGGTCGCAACCGTGCAAAAATGGTTAAGTCATACTTGTAAGTTGACTAATACTATTAAGCGACTGAATCTAATTTATTATCAAACAGAAAATACGAGCACGGCAAGTCCTTTGGCGTCGTCGCCTCGTCGACATCGAACCTGGTATGGTCGTCCAAAGACCGAACAGGAACAGGCGCAGGACAGGCGATCGTCGCCGCGAACGAGGAGGTTCTTTGCTGGGACATCAAGAAGGGTGAACTTATCGGCCGCTGGAGAGATGAACGATGTACAGTACCTGTAACTGCGATCGCGCAAAGCAAAGCCGACAAGGACGTCTTTGCTGTCGGATACGAAGACGGCAGCATTCGACTTTGGGACAGCAAGATTTCCTCTGTCATACTCAACTTTAACGGACACAAGTCAGCAATCACAAAACTCGTATTCGACAAGTCCGGCGTCAGACTTGCCAGTGGATCTCGGGATACGGACATTATCATGTGGGACCTTGTTGCAGAAGTTGGTCAATTCAAACTGCGAGGACACAAGGACCAAATCACCGGTCTGCATTTTGTTGAGCCAGAGGCGCAAGTCCAGGACGAGGATGGCTCGCGTGCCATGGTTATCGATGGCGAAGGAACACACGAAGGCTTCCTCTTGACGACTGGCAAAGACTCGCTCATCAAACTCTGGGATCTCTCGTCAAGACACTGTATAGAGACTCACATTTCGCAAACCAACGGCGAATGTTGGGCTCTTGGCCTTTCTCCAGACTACAGCGGATGTGTCACAGCTGGAAACGATGGTGAAATTAAGGTTTGGTCATTGGATGCCGATGGTCTTGCGCTCAGCGCCCACCAAGTGGACACACCCGCTGCAGCCCAATATCTCCAGGATAGAGGAACGCTGCACAGACAAAGCAAGGATAGGGCAACTGAAGTCGTGTTTCACCCCAAGAAGGATTACTTTGCGGTTCACGGTTCAGAAAAGGCGGTCGACGTGTGGCGACTACGATCCGAGGCCGAGATAAAAAAGGCCCTGGCACGTAAGCGAAGAAGACGTCGCGAGAAGGCCAAGGACGGCAAGACCGCCGAGGAGGAAGCCAACGTTGAAGATCCTGAGGACGTCTCAAAGGCCGACATCAGTGATGTGTTTGTTCAGCACGTCATTGTGCGAACAGGAGGAAGGGTTCGCTCTGTTGACTGGGCTGTACCCAGCGGGCAGAAAGATCTTCAATTGCTAGTAGGAACCACAAACAATTTGCTCGAGTACTACAGCGTCTCACGCAAGGACAAGAGCGATAAGTCAAAAAAGGAAGACGCTCCTGAATACACAAGAACTCTGTCCGTCGAGCTGCCCGGTCACCGAACGGATATTCGGGCCCTTTCGCTAAGCTCGGATGACAAGATGCTGGCGTCTGCCTCCAATGGCAACTTGAAGATTTGGAATGTAAAGACACAGTCCTGCATTCGAACATTCGAGTGTGGTTATGCGCTGTGCTGTGCTTTCCTTCCCGGAGACAAGGTTGTGGTTGTTGGCACCAAGAGCGGCGAGTTGCAGCTCTTTGACGTCGCTTCAGCGGCCCTCCTTGACAGCGTCGATGCCCACGAGAAAGCAATCTGGTCACTGAGCGTCCACCCTGACGGTCAGTCTGTGGTTTCGGGCAGTGCCGACCAGACAGCCAAGTTTTGGGACTTCAAGATCGTACAGGAGGAGGTTCTGGGTACAAGGAGAACAACGCCAAAGCTCAAGTTGGTGCAATCGAGGACGTTGAAGGTTTCCCACGATATTCTCAGCCTCAAGTTCTCACCAGATGCAAGACTTCTGGCTGTTGCCCTATTTGATAGCACAGTCAAGGTCTTCTTTGTTGACTCCCTTAATCTCTACCTCAACCTATACGGTCATAAGTTACCTGTCCTGAGTATGGACATATCATATGACAGCAAGATGATTGTCACAAGTTCGGCCGACAAGAACATCAGAATATGGGGTCTTGATTTCGGTGACTGCCATAAAGCCCTGTATGGCCACAAGGACAGCATTCTGCAGGTCGCCTTCGTGCCACACAACAACGATGGCAACGGCCACCACTTCTTCAGTAGCAGTAAGGATCGTACGATTCGATACTGGGACGGCGATAAGTTTGAGCAGATCCAGAGGATGGATGGACATCACGGAGAAGTGTGGGCAATTGCTGTTTCCCATAGCGGCAACCTTTTGGTCAGTGCCGGCCACGACAAGAGTATTCGGGTTTGGGACGAGACCGATGAACAGATCTTCCTTGAGGAAGAGCGAGAGAAGGAGATGGAGGAGTTATACGAGAGCACCCTTACCACATCTCTGGAACGTGAAGCGGATGCCCAGGATGAGAACAACGAGGTCGGCGCGGCGAGCAAGCAGACTTCAGAAACCCTCATGGCTGGTGAACGAATAGCTGAAGCCCTCGAGATGGGTATGGCTGACTTGAACCTTCTTAAGGAGTACGAGGAAGCCAAACTTACAAACCCACATGCTCAACCCCCTCAGCGCAACATGGTCTTTCTCGCTCTCGGCAATATCACCGCCGAAGCCTACGTCCTCTCTGTCCTGCAGAAAATCAAGGCCTCTGCACTGCACGATGCCCTTCTGGTCTTGCCCTTCGCTTCCGTCCCCATCCTCTTCACCTTCCTCAACATATTTGCCATGCGATCCATGAATATGCCCCTAACATGCCGCATTCTATTTTTCATGCTTAAGACACATCACAAGCAAATTGTTGCTAGCCGTAGCATGAAGGTCATGCTCGACGGCATCCGCATCAACCTCCGCGCTTCGCTCAAGCGCCAGAAGGACGAGATGGGAGTCAACATTGCTGCTCTCAAGGTTGTTGGCATGCAGATTCGCGACAAGAGCATCAAGGACTATGTGGATGAGAACTGGGAGGGGGAGAACGACGCCAGGAGTGCCAAGAAGCGGACATTTATTGACGTTGCTTAATGTGGATGACTTGAGATTTCATGTAGGACAAGGGCAAAAAGCAAAGATTTAAGGTACTATATCCCGGTTGTTACCAGTTTTCCATAACGTCAAAATTCAAAAGAAATGTTTTACTATAAAGAAAGACACAAGGGACACTTGTCCGCCCATGAGTATTCATGCCACTTGGCACTTTGACCTAATTAGTTCCATTTTCCACAATAACCAGAAGATGGCCCGCATCTCGTATTCAACATCAAGCAAATTTAGTCTCCTGAACCCTTCATTAATTCGCGTTCATAGGCCAGTCCTTGTACACCGCACCAAGAGCACCCCTGGGAATATCTTCCTCATCTTCGATAACCTTGTTCAACTCCTTCAGCAGAGCGATGCCTCTTGGATCAACGAATCTTGCAATGGCATTCTCTATGTCGGTTGAGAAACGGTGTAATCCCGGTGGGAGCTCCGCGGGACGTAATGAAAATGACAAAAACTCAGTCCCGTCACCTAGGTTCATACCTATTGTTTCGAGATCGGCGTTGCAGAACGAGCAAGCCTGCTTCTTTCCAGTAGTAACTCCTTTGAAGCATTGTGTGTGGATAAACTTGGCACAGCAAGGAAGTTGAATGACGGCAAAATGCTCAGGAACAAAGTCATCCCCTGATGTGTCGAAAGGGTCGCTGCAGATGACGCAGTCTCGCATCTCGTCGGTGTCAAGGATGGCAGAGCCAGCAATCCTGTACCTTTGGGCGACTGTTTCTGCGACTCTTTGCTTGTTGACGATATTCCGAAAGGATATGTTGCGGTTGCGCCTCATCGTGTTGAGAAGATGATCTTGTTGATCCATACACTCCTACCTGTAGTTCCACTTGCCCCTTCTAATAATGTCTCCAGTTGTCATTTGGCCACATATGGCGGTCATTCCAGTGAAGTCTTTGTAGGCGGCAATATTGCAGAAGAAGTGCTGGACACTAGAGTCCGTCTCGTTAAGACCCGGTGCGAGCATGGTTAGTATGTCTGTCATGAGCTCGTCTGCGAAGCTGAGTGAGATGCCAGGATCAGCGGTAGCGTAGCGGATTATGATGAGATACAAAGCCTCACGGTGCCTTACCCTCTTGTGTTACTCATCTAAATCGTCGTAACGAGCAGTCCATTGGGTCTGAAGGTCTGGGTTGTGATTGAGGAGGCAGAGGGACATCACCTGCTGGCCAACGCGTTCTACCATACGGTCATGTTTTTCTGACGATTCCTCGTCCAAGTTGATTGCCAACTGATTGGGAAGTTGGACAAAGTATTCGGTTTGATACGTTTCCAGACGTACGTCTTGTTGAATGGCTTCAAACCACCCATAGGCTCTCTTGTCTCTTACGCGCATGGCTTCCTGATTGCGGGCCGCACGAGAAAGATTGTGAGCCGCAGGGTCAACTGTACACGCACACTCTGTCAAACATTCTTCGGGGTAGTTGTTTCGGTCTGGATGCTGCCGTCTGATATGGTATGGATTTTCAGTGCAGTTTAAACCATGAATATAGGTCACGGCAGACAGTCCGCCGAGTGGTTCCAAGTCAAGCTCATGTCTGAAGAAAGCACGTATGTGGGCCAACAACTACTACATATAGCCAGCGTAGATATTTCTCAGGGTATCAGCATGTAGGTTGACGTTTGGTTCTTCAAGATATGTTTGAAAGGGGCGGGTAGACATGGCAGAAGCGCGGTCTTGTGTGCAGTCAGGACAAGGGATACTGAAGAGCTCAATCCGAGTCTTGAGAGGAGCCTTGTCACAGCCGGTAATATTGGTTCGGGCGCAGCGAATCCAGTATACGATCATTAGACCTCCACTTAACCCATATTCGAAGAGGGTTTGCAGACCGTGGTCTTTGTGGGATGGGTGGTATATCATTTAGATCTGAGATTGCACGGGGCAACAGAACCAGCGAATGAATTTTTTGCACATGTTGGGTTCTGTAGTTGGTTGAGTGTATTGAAGGATGAAGATCTCTGAGGTGTCAATGACAGCGCCTATTGTTGTTCTTATAAGCATCATGAAATGGGAAAGGGGAGAGTTCATCTCATATTGGTGGATTGGTCCTACTCCAGAACAATAAGATTCGGTATCTTTGTGTCCTTTGACGTGTGTTGGTGGACTCCAGGATCACGTTTCTTTGACTCAAGACTTGGTCACACTCGACTTGGTTATTACTTCACATTCAAAAATAGACTTATAATCAATCACCAAAGAAAGGGTCTTGGGCATTGAATTTGGCCACCAAGTCATACCCACAATCTAAGCTACCCTGAACTTGACACTTTTCGGGACTCAATCTCCGAAACTTTGTATCGGAGGATGTGTCCGAAGCCACTCAGACTCAAGCTCAACTACTGAGTATTTTACCAACAATTCAACAGAAGGTGGTTTTTCTTATAACTATCTATCAATTAGACAAACCTCTCTATTGCCTTCATCATGTTTGCTCTCAGACGCACAATGGCCAATATGGCACCTCAAGCCTCATCCAGCCTCAAGCAAGCAGGCAAGGTCATATGTATTGGCCGCAACTTTGCGTATGCTCTCATATTCTCAATCACTATAGCACATACTGATATCTATCTTATAGGGAACATATTGCCGAGCTCAACAGTGCTAAGCCAAAGCAGCCCTTCTTCTTCCTCAAGCCCACCTCGTCCATCGTGCTCCCTGGTGAGGGTGCTGTCCTGAGACCCAAGGGCATTGAGATGCACTACGAAGTTGAGCTGGCTCTTATCATCGGCAAGCTGACTCGAGATCTACAAGCCTCTGATGTTCAGGGTGCTATGGATGCTGTCAAGGGTGCGCGATATTCAACACTTTTCAGAAACTATTGGATGCTGACCGACATATCATAGCTTACGCTGTTGCCATTGACTTTACCGCCCGTAACGCTCAGAACGAGGCCAAGAAGAAGGGTCTTCCATGGTCAATTGCCAAGGGCTTCGACACTTTCCTGCCCATGAGCAACATTATTCCCAAGACCGCCATCCAGGACCCTCACAACGTGGAGCTTTTCCTCCAGCTCAACGGCGAGACCAAGCAGCAGGGCTCGACCAACCTGATGATCTATCAGATCCCTCGCATTCTGAGCGACATCTCAAAGGTAATGACTCTTCACCCTGGTGACATTGTCCTCACCGGTACACCTGCTGGTGTCGGCCCTGCTGCGCCTGGTGATGTTGTTCGCGCTGGCTTAAGGATTGATGGAAAGGAGGTGGAGGAGGGTGCTATTGAGATTCCCGTCGAGGAGTCGCCCAGTTCATACACCTTCTCTGAGACCTAGAGGGAAACATGGTGGGATGAAACAAAATACATAGTGAAAGATTTGAATTTCCAATCATGTAAAATAGAATATTATCACTCCAAATTGGGATCCTGAATACTTCCCGGCTTCGGTGCTACATCAGCCAAAACCCCACACTTGGAACACGTCCTCTTGTCATCGCTATTCTTAAAGTCATTTACAGCCGCCTTGATCTGAGTTCCCAGGTCGGTACAATGGAAGGAAGCCTCGTGGACAACCTCGCCGCACTCAGCACAATACCAGCGCATTCGATCGAGTGAATCTTTGGGACGGCGCTGCTCGAGGACTACTCCAACGGTGTTTGCGAAGCGGACAGGGTTATGAGGCGTGTTACCGGGCAGGAGAAACATATCGCCTTCGTGGATGATGATGTCGCGAAATTTACCCTCATCGACGACCTTGAGCATCATAGCGCCCTTGTATTGATAGAACCATTCTGGGGTTTGGTTGATATGGTAGTCGGTACGAGCATTGGGGCCACCAACAATCTAGAGATGTTCAGTAACTGAGCCGTACAGAATACACGAGAGATTCGTTAGGCAACACTCACCATCACAGTGAAATCGTCATTGTAGACGCAGTAATTGTTGATGGGTGGTTGTAAGAGATGAGAGTTTTCTTCAAGCCTATTATGCTCATCATGAGTTGGTCATGTTTCAGTAATCATGTCTGGGTTGAATAGGTGGACATTTGACTGACCACTTGGGAAGATTCACAGGAGGTCCGAGCATTTTGAAGTTGGTCTTGGTTTGTTTGTGTGTGTACGTAGATGTCGAAGTAATGTTGATTAATATGAGTGAGGAGGGGGTGTTTTTCAACTGCGGATAATTTGTAAGTGGCAGTTGCGGATGTCACGGGAGAGGCTGTGACGTTATCTAAATATTAGTACTTTATCATTGCAACTTATTAGCAAGACAATAAATTACAACTCATCAACAATCATAATATATTACTCTCTAATATATGATAGTCTCATTTGTTTTGTACCTGGATACAGTGCAGTATCACAGTAGCTCCCCGCAGTAGAAGACAGGGTTAGAGACGACCCCTCCCCTCTGAAATTAGAAGCTAAAACATTAGGTACTTGTATCATCACATATATTGAGTGCACCTGCATGTACCTGTTGTCGCGTCATTCCTTCCATCCACCCATTTGCGACACCTACTGTTCTGCATCTACTCCCTTATTATCGACTGACCTCTAACCATCGCCATAAGAGATCCGCCTGACCTTGCGCAAGTTTGAGCTCATTTCTACACTCGACCGACTTTATATACCGGCCGACGTCTTTTCTACATTCTATAACCTCAACCCTCGACATCAATTACTAGCATATTCACGATGGATCACTCACACATGGATCACAGCGGTATGGACCATGGAGATATGGATCATGGCCATGGAGGAGGCATGAAGGACATGTGTAGTATGAACGTATGTAAACCCAGCCTCTCTCTGAATAGGGACGGGAACATATGCTAACAGCACCAATTTAGATGCTCTTCACTTGGGATACCAACAACCTCTGCATTGTCTTCCGTCAATGGCACGTCCGTTCAACAACGTCACTCCTCTTCTCTCTTATCGCCGTCATCCTCCTCGCCATTGGCTACGAAGCCCTCCGATCTGTCTCCCGTCGTTACGAACAAGCTCTCGATAACCGCGTCCGCTCCGCCCCCAGTAAGCTTTCTATCTCCTTCTCCCGTCTCTGCACGGCCATTGCACATATTTCCTATCCAGGAAACCCCAAGGACAAAAGAAAACAGAATGCTACGCTGTATCCTCTTGCCCTATCTGTCTAAAGTCTTTGGGGAAAATATAAAATCGCACCCTTGCTAAGTCTTACCGTGAGGTCTGTCTGATGCTCCTGTTACTGAATCGACTCCCATCCTGTCAGGACAATCCCATGGACAAGCCGACCAGCGCGCCCACCTCATCAAGGCCGTCTTGTACGCTCTGCAGAACTTTTACGCCTTTATGCTCATGTAAGTATATTTAATATCTCCTGCAATTCGTGGACGAGGGTGGTTTTAACAAAGACAGGCTTGTTTTCATGACATACAATGGTTGGGTCATGATTTCTGTTTCTCTTGGCGCATTTCTCGGATATTTGTTCTTTGGACAAAGAACTTCGGCCACAAAGGAAAACGCATGCCACTAAAGACGAATTTTGTAAGAGAAACGATTGTGGTAGGGCCATGCGTTATGCGGCGTTACCGTTGGAACAGCTATAAGTTTGATTGAAGTAGGTAATCACGTACCTGCGGACCCGGGCGAAATCCCATTCAAGACAGCACAGTAACTTCGGGGGGAACCCCTCGGCTCAAGCTATGCTCAGAATACACTTAGGATAAACAAATGAGTAAAGAACAAGCCAAATTTATTTCCGTATAACCTGCAGCTTGGGCTAGAGTACAATATCGTACCTGGTCCCATCATCTTCAGCTGAGCTAGCATGAGGCTAAATGTATTGTGATTTCTACAGGTACATTCTTATACTGCAAACCTGTATCGATATATCGTTCTCATGATTCGCTAATCTTCAATCTATCCATGTAAACACCTCTACATCTTCGCCGCCTCCCCAGGTTCGGTCTTCTTTTCATGTGGCTTCTCCTGAACCTTGTCCCCCAGCTCTCCCAAGCTGTCCGCATGCGCAATAATATCCTCATCGCCGAAACTGTCGTTATGCTCAAACCCGGGCTCCTGTGCATATGCAATTCTCGCCGCGTCTACTAAGATACGCGCTGTCATTCCCCACACCTTGAACCTGCCGTCTGGCTCCTCTTCTTTCTCCAGCTTCTCTACCAGCTGGCTTTGCTCACTGTCCTTTCGTGGCTTGGATATGCTTTGGTTATTGACGGGTACGTAAAAGTTGTGCACTCGCCATTTGTGGTCTTTCCATGAATGCCAGAAGCCATCGTACCACTGTCCCTCGGGCAGCGACTCGCCAGGAGCAGGAGGGAGGTCGTTCGCCTGCAGGAAATTGTAGAAAGGTGCGCTGAAAACAGCAGCAACTTCGCGTGCGTCCAAACGGGGGATCATGGACTCCTCCACATTAGGAGCGGGCTCTCCTGCTGTTCGCTGATCCGCGTGTAGAAATGCAACGCACGGTCTCACCACGAGATGCGTCCGGGCTAGAGAAGGCGGTAGATAGCAGAGATGCTCTACTCGGAATGGTTTAGGGAGTTTGGAATCATCCATCGGAAGCCCGATCTCTTCCCAGGCTTCTCTGCGGGCGATTTGAACTGTGGATTTGGATCAGCGAATATCGGGAACAATTGACAGGAACGTCTTACATGGTGTCTCTTGAGCATCATCCGCTTTGCCTCCAGGGAAGGCGGCATGCCCCGAGAAATTCCTCAGGCTCGCGGCACGCATGGTGATGACAACACGTAAATCACCACGACGGTCAGCATACAGCAGTATCAAGACAGCAGCACGTCTCCGAACCGGAAGACGGTCCCATAGCGGGAATGAGGGAGGCTTGTAGGCGCGGAAGCGGGCAATTGCGGCCTTGCGAGATATGATGTTTGTTAGTAATCTGCAGTATACATGAGGAGAATCTGATAATAAACGCATTGGGATGGAAACAGAACGCAGAGGAGAAAAAGAAGACTAGATGTAAATAAGAGGATTAATACAAAACCAAACTCACAGCGGACATTGCATTCAAGGGCGACATGGTCAGAGAGTCATAATAAAGCGACGCCTCTCCCTCGTTGATCAGCTCCTCCCTAACGTTATCACTAGCAGCTTCGCGGATGCCCTTCTGTAGCGCCTCAATAACCTCGACGTCAGTGATGCTGTGGCTTTCAGCTGGTTCTGTATCTTTAGAGGGCTCGTTATTGATTGAGGCCCCTGTATCGTGGATCATGGTGGTGAGTGATCAGCAATGCAGAAACTCTGATCGTCCGAGAAAACAAGATCGACGCCCGCCTTGTACCTCAAATCAGATTTTTGTCTCTGTTTTTCCTAGGTTGTTTCCTCTTTGATTAATTAGGTTGAGATGGTCTAAGAGTCGAGCCTTGATGTGGATGCCTCGGCTTGGAAGCGGCTCCGGCTCCGGATCTTGATTTGCGGGGGAAATACTTGTAGAGCCGGGGAGAGATCCACAGGGTAGGACAGATATAGTGGGATTTGTTAAATCAATTCCTTTGATAAGACCAAAGACAACAGAAGTGCCAAGAGAAACTAAGTATAAATGCTCTGTTTGAGCAATGGTCAATCAACTAGTCTAATCTAGTATCTGTCTTGTCTCAACACAAAATGCTGTAGGACGGTACAAGCACTAATACAGTACAATAGGTAAGATCTGATTGAATTATGTCTAATAAGTGACCGTATTGACAAAAACGTTTTGGAGAATCTCTTTCAACATGACGCCGCGCTAAACCCAATAGCAAGCAATCCATCTCTCAGTCCAGGGCATGCCCGTTCTCATTTCTGTCTTTCATCGCTTATCGCTTAACGACCAGCTTCCTCCTCTGGAATCATCTTGATCTGCGTCCTAAGCTGCGTTCTTCTCCTCTCAACCCTGGAAATCTGGATTGATTTCGCCCCATCACGCGCATTCGAAAGTAGGTTCTTGACCTGTACCCCCGTCATTGACAAGATCTTGTGATCCTGTGGCTGCTCCGGGATTTGTGGCATCGAATGAGGTGTACCAAGCTCTGTTGATGTTTGTTCCTCACTCCTGTGAGCAAAAAAGTCCCTGGTAACTCCTCTCACACTCACACTGCTTTCATCGCCAAAAAACCCATACTCATCCTCAATTTCAAACATGCTGCGAAGCGGAGATACCATGCTTGCATCGTCAGTTGAGGGAGGAATGGAAGGCGAGTAGGGCCCCTTTGTAGGATGGTTGGTGGCGGTCAGGGACGCTCGACTAGAGCTAGCAGACAGACCAGAATCCTTTCTTCGTGTAAACAGTGACCGCGCTGACACACTCAGCCGCCGACTGAGTGAACTGCGAGACCGTGTAAGGGGAGAGGTCCCACGTAGCGACTGGCGTTTGTCGTTGTTGGCCAACCTGGTCGCAATTCGATGGTACTCATCCGCTGTCTCAATATCACTAAAGTAATTATAAGACGAGCCTGCCTGCCAGTTGGCATCTTCGTCAAACGGGTCGTCTAGATTCGGGAAAGGTTCCAATGCCGCCAACGCAGACGCAACGCTACTCAGACGTCTCGTCTTCTCGACATGAAGCGAAATAGATCCACTATGGGTTTTGGGTGATTCTGGGACCATGCAACTCTGATTGCTCAACACGCTATCGCAGTCTGGCTCCAGTGGAGGCATGCTGCTGTCCGAAGCTCTCGGGTGATAATCTGCGGGCGGCGTAGGTTCATTGTCGAATATGGGCTCATCTAGTGAGATGCTGTAACCACTAGATGAATCGTCTCTAAAGGACTTGGGCGAAATTGAAGGCGAATAGGGAGCCCGGGCTGTAGGGGGCGCCCAATCGATACCAGGACCAATATCGTGGCCAGTGATTTGTTGAATTTTTTGTGAAGACCGTCGTTCGCGCAAAGATGTACCTGATATACTCATTCGTGATGCGCGCTGCCTTGTCAAAGCCTTGGGCACAACCACAGGGGGCTGTTGAGGCAACACTTTGGGATTGTTTCCTGGCCCCGAGGTCTTCGGAAAGGCACTGAACCTTGGAGGCTTTGCGTTTGAAGAGTGCCTTGACGGTGTTGTTGGAGGCGGAGGTAGAGGCTTGTTGCAGTATAGATATGCATTTTGTGGTGGTAACACAAGTTCTATACTACTCATTGGCCGTACATAACTTGTCATATTGGTTGACAGTATACTATCCTCGATAAACTCTGCTTTGGCGTCCGTTGTAGGTCGATGAAACTGGGATGGTAAAGGCCAGGGCCCTGCATGTATCATATATGATTTATCGGCCTGCAACCCTGCGGGACCGATGTTGATTCTGCAACCAACACTTAGAACCTCAATCGAACCTTATAAAAGGCACACGGTTCCCTTGGTCTAAATAACGAGCAGACTTCGTCCAAGTCAACCTCGCCACGGCAAACTACTTCTGCTCAGTCAAAGCGTGGGATCAATGCCGTCGAGATAGCTCTGGAATTTCAATTAAAAAGTTGTCGAACCCGGGTGTTTAAAGAAAGAAAGAAAGATGGGTAGAGGAAACCCCTCGCCCGACAAGGACGTGAGTCGGCCAACACCATCTTATGAGTGTCTCTAGGCAATTGTGAGTTTGAGCCATCGCATTTTCGGCCTTGCGACCAAGCCTATGGCGCCTCAGCTTCAATCCATTTTCATCCAGAGTCACCTGGCACTTAGCGGGTTGTGGCGGGAGGCTTGCGTCTAGGCTCCGTGAACTGACCGACACATTGGCCAGAAACCTGAGCAACATTCCAGTCTTGATCGGCAAAGACAAACCGCTCGCGCCTTGCGAATTGTTCCCAAAGGAAGAAGAAAATGGATACTTCGCCAACAGGTTAGATTGAATAAGAAAAGATTCCAACCATCTTCGGCATCTGAATGTGGCGAGCTGGACTACACGACACTCAAATAAGTCCTCGTTGTCGGAAAACCATGCGGCCACAGACACAACAATCGTTAAGAACGACCAGCAGACTAATGGCGGGAAGTAAATAAGATAGCGCCATCAGTTGCGTCTCCAAGGCCAGCTCTTTCACGGTTCACCGCAATGTTCTGAATTTCGCAAAGGCATTGTCTTTTCCGCATATTGCTCATTCGCTGCACCAACTTGGACTTGGCATGGCTCATTGGCGTTTAGACCGAAGCTTCGTCCAGGAAGGGCAAGTTTGTTATCGAGAGGCGCGAGATTACCCATCTGGCTTATGGCGGCAAGATCGTCAGGTCGGTTGCCATAATGCCGTAAGGGTTTCCGATTACCGGGGATGGCATCGTGGCATTTTGAGTCTTTGGCAGCGAATACCTCAGCAAGATAAAATGTTGGCGCATCCAATATAGCCATAAATCCTTAGCAGGAAATTGAGTCGTGAAAAGAGCATGAGGGGAAGGCAAATCAGTCTGCTTCAACAAAAGTGTGGTGAAGAGTCGTCATTGAAGATATCATTGAGAGTCGTAGTTCTATGAAAATTGCCCAGACGCCTGGGTAAGCCCATCGTCTAATTGTCATTTCCTTGCCCGAATTCTTGGTCAAGATATCAATCGTCTTCATCGTCCTTGCCCTGATAATTTCCAAGTAAAATGTCGTCAACTCCAAGGCCAGTTGAATTATTTCTCAACCATTCTGTCTCAACACGGAGGAATATCCATACCCATCGACGAAAAACCTCCAGGAACTCAATGAGAAAGATACCTCCCTCTAGATCGCTGAACTTGTCCAAGCGACTGCTGAGCTTCATTGACCACGTGCATCTCAACATCAGGTCCATGGCAATAACGAGATAGTAGAGATTGGGGGGTTTGAAGACTAAGCGATCTCGCAGTCCAAAGGGATGAGTAGGAGATTCTCGGTCTTGTCTCGAAGAGAAGAGAGTCATATCCCAATCCTTGGCCACGTCCCAATAGAAGGAGTAGGCCGAATTGATGACGACAGCAACAAGCCAAGCCTTGTGGAGAGCTGCCTTGGACTCGGGATCCTCAGCTGATCTTTGCCAAGCACTGGTGATTAAAACAGGGAATGCCGTTGAATATTTGAGCGCGTTAGCTAGGTGCTGGCCGCCCCATCCTGTGGACTCTTTGTACGGAGCCCGCCGAACACGAAAATATTCGATCAAACACTGGCGGAATCGTATCAAACTCGGCACTCCCATGATGAAAGGCACGAGGACTATCCCTCCGCAATTACGATCAGGTCGTTGCGTAGACGACCCCTGAGCCGTGAAGAACATGCATAGGGTGATGAAGAGGTCCCCAAAGACTTTTGCGTATGATGTGAGAACATCAGCTAGAAGGATGTCTCCAAATTTTCCATCTTGAGGCTCAGCAAGACCTCCTATGCTCACGCGCCTCAAGGTAGCTAGAAACCTTCGTCTCCCACCACTGGGAAGATTTCGTAATGGAACAACAAACATTGCGATCAGAATTGCAAGGTATGCCAACGGCATCCAGCCAAACGCAATCACACGTTCAGCTACACCCCATGTGCATAGCCAGAAGAGAGATATGGATAAGGCAAACAAAGCTGAGAGGACAATCGCAAGGCGGTACGTTGAGCCATGGTGCGGTATGTGCTGCGGCGATGCTCGACCGGGATATCGAATTAACTGAGGAACGTCGACGTTGAATAGATAGAGGCAATGAAGGTTCAAACCCCACCCCCAAACGGCTTTTGACAGTTAGCTATGCACAACGAAGTCGAGAAACAGGGTTTCCATGCTTACCTAGAGTTGCGATAAAGCCAACACGGTATGGTAAAGGGAACGTCAAGCTGAAAGAG
Source organism: Fusarium venenatum (assembly GCF_020744135.1). Lineage (NCBI taxonomy): Eukaryota > Fungi > Ascomycota > Sordariomycetes > Hypocreales > Nectriaceae > Fusarium > Fusarium venenatum. The sequence goes on from NW_027072131.1 coordinate 2,401,771, forward strand.
TCAAGCCCCGGATCGACAGCCGGATCACCGTCCATTGTAACGAACCGCCATCGAACGTAGAGTATGAGAGAGTAGGAGCGACGAGTGCTCAAGAAGAGCAGTAGTAATGAAGTACTACAGTTGCGAGAATATCAAAGGAAGGACTGAAGGATAGGGAAAGTTCATGAGGTCTTGCGACAGTCCAAGCTGTCCTCAATTGTCACTTTAGATTAACATGGGCGGGTCCACATTCTTTTTTTCAGGGGTGTCATGCAACTTCAACCGATAAACGTCAGTAGTTTGTTATCTTATCTTATCATGTCCGATGCACAGCCTTTCGAATCAAGCCACACGCGATCCACCTCGCTGACATAAGGCGAATATTTGAAATAATCCCGAAAGCTAGCAGCTTGCATCGAGTTGAAAGTCCACTAGCTCCACTTTACCCATCCATCACCCTGTCCATACCATTCCCACGTTGCTTTTTAGCTTGAACATGCTTGGCCCCTGTTGGTCTGCTGAACGATCAGCGTATAGCGATATGCCAAAATGGCAGACAAATTGACAGCAGGCCGAGGCTCGGGGCATTCCGACATGTCCTCCCCTTGCCTAGTCCCGGCTACGGTCTTGGATCGATGATTTGGTTTATAATGACAGAACAAAGAGGGGTGCAAACAAACAAACAAATAAACAGACCCAACTTTGGTTGGAGGATTGGTCCGAAACGCTAGAGTACAACTCGAGTTGCAGCCGCACTTCTTGTCAGGCCGTTGAAACAAGCCCCCGAACATTTCCAAGTCTGCGTGTCTGCAGACCTATGGCTTACGCTAGACTAGTGCTCAAGCCCAAAGGCCCTGGCCTGGTCCGGCTACAAGCGTTCCTCACCGTAGATCTAGGGGTTAAACCCGGGTTGCTACCATTCGCTAGCCCGAGTTTTGGGAACTGAGAAAAGACAGCGGGATAATAACTCCCCTTACCCCGGCAGACCAAGTCTCCATCGAGCACGACGGATACAGTGTAGGCTTGCGAATTACTTTTGTCACTTCTCCCTTATCTTGGTAGGCTGGGCCCTGACGCATTGCGCTATCGACCGATGGTCCAGCTCCAGCCAAGGCCTGTTGAAGATTTAGAAGAAAATTCTTTGCAATCATGGATTCATCCCCGGTCGAGCGGGTTTACGACCAATAAACATCCCGGTACGACAGCATACCTGCATAGCGGCAGTAAGTTGAGGAGGGGGAATCGCATTTACTGATTTGACTTGGGAAAGGTGACGCAAATCAGAAACAGGGCCAGAACCAAATCACACCATGTCCGCTATCCGCATTCCCAGGTATCCCTAATCTAAGGCTGTTAGGAGGATGGAATGCTTTTATAACAAGGCTGAAGAAAAGGATGTGGCATCAGACGATTCGGCTAGCTTGGTTCTACACCCCGTCGATGGGTATACGACCGACGCCACTGTCATGTCTAACTGGCAATGACACAATGGCTTTCGGCTCTCTGTTTTTTTCTGACGGGCCCTGCAGAGGTCATCCTTTTGTCTGCCGACAACCCCGTCAGCCCTTCTAGGAGGGCGTGAAGTAAAACGAGGTGTGGCTCAAATACACAAAAAAGAACCCTTGCGGAGGCAATCTTCCTTACTCAGGTACCAAAATTTGGCGGCTCAATCGGCTGCCGACTTGAAGCCCCCCATATAGATTGCCCAGCCCTCTGTCTGACGGTTGGGGGAACCCAACTTGGGTTCTTCATGACATAAATGGATCCCTTATTATCTCAGCCCAGACCTAGAAGTCTCATCCTGTGTCCGTACATCATGAACACTCCACAATCGTCAAGTTTCGCCGCCTCTGAGTTTATCACCGAAAACCCTGGAAAGCCAGTTGCCCAGAAGTACGTCCGAAGACGAGGCCTGAATGACCAGATAAAATGGGTTAGGTCATGGATGGCCAAACTACCCCAAGGAGATGAGGACTGGGACAACAACAGGCCTTCGACTCCGGAGGACATTTTACGTTTGCATAGTCGGCTAACCATCTCCCACATCGGATCACGCCGAAACATGGACTGGTACACTCTCCTCGATACTTACGCTGCCGCCTCCAAGGACTTTGAACCTGGAAGAGAGACTCAAACACATTGCATGGTCATGGTCGCATTGTGTCATGTGGCTCATAGTCAAGGCCTTACGACGGACGAGGTAATGACGGCCATGGCAAAATGCGTCAGTGGAGGAAGCGATACACTAAGATCCAAGCGATTCGCACTACCAAAGTGTGTGCAGATTGGAGATGAACTTGAAAAAGTATTGGGGCCGCGGGCATATGAGCTCCCGTTAAGAGGTAGGCTTTGATGGACACCCTTCCGCGGTCTGTTTATACGAGGTCTTTTGTTCTTATAACAACCAAACTAGTGAGCGCCTACTTTACCTTTGGCCAGCATTTTACCACCGAATGCTTCAAAATCCTACGCGAAGAGTCGATATCTGCCCATCGCCCGAAAAGCAGCCTACCGTCGGAGATACTGAGGATCCCAAATCTCGTCTATGATTTTTGCGATGGGAAAGTTAGGTAAACAACGTGATTGTGCCGATAATACAACAGATCTTGAACTAACAGGGCGGACAGTCTAGAACAAGTAGAGAGGGCCCTGGAGCCAGGTCAGACGAGGTCGAAGGCGAAATCGAGATCGAAGTCAAGTTTAAGGGCGTCAACGACAAGATCGACAAGCAGCTCAGAGAGCAGTGAAGATACAGAACATGACATGATACACATCATGAAATAGGAGTTTCGGTCGACAACGAACTCTATTCAGGCTCTAGGTGGAGCGGGATATAAAGAAATCTAATGTGTCCTCCCTGAGCTTTTAACCCTGTCTCTCGGAGGTGAAGAGCGCAAGACGATTCCCACGTCTCCTGCTGAGTAGAGGTCTTGTCTCTGGAAATGAGCTCGACATCGTACTTAGCATTTCCGAGAGCCACAACAAGCGCGGTATAACCTTTTAGTAACGCTGAAGTGTTGCCCTTTTCAAGACGGAAAGCCTGTGGGCTAATCTCAGGCATTTTAATATCCTTGACGACCATTCCGAAACTCTTTGCCCACATTTGGAGGTCTTCTGCCTAGCAAATATTAGTACATTTCCAAGTAATAGAACATTTTACTTCTTCGATAAATTACTTTAAAGAAGCAAGGGATAAGCAAAAATAAGACCAGGGGCGTAGTGTATACCAGATCTTGTAAAAGGGCCTCACATAGCAGCTCGCATGATTTAGGTAAGCCGTAAGTGAATAATCCGGTTCTCGTCTGGACATGATGAAGTGTCAAAACTTCAGTCGTTGCATCTTGCTGGAGTGCTTGTATGTGAGGGCTCAGAGGCACCATCCTATACAAAGGGATTGACATTCTCGGAAGGTACTTTCATTGCATAAGTTGTGTGCCGCCAAGAGAATGTTGAAGGACAACCAGTACAGGACCTACGGTATAGGTAGGTAGCCAGGAAAAGACACGGCTAAAGCAGAAGACTTTGGACAAAGCTACCTTAGGCAGCTATAATTACAAAGGGGATGCCTCAGGCTTCTCGGCAGATCAGATCGCCCGCGGAGGTTCCTTGATGCTTCCGTTGTGAATCCCTATCCGATCGTAAACCTGGTTCTAGGGCTGGCCGGGAAAAGAGACAACATGTACAGTATCATCCATGCTTGCCATCTTCCAAGTATGCACTCTTACGCTTCTTGGCGGGTCTATACAGGAGTCAACAAAGGATCTATCTGTTGTTGCGAGACACTCCTTTTTTTTCTATACACACGCCAGGCTTGGCCGAAGGTCGGAAAAGGCCAATCCAGCCCGGCCGTTACGTGACGGAACGTTTGCTTTACAGCACGCGATGACTGCATATGCCGCCGCTAGTTTCGAATTTAGTTAATTGGGATTAACTAGCAGTCACCGAGTCTCACTATCTAGGCCTCATGTTTGCGTGTTCCCTAGCTGCAAGCCCGTAATTAGTTGGCGGGGATTGTGCTTTGGGTAGGTGAGGCGAGTCGGGTCAAGTCAAGTCAAGCCAGGTCAAGTTGAGGCGAGCATGTATGAAAACAAAACGAGCCAGTTCTCAGGCTTTCTAATCCTAACTCTCAATGCAACATGGCACGGCTAAGTCTAGATCTCAGATGCCTGAAGATCACTTTAGTTCGATTTCTAGAAGCAATGTCAAAACGGTCTCTTAGTTACGGTAGTGTCGACAGCCTTGCCAGGTTTTCTCCAGGTTACTGACTTGAGTCCTATCAAGGATCAAACAGTGGTCACTGGAGGACGTTAGCCAAGTCTCGTTATAGCTCGCAAGCTTTTCCGAGTTTGTTAGAGTTGATAATTTACCATGGATGATTAGTTTAACATCATACGCGGAAATTAGATCGTGACCCACCCCTTGACCTAAGGAAATAGAAGCCAGAGATCGAGTCGTGGACTTGGCTCGGTAAGGATCTGGATGCTATTTTTTGGTGTGTTTTCATGGTGCCCTGTACTGACTCGCGAGTTCCGCATCCCCGAGCCTCCGCCTTAGCTCGAGAGTCCCTAAGTCTTGCACCAGCAAACGGCTTCGATGTCTTGGTCTCGAAAGTTACCACAAGTAGAAGACCTCACAGGCCATATCTTGTCATTGTAGTAGTTCAGGTGTGTCAGTTGTTGGTCGACGCCTTAGTCTTGCGCCCACCAGCATGACTAGCTAGGTAGGTATCTGCCTACAAATTGGAGATTTGATTAGGTGGTTTGCCTCAAAAAGATCAGTTATTATTAACATGACGTAGAATGTCTTGGTATGTAGAATACGGGAGTATGACCACGAAATTATAAAGTAGAAGACTGGTTACTAGAAAGATGCTGCGAATATCAGTTATGTCATTGAATGGGAGTTGCAGATATCTTGTCTCTTCTCACTATTTACACAGCTAATAAGTATAAGCCGATCTAATCACTTGGGACTTCCGTCGTCAGCAGAATTACCCGAGGTGCCAAACCGAGGGTGGATGAATCACGGCCCAAAGGGCTTGGCATTGGGAAAACTTCCTGAGCTTGACGATGGACGTAAACCAAATTCAGGATTGGACCGAAAGTTTCCACTAATCATTCCGCTTCTTGTCAGTGAAGCTTGCAATCCGTGCAAGTTCCCACATGTCTCTGCAACCCCCACAGACGATCTACGAAGCTAACAAGCTTCCATATCATTTCCACATTATGCCAAGCGTGCCAGAAGCAGGGCTGAATCGGTGGTTGGTAGCAGAGTCTGGCCTCGTCATCGGCTATCGAGCTTAATCCTTTTCTTTTTTACAGGGTCTCTTGTCCGTCTGTGCGGTCCGCTGCAACCGAGCTGTGCATACAGTAGCATTGTACTCCGTACTGTAGGTACCTTGCTGCTTGCTTAGCATGGAGGTATCCGCTGCGCATCCGCAATGCAATAGCAGTAGTTATTAGTACCGTATCCACAGTGCAGTGCAGCAGCAAGGAAAGCATGCCGGACCGACGAGACTTGTAGTTATACCTAAGCAGTTAGGATGTTATTCTTGATGAGCTGACGATGAATTGATCTTTACCTACTGCCTGTCTTGTCTGCCTACAGAAATGTTGATGGATGAAGTAGGATAATTTAGAGTTAAGCAAGCACGAGCGGGCCGTGCCCCTTCTGCAGTGTGCAGAGTGCAGGCAGTTAACAGGGCAAGTGCAGTCCATGGAGTATAGCAGGTGCTCACTGCAGCTCGGATTGTTAAACCCGGCCTATTCTCAGAGATGAGGAAGGTACATGCGAAACGACTTGGCCGGAAATTCGTATAGGCTTATATTATATCCGGGCTTTACTGTCACCCAACAGTGAAACTACCTAAGCATCAGGAAAACTCTCTTATGGGGCGTGACAAACACGAAGGATTTCAGAAAGACAAGATGCATTAGTCGATGTTTTTCTTTTGATCTGGGACCGTGTCAGCAATTCCCACATGCACACAGTCTCATCATATCAGGCCATCTCATATCATATCACATCACATCACATCACAAGCAAGATTATGCCTAGATACTTTTTAGGTAGATGAATGCCAAGGTTTGTTGGCAGTTCTAAATTTGTTGTTAAATAGTTTAGCCTAATATACAACGACCCATAGTACCCGCGTTTAGAATAGAATGTTCAGGGATATAAACGCCAGGACATGGAACTCGGATTGTCACATCCCACACCCAAAACCATTATCAATTCTGACTCAATATTGATTTGTTTTTATACAAATACTAGCAATTTAGTAGTCTATGGAGCAATAACTGATGGTGATGGCTATATCAGTAATGAGATAAGAGTCTTGGCATCGGAATGTTTACTGATTGGTATAGGGCATCGCACCATCTTGGCTACGTACCTCCTAGGTAGTACATATTTTGGATGTGTGATTAATGACCTAATAACAAATAGGTAGGTAGGTAGTAGATCTCGCCTCGGTAGCGAGTACGACCATGATGGGGCAAGGTGAGGGTTGCACAACATGCTTATAAAACCAACAGTTGGCTAGTTTTACGCAATCGTAAGTTTTACCAAGAAACGGCACACAAGAGTGAAAGTTTCCATTTGAGAGTCCTGCATACTAGTGAATAAATTCGACACATCATATTAGTAACAAAAACTAGCTCATGTTCCATAGTAAACAAGTTATGTAAGTTGCAGTTGAGTTCAAGCAGCCAAGGTCTCAGTGGAGAAAATCAACACATCTTGGCATCCAGGCCAACATGTTGTCGAGACAGCTTCTTTTCGGCAACATCCGTGATGCATACCAGTTATTCGTTCAATTGAGCGTTTTATATGTGGAGGTGCACACGACCTACACTTCGCACAAACCTTTGTTTGTACAAACACTGCTTATGGATACATTCATCCATCCAATAGTAGAATAATGGTGTGATATGCGACATCGGCATTTATTGAGCTGCATAAACAAGTGGTGGAGAGAACACGCGAACCAACTGTATCGCTTATCCTGATGTGATTGGGCGTTGTGTTCCCTCTTCTCGAGTTTGTTACGAAAATGCACGTAACGTATCGACACGACAGAGAACAACGCTGACGATTGAGAAGGTAGAGAGAGATGAATTTGGACCTATTACTTCTATTCTAAGACAACCTTTGCTACCACCTGCCTGGACCTATCTATACACTATGTTTCTCATCTGCGGTGTTTGTTACATGTCTCACTCACCTAACTCAGGCCTGGCTTCCATAACGATTAGGCACAATGTGTCTTTCGAGACATTACGATAGGAAGGCATGAGTTTAGATGGATTGTCGTAGAGGGTAGGCTGTGTGTGGGGTGAGGAGACAAACAGCCCGGCATTCCTAGGTAGTAGATTACTGTCTTTTAGTGCAAGCCTCCATATTTGTGTTATTTTCGGACTCCGTGGATCTTACATCATCTGGAGTCTAGACTACCTATTGGGTGACTTATTAGTGGCTGCAATTTGGAGGCTTCACCCTGCATATTCAGCTGGTCCTGCAAGCGCTTCTCGTGGTTATTGAACCCATCATTTGCATTAGAAAAGCCACGTATTTCCTCCCATCATGACCAGTACACTTTTGGTGTGTAATGTCATTCTTCCCGTCTGCTCTCGATTTACACCACTTGTCTCAAGGTGCTTTAAACAATAGACATATAAAAAGACAGAGCTTTGAGCTTTGAGCTTTGACAGGTGGAGTGTATTCATCTTGATCCAAACAGGGATGACCAATCACAGCACAATGATAGTAGTATCTCAGAGTTCATATCCATACCTATAGTACAGGTAAGTTTCATACCGTACCTACTAATGTATTGTTAACTATAAAGCTCTTCGCAGTCGATGGTTCTCGCCTTCAGCTCTTTGTTAAAAGAAAACGATCATGCGCTTCGTATGCCAAATATGGTAGGCACCGATGACAAGGATGCGCTCCTGTTCGCTACACAGCCTGGCAGCCAATGTACATGTCCATTCATTCGACGTTTGAATTCAGGGGGTGATGGCGGTAACAGCCAGCCATGGAGCCTGTTTGCTGAATTGAATTGAATTTGGGTAGGACGCTGATCGCCTGTGAACGAGTCTCCCTTTCTCAAGTTTTTGTATACGTACCAACTTTCATGATACTTATTTTCTCTCTCATTGATATTACATCTCGTACATTTCGGCAGTCTTTGTTTTGTAGGTCAAGGTGTCTCTGCTTAGTGCTTACATCCATCCATACCTTTCCTCTTTCAAGGAAGAAAAAGACCCGCCATCATCACGTCTCAGCCCAAATTTGGAGAAGTCAGGAAGCCTCAGCCACACTTCAAAGAGTCCAGACCTAACAATCAATTCGCATCTACGATTTATCACCACAAACTCTCTGACTACTCGCCTTCCTTTCAACGCATCGTATCTTTATAACCAGCGTCGCTGTGATTCATCAAATTGATATGCTCACTGGCTTCCTTACGTAGAGCGACAAAGCGTCATGGACGCGTCGGTAACCGACATCCGTCGCTCGAGCATTGAGAAGATGCCCATTCCTCCAACTCCGCCCTTTGACAGCCTTCCCGACGAGATCATCGAGCAGTGAGTAGTCCTCGGGCACCTCTACCAGCAGACTTGCTCCCATTATCTATCTGTCCTTGCGCATCGATAATCGATCAGAACATTGATTATCAAGGCACGACCCCGTATTCTATTATCATGTGCTAACGCTCGCGCCTCTCAACCAGGATACTCCAACTTGCCGATCCCAACGCTTTCGCGTCCCTCGTACTACTCAACCGTAAATGGAGAGCGGTTTCTCAGCGGGCTCATCTCTACCGTCACCAACTATCAACATGCCCTTCATACTCAGCGAGCCATCCCACACTCCCCCCATGCGAAGATGACAAACTTCCCGAACTACGCCGCCTATTTGCACGAGAAGTCAAGAGGAACCTTTTCGAGGCATATCTACGACCCAAAGAAACCACATTCAAACTTATCTCAACATCCATCAGTTCTTCGTCATGTCCGGGAGGCGAGGGTATGCAGTACAGCACCTCTCCCAAGGGGCACCATCTTTTGGCCTACAATTCTGGTAGGATTTACGTGATTGATCTAAGAGGGAACGGCCTCGAAGTGAAGAGGGAGTTCAAGATTCTTCGCCGGCCTGTCGCAGCATGTATCAACGATAAAGGCACTCTCTTGGCCGTTTTGTCCACTGAGATGCAGGTTGACCTTTACGACTTACAGCAGAGCCCACCCAAAAGAGCGCAGTCTATAATTCTCGACAACACTCCTCGCACAATTGCTCTATCACCATGCGGATCCGTTCTGGCGGCAGCGTATGAAGGAGGTATTGAGGTATCGTCCTTGAGACCTGAAGCCTTGTCTACTGATCGAAGAGCCGTGAAATGCGATGCCGTCGATGCTTTATCCTTTTCTTTTGACGGAACTCAAATCCTTGGGACAACAATTCATTCTGCGCCGCCCAGCACTGTCATTATCACGGCACCATACTACGATCCCGGCCCTCACATGTCTGAAGATAACTTGACCCCCCTATGGACAACATCAATTCTGTTTCCCAACACAAGCCGAGACTGCAGTCACGCTGTTCTGCTTCAGGACGGACATGAAGAGGAAGCGAGTTGGACTTTTACCTATGACCGGAGTTTCGAGACTTTCCGAGCCGTTCGAATCGACGATCTCAGGAATGGGACGACATACTTTACAGGACCAGTACCAAGTGCATCTTCACAAGCCAGCCTTATTCCATCTACGCTTCCAGCTACGACATATCGAGGTGACTTGGTGTCAGTCGGATTCCAAGGAAAGGAGGTCTGGATTTATGGCGTCCCAGAAGATTTGGATGCAGTCCCAGACAATCCATCCTCATCAAATGATAGCTCGTCGTCTGGCCTCGGACGGCAAAACAGTGACCGTAGTGGCAATTCACGACGGGCGTCTACTCGAGCAAGGGATACCGAAGGTGGCCGAGTGCCAAAATGGCAAATATTGTGCGACAAACTGAGGAACACCTTTGTTTCTGGCTTCAAAGCTGCAGAAGTCACAGACGTGAAGACAGTAAAATGGGTTGCGGATTACGGCAACTCTTCCACCCAAGAGCGACTGGTAATCACTGCAAGGGGAGTTGGGGCCCCGCGACTGGTTACCGAGGAGGAAGATATGGATTTTGTGGATGGGGGTCGGATTACACTCTTGGACTTTGACTACGGAACTTCCAATGGGGTCAAATCCGAGGTCACTATCGAAGTTGGTACTGATCACCCCGAGGTGTTGGAAGAAGAGCAACGTGACCTTGCGACAGAGGTCGCCATTGTTCGACGGAGGACCGTTGCTCAAAAGCGAGGTGGCCGTGGCGGGTCGTCTTTGCTTCGAGCTGCTACATCAGCTACACGGCCACCGCGTGTGACTCTTGATGTTCCAGAGGTGCCGAGTGCTCCACAAATGGTACAGAGTGCACACGATGATGATCATGATGATGATGACGACCCTCTACTTCCTCGGAGAATTGGGCTGCCTCCCGCCCAGCCCGCCAGTCGACGAGTAGTCGAGCCTGAAAGTCCTGCCGATGGTGAAGATGGGCCGACGATTGAGCAGATGGAGGCGTTGGATGCTCCGTATGCACATGCTAGCCCTCGCTCACAGACAACGCTCCGTCGTGCTGCGACTGCCGCCGCAGTGGATAGATCTCTGCATCCTCGAACAGCAGATGGTCGACGCATCGAGTATCGTCGTGCCGACGGCCGAAGAGAACATCCACACGAGAGTGATGCTGATAATTGGGTGCCTCCCCCACCACCTTATCAAAAAGATGACCCAGGGCCAGATTTGCCAGCTTTCATGCGTGGTCCGTCTGTTGCACCTATAGGACTTGGAGGTGCCTCCTCTCCAGCCCCTATTCCCGTACCCCCTATGCCAGCATTGTCAACTCAGACGACAAATGAGTTCTCTGGCAATACTCAATCTGCCGACTCTAAGAGTGGGAATCAGTCCCAGAGGCTACCTATCCATCCTACAGTGAGCGATTCGAATGCTGTCAGTCGGCCGCAAGCTCTTCAAACAGCCCAGGCGAACACGAACCCGTTACCCCCGCACGATAGGGATACTGATCTCTACGACGCAACCCCTCCTGCTTCCCCGCGACAGCCAGTGGTCCAATCCACAGGGGAGACTTCAGAGGCAAGAGTACGGCAGACATCAGTCTCGTCAGCTGTGTCGGCCATTACATCTACGTCCAGAGCTGTGGTTCCTCCTGCTGATTCTACAAACGAAGATGGTTCACCATCACCACTACACACGCCACTGCAAACAGACATCTCAGCTCATGACCACTTTGGCCCAGGCCCTCGAGTGCCGGCGGTCAATGCGGAGCCTGCGCAAGTGGCCGTATCTGTGACCCAACCTGGGGCTGACTTAGCGCCCAGAGTGAGGCGGCTGTCAAACACCCAAACATGGCCTCGGGTTACAGGCCCTGAATCTGACCCTATTGTCAACCCGGCAGATGGGTTCCCGTTCCCACTGTCAGCACCCGCTGAGCGACCCGTCCAAGATGAGTCCATATCAGGTCTCCCCCCTCTGCCCAGTTCAAGCCAGCTTGCGAGTTTGAGCAAAAGGGTCAGTCAGGGCAATCCTAGACGCTTTTCTGGAGGGTTCCAAGTTCCAAGACGGCCAGTCGGAAGTTTCGATGGCAGTGGATACATATCGAACTCCATGCCCGGCTCCATGTCAGCAGGCCCGTCAGGCTCTAGTCGTCTTGAACCTGATCAACCTCTTATTATTAGTACTCCTAGAGGTGTATCAGGTGCTTTTGACTTACCCAGCCGCCAAACATCTGGCCGGCGGAACGAAACACCTTTGCTGGCTCCTATCCCTCGGCATCCGCGCCCGGTTCCTGGGTCAAACCAGCGGCCGATGGTTGAGCGTCTTGAAACCATCTACAGCATCGCCTCCTCCCATGGAGGTAACCCACCGGTGCTGCCGCTGCCGCTGCCAAACCAGCAAGTGCCGGCGTGGCTAAATGCTCCTCCGATACCGGTGACAAGAACATCTCCCACAGTAAACCGCAGGCCAAGCCGCGCTGAGCGAAGTGCCGCTAAGAATATCATGGATGCTAAGAAACGGGGCTGGACAGCCAAACCCAAGAAGCAAAAGAAGAAGAAGAAGGCAGCAGATGCTGCAAGTAGTGCTGGGTGGACCGACATATCGATCGGTTCTGGGGAGAAAGAAAAGGAGAAGGACAAGGACAGGAAATGCATCGTCATGTAAGCAGAGCTGCATACACAAATTGGCTACATTGAATGAGGAGGAACAAGAGATAATAGCCAGATATTGGCGTCATAAAGGCAGGTTTTGGATCTTGATTACGCACACACATACCCAATCGTTACAGTCATTTTTTTCTTTTTCTTTTTATCTTTTTGTCTCCTTTATTCGCACACTGGCTCTCGTCGGCCTTTGTCTATTGACTCGCTACTTTGTTTACATTGTGTGATGGGCAGGCACAGCGTGTTTTATCATGGTTCGGGAAACATGGGAGTCAACAAAAACGGTGAACAGAACGTGCGATACTGCAGTTGGAGGAGATGTTAAGAAGGGTTATGATAATGGGAACCATTTGGCTTCGAGTTCATATTTGCTACTATATATCATCAAACATGCACACATCTTTTGGCCACGTTTTTTGTCACTGTTATTTTGTCTCATTACTTTTATGCACAGTCAGACAGACGAGATGAATAAATATTCGCATATCAATTCAAACTAGGATAAAGCTCTTTAAGCAGACAGGCAAATTCCAAGCATTAAAACAAAAGCAGTAGTTTGGGACTTTACAAAAACCCAGGGTATAAACAACAGCTACTCCATCCCATATATGCGACCACGACGCCAGAGCCAGTTCTAGCGTATCTAGATATTCATGTTGCCATGTGTACAAAACGAAAGGACCCCATCCTGCGCTGCAGATGGTGTTGTGTGTAATCTATATTGGGGAGATGAGGGAACTCTATATGGCTTAAAGGAAATTGTAAGAGTGAATGTGATATGGTTTAGATCCTGGGTGTTGTTCCAGGGACATAAGGCTTCCCTCTGCGCACAGCGCCGAGATCGGCTTCGTCCATAAGATCTGTAAAAGTCGTTGCTCGTGTTAACGGACGAGGCTTGACCATGGTGCTTGGATCTGCAAAGATGTCGATGTTCTCAGTGCTCGGCTCACGTTGGAGTTCAGGTTCAGACGGCTGACGGCTGTAGTACGACGACGCCTTCATAGCACGGATGGGCGGTAGGCGGACGTTTCCATGGCGGAGAGACTCCTCGTTATCCGGAGGGCTAGGCTGAGCATTGGGAGATGGGTTGGGAGAGTCGAAAGGGTTGGGAATTGAGATGCGGATACGAGGAGGGGGAGGATGTAAACGAGTGCTGGCATTGGAAACCTGGCGAGCAGGAACAGGTACTATGCTTGTCCGCTGGGTAGAAGGTGTCTTGAGGATGAAGTCGGCACGGTACGAGTTGGGTTGGCTAATGGGCTCAGAGATGATGTTTCCAAAGGAAACGTCACTGTTGAGACGTCGACCGTGGCCGTAGATGTGGCCGCCCTTTTCTGAACTTGCTGCCTCGCGCTTGTTTTGTCGGCGGACGTAGAGGAATATGACAATAGCGATGATAAGGAGGATAATGCAGCCTCCTACTACTCCACCAACAATGGATGTTGTAGCAGGACCTGAGTTGTCAGACTTGGACTCTTCATTCCCGTCACTGTCGGAGTCTGAGCTGTTGTCTGACCCAGCTCCGACTGCTTCTGTAGGCTCAGCACTCGCCGATGGTGCAGCACTGATTGAGATGGTCTCAACAGCCCCAGTAGCTGTAGTTATAGCACTGGGGACAGGGGTAGAGGTCTCGTTGGGAAGCTCAGCACCTTTTGGAATATCAGATTGGTCGTTGTCGATAACACACTGGTCGTCCTCGCATGAGTATCCAAAGGGACAGCACTTCTCGCCGCATTTCTCAAGATCAAGATTGAAGACTATTGTCTTGACGGGTGCATTTGGGAATTCTTTCTGGTCTTGACCTCGGATATCGCAGGTGATGGGTTGGATGACGTTGCAGGTTTGACCTTCTGGACAGCATACTGCTGTCGTCTTGCCGGCGAGGAGTCGACACGAGTTGCCCTTGGGACAGCAAAAGTTGGCAATGTCGCTATTGCATGAAGTCTGATCGGCATCGCAAGTATCTTCACGAGCGAAGATGCGAGTAGCTGGTAGAGCGGAGGTTGTGGAGGCGCAGATAGCTGTGATGAGTAGAACCCGTAAGGGTGTAGGAAGTCGAGCCAAAATCATATTTGGCCTGTTGGTTATGCAAGTGGTTGTTGGTTGTTGTTATTGCAGTAGTTGCAGTTGATGTTGCAGTGGGTATCAGTATTGTTGTTGGTTCGAGAGTGTGTAAGTGATGCTATAGCATGCAGAGTGAGAGAAAAAAAAGATGGGGGTAGTGATGATGGGTTTGTCAAGTCAAACACAACCGGCGCGTATGACAAAGATAAAGTGATGAAACAGCTGAACAAGCGTTTATGTTTGATTGTTTGGTAGAGTAGACGAAAGTGAAGAACTAGAACAGTAAATACAGACGAAGGACAAGAAGGCAAAAGAGTAAAAGAGGGAGAACAACGGCAGACAAAGGCAGGTCAGAGACCAGAAACCAGACCAGACCATGAGGTCACTTCATCTCACCACAATGAATAGTCTTTTCTTTTCCTTGCCGCCTTGTCCGTCGGGACCATCTCGACCCATTCAACCACGATATTTCAGGCTCGACTGCCGCATTAGAGGCTGTTGGGCGGTTGGATACAGATGCTGGGAGCCAGTCACCGAGAGTGCCCGGGGCCTATCGCCCGACACGCGCTGGGACGAGGCTATACCCATAGAACGAACTATTAGAAAGGAAACAAGTACAAGATGGGTCCATCGTTGCCAGATGTTTGAAGATAGTGTTGCCATGGTTGAAATAATTGGCCTTAGTGAAGCCAAATGCTGTGGTTGGTTGGAGTCTCAGAAGTTGTTAAGCGCGCGGCGAGACAAGTCGCTGATTGGTTTGGATTCAATTACTGACCGCTAAAGGCCAGTAGATTTCTAGCGGTGGGGGACCCCTGTCTCGGGCGCTGTAATTAATAGCCAAGCGCTGAAGATGGGCGCGTAGTTTTCTAGACTTGGGTCAAGATCCAATCATATAATGATGATGAATGACTAAACGAATACAGTAGGTACATTGGAGGATTAATAGTAGCCTT
Organism: Fusarium venenatum; assembly: GCF_020744135.1. Classification (NCBI taxonomy): domain Eukaryota; kingdom Fungi; phylum Ascomycota; class Sordariomycetes; order Hypocreales; family Nectriaceae; genus Fusarium; species Fusarium venenatum. The sequence continues at coordinate 2,417,047 of NW_027072131.1, forward strand.
CTCGAAATATACGACAGTTAATAGACTCAGGCCATGACTCAATCAATAGGTTGAGTGTAGCCCAATGTCGATTCCCTTGCTTCAGCCCAGTCCATGATACTTTGCCAGTCATAGCATGAATGACTCTTTGCGTTGCCCAAAAAGAACTGCGATCCATCCGTGTCCAAAAATACGTGCATAGCAGCAGGACTAAGATCCGGACGACATTGAAGACTCTGCCGGATATGGTTCATGCAGTGATAGAGGTGATCCATTGCAGCAGCATCAAAGGAACTCTCCATATTCATTCCCTTGCCATGTCTCTTTTTCATATGACCTCCTCCGTAATAGTCCTTGTCGATGTGTCTTCGCACCATGTTTAGACAATGCAGATTGTGAAACACGTCGAGGGCGCCATAGTATTTACCAGTGACTGGATGTTTGTCTGTTGATGTGAACGACAGGGCTGGGTTGCTTGCTATCTCTTCATCACTGATAGCAGGATATTGGTAGCGGAGGAGCTTCTTCCACGCTGCGTCGATTGCTGGACTTGGAGTACCAAAATATTGAGGTAGCGAAGGATCCATCTCTCGGTAGACTTGGTGACTGGTTGTATTGTAGCGCAGCAAGTCATCAAAGTTGGTTGTCTTGAGCTTCAGCGGTACTGGTTCATTCGAAACTAATATAGCAATTAATCAACGGCCCGACTTAACATTATGAGACACATACCGAAATCTGCAGGATATTTGTTGCTTCCGCACCTCTCAAGCATATCTCGAGTTCCATACCAAGTCCCTGATATCACAGTAACCCAGACGACATTTGATATTATCACTAGCATGATTAGCAATGTCTTTGAGCATAGTTCTTTGCGGCTGCTCTTCCGTGGTTGCTCTGATATAAGCCCGATATTGGCCTCGTTGTAATTATCACCATCATTGTCGTCGCTGCTGGTTCGGCCTATTCTTGGATCTTGACTATATGCCATTATTGCATAGGAATATTTTGAATTGAATAATAAATCTTTTGAGCATGGCTAAATCTACCTAGAATGTATATATAAGAGGGACGTTGCCGTTTCATCCGATATAGGGCGCCGTTGACGTCGTCTTTAACTTTAACATATGGACAAGATTATATAGGTACTGTAGAGAGTTGATTGTATACATCAAGTTCAACCGTCTTATTATAAATTACAAATTGCCCTAAAACAACACTATGCGAAGAGAAATGTCATGTTAGACGAGCCTCGTGTGTAAAAGAGAATAAGACGAGAGAATAGATATGTCGTTCAATTACAGAGTTGATATTGATGACGATGGTGCTTGTTTAATTTGTCACCCGGATCCAAGTTATTACAGCCAGGCTAACTAAGACACTCACTCAACAACAACAACTACTACTACGTCAAGAGCTATCTATGTCCGTCTAAAGCCATTTCTTCAACAGCTGTCTCTGATCTAGCTAATCTTAGTTGTGGGCTGCCTCTTTGTCTTTCTTCTACTGACGTGTAATGAAGCAATCTATGATGAACTGTTGGAATTATCACGTGTAAAAAGGCAAAGTTTGAACAACATATTCTGAAACTAAGGTCGAGAATACAAAGACCAATCAATGAATCAATGCCCCTAGCCTTTCCATGTCACGATAACAAAGAACCAATGCGTTGTCTTGTCCAGCATTTCCTTGTCTCCATACTAGAACTCGAATGACTCACTGGTTATAGACCCTATATTCACTGTATTATGCTTTTCTCGTTTTATTCCCGTAGCCTGTCTACCCATGTCACTTTGTAGTTTGTCTGTCCGATCATCCACGTCCCTTGTATTTTTATTCGCTAAAAATTCATCCCTGTTGAGTGGCTTTGGGCCGTCGTCTCCTCCCTCTCGCAGAAATGCATCTCGCAAATCCCAGATCCCTTCTAGACCAAGTTAGACCTCGGCAGAGGCAAAACTGAGTCCACGTCTGATGATACCTGCGATAATATGTATGCCAAAAATTGCTGGAAAAATCTGCCCAGAGGTTGAGGGGGCGTGTAAGTCACCAGAGCCAATTACTTTACGCACTGTCCTAAAGCCCTGAAATCGCCAACAGAAGCGTATTCGCTTTTTCGCCTTCCTCTCTGTCTCTTTTCCTTTTGGCTGCTTGTACGCAGTTCTCAGGGATGAATTAACGAGAGTGGACTACGTGTTTCTTTCTCGATTTGTTCCGTCGCTGCGCTGCTGTGTTGGTTCCTCTCTGTGTTTCTCGTTATAATGCACTGCAACAGCAGCGTTAGGCATGACGGGACAACATGACGGCCCAAGACTGAGAAGCTGCATGTGTTGGACTCTGTTAAACGAAGTGAGGCTTTTCTGTAGATGGCTCATAGGTTCACATAGATAACGAAATTGTTTCCTCATCGTATACTGAATTGTACTCGCACTGCATTTACATTTGCATGGTATAGCATAACATTGCATACGGCAATGCTCTCTTTGCATCCGCTACAAGGGGAAATGAAGAAGGCCTCAATTCAAAAGCACGTGTGTATTGCTTAATTCATTGCGGTACCTGTAAAAAACACCTGCATTATACTGCAGTGCGTCCGAGTCCGCATCTCGTAATCCCCCTCAATCATACCCTCCTCGACGCATCCCCCACAGAACAAAGATGCACCATCTCCTCTTCCCCGGCTCTTTTGTGGTGTGATTATGCTGACTTGCCAGGGAACAAGGATCTCACAAGTAAGCACAGAACAAAAAGAACCATCGAATGTGGCCAGTATCATCTCATCAGAGCGAGGCATTAATTCCTATTCTAGCCGTGCCTCTCGGTCTTGGAATTCCCTTTTAGGAGACTTGCAGTCCGACCTCAAAAAGCTCCTAACGCTACATTTGTGCGGTGTGATGTTACTCATCAGATTATCTATCCCATCTCATCATTTCCAATGAGGGAATAACTAAATGCAGAAGTATCATCACATTTCTCTCACAGTAGGGAATGCCAAATGTAGCAGCAATATGCATTGTTTCATTGTTGACCTTGATCTTAGCAAGGTATTGGATATCGTATACCACCCTCTTCGTGAAACATCCTGTCTGGGAGCTAGCCCATGTCCAGCTTCCCAGAGCCTCTCTTTTCGTATCATCATCATCCCATCCTACATGGCGTCCATTTCCTGCCATGCGCCATGTCTCTCCCTATACCATTGCCCGCTTGGTATCGTGATAAAAACAAAAAAACAGCAACGAATGTTTCCGAGTCTCAAATTACTCGGCCTTTCACATCCAATAGACTAACATATAACACGGTATCCTGCTGCCGCCCCATTTGTTCCTGCATATGGTCATGACTCTTTCTCATGCTTCTTCTCCGCCCGCTAATCATCCAATGTATGTCCGTAACGCCTCATCCCCCCCCCAATCAAACTGTATTCAAATGTGTCGAGATGAGTGGTGCGTCCAAGTGTCGCTCTTTGTACTCCACTTCCATCTCAAAACGCCTTGCGGCTTCCTCTAGTAACCCATCCCAGTAGGTATCATTGTATATGAAGTGAATAATAATAAAAGTAAAGAAAGAAAGAAACGTATCTGCCCTTTCGGGACAACAGACAAGAAAATGAATGGTGAAGCCTGTCCTCGACGGTTGGCAAATGCCTGATTCGCCTGATGAGGTGGTCCTGGCTGCTTTCATGGAGTTAAAGGGAAAGGTTAGATTAGAACTTGATGGTTTCACCCAACATTGCTCCTACTACCCCTCATAGGCCAGCCAGAAAGGTTCGGCAGAAGCAATGCTTAGATTAACAAAAAGTCCCATCCCTTGGATTCCATGACATCCCGCCAGTGGATGTGCAGCTGGGCCGCCTCAGTCGTCGATCCGGGTGTGCTAACACCCGCGAGACTGTCATTCTGAACCCACACCTCATGCAAGAGGGTGGAAACACGTCCCATGGTGCCGAATCGAGCAGAGTCGCCAAGCTGAGCAAGGCGATCCTCGAAGAAAGCTCGGAATGTGCTACCAGGGACGCTGGTGGAACCGCCAATGAGGTAGACCCAAGCAAGGTTGCGGTCAAATCCATTAGGTCCCGAGGGAATGTGCTGAAGCACGTTTGTAAGCTTCTCAACCAATCCCATGGTGGAAGGTTGTCGGGGGTTGAAGCCAGGGACCAGGCTGCAGAGGTATATGCGTGCAGCAATACGGAAGGCCATGGTCATGTTCTTGGAGAGCTGCTTAGGCGAAAGGCTGCCGTTGGCGTTGAAGGGCATTTTGGGACCTGCATCACCCATCTCAGTCAAGCTGATTTGCTCGCCGAGGGCAGATACGTGCTGGCAGAGGGTGAAGTCGTCCATGCCGTCCTTCTTGAGGGACTCGAGGCAGGCGATCTCAGAAATGAGATACATAACCCGGTCGTCACATCCCATAAGCTCACGCAGGCCAAGGCTGGGGTTGAATTGAGAAAGGTGCTTCTCGCGATAAGTGTGGGCAAATGTTGGTGATCGGCCCTTCATGGTAGCACCAAGGATGTCAATCCATGCAGAGAGAGACATGTTGAAGGGAGTTTGCATAGAAGCGCGGGTAGGATCAGTGACCATGCCATGAAGATCAAGCTTCTGCACCAGGCTGATAGCAGCTTGGAAGTGCTGGTGCCAAGGGATGTCCAGCAAACCATCATCATATCGGCCGACGACAGACTGGAAGAAAATGAGACCAAGAGTCGCCTCGAGAATCTGCTGGTGGTTCTCGTCTTTCTTGAGCGCCTCGCAAAGAGCCCAGATAGTGGCATAGCGGTGTCGCATAATGTCGTTGTCAAGGTCCTCGGTGGGGGAGTTGGTGTGCGACTTGAGGTGCTGGGCAGCAACGCTCAGGCAGCAGTGAAGGTAGGCACTATTGGATTGAAGAGCGGGAAGAACGAGGTCAGAGCCGACTGAGCAGTGCTGGTTGGACTCGAGGATAGGGAAGATTGTTGGCAGCACGAATTGGATAAAGTGGTCCAATAGGTTCTGGTCGTTCTCATCAAGCTCAAGCTGAATCTGCCTCGACTCTGTTGAGGGACCGTGTGAAAAGTCGAAGAAGTTACAGTTGAGGGTCTCTTCTGAAAGAGATTGCTTGCGCTCTTGGAAGACCTGCTCAGTCCACTCACCATCCAAAGGACCATGAGGGAGGACAGTGCCAGCAGGAGGAGGAGTGTGGTAAGTGCTGAAAGTGGAGATGTGAGATTCGCGAACTGTAGGGACGTCATTGACAAACATTTGTCGCTCTGTCTTGACATCGATCTCATATGGCGAATAGCTTCCGAACATGAACTCGGGGTGCATTGGCGCACCAAAGCCATACTCGTTACCGCTTGGGGGGCTGTTGAAGTTGAAAGCGCCCGGGAATTGTGAGTCGATGGAAGCAGATCTTGTGCGGTCGAGAGGATCTGTGAAGGTAGCTGATGTGGGAAGAGAGTGGGTGAGGCCAGGAGGAGAGCTGGTGACGGAGTTCTGGATGTTGTGGGATGACTTCTCAGAGAGTTTCTTGCGCTTGATGATCATCTTGATGTCCTCCTTGTGCTTCCTTCGCATATCATTGTTGCTCCACCACATGGGTCGCTTGTACTCGCATTGCAAGCCGAGATGCTTGCAGGCTGTGCACATGGGGGTTCCCTCGTCGCATTTCTTGCGCCGCAAACGGCAAGTATAGCAGCCTGTGTAAGTGAGATGTTAGCTCAAATCCTTTTTTTGTTTTTTCTTCTTCATTGTGATTAACATGTAGGTTAGTGAGCATACCTGTTCTTGAGCGACGGTGCATCTGAGTCTTTGTCTTTGGCTTGCCATTGCAGACTTTTGAGGCCGGCTTGGCTTTTGTTGACTGAGATACAGTCATGTTGACGGTGTTCTCGGAAGCTCGCGAGACGCTTTTGCGATGATCGGGGGGCAGCGTAGACATTTGTAGGCTGCGATGCTGGTCCGTAGAGTATTGGCGTGCTAGGGGACCAGGATGGGGTGTGTGATGTACAAGGGGGGAGTGGGACTGTGCAATCAGGGACCACTTGCGCACTGTACTTGACTCTGGTGTGGAGTCGATCGCTCGAAAGGCTGAGTAGACGAGAGGAGCAAAAATCCCAGAGCCAAGAGGTTGGGCGTTGAGAAACGTGACCAGGGGGATATCGAATCCGAGTTTGTATGCTCCGTTTCAACAAGTCGAGAATTAAATTAGCGTATGTCTTTTGGTATCGGTCAGGATCAGTATGGATCTCTGAGCGAAATTTGTGGGCAGTCGTGTAAGTGGCAGCCAGGCCGACTTGATCAAAGCACAACTGTGATTGTTCGTTTCGTCCGTTCGTTCGGAAATTGTCTAAAGATTGACTGGTTCAAAGCAAGTCCGGCTTGCTCTTCACTGGAGATTGTTTGCAACAACAAAGATGTAGGAGTAGAAGGTGGTTGAGGAGGGGCGGTAAGAGAGGAATGGAAAGGGGATCAAGAGAGCCTTTGGCGACACTTGGGATTTCTGAACACAACACGAAGAAGAAAGAGGGTTAAATTCTTGGGCGGCTGCTGGAGGGCTAAATCCTTATATTTTGGCCGCTTCTCTCGTGGCCCTTCACACGTCGATTCGATCATGACTTCCCATCGTCGTGTTGCTATTTTTGCATCATGCACAACGAGTCTGCCATGGCACCAAAAGACAGCGACTGCGCTTAGAGAAGCCAATGAGAAGAGTCGGTCAAAGATAGTGTCTCTGTGTCCATCAGATCTCCACTCTAGGAATAGATGTGCACAAGACGGCATAGGGCGAGCAGGGATCCTGCAGTCCAAAGTGGAAAGTCGCGCATGGTGTGCCCATCCAGTTGTCCATGGCCATGGCAAGCAGCCACTCTGCTTGCACCAAGAGCTCATCGAAGAGGGGGGTTGGATCCCATTACGATCTAGCTCCTCACGGGAGAACATGCGAGGCGGAGAGCTTTGACTTTCTGATTTGATTTGAGGCCATCCACTTGACCAAGACACTGACTAGAGGCAGATCATCCCCAGTTCAACTACCTACCATCCAATGTATCCATATCCGTAATTAGGTCGAAATCCCTTTTAGTATATTGGATTGTATCTTGAGTAGTTGGCCTTTCGCAACATGTATCCGAATCTTTGTAGATCCAGATTTCATGCAGCCGATCTGTGTCGTAGTCAGTATGGGCGGCTTCAACTGACCACTACCAATATTTGTTTCTAAACCAAGAAGCAGTAACACCCACCACGATGCTGATAAAGAAGCTCACCGGACTATCGCACATGCATATGCGCAGAGTACACCGGAGAGGGGAAATGTCAAAAGGTCGCACAAGGATTCGTCCACTAGCTCGCATCCTCTATCAAGGTCTGTAGCATGAACGGCCGAACGGGGCAGGGTCGTTCCATGCTCAACTGCCAGAGCTTGTACTGTGCTAGTCTGAAAAGTTTATTCGGTCGCATTTAAGATGGGTTCATTAAACAGTCGCAATTAGTGCAGCCATAGGCCGTTAAGCAAATTCACGACTTGCGAGTCACGGTTCACGCTTTGAGTCTTGGAACTCGAAGGTGATCCACGACGAGCTGGGATTTGTCGGACTCTAGGACATAACTGACATAGATTGGCAGTATTGAAATGCCTTATTGGGTGCCTAGATGATTTTTGACGAATAGAATGGCCAAAGAGGCGGTCAACAATGGGATTGGTCGGGCGGCAAAAGACCTCATGGGTGCAGTAAACCTGCAAGTGGCTGCCCGTAGCCGGGTCGAGAAGCCCCATATACAGCGTATCAAATTCCTCTCAACACAAAGTCTCCAGTTCCAAAGCATGCCGGTATGGTTAGGTAGGACATGTGTCGTGAATTAGGGACCAGGGGCCAGGTCGGTGACGTCTGGCAGCGCGGGGGTGATCGTGGGTCTCGAAAGATATTCCGTAATTTGAGGTCACGAGTGTTGAATGGGATCTTGCATTGCAGCTTTGAGCGATATAGGAACTGGTTCAGACGCGCATTGGCATGTCTTGATGGGTTCTCAGCTCGTCCCAAGATTTTTGACGGGGTTACCCTTGACTGAGACGAGTATTGTATCCTGATGAATAAGTCCGCACTAGAAAATCTCAAAAAGGAAAGAAAAAGGCGTTCAAAAATCATGTAGCGCATTTTGCAGTCGGTACTCAGAATCCTGCCGTGCGCCGTATTGCTGGCATGTACCCGACCCGAGCGGTACCCTCAACGATAATCCTTCAGTGGATATGACAAGGCATTGCCCATTGTCTATTATTGTACTTGTGCTGCTGTCGAGTTGAGCGCTGCATTGTAGGTACTGTACAGCGCAGTACTCGGACTCGGGGTCAAGAAAAACAGCGAAAGGACTTACAGCAAAAAATCGCTGATCTAGCACCCAAATCCCTCCCCTGCTTTTTCTTGACCCCCTAGCTCGTCTACTCGTCAGGGTACATACGAGTGTCTTCGGGTGGTTGAAAAGCTCTGCTGGCGCTAGGTCAGGTCGCATTAAATTCTGCTGTCACTTGGTGGGAAAAAAAAAAAAGGATCGGTCTGCTGAACTGGCCGAGCAAGGAGCCTTGTTAGCCATGTAACTGTTGTGTAGTGTCGTTGGAGAAAGAGCGTTTCTGGTCCGTGATTCGACAGACGAGGGTGACACGTTTGCATTAGTGCGTGATGGGACGGGACCAACCGATGAGAAACTCCTGCCGCGGAGCATGGGTTAGATTGTACTCTAATCCCGAATCATGTTAGCAGCCATGCGCCTGTACCCCGGCCTCAGATCTGGATTGGCCCTGAGCCGCAGTGAGCTTGACAGGGAGCATCTGTAGCTCGGACGAATCAAACGTCAGAAGACGATAATCTCTGCCTTCTTCTTCTAGGACCGTTCCAGGGGTTACCCTGTCCTGTCCTAGCGCAAGACCCTGGCCCTGACACTATCCTGGTTCTTCACAGTGATCAACAAAACACCGAGCCGAGCGGGGAAACTCGACAGCCTTGGGCTAGAGATGATGTGATAAGCGGACCATGACGGGCAATAACGGCCTACGTAGGTGCGGATACTCGCTTGCTTGTACAGGGTCTTCTTAATGCTTTGATCAAGTGTTGATCCTGAGAAAACGAAGCTGTTGAGGTGTCAACTATGTCATTGTTGGTTGTTGAGCGGTGATGGTAGTACAAGAGGTCCAATATCAATCTTATCTAGAGTTTGCTTACATTTGCGGAGGAGGCTGACACTGCAGAAACCAACAGTCAGATCATCAGCTTCTCTCTTCCAATTCCAGCTAGCTTTGATACTTTCACAGCCAACAACTACCAACCATCTCGAGTCTCTCCTACACCACCATTCGAGGATGAGTACATATGCAAGGCCATACAATTGAAGGTTGAGCCGGATCATCATTTGCGCATGACAAGGTACATTAGCCTATCTTGATAGTCGTCATGTCTCCTCCAACATTGAGCTATCTCAACTCACAACTGATCAACTTACACACGGTGCATTTCACAATAGTATTGTCCATAATTCTTGGTCTGATTGAGCTAGCCAAATCAAACACGGGCCATTTGAAAACTCTTGAGCCTCCGAGTTTAGCTAGCACTGATCCATTCTTCAGCATTTTATTCACAACGGGTAGCTCGTCTTGTGAGAACCACACTATCGTGTGTCAAGTTGAGTGAGGATAGCCAGTCCAGGTCCAGTTTAGGTCGAAGTCATGGATATATAGCTCCCCCGCCAATGCGAGTCATTGATATCGTCCCCGCTCGCTACTGTACAGTTTAAGCACTGCCGGTCAGTTCCGTTTGTTGGTTTCTGTCGTCTGTTCGTTCCGCAGTATCCCTGATCCTTGCTCCCTACTCTATGGTCCATTCTTTGATAAACCAACTTGAACTCAACTGAATCGACTCTTCGTCGGGCCCAGGTCCCGTCTGAGCCGGAGACTTTGGCCCTTCATTCCTATTTTAACATTTAGCCCCCTCGTCTTCTCTTTTCGGTTGTAGAATGTGGGCTAAATAGCGGCGCTTAATCATGTTAGCTCAACAGGTGTACCACCACCCGAGCGCTAGCAGATCCCATCACATCTTGTCACATCCTAATAGACTACCTTGTCTTTACTTTGACGTTTATTTTTAATTTAGCCCGCATTCCTTGCAGTATTCCGGCATAATTTGGCCATGATCATGATCATATGCGAACAAATTTTCCTCTGACTTGGGCTAATTATGGAACAATCTTTACGCACTAACGCCCAGTTCGCCTCACTACAATTTGTCTCCTGTTGTTCAGCTCCTCAACAACCCGGTTCTTGTTGACTTGAAGATCTGCCTCTTATTGCCTACCCTAATGCTTCCTGATCATCAATGTCTTGGGTTTTCTCCGGAGGTTCAGCCTTCCGTAAACTAAATGCTTTGCATGTCGATCAACTTCCCATTGTTCACGGACATTTTAACATTTTGATCAGCAACCAACGTGGTAATCACAACCTTCAATGTAACCGGATTGTGATACTTTGTGCAATCATCAAAACTCTATGTGTATTGGAATGGGTCCCAATTTCCCATGGTCCTGCATTGTTTTTTTCTACTTGACTCGATTGTCTGTCTACCCTGTTGACTTGGACCACAATTCGCGGCCGACCTCAAATGTCACAGTTCAGCCCTGGCTTGATATCACTCGACCCTCACCCACCACCACAACGCGATTCATCTCGATGTGACGGGGCGAAGGTTTTGTCCGGTCAAAAGTCTCATTATGTGTCTGTTCACATAGCAGTTCAGATAGTCTAGCCTTGTGTGGCTGAAGAAACTTTTGTCTTGTGCCCAAAATTGAGTTTGGTGCCTTGAATCTTCACTGTGTGTTGGTTGCTCCGACTTACACACCACTCCAAACGTTTGTGGGCCTTTCCGTAGCCGTTGAAGGGTCCGCGGATAGAACTTACTGTCCCTGGCGGCGGGCCGGTCCAAACTTTGACGGGAGTTAAACGCATATCCAGGATCATTAAAAATCTCGGTTCTGGCTGAACTTTATTGCATGATTGATGACCTGGACAAGAAAATCTCTACAAAGTCATGGCAACAAGAAGATGGACAAGTTACGAAAATGGCACGACCAGCGTAAGCCAAGTAAAAGTTAAAACCAATACAGCAGATCGAGGCTCCAGCTGACAAGGGCCCTTGTTCCTCCGTCAGGGAAAACGAGCCATTTCAGCATTCAGACGAAGAGGAGAAAAAAAGCTTCCGGACTGGCTGCCAAGACTCATCAGATAAGCCTGGTCAAAAAAGAAATATTGTACTACTTCGAGGTGGGGAGCATATGCAGACTTCCATGGCTTTGCTCACACTCACATCCCGATTTTGTCTATCAGCTTCCCCCGCCCGGGTTCCCTGTCATAGCTCCAAATACGGAATTTCGCTCGTTGAACATGGTTCCGCTGGTTAAATGTCTATTCGAAGCTCCAGAAGCTCACCCAAAATGCTACCTGTGATTTCGCCATCCACAGTGGTGAAGAAGGTCGCATTAGTCTAACATCATGTGAGATTGTGCAGAAGTGAGCTTTGGATGACAGATTGGTTGATCTGTGGGATTTGATTTGTGCCGAAACCGTTTATGAGCAGAAGTGGATAGACCAAGAGGGTGAGGAAAAGGCAGAGGGCTGGAGGGATTGGTGCAGACCGGGATTAGAAGGGCACATGCACACTGTGATGTGATGCCAGGGGGGGTTGCATGACAAAATGAGAACCGAGAGCTCAGATATGTCGTTTCGAGTCGACTGCCGTATTCGTCGCATGCTTTCTAGACTGCTCACTATGCAGAGTGTGCAGACGATGGCCGACACCTCGGCTTTGCTAATCGAAGTTGACAACTCGTACTATGGAAGTCGATCTCGTGTGTATTGACTAGGGACTCCGATAATGCCCAACTTGACTGCCTATCATTTTTCATCACCTGCATTTGATCCTCATCGTCAAGTTTCTCACTAAGCAGCTACCCGTCATGTACTGCCAGACAGCACTTTTGTCCGCAGGTGTGCCGTTTTTCATTCGGCTTCCAGCCTTCTGGTCGGCCGCTCTCTAAATTATGTCCATTCAACTAAATGCGGGGGAGCTGATAAAGGCAACTCCATACTGAGACACCACGATGGCTGTGTAAGACATTGTTGTGGTGTTTGGCTATTCGGATTCCTGAGTGAATGTCTCGAATCTCCAAGTTCACGACAGCTATCGTCGTCACCGGCATGGAATATGGCGTCGTGAAAGTGGGCAGAACAGTCGGTGAGTGTCGACAAAGACTCGTCTTGCCTCAAGAGACCACGGTCTGATCCTCAATACAAGGCATCCTCACTTGAAGGCTGGACGGGCATGCGAAGCAAAGCGGGAACGAAACTAGCCCGCACTGGCGTATGTAAGGATCTGAAGCCACTATTGCTTGATGCATGTGTGTTTGTTTCCCGAAGTCCGTCGGATCAAGCCTAGTAATTATCACTGTCGCATTCGACTAAGAAATTGGTAAAAAGAACAAGACTTCAACACTGGGTACTGACAAGGGCAACAGCAAGGGTTGAGTGACAGATGAGAGCGCACAGACAAAGAATCCTTACCGTCAAGCTTAGAGGAGGATCGGTTATAGCCCCGCAAAATTACGATTGACGGACGCGAGGCCAATCGATGTCGTTATGTGAGATAATCAAAGGCTATTGGGTCTCAGAAGAAATTATCCATCATGAGCTCTGGATACTAGGGCGACATCTGGATGGCATCATGACTAGAGTCATGTTGTCGTCAATTAGGCGAAGAAATTCAAGACATTGAATGCTTGCAAGTTAATTACCAGGTAAGAGAAAACCATAACTCCAGAGTCTCGATCACACGTCAGCAAACCCAGGCCATGTTCTGTACCCATGCAGGTGAAGCTGCCAGTAGCTGAGAATTGATGCTGTAGAGTAATAATTCTGGCAGGATTACCCTACAGTAAGAATTCTAATTTAAAAAAATGGAAGCTGAGTTGTAAGATGGCTTGTCGTACTTGCCAAACCTACGCCTCATGGCTTCATATTCAAAGGGCAGGTACTAACTTAGTGGTACCACTGCCTTAATGCTGTCACTGTGCGACATTGTTTAGAAGGCACGATTCAGAACTCGTGCAATTGTAAAGACTGCAAGTTGTGCTACATGAGGAATCGTAATTTTCGACCCTGCAACATCAGATCTTCCATTGTCCAATATGGAAATGCAGTGAATCAATGTCGTGTCACATTGCATCTCAGCCCAGGCACAGAAACACACATTTTGCTTATTTTGGGTGTCATTGCTCATCAGTTCATCACAATCGCCGAAGCGACACATCCGTGGTAGAGCTATCAAGTGCACATTGCTCTTCTCGGACATGAAGTTGACCTGAGAATCTCGATTACCAACCAACCGCATCTAAAAGCTACTCACCCTCGGCCGACTGAGCCGTTTATTATCTCCTCAAATCCACGCAAGGATATGGCGCATTACAACATTTACAATGCGTATAATCCTAGATTTCACCGATTCAGCTGATGAATTGGGGCTGTTTGCTAATTGACAAGATATCCTTGACGGGCAAACCACACCAGGCTAATATTTTCACAATGTGACCAAGAATTTTATATTTCAAACCCCAGTACTCTGTATACTGTACACCACAACACCCCACGTCTTAGTCTTGTTCTGCAAAGTCATAAAGTTCGACAGGGAATATAGCACAGTATCAGTCAATTGTCACCGCTCTCCCCGAAATGTTGCTGTGATAGCTTGCGATTTGTACATGAGGCAAATCGACTTGTTCATGTGAACACGACTGACCCCAGTCGCTTGAGTCACACGAGGTTCAAGACAAGAGATTTAAACTTGACCGCCAGTATGAGCAATTCTCATAGTGCCATTGAAGAGGCAAAATTCCAGTCTGGGGTCAGCGAAATATAGTCGAATTGTGGATGAGGCGAAACAAGACGAGTCTGGAGCCAACCAAGCGATGCCGCCCAGATCCGCCTGACTTGGACCGCGCAAAGATCGTGGCGCATATGAATGTTGGAAGCAAGCAAACAAACCAAGAAGATAAACGGTCCGTCCCACTAGCCTGCCCGTGCGTCTCTTGTCTCCTCATTTGTGAGCAAAGGCAATATCGGCCATTATAATTGGTTCTCGAGTGACATAAGGCCAAGATTGGCGTCCGTCTTCACACTACCTGAAGAGGAAATCGGAGTTACGAGAAGGTGGTGGGCCGACTAGATATCGGACAGGGACTTTTACAGGGACACCTACAGCCTCTGAAGCGAAAGGGCCTCACAGCGTGGTGGGCCCATAACCTCGAGGATCTAGGGACCCTTTGAAGGCCTCTTCTAGCCACCAATGGAGCACAAGCCGTCAAATACATACATACTACGAAGGACGCTTAGGCACTTCATGGGGAAAACATACGATCGACTAGTCCTCGCGGCGTGTCGGCGGTTCTCGCAATATCGAGCCTAGTTCGGGAAGCTAGATGCCCGAAGAACGATGTCCACTGATGTCAATTGAGGTTCTTCCAACAGACTCGCGCTCCAATGTTGAAACTGTCGATTGGGCACGAACAGTGGCCGAGGCTGGAACATGGGGCTGAGATGGACCTTGAACAACAGATTGCAATTCAAAGAGGCTTGAGGGCTAATGCGCTTCGTGTGAGTCAAAATGAACACATTGTACTATTACCGAATGTAACGGTTTGGTCCCACAACCAAAAAGCCGTAGTGGTAATGGGTTGGGTACTTCCAGCCTCCAGGATAAGTGCAAGATTTACGACCGTTGAAAAGTTTGTTCCTGATGGAAAAGAGAGAGAAGAGTGAACTTTCTAGGGTCGGAAAAATATGCGCCATTACAAGGACGTACAAGCTTCCACCTTCACCCGCATTTGCAACCTTCCATCACTCAAATCACATGGCTAGCTTCATGTTCAGGAACGCAAGAGTGTTACGTTTCACAACGGCTCACAGTACGCAGGGGAAGGACACGATACGTTGAACAAGATTTTAAATGATGCCTGAATTGTCCACGTCGTCGACGACAACGATGCCAACGACTTACAACCCGATACATTGTAATATATGAGTATTAAGGCATATGCATACGAGCACTCCATACAGTGTATCGTATTTGTCCCATGCCAGTTCTCATCGACTCGAGAGAGTTTCGCATGCAGATGATGGGGCCTGCCTCCCGCTTCTATGCCGAAGCAACATGGTCCGTGAGGAGCTTGCCATTGCAGAAAGAAAGCTGCTGTAATACTTGGTAGAGTACGGATGCGCTGAGAACCTGCACAAAGCGAAGTGAGGGAAGACAAAATCGCAATTGGGGAATGTGATTAAGGAAGAAAACATATTCATCACATCCATTATGAGGGTTGCTCGGGGCATCCATCACCAAATTGGTTTCAACCCTTGAATCGGGACTGTGATGAATGATATAGGATGAGATATTGACCTCAACACAGCCTGAGAGTGGTACGTTGACTCGTTGCTCAACCTCCCTTAACAGTACTGTACATACTCTACGCAAGGTGAGCGAGCAGTCCAGGTTCCCGGCGCTTAGACGCCCGTTAGGGCCGCTACTGTATTTGTCCAAGGTGTGGCACTAATGGATCTCCAGCTCTGGAGCTTGTGTGCTCGCCGAGTCAAGTCTAACGCCTCATGAACCAGGGTCGCAACGTGCGCCAGCTCGAGCCAATCGACGAGCTCAGGCTGTTTTAAGGCATAGTGCCCCACGCTCTTCTGTCTAGGACCAGGGGTGGTCTTCTTTTATCTAGCATCGTCATTAAGCGTCCAGTCCAGCAAAGACACTGCTTCACTAACATCCTCTGGACCCCAGGCCCCGGACACTTTCTGATTCGTGAATCAGAGGCACGAAACGTGACTGGGCGTGCATTTTATACGCAAGATGTAAACGCAGCCACTACCTGTACCTAGATCGGAGGCCCAATTGGTATCGCCAGCTTGACGCCGCGCGCGCACACCCCAAGTCCATCAATGGTGGTCGTTTCTCGTTTCTCTCCACTATCTGAATCAAATGTCCATGCATATCCCTCAGTGAGAGGGGCTTCCTGTTGCCCAGCCTCCATTCTTTACTAATACCGGTATTTCAGATCGCTTCCAAGTGAAATCCATCCGGTCAAACGTGATCTACATGCTGTTTGATGGACATTGTCTTGCCATTGGTACAGGATGCTGTTTGCCTTTCGCTTCTGCGTCCCGTGCCGGTGTGATGAAGCCGCAGCACCCTGTCTTCATCCTAGCCTCTTTGCTCACACCCTCCTCTTCTACTCCCGTCTCTTCTGCTACCGCTGGACAAGCAAGGGTGCAAGGGTCTAGGGACTAGGGACTAGGGACTGGGTTCCAGTGTACCAAGGGCCTAAAGATATGGCCGCACACTCTGCATTTAGCACTTGCTCAAGTCTATTCTTGTCTCCATCCCCTCCGTGACCGCCATCCTCATGCTGGTTCCCTCAGTCACCAGTGTTGAGCTATAGTGCATACATAACATCCCGTAACCGCCCGCTCGCACGCTCCCCTGGTCCCCTCCTCCCAAGTTTTGCGACTATTGTATTATCTCCTCGACATCACGAGGTCTATGTTTTCTTTATTTGTTTCTATTTGTTTCAAGGCGTGTTCTCGATCGTGCTCAGGCACTGAGTTCTAAAGAAGCAAGTGCCGGCAACGGCCAAACTAAGCAATCACCAGCTGGTATAACCAATCTCACCATCAATATTTGGTGCCTGGAAGCATCAATATCTTGACACCACTATACAAAAACTACAAAATGGTAGGAAAGAAAGCCTTGAGGGTAAATATCGACCCAATCGCTGATATGCTGTATTAGGAGTACTCATCTTTCCGAGGCGGAGACCGCTTGACATATTCGCAAATGCGACAACAGCCTCTTCCCCGTGACACATTCTTCAGTCTCAAGAACGACTCGCAATTATTGGAGCGCCCAATTTCGGTAGCAACCGAATTTGTGGACACGGACTGGGAGGAAGAAGATGAGATCATTAGCGATGAAGAAGATAACTCTCCTCGCATAAGTTTGCAATCGGTATGTATCTTGTACTTGTTACTGAATCAAGGCTTGGGAGACACTGACAACCGACTCTCTTCAGGCCGGACAACCTAGTTTCACAACGGTTTCCTCCTACGATGAGATCCCAACACCAAGGTCGAGTAGAAGTCAAGAGGTTCCAGTGGAATACTCCCCGAAGCAAGTTGAAGGTCCTCGAGGACCTCACCTGTTCCGAAACTCAACTGACCACTACTCGTCCACCGAAGAGGACATTATTCTGACACTGTCGCCTATTACTCCCAAGGGACCTCGAAACATTACCGAATTTCTTATGTCATCTCAGCCACCACCTCAACCCCGTGCCAGTCCCTTCCAATACACTGATGCCGAACTTAACACGACAACTCTTGCATCATGGACTACTGAAATGGTTGCGCAGGCTATGCTCAATGCTGGCATTGAGCTGTCCGTGGCTGACCGGTTTATGGAGAATGACATCAG
This sequence comes from Fusarium venenatum, assembly GCF_020744135.1. Lineage (NCBI taxonomy): Eukaryota > Fungi > Ascomycota > Sordariomycetes > Hypocreales > Nectriaceae > Fusarium > Fusarium venenatum. The sequence continues at coordinate 2,434,550 of NW_027072131.1, forward strand.
CGGTGCGATCTTAATCACACTGAAGTTCGAGGATCTCAAGGAGCTTAGCATCCAATCGTTTGGTATCAGGACTAAAGTTTGGCATCAGATTCAAGCCTTGAGGGATAGCCGACCTGCACCCCCTCGACCGGAAACACCAATTGAGGATGTCCCAAGTAGGGACGTGGTGCGGGAGACACGAAGAGTCGAAGATAACGGGCTAAGACGGCGTCAGAGCAGCAGGCGAAAGAACCGAACAAAAACAAACGGTGATGATATCACTCCTATGGAGTCAGTTTCCATTATTGGCATCGAACAAGTCATTCCCAAGCCTCACAACTGCTCAAAGGGAGAGAACTGCTCCAAGTACAGAAAACAGCAGCAACTTATCCGAGCGTTCAAGAAGGAGTATCCCCATGTCGACATCAATGCTACCGGCACCGTTATGATTGGTGATGCTGGAAACCCACGGACAGCTAAAGCACTGGACCCCAACAAGATCCGCCCCATCTCAGATGCTGAACCTTCTGTCGTCGCATCCTCCGATGTTATGGGCCCTGGTATGCCTCCTATTCAGTATCTTTATGAAGCGTCTCTTCGTGGAGTTCAGGCACAAGATCCTCAAGACAACGTCAGGCAATTCCTCAACTTTCAGCACCAGCACGGGGGAGAGTGTAGCGAGGAAGTCCCTCCCACACCCCCGTTTGCTGGAATTCCAACTGCTCAGGCCCAGCTTCCTCACCAAGGTCTGCGCCGCCTTCCCAAGCTCTCCATCCCTGGCAAGGCACCACTACCACCTTCGCGACTTGGTGCCTCGTCTGTTCCACCTCCTCCCCAGAAGAACCAGTCTCAGAACCAGTCATATGTACAACGTCAGCAGCAGCAGCAGCAGCAGCATTACCACCAACAACAGCAACCTACTTTTGCCCCTTATCAGATGGAAAGGACCAGCCCTCGGTCCCCTGACTTGGAGATGACACCTAGGAACAACTTTCGACATGGTACACCTTTCTCAGAGCTTGATGTCCCTGTTACAGCTGTACCCATTGGTCCTGTTGCTCGAGACTTCTCACAGTCTGTTCCTCCTGACATGAACTACCGCACTTCTCCCACCAACAACGTTTCCCCTCCCCGCTGTCAGTCTCGTACTTCAGCCCGTCGCCCATCTTTCCCTGTGATGCCCGCTCTGGAGGAAAACAGGCCCATTAACACGACCAGACCTTCTCATGGATCGTCATCACCCAAGTCACCACGAGGCTCGCGAGCACAGCAGCCCCTTCAGCCGCCTCCTCGGGACAACCTCCCCTTCTCTCGCGGTCAGCTTAACGGCTCTGAGAAATTATTAGCACCATCTATCACACCTCTCGGTGCTAAGGGCAAGTATCCCTCTGCCGACCCTGCCAATGGCATCAGCCACCAAGGCCCCATGAAAAAGCGTAAGACCAAGATGCTGCGACATGAGTGGCAGGACGGTTACTTTACTCTGAAGGGTACTCGTCTCAACATGCACAAGGACTCTGAGGAGTTGGATCGCACTCTCGAATATGTTGATATTGATGACTACGCCATCGCTTGCTCAAGCGTGGCTTCTTCTTCCAAGCTTAGCGCCGCTTTCAAGACAATGCACCTTTCTCGTGGTAGTCACAGCCGCGAGAAGAGTGATCCAGTAGGCGCCTTCGCTTTCCAACTCATTCCTCAAGACAAGAACACTGCGCGCCTTCGCAAGCGCGAGAGCCACCTCCAGCCCGCTGGCACAATTCCCGTCGAGGGAGTAAATGGCACGGGCAAGACACACCACTTTGCCGTCAAGAACCGTGATGACCGTATTGACTGGATGCGTGAGCTCATGCTTGCAAAGGCTTTGAGGCAGAAGGGTGAGGGCTTCGAGATCAGTGTCAATGGCAACATGATCTAAGCCGTCTTCTACAACTTTCCTTTTATTATCTATGAAAACTCTCCTCTGCATTGCCCTTCTTTCGACCTGATCGCATTGTTCAGATGTCATTATCTCTAGATCATTGCAGATTAGGCTGTTTGTTTTTATCATTTGTGCTGGTGTTTTGTGTGCTTTTTATATGTCAGAACGTACAACCACTTATGCGGATATTGCCGCGGCTCTCTCGCGGGATGCTTACACAGCGGATACATGTTAGCTCAAAACGAGCAATGGTTCTTTATGGTTTATGAGTGTTTGGGGATTTGCATATGACGTTTTCTTGGGTTGGCTACAACCTGGTTATGATCTACCTACTTTATACCACTCGCACACGAACGACTCTAGAAAACGCAACACAGCACAACCCAATTCCTTCAAAGGTTTATGATCGACGACATGGATACCATTTGGCGCTATTTGACTTTTTACTTCATATAGGTGGCTCAGGCTAGCTTCTTAGGATAGGAAAACAAAATGAAATGATGAATTTATATAAAAACATGTCTGAAAACCTACTGTGATGTGTGATTAGTGCTATATCTATGCGAGTACTCGACCACCAACGACAGGCATGTAGCCTTTTGTTATTTGTAGCCTTGCCTACTTCCAACAGATCATGTGATGCAGATATATTTAACATGATAATGACCTCGAACATTATAGTGCAAATAGGGAGAAGAGAAGTAGAAACTTTCCATATCTATATGCATGAGATTGCGTGATATGATGATTGCACCAAGACTGTAGAGCACCATCGTCATGATTTAATCATGATTTGATATATTCATCAATGCCTTATGAGATATTAACGGGTGAACAAGAGTATCAGCTCCCTGTATGCAGCCTTGATAGACGTTAAACAATGTGCACAATGTTGAGTGTCAAGAACCATCTCACTCCAGTCACTAAATACCGCGATATAATATGTTTTCACCACTCAAACTGTCACATACGACCACAGCTCGTGGAGAATACGGGGTCCCGTCCGCTCCCCCATCGTCAAGCCACGAAGCGCCAGATTAGTAGTTGGGTCGGTGACGACCAGCGAATACCTGGTGTTGTATGTCTTTTCCTTTTGATGTTTTCCCTTTTTGCTTTGTGCTAATGGTTGGTCTTCTGAGCCTATATATACATGTTGTAGTGCTATCATGTCTCGTTGTCCTTCACTCACTCCTGCATAGACATTACTGACATCAAATGGTACATTTTCCCCCACCTGTATATGCAGAGTACAATATCTTACAAAACTCGCTCGTCCTCCGCCTCTTTGTATCTATCTCAATGCCGTAACATCGTTTCCCTAGCTGTACAACCCGTCTACACAAGTCATGATATAACATTTCCCAACCCTTAAACCGACTTGAAGTCAGGTCGTAGCACTCCTGACTTTTGAGCGACCTTCTCCCAGTCAATAAGCTCCCACCAAGACTCTGCATATGCAACCTTTCCACCCTGACCGCCGGCACCGACACCCCAGTCTAGCAACCAGGCGTGCTCCCAGGTGTTTAGGCACAGAAGGGGCTCAAGCTCAATACCTCCTGGGGGGAGATCGCCAGATCGCTTATTAGCGCCGTAGGCCTGGTTGTTGATGAAGTTGCGAGCGGAACCATCCTTGCCCAAGGTGTTCATGTCGGTACTTTGGGCACGCCAGTGAGCGCCGGGGTAGGGAGAACCGGCGAGGTAGGTGGGCAGAAGACGGTAGTCGCCAGGGCCAGCCTTGACAAGCCAGAGGAAACCGGGACCAAACATGGCGGAGGCTGTGATGACAAATTCTCGACGGAGGGTCTCGATGGAAGAGAACGAAGCCTCGAGTTCGTTGCGGAGAGCATCGGGCATGGGGGTGCCGGTCGGGGAGATACCCTGGAAGAAGAAGTGGTTGTTGTGCGCCATGGAGGCATAGTTGAAGATGGGGGCCTGGTTGGGCTCTCGAGCTGTCATGAGAGCAATGGTCTTTGTGTCCTTATCCTCGAGCTCGGTGCCTGGACGGGTGTATTGTTAGTAAGTGTAGTATCTGTGGGCTGATATAGAACTGAATGTGTATGAGAAGCATTGAGTTTGTTCAATGCTCTCTCACATCATCAATGCCACACGTACCAACAGTCAAAGCATTCAACTTCTCCACCATGAGGTTCATGTACTGGGTCCAGGCGAGAGAGAAACCTCCAGGGCTCATAAGGTTGGGAACACCCTCGGAATAATTGTGTGGCAGCTCGGGAACATGATGGATCGAACGGCGGGTATTGACCATGGGTCGCATGCCAAGGCCAAAGGCCAGACGAGGAACCCTTAGTCTCGGACGAAGCATTGTCTCTGATAGGAAGGGCGACGGTGTTGGGCGGGAGGGAAAGCTGTCGTCAATTGAGCCGTCGTCGTCGTCGAGTTCGGATTGGACTTTTTTGGTGTTTAGCGGGCTCTCGTTCTGATAGGCCTTGCCTGAGGATTCTGCGCGGAGCTAAGTTTAGCCGAGAGAGTATGCACAGCCATAGTGATCTGGATGCATGTGGCTGTGCGTAATTGTAACTTGCAGTTCCTTTTCAACTCGTCTCGGTTCGAGCTGGGGAAAAGACACGCTAAGTGGAGTGGCTGAGTTGAAGAACTTGAGGGTCTAGGTCAAATTTAGGCCTAGGTTCGGTCTAGACTCAAAACGAAGTGAGATTCAATGTCGATGACCCGGCATAGGTAGACATGGCTGCAGCGGGACAGGTAAGGTACAACGCAGTTAGTGCAGTACGTAACTCAGCACCTAACGCAATGTTCATGATCACAAGTGCCTCTTTTTGACTTTCTCCTCTTTCTTCTTCTTGTTCTTGTTCGCCTTGCTTTGATTCGATCACGTAAAAAAGGGCATTCCAAGTTTCATTTCATAACACATTTTGTCAGAGTTTTGTTCGCCAAGCTCATACTTTCGCCTCTCCTTCTCCGCCCCCGTTGGACCCTTTTCGGTCGGCCTGAAACATCACCACTCTCTCTCTCTGTCTCTCTCTCCTGTCTCTCTGTCTTCCTTTCGTCTGAGACAAGCGACATCATACCCAATTAAAAGGATAAATCAGAAATTTCCATATGCAGCCTCCCTCCGACCTCGAAGTTATACCCGTCGCTGTCGATGATGCATCTTCGTTAATATCTGCTTCTTCAACTGTCGTTATCGAAATGGCTACTTCAATCATTGCCTCGGCCACCTCCACTGCCACTTCTACAGCCGCGTCGGCTACATTTATCTCGTCCGCTCCTCCAAAACCCTATGGCGAAGATGGCTCCGGCGGAGAATGTTCATTATTGGGTTCCTTTGCACTCGTCGTACAAGGCGCACTCGGCGCTTTGGCGTTGCTCTCTCTCGTATACAAACGGTGGAGAGAGCGTCCTCAGCGACCTCTAAAGATCTGGTTCTTTGATGTCTCCAAGCAGGTCTTTGGTTCTGTGCTTGTGCACATCGCCAATATCTTCATGTCCATGTTGACAAGCGGCCGCTTTTCGGTTCAGGTCGACCCGTCAGCAGCAACAGTTACTACGCGTTCCGATGACGACGACTACGCTCCCAACCCGTGCTCTTTCTACCTCCTCAATCTCGCTATCGATGTAAGTGCCATTTGTGCTGTTATCTCTGCTCTCCCAAATACTGACACCAACACAGACCACCCTCGGTATCCCCATCCTTATCATTCTTCTCAAGGTTCTGACCGGTCTCGTCCGCTACACGCCCGTCGGCCAACCCCCCGAGTCTGTCCAGTCTGGAAACTATGGCAGCCCGCCCAATGCTGTATGGTGGCTGAAACAATCCGTCATCTACTTCTGCGGTCTATTTGGCATGAAGGTCTGCGTTCTCATCATCTTTATCATGATGCCCTGGATCTCCAAGGCCGGTGACTGGGCCCTTGGCTGGACAGAAGGCAACGAGAAGCTCCAGATCGCATTCGTCATGATGATCTTCCCTCTCATCATGAACGCCTTACAGTATTACATTATCGACTCGTTCATTAAACTTAAGGACACCGACTACGAAAACGTCAACAGCAACGAATCTGACGATGAGGGTCGACGCAGGAGATATGATGACAGCGAGGATGAGACAGCGCGCGCTAGACTGGTCGATTCAGAGCACGAGACAGATACCGAGTCGGATAATGAGGTCGATAAGCCTACCGCGCGTTCTGGGAACCCTTCTCGCCAACCCGACACCAGAGATTCTGGGGAATACGACCCTGAGCGCGATGGTGACGATCGGACGATCATAGGAAGTAGCTCGAGTGGCCGGGGCCCGAAGGACAAGGTACCCACCGAGTTGTATCCCAAGGAATAGCGGGCAGACGGGCTATCCCGCAACAGCGTTTCTTTTCTTTTTGTTAGATTTTCCTTATTCGGCGGTATCGGTGTTTTTCGAGCGATTTGTCTTGGTCTCAAGTTATGAAATTCTCTCACTATTGGATGGTGCACTATGTATTTGCACTCTTCATGCTTGGGTTTCTTATAGCGTACAGTGGAAGAAGGCAGGCTTAGAACGTAAATAGTGGTAGGGCGTTACAAGATGGGTTCATATTTCGGTATTAGAAGCGACTACATACAATCTCATTTTCAATACAGTCTCGATTTGGGTTCATACTTTCTTGCAAAAATGGTGCAATTCCGTCAATCATTGCTAAACTTTAGAATACTTCACATCAACACAAAAATAGGCAAGATGTAGGTCACAAATTCTGAAAAACTGTACATGCTATCTATCCTCAAGTCATGCCGTCTTGATGCGTGGGACCGAGGAGTGAACGGATGCCAACCACGTTAGTCGTATCAAACTCAACGTCAATTCATCTTATAGCTAACAGCGAGATCTATGCTTAAATTGCTCGTAGGCATCTCGTCAAATGGCGAGAATAAGAAGTGCATCATTGGGTTTTCCAACCGAAACCCTACAGAGTATCCAGACCCGTATCCTAATGAGTGCCATATAGTCCAACCGTAAACGCCTATGCATAGAAAATCAAGTCAAAACCAAATCCAAAATTCAAAAAACCAACTCTGTATCCGGAAAATGCCGAGACAAGTAGAGGCCAAACTGAACGCCTGTGCTTTCCTTCAGTCCATAATCTATTTTATGGTTGGTATGGCTTGAAACCTGGGTAAGGCTGCTGAGGCTCGTAGCTGACGGGTGACTGAGACTCAAGCAATTGTTGCCGTTGGGGCACGGGCCGAGGACCGTAATTACCCTCCGGACCTGGTGTTGGTGTTTGGTAGTTGTTCATAGGAGCAGGCGATTGACGGGGTGGTTGAGCATAGCCAAAATCATTCTGGGGGCCAGGCGAATGGCGGACAGGTGCATTGTAGCCATAATCGTCAGGGATAGCTGGAGAGCGGCGTGGAGGAAGATTTCCGTACGAGCCAAATTCATCCTGATGCATTGAAAGTCGCTGAGCAGGGCGGGGTGAAGGGCTTGCTCGGTATCCTCCATAGTTTGCTGCGGAATCCTGAGGTGAGGCACCTTGACCGTAGTTGTGCGTTTGACCATGCCCTTGCATCTGGCCAAAGCCCGGAACTTGTTCAAATCCTTGGTCGTGGCCGTAGCTTTGGTTACCATAAGGATTCTGATTTAAGGCTGGAGAGCGACGCTCATGCGGCATGGGAGCGATAGCAGCAGGAGCATAGACTTGATTAGGCGGGGGAGGTTGATAGCCGTAACCTTGCTGGTCGAGGGGCGAGTAAGGATCAGTAGCTTGTCCAGAGCCCAGGTAGCCACTGGAGTTGCCTTGAGGTTGACTGTACGGAGTTCCCGCCATACTATGTTGACTAGGAGGTGGTTTAGAGAACGTATCCAACTCAACAGCCTCGGTATAGACTTGGACCTTCTTGCCCTCGGAGCTGGGCATTTCGGGTAAGGCGTCATCATCCTTCTTACTGATTTCGTATTCAGCATATTGAGGTGGCTCGTTTCGAATAGGTTTAGAAACCCCATACTCAGGTACCGAGGGATTCATTGGGGGTTCAGTTCGGTATCCATGGTGTTGAGGCTGAGGAGGGTAAGGGTCGTCAAGGTGCTTCGTGTGACTGCCAGGAGGATCACAAGCACCGCAGCAGTTACCGCAACACTTCATGCACTGGCAGCAGCTACAGCAGCACGAGAGCCCACAGCAGCAGCAGCGAATGATGCACCAGAGAATACTAAAGATAATGAGACCTCCGAGGATCATAACACCAATCACCGGCCACCTAGAAGATTGTTAGTGAAAGAAGTATAGGACTAACAGAGGATATACACACTTGCACCACACTACACTCATACAATTGTCCCAACTAGAGATGGCAGTTGCAAAATCGTCGGAAGCTTGTGAAACATTGTCGGTCGTTTGTGCGGCATCAGCGAGCATATCTCGTCGTGTAAGGTCAGAGACAATAGTTCTGACGAATTTGTCCTTGACGATTTCCCAAGCGCTGCCTCGAAGGCTTCGCGCCATAGCCTCATCAATGGAGGGCATTGTGTTGGTTTTTGTCGCAGTTGGCGATGGGTCAGGCTGATAATGAGTGTAATATAATTTGTCTGATACGCCGTATATGGTGATGTGATTGATATCTCGTGCTGTAAATGCTGGATATGTTGGGTATATTTCTCGGTTGTAAGAGAGTCGTTATAGATATCTAATTGAGTTTTGTGAATGTTGATCGAGAAATGGCAAAAAAAAAGAAAAAAAAAAGCCAATGTGAAATGGTATTTTGAGACAGCGACGTATGTGGTATTGTTTCTTCGGCGCGTGGTTCGGTTTGTTGATGCGGGTCGTTATCGGAATGAAGGATGGTAGTTTGAATAGTATCCTGGATGGACGAGTAGAAAGGAAAGCGGCGCTCGCACCGGTCGGTATACAAGAGAATGAATGTGATAGAACAATCAACAATAAACAAGGTCGAGAGAGTGTAAACAACCTATGCTAAGGTTCAAGATAGGCTTAGGAGTTTTTAGCCATGTTGCCAACGGCGTAAGTGGTGGATGTAAGAATGAATGAATGAGCGAGCTTAAGCCAGGGAGTTGAATAGAAGTTCAAAGGAATCCCAAGGAGGAAAGCGCCCACCAGATAGAGGGACCCAGCGTTACCGCCAGTGGCGGGATGATCCAGGGGAAAATGGGACTGCTAATTTTACCCCTGGACAGTCAGGGCAGGCGCAGGCGCAGGCGCAGGCACAGGCACAGTTTAGGAGTGGGGGCAGGCGCCAAGGGACTTCTGAAACTGTGAAACTCGGAAGGAAAGTCGATTGGACTGGATGTTGGTTAATGGGGGCGAGAAATCATTTCAGTCTGTACAACATCGCAGTTTTATAGAGAACTTGAAGGCCAGTTCCGGGTACGACGATGTCTGTCTGTCTATCTCATGTATTCAACCAGATTCCATCGATAGATGGGTCTTCTGTATAAGCCAAAGGACAAAGGGACCGTTCTGTCGTATGGGTGACGACGCCTTCATGGCTTATCCCTCAAACCCAGGCTTCTATAAGACCGACATAGGATGATGCACATGCGCAAAGAAGACTGCAAGCATGCTGAAAAAGTTAGAGTGACAGGATACCTAGGTTGACATGTCGACGATCGTTGCTACACATATCCATCATAGCCATCCATCTCCACGTAAAGTCTTTAGAACAAACAACATGCTAAACAAATCCCCCATCCCCATACTCTGTCTCAAACACAACCTCGAGTTCATATCATCCTAGTTTATATGCGCGATATTTACAACCCATCAATTTAACTCCAGCTCGCGTCAGGAAACCCATGTGCATTGTCACGCCGTTAGCTCCTCTATCAAACCCTGGCCCCAGCGTGGGCCATTAAAGGCATCCATTTTCCGAAATGACAGGGTCGTTTCGATAGCCGGACGATCTTGTCACAGAATTGAAGTGGTAAGTCAAAGGGTTTTCAATTATTGCATCATCGGACCACCTATTACAAAAAATAGTCCGAAAGAATAATCCAGAAACCTCTGCTGGATATCGCAAGAGATGTCATGAGTATTGGTATCGTGACAAACCCTCACTTTTACCTTGCAGGTATGCATGCACATACGGCTGTCGGCCCAACTATTTGGGACTTGGCGTCGACAAGACCAAAATGCCAAGGCTTGGGCTTCTTTAGCGGTGATTACGATGTGCATGGTAGTTCAAATACGCCGTTGAGCTCGGTAGCATTCCCTCAACAGTAGATATTCAGATCGTCGTTCGCTACAACGCAAGACTGACACCTACTCTGGGAAACCCCCAATACATGGTATCCATCAAAAGTGTTGATCTGGATGGTCCCATGCAGACTCCTCTTGTCAGCGGCTATGGCGTCAATGCGCCTACCAATCGATGCACCAGAACATTCGTTCTGCGAGGCTGAAACAGAAGGATGTAAGACTATTGAGTGCCTCATGACAACAGTGCTCTGAAGAAATATTCCAATACCAATAGAATAGATGCGCGTGTGTTAATATGCGGCCAAGGATGTATATTGATAATATCTGGAAGCGAGATGTGACATATGATACAACAGTCGACTATAGCAATGTGTTGTTGACACAGGACCATGTAATAACGTCTGACATAAAGCCATGGCAAACAGCATCACCGACTGAGTCACATTGAGAGGTCTGTATTAACGAGTGGTGGGCAAGTATCTCAGAATCCGATAATTATTTACTAGGGAAAAGCTACTTGATTATAAGAAAGGGTATTTCTCAATCCACCCAAGAACAAAAACAAGTCTTGCTCGTGAGAGCAAGTACTCTATTCCGCAGCTCCTCTTGATAAAGAAGCAGCCATTGCATGTCATGATTCAAGCTCCCAAAACGCCTCAACAAGTGGTATCCTTTCATTTCCTTCCCTTTCCATATCGATCGTGTATTCAGAACAATCTCACATTTCTATCCTTCTCTTAGCTTACTTGCCAGGAGGAGGTCCAGGAGGGGCAGTGTATCCGCCATCACGCTGATATGTGCCCCCGGGCTGCTGAACTCCAGAGTTCTGGCCATAGTAGCCGTCGTTGGCGTTGTATGCCGTGCCAACGTACTGAGGCTGCTCCTGCTGACCATAGGCGAGAGGCGCATTGTAGCCACCGTTGTTCTGTTGGTAGCCTCCTTGGTTGTAACTCTGGTTATAGCCACCTTGGTTGCCGTAATTGTAGGCCTGGTTGTTGTTGTTGTTGTTATGTCCCCAGGGCTTGGCCGCCATCCAGCCAGTGCCGTAGACGGGCTTAACGCCACGACTCTTACGACGACGGGAGATGCTTCGTGAATGTTAGCATACAGGAACTGATGGTATGAGGATCATGATGAGAACTTACAGGCAGCACATAAGAAAGAGAAGGAAGAAAAAGATGACAATGCCCGCGACTACCCAGCGTCCCCAGTAGGACCAGCTGTTTCGATAACATCTGTTTCTACTGTAGCTGTAACTGTAGCCAGAGCCACATCTGAAGTCGCGCGCAAAGATGAGATCGTCAGTGGGCGCCATTGTTGTGATGGTCGTTGCGATTGAAGATGAAGATGCGCGAATTGTGTTTATTTGTCGCAGCAACACGAGAAAGATGGTTGAGTAAGCAACGTTTGGGAAATGCTTGAATTAAACAAAATTTGCTTTTAACCCAAGAGATAACTTGTTGCTCGTTTGCGGCGTTGAAATGGCTTGGCTTAGCCAAGGGATGACGTACACTCGACGGTAATGATGCGACTAGCGATGAGTGATGGGGTGACGTCTTGTAGATAAGTAGTGCTTGTAGGTTTTTTTTTGTCACAGAGTAGCTCTGTGCAAGGGAAATATGAGGATGTATGACTGATTGACAATAAAGATAAAAACAGGAAATTATCAAATCAAAAGGGACAAGGGCGAGCACAGAGTGTGGGAGGGCAGCTGGTCTTTGTATTCAACCTGCGACTCGACGATATCAGCCAAGCCCGGCGTAAAATCCACCCAACAGGGTCAAAGCAGTCTGCGTAATACGCAAAAATACGGTCACAAGCTCTGTTTTCTGCTGTTACTCTCTGTAAAAGTCTGGGCATTCCCGCTTTTTTCTCTTCTTGGCTGTCCAAGGTTCGCGATTGTAGTGGCTGTGCTTAAGATACAGTAACACTTTGAAGCTTGGCACTTACATCACGGTAACATCCATCGCCTCTTCTACGTTTGAGGCGTGTGCCGGGTTTCCGCCCTTTACAATGACGAGTCAAAACCGAGACCGTCATCAATGCGCAGCGAATTCTTCTTCGCTACGGATATCAGGTTAGCTGGAAACACAACGGCCATGGTTTTATCAAGACTCTTTACCGGCAAGTTTAGGCCGTGATCACCAAATTATGTGCCTAACCAAAGTCCAACTAAATCTGCTGAGCCTCAACCCGTCGTGGCTCTATGCCCACCTAATCCACGACCTTCGTTGAAGCTGTGGCGAAGCCTAATATTGATGACGACGGGGGTCCCACCCCCAGCTATTTTACTTTGTTTGATCGAACGGCACATCTCAGAGAGAAACTAGGTATTTGATGATGTGGGACCCTTTTACGAAAATTCCAAACCCTTGATAAACAAACAGGTTGTTTTGAGTACATGTGGTTTATCCAGATCGACGCCCTCCACCAACAGTTGGAAGCCTACATTGCCACGCCCTTAACTACACAATTAAGCTTAATGGTAGCAGACACTTCTGTTTGTGAGTGGCATCATGAAAAAATTAGGTCAACTGTCAATTAATACGTCAAGCGCTTCAGGGCCGTCGTAAGGTCCAAGAGGACAAGTTAACAACTATATTATTGTCACTCTGGTAGTGGTCATCTGCACTTGCAATAACCTGTATTGTAGTCGAAGCCGCCCAAGTCCTCCGATAACATCGAATATTGTGTTATCCAAGAGATAGTCCAATAGCTCTGTTCTCGCATCGACACAGCCTTTTGGTGTTTTGGCATGTTCCATATCGTGATTGGAAATCAGCCAAAGCTGCCTCCTCCCAGTGCATCGCCACAAAACAGCGATCACCTCATATAATACTAAAAGTCAAACGCTTGTTGCCTTAAACCTCGCAAGAGGGCCGATCCATTACCGACGGCATATTGCTTTTGTGTCCCAACGCCGTCAAATAACCCTTCCGGCAAACGTCAAAATCGTACATCATGCGCATTTCCCTTCGCATGAGCCACATAATCTCGTAAGTATGTACAGTGAATTCATGAGGGTCGTTCGGCTTAGAGGCCAGCCCGAGGAAAAGAGTATCGTTGACGTCGGAGCTCGTCGGCCGCCTTCATGTTGCGTTCCGCTGCTTGCTGAGCTTGCTGTCGCGCCGCTATCGCGTTAACCTTCTCACGGGCCTTGAGCAAACTGCTGTTATCCTGCTGCTTGATCTTGGAACGAATATCATATAGTTGCATGAGCGTGCTTGCCCTTTCCAGGTCTTCTTCGAACTAAGTAGAAATCCTGTTAGTTATCAGGTCCTGCTTAGTCGTAGAGTATACGGTTCGCAGGATTGTCTCACATCGGATTCGCCGCGGCGAGGAGTGCCAGGAACTGAGTTTCCGGCTGACCCTGTGTGGGAGCTAGGAGAGAGAATACGTCGGCCAAACTTGTCGAACTTTTCGGATGACCAGTGGCGCTGCAGGCCGGTAGGACGTTTCTGGTTGTTGGTAGAGGGACTCGAGGTAAGGGCATTCACAGTTGCGTCGGTTCGGGGGTAACTGGAATGAGCAGCGTTGTTGGCGCTGACAATGGCCTCGGCAGCTCCAGGGTCCTAGACAATGAGCGTCAGTATTAATCACAAACACAAGTGGTCAGTCGCAGCAAGGACGCGAAGCTTGCAGCGTAGTATGAAAACGTACGGCGGCGCCCAGGTTGCTGAGGTCGGCCAAGACCTGGGATAGCTGAAGGCTCTCCATTGTTTATAGTAGAGATTTGTTTGATACGTGTTGCTAGTGGGTTTGACGACGATAAAAGTAGTTGAAATTACTTCCTATCGCATTCATACGAAGGGAAAAGAAGAGTACGTTGAGTCAGATCTAGGAAGTAGGAGAGAGAATTGTGTGGAAATGAGAAATACTGTACGGAGGGGAAAGGTGTTTTTGACCTGGACTGGATACGTTACTTGCAGTGGGCGAATTTTGGGTTTCGGAGGGCAGGAGCAGGCTGGCAGGCAGCTGCAGATCCGCACCTACCAACTTGCAGGGGGGACAACCAAACTTTAGGCGGGTCCCGAAAAGGTAGGTACCTGTGAGATCCAATAGAGTGAACTGGTGCAATAAAACGGTGATACAGTTCATCTTTTCTGAATCATTAATACATACCATTTACTGATGAGGCTCATTATATGGTGATATAATTCATGACTTAATCAGACATTGCCGTAGACACAATCGGAATTCCACTCCGAGTAGGTACAAGACAGATTCAATGCGAAGCATCTTCAACATTGCTGAGAAATAAGAATTAGTGAAGCAAAGCACCACAACCACCGCGGTACACAACATCATTGGCCAGATACGAGATTCTAAAAGTCCAGAGCTCCATGACTGCATTAATCGTGCATATGAAAGCCGGTCCATGCCCCCCGGATGCTGTGGGGGGCTAAATGCTCGATATCCTAGCATGTCAGCCGTGTCAAGAAACCTACCTGAGCCAAGTGTCTGGGGTACAATAAGTGTCCGATTTCTCCCCCACACTTTGATTCCGCCCATCTATGGAGAGAGGAGAGGATGTTAAAGCCACAAGTCTAAAAGAGTAATGTCTGAAAATGAAGTACCGACCAAAAAGAAAATCTCACCACTTCTCTCATATCGAAACATACGTAAAAGAGATCGAATAAAGACGAGATATACGGGTTGCTTTTGCTTATCATGTTCTGATCGTCGGTCTTGTCCGATATTGCAGGTCGTTTCCCTTATTTATCCAGAATGCCACAGAATTAGTTGGCTGGGTTGCATTCCTCCACACAGCGAACATTATTCATCAACATCGCATCAATCTCCGCTGTGCGCCCCGGACAGGAGGAAGGATTCCCATTATTCAGCCTGGTACTGTCGCCCAACGCACGCGGACATATGGAGGCTTGTCTTTATCTTGCACTTGGTATTCGTTTTCTGGCTCTGATGAATTTTATCTACGTCATTATACGAATGACCTCATGGTCAGCTCTCACGAATTATCTTGTACTGGACTCCTGACTTTCAGTCGCGCAAACACATCGTAGTTCTTCGTCCGAGTCTGTCCGATTTCGGGGCACATGATCAAATTTCGACTGAATTGAAACGTTCCCCTAATTATCCAGGTGTTGCGTTGAAAGACCTGCAGCCTTTGGCGCATGCAACCCCTCAACCCTCATGGATACGGAATTGGAGCCTGACTGGGGTTCCCCGCAATGCGGACTGCCGATGCTGAGCTTTGAAGCTAGACAAGTAACTTGTGGGGACTGAGAAGTTCACCTAGGTCTAATTGTTAGGCATTGCATAAGAGGTCCCAAGTCTCTAGGATGGCCATGTTCTTATGATGATAACTACAATCCGAACTTGCTGAATACACATTGAAAACGGGTTCAGCACCTTATGGGTTATCATTATGAGGACAACTCGCAGCCTGGATGGTTTCCATCAAACCCGGAGAAGGGTTCCGTGTTTTCCGCAAATGCGGCCAGATATATCATGCACAATATTCATACACACTCAAGCTACATTAGGACTGGCATAATGTGGAGCTGACATTGGATCCATCCATTCTTTGTTCTCGAAGCGTGCGTATGCAGCCTAACTTACGAGTTATTGCCATCACATCCAAAAGTCCGAAAGTACTCCGAAGTTCATACGCCGCATGACAATCACTTCTGTGTATCGGGCGTTTGAATCAAGGTTGCAGAAACAGCATATATTATTTAGGTGCCTAAATCGATGCCACGTGCAGGACAAAAGCAATAAAAGCGACGTTTGGTTAGTAAATACTGTTGATAAATTATTAGGGTTACTCCTTGAACATAAATACCCTTCTTTCTTCCCTCTCGCCTTTCCCTTTCTCGCCTCTTCGGCTAAATATTGTAAGTCAGCCAAGATACTGGGAAGTTCATTGGTTAAAAGTTTAGAGAATGGAGTGAGATCAGGACTTCTGAACCGTGAAGGAAGCTTCAGTTATTATCGATTGATTAGATTCAAGTCGCTACAACAGATGTATTGCACAGGGCCTGTCGAAGAATCTCTGAGCATAAGAGACAAAACAACCTTGACCCTTTATGCTAATTGAGACACAATGTTAGGCTTTTCGTCTTATGTATTCTTATGTACTTTAGGCAAGGATGAGGTAAGTCTTGCATCTCAAGACTGAGAATGTTGATGATGCACACACTATAGATCCTATCTAAGCAACTACAAGGACTAAATATATATTGTACGCATTCCTTTGTAAACATACAGCATGATCATCGCTTGGGCTTTTCGTTTTAGAGTTGTCAATCGCGCTTGAGAAAGAAAGTCTAGTGGAAGCTTTTCGGTCATTATAATATTTGACGATGATGCCGTATATCACTCAATATTGACTAGAACACTTCTTAGAAAACATAAACTACTGACCTAAGAATTGATTCAGAATACCGTAATATTCGTCACTAATTTCGTCCCTTATGATTTCAAAATCACGTCCCAACGCCTGTCATTTCACTGACCAAATTAGCACCAGAATGCTCTCGACTCATTTATCATAATTTTATTCAAAGTGCTCATGAAAACTATTCATAAATCATCTTTACGCGCCAAACCAATATCCCATTATTTTCTTTGGGTGCTCGCGTTATCCTCAATGCATCATTAAACCCCAATCTTTTTTTCTTCAGGTCTCCAAGGTTCCCTATGCCTTCTCAATTCGGCAGATGAGATCGGAACCATCGACTGAATCACCCTCACGCACATGGAGTGATGTGACCTTGCCTGAGTGAGAAGCACTTACGCTCATTTCCTGTACAAAGTTAGAATCGATACCAAACAACAATGAGGCAATAACTTACCATCTTCATGGCTGACAGAATGGCGATCGGGTCACCCTTCTTAACCTCAGAGCCTTCGTGAACACGGAGCTCTACCAGGACACCAGACATAGGCGCGCCGACCTGGCTGGAGTCATTAGCATCGGCCTTAGGTCGGCTGATGTTCTCAACAGCAGCCTTCTTGTCAACAACAGTGACCTGTCGGACCTCTCCGTTCATCTCGAAGAAGACCTCACGCTGTCCAGTATTCTCAGACAGAGGACCAACAGCAAGAAGCTTGAGAATCAAGACCTTGCCCTTCTCGAGCTCAACGTTGAATTCCTCACCAATCTCAGGGCGAGACAGGAAGTATCGAGTGGGCAGCACGGAAAGATCACCGTATTGCTGAACAAATTTCTTGTAGTCCTCAAAGACCTTAGGGTACATCACGTACGAAGCAAGGTCGCACTCAGTAACTGGTGCGCCGTACTTCTTGCCAAGTTCGCGCTTGGTCTTCACGAAGTCAACAGGTTCGAGGAACAGACCAGGTCTCTTGTCGAGCTTGCGTCGGCCACGAAGAGCATCGGATCGAAGAGGCTCGGGGAATCCACCGTAGGGTTGACCCATCAGACCCTCGAGGAACTCCAGAACGGAACTAGGGAAATCGAGTTGAGAAGCCTTCGCCTTGACATCTTCAGGGGAAAGACCGTTGGAGACCATGAATTGAGCAAGATCACCAACAACCTTAGAGGTTGGGGTGACCTTGACGATATCTCCGAGAAGCTCGTTGGCATGCTCGTAGGCCTTCTTGGTCTCAAGCCACTGGGATCCAAGACCCAACTGGGAAGCTTGGAACATCATGTTTGTCAGCTGACCACCAGGGATCTCGTGCTCGTACACCTCAGGATCAGGTCCAGCAAGGTGAGCCTCGAAAGGAGAGTAGAGCAGACGGAGTTGCTGCCAGTACATGTCAAGTGTTCGGACAAGCTTGGGGTCCAATCCAGGGTCACACTCACTTCCCTCAAGGGAAGCAATAATAGCGTTGATGCTGGGCTGAGAAGTCATTCCTGACAGACTGTCGGTGGCAGCATCAACAGCATCGGCACCAGCCTTTGCGCAGGCGACCATAGAGGCGACACCGGTACCAGCCGAGTCATGGGTATGGACGTGGATGGGAAGATCGGGGTACTTTTCTCGGATGGATCCAATTAGCAGTGTAGCGGCATGGGGCTTCAGTACACCAGCCATGTCCTTGATACCTAGGACGTCAATGTCAAGAGCGACAAGCTTGTCAACGAGAGCAAGGTAGTACTCAAGGTTGTACTTCTTGCCAGGACGAAGCACTGTTAAAACAATTAGCTAAATTATCATAAGTTTAGAGAAGCGATTAGCTTACTGTCGCCACTGTATGAGACTATTAAACAATTAGTATAACATGCTTCCCAAGGGTTTAGAAATCTGTTGACTCACCAGTTCCTTCACAGACACCCCCAGCACGTTGAACTGCCTTGATACCGACTTCAAGTTGATCAATATCGTTCAGAGCATCAAAGACACGGAAGATATCGACACCGTTCTTCTTGGCCTGGTCAACGAAGTGATCAATGGCGTTATCAGGCAGCGAAGAGTAAGCAACACCGTTGGCGCCACGGAGCAGCATCTGGAAAGGAATATTAGGAACAAGCTTTCGCATCTTGCGAAGTCGGTCCCAAGGATCCTCATAGAGGAATCGCATAGCGACATCGAATGTGGCACCTCCCCAGCACTCGAGAGAGTAGAGGTTAGAAAGAGCATGACTAGTCTCCTTGGCGATGCCAAGCAAGTCGACTGTACGAACACGAGTAGCCAGCAGCGACTGGTGAGCATCTCGCCAAGTTGTGTCCATAAGAAGAGTGCCCTTGTACTCGCGGATAGCCTTGGCAAAGGCCTTGGGTCCTTGCTCGAGGATAATGTTTCGCCATCCCTTGGTGCAAGGCTGGGAGGCATCAATCTTCTCTCCGGCAGAGTTGATGAACTCGGGGACCTGGATCTCGCCCTTGAACTTGGGCTCACCGATCTGGCCCTTGATGCTGCTGCCGTTGACGGCAACGTCGCCGAGGTAGGCAAGCAACTTTTGGGCACGGTTCTGACTGCCAACAAGGTCGAAAAGCTGAGGAGTATCGTCGATGAAAGTAGTCCAGCAAGTTCCATCAATAAAGGTAGGGTGGGTAAGAAGAGAAGCCAGGAAAGGAATGTTGGTTCGGACACCTCGAATACGGAACTCGATCAGAGATCGGAGAACCTTTCTGCGAGCAATTTCGTAGGTAGAACCGTGACAAGTACACTTGGTAAGCATAGAGTCGTAATGGGGAGTAATGACGGCACCGGCGAAACCGTTACCAGTGTCCAGACGGACACCATTACCACCAGAAGAGCGGTAGACCTCGATTTTTCCAGTATCGGGTTGGAAACCCTTGGCAGGATCTTCGGTTGTGATACGGCACTGAATGGCAAAGCCACGAGTGGAGATTCGATCCTGGGTAAGACCAAGCTGGTTCAAGGTGGCACCAGCAGCAATTTGAATCTGGGCAGCAACGATATCAATTCCGGTGATTTCCTCAGTGATCGTGTGCTCGACCTGAATACGAGGGTTGATCTCGATAAAGTAATGACGGTTCTGCTGGTCGACCAGGAACTCCGCAGTGCCTGCATTGCGGTAGCCAGCTGTCTTGGCCAATCTGACAGCGTCGGAAAGAATGTTGTCACGGACTTCAGCGGGAAGATCCTTGGCAGGAGCAATCTCGACAACCTTTTGGTGTCGTCGTTGGACGGAGCAGTCACGCTCGTACAAGTGAACGATGTTACCGTGGTTGTCACCGAGAAGCTGGACCTCAATGTGCTTGGGCTTGTCAAGGAAGCGCTCAACAAATACAGTACCGTTACCAAAGGCAGTTTTTGCCTCAGAGGTGGCACGCTCAAAGGATTCCTTGAGGCTCTCCTGGTCACGGACTACTCGCATACCACGACCACCACCACCGAAAGCGGCCTTGATGATAATGGGGAATCCATACTTGTCAGTGAAGTCCTTGACCTCCTCGTATCTCTCAACGGCGCCCTGAGTGCCGGGAACAACAGGGACGTTGGCAGCATTGGCGAGCTTTCGGGCAGAGACCTTGTCACCGAGCGAGTCAATGACCTCGGGGGAGGGGCCGACGAACTGGTCCGGGGTTAGTGCACGGGCGGAGCGGGAGTGGTGGGGCACATTAGACTTACGATGAGGCCAGCCTTCTCGACCTTGCGGGCAAATTCGGCGTTCTCGGAAAGGAAGCCGTACCCTAGGAGCTGAGTTAGCGTTGCGAATGCCGGATGCCGAAGATAAACAAACCGGGGTGGATCATTTGCACGCCGTGTTCGACAGCAATCTTGACAATCTCATCACCAGCCAGGTACGCGCCGACAGGGGTGTACTGTCCACGCTTCCCAATGACGTAGGCTTCGTCGGCCTCTGAAATACATCGTTAGCAAAAGGGTTTTGAATAGATAGTATAGGCTTATCGCATACTCTGTCTGTGCATGCTCAATCGGTCCTCATAACTTTTCAAGTTAGTTTATTAAGTCTCGTGCCGTCAGGATCGCATGAGGGGTACCTGAAGACTGCAACAGTATGCAGCGAAAGCTCGTGAGCCTGTAGGTGGTTAGCGCCTTAGTCTATGCATGAGCCGTACGAAACCGAGAGTTGCAACCTACAGTTCTGAAAATCTATAACCGAATACCAGTGTCAGCTTGGCAGTGTCTACAGGGAGCGAGCGGACGGAAGGAATGGATAGGTAGTCATACACGGATGGCTGTTCACATGTTTGTTAGCTGATTGCGGGTCTGTGATGGAGACTGAGACTTTGACTTACGAATTTCACCACGGTTGGCAACTGCAGAGAAGTAAAAAAGACAAGTCAGCGTGGTTCCTCACAATAAGCAGTGGGGGTCACTGAGCCCTCCAGACAAGCCATTGGTGGCTGTTGGGAGCGCGCCAGCTACTCACCAAGAATCTTCTTCACATGCATGATGCTAGAGTTGGCGCGGATGTGGTGGACCGAGTTGGCCTCCTTGGGCTCATCGATATCCTCCTCCTCAAAGACATCGTTGAAAGTGAGCGGTTGCTGGGGGGCGATAGCAGCCATATTGTGCGATCTACTTCAGTGACTTGAGCGTCAGAGGAGTTGAAGAGTGCGAAAGCAAGAAGCTGTGGAAAGGGAGCTTTATCAAGAGCTCAATGGCGGGGGTCTCTGGCGTATGGTGGGGTAGGTAATGAGCACGCTTGTCGGTATGAATACCACGACAGCTCTTCGACCGCGATATCACCTTATAGCGCAAAGAATCGTAGATGATTGATTTAATGCGTAGCAATAGAGGAAGGTATGAGGTTGAGAAGAAAGGAAATCGAAGCGAAGGGACATGCAGGCGGGCGAGGGGGTTTTGTAGAGCACTGTGAATCCCCCAAGTCCGTCGTCGGTGACACGCCCGGCCTCCGGGGGGGAAGAGCTATCCAAGACGGGAGGGTGTGGGATTGGTAGAGCGGATTGTGAGGGCGTGTACGTTGGAGAAAGCCCGAGGGGAACCAGGTGTGAGAAGGCGCATCACATCCTAATAATTTGGCAGGCACCGTTTTGTACCAAAACTTACCTACCCATGGCGGCGCGGGCGGAACCCTTCCACTTGATCTCACATCAAAACTTTCCAGCAAACAATCAAGGCATCACACTAATAAAAATAGCCTATGACTCCAACGGATCTGCTTCGGCCTTGGGGACGTACCTCCATGCCATTGCGGGGGCTTCTACCACAGAGAACAGGAGACAGAATCTCGGGGCTGTTCCCAACTAACGACTGGAGTGGAACTTGGTTCGGCCACACGACGACCTTACCGCGGTACCTCGTCACTTCAGATTCTCTTACTACCTATGGATTGTGTATGCTTTGATGGCGTACAGTTAAGCGACGGTTGGTTTCCCGTTGAGCATGACAGTATGTGTCCTGAAGGGCACCCTTCTGGCATATGCAAATATATGATACCACAAGATATTGCTGACCGGGCCGGTCTCTGTAAAATGGATGCCAACAGCAGCGGGAAAAGAAAAGAAAAAACAGCAGAAGGGCGGCTATGAGAAATTGCAGCAATAGGACACCAACCTGGCGGGATGAACCCCGGAAGACGGGGTAGTAGTATGGTAGTATACCATACGGGGAATCGACACGGCATAGCTTCAAACAAATATTTCATCGCGCCTCACCCGGGAACAGCAAAATGAGAATAAGACACAAAAGCATGGGGGGAGGTCAGGGTATTGATGCAAGATATGGTCACAAATTGACACAAGCCCTTGTTACGAGAGTGATAGCATAACAAGATGCCTTTTTATAGCATCTAAGCCAGGATGAGATACTCAGAAGAGCGCTTATCATCTCCGGCTGACAAGGTGCCGCTGTTTTGAAAAGATCACCAAACACATGTTTTGTTTCAACAATGAATGGGCTATTATTATTAAAGTTGATCAGTGCTCTCGGTCTTTTTTGCAACGAGCAGCGAGACAGAGTGAAAGTGAGTTGACGCAACTCATACCCCCGACACATCTTTGTTTAACCAGTCCATTGACCAATCACCATGCTCTGATAGTGTCTGGACTTCCCACCATGACTTGAAGGTATTATTCTGGCTCGAGCTCGGAGCTTTTATCAACTCTAGTTATCTGCGAACCTAATAAGCATATCTTGATATTTATCTATAGATCTTTCACATAATGGTTTCAATGAGCGCCGATCTTCTTCCGCCATTACGTCTCGAGCCATACTCAGCATTTCAGCAAAGGAGAAATCTCCTCCTCAACAATTCGGCTTCGGCCTAAAGGTACATTGCGCTTTTTACATTTCTTTCCACGTACACCGACAGGCGCGCACCTTACCTCTAGAGGTTTTGACGCTTTACCTCTAGAGGTTGCCTGCACCGCGTCTTTACCTCTAGAGGCTTGAGGAGGTCGTTGTTGTCCCACACGCCTGACGCCGGCGTAGTAGCGAGCAATCTGTTTACCTTATCCATGGGTGGCCATGTCATGGACCAAGGGAAGTCCAGTCAAAGTATCCACGTTTACATCAGACTGGACCTTCCTCAATGCCGAGGATATGTGTGTCTTTGATGGCAGCAAAATCTGGTGTGATCATCCTGGATCCTTGCTCCAATGCTTTCACACATTGTAACACAGAGCCGCAGTAGTGTTTATCCTTCTTCCACAGTGTCTCGGGGTTGAAACCCTTGGTGTTACGGTGGACGACCGTGACACCGTACACCTTGATCGAGGGATCTACCTTACCTACCCCCACCATTGATTGGACCCTGGCTACGTTCCTTGGTTCAAGCTCAATCTCATTGAATCTTGAGCTCACTGAGGTCCAGCTTAGCGGACGAGTGTGGGGTAAACCAACGTACCAGATGTCTCAAAGTATTTGCGCTGCCACTGCTTGACGTTTGATCATGGTCTTATTTTAGGCTGTATCGTCGACCTACTCCTGGTTCTGTTAATGCGTATCTCTATTGAGCCTGCTCGCATTTGATGGAGGTGTGAATAAATGTTTATAGCCGACCCGCGTCCATTGATGCGACGAGGTACAAAGCCTGAGCACAAAGCGAGTGTGTCTAGGTATTCATCAGGAATGGCGATCACTCGCCTCAATGTTTTACATATCCTCGTACGTGCTCTGCGCTCAAGACATGAACATCAGAGCGCCGCTTTTGATTGATTGCTTCGCGAGGTCAGCGTCCCGCCTTTATCAGGCGCTTTCATGAGTGACCACATTCTACCCCCACGGAGGTCAAAGGCCGGCACCTATTTTATTTAAGATCGAACCAGCCAAAACCCACACCATCCCAGCTAACCAGGACTTGGACGGCAGCATGACCTGCCTAACTATGTGTACGCTCGGAGGATGAAGACCGGCGCATTGCTTCGTTGACCAAAATGACGCTTTTATTGGTGCGCATTTGACCGCATATCACAACATGTTGCTTCTGTGACTTTGCCATTACGTGACACCAGTTAGTTACAGGCTGAAAGCCTCCACTGTCGATGAAAACGACTTACATTTCTCTTTTTGTCAAACCGACAGGCTCTTTTCCTGGGACTTGGGTCCAGACAAGAACATGTTGCAGTTCCTACCTAGGCTATTCATGAGAAAGCGAGCTAGGTCCGACCTCGGCCTTCGGTGTACCCCTCCGGTAGTTTTGATATTACAAACAATTGAACAAGGCCGAGTTGAAGTCGAAAACACGAATTGGGGTAGGGCTGAAGAAAACCGAATAGGAAGGCATAACTCGGTTCGAAGTTGATTCATCGTTACACGGCGTGCATCTATGAATCTAGTCGGCCGAAAATGTTCGAAGCACTGACGTTTCCCCTCACAAATACCGAATTGATACAAAAAAAAAAATTAGAGTCCACGTTGACTCTGACACTGCAGGCTACGGATTGAGCATCAACGCAATCGGATATGGAACTCATGTACACTGGGTTGTTCTACAAGCAGCGTGATATGACAACAATGCGGGCCTGTGATTCGGTTTTTAGTCGACATAATTTCAGCAGAGCATTCACCACTTTGGCTGAGCAACCCCATAACAGGGCTTATCCGAATCGTGAACGCTTCCAGGATGGCTCGTCATGAAGGGCCACAGGAAAATCATGCAACATCAACAAGACAATTCTTCTTAACCAGCGGCTAGAAAAGGCAACACGCGGGTCCGGCAATGGTTTGGTAATAATAGCGTGTCTCCGAGTTCATATCCGCCAGGGTTCTTGATGAAAAACAAATATCCATCTCCACGTTCACGGGCAGAATCCGACCAGAACATTGCCAATCCTGTCTAGACAAAGGCTGGGGTATACATCCCGACCATGCATTTGCTGATCATTGGCAGCTAGTCGTCCTTAGTCTCTCCTTCACCAGGACCTTATTTCGCCACGTTGTTGTCCCGATGAGGGAAGGCCAGGCACAGGCACGAGAAGACTCGGGTCTTTGTATGCAAGATTCGGGTCTTGGATGGCTCCACACAGTTCTTGGATTCACCTTGTTCATGTCAAAGACACTGGCGAGTAGTTAACTACATGCCTATCATGTTCCGAAGTGTCTGGGAGTTTGCAACATGTTCTGAATCTACAAGCGGTAGACGACAAGCCTACTGAAGATGCGGTATGGTCGAGCGTTTCCACTATAAACACAGTTAAAGAGCCAACGACAGAAGCAGGTAAGTAACCTTGTTGGTCAAAGGTGTTCATCTAAAGTCGGCTGTTGCTCCCACCGTAGCTTAAGCATCTCGGGAGCGTCCCCGGGGGACCTCACTTATTCTCCGTTTTGCGGGGGAAGAGAGTATTACCTCAACTACCACTCGTTCGTTACTTTGTGGTGCGGTACTGGGAGGCATGATAGTATTTTTGCTTTAACCATTTTGACTGATCTAGGGTCTCCAAATTCGATCCCTCCAGCACCTCTTCCGTGCACAAGTACTGCAGGTACCCCGGTTCAGAGTGCAATTCTAGACGATTGAGGGAACAAATTATTGTAAAGGTACAAAGTCATTGTGCGGTAGTTGTGTGCTGATGACACTCTCCGAATCCCGAACCCCAACCCGGGGGCGCTCCCATTATATGGACGGCTTACAGCCCGATATACCGATCCGCCCAGTGGCCGTCTGTCTAGCATCCTCTTTATTTACTGACAGCGTTCTGAACCTTCTCCGTGGCCTTCTCTACCTTGCCCTTGGCAGCCTCAGCCGCTTGCACCAGCTGCTCCTTGGGCATGTTCTCCTTTCCGCCCCAGTAGTGGTAGTTCAGGTATCGGTATCCTTGGGTGAGCTGAGCACCAGCGTTGACGAAGTGACAGGCGAAGAGAAGGTAGTTTCTGGGGGTGACAGCGAGAGAGTATCGCATAAAGGTACCGGCATAGATGATAAGAGCACCAGTCATCTGTCCCGAGATCCTAACAGAGATAAATTAGCCATGAGACTTGCAGGCAAATTAAGTAGGGATTTCGTACAACTCGGGGCTCTTCTGTGTGTCCATGATGGCAGCCAGAGGGATACCAAAGTTGGAGACAGGGCCCCAGAAGTCTAGAAGAAACAGTCAGTTCACATCTTTGCTTGTTAAATACCCCGAAGCTGCCGTGTCCCTGAAGCATTGAGCGCATCAACAAATACAACCACCCGCAACCCAATTGACATATCACAAAAGACCAGTAAGTTTTTGCACATTTATCCCATGCACAAGCATTCTGGTGAATGTATTGCGGTCGTAGGGTTGGATGTCGAGTTGCGATATCACAAAATTGCGCTTTCGGAGACGAATCGGAGCTCATGCAAAAAGCATGACAGGACGTTGAGGGACGTACGGGTCGAGCAAATGTAGTCAGATACCGGGTTGGACCGGATCTTGGCGTTCGCAGCCTTGATAAGAGCAGCCATTTTGGATGATTTTTATGAGGGGCGCCGTGGATATCGGAAATGGGAGCGACCTTTCGTTGGGTTGAGGTGATGCTGGTCCTGTTCTCGCAGTTGAATTGGCCGCGCCGAACAGGAAATTTCCAGTGTTGGGGTCACGTGCACATCCTATCTTTGTTTGCTACCTCTCAACCATTCCCGTTGTGTTACCATGATTAAACTCCTAACCCCGAATATCAAAACACCGTATACATTTTTGCAGCGCATTTTCGACTTCTCCTCACTCGATAGTGATGTTGATGTAAGATAAAAAATGCGCTGGAGGTGTTGAATTACCAGCTGTAGCGAGTCCATCACCTGCAATTCACCGACGGTCTGGAATTGAGAGTACAGCTGAAGCATGGGGTCCTTCGGAGGTTGTCCGTCTGAAATAAACATACTTCAATCGTTGAAGGGGCGTGTACTGAAGACAGACTGACACCACGCTACTGCTGTACCTAGGTTCTAACTTGTCACTTGTGAAGTTCGTGAGATGTTATCCCGGAGGGTTGTGGGGGATTGGAGATTATGCCGAGCTCTTCTCCATCTTCTACAACACAGGGCATCCTTACCCCAGACGGGTATTGGGGGCTCAAAGATGCTACTCATTTTTTGTTACTCTCCAATTCCTATGTTAATTCAGCCCCATTTTCCTATTCGGTTGAACGTTGGACGCCACAGGAACAAGAGAGTCCTGTTCCAGAAAACTTCTCCTTACAAGCTTCCACAAGACGTCCCTCACTTAAAAGATAACTAGAAACAAAGGGTGCGGCTATCAAAGCCTTAATGAAACACTCCAGACTATCCGGGGTCTTTGGTTTCTTTTAGGCTGGTTCCTGGGTGCAGCCATCGTGAAGACAGGCCCGGGTGGACGGTACTGCAACCGGTAAGATATCCCGGTCACTCCCGATGGTAAGGATGGGTCGGAATCTCTTATACCATGGGACGTAACGTGATCAGCCTTGTACCACCCCTTGTGCCGAGATCCATGGTATTCGTTCCATTCATCCCTCGGTCTTGTTCTGTAGCCGCATGTGCGGGTAGACTAATAACTAACAGGAGCCGCTTCCGCTTAGGTCTCGGCCGTGGAGAAGCTCACTGAGCTGTTAGACCCGAAGTGAGCCGCCTACCATGTAAACGTTCGTCAAGAAAAATAATCGTCATTTGGAAGATCCTTTCGAATACATATGTACTTTTTCTTTTAGATACCGCTTGGAGATACGTAAGTATAGTTGTCTTTTCTGGTGTTGCAGAACGATGACTTCCTTTTGCTTACCACTATTGCATCTGATTGGTCAATGGCCCAGAGTTATAATGCATACTCTTTCCTCGAGAAGTAGAGAACATAAGATATGAAAATAGTAAATCAATTATATTCTTAGCACAGGTCCTCGTGTCATTTACTATGACTTCTTTCAGTTTAGAGATCAACTTTCCTTTTGCGCCTACGACTTTCTACTAAGTATTCAATGTTCGGATAACCCTTCGTGATCTTCTGATGACTTTATTTCCTAAGAACAAGGAAACAATATCAGTGTATAGGATATTGAAAACCTTTAGTAGAGTACTTATCACGAATAATACTATGATTACCTATTTAGATCCATAGTATTTGCCAAGCACATCATACAAACAGCTTACCGTCACAACCGAGGCTACCCTAGACCTGACTATATATGAGCAGTTGGACAAGAAGCGAAGCATGTTTGTGACAAGCTATCATTAACACAAGATGGCATAAGAACGGCATAATTCATATGGTGGAAAAACAGTCCTTATAAGGGTAGGTACGTCGCTATTGCCTGTACCTCCTCTGTCCGTTATCCTCGCTTGTATGCCGCGTGGCTGTTTACATCTCCTAGCCACAATCGCGATATAGAAGCATAAGGAGTAACTAGTTGGAAATTAGGTAGACTACTGGGTAGTAGAAAAAATGGCCTCCTAAGTCTTAGGGTATAAAAATAAGTAGTCTAAGAACTATAGCCTAAGGGGTATAAGATGACCTACTATTTTCGTCTCTTATGCTTCCAGCGGTCAATTTTTCTGATACCCTGAGGGCAGAAACTGAAAATGTTAAAGAATGATTGCTTATGACTCTTTAACTTTCGCTAAGTTATGAGTTTTGAAAATAGATAAGTTTTCTGGCCACTGAGGTTAAAGATGCAAAATTGCAATATCCAAAAAAGGGTTGGTGACTCATTGTGACTGACTATCTGTCACTCTGGCCAATGCTCGTTTGTCATGGTTGGCTTTGCCACACGGAAAGCGACAGGGCTCCACCGATTCAACGCCTCGAGAATTTGTTGCCAAACGCTCCTCATATATGATCGGATTCCTTCCTCTTCCTCCTTTGAGAGTCCTACTTTCTCATTATTCTACCCCGCACGGTTGGGTCTGCAGCAGGACTGTTTACATCGGCTCTTGTTTGACCAAGCGTCTCATTGCTTTGCCAAAACCTTGCCGGACGATCGTTCATCATAATCTTTATTTCTAGTTTAAAGTCGCTATATTTTACACAGCGCAATCATTTTATCATCAACAGGGCTTCATACAACTGCCTCATCTTGCGCCATCATGGCTGAACAGGAATCTAACCGTGCCTCTAACCAGGCACAGTCTGAACCCCAAAATCGACCTCAGAATGAGGGTCAAGGGCCAGCTTCAGGATCCCGAGGAGGCTCACGTGGAGGACGCCGTAGGGGAAGGGGAGGACGTAGTCGTGGTCAGCGACAAAATGGTTCAGCACCTGGAGGTCGTGGAAACAGCTCCCAGACAGAATCTGCCACAGCACCTGCCACCTTCCCTACAGAGCCAGCAGCTTCTGGCGCACCTGAAAGCTCAGGAAACCCCAGGAACAGACGGAACAGAAGGGGCAACCGAGGCGCTGCTCGAGGCTCAGTAGAGCAGGGCAGAGGCGTTTTTACAATGGGGCCCCGACGACAATTTGGTGGCCGATTAACGACCAACGAGCAATCGTCAGACGCAGCTGACCAAGATGCATCCTTGCGAGCTAATGCCCCAGAATTTGTTCCTGGACAACCAGCGCCTCAAGGAGGGTAAGAAATCCATTTGATCCAAGACGAAGATTGGGCCGAGACTAAATATAACAGAAATGGAAATCAACCATTAGGTGCAGGCGATTCTCAGTCTGCAGCACAGCCTCGTTCTAGAGGAAACCGCACAAGGAATCGGAAGCAAGACAGACCTCGTCAGGAGGTCCCCAAGTCTACTGCCTCCGAGCTTTGGCAACGAATTCAAGAAGATATCGCCAATTGGAACTACGAATGTCGAATCTGTACCGAGGAGGTCACCCGAAAAACCGAAGTTTGGTCTTGTACCACCTGCTGGACCGTTGTCCATCTTGAATGTGCCCACCAATGGTGGGATACTTCTATGAAGGTCAACGAAGAGAGCGGCGACAAGTCATGGCGTTGTCCTGGATGCAATTCAACCTTGACCGACGAGCCAGGTAATAGTTCATGCTGGTGCGGCAAAGAAACGCAACTCAGCCGGAATAGTCTCCTACCCCCTCACTCTTGTGGGCAGACCTGTTCCAAATCCAGATCGACATGCTCTCACCCATGCACTCTCCAGTGTCACCCTGGGCCATGCCCACCTTGTACCGTTCTTAGCCCACCGGAGCCGTGCTATTGTGGAAAGAACTCTCAGCGAAAAAACTGCAGAGACACCGATTACTACAACGGATGGAGCTGTCGAGAGCTATGTGGTGATCTGCTTCCGTGCTCACAGCATGAATGCACTCAGATATGCCACCCAGGCGTGTGTGGTACTTGCGAAGTAACAGTGGAGACGAAATGCTACTGTGGACGAGTTGAGAAGGAGATGCAATGCTCCAAGCAGGATGACGTGTGTGATTCATATGATGATGCCAACTGTTCTTGGTTCGAGGGATCCTTCAGCTGCGAGAATAGTTGTGGAAGAACGTATGATTGCAATGTCCATCGTTGCCAGCTGCCTTGTCACCCACAAGACGAGCTGCCGGCTCATTGTCCTTTCTCTCCGGACGTTGTAACCCAATGTCCCTGCGGAAAGACGCCGCTCAAGGAGCTTGTGGATGACTCTCGTCAGTCCTGCAGTGACCCCATTCCTCATTGTGAGAGAAAGTGCGAGAAGAAGTTAGACTGTGGTCATCTCTGTCAGTTACTTTGTCATACTGGGGATTGTGGCTCTTGTACGGACGTCATGGAAGTCGATTGTCGCTGTGGTCGAGTTACATCTGAGACGATGTGTCACGGCGCAGAAGTTCAACACCCTTTGTGCTTCAAGATCTGCCAGGCAAACAGAAACTGTGGAAGACATCGCTGTGGCGAGCATTGTTGCCCGGGCGAGAAGAAGGCTGTACAGCGGATTGCCCAGCAGAAGAAGCAACGTATTGGCCCCGACTCGCTCCCAGTCGAAGCCGAACACATCTGTTTGAACACTTGTGGCCGACCACTCAAGTGCGGCTCTCATAATTGTGAACAGCTTTGCCATCGTGGAGCTTGTGCAAGCTGCCCCGAGGCCATCTGGGAGGAGATCAGTTGCAACTGTGGCAAAACAGTTCTTCACCCACCGCAACCTTGTGGTACTCGTCAACCGTCTTGCACTAGTCAGTGTCAACGCCAACCAGGTTGCGGCCATCCTCCTGTTGTCCATCAATGCCATCCTGACGATGTGAGCTGCCCCCCATGTACATACCTAACGACGCGTGTGTGTATTTGCGGGAAGACCACATTCCACAACAAGCCGTGTCACCTCCAGCAAGTACACTGCAGTCAGGTGTGTGGGCAGAAGTTGTCTTGCGGCCTTCATACATGCAAGAAACTATGCCACCGCCCTGGAGAGTGTGGAGATGCGCTGGCCGGCTGCGAACAGCTCTGCGGAAAGCCAAAGCCTCTCTGCGGTCACCCATGCCAGAGTGTCTGTCATGGTCAGAATGGTAAGTCACTATGCAATGTGATTCAAACAGACCGACTAACACTTGTTCAGCTTGCAACGAATCCACAGCCTGTCAGGTGAAAATGACAGTCAAATGTCCTTGCGGCAACCATAAAAAGGAGTTTAAATGCCTGACTAGCACCAGCAACCCAACTCCGAATCGTCCGGAAGTCCGATGCGACGAGGAATGCGAACGCCTCGATCGCAACCGCCGCCTTGCTGCGGCTCTTAATATCGACCCGGCTACGCATACCAACGACCACGTCCCATTCTCAGACGACACTCTCAAGCTGTACAAGCAGTTTCCCAAATGGGGCGACGAGCAAGAGAGCCAGTACCGTGTCTTTGCAGCTAACAAGGATGAGGTTCGTCTGAGGTACGAGCCTATGAAGAACGTCTCACGCCAGTTCCTTCATCTTCTTGCCGAGGACTTTGGTTTCGAAAGCAAGAGTGAGGACCACGATATTCATCGATCCG
This sequence comes from Fusarium venenatum, assembly GCF_020744135.1. NCBI lineage: Eukaryota > Fungi > Ascomycota > Sordariomycetes > Hypocreales > Nectriaceae > Fusarium > Fusarium venenatum. The sequence goes on from NW_027072131.1 coordinate 2,466,302, forward strand.
TACTCGTTTGGAAAACGGACAAGTTCGTCTCGGCGCCGCCAAAGACACTCTCCCAATGTGTCAAGATTCGAGCCACACAAGCTGCTGAAGCAGCGGCAGTGGCAGCAATTCGACCACCCAGCCCGCCAGTGTTGGAGACAGAGCCATTCAACGCACTGGTCCTTATTGAGCCCCGGTTCGGGTTGACAAACGATGATGTCAATACTGCTCTTGCGGCGGACCTCTCATCACTACAGGGATTCTCATTCAAGGTTGACTTTCTCAATGAAGAAATCCTTATTAAGGCTACAGTTTCATACTCGGCGTTCCTCACGCCTGCTCCTTTAGAGAAGAGCCTTGAAATACTCAAGCCCCGCATCGAGCAAACGATTCGCCGCGAGAAACTCGCCGAGAACGTGCTGCTCTGCCATTCAGATGTCAACGGCGCCATTACCCGTCGCGAGGTGCCACGCCGAGCTGGTGCTGGAGGATGGAGTGCCGTGGCCGGACGCGCGGCGTCTAAGTCAGGATTACCATCCGCGACAGAAGAAGCTAAGCCTGGTCGCAGACTGCTTCTTGGACTCAAGAAGAAGAAGCCACAGGCGGAGGCGGGAAAGGTGTGGGCTGCCCTCGATGGGGATGTTGAATGCTAGAAGGGAGTGACCTGACCGACCCCCTGACTGCGACTTGAGGATGTTAAGTCTCATAACAACATAGCTAGTATACTGTGCAGTACAGATATCTCACTTGAATCGACAAAGAAACATAATGACTCCAAAACTAAGCATTACAAACATGAATTAACCAGTCTAAGTAAGGGTCGTTCCCGTCATTCGAAAACGTGGGTGTTTAGACCCTCCAATGCCTTGCATATTCTAGCTCGAACCGTCCAATGACAGATTAAATAAGGCGTTGAACGTGGTGGAAATGAGGCCATCTCAATTAAACTTGCATGTAAGACATAGATGTAACATCAACTATAATTTTTTTTCTTCGCATCACGCGAGCGTACTTTTGCAGGTTGATGGATGTATCACATGAGACAGCATCTCCACCAACACCACACTCACAAACGGGTAGACGAAAGCTAATTTTGGTCCATCAATGAATGTCTCACAATTTTCAAGTTTTCCTTCCATTTTGGGTGAGGGGCTGTGCTCAAGAAATATAATGATCGCCAAACGACGAGCGTGTACGTATTATATTTACTTTTGAAGAAGAAAGTATGTAGATGCAAAAAGGTGTGTGTTAATACAGAAAAAGTAGGTATCGTTCAATCATAAGTGCTATGCTGGATGCTGTCCGTATGCTTTCCTCCATTTCTTTCTGTTCACTTAGGCTGGCCATGCGTATCTGGAATGAAATATCAGGGAACGGTGTTACCGAGTCTCTACGAACGTGCCTTTTCTTTCTCTTGGTCACCTGTCACTTCGGCAATGAAGTCTGACATGGCTTCAAAGTAGCCTTCTTCGAGGACACTTGAGTTATGGTCGCCAGCAGGGAGGGGCTTCCACCGCTTGGTGGGCGCTGCAGAAATCTCGTACAACTGTTTCATGTGTTTTGGTCTGTAAATCATTAGCTTCTTGTTTCCGTGCCGCAATGCGCTGATCATAGGCAGAAAAAGAGGGCGTATGGTAGATCATCAGGGAATATTTGCTTTCTTATCAAGACCAACAAGGGTACGAGACCACAAGGATACTTCAAATTTTGTGGGTGACAAATTTAATCATCATATGATCGAGGGTAGGAATAGAGTGAATGTATGGTGTGGGAAAGGTAATAACTTACGGGACAATCTCATCCTGCAAGCCACTGATGAAAAGCGTAGGCACCTTTGTGATGTTGGGCAGAACCGACTCACTGGGCCAGACTTGGTGGCATAGCAGGGTAAGGTATTTCGCGGGGGGCACGACGGAAGGGATGAGCTTCCGGATAGAGAGAAAGGTATTCTCGAGGATCAGGCCAGCGATATCACCCGCTTCCTGGTTCTTGGAAACAAGCTTGATGGCAACGGCGCCACCCAGACTCTGCCCGTAAACCATGAGCTTGTGATCGCGTGTCTCGGCCCGCTGCCGCAGGTAGTTAAGACCAGTCTGGGCGTCAATATTTAGACCCGACTCGTCAGGCTGGCCGGTCGAAGAACCGTAGCCTCTATACTCGAGCATGAAGACATTGCATCCAATGTAGTTTATAATCATGCGAGCGATGGGTAACCGATGGCCAATGTTGCCAGCATTACCATGGAACATCAGAATGGTGATGTTTGAGTTCTTGTGGCCGCGAGGGCCACGGATGTAGAAGGCTGAAAGCTTCTCGCCATCGTCGGTCGGTATGTAGAGTTCTTCGAAATTTGAGATGCCAAAGTCGGAGGGTTTGGGGACGTCCGAGCGAGAATTTGCAGGAATGTTACTCGGGTAAATGAGAGCCCTAATGCAGGTGGTTAGCGCGGGTCTCGGCAAGATGATGTTGCGGGTCACTCGAGCAGTAATGGAAAGGAGGCAGGGAGAGGAAGAGGAAGAGGAAGACAGCGACGGAGGAGACTAGAGTGGTATACGGACTTTTGCTTAAAGTATAGTAACGAGGTGAGGACAGCAGCGAGACCCTGTGAAGATGCGCATTGATGTCAGCGTCTGGACTGTGTGTGGTCTTGGCCTCTGCCTTTGCAGTGCATCGTGGAGCGGACAGAGCAGTTTGGGAGTACGTACCGTTGAAGCCAACGCGGGCAGACGCATGTAGCTGGCAATCGAGCTCAAGACCGAGACGGTCTGCTCGACGTAATTGTTGGAGGATTGCGAGGCGGGAGAGTTGGAGCTCGACATGGTTGCTTTTGCCGGTTTGCTCGGCATTACAGCAGCTGATATGTGATGGGTTTCGGTTGTTCGTTCGATCACAGATGCAGGTACAGGTAGGTTAGTGTTAGGCAGTCAAAAAAGTCTACCTCGAACCTACTGAACCTGAACTGGACTGAACTGGACTTTACGGGATAGGGGAGATGGGGCCCCGAAAGTGATTTACAGCGAGCGGAGAATGGAGACAGAAGGGCGGAGCAAGGGGTATGGTCTCTGCGGTGTATATTGTAGCGGTCGGCAGCGTTCCGAAAATACGGTGACTGATCCAGGTAGAGCAGAGCAGAGAAGAGTAAAGCCTCGAGCGGTCGATTTAGGGTTGCAGGCGAGGATATATATCGTTGGCGATATGATGTCGAGATGTACAGTCCGTGTTGTTGTTGGGAAGAGAAAAGAAAAAAAAAAGGCAGTAAAGGACCCGACAGCAATGAGGATCGATAACCGAATTAGGCCTTCACTGCGCTGTCCTATAACAGGCAGCTATTCCGGCTTCCAAATGTAGAAGAGTCCAGATTGAATTGAATCCGAATTGAAGATGCCCCTGGTGATTTCGTCCGGCAGCGATCCCACTTACGGACAGGAGGAGGACATGGGGGTTTCTTTGATGAGGTTATCGAGTGAAGGTTGACGAGATAAGAAGACGCAGATCTGTCTGCGCAAGTAGGTAGGATAGAACGGATGAATTATGATGGGAAAATGTCAATGTTGAAGCACGATGAAACGATGCGCAAGTATTCAAAAAAGGGATATCGATTCCAGTTTGACAGCAGGGATGTGCTGTGATGCGATATGCCTCTGAAGAGCGGGATCTGAGAATGGTAGGTAGGAGTAGAGTTAAAAGGTGTCATGCCACAAAAGGGAAAGAAGGAAAGACCGAAATAGAAAGTCAACTCAGAAAAGTCGGTAAATCATGATTGAACTATCAATTAATCAATCAATCCCTCAGGTCTTGATGATAATAGTAGCAATAGATGGTTAGCACCTCAACAATTACCGTTGAACTGTGTTGCTGCCAGTCATGATCCATGTTCACTACGGATACCTCAAAGATCAATCCTATATCGATAACCTCAGGACAGGACATGGGCGAACGGACGGATCACTATTGGTGGGGCACGGAGCGATCTCAGCTTGATGAGGTGGATAAAAGGTAAAATGAAGAGGATACTCTTCTCATATGTGCAATAGAGGTAACAGTTCGGGCTATTTTGGTGGAGTCTGTACCTGTAGAAGTAGCTCACTTTAGGTACTTGAGTCCCCGTTGGCTCATCCTACCAATGAAGCTGATACACGCGACGAAACACACGGATCAGCAAGACAGCGAACAGTTGGAGTATTATATGTGATAAAAAAAAAAAAGAGCGCATAAAGCCAATGAACCGGTTGATCAATCATGTCTTTTGCAATGCGGATATTACACCACATGACTGACTTGTGGCTATTTAACGGTGATGATGTAGGTGGAAATGAACAAACATCCTCAACGCAACGACTTATCCAAGTTGGGAAGTATCTACGAAGAAACGAAAGAGCCTAGAGCTTCTCCATAACACGGGCCAAGAATATCGTGATCGGTCCAATTGACAAAGGTCGTTGGACACAATTTGTTGATCCGGGAGCATCTCAAAATATTACAGCCCGGAGTCTGTCTATCTTGTGCATCATCAATTTCCTCGGGGTCAGGTCAATTGACACGAAAGTCCCTGATGGTTCATCAAAGAATGTAAAACTCTGGGGAACTTGACAGGCTATTGGCGAACTGTCAAAAAATGTGACGACTTTTTGGTTCCTGGCTAATGGATCAATCACATCTCTTGACCTGCATAAGACCAACTAGGAAGTCCGCCAGGTCCGGTTCTTCGGGAAACCTTCCTCACCTAGACCTGGAAATTATCAAATAACGACAGAAGGGTGTTGTCGATGAAACGATGTTGCAACAATCAACTCTCGTTTTTCTTCATCTTGCGTGGGGGAAGGGGGTTGTTAGTAAGCTGTTTTCTTTCCGTCTCATCCGTGTCTGACAAGAGGCCGTGAGAGCACAGAAAATGGACTGACTGTCTCTCGGCTTCACGATAGACCAAAGAATGCGGATAGGGAAGTTTATGGAAACCAAGGTGTTCTCGTCTCAGTTCTTTATGGTCTTCCCGCCGAAAGCTGACCTTCTCCATTCCTCAGCTTTCATATAATCGTACGTAGTACTCAAAATGCAGTATGTCCCTTCCCATGTGTGCCATTGCTGATCCAGGGCCATCTCATCCCCTGAGACACGCCTCGTCTTGGCAATCTGCGCCACCGCGCCATGGTTAAGCCTCTTTGTGGGAATAGTAAGCAACTAGATTCATCGAGGAATAGCTTGACGGGCTAGACAGACCACGAGACACTTTTCAGCCCACCTAGAGAGTCAGGTATAATTATGAGGCGGACAGGCGAGAGAAGTTCGAACTGAAGGGACAGACAGCAAGTAGTCGGTCAGTCTTGTCTGATGCACAAACGAAGACTCCGCTGTTAAGCGGATACAATGCCTGGCAGTTTATCTATGCATGTATATAGTTCAGTGGGGGTTAGCTACCGTAACTAGATGACGAGCAGCAGCATCATAACCTCGTGGGTTTAACGAGATGCTTTACAGGTACATACATAGGCGAATCGTATACCAACACACCTATCCATACTCCGTACATACCAGCTAGGAGGATAGTTTTATGCAAGGGGCCATGGCATGCTACTGAACTGAACTCTGTTTTTAGTATCATCACAATCACCATGGAATTTGTATTCTGGTTCGAGGCTGATGAAGCAGACACCAGACAAAGGTACTATTATTGGTTTGCTTTTATGCAGAAAGAGGGCATGGACCGGCGGCTACTCTACCACCATACTTGAGGAGGATTCATAAAGCCAAATACAGTCATAGCACGTCCTGGCTCCCTTTGAACAACGCACGATTTCCGTCAAGGGTGCATAGGCATTAAGGAACATGTCGTCTTTATTCCCTCGAACAGCCTGCAGAGAAGCTTACAAGAAGCTATTCTGAGTGGATTTCTGCTTGAAAGGACCCTTGTTAGCCAGTCCCTTTCCGTTCGGGGATCCATTTAGGCGCCTTTGAGGCCCCTTCTCTGCCTCATCATGCAATACAATTGTACATGGCATTTCTTGGGCAATGCTGCAGACAAATCAGGGCGTTTGACATGGCACGCCAAGAAAGCATGTTAGCAAAAACCACCCTACCACAAGCTCAGGTACAGCGGCGCTATCGAACAACAAGATATGCAATACCATGGCGTATTGCTGATCATTGAATTATTGAACAAGCGTCAAGCCTCTCGTTCTCTCCCCCTCCAAAGGAAATCATTAAGCGCGCCCACAAGCTCTGAACGAGGGGGGAGGACGAGACGCTGTTCCCTTCCGAAACTCGTGTTTATGTACTCCTGACACCCTCGCGAGGGGAGTTCTCTGACAAGTGATTGACAAGCGCGGAGAGTCGCCAATCAAGGTGAATGTGCCCGACTGGGCGGCATTGGGCTTCGCATTGATAAAGTGTCCCTGGTATCTTGACCAATAGAGAAGGTAGTTCAGAGCAGGTTTGGAAGAGGAATGCCGGGCTGGACTAGCGTTCTGATAATAGCATGGGGGATGGGTCCAGGGCGAGCGGCTTCAGAGTTTCTAAGGGTGCATCATAATCATAATCATAATCAACATCGTCGTCATTAGCACATATCAGGGTTTTGTTAATTATGAACCAGACCAGTGTGCTAATGTCATCTTGTTGACAGGCGTCGCTGTAGCAGCGGCCTCACACACACACACACACACATTCAGACACGGACAATGATAGGCTGAGACAAGCCTCAGCTGTCCAACCAAAAGATGCTCGAAGCTTTTTGGCTAGCCCGGGATAAAGTTGGCTCTATTTTCGAGTATTTGTTTCTTGTTGTTTGATCATGGTTGTTTGGGTGTTGATAGTAACGAACCACCAAATATTACTGGACAGTTTGCAGTGAATGGCGTGAGATGGTCTGAACTCTTCTCTCATCTTAATCTAGATTCTCCCTATCGTGATGCATCATCGTCACCACTAACAAAGGTCTCCTGTTTACTGTCGGTCGCTATTCCTGTTCCTATCACTTGCAGTCGTTGCTGCAGGTAGGGCGTTTGTTACAGCGGGTTGGTGCTGTAGTGTCTTCTGTAGCATCCACTTGATCAAGTCAACCGCCCTCTTTTTTCTCGTTTATTTTTTTTTTCTTTCACAACATCCACTTTTTGGACCAACAAGCGTTCTGTCGCAATTCTCTTTTTCTCTCTTCATCAGCGTCGCGCATAGTTACAGTTGATTGTCCTTGTTCTTCAAATAAACTTTCTCTCATCCATCCCTCCATCTCAGTCTTGGAGCCATACTAATTTAAAATTCATCTTTTCATCGATCACACGCCACACCTTCCCGTCCACTACTACCCGCGCCTCCATCAAAACATCACCTACAAGCTGGAGAGTCCGTCGCAGGATTGTTAACTAAAACCGTGCTCTTAGGAACGAACGGACTCAGACTCTCAGACTCCGTCTCAACAGACCCCGGTCTCGTCTCCAGGACCCCTCCACCTGACCTGACTCTGCTATCGTCTGGCCAGGCCTGGCTCTATCTTTGTCCCGCCCGCCCCTCCATCAAATTTCGTGCTGTCGTCAACTCAGTCAACTTTGTTTCCGCCTTTTCCCCCCAGCCTTCACTCGGCCAACGAGACGCATTCCTGTCTCTCTATCTGCGTGGAAATTTTGACTATTTTGCTTGGAGTGCCTCATTTTCATCTCTGAATCACTTGTCAAGCTTATGCTGCCCAAGTCGTGCCCAAACAACAACCCAACGCAACCTTGGACAAGCTAGTCTTTTGCGCCTGTCATATCAGCAACCTTGCCCAGACCACACATAGCTCTGAGAACCAGCACTGCCCCCGGTTTTATTTTTGCTTCAAGTGCCTCAAAATCGTCCTTTGGCCGAATCATTTCGTCCCAAGGCCCTTGCACCCCTCCACTCCCAGCCTTTACTGGAAGCCCAGCAGCCAGCAGTTCTGCAGTCTCTTCAAGACGTTGAATCTGAGCTGCTCCCCCGTTAAATACCGAGGGCCTCTCTGAACCACACCGTTGTGCAGGTTTACTTTTCTTCTCCTCCGTTCAACCCGCCTAACTGATATAACCGTCCGCTTCGACACTCAAGTGTCATTTTAACCCAGCAGCCATGGTTTCCTTTTCCTGTGAGGTACGTTTGTGAATTTTGAATTGCTTTTTGTCTTCTCCAATGTTGGCATGCCATGGTCTGGCGTGCCCTGGTCTCGCAAGCCTCGATTATCCATTCCCTCGGCTCGCATAGTTTATGCTGGCTGGCTGGCTGGTCTGTTCTGGTTTCCAAATCCTCCCGCCGCTCAAGCCATCCTCATATCTTATCCCCTCCGTTTCCATATCTCAAACACGATTGCTTTGCATTACATTGCAATGTAATGCCCACCCTTCAACCCAAACACGAGCCCACCTCAATGCCCACCCCCCAAAACAACACCATACACGCCTGACATCACTCCTACCACACCATTCTTGTCACGAACTGCCTCCTTCAAGGGACACCCCTTCTTCCCCATGCCGATCTCCTGGCCCACCATAAACCGTCCTGCCATGCTCTCGCCTCCCCTGGCATCCCTCAAATATCCCAGTACACCACCCCGCCGCATCGAACGAGTCTCCATTGTCTTGCATCCCACTTATACCCTTCATGCCGTAGTCAACTTCAACAGCTTCCATCTTGTTATACTAACCCAACTTTCCTTCATATAGAACTGCGGCGACGTTCTCACCAAGAAGAAACTCGACCCTCACCGCAATCGTTGTCGCGGCGCTACCTTCACCTGCATTGATTGTATGGTGTATTTCCCTGGCGTTCAGTACCGATCTCATACCGTATGTACTCCCAGGACTGGCTCGAGGGCCATAGCTTCTTCCCTCGACTCATAGCCCCTGACTCTGTGTAATCATCTGACATCATATAGAGTTGCATGACCGAAGACCAAAAGTACCAGGGCGCCCTTTATAAAGACAAGAAGAACAAGAAACAGAAACATTCTCATAACCACGACAACCAGCAACACTACACCCAAGATCAAGCAATGGCAGCCGTTCAAGCCCCCATCAACCACACCGCAACCATGAACCACTATGCCTATGTCGAGGATGCTCCTGAGGATCAGTTCGGCTGGGCCGAGTACGAAGAGAGTAGCGATGATGAGTCTCCCAATGGCCCTCCGCCCGAGGCTCCCACTCCACCTTCCGCTGCCCCCGAACCCCATGTGGACGTCTTTGAGTTCCTCGTTGGAACTGGCCAGACCCCCAACGCCTCCAACATGAACTTGGGAGAACAGGACCTGCCTGATGGTGAGCCAGGAAACTCTCTGGTACGATACGAGCCCAAGGACAAGCAAGACGAATACAGCTTCATGGACGGCGATGAGCCTATTGTCGAATATGGAAGCGGGCCCGTGCCCACCGCCGAATTTGTTACGCCAGCCCCGAAATCTGAGAGACGCAAGAGCCGCAGCAGCACTGAGAAGAAGGACAAGAAGCGCAAGCACCTCCATGTTGATATCCCCAACGACCAGGTCATGACTGATGCCCCTCCGGTTTTACACTCTGGATTGACTGGGGGCATCAACCGTATGATGCGACCTGTGTACCCTCCATCCCCTGACTACTCCGGTGGTGACATGCCCGACGCCTCTCCTACCAGTCCCCTCAAGAAGTCAAAGCACTCCAAACATTCCAAGCACTCCAAGAATGCCTCTGCCAGTCACAGCATCTTTGGTATGATTGCTGGCAGCAAGTCCAAATCCAAGACTAAGACCAAGTCGTCATCATCAAAGTCAAAAAAAAGCTCTTCCTCTTCCAAGAAGGAGAAGAAGGAGAAGAAGCCTCAGCAGCTCATTGAATATCGCCCCCAGAGCAAGGACGGCAACGAACCCAACGAAGGCCAAGTGGTACTTTACAAGCCTCGTGCTGATGTCTTCCTCAGCTTCGTCGACAAGGGCCCTGAAAGCGAGAAGGGTGTCAGCTTGAACCGTGTCCTCAAGCGCTTCCACCGAGAGCGCGAGGCCAACGGCAGCGAGCTGGGCAAGGGCAAGGAAGAGAAGGAGCTTTGGAGATCACTCCGACTCCGACAGAATGACCAAGGCGAGATCGTTCTGTTCTCTGTCGAGTAAGGTCAACCGAGCCTAAGCAAAACTAAACAAAGTAAAAAGGAAAAACAAAACAAAACAAAACCAACCAACCAACCAACCAACAACAGCTGGACATTATGCCTCAGAATGGGACAGACACCGGACATGGGATTAAGGAGTTATGAGTTCGTTGATGCATTGAAGCAACGTTTTTTACGATACCTTTATGGGACAAGCTTTCATTCTGTGTACAAGTTTTTACGGGACAGATGGGATTGAAAGGGTTCAGCTAGCTCGGCAGGTGTGTACCTGGCGGTTGCGAGTGATGGGCCACTGGGTTCGATCGGTAATTGTGTATAAGTATGTATACAAGGGAGTGATTGGGTGGGCGATCCTTTGCTTGATGCAAGGATGGGCCCTTTTTTCTTGGTGTCGAGATTTTTTATTCTTTCTAAGACTATGTTTTGGGAAACCAACTGGTGGATAATGGGCGGTTTGGTGCATGAGGAATTGGATCGGATTGGAAAGGATACCACGGGAGGTTTGGAGCATTTTTATATAGCAGCATCGTCGCTGCTCTGATGATACCCAATGGCGCTGAGCCTAGGTATCTCATTTTCTTATTTGAAGCATCTGGTACTTGGATGTAGTTGAGCATATTAATATCTGTTCATCTGAACTGTGCTGTATATTTTTACAGATGGAATACAAGTCAAAGTAAATTACATCACTCGCAATGGTAGAATATGTTGAGCCATGGCTTCCCGACGACACAATGGACACTCGGGCTTCTCTCTCACCCAATCCCCTATGCACTCCCAGCAAAAGACGTGGCCGCATTGTGTTGCTGAGGGATCTTTCATCTCTTCTAAACAGAGTGTACACTTTCTCTGTTGCCCACCCTTGATGTAGCCCATAGTCTTATCATCAACTAACTGGAGGCGCGGCACGATTGCTGCTGGTGTGTGCGTGGCAGCAAAAATGTCAACCTTGGTTTTGGAGCCTGTTGCGCCTGTGGACAGTAACAAGTTATTGTCTTGGTTGTAAGCACCATCATGATTAAGGGAGATGTCGTCAGACGATCCGAAACCGGCGCGTTCGCGAGCCGCTGATTCGCTGATGGTAGAACGAATATGCGAATAACCCTGAACGACAAGCTGAACCACTAGCAGAACACCAAGTAGCTCGTACCCTGCGCGGTCGGGCGTATCGGGGACGGTGCGCGTAAAGACATAACGCAAAGAAAGGAGTCGCTTAGACAATTGGTAATATGTGCCGCTAAAGTAGAAAAGGGCCAGAACAACTGCTTGGAAGGGAGCGCCTGACGTAAAGGAGCTCAAATGCTGATCCAGGTATGACCATATGCGCGCCTCACGCCCCGTAGCTGACTGGCCATCCCTTTTGCGCAGGGTTTCCAGTCGCCGCTGCAGAAGCTTGCGAACTCGGGCGCGCAGTCCGGGTAGTATGCGGGCAGCGATGTAGGGCAGGAGAATGCTGGCGGCCACGTAACCGGCGCGACGGTCAATGGCGGGCAGTTTTCCGTCGCGCGCATCAATTTGCACAAGATCGCAGTACTCCTCGCCGAGCGTGCGGTTGCCGGGGAGCGTGGTGAGGGCAAAATAGGCGAGGGTTGCGAGAGTCTGGATCTCGGGGGCGCGGGCGTGTGTTAGACGAGCACCACGGAGGCGACGGTGCAGGTCGCTGAGGATCTGGGCGAGGTGGCCGGTGAAGTATGCATCCTTTTGGTGAGAGCGGATGATGTCGGGGGCGGTGGCGAAAGGGTATGGTGATGTTGTTGTGGTTGTCGAGGAGGAGGACATGATGTTTGATTTATTGATCGGCAGAGAGAGCGCGAGGGGATGCGCAATGCCCAGATTGCTGTGGATGGGATGATCGAATGTGGTGTGATATTTTGTGTTGATCGGTAGATTCAGGCAAGTTTAATAAAAAATTAACAAAGATGTAAGATAGATATTTTGGTGATGATGGGAAAGTCGGTTGTTGGCGTTGAAGATTGGACCTCGGTCGGCATCAGTTCAGCCCCAGGTTCAAGCTCAACCTTGACGCGCTAGTCCAAGGCCTTCGGTAAAGCTCCCCGCGTTCTCCGTCTCCATCATTCTCCATGTGAATCTGTCTGATTTCCTTTTTAGGACAAATGTAAACATAGATTCTGAATCTCAAAACTGCACTGATTATCGGACATGAAGAGGTAATTTGGATTAGTCAATAGACGTCACTTTGCATGGTTGTTCTCTTAAAAACCTGAGTTGGGAGAGAACTCGCTCATGCAGGTTGAAAAACTCGATCCTGCATAGTGACATGACATATGGGGGGAAGAAAATGAGGCCAGCATTGAGTACGCCAATCATGTCACTGTACATATATTGTGATCTGGATTGGCTCCTCTATAGGATCATGCAGGTATTTCCGTCGACACTGCATAACGTGCGGATTATATCCTGACCTACCTGTTATGACAGTTGATCTGACTTAACAATAACACAATCTGCCCCCACACTACGGAAACAGTAGGAGGCTTCTATCCATGAGTATCGAAACCCCTTCATAACCGCATAAACAAATCTATCTCTACATATTTCCGTATCTCTGACTACTGAGGGCCCAAAGGCGGCTGGTTGAAATCAAATGGTGCCATGATCCCTTGTTCAGAGCCTTGAAGCTGCATACTCAAAAACTCATCCGTCACAAGAGTACCCAGCTCCTCGCCCCATTGAGCCATGAGTTCTGCCGTGACATTATGACTTAGTTCCAGTCCATTCATGAGATCGGGTCCAATGAGGGGATCCTCGGGAGGCATCACGACCTGTGCGTTACGTGCCCGTACAACGTAGTCTTTGATCTCGCCCATGCATGGCCAGGTATGCTGGACTTCCTCCATTGCGTCGATCACAGTGGAGAGGGATCGCGCAATATCCGAGTCTTCCCATGATGCGCCCTGGAAGAATCTCTTCATCATAATGGTACCTGCTGCGGTGGAAAGGGTCTGTACAAAGTCGAGTGGTAGTGAGCGGTAGCGATAATGTCGTGAGTATGTCCTCATTAGACGGAGGATAGCCTGCAGTGACTCGTAGCAGATCTCTACGTCTTCACTCTCGGCAATACCTTGCTTTTCGTATAGATGAGAAGGTGGTCGGTGCAGGATGATCATAATTGTGTGGAACAACATGCTGTGGTTTGTTAGCAATAGGGGTAGATTTTCCGAGTACAACAAGACTTACTGCATACGGAGCACAGATGGTTGGACTATACCTACAGTCCATTGGTTCCAGTGAAGTGTTCCTGGTAGGCTTGAGAGCCATTTTGTGAGGGACACGTGTATCTGTCGCGATCTGGTAGCAGCGACTGTCGCATCCACGTTACCTCGACGGTTCTCAAAGAGATCCGTGATCATCAGATGGGCGATCTTGCATAACTCTGCCTGGTAGATGAAGGAACCAACGAGAGCCACTCCATCTTCAAATTCTGTTGCAGAAGCCCCTTTACAGATATACGTGTCGAGCAAGCCCTCCCAGTCTGGAGGATACTGTAATCTTATTGTGTTACGCACATCTGACTCGCTGGGGTGCAGAGCTGGCGGCCTTCCAAAGTAGAGGCTCAGTTGCTTATCGGCGATGAAGATGGCCCAGTAGACTCGCCTCAGGATTTCCGTGTCGCGGTTTGAAGTTCCCTCGCTTGAGGCATCCCAGTTGTTGGGGTCGAGGTGAAGACCCATCTCGTGCGCAAGACGAAAGGCCATACCAGCGAAAAGCCAACCCTTTGAAGTGTGACCTACGCCAATCTCTCGATATCCCAATAGAGCTAGTGCTTGAAGGGTGGTGAGCTCTGGGCTATCGAGGGCTGCGTAGATGAGTTGCTGTGCCTGGTGAGCGAAGATGTCGGAGACTGAGCGGAAGTCGTCGAGCTGCATGGCACCCAGAGAACAAATGGCAAATAGCAGTGCATCTGAGTAGTATCTTCCTGAACCCACGTCGTAGTCTCTCAGGAAGTATTCTCGGTAGATGAGCATGTGGAACTGATATTGGTACTGGAAATAGGCGGCCATGCACGTCTGCGACGTCTCATCGTGCGGTGCGTATACAAAGTTTGCATCGCTCGGGCTGCTGTTGGTGATTGTCTCCGGTATGCCTCCCATTGTAGAGTTGGATTCAATAGGAGAGCTCATGTCATCTGGTGATAGCGAGACATCTTGGGAGAGGTGGATGTGAAAAGCGCTGGTGCCCCCGAAGAATTGTGTGGCGTGGCTTGACCGAGGTCTCCTCAACTGTCCAGAACGTACCTGCGCAGCCACTACCTTTGGATCGGTGTTGGATTTTGCATGATCTGTTGTTGACTTTTGTGACATGTCTAGTGAAGCTGGTGGTGAGAGGGCGATCTCGGATAGCATTTCGTCCCTCTCTGCACTATCAGCAACGGCAAGCTTACGGATGAGTAGCTCAAGAGACGCCACTTGGCCCTCCAGAGCTTGAACGTAGCCTTTTGATATAGGTCTGTATGGGATGATTAGTGGGAGGTTCTGGCAAGGCGTATGTAGAGTCATACCGCTGCTTCTCCCCACTGCCGTTGAGGATACATTCTGTGCCAGCCTTGACGCAGCGTGAACATGGGCGTTTCCGATCACATTTTATCTAATAGATAGTCAGAGGGACATATGAAGGTCAAAGATGTAGATGTGTACCTTGCGGCGGCGACATCGCTCACAGCTATATTGATGGTTTGAATTAGCAGATGAAAGTGGATGAGGGGAATACAACACTAACGATATCTTGATGGACTCGCCCATTGGGGTTTCCTCCATGATGAGAGATATGGAGAGTCTTTGTTATATGATTTCAAGCTTGTGTATTCTTCTCTAGTGTCGAGAAGCAATCACTCCATTGGGAAGTAAACAGTGGTTTGGTTGGTGATGGAAATGGTTCGTTACGATGCCAAGAATAGTAAGCCCCTGTGTTGGCGACCTTTCCAGTGCTGTGCTTGTCACTTGACCGTCCATGCCAGACCTCACAAAACAACGACTTATGACATGGGCGTATTCATTTATGTATCTCATATGTTGGAAAATAAGTCATCCATCAAACGGAAAGAAAACTATAAAATCTGGGCAATCCCAAAACATGGTTAACAAATTGTTGATTCCAACTAACGTTCCGTGTCAAGTTGTTTAGGGTAGGCTCAGTTGCTGCAAGGGCTTCGCTTCGCATGCCATGATATATGATTACCATTGGGTGGTCTTTGAGGCACAGTTTAAGGTGTTGCTCATCACATGTCTACAACCACTGGTATACTCGGCCATTACCTACCTACCGATTTAATTTCCGGTGTTCCGTCTTACTGCAGCACGTATAGATAGGAGCCTGCTCAACAACAACAACATCATCACGTCACGATACATGTCGCTTATTCAATGTTGTTTCGATAAGTCACAGCAGCCAAAATGAGATGCAAAAAGCAAGTTCCTCAGTCATTGATGGTAACAGCACGGACGATCAAGAGAAACATAGCATTGAATCTGTGCTCAAGTGTCGATCCACAATAGATTGAACAAACTAGGCATGTCCGAAGAGAGACACCAGTACGTCTGATGACAGCTTCCTTTAATGTTGCCTTGGGGTGGGCGGGAAAGCTGCGGCCATGAGCGATTAGGAATTTTTGAGTGACAACATCGACAGAGCTGAAAGTGCAGTGAGTCTTGGCGTTTAAGGTAGGGGTTATAGATTGAAGATTGGGGGTTTGAAATGGGGGTTTTGAGGGATATGAATCTTTGGCCCATGTCTTTGATTTGTTAGTCAGTCCTATCCTATATTATGTAATGCTACATCAAGTCAGATAGATAGAGAGAGTGTTGTATCAACATCATTCCTCATAGATGAGTTTTATTTTAGGAAATGGCCGAAAGATTAGACTCTGTTTTATAAGACCATCTTCAAAAGACTAAGCCTAACCAAGAGAGTAGTATTCTGCCCTACGCCGCAATCTGCAACATAGCCCGGCGACTGTGACTCTCCTTTCGCATGACCTGAGAATGAATCCTTGTTCGTGACTTAAAGGGTCCAGCCAGGCCTTTTTGATGAACTGGACTTGAGGTTGGTGGGTTCCTACAGTAGCGTTGAGTTTTGACCAATCATCTTTGTCGTGCTGCTTATCTCCCCTGTTCCTGCACCTGTGGCTCAGTGGCTGCATCGCTAATGCTAGCGGTAACGGTTACCCGAATGCTCGAGCATCTACAGTTGCAATCGCTAAATCAACCTCTTCTTCTCTCTATTCAAGTCTTTGTATCATTGAAACTCACCATTGCTTACTCTCAGGGCGGCTTGAGCTAATTAACAAAGTATTATAACGATACATTCACCCTTTTCTTGGCTGCAGTTCCCACTCTACTACTTATCAGCTCGCCCTAACCGCCCGCGAACTCCCTTGTGCCTGTAGCTCTTCATGCACGGGTGTGGCGGCCGACTAGGAATCTTGGAACCTAAAAACCAAATCCGTTTAAACGAGTGGAATAAAAAAATACGAACAAGGGTATTTTGATGTGAGAACTAACAGCTGGTTCCTTCAACCATGACCAACAAGGCATGACACGATAACCCCCGGGCAGGGCAGAAAGTCTTGGTATCTCTACTGCATTGAATCGCAGATGTAAATATGGGTAATCCATTAAGTATTGTCAGCTTTCAGCTATTAAACCCACAGATCCCCTGCTCTGTTTTTCTTTGCTCGGGTTCCGTTCGTTCCATGCTCAAGAGTTTTAATTCTTGGCTACCCCATCGTTTTAACCTGACACGTCCAGCGTTTAACCACGGTTGATATTTCTGTGAATATTTATATATTATATCCGACTCTCAGAGACGCTCATCCGTCTCTCTCAAGACCCGTTCCTCAGAGATATAATGACGGCCGCTCCAAAAAGACAGGATCCCAACTCTGAAGAAGACTCTGTTCATATTCCCAACGAAACGGCAGCGCCGACGAAAAAGCCCAGCCGGAAAAAATGGTTCATAATTGGTGGCATCGTGGTTCTTATTGTCTTGGTGTTGAGTTTAACGTTGGGACTGTACTACGGACTTAAGAAGAAGGTGAGCTCTTTTTTAATTTGTATCACAAGTAATCTGCCTACCTATTATTCTTGGTCGAGTCTTTCATCTGGAACACGACTAAAGTGTATTTTCTCAAAGGAGCACGGCGTCGTTAATGATAGTGCTGCCAAATATAACGCCGATCGCCCACAACCTAGCGATGTTCCAGACAAAAGCTCGAATGACAGTGACGATCATGATAATGATGATGATGATGATGATGATGACGATAATAACAATAACAAGGGCAAAGGCGAGAGCGCCAGCTCCAGCGAAGAAACGAAAAAGAAAGAAGGACCCTTTGTTGACTTGGGTTACTCTCAATACGAGGGCAATGTCCTCTCCAGCGATATCTACGAGTATCTAGGCATACGCTATGCTAAAGCCCCTTCTGATGACCTGCGATGGAGAGCGCCAGTCGAGCCAGACTCTACAACTGAAGTCTTGAAAGCTCAAAAGGTATACACCCTCACAATCCTTATACGAACAACCTGCTTATGCTTTTCTTCTCACAGTATGCCCCTTTCTGTCCGGGAGTCAACGACCGTCTTGGATCAACTATCGACGAAGACTGTCTCTTCGTCAATGTCTGGGCCCCAGCAAACGCAACATCGGACTCAAAACTCCCCGTCATGGTCTTTTTCCAATCCGGCGGCTACATCAGAAATGCATCCCCCTATATTAACGGCAGCGGACTCATCACTGCTTCCAACAACAGCATCATCTATGTCAACTTCAATTACCGCGTTGGTCTATTCGGTTTCTTGGCTGGCAAGGAGATCAAAGAAGATGGTGATTTGAACGCCGGCCTGCTGGACCAGAGGTTTCTTCTGAAATGGGTCCAGGAGCATATCGAAGAATTCGGTGGCGACCCCGAGCATGTCATTATTCATGGCCAATCCGCTGGAGCTGGATCGGTGGCGCTTCAACTCGTCGCATACGGTGGTAAAGATGAGGGCCTCTTTGCGGGTGCCATTGCTGAGTCGGTTTTCATGCCTGGTCTCCCAGAACCCGACGATATACAGTACCAATTCGATCGAGTCGTCAACGCAACAGAGTGCTCCGAAGAGGATGACACGTTAGCGTGCCTCCGGGGGATGGATTCATCAGTTCTGCAAGCTCAAAACATCAAGGCTCCTTTCGACGGACGAGACTATCGCTCCTACTTCTACTGGGCTCCCACTACTGATGGCGATATGTTCCCAGACTTTCCCTCTGAGCTCTACAAGAAGGGTGACTTTGCCAAGGTGCCACTGCTGACTGGATCTTGTACCAACGGTAAGTTTTCAATACGCAATCCCTTTTCTCCATCACAAAATACTAACTCAATATCCAGAGGGGTCCAACTATGCCGTCAACGCAGGCAGCTCAGCCCAATTCATCCGCTACATGCAAAACGAATACCCCTATCTCACAACCGAAGATACCGAAACCATCCTGGAGCTTTACCCCAAGGAATCCGCACTCCCAAAGCACGACATCTGGTTCCCTTCAGCCTCCCGCGCTTATGCTGAAGTCACCTTTGTCTGCCCTACCAACAACATGCTTGACGCCTACGCTCAACATGCCGACCCCAAGACTCTATGGTCTTATCGCTATAACGTCCAGATCACAGAGTTCATCGAGGATGGCCTTGGCGTTCCTCATGTTGCAAACGCACCCGCAGTCTTTGGCCCCGACTACACTGCTGCCAAGGCCGGACCTAGCTATCGCACTTACAACGCGCCCATGATACCTGTCGTGCAGAGTTACTGGATCAGCTTTGTCCGCAACCTCGACCCCAACAAGGATCGTTACGAAGGAACCCCCCAGTGGGAGACCTGGGGAGACGATCAGCATCGCCTGGTTTTCGAACTGAACAACAACACCATGGAGAGTGTTGACCAGGGTCAGAAGGATCGTTGCCAGGCTTGGCTCGACATGAGCGATTCCACCAAGCAATAATGATGATGTTTACGACTCACAAGCGTTCGCACGGTAATCTGATTGATATCCGTAGTAGATAGACAGCAAACATAATACAAGCATGCTTGAATTTATTCTATATTGTTTTCTCGCCATGAAAACCCAGACGCCAACTTCGATTCTACATCTCACTCGCAGCACCACCCATGTTTAAAGCTACCCAATGGAAAGCACAATTCCATTGAATTGGACGCCAAGTAGCAAGCATACGTTGCGGCCCTCCACCAGTCCAAAACGTTGTTCTGGTGCCATCCACCGTTTGCATAGAGAAGCCTCGCCTATCTCTGGACGACTAGTATCATTACTATGCTATATTCCCTCTATCGACTATTGCCGTCGATTATGGGCTCTCCTCATCGAAATTTGTACTGTCCGCTTTAGCTCTAACACCCAGCGCTTCACTCGCAGCGTCTTGTTTCTTAGTCGTTGTGACAGCATCACAGTAATTTGGCTAGGCGCCAAGGTAGATTTGTCTGAATCAGAAACAATGTCGCAACCCAATGTTGCCAGATTGATTTCATGAATATTGGACGGAGCCCATAGTTGCATCCCTTCTACCTTCGTCGCTCTATTTGACTGAAGACCAGGCGTCTTGTACCTCAAGGGTCTCAGGCTGGGTCTGTTGACGAAGTTCTGTTGCTGTCGGTCGGGTGGATCTGGACTACTCTCTCGATTTGATCGAGGCACTAATTCAGCTACTATTATTTCTTCTGCTGGGGATGGATAAGAAATGTCGAATTGGTCAGATATCTGTGGTGAACGCCCTCGTGCGGTACCCTCGTCAATATTAGAAAGTCGTTTGTCGGAATTGATCTGAACCAACTGTTCCTCAAGTGCTTCCCCAAAACTTGACCCGTCCGACGAGGCTTCTCGCCGAGGAACATTTCCCAACTCTAGGAATGACTTGTGTTGTCGAAGACCCTCATTGTGTACATGAGTATCACGGGGGCTCATCAACTTACTGCTCACGCGGTTTCGAGATACCTTGAGCCTGAGTCTGGGCTTGACAGGACTACTGGAGCTTCTTCCCGGCACTTTGGGAGAATCCGCGATCCATTTGCTGTGAAGCCCAGTTGACTGAGACGACTTCACGCGAACTTTAAATCGCGATTGGTTCATTTGAGGCTGACTCTGTATCCACTGATGAGACGGGGTCCTCAAGTCCTTGCCGCCGAACACAGGCTCTAAGGACGTCTTGCCGGTACCACTTCCTGGCCGAACAGCAATAGAGGTATCGATAGGGCTGCCGGCGAACGAAATCCTCGTGTGGTCTTTGGTATATTCATATGAGGCTGCACATGGATTTTGGCTGTTACATTGCTTCTCATGAGGCAATGGTGGTAAGGGCTTCATCAGTTGTGTTATATTGTTCGATAGTCTCAGCTGATGTGTAGGTGAGATGGGGTTGGGCGACAGAATCGTTGCATGCGCGTTTGATTCCTGCACATTCTTCTCGTCTGTAACCTGTTTGTTTGTGTGACCTTCGTCTCCAATAGTTGTGTTAGCGTTGAGACAATGGTGTTCCTGACAAGAAGGCAGCTTTATAACTGCATCATTCTCATTCGTCTGTGGCCTCCGTTCATGGAGGCATGGACCAGTCGCCTTGGAGGGAAGACAAGAAACACCCCGAACAATTGGGCTATCCTTAATGGCTGCATCACCTTCTGGTTTATCCCATACCCAGTCATCGTCACTCGAGTCACTAGATTGAACAGCTGACACACGTTCCGCTGGAGTCGAAGTTACAATATCACGAGAACCCATCTGATTTTGCTAAAAGTACCTGGGTTCCAGTTGATTTATTACTGGCTGCGTTTGTACCGGCGGCGTAAACGATAGGTAGCTTCTTTTCGTTGGTATTGAGATATTCTGATTATTCGTGCCATAGTTGAGTTCGCCAATGAGTCGCCGGTGAATGCTGGATATAGACAGGGCTGACTTGATCCCATTGCTTTTACGCCCGGGAGTGTCGATTTCCCCGCTTGCATCCTGCACAGCATTCCCGGGTGAAATGTTCTTGAAGTTTCCGCCAGGAGAACAAACTGGCGACTCATTTGACAGTTTGTCCGGGAATTCCTCATCGCGTTCTTCGGTGTAGTCGTAGTAAACGGAGTAGGGAGAACGGATGGGTTGGGTAGAGCCATCCGGTGATCTGCACTGGTACATTTCTACGACAGAAGTCGGGCTAGCCGAGCGAATACTCTGGTCTCCTGCCACGAACTGGCTATATGGAGATTTGGGATACACCTGTATCAGGCCCTCTGAAGAGTCTAATACCGATTCGTAATAATGTGCTGATGATGTGCGTATAGGTAGCGAAGACGTCGAACGACTGCACTCTGGTCTCAGAGACAAAGGGGGGTATTGGCGATACCTGAGACAGCCTCTCGTCATGTATGACCCAGAAGTTGTGCGCTGCAAAAGAGAAGTTAGACCTCGTTGAAAGAGAGAAAGGAAAAACTAAGAGACTGACGTGCGCGGACCTGTCAATCTCAACCATTTCTCTGTAACCAACGAGGCCGTTATCTGCCACTGCTGGCGAAGAAGGCCGAATCCCAGGCCGCTTCAGACGCGCTGGATATGGAAACGGTGAGCGAGGACGTTGAAGCCCACTATTGCTTTGTTGACTGCTGAATATCCCTGAAGATTTGTAGGAAGGCACTCGCCTTGAACTACAAGTTGTTAGGGAGTGCGAACGCTGATCCTCCGAAGTTGGAGAGTAGGACCTGGAACAAGGGGTTCGAGAACCGCCGTATAGAGACAGAATTTCGGACGTAGGGTCTCGATATGAGGGTAGCAGTTTGCGATCGTCCCTTGTTGCACCGTACTTGGGGCCATCTTGTCGAGACCTAGACTGTCGTTTCTTGTCCCCGTGGCTGTCTCTTGAGCGAGGTTGGTGATGACGTGTGCCCAAAGACGGCAGGTTGATGGAATAAATACCCAGGTCGCCCGTCTCTGTAGTTGTTTTGAGCATACTCTCGAGAGGCCCAGGAGGGCGGAGAAGGACAGAAGTCTCGTTCAAGCTCTGGAAGGGCAACCGCGGCTGAGATGGAGATCGTTGCCTTGGAGGGTTGGAAGTGCTTTCATGAGTGCGATGGGTGCTCTGAAGCGAAGATTGGTTAACTGATCTGTGTCCGGGGCTTTTCAAAGCCATAACCACTGATTAACAACTTGATTGATACTGGAGATGGGAATAGTGAGATAGCACAATGAATGTCTGGATTGGATCGAGGGACCAAGAAGACCAAGAAAGCTGGTGTAGGCTACTGCAACCCGTAATGATAGAAATCACAAGCTGCTGGTGGAAGCATTATCAACTGGCTGTGTTGGTGGACGAGGAACCGTGAGCTGAGATCATTTTGTAAAACAGGGAAGGAAAGCATAAAGAATCCATGGCAAGAGGAGGGAGGAGATACACGGTCTGGTCTTTCCTTGGGATTCATCTTGAACCCAAGAAGCCTTCCTGTTTGGTGTTTGATGTCTGTGAATTGCTCTTACTTTTTTTCCTTGTACATATGACTCAGTGATTCAGTGACGAGGAAGGATCTCAAGTGGCAAGGCTAACTCAGTCCTTCTACTCGAACTTCTAGACTTCTCAATAAGTTCTACTAATAACCGCATTAAAAACTACCTGGGTACTAAAAATAATGCAGCTGCCTTATTGAGTAGTTTACCGACCGTTGGTTAGATTTGCTATTTGATCTTCCATGTCTCAGACACGGGTTTAATGTCCTTTTTACAAAACCCTTGCTCGGTCTACTACAGAATGAAGAGATATTGCGTTCATGTTGGTAAATAACACCTACCATATTTTAATGTGTTTTAATCTGGTTGAGACGGAACAAGACATTGCACGTGAAGATAGTTGCTTTAGCGTCGGACGAAGCCATCACCAATTCTTTTGAACGAGATAAAGACCCACCTTATCCAGGGGCCGAATTTCGTGACGGCGCAAAGATCGACAAGATTCTTACCATTCATGTAGATCAACAGAATTTCGAGGCTGGCCATATTGTGTGCAGTGCTGTACAAGATACCCTCTATACATTGATCAGAATGGTCAACATAAACTTTTGGCTGGGTATGAATTAAGAACACGCAAACTCATTGAAAAGCACTAATCAACGTGAGTGGCGTCATATTGCTTTGTAAATAGTATCATTGGGCGTTAAGATTTATGCCACCACATATTGACACGAATCGGTGCGTCTTCCTCGTGCATAGTTAGTTTACTTTTTGTGAACAAAGCCCGTTGCCACTTCACTGTGTCTGTGCGATAAACCAATACATCCCTTTCATTTCACCGCTGATAAGGGCTTATGTATGTGCATTGCGAGTCCTGTACTATGACTGAAGATATGCGACGAGTTTCTATTAATGTCATATAGTCATGCATGTTTTTACCTTGGAGATTAAACTATAAATTAAAGCATAAACGCGAGATAGGTCAATTACATTCTTCCGAGTCATCTCCGTCGTAACTGGCCTCGTGACATGAGCAAGGTCCAGGCTTCATTTCTGTCGTTGGCCTTGTAAACAATCGTCGTGGTTGTGTAGCGTGACTCATTACTACACTGCATGTCGGACATCCAGAACCCCAACTGTTTGTTAATCCCCTTGGCAAGGGCCCTTGACCGGAACTGCGAGGACGGGACCGGAACCCCGTACCGAAAACGGGCTGCCGCATAGAGTCTAAGCCAATACATCTGACTCGGCAACAGGGTTAAATTAGCACAACATGGGGCCAGTGGCTCTTCTCGAAGTCCTTCCCACCAAAAGCGTCAACTCGATGCCCAGATGTGGCTTACCCTGGGCCACCCTTTGAGGTTTTCCCTTCTGTGGATGAGTCTAGCCTGCAAATCCTGGCAATGTCTGGCTCCCAACTGGCCACCGTACCACCCCGCAGTCCGTAGAACCCACTTGGTAAGTCCCAAGATTGCTTGTCCAAGTCTAGTCAGGGGTCTATATCGCACACTTGCAGCGCCATCTCTTGTTCAACCTTGAACTAGGCTCGGAGGCACATGGTCAACGGGTCTCTGGATTTAAACAAAAGGGAACCCTTACCCTCTCGCCTGACTAGAAAGTAAAAGTCAACAAACCATCAACTGTAAACAGGTAGCTTCCCTTAGCTTCCTGCTTGGATAGTTCACATTCCTTTGATCTTATCCTTGCACTTCAAATCATACTGGTTTAACAGTGTCTCAAACTCAATCAACATTTTTGACCCGAAATCAACGACACTCTCAAAGCTGAAACCAGGTTGTCTTGCCCCCAATGACAGACCGAAGGCCCGCCCTCACGCTCCCGCTCCCAGACCGGGAGCAAAATGACTTTCAACGACCTCAGTCTTCTCTCCAAACCCCACCAATACGCAGCCCCCGATTCCGTGAAGACTTCGATGCACCGTTCTCAGTGGATATCATGAACGCTTCGAGAACGACTCTTGCAACCGATACCATGAGCTATCCTTCAACTGGCACAAACAGTCGCAATAGTTTTGGGTACGACGAAGCACCACCCCAGTATCTTCGAAATTCGTCTTGGGAATCAGAGACCAAGCGTCGTTCAAAAGTCAACGATCGTATCCTGGAATGGGCCAAGAAGTCGTGGGGCGCCGTCCGAACTCGCTCCGACTCCAAGGTTGATTACTTCGACAGCCATTCGGCACAAAGTCCAACCAGCGATATTATGTCGCCTTCATCAGAAAACATCACCCCATCAGAGCCTGATAGTTCACAAGCAGCCAACGATTACACTCGAGCTGTTGTTACTATCACTGGAATGGCCAGCTCAAAGGCAGGATCGAAGTGATGGATGGAATTAAACACCGGGTCCCCAATCTTAATTGTTAATGACGTGGGATTCCGTTAGTAACGAATAATGTCGGCGTTGGGAGGCACTTTTTTTCTGTTTGGCCCCATGACATGATCGATGGCAAGGCCAGGCGGCTTCTATTTTTAGGATTGACGAGGAAACCAGACCTCGATAGGAGGTATATCCTCAGAACACACCGCCTCCAATAATAAAAAGGCGTTCTTCTTCCCTCTTTGCCCATTGAATGATCTTGTTTGCTCCCTGTGTTATGGTTGCTCTCGACACGTTAGGCCCTGCTACACAGTAAAACTCGAAAACAGGCGTAGTCCATGCCAGCGAAGTCGCATCATCCCCAACTGCATGCAACACTTTAAGGTGCGAGTGTTTGGCGTGAATTGATGCATGTAGCTCATGGTAAGTCGTCATTAATCTCCTGCGGGCAACAAGGCCAGTGAAATGTGGCTCCAATGATGCCATACAGAACTGCACGTTGGCCCGGGATTTGTAGAGAAAATGACTAACCTGGCTACCAGGGGCCATCTCATGAATCTTAGGCCGGCCGGCGCGAGTGGCGTTTTGAATGATAGTCAATGTTCCATTTTTAGCAAGCTGCTGAGCAACGTTGTCGCGCATTTGCTTCAGCTCGAAGAAGCTCTCACGATCGGTGCTTACGAGGATCATCGCGATTTCGTCGTCCGACGACCGTCCCTGGGCTGCAGCAGGAGAGCTGGCTTGCTCACCAGAAGTACCGTCGAAGAAACTGACGTACATATAGAGATAGCCTTTGTTGTTGAAGGCGGGAAGACAAATAGGAATCCAGTTCTCGCCGCCACCGCCTTTGATGCCGTCACTTTCAAAGAGCATGTTAAAAATGAGTTGCAAATCGCTGGGATGAAGTGAATGACGACGAGGTCGAATGACGCTGACAAGCTTCCCCCCAGCCACTATAAGGCCGTATAACAACTTTTCAGTTCGTAATTTGAGAAAAGTGTTATTTATAGTATGCCGTTGGGACTTTCGAAGTCGAAGACACTCCAGGGAACCAAGAAGAGCCGAAGATGAGCCTTTTGTGAACGTATCAGCCAGGGACGACAGAAGACCTTCAGTTCCTTCGAGGGGCTTCCTCAAATCTGTCGAAGGTCTGTTGGCAAATATGTGAGTTAGTCTGGGTAGCGTCAATGTTGACAGGATTTGCATATATAGCGCATCTAGCTGTGCCTGTATTTGCGAATCACTTTCACCCAGTTTGCTGATGGCAACAAAGTAGAGCGGGCCTTTAGTCAAGATAACAAAGCGGGTGTCTCCTGCAGAAAAGCCTTGAAGAGGGTTTTTGGCGCCTTCGTAGAATGAGATAATGGTTTGGACAACACCCATGGAGGAATTGATTAGACCCAAATCTCCATATCGGCTCCAGATGGGCTTTCCGGCCGATGATAGGATCAAATAGTGCTTTAGCTTTGACTTCCAGAGGTGCAAAACGTCTTCCTCGGCATCTTCATCGTATTCCTCTGGGAGAGGATCAAATTCGCGATGAAATTCAACAAACCGGTCGTCTGCGCCTATCCTGCCTTTCTCAAAGGGAAGAACGGATGCTGATTGAGTGCGCAGCATCTTCCAAGCAGGGCTTTTTTTATGCAACTCGCCAGCAAGCAAACTTGCAATATCTCCAGCAGGTCGCATCGTTGGTGCAAAACTCATTAGGCTTGCTGTTTCGTCCGCCTCGGCGCTAGCACTACTATCATGTCGATTGGGAGAAGCACCACCACTCTCAGCGGGGCTCGGGAGAGAGTCGGGGCCAGGAGTCGAAAATGTCCCTCGTGATCCATCAGGAAAGGACAATGTTTGTATTTCAACCGGAGTTATTGCTGTCGTCGCTTGGCCTTGCAAAGACCCTGAATCGGTAGCATTCGTAGATGGCCGAGGTGGTAGAGGAGGTCGATAATCTTCGTCCGCGGGAGACACAGGCTTTGAGTTTATCCTGTCAGAGTCCATGATTGCGTGTAGCTCGCTTGTCGCATTTCTTGTAAAATCAGCCGGTTGAAGAGAGGAAACTCAGAAGATTTTCTACACCCAGAATCGTACGACCTGGAAATCTTCTGTAGGCATTGGTCGAGGCCATTATACCATCTTGGATGAAGCTGATGGTTAGCAAGAAGTGATGATAGCCAGGAGAAAAGAGGAGCGAGGAATGACGCGCTGGAGGGGCGGTGGCAGCCTTGCGCTAAGGGGTTCAAGGCTTGGAAGCTTGGGCCAATCAAAGTTTTGAAACAATACACAGCTCCGCTGTTCTTCAGGGTGTTTCAGTGGGTGCAGCTTGAAGCTACATGTATGCTCCACGTAGCCTTCCATTACATCAATGTGCTTTGCCTGTGATTACGACTATTCGTACTTGAGCTGTCAGAAGCACTATCACGCTCTTTGCTCCCCCAGCGATGCCTTTTGGTGCTGTCGCATTACTGAAAGTAACCTGATGTCCTTCGTTTCGTCGTCAACCGTAATATTCAGTAGCCATGGCTCTTGAGCCCGGATCCGGTCGTCGCTCAGTGTCTCCAGAGAGCTCAGGTCGAGACTCCCCCATTCCACGGCAATGGAGGAATCAACTCGGTGAAGGTATGCATGCGCTTCTATTCTTGTAGATAATTGTTCCAATTTCTGACTTACAGTGTAGAGGATTATGCTATCAAGGATAAATCCTATCGCAAATATGCCCACGGAGTTGACAGAGCACTTGTATTATTCGAAACTGCTCTAGAAGAATGGGCTGACTACATATCGTTTCTAAACAAGCTTCTCAAAGTATGTTGCCCAAATTCTACCGGCTCCATGACGGTCAACTAACCGGTCCAAGGCTTTGCAAGCTCGTCCAAAATCAGTCAATACGATTCCATCCAAGGCGACTGTTGCGAAACGACTTTCTCAATGTCTCAACCCTTCTTTGCCATCCGGCGTCCATCAAAAAGCTTTGGAATTGTATAATCTGGTATTCTCAGTCATTGGGAAAGATGGTCTATCAAGAGATCTTCCGCTCTATCTGCCAGGACTAGCTACAGTCCTCTCCTTCGCTTCGTTGTCTGTACGAGCACCATATCTCGACCTCCTCGAACGGCACTTCCTCGGTATCGACCCTCGATCACTCCGCCCAGCAATGAAATCCATGATTCTAGCCCTGCTTCCTGGTTTAGAAGAAGAGACAAGTGAGGATTTCGAACGTACGCTGCGCCTAGTCGAGAGCTTCAAGCATGCCATTAGGCCGTCATACAGCGAAGTGATCACTGAACAACATTCTTCGGGCGATACTTTCTTCTGGCAATGCTTCTTTCTAGCTTCGATCACCAGCCAAAGCCGTCGTTCTGGTGCACTCGCATACTTGATACGATTCTTGCCACCTTTAGGGCCACAAGCTGCCCCTGAGGACAAGAATCCAGCGACAACACAAAGCAACACCAACGAGGACACTCAGAGCAAACTTGCCACCGTCGTCACGTCTCCAGAGCCTGGCCTATTGCTGCGGTGTTTTGCAAGTGGCCTCTCGGATGAGCAGTTACTAATTCAGCGTGGCTTCTTGGACTTGTTGGTTTCTCATCTCCCCCTGAACGCTCATGTCATCCAATCGCGGGTCAAACCAGATGATCTGGAATTGCTTCTCAAAGCCGCTGTTGGTGTAGTCACTCGACGTGAAATGAGCTTGAACAGACGCTTATGGGCGTGGCTGCTAGGGCCCGAACCGATAACTGAACATGATCACAGTGGCGAGACTCCAAGCAGTCCTCCTGCAGATCAACACAGCTTTGCAGCCTCAAGAACTCATTATTTTGAGGACTTTGGACTACACCCCTTAACAAAGGCCATACTGCAAATGATAAAGAGCAGCTCTCATAATGCTGCCAGTGAACGTGCCAAGCCTTATAGAATATGTCTCTCGTTGATGGATAGGTGGGAAATTGGCGGCTTAGTTGTACCTGAAGTCTTTCTTCCTATGATCGAGAGCGTGCGACACTTCAAAGACCATGCCGCAAGCAAATCAGAGTTCAACGAAATCTTGCCAAGCGCCAGTACTTTCTTTGATGGCATTGAGAGCGGGCTCATCTATGGTGAAATCGCCGGGCTTCTTGCACAGGCTCTGGGCCCAGGATCCCTGAGCGCACATGAGCGGAAAGACAAGCTTTCGCTAGTCAGCTTCATCTTGACAAATTTCAACGTTCGAGAGGAAGAAATGGTCACTATTCATGCTCCTCTATGCTGTTTGACCGCTCTAGCCATGCTAGAAGACTTCAAAGAGCGTATATTAACCCACGGCAGCACAGATCCGCAACTGCTCTCTCTGTCCAGCCAGGCCCAGAGCGTTGCTCTCTCGCTTTTGGACCTTATACCAGAAAGAGTGTTTCCTGAAATCACAGAAGACCTGAAGAATGAGAGGAGCAACTCGGTCCTGCCCTCTAATGGCGAGATATTGAAAAAGTCGCAGAACTTTTACGTCAATGAGCAGGGTAATATCGAGGCATCTCCACCACCATTCAATGCCTTGACCGTAGGACAGACAATTCTAGACAAGGCTGCTCAATTTGTCTGCCAAGATCTAGGGTCGTCCGAGACTGACCTCAACGCTTGCGTCAGACTCCTCGTTCATGCAGTATACAAGACTCCAAAGACATACCAAGTCAAAGAGAAACAACTACTGAAACTTATGCATGGCCTTCTTGAGCAACCGGACATTATGGCCTTCCTTTCTTTCTCAGCCATCTTACAGCTATCAACTCAGCTATATGACGCTGAGCGGATCGAGACAACTCAACTCTCAAGCCTGATACCTCTTCTAGTCCGACATGCCTGGACATACCTTTCGGCATCTGAGCCAAAGTACCATGTGGAAGCAGTTAGGGGTTTGTGGCAATTGCAGTCAGCTCTCTCGACATCCAACCGCGATATTGAAGCAGCGCTATCCAGTCTTATCATTGCACAAGATACCTCCCGCTGTCACGGTGTTGAGCCTGTAGACAAGGGCCGCGCTTTGAGTGTGTTATGGTCGCACACCCTCCAAGACAACGCCCCTGCCGAACGAAGAGGCTCAAAAACGCCGATCCATGATATAAAGAGCCTTCCTCGACTTGCTGGGGCTGATAATTACGAAGTCATGCTCACGCAGCCAATATTCCTTATACTCGACGCTCTGGAAGATGACCGCACCCAACTCTACATGACGGTTAAGTCATGGCTGAATACTATGCTAGGAATTGATCGGTAAACCTCGTGCTTCCTACGGAGAATGCTTCTCGACTAACCTATCGCAGGCTCTTTCTGATATTTGTTTCTAGGCTGTCTGAGATACCATTTCTGCAAACACTGACACAAAGCGACGTGAAGGGCGGTCAAGTCTCAACATCGTTTTCCAAGGGCGAAGATCTGGATCTGGCCCTTTACTACTTACGGACACTGTCAAATATACTGGCGTGTGCTGGGGAGATTTCTTGGACTGTGCTGGCGTCCAAGCATGTTTCTTTTCATGGCCATCATATACAGATAAGCTGCAAGTCCCCCATCTATAAGTTGCCTGCATAACAACATTCTGACAAAAACCAGCTGGAGGTGAAGAGCATGAGATGACATTACAGGAGTTCTTCGTGAACGCGTGCATAAGATGCATAACGACGAATCCCACCGAAGCAGCCACACAGGAGTCTGACAGTCGTGTCAACCAACTCTACCGATACGCTCTTAGCCTCCTTCACAAGTTTCTCAATAGCCCCTTTGCTACTCACCTGTCAGCTCAACATCTTGAGGACGTGCTGATCGAACGGCTTGAGAAGTCGCTCCAAGGCTCCGATGCATATGTGCAGGTCCTCTTGCTTGAGGCCGTTTATGATACACTAAAGCTTCGAGACGTTGCTCCCATTGAAGCTCCTGCGTCTCCCATTTCTGAACGAAGGATGTCAACATTTGATCCTCGAGGAAGTCGTCCATCACTTTCAGCACCGGAAATCCGTCCAATTGCGACACCGCCGCCTCAACTTCTCCAGTGCCTTCAAGATGGTCTCAGCTCACCAAGCAGCCGCCCAGTCCTCGATAGTTGGGTTGCTTTCGTATCTGAGTGCCTACCGTTGTACTCGGATTCCATCTTTCAGGTAGTCATTCCTCTAGTTGAGACACTTTGCAAAGAAATCGACATGACCTTTGCCAATTTGAGGGGAACCTTTTACTCGAATGCTCTCTCAATCGGCAGTGAGAAGCAATCCCCCGAGTCTACACTGATATTTCTGCTTAATGGCCTCGAGCAAGTTCTAGCAAGAGCGCATCAGCGACTTCTAAACGAGGAGGCTCGGACACAGGTCATTAAGGGTCCGGACCAGCCCCAATCACTCTTTGGGAGCATGGTATCAAATGTCTGGCAGTCAGACAACACTCAATCCCGCAGTGCAACAGCAAACGACCGATTGACCGTCCATCTGGCTTTTCAAGATGCGGTTCGCATTTGTTACAAGATCTGGACATGGGGTCAGGGTGATGACTCAAATAAGCAAGATCAAGGTTCTTTTGGGTCGTTCAACTATACATCTCTGCGCATGCGCAATCGCTCTAGAAGGTTACTGGAACACCTTTTTGCTGCAGAAAGCCTCGAGTGTCTTGAGACCGTTATTGCTAGTTGGAAGCAGTCGACTGAGGAAGGAGAACCCACCCAAGTTTTCAACATGTTATCGGCATTAGAGGCATGCCGACCAAAACACTGTATTCCGGCTCTCTTTGGTGCCATCTACCGTCGTACAAGTGCTGGCAACGCCGATCCTACATCAAAGTCGACAATGACAATTTCGTTGCAAGACACTGATCTCGTCAAGTTTCTAGTGGAGTACACGAGAACATTGGATGATGATGCTATGGATGAAATCTGGCAGGACTGCATGGCTTTTCTTAAGGACCTTCTAACAAATCCATTCCCACATCGGCAGACATTGCCAAATCTTCTAGAATTCGCTGCTCTTCTAGGAGAGAAGGTTGACAATACCAATTTTGGAGAACAAAGAAGAATGAGAAAAGAACTAGGGGTAAGCCATAGCCTTGACATACTTAATGAACTATTTACTGACATTACTCCAGGACACCTTCATCCGTCTGCTTGCTGCTCTGTTTACTACAAGGCCGATTGCATTTGCTGACCCAGCAATGTCAAGCGGCGGCATCCCCAAATCCGATTCTGGCAATACTATCAATGGATACGGCGATGGACCAGATGAGGTTGTTTCTATTCTGGCTGGAATCGTTCCTAAATTAGCAAAGATTCTTGTCGAGCCCGATAGAGTACTTTCAGCCTCGGCGACTATTTCGACTAATGTCATCGGACCAACACTAAGGGCCAAGGGGTTCCCTGAAATAGTAACCCAGAACACCATGCGCCTTCTTCATGAGTTATCAAAAGTGCAAAATAACCAGAAGAACTGGAAGAAGGATGTGGGTGACGCCTTCAATGATGTGAAGTTCTTCGGAATGGATATGGACTTGGTGAAGGACGATTGGCTACCGCTGCTAAAGCAATGGACTTTTACTGATAAAGAAAAGATGTCCGAAATTGTTAGTCGCATCAACGCTCCGTCAACAGCTGGTATTGTGTTTGGTGTTGGTGCAACATCTGCCCGCCTCGAGGCTGATCGCAAGACGCAACTCAATCTTCGAAGAATTGCAACTTTGATCCTCGCGGGTTCGGAAGATGCGTTTGTTTCGGATCTGTCGGACATATTTGGAAAGCTGGCTGAGCTTCTTGGTGCCTCGTCAACATCGTCGCCATCATCAACCACTCGAGCAGATATCTACATGGTGTTCCGTGCTCTTGCTCTTAGAACCAGTGCAATTCATCTGGGCATGTTATGGCCAGTAGTCAACGCTGAGATTCATGCAGCTATCTCTTCAGTTGCTGCGGCCGACAACAGTACTGCTTCTGACACTTACACCAACGCTTCGGTCCTACAAGCCTGCAAGCTGTTGGATCTTCTGATTTGCGTTGCGCCGGACGATTTCCAGCTTCATGAGTGGCTTTTTATCACTGACACTATCGACGCCGTATATAGGCCATCGACCTATCAACCTGTGGCTCTCGTTGACGAACTTTCCGACGAGCTCGGAGCTACTGTGGCTGCTTCAAAATTCCACTCCTCTTCGGTGGTGAACCCAGTGGTACAGGGGTCATCTCGAAGGCCGCTACTCGGACTAGGAGGCATTAATGACGATGTCAGCCTTGAAAGAAAGGACGAATTGGTGGCCAAGGTGCTCCGGCCGTTCTTTGGACAGCTCAGCATCTTTGCATTTGAGTCTACTTATGCTATGGGACGCGTCGACAGAGAGGCATGCGTCTCAAGCTTGTTGAAGGATCTTTTTGATGAGCAAAGTATAGTTAGGGCACTGTAGAAGTAGGGCGCGTTTATAAAAGCGAAAATAGATTTGATAGACGAGCTTGTGCTCTCGACTAGCGACATATATGTTCAAACCAATACTATCCAAATAAAAGAAAGAAGCTGTTTCCCCATATGTTAGTGCCATGAAGGGCAATGACCCTGGGGCTGGTATATCCAAACTCGCCATCAGAAATCTCCATGTTTACGCCTGTAGGCCTTCTCCGCCAACTACGTCCAATAATTCAAACCAAGACAAAGGAAATAGAAATACAAAGGCTTGGACCTCGATGAGCCAACGCCTTACACTGATATCAACCTTGGGCATATCCCACAAAACCTGCTGGAGTAGCTAAGCAACTGCCTCGTATACCCCCCGAAGCAATACTGCAAACGTTGGGCGGCTGATCGAGCAAAGCCGCAGAAGCCATGGCTTCTTCCAGGGTACCTCCAAATACTCTTTCCACGACGCTCTCGAAAGAATCCTTCTCCATGACAGCTCCAAATTCCAAACACTTGGAAACTCCCACTAGTTCCGTGCCTAGTAGGTCCAGTCTTTCTAGCAGTAAGCTCTTGTCAAACCGAGAAGTAAGCTCGAACCAAGCTTGGACGGGCGTGATCTCTAGGTCCCCTGGGTTGAGACTTTGTGCAAGACCGTAGAGTGAAGAGAGAGATATCCGAGGCGACGGCCATTCCAGGTGAACGGGAGGTACGTAAGGGTCTAGACCGAGATTGCTACGGTTGTGACAGGATGTTGCTGATGAGATGAGTTTACGATCACCAAAGACGTCGAATGGGGCATTAGCCATGCAAAGTGAAGAAGCCATGAGAGTGTGGCCCTTTGCTTCATCGTTTGAGAGGTGGGAATGTGAAGGGTAATCGCCGACAAAGAAGTGATCCCAGCAGATATGCTCAAGACTATGAAGGGTTAACGAATCTGGACGGTACTTTTGTAGATGAAGATGCCACTCACGATAGGATGAAGTTGACGGCCTTTTGTTCTTCATACGGGGTTAGATTCAGATCTGGTGGTGGCGGTGGAGGACTTGTCGCGTTGGTACTTGATTCATTGGACCGGATACTAAAGGCAGGCGTCACCATTGAATCGTCCTTTTTGAGCGTAACAATAATATCGTCGACGTTGACATCCGCAAATAACTCGCCACCGTCGTTGTCGTACTGCGGCAAGGTCTCATCCTCCGCCCTTTGCCTCACACCCAACGCTTCATCAACCCAAGCATCATCACGGCCAGCAACAACATCTTTCTTGACATGATGATTTATTGAGCAGCGGTCGGATTTGCATTGCGGAACCTCGATGCCCTGGCTAGCGAGGAGGGCTCTGATGGACGTGTTGTCCCTTTTCAGCTGATCCGATTCAAATTCAGTCAGGGCGATAAGTTCACGGAAGTGTGTGATGTCGACTTCGAGCTGCTTCTGGTACTCTGCTTTGCGTTGACGGTGCTGGATCTGAGCTCTTCGGACTTGGGTGCGGCGAAGCTTTGCCTTTTCAGTAGCGGTGAGAGACTTGCGAGGTTTCTCAGGTGATGTCTCGCTACTATTCTCGGGTGCTGGGGTCGTATTAGTTGTTGCCTTAGTCAACTGGCGCGTTTATACGGAGTAGTGAGAGGAGAATCCGAGACAGTGCTGGGTGTCTTGTGGATAGCCTCCGAGTTAAAGGGCATAGGATAGTTTGGGCACTCAACTAGGAGAGCATTAAAGAGTAGTTAAGGGAGATATGACTGTTTAATGTCGCAACTTCAAACTCAAAATAAAGTGTACTTACACTCACTGCTCACTCCTCTACTCTTCCGTCCTCTCCGCTGCGGCGTGGCAGCACATTCGGGTCCTTCACAGATGGTTCCTTTTTGCTTTGTCTTTTTCAGAAACTGAGTAAAAGAAGGCCTCGTTTCCGTAGGACTTGGATCTGAACTCGCCATGATGTTACAAGATGTGATAGTATCGCCGCTGGACCTTTTTGTTATGTAGTAACTAGGTATGTTTAAGTTCCGAACCTCTGCCCACTTTAATGACTCTCAAGCTGGTTGGACTGATTTTGAGTTTGAGGTGAGTAAGCAGAGACAACGTGGACTAAAATCTGCAGCGGAATGTGTCCCGCCTGTTCGGTAAGTAGGAGAGAGAAGCTAAAAATAGCCCGAGTTACGTCTTTTCACCATAAAAATACATACATAAAAGATAAAGAAGACGATGGAAAAAGGAGGGATGCAAGGTAGTTTTGTTGTTATAAACTGCAGTCTTGATGCCTAATTCGGGAGGCATCTAGGATTTATCGCACCCATCTTACTCAGTCACCAATGCAATGTAATGCAATATACGTCACAAATCTTTAACACCTCCGCGGAGGCCGCAACAGACAAAATAATTACAGACGCAGTCCTTGTCCTTGGGCCATAGAACTTTTCTTTTCTCCTTTATCTTTAAGACTCAGTGTCTAGAATGTTTTCTAACTCCTCTCTAAGTCATGGCTACCCCAACTCCAAAGCTTCCTACGTTCCGATCAAAATCCTTCGGGTATAGTTAAAGCCTTTTTTAAAATCAAACAGAATACCCCAACGCCATGCTGGTGAAAATCACAAATCAATACTCCATCGTAAATCTGCTCATCAGAGCCTTACTCGTAGTCATCACCGTCGCTGTCCGTCGAGGTTTTGTCCTCGAACTCTTCCTCTTCGAGCTCGTCCTCGTCGTCCGTATCGTCACTGTCCTCGTCTTCCGCATTCAGTCCTGTTATCGACTTCCATTCCACATAGTCGTTCTCAAGCCACCGTTTACTGACTGGTAGTTGGTATGGGTCGAACGGGAAATAAGGGTCCAGCTGGTGGAAGCTCTCATCTTGCATATCGTACCCAGCATCTCGAAGAGCTCCTCCTGTTGAGTAAGTCGCCGTCAAGTATTGCGACAGGCGGATACGCTTGTTGCTCTCGATTAGAGGATAGATGTACATGAAATTGAGACGGTGCGCTATTCTGGCAAACTCTTCAACGATGCCGGGTGCGCAGACCTTGAGCGGGTTGAGTTTGCCAAATATTTGCGCAGATAGATCTCTCCTGCATGTTCCCATCCACTCCATCTCCTGACCAATGTAAGACGCAGGGTCTTCAGGGTCCACGGATTCCGGCGCTACGACAATAAGATCTTGCCAGCGGAAACAGAAAATGTAGAGTGTCGCCTGGACGAGGCTGTAGTAGGGGTGGAATCGCCTTAGGTCTGGTCCGCGACAAAGGGGCTCGTATTTCTTACGGTAAATGTCCAGGTGGTGAAGAAGGAGTCCAAATATGCTGCGAATCAAGCTGCCGGGAAGTCGGGCGCCACGGGCCACAAAACTGGCGAGGTATGATGCAGCTGCCTGTTTAGTGGAATTGGCTGTGTTACTCTTGAAAGCAGTGGTGATAAGCTGGCCGCAGAATGCATCTGTAAGACGGTCATGCATCTGAGCGAAATGGAAGATGAGGAATTGGGTATGCCGAGACTTGTAGGTGGGCAACACCATGTAGTCGAACTCTCGTAGCAAGACAGTGAACATGTCGAAAGCTACGTCAGAGCCTGGGTTTTCAAAATGAGGAGTATACACGCGGAAAAGGGTGTCCAGGATGGCGTCCATCTTTTCAACATTCTCCTTGATCAACTTGATCTTGGCGGCTTCCGTGTCGTAATCAGGATCGTCGCTATCGACCGAATCGGCATCGCTATCGTCGTCATCACCGTTGTCCTTCTCCCAGTCCGCTGTAAAAAGTTGTTTTTCTAGTGCATACATAACGGATGCAGTCCTTTCGTCATCCACATCTTCCAGATCGACTTGCATCTGGGAGTCAATCTTCACTACTCGATTGAGGATGAGATCAAACACCTCATCGCGCAAGTCTGGCAGGTAATCCTTGACGCGAAGCAGGTTATTCACGTAGCTCATGTGGACTCGCATGGACCCGTCTTGGTACGGGAATTTGGAGCCAAGGAGGCCCTCTAGCACAGGAACGGCGGATGGAAACATCTGGAGCAGATACTGCAATGTGCGATGCAGCCTATCGCGCATTGTCTCGCGGTTGACCTCAGGAAAATCCGGGACGCTCCACACGTCGGATCGACTGTCTGTGAATTTCTCAACCATCATTGCCAGAACAGGTGATAGATAAGAACCCTGGGCGCTGACAAGGGCAGCGAGGAAATGGGTGAAAACTTTGACGAAGGCATCATCACGACCGAGCCAGGAGCAGTTGA
The DNA here is from genome assembly GCF_020744135.1 of Fusarium venenatum. Lineage (NCBI taxonomy): Eukaryota > Fungi > Ascomycota > Sordariomycetes > Hypocreales > Nectriaceae > Fusarium > Fusarium venenatum. Next base: position 2,503,798 of record NW_027072131.1, read on the forward strand.
GGATGGTCTTGACAAGGCCGTTGCAAGCCTTGTCTTTGAGGATGGGAACGCATCCAGTGAGGGCCACGACGTAGACCTGTAGTTCATGTGGTTTCAGGGTATCATCTTCTTCCCCGACGACAGGCGGTAGGTATCGCTGCTTGTCGCTGGCAAAGAGTTCCTTGAGCGTGTCATACTGACCGTCGTTTCCTCTGAGGTGCTCCTCGAGAGCGGTCCTGACTTCAAGCTTCACCTCGTCCATTGTTCTCTTCCCAACCTCGTACGTCACGGTCACGTTTCGGATATCGTCAAACAAAACTTTGCGACGTTTTGTGGGACTCTCGGGGGCGTCGATCGGGTCGCTGAGACCAGCATCCTCGGCTTTTCTCCTGCCCAAGACAGATACGGGCTTAAGGATGGAGCGGACGGGCGCCGAGCTCTTTGTAGCAGGACCAGAAAGTTTCCTGGTCGTCGGAGTAAAAGGTCGCATGAATGCAGTTCGTATTGAAAACCCGATGATGTCTCGTTCGTTGTGCGCTGCGGCTCGATGGGATGAGGGGGTTGACTCGATCAAGAGTGGTGGCGTCTCTCAGGTAACAGCGAAGGGTCCGTGAATGTCTGGGGATGTTCAAGGTATAATCATTGATTGAAGAATGTGTTGAGATATTAAATGGCAGGGATTACCAGTCATAATACGCATGTCTCATTAGCACGACTGTTGGTTGAAGAGAGGTGATGGAAGTGAACAATGATTGTTTTATTTGCCAGAGGTGGCGGTAGTAAAAGAAGATTGAGCCTCAAGGTTTAAGCGCTGGATAACTTTTTTCTTCATTTTCTGAGGGGTCCCAATTTTGGCGATTTTCAGGCAGCACGTGCCTCTCCCTTCCCGATCGGGACTGGCTTCTCCACATCGAATTGTTATTGTGCATTGCGTCACATTAAATGCAACTACGGCTTTTATGTATAAACGAACCGGTATGAGAAAAATTGGCCGCCAGAAACATAAAGGACAACATTAGTAGATCAGCTTATGCTGCTTAGCTTAGACTTCTTAGGTTATTTATTTTTATCTCTTAAGGTTTAGGAGGCCAGTTTTTCTAGTACTCACTGGCTGCCTACACAAGGACACACTATTCAAAGGCTATTAGAACCTCTGTCTTTGAATATCAACCAAGTTCTTTCTATCCTGTCTTCAGGGTATCAGAAAAAATGGCCGCTGGAGGCTCAAAAGTCCAGATAAGTAAGTCAGTTTATGCCATTTAGATCATATTAGGCTGTTTATTATTGTACCCTAACGTTTAGGAGGCTGCTGTTCTGTTCCTCTTTGTAGAATGTATGTTCGTTTTCATTTCTCATCCCCCTCCCAACGTTCCAGGGTTGTTCTTTCCATTATCAATCCAATCATACAAATATTGACGTAGCCCATACGATTGTCTAGCTTCAGACAAAGATGGTCGGCTTCTATGGCATCGGATACGCTTAGGTAAGAGCGGGATCGATGACTGGTGTGTCGACTTCATCCTGGTCAGCACTGGTTGTATTGGGTGGGCTTATCGTATGAGCTTGGGCTTCGCCTGTCTCGTCTGGTTCATCATTCGAAAATGCGGCCACCAAGTCCATTCGATTCCACTAATAACCTTCGGCGGCATTACCGTTGTGGCCGGGCTGATACATGTAGTTGGGGTCAGCACCTTCAACGCTATTGCCTTCATGTCCAAACTCGCCGGCGCCAGATTCGGCCTTGGCATCGCCCATCATAGTACCGGAACCCCATTGTCCGTTATCCATGTTTACCCTCTCTCGGTTGGATTGGTTCTGTTGCTGTTTTCGTGAGTCAGTTTGCGCGACTAAAGCACTTATGAGCCATTTGGCTTACCTCTCGGTACTTGCTCAAGTAAACCTTGAGGGCTTCAGCATAGTTCTCAAAGCCGAGGGATGTCATGGCAAAAAGAATGTCTTCACCATTGACGGTCTTGCGCTTTTCCTGTTGGCACTTTTCCGATGCTGTGCGAGTTAGCATGCTGCACGAGAGACATGATTCGGATTTGCCGAAGCTGTAAGTCTCGGTAAGATAAAAGGGCCTGTAACTCACCTTCACTTGTGATGAAGGAGATGAACTCGCTGACACATTCTTGCATGCATTCCTTGGCCTCTTTTGCGATTTTGGCATTTTCAGGAAGGGCATTCTTCATAATGCGAGCAACTGGAGCAAAGTTTCGGATGTTAGCATCAAGCTCATCAGCTCTGTCGGCCTTTGAGGCGCGAGACGCTTTAGGGGATTTGGAGGACGAATCGCAAGACATGAGAGGGATCCAGATATGCACGGCTGATCGGGCTGAGGCGTTGAACAGCTCGCGCAAAAAAGGAACGAACAAATCATATCGGGATGCCTCAAGTGATAGATGACTTACCATTGGCTATAGGGAGCCAGCGGTCTTGTTCCTTTACACCTTCAAACTCGTAACCCGCGGTGTTTGCGGACTGTGGGTCTTGTTGCTCATTCATTTGTGCTTCGTCGTCGGGTGACGGTGCACCTTGGTCAACCTCCTTGGGAGGGGATTGGGGGGAATCCGACATATTTGGCTACCTGCAGCGGCTGCTAGCGTCCTTTGTCAAAGGGGATTTCGGGCTCGCACAGCTAGGCCTCGCGATGATGTGTCCCTGGCCACGTCGCAGACGGTAAGGCTTGCAAGCGTTAGGGTGTGTAAGAGAGGTAGAGGGGTCTTTGTTCCTGCTCTGCAGTGCAGTGCTGCGCAAAAGTTAGTCGAAAAGTCCCGATTGCAGTGACTGACGGTAAGGTTCTTTGTCGCTCATGCAGGTGGTCCCTGGCCCGGGATCTTGGGCTATGACGCTGTTCACATGGAGATGATGGGGGTGTGTGTGAAAAGGGACTGGTAAATGTGGACTTTGAAGACAAAGGTAAGTCAGGGTATCAGAAAGGTTGGCCGCTGAAAACATAAGGAACCAAATTAGCAGGTGAGTTTATGCCACTTAGCCTATGCTTCTTAGGCTACTTATTTTTGTACCCTAACTTTAGGAGGCCGGCGTTTCTGCTACCCACTAGGTAGGCAAGGTGAGGTGAAAGACAATGGACAGAGGGGGTGGACCCTTTCGATGAAGGGCCAAGCAGAATGAAGGCGGGGACCAGACTTCGAGATCCAAAGAAGGGCCCAAGTAGGTGGGTGGGCAGGGCAGGGCAGGGCAGAAAATGCCATGATTGTAGATACGTACATAAGTGTGTGTTCCCAGTAGAGAGTGTGAAGTGTATGTATCTATGTCAAAGCATGCAGACAAGTTGCGCAATGTTGGGTTGTGTAGTAGGAAAAAATGTTGAAACAGAACTGTCTGTAACAAGCCAAACAGGCAGGCCAGTAACGGCTGATGCATACAAATCGAGGGCAAGAGCCGACGCGTGCAAGAGTAAGAGCAAGAACAAAGCTGTAACACACGCGTTGGAAACGCAAAGGATACGCGCAGGAAGACAAATTACGCGCAGGACTTGACGCAGGGAGATAGGACGTCACCGTTGCTAAAGCGAGCGTCTCAAGATCGAATCAACGGGGACGGAGCGGTGCAGATTCGGGTCGCGATTGTCATAGGACGGAAGGGAGTGCGAAAGGTTTACCGGGTACGGAGCTTGAAGAAGGACTGGGTTACACGAGGAGTTCAAATAGCAAAGCGTCTCGTTCGCCAATGCCAAACCCAGTTGCAGCTTGAGTGAATCTCCAGATTCCTATGAGCCGCAGGGCCTAACGTTCCAAATCGCGTCAGGAACAGACGGAGAGGGATAGGTAGAGAGAGGATTGAACAGGGGCGTGTGTATGCCTGATTCAACGGGTGGATGGCTGATTGATTGATTGATTGATAGTCGATGGAGCGCGCAATCGATGGAGTTCGCACACAGACAGGGGAAATTGAAAGCTACTGCACCTACTGACAGGACGATGGAACGAGGCTAGAGAGAGAGGTGTGAGTTAAGATACTCTCGGTTGCGATTGATTGATTGAATGGGCGAGTGTGAGTGTGAGGAGCAATGAAAGGGTGTCTGAGCTGTTCGCTTGTGGTCGCAGTTGAGGTGCATAATATGGGGCGTGGGGCTCGTTGGCTGGGAAAAGTGTTACTTACAATTGTTCAATAAGTGTAGTTGGCACAATAAAGTGAATAATACGATTAGTGTGTGTAGAGGCGCAATGTGCGGTCAAAATGAGACGCGATCTGGAGCAAGGGCCGATACTGGAAAGGTTAAAGTAAGATGAAAGTCTGGAAGATAAGTGCCAGAGATTGGGATCCAACAGGTAAGTGCATGTTTCGTTTTCACATCTCGCGTTAGCGGGCAGGTACCAACAAAAACATAGGTCCTATCTGCCAAGGCTAAAAGCCTAAGCTACTAAGGTGGTTGCTACAGTAGGCTGAAGGGTACTAGAAAAGCTGGTCTCTAAACTTTAGGATATAAAAATAAATAGCCTAAGAACTATAGGCCAAGCTGCATAAACTGACCTACTAATTTCGTCTCTCATGTTTCCAACGGTCAATTTTTCTGATAGCCTGAGGAGCAACCTAACAGCAGGTCGGTCCCCAGTAGAAACTTGGGTCCAATTATTGTTATCGATAACATGCGGGCCGCTTCTAGCTAGCCTCATTTAGCTCAGACTTTTAGTGACGGATAATGAATGGATGTCATTCATAGCACGGGCCTCGATCAAGACAACCACCACCAATTACTTTCACACAGCAACAATAAATCTGACAATGTGATGATAATCAAAATATCATGAATATCATCACCATTCATTCACTGCAGTTTTGGTTGTCTCTGCAAAGCCCGACACCGCCAGATCCATCCCGTCTGATCCGAGCAAGGAATATTCGCACGATGGACCATCAACATGCTCGTTTCCTTGATTCCTTCAGCCGCTAAAAGCACTGGCTGGGCTTTTGCTGCAAACACTCCCCAATTCAAGGGTACATTACACACAAACATGGCCCCAGGTTCAGGCGGTGTGTCGCAAATTCCCTTTGACCTTGCAGTTGCGTCCGTCCGGGGGAGGACAATCGTACGAAAAAGAAGCCCGTGTTTCTAATGATACTGTACCAGCCTGCGCTACGATGGCTTGTACTGGCCGAGAAAAACGTGTATCAGGTAATACACCCAATACAACGACTGCTGTAGAGTTGGTAGAAGCCCGTTAACGAGGCCTTCTTCTGCATTTTGTTTGATCAGGATATACTCTACTGACAATCTGCAAAAATGACCCCATCTTTGATGTCTCCTCAAAATGACGTTCGTATCCAGGCACTCACTGACGTATCAAACACTTGGCCGGTCACGATCAATCCCATCTGGGCGGTAACAAAAGGGTGGACGACCTAGTTTTTTTAATTCGACAATGGCAGGCATTGTTCATCAAGCCACCTGTCAAGAATAAAGAAAAAACAGCCTAGTCTCGTACACTTTTGTCACCAACCCAGGCTGTTGGGGCTGGGCTAGGGTCATCAGTGTGTAGCCTGTTCTTCTATTCTGGGCCTCATTTGCGCCTCGCAGCCTGTAAGCTCCTGGGAATTACAGGGTTATACCTCAACCCGAGCCAGAACCCGAGCCCTGAGCCTAACGAGTAAATCCTAAGCCAGCTACTCAGCCTTTTTAATATCATAACCCACTCTTGTTCTGGGATGTTAACTACTAATCTGCAAAGACCCGACAAGCCGGGACCAGTATCATCTTAGTTAGCTCAAATTTACCAATCAAAGAGATTGTGTTTGTTTATATGCTTTCGAACTGTTCTTTTCAGCCGAGGCTTACTGCAGTTGCCATGAACGGATTTCTAGTGTAGGTAACATAACATCCATGTTGAGTTTGGCACTTTCATAGTTGAAACCCAACGTATCCATCCAATACCCCGAAAGTGCACTTGTCAGTTCAGCCAAGCCACAAACAACTCTAGAGATTAGAACTTCCATGTCATACCACATGGATCTTTTGGAGGGAATCGCCGATGCAGACGGATAGAGTTACTGAGGCTTACATGTCTTTTGGCGGTCAAATCAGCACGAGGATGATGATGTATGCAGCAGCTTCTTTCACAGCACGGATGCGAAAACGACATATCATCTACTGGTGCAATTCAATAGCAGTACCTGACGATCTTATACTTTTACGTCGCACATATGAACTCGTCGACTTCCATTACCAAGTTGTTTTGACATAGGTGTGTATGCTGCCATCCTCGGTCGCCCCGAGTATCAAAATTGATTGGGCTTCAACACATCAGGAGTGACTTCGAAGCCTATTTCTGAGAAGACAAGGTGCATATCGTAGATCATTAACCCATCACCGTGCCGCAAGGCCTACGTTTGAAGAGGGGACGTGAACATAACAGCAGCCAGTCAGATGCTTCCATCGTGCTTTTGCTTGTGAACAGCCGATCTGCTGCTAAAGCTGGGTGCATAAGACTTAACGCTGTTGGACGGCGATAAACATGAACAAGAGACTTGTAAATAAAGGCAGCAACTGATGACTTGCAGGCTGCTCCATATCGATCAGACTCTTTCAAATCTCGGTGAAGATCACTTGGACTATACAGGTAATCTTAGCTAGCGTTGTATACATAAAACAAGACGCCAGTTGTACATCATGCCATATGGAAGATCCTTTGATTTCTCGCTTGTCATGCAGTTTGTCTAGCAATCCAAATACCATGACGCTAGAGCATCAAATACGTCAAGACATCTGATGAGCTACAGGTTTTGAGAAACCTCGTTGTCCGAATGCACCTTGTAGTCTCCTCGACACTGCCCCTTCTTCGAACATGACCTACATGTACAGTTGATGCAGCCGGTGGGTAAGCCTCGTCGATCGGAAGGTTTTTGTCCAGACAAATACATGTCCACCCTTCTGGTCTCGCATTGCATTTCGCTGCACTACGTTGTGTCTCTTGTGCTCTGCACGTCAATATGTTTGAGGTCCCCGGGCCTCAATGCGGTTGGGTATGGAGACGCACTTGACGCCAAAACCCCCAGCAGCGCGCAGCAAAATGTACAACGCACTCACACCATCTTTTCACTTTACTCCTCGTGTTGCCTGTTCAGCCTGAATTTGGAGGCGTCTGACAGTGAGTGAGCAATCAACAGGCCCGTCTATATTAAGGCGGAATCAAGTGTTAAGGATATTGGACCAAGGGATACTGAAAAGAAAAAAGTTGTCAGTTTTCTCGTGTAAAAACACCTGTCAAATGTGATGTATTCAATATTCTCAACGTCCACGTTGCAGAAATCATGATGTTTTCAGTGGTTTAAACAAGGCCCAAGTGTTCTTGTAAAACAGGAAACCTTTTGTTCAATTCTGACCTCGTAAACTTATTATTGCTGTACAACCTGCACATTGTGCTTTTTCTGTACGTTACTTGTTAGCATCTCTCTTCTTTGCAAAGCACGAAACCATCTGTCGTAAAGACCAGCTTACCTTCCACTTCTCAAGATCATCCTGCTTCGTCTTGTACTGCTTCACTAAATCTTCCAACACCTTACGGAGTCCTTCTTGGTTAGTCTTGAGGGCTGGGACTACGTCCTTGACCGTCCTCTCGACGAGTACTCCATTGATGAGACGGAAACACTTTCTATCCTCGGAAAGGGGTTCTAGGGTCTCTAAGACGAGCCTGTTCAAGATTGAGTTAGTTAAATATATCAAAAACATGGTGAGATTCTGTAAAGCGACATGACAAGAGATGGGTTTGACCACACCGACGTCATGCTTTCTCTTGACAGAAAGGTGAAATCGATGACAGTGACTGAGATCGGGATGCCTACTTATGCTCCTCAGCTTCTTGCTCGATATCACCAATTCTCTGGGCTATTTGCTGGAGAGTGTTCTTGTAGTTGGAATAGGTGACTTGAAGATCTGAGAGTTTGGACAGATAGTGAGCAACAAGTTATTGAGAGATTGTGAGGGGGCGGGGTAGAGACCAACCTTGCTGCTTCTTAGCAGGCACTTGACCTGCAGCTGCTGTAGACATATTGAGAAGAGTTGTGTGGTTTAACTCTCCTGCTTCTTCTTTTTGTTTTAGATGAAGATAGCAAAAAGTTGTTCACTATCAAATGAAGTGAGTGAATGCCCCTCCAAAAGCTTGCCCAGGCGTGCTGGAATCTCCTACCTGGTCCGTGCACACCGCCCCAATCTTCAATCTTCCCATCGACCTGTGGCGATCCACGGATTTCTTTCAGGGTCCTTTTACATAGTAACTCTGACAATAAGTTATCTCGGAATAAATATGCATCCTCATCTCCATACAAAGAACGCCCTAGGTAAAGCGAAACTTTATAGTTTATAATTCTCTCTGCATTGTGCTAACCGTCAATTGCAGCGTGCGAAGAGGTCATCGCCGCCCTCGAGCAGTGCCATGCCCAGGGCTTCATGCACAAGGCTGTTGGAAGTTGCAATACTGCCAAGGAAAGGGTCAACGACTGTCTAAAGATTGAGAGATCCAAGATGCAGGCCGAGAATCGTAACGCCGCTCGCGCAAAGCGTGACAAGATCAAGGAGCAGCAGCGCGAGTTGGGACTGTAAATGAGAGACACAACAAAACCTCACGACACGAAGCCGACGATCCCGAATTCGACGATACTAGGTCAACGGCCGATTCTCTTCAATATGTGCTATGAAAACACATGGGTTGGCGTTCCGGATGATCGATTCATAAGGCGGGCGTATGGAATCCATAATCGAACTGTACCTATAATCAACGATATACAAGTATTAATTATCATGATACGATCCGTTCAGCCACCATATGGCCCCCGTCATCGCTTATAATGCTTCCAAGGTCATTTCGAAGATCGGTCGGTTTACTATTGCGGAAAAGTTTGCTCTCGAATTAGACTAACCACAGTAACTTGAGGATACATGATGAATGACGATAGGGCGGGCAAAGGAGTCCTCTACATGTTGCCTTTTGTTGTTTCGTCATTTCAGGCCCGACGGATATATAATGGCAGACCAAACACCATGGTTCTTCGATTGCTTTCAGTCAGGGCGTCACTCGAGACAATCACATCAGGGGTATGACATAGCTTAACCAACAATAACTCTACAGCAGGCTTATCTTTTATATTGGCACTTCGCACGGCAATTGGCTTAACGTTGATGAAAGTCTCCGTGATACTTGTTGTCAAGATGCAATGTCTTGTGGTTGGGACTGGATCGGCATAGCATCATTTCTATATGGCTGGTCTATGGTCACCAACGACTTGCAACTGGAGGTGTTTGTATAACCTACAATTCTCCACTCTTTGAATCTACAGTAAAATTATCAAACATTGTGATAGCAGCGATATATCGGAGTTCGCATACGTTCTAAGGTTGTTAACAGCGAGGATGGATTCGGTCTAAACATCATCAGGGTTTTGGCACCTTCAACCTCTTCAGTATCAGTATAGAGCCTGTTCTGACTTGTATGTCAGATGTTGCATAATGAAATGTTCTCAGGCTAACAACTATATTATTCATCGCTACCTACAAAGTACAAAATGATCCACGTGTCGATCACCCCAATAACATTCTTCCTTGTTTAACTTAAACCTTTCTTCGCAGAGCGGTGCCGAAGGTAAAGAGACCGAATGCCGAGATGACACTGAGAAGAATAGGGACAGGCTTCATCGAGCGAAGAGCTCGAGGGAACGCCGAGCCTCCAAGAACGACCGACGCGAGCAAGGCAAGCTCAACTCCATAAGATTCCTCGTTCTGGATACGGTAACCACCTAGGGCGTCTACAAGTAACTGTTAAAGTCTTCCTTCAGAGCAGCTAGGTAAAGGCGAACTCAAAACTTACACAGAAGTCCAACAGTACAACCAGCTACGATGGAAGGAACAGATCGTGACTTGGCGTATCCCATGATACCTCCGCCTGCTACCACAGCGCCCATAATGTAGGCAGGAACCTCAAGGTCATGATAATTGACGGTGACAGGTGCCTTTGATAATAGATCAGCAAGCTATTGTGTGCATCTTTGGTGGGCCTAGTACATACCATTTTGTGGAATGATAATATGTCGGTTATATGTAGGTTTGGTATTTCAATTGTTCCTGAAACCTTGACGATGAAGTAGCAAGCCTGGCCTTTTATTATAGAAGCTGCGGAGCTCTCGGCCATTGACGACATGTAGGGGAGGTACGTACCTTCTGAATTAGAGGTTCAGAGTGGGCCCTGCCCCAGGATTCTAGCTCTCGTTCAACCAATCATGTATCTCGACATTTTGGAGCTTTCGTGTCCAGAGGGAGCTCTCCATCTCTGGCTGCTGCCCATTAAACAAACCAAAATCACCAACACGAACATCTCGAATCAAGCATAGGTCATCACCCCCCCCCGCGATATTGACAATCAATATCTACATACCGAACAGAACCAGAATCCACAACCTTCACAATCATGGCACCGAAAAAGAACGCTCGCGACACCACCTCCTCCGCGACTGCTGCCACCTCTCAGGCCAGTACTAGCACTACTGCGCCTATCCCTCTTGCACCTGAGCAGACCAAGCCGGTTCTTCCTAAGAAGAGTGATGCCAGAGCCGATGTGCAGTGGGACCAGATTCCCCAGACTATCTACAATCACTACATCAATGAAACTCCCCAACGCATCATGCTACTTGACATCTTTCTAGTGTACCTAGTCGTTGTGGGTGCAATTCAGTTCGTCAACTGTGCCATCGCCGGCACTTTTGTACGTATCAAAGAGCTCCTATTCAAGTTTGCGAATACTGATCCTCCTTCAGCCTTTCAACGCTTTCCTGTCCGGTTTCGGTGTGACGGTAGCACAGTTCGTTCTCACAGGTAAGCTTCCATGGCGAATAGCTCGAGACTACGGATATTGATTTGTTCCCAGTTGGCTTGCGACTCCAAACAAACGAGGCGGTTCCTACTGATTGTGTAGACATTTCGCCTGAGAGGTTTGTTTTTATCTTTGTCAGAAACGAAATGGTAAATAACAGCGTAACAGGTCGTTCGCCGAGTTTGTCACTGTCAGCATCATGGTGCATATCTTTGCTATCAACTTCATTAACTAGGGTCATGTTGAAGGCGATTCGGTGCGATTGGAATTGGAGGGCCTGCTAGGTAGTGTGCGATCAAGACGACCGCCCACGATATTCTTTTAGAAGTTTTACCCATAGATGGAGGAATAGAACAGAACAATCATTAAAAAGGGGAATCATTTACACGTCCTATTTTGCCGTCTACTCATTGCGCTTCTTCGCTATTAGCCTGAGCCTCTGGCTTGGGCGAGTCTCTGGGAGGGCCTGCTTTTGGTGGAGGGGGTGCTGGTGAATTCCTGGCTGACGGCGCATTGTCCACGGCCCGACTCTTCTCTTCCTCCTCCTTGAAATAATCATCCATCAATGGGTTGGGACCATGACCATGGCGCTCCTTCTTCTTGCCTCCTTTTGGCGGGGCACTTGGAGGAGCGTTGCCTATCATCTGAGCAGGCACTAGGAAGTCTCCTGTGGGGGGTGGTGGAAGTTCTGAGCCTGCAGCAGCGGGCACAAATACATCCTCGCTCTTTTCGTTGATGGCTCCGTCGAACATGGTCTCGCCAGGGGCATCAACAGGCTCACTTAGGGGAGGTGGTATCCTGTGAAGAGCACCATATCCAAGAACGCATCCCAACGCACCCTGGCCACCCCAGTCTCGGCTAGGCTGTATCGTGACTTCGCGTGTGACGTTGTATTCGTTGTTGTAAACCCAGATGCGCATCGGCCGTCCGATAAAGTCCTCGACGAGCTCGCCCAGGCCGCCTTCTCCATACAGTGCACCTTCGGGGCTGCCAAGGATATAATCGCTGTACGGCAGCAGACCGGCGACGTCGGCGGGTGAGTTGGCCGGGACGTCTAGAACATGCCAGATATTGGCAGCAAGAGCAAGAGGGGCGTACTGCAAAGACAGTCCGAGGGATGCAGTGTCTGGCGCAACGGGAGCATGGATCTCCCTAGTTCTCTGGCCCTAAAAAAAATTGTCAGTTACTGGCGCATGGACTTGAGAGAGGCAGATATATACCTTTGCGCTCCATAACCCCAGGGTAACTGTGCTGCCCGCACAGTTCCTCACTTCTTGGCTGAAGAGAGCTGGTTCAGGGTCCTCCTGCAACAGTTGTTAGTGATGAATGCGTCCGGAGGGAATTTAGTGTATGAGTCCGTACAATGGGTCTCCCATTAATTCCAACAATGAAATCGAACCAGGGTTCAATAGCCAGTTCCAAGTTAGTGTTGCGCAACACCTGGAAGCCGAAGGAGCCTCGGTCTTGTTGCCGCTGCTGCTGGACGTCTCCGTCCAGGCGCGATATGAAACGATTCAGCGCATTAAACATGGCTCTTCTAGCGTATGAATCAGTCTATACAGAAAGTGTTGCGAAACTTTGAGATCGAAAAGGCAGGGAGTTGTTGGGCTTTGGGTCAGATGGAAATAGAAATGGAAGCTCAAGGGCGGGCCATTGAGCAAGCTGTCACCATTGCTCAAGTATCGCTGGTAGCCTTGCAGCGTGCCAAGCCCTCTTGTCTAAATGTGGAGCACACTGTGGGGAGCTTCAAGACAGCCTCGCGTTCAAATTCAACGTCCAAGTTCACTTTGGAACTTAGTCGCGACAAAACATCACTTTCAGACTAAACCTGAGATGAGTTTTATTTAACATGAATAATTCTCTCATCTCGATTCAAAGGTGAAAAACAGGTATTCCAACAGGGAAAATGGCGCCAGAAAACTCTGAATATTCTATGAAGCCTGCTGAAGAGCTGCCTCTCACCGATAAGTGCCACCATTACGAAGGAAAGCATGAGGTACCGTGGGATATTCAAAAGTGAGTAAACTCTTTCTTTCGGGGTTGTTGGTGACTAACATACTCAGATATTTTTCACAGCGCTATTCCATCTTCTCCCTTTACGATTATGGAGTCTACATGACAGACGATGCTTGGTTTGGTGTAACACCCGAGCCAGTAGCAAAGTGAGTTCTCATACTCCATTCGCTTTCCCCAAACTCATGTTTTTCTAGTCAAGTCGCCAACGATATGTACGGTACTGATGAGGAGAAGCACATTCTCATTGATGTCTTTGGTGGCGCAGGCGGCAACACTATTGCCTTTACCCTTTCGCAGCGCTGGAGTCGCGTTATCTCTATCGAGCGCGATCCCTCTACACTCGCATGTGCTCAAAACAATTCTAAAGTGTACGGTGTTGAGCCCGGCTTGGTCACATGGATCCTTGGGGATAGTTTCGAATACCTCGACAAATTATTCAACCGTCCAGAAGAGCTGCATCCTGACCTGAGAGTAAATCTCGACGAGACAGTCTTGTTTGCGAGTCCACCATGGGGAGGCCCTGGGTACCGCACTGACGAGGTGTTCAATTTGTACAATATGCAACCGTACAATCTTGACGACTTGCATAACGCGTACAATAGATTGGACCATGCCCTTTTCCTGCCCAGGACGAGCGATATTCGACAAATTGCAAAACTGGCACCTCCAGATAGGAAAGTTGAGGTTGTACAGTACTGTATGGAGGGAGCTAGCAAGGCCTTGGTAGCTTACCTACCAAGCAAATACTCCAAGAAAAGCGAGTAAGATACCCATTGAACGGATTGTTGTTTAGAACATTTATCGATGCCATTTTCATACAAATGAAGAAAGGGAAAGTAGAATCACATATGTTATAAGCAAATACAAAGTCTGAAGACATAATGAATGGTCGTGGGTATATCCTCCTTGAGGAAATGTCACTGTGTACTTTCATGATTGACACTGTGCTCTGAATGGTTGGTTTTGACATGGTCAAAACTTGTAATAAACCCCATCCACATAGGCGCAGGATTTTCGCCTCAGAGCTCAACCTTTGACATATTTCCTCTACAGTGCCGTATATTCCACAAAATGGCCAAAGACAAGAAGAAGAACGCCGATACCAAAAAGGCCAAAAAGGTGCCGTTATCCATACCTTGTGCAACTATCTACTGCCTTACCTGTTGCCCCTCTATTTAATTACCCCTCCAAAACTGCCCCTCCATAACCTATGACATGATGAACTTTTGACTGATGACTATGATCAGGCTGAAAAGGCGGCTAAGCAGGCCAACAAGGGAGAAAAGAAGGCCAAAAATAAGGCGGCCAAGATCGAAGGAAGCGATGCTGAGGATGTAGATCTTGATGAGGTGCTTGAGGAGTATCGACGGCAACAGGAGCAGTTTCTTAAGATCACAGAGACTGTAATTGAAGCACCACCTAGGGCAAGAGCTGCATCTACGCTGATGGCTTCGCCTCATGATAGCAATACTCTGCTGTTGTTCGGTGGAGAATACTTTAACGGCTCTCTTGCCCAGTTCTATAACGACTTAAGCATCTACAACATCAACCGCGATGAGTGGCGTTGTGTTACTTCACCCAATGCTCCCCTTCCTCGGTCTGGTCATGCCTGGACCAGAGCTGGTAATCCGAATCATGTGTACCTTTTTGGTGGCGAGTTTTCTTCACCTAAGCAAGGTACATTCCATCATTACTCAGACTTTTGGAGGCTGGAGCCTGCAACGAGAGAATGGACCAAGATTGAGTTCAAGGGCAAGGACAAGAGTCCTTCTGCACGAAGTGGCCATCGAATGACTTACTGGAAACAGTATATCATTCTGTTTGGAGGCTTCCAAGATACCTCGAACCAGACAAAGTATTTGTCAGATCTATGGATCTTTGATACTGTCAACTTTGTGTGGCACTCTCCTCAACTGCCTCCAGCGCAGCTTAAGCCAGATCCCAGATCTTCTTTCACCCTTCTACCGCATGAGCAAGGCGCAGTTCTATATGGAGGTTATTCGCGTGTCAAGTCGACAGTCAACGTCAAGCAGAAGGGCAACAAGGGTTCCAGCCAAGCTCAACGAAACGTTCTGATTCCCAAGGTGCACGAAGACTGTTTCTTCCTTAGAATTACTCAGCCTGCTACCGATGCCAGCCCTAATACGCCCCCTGTTGTACGCTGGGAAAAGCGAAAGAAGCCTGCCAATGCTCCCAATCCTACACGTGCTGGCGCAACCATGGCATGGCACAAGGGCCGTGGTATCCTCTTTGGAGGTGTGCACGATGTTGAAGCCAGCGAGGAAGGTATGGACAGCGAGTTCTTCAACCAGCTGTTTGCTTGGAACATTGAGCGAAACAGATTCATGCCCCTTGGCCTACGAAAGGCTCGCCAACAGAAGAAGGCTGCTGCGGAGCCCCGAGGCGGTCGCCGCGGTCGTGCCCAAGCTAACGAGGATGAGCTGTTGAGGCAACTTGCTGCTCTGGAAACCGGTGCTTCTCTTGATGATGCTGATGATATTGAGCTCGCCAAGAAGGAAGAGGAACAGGATGATGAGAAGCCAGCAAGGGAGATGCCAGTGACTATGGAACCTCCTCATGTGAGATTCAACGCCCAACTGGCAATTCAAGACGATGTTCTATACATTTACGGTGGCACTTTCGAGAAGGGGGATCGAGAGTTCACCTTTGATGATTTATACGCTATCGATCTTGGAAGGCTTGATGGCTGTAAAGAAATATTCAGTCGGCCTGTCGAGGATTGGATTGTGAGTTATTCGAAACCCATCTTGAGGTCAAAGTGGCTAACTATCGTTGCAGGAGTCGGATGACGAGGATGATGATGAAGATGACGATGAAGAAGAGGACGACGAAGAGGAAGAGGAGGAAGCAGATGAGGAAGCATCTCAACAGCTACGCACTCCCAGCAAGCGTAAGAAGAAGCAAGAAGAGGCTTCGGAGGTTGCTTCAGAGGTTTCCTCGGAGCCACCTACGCCCTCAGATGAGGATGATACCGAGACCTCAGCTACATCTGTCGATGATGGTCTTCCCCATCCTAGAGTAAGACCATTGCCTTTCATCAAGTATCTAAAAGTGCCTTACTAATATATCAAACAGCCATTTGAAACTCGACGAGAGTTCTTTGTCCGTACTTCAAATGAGTGGCAAGAGATTCTGATGACGAGCCTACGGTGGAAAAACATCCAACCTGAAACCCTGCCTATTAAGGAGATCAAGGCCAAGGCGTTCGAGCTCAGCGAGGAGAAATGGTGGGATTGTCGTGAAGAGATTGTGGCTCTGGAAGAAGAGCAAGAGGCCGCAGGTATCCAGGAAGTTGTGTCTCTAGCAGACAGAGGCGATGCCGCTGCTGCTGGCGGCGCGAGAAGAAGGTAAAACAAAACCATGTGATATCAAGAGGCAGTAGAATATTGGATACATCCAACATAAATTAAATATACGTTTATATGGTTGGTCATGCTCTGCAAACGTACCTATACAAGTTCTCGGCGATACGCCAATGGCCACAACGCTGGTATCACATGCACATTATCTTGCAGTTGTGGCTTGTCCAACCATGCATAAACTAAAGGTATTACTTCAACCTACATACAACATCGCATCACTAATGGACACATTGTGATTGTTTTCAAAATGCTTGTGATACATATGCCTTAGTCTGCCCCCAACTCCTCTCCTCAAAACCCCTCTCTCAACGCCACGCCAATCTATACCTCATGTATAATCCTAGCTCATCATAGCATCGCCATCATCATGACTTCAAAGGCTCCTCAACAACACCAGTGGGCGACCAAGCCGCTTTCTTACCGCGTGTCCAGAGAACCAGGGCGGCAGCCCTCTCGATAAGTCAGTTTGGAGATGCGGCCATGGGCGGGTACGAAACACCGCCGACTTCAACCTTGGGCTCGCACGCACAGCGGTCAGCATCAGGAACAGTGTCCATGACAGACGGGATGTGGCTGCCGCAACCCCACCAGGAAGTCTTGTCTAGAGAGATTATCAGCACTGACAGTAACGCATAGTGTGGATTCTTGTACTCACTGCATGTTCCGCAGATGGCCTTTTTACACATTTTGATAGGAGGAATTGGATTGTTGGTTTGAAGTAGGTGACGTTGTAGTGAAGAGAGGTTTCTATGTGGAGAGGAGGGGGATTTGGAAGCTTCCCGCTTTCCACTTACAGCATCTCCGGAACGGGGCAATAACTAAGCCAGAGCCACCGATTCGTCGCCGATATAGGAACAATTGAGGAATGATGTGAATGCAACGAATCAACAATGCATTGTCTCTGGAACGGCATTTGTCTTTAATGTGATGTTATATGTACTCTCAACCAACGCTACCTAGGTATAGAATGATACGAATGTAACCTCATATTTTAATCAAAACATGTCAGATTGCACCTCCCAACCATACATGGCTCAATACTGAATCTGCTATGTACAGCATACATTAATCGCGAATTATAGCTCTTCATCTCCAACCCTGCTCTCCATAGGTTTGTTCTTGGCAATTATCTCGCTCTCGACAATGGATCGTATCAGGTTCAATGTCAAGTCCCTGCCTCTCTCAACACTTGAGGGAGAAGCATCTGCCGGGACATGGAGGAACACTGTCTTTCTTGGCCGCTGCTGCTTCCACAGCTCTGACAAACTCGAGTAGTAGATGAAGTCGCACAAGTAGTGCCCTGCATCTTCGGATATGCGGAGATCATCATACTCCTTAGAGTATTGTTAGTATCAATCCAAAAGTCCAGAGTTGTTCTTCACTTACTGAACTGTGCCCTTGCCATAGAGAAAGAACCTGGTCGAGATGCAGCTCGGTTTCTATCTCTTCTGGTAGTCCTCGCCATGGCCAGTCATCCTTTTGACAATCTTCGTCCGAGTCAATAATTTCGCCATCAACGTCTGGGTGCTTGTACCCGTCACGGTGACCTCTCCTCTCGATGGAGTAGAAGGGCCGCGGACCCGCCATGCCAATGTGGATAACAACGTCGAATGGCCGAGGCGTATCGTAGAATGACGGCACCAAGCTTCTCACAACTTGATAGTTGACTCGGATAGGCTCTGGATGTACTGAGATGCGTACGTTTGGTAGAAGAGCAGCCGCGTGCCTCGAGTTAGGATCTTTGGCACGCAATGGTGGCAGATGTGACGGCAAACTGTTGGCGATCTCCCACGAAGGGTTGGTGGGATATTGTTCCCTAAAGGGCTATTATGTCCAAGTATTAGCACAGTCCTTAGCATACACTAACTCTGTATCCCCTCCTCTCTCTACCCAATTGTTCATATGTTCATAGTCCTCACAACGCAATGCGTTACGTTGCGTGACGTCGAGCGGGGCGGCTAATAAACATATGACGTTCAATATCAGGAAGAATAGCAACATACACCAAAGCCCGTGACAAGCACGGTAATTTCTTCTGGCTCTGCGATTTGGGAACCCATTTTGTGCTGAGGCTATTCCCAAGTAATTGTTGACAGAAAAATAGATCCAAGTAGAGATTCAAGATGGAGGAAGACACTGTCTCGGTCTTAAAGTTCTCAGTGGGGATAACGATAGCCACGTCTGTGATGGGCCGTCATAAGCTGAGTGAGAAGGCGCAGTTCTTTTTCGAAAGTATCCTAAACCAGACTCAATCTGACCTCAGTTGATTTATTAAGTATCGTGCTTACTTGATCCATCATCTTTTCCCTCGGCGCCCTCCCTCCATTTATAGACCCTACAGCCGAGGGAAATCGGGGAGACCTATGTTTCTTCAACAGGAACAGGAAAAACGCGGCTTGTCGCCAAGAATGGCAGGTCGCCCAGTTAGGAAAGTCTAGGGTAGCTTGGCTAGGTACGTTCTTGGGGTAGTCTTTGACGTGAGTAGAGTCGTTGTGCAAAACTAAAGCAGTGTGGTTTATAATACAAATAACGAGGACATGATACATGGCACCTAAGTTTACCAGAAATTATACAGTATCATTGATATGAATGCCGTGTTTGATAGTATACAATGCTTGATACGACACTCATAATAACTCCAATCCGATTATGGAAAGGCAAGCGAACTTGATATACATCCATACGTATTCCCAACAAAAATCACACAAATTGTAATTGAGAACTTACTCTCGTATTTAAAAACACTGTATCCTTTTATTATTAAGTCATTATAATCTCAAGCATGTTGTTTAACTGCTCCGAGAGAGTCGGTTATTAAGCTTCTCCACCTTTCGCCCCCCAATGCGGAGTTTCCCAAAACGGGGTGAGCCATGAAGTGAGTAATAACATGAATCCATCTTTTTATAAGCACAATAGCCCGTTCACAATCTTTCCAAACCATTCATACAAATTGATTGGTATCTCCAAGGACTCCTAATAGTATTCAACATTCTCAAAACAAAACGCAGGTTGGATTGAGAAGATCTACTAGACCAACTGCACCTCACATTAAATTATTACTTGGACCTCTTACACTCTCACCGATACATCATGGGATCGACACCGGAGTACAGCCTGCCTCCGCAGGAATTCACATTCGATGGGTTCCTGTTCGATATGGACGGCACCATTATCGACTCCACGGAAGCAGTGGTCAAACATTGGCAAACGTGAGTACATACATGTACAATACGCACAACTTGGCGACTAACTCGGCGTAGAATTGGCAATGAGATAGGCGTTGCTCCTGAAGTCATTCTTGAGACTTCCCATGGACGACGAAGCATCGACATTCTCAAGATACTTGCGCCTGAAAAGGCTAACTGGGAATGTAAGTAAGCTCAACAAACAAGCATAGCCAATGAGCCCAAGGGCATGTGAAGACATGCAGCCAAAAGCGTTATATCACTCATGGACAACCTGGTAGTTAGTTGTCAAGGCTGGTCAAGGCATACCCCCATCCACCCAACTGCCTCTGTGATAGTTAGAACGAGCAACCGCTGATCATTGCCACAGACGTACAAGACATGGAAGGACGTCTTCCCAAGTACCACGGCCACGAGGCCGTCGAGATACCTGGCGCTCGTTCCATGCTAGAAGCTCTCATCGCCAGATCTAGCCCCTGGGCGATCGTCACATCGGGTACTGTACCTCTCGTAACTGGATGGTTGCGTGCTCGAGACCTGCCTACACCGCCGCCAGAACACCTCGTCACTGCAGAGTCGGTTGAGAATGGCAAACCTGACCCCGCCTGCTATCGCCTTGGCCGTGAGCGCCTCGGCCTACAAGCGGAGGATGCCCAGATTCTGGTCCTTGAAGACAGCCCAGCAGGGATCCGTGCAGGAAAGGCAGCTGGTTGCAAGGTCCTTGGTCTGGTGACAAGCCATACCGTGGAGCAGGTCGTCTCTGCAGAGCCAGACTGGGTTGTCCGAGACCTTTCTTCAGTCGAGGTCCTCCGGAGCGAGGGCGGCAGGGTGACCATCAAAATTTCCAATGCCCTGCGCCTATGATCAGAGCCGTTTTGGGCAAGTTCGGTAGCGGATGTCGTTGCAGTGGAACAGAACTCTGCTGGGTGTGAGAGGGAGACTGGCGAACAGGATGGAGTCGTCGAGGGAGAGAATCACTAGATTTCATCATGATGATAGAATATTCAATAGACAAACCCAGAATAAGACTGGGGGTTTGTTTCCTAGAGAAAGATAGGCGAAAGATCGGCACACCAGAGAAGACTTTTGACATCATCACTTGCCTTCTCCCTTGGCACAAGATGGCACTTGTTTCTGGACCTCATTTCCTTTGTCTCATCCTGGAGATCTCCATAACGATTTGACCCACGATGATCGACGCGCCAACGCAGCACAACTGGCGACATGCATATGAGACCCATTGAAGAAAGATGCTATGTCACATTGCGTTTTGAAAATCATTGTCACCAACAAGGGATACTCTCCTCTGTAGTAAACCCCTTGTGAACCACTCGATCCTCTGTCGGTTCGATACAGAGACATAATGTTCTTCACCAATATTATCACACCCTCGCGCACCACAATCTCCACTTGGTAGATTCTCAAGTGAGACCTTTCAGGACGACCACACACAACTGAGACGGCTTGGTCCTCCTTTGTCTTTTCAGGCATCACTTCTCGGCATCCATCTCATCTTGCGAGCCGAGTCGCGCGACAAAGAGAGGGCAATTAAATGCGTGTATTCACAAGATAATCGTCGCCAAGCGCGCTATTGTCGCGGGCATCACGCACCAGTCGCTTCAGCAGTTGGGCCCATGAAAAATGTCTTGGTCTGGCACCTGTCAACGCACCGTTTCCTCCAGCGGTCCAGGCTAAGTAAGCTCAAGGGCAGCGATCACAAGAGCCCGTCGCCCGTTGAAGCGGGGACAATAGCAATTTTGCACACATGCAACAGAGTTGACGTGATACTATGTGGGCAAACATTCTGGCAGGAGCAAACACGCCAGCGTCGAGTTTCTCCCACTTTTGCTTGCTTTCTCGCCCTGTCAGAGAGAGGCTCAGAACCCACCGAGTCAAGGAGAGTCGAAGCCCCTTGCCCCTGACGCGTTTGGCGGCGGCATTAACTTGGCCGAAATCCCTTTCTTTTGTGGTTTATTAGTGTCAACTTGTAGAATTAGTCTATCCTCACAACAAACGGCAGCCGGTTCAAGTGGACCAAGCAAACTTGACATGAACCAGGGGAAGCATCGTGTCACGACAAGCTAGAAATGAAGGTTGGTCTTGGAGAGAGGCGTACGGAAGCTGACGGGAACAAGAATAGTATCAACGAGGTCGCACAACGTCTGTTGACACAATTTGCAGCTCGTTGCACTACATTTCAGGGAAGGCTTGTTGTAATATCCACAAGTCCATCGGGACATGTCGGCCACAGCGGGTATTTTGGTTATATTCATCTGCCAGCAAATATGTTGTGTATTTGTTTTCGTGCTTTCCCAAAGCTACGGGTGCGCGCTGCAAGGTCCCGTACGCCAGTGTCCCTGTCAGGTACAGAGCGACACTCTCCTCGTAAAGGGGCGGGTAGTGACATGGCGGCTGGTTTGGTGGCTGTCGCTCCTTTTACTGTCCTGCACAAACAAAGTCGAAGGGAGTGGTGATTGCGAACCACCAACGGTCAAGAAAACGTATGGTGTTGCGATTACGACTCGCGGTCCCCGCCAAGACAAAACAAGGGGTTACTTTGAGGTTCAGACTTTCCGACAGGGCTTATTATCGCGATTTCAAAGAAAGCCGCCAAAATGACAAACTCCAGGTAGGTGGTAGACGTGGCAGGCAACGTGCTAACAACACCAGCCAGTCTGCCTGCGTAGAACTAACAAGCAAGCCCCGGACTATTCTTTCGTCCACAGAGAAAACCCCATTCTCTATTTTGGACCGAGCGTCAGGCCCCTGGAAATTCTTAGACCATCAATGCAGACGCCCTAAACGCCCTCTCGATTCGGATCTTTGTCCGTAATGTGGCTGGCTCAAATCAGTTTCGAGCCCTTCTAAGTAGCCTCTAGGCTCGCATGTTGCATGCTAGTCTAGCCACATGAGACGGCCCAGATCGCTTTGCTGATAAACCGCCTTTTTTTGTTGTTTCGGTTTTTCTTTCTCATTCTGAATATTAGCGGCGGAAAAAAAAAAGAAGAAAAAGGAAAGAAAAGGACGTTGCGCATAAACCAGCCCTCAATCGCGTATCCATCTCCTTAATCTCGCAGAAAGTCAATGAGATGAGGCAAGACGGTGAAAGTCTTTTCGACAGTAGCACGTTTCAAAAATAAACGCTACGTTAGTATTCATATTGTCTTTGTGAAAAAGAAAATCGGAAACTCTCGTTAAGCTTAATATACAACAAGTGCTAGAGTAGTAACACTGTAGTTTATAACTGCCATCACGGATATGTTTCGTACACAGCATATATGTATCAATTGTTGGGGTTCTTCATGCACAGGTAGTCTTGAGAGCGGAAAAGAATACAGTCATGGTATGGGAAAAGCACATGGAGCGATTGATAATACATACAAGAACTTGCCAGACCCACCAAAAGCTGATATCCATTGCCGGAAGAGCAACCAAGCTCAGGTACAGGGCAAATGATACCCGGTAAGGTATCCATCCATTCACTATTCGTACCACTCCACAATAAAAGCTTGTCTAAAACAGTATCGCCGCGTGTAGGTCCCTGATTGCGAATGAAGTATCCTAACAGTTGGGCTCAGAAATAAGTTAATAACACGTCTTATATCAAATTCATGCCATCAGCCTGGCATATGATTCAGTTGGCTGAAGTTGCTTTTTACTCCGTACAGGCGGTCTTCTCAGCTTCTCACCCAAATGGGAAGAACAAAGCCTCAAAAGTAACAGGGCCTCTACAGCATGCATGCTTGAGACAGGGGAGAAGCGCCAAGGTTCGATGACCACGTGTTAGATGGATCTGTTTCTGGCCTTATCCGACGAGTTGAGAAACACGCAACCCCTGTCCCCTATACTAGAGTCTTTTCGGTCTTTGCGCTGGCCACGATCTTGTTGTCTTCATCTTAGTCCCTCCCATGGTCCGGCAGCCATTCATACTGTCGCTTTTTGGGTGTTGACCCGAATAGGCGAATACTGGTATGATATGCTCCACTCACTCACCACCGAGAAACCCATTTTTGTAACTGTATCCTTATGTGCAGTCTAACAGTCTCTCTGTCCAGCTCTAAGTTCGAGCCTAGTGCGAACGGGTTTCTTTTTCCTGACGACATAGCTGACGCCCAAGGATCGGTCGTTGCAGTAGGGAAAAGCCTTGAAAAGGTATCGGTCTAATGCTTCCAGGTGCCCTATGATGGCAGTATCAAACACCTGGTAGGCGGGATCGGCCCGCCAAAACAGTGGCAGAAGGTGGGCCATGCTGTGGAAATGTTTGGTGGTGTGTCCAAAGTTGAAGGGAACGGCGTTCGAGTTCTCAGGGACTCTAGAAATGCCAGGGTATCACCAAAGATAGGACACGGGGATTAGGCTGAAGCTAGTCTCAAGCTCCAGCAGCATGGCCATCGGATCTAAGGCTTTTCGCTTAACATTTCGCTTGACTGACCCACGAACTGGCCCAGCTGTTGATACGGTAGGCCTAGAGCTTTCCAGAGAACCGGTAACTCTCCACCAAAGAGCTCTAGTAATTCCGCACTACCATGGCATGTATAGCATGGCTAGCCTTGAAGCTGTCTTGAGGGTTCGGCCGCCCAATGAACAAGTGATCGAACATGCTTGATCCTTGCTGCTGTGCCATGCCGTCCCTAGCCAAGTCCAGCCTCCCCCCCCCCCCATCTGGATTGCTTTGGCCTTTGCAGGTCGCTATGCACCACCACGGCAGCCAATCGCAGCTTTCGACTCTGCGGTGGCTCTGAGACATTATCTTCGATGAGGCAGCCGTTGTGCTTGGGCTAACGCTTAAGACGGACGCCTGGGTAAGCGCCTCCAGGTAAAACAGTAAAAACGGTGCTGCCTTCAGTCCTAATTAGTGCATTTGCTTCTGAGTAATGTTTAAATCGTACGTTTTTCTTTCTTAAACCGTCGCTTGCTGGCTGCTAGGGCCCCTTGGGTCGCAGCCCTGTACACTTGTAGCGCCCGGAACAAATCAGGACAGTTTCGGTTTGGAGAGGCAAAGACCCCTTGTAGAAATCCCGGGAGTTGTTTGGCCGGGAAGATCTTGGGCTCTTTGCCCAAAGGTGGGATCGCCTGAGTGTCAGAGGCTTGCTTAACCAACTACCTGAGTGATAGTGATGTAGTAATGCAGTCTGTTGATTTATCTCATGCATATTAACAAGTACGAGGTACTCAATTGGGCGAGTGACGTCCTCAATATGTAAATGTTAGATATAATTGGGCTTCAGACGCTCGTAATGGTCGCTGCAATAGGAACAGTGTGTTATGAACACCAGCGTTTCTAGCTTGGGAAGGATCATGCTTGCATAAAACCAATCGCCATCGATACTTCTTGACTTGGCCAAGTAGTACTACAACCCTACAGAGGCCGTAATCAGATACGTAGCTCATTGATAACCCAGAGCTACCCAGTTTACCAGTCAAACTGGCCAAGGTGATCGACAAGATCTGCCCCTGCCAGTGTCCGGGACGGCTTCTTCCCGACAGCAACGACCACGTCCAGGCTGTCAGATCGCATCTAGAATTTAATCCTGGTTTATCTTCCCCTATAACTTTCCATTTTGACTTTGGGCCTTTCGATATTAATCGAAAACTCTTCAGGGAACTTGAATATGATTGCACCCCTTGATCTTGCTATCTCGAGTACTCAAACTGTTGTTCGCAGCCCAGGGCACGTATGTATATTTGTACCTGGAACAACTTCGTATACCAGGATCCTGGTCTTTCAACGTCAACCATCCCCGCACTCAAGGACTAATCAAATTTCAGACCAGCTTGAAGGGGGGCATAATGGTGCACATCTTATGTAGATCATCCGCCAGGAGAATGCCTGCAACAAGCACACTCCATGTTAATGAAAAGCTTTCAATGCCCACTCTTTGTCCAAGTGCACAATCAGATCTTTCGCTGAAGGCATTGAGTCTGCAGTAGATGCTGGGTAATGGGAAAAGCAAACATGGCATCATTTCCCAGGAATTAGAGGCCACTCCAAGCGGGTACTTGGTAGTGAATCGAGACCGTTCTGTTCGGCTTTGCCGTGAGCGTCATTCTGGCTCAACCCCACCCTGTACCTGAGAAGTGGATGTGCTACGCCGCCGGTAACAAATCAAGTGCGGACTGTATGGTCTAATGGTACATACAGTTCTTGTTCACTCATGCAAAGTCAGTCCGTTTGGATATGGATTTTGTATCGACTTTTAAAGCAGAACCTGATGCTGCAGATGCTGGCAATCTATCGCATTACAGGACGCCCTGCTGTAAAATCAATGACTACCGTATGGTCAGAACACCAAATGCTGTGTTATGTCCAAGTGAAGATACAGTACTCAGCTAGGGTTCGTGTGACTCTCACATTGGTTCATTTTCGTGGAAGGGAAGCACAATGACGGTGTTGCTTGCAATACTGCATTCAAGCCCATTATTTCAATAAATGATTCCCGGCCAACTAGGCCGAGAAAGAGAGCCATAATGGGCTTCAACACTCAATAGTCGCCAGTCTCGGGTAGCATGATCTTCCCTCTCCTTGAGAAATTGTTGTTTCCGATGACCCGCCCGACATCTGGCAAAACCACCAGCCAGGCTGGATGTTCGCTTATCCAAGTCTTTGATTCGCATGCTCTGACCAAAGACCCTGTCGCCGACTAGGATTGACTCGCCAACGACTGTGGTCCTGTCACGGCCATGTCCCAGTTCGCCATAACTGCGTGAGTCGTGGTAATTAAGTTGTCAGCGCTCAAAAGTTGCATGGTACACCGGCCTCTCAAAAATATCAACAGGTGCATTTTGAATCTCTCCAATGACCGCTCTGGCGTCACTCTCTTGCATGTGCGTAATTTGCGACTGGTCCCGCCAAGGGCCAAATGTTTCTCCTGCACCCTTCACCGGTCGTGGCTTAAATTGTCACGCTGCGTGAACTTTGCTGATCAAGATAGCTGGTATGATCAAGCGTTGAATACCAGAGCTTCAATAATAATGAATTTATACGTGAAAGGTCGTTCTGACAACCATTTAATCTTGACACAAAACATGGTATCTTGACAGACAAACTTTTGGTCATCATGGACAAAACCTCGCTATACAGAAACCGAACTTTCGGGAAACCAGAGAGCTGTGGAACCATTTTCCTGGAAATCCGAATACACCACAGATGTAGTGGTCAAGCCGCTTACACAACTTCGCGCAGGTGGTTGTCTTGCTGCCGATCGTATCACGCCTCGAAGACAACAAGTTGCGACGCCCGATATAGACAGTGGGGTCACACGCGAGTGCTGTCAACGGCTAGTATGCTCGGCTGTAGCACCATACGAAGCTGTCACTTTATGGACAACCCTGACAAGTAGCAGGTATTTGTTTCCAAACAAGTAACACCGATGCCATCGCTAATGCGACAAGTCAGTAGAATACCTCCTAGCTGGGTGGTGAATGCAACATCAAGGAAGGATTTCTTGAGTCCTGCTTTCCTCAGCTGTGAAAAGTGAGGGCGAAGATGAATACCAGACCTAACTGAGAATGGTACATGTACATAGCCCTTGTGCAGGGGTGGTATAGTTATCGCGTACGCATCATTTATCTCGGCAGGTTGCCCGTCATTCGTCGGCCAAAATCAGGTCGGGGTTTCTAGTGGTTCAGTTTTTTGTTTTTAACCTGGGTAACCTTTTGGTTAGGCGACTTGAACAGACAAAACACGGCTTGTTTGTTGGTGTGAACAATCACCAAGGACCACAAGTCAAACTAACGAACGAGGCTGCGGGATCGAAAATCTCTCCGCAGGGTTTGTTCGTGATGGTTGATGTTGGTGTGATAGGATGATGTGGTTGCACAGCTAAAATGTCCTTATTATGCCGCCCGCCACAGCGGATATGACAAAAGGCAGTGCTGCCCAAATAGCAGATCAGTCAATCGCTGTGCACCATGATGAAAGACAAGAGCAACATGGGGACGAGAGTAAATATGTGAGCCAAATGGACCAATGTGAATTAAGGTATATCCTTGCACAATGTTGCGAGGGTAAAAGCAAGCTGCGCTGCAGCAAGGTATATTCAGGTTAAAATCGATGAAGCAATCACGAGAAGAAGGTGGTTGTGGTTGTGATGAGGTGGCAAAGCTGCGCTTGAAATGGAAAGCATCTGCTGTTTTGGGACAACCTCTTTCCTCTATAGATCCGAGTAGGTAACTATGTTGGGGCAGGTACCCCTCCTGCACTGTCCTGTTGTCATAATGCCTCTTGAGCCTGGTTGCATTCAGCTGGTTCTTGCCTGCATCCAGGAAGTCCAGGCCTCGGAAGATAATCCCTGCAGGGAATCGAGATACCCAGATGTTATTGGTCAAGAATCCGCATCTTGATGGTTACGGCGATACATTTGTGTACAGCACTCTGCAAGCGCTGGGCCTTTACCTTCCAGACAGGGGGCTGGATGGTCGGAGACCTAAGTTCCCTGCAACCCGACGTTCTGCCTCTCAACACGACATTTGCTTGCCTGGTATTAGGTATCCAATCCAGTACCTTCAAGCATGCATTATTAGGCGCAGAGCGTCTTGCCCGAATACATACACAAACTCAATTAACAGTCAGTTGCACACATGCATGAGCATGCCCTTGAGGGGGACGCATGTTTGTTTGAGTACCTAGGTCGAGACAAACTACACTGTGCATCCATCATAATACCAGTATGAGGAGGGAAAATGCTGCCCTGTCGACGAGGTGGTACCCTCTTGCAAGACTACATCCTCTTGGCCTTCTGAGTAATGAGTGCAAGATGATGCACCCTAAAAACTTGTTGTTGACCACCACTCAACTAATAAACGTCGATATAGACAACGGTAAAATGGTAATATCAACGACAATGCCAACAGCCTAGCCTACGCCTACCTGTCCGAATAAGGTCAAGGCTCGCAAGATTGAGCGCCGCCGCCCTGGGACCCGGCCCTAAACTTGCACCGACCCTTGGAGATCTAGCGCACTACCTTGCAACTTCTTTGAGCGTAGGGTCAAGCACAAGCACAGGCTGGCGTAGGACCCGCCCGCGAGAACGGTGACTCCAAACCCAAGCTGAGGGCTCGTCCGCCGACATCATCCCTGTATTTAACCCCTGTCCACCCTTCCCAACGACAAGGCTACGCGAGGGTTTCGTTTTAGGCGTGCGCCGGGGTCTCTGAGGGTGTCGCAAAGGAGGGAGCGCTCCGCGCCGGCCTGTGCTGCCGTCGTGGCGGCGCCCTGGCCATACTCTGGATCCACAGTTCTGTATCCCTCCGAAGTCTCCCTCGAGCTTGGTACTCCTCTCTATCCCAAGCTCGGGACCTGGTCCCAGAGTTGTTCTAGGTACCTGGCCAGAGCGCAGCATCTAGACATTCTTGTATGTACTAACCGCTGGCACCCAGAATGCGCCCCGGGACCGCTGTTGCTCTACCCATGACGAGGAGAACGTCTCGCTGCGCTGTGATCTCCTCCCCTGGTCATGTTGGTCCCAGGGGTCTGAGTGCTTGTCCTTGACCCCAGCTCCCTCGGGTATGAACCCACACGCCATCTCGCAGATTGTCTCTCATGACAGGGCCATAATGACTGCCGCTGTTTTCCAAGGACCCTCTCTGTCCATCAGCTGTGTACAACGCGTACAAGTCCTTCCCTTCTTTTACCCTCGCACGCCCCTCCAAATCCCCATCGTTGCTTTCCCTTCCGACTAAGAACCTCCTTCGTCAACTTCATCCTTAAGAGGGCAGTTTGACTGATCTTTGTCTCACCATTGAGGAACCTTTCTCGCTTGCCCGGATTATCTGACGTCCAGCAAACACTCTTCAAAAGACCACCTCATCCCGCTATCCCATCTCAACTCTCGGATATTCACGACATCTTCACTCTTTTGTCTTTTATATTGCCCAGTATTTCTCTGGCCCAGCCACTCTTTACTTGTACTCGACAGGATATTATTGCTCTATCATCCAGTCATTTCTCAAACACCCCGAGTGTCGTAGGTTCACGCTTCAACTTACACGAGGCTCTGAATCTTCATTCCAATCATTACCACCACCTCGCAACTTGCATTCCTCAGAAGCGGCCCGTGATGGAGAACATGGGTTCATACCACCACCAATCCCCATGGTCTGGTTGGACTTACCAAACCCATGCCAGCCAGTACCCTAGATACTCTCAGCAGCTACCTAGTTATGCCGCTTATCTCCCCGAATCGATGGAGCTCTACAATGCTCACCAGGGTCATCTCCTACACCATCACCAAATGTCTAGAACAACTGAGACAAAGCCTAGACTTTCTAAAGAGGAGGTCGAGGTGCTTGAGGCCGAGTTTCTAAAGAACCACAAGCCCAACAGCA
Source organism: Fusarium venenatum (assembly GCF_020744135.1). Classification (NCBI taxonomy): domain Eukaryota; kingdom Fungi; phylum Ascomycota; class Sordariomycetes; order Hypocreales; family Nectriaceae; genus Fusarium; species Fusarium venenatum. The sequence continues at coordinate 2,533,507 of NW_027072131.1, forward strand.
CAGTCAAGAAAGCATTGGCCGAGTCGATGAGAGTTGACAACGCTCGCATCAACGTATGTCCCAAGTTGAATCAAGTCTTTCACGTTACTAACCATGTAATAGAATTGGTTCCAAAATCGACGAGCGCGGGAGAAGAAGGAGAAAAACATTCGGGAGTACGCGGCCAAACAAAGACTGGACAAGGACACAGCTATTAATGAAGCTGGTGTTCACTCAGACGACGATCGCCTCTCTGATCGTGTTGTTTCCAGTGCTCCATTTCCAGCCCCTCGTCATGTTGGAGCCCGGACGACAAGCATATCGAGCCCAGAGCAGGAGAGCGAGAATGACAACAGTCAATCTGATTTTGGAGTCGGGTCGTCTCCAGACCTATCTTCCCAACCAACGCCTGAGCCTCTCTCTGCATCGATCAGTGCATCTCTGGCCTGCTACAGCCAGTACCCCCAACTCATCGTGCCAGACGATGAGGATGATGCCACTCCTTCTCTGCCTCAGCAGTGCTTCCCACAGCCATCCACATCACCTATCCAAGAGCAATATATGTACTCCAGAAACAGTCTTGCTGTCAAACAGTCCAACCAGCCCTCGACGTTGAAGCCTTCTCCTTCAATGGATATTGCCTCTCGTCGAAACAAGCGCCCCCCTCAACTCGCAATCAACGCCCCTCGCAGTTTTTCGGCAAGCGGACCCAGAACTGGGATCGATGTTGGGAGAAGAGCTGAGGTGGGACATTCGATGCGCCGTGTTGCCTCCGCAACTGGAGTTGGACGCATCGGTAAGCCTATGACTGGTCCTCGAAGCCCTTACTTTGAAAGAAACCCAGACGTTTTATTGCAGCTGAATCGTTCCCCCAACTTCCAAAAGTCGACTACCATTGCACCACCTACTCCTAACACTCCTGCTGTTGGAAATCACCAGGGCCTATGTGAGGCTACCCCGGCCAGCACCGTGGGATACGAAGAGAAATACCCGATGGATCTTGCAATCCATGACCCAACACTCCGAACCCCACCTACCACTCCTGGAGTCATGGACCACTTGTACAACAATGATTCTAACTATCAAGTTGCCATCGCCGATGAGCCTTTGGTGACACCAGGACTGGCAGCCTTTTCTCATGACTTCGAGGTGCCCGGCTCATCAAGCCAAGTACCTAACTACCTCTCTCACGGATGCGCTAGCCAGCCTCAGACTCCATCATACACTGCTCCAATGGGTCCTACCTATTTTGGCTTTGCTGGTGGAAACACCGAGTACAACTGGTCTGATGATGCTTCGCTATCAGCGCACTCATCCCCTGGACAGAACCAGCAAAACGTCAACTTCATGAACATGACCCCCTCGAGCTTCACATACTCAGACAAATAATTGTCCTTCACGTATATTCATCATCATCACATTGCTTTTCAGCACCAGCATTTGAACTTTGTACATAAATAGCGATATTTTACTTTCTTTCTTTTCTTCTTCAAGGATCTTGTACAGTATAGACCTGATGCCTTTTTGTCAGCAGGGAATGGCAAAAGAAAAGCCAGTCATGGCAATTACCTAGTATTTTCCCTTTGTTCTTGACGAATGAAACCAACGGCATCAAACCCTAATGTAATGGGAATACGGCACTGGATGGCGCTCAGGAATGTACACAGGGAGCGAGCGGGGGTTGTTCGTCATGGGATACCGGCTACACAAACTTGGGCGCAAAATTTCGACGGCAACGGAAGAAGATGATGCATAAGTGCTGGCTATTTGAGGAGCCGGAACAAAGCATGTGGAAGGGAGGACAGCCAAGTTGGAAACATAGAGAAAACAAATACAACAAAAAAATATAAGTCAACCAAGTCTCAGCGTATTATCACTGTCGATCGAAGATAGCCTCACGGAACATGGTTCCTGGACGTATCGTACTGTGCCCGTAGCATTCATGCTAGTTTGTTGATTAAGCTTTCAACGTGCAGAGAATAGCGATCCATGATGTTAAGGCCCCAACGCGTCCTAACCAATAACTTTGTGGTGGTGTCCCACATTCCTTTCCTGTAAACTGGTTGCTCAAGCAGGAACGGGTTTTGCCCTAATGGAAAGAGAGAGGCAAGCCCGGGAACTTTATTCATAAGTTAAATTAAGTCGTGATTCATAGTACGGTAGATGGTTGCACATGGAAGCCTCGTCCCAGGAGTCGGGTCCCGTCAACTCTCCATCCCGGGCCGAGAACCAGCTTCGGGGTTCGGCCCCGCCGCCACAGACAGCCAATTAGGCAGTTACATTGTCGATCTTTGAGCGATAAGACCAGGAAAAGGCCATTGGCCTGGTCCCGCTTTGCACGTCCCAGGATCTGTTCCGAGGCAATGGATACAGGCGGGAGATCGACACTACAAATGCTGGGGTCTAATTTCAATACTGCAGATATACTGTACTGTACTAAATCTGTGCCGTATTAAGTTATTGATCAGGCACTCAATTGAATTAATGGTGATTGAACAACTGATGTTGAGGTTTTACTCTGGTTCCTGTTGAGGATGTATACAATGGGCCATTTAGAGGCACCTATTTCCACGACCGTTTCCTCTTCTAGCGTCTTAAAAAGAGATATCACGCCATAAATGACATTTCCATGCTTCGAAAAATCTAGTCACCTTGACTTTAGAAAGACAAACGGCACCAAACCTACTCAACGGCCGTTCAGCCAAGACAATTCGATTCAGAAGCTTGACAGTTTCCGAAAACCAAAATCCCACATCGTAAACTAATGTAAGGGCCAACGACTTTAAGGAATGCATTTCTTTCTGTTCTTTGTAGTAATGTGGGGTGTGTGTATAGCCAACTAGGTACATAGGGAAACTCTAGAAGCTTTGGCTACAGACAGAGTGTTGACTATGGAAGTTAGCGACTGTATATTCCAATAACCAGGCAGAGTTCAGTATACAGGTTGTAGCGAAAACAGACTATGAAATCAGTGTCATTTTGTATTCAGTATAATTTCAAACATTGCTTTGTTATATAATCTAGTCAATTTCGTAAGTCTTCAACACCAATATTTAATTGTTTGGTTTCTGCAATACGCTTTCTCCGAAAATAGTATATCCCAAGTCGTACGCTTCCGTGATTGGCACACAACACGTTGTAGTAAGCTACGTGCTTTGCAGTTGAGTATTCAAACTCATGACGAGGAACAGTAATAGGGAGACAAGATTCTAACACAGAACACACGGTAGCTGATGATTGAATTATGTAAATGGAAACCCAGAACACTCAAAGAATTCATTCGCCACGAAATACTTTCCCAAGTTTCTTGCGCTTTCTGCTCGACATGAGGAACCAGCGTGGAAGAAATATTGAGATAACGATCAAGATACCGATGTGATCATTGATTAACAACATCGGTATATTTGACAACACGACGTCACTTTCTTTGGTCGCCAGTTACGCGAGTCGCTCGAAATCCAAGTTGTATCCTCGATATCATAGGTAGATCGATCTACATAAAACTGAATGGCACCAGACAATTGTTAGTTGGCTTCTGATCCGATCGATGACGTTAAATCCCTACAACGATGAATGCGCGCCATGACAGGAAACGCGCCATGCATCGGCTGGTCTTTAATATACTAAGCTCAAGGAAGTAAAGATTAATGAAACAGTCGGGGAAAATGCCCACTGCCTGGTCTTGCCATGGCCTAAGATGATACACGAGATCCATGCTAGGTAGGTAAATATGGAATCCCACGGGCGGGCGAACGTCTGAGTTACAGCGCGTTAGACTATAGTGGTAACAGTCCGTAGAACCATGGAAGGCCCAGCGAGTTCATAGGACATGATAACAGGTTAGATTTTCAATATGCAATCTAAAATTGAGATAAATTAGAAATATGAAGACGAACAATACAATCAATCGTTTTCTGTATTATCGTTTGATTCTTCTAATCTAATATGTTTATCAGATCTATCAAGTATAATACCCCTTGCGTCAATTCCCAATTACAAGAGTAATGGATGAAAACGCGGTGCAGTATTACAGTCAACGCGACAGTGGTCCTGCCGAATACGTCAGTGGGTAATCGGAGACAACCCAACTGTTAGTGTGCCTGCTATGGATCGCGCACGCGCCAACTCACGTAAACCACTTTAACACTCGTGAAATATATCCAATCTGAGCCATACTCTCAACAACAACAGGTTATTTTTTGCAACCTTACGACTATGTTCTAATACCCTTTTTTGTTTTTCGACCTTTAATATTATCAAATGGAACTTATTGTATGACCACCCTACCGTATCTATGTCCTTTTCCGCCATTACTGGCAGCGACGCGTCGCGTCCAGCGCGGTCGAGGATTTTAACCCCAAGCTCGGAGGGGAGCTTAAATCACAAAGATGAGCTGCATTCGCCTGAAAAACGCCAGAAGACGAGGGCCGACTCGGTTACTATGGATCACCTCTTGAAACCTTCAATTGCTGTCAAGGTCAGTAATTGTTCATTCTCGTACCATTGAATACCCCAACTCATTCGTGATTCTACAGCCGCATCCGCCGAAGCTTCATATCCAGCCTCGTATCCTCCACCCATTGATGGTCCTCCCTCGCGAACGTCTACCGCTGTCCTGTATCGATTTCCATGCCACGAATGTCGACCTCGCCACATACCGCTTATTCGAAGCCAATATCAAGATTCTTGACCTGGAAAGCCGCATGGGTTCCGTCCCTGTTGTCCTTCTTGCCAGAAAAGAAGGGAGCCGCGCCGTGTATGCCCTCGAGAAGCAGGAGAGTGGACTTTATGTTGTATGTAGACTAGGTCCATGGGTAAACTTGGACCTCTTAGCAGACAGTGCAACTGCCGTCTGTCGAGAACGCCTACATCCAACTACCAGAAGCGAGCACCAAAACCAGAACGGCCCGTCTGCGATTACTACGCCCCATATACACAAGGAAGAGAAGATGAAGCGCGCCGCCATAGAGGCTTTTCAGTCTCAAGTTCGCAAGCGACCAAGATCGCAGTCTGTTTCAACGTTGGCCGAATCTGTGAAACAAGAGGCAACCGAAGCTGCCACGCCCACGGAGTCAAAGCTGCCATCCCCAATCATCCAACTAGAGGAACTCAAAGGGAGGTCAAACGAACACACGGCGCAATCACTACCTGTGGGGATCTCAAGTGACGCCAAGACCGAAGAGCCTCCTAAGCAACAAACCGCAGAAGACATTTTTGATACACTCAGAACTCAGTACTTCGACATGCTATACAAGTCTATGGTGGGTAGGAACAAACTCGCCCTTTTTCACACTTGCTAACCAGTTAAGGGATCACTCGCCTATTTTGCCAAAGGGCCACTCTCGCGCGCTCGTTCGGCGTTTCATCTTGATCTCGAATCCAATCTCAACTTAGCCGATCTTATCGAGTTTTTGAAGAGCCTTGTTCTCACCACTGTACAAATCGACAAAAAATATCGTCAAACCATCCCTGCGCTTATTGCACAGATGAAAACAATGGTTGAGAGTTCCGATGAGGGTCGAAAAAGAAAGCGTAGAGCCAGGAAAATGAAGATTGGCAAGGACGGCCTCTATCCGCACGAGCAAGCTCATATCAGAAAGTGGTGGGCTACCAATCAGCCCGAACTGAAAGATGATGAAACGAATGTGTCTGACCATCAAACCAAATCCATCACTTCTATGCTTCACACAAGAGAGACTCAACTCCAGATGATCATCATATTGGAGATCCTTGCACTGACTCCTCTGAAGCCCGCAGATGATGCTGAAGACAGTCAACTTCCTCTGTTGCCTGGCGCTGCTGAGTCTCAAGGTGATATGGCTCCTCCATCCGCCAAGAAGCGGAACAAGCACAACTTACCTATGCTTGTGGATGTTCATGCTGATCGTTTAACAATCTGGCATACTGCATCTGATCAGCAGCTGCTGCTGGAAGATTCGCAAGTCTCCCAGACTCTGGATGGACAGTCTCAGCAGAAGTCGTCTTCAGAGCCTCTCAAAGACTTCTGCGTAGACATCATTGTGCCATTGTAAGTCTCGAACCGGCTCATGGTCATCATTACCACAGCGACTAACTATGTTAAACAGCTTCTCTCACAGGCTACCGGAGCTTTGTGATTTAATCAACCGCAAGTTAGGAGGACCCGTCATCGTGAAACCCTCAAGGCCTAAGACCTTAAGACGGCCATCCAGTAAACAATCTCCAAAGCCGGGTACAGTGGCAAAACGCTCCGTGTCAGGGCAGCCCACAAGAACATTGCAGAGAGCACTTTCAACAGACCAGCAGTTTCGACGGAGTGCTTCGAGAGGCCCTAGCAACATGATTGCGCTTATGCGATCCGCAACTACCACTGCCTTGCCAGGAATCAAGCGGGAAGCAAGCGATCCTGCCTTGGTCAAGTCGGTGCTGGGCAATGACCCCGACTTGATGAACAGAAAGAGTGGTCCTTTGCCACGAAGCAGCAGTGCATCTTATTTGCAAGATGCCAAGATGAGCAAGAAAGCACAAGTTGAAGCAGAGTTGAGGGATGCCATCTCTTCGTTGAGAAAGCCGAATCGCCAGGTGGTTGGGCAGGCGCTAGCTGAAGCAGCAGAGCGCCGCGCAACTGTGAGTTCTTCGGCAAAGAGTACGTATCGGAATTCAAATGTACAAACCCCTCAGCTAACATTGTTCTAGAAGCGAGAAAGCCGATCAAAGGTTCCTTCGGCACGCCGGTTGTAAAGGCGACACCCGCGAACGTGCGTTTTAAGGATGTGTTTGCCTCGAGGGCCAATACAATGGAAACGCCCCTGATGAGTACTGAGGATGTCATTCCTCCTTCCAGCCTTCCTTCGATGGTTCCCTCTACAGGTTATCATGGAGGAGGCCAACGGAATGCTTTTAGACAAAGTCGAACTCCCGATTTTGAGAGGATTGGTAGTACGCCAACCAAGACTGCATCGACTTTTATCCGGCGGCCTGCAGATGATCCAGATGTTTTACCGTTTCCGCCTTCCTCGCCATGTTTGGAACGAAGAACTGTGTCCGCTGCGAATCTATTCAACCCCACAGGCATTACGGATCGCAAAAGAAAGGTCAGTTTTGAATCATCTCTAAACGACGAGATCTTGGCTACGCCCGTCAAGGCTATCAAAACAAAGAGCATAGAAGATCTCAAAAACATAAGAATGGAACCTGCACCCGCCAAGCAGGTATCGATTTATCAAAAATTGGGATGGGATGATGATATAGATGACCTGTTATGAGTTGCCTATCGGAGCATTTTCAGCGGTGTTTTTACAAAGAGTTATGCATTGTATGCAGCAGGAGTTATTATAAGCATTATTAAAAGGCGTTGAGGCCATGGCAAAACTGTATTCACAGCAGTATTTCAGATAAGACACATGACACAAATAATATGACAGCTGAACATAAAAGACATTGACTCATCTAGGCAGGATTTCATGCAGCCGCCCCTTCTACCAACATAGTGGGTAAATCTCTGATGTCAACATGTTCCTGCGATCCCAGGTCCACGACACGCATCGCCTCCAGACCTACAACACCTTCTTGCAGCGCCAGGAACTGAAGCTCAACTACGTGACAGGCCCCCGGTGCCAGAGGGCCAACGCGGGTATCAGCGCTCAGGCACACAACATCCGTAGATTCGACAGACGAGTTTTTCTGTAACGCGTGAAGCACATTCTCATCCGTAACTGCATCAGCGACGTCTTTTTGCCCTTGTTTTCGACCGCTCACCGAAGGTGGCCGTGTCATGCGGACCTCGCCTCGCCGTCTTTTGGGAATTGCAACAAGAGCAAGCTTACGCGGAGGTACAGAGGTTTTATCTGTGGCACGGTTGACAATGTAGACAGTCCAAGAAAAGATTTGCCCTGGATGGACCGGCTCAGATGGGCCCGTGAAGGTCATGGTGATGCCAAGTTCTGCGACAGAGGCCTCGGTATTAGATGTGGCAGCCTCAAGAGTAGGAAGAGCGTCAGGACGTATGACAGATGGCGATATTAAAGGGTGAACCGCTTGTCCGGTGATTGAGAGTTGAGATGGACGATGGGCGCGGACGATGCCCGTTCCCGCAGTTGCTGAACCATAGCCAGGGTTAACGGGAAGGGTGAAATCGAGTTGAGTTGTCCACGACATGGTCATTGTAGGCGTACAACGGCCAGGTACAACCTGGGCGGTGGCGGAGATTGTTATATCAAGTTCCCGCATCGGGTTCTTGACAGTCACATCGTGCTGGCGGGGAGCAATACGGTAGAGAAGTGTGATATGGTCGTGAGACACACAAGCAAGGGGAAGTTGCATACCCGCATCGTCGTTGAGATTCTCAATAGTTGCGTCAAGGATTGAGAGGTCGATCTTGTCTAGTGTTATCTCACAGTCAAAATGAGAAGTAAAATCAACTTCGAGTAGCGCAATAACAGCCGAGCTTGTTGGTGATGTAGTCGGCCGTGAGAAGCGAATTCTTGTATGGATTAGAGGGAAGATTTTGTGCTCAATGTGAGGCAGGGCCCGTATATGCTTTGTCACATCTTGCGAGCGTGTCACAGGAGCGACTCTCGATACTCGAAGCGCTGACAGCCGAGGCTTAACTCCGCCAAGTGCAGCATCACTACCAAAGGACTCAAGCAGATTAAAGCCAGAAGGCACTCCACTTTGAAGGTAACCGCTCCCCTTTCCGATTGTATCGGTTGATAGTTCAGGCTTCAGACTTGCAGATGCAGTAAAAATGATGGCTGGCGTAGAAACCCGTGTTCGGGGTCGACTAAGAAAGATGGGCAGTTTCCAAACAGCAAAGACATTCTGGAGTTCGTTCTCATCGCCGCTTTCTTCGTCACTTTCATCTTCGTCATCTTCTTTCCCTTCTCCATCGACGATAATGAAAGGATCGTCGATGTCTGGGGCAGTACCTGAGAAGATACTCTCTGAAGTGGAGTTTTCCTTGCCGTGAGTGTTCTGGTTGACAATATGGGCTTCAACGGATATCACTAGCCGGCTGATGTGAGCGCGAAGTGTTGGTTCATCTTTCCAAGGACTTTTGAGTAGTAAAAGAACATCTACAGTCTCATCTGGCGACGTGTCAGTGATAAAACTTGGCATAATGTGAATTGGCGTACCGAAGAATAATGCGTCTCGACGCTTGATTGATTCTAATATAGACTTTCCGGGCTCGACACCTTTAAAAGCTGCTTCTAGGTCCAAGCCTGTATCTTCCGGTATAAGATAGGACAAGTTGGATTGCTCTGCGAACTCAGTTGTAGGGTCTGTAATGAAGAGGCTTCTCTTAAGCTGAGTGAGAGATTCAGGCTCATGGTCATTGGACTCTGAAGGGATAGACTCCCTGTCTGGCGTTATCCCAGAGTCCGACATATTAGTAGATGATGTAAGTAGCGTTTTTGCTCAGGAGATGCGGCCTTGTACTATCCAGACTCTAAAATCGTGTATTTTCGAATGACTTGTGCTTTTTATTGTTGATTAGATTACCCGTGTAAGTCGGAATGCAACTCATGCCCCCCTTAGCGACGTAAAGTCACTTGCTTGTAAGATGCCTTAGTCATCACGTCACCAAACAGCCTGTCGCGATGCCACTTGATCCGTGCGCAAAAAAATTAGTGGCGCCGAAATCGACTTAAGCACCTCCGCGTTGCTTCAGTTTTTGATCCTGGTTTCACGCCATTGTCAGCATTTTATCACAATCAGAGTATTTGACACGAGCCTACAACAGTAAGATCGCGTCGCGTATCTCTGATACATACATTGAAAGACTCTCCTATGATGAACGGCTTCGGTTCTCCTTATGGCCAGCCGGCTTCGGCCTGGCAAGAGCACCATACGCCTGATGGACGAGCCTACTACTACAACGCAACTACAAAGGCGACGCAATGGACGAAGCCAGAGGACATTATGAGTCCCGCCGAGGTTCGCTTCACCCTTTGCAAATAAGAAAGTGATGAAAGTCAATGCTAACATGCGACAGCGCGCTCTTGCGAACCAGCCATGGAAGGAATACACTGCTGAGGGAGGACGAAAATATTGGTATAATACTGAGACGAAACAGAGCTCCTGGGAGATGCCGGATGTTTACAAAACAGCTATCGGTGCAACAAGCAAGCCTGCTACTCCGGCCTCCGCAACTCCTTTCACGCCTCCTGCCAGCGCTGGTGGCTACTCCCAGGCACCTTACGATCAGCATCGTGATCAGCGCGACACGTACTCTGAACCTCGCCAGATAACATACGGAAACGATCCCAAAGTCCAGGCTTTTGTGCCTGCAACAAACGATCCTGAATACGCGACCGCCGAAGAGGCTGAAGCTGCCTTCGCTAAACTTCTTCGACGAAGTGGAGTTCAACCGGACTGGACTTGGGAACAAACAATCAGAGCCACTGCGCGGGACCCTCAGTTCCGTGCCATTAAGGATCCTAAGGATCGCAAGGCCGCTTTCGATAAGTATTGCCAGGATGTGGTGATCCAGGACAAGGAGCGAGCTAAGGAAAGGTTGGCTAAACTCCGTGCTGACTTTGAGACTATGCTCAAAAGGCATCCCGAGATCTCTCATTACACCCGCTGGAAGACCGCGCGTCCTATCATCGAAGGCGAAACCATCTTCCGCTCTACCAACAACGAGGAGGAGCGTCGACAACTCTTTGCAGAGTACATCATCGGCTTGAAGAAGGCACACGCAGAGCGGCAGACATCTCTGAGGAAGAACGCTATGGACGGACTCATTGATCTGCTTCCCAAGCTCAACCTGGAGCCTTACACTCGATGGGCTGATGCTCAAGGTATCATTTCATCTACCCCGCCCTTCCAAAATGACGAAAAGTACCAGGCTCTTACCAAGTTTGACATTTTGACTGCTTTCCAAAACCACATGAAGGCTCTGGAGCGCAGGTTCAACGACACGAAGCAAGAGGAGAAGAACAAGAAGCTCCGCAAGGAACGAAAGGCACGTGATGCTTTCAAGTCCCTCCTCAACGAGCTTCGCCGCAATGGCAAAATCAATGCTGGAACAAAATGGAACCAGATCGTTCCCCTCATCGAGAACGATGTCCGCTATACCGATGCCGTTGGTCAAAGCGGCTCCACGCCTCAAGAGCTGTTCTGGGATGTCATCGAGGAGGAGGAACGTGGTCTACGCGGGCCCAGAAACGATGTTATAGATGTTCTTGAAGTGAGTTGTTGCCATGTAACTGTTTGTTATACAATTTAGTTTACTAATAACATACAGGACAAGCGGTTTGATCTCACACCCACGAGCAACTTTGAAGAGTTCCTCTCCATCATGAAAGATGATCGACGGACTGCTAACATTGATCCGGATATCCTCAAACTCGTTTTTGACCGAGTACGTTACCACAGTGTCGTCCTCATGATGCTGACTTGCTAACAAGATTACTAGCTTCGCGAGAAACGCTCGTCCAGGCGGGACGATGATCGACAAACTGAGCGCCAGCAACGAAGAGCTGTCGATGATTTGCGTGCATACATGAAGCGCATGGAGCCTCCTATCACTCTCAGTGATACATATGACAAGGTACGACCTCGACTCTTGAAATCAGATGAGTTCCAGGCCATTGCATCCGAGGATGCTCGACGAAATGCGTTTGACAAGCACATCCGACGTCTACGAGAGAAGGAAGATGAAGCGGACCGAAGCTACAGACGACGTGATCGTATGTCCAGTGAGAGAGACTTGCATCGCCGTGAGCGCGACCGATCTAGAGGTGAGCGATCTCATCGTAGCGGTGGACGTGGTTCTCGACGAAGTCGCAGTCCGGAGCCAGATGCCTACGAAGCGGACCGACGCAAAGCAATCGCCGAGCGAGAGCGCAACCATCGAAAGTCCACCATGGCCGAAGGTCTCTTGGGGTCAGAACGCAGTCGCCTGTCGCCGCCACCTCGCCGTGAGCGAGAACGAGAGCGCGAGCGTGACCGGGAACGAGATCGAGACTACGACCGACCTGCTCGATCGCGCCGCGATGACGACAGTTACTATGACCGTGAACGAAGAGACCGGGAAGACGAGCGCGAGAGATCGTATCGTCGTCGTGCCGACCGCGGATCCCATGATGAACTTAACTATGGAGATGAGCGACCTTCTGGATCCCGACGACGTCGTCCCGATGACGACGAAGACGGTGCTCGCCGTGAGTCACGAGACGCCAAGGTATGAAGCATCGCAGAATATATTTGATGTAAAACACGTCTAACAAGAATACAGAGAATTAAAAGAGAGCGATCTCGGGAGCGCACGCCACCTCGTGTTGAAGAACGTCCTCGTAAGAAAACCCCTCCTCCTGCAACTAAGGACGTTCATTCCGGAAGTGAAGAGGGTGAGATTGAGGAGGATTAAGAGCAGTATTTATCGATTGACCTCTGTCTTTCTACCTTTGGTTAAATAAGCTGCTGCACTCTTTCTCAGTACGCATCGTCGAACCCCTAACAACGTCCACCGGGCGAGATGACTTGGGAGTATAGGCTTGCGGCTGTTGGTCGCCATGGCCGTCCAGTGCCGCAGCGGCGGAAACACATGGCGACCACTCTGCTACAGATGAGCAGTTTTTTGGCCAGTATGTGTCTTTTCCCATTCTTATCCTAGTCTAGGTTTATATATTTGTGAACTTATACAGGGGGCCGTGTTTCTGGAGTTTATTGTGGAGGCTACACTGGCAGTTTTAGGTACTATCTAGAAGTAAGCAACCATAGTTTAATTAACGACTTTCTTGGACGATCCATTCTCTTGCAATTGAACTATTTAGAACTAACCGATAGCCATAATTCTCTATGGAAGTTGTTTCCCGCGAGGTAGGAAACGTCAGACGGCAGAGATCCTGCTAGATCCATTGTCCCTCAATCTACGAAGCCACCCTGCTGCCATGTTACGGGGATCTGGGGAGTTGTAAAGCCCTAGAGAACTCCAAACAGGGAACAAACCAGGATATACCAATCAAGAAAACCAACGGCTTTCGTAGGACCAGACAACAGGGGATACGCTGCCGTCACCATCGTTATTCGTCTGGATCGTCATCCTCGCCGGCGCTGCGCTCATCATATATTCCTAAGTCCCGCTGCTTTCGCCGATTCCCATTTTGAACGCCACAAACGCCGGGAGATGCACCATCAAGGGGAGGCAGAGTCTCGTTATAAACGCCTTTAGCTCTGGTCAGGGTTCTCCTCCAAGAAGAACTGTACAAACTTATTAGTCAAAGATCACAACATATAAGTAAGGATGAAGTAAACTTACGTAGTTGCCGCCCAGCTTCTGCTCTTGGTCGAGCTGAGATCCGTTCTTGTTGATACGGGGGCGGTAGTTGGTAGGGTCACGGCGGAAAGTGACGTTAAGGTTCTTCAAGAAGGTGTTGCAGCCAGTGAGAAGAGACTCGGGCTTGTTGGCGTGAGCATCAATACCAGGCTGTCCGTCAAAGACAATGACTCGGTCAGCGAGATAGGTGGCCATGATGAAATCGTGCTCGACGATGAAGGCAGTCTTCTTGGAGTGCATGATGAATCGCTTGATAACACGCGAGGCGATGATACGCTGCTCGGAATCGAGGTAGGCAGAGGGCTCATCGATAAGGTAGATATCAGCAGGGATACCGAGAGCAAGAACAATAGCAACACGCTGCAATTCACCACCGGACAGGTTCTTGACTTCCTGGTCAATGAAGTCGTCAAGCTTGAGGGGCTTGACAACGTCGGTCTGGAACTGGGGAGACAAGAAAGACTGCTTGATCTTCTTGAAGAACAGCTGGCGAACAGTACCATCGAACTTGGGGGTAATGGTCTGGGGCTTCATGCTGATTCGCATCTCGGGGACGCTCTTCTTGCTGTCGGGCTTCAGGGCGCCGGCCAAGAGACGACAGAAGGTTGTCTTTCCAGTACCGTTCTCACCCATCATGACAATGATCTCGGAATCAGTGAAGTCACCAGCTTCGATGCTGAGCTTGAAGCTGCCTAGGGTCTTCTCCATCTTGGGGTAGGTGAATGCACGCGACTTGTCGATTTGGAACTCATCGGCGGTCTCTGCAATTCTGAAGGTCAAAGACTCATCACGGAATCGCAAGTTTTCGGTGGGGATGTGACCGTCAAGGAAGATGTTGATACCCTCACGTACGGAGTAGGGGAGTGTGACGACACCGTAAACGGCAGGCCTGCCGTAAAGAACGCAGATGTAGTCGGAGAGGTAGTCGAGAACAGACAGATCGTGCTCGACAACGATGACGTAGTCGTTGTCACGGAGGAGAGAGCGGATGACTAGAGCAGCGCTCAAACGCTGCTTGACATCGAGGTAGGAAGAAGGCTCGTCAAACATATAGACATCGGCCTGCTGAACGGCGACAGTTCCGATAGCGAAACGCTGGAGCTCACCACCAGAGAGGAGGTTAATATCACGGTCCATGATATGGTTCAGCTCAAGGACGTTGGCCATCTCTTCCATGTTGCCGAGCGTGGCTCGGCTCTCGATGAGGTATCGGACACTCTTGTTGGGGCCTCGAACGGCCCTTGGGATTTGATCCACGTACTGGGGCTTGACAACGGCCTTGAGGTCATCCTCCAGGAGCTTTGTAAAATAGTCTGTTTCATGATCAGCACACACGCATCCCTCTCCTGGGATCACGAATTGGGTACTACATACTCTGAAGCTCGGAACCACGGAAGTGCTTAATAACTTCCTCCCAGTCAGGAGGGTTGTCATGTCGGCCCAGGTTGGGCTTGAGCTTTCCACTCAGAATCTTGAGGGCAGTGCTCTTTCCAATACCGTTGGTACCGACAAGTCCAAGCACCTGGCCAGGTCGGGGCATGGGAAGACGATGCAACTTGAAGCTGTTGGGACCATATCGGTGGGTGACCTGACTCTCAAGGTTGGTGGGCAAGTTGATAATGTTGATCGCATCAAACGGGCAGCGCTTTGGGCAAATACCACAACCGATACAAAGGGACTCGGAGATAAAAGCCAGCTTGGAGTCGGGCTGGACTTCGATACAGAGCTTTCCGCTACGAACGACGGGGCACGACTTTTTGCACTCTTGACGACATTTTCGCGGGCGACACTAAAAGGAGGGGTTAGAAAATGTTTGGCAGGCGGCGGGGCACTTGTTGATGCTGATGCTGATGATCACACACCTTGTCGCTGTTCACGATAGCAATACTGTTGAAAGGCCTGTTAGTTTATCTCTTTGTTGTTGTTTTTTCTATTTTCTCGAGTCGCATCGACGTACCGCGTGAGTTTATCAGACATTTTCGCGATAGCACAACAGATGTTGCTTTAATCAAGGTTTTGGTGGGGTGGGAATTTGTGGGAAGAAAGATGAAGGACCTGAGCAGAAGTCGACAACAGAGTGTCTCACGCGCGCAAAATATGATGACACGCGGGCACTCGTCGAAGACTCTTTATGAGGAACGGGTTACACGGTGAGAAGAAAACGAGGGGAAGAAATCAAGGTAAAAAGAAGTTCCAAGGTTAGGCTCAGGTTGTTTGGATTGTGTGGATGGTAATCCAATTTTCAGGCCCTGTCATTAGTAGGTTTGGCGGGGCTGTGGACCGCTGAACTTAACACAGGCAAGCAAGGTACTGCGGTACGTACCTGTCTTTTGCATGACGTTGTCACTGCGACAAATTATAGTTCTCTAATGAATCAACCTATGCTTTTTATTAATATCTAAGCCTGAAATTACGCTTCTCGGATCAGTAGTCAGCGTCTATGATCGATTTGAATAATAATACTAAAGTGCTTGCTGTTAATAGGTGCAGGATATCAACCACTTTAGTACCAAGGTACCTAGGCACCTATAAAGCTGGTGGCTGATATAAAAGTTGTGATGCTTAATATATAGCTTGACCTTCCAGCTGGTTTGGATTTATTCTCTCTATTACCTTTGGGTAATTGACAAAAGTGCTGAAGGTTTACATAGTTCTTGGTGACTCATATTCCTCGTGAACCAATATCATTATGTAACCCGGTCTCGACTTTAAGGTCATGCATATCACATTCCAACATATACCTACCTAGGTTCCAATCAGTTATGGTAACATTTTAACACGTGACTATGAAGTAGCGGTATCTCATACTAGGTACATATGCATTTACAATCGATCATGCAGAGCAGCAAATTCTATGTGCTTCACATTTAAATCCACGGTTAAACTGGTCTCTTCTCACGGAAAGACCCGTAAAACACGATCTATTATAAAGCCAATAGATGTGCGCGATTGGGCATCCGACAAACGACGAACAGAAACTATCATTAATAGGAATGTGTTTTCAGTGCTAAGAAAAAATCCAATTACAATTGAAATTGTTGAATGCAAACAACCAACGAGAACAATTGGGCCAGGCAGCCATAAATAGAGCGCAGAAAACATTAGCAAGAACTGACATCTCGTTTAGGGTAACAGTCGGAACAGTCTACGCTTATTGGCTAACCATAAACTCAGGTATGTAAAAAGCATAGTCCTCTAAGTAAGAGTTAACAGGCAGCTTGCTACACGAATGTTTAACCTCAAACAGCAGATAAAAATGCGTGAGCTTTCTGGAAGGAGAATTAAAAACAGTAGAAATTAAATTTACAGTTTAAACCCACGCGTAACTGTAACGTTTGTTGCAGACTAAAGAACCTAATGTCTTGACATGGCACAGTGATGCTGTCCAGGATCACGTGAGCATACTCCACCTCTCAGTGCTCTCACCCCGTGCAATCAATCCAAATCTTCAGGTTCCTGCCTCTCCACCAAATTGATTCTCCCGTCCCTACCCACGTCACCGGGCCATCGATAACCCCGAACGTATCCTGACAGGCTCCCGATATTATCTACATGTTGCCTGCAGTCTGTAGATTATTCTTTAATGACTTGTGAGTTTACCCTGCTCTTCCTGCTCCTTTCAGTCTCTACCGCGCTTCTGGCTTGCTGGCCTGTCGCCTATCGTCGATCCCGCCTCGGCCTCGACCATACCCATCGCGATATTGCCTTCATAAGAGCCTTATATATGTTTTATCACGATAAAACTTGATGGATTCGATGCTTCACGCTCGGATAGATGCTTCTGCGATCCGACACACCATATCCGAGCTGTTGTATCCTTTCAATCGCGAGTTGGGGGTTTTTCATTAACCTTGCCATCGATAACTTACACGGGATGCGACAAGTGACGAACCTCTACTGTTCTTCCCATATCCCGCCCTTTCTGGCGTCGCTTATGGGTCGCCAGAATCGCGTCGTCCCAATAATCCCTCAAACACACACGTCACACCAGGCCATCAGCTAATATCGTCGCGTCTTTAGTAGGTAGTCTGCTTCATCACCAACATGATGTCCACCCCTGCTTTAGGGGGTCCTTCGAACGGACACTTATCGCCTGGCGATGAAATTAGCATGTCTTTTGATACAGGAGACCACGTAACTGATAGCGATTCTCACGATGCCCCTGACCACACGCTTGATCACCCATCGCCAACTTCCTCAGACGATGCGAACCACGACTCAAATATGATACAAGATGATACGCACATGTCGGCGAGTGAGCAGTCAAGCGAAGACAATGCATCTGATGACGGTGACTTCGACATGGAGGAGAGCATCCTATCCCAGAACGAAGACGTGATGGAAGACCGTGCCAGCTCTACCGACTCAAATCGAACATCCAAACGCAAAGCCCCTGTCGAGGAAGAAGACTACATCAAAGCTAATCCAGAGCTATATGGATTAAGACGAAGTGTGCGTTGCGAAAAATTTTCACCCAGCTTCTGTCTTCTTGCTTGCTGACTAGTCCATAGACGCGACCTCGAGAACAACGAAAAATTGTAGGTCATCATTGAGAATTGACACCAGGGTATACCATTAACCCAATTCCTACAGGTCGAATCTGATGATTCGGACTCAGAACCACCCGTCAACCGTCGTACAGTCAAACGACGACGTGTCGAGATCTCACGTCCTTGTAGGTTGCCATAACAGATTCACTTCGGCTGCGGCCATTTCTCCCTAGCTCTGTCTAACATGATCGCTATAGCTTCGAAGATTGGCACACCAACGTTACGGGCCTCGACAGCCGATTCCGACTCCGACTCAGACAACTATGGCGGTGCTCGGGCAAAGAGTCTGCAGAAAAAAGCTCGAATGCAACGCGAGGCGCAACCAGATCTCGCTCTGGCTGAAAAGCGCTGGTCAAGTCGTCGAGCTGCACAGATACAACAAGGAGCTTATGAAGAAAGCGATGTCGATGAAGATGAGGAAGATGACGACGACGAACTCGGTCTCGCTTCCTA
Organism: Fusarium venenatum; assembly: GCF_020744135.1. Taxonomy (NCBI): domain Eukaryota; kingdom Fungi; phylum Ascomycota; class Sordariomycetes; order Hypocreales; family Nectriaceae; genus Fusarium; species Fusarium venenatum. Next base: position 2,551,750 of record NW_027072131.1, read on the forward strand.
CACCGTGGACTATGTGGATGACTCGCCATACATAGAAAAGGTTGTTCGACATCGTTTAAAAGACGGCTTGGAATTGTCTTACAACTCAACCAAGAACGACTTTGAGTACTTCATCAAGTGGCAAGGCAAATCACACTTGCATGACACATGGGAAACCTTCGATGATATTCGCGGCTACCGTGGTCATCGCAAAGTCGAGAATTACTTTAAGAAGTTTGTCGACTACGAACTAGCCATTCGCTTCGGCACCGACATTCCTCCCGAGACCAAGGAGCAGTTTTTCCTTGACCGCGAGCGAGATGAAGAGGCGTATGAGGACTACACAAAAGTCGAACGAGTTGTGGCCGTACGTGATGGCGACGAGGGCACTGAATACCTTGTCAAATGGAAAGGCCTCACCTATGAAGAGTGCACATGGGAAATCGCATCCGACATCAGTGACTTGTTCCAAGATCAAATTGACCAGTATCTTGACCGAGCATCTCGATCCTGGCAGTCAGACCGCAAGGAGACAAACCCCGAAACGCGATCACGTATGGTCAAGCTTGAAGAACAACCAGACTTCATCAAAAACGGCGAGCTTCGCAACTTCCAGCTGAGAGGTCTCAATTTTCTCTGCCTCAATTGGACCAAAGGTAACAACGTGATCCTGGCAGATGAGATGGGCCTGGGAAAAACAGTCCAGACTGTATCGTTCTTGAGTTGGCTTCGCAACGCTCGTCATCAAGAGGGCCCATCACTTGTGGTTGCTCCACTCAGTGTCATCCCTGCTTGGTGTGATACCTTTAACCACTGGTCTCCTGATCTCAACTACGTTGTCTATCTGGGACCTGAGGATGCCCGGAACATCATTCGCGAGCATGAACTACTTGTGGACGGCAACCCCAAGAAGCCCAAGTTCAACATTTTGGTCACGTCTTATGAGTTTATTCTTCAGGACTGGCAATTTCTACAGTCCATTAAGTGGCAAACACTCGCCGTTGATGAGGCACACCGACTCAAGAACCGTGAGTCACAGCTTTACAACCGCCTGGTGAACTTCGGTATCCCCTGCAAAGTCTTGATCACGGGTACGCCTATTCAAAACAACCTGGCCGAACTGTCGGCTCTGCTCGATTTCCTGAACCCCGGCAAGGTTGACATCGATGAAGACCTTGATTCGCTTTCTGCCAATGACGCACAAGAGAAATTACAGCTACTGCACAAGGCCATTGCACCCTACATTCTTCGAAGAACTAAAGAGACTGTAGAGTCAGACCTGCCACCAAAGACAGAGAAGATCATTCGTGTTGAGCTGTCGGACGTGCAGCTGGATTATTACAAGAACATCTTGACCCGTAACTACTCAGCCCTCTGTGACGCTACCAATGGCCACAAAAACTCCCTGCTCAATATCATGATGGAGCTGAAAAAGATCAGTAACCATCCTTATATGTTCCCAGGTGCCGAGGAGAAGGTACTGGCCGGCAGTGTGCGCAGAGAGGACCAGATCAAGGGCTTGATTGCGAGCAGTGGAAAGATGATGTTGCTTGATCAACTTTTGTCAAAGTTGAACAAGGATGGACACAGAGTTCTGATTTTCAGCCAGATGGTCAAGATGCTTGACATTCTTGGTGATTACTGCTCCTTGCGAGGATACAAGTTCCAAAGACTCGATGGTACCATCGCGGCGGGTCCTCGACGCATGGCCATCAACCATTTCAACGCCGATGACAGTGATGATTTTTGTTTCCTTCTCTCCACGCGAGCAGGTGGTCTTGGAATCAACTTGATGACCGCGGATACGGTCATCATTTTTGATTCGGATTGGAACCCACAAGCTGATTTGCAGGCTATGGCTCGTGCGCATCGTATAGGCCAGAAACGACCCGTCAACATTTATCGCCTGGTATCCAAGGAAACAGTTGAGGAGGAGGTTCTTGAGCGAGCTCGCAACAAGCTTCTTCTCGAGTATCTGACCATCCAGGCTGGCGTTACCGACGATGGCAAGGCCGCGTTCAAGGAAGAATTGAACAAGAAGGGTCTTAGAGTTGAGGGCCCTTCATCATCGGAAGATATTCAAATGGTGCTCAAGATGCGTTCGTCCAAGATGTTTGAGCAGAGCGGCAACCAAGAACGTCTTGAGCAGCTCGATATTGACTCCATCCTCGAGAACGCTGAAATCACGAAGACAAAGGTGGACGACAAGATTAACCTCAGTAGCGGTGGCATCGATTGGGACAACTTTATGCAGATCACTGATGTTAAGGTGGATGATATTAATCTTGATTGGGATCAGATCATTCCAGCCGATAAACTCGCTGAGATCAAGGCTGAAGAGGAAAAGAAGCAGCATGAAGCCTACGTTGCCAAGGTTGCAGCCGAAAGCGCACCACGAAGGGCTACGATGAAGAACCGCCACAATGAGAATGACCGTGCTGATCGCCTCAAGAAACGTCAGAGGGAACAGCGAGACAAGGAGGAGGACGACAGACGTGCCTTGCTTGCCGACCCGAAACGTCCTTTGACTGACAAGGAGCAACGTGGTCTTATTAAGGCCTATTTCCGATATGGTTCGATGGATGACCGCGGCAATGAGATTATCAAAGATGCCAAGCTCAAGGAGAGAGACCAAGACTATGTTAAGTTGGTTCTCGACGAGTTCATTAAGGCAGCCAAGGAAGCCGTTGATGAGAACCTGGCCCAGATGGTGGAAGAAGAGAAGAGACTAGGAAAGACGCTTACGAAGAAGGATCGAAAAGCGGTTCTGATCGACTTTGGCGATTTGAAGAAGGTGAATGCTGAGACGGCTATCGAACGTCCCAAGCAGCTTCAACTCCTTCGACAGGCTATTCGCAGCCATAGTGACTGGCACTCGTTTCGCCTCCCTGATGCGACAAAGGCCGCCAATTATTCCTGTGCTTGGGGCGCCAAAGAGGATGCTATGCTCTTAATTGGTATTGACCGACACGGCTTTGGTGCCTGGCCGCAGATTCGCGATGACCCTGACCTGGACATGGTGGAGAAGCTCTTCCTCGAAGAACATCGTGTTGAGAAGAAGGAAGAACGCAGCAAGGGCAATGATAAGATGAAGGCCCCTGGTGCAGTACACCTTGTTCGTCGCTCGGAGTACCTGCTCTCCGTTCTGCAGGCAAAGCACTCAAACGATCGAGGTGTGCAACGCGCTGTGGAGAACCATCACCGCAACAATAAAAAGTCGCTTGCTAATGGTCACCGGGGAAGTGCTACAGCATCTCCTGCTCCTCACAACGGAAAGAAGCATCGTGATCGTGATAGGGAGCATCTTCACGGGGATCCTCACCGATCCCGTGGCCACGTCGACGAACGAGGCACTCCACTCCACGACTACAAGCGGAAACATCTGTCGCATGAAGATAGTCGCAGCCCTAAGCATCGGCGTATCGAAGAGCATCGTCGATCTAGCAAACATGGCGATGACAGAGATAGGTCGGAGAAGCGCCGATACCGCGATGATGAGGACCGCCGTGATGACCGACGGGGCGACAAGCATCGTCTTAGCCATAGCCATCGCGATGATCGCCGGGACGATCGACGAGACGACCGCCGTGATGACCGACGTGATGACCGACGAGACGACCGTCGCGATGACCGACGAGACGACCGCCGCGATGACCGCAGAGATGACCGCAGAGATGACCGCAGAGATGACCGCAGAGACGACCGTCGACATGACCGACATCGTGAAGACCGTGATAGAGAACGTGAGCGCGAACGTGAGCGCGAACGGGCCCAAGACTCGCACCCTCAGGATGAACGCCGAGCCAAGGCTCTTCGACGGCTGGATGAGCTCCGTCGAATTGGTGACAACAAGGACCAGCGAGCACAAGACAACGATGCTATGATTTGGTTCTTATTGAAACCAGTCCGTGAAAACTTCGAGAGAATTCTCTCTACCACCAAGGACAACGTCAAGTCAAGCAAGGAGCGGGCGAACATATTTAAGGTCGAGTTGGTCGTTATCGGCACGTTTCTCGATGAAAAATTGGCGGCCACTGCTGCTGACGAGGGTCTCAAGAGCAATTTCTGGTAAGTCTTGTGCTTTGATATGGAGTATTGGATTGGATTTCGCTGACCTCATCTACAGGGACTTTTTGGCAGCCTTATGGCCTGTGGATGATACAAGCAAGAGTGTCACTGGAAAACGACTGAGCAACATGTATCGCACTCTGCACTCCCGAGACAAGGAACCTGGTTCGGCCAAGACCAATGGTGCATAATTACCCCGAGAACGCGCAACAGGCGATTCTCAACAACAAACACCAACTTGTCACGTACAAATATACCTGAATTTTGTTTTTTTCATGACGACTTTAGCATCATTTGTTTTACTTTCCGCATAGGACCGGCGTTTGGTTGCGCATATTTCAATGAGCAGGGCTAGATACGATCTTGCCCTTTTGCTAGGTGCGGAGTGGTTCAGATCATACCCGGATTGCATGGTATGGGGTTTGTCATAGGCGGAGTTGTGTCACCTCGACTTGGCTATTGCCAATATTACACACTGGAGGAGATGTCTTGATACATTTGAGCAGGGTGAGCGTTGCGTCTTTATCGGAGCGAAATTATTACGAAGGACTTGACTCGACTCGGTGCTGGTTAGTTGGTCGATGGCACCTGGGCAGATACCAAATGCAACACTTCGGAGACCCTGATTGTTAGATGAATATTTTCTTATGGATGGTTTGTGGATGAAAAAGACAGGCCAAGATTTCCGAGCAAGGACTTTGCTTAGGCTGATAGAAGCTAAATTATAAAGATGAATAATTAACGACGTCCATTGTTCTACTGTGATCTGCTTGCATGTGATCTATGTATCGAATGCTAAGTATGAGGAGTCTTCTATACAGAAGTCAAGGATAAAGCTACAGCAACATTGGACACCTTGCCATGTTTGACGAAATAAAATAAAGCTAGTATTCCAGAATGCCGTATCGTGAAATGTAGTAGGCCCAGGAGGATATTGAGCTTCGTAACGCCTCTCATAGGATTAAGTTGGCCACTTTCTAACATTTTAGATTGAGGCAGGCTTAAATTTATTCTTAACCAAACAGAGACACCCATGCGTGCATTTGATGCTTAGGTATGGCCACAGCCTGTGGATCCCCATCTGTAGGACCACCGCCTCAGTCATCCACCTAACCAACCTCAATGGTCTTGTCATGACAAAAGCATCCAACAACGACTAGGTACAGTTAAACATAGGAATGTAAGCACATACCACGATCTTTGGACAAACTCCATCACTGACATCATCAATAGTCTACCATACAATGGCTTCTTACACTCGTGAACGTCAAATCGCAGAGCTCGCCGTCTTGCGGGCCTCAATTCTTACTAAGAGGGTGCAGTCAACCGTCAGCGGAATCTCAAAAGCCGACGACTCGCCAGTAACTGCTGCTGATTTTGCCGCTCAGGCGGTTCTTATCAGTGCTCTTCGCAAGGCCTTTCCTGGTGATGCCTTTGTTGGAGAAGAGGACTCCAGCGCTCTAAGAGAAGATGACGCCTTGAAGCAGCGTGTATGGGAACTGGCTTCCAGCGCCCATCTGGAGAACCCAGACGATGAAGCATTGCTTGCCAGCCCCGAGAACGTTGAAGAGCTTCTTGAGGTGATTGACCTCGGAGGTCGTGGCCAGGGTGGCAAAAAGGGGCGCTTCTGGGTTATGGATCCCATCGACGGAACCGCTACGTTCCTCAAGGGTGAACAGTATGCTGTGTCCCTGGCGTTGGTAGAGGATGGCCAAGAAGTTGTCGGTGTTCTGGGTTGTGCGAACCTGAAACCAGTAGATGGAAGAATTTCAGAGTCGACTATTGATAAGGACGGTTTGGGTCTCATGCTCACCGCGGTTCGCGGACAGGGTGCAACGATCCGCAAGATGGAATTCAACGGTCTCCAGCCCGCTCAGCCTCTTGACAGCATCGCCAAAGCTTCCAGCATCGCTGATTCCCAGATCATCAACTACTCCAGCGGCTCTACCTCTCGCCACGACCTCATTACCAAGCTTGCCGACTCCTTCGGTGCCAAGTTTCCTAACATTGAGCTGTACTCCTCTCATATCCGTTACGCAGCACTTCTGGTTGGCGGTGGCGATTTTCAGCTTCGTGTACCTTCGTCTGGCAGTGTACGCATGTATATCTGGGACCATGCCGGCGCCCAGCTTATCTTGACTGAGGCTGGTGGTAAAGTGACAGATCTTGATGGCAAGGAAATGGACTTTGGAGCCGGAAGAGACTTGAACCAAAACAACGGCCTGCTCGCAGCTAGAGAAGGGATCCATAGTGCGGTTCTGGAGGGTATGGGCAAGCTTCTGGCTGAAGACGCTTCGCGTTGAGTATATGCTAAATAAGGGCTATATACGAAGATAAAATCCAACAAATTGTTAACCGGCGTTTATGTTTATATCCAATATTCGACGTGTCCCAGACCGTATCTTACATCAGGCTGCTCCGTCCTCCAATCTCCATACTTCCCTGTCCATCCTTCATTTGTCCACTTCTACCAACGACAAACTCAGTGTAAATTCTCTGCAATCTCCTCCTCTCTTCGGAACTGATACTGGCCCTTGTGTTGTCCAGCGCTTTGAGGAGATGATTCAACTCAATGACTACTTCCCTTTGCTCACTGACTTGCGCTTTGGCGTCGGTGTTGCCTGCAGGAACGCCATGGACTTGCTTTGACTTCTTGCGAGCTATCTTGATCTCCTCAAGTTTTGCGAGGATTGACGCGTTCTCAACAAGGGCAGCCGACCTGCTCTTTGGTGTGGCTTCGATGACTGGCTTGACTTTGTCCCCATAGCGGAACTGGACGAAGCTTGGCGTGGAGTTCGACTTGGCGTTGGTACCGTTGGACCGTTTCGAGGTCACTGCAGGCCCGTCTACGTCCAAGACGTCATGAATGGCCTCCAGCTGAGCGTTAGATACAAGGGCTTGAAGATCAGCACCCGAAAAACCTTCGGTTTGGCGGGCGATGTCCGTAAGGGGTCCATCAGACTCGATCAATTCATCTGAAAGTCTCACTTTCTGGAACAATGCCTTGATAATATCGACTCGATCTTCCAGGGCAGGCATGTCGCAGAGGAGAGACTTATCTAGACGACCAGGACGAAGCAGAGCAGGATCAATCAGATCAGGCCTGGATGTAGCTGCTAGCACATAGACACCTGATAGACCTTCGGCACCGTCCATTTGCGTTAGAAGTTGGTTGACAACACGATCCGTGACACCTGTAGAATCATGTCCTCTCTTGGGTGCGATGGAATCGAACTCGTCGAAGAAGAGCACACATGGCTTTGCAGCTGAAGCTCTGTCGAACAAATCTCGGACGCTCTTTTCAGAGGCACCAATGTACTTGTTCAGGATCTCAGGACCCTTGACACTAATAAAGTTAAGGCCACACTCGCCAGCAACAGCGCTGGCGAGAAGAGTCTTGCCACAACCAGGATATCCGTACAGAAGAAGACCCGAGCGAAGACGCAAAGGACATTGGGCAAAGATTGGCGCGTACTTTGTGGGATATTGCAGCGTCTCCAGAAGTACTTGTCGTGTCTCTTGCAGACCTCCGATAGATTTGAAGCTAGTTGACGAACTTTGCAATGTCACGTTTCTCAGAGAGGCTGGAGTAAAGCCCTTGAGGGCTTTTTCGAAGTCAGCACGAGCTAAATGAATAGCACCTGTTGAGTCTGGGGACTCAGCAATGGCTCGGATGATGGCTTCGTTCCTGGCACGGGATACCAGCACACTGATATCGCCAGGCATGTAGCCGTCCGTAGAACCCGAGATGTCAAGAAAATCGAGATCTGGGTCCAAAACGAAGCCACTTGTCTTTGTTTTGTGATCCTCCTTGCTCGTGTGGCTGGTGCCATCCATCCACGCACCACTGTCTCCTCCCGTCGTGCTGCTATCGGCAGTCTGAGGTCGACTGCCATCGCTAAACTGTGTTTGGGCTTCATCAGCAGTCACAGCATCCAACATAACAATGGACTCCATGACCCGGCGTCTTGCTTCCTTATCGGGTGCTTTGAGCTCCACGATCTCGCGCACAACATGGCCACTGACCACGATACCATTGATAGATTCCTTGGCTTCGGTTGTTGCCAAAAGCACAACACCACTGTCTCGAGTGCAGTATTGTCTTACAATGGAGCATAAGATCTCACCAACTTGCCTGCTTCTGCCATTGTCATTTCCAACCTGCAGTTCTGTCTCGACAGGGCAAAGCTTATCGAGGTCGTCAAGGATAACAACGGCCTTTCCGTTCAATCGTGCGCCCCAGCTGGCAGAGGCAAACAGCCGATTTAGCGTTTCTTTTATTGTTGAGATTCTCGTTTCGTCGTTGACAAGTTTCCGACAGGGGTAATAGAGCGTGTGGAACAATGACTCTTGCCGAAGCTTTTGAGCCAGGTGTTTGGCAATGGAGGATTTTCCTGATCCCATGCCTCCTGTAAGAAGAACAGAAGATAGATGTATAAGATTCGACTGCAAGTTGTTCAACAAGGAGTCGATTCCAACAAGAAGCGAATCATGTGTTGGTTGCCGCTCAAACCCATCCGGTTCAGACATCCAGGATGGCCGAGTGGTAGGTGGCTGCACGTCAATGGGTAACTTGGGATCAATCCCTAGCAGCCAATTTGTTGACTCCTTACTTTCCTGAAAGTCTGCACTGTATGTAAACTTGACAATACCACCCTCCCACCCTTGAGGGGCCTCAAGACCGTCATATATATTCAGAACAGACCCATCTGTCAAGGGCCCTTGAAGGAGCCCATCTGTACCCCTGAAACCATCGTAGATCTGACGGAATCGCTTTGCGGCTTCTTCTTTCTCAGCCTTAGACTCTCCGCCAAAACGAAGACCTTCAATTGTTTTGGCACTTGTCGCGAAAGGAAAAATCTTGATACTTTGCACCGTGCCCTTTGATAGCTGCTGTTGTGCAGCTTGGAGCTTCACGATACCACCAACCATACCAGTGCAGCCGAGAGTGGCGCAAAGAGGAGACGAAAGAGCTACTGCCTGGCTGTTGGGAGGGTCAATCCATGACCGGAGGTGAGCAATCACCTTCGTGGCCGCAGTCATACCAGTGGGAACACCCCCTTCTTCCGGTTGGGGTTGTTGCAATCCAGCTGGTCTAATAACATCGACCATAACGTAGTTGACTCCTTTCAAAGCTTCACCAGACAGAAGATCATGATCAACCCACACACTGAAATCCTGCGGCAGAGGTCCTTCATCAAACCATTCTTCGCACGAAGCTCGGTCGAGGCCGCGCAAAAAGATGGCAGACCGTCGCTCTTCCTTTGCGCTTCGTCGTCGCACTGTACTGGTGGCGCTTCTCTTAGACTTTGAGGTACTGGCCACACTTCTGTGATCACCTGAGTTGAGCGAGCTCTTCTGCCTCGTTTTCGGCGCGACAATCACCTCAGCGTCCGGCGAGATCTTCGCGAATGGTAGGTCTGCGGAAGGCGCAGGGTCCAGTGAGATAACCTTAATATTCGCAGTCGAGGTCGGGGACAAGTGTAGCGTCAACGCGTGGGGCGCAACCGGGTTGTCGCCGAGTTTGTATGAGGGGTTCGGAAGCGCGCGGATCTGGGACAAAAGGTTGAGTTCGAGGAACGTCGCGTGTAGCTCGATAATCTCCCAGTCTTCTGGCGTCAGAGGTTCGATATTGATCGTATGCGCCATCGGAGGATCGAGATGGATGGTGGCCATGATCTTCTGTCCTTCCAACAGTCCCAGAGTCTTTGCTAGTGTGGCATCGAGTTCGACAAGCTGAACATCTTGGTCGCGAGATGATCTTGAGCCATTGAGTCCATCGCGTGTACCGGGAGGGGCTGTTCTTCTCTTGCTTGGCATTCCTGTCCATCCTACAAATATGGAGCGCTGTTGAGAGCCGGATCCAGTCGAAGAAGCATCTCGGTAACTGAGTTCGACGATAACATTTTGCGCAGGCTATCACACATTAGCCAATTACGATGATAGTGAGAGAATGAAGTCAGTTGCTTACAGTGTTGACGTTAACTAGTAATGAGACGAGCGACGATGGGAGATTGACCAAACAACTCTTGAGGTGACTTAGGGAGATCTCCGCAGAGACAGATTGCGCGTTTCTTTTAGGAGGCATGATGCGCCGAGTATGTGGAAAGTTAATTGACTCTCGAATCGAAGTGAGTCGTTGGACTCATAAAAGAAAAGAGAAGTAATGGTTGTATACAAATGAGTACCGAAACAATTCCGACATCAACTCCGTTTCTCGTCCCGCAGCCGAGGTATCTACACGTGCTCGGGATCCTCGCCGTATCTACCTACGGAGCAGCCAAGAAAGCTGGGGAAGGTAGGTAAGGGTAAGCCTCAGGGTGCCAGAGAAATTGGCCGCTAGAAGGGACGAAATTAGTAGATCATCTTATGCTACTTAGTCCAAGCCTTTTAGGCTGTTTATTTTTGTTTCCTAAGACTTTGTAAGTTAAGCGATAGGTAGGTAGTGCCTGAGCTCTGGTCTGGTCTGTGCTTTGCGTGCGATACCGCTGTGGCTGGCGTGAACCTACCTCCTACTAAGGTAATGTACCTATTTATCCTGCATGTGGCTGTGCTTGAAACGCGTCTTCACGCGTTTGGCTTTCGCTAGAGGTAGCGAAGGCCCATTGCAACCGCCGTTGCCCCCCTGCGAGTGACCCCAGCTCGCCCACCCACTCAATTTGTTCACTACCTTGGTAGGTAGGTACGGTCCATCGCAACTCTCCATCTATCTGCTCTGCTGTACTACATCGAACGAACCCCAATAAACAATCTCGACTAAAGCGCCATCAGATTCCTCCATAATGGCGTTGCGCGAGTTCAAGGCACCTGTCAGCTATGAGAAGCAGCAAAGTCAGTAGATTTATTTATTTACAGTATCAACACCCCTCGCTCGCAACGCTAACAACCCATGTAGATGCCTTTCAGGAGTTCTTGACAGGATTCAAGACATCGCCCGAGCAAACGATCACAACTGCGCTAGGAAATATCACCATCGGAGAAGATGATCTCGACGACGAGTATGACTTTATGGATGAGGATGGACAGGACGCCGCAAATCAACGTCAACAAGCCAAGGAACGCCGTGCTCCTCAGTACAAGTACAAGAACATGCTGCAACAACTTTCCGATCGCACAATTGACGAGGCAACAATCGACCTCGATGACCTATCGGCAGTATGAGGCCCTCATTTTCTATATCTACATCGGCTGACAGTTCATAGTGGGAGAGCCAAGCGTTCGAGGGCGAGGAGAGTCTGAGGCTTGTGGACTCTATTGAGATGAACACAAAACACTACGTCGAAATTTTTTCGAGGGCAGTTGACGAAGTGATGCTTCCAGCAAGTGCAGATACCACGTGAGTACCCAAAAGTTTATCGACAAGGCATCGCATTAATCAGTAAGCAGTTTCAAGGATGATGTCCTCGACGTGTTGATGGCTCGACGACAAGCCCGTAACCGAGAGCTTGATGAGGCTGCTGAACGTGACCCAACTGCTGCAGCCGACAAGTTCCCTGCAGAGCTCACCCGCAGATACACTCTGGTCTTCAAACCTCGATCCGGCACCTCTAGCCAGCCTTCAAAGGCATTAGCAGTACGACAAGTGCGCGGTGACCACTTGGGTCATCTTATCACCGTTCGTGCAATTGCTACTCGGGTCTCTGATGTCAAACCCATCGTGCAAGTCAGTGCATACACTTGCGATAGATGTGGCTGTGAAATCTTCCAGCCTATCACTGACAAGCAATATGGTCCCTTGACTATGTGTCCTTCAGAAGACTGCAAGCAGAACCAGGCCAAGGGTCAACTCAACCCTTCTTCAAGAGCCTCCAAGTTCTTGCCTTTCCAAGAGGTCAAGGTCCAGGAAATGGCTGAGCAGGTTCCTATCGGTCAGATTCCTCGCAGTCTTACAGTTTTCTGCCACGGAACCCTTGTCAGACAGATCAACCCTGGTGATGTTGTTGACATTTCAGGCATTTTCCTCCCCACTCCTTACACAGGATTCAAGGCCATGAAGGCCGGTCTACTCACCGACACTTATCTGGAGGCACACCACGTCCTTCAGCACAAGAAGGCTTACAGCGAAATGATTGTCGATCCCACGTTGGTCCGTCGTATCGAGAAGTATCGCCAGACCGGTCAGGTTTACGAGCTTCTCGCCAAGTCGATTGCCCCCGAGATCTTTGGACATCTTGATGTCAAGAAAGCTCTTCTGCTGCTTCTTATCGGTGGTGTGACAAAGGAGATGGGAGACGGTATGAAAATCCGCGGTGACATCAACATCTGCCTAATGGGTGACCCTGGTGTGGCCAAGTCTCAGCTTCTCAAATACATCTCAAAGGTTGCCCCTCGTGGCGTCTACACATCTGGCCGTGGAAGCAGTGGCGTTGGTCTTACGGCTGCTGTTATGCGAGACCCTGTCACCGATGAAATGGTGCTTGAAGGCGGTGCTCTTGTTCTTGCCGATAACGGAATCTGCTGTATCGATGAATTCGACAAGATGGACGAGACTGACCGTACCGCTATCCACGAAGTCATGGAACAGCAAACCATTTCCATCTCAAAGGCCGGCATTTCCACCACCCTGAACGCCCGTACCTCCATTCTTGCTGCCGCTAACCCTGTCTACGGACGTTACAACCCTCGTATCTCTCCAGTTGAGAACATCAACCTACCTGCCGCACTCTTGTCTCGATTCGATATCCTTTTCTTGCTTCTTGATACCCCTACGCGCGAGACAGACGAGCAGCTTGCTAAGCACGTTACTTTTGTGCACATGAACAGTCGACACCCCGACATCGGCACTGATAATGTAGTTTTCAGTCCTCACGAGGTGCGGTCCTACATTGCTCAGGCCAGAACCTATCGACCTGTAGTTCCCGCGAACGTGTCAGAGTATATGATCAAGACGTACGTGCGCATGCGAGATCAGCAGCAGCGTGCTGAGAAGAAGGGCAAGCAGTTCACTCATACCACACCTCGTACCCTCCTGGGTGTTGTCCGTCTGGCTCAAGCCTTGGCACGCCTACGATTCAGTAACGAGGTTGTCCAAGATGATGTTGACGAGGCCCTTCGACTGGTCGAGGCTAGCAAAGAAAGTCTCAACAACGAGCTCGATGCTGCACGTCGCAACTTGAGACCCACAGACAGGATCTACAACTTGGTCAAGAATCTGGCTGAAACTGGCCAATGCCGCCCTGAAGACGCTACGGATGATGATGAAGACCTTGGTATTGAGCTGAGCATGAGTAAGGTCAGGGACCGGGTCTTGGCCCGATTCACCATTGACCAGTGGCATGATGCCCTTCATGAATATACCTCAGTAAATGTAAGTTTTCTAATGTGTACCTCAGATCAATTATGACATCTAGCTAACGACGGCTTTTTTTTTTTTTTTTTTACAGGTTTGGCAAACTACTGGCAACGGTGCTAGACTGGTATTCGTGGTCGTTGGCGAGAATCAGGATAACGACGAGGGCTTTTAAGTATCCCCTAAAATGATGTGTGGTTTCGGCGTTTTGGTAGCACTAGACAATGAGATTAGTTACGAGCTACAAACCTTTAATCCAAGTGCAATATGGATGAGCTGGCGTCCTAAATCTTAGGGTATAAAATAAATAGCCTAAGAAGTCTAGTCTAAGTAGCATAGCCTGACCTACTAATTTCGTCTCTTATGCTTCCAGCGGCCAATTTTCCGATACCCTAAGGACAAACACGCAGAGGGAACTGATATATATATGCTTTGTAGGTTTCTACTCAGACACTGATATTGTACATTTATAGGATAGATTTACAGTCTCATTTGCATCAATGACGCACGCTCCATCTCACCAACATTACCATGGCCTCCCACTGTCCACTTCTCGGAGACTGTACGTGAGTTCAGCACATGGCGGAAGAGTCCGCTCGCGCCCCAATACTCCATCAAAGAGCGGGCCTCATCCTTGCTTACGCCCTCAAGGCGAAGAACCCAGCTGTTCCTAAGGGCGTCGTACACACGCTCGTCATACTTGCGCTCATAAGGATTAGGCTTGGGAACCTCACGGCCAGCTTGGCCAGCCTCAAGCTGAGAGAGAACAAGCTCTTGTGAAGGGTGATGGTGACTGTTGTTCTCGGAGGTGGCGGCGATGACGGCACCGCCGTTGGGCAGAGAAGCCTTGCCGGACAAAGCATCGACGAAAAGACGCACCAGCTTCAGCTCATGAGCATGAACCTGCTTGAAGGCAGTGTCTCGGTAGTCGCTGATCTTGTTGATGTGAGCAAGACCGTCGAGGGCAAAGAGCACGGGGGGTCGGCCAGGCAGGGTGAGTTCTGTCCAGAGGGCCAGGAGAGTTGGCCAGGCATATTCAGCTTCCTTTGCGCTGAGGGCCAGATCGGCCAGGGTGGCACCCTTCTTCAGGTTGGTAAACTTAGACCAGTCCTGCTCAATGTTGAGCTTCTCAAGAACGACACGGTTGGCCCTGTAAAGGCTCTGGATCATCTTGAGGCAGTAAATGGGCTGAGAGAACTGTGGTGGTTCAGTATCAGGAATAGGAGAGTATTCAGTGTTGCCGTTGGTCAAGTCTTGGCCTGTTTTTAGGTTAGAACTGCATTCTCAATAAATGGCGGAGGGATCTGTACCTTCGGGAATATGGAATACCACCCAGTTGTTAAGAAGAGCGTAAGACATAGCCTGGAGCATAGTCATGCTTTTCCCGGACAACTTGCTTCCCGTCAACACACACTTGAGAGCCTTTTTCTCCTTAGCCGATAGTTCAAGCTTCTTCATCAGCTCGACTGTCTCCTTGCGCAGCAGAACATGGGGTTTGCGGAACAAGTTCCAAGTCTGTGTCGTCTTAAAAGCCTCGAGGGCACGCAGATGATCCACCACCTGATCAGGCAAAGCAAAAACCTTTCCAGCACTAGATTCTTCGGTCATGTTGGTAACATTCAAAGTTTCGAGGCCTTGAACAGGCAGGGCACTGTTGTTGCTGAGCTGAATGCGCTTTCGGAAGGCCTTGCGCTCGCCGGGCTGAGGTTTTCGGACAGGCGTCACATTGGCACGCTTCTTATACGACTTCTTAACCTTCTGGGGGAGATCTCTTCGGCTCTTAATCGGCGGGGGAGCTGATACGGCTAGAACCGAGCTTGTAGTCGAGAAGGGAGCGAGTAAAACGGGTTGAATTCGAGGAGCCCGGGGAATGGTTGGCCTCATAAGGCATCGGAGGGTATTGGCGGAGGCCATCGTCCTTAAAAGCATCCCAGAAATGTGGATTCAAGGGACCTTTTATTTAAATTGGTAAATTGGACGACGTCTATAGTCGCATTGGCGCCAATTGAGCCGGTTCTTGGACGCTCGTCTCGCGGCCGTCTTGAGCTGAGGTTATATGCCACTCTCGAAAATCTCGGAGCATTAACGACACGCCCCCAAACGTGCAAGGATGAAGAGCAACGGTTATATCTGATTGGTTGGTGGGGTAAGTGGTCGGAAAAACGACTGTCCATCGATCCGACATATCTTATCGCTAAAGAAAAAAGATACTCTAGCAGACGGCTAGGAAAAAAGTTCCCAAGCAGCAACATCACTCACGATAGGCAGTTTGCGACAACGAACCTTAAAATCGTCCTGCAGACTGACGATAGCAATCGGTTGATATCAACATCCAATTACCTAATCCCGGTCTCACCTTATTAAATACCACAATGTCGCTCCCAAGCTCCAGGCCAAAGTTGCCCGTCGCAGTCGAAAAGCCCACGCCATACACTTTCGACCTTGGCCATCTCCTCGCAGAGGACCCCAACCCAGTGGCCCTCGATCGCGAGAACCTTGAGCAGTCCCTCGCCGAACTTGCCCGTGACGGCGCCCAGTCTCTTATCAACCAGTTTCTTACCACATGCCCTCTCAGCTCTACCTCCGAGGGCGTCCTGCTCACCCTCCCAGCGCCGAGCACCCGCCTCCCCCGTGAGAAGCCCGTCCCCCAGGTCAAGGCTCCTACCAAGTGGGAGCGATTCGCCGCCAAGAAGGGCATCAAGCCCAAGACACGCGAGCAGCGCCGCAACCTTGCCTTCGACGAGCAGACTGGTGAGTGGCAGCGCAAGTGGGGATACAAGGCCCTGAACAAGAAGGGCGAGGATTGGCCCATTGTAGAGGTCGACATGGAGGCCGAGAAGAAGAGAAAGGAAGGTACCACCATCCGTGGCGATGGCCGAAGGGAGCGCAAGGAGAAAGTCAAGCGCAACGAACGCTTGATGCGCAAGAACAAGGGTATTCCCAAATAAAGCATCAACGGCTATGGAAGAGCAAGGATTGGGCCCTCGGTATTGTGCAGGCACTGGTCAGGACTATTGCTTTCGAGCATGTAGCGGCGTTCAGGACTTTGGCGTTTCAAATCGGCATCTAAAAAAGCTAGGGATTTTGGAGGGTTTAGACGTTCAGCTTAGACGTGAAGAAACGTTTTATTACACCCTTCGACTTCTGCTATGTTTCATCTATACCAGAAAATGTATGCTCAGTTCCATGTTCAATTCTTTGTTATGCTATACCACTTGCTTAATAACTATCTAACTATCGAGGTTTTGCTGTAATTATTTTTACGGCGTAGATATACGGCACAATACTTAGGTCGAGACAGTCGATGTAATGAGGTTGAGTATATCTTGCACGAAACTTGGACAGACCTGCCAAAGCCCAGGTTCATTTATGTTACTTTAGAGTTCCTTGTGATTACTTTCGGCTTCAGAGCCCAGAACTGCGGTATGTTCGTAGGAACTGTTATCTTCCATATTCGACTCCGAGGGACTCCCTGCCTTCGCTACATAACCACCTTTTCTCCTAGCTCCTTTTAACACGACGCCGATTAACAGCCAGCTTAGGTACCACCAAGCTGAACAAAGTGACAAAAAGCGTCTCATCAACTAAATCAACAGAAACAAAACAAAAACGCTAAAACTTCAAACAAGGTCCCCCGGTATTGGGTACAGCACAACCCTCCTGGACGATGTTCTCCTCAAAAATGCAATGGGGTATACCAAGCAACAAATAAAGAAAAAGAAGAAGTGCAAGCTGAAAGATTTTACTCGCTTGGGAGTTATCGATGGACATGCTCGTCTGAAAGCTTGGTTTGATTGCACATCTGAAAACTGCTAGGTTACTCTAGAGAAACGCCAGCGTTCGGAGCAACCAGATCGTGCAATAAAGACGAAAGACGAAAATCGTAAGGGCATGACGTCGTAAATTGGCTCTTGCTGTGTATGTGTAGCCACGTACTCCATCATGGCGGACAGCCCAATGAACAATCGACATCGGCCTGCTTTAAGCAGCATTGCTGCGAACCGATCAGGCAGGCCTTAGTAAAACATAGGCCAGGACATGCTCGAAATTGTGAGAATGTCTGTCGTATATCGATTAATCGTTGGACAGCTTCGCATCGACAGCAGATATGACGCAAGTATGCCCGCAGCTCTCAGCGGGCAATTAGCAATTCTGAACCTCAAAAGCCGAGGGGCGATAGAGGCATGATAGGCGATAACGGTCGAATTTCGCTCGAGCGACTTTCTACCTCGTGATCGTTGTTGGTGTTGGCATTCAAGGTGGCTGGGGCAGATGAGTTGGTCGAGGTGACGCTTCCACTCGAGGGGGATATCTGGAGCTGTTTTTTCTTCAGCTTTGAGCTCTGATTGCCTGGGCTATGGCGGTCTGACTGTTTGCTGCTCCCTGAGGAGGAAAGATGCTGCCGATCATCCTCCGACTCTTCTTGGGGTCTTGGCTTTGTCGGTTCCGCTAGACCTCGTGGCGGAGGCTGATCAAAGATCACGTATTCCTCCTCGATGAATTTGGCCTCATTCTTGCAACCTCTCCAGCAATCACGCCAATCGCATACCAAGAATTTGAAGCAAAATGCGTCAATCTTCATACAAGGCTGAAAGCAGATGCAAAGATTCCTAAAATCCATCTTGTTTTTGTCTGAATGAGCCAAGAGAAGACTGAGGTGGCATGTGATGGCAAAAAGAAGATAATAATTGAAAGGGGAGAGGTTTGAGAGCTCTTCAATGAGAAGCTCGGGGACTTCTTCCGAACCTGCGCACTCCTTTGCAATTCGGTCTTGTGCCGCTTTTGGGAACAGCTCATCGGGGAGCTCTCGCAACCATGCCTTGAGCATCGAGCCAATGATGTTAATATCGTATAAGTCACGCTCATTGAAAAGATTCACATCATACTCTGTTCTGGGTTAGCAAAATCTCCAATGTTAGTAGCGATGTAATAAACACTTACGCTCATCAAATTTGCGTTGCCACTTCTTGATCTGGGGGCCGCTGCCTGGAACACGGTAAAGACCTTCAACTTCACATCCCTTATAGTTCAGATAGTCGATGGCTCTCCATGGAAAGGCGGGCATCCAGAATTCCGTCTTATCCCTTGAGTCCTCAAGGCGCTTCGAAATTCGTGTCAATCGTGTTTGTTCAACTAGTGGTAAGTTGATGACCTTGAGCTGATAGTGCTCGTCATCCAAAGCGTCCTTATCTTCTCGACCACCTCGCCCACTCTTGAAGAAGCGATCGCTTAGCATGCCAGCGGCGCGAGTTCCCGAGCTCTTCAGGCCATTGAAGAAAGAGCCCCCGTTCTCGTTTAGGGAGGATGGCTGGGTTTTTGGTTCCTTGTTTTGTTGTGCTCTTCTTGTTGAAGATGTGTCTCGCGGCGCGCGGTCCTCAGATCGATTGCGGACTGCAGAATTCATCATGTCTCGAAGTGACCGATCACTGCCTTGGTTTCCGGCTTTGTATGGTACAGAATTAAGATGCAGTTCAGGCTCGTTGCCCTGGCGAGGGGAATTGAAGGGTTTCGGCTCAGGGCTACCGTCCTCCTTGTCGCGATTGGACCGGCTGCGATTCAAAATGCCAAAAGGTTTAGATCTGCCTTTCCTCACTGAAGAGTGTGGTGAAGCAGCCTCGTAATCACCAGCAGATGATAAAGATAAGTCGCTTCGTAAAGGATCGGCAGAATTAGGTTTGTGAAGAGTGTGATCGGGGTACGCAGAATCGGATTTCTCTACACGGTGTCAGTAGTTGGCCATGACCTCAATATGTGTGCTGTAGCCAAAGGATAATAGATCGTCCAACCCCAGGCTTGGCTCCTTGCTCACGTACCTCCTTGTCTTGGTCGATTAGTTCCGTCACTACCCCTCGACGTTACCTGGGCTCTTGTCTCTGTCTGCTTGCGACGGTGGACATAGGGCTGAGATTGGTTGGAAGCCTTGGATTGTTTGTTAAAGTTGAAGAAGCCGTTCTTGGAACCCTTCTTCTGTCCGCCCGAGGTAGGTGGTCGTACTTGGGGCTGCGAAGAAGTTGCAGTTGTCGCGGGTGGGTCAGGTAGTCGCTCTTCTAACGTAGATGAGATGGAAGGATAAGTCGAGGGGTCCTCGCGCGTATGTCGCAAGGGTGGTCGTGGAGTGGACTCTTCTCTGCTGCTCCGTTCGGTCGACGCTGCGGAAGTCGATGGTCGTTGTGCAGTCGCAGGCGCTGATGCTGATGCTGATGCTGACGCTGGCGTGGACGATGAGGGTGACGATTCTCCTTCTATGGTTACAGCTGCCAATGCTGCAGTCGTGTGTGATAAGTTCTTGTTCTTTTGCTTTCCAGCCTGATTTCTCAAGGGTGAGAATCGACTGTGGAAAGGAGAGGAGCGGGGAGAACGGGGCGATTTGGACTCGACTGGCGATGCACCCGGGGAAACGGTTTCAGCAGTTAGTGGGCTGTCTTTGTTGCGTAAAGCAGCGTCGGAATCGGATTGGGCTTGGGCTTGAGTTTGGGGTGAAGACTGAGACGAAAGTGCCAGCGGCTGTGGTGCCGCCTTGCGACCCATTTCGAATTCTGCCTATTCACGGCGCAGTCTCAGTCTCAGTCTCGGTCTCGGTCGCAATCACAATCGCGGAGGCAAAGGCACTGTAGACGCGGGCCCTGCTTCGCAAGCTCCCACTGCCACGGTGGGCGAAACGGGAAGGGGTCCCAAACTGCGGGCCAGGGGGAGGGAGGGAGTGGTCTGCTGTGGATGGATGGATAGACGGATGGCCGTTCTGTTTTGCTCTGAGCCGATCTTGTTGCGGGTCGCAGGGTCAGAGGTGACGGTAAATCCAGCCTGAAAGAGCAGGCTTGGAAGAAGGAACAAAAGAAGTCACAAACAGACAGTTTAACAGTGTAGCAAGGAATGGAGTCGGGAAATTTGATAATCGGAGGCCCGCTGGAGCAGTAGAGAAAGAGGTGGGCGCGTTGACGTTCCGTTCGCAGTATTGGCGTTGGTTGGCACTGTACCGGTGCTGGTATGGTTGGTATGGACTGGAGGTGCTGTATATTACAGGTAGCGGAGCGTTGAGGTACCAATGTCAGGGGTACCCGACACTCAAAGCATGGGGTAACTTATTAAGGTAGAGAAACTAGGTCCAGTTGACGGATATAGAAGAAAGCAAGAATGTATAGTGTGGAAGAAGAATGAAGCTCAGTTCAACATGCCGTCTTCGAAAATACCTGATAAAGGAAAAGTCTCGTGGCCGCCTTGCCTACTACCTACCTATCCCCGCTGTGCTCTGCGCTGTACATCATGGTGCGGTGTGGTGCTGTGCAGTGCGGTGCGGTGCAGTGTTGACCTGGCTCGAAGCTCCAGTTATGATCCGTATGATCATATTAGGTAGGTAGTCCATAATACCAACACTACTGTCATGGAATCAATCAATGCCCGATTGTAGGGCCAATCTAGTGGGCAACAGAAAAGATGGTTTCTAAGCTTGAGGTGCAAAAATAAACAGCCCAATAGTTTAGTCGTAATAGTTGGAAGCTAACTTAGTAATTTCGTCTCTTATCCTTCCAACAGCCAACTTTTCTGATACCCAGGCCAATGCTAATGCCGGTGATATGTGCCAAAATATCCGAAACCAAGCCCCAAAGGCCCAGAGCAAATCAGAGCTGGCTACACAACAGTCGGTGGCCCCGAAAGTTGTTCCCAATTGACTGGATAGCAGTTTGTGCTGCTGACCGCTTTCTGTTGATGCCACACATGCGGCGGGCGGGGCGCCTCTATTCACAGGTCTAAACTACCTATGTACAGTGTTGTCAAGTGTCAGAGTAGAGCTACCTGTCCACTAACAAGGCAGGTCAGTATGCTAATATTCTCGAGTGCGCAGCTAATGATCTCTCAGGGCTTGGAAATATCCTAAAAAAGCAAGGGACAGGATGTGGAACGTTGCACGAAAGACCAGGAACAAGGGACGAACAAAGACAAAGTCTTGGCGTTCCTCGACTAGGGGTTCAGTTGTGAGGGGAATTCGGCAGTGGTAGCATTCAATAGTGTCCAAAACTGCCTATCTGTACCCGATGATGGATGTTCGGGCAGATTCTGATCCAGGCACAGGCACAGGCACGACGCCTTAACTACCTAGGTAGTTGGTGGACCTACGGATGTACGTAGTTGTTTATGGATGGGCGCTAATGTTAGTAGCATGAGTGACTTTCCACTACTGGTCAACTCCATAGACTGGGCAGTCCAACCAAAGCCATTGGATCCTATTTGAATCGGGCGTTGCGCGTCTCGGGTTACGTACGTGGGCTTACTTACATACATACAGCCCGTAAATATGTAAGTATCATGTCGGCGTACGAGGCTGAAACCAGCTACCACACACGAAAAAGTAAGTGACAAAACTGGCTATCGAGGAAAAAGAAACCCGATTCGATGGCACTTGATTCCAGTCTACCGTAATAGTACTGCGATGAGTCCGTCCTGGCAACCCAACCACAACCCGATTTGCAGGCTAGATAAACTGTGGATGCGGACGTCATCTTCCTTGGTATGTACTATTACCCTGTAAACAATACGGAACGTTGAGGCCATCCTACCCCGCTGCAGCAAATTGGCAGATTGGGCGTCAACCTAGGGGTTAGTCTACAGTACTGTGCTTCATCAACGTGCCTTGTAAGCTTTGATTCATTTCTCCATTTTCATCCCATGAAAAAGGCCAGGTCTTGTAGTGGCTGAGTAGCTATAGGATTCGTGTACCTGAAAGCCAAGAAATAGTAAGGAACCTCGATATGAAACTAGGTAGAGAGAACCCATGCATCTTTAATCTACTCGATACCAGATGGTTGAGTCTCGAACGAAAGAATAAAATTATATGTCGGTTATACGACCCTGTTTACTCCGTAACTAATAAGGCGAAGTATGATATCCAAGTGAACAAGTATCGCACCATCATAACCCTAACCCAATATGTCGCTCTTTTGGAGCTCAAATCCGATGCCTAAATGACTGGCATGAGTGGCGTTTAGATTGCCCCTGTCGAGGGGCCATACCATGTAAGTATAAGCTTTACTGTCTGCTTAAAGTCAAATTTCGATTAATACCATGATGGCTAGTAGCGGCTTTCTCTTACGAGATGAGCCTGGTGAGGCCTCAGCAGGTATAATCAAGATGCTCAGAATACGAGGCCTTGTAATGAAATCAACCTCGGTCAGAACACTATATATTACGCGTCCTCATCTATGCATCATTCGACTGTTCCATGAAAAGTTTGATATCCAGAGCGCCAGCCATCGGCCGGGTGCTTCCGAATAAGTGATCACGTAGCCAAGACCTGACAAGCATTCAACCCTTGTAAGGATCTCCCTGCCACTCAGGAGCATAGGGGACTTACGTGTTGAGATGAAACGTAGTGCAATGGATCAATCTTCGTCTCATGTGTTGTCAATGATATCATCCTTTACTACTTCAGCCTTATCCGAGCAAACGATACAGATGGCTTCCAGAATCGTCTTACTAAGCTCTTGTTCAGTCACGGAGTTTGCTTCGGTAGGAAATTAAATTGTTAATCTGTCATGCTGTAGAATAACATAGTAATTCATCATCTCGAAAAGTGCACATGGGATATGTATGCCATATGTATATATATCTCTCTTGAACAAATTGCGGGATCGACTACCACTGGCTCCTATTCCAGTGTCGAACACGAGTTCACAAACTCAACGATTTCCTTGTTGAACTTTTCCGGCTCTTCATAAAATAGCCAATGCCCAGACTCAAATACTGATGACCTTGCAAGGCCCGGTTTCGATGTTTCCACCCGCTTAACAGTCTCGAGCATCCCCTCGAGTGGAAAACAGCTTGATCGTCTGCCAGCCATAACCAAGGTGGGAACTGTGATTGTTTCGATGGCTTCGCGGTGATCGTAGCGAGTATGATCTGCCAGCAGTCGTGCCAACCAGCTTTGATCGCAACGAGCACTGATCTCCGTGAAAAACGTTTCGTCCTTCGCCTGTTGCTCTGCTGAGACCATGTCTTCTTCTCTAGGGGCGTGTCGATAACCCAAACATCCTAATGTCAGATCCAAATGCGCCGCTTTGGAGTCGTGGATCCAACTATACTGTGCCGATTGCATCGTCTTTTCGTCGTAGCATCCAGTATGTGCCTTGGTTTGATCCCACTCATCAAACGCCGACCGATCTTGTAGGGGTGCCTGATCAACAAAAACGAGTCCGGCAAAATCGCTACATCCGAACAGTTCAACGTACGTCCAGAGGACTGCAGCACCAATGGAACATCCGACAGGAACGAGGCTGACGTTGGGTGCTGACTTGCGAATGTGTGCGACGAGGCCAGCAAGATCAACTGCCAATCGAGCAACGTGATATCCTCCTCGAGTTCGGTCAGAATCCCCATGGCCACGCATATCAGGTGCTATGACCCAGTGGTTCTCACTCAGAGTCGTGAAATTGCGGGCAAAGTAGTCGCTAGAACCGCTGAAGCCGTGCATGAGCAATACACATTTCTTAGGCGCCGCCCCCATCAGTGGTACAGACGTCTTGAAAGCAATCTTGCAGCCATCATTGGTGATAAAAGATTCCTGTTGCATATTTCCTGTTGTGTCGACCTGTTGCTTCTCTCCCTTGTTTGGTTCTCAACGTGCAGGTGATATTGACGAAGGGATATCTGGGTTACTTGTGTGGAGTGTTCCACCTCAAGTCAAAACTCTGGGTATCAACGTGTACTCACTCGAAATTTCCACGATCCCTGAGTCACTACAATCGGAACTCACAGTTTGCCGTGATTAAAAATCATGCAACGGTGTTTACACTATATTCTAAAACTACCTACCTACCTGTATATCAAAATTGTGTATCATCATCTTGGCTGGTGAAGCTCCTCCTCACATTAACAATTCTGAACTGTGAAAGAAAAATAAAAGCTCCAATACATCTGTTGTACCCATTTGTATACATGTTCTCATTCCCAGAATCTAACGTAAACCTACATTCTACAGACAAAGCATCGCATCACTCGTTATTATTAAACTGTGTATGTGTTGGGCGCTCAAGGGTAGGTAGGTGATCGTTGGTTTGGCCAGGCAACAGACGACGCTTACGTAAAGACCCGCTTGCCAAAAAATCTCTATGTCAACCCCAACTCTTTTCATCAATTTCACTTCATCTTTTAACACCATGGCCCAAGCCGGAACAGACTACAAAGCGCCGGAGCTCGTTGTCGACGCTCATGTGAAGTACGTCCAAAGCTTGGATACAAGGAAAGATGAGCTCGATTACTGGCTTACCGAGCATTTGCGACTCAACGGCCTGTATTGGGGATTAAATGCTCTCTATCTGCTTCGTCGGCCGGATGCCCTCCCACGACAGGATGTCATCGATTTTATTCTCTCCTGTCAGCATGAAAACGGCGGATTTGGTGCAGCGCCAGGTCACGACGCCCACATGCTTTCCACAGTAAGTGCTGTGCAGATGCTCGCTATGACGGATGCTTTCGACCAGCTGGAAATCAGAGGCAAAGGCAAGGAACAGGTCGGCAAGTGTAGGTGTCTTTGAAGGGCCCATAGTGCTTTCGATGCACCAACTGACTACATATAGTCATAGCAGGGCTGCAAAACCAAGAAACCGGCACGTTTGCTGGAGATGAATGGGGCGAAGAGGACACTCGCTTCCTGTACGGTGCTTTTAATGCCCTTTCACTGCTCGACCTCATGCCTCTGGTAGACGTTGATAAAGCCGTCTCTCACATCACCGCCTGTGCCAACTTTGACGGCGGTTATGGAACCGGTCCCGGTGCGGAGTCGCATTCAGGCCAGATCTTCACCTGTGTCGCAGCGCTTGCAATTGTCGGGCGTCTGGATCTTGTGGACAAGGAGAAACTCGGCCGATGGCTGAGTGAGAGACAAGTCCCTTGCGGCGGCCTTAACGGTCGACCTGAAAAAGACGAGGACGTTTGCTACAGTTGGTGGGTGTTGAGTAGCCTTGCCATAATTGAGCGCACCCACTGGATCGATCGCGATGCATTGATCGCCTTTATTCTGAAATGTCAAGACACTCAGATGGGTGGTATTTCCGATCGGCCTGGTAACATGGTCGATGTTTGGCATACCCAGTTCGGTCTGTGCGGCTTGAGCCTTTTGGGCTATCCGGATCTCGAGGCAGTCGATCCAGTGTACTGCATGCCAAAGACCATAACAAAGAGACTTATCGGTTGATTGCTACAATTCTACATGTGGCACCTTATTCATCGCTTTTGGCAATGGTGTTAGCCACCACCCTCTGGCCATTCTTAGCACATGCTTACGACATTGTTCAGTGATAGCATGTGTATATGGTTGAGGGAAGAGGAAACTGTTGGTTTTTTCAGGGACATCGCTTGTTACCCCGTGGTGTTAGTCCCGTGAAGTCCTTCAGACATTGATATCTAAGATACGCATGATGCTCGCCAATAGGTGTATTAGGGCGACGGGAATCAATACTGGACTGTTACATAGATAGTTTTTCATTATGCTCCATAAATACCATTTTGACCAGCATACTACACGTTTTGCTGTTAATTCATTTGATGTTCAAATCAATTCGTTCGTCCATTATTGTTCTCTCAAGAGGTTCAAACGCCGCCCCCTTTCCGTAGCCACAAACGCGCACCTTCACACAGAAGGCCAAACCCAGGTACATATTTAGTTGACTCCCTGATTTTAACAAAAAAAGACAACTGCGACTGGTAGGAAGATAAATATCGTTTGTCATTCTCTTGTACAATCAGCACCTTGTCGCAGCACAACGCACACCTCCTTTAAAGTAGGCACCTATTTTTTAATACAAGCTTGCACTAAGATAATAACTACCTCCTATGCTTTCTACGACAAGTTTTATCATTATTTCGTTATTTCAATCACCAGAACTGGTATTAAAGAAACGTACCTGCCTGCCCAAGTATGCTGTCCTGAGGCCCCTGAGGTTGTCGGTGGCGCCTGCCTGATTCTGCTGATTCCTTCCTCCTGGACGTCAGGTCTGGTGCGCACCCCCTCTTTCTTCCCTCATTTTTCTGATTTACCCCAGACTTTGGGTCTTCCCATCCATCTTGAATTCCCTCCACCTCTGAAGAAATTGTTCTTAAGGATATCATCCCATGCGCATCAAGCGACTGTTCTTTCTGCGAGCATCCCTTTAGTTTCTCCACGACAACTCTTGCAACCCTTCGCAAGGTCAAACTGACCTGCATCGTCAAACCTGGTGCCTTCCGTTGACGAAGCATATCGGAGGGATTGGTAGACATTCAGTTGCTTCAGGCACTCCTCCTTCTGTGGTAAGTCAATAAGCACTCTCTTATTACTCTAGGCAAGCACCATCCATGCTCGTCTCTGATCTCACTAAGCGCTGGCATTACCGCTGGGTTTGGAATAGGAGGAAAAATACCTGTGCCTGGATTAACTCAATTGCACTGCAATGTTGAACATTTCCCCTGAAGCCATCCGCATTTCTGGCTGACGAGTAGATATCTACTATTAGGTGCCATCTACAGTAACCATTCGTCGAAGGTTACTCAAAAAGACAGGAAACTTCAAGATTGAGGTCGGATAGAATTGGAGATTGCATTCGAAACCTCCAACGAATTTCGCATGGCCTACTGAGGACTTCCATCCCAGCTTCAAGTGTCATACCGGCTCCTACATCCCACACCAGGAGATATGATCTGTCTATAAGTTGGTTTCAAGGCCGTATCTCATCAAACGGACAAGGCTATCTGTTGTACCTGAAATTGTGACTTGGACGCAGTCTGCCTGCTCCGAGAGATGACCTTCGAAACGAACGAAGCCAATTACCTTTGTTGAACCCCTCCCAAGACAGCAGTTCGTGACACCGAGGTATGCGAAGAAAGCTGGAGTCGTTGTGCAATTTCAATCATCGGTACACCAAGCAGGGATAGCTGAGCCTTGACCCTTTAGTCGAACTCCGAATCAAGCCCTTCAAACTTCTGTTCTACTCTCCAACCGCCACACCTTCTGTGCTCGATTGTTTATTACCTACCTCCTATGATACACATTCGAACAGTTGTGAACGGTTCAAAATAAAGAGAAGGAAACGACCGTAAGCAATTGCCTTGAGAGGGGACAAGTATGGCTCGAGGCAGGAAGCAAACCAAATCGACTCCGGTAAGTACCTTCCCATATAAACCATTCCGCGTCTTTTGCTCCCCTACTTTCTCTTGTTGTACTCCGAGCACCCATCTTGACTTGTACATGACCTGCTATTTTTGATTGTCAGTTCGTATCGACCTCGGACTTGACCCTTTGCCCTTACTACCTATCTACTGCCCTCATCTTGACCTGGCGAGCACCCCTTTCCCGTTCGTCCATACCCGAAGAGAAGAGCGACACTTGGCCATTGATTCCGCGGTTAAGAATCTGTTACAATCACAGTATATACCTGTCTGATCAAAGAAGTTATTCATCTAGTCATGAATGAATGAGAAGTTGCTAATCAGTGCATTTGAAATTCAGGTCATGGCTCCCCCAACGCTGTCAGGAGACAACCTGGCTAGCTCTACAAACCGACAAATTCCACTCTCTTGTTTCGTTTGCCCCGAAACCCCACGGTTTTCAGACGTATCACACCTTCTCACACATATTGCATCCAAAGGACACCTGCATCATGAGACCCAAACAAAGCTTAAGGCCCATCAAGACATCGCCGCTGCGGTAAAGCTTCAACGTTACGAGGATTAGTACTCCCAGAACGGCATCGAAGGGCTTCTAATTGAGCGAATGAGGGCAAAGCAGTTGAAGGAGGAGGCTCGCGTCAGACGCAATCAAGAATACCAATTTTTGCCCCCAGAAAAGGTTGTACTGCCTCGTACACGTTAGAAAGGGACATGGTGCTGACAACCACTAGCTGAACAAGCGGAAGATGAAGCAGGAGATGTCGATGAGCCCGGCAATAAAGCTTGAAGGGGACGAACTCATGAGAGATTTCCCAATCTTCCCAGGACTTCTAGATATCGAACCGGATAACAACATTCAAGACGAATTTGTTTTGGGAAATGACTCGATGTTATTGAAGGGCCAAGTATGGCCAGGAATGGGAAAGATGGATCTTGCCGACGACCAGACGAGAAAAGCCCGAAACCAAAAGAAGCCCAAGTCTGTCATTGATAAAATGAAGAAGGCATCTGAGTGCATCGAGCCTACCCAATTTGTAATGAGCTCGAAGCTTGAGGTAGAAAGGACAAGGGACGTTTACGACGATACTTCATCTCCTATTCCTGGCCAGGAGGAATCAGTATGTGCAACCAAACTCAGGACTTTCAATTACTAATTTCACCAGACACCACCCAAAAGGGCCCCAAAACCCAAGCGAAAGAAGGCAACACCTCTTGCCGAAATATCTGGAAATATTCCGAAGCAGCGACGAAGGACTGCCCGTGGTCAGAGGTCTAACGCTGGGAAGTCAACGCGCTCCAAGAAGGAACAGGAGCTTCAGCATGAGCCTGAAGTATTGCCATCGCCAAAACGAAGCAGGGAGGTCCAGGATGTATTCCGCGACGACGTTATACGAACAGGTAAGTGTCTCATTAGGAAGAAACGACTCCTATTAATGCGCAATTCAGCTTCTATCAGTGAGCCTCCGCTTCCTCTGAATCACGGTAACCACGGGTAATACCACACAGATCCTCTGAGTATCATGTTGTTGACCTGAGAATTAGATTAGAGCATCGTAACAAACACGGGACTCGGAGCTTGAATGGCTTCTTTCACTCGAATATCGTCTCCCCAACGCCGCAAGCGAGAGGTCTGGCATCTCGTCACCTACAAGCCAGGGAAATACTAAGTTCGCTTCAACCCGACTCTTTCCCTCCAGGTATGTTGAGTCGGTGTAGGGAGCCTACAGTTGACACTAGATATGCTCACACAAACTTAGGTTCTTTCAGCCATGCTGAAGCCTCTTATGCGATGAAAGATGCTACAATCTACAACGCTTCATCACGACTTCCGTTTGTTCCTACAGACTATAGTCAATTCCGAGAGTCAGGCTCAGACCATTTGCGCACGGCAGCAAACTACGGTTTCCAGTTGAAACTGGAGGAATACCCGGGATCACATTTTGGAGACCCAACACAGGGAACGAACAGCCCGTATATTGGCATAACTGGAACTAATCCTCTTTTCTCGAATGACCGGCCATTTCTGAATTCGTACAACCAAAGAGCTCCGAACGCAGTATTCTCCCCTCTGTCATTCCCCCCTGTCAACCAACAGCCAGACCATTCACACACTGGGCGAGATACGAAGCAACAAACGCATATGTGTGAGACCATGGAAGCGAGTGGCCTTGATGAAGAGCAGGAATTGAATTTCAACGGTTCATGGAGCCTGCACGATGCCGACAGCGACATGGGTTTTGCCCACGGATCAGCGATGGATGATCAGCAGATCTGAACAAAAGACTTTGGAAATCGCCTCGAAGACAACCGACAACCCATTCTATACTCCGATAGCAAAGGAATGACGGAGCCGACTTGCTAATCGGATCATGAATCTAAACGAACCATCATATCAGAACACAATTATGCACTGGTTCCTGGTCTCAAAAACAGTTGGCGACTTATTCAGTGTAAGAAGCTTCTGACCACAGCCTTCAATCCCTAGAACTAGCTGGTTGACCATTCCCAGAACACTTAGATCGCACGCACATCATATACGGCGCTTAATCCCGGAATCCGACAATTAAAAGTTTTGGTATCATATCCTTCCTTTTGACCGATTATAAGAAAACAGCAAATGGGCAGAGAAACAATTAGGAGCTTCGTTGAACCCGGGACAAAGTACAACGGTGCTCTATGAATATGGGAATTTTGAGACGTATCGGGATATAAGGTGTTATGAATGAAGAATAAATAGGGATACTTTGGCGTCTGGAGCGATGGGTGTAGCATTCGATATTGGTGTCATGGGAAGTGAAAACAAGGACATTTTTAGCATTTTATGAGAATAACGCGTTTTAAGATTATGAAGTCCAGCTTAACCATTGGACCGCGAAAATAGTGAATATTACAATTGTAGTATACATCATAGTTGTTCGATACTCGATACAAGCTGATCGAGATGATCGGTTCTGTCATCCATCACCTCAGACAGGGCACGGCAAACACCCCTCAGGCGCCGCATCTTCATTTCTTGCTCAATTTGACTCGACTTCAGAGCAGCAACATCAATCACTTTCTTAGGAATACGCGCGAGTCTTGCGACGTTCAAGCCGTACGAGCGATGGGCAACGCCCTCGCCGACTTCGTACAAGAACGTGACCTCTTCCTCCCCATCCTCCCCTTTCTCTGCCTTGAATTTCATGTGAACATTCTTGACGCCGTCAAGACCTTCGGCGACCCGCGCCAGGTTTTGATAATGTGTAATGAAGAGCGTTAGGCACTGTGTCTCGGTAACGACATGCTCCAGCACGGCTTGGGCAATGGCGGCGCCGTCATGAGTGCTGGTACCTCGGCCCAACTCATCGAGAATGACAAGGCTTCGGGGACCAGCAGAGCGTAAAATGCGCGCTGTTTCGGAGACCTCGACCATAAAGGTAGATTCGCCAGCAAACAGGTTATCGCGGGCACCTGTTCGGGTATGGATGGCATCACAGAGAGTGAGAGACAATGAGTCTGCTGGAACATACGAGCCGACCTGTGAAAGAAGAACAATGAGGGCTAGAGCGCGAACGAAAGAGGATTTACCACCCATATTGGGGCCGGTGATGAGGTGGGCAAGAGGTGAAGGGTGAGCGAGGGTAGTGGAGAAAGGAATGTAGCCGCCCTCAAGAGTATGCTCCGCGATGGCGTGGCGGCCGTTGGTAATGGAAATGGTAGGGTCGGTCGAGGAAGGGAGAAAAGATGGACGAGAATAGCCTGGCTGTGCGGCGACTTTTGACAGAGAGAGGATACAGTCGAGTGTTGCGAGAGCGGATACGGCGTCACGGAGGGGTTGATACTCAGACGCAATAGAAGCGAGTAGATCCTTAAAAGCTTTATCACATGCGGCGGCCAGGGCCTCACGATGCTGATCGCGTTCAGTAATGAAGCGAAGGACCTCAGGGGTATGGAACCGCGATAGCTTCTTTGTACCGGAGATCTTGGCCCATGAAGCTGGAACATGTTTAATGTCGGCATTGGGAACCTCGATCAGAAATTCGATGCCGGCAACTGTGACATATTCAACCATTTTCTTCTTAATCTTTTCGGCGGCGACAGAACGATGGCCGTCTAGTTCGTGCTCGACATGAGCGATGCCAAGCTGGTGATCTTGCATATCCTCCGTTTGGAACTCATCACGAAAGAACTCGTACTTGTCGTCTTTGCGTGCAGCCACAAGGTTGATGCGCTCTAGGTAGGAAACGACCGTGTCGAGGATCTGCGGCAGAGCACAGATAGCGTCGCTGAGAAGGGGGGAACTGAAGTGGACATCGGAAGGGCCTTTGACTGTCGAGTAGTAGCTCGCTACTCTCTGTAAAGCTTGTAAGACGGAGAGGAGTTCGGGACGAGTGCATTTGCCATAATATATGCGAATGAGACTGCGTTCAAGATCAGTCTTGGTGTTTGCCAAAAGCGATTCCAGTTGGGACACGGGAGCAGTTGATTGCTTGTTGAGAAGCTCCTCAACAGCGTTTAGACGAGCCTCAAGAAGTTCCTGGTCAAGCAA
This sequence comes from Fusarium venenatum, assembly GCF_020744135.1. NCBI lineage: Eukaryota > Fungi > Ascomycota > Sordariomycetes > Hypocreales > Nectriaceae > Fusarium > Fusarium venenatum. The sequence goes on from NW_027072131.1 coordinate 2,583,747, forward strand.
GGGGCGCCCTACCCATTTCCGGAGTAGACGCTGACCTGGACGAGTGAGAGTCTTGTCGAGAGCCCAGAACAAACTGCCTTTCTCAGAATGGTCTGTACAGTTACGGTATACTTCGAGACTTTCAAGCGTAGTGCCATTGATGAGCATATGTGACCGGGTACTAAAGCTTTGGAAGTATTTGGTCAAGTCGAAAATGTGCTCAAGGCCGTATTCTTGGAGATGGTTGATCATAGCTGAGAGACAGATAGTAACAGGCTCGGGCAGTTTTAAGACCTTGTCGAGAAGGGCGGCAGCATTTTCGTCCTGAGTATTGTCTTTAAGTTTGTTGGCGTAAAATTGGGTGACATGAGAGTAAGCTTCAGCCGCCATGGCTTTCTCCTTGGGCACGCGTTCGACGCGACTGCGGTCGCCAAAGACATTGGTACTGCTGCCCGATAGATGCTGCACGAGCTTGTCGGTGCCTTTGGTCAGATCTCCCACAATCAAGAACTCGCAAGGGGAAATGTGTAATAGTCGGGTCTCGATTTCACTCCGCATGAATCCATCTTCAAAATGATCGTATATGATGTCTCCAGTCGCAGGCTGGACAGCGATTATACCAACGTTGACTTTCTCGTCGGTGCCCGACCCCTTGGCCTTGGACTCGGTGATGCATAACAAGTAGCCGCCAGAGGGCGCCCCAGAGCCACCGCTCTGGTCAAGCTCACCATTCTCATCAATATATGTGCCTTTTGTGTAGAGATTGGTGAGCTTGCGGACAAATGGCGTGTTGCGGTTATCACCAGCCTTCTTCAATGCAGCGGTCTCAATCTGACGAACAACACCAACCTTGTGTCCGGCAGCTACCAAGCGCTTCGCATGTACAGGAAGGCGATGGACTGGAATACTCGCCGAAGCGAAGCGATCTATGTGCGCTTCCGAAGGGTCTGTAAAAGGTTAGAGATTTATTCTTTAGTCTGTAGCAAGAAAACTTACGCTCATCATAACGCATTTTCCCGGGAATACAAACGATGCTCAATTCCTTGGCTGCAATGCGCGCATCTTCGCCAAAGAACCTGAACTTGTAGCCCACTTCGACAATGAGAACAGTATCCATGTGCTTTCTTTTGATCTCCAGAAATTGAATTTCCATAGGCGTCAGTTTGCCTGTTTTGGATCCCTTCTTCTTTGTCTTTGCTGGTGCTGGAGCCTCCTCTTCAGCTCCATCGGCATCGGCATCTTCATCTTCACCCACTGGCGCCGTGTCTTGGATATTACGGCGCGAAACTAGTGCGTCTGGGTGACCAAGTTTCTTGACAAACTTTCTGTGCAGTTCTTGGTGCTGTCGTCTCTCTTCTGCGTCTTGGTCTTCATTTTGGTTGGATCCTGCGTTGGTGTCGCCATCCTGAGTATTCCGCGCACTCGAGCCGTCATATCGATATCGTTCTGTGCGTGCTCCTACGGTTTCTTGCTTCCCGGTTTTTGATTCAGAGAAGAAAGTGCTTGTCTCTGGGTCTTTGGCAGTATCATCGGCTCGAGCTCTCTTGGAAGTATGTTTTGGTTCTTCGTTCTCCTTTTCTGCATCCTCTATTGTTCGTTTCCTGGACGGTGATCCGGTTGTATCTTTGCTGGGTGATTGCGATTTGGCTGCTTGTGCTCGACTCTGCTTTTCGAAGATTGCGGCTAGCCCATTTACTGTCTTTGGTGTAAAAAAGGATGTGAGGGTCTGTTGTTTTTTCGCACCCGGTTTAGGAGTAGGAGCCATAGTGAGAGACGGATTTGGTGAGTTTCGATGGCGATTTCTATGGTAAACGATGGTCACTCCTGATATTCCTTAATTTCGGGCCATTGAAATTAGAGGTGGTGACGTTGAGAAAACGCGTCTTGGTTGTTGTAGACGCGTTGAGTGGCTGATAAAAAGACCCACTTGAGCTTTCGCATCAGATGCATGGGCAAAGTCAACAAGTGGCTGTATCATCTGTTTATCTACCTCTACTTCTCTATGGGCTTTGGATTTTGTCATTTCCTGGAAGTGAATTAAATGTGAGTTCAATATAGCTTCAACATGGAGACTTATTGACTCTCCACACCGCCGATACCGATGCCTGACATACTTGGGAGACGCTAGAATCGATCGTCTTTGCTGATATGTATTCTTTACATGAACCAACAACCTAGTCGAGCACGAACCTGGCCAGGCACCAGACATGACCTTGCGGCCCGGGATACAGTGTATCATGGAAAATCCAATTCTTACGAATAGCAAAGTTGTTTTACTTTCGATGAGTAGTGGGACATTGATGAATTCATTCGTCCAACTATGCCGGCACTTACAAGACATGATTGATCATGCCATCTGAAGTATAGCGCAGCACAAACACCATCATGATGAGTTCAAAGGGAGAATTAATTAATTAAATATGTTAGTTACTATCACAAAAACTTCACCATACATCCTGCAAGACAGGCTTCCTAGTGGTTGTATTCAGTCTTGGCTTTTAGATGGGCGCTTGCATCGAGGCTATGTTGCTACCCATGATGAGATCTGGAGCTCTCATGATCCATGATTTTGTCCCTAAAGCCCCACCCTCCCATTATTCTTTGGCCCCCAAACCCTGAAAGGGACCTCCCGAGGCCCGTTTTTGATGGCTCCCAAGCTTTAGCTCAAGCTTCTGGGCGCTTACACGTTTCCCGACACAGCCAATCAGAGTACCTATGCTGTGACAATGTCTCTGCGCACAGAGTTGTGAGTCTTTATTTCAATATCATTCTGTGAGGGTGACGCATACGATGCCCCTGAAGCTGTTGCCGCCGGACAAAAAAGCTGTCTAGCTTTGGGTTGAACTCAGCGGTTAACTCTTGTTGCTATCGATACATGCTTGGGCCTGAACAGAAATGACAAGTAGGTCAATACTACCTAGTCATGATAAAAATGTACTTCTCTCCAACCACAGTTTATACCTCCAGCCAGGTAGATCCGTAACGACTTGACTCGGCTCTGAACCTGGATTCCTTTTCGCCCTCTAGATGTTTCTATAATATACTACCAGTAGCTCTTTTGGTGTCTCGTCTCCATTCCTCCTATTTCTGTATGGACCAGTAGGCGAGAGTCACGGCGCTTCAGCATGAGATAGGTAGACCAGACCCTCTTGCAGACTTGGCTCTCCTTACCTTCCCCTCTCCCCCTTTTCTTTTCAACGTCAACATTTCTGCATTTTTTCTTTCTTTATTCTACAACTGTTTCAAAATTCCGTTTCTTTTTTGACCATTGTTTCGTTCCTGACGCGGCCGTTTCTGCGACCTACTGGAGCCCCTCAGGAACAGGGAAGGTGCAAGCCCACGTCACTTCAGCCGACGCAGCCCAAAACCCCGCTCAATCAACAAGACGAGATAGAGATAACCCAAGCTTCGCATCGAACGAACTTGGGTCCTTCTCATAAGCTTTTAATATCTCTTACTCCTGGAGAGGCCTGAAACCACGACCTGAACCTGTCGCCTTCCTGCAAGGGCCTTACACTATCTGCCATCCAGCTGTTGCTTGCTTCTTGACCCCGCCATCGTTGGGCAGCTCCCATATCGCACATTGTCGCATATCCCACGTTCACACGTATCGGCCTTTATAAGCTCCATCATAACTCAAAATGGAGCGTAGCCGTGGTATTCCAGATGAGGAGATGTTCCTTAATAAGCCCGCCCCTGAAGATTGCGACAGCCCGACCATTGAACCTCTGCGCATATTCAAGCCTCAGAGCCCTCAGCCTGCCAAGGACGGTAGATCGTCCGCCTTCAGATACCCGGCGCCTCCGTCGTCCACCTCTCCTGTTTCTAAACACTCATTTCCTTTACCTCCTGGCGCTTCCAGCTCTGCGGCACCACTTCCATTTCCTGACGACGACGACGTTCGCAAACCTACTCCCGCGAAGCCGTTCGGCTCTGCCTACAACGACACTAGTCCTCGATTAGATACCAGCCCTCATGGGAAGAAGCCCGGTCTCGCGGAACGAAGAGGAGCTGCTCCGAAGCCCATCAGCTCTCCTACAAGCCCTGACGCCGATCACGATCTTTTCCAACGCCCCTTGGCTGATAACCAGCGCCCAGACTCCTCCAACGCAAATTATCAGAACTATCAAAAGACATATTATCCTCCGCCAGGTGCGGCACACAGCTCTTCCAACAATGTGCCCACAAATTTGGCCTCTGCCCAGCAACTTAAGATGAATGATCAGGGCGTAAATCGCTTCGCTTCGACCGCTTCGACATCGACTACCCGTGCTAGTCGTGGCTCCCCTCCTCCTCCCGAGACCCCGATCGTGGAGCCCGGACAGGCGCCGGCTGATGCTATCGAGGCCCGATATGCTGCTGCCGGTATCTCCGGCACAGCTACACTTAACAGCCTTGGCGCACCCAGCGCCGCCGCGTCACAAAGACTCGCACAATATGGGAACCAACCTCCTCCGCAACGGCCTTGGACACCGACTGAAACTCCCGACCAGGCACCATCTGGCCCTCCCACAGTATACCAGGGTATGAATGCCATCTCAAGCCCGGCGCAGTCACACCAATCGTTCAGCCCTCCTCCCCAGCCCGAACAACAGCAACAACAGAAGCCACAAGGACAAGGACAAGCGCAAGTTAGTGTGTTGGAGCAAGATTTCCAGCGAATCAACACCAATTCTCCTCCTCCTGCCTACTCAAGTCTCAACCCTGGCGGTAACTCATCCTACCCCAACGAGAAGCAACGCCCTCAGCAAGCTGGATCAAGTTCGGCTTCAGCTCAACCACACCAGCAGCCAGCAGCGTCGACACCCCCTACAAAGACAACAGTGGTTGCCGCCCCCTCGACTGCAGCTAGCGGTCTTGCGTCACCTGCCTTACAACACCCAGGCCATCCTGCATTTGCCAATGATCCCCATCCCGCGTTCGCCAACGAATCTCGCCCTGAGCAGAATGGGCAGAGCTCCCAGCAGCAAGTTGTTGCTCCTGCCCAGAGCTTTGAGCCTCAGAACCCGGCCTCGCCTCCGCCCTTGCCCGAAGGATGGATCGCTCACCTGGACCAGAATTCAGGACAATACTACTATATTCACTTAGCCACTCAGGCAACACAGTGGGAGTTTCCCAAAGGCCCAAACCCCATATCTCACGAACAAGCCCCTCTTTCGCCAACAGCTTCGACGTATGGAAACCCTCTGGCTTCGCCCAATATGTTTGGCAAACAGGCCATGGCCTCTCCCATGTTCCCCCCGCATACCCCTGGTTATGCAGAGAGTATCATGAGCGTGGCAGCTTCTGCAACACCTACTGCTGCGGGTTTCACAGGGCCTCCACCAAGTGCTGGTGTGGATATGTACAGAATCCAGCCTACAAATGGTGTTTACTTCGGTCCTTATCTGCGATACGTAAACATGGATGTGGAGAAAGGTCTTTGGCTTGGTAGCATCTTAATTGTGACAGACGCTCCTCAACCACCCACCATTCATATTCATTTGAGCCATGATCTAGCACCTAACCCTCGTCAAGCCGAACCTCGGCCTATTTTCACTCATCAAAGATGGAAGTTCTATAAATACGACCTAGAGCTACCTATGTCTGAGGCTGGCACCGAACGCTGGACGTACGCAGTCACCTCGCATCTTGGCTGTACCCGATATGAATTTGTTGTGGCTGGACGTCAAGAGACCAGCTGGCGTTTCATTGCGCACTCTGGCAACGACTTCGCAGCAGGAACCTCCCAGAATGAACGGGCCAAGCTTGGCGGAGTTGGCTTCATGTGGAAGGATGTTCTCCAAAAGAATGTCGATTGCGGTGGCTTCCACGTTCAGTTGGGCTTGGGAGACCAGATCTATGGTGATCGCCTGTGGAAGGAAGTCCCACTCCTTAAGCAATGGCTTGCGATGAGCGGACGAGACAACAAGAAGAACGTCCAGTGGACAGCCCGACATGAGGAAGACGTTGCGCATGCCTATTTCCACTACTACACGAGTCATTTCGATCAGCCATTCCTCCGTGAAGCATTTGCTCAGATTCCACACGTCCTGCAGATTGATGACCATGACATGTGAGTACTACTCCAACACTTCAAATAGTGACATTCACTGATATACAACAGCTTTGATGGTTATGGTTCATACCCAGACTATATGCAGTCTTCGCCTATGTTTAAGAATATTGGCAGGATCGCGACGGAAATGTACCTCCTGTTCCAACATCATACTACTGTCGAGATGCTGCGAAATGTTAGCACTGATCACGATATATTCACCATCACAGGCACTGGCTGGCATTTCGTCAAGTACTTGGGCCCGGCTGTGGTGGCTGTAGGCCCTGACTGCCGATCTGAACGAACCCAAGCCCAGGTAATGGCAGGTCCAACGTATCAGGGAATCTTCCCCAAGGTTGCCACACTACCTCCCAGTGTACAGCATTGCATCTGGATGGTCTCAGTACCACTCGTATACCCCCGTCTGGATACAGTTGAGAGTCTTGCTAATACGATGGCTGCTGGCAAGAAGGCTGTCAACACAACCTACAACATCTTGGGCAAGGTGACAAGCTCAGTTGCAGGCGTGGTTGGAGGCAAAGACGTGGTGGCACAGGGATTCTCACAAGTCAAGAAGGCGGTGGGCAAAACCGGTCTTATGGGCAACGTCCTGAATCAGTTTGGCGAACTTGATATTCAAGAAGTGCTCAAGGACATGTGGACTCATGACACCAAGGATCTGGAGAGAACCTATCTGATTCGAACTCTTCAAGGCATAGCGCAACAGAAGGGAATCCGAATGACATTCCTATCTGGAGGTACGTTGAACATGCCGTGATATTCCCAAGGAACTCAAGTTAACAATATGGTAGACGTCAATGCTTCAGGAGCCGGTCTAGTTCACGACCCAACACACCCTGGCGACCACAAGACCATGTACCAGATCATCTCATCGCCTATTGTAGCGGCACCCCAGAGCAATTATGTTCTCAAGATGCTACACAACCAGAAGACTCTATACGTACCGCAAAACGGCAAAAAGTCGACACACGAGGTATCTGACACAAAAGAGGACATGATGGAGATCTTCCACTCCGACGCTAGTGGTGCTGCGCGAGAGCTTAAGAAGCTAATGGGCCGACGTAACTACGTCGCATTCGTTTCGTACGACCAAGACGCTGCTGCCGCAGTACCTCAAACGCCTTTCAGCCCCAACCCAAGCCTCAATGGTTCACAGCAGGGCCTGTCCAAGGTCAGTTTGGCTGTTGATTTTGTGGTACAAGGCGACGGTGCCTTCACAGCACCAACCAAATACGGCCCTGTCATCATCCCTCATTTGGAATATGGCCGATGATGTAGTTCACGTATTTGAGAACTGGATATAGCAACAAGCTATGTTATAGTGGCATTTATAATTTTTACTGCACATATATCATTTCTACGATATCATGAAGATTTATACATCAAAGATACCTTTTCATTATGATTTCTGCCTAGCATCTTAGTTCTATCAATAAAACTGCGCATATTGTAAAATTGAGAGTGATTAAATTGTTTCCTTCTTGGTCTCATTTCTATGGCAAGTGCATATATGCTTTTAACTCGTGGCCTCAACACTAGATTATGTGTTTAGACATCGAAAAGCTCCTTGAGGATGCGCATAGTATCCTCGGGACTGGTGACAGAATGGCCGATAGTTCTGGAATCGGCGTAGATCTCGTAGTCGTTGCCGCCCTCGAAAGTCTTGTCACCAAAGAAATGAATGTTCTTGTAGGCAATGCCATCGGGCTTCTTGGCCTCGTTCTCGAGGTGCCTGAGGCAGTAGGTCTTGTCCCAACCAGTAGGGAATACATCGAAGGAAATTTGACCACCAATGGAGAATCTGTTATGCGGTGATCAGCTGCTAGAGCTCATGGTGGTGAATAGGGGTAATGCAACATACGTGAGACCGAGATGGCCGAATCGCTCCTTGAGGACAGCGACAAACTTCTCGCGGACCTTGGCCTCCTTGTCGTACTTCTCGAAGTCGTTTCGTTCTTGTGTGCTGGCGTTACGGCCGACGGGGCTGATGTTGATCATGCCGTTACGGAACTCGATAAAGGTTCCGCGTTTGACGGGAATGTCAAGGTCAGCGATGTAGTGGAGGACAAAGTTGGCAAGCTCCTTGTACTGCTCCTCGCCGATGAACTTGATGAAGGTGTTTGATTCGAGGGGCTCGCCGAGCTTGAAAGCAGTAAGGCCGTTCTCGGAGAAGCAAAAGTCGAAGAGAGCGGTGACGGGCTGGCCAGCGGGCTTGCCCAGCTGCTCCTGCTGCTTGGGGAAGTCGGAACCGCCGACGAAACCGACGGCGCACTTTGAGCGAAGCTTCTGGAGAACGGAAAGAATCTCGGGGGAAGCATCCTGAGGAGTTGTCAGCGATTTGTAGGATATCAGGGGTCTATTGAGCTTTGGCATACCAGACGCGCGGGGGTAAGGGTGCCGTCGACATCAAAGAGGCAGATGGTGTCCTTGAGAGGACGCTCCTGAAGAGGAGAGTATGAGGGAGGAGCGAGAGACATCGTGAGGGCTGTGGTGTAAAACGGTTGTTGGAGAAGAAGAAAAAGAGAGAAATGGGGTCACGATAATATAAAGTACCTGGAGTTCTTGGTGTTGAGGAGGGGACCAAGCCAAGACCAACAGGAGGGGGTGGGGTAAGCTTGGATGCGGGGCACACTCAGGTACAAAACAGCTACTAAAGAAACCTCAAGAATACAAAGATATTCAATCAACTGGTGACAGTATTTAGTTCGTATCAATTGGATGACTAGGAGATGTGATAGACGATCCATCAATTCTATAATATATTTAAAATTGGAACAGAAATACAGTTCGCCATGTACGTCTCGTATCATCCATATTAGAGCCACGTTTATACCGCTAACGATTCAAGGGTCTGCCAACTATTGTAATTAGAACGACGAGGTCCATGAGGACCGCCTGGTGAGGAGATGGGATGAGAAAACAATAAGATTTGTTTGAGAAAAGCATTGTACTCCATGGAAATATCGGCAAACAGGATGTAGTTAAAATGGCATCCTTTGGTCAATCTTCTTCGTTAAAAGTACTTTCACACATGCTATCATGAGATTAGGTCTACAAACGAAATCTACAGTGGTGTCCACTTTCTTTCGCTGAGTCTGACCGCCAAATGCGCACTTAGTTCGCAGCATGGTGGGGGTCGTCTAGGTGAGCTCGGTGAGTGGATATCAACAATATCAAATCCATCAGACATAGGTAGGTAGTCTTTACTTGTGATATTCAAAAGTTCGCTCTCTTGGTATCCATTGTTATTTTATAAATACAAGCAAAGCGGTTGGGGGCGTGTTAATATATGTTCTAGCCTAATCATGTGAAAATTCAATTTGTACAATGTTGTTTGCTATATATAGCTCAACCGAGTTTATGCCATCTCACCCCAAACTCCAGTAACCTCGATGATAACATTTACGACAGTACTCACTGCCCAGAGTGTAATCAGTCCCCATCCGATCTTACGGCTCAAGATCCATTTATTCATGGGCACAATAATCAACAACCCTACCAAAGTCACCAGCAACGTTATGGCTGAGATCATCAACGTTCCGTTGACTTGAATACGGTAAGGCTTGTACTTGATGGGGAGGGAAGGGTTTTTGTGATGCTTCTTGTTTGCTTTCCTGACCATCATCATAACACCTCCAATACCGATGCCGAGCAATATGTTCAACATTGGGCCACCAAAACAAGCAGACCTAAACAGGTTGTCAGTTGTATCTCCAAGTGAAGCATAGTAATACTCACAGGGCCATGACGGGGTATCCCAGTCGCGCCACCGTAATGTCGGCAACCAAATCTCCTACGCTGTTGCCGGCAGCAAAGATTGTAAGACCCAGCAGCGCTTCCGAAATATTCAGAATAATGCCGACTGTCTTGAGAACTCCAACGACCTCGCCTGCGATGGTCGAGATCCAAGCAATACTAATAGTGAATCCCATGAAGCAAAGTATGTAATGGTAACGAGGTGGCCTGTCCTCTGATGTGAAGACAATCAAGCCTCCAAGGAGGATGAGTGACGCGAGGAGGCTGTAGAGGACCATCCAGATCAGGGTCTTATGAGGATTTTCCCCTTCATCCAAAGTATTGGCCCATAGAACCAAAACTGCAAACTGAGGTCCAGTGAAAAGCTGGAGTGCCACGAGCCACCGATTCCAGCCTGTGCAGTCACCTTTGGCACTGCTAGAAGAAGGGAAATCCGAAGCAGGCTTGGTCGCGATGGCTGGTGGCCCCAGAGACAGTTGCGGGACGGCCGAATACCCCCCTCCATCGGCATGTGCTGAGGAAGGCGGAACAGCAGACCCTACATGACTGCTACTCCGGTTTACATGAGAGCGTCTGCGATAGCGCTCCCACTCTGACTCTCCTTCCGGCTCGATTGATGAATGTTCGACCGACACGGGCGGTGCCATATGCCCAATTCCGTGATGATCGTGATGATGGCTAGTAAAGTCAACAATCGTCTCGAGGAGAGAGGACTCGCCATCTGTTGTCGCTGAGTCTACCACTGGCAAAGTAATTACCAGGAGAAAGATGCTCGGGACAGATATCGCACTAACAAACTTATCCCACGCCGTCTTATCATTCCAACCTTGCAATGTAGGAAACAAGGTTGCCAACAGTATGTGAGGAGGCGGTAGCACAGCATATGGCCACCACCTAACAGGGCGTGATGGTACATCAACCGTCAGCTGCAAATCAGCAAATGGTGTTTCACGGCCTGCTTGACCCAGCACTACGGTACTGGGCGACACTCCTCCCGGTGACACGAACTCGATTGGGTCATTGTGATAGTTTGGTGTGAGCAACGCTGGCGAGTCCGTGTACATAGGGAAAGGTTGGTTTGGCGAAGATCGATCGCTACAGGAGCTGCGGCGGCTTGGACTCGGGATTTGCAAGTGAAGTTCAGGAGTGGGCATTTGTCCTCTTGTGCTTTCGCTGGGAGCATCAAAGGTGGTCCCACTAGGACCGACGGGTGGCGCGGCCAGGTTTCCCCTAACAGTGTGCGAAGGGCTCGGGCTTGATGCTCTTGTTCCGCTGGCTGTAGAGCCGGGAACTGACAGGCTGGTTTCGCCTCTATCGCGACTCGGGATACGGAGATCAGGGTGAGCAGGGTGAGCAGCTGTCCCTACAGGTTGATCTCCTGAAGAGAGTGCTCTGTTCCTTTTGGGCGCATGTTCGTCATAGCCTGAAGCCGGCTGGCCGTCTGAACGAACCGAGTCCGAGATGGTGGCTGTGGTTTGTCTTCGCCTTTGGACATGATAATCCGAGTAACTTCTTCCTGGGATTGTTGACAGTTGCAAGTTACCCTCACGCTGCAGCTGTGCCAGCGCAGATCGAAACTCGAGCGCTCCGACAAGACTGGGCCGAATAGGGGTCATTGTGTTTCTCCTTGTTCCACGGCCACGCAGTACTCGCATGCTGCTGGCGACCTCTGCTGCAACCATGCGATCGTGGTCCTCACTTGACGTGTCGCTCTCACTTGGTTGCGGTGTGCCCTCCACTTCAATCCTAGGTCCCGCCTCAAGAAGTGAAATATCGGGCGGAGTAGAAAGGGCAGTGCCAGGAGCTGAACCAACGTCGTCTACATCATCTCGATATGGCTCGCCAGCAAGCTCATCCCCGGGATGATATACATGACTGCGCGCTTCTCCTTCTCGACGCTGCCTGGCTTTGCGCCTTGTCGAATACCAGTGCCATGTTACAACGGTGACAACATATACTGCATAATAGCCGATCATGGCCCAACACTCCCAGAAGTGTAAATGGCCATCGGCCAGGAAGATCATTGTAAAAACAACGGCGAAAATAAAGAAGCAAATATCACGAGTGTAAGTTTTTCGATCGACACGGAACTCCCTCACGAGAGCCATAGACCCAGCAACAACGCCAGTGATGAAACTTGCAGCTCCTATCAGCTCACCAACAGCCATGCTGGCACTGTTAGAGCCCATCGCAGCAAAAGTGCTGAATACGTCGGGAGACCCATTGCCGAATGCTAGAAATGTGACGCCTGCTAGACTCTCGCTAAGACCAAGAACGGTAGCGATTGTGCTCAAGTTGACGCTGAAGAAGTCACTTGCAGCAATTCCAATTGTGGTAAAGAGGAGGCCAAGCCAGACGACGAGAATGCTGAATGCGATAGGCCGTACGTTGCCAAAAGCGCAATAATAGAGCTCGGTATAAGGGACGAGTCCGGCATCGTCGTCGGTACAGTATTTGCGCACAAAAGCGCATTTGTCTTGAGCATCATGAACTTGGTTGCACTCGGGGGTATCGGCGGAGGAGCTTCGTTTGAACAGGTTATGAGGATCGGCGGCATGGCTGGAGCCAGACTGCGCAAAGGTCGTGTGCGACAGGAAAGAATATGCGGTTAAAATTGATAGAAGAAAGACCGTGGTATAGAAAGGGCGAGACTTGAGTCGACTGCCTCGGAGGAATCGTTGGGGAGCTGTGTTGCGACGTCGGTCGGTGTTGTTGTTTGGGCAGGCAAGCCTGCGAGGGGCGATATTCGTCATTGTGGTATTGATATCGTCATGTCATAAAGTGGTTGCTAAGAGTGCCATTGTCACTTGGATACAAGGAGCGATGAACAAGAGAATGCACTCATGAAGATGGTTGTAAATAAATGGGATTCGATAAGGGGAGGATTGAAGCGAGGAGGGTAGATTAAATAGACTACCGACCTACAAAGATTAGTAGGTATGTACCGAGGGACGGGTTTTGGTGCTAGATATCGTTTGTGACGTGACATGGTCCAACTGTTGCTCGCGTCCATCCCTTCGCGATTACCCGAGGCAGCAAAAATCCATCTGATAAATTCAAGTACTGTATCACTTTGGTAAGGTACCTACCAAAAACCAGTTTCAAGCCTTTTAGCGCTTCTTTTGCGACGAGCTTATCGCAAGTTCTACTTGATGGTGACGAAGACTACCTACCTCGAGTTAGCGGAGGCCGCCTGCTGGTATTCCATGATACAGATCGGTGAAGTAGTTGCCACAGCCGTTGTGTGAGTGTGGCTCGTCAAGATTAGCAGAAACATATCCAGTCTAGTCTAGCCAGTTCAGACCTTGCAGTGACAGTATGGGTTAGCCTAAATGCTAAGCTTCATCACCTGCTGCTGTTGTAGAAGGATTGTCTACCTATATCAAGCTGTTTAATGCATCTAACTGTACATCGTCCTGTCTCTGACTTGTTTCTCGTTTACAACGTGCCTGCCTTACGTGCCGCCACGAAGTTTCGTGATGCATGAACAGGGGTGATAAGCTTCATGCCTTGGCAGTTCCCGCGTGGTGGTGGGTGTCCGCCATGTTCCGTTTAAGACGGAAGATACTTTCCGTCCGCTTATTAACGCTAACAACGCTACCAAAGGAAGAGGCACCTAATTATTGAGAAGTAAGCGGATGAGAGATAAAATCCGTCAGTTGATCTGTACTATCCGGATCATGTTTCTAAGGATTTATTTTTATACCCTAGAACTTGTACTGGTCGCTGTTAGGTTGTACTGCGCAGATAAGGTTTTGATGAGGTTCATCAGCCACAATGGAGTCCTCAGGTATCAAGTGAGGCGCAAAGTTGTTGGTTACCCCACAAACACTGCCCACCTGTACCGGCCTAACAGTTCGCCTTTATTTTGTTTACTTTGCCAAAGGGGGGGGGGGGGTCCCGCAACACCACGACGACCAAGACAAAGACGCGACAGGCCTCGTCCAACTCCGCCCTCTTTAATTAATAACCCACACAAAACACTTTCAAAATGCCTCGTGTTGCCCAAGTTCCCAGATCGGGGAGTGCTAGGGCAAATACTGGCCCCGGGTCGGCGCCTTCATACATTGCACATTCACCGATAAAGTGAGTACCAATAAGCTGATTCACTGGCTACCGCTGCAATATGCTAATGCCGCTATTCAGGATCCCCCTCAACGACGATGTGTCAGAAAAAGGTCAGCGCATGAGCTCTAGAAGAGCTCTTCACGAGAGACAATTCAACGAAATTAAAAAGGCCGCGACTCCTCGCAAAAGCAACGCTCGCCTCGACGACATGGAAAACGGTGACCCGCAAACACCCCGCCCTGGCCGCGCCAGCAACATTGAAGATGATGAAGGTTTTGTGGTTGGAGGCTCGGCAGTCACGCCTATGAAGCGAGTCCCTCTTCTGGCCAACTTTGAGGAGTGGATGAAGATGGCAACCGATAACAAGATCAATGCGACAAACTCGTGGAACTTTGCCCTGATCGACTATTTCCACGACATGTCACTTCTCAAGGAGGGCGATGGCGTCAACTTTCAGAAAGCTAGCTGTACCTTGGACGGCTGTGTCAAAATTTATACGAATCGAGTCGACAGTGTTGCAACCGAGACAGGCAAGCTTCTGAGCGGTCTTGCCGACAGCAACAATGCCAAGAAAAAAGACAAGGATGGCGAAGACGCCGATGAGAGTGACGAAGAGGAATTGGACGAGGATGGGAATATCAAAAAGAAGCCCAAAAAGAAGGTAGGGTTTCATTCATGTGCATGCATCAAAGAGTTAAACTGACCTTTGCCAGACACAACGATCGTCTGAAGCAACGCTCGCGCCTTCATTCAACTCACTGCAACTCAAGAAGTTTGAGTTGGAATTCGCTGTTGATCCACTGTTCAAGAAAGCATCTGCCGATTTTGATGAGGGAGGCGCCAAAGGACTTCTTCTGAACCATCTGATGATTGATTCACAAGGGCGCATCGTTTTCGACAGTAGCGACGACAGTGGCGATGCTGCCACTTTTGGAAAGAAAAAGGCTGACGAAGAGGGTGATGGAGAAGATGATGGTATCGAAGAAGACGATGCGGCAGAGGAGCAGTTGGAGGATGAAGAGGAAGCCGATGATGTTGAAATCGACCTGGGAGCTCTTGGTGCCAAGTTCATTCCCGATCTATACCGTCTCGACGAGCTTGATGTCTGCCCATCTTTGAAAACTTTTGACCTTGGTGATCCTTCTGGTTCCATGGATATCCCCTTTTTGAAGGCACCCGAGGACTGGAAGCAAGACCAAGACAAGGAAAAGACGCCTGGAGTACTAGGTGATATATCTGGTCTTGTCATCGATGGCGATGCTCCGGCAGGATTTGATGATGATGACCTTGGCCTTGGAACTTTTGATGCCGTTGAGGACGTTGCTTTTGGTGAAGGTGGTGAGGCTTGGGCCCGAGAAGCCGCCCTGGAGCCACAAATGCGAGTGTATGACGCTGGCTTTGGTGAAGAGGGTGGCGATGGGGATGAGGTCGATGGCAAAGGCAACGGGGAATTCGTCGTTTCCATGACAAGTGCTCAGCAAGCGGACAAAATGCACGAAGATATCCTCGGTTTTTTCGACCAAGCCTTACAGAAGAATTGGACAAGCGCCGAGCACTGGAGAATCAGAAAGGTCAAAGATGTCAATAAGCCGGCAACCGAAACAAAGAAACGCAAGGAAAAGGAACCATTTGAAATCGACTTTGCCGCTCCTCTCGATTCACACACTTCGGACCTCATTTACACGCAGGCTACAAACAACACAACCATCAGCATGCCCAAAAAGGATTGGAAGTCGAAATCACGCAATCTTCTTCCCGACGACAAGCATTTCAACTCCAAGTCTTTGTTGAACCTTTTTCTCAAGCCAAAGGCACGAATGAACAGGCGACGCACGGGATTCAACTCTCGCATTGGTGGTTTTGGCAATGTCGGTTTGGATAACCAACCCGAGGGAGAGATGGATGAAGAATTCTGGGCGAAGCAAAAGGCACCCCAGAACACCGACGAGACGGCACCGCCTGGGGGCGATTACGATGCCAACTTCTTCCAAGATGATGGTATGCCATTCCCCGGCGGCGGCGATTTGGACGACGATGATGACCTGGAGTTTGCCGATGCACGCGAACACTTCTCGCCAGGTGTTGACGGCCAAGCTGGCTTGACTGAGGGCGGTGGTTTCACAGCTCTTCTCAATGGCGAGACGGTGACGAACACTGGGGCTTTCGGAACGACATTGGTTACCCAAACAAGGCGCGTGCGACCAGAGTACGTGCAATACGCCAGAGTAGCCAAGAAGGTTGATGTGCGAAGACTCAAGGAGGAATTGTGGAAGGGTATGGATAATGACATTCTCGGGGTAAGTGATCTATGGAAGTTGGTACCACTGATGAGCAAGATGCTGACACGATTTTTTTTTTTTTAGAAACAACCCGAACCTTCAGCATCACCTGACGGCGATTTCAAACAGGAACAGCCACTCAAGTTTACAGAAGTCATGAATAACCTGCAAACTGTATACCCCAAACCGGTTATGGATGACATCTCTACATCGTACTGTTTCATCTGTCTCCTACATCTAGCCAACGAGAAGGGTTTGATGATTGAGAATACGCCTGGTCTGTCGGAGCTGGAGATTCGCAGGGATTGGTCGGCGGAGATTGTTGATGGCGAATAGTAAGAGCAATTTTAGACTGCTTGGTTGTGTCTATGTTTTTGGGGGATGGTTTACTTGACGAGTCATGAGACACCTGCAGACTTCATTCGAAAAACATCTAGGGAAGGCATGGAAGATAACCTGATGATATCCTGGCGTTAGGGAAGAAGTCGAGATAGGCAACATTTAGAGCAATTGTTTATATGAAGGACATGACGGAATGAAACATTGGATATGCATATATACCTATATATATGTATATCCTGGAAAGTGTATTTAATTTGTGTACTTGGTCACGTCAAATTCTCCCTGAAAGTTTATTGGGGTTTTCCCTCCCGTTTCCCAAGAGCCACGCGGGGGAAGCAAGTTTAGATCCGCAGATCTCGTTGCTCTTGACTCATTTTGGTCAATGTTCCCCTGCCGGGTTACAGAAGCTAAGTTGTATTAAGTCTCTAAACTGCGACCATGATAGAGTCAAGCTCTTGTTTTCGAAAGGAGGTGAATCGTCGTTATATTGTCGCTCTGTACCAGATACACTACGATAACATTTAGCATTTGCTGGAGTCTAGATCGTAATATTACTGCACAGATACGCATCATCATCATCATCACCTCGCGTTAATTGCTGGTGGTGGAAAGTTACGTACTTATCTTATGGATCCACTAATTCTTTGTTTTTTCGGGCGATCCACCCCACACTCCTTTCGTACCTGCACCATGACGTTGGAACCGATTATGAACTGGACCCCTATGACGACGTTGAGTTTTGCGGGGAGGAACCGTTGACGAAGTAGGCAGTTCATAAAACCTGGATAAGGAAGGAGGACCCTTCGTTTCAATTTCGTACTGCCTGCTCACCTTTCTTCTTTACTTTATTGTTCTCTGCCACTTTTTCTTGATACAAACCGCACGCCTCTTCTTGTCATCCTCTCCATAGGTAGGTATTGGTATCAAGGTACAAATGAGGTAGCAACAATTCAAAGACAAACCAAATCCATCGACGCCCCTTCCTATTTCGCATTCTCAGTGGCCGCGATAATGTCTGTTTCCATTTTTGCCATTATCATCTGCTGGTGGTCTGACACATGGGAATGCCCTCAAACTCAGTTCGGTCTCATGATGCAATGGAATCATGCACTACTAGACTTCATTCATATAAGATAATGATTATAATATTTCATACTGGCTAACCTGATATCTAGTCATCCTCCTTTTTTGTTATCCCAGAAAAAGCCCACCAACCACGACCAGAGATGCATAAATAGTACGGCGTACAATCGACCCTTCAAGGGCCTAAACACATTCGAATACAAATCATACCCCTCCTCTTGTGGCCCTGGTTGCTACTTTTCAAATTCTCGCCAGCCGATTGAACCCAGACCATTCCGTAACGCCAAACCCCTCAACTTCTCAATCCCCTTACCGCCATAGTCATTACAGAGTTATGCAGACACACATACCACCATTCCCGAGGTCCGACCCTGAATTCAAAAGAGTATACATCATAACACATGGGTATCCAACAATATAATAAAAGAAGGGAGCCTCAACTCCACACATTAGGGCGATCCTTTCATCGTCGTACATAACGGCGGCATCTCTTGGACATGATCCGTTATCCGTCTCCTCACCGCTGTTCATCCCGTTCGGACTTGGCAACAAACTCGCCTGCTCTCAGCAAGACACTCATACCGTCCAGGCGGGCTCGTAGAGGCCGTTCTTCAACTGGAGTGACGAGATCGGGTGCTGGTGTCATCAGGACATCGGCGTCTGCCATGTATTCGTCGTGTCTGGCTAAGGGGCCAGTAGGTGGCAGAGGTTGAGAGCCTTGTAAGCCGCGTTAGCTTAAGCTTTTTGCAGAAGTCTGCAGTGGGAGGATCAAGTACCATATCCTCTGGGCACTACGCCATTACGAAAAGACGGTCTTGCAAGTGGTGCAGGGTCTGTCGGGCTGGGAGTTGTCGTTCCGAAACCAGAAACAGAAGAACCTCGCTCAAAAATCCCCGCGCTGGCAGCAGCAGCAATGGGCGTTGGCAGCGTCTGGTGGTGGGAGAGCAGAGCGTGAATCGGGAGGGGGCCTTCGCCAGGTGTTCGCGCAAAACTTCCTGCTGGGCTGACCGATCCGACGCTGCTGGTTGAAGATGGTTCGTGTCGGAGGAGCGGTATTTTGGGCGGAGCCGATGGGAGGACGTTTGGTACTTCAGGTACTGATCTCGGATGATTGGCGGCGACGAAACCACTCGAATACGGATTTCCTTCAGAACCTGACGATACGGGCATACCTTTCCTTCCATCCTCAAGCATATTGGATAACGACGGCAGATGTTGTTGCTGAGATGTTTCAGCCCCACGGCCACCATCTCGCCAAGACTGCTGGCGCGTGGAAGTTTGATGAATAGGCTCTCGAGGACTGCCGGCATCGAAATGGTTACCCCGTGGCGAAGACATGGTATCATCGTTTGAATTGGCTTGCGACAGAAGTGTTGGCGTTGTCGACGAATGCTGTGACTCAGCTACTGATGCGATCGAATTCAACCTTTCCCGATAACAAGGTGGTGGCTCGCTCCCCTGCAACCTTTCGCTGCCACTTCCACTCGATGTGTTACCAGGCGTCATAGTGCTACTGCTGCTACTGCTATGACGTAGTCGAATAGGGTCCAGTTTGGTCCTCTTGGAAGAATCGGCTAGTCAAGATCAGTATGTCAGTTTCACTATTCCATCAATGAACGATGGGTTTGGCGCCAGCTGGCTACGAACCTTGAGTTCTTTTAGCTTGCTTCTCCTTGAACTCGTGCAGATACTGCATGTATTTCCGGTAGTCGGCCGTCTTTTTATACTCCATCAAATCTCGGTGGTATTTTTCCTTGTCTGCATTTGCTTGGCTCTCAAACGCTTCCTTTTCACTGGCGTTCAGGTTCTGCCAGTTTTCCCCTACGAGCTTGGCAATTTCTGTAAATGTGAGATTTTGACTCCTTAAGTCTTCCCTCATTTCTTTGTGGTACTCATTAGTATGCTGACAAAGGAATCCTCGGCCTGGAGCAACGCTTACTATTAGAGAATAACACATAAGCGGAGGGGGGTCGCTCAGGGGCATTTTCGTCGGGCTGGTGCCTTGTCAGTCACGATTACTTCTAGCGATGTACGACTCTCTTCGCACCTTAGGATGACGTCGGTATTTTCGTTTCGCGACACCTTGTCCCTCTGGGGGTGTTTCTGTCCGACTGGGCTCGGGTTGAACGCTTTCTGACTTTGCTTCTTCGCTAGTTGGCCTTGCAGGGGTCGACAGAGACGTTGATGGGGATATGCCCCGCGCATTGGCTATTCTTCTTTGAAGTTTCTAGACGAGGATTATGTTAGTTTTTGCCTAAGTGGGCAGTGACATTCTCCATACCCTACGGTGACCAAGCTTGACGCCGAGTGCATCTCTGTTGGACAGTCAGTGTAAGTTCCACAACCAGTCAAAGTTGGGGGCACGTACAGATCCGACTCTTGTATGTCGAGAATAATATCCCACTCATCGAAACCTTGCTCGACGAAGGCGCCGAGATATTGGGACAACCCCAACTCGGCGAAGATCGATTCAAGATCTGAAGACATACAGCAGGGCTGGAAAGTCCCCGGGACCTTTCCTTTGAATACGAATAGGTTTCTTCTGATTGGTGCCAGGGTGACGACTTCAGCGTAATCCAGGTCCAAGTGGACTGGCGATTTGCAACCTGCGATACGAGATAGGCAACAGTACCAAGCGGCTGAAGGTCGCTAATATAACCGAACAATGTACCCAGTAGGTATTAAGCAATATAAAACTACACACGAGTGTGTTGAAACAGCAAGACAATGCTCTCCTCTTTCGTATGGTTGGCGGCTTGGTGGATGTCGAGAATAGGTGGGTTCTGAAACGCGGGGTTAGGCACAGAACTATGATGAACTGACGAAGCCGTTCGGAGTCGAACGACTAACAAGAGTGAAAGAAGCTATCATGGAAGTGCGTTGGGCAAGGATCAAAGGCTGGTGGAACACATATACCCTGCTGTGAGAATGAAGACTACGTTCATAGCTTACAGCATCAGAGCGTGCTTGGGCAACGATGAAGCGAGGCCAAGCTGGACAGGAAGGGACAGGGCAGGAAAGGACAGTCAGGTTTGAAGAGACGACTATAAACTCAGGGTCGGGAAACAGGAGATGCATTGATTGGGCATGTGGGCATGGGCAGTGATGATGGGAAAGGGCAGAGAGGTTGACGAACACGATACTGCGTTTGCGTATACAAGTACGAGATGGAGTCACCCGACTGATCGAGAGCGATGGGTAAGTCCGCCGCAGTTGCAGGCAGGCTTCAGGACAGGAACAGGTGGGACATATGATGAAGGATGCTATACTGACCAAGATTTTCCAATTGGTATGCTACAGCGACGAACAAACGAACGAATTTTTCGAGGCGGATGATCGAGAACGAGAGTAGAAAGAGAAGCCAGAAAGCGATCAAGAGGGAAAGATGGATGAGTCGAGCTTGTAAGGGAGTCGAGTGCGGCAGGTATGAGCTTCACCAAAGGCAAGACACAGAATCGGATATCTCGATGGCACAGAATGAATCCTGGGCCTTGGTGGGTTGGTTATGGGTTAGGGAGAAAGGTGCTCTGTCCAACCGCAATGGGGGTAGGAGGGAAGCCCACGGTCAGTCAGCGGCGCAAGACCTCGTCTAGGAACAATGTCGAGAGTAGTGACGAGGAGGTGGATTAGCAGGTGATCTCGGGATTGAAACTCATGAGGCGACTGTGAGGTGACAGATCCAAGAAGACAGAATAGACCCCGGGTTATGTTTGGCTGCAGGTCGGTCGGTTGAGGATCAATGTTCTGGACCTAAACTCCTGTTGGTGTGTGCGCGCGGCCCTGTGCCGAACTAGACAGGCAGGACGCTTATAAGAATCAGATTCTAGAGAAATGGACTTTCAAGTGCCCATGTACAGGGGTGTGTCAGTTATCGAAAACAAACCAAGTCGAGGAATTGTTCTATGGAGAGGTGCTATTAGAGCCAATGTCGAGACTAGGGCATGGTAGAATCCAAATGCTTGCTGTCTGTTAATGGAGGGCAGGAACAGGGTCCAGGGGAAACGGAGCAGAGTCGGAGGTGCCGCAGCCACCGGCAAATACTTAAGACTATTGAAAGAGAGCGATTAGGCAAATCAGGGTTTCGGAAGCGAGGATAAAATCGCGAGAGCAGAGAGAGAGCAGAAACATCAGATTCTTACATGGCATTACGTTCGGGGGGTGGTGGTCTTGTTGTTCAGAGGCTCGCAGGGAGCTAGGAGGGCGTAGTCTAGCCCGGCCAGTTCGCAACAGAGCACAACGGAATGGGGCGTGAAAGTGGTCGGGTGGGAGAAGGGGTAGACCTACAATCTTCCGTCAAGGATGCACGCACAGTCTTGGCATTTGTCTCTGAAATCTGGACTGGCTGTGGATACTGACTGATCCGCAGCCTTCTGCTACTCTTCTCCGAGCTGGGGTATATCGGGTTTTGACGTTCAAGAGAGTCGATGAATAATAATGCAAGGACCAGTTCAGCATCAGTCTTCAACCATTGCAAAGCCCTGAGTTATGATGGACAATTGGCACGGTCATTGCTGAGAAACGCATGTACATAAAGCAATGCAGTTCAACTTATTTAAGATGGGTTAAAAACAAGAAGCGTGGACCCCAAGGCCCTGTCGTCGGCTACGTATACGATAGGGCGGCACCTGGACAACATCGAGATGCCCCATCTTGGTCCAATAGACGCATTCGAAGACCATATTGAGGTCGCTTCAACGCAACGCAACGCAACGCAGCGCAACACTACTGGTGCCCGTGACTGGGAGACTTTTAGCAGAGTCATCCACGGATGTAAGAACGTCCAAATATAAGTGAGTAAATGATGGAACAACTGTTGAGATTACTGATTGGTTTCAAACCAGTCAATATCAAGAGCGACATGGTATCGAGGACATGTAAGACTCAGGGGTGGCATACTGATGCTCATGCTGATGTTTGTCCAAATGTCGTACAGCCCTTCCTTCATGGTGTTCCAAGGACGCGGGCAGGAGTGCTATGGAACTTGGCGTATCCGCATCCTCTATTAAGAAAAAGGCAATTGCGCATGTTGATCAACCGTCAATTGATCGACTGATTTGACCCGAGGCGGCAAGATCGCAGCACCTGCCTGGCAGGCTATTTCGATGTATCACCGTCCACACTCCAGTGTGCCTGCCAACTCGAAGCACCGGTACAGCACCGTCCGTAGACTACGGTATAGCGCAGGAACTCACAAACTGTAACGGGTAAGATCTCGATCCCAGTTCGTGAAACGGTCATAGTCCCGCCGTCCAAGTACATACGGATGCTTAGATGACGGCGTGAGATTGAGAACAAATGTCACGCAGACACGCTCCTTGGTGTCGTTTCCCACTCCTGCTTTGCGGCTGGCTCACAGAGGCTCAAACCTCGTCGGGACGGTGCGTACTGGCCTACTAAAGAAGCGTGACAGACGGATTGTCAGGGTTGAAGGTGAGCTTGTTCTTCAAGAGGCATCGCTTGTCGGTAGCCAGGTGGTTGTGGGCTAACTAGAGAGTGGAGCTCTGCTTGAGTTCTGGTGGTCGGAGCAATTGGGAGCTAGTGAGGTGTGGGCCTATATAAGTGACGCACGTCCTGTTCCGCGCGTGGGTTGTTCCTGATCGTCATCGAGCCATGCCCGTTGCTGGAATCGAGCTTTGGCTTATGGATCGCGAGACGTCAAAAATTGAGCTTCACCATGATCGAGAAGTTCTTTGGTTGAATCGCCCACAGTGCCGCGCCAACGCGATCTGCCTACTTGGGCTTCGGAAATCCCCCAGGTTCCCTTTCCATGGGCCACATGGCATGGCCACCGACGTCTTTGCCCAAGTCCGTTCGTTGTGCAGCAACGAGGTTTATTCGTCATATTGCACCGATAGTTGATGTTTCCAGTCGAATGACGCATATTTCAAGCGGTTCCAAGGCATCAATCATTTGCTATCCCTTCTTCCGCGACGGGTCAGTGTCTCTGGTAGCTAACTTGGGCAGCGAACGCGCCCCTGTATCCAATTTCTCTCCTTCTCTTTCCAAAGTTTCCTGCAGACTACCTTCTATCCAACAAAGAGGCGAGCCTAGTAGAGATGGTTTATCATCTATACCCACTTAGTTTTGGAACGGTACTGTCGTATGAAGGTTATAGGAGTGAGGTAGATCATTGCATCAGTGGTTGATGGGATGTGTAAGACAAGATGGCATTGTTCATCAGGCCATCCACACAAACAGCGTCAATCCGGTATAAACTATAAATGTGTGGTATCGGTAATTGCGAATCGGGAAGTGGTGTAGGAATCGTCCATGGAGCAGCATGGGAATTCAATAAATGGTAAGAATCTCGATCCCTCCCAGCCCTATGATTGGCTGTAGCCCGAAAAGCAGAAGCCGCAGCGGATTAAACGAGCGACTCCTTGATCAGTGTAACGCCTCTCGTCTGCATCGTCCTTTCGATCCAAGAATGCTTGTTCTGTTTGTGTAGTCTTGGCTTGAATCTTGACTTGGACACTCCTCGAACTTGGACTTCAAACCGTCACCGGCAAAAAACGGTAGTGTCCTCTTGTAAAGCTAGCCTGCCGAATAGTAGCGGAAATAGTGACACAGAGTTGGATTCCGTGATCTGTAAGCCAATGGCAGTCTTTGTTGGCTGATTGATCCACTTGACCGTGTTGAAGTAACGGCAGTTTTGGTATTACTCAGACGACAATTGATGATCGTATTCGGGGCTGAGAGCTACGTTGTGTAGACTGTGACGTTCGATAGGATTTTGCTTAAAGATGCCAATTGCAATGCAGACTGCTCTGCAGCGCCCGAAAGCTTTCGAGTGTTTTAGACCCTGGCTTGAATAAATGCTCGAGTCCGTCTCCCCGAGACCCTAAGTCGAAGTCGCGTGAAGCGCATGGCGTCTCTCCATAGTACGGATACTGAGTCTAGAACGCTGATGAGACGTCGAGGCCTCACGACAGGGTGAGCGATCGATTAGAAGGAAGCCAGTCCCAGGATGTGCATGCTTGCAAGTCTGCTAATTGGTTAGGTGGCTGATTGGTTCGTGCCTGCCCTGTGCAGTCCCAATGCATAGATGGACCGAACCTATTTGAACCCAGGTACTAAGGCAGGAAGGTAGGTACCTACCTACCTGGGGTACGGTACAGCAAGATTATTGTATTTCCGGATGTCACTACGTGCATGTTCGTTAGTTGTTCCTGCCTCTGCTGTCACAGATAGCTGCTAACAGTTACCTAGCAAATGTAGTAGATATGAAAACCACTTTTTATAATGGAAATATTAACACTATTTTGTCATTAGTTGTATATATTATATATTACACTGGGAAAACCCCATTATTCTTTTACAGTGTTTTCCTCTCTTGTTCTGCTATCCACATCTACCTTGACCAAATAGCAGTATTTCATTTTCGATTTCCACAACGACAGTTGGCCGATTTAGCACTAAACTAATAATCATAGAGGGCCACATTCAAGGGGAAAAGGGGGGGTGATCAGCAACTAACAGCCCGGATCAGTCAAGCAAGTAGCCTAGATGCTACTATGTACAGTAGCTAATCTAATATAAGTAGTAATATCGTGGGTGCATCGAGAGAAAGTCTCCGTAGCTTGTCTTGTATTAACCGGGGGTTGTACGCCGTCATCTGGCGTTTTTGGTTTCCAGCAGCAGCGGTGGCTGTCCATGACCAGGTCAAGAAAGGAGCCCAGAACCACTAGCAATAAATAGACATGGATGGGATCGAGACCGGGTGCTGTGCTCCACCAGTTTGTGTCACTATAATGTCGGAGAGTTCTAAAGACACTTGGACTCCTTGAATTTGTTAATGGAGTGGATAATCATAGATCGATTGATCGATCGCATTGCATGTAAGTGAGCACGACAGTCCTCCTCCAGCAGTTACTCTTTGCGAATTACATTCCCTTTCTGGAAACCGGGTGGGAACACAGCTGCACCTTGAAATCTGGCATGTTGGCCTGCCATCGCTTTTACTACACATTTATAGTTGCAGGGTGAGGGGATGGCCAGGTTGCTTGTTTCCAGCCCCGATTGGTATCGATATCATGATCTATTGGGAGAGCTGCATCGGAAGTGGCATTTATTATTCCCCATGATCAACATGGTAACAACTAGATAGGTAACCAGTCAGCATTGTGCGATTTCGATCCCCATCTGAACATGCTTTCTTCCCAATTAAGTATAGAATCAAGATTGCAATTCTCCGCTTCACTCGTGATGAATTTTCTCCCTTATTCATGATGACGACCAGCTGTCGTCGTTCTGAGTGTTGTCTCAGGAAAGACCCGCAACGTTCGAGATCAGGCTCTGACCAGCAGCGTGGCGCACCCGGCCAGACCGGTCGATTTCGATACTAGTATGCCAATGCATTCTGACATGTAAGTAGCTGTACCTTTGGCAGGTCCAGGTTAACCATACCATTTGCTGACAATATCTGGCCACTGGACAATACCCTCTTGGGCCAATGATCTAAGTGGTATATTCGCACAAGCTTAGCCAAGTCTAAACAGGTTACCTATCTTGTTCAGATATTTCCTCTGACTAGAAGGTCTTGGGAGTAATGGTCTTGTGGGTATCGCAACTGAGCATACCTCAGTCCAGACTGAAGAAGGAGTGCCTTGGATAGCCGATTATTATGAAAATAGGTAGGTAGTTACAGTACGCTGTCAGCTGGCTCGAGGTGACCAGGTCCGAGTGTAGTCGACTCTTGGACAGAATCAAGTGAGTGGAATCGAGGCTCAAACTGCCCCTTCTCTATCGATCGACAACTTTATGAATATCCAAGCTCTGACAGGCCACCCCTTCCTTAGTGGACGGCCCGCTGTCGCGCCCGCCAAATTACCGGGACTACTCAGGCTGTCTATTCACTGAGGCCATAGGCTATATCTACTTTCTGATCAGAGTACCTACATCTCCGTTGTTCTTGTCAGTAGGTACATAGCTGAAGCTTAAGGTCTAGATCTCATCAGACAATATATAGGAACAAGGTCGAATGTTGCTATGAATAGACAAAGGAAGGAGAAACTACAACTTTGGGTACCTAAGAGGGAGAGGTAGGAAGAACCGTTGGTTGCCCACGCAGATAAACCCCCACTGCAGAAGAACCTAAACCTAACTCGTTCAGCCATGAGCAGGCATCCTCGCATTCATTCTGGACTATCCGTATTTCTCCTAAACAAACCGCTCAGCAAAAACATAGCATAGCACAGCCAACTTTCCACCACGTTGGGCTGTCCTAACGCATTATCTGCCTCACCTACAAACTATACTACAACCTACCTACATCTTCTTATTCACTCATCGCCAATACTTCTCACGTAAAGAAGTACAGTACAAGATGGCACCAGTTGACGACGCAAACAACCGAGCCACAAAGGCTGCGGGTTCGGGGGATGCCGATTTGGCCCAAGTAGGTCTTCTCTTCTTATCCATGTCTCATTCTCACGCTTGCCATTGCATTCGGGGTGGGCGTTTGCCATCTGTCAGGCATGGCAATGCAGAATTTACCTTCTTGCCAAACATGGGAATGGTAACAAAACACCTTGCTGCACATCCGGAGAGAATTGTCCTTGGTCTCCATCCCACCTTCTTATATGCTTACCACTCCTTTCCTGTTTCAACCATGTCCTCCTTTTGTTCTTTCTCCATAATCCAATCCCAGTTCCAAATCCAAATCCAAATCCAAATCCTCCCTCTTTCCCCTAACTAGTCATTCCCTGGCTATTCCCACTATCGAGGTCCAGACTCTCGCCCCGGCTTGACCGTGGAACGTGTTATACCCAGACCCAGAATCAGACCCAGCCCGCTGGTCGAGACCGTCTCGCTTGGCTTGCCACAGCCCAAATTCTCCTGGTTGATTGACCAACTGATTTGCATTGTGCATCTGCATTTGCATATTGCATTCGCATTTGCATCTTGGCCTTGCCGTGTTTACCCTTCGTTTCTTCACACACCCTCTCAATTTATAGACCTTTCCGTTATTGTGTTGCATTTCCAATTATACTGACAACATGTGCGTTCTAGGCCTACCGGGACCTTGCTAGGTAAACTATTCTGCAGCCTCCCCTCCCCTCCCCTCATCTCACTTCGCCTCGTCTCCTCGCCTTGTCTCAACACGACTTTACATTCTCCTCATCCCGATCCACTTTCAACATGATTTCCATATTTCCCATGTATCCATGTCGCATTTTTGTCATGGAATTCTTCGCTGGCGTACTCGGCATCAGCATATCGCTTTGTGCTCGGTCCCCAGATCAACAAATTCCTCCATCGGCATTTCCGACGTTCAATCTTCACCCAGGCATAGGATAAGCTAGGCATATACGTTTTGCAGTTTCCTAACAATCTGAAGGGCTTGAGACATGCTATGTTGAAGGTTGACATCACCTGCCATTGGTACCAATTCTCAACTAAACAGGGTGTTATCCCATCAGTCTAGAGCCAACCGTCTCGAAAAGAAAGTCCTATGTGGCCTTGTACTGGTGCTTGGGCTTTCCACATACGTACTATTGACCACGGAATTAATTGGTTCAAGCTCTGGCTTATCAATGTGGCAATAGATTTTCACTCGATTTGAATGCATCTTGATCGCTTCACTTCTCACCAAGCACAACACACTCATCCCTGCACCCTTCAAAGCACTGCCTCGAGCGTTACCTCGGTTACATTTGTCTCCTCTTTCCCATTTTGCCTCACTGCACATAATGCTGCAAAGCGACCTCCGGTAATATTCGACTAACATGATATCAACATAGGGGTGAGCAAGCTGCTACCAACCTCGAGAACAACCTCACAAACCTCGAAAGCAGACTTGACGCCATACTTGCTGCCCTTGAAGCCAACGGGAATCTACAGGCTCCCGCAGCTGCCAAGGTAGCCCAGGTCAACGAATCTCCTCAAGGCACAAGAGCAGCAGACAGCCAGGACAAGCCCCGGGATGATACCAATGGAAACGTAGAGAAGGACAAAAAGGACACTACTTGACCAACTGAGAAGTGTTGGGGCTGTTCAGTTCACGTCACATAGCAACTTAGATAATTGAGAGAGCGATATGCCAGTCATTCATGAGTCTCTTCTTTCCCCAAGAACATCTTTCACCTATAGTATTGGAACGGTTATCCCTGCCATTAAGGCATACATTCCAATCGTTCCACATCCCATCTCGTAGCCCAGCATACTTCCCGAGCTCAATGGCTCGTCTCCCACTCCTCATTCAAGAGCAAAAATAAAATGAAAAAAATAATAACCAAGAGAAACCACATATACAGTGAGACAACACCGAAAAACAAAACCTAAGCAGCAAGCCATGTCTGGAAAAACGAGAGAGAGAAGTGCCATCCTTGAAGGCCTGCAGCCCACTCAACACAATCCCATTCTAACCATACTCGCCGGCACATGTTGTATGTTTGTTAATGTTGTTGGTCCATGCCCATCTAAGATGATATATTCCATTGAAGCCCGCAATCGAATCGATACAAGTCCTTTGAGAAGGCTTGACGCAACCATCCACGTATGAAAACCCCGGAAACGCCAGAGAAAATGAAACACATGAAGGGGGGCTATAGCCTGCAGGGCCTGAAAGCCTATGTGAAAGCAATGAATAAACAGAGCCAGTGCAAGCAGAATCACGCAATGAAGTTGTCAAAAAACCGGTATCGCCAAACAGAACCTGTAGACCTTGTCGGGTCTTGTAATTTGCAATCGCAAGCGAATCAAAACTCAAATCCACTGTGCTGATACAAAATGGTCGTCGCGACCTTGAGAACTCCATACAAGACGAACGTGTGGCGTTAATGGGTCATATGCAATACTTGCAACGGCGTGATGCTTGTAAAAGCGCCAAAAAGGGACGTATCCCGATATCTGACGATACAGCGGAGTATACTTTTCGTAACGCTCGGCGGACGTATTCATGTCGCGACATGACCGGGTTATTGACTAAGTGATCTCATGAAAACCTGAGACACGGAAAGAACCCCGGTTAGTTGGTCAGACTTCTCATATCAGCAAGGTCGACAACACGTGCTCTTGCCATGGGGTCTTCCTCGGTTGCAATAATGGCAGGGCTCTCCTTGCCATTCCCCAATAGGGGCTCTCGACTCGTGAAGGCACGGCTCTCGAGTGTCGGTCGCAGCAAGCCCTGGCCTCCTTCCTTATGCTTCGATTTCGTTTCGGCGTGGAGCGCCAACTCGCGTTCACGATTCTTCTCGAGCAATGGACCACCAAGAGTAGCACACTTGAGGATGGTCTGGATGAGGTGGTTTTGCTGCAAAGGTTTGGACAAATACTCGTCCATCTGAGCCTGGATGCACTTCTCTCGATCGCCCATCATGGCGTGGGCCGTTAGAGCAATAATAGGTGTGCGGTGGCTTCCTATGCCACGCTCATACTCTCGGATCTTGCCAGTGGCCTCGAAACCTCCCTGTAAAACAATTTGTTAGCCGGTCTGTGCATGCACGGTTCGTGAGTACCAAGACAATGCAGCTACTTACCATGATTGGCATTTGTACATCCATAAGAATGACATCGAATTTCTTGCGTTGAACAGCTTTGACGGCTTCCCAGCCGTTGCCTACCACGGTTACCACGTGGTGGTATTTCTCGAGGATCTTGACTGCTAATCGTTGGTTGACGGTGTTGTCCTCGGCAAGTAGAATTTCGAAAGATTTGGTGTTATCGGCAAGCGATGGGGTGGCTCGGTTTTCAAGAGCAGGGATCATGCCGTTTCCTAGATCGATGAGTTTGCACGGCGTTGTCATGTACGACGTGATTCCCAAATCCAAGCACGATTTCAAGCTAACATGGACAACAGGCGCAAGCAGAACGATAGGTAGATATTTGAAATCGTCCACAGCTCTTAACCTTCTTGCGGTGTCGATAGAATCAACCAGAATAGCATCGTAGGGAAGGGAGCCACCGGTGTGCAGGCGGGCCAAGGCGGGACTCTTCTCTGAATCAACAACAACAGGCTTGAGACCAATCTTCTCCAGCATAGGCTTAATCGACGCAGCGTTTTGAGATTGAGCCTTATCGACAAATAGCACCTGGTGACCTCGGTATGGGCGAATCTGTTGCTCGATCATAGCGGCGTCGTCAGGGGCGAGCTTGACCAGGCATGTGAAATGGAATTCACTACCCTTTCCATGCTGACTATTGACCCAAAGATCACCGCCCATGAGGTTGACAAGTCGCTTCGAAATAGACAGACCCAGACCGGTTCCGCCAAACTTGCGAGTCATGGAACCATCGGCTTGCTGGAAGGTGTCGAAAATCAGATCTAATTTGTCCTGAGCGATTCCTATGCCCGTATCCTGCACGACAAACTCGACCGCATATTCGCCAGGCCGGACGTGGCTTTGCCCCATGCTCTCTTTGATTGTTAGGCTGACCTCACCATGCTCTGTGAACTTGATAGCATTGCCAACAAGGTTGAGGATGATTTGCCTGAGACGGAAAGAATCACCAATGACATAGTCCGGTACAGAGCTGTCGACCATGTAGGTGAGATCCAAGAACTTCTCATTTGCCTTGACGGCGAGAGTCTTGAGGGCGTTGAAGACAGTTCCTCGCAACGTGTAAGGGATTTCTTCAATCACCATTCGCCGAGCCTCGATTTTAGAAAGATCCAAAATGTCATCAATGATCGTCAGGAGGCTATTGGCAAGATTATTGACAATGTTGAGCATCTCCCTTTGATACTGAGTCAGGTCGGTGTCTAATGTCAGTTGGGTCATTCCAATAATGCCGTTCATCGGCGTTCGGATTTCGTGTGACATATTGGCCAGGAATTCGGACTTGGTCTTATTGGCAAGTTCGGCAGCTTCTCTGGCTTGAGTGTTGCGCTGAATAGAATCACGCAGATTTGAGATCATCTGGTTGATCTTTCGTTTGAGCTCGTCCATCTCGCCCGATGCTTCTACATCAACAAGTTTGGTGAAGTCCCCATCCGTGGCTAGGTTAGTTATATCTGAGAAGGCGCGCACTTGCGTTGTCTGTTTAGGTTAGAACGAACCCCCAAGGTTGTTCGGGCTTGACGTACCAAATTGCTAGCCATGGTGTTGACATCTGTTGTGATTTCTTTCCAGCGTCCATCTAAACCGCCCACGTCGGCTTGAGCACCCATCTTTCCATCAACACCCACATCTTTGGCGACTCGCTGCACTTCATAGCAGAAGCTAGACAAACGGTCAACCATGTTGTTGATGGTTTCTTTCAACACTTGTATCTCTCCATTTGCTTCGACTTTGATCTTCTGGCTCATATCGCCGTTCGCAATAGCTTGTGTGACGGTCGAAATGCTCCTGACCTACAACCAGTTAGTAAATCAAAAGTTTGTCGAGACTCTGGGCTTACCTGAGCAGTGAGATTTGACGCCATCGTGTTGACATTTTCTGTGAGATCCCTCCATTTGCCTTCGACGTTGGCTACTTGGGCCTGTCCACCAAGAGTTCCATCTGTGCCTACTTCCCTGGCAACCTTGCTCACTTCAACAGCAAAGGTACCAAGTCGATCCACCATCAGGTTGATGGTGTTCTTCAGCTCCGCGATTTCACCCTTGACCTCGACCCCAATCTTCTTTGTTAAATCACCTTTGGCGACCGCAGTGGTGACCTTGGCAATCTCGCGCACTTGAGTGGTCAAGTTCATGGCCATGCCGTTGACGTTCTCTGTCAGATCTCTCCAGGTACCCTCAACATCGTGCACTGTAGCTTGACCTCCCAAGCGTCCTTCGGTACCGACTTCACGGGCAATTTTTGTTACCTCACGAGCAAATTGTTGCAGTTGGTCAACCATGGAGTTGATAGTCGACTTGAGCTCGAAAATCTCTCCCCTGCAGTCAGCTTGAACCTTTTGGGTCAGGTCTCCCTTGGCGACAGCTGTGGTAACCTTGATAATGTCGCGCACTTGAGTCGTCAAATTGTTGGCCATGGCGTTGACGTTGACAGTGAGATCGTTCCACATGCCCTGCACTCCCCCAACATCGGCTTGCCCGCCCAGCATGCCTTCGGTTCCGACATCTCTTGCTACACGGGTGACTTCAGAGGCGAATGTTCGTAATTGATCCACCATGGTGTTGATGGTTTGTTGTAATTGCAATATCTCTCCCCGGGCAGGTTTCTCGATCTTCTTGGTCAGGTCGCCGTTGGCTACGGCTGTTGTAACAGATGCAATTTCCCTCACTGCGGAATTTGTTAGCTATGTAAACCTTTCCAGTCTGGTTCCTACAAACCTTGATCGGTCAAATTCTGGGCCATGACGTTCACTGCGAAAAGCGTTAGCAAGCCAGCTTATCTTGCAAGATAGAATCATACCGTTATCAGTCAGTTCTTTCCATGTTCCATCAACACCACCGATGCGGGCTTGACCGCCCAGCAAACCTTCGGTGCCGACTTCACGAGCCACTCGCGAGACTTCGCTAGCAAATATTTGCAGCTGGTCCATCATAGCGTTGATAGTGCGTTTGAACGTTGTAATTTCTGGGTCCATTTCAACAGTGTTCATGCGAACCTTCATAGTCAAATCACCACGAGCAACAGCGGTAACGATCTCGCCGATTTCTCGCAGGGCCTTTTGGAATGCTTCGTTGGCCTTTTGGTGCTTCCAGAGCTCACGCTCCAAGGTAGCAATACGTTCCTGCTCGAGTATCTCAAGGGCTCGCTCTTGCAGCTGCTTCTGCTCCATCAGCTGGGCATTAACACCCGCGAGCTCCTGGCGCTGGCTATCGAGCAACTTGGACTGATCGTCCACATGTTCTCGAAGTCCTTCGAGGGCTTCTTCGGTCAGCTGATAAGATGGCAGATGCGGAGTGTGCAGGCTACCTTGGGCGTGAAAGACTTTAGGCTTGGGGCGAGCCGCCACCGTAAGAGCCTCTTCGCCAAAAAGAGTGTCAATAACCTCGTTAGGCGTTTCTGGAAACGGAGAAGCAGCTGAGGCCTGGCTCTCGAGCTTTCCAACACGCAAAGCGAGGTTTTGAAGCTCCAATTCAAGCTTACGCTTGGCGGGAGTATCTGGTCCTGGGAGTTGCACCTGGGAAGCTACGCCCACCGGTATCGAATTAGGCGGTCGGGTATCTGGGGCTATCGAAGCAACAATCGCAGCGGCAGCGGCGAGGGCCGCATCGTCAACCATAATGGTGCAGGTGAACTGCTAAGCCGCAGTCAGGCAACAAATTTTTTTATCCTGAATTGCGCAGGACCGAATGTATAGTTTGGACGGATGAGTGTAGATTGAAGGTTCACGACCGACGAAAAGGCGCCAAGTTGATTGCTGGTGGATATATTCGGTAAAATAAATAAAAAAGAGTACCACGCAAGGCGAAGTAATGACCAAACTAAGGACGCAACAGTTGTAGACTGCGAAGCATCCTCGATTGTCGAAAGTTGAGTTGGTCTGAGTGTGATACACCGGGTGGTGGCGGGCGATGGCGCCGTAGCAGCAGGACGGGCGGGAATGGAACCAGTATAAGCAAAACGATCGCGGGAATTTCAAGTTGGAGTAGAACGAGATCAGGAGGGTCTTTCGGAACGGAAATCGGGACGAGCCTTGTGTCGTTGAAAAATGAGGCCGGATGGCGATACTGTACTGAGACGGACAGTAAGGGTTGAAGAGGAAAGGATTAGGCTGAAAGTCCAGCAAGCAAGCCGTTTGGGAGTTTGCAGGTTGGCCGAAGAGGGCGTAGTATAGTATAGGTAGGTACGGAGTAGTAGTTACCCAGGTATTGCAATGGGACCTAGGAGAAGGGACGGAGAAAGTACTCCCAAAGTAACCAGAGAGGGGATAAACCCAGGAGACCCGGACAGGACAGGACAGGACGATAGGACAGGGCATGACAAAGGGTGGTCCCAACTGCAGCGGTGGCAGCAACCACTGGATCTTAGCCCCGGGGTGGGGGGACAAGTCAACGGGCTGGATTGGGTGAACCGAGAGAGCCCGCCCTAGCACGCCTAGCCTTCCATTGACAGGACAATCCTGAGTGGTAGTGTATAATCCAGGGAGGTAGGTAGTACAACTTGATGCTGGAGGGCAGTGGGCGATGGCATGTATCTCCGAGTTGGGTCGGTCCTAGGAAGATCCCTCGGTGACTACCACAGCGGTACGAGATGAAAAGGAGGGCGATGAAAGGCGGAGCCTTCCAAGAGTTGCTAACGTCCAAACCGGTCTAGCAGAATAGCAACCTCTCTTTTCGGTCTGAAGTGGTGTTTGCCTTTCCACTATCAGTACCGCCCGTTCAGGTACGCAGTACTCTCTACTTTCATGGCAATTAAGTTTTTGCTTTGACGAATATCGGTTGTTGTAACAAAACCTAGAACCTTGTTCTAGGTAAGCTGTTAGAGGGGGTGAACGATCATTAAGTTGGACAATCTCAACTCGATACGTATGTCGATGCTACTCTACCACGTAGTATATACCAGCAGGTTGCTTGTTCTGAATTTTAAATTGGACCGCGATATGATCTGGTTGAGCCCTGAGACTTGGGGGTAAAGGAAAGCATGTATGTTATGTGGAGAGATGAAACCAAAAAGAGTAAAGAAAATGAAGTATCATAGTGAGGAATTGCTACTATACAGGGTGTTGCAGACAAACACTATGTACAGTATTCGTGATTTTTATATATTAGCCACATCCTATACCATGGAGTTCTAATAGTATGTAGAAATATGAATTGCGTGCGTGAGGATACAGGGTATCATCTCACATTTTGCAAGATTTTATTTGGAATGTATGCACCTACTACCTACATGCACACAAATTCGATCCATCTCTTGCATAGCAGATATGAGTCGAGACTAAGATTTCAATTATATACCCTCCCGCTATTTTCATCTCATCTGCGCTCAAGTCTTCCACATATATGCTCGTTTCCAAGCGATCAGTCCTCTGTATCTGTACAGAAACTCACGAAGCCCTTTTTCTTCTATATTCAAGCGATTCCTTATGTTCTAGGTGCCCCATTCAGTGAATCTTCCTAGAACATGGGCTGCCTCGCAATGGAGGCTGGGTGTACTGTAATTGGATGTCACCTTTTCGGCTGGGTCTTCTGGGGAAATCTGTTTATCAAGAGCCAATGAATTGCTGCCCAGAGCCTCTCCCCGCCCCTACTGCAAGCTAGCGGCTGCACGAACGAATCGATCGACATATCACTATCCGTTAATGTCAAATGGGCATCTCGGACAAGGGCACTCTACACTGGAACTGCATCTGTACCAAGGCGGCTGAGAATGAGTGGGAAAATGCTCTCAGGTGAGTTGAGTTACTGGTAGAACTAACCTTACCTACCGACCCTACTAGATAGGTAGGTAGGTAGGTAGGTAGGTAGGTAGGTACATTTTACATTGCTATGGATTAGTCCCGCTTCAGTAGTAAATTGCCTTTATAACTGTCTCAGACATTAGCTATCCGTGTTGCTTGTCTTCCAAGTAGCCAAGGTCCCCAATTGACATAAAGTTCCGCTTGAAGCTGCAAGGGATATTGGTATTATTATTATGCCGTGGTTTGCTGGCTTTGCTTGATCAGTACAGTACAGCACAGGACAGTTTTGAACTGTGCTGTACTCCTCTTTACAGCCGGTTGGGCGGTCAAGTGGTCGTAGGTATGAAGTTTAGTACTTAATCTTTACCTGGTCATGTAACCTTTCACCACAACAGTTCTGCGTCCAACCATCACACAATTCACTGCGAGTCGCAGGGGACTCGCTTGACTTGTTTAGCGTTGAAGAATATGGTATGTATTTGCCGACTAGGATGACAAGAAATATTGCAAGAAATAGCTCGTCTGTGTTCCACATTTGAATAATGGTCCCAGCTGTTTCCTCTCTTTTGTTGTTGTAGTGGATGTCCATCGCCAACTCTCATGGGTGCGTTTGCCCAGCCCGCCTGCCAAGGCCGTTGATGTGGGGTTCTTGCTCTGCCACTCGCACAGTGGCGATACTTAAGCGAGGGAACTTGAGAGCAATTTCAAGTCTTTGTTGTTTTCGAAACATGTCTCTCTTGCTTTGCTCCAGGCATTTACATTGTTATTACGGCACTACATAGGTAAGCGTATTGCTAATGCTAGTCACAAGATTGTTTGAGACACACGGAACACCTGCAGCAGTTATCATTTCCGCTAAAGTAAGAAAAAAAGTATTTACTCGTGTAAGGAAATTATACATGTGCCCATTTTTAGTGCCATACCCTTTAGTCGCTAGGCCGTTGCAATTGGTCTTGAAACGACTCTTGAGCTGTCAACAAGCGACTTCTTTGCGGCTCGGATGGCTACCCCTGGCTTAGTCTGTCTATTCCCGTAATCATCTACATAAAACCTTTTCCCCGGAGGCTTGACCTATGTTCAACTCTCAACTATATCTATTTTGTAACAAAGCGCTGTAGCGACACCGTGCAACTCCCAGAAGGTGCTCACTGTTGTCAGTGGTGGTGTCCTTCTGTCACCGTAATAAGCAAGCAACATTCGCTGAGCTGCGGCACTTCAGGAAACTACATAAGTCCATACCGCACAATGATGGCCTCTGTGCTATGCCATGAAAGGCGAGTAACAGGGATAAAGGTAAGCGTCATTGGTTTAATGAGTATTGCGATGGACGGCGTCTTGTGTTTCAGGCAAAGCTGGCAGAGATGATCACATTCAATTAATTGCCCATGATATAATATTCGTGACTTAATCGAGAGGCCTCAAACATAGGTAGGCAACCCGACATGGTTGAAAGAATACATACCCGTCGCCCATACACATTCAAGCGCATAGAACCATATTCTTTCAACATCGCTCTAAAGGAATATGGATATTCACTGGTGGATTGGACATGATGAGAATTCTATTCAATCGTTTGCCAACACCCAGATCATAGCGGTCCAGCATCACAGGCAGACAGGGCTCAGGGGTTGAGGTGGGCCTAGGTCACGGTCGCGGTCGATACAGCCACCAACGTCATTTTGGAGCTGTCGCCAGTTGGGTTCTGGTTCGCCGACAGGGGCATCCCTGAATCTTCTGGGCTCTGGGTGGACAGCTTCTTCAAAACCTCATGATTTCGCAAATCAAATTGGAGCCTGAAAACTGCTTGTCAACGAAATCAACAAGAAGTCCATTCATTATTTAGGGGACCTG
Organism: Fusarium venenatum; assembly: GCF_020744135.1. NCBI lineage: Eukaryota > Fungi > Ascomycota > Sordariomycetes > Hypocreales > Nectriaceae > Fusarium > Fusarium venenatum. The sequence continues at coordinate 2,621,400 of NW_027072131.1, forward strand.
CGCTCAGATACAGTACGCACGGTGTAAAATGACAACCCGACCAACTACAACATCGTGGGGGACTTGGGGACATCGAACGATTGTACTGTCCTCTTTCCTTTCACATACTGTACATGTGATTTGCCCTCGAGATTGGTGGCTTCTGGTCCACGTGAGAAATGTTTCGAAGTCCGTTCATCCACTAAGGCATATGCACAACTGAACTTTCGTGGTTGAGATCGACAGTCACCAAACAAAATAAGCTGCCAGAAGGAGCCGACTGATACGTGAGGACAAGAATAAGGAACCAATCGCATATTCATTCCACATGCGTAGAACAAGATATTACGATAACAACTTAGCGCTAGGCTGATTGGTGTCAGAACGAACGAATATCGAGAGCTACCTTTGTTGTCGGTTGGTCGGGTAGTCATGCCGGCGGCATCGAAGCCTCAGGTCAGTTAGTATGTAGGAATAAAGCAGTCTGTTTTCTGATATGCGAACACTCACTGCTTGGCTGCCCTTGATCTGCGAATAACGGGATCCTTGCTATGTTCTGAGTTTCTAGTATGCTGAAACCAACCGTCTCTCCAACGGCGCGAGATCGTCATTCAAAATATCATCTCAACTCGCAGGGAGGGACAAGCGAACCTCAGACTTTCCCATATCGAGGCGTTGATTAGTGCACAACACGGTATCATTCATTGGCACGACCTTTGCGGCTACAATACATCGTAGGTAAATACGCACACGGTCGTATTGGTTCAGGACGAACCTTGGCAAAGGACAGCAAAGAGTGCCAAATAGAAAAATTGTCGCCGAGAACTGCTTCTCCTCTTCGTTGCCCCTCCCTCGCTCAGAAAACCCCCGACAACTGGTCCACTCCCCAACACCATACAGAGCGGTGCAAGTACAGTGGGGACTATCTAGGATTGGACCCTCAAATAGGACCCTGAAAATGCTGTCATTTTCTGCGGCGGTCTAGTTTCTCATTCTACAGGGTCCGAGGGTCTTAGTCGATACCAAGCTTGTACTAGCTAATCGTTCTAGACGGTATCCTTGTATTCCTCACTCAAAGTTCCAGGGCTGTTGCAAACTGAGCAACCATTCCGCCACTCCGCTTTTCCGTCCGTCTCTGAACAGCCTTAGACCACCTACCTATCTGTCTGTCTGATCAAGTTCCATCTCGGAATTGGCGATGTGGCGGTCCTTCCTGATTCATGCTTGCATGTTAGGGGACCCCTATCCTCATCGAGACACGCGAGAGGTGCTGCTTGTACGAGGCAGTAAAACCGCCCCAGAATAAGTCTTTTCAAGACGATGACCCTGCGTCAGTAGCGTTGTAAACGGCCCATGGGCGCCATTTCTCCTCAGCCGAGTCGTACGGCCACAAGCCCTCAGGGATTGCAAATGTGCGTTTCCGCGATTCTTTAGGTGTCTTTGCCACGGCAGAACTCGACAAGGCCAATAAGAGATCACAATCTTGGTATGTCGATGGAGATAATATTGGAGTGATCTCCAAGGATCTCAGAGAGGATTGGCTACCGATAGAAGTATCGGTTTCACATTCGCTGTCCCTGCCAGGGCTATACAGACACAGCACATCCGTTTCCATGTCTCCTTTGACTGAATGAGCAAGGGAGAGTTCCTCCGTCACCTTAGCACGGAGCTGACTTGGTCATTGTGTTTCGATTTTAATTAACTCGTGATCATTTCGGAGATCGGCAGCAAGCATTGATCATCGCTTGGTCAGGTTCGTGATTGGGCTGCTTTATGTTGGGCCGTGATATAATGCGAGATTGTGAACATAATCCAAGTCAGGAATTTGATGGTATAGGGTAATTAGATTTTCAGGTATCCCATTATGTTGAGGTTCTGAAGACTTAGATTGAGTTTATTTGCTAATATTGTTGTACAAGCACGCTCGCTCTTTGTCCTCTCTTTTCCAAAACATCATCTGCTCAGTTTGAACTAGATCGATCGACCGAGTTGAAGTCCAAGGCACGTGGTGTTCGACAACACACTAACAAAGATAACCTCAATACATTGCAATGACCCTCAGCCTAAACAAACATCACCAACGTCACGACGAGATTGATCCTATGCCTGAGAAATATATTACACTCAACTTTACTGCATACACGAATGAGGGTATCTGATGCTATTCCTTCCACCCAGATAGATATCAACAAGAAAAACCAAAAACAATATGTGAAGCAAACTTTCCTAGGCATCCGTATCCATATCATGCGTGGCTGGCCCGTTTGCAACCGAGAAAACGTCCATAATCCCCCTCTTCCCTTGTAATCGTTTATCGTCTTGGCAAATTGTTCCGCCCAAAATTGCCACCAAAAGCCGGGCCTGCTGAAGAGTTCCAGCCCTGCGTCACACTGTTCTTGACGATCAGGGCAGCAGCAGCCGTAGCAGCCTGCCTCTCCTTCTGGCGATGCCGGTCCCTGAGATAAGGCGCCGCCTCTGGTCGCATACGGAGGATACGTAGAATCATATCATCGCTCGGATCCGCTTGCGCTTCACGCCTCTTTGCTTCCTTCGCCTTACGCATGGTGCCCAGGTTACGGCTCATCATGATACTCTTTCCGCGTCTGATCGTGCCCATGCTTGCAAACGACCCTGCACCGCCGAGTGATGCTCCAAGTGCTGCCGGAGCTGACAGACGGTTACTCTGCGAGTTCTGATGCTGGAGAGCTAGACGTGCCCGCTCTGTCGTTGCAGCTGCCATTCTTTCCGACTCACGGATCAGACTATTAGTATCCTCAAAGTAGAAGAAGTTCAGCGAGGCAAGCTCGTGCCACTTAGGCGACTTGAGGGTTTCAGCCGGAACACCGAGCTGCTCTCCTGACTCATCTCTGGCATTGAAGAATTGGAACAGCAAGTCCAACCAGTGATAAACAATATCTAGTTCCTTTCGCGAAAGGGGCCGTTGCTGTGAAGGCTTTTCCGACAGGGGTGGCACTAAGAGGTTCTCAATGACCATCAAAACCTCTTTCCAGAGCCGTGCCATGACGGCATCCATCGTGGCTTTTGTCAATGTCTGTTTCATGATGGCAAAGTTTTCATCGAAATAAGCAAACAGCGGCGCCAGTGCCGCCTCGATCTGAGCTGGGGTCACAGAAGGCATCGTTGATGCTCGCTTTTTCCAAAGACTTGTGACAGATGCGCCAATACCGCCCGTACCCAGCAAGTGCCTGAGAGTCTCCAAAGATAGGGTATGGTTGATCTGAGACGTGAGCTATCTTCAAGTTAGCATATCTGTTTGTCCTACTGTTTGGCATGTCATACCTTATCCGTAACCTTCCGGACCATGTCTCTCTCAGTGCGCTTTAGATGCCGGAAGGCCTTTCCGAAATGAAACTGTATATCATCTCTCTCACCCTCCATGCTGACTCTGATGAGCAATCGACCCTGCGAGTCCAAGTCCAGCCAAAATTCGCGAGGCAGGTAGTCACTGAAATGAACAGGGTCAAGCTTGAGTGATGTTCGCCCAACGTAATCGTGGTCGCCAAAGGTGTCGTAGTCCCAGATAGTCGCAATCATATTGACAGGACCTTGAACTGTTATGTCAAAAGTCTCGTCCCAACGTGGATTGAGACTCCTCTGAATAATTCTCGTCTTGTGTAATCGCTTCTGATATTCATCGCCGAACACCACGTATGGATCGCTGTAGCCATTGGTGTCGCATGCCTTAAGATCCTCAGCCTCGACTACTTTGATCGTGAAGGTGTACTTATTGGGTCGTCGGGCTTTCTTCTTTGGCCCGTCAAGCTTCTCCAAGAGTAAAGCACAGGCATCTGGGTCCATAGCCCGCTCTAACTTGTCAAGCTCCTGCATAGCATATTCGATGTTATTGAGTTTGACAAAGGACTGCACGAGTTAGTTAACCGAATCAATGATTGAAATATGTTCTCTTACCTCAGAATAGAACTGGAACGGCTCAACGCGGTCCTTGTTGTTCCAGGCATCCTTCGCATATCTCATCCATTTCTCCTGGGTGGTTTGATTCTGTGCTGCCATCTCCTCTGCAGAGGGGCGATCCATTTCCTTCCCGAACTTCTGATCGACAAGCTCACAATACTTGCCAATGCCTGCGGCAAACGCCTTCGAAAGAGATGTCATGAATCTAGCGTGATGCTCGTCGTTGCCCCAGTTGAGGTTGAATATAGTGTCGAGAGTCTGGTTGAAAAGCATAAACATATCAATGATGGAAACACTGTGTCTCTCTGCGTCCCGTGGAATGTCCTCGGGATTCTCTGTTCGCACTTGGAACTGGTCCTGCTTGACAGCTTGCTCGACGTAGTCCTCTACCCTATTCTCAGCGGCACGAACCCATCGCCACACAAAATCGACCAAAAGGTTCTCGATATTGAAAGCGAAGGGACGATCAGGTAGGGAGTCGTTGTGAATCCGACGGATCGCAACCAACTCTCTATACAGCTCGAAGCCGTCTTGTATGTCGAGTTCGGTGCCAGTCTCCTGGGCTGTCTCCAAAATGGACTCGATGATAGCATGTGCATCCTCTTCAAATCGCGGGAATACCTCTTCAACTAGAATCTGGAAGGGATTTACACCCATGATTTCAGGGTTCTTGGTATATCGTTTGTTGATTCTTTCACAAAGCTTGATAACCGTTTTGCCCAGCTTAACCACATTGGCAAAGTCCCATTCATTTCGATCGGCTGATATTTCCTTTTCCATGTATTGACCGTACGTCTTTTGGGCCTGGTCATGGAGGCGCTGACTCAGATGTTCAGCAAACTCCTCGGCCGCTTCAGGTTTAGGTGAAAAGCAAGGGTCGCTAAAGATGTGATTATCCAATATATATTGGACAACGCCTATTTGAGGTGGTTTTGTGTCATAACACTGTTCCATCCGATCGTAGAGGTCACGGAGCAGAGTCTCGTGGAGTGTCTGCAGAGTATGCTGGTATACAGCAAAATCATGTACCGTCCAGCGACTGGGGTTGATCTCGGATAGGGGAGTGCAGTAGTTTGAAATGTGTGGAGGCCTTTTGACCTCAGGTAGTGGCGTCTTGACGAAATCAAAAACAGCGTCCAATTCTTCAGGTAGTAGTTCTCGGTCCAAATAGTTGCGCGATGCAACTTCCAGCAGAGTAATGAGTCTGGAGAACTGTGGCACCCTCCATCTCACACACAACTCAGTCAAAAGGTCCATGGATTGTTTCGATAGGGGCTGGTAGTCAAGATCAGGATCGCTATTGATCTGGTCAAAGGTCATGGCATGCTTAAGAATGTACTTGAAGAACGCTCTGGGGTCTTGAGGGACAAAGGTGTAAATATTCTCCTCGACTGCTCGAATACCGGAATCTCCAATATCTAGTGATGCAAGGTTGATAGATGGATCAAAACCCATCGAGCTATCAAACCCCGGATTGCTGTAGGTTGACTGGGGCCGGCTGGAGAAGCCTTTGTCAACACCACCGTTGGACGTCTTGGCAAGCTCTGGCTTGGCAGTCAATATGTCAAGCATCATCTGTGATAAATGAGGCGACTCGGCTTTTTTCCACTCGAGGAAGGAATCGTCAAGATCAAAATCATTGCTCCCCAGAGCACCAGGCATGTCTGAGTTGAGCCTGTGCTGATACGATTTGAGGTCCTTGAGCGCAGCCTCCTCTGTCCACACCCCTTTGTTCTCGTTGATCTCGGCCTGTGCTTCTGAAAGACTCAATCCAAATATCTTGACTACCTGTTGAACAAGAGGCATGTCCTTGACATCATAGCTCAAGGGGACAACGACCTCAATAGTTGTTCCAGCACCACTAGCACCGCCGCCAACTAGGTTCTGGTCGTTCGTGAGAAGCTTCTTTTCGAGGATACTCAGCTTGGACATGAGCTCAGTCTTGTCACGATCGTGGCCTTGATCTCGCAGGATCGTGGCAATTAAACGGACAAACAAAGCGAGGTGACGGTCAGGAATGAGCTTCCAAGAATCATCGTCGGGAGCGGCTCCTTTCTGGGCTGCCTTGGTGGTAGAAGTGTAGAACATAAGAATGAGCGGCTCGAGTTTCCTCTCCTTATCAATCGTTTTGCGGAAGTTCTTTTCAGAGAAGGTCGTATAAGCTTCAGCGAAGCTTCGCTTGACGACAGGATCGTTGTAACCCGGCAGGCGCTCACTACCCCTAAGCACGCCGCCGCATCGTTCAAGCAAAGCGCTGGTGAAATTGTGTGGTAGCTTAAAACTTGATGAAGAACCGGAAGTAAATTCCTGCACCAGGGCGCCAACGCTGGTGTGAGTTCGGACTGGTTGCTTCGGGGCTGCAACATATTGCTTTCGCTTGGCCTTGGGTTGTAGAAGGTAATGTAGGTAAGCCGACCGAAGGGCGAAACTGCGGGCTTCGTCGTGCTCGACAACAATTGGTTGGGCTCTTGAAGCTGCGCGAGCCCTACCAAGATCCCTACTGCTGCCCATACGGCGGCCCGGGTTATATGAGCGTCGGGACGCTGACGACATGTTGACAATCGAGGGGCAGCGGATAACAGCGACAGTGATGTGGCGACGATGGGTACAGGAGCCTAAATGGTGAGAATAAAAAAGTCCAGCAAGCGAGATGATACTGGGAATGGTCTGTATTCATGCGCTCAATATCATGGCACTGTGAGCAGGTCGTAAGATGTCAGCAAGGTCAATGCTGATGGCGAATGGAGGGACGTTCAAGCGAGAAAAGGGAGAAAAGGAGCGAGAGCCTTGGGCCTTGGGCCTTCAACAATGACGACGTAGACAAAGCGATAGATATGTGATTGGGGTTTCGATGGAATGACAAAGGTGTAGGCTGACTCTATCCTGTCCTTGGTATTATGGAACAGAATGTATAGATTGGGTTGGGGTTAGGTAGAGTAGATTGGTTATATGGAATTGCCATCAAGAAATTGACGGTGAAGTGAAGGATGGAGCTGGAGGTCAGAGCAAGAGCCGCCCCCCGTCGCCTGTTTCCGCCTGATTGATTGATTGATTGATTGACGAATGGATCCCTGTAATGCACCCAAGGTCAAAGATCCAATAATGAAACAGAAACAAGTACAGTGCCTTCCTTCCATCAGTAGGTACCTGCTAAGGTAGCGACAGATAGTGGCGTTTGCTTAGCATTTTATTAGTTGTGATGAAGTGACAGGAACTGTCACACAACAACAAAAACCAAAGATACCACACGCAACACCATGAGACAGCATTGTCGTTCCGCAGGCACTAAAGGCCTGTACATTGGTGATCAAGCTCGAGCAGCCCAAAAATAAAATATTACAGCCCAAGGAATGGGGTATAACGTCATCTGTTTAGCCATTCAGCTTCTGGGTTGAGGAACCTGACACGTCCTTGCGCCGCTAATCCGCTCATGGTGCCGTCCAAGGACTCTGAGGAGCGCTAACGCCACACTGTATCCAATGGAAACGGTGGAATGTTTTGGGCGTTTCGCCTGTTAATGCGACAAAACATCTGAACCTGAGCGACGGCCATCTGGAATCTGATTCTTTGATGTATATTTTGGTCGACGAATAAGGGGCTATTCTGGGTTTGGTATAGAGAGATCCCGTACCTAGTAGGCTGGGATTGCAAGCGAGAGTCAGTATGGTACAGAGATTGATCAATGTATCATGAATTTTGATCAAATACTGTAATGATTCGACCCTGTCAAATGAATTCTTTTCTATTGATATCCAGGTCGCAAGGGGCGAATCTTCCAACTGCATCCTCCAACATACATCCCAGTCCAGGATAGAGTGTGATAGTCTCAATGTTCTAGGCTAAGGGTGAAAACAGATTCTGTGGTTTTTCGGCGACGCATTGTTCTTATTCTGATCTCTGACACCACTACTTAGATATGTCAAGGTCGAAGTATATCTTGATGGTGCCTTTCTTTTCCTGTTGTGGCAAGTAAGCATCCTATCTGGATCATAATGTTGTTCTAGAACAAAAAGAGAAGAGCTCCATTACTGGTTTACTGGCGTAAACGGTTGGCTCACTACCGTTCAGGTCTCAGACGGTGCTGCTTAAGTAAAATGTAATCTACTAAATCAAACTCACTTACTGTCTCTCAGTTGGAGCCTTGTATGAATGGGGGATATATGTACAGGTGGCTGCACACGGTTGTTGAAGAACTTATTCATTGTCTAACAAAATACACGTGTCGATCTACAGAATGCTGGAAATGTCATGTGTTTATTTCTTGTGCCTTGTTTTAGACCCATTCTAGACGAGGTGGCTCACGAAGCTATGAACGCGGTAACACTGCGTTGCATTTCGCCAGCTGCGGCGGTGTAGACTGAGCTTCAACTAAGCTTCACAGTGCATCATGTGAGATAAATGTTATCAGTATTTGTATCCGTATCTTTGTCTTCCTGCCACCATCTGACTCACGAAGAATGACCAGCATCCCCGCAGCGATTGGATAACAGCCTGGGAGCCTGGGACGCAAACCCCATCAAAGGAGCCATATGCAAGGGCCCTGGCGCTAAAGTCTGAAGAGATCAGCAACACGAATTCCTTGCCTGGGGCCTCTGGAAATTGATTAAAAAATTCCTGACTCTCGTAACGCGCATGACTGTGCAACGGAGGACGAGAAAGTCGCGTAAGAAGTGATTAGAAGCAGCTCCTTTATCATTTAGATAGCAAATTGTTTTTTCACAGAGCGTCAAAAACCACCTATCGCAACAGGCGACTTTGGCGTTCTATCTTGGGTCTTAGCCTAGGCGTCTACCAGTGGCGCCGTTGGGTTTCAAGTTGGTGTATCAACTGGATCTCCCCAGTTTTCAGGGACTTGTTTGGCTTGGCTTGGTCTTGGCTCAAGTTGCAGATGAACCTCATCTGGTTGGCTTAAGATCTCGTCGGACCGTCAATCACGATTCAGCAATAAGTACAATTACCAAACTGACCCATCTGGGGTCAAGGAAGGTGAACCATTACACACTAGCATCTATCTATAAAGAATGTCCGTTTTGCCTAGCAAGGGGTTCAGACCGGCTAAAGAACAGTTCCCTGTTACGTTACCCTGATCCATTAATCAGACTTGCCAGATAAAGCAAACCAACAGCTGGTGTTGGTTATTAGAAAGAGGGGAAGAAGGTTTCAAGTACGATTGCTGTGATCATACTTGGTTGTGATGAAGAAGAGTTGATATCTAAGCAACTGCAACATTGTTTATAAGTGATTCATCAAATGCATCATCAAATCAACAAAGACGAATGGCACAGGATCAGGTAGCAGAGAAGAAGAACTAGACTAGATAATTGCTAGTCACAGTCTATGCTTGCTGATCACTGAAAATTGTGTGATTGATGATGAGATCGGTTAGACTGGCTGACTGGTATTTGTGCGAATCCAAAGCAAGCTATCTTGATCAAACTGTATGGAGAGACCCTGCAGAACAAGAAAGGATTTAACTACAGATGATTTGATTCAGACCAAGTAAGTTAGCTCCATGAGGGGATTGATCCAACCCAATAGTTGTTGATTACGCCTATAATTCCTCGTATAGGTAATATATACATGCTAACCTGCCTACCTAGGTCCCTGACCTAGGTGCCCGATGCCTAGTCTCTGACCTGTTGTCAGGTATAAACACTAAATAACTAGATGGATAGATGTCTGTAATCCGTGGAGAGAAGACTCTTCGAACCTTAACTTTCAGCTGTTTACTGCAGACTGCCTGAGAATCTGATAGGTACTAAGGTACTGAGGTACTGCTACTGCTACTGTACCTGCCTCCCCCGCTCTTGCTTTATGCCTGCCTTTGATACTGGGGCTGTTAAATTGTCGTCTATCCTACTTCCCTTTGCGCTTTCCGTTTTCATGCATATCATCCTCTTTTTCGCCGCGCCTCGAACCAAACCTTGGTTCTCTAGTAGGTTCTAACCTAATCTACCTATTCAACCAACAAATAGGTACTTCAACATTGTCCATCTCCATCGTGGATAGCATTACGACTACCACAGGCAACAACACTTATCGTCGTATGCGATTGGTTCTTTTTCTTCTTATTTGACTGCCTGGGCCTTTATTCGACATTCTTCAGCTGCCTTTCGACCTCGACGCATTCGTTACAAGCACCCAATATTCTGTAGTCAACGATAAAATACTCTACCAGGCACACTTCAGCACCTCCTGACGGCTGATTGACGAGCCTGAGACCCCAATACCACACCTACTCTACACCTAATTGAGGTACGAGTGGGCCTCTCTGGTTGGCTCAGCGCCAGATGACGGCCTCCCCTGTCCCGCCCTGAGCCCCGCGCTACCACTTTTCGTACTGGCGCTATTTTACCTGCTGGCTGCAGCAGCTCGCTGTCACGGTGTCACGGTGTCGCCTGTCGTGGTGTGCCCCCCAGCGTGCGTGCGTTCGTTCGTTGCTCCAGTCCATCTTAAAAGATCCAGACAGCTCCAGTAACCTGGGGCCCGTCGCAACTGTATTCGTTCCTCGACCTTCGTTCGACCTTCGTTGCCCTTTTTGATCAACTTCGACCATGGGCATCGTCAGTAGCAAGCCCGAAGAGGGGCCTGCTCTGTACTTGAGAGACCAGAACCGATGTATGTTGTTGTATTGTCACTTCCCCGCCTTTCCCTTGTTTCTCGCTGGGCTCTTGCACCGAGGTTGTGGCTTGTTACTCTAACTGACCGACTCTGTTATCTAGTGAGCATATCCTCCTTGGTGGTCACAAATCCGCGAAAGCGCACTTCTGTGAACGTCGTCCCCAATGCATTTCCTGCTACTAGGGTATCGGTTCAGAAACCGCTCAGCGACACATCTCCAATAGAATTCGTCCAGGCAAGTTGCGCCGGTTTGCGACCTTTGTTTGAAGCCTCGACTGACCCAAGTGCAGGATCCCGATACTTCGAACCCAACGGCAGCACCGAATTTCCTCGTGAAGCTGAGTAATGACGACGAGCTTATATTTTCCTTCACATTTGTCATGCGTCAGGCACAGTTTGCGCAACCAACATCACCTTCCGACTCAGCACCTACCGCAGTCGATACGAGTATATCAGGCCTTACCTATGTCTACGCCTCAAATCTCAAAGAAGTCGAGAACTTGGTGACCAGAGAGTTCCATGCAGACCCGAACCTTCACAGAAACGCCAATGTCGCATTGGTTGGCGATTATTCAACAGGCGGGAGCCCATCAGTGTCATTTGAATGGACATGGAAATGGAAGCCCCCGAAGCCGACAGAGGACAAGGGCGGTGGCTGGAGAAACTCGTGCAGCGTATTTTACCATCCCTCTTTCATTGCGAGCTTTTGCTAATCCAGTACCAGTTTGTCGAATATGACCCTCGTGCGCATCGACTGCACACATTGGCCAGTTTCTCCTACTTCGTTGCAGGTACCAAACCTCAAGGGAACGTTTATGCCTCACCCGCTCATGCTTTTTCAGGCACGCCGGCGTCTTTGAGCCACCCGAGCTCACCATCACCTCCTTTTCTTCTGGCATCTCCACCCAAAATTCGCGTTGCATCGTCCCAATCAGTTGACTCTCGCATGACTGTTCCCGATGTGATTGATGAGCCCGTTTCACCTCTAGTTCCCTCGGCCGAGATGCCTCTTACACCTGGACTACCCTACCTCAAAGAGGCTGTCAAAGTCGATGTGGCTTGTCCTAAACCAGGCGAGGAATCCATGGTCAGTGACGATGGCCCTGTGTTCAGGGCTACTCTCAAGGCCCTGGAGCAAAAGACAGGCAATATGAGGACACAGATGAAGAAGGTTTTAAAGAAAGCAGAACATGCGCACTCTTGCCAGAACGAAGCCAACGATGCTTTCCTTGCTTTTGTCGATGCGCTACGAGAAGCGGCGTCGACCAATGCCAACGCAGTGCAGCCAGCTTTGGAGCATTATTTCGATAAAATCGCCAGAGAAATCTTATCCTACGAGCGCCAAAATACTTACAACCTCCAGAAGATTATTATCGAGCCTGTGACTAAGCTATATCAGGTTGACATCAAACAAGCCGAATCGAAAAAACGAGACTTTGAGGAGGAAAGCAAGGATTATTATGCATACGTATCGCGCTATTTGGGACAGCGACAGGATTCAGTCAAGGCTAAGAAACTTGCGGAAGCCGATTCTAAGTACCAAAACAAACGGCGCAACTTCGAACTTAAACGATTTGACTACTCAAGCTTCATGCAAGATCTCCACGGCGGTCGCAAGGAACAAGAGGTTCTATCCCAGCTTACGAAATTCGCCGACTATCAAACACGGGGTTTCATGGCAACTGCAAAGAAGATCGAGGTCCTTCTTCCACAGCTAGAGGCTCTGTCCAACGAGGTTCAAGAGGCCGATAAGGAGTACCAGTATCAACGACGTGAGCGCGAGGAGAAGAGACGGCTTCTCGAGAAGAGCAACACACCTTACAAGGAACCAGACCAAGGTAGCACTGCAAGCAACATGCCTATTTCCTCTGCCAGTAATGGTAATACAGGCAACACATCGGATTCTGATCTAGGCCGCGCCGACAGCACAGGATCCCAGTTGAATATCGGATCAGTGGGTATTCCATCCGGCGTCGAGTTGTCTAGGTCTCCTGGCAGCCTTGGTCAGTCATCCATTGGAAGCCCAGTAGCGTTTTCCAAGTTTAAGGGCATCCGGGATCTCGAAGAGCGAGATAACGTGCCATCTGTTGTCACCCACCGTAAAGAGGGACTTTTGTGGGCGCTCAACAGACCTGGAGGACATGTCGACCCGCGAAACCTGAATAAACAGGGCTGGCATAAGTAAGTTTATTTTCTTGTCTCTGTAGGAACCTCTCGCTGACGTGATTTCTAGGTTCTGGATTGTACTGGACCAAGGCAAGCTATCTGAATACAGTAACTGGAAGCAGAGACTCGATCTTCATATGGACCCCATAGATCTTCGAATGGCATCCGTCAGAGAAGCTCGTAATGCGGAACGACGGTTTTGTTTTGAAGTAATCACTCCCAGTTTCAAGAGGGTATACCAGGCAACATCTGAAGAAGACATGAACAGCTGGATTATGCACATTAATAATGCTTTACAGAGCGCGATGGAGGGCCGCAGTTACCAGGGAAAGCCAACATCATCAAACGGCGATTCCTCCATGAGGAGGGACATTGGCTCTGTCCTCACAGGAAAGACGCAATCTTTGAGCCATGGCAACCACCACAGTACTTCTAACAGTGGTATACCAAGTCGAAGGATAACGGTTGGCGCACGACCAAGTGCAATCAGGACATCCAGCTCAGGCTATGATGAAAACCCCGATCGAGTGCTTCAAATGGTCAGAGACAATGATCAAGGCAACATGTGGTGCGCCGACTGCGGCTCTGGTTCCAAGGTTGAATGGGTGTCCATCAACTTGGGCATCATCCTTTGCATCGAATGCAGTGGCATCCACCGGTCGCTTGGTACTCACATCAGCAAGGTGCGATCTCTAACGCTGGACATAAAGTCTTTTACTATTGATATTGTCGAGCTTCTACTGTTGATTGGGAACCGAGTATCAAACATGATTTGGGAGGCAAAGCTTGATCAGTCGCTGAGACCGACAGGCCAGGCCAGCCGTGAACAGCGTCTTCGATTTATCACATCAAAATATGTGGACAGAGCATTTGTGGAACCCATTTCGCCAACTTTGTCGCGATATGGCACGGCAGATGAGACCTTGCTGGCTGGCATTAAGAAGAACGAGATACAGCAGGTGCTCTATGCGTTGGCGCTCAAGGCGAACCCGAATACAGTTGATAAGATGAGAGGTACGCATGCTGTATGGCTTGCTCTGGCTGCAGCAGACCCGGCAGCACCGTCACCAACACCGTCGCACACAGCATCCGACTCGGAGGCGAAAGCAGTACCATTTCCCGTAGCCGAGTTGTTGGTTCAGAACGGGGCTGAAATTCCTGGAACAATGCCAGCATTCCCCCTAGGCCGTTACGCGCAGCTCTACGTGGAGCAGAAGCGTGGGCGTACGCTCGTAGGAGGGGGATCAAGCGACGCAGTGCCCTCGCTGCCAGGTAATATGAGTCCAGCGGAGAAACTTCAGCGCGAGAAAGAAGCTCGACTTCAGAAGCGAGTTAGTACAGGAGGTAGGCTGGCCAGAACTGCGATCCCCGAGAGATAGGAATCCAGATCCTGGGAACAACTGGCAGGCCTGGGTTCCTGCTATTCTCTCTATTATCTTTCCCGATCACACAAGCAAAACAAACATGGTGTCTGCTTGTAATGACTTTGTTTAATGGACGACGAATTCTCTTTGGTAAGGAAGGACGGCAGGCATTTTGATAAAAGACATGGCTGGGCGCAAAGGCGTTGACTGGCGTTGACAACAATGCTTTTTACACTACAAGGCTGGAAAGGTCAACCTGGAGACTCTACGGAGTCTAGGGGACAACATGAAAGAGGAGAAGGATTTGAGCATATTTTATGTATCTTTGGATGTTTGAAGGAAGCACAGTGGCACACATGTCTCTAATAGCAGCATTATGGCACGCAGGCCGGGTCGTTGGCTATCGGCAGTTCCTATTGGTTACTTTACACCTACTTATCACGAGGAAAGACTTGGCCATGCATGGCATGATATTGAATAATGGTAATGTCAAGTCGAAACTGTGTTTTATTATAAATGCTGTGCTCACCCTGATCAGTCTCACTGGTTCGTAATTTCCTAACAAGTGTATCAAAGAAATAGCCCACCATCAATTGGCTGTCGCGAGATGGAGCGAAGGGCTGACAATGTTAGAGAAGCCATTGCTGTTATGAGCGCGTGACGATGGCAGGCGAGAGAGAGAGACACAGAGGCGGCGTGACTCGGGATCGACAGGTGATGATATGCATGAACAGAATTTAGTGCATGGGGTTGATATTACAAGGAGAATACCACAGCCTAGGTAGGCTGGTTTGTATGTAACTTGTGGTGGAATTTTCCAGACTCGGGATCATCTGTACGCTGGGCGTGAGTTGATATCTCGATCTGTTCTAATCTCTACATGAGTTATGTCATCTTGGTTAAGGATCGATCCACTTGTAAGGCACACTGCCACCGGGGAGTTTTGCCGTTGCTTTCGAGAGACGGATTGATTTTAACTGGATGCTCACATGATGAACGACGCCTCGCTTCTTACCTAGGGGATCCACTGGAACGCAAGACTGAGAGATCCATTTGCAGTGGGTTTAAAGGTTTGATCCACCCCTTACAGGTGAGCAAGAGACAAGAGACGAGGCGATGGGCCGACCGATGCTGTCATGGACAATTTCACGAGGCAAAAAATGGCACTGAACGTGACTTCTCTCCGTTTCCTGAGCAGGCCGAATGAGCACTATTATTGTTTCTTGAACATTTTAAATGTAAAATTTACTGGCATAAGTAGAAAAACAAATGTTACTTTACCAGCCCAGACTTTTTTTTACCCTTTAAAATCTGTGACTCGAATTCCATCGAGGCTGTTCAAAGTGGCTTGGTTTGGATCCAATTAAATGACAGGCACCATCTAGGCAGTTGTCGCACTGAGGTACCTTAGCTTGAGCTAGCTGCTCTAGGCTCCCGGCTCGCTCAGCAGGAACACCACAATAGGTACTTTCATCCTGGCCCAGGCTCGATTCACGCCCTTGCTCGTTTCGACTTCCTCCTGTCCATAATCTTCCCTTTTCTTCTCTTCCCCTTCTTCCAAGGCATCACAACTACCGGAGAACCCCACCGAATAGCGTTACCGTTATTATCAGCACATTAACTTGTATCACTCAACCGTTAACTATTACAATCTGTTACTCTTTGGTTTCCCTACTGGGCCGTACAGTATAGCTACCATCATGGCTCCGCAGCCAGAGAAGAGCCAATTGAAGCGTCAGCGCGTTAGTCCTTCCCTCACTCTTTTATTTCAACCTTGAATAGTGGCATTCTTCTTTGACTGTCGCCTTGATGCTAGATTCCTTTGGACCCGTTTACATCCATTATTTCATCTCGTGTCGCGCTTTACCCATGCCGCTTGTCGCTAACTTTCACCTTCTCAGGGCTCGCTGCCGGATGACGAGACAGAGACTAAGAAGCCTCGCAGAACCGAGCGCCTCGAGGGTGACGCAGACAAGACTCCTGTTGTTAACAAACAACACCTTCCATCTCCTCTCACACACCTTACCGATGACTCCAGCGAGGTCAACAAGCACTCTGCTGTGACTTCTCCGAAAAAGAAGGAAAACGAGAGCACTCCTAAAAAATCCGAAGACAACTCACAGAGCCAAGCGCTGTCCTCTCCGCCCCAAGACACGCAGCCGTTGAGCCAGTTCGTTGATCGCCACCCCGCCATTTCAGACGATATCGAAGATGAGATTCGCGAGGGTGTTTGGGGATACCTTGTTCCCTTGGATCCGAAGTACGGAGATAAGCCCATCGTGTTGAAGAAGCGAAGCGCATGTCCATTGCCAGATACAGTTGCCGATGCGGCGAAGAAAGAGAATGAGAATAACACAAACGACAAGAACGGCAAATCAGCAGCCATGAAAGATGAAGAGACCTTTGAGAAAAAGAAGGAGAAGGGCGCTCCTTCTGGCGGCTATCTGATCGGTCGTCATCCTGAGTGTGGTAAGTAGCAGAGCGATTGTAGGTCACTTTCTTGTTACTAACCATTTGCCAGATATCGTCGTCAACGATGGCATTGTATCGAACAGACATTGCCTTCTTTTCACTGAAAACAAGGGTAACGACACAGTGGCGATCGTCGAAGACTTGTCGAGTAACGGTACATACGTCAACGAGGCCATTGTAGGACGAAACCAACGCCGTGAATTGGAGGAGCAGGACGAGATTGCGGTTCACGGTAAGGCGCGCTTCGTCTTCCGGTACCCCCAGACTCGCCAAACCAGCGCTTTCCTACAACAGTATACTCTTCTCGAGAAACTTGGCAAGGGCCATTTTGCAGAGGTCTACCTTTGCGTCGAGAAGACGACTGGGCAACGCTTTGCTGTCAAAATCTTCACAAAACACCCGGGGGTTGAGGATCGCTCCAAGACGGAGGGCTTGCAACAGGAGATCGGTGTTCTCATGGGCGTCAGCCACCCCAATGTCCTTTGTTTGAAGGACACGTTTAACGAACGAGATCGCGTCTACTTGGTGCTCGAATTGGCGCCAGAAGGAGAGCTGTTCAACTTCATAGTAATGAAGCAGAAGCTCAGCGAAGATGAGTCTAGGAAGTTGTTCGTGCAGCTTTTCCAGGGTATCAAGTACTTGGTAAGTTGTTCTATCTTGGGTCGATGCCCTCTTGCGGATTATACAGATCTGACCGTTTGCCTAGCACGAACGCAACATTGTGCACCGTGATATCAAGCCTGAGAACATCTTGTTGGTAGATAAGAATCTCCACGTGAAGCTGGCGGATTTCGGGTTGGCCAAGATCATCGGAGAGGAATCCTTCACAACCACACTCTGCGGAACTCCTAGCTATGTCGCACCGGAAATCCTTGCCGACTCTAAGCAACGCAAGTACACAAAGGCTGTCGACGTCTGGTCATTGGGGGTTGTTCTTTACATCTGCCTGTGTGGTTTCCCACCATTCTCCGATGAACTCTACTCGCGCGACTTCCCTTTCACACTCTCGCAACAGATCAAGAGCGGCCGTTTCGACTATCCATCGCCGTACTGGGATTCTGTTGGAGACCCAGCCCGTAAGTCCTACCATACTGAACTTGAAACAGGGGCTTGCTGACTTATGTAGTTGACTTGATTGACTCAATGTTGATTGTCGATCCCGAGAAGAGGTACACGATTGACCAGTGCTTGCAGCACCCCTGGCTCACACAGAGCTCCCCCTCCGTCAACGATAGCACTGGTGGCTTGGTGGGCGGTATTGCCGGCCTCGCAGTCAACCGAAGAGCTCCTGCCCGTGAACGAACATTATTGTCATCACTCAACACTGTTGAAGTTACCGCTCAAATCGATGCTGGCAAGGACAAGCGACCCGTCAAGGTATTTGCAAAGAACAAAGGCCGTGTCACAAACATTTCAAAAGAGTCTGATCCTGCTTCTCGACGAGCACCAGACGAATTCATCGAGATGGGAGGTAAGGGCGACCAAGAACTATTCCCGGACGATGACTCGAGCATTTACCCCACAGGTGACAATGGCGAGAAGATCAAGGCAAGCAAAGCCAAGCGATAAACCAACAGTATTGCAATTGTCGAATCGAATGTTTTCGTGTGGCTTGGTAGGTCCGGTATCGGTGTTGGGTTTCTGTTGAGTATTTTCTTGATATTTCTTATTCTACGGCGAAATTTCCATAGAGGCAGTACAGGAAGGATCACTGGGGTTTGTTATGGGTAACTTTGTTTGTCTGGTTTCCTTGAGTACATGATGTCTCATAGAGAATGGGGGAGGTGGATTATGGGGAAAGAGGGTTGATGCTAAGCATTTAGTAACTATTGAAAGCGTACCAAAAGTCTCGTGTTTTTTTATTTATTGCAACCTCGTCTTATACAGTTACAATATGTGATACCAGATGAACTGTTGAATTACTTGTTGGCTTTCATCAAAACGTACCTACAAAAGCTTGAATAAGCTTGTTATCTCCACGTGACTTATCGCTTAGCGCCCACACATAGAGAAAACCTATCTGGCGGGGTGTAAGGGCCCCACTAGAGAGGGCTATTCGCCTGGGACGAGAAACTTCACATTATTCCGCTCGTCGACCTTACAAACGAACGCTTCGAGATCGTCCCTTCCGCCCCGGTCTTCGCTAATTTCATTACTTCTCGTCCGCATATCCGAGGCCGGAACGAGAATCTCGACGACTACCGCGACCGATACTTTTTAGATCGAAAAATCCCCCCGCGTGGGAGTCTAAGGCAAACATGGCCGATACCAAGACTGCCGGCCAGCCCACTCTGGTCTTTGTTGATGGATCTTTCGAGGATCTCGCCGCCGAGATGGCCGAGTACCTCAAGGCTGAGGACGCCAAGCAGCTTCTGAGCCAGGAGAAGCAGCCTTCCAACGAGGAGGTTCTGTCCAAGCTGGTCTCTGCATCTGGGGCCCTTAACACTGTCCCCGAGAAGGAGTATACCGCCGCTTCCAACCTCATGACCCATTTGGTTCTGCAGTCCTCCGACCCCAAGAAGTTCCTGCCTACTCTCTGCACCACCTTTGCTAAGCCGCTCGTCAACTCTCCCGTTCACGGCGTTGGTCTGTCACTCAACGCCCTGACCACCGTCTTCAACCTGCTCGAACCCAGCAACCCCGTCCGCGCCCGTGTCTTTATGGAAATTCTCAAGTTCTTGAGGTCGCATGCCATGTTTGAAAGTCTGCGCACATACCTCGATAAGCTCCCCGAGTGGCTCGCTACTTGGGGAACCGATGCCGATTTCCAGCGAAAGATCTACGAGGAGGTTGCCGAGGTTGCCCTTGAGGCTGGCGAGGAGCAGTAAGTTCACGCCCTGACATACGGCGTGCGATTTATTCTGTTTGTGATATCCACACTGTTCCAGTTTTGATATCTTTCTACAGGGATAGCCGCACCTGCATTGTTGCTTCGCAATACGACTTACTAAACATTTGACAGACAAGCCTACGAGTACGTTGTCAAGGCCCTCAGAACATTCGACGGCGACGCCATCTCCTCCGAAGACGCCCAGAGATTGTCCCTTCGTGCTGTCAAGAAGGCCCTTACCTCCAGCAACCACTTCCTTTTCCAAGATCTCCGAGGCATTCCCAGCGTGCAGGCCCTCAGCGACTCCCACCCAGTCTACTCGCAACTTCTCGATATCTTTGCTGAGCAGGACCTCGAGGACTACAACGACTTCAACGATGAGCACCAGGGCTGGGTCGAGAAGGAGAGCCTGGACCACGAGAAGCTCCACCGCAAGATGCGCCTCTTGACATTCTCCAGCTTGGCCGCCTCCACTCCCAGCCGCGAAATTGAATATTCCAAGATCACCAAGGCTCTGCAGATCCCCGAGGATGAGATTGAGATGTGGGCTATCGATGTGATTCGCGCTGGTCTCGTCGAGGGTAAACTTTCCCAGCAGCGTCAAAAGTTCCTCGTTCACAAGGTCACATACCGTGTGTTCGGTCAAAAGCAGTACCAAGAATTGGCCAACCGAGTCGACCACTGGAGGACAACTCTGCAGAACGTCCTTGGCGTCCTGCGCCAAGAACAGGTCAATGCCAAGGCCCAGAAGGAGCGCGAGATCCAGGAGTTGGAGCGAAAGGTCGCCAACGTTGGTATGGGCGGTGCCCAGGACCGACGCCGACAGAACCAGAACCGGGAGCCTCGCGAACCTCGCGAACCCCGCGAGCCTCGAGAGCCTAAGGAGCGAACGGAAGATGACGATTAAACGCAGAACGGAAGTGCTAGGATACGATCAAAAACGAGACTAGAGCAGTCGTGGGGAAGCAAAATGAGGGGGCTTTTTCTGGGAATGGGGGACATTGTTATACCTGCTTTGTGTTAATACATCGTTGGGCACATGAGGAAATCCAGCGAACGAGGGGTTGCGAATGGCGTAGCCGGTTTCATGAGCATATTGGCTTTCTACTTCCCAGCATTGAAGAGAAGATGGTGTCACGGCACTTGTCTTCCAAGATATAGAATCAAAAATGAATGCTTGTTAAACACAACGGGAGCTCCGTGGGGCTGGTTCATAGAATTGTTGCTGTGAGATTTGGTATTTGGTATAATACATATTGTATGCCGCCCTGATAGCTACAATAGACCCGGGGCGAAATTAATTAAAAGGATGATGTAAACTTTTTGTGAGGGTCTGGGTTGTGTATCCGTCCTATATATGAAGTCAGGGTTTGAGCTGATAATCAATTCCAAAATGCAGTCAAGTGCGAATTCGCAACCCGTCTCAGTCACAAACTGAAATACGGATATTGATACATCGTACCATTATGGGAGGCATTAGATTAGGAATAAATATCAATAATAAACGCACCACTACGACGATTGACAAGGGCAACGTAGCCCCCAGTTCCCACGAGAGCTACAACCAAGAATGGCCAGAACTTGACCTCATCATTGCGACGAGGCTTTGGGGGCTGAGAAGAGTAAGGCCGGTTGCATTGAACGGCCAAAGACGATGTGCGAGGAGTGAGTCGAGCAGTCGAGACGGCGAGGCGCCCGGTGAATAAAGACATGCGTGAAGCCATCGGTAATTGAGTTGTTTTGTATCAACTAAAGTATCTAGATAAGTAGACTGATTTCACCCGAAATTGGTGTCTGGAAAAAAAATGGTCGGCCGCTGGACGTTTGTTTGAGATAGTGATGGCGATGAGAGACATGAGAAGAGAGCATCATAGCAAAATCAGGCGAGAATGAGTGTATGATCACGTGACACCAAACGCATTCAAACTCTTATCCAAACTAAGGTAGTGAATTAACATATTAATATCAGATCACAAAATTCATCCCAGGCTTGATATAGTTAGACCTATAAGATGATAATATGAACATGCTGTTAGAACATAGTCGGGAAGAGCAAGTCAGTTGTTGTCGGGTTGTTTAAGTCATAAAAAGAACATGGGTTGAGTACACGCCTAGGTACCTACTTACATCAGTACATTAGTATAATCCCTAGGTATCTGTATAGACCGACTATAGGTACGGTCTTAAGAACGAAACCATCTATCTATACGCACGAAGAACATGTGGCTGCTGAAACAACGGGCATAAACGTCGTTGTTTCACGGTTGGCATATAGTTTTGTGGCTTGATAGCCGCCCAACCAGCCCCTCTCATTTGCGTTGCTTAACTTTCCACACCTAACCTCAGCTTGATCCCACCCCGCATAGGCTCAGGTACAATCCTCAACAGTGGTTCCCGCTCTGACGCCAACATTCTTCCTCTTGAAACCATTTGTTGATACTGCCAAAACATTCCTCTACCTGGTCTTGTTGTAGACTTCTGTCTTGAA
The DNA here is from genome assembly GCF_020744135.1 of Fusarium venenatum. NCBI lineage: Eukaryota > Fungi > Ascomycota > Sordariomycetes > Hypocreales > Nectriaceae > Fusarium > Fusarium venenatum. The sequence goes on from NW_027072131.1 coordinate 2,643,253, forward strand.
TCTGTTTGTATAGTTGGTTGCTGGGCCAACGACAGCTCAGCATGCCTTCAACTCCACGGTTCAAACGTCAGCGAGACCCCCAGACGCCGAGATCACAGAAGAAGCGTCTTCCGAAGGGCCGTTACAGCGATGGTCATTGGTGGTGTAAGTGTTGGATTCTTTAGGGTCTTTTATTCTGATAATAACAACCTCATAGGCAATTGTGAGCCTCGTCAAAAGGCTACACTACGTGAAGTCAAGAAGATAGGACCCAACAATGGCAAGCTTTTTTGGAAATGCGATGACTGCAACTTCTTTCTCTGGAGAGATGAGGCTAAAACTCGCGAGAACGGTCTGAGGACCCCCCGAAAAAGTGATGACTCTGCCAGATCCGGACCTCCTCCCATGACCCAGCAATCTCTTGTGACATATGGCTATCGAGTTACTCCTAGGCGACACCAGAGTAACGAAGATTCTGCTGATAGCACAGAGTCTGGTGAAGACTCCGAGCCCAATACCCCTATGCCAAAGTCTACCATGAACCGAATACAAGCTTCGGGTTCTTCAAAATCGTCTACTTTGCCATCAGCAGCTGTTGAAACGCCGTCTCGTGGACCGGTCAAGAGACGCCGGGACATTTTTGAAGAGGATGACGTAGAGTTTAGTGATTTAGGATCGGATGAGGAGCGTCAGATGGCTGCTATTGCGGACAAAAGTGCTGAGAAGGCTGTCCAGAAACGATACACTACGCCTAGCACTTCGCGCTCTACCGATGTCATTTCGGGGTTGCCAACACCTTCTGTTTCGCGCACCCTATTTCCTACCAGCGAGTCGAAGAGACAAAAGCAAGTCTCCTTCGAAGAAACCCCTTCGCGGTACACTGATACCATGTCATCCGCTACCGTTTCGGCCAACACAACACCCTCGAAGACACCATCCAGACAGCAAGGGCTTCCTCCAAGTAGCCCTCTTGAGAAAGACTACGACGTAATGGATGGGGTCATGAGCCTTTTGCGAGGTCAAAAAGTTGACCCAAAGATCCTGTCATCTGTGCAAAATATCCTGACCACTGCCGCACGCCAAACCAAGGGTATCATGCTGGGACGTGATACCGCCCGGGCAAGTCTCAAGGCCAAAGATGAGAAGATTGCGACCTTACAGGAGCGAATCACAGCATTGGAGAATCGCGAAAAGATGCACAGAAAACAGATGACGGACATCAAAGCTGGTTTGATGAAAATGTACGACGACAACTGATTGTGCAAGTTTGTAAGGAACAGGAATTGGCGATGATCAGGAAACGACAACAACATGGGCGTTGGGCTTTAGTAATGATGGTTATGTATACCCTTTTGAGCAAGTAAGTTGAAATGGGATCAGGTAGGTAGGTTAGGATAGGGGTCTCATGAGAATTGAAGAAAGCTTGTATCAGTGGTAGCTGGAAAAGGCAGTATTTCCAGAGGAATACATTGTAGATACAGTATAATCATGGGTTTTCTATTACTGTTCTAGACGCGAGATCTAAGTCTTTTATAAGCTTGGATATTATTAGGGTCTTAGTCTAAACACGGGGTCCGACTCCAGGACAGCTCCCCCGAAGTACAATGTATGTTCGATTCATGCATGCCTTAGAAGCTGGATCCCAACCGCTCGGCGAGGGCCTTTTCGGTGTTGGCATAGACTTCATCAGGGGTAGGAGTAGCATCAAGCTTCAGAACCTTGCCAACCTCCTGAAAGTGGTTGACAACAGGCATGCTGGTCTCGATAAAGACGCGGAATCGCTTGCGAATACTCTCGGCGTTGTCGTCATCGCGGCCGCTGGTCTTGCCGCGCTCGAGGAGACGGGACTCCATAACATCTTCGGGGCAGTCGAAGAAGAGGACAAGCTTGGCGGGGCAGACGGTCTCCTCGAACTTGACAGCCTGGTCCATCTTACGAGGGAAACCGTCAATGAGGAAGCGGCCCTTCTGCGATCCTGTCTCCTTGAGGACAGCGGACATGGCGTTCTCGAGGAGAGCAATAGTCACCTCCATGGGAACGATGAGGCCGTTGCGGATATAGTCCTTGATGAGGTCGCCATACTGGGAACCGGGCCTCTCCTGCTCAGCGCGCAGCAAGTCGCCGGCAGAAAGGTGGGTGAAGCCGTGCTCAGAGACGAGCTTGGAGCACTGGGTACCCTTACCGGCACCAGGGCCGCCGAGAACAAAGATGACGGTCACATCTTCGGGTTTGAAGGTAGGAGTTGACTTTTCGGGCGCGGGGATTTGTCCAGCGGACTCGGGCGCATCTTGAGGAACAGCAGGCATGATGAGGTCTAGAGAGGGAGGGGTTGAAGTTAGTTGAATATAGAGCTATCATGGATGAGGGGGATGTACCTTTTTTATGTTTGGTTGTATGTTATCAACGTGGTATCATCTAGGTTGGCAGAAATGAACAAGGAAAAAGAAACTTGATCCTTAATGCTTAGTTGGAGATCGAGTTGATGCGATGCTGCCAAGACAGGGTGTTCTGGACCCCTTCCCTTGGATAGGGCGGTGTCCAAAGATGGCTCAAGCCTGAGGCATCCATGATGTTGGCCCACTTTACAAGCTCTTGATCAACGTCTTATCGATTGACATGGACACGATATCATGATGAATCACATTCATAGTGGTTTCAACACTATAAAATGTCAATTTCAATTCTACAATTATCTGTTCTCTCTCACAATAACCCAGCCCTGGTTACCCATCCGAGAGTACTCGATATCGATCTGGGTTGAATCAGGAACATCAACAATAGGCAACCATCCACAGGCAGCCCTTAGCTACATGCATGCTCTCTCAAAGCACCTGGGGCTTCGCTCCATACAAGGCTGGCCATGCATCCTGGCCTTGGCCCAAATTCGTCTTCCTGACAACCGTACCAGGAACGACCAGCGACACCTTGCTCCCAATTCGCATGACTTAGTACTTCGCTACAGTCTGCCTTGATGTTCCTCATGAGAGATGTACCGTCACCATGGGCTGGCACATCTCCAGTGCTTCGTCAAAATGATGGCCATCGGCGTTTCCAATCTTCCTAAGTCGGGGCGAAATTTCAACACCCACGTTCTTGACTCCGCCTGCCTCTCCCGTGTAGTAACGGATATCGAGGTCATCCCATTCCCAATCGTCGTGTACTAGCTAGTTGGTGAGGTAAAATGCCCTGGATCGCAGAAACTTGTCGTTCAGTTCTACTGCTTTGCGAACTATATGCCAAAGACGCTTCTTCGGGCTTGCTCTTTCTCTCATTTCATCGGGATCCATGAAAATTTCAAGAGTCAGTGCCATCTCCCGTGCAATGTTCTTGGCCTCTTCGCGGTTATGGTCATCGAATGACTTGGACAGTAGCTCGGCTTGACTGGACTTGAATGTACTCAGCTGCGTCATGCCGTCAAAGTCAATTTCTGGAAAATTGTCCGTGTTAGATGGGGAAAGGGGAAGGGATGATCAAATCGTACCAGATATGTCCAAACAATAGCGATGGAACGCATTGCCTGTGGGACCTCCCCAGGTAGCCTTCCCAGCCTGGAAGATGTCCGTGACGAGATGCAACCAAATGTAACGCTGGAATTGGAAAGGTGCCGCGTGAATGTTCTTCTTCTGCTGCTTCTTGAGTGCTTCGACGTCTTTCAGGTTCGCTCCTGGAGGTGCCTGGTCTCCGTACGGCTTCTTGGTGAGGACCTGAAAAACAAAGTTGCTAATCTCGAACGCGATTCCCTTCCATCCTTGCTCTACGTCACAGTCCATCAGCTTAAAGCCGGACGGGGTGATGCGGTCCTGTTTCAGGGTGGCGATAAAATGGTTCTGCTCTGCCATGAGTATCTTGAGCTTCTGGTTTCCCTTGAGCAGATCCTTGTTTTCTTTGCGTAGGTCTTGGTCATCTGCAGGATGGGTGAGGTCCTTCTCATCCGTCTTGGCCGCTTGGGCATCCTGCAACTTCTGCTCGATCAGAGTAATCTTTTTCTGAGCCTCGTCGCGGTCCGCTGCATCCTGATTTATGCGACTCTCCAAAGACATGAGGCATTTGCGCATAGCCTCAATCTCAGGGATGCTGCCGGAGGCTGGCTGCGGTGTGGTGCCGGCTTGCGAAAGCCCTGGAATCACGGCTTGGTTGGACTTCTTAGCCTTGATCACTATCTTGCGTGACTTCTTGGTCGGAGAGTCGCTGTCAGCTTCGGGGTTACTTCTTTTCTTAGGGGAAGATGGTCGGTTGAGTGTTGTTATGGACGGAGCACTGCTCTGTGCCGAGATGACTGTGATCGAATCAGGGCTAAAGCCGACACTGGGGTTGTCATTATCGGTACGGATGACTCCTGCTGAAGACGATTTTTGGGGCCTGATAGGCTGGTCATCATCCTCAGAATCAGGGTCTTTCATGTTCTTTGTGGGAGCTGCAGCTCGAGAAGGGCGTTCCCGTCTCTCATAGCCGAAAGGGAACTCCATCGTGTTTGCAGTTTTTGTTGTTGCTCAAAGGCGATGGAGAGCAGGATATGAAGGAGAGAAGAAGTTTGTTTGGAGGGGGATGCTGAGTTGCGGAGGTGAAGAGGGGGGGATATAGCATGGAGCTGGCAGTGATGGGAATTGATAAACAGTCAAACGGCCTTTTGCCAGTGCCAAAAACTGGCAATGAATTTGAACAATAGCATAACCAATAGCCCACCTCGCTAAGCAAATAAAAATATTGTTTAAGTGGCCAATGAACAATAGCATGCAGCATATACTGTTTGAAAACAATAGTAAAGCAATGCAATGAATGCCTGACTGGTTCCTAGATAGACAAGCAACGTGACGTGATGCAGAAAAGAGCGAGGGCTTTGAATTAATAGGAGTATGTATCTCCATGTATTGCGATCAGAACTTTGATCTTTTTTTAAAAAAAAAAAATATATATATATATATATGGTAAAGACTTCGGTATAGATCACACTGACATTCAAACGTCACATACATTCTTGCTCAACGGCGTCAAATATGTGCTTGCGATGCGATATCTCGCTTGAGGCGCAATCGAAGCTTCAATGCAAGATTTCGTTCAAACCCGTATTGGTTCTACTGTTCCCAGCCGCTTTGTTTTCAAAGATGATATGGGATTGATTCTGTAACATGCTGTCCCGTGGACGAACGCATGGAGAGATAGGGAGACGAGCAATAGTTTATACTCATCAATAACGGCTTTAGAAATACGTATACAATGGTAGATATAAATTAATTTTTTTTTGACAATAACAAAGCTACAGTGCTTTAGCAGATACTCTCCAACTACTTTTTTATAAGGGAACTGCTAAGGAGTGTTGGTAGTGGCAAAGAAAATGTTATTGCGAGAATGGGTCTAGTTGTGTAAACCCCAAGGCAATGATAAGCGAAGTTTATAAATCACATGTTAAGTACCTACCTACCTATATATGAACTTCGAATTACCTCCCTGATGAAATTGCAACCGAGTCCTATAGTGAGACGCTCGGCAAGCACGATTAGCGATATCACATAGTTCCTTTATATCATTGAGTACGGGGTATCACTGCATGCAATTCGGTTTACTTATAAGCAATACTGATGCTTTTTGCCATCAAATCTTATGCTCCAAGTTTGTTTCCATATAACGAATCAAGAGTTGAAATCAAGTGCTGAATGTCTGCAAGCGGCAGGTTGTCACGTGTGGCTTTTGTTGACGACAGCCATCTTCCCCAGTCCGGCAAGGATACATACAAAGCACAGGCCAAAAGCAAGCGTGTTCCATACGAGAACGTTGATCGTATATTGCTCTGCCTTAATTTCCACCAGCCAGCGATGGGAGCAGCCGTTATTCCGATGATATATTAGTCTAAGTTTTAGAGGAACCCGCCGAGGATATCTAGAGGCATAAAGAGTTGCTACGGATTAAGACAATATAAGTACCTAGTCTATGATACAGATATTTGTAGACATGCATCAGAAAGAAGGAGGACGAACGCGTGTGTCTCACTCAAGTCGAGCCAATCCAGTCTGAGCATATATCCTGGAATGGGAACTTATCCCAGCTCACTGGATCCGTAGAAACCAACACCCATGCAGCCTGTGTAGTCTCTTATTGGTCCAATCGTAGAACTGCCGGCCGCTTTCATCCCCCGGGCCGTTCTGCACTGGTGACAGGGCGAAATTTGGGGGCTTTTACTCCTTGCCAGGGTTGGGCAGAGCCTCTAGCTAAGCTTCTGCACACTAAACCTCCAGCGGGGATAACCGATGCTCACCACAGCCTAGACCCTGATTGGGCGAGAGCAAAAGCCATGCCTTCTAGAACGACCACTATCAAAATTACGAGACTGGCTTAGTAGACTGTCGGGTCTTTCCCCTTTACCCTTGCTGCACCCACTCCGACTCAACCAGCGCCTCTTGACTTGACTCGGGACTTTTCATTCCTCCATCCTCTCTTTTATTCTTCTATAATCAATCTTAACATTCGCATAATTTGCATTGCATTGTACCACAACATACATCAATCAGTTGGCTACATAGTGTCAATTTTTACTTGCATATAATTTTTCGAATGAACCTACCATCGTCCACGTAAATCTTATCGGCTTCGCCTCGAACCTCAGCGCGTCGAATCTCCTTCAACAACTGCTGCTTCATTGCGTCCGACTCGATCTCCTGGACTTGGATAAACAAACGGCAGAATGGCAGACGGTCTCATAGGATGGGTCATGGAGCTCACGGCCTGGGTGGCCCCCTTCTTTATCGTCATGTCGCCTATTCTCTCCTACGCCGACCAAATTGTCTCCATGTACCGAAACAAGACCAGCGCAGGCTTTTCTCTCGATATTCCTCTTATTATGCTGGTCGCGTCTTTCCTCAGGTTTGTTTTACCTAGCCCAATGCGATTGGCGTGGACTGCGACTGATCCGTGTTTCCCGAATGCAGAATCTTTTACTGGCCACAAGCTCAATACGATACGAGCTTACTCCTTCAGTCCCTGTTGATGGTTGTCGTGCAAGTGGCTCTCCTCAAGGTCGCTCTCGACTTCCGACCTCCCCCACCCACTAAAGGCGGTGATGCTGGTCTGCCTTTTGCTGGCACCGACGACAGCCTCATGGGCTTCCAGCGCCCCTATAACTTTTGGCAATGGCGATCTCCCCGGCGGTAGGTATTGCGTCACCAATATTGCATGAGTATCATTGGGCTAATCAAATACAGGTACTGGCAAGCTATCATGTATTTTGCCGCTGCTCTCGTTGTTCTTGAACTTCTCCTTTCCCAGATGCCTGGGCTCTATGCTGTGTACGCCAACGCCATTGGATGCATTGGACTCGGCGTGGAGGCTACACTGCCCATTCCTCAGATCTTGATCAATGCGCGAACCAAATCATCCAAGGGTCTACGATTATCAGTTCTTGCTGCTTGGATTGGCGGAGACACCATGAAGCTGTTCTGGTTCTTCACATCAAAATCCGAGATCCCTTGGTCTTTCAAGATCTCGGGTATGTTCCAGGCGTCATGCGACTTCTTCCTTGGTTTCCAGTACCTGATATACAATACCAACACCGCGGAGGAGGCACAAATCAAGGAGCACCCCATGGTTGAGTGGGAGACACCCAAGGCAACGACACGAAGCCACAGCCGAAGTCTCACACCTACACGACGGCCTGCCCCATTTGTTGTCGCGGCGGAAGCCAAATAGGCTATCTGCTATTGAATGTTGAATGATCTAATGAAGGCGATGTTGAATCTGATGCGTCGGTTTGATAACGAGCTGCTGCGGTGACAAATCGCCGGGATATTATGTACGGAAACAGGAAGAATGGGGCGATCCTTGGAAGGGATGGAATGAGAGACGACACAGACGATGAGAGGGCGATGATATGAGAACGGGTTTGAGTGTACCAGGATTGGAGTCCAAGCGATGACAGAGGCAAAGACTTATCGAGATGCGACAGGACTTCTATCTACATGTCTTCTTTGTCTCTGCACTTGAGTCAAAATCCCCCACCAATTACGCAATCTTTGAACGATTGCCGGGTCTTGGCTTCAGGTCCAGATCCTGGTCCCTTTTGGCCTTGGCTCATTTCTGAAACAGGCACACCAAAGTCTCACCACCAGCATCAGCCACATTACAGCACCATTCTATTGTCGTTAGGATCTGTTAGTGGGGCACATATTTGGACAGTATATTGAGCAACCAGATGCGCGTCTAGAGGATTGCCATCTATGAAATGATATAGAACATAGACTAATACTACCATAACATCATTACTTGACTTTGCTCGCTTTGTAGTCTTTTAGTTTGCCCTGTTATATTAGATCATTGAAATATTAGTCACTCAGCATCAAGTCTTGCACTATCTAAGCTTCACCACACCCTCAAGACAGTCTTGCCCCTGTCTTTTTTGTAACTTTACAACACCAACTCATTCAGGAGATAGATGATCAATGTTTACTTTTAACATATGATATTTCTTTCAGCTTTGAATCTAGTTATTATCTTCTTTAAGTAACTGTGTTACTATAAACTTGTCGAGCCCGTCTCGTGTAACACTTTTGCTGTACTGACTACGAACTCGACTGGCCCACCACAAGGTTACATACAGTACCTACCTAACTACAGACAAACAGAACCCGCAAGTCAACAAACATCGAAACTGATATTATCGAAGCACATTATCCCTCGGGTTTTATTGATTGTTGACTGCTTAATAAAGTTTTCCTCATTTTTCTGCCTTATTATTCCTATGACTATATTTTTCCAGACTTTATTTAGTCGTCTTTGTCCTTCTTGGCGTTTGCATACAGTCGGCCCAGCAACAAACCTCAAATTGCACCAGAAATAGGTATGTCTACTACTTCTCCTATGCGATTATAGTAGAGGAACTCATTTGGATGATAGTTGAAGTTTCTATCCATCTCTCAACTCTTTATTTTTTAGCGTCGTTGGTTTTTCTGCTTCGCGTCAGTGAATCATTGACAAACTCGTCTACATATATCACCCTCCACTCTCTCTCGCATTCATTCCATCTTCTTCATCTTCACATCTCGCACATCACAGCACTCCTCGCGCAAACCACCGCGCATATCTTCTTCATCTTTCATCGCCTTTCCCTATTTAGGCAGTAGTATATCTTTACTTCACTTCACTTTACTACAACACATGTGCTCCTTAACTTAATCTTTCCTCAACTTTCTTTCATCTTTTCCTCAAGTTAAGGCCTGATTCTACTTTGCGCTTTCATCTCGGTATCGCAATATTCATTCTTTCCGCTTCTATCGTCGCGAGGTAACATCGTTCACATACCAACGCAAAGTCATTCAACAAGCATTCTGCTACGTTTTCATTATTTTCAAGGTCAGTCTCAACTCCTACCCTTTATTCACCCCTGCGATCCCCTCCCACACCCTTAAGCATCATCATATGGTCTTCGTCAATCTCTACAATATTCCAACTAACAAAATCTTAGACCAAACCTACACCAAAGATGGCCCCAGCATCAAACGCGAAGGCTAACTACAAGACCTACGAGGCTCAGGCCCGTATGGTTCGCGCTATCGTGGCTGCGCACCCTGAAATCAAGTGGAACTACAAGGGTAAGACTATATTTCTCTATATTCATCCATCTTATTCTCCGTGATCCTTCTTTGCCTATAACTGTGCCTGGGGTTGACACTCCGCCCTCAGAAATCGCCGCCTGTTATGGCTCCGATATGACTGATCATGCCCTAAACCATCGTTTCCGAAAGGTTCGGGCCTCAACCAATATTATCAGCATTGCGCGTGCCCAGGGCTTCGATATGAAGGACTTGACCACCGACGAGAACCTGCTCCCTTCTACCCAGCAAGCTATCGACAAGAACAGTAGGCTCTCTGACCTTGTCGTTCCCTCTTTGCGCCAACATCTGCTAACATCATCACTTTATAGACATCGCCAAATACTTTGGACAATCCACTACCGACGGAATTCAGTTTCAGTTCCGCACTATCAAGAAGGACGCCGAGGCTCTCCGTCAAACTGCTAACAACGGCGGTGATGTTGCCGGCTGCTTGAACCTCGGTACTGGCGCTGGTCCCAACACCCCTTCCAAGCCTACTCCCACCCGCGGCCAGGCAAGCCGCTCAGGAAAGGGATCCAAGCGCAAGAGTTCACTTCCAGTTCACCCTATCAAGCGCTCCGCTTCGGATGATGAAGACGAGGATGACATGAACTTTGACGAGCTTGACTACACTCCGTCCAAGAGAACCAAGACCACTGGCCGTGGGGTCACTCCTCGCACAGCTGGCCGGAAAGCCGCTGCTACTATCGCCGAATCTTCCGCCCAGTATCCAGACAGTGAGTCCCCTAATGAAGACGCGCCCACTCCTACACCTGCCACTGTCAGCCAGTTTTCTTATACTGGCCATGCCGGTCACGTCAACTACCCTGTCGCCAGCGTCCCGACATTCCCTCCTTCTACCAGCGTCTCCTCTGCCTCGATCTTTGGCGATGCCGAACGCAAGCATCAGCTTTCTATGACGGCTACGACTGCCGCGACTGCTCCTCGCGATCTTGGCATCATGGCGTCTGGTCGATCAGAGTTCTCTGGCGCTTTCGCGAACGACGACGACGACGTTCTCGCGCCCCCTATTGACGATGAACACTACTTCGACTGGGGTAATGGAGAGATCTAAGACCTGAAATCTCAAATGTTTCTCGAGATGACATTTACTAGTATTTTATGGCAAAGCCAATAAAGTACGGTATTTTGTCCTTGAAGAAGGCTCCGCAGAGTATATTATACGGCGCATACAGCAGGTTTTATGCGCAATGACTTTATTTTGGTAGCAATAACAGCTAAACCAGCTTCCGGCATTTAACGAACCTAATGCCTAATATTCCCCCTTTACCCCAGCACACATACCCAATTTTTCAGCCCCGGTTATCTGTATGGTTTCTTTTCTATTTGGCAACTCTGGCTTTATCTAGTATCTTCCGACGGAAAGTGAAGAAAGGAGAATGAAAAGCGAACAGGGGACTACATAACCTCAATGTAAACTAGCTAGTGAATACACATAATCCGTAACAAATATGGTGCCAATATTTATATCTTGTAAAACCCAAGTTTAGCTAACATTTTCTCAACTCTCAATTCCCCAGTGTTTTATTTAGTACTATACATCTAGTGTGCTTCCCTGTACTAGTATTCTTCTATATATACAGTATTTCCCAGTATCTAGTATTCTTTCCTGTATTTAATAATTTTCCTATGCCTAGTATTTCTCCCCGTAGTTAGTATTCTTCCTGATATTTGATATTATAATATATATTGCTTTTTCTAGGTTTCCATATCTCTTATTTCTTATAGATTAAACTTGATATTTTAAATGTTGGGTAAATTCAATTTTAGTTGGTATATTTACGTATCTCCAAACACTATAAACACCTTGCTTAACTTGACAGAACATCCCATAGAGCATCCCTATTCACATAATCGTGGTGAATCAGATTAACAAGCCAGTAGTCATCCTTAATGCTGTTCAGGAGCTTTTCACTCTCAGAACCTCGGCCATATACCTTTGCCCACTCACCCCAGATTCCGAACGCCTCCTCGCACCAAGCTCGGAAACTGACCTCTTCGATAATTGTTGGCGTGATAATCTCTTTGCCCGGGAAGACACCCCATGTTACTGCGTTTGTACTCGGGCTGGTCTCCGTCGAGCCGTCCACGTGACCGCCGATGTCCGACGAGACGTAGTCACCACGGGCGTTGCTGGCGTAGAAGCACACATAGTCTTGCAGCTCTGATGATACGAGCTTAGCCTTGAGAATTTCCCACTCGTTCGACGGGATGAAGAATTCGACAAACGACTTCTGAAAGACGAAGCCGTTGGGTGGACCCCAACCAAAGGTGGCGTCACTGGAGCGCAAGCCGTTGACAGCAGGCTGCGACGCAACGGTCCACCAGCCCTTACCGTTCAGCTGCAGGAGGTGAGGTTTAATGGTTGAACTCTCCGCCCTAAGCTCCTCCTCGCTCCAGGGGATAGCAGAGAGCTCTCCTTGTATGTGCTTGACGAACAGGTCGTTGATGTCCTGCCGCGTCTTGGGGTGATCCCAAAGCTTGACGGCCTGCGTCACGGACATGTGGAGGCTTACGCCGTATCCGTCAATCTCACCATATGCGGGTGAGCGAGCATCACCGAAACGACCGTTGGGGAAGTCGTCCCATGTCGCCTCACGGCCCAAAGCACCCTCACCTTCCGATATGGCCAACGTGTTGGCGCGTGTGTTGACGGCCTCGGCACGCCCGCCGGCCTCTAAGCCTGTCGCTTCCCACTCAGGATATACTGCTGGCCTATCACCGACAATGACATAATTGTGAGGGTCTGAGGCAACAGAAGAGTGCCTTCTGGACTGTCGAGAGCGAGAGTGGCTGCTTGAGCGCATGTTGCCGTTGATCTGTAGCGCGGGAATGGCGAGTTCGTCAACTGCAACAACAGCTTCCTCATTCTCAGGGGGGTCAGGGATGAGGTTTGCTCGCTCCAGGATGAAGGACACTGCCTTCTCCAAGTTGAGCGTGTAAAAGTGGAAGCCCTTTGGGCCTGGTGTCTTTGACTTGATGTCCTTAATCTTGTCTATCAACTCGTTGACAATGTCCACGCCAACCATCTTTACCCTTTCATCATCACCCTTGACAGCATCTAGACGTTCAAGAAGATGGTCAGGGATTTTGGCATGGCTTAGCTTGGTGGTTCGCTTAATCATCTGGTAGCTTTGGATCGGCATTAGTCCAGGAATGATGGGGATTCCCTTGAAAGCACCACTGGGGTGCTCCCTTAAAGTGGTTTCGAAGTGTTCATATGCTTCAATATCGAAGAAGAGTTGGGTCTGGATGAAGTCGGCACCGGCTTGGACTTTCTGGACAAGATAGGGGAGATCGTGCTCCACACTCTGTCCCAAAGGATGACTTTCCTCGGCATGACCCTCAGGGTATGCTGCAACGCCAATACAGAAATAGTCGCCATGAGTTTTGCGGATGTATCTAACCAAATCGACAGCCCAGTTGAAGTCCTGGCCTCCATCGTCCTCTGAATCTTCAGCGTCGCGGTACTCTTCTCTTCGTGGAGGGTCGCCTCGCAGAGCCAAGATATTTCTGATGCCTAATGCCTTTGCATCGGAGAGGGCCTCGTCGATCAATTTCTTGCTCATGTTTGTGCATGTCAAGTGCAGACAAGTTGTAAGTCCGACTTCTCTCTGGCACAATTCAGCCAGTTCAAGCGATTTCTGAGAGGTGCTGCCACCGGCTCCCCAGGTGACATTCACAAAAAGAGGGCGAAGTGCTCTTTCCATTCGGTGAAGACGGTCTCGTAGGTTGGAGAATCCCATGGCTGTCTTGGGGGGGAAGAACTCGAGAGAAAAGTAGGTGCCATCAGCCGGCAGAGCGGCGATGCGATCGGTGATCTTGTCCATTGTGATGGACGGAAAGGTTCTGGTCGACAGTGTTGAGAGTATTTATTCGTAGTATGTGGGTTGAATCCAAGGCGTAAGATCGAATATTCCCAGGAGAGTTATCACCAACTCGCTGACAGACTGAGTTGGAGAGGGAGGTTGTGCTTGCGAAATCGGATACTGCTGGATGGTTTAGGACGGATCCTTTGTCTTTATCGATTAAGAACTATCGAGCTCGGTCTGCGGGTGGAAAGTATCTCGACTCAAGGAGATAACTCGGAGTGAGACAAGACAAGTCAAGTCAAGTCGAGGACGACGTCGGCGTCTCTTTTTCTTCGATCTTGGAGGGGGCAATTGGACTGGGCTAGAGTGGACGAGTTTTGTGGCGGGGCGTTCATGATAGCGGGGTTTATCATTTGTTCACAGCCCTTCAGTAGCCGTTCTCGGTCTGGGCCATTAATTTCAGTGGATGTTAGCAGTCATGACGCATTCGACGGTACCTGAGGTCGGCTATCATAAATTGTGGTGGACCAAGTACCGACTGTATGGTCCGAGCTTTAATTCCCACCACAGGGTAGGTATCTCGAATCGCATCCATACCTAGCCAGAACATATCTACAATTTTTGGACCTCTGTGTACAGTTACACTAGGCACAAAATTGCCCCGACACCAATTGATGCAAATTTGCATCATATAATGCCCAGATACCAATGCCATTACTGCAATCAAGGCTCATAGGCTGCGCTGCAGCTCGGCGCGCCTTGTCCAATCCATCACTCCACAATTCAATTCGACGTCCGATCATCGCCATCACAACAACGGCGATTCTCTCTCGACGACACTACGCTATTGACCTCACTTCAATCGACGAAAAATGGCGCAAGAAATGGAAGGAGTCTAATGGAACTGCGAAAGCGTCCGATAAGCTTGCTGATAGCAAAGACAATCACTATGTGCTACCCATGTTCCCGTATCCATCAGGGACTCTACATCTTGGCCACCTGCGAGTGTACTCTATTGCCGATGTGGTTGCTCGATACCGATCATTGAAAGGCGACAAGGTCATGTTACCCATGGGATGGGATGCATTTGGTTTACCAGCCGAAAACGCCGCGATCGAACGAAACGTTGCGCCAGAAACATGGACGACAAGCAACATGGCCAAAATGAAGGAGCAGCTTGAGCTTATGAATGGAAGTTGGGATTGGAATCGTGTATGTGAAACCCTGGGATGATCTCTCAAATCTAATACGTACCTCAGGAGCTATCCACCTGTGACCCCGGTTTCTACAAACACACTCAGAAGCTCTTCCTCATGCTCCACGAACGAGGCCTCGCATATCAGGCCGAGGCCGAGGTCAATTGGGATCCGGTTGACAAGACTGTCCTTGCAAACGAGCAAGTCGATTCAAACGGCTGCTCTTGGAGATCAGGCGTCAAGGTTGAGAAACGTAACCTTAAACAATGGTTCTTCCGCATTTCTGAGTTCCGCGAAGCCCTCCTTGAGGAGCTCGAGGCGCTTGCAAAGGAAAATGCATGGCCAGAGCGAGTTCTGGCGCAGCAAAAGAATTGGCTGGGAAAGTCAACTGGCGCTTCCATCAAATTCCCTGTCTTGGCCATGGGTCATGACATTCGAGCTGCGATCGAAGTATTCACCACTCGACCTGACACCCTCTTCGGCGTTCAGTATGTGGCTCTTGCGGTCAGCCATCCCATTGTAGCCAAGCTTGCGGCTTCAGACCCCGAGTTGCAAGCGTTCATTGATACCATCCCTGGTCTACCTGCAGACTCAAAGGTGGGTTATTTGCTGCCACACCTCCGGGCTATCAACCCGCTTGCCTACCACGAAGAAACGCCCGATGCCACCAAAGTCTCACTGCCCGTCTACATTGCACCGTACGTTCTGGGCGACTATGGCGAAGGTGCTGTTATGGGTGTTCCTGGCCACGACTTGAGAGATAATGCATTCTGGAAGGAGCACCACTATGACGCGCCTGTCCGACAAGTCCTATCCGCATCTGAGGATGAGTCAACGACAGCTATGGAAAACGAGCCTTTTGTCGAACATGGCATCATGACAGAACATAGTGGTTCCTTCAAGGGCAAACATTCAGCTGCCGCCGGAGAGGAGATTGTGAAGTTACTTGAGAAAGCTGAACTTGCTGAGCCAGTTGAGAAGTGGCGTCTAAGAGACTGGCTGATCAGCCGGCAACGATATTGGGGCACCCCGATTCCCATTATCCACTGTAATACATGCGGTCCGGTGCCTGTACCAGACGAACAGCTTCCCGTAAAACTTCCCGATGTGGACTGGGCAGAGACGCGCAGCGGCAGTCCCTTGGAGTCCTCGTCTGAGTTTGTCAATACGACTTGTCCCAAGTGTAACAGCGCTGCTCGAAGAGACACTGATACCATGGATACTTTCGTCGATTCAAGCTGGTACTATGCTCGCTTTGCTGATCCGCATAACCAAGACCAGCCATTCTCTCCCGAAGCCGGCAAGACTCTTCCCGTCGACACCTACATCGGCGGTATTGAGCACGCCATTCTTCATCTGCTCTATGCACGTTTCATCTTCAAGTTCTTGGCCTCAACAGATTTACTTCCTCAATATACTGAAGAAACCTACAAATCCGCTGAACCATTTAAGCGTCTGATTACACAGGGCATGGTCCACGGCAAGACATATATCGACCCTGACAACGGCCGCTTTCTTAAGCCCGATGAGGTTGACCTGACGGACCCCAACAAACCCAAGGTGATGGCTTCTGGAAAGTCGGCCAATATCGCCTACGAGAAGATGTCCAAGTCTAAGTACAACGGGGTTGATCCGTCAGAATTCATCTCCAAGTACGGCGCTGACGCGACCCGCGCGCACATGCTCTTCCAGGCTCCGGTTGGCGACATTCTCAACTGGGACGAGGGAAAGATCACCGGTGTCACACGTTGGCTTCAACGGCTACACGATCAAATTACAGCCATCGCTGCAGAGCCCTGCAAGAAAAAGATGTCTGCTAGAGACTACCTCGCTGCCAAGCATGAGAGCCTCGGGTCAGCACCTGCAAAGGAACTTGCGCAGTGGGACGCCGAAGCAGCTATCTGGCGTGATGTCCAACGCATCATTGCCTCTGTTTCAGAATCTTATGACGAAGTTTACTCCCTCAACACAGTAGTATCAGACGTCATGATCCTCACCAATACCCTCGCTGATAACACTATCGCTAGTCCGATTGTCAAGCGTGAGGCTGCCCAGGCTCTCATTTTCATGATAGCACCCATCACTCCCGCCTTTGCAGAGGAATGCTGGGCTCTTCTACACCCTTCCTCACCCTCTATATTCGAGTCTACCAGTTTCCCCACAGCAGATGCCTCCTTGGCCGAGCTCGTCCGGCCGCGAGTGCAGCCCTGCGCAGTGCAGATTAACGGCAAAGTACGCGGTGTTGTGAATATCCCGCCCCCTCCTGCTGAGCTAGCGGGCGATGAGCTGCGTGACTGGATGGTCAACGAAATTCTTCAGACTGAGGAGGGCGCAGCGCGCTTCTCTGGGGGACAGTATGATCTGCGTGCAGCCAAGAGGGCTATTCCTGTGAAGGGAGGAAAGACGATTAACTTTGTATTAAAATAGATAGCGCGAACATATTATAAGAGAAGAATGTACGAGTACTTGTAGCATAGAGAAACGATATAGAACGTCGGGATATACTGCTTGATGCTTTGCGAGAGGTGGTTGTAGGATAATGCGACTGTCAAAGGCGTTAATCGAACCACTTTGGCACTTCTCTTACACCACGAAGTAAATACACTTGTACTCCGTGCTACAACTCAATGGCGATACACCATTGTTGAAGACTAAATACTATGATTTTCGTGCAGCTTTTAAAAAAGAGCTATATAAATAATTCTTGAGTTGTTTATTGATATCCTAAGACAACGTGGCCGAGTGGTTAAGGCGATGCCCTGCTATTTCTCTGATGAACTATCATAGGCATTGTGTTCGCACGCGTAGGTTCGAATCCTGCCGTTGTCGAATTACTTTTTTTTGCTGATTAATCAACCAAGACATTTCCTTTTTGTATCTTGGATAGCAGCATCATTTTCTCTCTTTTTTCCTTCCTGTATAATTTGTCGACTGGGACAGCTAACTGGTGGCTGGTTCTCAGGCTTGGTCTTCGCGGGATCTCTCAGGGGCAGATGCCACAGAAGCAAAGGCTCAACCGACGACGTATGGGAAACGCTTGCATCAAGGAAAATTCGTGGAACAAGATACTTTGTTCATTATCGTATATTTGGCAATCCAGGGTTTGGCGTGTTGCTTCATGATCCAATCGGACATACCGCAACATCCCCTTTGTTTACAATTCTCCTGCACCAGCCGAAACCCAACTCAACATCGAGATGGTATGTAATTGGTAGACAAATAGACCCTTCAGCTTACAAGGCACTAAACTCATGACCGTATTTGGCCATATATACGGAAGTTTTGGCTTGAGAAATGAATTTCGGCAAGAGAGACGTAACATAAGCAAATAGTTCCATCTCAGCTCAGCCACCGCTGACCATCTACATCTAGCTTTCGGCCGTACCCTGCATACAGGATGCCAAGAACGGTACTATCTAAATGAGTACTTGGAACGATCTTCATGGTAATCATTGAGCAGCGTGAACAGGGCGATATGCAACCGCTATTGGCCTGCAAGTCGCATGCCAACACACCGAGTCTGTTCAGCCGCTTAGACGAAGCCATCTTGCGGTATGGGATTTGTATACAAAGATCAGAATTCTACCGCTTCCAATTATATGCTAGAAATGTTCACATCGGGTTGCCTATGTGGCTCATGATCTAATGTAATGTAGATCCTACAGCTGAAAACAATCAACTCCGAATTAAATCGCAATAAAATACCACAGCAAATGCATGATGCAACACATAAGCAGACGTTTTCAGCGTTTATCTAGCCTAAGA
The DNA here is from genome assembly GCF_020744135.1 of Fusarium venenatum. Taxonomy (NCBI): domain Eukaryota; kingdom Fungi; phylum Ascomycota; class Sordariomycetes; order Hypocreales; family Nectriaceae; genus Fusarium; species Fusarium venenatum. The sequence continues at coordinate 2,661,604 of NW_027072131.1, forward strand.
TAGTAAGATTATCCGCTTCGCTCTGCGGTTCGCTCCTCATCCTGCAGCAAGCTTTGGCTCTCGCGCTCACCAGATTGCGTGCTCTCGGCGTCGCGATACAAAACGTAGTGCTGGACAATGAAAACAGAGTCGTAGATCATGCTGATGTTGCCAAGCGCAAACTTGACGGGGTTTCCAGTGATGCCGCTCCAGTCACGCTGTTGGTAGCTGTCAATAGCCTGCTGGCTAACGCTGAGGACACCACCAGTGAGATCGAGTAAGATCTGAAAGATGCTCCAACCCTCGGTACTCTGGTTCCTGTAGTTTGCGACGATCTGGGGTGTGTACTTGATCAAAGTGACAATAAGTTTGACGTAGCCGACAGCGTAGACGATGTCGAGGGCGACCCAGTCATAGACGGCATCGTTCCCAGGTGAAGCAGAAACAATGATACAGGTGCACAAGACGCCAGTGATACAGCCTGCTGCTACTCCAAGAATGAAGCGGCTGGGACGGTTGCCAGAATTCGGAGCAAACCCCCACAAAGCAGGTGAGAGATACTGTGAGGTTGTGATGATGGAGAGGAACAGGGCATGGAGGGCAAATGTAATGTCGTTGAACTGTACAGTAGATTCAAGGCCCTTGTGTCTGGCGGCATACTGGGCACGGATCTCTGGTGAGTAGTAGAAAGCTACATTTGAGCTAAAGTATGCAGCGAAGCCTGGAAGGGAGCAATATCACGATCAGCAAGGATGAAAAATATCAGAGGACATGGATTGATAGAGACGGTAGTGATCGGGCCCAGGGGCACCAGGGTGATAAGGGCAGGGCTGGTTGGGGGTGTAGGTTTTGAGCTGACACTCATATCATGTATCATGCATGGTCTAGGCCATAGGGGGGTCTGGGTATGTGAAGGTGAGACTCACCGAGGACGTTGATCAAGGGGAAATCGACAGTGGTTCCGGTTGTGGAGCGACGACGCCAGTTGAGCAAGGGCTGAGGGTAGAAAGACGCGCTCCAAGCGAAGAAGTAAACCCAACCAAAGAGGCCTGAGAGGAAGTTGAGGAATGAGACTGCCATATTGGCTTGTATTGAATCAGCTTGTCGTTTTTACGTGACAATGTTGAGAGTAACAGGAGAATATAAGAGATGAGCAGAAGTAAAGGAGAGTCGAGAGTTGGTTGCTCATGAGAAATTGATCTTGTGTGATTGAAGGTGAGTGAGTGAGAGCAAGAGTAGAGTCTCATGTGTTCTGACGCCATTTGGGTACGTACTTTTGGCGAGGGAAAAGTGTGGCTGACAGGTACAAGATGTGGCTGCATGACCCAATCAGAGATGATGCACCGATCTATTATATCATGATCATGATATATTTACATTAACAACTCTTCATTAAGCGGTATGATATATGATCAGGAATAGTCTAGAAGATGCAGGTTCAGTAACGGTTCAATGCTCCTTAAACCGGAATATTACGGTGGGTTTACGGAGAACATCCGAGCAAGGTTATTGTGTCTAGCAAGAAATCAATGTAATATGAAGGATAGAGACAGAACTTGAGAAAAAATGATCAAGGGGCACAAGATATAATCCTAGGCAAGAGAAGGTTTGCAGAGTAATTAAAGAATACATAAACGGGAATTGACCGAAGACGCCCTGACATATTGAAGCAAGTGGATACTTCACCCCCTTTGGACAGAGATCTTGATTTTCTAGAACATCTAAGTATTAGTAGAAGCTCACCTTGGAGCCAGACCCTTGTATCGGTAGCGAGCGGTGTATGAATACAAAAGTCAAAGGTCCAGAGCCGCAAAAGAAGGCCCAAAAAAGATCACGCCAGGGAAAGGGAAAAGCGCACCAGGATGAGGCTCGAAATAGTGGAGCATGTAGATAAATAGAACAGGGTCGGAAGAGGCCGGACAAAGATGATGTTTAATTGATACAGAGTTTCACGCGGGTTGTTTTCTTTTGGCAGAGTTGATCGGTAGGTTCGGAGCCGATGTGGACACTGTAGGGTGAAAGTATGTATGAAATGAACCTTGAATATCTACAGTAGTACTTGTTGGTTACATTATCTACGAATGTGGCTGCAGCTTGGTGATGCATTCCTGTCCAAAGATGCATGCCGTACTATTTCCGAACCATGCCCGTTTGATTTTCATGACGAATGGTCTGGAAACCCATTTTAAGTCGGCTTATTTTGAGAGGAAAACATCAAACAACGGAGCTCGCAGGGGTTGAAGGAGACTGGGAATAGAGGCAGGGCAGACGTAGGACGATGATGAACGGTCTTGCACCTCCGTCTATATTGTGGCAGTCTTTCGTTTCTATAACTCGTTTAGAATAACATATACGGATTTATATGTAACTCATTATAACACGTTATTCTTATTATTCTTACAATTGTCAACAATTATCACTTACAAGACTCATGGCCTAGAGGTTTAAAAATGGGACCTCTTAAACTCCCGATACTAAACCTTGCAAATTAGTGGAGTCAACGGCTGGTCCGCAACGGGGCATCGCTCGGCACCGCTACGGTACTTGTCACCTCATGCTCAGCCCACTGATAAAGGCAGTCTGTAACTTGACTTAATGATACTGATTGTCCCGTTCTATTCCCCTGTAGAGCCTCCTGGTATCCGGCATTCACTATGAAGATGCATTGCTCAATTCATGGCTGGCTGTAAATGCCCATCTCGTCAATTCATCTCAGAAGGGACAAGACTACCGCGAGTCAGCTTATCTGACAGACAAACACTTGGGCTGAGATGGGTGTCACCAGCTAAACAAAAACGAGAAATTGCAAGGTCGAATAGAAATTCAAGACTCAATCTTTCGGTCAACATCATCAGCTATCTAGATGAGGCGTGTATCTAAAGTAACAGCCGAAATGAAATGCGATTGACTTTGTCCCGTACCATAAACATGAGCAGTTGGGAATGTACTCTGAGTTTGTATCCCTGTTCTTCGTTTCTTTAGTGGTCGATTGCTCGTAAGTTTAAGCCCCAGCCGGGCCCGTCGTGTTACCAGGGGGAGGGTGTGTCTCGTAACGTTAACTGACACCTACGGCCACGGCCGCATCTAAATCAAGGTCGGCATCTCTTTTGGCTCACCTTGTAATCTACAGACTGTTTGAATATATCTATATATATCAAGTCTATTCATCCTGTTGTTCTGGCTTCTTTTTCTTCATCTTCATTCTCCACCAACACCAAACTTTAAACACGCATCAGTCTTGTCATCATACCACTCAACGCCTCAAAGATCGACGCTACTACAAGATCAACATCGTCACTGTCACATTTATTGGATAAACCCAATTCGAACCAACAATACCTACTAGTCATTCAGCAGTCTAGCAGCTCTTCATAAACTTGATTTAAGATCTCTGCAACGCCAACATCAGCTACCAACCTACTCTCAAACAATATCTACTTATATCACCAACCAACCAACCAACCACTTCCATCACTTTGATACCAACAATCAATCAATCAATATGGCTGCTGCAGTCCAACAACAACAACAACAACAACAAGAACCTCACCAGACAGGCTTCCTCGACCTTCCAGTCGAGATCCGCCTAGAAATCTACGACCAACTCCTCATCACAGCCCCCTACACAAGATGCGGTCGTCCCTGTCCTGAACAAAAAGTCCACGCCTCTCTCCTCCGCGCCAACCATCAGATCCACGATGAGGCCACAGATCTTCTCTACGGGCGCAACACATTTCTCTCCCACCCAACACTTCTCACATCCTTCCCCCGTCTTCGAAACTGGTACGGCCCCGTCAAGGAGTCCTCCATTATCCCCAGCATCCGCCGCTTCCACGCCCAAGTCCGCCTCGACGTCGATCTCCCCTACGATGCAGAAGCCGTAACAAAAGCCTACAGCGGCCTAGACGAGCTGACCATCGACGTCGTTCAGTCCATGTTCCTCGGTGTGGGATACCGCAACCTGCGCATGTTTGAGGGCGTCAGGGGTGTCAAGAAGGTCACTGTTACCGGCAGCACGACTGGCTTCGAAGATTACGTCGAGTGGCTCAAGATAGCCATGACGAGTGAGCCCGACGCCAAGGTCCCCGAGTTTATACCTCAACAACAAGCGGGCTGGATTCAACGCTTAGCCACTGTGCACTATTAAACTGCTTTCAGAGTTTCTTTTTCTTTTCTTTTTCACGTCTATCTTCATTTCATTCGCTGAGAGTTCGCTTAAGCTTTTGGGTTTCATGTATTTGGAGCGATGTGTGTGTAAAAGAACTAACGAATGTGATGATCGTCTTTATTATCAGATTGGAGTTTTGGACTACCTGGCAGGCGCTGGGGTAAAAGGGATATATCACAAGCGCATACTGAACATGCGCATCAGATAAACATACTAGTATTAGCAGTATAAACGGTACATATTAATGGAATAAACTATTCAAAGTTACGAATTGTCTCTTGAAGTCTAACAAATACTAGAGTGAATACACGCCATCTTCACGCCATCCATGAACCAAATTTACACTGCCTCCCTTTAATCATGTACTGATATCACTAGACTGTATGCTACTAAATATGCACATATACGTAACATAATTTTACTGTCATTTCTACATGAAACTCACACAAGCTATAGTAACACAACAACAACAACAATGAAAAAATAAACAGCCAACAAAGTAAAAAAAAAAAAGGACGACAGTAAAACAGCTCCCATCATGCCCTTTAAATGCCCCAGAACGCCGAGTCTGATGCAAAAGAAGCAGACGCTCCCCCTCGGATATAAGGTTTACCTTCTCAACAAACTTCTTTTTTGTATTCCGTCTTCCAGTTGTATCCCTGTACCTTTATCTTTTTATCTTGGTCTTCCGCTCTAAATGAAAAAGATCAATCCAAAAGAGACAGACTACCACCGATGTCTTTGGTTCGAGATATCAGTCCGAGGAAATGGCAACTCCTCGGCTCTGTCCGGTACTTGTGAACGGGCGGTTCGGACATTGAAGCCCGACCGTTGGCGCCATAGCCGAGCAGTCACCAGACGATCGCTTTAGTCGACCCTTGCTTCCTCGTTAACCTCGAATCAATCTAGACTTTATCCTTTTTTCTCCTTCCTTTCGCATTTCTTCTTGGTATCTCATCTTGTTTCAATCCAGCGGTTTACTGGCCACCACCGCCCATGATCTTGGGTAGCGATCGCCATCCTTTCTCGTTGGGAAGCTTGACCTTGCCAAAGTCCTCATCAAGATCAAGGATCAGCTTGAGGGCATTGCGGCTGCGGCCGTAAGGGCTGGTGTCCAAGCTGCCCTTGACCGTTGACAAAGCATCTGACACTCCTGTAGGGATCTTCTCCTTCTGGGTACCAGGCATGGGCAGGACAGTCTGGAGAACCTCGTACGCAGCCAAAGTGAAACCAAACTGAGGCGATGATCGGAAGATACGGGCAGGGCCACCCTTGAAGAAGGCAGTGAGGCCCTCCTCCTTCCAGATGGTCTTGGCAGCGTGTCGCAAACCGTTGTATGTGGCCTCGCCCTTACGAGCCTCGACCTGAAGTCGGGTCTTGATAACGTCGCATGGAGTTGTCAGGTAGGCGGCGGGCATACCAGCGATAGCACCGGCAGTCAGTAGCTGCAGGACGCCCAGCTTATGTGTAGGGGACTCGCCAAAGAAGTCCTTCTTGAGATGGCTATAGGTGGGGAAGTAGATGGCGGAAAAGGGAACATCGCGGAGCAGACACGCCGAAGCGCCCTTGTACAATCCGACGAGACCCAAGTTGCGCACAATCCACATGGCCGATCGCTTCGGTGTTCCTTCGACGGTCTTGGCGACCTCGCCCTGGACTTGGAGACGAATCTTGACGATCTCGAGAGGGTTGGTAAAAACCTGGGGTAGGTTTGTCAGTTGCGCTTCTTTCAGGGCTCTGTCAATTAAAAACTTACAACTTGGCAGGCACCAGCAGAGCCACCAGAGATCATCTCGGACCAGAGTGTGATATTTCCGTTCTTGTCGGTGAACGCTTTTCGGGCGATGTCGTTGACGGTGAGCTTGATGGCCTTCTCCGGAGCGACACCGACCAACTGCGGTAGCACACCCGAGTAGAGACCTCGGAAACCCTCGTTACGGATGACCTTCTGGAAGCAATCGATCGAGTTCTTGTAGAGACGCTGACCGGGTTGGGCACCTCGCTGGTTTTGCAACCGTGTCTTGACCAAATCAATGGGGTACACCATGAAAGCACCGAAAGCACCAGCAACACTACCAAGGGCAAAGTTGTAACCAGAAGTCAAGACGGTCATCAGCATACCTCCATCCGCAACCTTGGCTTTGGTAGCCTCGACGGCATCATAAATAGGGTTGCGCCATGAGGGATCGAGGACCTTGGCGAAATCGGAGAGTCCCAAGCGGCCAGAGGGCTCGTCAAGGCCAGCAAAGTGGAAGAGAATGTCGGTTTCCATGGGAGTGAAGAGAGAGAAGCGAGTGAGTTTGGCAGCCTCATTCAGGAACTCGGGGCGTGTGATCTTTCCATCCTTGCTCTGGTCGATAGCGCGGCGCAAGATGATCTCAACGAGATCCATGCCACCGATGACGTTCTGGAATGCGCGCACGTTGGCGTATGAGATCTTGGATCCGATAGAGAGATTGACCAGAGTGTGCAGGTTGTCGAGAATATGCTCAGACAGCTTGTGGCGTGCTGTCTCGACAATGATGCGCTCGAACTCCTCACCACTGATAAAGCCATCGCCATCCTTGTCAAGCTGGTGGAAGGCCTGTCGGATGCGCTCACCTTGAAGACCTCGCAACATTTGGCAGAACTGGGGATAGTCGAGAGGGTGACGATGCTTCTTGTTGCCAATGTAAATCTTGGCCCAGTCGGACTCCCAATCGAATGCTAGGTTGTTAGGGCCCTTGTTGAGCTCATACAGAGTACGGAAGTCGTTGTATTTGACAGCTCCGATGCGCTCAACGTCGAAGAGACGGAAGGCAATCTGATATTCGGCATCGGGCTTGCTGAGAAGGTGCTCAAACACGCCCCAGTCGCCTAGACTCACTCTGCCCTTTCCATTGACGTCGGCGACGCTGAAGAGAATAGAGTATTGGTCGCGTGAGATTTTGTGCTGTTTGATCATTGTTAGTGAGGTCCCAGTGAATATCCATGCCGAGAGGTAATACGGCTGAGAAGAACAGTAAGTGACTCACGTAATCTTCGCCAGTGGGCGCAACAGCGTTGATGAATTCCTCGGGTCCGAGATAGAGCTCACCCGTCTCAGAGTCTTTGACAGCATACTGAGTAAATCGTGCCTTTGTGTGGGCAGCAAGCTGCTCTGGCTCGTGTGTCCCAACGACAGCCTCTTTGACAGCCTCAGTGGCCACAGCAAGCTTGGACATTGTAAAATCGGGGGTCGATCGGAGAGGTAGGAACAAGCTCTCGAAAAGTGGAAATTTGCGTTTGTAGCAATTGAAGTTGCGAAAGATCAAGACCAGTGCTCAGCAGATCAAAATCAGAAGCTTTTGGGAGAGTCCGGAGACAAGTCGGCGTCGAAAAATGTCACAAGGAGGTGGTCCGACAACGGGCGAAGTACGGGGAAACTCTTTAGAGTGGTTCCAACAGCTGAGGTCGACCTGAGGAAGGAACAGAGACAAAGGATAATCTCTCCTTTGACAGTCGAAGCCAGAGGCAAGAGAAGAATTTCAGAGAAGACACGACGAAGCTGAAGGGGAGCGAGAGAAAAAAGAGGCAGAGGCAGAGGCAGAAGAAGAGGAACGAACTGCGTTAATTGGGGAATTTCGAGATGGAGCGAAAGATGAGATAAATTTGCTACCTCCCGCTTCATACAGGCCGGTGGTTGGTCCGGGCGGAGGGGGTGTGCGCGGTAGTGGGTGTGCGCGCCTGACACCTGCTGTACCTTGAGGGAGCTCACCTTCCAGGGCAGACTTAGAACGAGAAATTGAAAGAGGTACACGCTTGTAAGTATACATTGGTATTATACCTGAGTCGAGATACTTGTACATGCATGGCCATCCATTTGTGTTGAGTAACTGAACCAAATACGACATGCTTGGAGCCCTAACGCTGTGCATCTTACAGCCTGCTCCTGTACTGAAGCTGCTGGAAGCGCACCTCTGGAATCAAGGAAACAGCGTGGGGCTCTGGCGGTCTGCCAACCCCGGGCCAGCGGGCAGGTAACGAATCTATTTGGACCGCTTCAAGCGCGCTCTCGTTACTTTCGCCTGTTTGACTGAGAATTGAATCTAGACAAGACTCAGGAGACTTGCCCTTGGACTACTGACTCTGAAGTATAGACCAGAGACATGGAACACGAGAGCTGCTTTAGTCACCAGCCTTGATCACCAAACCTCTGCCATATTTTAGTGGAATCAGGGCTAGAACAGAAACACTGCCAGCTCTTTGGCATACGGTACCTAGAGGTACATTCAGCCATACCTACATGTGGGTGTACAATCTGGATCTGATCAGTGGACCCCTCCAAAATGCTGGACATCCCGGGCATCTCCTGGATAAAGTACTTAGCGAGGCTGCTCCCGTACCTGAACATGACAAGTTTTAATTGCTTGCATCTCATTAGGGATCGAAATACTTCGCTATTAGATTCCATGCAGATATCAGAACCCAATTATCCAACCTCAACTGGTCTCAATCCTCGCTTGTTGTTTCTTCTCCCTTGATCGTGAAGCCGCGTCTCTTCCGTACCACCGGGAATGCCTCCTTTCCCCGTCCCGGGGTGGTATATCATTGTGGAGATGGACCCCAGGACTGGCCCGCAGCACCGGAGTTCGGAGAAGCGCCCACTCCTCAATTCAGCATGCACCAAACCGTTTATTTTTGCTTGTGGTTTTGACTAGAGATCATTTATGTAGCTCGAGTCTTTGAACATTAGAGAATTCGCTACCCTAATGGCCATTTATTCAAGCCTGAGATGTATAGGACCTACCGAGTTTAAAAGATGGGTTCACGTCCCATTCTTGACCCTTCCGGGTCTCTCAGCCTTCTCTGAGGTGCCAGTATGGAGCGATCCCCTTGTCTCGTGGGAAACATCATGTACTGTCGCGGCTCCGCTGGACCGTAGCGCAGTCAAACGTATTGAAGGCAATATATCTCTCCCAGTGCGGAGTTACCGGCAACGGTCGCCTGATAAAGAGCCGCTGCGACAATTCAGACAGAAACCTTTCACCTGCTCTCACCTTGAAAGTACATATGAACACGATATCCCGTGCCCCAGGCTCGGAGTCGCGGAGGGTCTGCCCGTGCTTGTAACAGCGAACAATTTCCGTCTTTCCAGAACCTCGCCCAAATCGTCAAGACGTCACATGGTTTCAATGATTTCCCTAGTGCCGTCTGGAACCTGGTCATTTCATTTATCGGGATCCAGCCAGGTCACGAGCACGGCACAGTGTTATTCTTTGACCGAATTTGGCCAAGGTGAGGGTCAGAAGGAGCACATAGACTACCAAGTTATTATTCTTCATCTACACAAATCAAGCTATCAAACTTGAAGGAGAACCCCATCAAATTCTTCCCCATGCTACTAACCCTACTTCCCCACGCGCACAGGTCACAACTTTGATATGACTGGCATAATGGGGAATTGTGTCCTACAACGTCAGTTACAGGTCTTTAAAGGAGTTCTTGCTAGTGGGCCACTTCTCGTTCACGGATGGGATTTCAGCTTCAACATGCTTCATTTCTAAAATGCCGGGTTTTCCCGTCGCACAAAATCAACTCAAATTTCCCCTGTCTGTCAGTTCTAGCTAAACACCCAAATGGCCAACCCCTGTTTTTGGCATTGTTAGTGGAGACGTGCCCGGTCAAGGAGAATCCTCCGTGGGGAAAAGTCGGGGTTTCCAAGCTAAGGTCGGGGTAAATTCGCTCTTGTTCTGATAAACTACATCTTGCTGTAGATAAATCACATCTAGCTTTATGATCTTGATCTTGGTTGAATCTAATCTGAGATCTGTAATACATAGTGAGATCATTCAGGTAATCAGTTTGTCCATAAAACCATCCACATACAACGCAGTTCGCTTGATTTCGCAAACAACCCTCGTTGTGCAGCTTGCACTCCAGTTCATCAAGTAATGTGTGGTAAGAGACCTATGTCACGGCGAGCTGTGAAAGCAAAAGAATCGAGGATTAGATATCATACACACGTCCAGAGCCTCTAATAGTCTATATGTTATTGTAAATGCAAATCGGGTGCCTATGGGGTTGCCGATCATGGCAGTTGTGGTGGTGGTGGTGGCTCATATCTGCCCAAAGGCTACATGCTTATGATAATCCCATTACTGTTCATCTGGTCTATTGCCGACTCCTGTCTGTAGAGTCGCGAGCAAGTCACCACCCAAGAAACTCAGCTCGACCACCATGGTCCCTGAATCAGAATCCCCATACGCCTCCATCCGTGGTTCGTCTCCCAGTTGCACGTTACCTTAATGGGATCGCAGGCCTGTAGAACCAGTACTGGTCGAACCATTTCCCGTGACGCCGATTTCCGAAAATGTATTAGCCGGCCAAATAGGCAATGAAATGATGATAATAAACGCAGTCGCACAATCATAATATTCGTAACAGTCATCCAGAGTCGTTATACAGTATTGTTCTTTCCTTCCACCACTCCCACGAACTGAAGAGTTCATGGGTGGAAGAGGCAAGGCAGTGTAGGTCGGGGACAGCGTGAGGAGAGTTGTTGTGACTCCGGATAATTAATGTCGTGGTTGCGCCCAGCCCAGATCAGGTATTAGTGAATATGTGTTGTCAAGAAGAAGTGCCAGCCTCGACGATGAGATTATGACAAAAAAAAGGCTGGGCTTATTGGTAAGTTCAACGCAAGGCGCAAGCTTGGTAAATGAGAAGTGCATGAATGCTTCGATCCCGGCCCGGTTCTAGGATGGTGCCAGGAAGGGTATGCCGGGCCGGTAAGAACTCATCAGCCACAGTAAACTGACAACAAAAAACAAAAGGCCAGCCACTTATCGCCAACTGGTGAGGGACCTTCATCCCTCAATGGGAATGAGCTGGGGCTGCGCAATGGGTACTTCAGCGCTGTCTTCACGATATGCGTCAAGCTCTTGACGAACAGGGGCCACCTGTTCGGGAAGAGTGAATCCGGCATCAAGCGCTGACTGAACTAACAAAGAAGCTTCCTTGTACCGGCGGTCTGTGTACTTGTCAAATACGGCGGCATGGTGTAGGTGAGGACGATCACAGCATTCAATCATCATCGTAACTAGGCTCCTCAACTGACCCCAGGTATAGCCCGAGTAGTAGACGTGCTGCTTAGTCTGGATACGTTGTCAGCTTTGTTTTGTCAACGGCAACGATGTTTTCTTACCCAGTCACCCTTCTTGAGAATGAGTCGTGAAAGACAGTGCGCACCCGCAGCAAGGAAGCTTGGGCGTGACGCAACGAATCGCTCGTCCATGATGGTCAACTCAAGGAAGTATTTCGCGAGAGTGCGAGTGTCCAAGTCGTAGTCATCAGCCTTGCTAACACGTCGCAAGAAGCTCATAGGACCAGGCCAGCCCAGCTCGAAGCTCAGCATACTAAGCATAAAGCGCTCGGCCTTTAGAACTTCTTCGGCGGTATACCCATTGTCGACCATGTACACAATCTCTCCAAGAGAAGGACAGTTAATCTCTTCGTATTTGGAGGCTACCAAAATGGCTGTTGCTCCCACAAGTTGAAGCTTGCCAATCGACACGATCTTCTGAGAAAGGAAACGGTCGATGTAGTTGACGGTCAAGAAGAGAGTTTCGGGCAAAAGACCGAACCGGTTGTGAACTTGCACGAGCCAATCCATAAGGACGGATCGCATTGACCATTGAATCTCGGTCTGGTTGTCCATGTAGTGAGGGTTGGGGAGCATCTTGTTCTGCAGAGTATTGTTAGTGCTGAGATCAGGTGTCTCGTGCAACGTCACATACCTCGAGCTCGCGCATATACTCAAAAATCTCGTCGCCATACTCAGCCACCATACTAACATCCCACATCTCCTCTTCAATCTCGTCTTGAGTACGCGTTCGCTCCACTTCCTCGCGGGCGTCTTCAAGTTCACGTTGGACAAGGGCTGTTAGACGTGGTTGAGGAATGATCTCAGTAGCACCACCAGCAGTCATATCTCGAGAACGAACCGAATGCGCTGTTGTGTATGCTTGGTCCTGGTCATCATAATCCTCATCGTCTTCCTCTTCCCAGCATTCTTCAGGCTCTGACATGGCGGGCATGGGGCCTTCTTCGAAGGAGTGGATGGCAGCATCATCTTCAGAAATCCCTGGGAGTTTGGCAGGTGGCTCTGGGTACTCCTCCTTTCGGAGCACATCAAGAGGGGCACTAGCTTCAATAGGCAGATACATTGAGTCAAGATAAGCAGCGTGATCATAGGGATATTCGGTCTCCTGAAGCTGGGATCCCGCAAGATTCGTGACCTTGTAGCCCATGTCAGCATCTGGCCTGGGCACGACCTTGTCGAGCTGCTTGCTCTGTGTCCTTCGTAGACTGGCCGGCTGCTGTTGAGGTTTAAGCTGAGGCTGGCTCTTGTGGTGTCTGGGTTGGAGGGAAGGCGCATTCTGGACAGAGGAAGGAACAGGAGGTTTGGTGGCAGCGTGGCCATCCTGCCTCACATAAGTCTTCTTGTTCGCGTCGAAGTTTTTGTTTTCAAGGGCGGTTCGCGTCGATGCTTGGTTGGCGAGTCTTTGAGCGGGACGAGAGAAGGCTTCCTTGCCGTGAGTACCGTTCTCTTTCGCACCTGTCAGTCCATGGTTGACACTATTCGTAGCGTAGACTTTGATTGATTTGCTGTCATCACGAATCTGTCCGACCTGCTTGCTGACGTTGGTCACATCGCCGAACGCTGCTCGCTTAGCAGGGCCACGGAATCCAGCTGATGTGGTGGACTTGGCCATGTTGGCCAGATTTCCCTTTGATTTGTGTTGTTGTTGATGAAGATGAGGTGCATTTTCAGCGCCGCGCGGTCGAAAAGGCTGCAATTGTCATTAGCTTATACTCTATAATGGGCTCTGGTATGCATTGGTATGCAAGGGAGATGTGGCTGTCGCGCCGCGCCAACGGCTACTAAAAAGGGAGGAATATGCATGGCAGCGTACCTTGGCGTCCATCTTGACGTTGGGAAGTTGAAGAAGTTGTCAATAAGAGAAGGAACTTGACAAGAAGGAGACGCGACTAGATATGATGGCTGTGTCGAAGTTCGCGTACGAATGCTGAAGGGATGTTTTGGTGGTGGATGCTGGCGCGTTGGTTTATCATGTAAGATGCAGCGTTGTGTAGGTGCGGACGTGGGTATAGTTTAAGTACGTCAAGCGACAGGCGACAAGTATGTGCTTGGGTCCTTTTGGTTGAATGTTGTTTGATATTGGCTATTGCATGCAAGATATGTAAAGCAGATGCAGTATCAATCAGACTCAAGCTCTTGGGGGAAACAAAGAAGAGCTGCCGTGAAGCTTTAAGAACAACAGGTATTTGTTGTTTTTGTTTTTGTTTCTTTGCAGGAACAAAAGAATAGAATCAGGCAAAAGCCTCAGGCTGGTGGGTGTTGGTGAGATTAGGGGCCCGGGCTTGCAGGGGGCACATGGAACTGGGAGATTAGTCGTGCTAGAGCTGAGCTGATGCTCTCGAGATCAGCCTGATGATTAATACTGGATTGCACAGAAGCTCCAGATGGATCTGGCAATGCAGGAGAATGAAAAGTGGAAGGGTACAGAACAAAGACAAATGTGAATGTGAATGAGGCGATGTTGAAATAATAAAGTGATCCGAATAGCAGGGTCTTCATGTTAGACATCTAATTCTGATCGGTAGCTGTGCAACGGGCAACTGGACAACGATAACGGTGGTGGAAGCTTCATGCCTTGTTAGAATCGCTGAACGTTGTGGCTTGATTGGTGAGAAGTCCCATGCTGTATCCACTAATTTCTTAAGATGATTTTGTTTGTTTATTTATGCTCAGGTACAGTATTATTTTTGGCTATTGGTGCAAGGAGAGCTCACTAACCTGGAGGGGGGTTGGTGCACGGGCCGGTACGAGATCCGAGCTTCGTTTCTTCTTGTCGTCACAGTGATGGCGGCTGATTGAAGGACCCATCCTCGCTATACCAACTTAGGCTTAGCTATTCCTTATCAGACTTATCTCAACTTGCGTCGCGTCTCACTTCAAGAGCATTTAAAGACTTTGACGTTGCTGGAAGGCTTCATGAGACAGAAATTGATATTTCTTGGACAGATATATCACTAAATAACTTACTTTAGTTTTTTTTACTGATTTTCACGCTACCCCTAAGCTCCCATACTGAACTATTCAGCATTGTTGATACGAATTTTGTCTATTGACATCCCCGCGTCTCATCGTAGCTCAACTCACGTGAAGATCGCGGTATCACGTGATAAAGTCCATACTCAAAGTCAACTCCCTCCTTACAATTCTGATATATGCAGAGATTCCTGATCCCACTTGAGGCGTCTAGGGGCGCTTCCAGTGGCATGAACGTCCTCTTTGATACTTTCCGAACTTTCTAAGACAGTCTCTCGATTTGCGCCGCTTCCCCCTAGACCTGATTGCGCTCATTGTGCACAGAAACAGAACACCAGAAATGCGCCCAAGTCTCAAATTTCAGCTCTCAAGTCGATATTTATACCCAAGAATGCGATCAAGGTCAAGAGGATGATCCATGGACTGGCGACGGGGCAAATTTAAAGACCAGAAAATATTGAAGAAAAGAAAAAAGGGATCCGGCGAAATTGGGTAAATCACGATGTTTTACCATCATGCGATGCCTCCATCATCACCCCTCATAATCAAGACAAGCCACCACGCAAGCTGCACCAAGACCAATTCTAAGCCACCATTTCTGACATCCTAAGCCGTGCGATAATATAGCATCATCAGAAAAAATCTGCGACACCTCTCAGAATGACGACGGAGTCTTCTGGTTATCATTTTGCCGTCGCAAGATGACACATGCGATTGAAGGACGATCGAGATCAACCCATCCTTGCATGGATCGCTTCAATTGAGCCAATTCATCAACTGTAAAAGTAGCTCAGCTTCATTCTTAGAGATACTAAATTTAGAGTTACGGTCTCACAACGGTGCGACAGGTTGCGGGACTCATGAGTTTTACGCCTTTATATCGCATGAAACCCTCAAAGACAAAAGTGGCAAGTTCAACATCCCTAGGCCGAATGACAGTGCAATTGAAGTCTTTTAATATTAAACATGTGTACGTTTTACCGTCATGTTCAGATCGATTTGTGCGACTCGGTGGATTACGACTTTGCGCAACGTATTTCGCATCGGAATCCTTTTGTGCGACAGAAATCGCACAGGATTCAACGGGTACCAATAGCGGCTGACTAAATGGTTGAGATGCATCATTTTTTCAAGGTACGCACACACGCACGGAAATCTAGAGACCGCCACATGCCAGACAAACAAGTTGGATGCGTCGTGACGAGGGATGAGGCAATGATTAAAGCCAACACGGATTGGGCGCAATTCTACCAGATAGTCTAAAATTTGTGATGACTTTTTGACAAAGCAGTCATAATAAATGCCGAACCCTGTCACATTCTTCTGACAAACTGAACGACGCACAGGTAGATACGATCAAGGGTAATTGATCAGTGAATCCCTAATACACACCGTATCTTCTTTTGTGCGCCAGGCCTCTGGGGATAGCAATGGATGTCAGATGATAAACCGAATCGCAAATCAGATCAGGCACATAGGTAGGCAGGCAAACCCTGTACTACGAGCGAGCGATGGAAGTCAGGCTGGCTGATTATTGTTTAATTATTTCGCTTGCCACAGGTGGGTGGGGTCTCAGGGAAGGCTATCCGAGAGGGATAAAGAGAGACATTAGGCCAGTCTCAATCTCACTCACTCACGGACTGCTTGGTCGAGATGGGCTGCGACGAGCGCTGATTCGATCGATGGATGGATGTTGCCGTTGTCGCATCTTGTTTTTTGTTGTTGACCTTTTTTTTGCGCCAGCGCATTCAAACGTGGATAACCCAGGGCGGGGCGGTGACAGCGTGCACGCAAGCGTCATGCTTGATGGACGATGGGCGCATCGCATGCTTTGCTCCAATGTAACCCTGTTACACACAGACGGAACAACTTCAGTGTGTATCGAGCTTTATAGCAGGCGCATTCCTTCCTCGACCAGCGCAATCACATACTGTAATTACTAACAAGGGGCGCAAAGTTTAGTCTTCATGTTGCGACAGATAGTCCATTCAAGAGGCAATGTGAAGCGAGCGCATTGCCGCTGCGTTGCGCAATTCTGAATCTGAATCGCATTGTGTGGCAAGGGTCTGCTGGGCCCCGTACGGAATATGCACGGTATAGGTAGGTAAAGGTAGACTAAGTTAGTCCGTCACGGGTCGTTGAGGGCCCTCGCTCCTCATATTCGAATCATCCAATGCTAGTTTTAGTTGAGGATAATACTACTATGCATGGCCTGTCGATGCCATACCCTTTGGTCTTTGGGACCATTATTGTAGTGCAGGTAGAAGGGTCCACAACCTCGATATCTACCTGCATAGTGCTAACCTGCCTAGATACAGTAGAGGCCGCAAGGGTAGACACGGTAGAGTAGGGTTAGTTGGTAGGTAGGCAGGTAAACAAAGGAACATCTAAACAACACGTCCAGGCCGGTTCAAGGCTGTCAGACCAGCAAACAGTCTGTGGTTCTATGACCTAGTATGGATCGATCGCATCCATGGCACCATACCAGACCATCCACATTCACGCTGTGCGCGTATCTGACCCCGTGCTGAAACAAAACAAGCCTGAACGTGTGGCCATCTAACAACGGCCTCGTGCGCGACGAACGAATCATTGCGACCGCTGCCTGAACGGTTCAATATGAAACCCCATTGAGCTTTATCCCCAGCTACCGAGGGAAATTGATCGCCCGGGTCAAGGCGCCGCGACGAGGGGGTTATCATGGCACTGACAATTGGCTGTTGTGAATCGCGCAAAGATGTCAAACTTCAATACGGGCGGCGGGCAGAGAACAGGCGGATTCAGTATGGTGAATTGTTCCTACTATTCCAAGCGCCATCGAATTGTGCGCCTATAGCAAGCAGTTGAGGCTGGCTTGGGTTTTGACGCTCTGATTTCAATGTCTCGGAATTAACTCGCAAGCTAAGCGCATTATCCTTCGAATTGAAGTGATCAATGAGATGCGCATGCGCAGTAATGGGAAAGAGTTGGCGCAATTCAAACTAGCAGCACTCATTAAGTTGCGGTCAATAACACGAAGCGCGTTCTAATAGCGTTGCTGGCTCCAATTAGCAATGAGAGCGCATTCGATCCTTTGAATGGACTAATGAATTATTTACATCCATCATTGATTGACCAGGTCTAGTGGTAAAAAATACTGGAACATCCAAGTGTCATAATCAATATCGCCACCAAGGGGGTTTCCTCGGTGCCAGTATCCAAGGATTGAGCAGCGTATAAAAGAGGTTTGCTTCGAAAACTTAATAACGGTCGAGAAATTATCTTGATTGTGATTTGTTATTGTTCCCTTTCGGGTTCCTGAAGCTCGTCAACAACAGACAAGGTCGTGGTGTCTACCGTGCGCCAAGTTTGTTCGACACACATGATCAGCCTTTAGTAGACAGGTCCCCTAGCTTGGCCGGCCATGCCATTGAGTGCGATTGGCTATCAGTGATATCTTGCAACCACCAACTCAGACATCTTTGGGTCGTTGAATCAGCAGCTCTCCGCTCTGTAGTTATGCGCTCGTTGACAGAAGGAATAGCCAGCTGCCTCGATGTATCTATCCATATAGTACAACCACAATTGGGTCTACGAAGCGCAAACTTGCCAACGCGAGATTGAGAGAGACCTATTGATTCATGATTGAAGATATGCGCCAGTCTTCCGAGTCTTTTGCAAGCCTTGAGCGAGGTCGCACTGAACTCTGGATAAGCTCTGCATGTTCCCATTGGGGCGCGGAAGAGGGATTGAGTGTGTGCGTTTGTGCGCTTGACAGCAGCCCAGCTCAA
This sequence comes from Fusarium venenatum, assembly GCF_020744135.1. Classification (NCBI taxonomy): domain Eukaryota; kingdom Fungi; phylum Ascomycota; class Sordariomycetes; order Hypocreales; family Nectriaceae; genus Fusarium; species Fusarium venenatum. Next base: position 2,679,617 of record NW_027072131.1, read on the forward strand.
CAAGCGATGTCGCCGAGCATATTCTACAGTATGGCTGACCATTGGATTCTATCTATACCTAGTATTTTGGACACTCATGAGGTTAGCGGGAACCACTGCAGCTGTCGTTGTTCGTTGTTCGTTGTCTCCTGTTGGTCCCTAGCCTGCCCACACCACATCTGGATCGGATCGGAGGCGAGGGTCGTCCGTCAAACAGTCACAAAACTCACACGAGGCCACCGACCAAGTGTCAGAGGGGTCTGGAGACAGAGAGGGGCTGGGCTGGGCTGAGGTTTCCTTTTTCCATTGGGGTGTGATTATGATTGTTGGTTGTTGGTGGCCAGCGCCTAGCCCAATTTTGGAGCAATGGATATGTAGCTAGCAGTGGATGGGTCGCGAGTGGCCGATGAGAGTCTAGAGATAGTGGTAGAGTGGATGGCCAGCAAAGCAGTCAGTCAGTCAGTCAGTCGAATTGAGTTGATTTGAGTTGAGTTGAGAGGTTAGGTTAGGTTAGGTTCGGAAGGGAAAGGAAGCGGAAGCCAAGCCAAACCAATGCTGCTAGGGTCCGCAGAAATAGACGACGACCCATAGAGGTCTGTCCGTCATGATACCTGGCAGGATGGAGCCCCAGGGCCAATCTACAAGAATACGCGATTTGGCCGGTATTCGGTGGCATCGTGAATAGAAGCAGACACAGGCGCATTGCTTCTGATCTGCTACTTGACCTGTTCCTGAAGACTATAGTTCAAAGTGGCGTATTGCGACAATCTCAAACAAGATATCGGCCACCACGTAGGGCTCATCATCGCCGTTTAAAGTATGCGCCTTGCTTTGCTGTTGGAGATCGGCATATGACAGACCCCAGGTCCTTGCGGTCTCTTTGATAGCTGGCCCGCACGGGTTTCAAAGGTCAGGAGGGAGATGAGACCCAGATAGAAAGTTGATGTTATTATTGCCTTCATCTCTTTAAGCGACTGCCAATATATGGAAGCAAAACGGAATAGCAGGTAACAGCATTGCGCGCAAAAGACAGTCGACCACTTTTCGATTTGCGCTGCGCTTCGCTGCGCAATGCACCGCCGCATCCGCTTTTCTAGGTTCGTTCGCGCGAGAGGAGTATGTATACTTGTCTAATGTACCATGAAAGGCAATCGAGAATGCGCCCTGGCTTGTTCCCCCTGAAGTGAGTCGCAACCATAATTAAGTGAAGGGCCAAGTCCATAAGCATATCCTATTCAAAGTGTTTAACAATCTACTCAAAATGATTCACTCAATGGTACCGAAATTAGCGGCACGTCATGACTGTTCCTTGAATAGATGTTCGGGTTCATCGGTGCGGTACCACAATGGATGGGTCCTCACCGAATGGAAGCACAATGGATGGATCTAGATAGTACTCAGGGCAAGCCATCCAACCAGCCCTGGCTCATCAATTTCAGCGCCAACTACCATGGATGTTGTGATCAGTCTCCTAAATCTTGGGGTACAAAAATAAGTAGTCTAAGAACTATAGTCTAAGTGTCATAAACTGGCCTACTAATTTCGTCTCTTATGCTTCTGGGTCCAGGACGGGTGTGGTTACAGGCTCTCCAGTGGTATTTATGGCTCTCTCCAGCGCTCTGTCCACCTGGTTTTTATGTCTTTTTCAGGGGACTTTAACGCTGAACTCCCCTAATGCGAGCGGGTTCGTGTTAGTGAAGCCAGCTCCTCATCTGTAGGTAGGTAGCGACAAAATCCAAGAACCTCTCGTCTCATCTGGCTCCTCTTTTCCTCATGCACATCCTCTTGCCGACTGTTCAACGCCGCCACAAGCATCCCAACACGGATCAAGACATCTCTGGTAAGTCCCATCGCCTTTACTACCATGCGCGATTCCCATAGAGGCCCAATCTTGAGGCCCTGCATCTCCCCTCTTCTGTCCTTCATCTGTGGTCCCCCCGTCCTAGTCCCGGAAGCGCCAGACAGACCCGACAGTCAACTGGCCCATTCTTCCCATACACCACTCTTCATTACCATCTCAGTCGGCTTCCATTTCTCTGTTGCTGACAACACATAAACAGCATATACTTCAATAAGCTGTCGTTTCAACGAGAACCACCGTCCACCGCCGCCGCCGTCGTCGTCATACGCACTGCACCGCGCCGCCTAAGTCTACGTCTACGTCTTCCGTGAACAGGGTCGGGCCCAGTCTATCAGGCAAAGCCCGCAACCACCACACAATACATGTTCCTACTCTCTCCCATCTAGCCCCATCGACACAGAATTCTGTTTCTCACAGAATGACTTCCATGTCACCTATCGCCTTTGATGCTTCGGCATCGTCAAATGGTGGCAGTGTCTCCCCTCCTCAACAGACAGTGACTCCCAAGAACGTCGCATTCGAATTGATGTTTCCCGATTCCCCGCAATACCGTGCGCGTCTGCCAATGCGAGTGCAAATATATCCCCACGATACTACCGATTCGATTGTTACAACCGTTAAGAATTTCTATGGTCTGTACTCGGGTCCCACCGGATCAAAGGGTGTCAGTTTTGAGGACAATGGAGGAAACACCTTGATCGCTCGATATGAGAATTTCCAAGACCGCATGGTAGTATACGTCAGGGTTATAGAGGAACCTCCAGCGAACTCATATGCTCCCCACCCCTATCACGATCCCTCTGTTGTTAGTCACCCTTACTATAGTGATAACGGCTATCCTGCTCCTGCTCCTGTTCCTCAAGCCTCGCGCTGCGCACAGGAGACGTCCAGGCCTACTTCTCCTTCATCGCGACGGCGAAGCCCTTCTCCTCATACTGCTCGCGGCCGAAGAAGTGCTTCTGCCAGCACAAATGGAAAGAAGTGTCGCTCACGCTCTTCCAAGACTCGCGCCTCGGCTTCGCGAGGCCACAACGAACTGTATAGCGACAGCATTACTACTGGTTACAGCAGCAGCAATGACGAGCATGACTCGACCTCTGGAAAGAACAAGGATCAACTTCCTACTACTGATATCAGTGTTGAGAACATTGTTGAAGGTGGTCGTCGCAAGAGAGCCAAGTTTGAAAGCTCGGTAAGTGGAGACCGCCATTTTGACAAGGCGGGCTCACAGAGACTGACAACGTCGGGTCATAGGAATTGCCCTTGTTCGCACCACCTCAGATGCCAGCAGCAACCTCGAACCCTTCCGTCTCTCCCGCTCGCCGTGTTGAGCCTCATCGCCCTGCGGTGCCCTTCATACAGCCTCACCAAAATCCTTTCACGAACCCCCCTCGCCCTATGCAGTCGCCACAGGGCTACAGCAATGCTATGACACATTCATCCCTTTATTCAACACCCGGTCGCAACCGAAATAGTGGCGGATATACCAGCAGCGCAATGGGAATTATTCCTACTCCCGACCCCACTGTGGGTAGCTGCGTGTCTGAAGAGGACAAGGATGTTGCCATTCAACTGATGCGGCTCGGTGACATGTCCAATATCTCCCACGGCCGAACCTCCGCATCTACAGTCGATGATACATTCAGTGGCATAGCCGATGCTGCTTCCTCCACCGGTGCTACTAGCGATGGTGACAGCGAGAGTGAAGCAGAATTGCCTCCTCCTCGTCGCCAGAAGCTTGATATATCCAGTGGAAAGGTCTACCAGACTACCGAGTCTCACTTTATGCCACCCCCTGAGAGTGCTGAAGTCAGTGGCGATGATGCTGACTACGAGGACGGTGCTGATGACTCTCTTCTCTCCAATGGCAAGAGTAAGCCCGCCAAAACCATGAAGGCCCCTTCAAAGCACAAGAGCTCTTCCTCTGTCTCCAAGACATCTTCAAACAAGGCCTCCAAGGCCGCGCGCCCCGTCAATGGCACCAAGGGCAAGAAGCTTCCCCCTGTTCCCAGTGGCCCAATGTCGCCTGCCTCGATGCCCCCTTCACGAAAGCAGTCAGTAGCATCCACCGGACAAACTCCCCTTGTTCCTGGTGAAGATGATCAACCTGACCTATCTACCAAGCCGCGTTGTCAGCGGTGCAGAAAGAGCAAGAAGGGCTGTGATCGTCAGCGACCTTGCGGACGTTGTCGCGATGCTGGTCTGAACGCCGATCAATGCATTAGTGAGGATGAGGGCAACGGCCGAAAGGGTCGATACGGTCGTCACATGGGAGTGCCCATCAAGAAGGATGAGGTTCCCGCCGTTGCTCAGCCTGCGCTATTACCCGCTGCGCCCATCTCCTCCGCAGCAATGACTCTGGACAAGTCCAAGAAGCGCAAGCGGTGAGCGGCGCCTCTCCCGTGTGGTTGGGTTCCGATTAGTAGTATGTATATACTGGGATCTCAAAGCACACATTGCCGTGTCTTTGCGGCATTTGTACACCACTTATGATTGTTACTCAGGAGGGCGTAATAACGACGGTCAGTTGACCATTACACTCCTTATACGGCGTTTGGAAGAAATATTGCGAGGCTAACTATCAGCCCCTTGCGACAGCCTCGGGGATGTATGTGGAGGAGTTGTGAAGAAACAAGGTGCGGTATGGGAAAGGAAAAAGGGGCGCGCGGGTTGGAAAATCTCCCAGAGGTTAGAAGGACATCAAAGAAAAGGCATATGGATGGTTTATCGTGTGCCTGAAAGCGCACAAAGCGGAATGGGTGGTCCAAAAGAGGGTCCGCCTGGATGTTCAGGAATCTGCCCATTAACAGCACAAAAGGAGCGGACTGGTTTGACAGCGGGTATTGTTTCTGATTTGTTTCCCCTGGTCTGTAACTTTTCTATAACTTTGTTACCTCACTCGTATCAATACAACATACTCGATGTTAACTTGAGGTCAGATGCGCGTGACTGCGTAAGTGTGCGACAGAGAACTAGTGCGTATGTAGCAGAAAAGATGGCCTCTACACTTTAGGGTACAAAAATAAATGACCTAAGATCATATCATAAGTAGCATAAAAGTGATCTGCTAATTTCGTCTCTTATGCTCCCAGAAGCTAACTTTTCTAACCCTGGGACAAAATATGCAAGTTACAGCAATGCGCACATGACACAAATCCTCAACAGTCACAGTATATCCACTACCATATCATGCGACCACTTTTCTCTTATTTTGAAGCCGCAATGATGTTGTGGTTGTGAATTGGCAAACGTTGACGTCGCATAGGGCAGTTTGCGCTGTCGCAAAACCCGAAACCTCGGAACAGCCCGCCGACGGGACCGGGCCGATAAATCGCGTGCATGCATGAACCCACCCGCGCAAGCTTTGCAACTCTGTCGCAACCTGTATTATATTTCGTTTTGTCTACCTTTTATTGTATGTCTATCCACAGCTTGATATTTTGCAATACTAAATGGCAACGTTGTGATCTTACCTGAACCCCTACCGCAAATCTGATTCCCCCACTATCAAACCTGTACTAGCGTGCCGCTCTGGCTCCACTCTTTACCGATGCGGATACGATGAGATAACCGATTGGCTGTCATATCTCGATCAGTATCACGTGAGACACTTACATCATTATTTTTTCCTTTACCGCTTCTTGTTTACCCCTCCATGAGCGCGGGGTAATTTTTCATAATTTTTTTTTCCGCAAGTCTGGATGTTGGTTACGAGTAATGGACAGAAATAAACGACAGATATCCGATCAGGATGATTTAGCTCGTACTAGTATTCAAAGTTTGAGCCATGCGGGTAGAACCGTTTCGACGACACAGTATTAGATACAGATCATCGTCGCAGAAGCCAGATTGCGCCTTCACATCGAGTTGGATTGTCATGATAGTGCGACCAGTATGCGCAGTCGCAACAGTCGTCGCAAGTCCAGCGCAAAACTGTATCAGTCGCGCATTGTTTGCACCGTTGTTTCTGGTGTCTACCCTTCTGGACGCCGGCCGCGGCCACCAATGTGACTCTGTCCAACGTCTTTCGTTGGCCCCGCCGGCTTCAGAGAACGGACTTCCGTCTCCGGGAATGATATTGCCGGCCATCGGGGCGGGTCTTGTGTGGGGACGGCGCCCCTGGGTGGGTCCGCCGGTTGAACTTACCCTGGAGATGAATATGATTGATGCTTTTGTCTTCATACTACCAGTGATTAAAATATTATTTGCTGGTGCAACATTTATGTCCTTGTTTAGCTGTGTGTTTTTATAGTTATACTCGACTTTGACCTGTTCAGACTGCTAGGACGTCTAACTGTATGGTTCGGTAAATATAATCCAACATACAACACACTCATCGTCACCACTTTTAAGTGCTCAAGTGTCAATGGAATCTTCGTGAGGAAACGTGCGCCTTGCAATGACTAAGAAGCCCTCGAGGTCTATCTTATCTCATAACGTAAGTAAAGGGGGCGGTAGACGTTCTAGTGGGTAGAAAAAATGGCCTCCCAAGTCTTATGATATAAAAATAAGTGGTCTAAGAACCATAGTCTAAGGAGCATAAACTGACCTACTAATTTTGTCTCTTATGCTTCCAGTAGTCAGTTTTCTGTTACCCTGAGGGACGCTGTATGTGACTCCACGATTCAGAGGCGAATGACCGGGTTAACAATGGCAAGCAGCAACTTTCCTGATCCGACCAGCCGACCCCTGAGGTTGTGGGGCGCGATATCGGCAAAGAGATTCTAGAAGAGTGCGCCCTTCGAAGGTGAAAAACACTGACTTGTCTGCTTGTGAATGATGACACAAAGATTGCAGTCGAATAGAGAGTGTGATTGTTGTTATATATAAAGTTGTCATATATCTTGAAAGCCAAGCAACTGATACAGCACTTCACATTGATAAATGCAAAACCTCCTCTTTCTCTGATCTAGCACGTCAATAATACATACCTCGGCATACTTCTTCACCGTATCAGCAATGTTTAGCAAAGACATTAAAAAGATACCCGACAATAGGTCGTCATCACCATGCCCTTCCGAAAACGATCCCGAAGACCCCCAGATCCTTAATCCCACTATCTCCAATACAAACGCTCCTCCTCCAGTCTTTGACCCAGATACTTTTAATCCTCCGGACGGCGGGTTTCGTGCATGGTCTCAGGTTTTTGCTGTTATTCTCATCAATGGACTGGCATGGGGCTACCCAGCCTCTTTCGGCGTTTACCAGCTTCATTATGAGGAGTCCCTTGGCCTGCCATCGTCCCAGATTTCGTGGATTGGTTCTTGCCAGACTTTCTTGACTTTCGCTTTCTGCGCCCCGGCCGGCCGCCTTGCCGATGCTGGATATACCAGAGAGACTGTCGCCCTTGGAAGCTTCTTGGCTATTCTTGGGACATTTATGACAAGTCTATGTAAGCAGTATTGGCAGATATTCCTTGCCCAAGGTGTGTGCACAGGCATAGGCCTCGCTCTGCTCTTCATGCCTGCTGTGACTGTTCTGGGTTCATATTTCAAGGCGAAGAAGGCATTTGCTCTCGCGTTAGGTGCTACGGGGACTGGTTTGGGATCCATTATCTTCCCTGCAACGCTGCAATATCTCATCCCGCAAATTGGATTCCCGTGGGCTGTTAGATGTGCTGCTTTCGTTGCCCTCTTTATGATCGTCGTTGCCAATATCATGTTGAAGCCATATCTGCCTCCAAGGAAAACAGGTCCATTGATGGAGTGGGATGCGTTCAAGGAACTCCCCTTCGTCTTGTTCGTTCTGGGTGCCTTCCTGAACTTTTACGCCTTGTACTTCGGTTTCTTTTATGTAAGTCACACAACCGGCTCCCGTTCTTGCCTGTATGATTCGCAACTGACTCAACCTGCAGATCAATGTTTACGCACGCAATGTGATAGGATTCTCGTCCGTTGAAGCTGTCAGCCTGCTGCTTGTTGTCAACGCCATGAGTATTCCTGCACGCCCAATAATGGGATATCTCGCAGATAATGTCCTGGGACCTATAAATACGTTCATCATTGGCCTCTTTGCGCTGAGCATCATGTTGTATTGCTGGATAGGTGTCAAGACTGCTGCGGGCATGTATGTATTTTGCATCTTCTTTGGTTTCGCGAATGGTGCGTGTCAAGGAACATTCGTTGGAGCAAATGCCAGCTTGACAAAGGTTTGTGATTCTTTACTCCAGAAGATAACAAGAGCGCTGACATTTCCAGGATCCTCGTAAGATGGGGACTCGCTTCGGTATGGTTCAGACAATTTCTGCTTTTGCCAGTCTGGCTGGACCACCAACCGCCGGCGCCATTCTCGATACTTCCAATGGGAACTTTACTTATGCCCAGATCTGGGGTGGAACCGTGTTCTTTCTTGCAGCTGTTGTAGTTACGGGGTCACGGATTGCATCGACGGGATGGGTACTATTGAAAAAGAAATAAGCAGATGAGAAATTGGAGTGTGTTTGACCAACGCGGGCGAGTCGGGCATCACAAAGGTATAATAAGGGAATATATTGGGTTCCAGCAACATAGTACATGGTAATGTTTAAATTTGAAATGCTTCAGATGTGCACATATTATATCCTGCGAAGATGGTGAAGAGTGGTGATGACTAGTCGGGCGATCTGACTACCATCTTGCCACACATAGTCGTGCTCGCCCCTCAAATCCTTATTGACCTCCAAGTTGACCTCCTGTTTGGCCAAGAGAGTTGCCATATTGTCAATCTCGGGTTCATCAATGAGGCCGTCTTCAGGAGACCAGGCAAGAAGGACCAATTTCCCATTCGACCACTTGCTTTTAAGGCATGAACCAAACTTAACCGGTGAGGCCTTTTCCCACTCAGACTTGTCCTCGCCAAATGCGGATCCAATGAAACCAGCATATCCGCCATTGAATCTCTCGTTGAGTCCGACTAGGTCGTAGATGCCTGAAACTCCGATTATGGCAGCAGGCAAGGGTCCCTTGGGATGAGATGGGAGAATCTCGTCACTCATCAAAAGTTGCATTGCAAGGGTTGCGCCAGCAGAGTGACCGACCAGTATGTAATTCTCCGACAATCCATACTTTTCTTGTGCATAATTCAAGGCTGACCAGATATCTTCCAAGTGATCTGGATGCTTTGCGGTGGCTGCTTCCTGGGGAAATTCTGGATGAGGGGAAAGTCGGTAGTCGATACTAATGAAACCTGCGATATCTAGGGTTGCGACAGCACCTGAGATGACAGTACGCTTTATGCTCTCGGTGAAATCATTCTCGTTGTTACGAGGATCACGCCACCCACCCCCGTGGATGAAGCTGTGTAGCTGTTAGTAAATATCGCAATCGAGGTGAGGAAGCCCTTACACCACCCAATAGCCTGACTTCTGATCGGAGCGATTAGAGAAGCGCCAAACGCCTAGCTTCTGGCGGCTATGATCACCGTATTGGTGAGACGCGTAAGTGAGTCCCAGGGACACGTCTCCAGCAATATCGGCCATTTTGTTTCGGTTTGATGGACGACTTCAAACTATCAGCGCTATGACCTGGACGATGATGCTGGTTGCAGGGGATTTTCGCGGAGGTTTGGTAAGGATTAGGTTAGGTTATAAAGCGCGAGAACCTTCGATTCGAGGCGTTAGTTCCTCCGACAGTTTCTATAGTGAAAAGTCAGCTTAAATTAGGAATGAATTGTGTATGGTCCAGACTCATTTTAGTCTTGAACATATCTACTTACGGATTACTGCCGAACAAGGTGAGGAGGGGTTTTAGTTGGTCGGAACTTTCAAACCCAGTAACGTCCAATCACGGGCACTTTCCAGTTTACCGGGCTCGATATGGCAGGCAGTTAGTCTAGCTACGGCTACACGAACGATCCTTTGATAGTTGACAGGCTCATTTGCTTTTTGCGCAACGTGGGAGGTGGGAAGGAGCACCCTTAAACAGTTGACTTGAAGACGGAAGATGCGATGGAGGGAAGGCACGGAACTACGGGTGAGTACCTTCCGCAGTTTCCGCATTTCCGTCCGCCCGTCAATTTTGTAAAACATCAATCTTTATCTCCTTTAATACCACAGAACCGATGCTATTGACAAACGAACTCACTTCTCGTTTGATTAACCCTGCGATGGGTTAGTCAACCGGAGGATCATATTGCGCGAGGATCAAGCTCGCGGCACAGAAGAAAACGGGAGATTGCCTGGCAGCTCAATCAAACAATTTACGTACTGTATGGAGTATGTACTTTCCATCGTCTCACGAAAAGCCCATTGAGCTAAGGCACATGGTATGTGGGCTTGCAGTACCCTGTACTGCACCTGTCTGCATAAGGATACTGGCCACGCTGTGAGACGCAAAATCAACAAAGTGGCTGCGAATCACCACGTTTCATACTCCCGACGCACAGTTTGCTAGTCTTCACCCGTGATGAGGCCACACCTGAAGATGAACAGGGGCTTCATAGCCGACAGGCATGCTAGGAAGCGAGGCGGATCAATGATTGTCATGCCCTGTCTACCTGTTCCCTCGGGTTCTTCAATGTTACCCTCTTCCCGTCGATAGTCTCCAAATCGCGAGTGACTAATGCGCTAATAGATCAGCTCAATATCAAATCCAACATGTGATCGATTATAACCACAGGCTGAGATATTGTTTGAAAACACGACTGACTACATTGTTTTCTCGATTGGTTCTCTCAAAAGCTCTCTCGATGTCTCGATAACAGGGATGCAGAACTAGGCGTCCGAGCTGATGCTGAAACAATGGTTAAGCTGAAGCCTTGCTAAGTACGGTTGAAGGTGTCCTACCATATCTTCGGGCCCTATCATCGGTAGAAGCTGCTGAGAAAGGTCTAGCCACTGGAAAATCACCATGGGTACAGTTCAAAGATCTGCAATACCTTTCTTTGCCCTCTAGTTCAAGTTGAATCTCGTAAATTCATCTAACTTTGCTGGGGAAATCTTGCGGCTCCACCAACTTAGCTGCCTGACGTACGATTGCCAACGGTCTTATCCATGGGCCGTTAAAGATGCTGTTCGAGACCAACCAATTGGATTGGTCGAAATGAGAAATTTCCATAAGTCCTAACTGGAAGTATTCAACCCCGAGCAATGGCGTCTGGCTAAGAAAGGTAATTGCTGGTGACTTCAATCGCTGTGCAGGGTTCTTGGTTCTTAGTATCAAACAAGGGCATTGTTCTTGATTGACTTTGCTCAACAGCTAACATTACACATCGACAACGGGTTGCCACTAAAGTTCGCTTCTCAACATTCAAAATATGAGAGCCTACACAGAACAAGACCATACACTGCTTGATTGGTGCTTGCTGTTCACAAAATGACGGAATTGCTTTTCCCAAACGATATGGCGAGGCTCTGCCCTACTTGTCAGACAAGTTACCAAACGAGACTCTGACAGACCCGTCACTCCTGTCAAACCAAGAAAGGATCTGTATGGGTACGAAATCGGGGAAGTAGGTTCGCTTCCCGCTAACCCTGGTTATTGAAGAACGCTAGAACCATGCCGCAAAAGGCTTTGAATCCTCAAAGTGACAAGGTGCCAGGGTACCCTGACGACACCAGCTTCACACCCTCTTTGTCCTTCAACCGGAGGCACGTCTTTGTACCTTGCATTCGTCGTATCACATCCACACACCATGGCCACCAACTTCATTTTGACACCCCCAGAAGCGGGCTGCGTGCCGAACACCCTTACCTGCGTTTGATCAGATCCGCCATGTCGGTTGGGTGCAATATCAAGTGTGTGATTCACTGGTGTCTCTTGCACCTGTGAGATATATCTTGGAGTGGCCCAGCCCCCTTGCCTGGCTTGCACTGATATTATCCATGGCCCTCGTCTGATATCATTTACTGCCCTATGTCCCCTTTTGACCATTCCTTGACACTTGAAAAGCAGGCCATGCTCGACGCTGCTGGCATCTTGTGACGCCGGAGCGCCATGGCTAATAACAAAAATATCGACTTGGACGAGGAAAATGGAATCGCGTTAGTTGAAACAGCAATAACCCTGTTGGCCCTCAGCTGGATCTCAGTTGGGTTGCGTACCTACACGAGAGTTTGGTTAATGAAAGGCCAACAACTCGACGACTGGCTCATGCTTATTGCCCAGGTACATAATTTCCATCACACTGCACCACCAGAAAAAAACTTACCAAGTAATAGATCATCTTCACTGTATCATGCTCTTTCATCCTGGAAGGTGTTGAAAAAGGAATAGGAAAACATAACGACGCTTTCCAGTCTGATGAGATCAAAGTACGGGCCCTTATGGTTAGTGCCCCTTCTTCATATGGATATTTGGGTAGGAAGCTCACATTATATCAGTGGCAGGCCTTGGCAACTGCAACTTACATTCTAGATATGATGTTTATCAAACTCAGCATTGGTGTCTTCTTGCTTCGGCTCAGTGTCAAGAAGGTTTACAACTGGATAATATGGATCAGTCTAGCCATCATTACCATTTGGAGCCTTGTACTCTGGTTTTGGAACCTGTTTCAATGCGACCCAGTAGAGATGCAGTGGGACTTCCGTATCAAAGACGGCACTTGTGTTTCCGCCGACCAAATCGTCTCAGCTGCCTATGCGATAAGTGTCATGACGGTTCTATCTGACTGGCTCTATGTGAGTGAAGCTCCCCATCATGTATTTGATCTTCGCTTATCTTTCACAAAAGGCGCTGCTCCCCATCCCGATGCTGTGGTCTGTAAAGATGACAAAACAAGCCAAAGCAACTGTTATTGTCATTCTAGGACTGGGTATATTGTAAGTTGAGGCTTCCCTTTTCGCACCAAACGTATGTCTAATGAACCGTTAAGTGCAAGTATCGCAACCTTGGTACGCCTACGCTTTCTCGCTGATCTTACTGACACCGAGGACATACTATGTGAGTGACGCCTGAACGGATGCTTCGTTTCTAGCTGACATCTCTTAAGTTGCTGGCACCGATGCCATGGTTTGGACCCTGATAGAACCAGGTGTTGCCATTATTGCATCCAGTCTAGCTACCATACGACCACTTTTACGAACTATGAAAATTAAGGGTTTCGAATCTACCGATCACACTTACGGCACGGGACATTCCGGGGTTGGCAAGACCAATCCAAACCGCCACAATGCTGGAGTCACGGTTATGCCAGGCTTCGGTCCCAATGATGTCTCGCTGACCAACGTCCCTCCCCATAGCCACGACCGACCCTATCCAGACGATACCTACATTTTACCTCCTCGACGCCCAACTGATGGTCCCCTCTCACCCGGACAAACCAGTCTCGCTAAGAGCGAGATCTTGGTGCTACAAAGCAACATATCGCCTCCACAGACACCTCCCGGAACCCAAATGTATCGATCTCCTTCTGGATCCTTTGACCAGATCCACGATCTCGAGGCACAGAGTCAAGATCTCGAGCGCCCTAATATTAGAGGGAAAAGGAGATGAATGGTTCTATAATACGATACCCCCATTAACGAAAGGAGGGCCAGACACATAGCAAACTGTCTTGTCCTTGTTATATTTTACGTTTATACAGATGATTTCTTTTCGGGCAGGGGAAGCACAACAGTGAAAGGCGTTGGATGGAGGACCGGTAGACTGGGCAGAAGAACCCTACCTAAGATAATAGCATCGGCCGACTTTATTGAGAGAGCTATTATACGAGGGAAGACAACACAAACTCTGGACTGACAGGAGCTATAGGGCAAGGCGCATGGTGCATTTCTTGAAAACACTCGGGCGTTTGGATAGGCAGCTCCTAATGTACTTATGATGATTGGTAACTTTTTCAATAACTGCCCAACCTTTTTTTCAAAATCTGTAATACCTCTTGAGCCGCCTGTTCCCAATACTTTTTAGCCTGCAAAATTTTGACATTTGCAAGAGCCGATATCCAAGACGTAATTAAGGAACCCGTGCACTTTTTATAAACATGGGGTTTCAAGGGCGGAACACTTGCTGAATGGGTCATATTGGGTATCTTTGTTTATTTAGGCCTGATGCCGCCTGTGTTAGCCACTTCTCGCAAACATATGTGCCTGTCTACCTGAGTAGGTACTTATTCTTATCATACGAGTTTCCTGGCATGGCAATTCGTGACTACATATACATCAGTCACGACACAATTACTCTACTATATTCTAAGGTCCTCGGATGAGACCTCCCATTCCTCCTCCTCATCCCACTTAGGCGCAAGGACGAAACGACCCATGATTTTGCCCATGCCAATACTCTCTCCTCCAACAACACCTGGCCGGGGCTTTTCATCGTTTTCCTCAACGATAACGGCTGTTGTCAAGAAGTTCATGCCAACAGCAGGGCTCAGCTCCATTGTGCTGCCACCCCAGTCCATCTCTACACGGCCTGATTTGCGCACCTTGAGCTGACCCACCATGCCGCCTGAGGACAGCAGACTGGACATGAAACCAGCCTTTTGTTCTGGATCTTCGAAGCCAGGGATGTTGAAGCCAGTGTTCGTGTCGTTGGTGAGATCGACGGGAGAAGCGTCGGCTGCAGCTGGCGTTGATTCGAGAACATTGTCTTCACCCTCGGTAGGTTCAGACTTGATCTTGTTGGACTTTGGTTGGGCGATTTGTTTTAGGGGAGGTAGAACAGGAGGGAATTGGAATAAGTACATGCGGCCGTCCTTGTTGCTGGGACCTTGAGTTTTCGCCCCCTCTCCCTCTGCGCTGTCGGAAATTTCGACTGCGCCCAGTTCATTAGCAAGAATCTCTAGATCTGATCGGATCATGGCTTCTTCCGTTTCTTGTGCTGGTTTCTTGGTTTGTGGCACTGGTGTCGTAGAAGTGTCTTTGCTCTCCTTCTCAATATCCACCTTGTTTTCGAGGTCCAAGTCCATGGACTCGTCCTGCTCTTTCTTGACAACAGTGGGCTTTGAGTCGTTGTCCCAAATGCCTCCATCCTCTCTGTTCTCGCCCATTGGCGGGAGTTCGCCTGCTTCACCATCCACCCAAAGGCTCTCCTCCACTTCCTTAGATTGTGGAGGAGGAACGGCTTGGGCATTTTCAGCGGCTTCCAGTTCTGCTGTGGTGGCCACAATGATGCCTTCATCCTTATGCTCTCGTCGATATATACCCATAGGCAATACACTGACAGCCCTCGAGTTGAGCGCCTCCATCATGGCCTCGTCCTCGCTGTCGAGATCCTCATCGGGGGTGTGAATATGGAGTTTATCCGCGTTGATTCGAGCCTCGCGATTCCGTGTCGCCTGAGCAAAGCCAGTTTTCGAGTCTGATTTGAAACCTCGCCCACCACCAGCACCACCTCCGCCTCCACCACCAAACCAACCACCACCTCCTCGACCACCAGATCCTATAGCTGTTAGAAACTTGCGAGTAAGACAGGGCATCACGCGTTGGTCTTACCTCCTGCACCGGAAGAGAAAGGACCACTGGCTCCTGAAATCACTCGACCGAAACCACCTCTACCCATGGCATCACCACGGCTCCTCTTGCTTCTGAACCGTGAGCGACCACGAGCTTTACGCTCATCTGCCGCTCTCTCACTGGCCTTTTGTTCTTCTTGGCGGGCCAAAGTATCTCTTTCTGCCTCATCTCGACGAACATTCTTGGGTCGGAAGCGACCGGCCGCGGGTGCCCTTGTTGCCCGGGCGGTAGTGCCGCCTCGAGTAGGTGTGGAGGATGTGCTCTGGGGAGCCGGAGTAGCACTGCCTGAATTTGCTTGAGTAGTGGAAGGGCCAGCGCTGCTCTCGTCGGTTGCTCGTGAACCCGCGGCAGCAGCGCCTCTCCGGGTGCCCCGGGCCGATGCCCTTCCTCTGTTCATATTATCCTCAGCTTTGGCGACGATGATGGAATTGATAATGTGGTCTGGCAATCGTTGTCGTTGTCGTTGTCACAGCCTGGAATTGTAGAGCATTACAAAAATTTAGTCTGAGTTGGGATGCCGAAAGTTAGATAGTGGGGGCGGGAAGGTGGGGGACCAGAAATTCTGCCATGTCGGTTCTTACCGCCTTTAGCTCGATGCCACCGATCAAGATTAGCGTATCTTTAAAGCTTGGTGTTGAAGACTCTGGCACTGGGCGTTGTCAGACTGTGTACTGTATGGAGGACAAGATAATGCATTGTGATAATTGAGAAGTAAGGAATCTTAAATGGCATAATATCAAGATAGGCGCCCAATGTACTGTAGATACGATGATTTGCGGTCAATTCTGGATTGATTCATAATTCATCAAAGACGGTGGAAGTAGAGTGCCTTCTCGCAACTATCGTAATTCAGGCGTGTTCTATATAATGAAACCGGAATCATGCAGCGTAGCCCTGGAACAAGTCTTCTCATCTATAAGGAATGGTTCCTATATATTCTTCAGAGCCTGGGGCTAGAAAATTTCTACTACTATGCACGTTCTAAGGTTTATCCAGTCAGTGAGTGATGCCGCCCCAGCACTAACGTCACACTGTAGTAGTTCCTAATGCGGAAATGCGGCCAGGTTCCATTGGCCAGAGACTCAACCGTTGCCCCAGCCGTGTACCTGGGAAATACGACACAAAGACAGCCAAAAGTTCATGTTCTTGCAGTAAGCATCGAGTTGCCCAAACAGATACTGCTCTATTCTTAAGATAAGATAATCCCAACACTACCTCATTTGATTTTCCACAAACGAATAGAGATGACTCTCAATACAATGATCTTTACAGAAGGAATTTATGATCTGGGGATAAGAACAATATACAATTAATGGCTGTCGTTTTGAGAGAGCCAGGGCAGAGAGCCATGGGGCAAGTACCTGTATCCTAGGTGTAAATACTTAGAATGGCTTTGTCCCAGATGCCTTAATGTGGATGTGGCAAAAGAAGAAAAAAAATCACCAATCCGGGATGTTTGACCTCGAACATTATGTAGGAAGGCTGTGTTTTATAGCACTTGGATCGTTGGATTATATGTGACCTGATTGGACCAACTCCGCGGTACTGGCAGTATTCAAGCTTTGGCAACGAACAGTTGCGATCTTGAAGTGCAATGTCGACAGCGCAGTCTCTTCAGTTTCAGCCGTGACAATCATGGAGATGCAATAAAAGCGATGGATATGTACACTAACAGAAGGGGGATTTATGCGAAAATGTTACATATAATTTCATATATCAAGCCACAGATGGCCAATACCGCAACGGAACTGAACTTTGTCTAACCGTAGTCGCCCCAGTTTCAATGATGCTGAATTAGAAAACGCTAACCATACATACACTTTGGTTCTTGGTATCTGTGCGAGATCTCATCGAAGGCACATCAACGCTTTGTCTCCAAACTCTGAAGCAATACTCCCCTCTTGAACAAGCATTGAACCTATCCATTCTCGTCCTGCTTCTACTGTTTTTGCCCCGAATTTAACAACCACGCAACCTCGAACGTTAGCTGCAGACCAGAGAACACCGCCTTCCTTCTCATCGTCCAATCTTTGCATCCGCCATCGCTCGAGATCTGAAATATTTGTATTGTCCTGTGCCATCGCTTCTGGCGATCGAAAATCTCGGGCACCAATGCGGGGAAGGGCAGCAAACTCGATTTGGAAGAACTCTCCCAATGACTTTGTCTTGGCCCCCCGCAGAATGAGGGTTCCTGTTATGGCCATATGTTGCATCATTTCTGGGAGCGTTCGGCCAACGGATTTGCTTGCTTCCCTGGACAAGACGATAGAGTCTCGGACAAGGAGTCTGTCCGTGGAAGTCATCTCAGGGTCTTGTAACCATATTTCGTTACGCCCCGACCATTTCCTGAAGCTCCAGTTCTCACCACGGGCGACGCGTCCTTGCGTGACCCAGTCCAAAAGACAAAGAGACGCTTGTTGTCGAAGCTTGAATATTTGCTTCTGGGCATATACGCTATCTTCAAATGGCTGAACAGGGTCTGGTAGAAGGCACATTGAAGCGTTGTTGTCTATAGTGACCTCCAAGTTTTGACTTGTAACGACGTCTGCTGTAGGCGACTTGAAGATTTTTGTGTGACCTTGGGTAGCAATGCTGAGTTTCGCCTCCGGCTTGACGTGGATTGTCAGATTTATACCGTCTCCAGCAACTAAACCGCCTCCATAAGACAGCAGAAACACCAGCGTACTTGGCTGGCTTGACGAAGGAGCCGGCGATATCAGTTTTAGAGGATACTGGTAGGTCATAGCCTCAAGGCCACTTTCACCTGCAGGGAGCAGACCAACGACGATGCGGCCATCGCCAGGCGATGAGGACGAGGGAGGAAATGGCGATTCCATTTTGATAGCATATTGTGATGATGCAAAAGGAGAGAAAAGCCAGACAGGGATGAATTAATGAGCGTCTAATTGAGTCAAGACGGTGTCAAAGCCAAACAGCGTCTCCATCTTGACGCAGCATCATTAACAAATAAATGCCTTGGTTTCAACTGAGGCACGAGTCAAAGGGTCTCTGCTATTAGATAAGAGATAAGAGGTAGTTGGTCGAAATTGTGGCTGTTGACCCACATTTGCGCTTGGATTGTGGGGGTGACACTCTGGGCTTGGGCGTGGCTTGAGGAATTCTGGGGGTAGATGAAGGGGAAAGAGGTACTGAAGTGCACTCCTGGAAAGTGTGGTTCAGGACCAAAGCTGCTGCCACCCGATATTCAGCCGTAGGTATGCAGAGGAAACTAACACCACCCACCCACTTTCCAGAATAGCTTGCGGCGTCATCTCAACCTATTTGCACTCTACCCTACCTAGGTGCTTGCCTACTCCACGCGACATTCGACGCGCCAAGTGGTCAAAGACTCCATTGTTGCCCTCGCATCGAGGGTTGTTAAGATTGAAACTTGATAATTTCAATTCCCTATAGCGCGACCATCTTTGAAAGAAATCATGGACAGTAATTCAAGCCCAGCACCCGACCCCGATGCCACAACGCGTCGCCGATCGGGACGCGTCGTGAGAGCGCCCTCTAAATTTACACCCGAACCTGCATCCCAGCCAACACACCCAAAGCGCAAGCGAGACGACCAGGACGATGAAGACGACGATGGCGAAGAAGAAGCCGCTGCTGAAACTGAAGCGCCAGATTCAGATGAGGAGATGAGCGACGAGCCTGACAATGACAGCGACGAAGATCATCCCGCACCACGCTCTAGAAAGAAGGCGTCGCAAACAAGTCGCGCAAAGAAACCCTCTGCCAAAAAGCCGAAGATCAATGGTTCCAAACCCTTGCGACCTGCGCGAGTCACTCATGCTGCCAAAAGCCTTCCGAGCAGACCTAAAAAGAGTGTTCGGATCGAAGACGCGGCTGTAAAAGGAACTGGCCTCTATTGTATGCAAAACCCCTTTCGACCTACGCGCTTTTCTATGTACTGACGCGACCCAGCTGATCTTTTCGGCTCGGGCGATTCCAGTAAATCAGTGGCTGAAGAATGGTTGAACAAATACAATGACGATGGGGTGGCAGCTTTTACTGATCTAGTAAATTGCATTTTGCAGTGTGCTGGCTGTGGCCAACTCATCACAGAAGATGATGTTCGAGATGCCGAGAACATCGCTGGCCGACTGGCAGATCTGCAGAGCGTGTATCAAGAGGTAGTGTTCAGCCATGCTCTTGTAACAAAAATTCAGGCTGAGACGATTATAGCAAGAAATCACCGACTACCCCCTTATTTCCAGAACAAAACAGTCGCGATCCTTCCGAGATGTACTCATCAGCTTCTTCGAAAACCTCATTGTCAACATGCACCAAAATAATCTCATGTATAGGGACGAGTTCCTGATTGAAAACCTTCACGCATGGCTTGCCAGCATGTCATCATCAAGCCTCCGACCCTTCCGCCATACAGCCACCACCATATCTTTGGCAGTTCAGTCTGCCCTTGTCATGGTCGCCAACGACCTTGATTTCAGGCTTGGACGTGCAGGAAAAGCTCGAAACTCGAAGGTCAAGATGACTGCTGCGATACAGCGTGATGCGGAAAAGAATACCAGCAATCGCAAAGTTTGCTCCGAGATGATTCAATCGTTTTTCGACACTGTCTTTGTCCACCGCTACCGAGATGTTGACCCTAGAATCAGAACAGAATGTGTGGAGGCTCTCGGCAACTGGATTATTTCCTTGCCAGCCCTTTTTCTTGATCCTGGCTACCTGCGCTACCTAGGCTGGATGTTGTCGGATACTCATGCTCCCACACGCCATGAGGTTCTCAGGCACCTTGCTAAAGTATTTAGAAGAGACGCAGACACATTGGGACATTTTATCGACAGATTTCGCCCCCGTCTAGTGGAGATGGCCTGCAAAGATGCTGACGTCTCTGTTCGCGCAGCAGCGATTGCGGTTATTGACGTCCTTCGTGACCAAGACATGCTCGAGGGCGAAGAGGTCGATGCCATTGGAAAACTTATCTTCGACAATGAACTTAGAATTCGAAAGGCAGTTGTTGGATTCTTTGTAGCATGCACCAAAGACGCTATCAACGAAAAGGTGAAATCGCTAGGTGACTCCGACATTATGGAAGAGATTCCCAAGGGGAAGAAGGCATCTCTTGATGCCCCTCGCGTCGAATGGGTTGACCTGAAGTGCTTGGCTGAGACACTAGCCATTTACGACAGTCAAATTGAGGAAGAGCAAAGCAACCAGGTCTTAGGACTGGATGCAGCCGTAGACCTCTTGGATGCAGCTGTTCCAGAGACTAGAATCTCGTTGGCGTCTCAAGTTCTCTTTGAGAAGGTTGATGAAATCAAGCAATGGACACTGCTCGCTGGATACCTACTATTTGATCACACAACGAGTTCAAAAGCAAGATCCAAGGGCAACAACCCAGAACTTGCATTCAAGAAGGCTGTTGCTCCTTCGCCTGCAGAGGAAACCATACTACTGGATGTATTGAGTTCGGCGGTCAAGTCAAGCCTAATTCATTCAGGAGAACATGACAGGTCACGAAAGAAGCATCAAACATCCAAAGACGCCGAAGATTTGAGCATTAGCCCCGAAGATACGGCGACTGAGCTTGTTACTGTTATCCCTCATCTTCTAAGCAAATTCGGAGCCGAGCCGGACACTGCCGCAATCGTTCTGCGCCTAGCACACTTTCCCGATATTGAAGTGTTCAAGCAATTGCGGCAAAACACAAACAAATACGAGAAGCTACTTGACGAGATTGTTACCCAATTCAACAGACATGACGATAAGAGAGTCTTGTCCGAAGCGGCTGCAGCACTGCTGCATTCGCGTCGATACGATGAATTGGAGGAAGTTACAGACAGCAAGATCTCAAATCTGTGGGAGTCAACCATGACTGCTTTGCACAACTTCGACAAGACTTACGAGCTTTCATCCAGAGGGAATTTGGAGGAATCGCCTCTCAAGGAACTGGCCACTATCTTATTAAAGATAAGCAAATTGGCAAGTCTGTCCAACTGTGTGGACATTCTTGAGGCGGAGGGGGATTCTACAGAGTCAACAACAACGCCCGTAATTCAAATACTCGCCAACATTGTGCATCGCGGCAAGTATGAACCTCTGGACGATCAGGATGTCGATGACCTGGAGGATGAGGTTGTCTCTTATGCTATCAAGACCTGTCAGTTCTACTTTATGTGGAAAGCTTTGGCATACAGCACACTTCTTTCATCAGGTCTCAATATCGCAGACGCGGAACTCGATCGCCTATCTGTGCTTCGCCAGACTTTCCGCAGACACCTCATCGAAACGCTTTCCTCTCGCGCCGCCATCGACCAGCTGCGACTATTTGCTACAGGCAGCCTGTGCGATCTTCATCTAACTTTTGCCACCCTACGGCCTGCCATTGAGAGCGCTCGTCCCGCTTCAAATTCTGGGTCGCCTCCCGCGGAAGGTGAAAAATACAAGGCATTAATTCAGGAGATCGAGTCAGGACTTATCCCTGAGCTGATCGCTATTTTTGACGGAGCCGAGAAGCTATACGCCAAGAAGATCAAGAAAGACAAGTTATTGAACGAACCTGCCGAGGATGAAGATCCCATTGCCGATGACGAGGAGGAGGAGGAAGATGATGAGGATGAGAGCCTGTCTGAGGAAGAGCGTCTCGCTGCTGAACTCAAGGCTGAAAAGGCACTCTGCGAACTCACAGCCAAATACGTTCTCGTTATTACCGCACGACTTGTAGACATCAAGGGCACACATGCAGGCAAACTGCGGCGACGTTTACTTCGCAACCAGAATAAACTCGGCCATAACTTCAAAGAGGTTGTCACCTATCTCGATGAGGAGAAGCTGGCTGAGCGAACAAGGAAGAAGGCCGCCAGCGTGCACCCCACAACATCCAAGTCTCAAAAACCCCTACTTAGCGAAGCGCTTGTGATTGAGGACGATGATATCTTCGATAGCACGCCACCCCCTGGGGAGGGTTCACGAGAGGATCTCCGCCAGAAGGGCCTCTTGGAGGATGACCCAATCGAGGACGATGACGAAAATGAAGAAGCGGAACGACCGGCTCATGAATCAGATAATGAAGTTATAGGGGATTAGAACACAGCGTGATTGGCCTCTCGTATATGGTGGGCGCATAGCTATTTGGGTGCACGGCGAGAATGGCCTCTGTTTTCTCCATTTGCCTCGCAGGCTGACGGTTTTAGTTATTTTCACTCTTTTCTATTTCTGTTTATGTCGTCTCTTGTCGCTTTGGGCTATATGCCGGAGTCTGGGTATGCGGCAGTGGACTTGAGTTTTGGGCGTGAAAAGACTGCACATGTATACATAAGTAGTAGCCTTACTATCAGAAATGTTTGCGCCTCAGTTTCGTTCTTTGCGACATGGTCTAGTAACTCGTTAAAATCATTAACGCCCCCAAGGCTCAGAACTCCAAATTCACTTTTCCTCGGGTACTTCTCTCTACTCTTTGAACCCGACAAAACCTTTTCGTACGTCTATCCTCCTGCAATCATGGTGCCAAAGAGGCGGAACATTCTCTGCCACCGCTTCCCGTCTCCTGCACTAGCCTTGGACGGGTCTGGTTCGGTAACTTTGATGCCATATTGTTGTATGCAGCATGGAAAAGATCGATTTGTCAATTGCGTCTTTGACTCGTTGCCCTCAGTTTTTTGTTCGTTCTCGTCATCGCTATCAGCTGGAGGGTTTCCCTTTCTTACTGCTTCCTGGGCGGCCGTCTTCTTTTCTTCAAGGTTTCCCCAAAGAGTGAACAATTTGTCGCGAAGCGTAGACAGTAGCTCTTTGTCTTGTCTCAAGTTTGACGCATCGAGACCGGTAAGGCACTGAGCAGCTTGGTTATCCACAAGTACCCATAGCCTTTTCTTCTTCTGCTTGTGATTATCAACTGCGTCTTCGAGTTCCAAGAAGAAGCGCCATTCCCAATTCCGTACTCGAGCGAAAGTATCCAGCGTCATCTGGCTTAGCTGCTGATCATCTTCGGAATCGTCATCGGACACAGAGTCTTCACCGTCGTCAGAGAGGATGTCGTATTCTGACTCCTTCTTTGGATATGTGAAATCTGCAAGGTTTGGTGGAGAGAAGTCGACAACTCGAACATTGGCCCGGTAGTTTAAGTTTACAAATGGCAGGGGGACCTTTACGCTTTCTCCTTCGATGGTCGTTTCATGATACACGATGCTAGTTATTTCCGAAAGTCGACTAGGCGCCTTCCCTTGGTTTTCACATTTCACTAAAATCCATTAGCATGGGTAGACGGTGTGTATCGCAGGGAGAATACCTCGTGTGTTCAGGTCCGCGATCTGAGTTGCATCCTCTTCTGCTTGGTCATCGTCTTGGTCTTGCCTGTCGGCTTCCCTTTTACGTTTGGCTTTACGCCTCGCTCTTGCATTCTCTTTCTTCACCTCCTTGCTCGTTTCCATGCCTTTCTTACGCTTTTCTCCTGCTTTGCTGGCCTCGCTTATGTCCTTGAGCTGCTTGTTTCTCAGGCGTTCGTATTCCCTCTTTCTCTCCAATGCCGCCTTTGCACGAGGGTTAACATACTCGGGATCAACTTTCAAGTCCACCTTCTGCAAGCCAAGCTTGGAACTGGAAGCATCACGATCTTCCCTGAGGAAACCTTCCAAATTGTTGTCATTTCTCCCTGTCTTGATCTGCAAATTCCTTGCGTCGACCCATGACCCGATATCTATGTTTTGGTTACGAATAACGCCAGCATGAGGTTCCCAGCAACTGATTTGTATGGATCTCTTGCCGTAAGGCCCTGGCCAATCATTCGTTTTGGCGGCTGTTGTAAACTTGTCGGTATAGCCGTACGGGTCGCCATCTCGCCCAAGCGAAGCGCCACCTGCACCGATGGAATGGTTGAAAAACGACGGATTTTCTGTATAGTCGGAAACCCACAAAGTTACTACGCCACCTGAATCATAGGGTGGCTTCACAATCTGGGCTACTATGTCGCAGAACTGCCCTTCTCTGACATCTTTAAGTAGGCTGAATTTCTCCTTGACATTTGCAGAAGCAGCGATCATAACCTCAAACTCATCTTGAGCTGGAACCCGATCTAGGTTAATGGCGTGATACATCTGAGAAACAAAAGCATTCTCTTGCCCGTTTGGGGGGGTATCCTTGGGGTAGCTGGTAGGATACAATGCGCATGAAGCTTCGCCAGGAGGTTTAGGGATCTTGGAAGCTTCATACACCGAAATGCTGGTGGGGAAGCTGGTCAACAAAGACCATTCTGACCCTCTTTGTTGGACCTTGGTAATAGTTAGTGCGGAATCCGCTGCACATGCGGTTGACACTTGCCTTGACTTTCTGGACCAGCACAACATCACCACCATCTACCTTTGGAAACTGTCCTTTTTTGCGAAAAATGTTGAAAGCGATCGAGTCGTCATCTTGAATTGAAGAATCGTAAAGTTTGATTTCGCATTTCCAATCTGAGCGTGTTAGACGATTGACTTGGTAGTTGCAAGCGAGATCTCATTCTTACCACTCCCTCTTGTAGGAACTGGAACTTTGAATTCCACAACGATGCCGACTACGATGACCAACGCACCGGCTTGAACTTTGCCATCCAATATGTCGCGAATTGGTGTACAGTTGGGAAGTGTTGATGGAGACATTGGAGCTGGTGTGTCCCAAGGAAATAAGGTTTGAATGAGATTAATGGCTAACTGACGAGTTAGGTAGTGGATTAACGCGACCGCGTTAAGTGCCAGCACTGAGACGTAACGTCGTGCAAATGAAAGTGAGGGCCCGTGAGACGCGGTCGACAATGACGGAAGTGTCTGGTGGGTAGACGCGCCTAGCTACCCGTCCCCCACCTTCTCGATCGCGATAACACGTGACTGTACATGTGACCTGACTTTTCCAAAATGACATGAGCCCAGTGGCGAGTTGCATTCATGCCCGGATACTACTGAGGTACAACGGCTGTGGCAGATTTTTTTTAGGTTCGCATAGTTCAAAGATCCTGTTTCTACATACTGTGAATTAACGGGAGCAGGGGACAAAATTAGTCTAAATTTTGTATCACAACACTCCTTGTTCAAGTGATGGTTGTCAAAAATTTCAGCGCCAAGTGATCTTTCTTTCAGAATTGCAGACCCTTCGTCGGTTGCTTTGTTTACATGCTCTGCAAGTGGATAGAAAACAAACAGTTCTTCTCTTTTCTAGACAAATTCTAGATTGCCTTACCCACACTATCTGCATCATACCCTCTTTTTTCGCCTGTAGAGCAGAGCTGATTTGATTACCTGGTGTACAAACTAAAACTTAGATCCATATCGCTGCCTGAGGCTGAAATCACTGCTGGGCCCTCACTTTGTCAGAGACAGAAGCAGTTTCTGTTTGGGTTTAGCAGACAGTCACTACCGCCTGGGGGCCACCTAAAGACTCGCCCACTGGATCAATCATTTCAACACCCTCCTAGTCCCCGGCCGACCACCGAGACTTCTCTTCCCCATCCCATCTCCATCAACAACAAATCTTTCTCCTTTTCCCTTCCTCCAACCTTTTCTTCTCATCCTAGATTTTCCACCCTCCGCCAGTTTCCAGAGCCAGTAACTCCCTTCTTGGACGCTGAGCTTCCCTCTTGCGAACTGTTTGTGCTTCTTCCACCCCGCACAATAATTTGCTGCTGTTTACCTATCAACGTCCCCTCGGTTCTGAATAACACCAGTCATCATGGCTGAGCGATACATTCCCGAGCATCGCCGCACCCAGTTCAAGGCGAAGAACACCTTCAAGCCTGAGGAACTCCGCCGCCGTCGCGAGGAGCAGCAAGTCGAGATCCGAAAGGCCAAGCGTGAGGAGAACTTGGCCAAGCGACGAGGTATCGGTACCGGTGAGAACCGACCTGGTGCTTCCCTTGGCGCTGCCCCTGATAGCGACGATGAGTCCGCTCCTACTGAATCTCAGGTATGTATCATCAACCCCCTGGCTGTTGAGCTGCCGGCTATGCATGCTGTTTGCGCAAATACTGTCGCCATCGCTTCGCCCCGTCCCTCCCGCTTGGCCTGTGATGTGGGGGGAAATACGCACCTCATAACCCCACATTCAGGTTGGTGGATTTGAGCAATGTCAGTCATCGTTGCAGTCATATCTGCTCTACTCGATGCCCCCTGTGTCGACAGGTTGCCTGCAAACAGCATAGCTTTGGCTGAATATTTCTTATGACCGTATGCTAACTTTCATCTCAGTTGAACGAGGATCTTCCCCAGATGGTGCAAGGCGTCTTCTCAGACCAGATCGATTCGCAGATTCAGGCCACTACAAAGTTCCGAAAGCTCCTATCCAAGGAGCGTAACCCCCCGATCGAGGAGGTCATCAAGACCGGTGTTGTTAGCCGCTTTGTCGAGTTCTTGCGATCCCCTCACACCCTTGTCCAGTTCGAGGCTGCTTGGGCCCTGACCAACATTGCTTCCGGTTCTGCCACCCAGACCCAGGTCGTCATTGAGGCCGGCGCTGTCCCTATTTTCGTCGAGCTTCTTGCCAGCCCCGAGCCCGATGTTAGGGAACAAGCCGTCTGGGCTCTTGGTAACATCGCTGGTGACAGCCCTCACTGCCGTGACTATGTCCTCAGCTGTGGCGCTCTCAAGCCCCTCCTTAACCTTCTCGGCGACAGCCGCAAGCTTAGCATGCTCCGCAACGCTACATGGACTCTGAGCAACTTCTGCCGTGGCAAGACTCCTCAGCCTGATTGGACTACTGTGAGTCAATATGAAATGATCAGACTGAATCTATACTGACAACTCAACAGATTGCCCCCGCTCTTCCCGTCCTGTCTAAGCTTGTCTACTCTCTTGATGATGAGGTTCTGATTGATGCTTGCTGGGCTATCTCCTACCTTTCTGATGGTTCCAACGATAAGATCCAGGCAGTGATCGAGGCTGGTATCCCCCGCCGACTGGTGGAGCTCCTCATGCACGCTTCCACGTCAGTTCAGACCCCTGCTTTGCGATCCGTCGGTAACATCGTCACCGGCGACGATGTCCAGACTCAAGTCATCATTAACTGTGGCGCCCTGCCCTGCCTTCTATCTCTGCTCAGCTCCACCAAGGACGGCATTCGCAAGGAGGCTTGCTGGACTATCTCCAACATCACCGCTGGCAACTCTTCTCAGATCCAGGCTGTGATCGATGCCAACATCGTCCCCCCTCTGATCCACCTCCTGCAGAACGGTGACCTCAAGACTCGCAAGGAAGCCTGCTGGGCCATTAGCAATGCCACTTCCGGTGGTCTGCAGAAGCCTGAGCAAATCCGTTACCTGGTTGCCCAAGGCTGCATCAAGCCCCTTTGCGACCTACTCGGTTGCCCCGATAATAAGATCATCCAGGTTGCCCTGGATGGCCTTGAGAACATCCTCAAGATTGGTGACCTTGACAAGCAGGCTGCTGGCGAGTCTGGCGACTCTATCAACCGATACGCTCTCTTCATTGAGGAGTGTGGTGGCATGGAGAAGATCCACGACTGCCAGAACAACGCCAACGAGGAGATCTACATGAAGGCTTACAACATCATTGAGAAGTACTTCTCCGATGATGAGGAGAATGCCGATGATGGTATGGCTCAGCAACCCGCCGGCCCCAACGGTACATTCGGCTTTGGCACCAACGGTGCTGCTCCTTCAGGAGGATTCGACTTTGCCAAGGGTAACGACGCCATGGACATGTAAAGAGCTTCTTGATCGAGGATCGGAATATCGGCAGCCAATTCAAAATGTGGAGCAATCCCAACCCCCCCAAAGACATAGCACCATCACGACACCCCTTCCCCCAGAGCAGTTTTTACCCGACTGTCGTTTACCCCCCCATCCCCATGATATCACACCCATACCGCGTCTTTTTAATGTATCTGGAAGGTTATAAGAGGGAAATCATACTCCCTCAAAATACAGGCCCTATGGTAGCTTGAAAGCTCCAGCCTGAGCGAAGAAGTGAGGCGAGAGCGGAGTCAGTGGAGGCGTCTGGCTTCTCGGTCACAAATGCAGAAGCTACAAACCGACGAGTTTACGTGTGTACGCAGGAGACATCATGATGGTTGGTGTTCAGGCACATGGGACTCGCGCAGGACTATCGCCAAAGCTCAAGGCAGCGTCAATTGAGGACGGGGTGCCTTGGGAAGCCTATGCTAGTGCATCAGGACTTCTGAGATGGTGAAGCTCTAAATTACGGAATTTACTGCCAAGTGGTGGTGAATCTGGTTCAAAAATAGCCAGGAACCGTAGTCAAGTTGTAAAAAAAAGAATAACAGGAGTGTTTGCCCCTCATTTATGATGATTATCCTTGACATGTTGTGACTCGCTTGATGTAGCAAACTGCATCTCTCAGATGACGGGGTTTGACTGTTGACTCGTTAAATATCAAATATTAATCGACCAGAATACTGCGAATACCTGTGAAAGTCTGATGAATGGCGGGGTTTTGGACCGTGTGTGAGCATCCATGTACACAGTACATAACATGGAGTGATACTATGTCCTCACAGTGTGTTCATTCATTGTGCCGAGTCCTTATTTTTTTTCCCCCACTGATTCGTCTCGTTTAACGTCATTTGCTAGGCTTTATCTAGATGGGCATATTTCTTGTAGAGCCATTAAAATCACAGCGATCGTAGTGTAAAGTCTCAAAATAGAAACTTGGTTTCCGAATCAATTCATTGACAATATATCCATGGCATTCAGCTGGAAATAGTTGGTTAAAATAAAGTTATCTACCTACCTACTACAGTAGGCAGGCACCTATCGTGTCTTGTCCACTTACTTTGTAGAAGGAACTCCACCAATTTTAGCTACTACTTACTTATCATCCGGGCTTTGACAATATTCATTCTACAACATCACGACCAATAAGCAACGACCCTTCATAATGGTCAAAAAGGGCAAAGGAAAGGCCAGTGGAGGAATAGATCTCTCGGATCCCATGCCAGCTGGTTCATCCAAAGATCAAGCGAAGGGCAAGAAAGGCCAAAAGGGTGGCACTTCTACTCCTGAAGCGGCACCCGATTCAGGCCCTCCAAAGCCCACGGTAAAGCAACTTATCGGTGGTTCTTCATGGACGGGAAAGCTACCTGTCAATCTACTCAGCGAGTACTGCCAGAAGCAGCGATGGGAGAGGCCCGACTATGATACCAGAAAGACGCCCGAGGGATTCTCAGTATGGGTTACCATGAGCGCCAAGGATCCAAAGACGCAGCAAATTATCAGACTCGAACCCTTCAAGATTCCAGCAACACATAAACATTTGATTACCCGACCCACAGCTATAGAAGCCAAACATGCAGCAGCTACCTATGCTCTTTTCAGAGTCTGTAGCATGCAGAACAAGCACACCGTTCTTCCACCGGAACACAAATCGCTGTGGAAAGACTTCCAGACTCTCAAGGTCCAAGATGTCAAGGAAGGGAAATCTTGGATGTACGAGGCAGATCCTTTCAAGGCTTTGCAAGAGCGACAAGAGGCCAAGGCTGCTGCAGATAAGAAGAGAAAGGAAATTGAGGCTGCCAAAGCCAAAGCAGCTGCGATGCCTGGCGCCGCCGGACTGGTCCTTATGAGTAATGCGGGTAAAGGAGCATCAAACATTATGAAAGGTTGGAGCACGGCGCCCAAGGTTGAAATGGGCAAGAAGACAAGGGCTCAGTTGGAAACTCTATTGCGAACAGGCGTAAAGTGGAATCCGAATGATGTCCACATGTCAAAATCACAGAAAGAAGCTATCGTTGCTGAATTCAGTAAGCTCAGCTTTCGCAAGAGCCATGTGGAAGAGGCAGTAGAGTACTGCAAGGATCGAGAAGAGACGCTCGAGTGGCTTCTCATCCACGTTCCTGAAGACGATCTTCCTCGTTGGGCTTTGCCAGAGAGTTATGCGGCCGGAGTCTCAGTCGGTGCCACTAATCTGAGAAGAGAGGGCATCATCAAGCGACTTGCTCAGGCAGGCTATTCCCTTGAATTAGCTACAAGGGTATTGGACGAACAAGGCATGGATGAGGATAAGGCTGCCGAGACATTGCAGAATTTGCTTTTCCCAATCGAGTCTAAGAACTCTGACGACACCGACTTCTTGGATCTTGGGACGCCTGAAGAGCAATGGGAGGAAGAAGTTGGAAGTCTTGAAGCCATGTATGGGGATGGGTTTGAGCGCGAAGGTGATAATGTCATTCGCATCAAACTAGACTCTATCAAGAACGGGCAACAGCTTGTCGACGCATCGTTGCAAATCCGTCGTCCGGCTACCTACCCCGCGAACTTGATTCTTTCGATCTTGGCCAACATTCCCTCTTATATCAAGCTGGGCATCGTCCGAAAAGCGCTCGAGTATATTGAGGAGTCTTTACGTGATGAACCTATGAAGATTTACCTGGCTATGGACTGGGTTCAACAGAATATCAACAGCATCATCGAAGATCCGGGCAAACTTGTTGACATTTCAGCAGTTTCCTCAGCTGCTGCCGAATACAAACCCGTCGCCGCCATCGCACAGAAGAAACGGCCAACCCGTGTACCCAAGCTGATAAAATGGGTAAAGGATGAGAAGAACCGGGAGCAGTGGCTTCGACGGCAAGGATCAACCTCTTTAAAAGACATGATTAGCAAGCGTCAAAATCTGCCCGCGTGGCAGATGCGCGAGGCCATTATTGGTACTGTTCGAAGCAATCATGTCACCATTATCAGTGGAGAAACAGGTTCGGGTAAATCTACACAGTCTATGCAGTTCATTCTGGATGACTTGTATGCGCAAGGACTAGGCGGTTGCGCGAACATGATTGTTACACAACCGCGTCGAATCTCGGCACTCGGACTGGCGGATCGTGTAGCGGAAGAGAGATGCTCACGAGTCGGCGAAGAAGTTGGATACGCAATTCGTGGCGAGTCTAAGAGATCCAAGGACACCAGGATAACGTTTGTCACGACTGGTGTTCTCCTCAGACGGTTGCAAACTTCAGGAGGTCGAGTTGAAGACGTCGTAGCGTCTCTGGCAGATGTCAGTCACGTTGTTATCGACGAGGTACACGAGCGAAGTTTGGACACTGACTTCTTGCTCAACCTTATTCGGGAAGTCATGAAATCAAAGAAAGATATGCTTAAGCTCATTCTCATGTCTGCCACTCTTGATGCGGCGACCTTCAAGAACTACTTTGCTTCGGAAGGGCTCAGTGTAGGCACTGTCGAGATTGAGGGTCGAACATTCCCAGTAGACGAGTACTATCTGGACGACGTGATCCGTATGACTGCATACGGCGTTGAGACTTCCGATACCGAGTACATCAGCGGCGATGCTCTGGGCAAGGTAATTCAGAAGCTTGGACATCGTATTAACTACAATCTGCTGGTTGAGACTGTAAAGGCTATTGACTTCGAGCTTTCCTACGAGAAGAAGTCTGGAGGCATTCTCATCTTCCTCCCTGGAGTTGGTGAAATCAACCAGACCTGTCGCGCATTAAAGGCGGTTAGTTCTCTATATGTCTTGCCACTCCACGCATCGCTCGAAACGCGCGAGCAGAAACGTGTGTTCTCAAGCCCTCCCCCTGGAAAACGAAAGATCGTGGTTGCGACGAATGTTGCAGAAACCTCTATTACCATTGACGATATCGTCGCGGTAATCGACAGCGGAAAAGTCAAGGAAACTAGCTTTGATGTCCAGAACAACATGCGGAAACTCGAAGAGACCTGGGCATCGCGAGCTGCCTGCAAACAACGACGTGGTCGAGCCGGTCGAGTTCGGGAGGGCAGATGCTACAAGCTCTTTACACAAAAGCTTGAGGAACAAATGCCTGAGCGACCGGAACCTGAAATCCGGCGTGTGCCCCTGGAGCAACTTTGCCTGTCGGTTCGCGCTATGGGAATGAAGGACGTTGCTGGCTTCCTTGGTCGGTCCCCTACACCCCCTGATGCGACAGCTATCGACGGGGCTATGAAGCTCCTGCGACGGATGGGAGCACTCGATGGTGATGAGCTCACTGCTATGGGTCAGCAATTAGCTATGCTACCAGCTGACCTGAGATGCGGTAAACTGATGGTATTTGGTGCGATCTTCGGCTGCCTGGGTGATTGCGTGACTATCGCTGCAATACTGAGCACGCGAAGTCCTTTTCTGTCCCCACAGGAAAGGAGAGATGAGGCAAAAGAAGCTCGCATGAACTTTTACAGTGGTGATGGTGATCTCTTGACCGATCTTCAGGCTTTCCAGGAGTGGGATTCCATGATGCAAGATCGCTTGCCTCAGCGTCAAGTGCGATCGTGGTGCGAGGAGAACTTTCTCAATTTCCAGACCTTGTCTGATATCTCCAACACGCGTGCGCAGTACTACGCGGCACTCGCGGAAATTGGCATTGTTGCCCCTTCTGAAGCGTCAAGTGAAGCTCACACTCGTGAAACTAGTTCCGACGGATCTCAACTCTTGCGGGCTTTGGTTGCAGCGGCGTTCACACCGCAAATTGCTCGCATTCAGTATCCCGACAAGAAGTTCGCTAGTTCTATGTCCGGTGCTGTTGAGCTGGATCCCGAGGCAAAGTCGATAAAGTTCTTTAACCAGGAGAACGGACGAGTCTTTGTTCACCCAAGCAGTACGCTATTCGGAAGCCAAGGCTTTTCGGGTAATGCTGCGTACATGGCATACTTCAGTCTCATTTCTACCAGCAAGATTTTTATACGTGATCTAACACGTAAGTACACCCCCCTGAGCCCTCTCTACTTAACAGAACTAACATATAATGCGAAAGCCTTCAATGCCTATACGCTCCTCCTATTTTCAGGCCCGATCGAACTTGACACGCTGGGCAGAGGTCTTCTTGTGGACGGATGGTTGAGACTGAGAGGGTGGGCGCGCATCGGTGTCTTGTTGGCAAGATTGAGAAGTATGGTGGATGAGCTGATTGCAAAGAAGGTTGAGAATCCTGAGATGAGCGTCAAGGACGACGAGGTCATTACACTGGTGAAGAAGATGATCGAACTTGATGGTCTAGACGCATAGATGAAAAGTTTTGAATTATTGGTATCTAGGATGCATATAGAATACGCTTGGTTCATCCAACATCCGATAGGGATGAAAGTTGTTCTTGCGTATAAGCCATTGCACCCAGGATTCTCTATCTGATGAAGTCTCGAAGCTTTGCATTTTGCGAAAAGGATATCTTATATTGCAATGTCCGCCTTGATAAACCTGGTGCATTTCAGGCAAAAGTAAGGTGAGAAGAGACTTGGATCTTCCATGGGACAAAAAAAAACATGTTATAGAATTTTCTATGTAATTTGTATCCAGCAAACCTACATTCATTCGTACGTTGAATTATTCAACTCAAGTCGTTCAAATCAACGCTCCAAAAAAAAACACCGTGCTCCAACCATGATGCCAGCCAATAATCCCGTCAATCTGATATCCCTTCGTCATCACACGTTTTAGAACTCTTTGTTGCCTAGCGGCCTTCTAGCGCTGTCCTCGGTCTTAAACCTCGTAAGATCCGCCGTCATTAACTTTCTCAGGTTGCCCATGTCCTGGAGATATTGGTGCATCTCTTCTTGCAACTCGTCCTCGTCGCCGTATGCTGTGCTCTCTGAGTCGTATTCGTCTTCGTCCTCGCCGTACTCGGAGGCATTTTCCTTGTCGTGCTCGTCAAGCTCATCCTCTGCCTTGACGGGAACAAAGGGAATGGGATTCTTAAGACTCTCAATGGCAAGCTTCAAGTGCAGCTTCAGAGCCTCGTTCTCTGTCTGAAGCTTCTTGATCTTGCTCTCGGCCACCATACTGCGCTCCTCCATCATACGCTGCATGGAGTTGACATGAGTTTGGTACTCCTCCAGTTTCTCCTCGGCCTCCTTGGCGTTCTTCTCACGCTGTCTTGAGTCGGAAACGGAAAGTTGCAAGATACGAATCTCTTCCGCCATGGCAGCAATTTGCGCATCTCGTTCGGCTGTGGAAATGTGGTCTTGGTTGACCACAGCTCTGGTTCGGATTCGCTTCGCCTGGTCGGCATATCGCAACGTCGACAGGGTCTCATCGTAGTCTGAAGGAGCAATGCATGCAATCATGGCTGTCTTGCTGTTTCCGCCCAACGAGTCTTTGAGAAGCCACGTAAGGATGGAGTCGCGATACGGGACGACGTCTCTTCGCTTTCCAGCCCTGGATGATTTAGGGTCCGCCAGGGCAGCAATGACACGTCCAAGAGTAGTCAAGGACTTGTTGATGTTACTTCCTTCACGCAATCGTGCACCAGTTGCTTCGGTGGCCTTCGCCCTCTCACTACCAGCCAGATCTACCAATCGAATACGAGAGCTTCGCTCTGTTGTCTCATCAGTTTCCATGTCGTGGTGAATCTGCTTCAGCATGATAGTGAAGACGGCGTGACTTCGACTACTGGTATCGTTCATCTTTGTGCTTGCTACCGTACGAGACGTGTCGCCTAGCTTCATGTAGCGCAGAATCTCGTTGATGTTTCGTACGGGTACCTCAGTGAGATCCTTGACGTACGGACCTTCGGTGGGAGATTCGCGAATCTTCAGATAGTTGGGCGCCTTGTGTGTTGTTTGAGGCGGTACCAGCAGGTCACGGACATGCTCGTTGTATACTTCAAAGTAAGAGACGCGGACGTTGTAAGCGACGTTGGAGTTCTCGCTGTGAGCAGCGTCAATGCGCTCGAATAGATCCTCACAGGTTCGAGGAATGAGGCCAGGCTGATCGGGAGTTCCCATCATGGTGTAACTTTTGCCAGAGCCGGTCTGGCCATACGCAAAGATACATGTGTGGTAACCTTCAAAGTTGTGGTCCAAAAAGTCCTCGCCCAAGCTGTTGTAAACGTCCTCCTGTGTGGCATAGTGCTCGTCATCAGTGTCGTGACTCCAGAAGGAGTTGTCAAAAGTGAATTTCTTTTCTTCAATGACCTTTCTGGTCTTTAGTTTTGCAGCTTCTGCGTCTGGCTCATCGGGTGAAGAGAGGGTAGTGAGCTGAGTTATGGGATCCATTTCAATCAGACATTTTGCCTGACGTTCAAGCTCTGAAGGGAATTTTGGTTAGTTTTCAGAGAAGCCTTGCAATGAATCGAAAGAGTCTCTCACCTCTCTTGAGAAACGCTCTCACTCGGACCACGACTTTTACATTTCCTCCGCCGTCCATCTTGGCGGGCATCGATAAGGCGGCATCTCGAGATCGTAGCGAGGGAGTCGAGGCTGACGAATGGACTCTGCCCTCACAAAAAGAGCTCGAAGAAGAGGCCGCAGAAGGCATCAATCTCGAATCCAAAGCCATATTCGTTAGCGTTTGACTGATATCGTTGATGCTGCCGTGAAGTCGGTGTCGAAGAACAATCCACATTTTAACCGCTTTATGGATTTTTGTTTACCAGCGTCATTCGCGTTGCTAGGGGCAGTTGCAGGGGGCCCTTGTCTTGTTCTTTCCAGTTTTGACTGGTTTGACAAGATGAAGCTTGGGCCAAGCAGCCCATCGAAATGCGGAAGCGCTAGGCTGTTTAGAGCTTAGTATTGATATAAAAGGTGAAAGAAAAATCACTGCATAAGATACGTGAGCACTGGCTAAACCATTCTGTCTTTTCCACACGCGGGGACTTGACGCGAACTCCAGCCACTTTAATAAGATTTACTATAGCTGTAGCTACTACAGTACTTTCCAATTACCTTGGGTCTACAGTACCTACCCAAACGCGCAACGACCTGTGACACTCATTTCTTCTTTTCATGTCTTCTTTTATTTTCATCAACACGCTCGCGCATCTTAATACAAACCCTCTTTTCGTACAATCTTGGGTCGCGCTCATCTGATTCATTTTTCGAGAATTTTTCCTGTCATTGTTTCTCATTCAATTCCTCTTTATTTCTCCAGTCTTTTGCATCATGGCGCGCACAAAGGAAGATGTCGCGTCCAAAGGCGACTCATCGCCAAAGATTCCCAAATCCTCAGCTGGTGTGACCAAGAACACCGCTGAAACTCCTGTCAAGCGCGGCCGTGGAAGACCACCAAAGGGCGCTGCGCCCATGCCTAAGAAGGTTTACGTCCCTACTGGTCGTCCTCGCGGACGTCCTCCAGGTGGTGGCAAGAAGAAAGCTGCCCCAACACCTAAGAAGGTCGCGGCCGTAAACGATGATGGTACTCCCAAGAGAGGACGCGGACGACCTCGCCGGGCTGCCGCTGCTGAAGATGAAGAGTCCGCTGCTACAACGCCCAAGGAACCCAAGAGGCGCGGCAGAAAGCCCAAGAGTGCTAGCCCAGCTGATGCTTCGGCCGACGAGGATAAGGACGATGATGCTGGTAAGTCGAGATCTTAATCTAACCAACACGACAATTTACTGAACATTGAGTAGCCGACGACGTCAGTGACAAAGAGGCTTCCGTCGCCGATTCGCCTGATAAGGACGAGGTAATTCTATTCCTATGAACCTTTAATTAGGGTACACCATTTACTAACCGGGCGCAGGACGATGACGAAGAGGAGTAAGCAAGAACGAAGGCACTAAAGTCGGTGACTGCGTGGCAGCAACACCAGCAACGGGATGGATTGTATTCTATTACTAAGGCAAAGGGGTCTGGGTTTGGTTTGGTATAAGGTGCCTGGTAACACAAGGAATAGGGATCTGGCTGGCTGGTCGGTTTCGTGAAATTATTACTTTTGGGATTTTTTATTAAAGGAGTTGTTGTAACAATATCAAAGCTAGGCACTTATATATGCATAGGGGAAACAGGCCCTATTTTCCGTTTACATGCGTTTTCTCATCCGTCAGAGCTTCTTCCATACCTCGTACTCTTCTGCGAGATGTCCCTTTAACTTTTGGAACTGGTTTCCAAAGTTGCGTTTGCATCTCCAGCACCTCATATCACAGCGCAAATAGGCTTCCTCTTTTGTATGACGACGCGCATCGTCAGCTGGGAGAGGGAAGTCGTCCAGGTGGACAAGAAAGGGGGTGTTGAAAGAGTTGTAGTGTTTTCGATGCCTCAACGCTTCTGAGAACATGTCCCTTGATAGAACATGCACGTGTAAGTGTTTCATGCTTGGCACCGCATGCACACCAGCTTTGACTTCTGTCGCCCAGTCCCGACCCCCGGGAAGTTCCCCACTCTCATCCGGCTCAGCATCGCCCTCAAGCACGGCTTGCCGATGCGCATCGCTGTGGCTGTGTGCTCCGAAAGAACGCTGCAACTCCCTGGCCACCAGGGTTTTGAGGCGCTGAGTCTCGGTTCGCACGCTGGCGAGAAACTCTGGGTCATCCAGCGCGTCGAAAGGGTGAAGAAGGTTGTGTTTTGAAGAGCGAGGGAGAAGGAGTGTGTGAATAGTGGCTTTTGGGTAGCGATCGTTGATGGCTACAAAGTCGTCGTTGTGGTAGATGACTCGAGAAGATGGGTACGAGCCAGGGTCTTCCAAATATGCGCCCAGGCCCATTCTATCTCTGAAAGGGTTTCCGCTCCGTGATGGCCGAGCAGCGGCGGTTGACGGTGGTGTTTTCCTCTTAGGCGCCATGAGTTCTGTGACTTTTACGTGTAAGAATAGACATCGTGAGTGTCCTGTGCAAGTTACTCACATGCATTGTGATTTGCCTTTCTCGGCGGTTCCTCGCTGTGAATCTCCTCCTTGGTGATGGCCTCTTCAGGCTCTGAGTCTTGGGGCGGCATGTTTTAGGTGCGCATTTCCTCAAGGGTTTGTGAGAAATAAATGACGTGAGTCGGTGTTGGTGTTGAAGAAGTTACTTTTAGCTAGTGGAGACCTTTCAGCAGATGAGACTGTTTTTTTTTTTTTTTTTTTTTTCAGACAGTCCTCTATCTCAACATCATCGGAATTAGTTTGAGGTATTCATATAGAGATTAGATATGATTACTTCTGGCTTGGTTTTCATTGAAGATATATTTCTTCGCGCTAAATAAGTATGGTCATGATGGGCTCTCATCAAACTAAAAGAAATAACCAGGTCGATTCGACATAAACTCTCCCATCACTCGTCGTTTCATCAACCAAAGTACTGATACGGTAGTTGACTTGGTAATAGCCAAGTTCCAATGATACCTAGAAGCATAACCCACATCAGTTTCAGCCATGCCGGGGATATCTGAGACTGCCATAGTGATTCGCTAAATCGTTGATTACACTGAGAAGTGCCGTTGAAGATCGGTTAGAGGTTGATGGACAAGCAGCTAATGAATTTGTTAAACCAATCAACCAGATTCATGGCTTTGGGGGTACTTTATTCGCCTGTTGCAAGACCCCGCAGTCATGTCATGTCATGGATGTGTCGTTGTGTGTCTCAAGTCCGCGTACTCTGTACTTTGAGGTTGAAAGAAAATGAATGAAGAGGTCCCGAGTGCAGTAGGGTACATATAATTACATAGGACATCCTCTTGTCCAATTCATTCTCACAAAGAACATATATAATATATATGCAAATCGTATCTTAGATTGCATCTGCTCCAGCACAGTAGTTTATTGTTTGGAGTGTAGCTTGCAAGGTTCCATCATGTCCATATCCCCACTATAGCTCAACTCGACCCTTAGACAAACAGACAAGCAGCGACAAATAATTAAACAATCACATTCATTCAGCGGTGAGTATTCTGTTTTTTCTTAGTACTACCTACCTACTTGGGTTGAGGATAATAACAGTACTAAATTATAGACCCCTTGAACCAAGAACCGGACAAATAATAGGGGCTGTTGCTGATGCTATTGTCCGTGCTAAATTGTCCATTCCTCATTCTGTCTGACATGCCCCTCATCAGCCAGCCTGGGCAGCGCCAGCCCGAGCCCAAGCTCCCCGACAGGGTACAAACTGACCAGTACCATACCTACTTATTGCTTGGTACTCTAGTGATATAGGTAGTTTCAACTCAAGCCTCCGTGTTCATCTCCTTTCGTCTTTTATATTTTAACATCTTGCACATCCCTTCTTCTCTACATTCGTTCTCTCTCCCCTATTGACATCCATTCTCACATCAACCGTCACAATGTCCTCCCGTCTACCTCTCTTCACCCGCAACCTCCCAGAGGCTCAGGAGTCCAACGACCCCAACTCTCCCGCCGAGCAGCGAGATGATGCCAAGCGAAACTTCCTAAAGACTATGCGACCACTGCCTACGCAGCACTACTGGAACGTCTACTTCGATCGTCAGGCAAAGGAGGGTGAGACCGGTGACCAGTACCACTCCGGACTGGAGCAGCTCGGTACCCAGATCGAGTCGGTGCAGGACTTTTGGAGATATGCGAACAACACTCCTGTGGGAAACATCGGCGTGCGCGAGTCTCTCTACCTTTTCAAGTCCGGCTTCCGACCTGTCTGGGAAGACCGACGCAACGTTTTGGGCGGTAGCTGGACGTTCCGCTTCCCCAAGAGCATGGGCCCTGATGTCTGGACCCGTATCCAGCTCCTTGCCATTGGCGAGAAGCTCCAGAGTGTTCTTGACGAGGGTATGAGCTCACAAGTCACCGAACCCTCCTAACAAGTGCTAACTATAATTTTTTTTGCAGAGGACCAGCTCTGTGGTGTTGGACTTTCGGTTCGCTTCAATTCCCACCTCATCACTGTCTGGCATC
The DNA here is from genome assembly GCF_020744135.1 of Fusarium venenatum. Lineage (NCBI taxonomy): Eukaryota > Fungi > Ascomycota > Sordariomycetes > Hypocreales > Nectriaceae > Fusarium > Fusarium venenatum. Next base: position 2,719,327 of record NW_027072131.1, read on the forward strand.
GCGACGCCTCCAAGAAGAATTCGGTCGAAAACATCGTCAAGTGCATCATGGAAGACCTTCCCTCGGAGATGCACCCCAAGCCCGATGCCTACTATTACAAGCGACACTCTGACCATGCCGGCTTCAACCCTCCCCCAGAGCTCAAGGCTGTGATCGATTCCCGACGACGTGAGGAGGAGAAGCTGGCTGCTGCTGCCAAGGATGGCGCCCCAAAGCCGTCGGTGACAATCAACTCTCCGCAATGATTTACGAAAGTTACGACATTTAGTTTGATTTTACTACAGATATTGTTGGGTCCATATAGTGTGAGAATTATCAGTTCACACACCCCATCGTCGTCCACGAGGGCATGCATCTGATAAGGCGTTTCAGAATTAGGTTATACTATATACATTGGTCAGGACCGTTGATCCTGAAGAACCTAGTACATTTAAGATTGGAGAAGAGCCAAGACCAGTGAATGTACAAACCGCCTCTCATTTACTCATGATGCAAGAACTGAATGGCCGCTACAATGTATTTATCAATGCCCTCACAAAGTCACAGTGCGGTAAGCCTCGAGGCTATACTCACATTGTATTGACGACAGCACCTCGCCAAGTGCTAAAGTGACTATGGTCAATTAGCAGCCCTCGCCGTATGGTCAGGGTCCAGGAAACCTTACCTCCACAAACTGTAACCTCCAACCTTGCTTTCTCGTCTTGTGGTATGTCAACTCCCCAACGCCGCAAAATGGTTCGTTCCTTCGTAAATCGTAGCGCGACTGCGCATCATAGCGGAGTATCACCTCCAGACACCAGCACTCTTCATAACTCGATCAAACTCCTCAGCACCTACGCCTCGAGCAACACCTACGCCTCCGTTGGCCTCCAGAATCATATCCTTGAGCAGCTCCTCGTCCACATCCTCTTTCAGCACGGCTGCTACGCGCCGCAAATGCCCGAGCGTGATCGGTCCATCCTGCCCGTTTGTAAAGAGTCGGAAGGCCTCCTCGACCTCTGCACGGTGAGCATCCGAATCGTGCTCTCTTGTGTGAAATTTGAGGGCGCAGATAGCAAAGAATGGTTCAAAGGTCGCATAGCCGTCGTTATCGGGATCGAGAATCGAAACAAACTCCTTGAGTTCTGCGTACGATGAAGGCGGGACACCGAGGGCTCTGTGAACAAAGACGTTAGCAGTATTCCAAGTGTCGCTATTGAGTACTTACATGAGCGCAGACTTAACATCGTCAATGGGTAGAACACCGTACTTCTCTCCATCCATAGGCTCCGCAAAGAGACTGAATGCCTCCCGAATTTCGCCCTCTTCTTGCGGCGTGACGTTGTGCTCCTTTGCGAGTTTGGACTGACGCGTCTTGGGTGCGCTTCCGCCGGCGGCGGGTGCTTTGCGCTTTGGAGGCTATAAGTATCTGTCAGACGCTTCTTTTCCAGTGAATCCGTTTAGAAAATTCATTACCATTTGCGCTTTGGTGAGATTAAGAACTGTTAAGAGGTTTCGCAGTAGTTGATGTCACGACGGTTTCTTGGTAGTGACGATGGTGGATTAGGCGTAGCGCATGTACAGTGCGCAAACACCGTGTTTTGTGTGATCAAGACTGTACGGGGTCTCCAAGAACGGATCCTTTATTATATTTTCTTTCCTCGATTCAAACCATCGTCCTTCAACATTCTTCCACAGTCTCTTCAGACTCTGAAATTGCACAACAGTCACTCGCGCTCCTTTGGAGGAAAATCAACGCGAAAGACTCCCAAGGTTTGTTTACGTCTGTTAGACGATCGATACAAGTGATTCCGATGGTCGACCGGGATATTTCTTTATGATATTCTATATATCAACACCCGCTTCTAAAAATGCTAGAGCTTGCCGCTTTGATGTACTACAGCGAGCAAGTGTGGACAGTGAAGCAAAATTAAAACAAGCCTCGTCGGAAAACTTCAAACCGGCGTGGTTCCAGTGGGTAGCAAGCGATGTCAATGTCTTTGTGACGGGCACCTAGCGATCCATGGAGACATACTCAATAGAAGATGATGTATATAGATGGTATCAACCTCAATTGTCTTTCACTCAGAATACTCGCTCTTCAATGCGCCCCATGCTTTGTGCCTGCTTTTGCTCCGAGTAGAAACCGTCGCTCATATTTTCGGCTCTGGTGCCCTTCAACAGACTGGTCAGAAAGGCAAGAAATGCTGGCAGGCGTATTGCTACTTACTCACTTGAAGTTGTTCTTCATCTCACGCAACTTTGCCATAACTGCCACGGGCTCGGTTTCGCCTGTCTGTTTCTGGATCTCGGGGTCCTACTGGTGTCAGCACAATGGTTCTTCCAGTATCGCTGCTGATGGCAAACCTCAACTCTCATAAACACATTGTGTTCCTGCAACAAGTCAGCGACATGTTCTCAACTCCAACCAAGCTTTGCGCGTACCTTCTCATCTCTAATGGTGAACTTGCCAGTAGTAACCTTGTTGTTCTCAGCAAATGAGTGCAGGCTCTGCACAGCCTCGCGTTGAGAAACAGATGCGGCGAACTTGACGTTGGCCTTGGTATATTCGTGTCCAGGCTGGAACAGTGTCAGTGGTTACTTCTGTCTACACTCACGCCCGGGACCTACATAAACAACAGTGTCGTCGGGCAACGCTGCAAGGCGTTCGTTTAGAGCCTCGTGCATCTCCTTGGCATTACCCTCGAAGAATCGTCCACATCCTGATCGTTACCGTTAGCATAAACTCCAATCTCAGAACACCAAGAGCCTGTTTGGCCCTACCTCCGATGAACAAAGTGTCACCAGTAAAAACAGCCTTGTCGTTTCCATCTTGCACGAAGAAGCAGATGCTGTCTTGAGTGTGGCACGGCGTGTGCACACCTTTGAAAGTGATGTCACCCAGCTTGAAGGTCTCGCCGTGACCAGGCGTCTTGGTCACGCCCTCGCAGTCTTTGCCGCCGATGATATCCAACTTGGGGGTGCCGAGTTCGGCAAGCTTGGAAGGTCAGTGAGCGTCCGTAGGTGGTCTGTTGTTGAGGAGATTTACAAGCTTCTTGTTGCCTCCAGCATGATCCCAATGGCAGCACGGAAGTCAGTCGGGTTCGTTAAGCCCGGTATGGATCGGAACTCACTGATGGGTATTGACAATAGCTGTCAAGTTGATCTTGCCCGCTTGAATAGCATCCTTCAGAATCGGTGCAACTCTACAATCTATCGATCAGCGTGCTTCAGTAAGCCTCTCGGCAGATGTATTCATACTCTGGAGGGTTGGCGGGATCAATGATGACAGCATCATTGGACTTGTCGTCAACTACCAAGTAGGCGTAGTTGTTGGAGCTTCCCTCCCCTGTTCAAGTTAGTTCTGTAGATATATCCATGATGTATCTTCCACTGGAGGAAGATTAAGAGTGTTTGCATACACATAGGAATCGACTGGATATGCATGGCGCGAGATGCAACAAGCTATACTGTTTCAGCTGGGTCCGCTTTGAAGTCAAGCAGTTGACTTACAGCAGTTGATAAATATCCAATCTTTTGTTTGAGAAACGGTCGGCTTGCTGCGAGTCTATACATAGGACTTGAGTCAGAGACAGATGTCGAGTTGAAGGTGGATGCTTCACTGAAGGAGAGTGTCGAATGAGCTGCGAGGTTTTGTAATCTTATCAACCAAGTTAAGGTACCCGAAGCATCATGGCTCCCGTCCCCGCCGCTGTCATGACGTTTGCCGATGCGGGTGAGGCACGTGATACCAGCTAGGTCTTTGCTTTGCTGTACCTACAAAGATACCAAACCCGTATTCCGGTACATGATTGTTAAGTCTATCCATTTGGGTATCAAATATCTAGAACCGTTTCTTGAAACACTAGACAATTCCAATAGGCTTGGGCTTCCAAGAGCCCTGGAACTGCGACCAACCAAAGTCGTTGTCTTCCTCTTCAACCACATTGCCAGCATCAATTTCATGATCCCCCATTGTAGTGTCCGTAGATCCAGGCTTCGTCGTCTTCTTCTCTTCTTCTGCGCCTTTTAGTTGTTGTGTCAACTGTGCGCATTTAAGAAACGCTTGGTTTCCCGGCAGACTACCTTTGACCTCTTGAATCGTCTTGAACAAGCGTTCCTTAGGCCAACGTTCAAACTCATCAACTATGGTCCGCAATTTCGTCTCGTCTCCTTCTCCAAGGTACCGAAGTATTGTCATACGGCACGGGTCGCTGCTATCCTCGTCCAGCTGCTTCCAATGGTAGTCCCAAATCCACAGCAATGCTTTTCTGACCGCTGTGCGTAGCTTTGCCAACGAGGGTAACTGCTCGTGCGTGCACTGATGGCGTAGTTCAACAAACGTGGCGGGCAGCCCTATTGTGTCTGCAACTGAGTACATACTCTGCTTGCGCTGCTTATCCTGGTGACTGTCGAGAAGCCCGGTGACAAATCTTGATTATACATCAGTGCCATGATGCGATATTGTATTTGAGGCCATGAACTCACCTGCTGAATGCTGCTGAATACGCTGCTCGAATGGCATACGCTGAAGAGGCTGCATTTTCCCTAGTAGCTGCCTCCCGATCACTCAACATGGCAGCCATCAAAAGCGCTGTTGATTCAATCAGATGAGGACAATTTCCTCGCTGCATCCACATCGACACACGCGCAACCGCTTGGTGTTGTCGTGCTCGAGTTTCTTTGTTGTCAATGTCTTGATGGATTTTCATGTCTTCGCTTCCACCAAGGCCACTGGCGTCTTGTGGTAGCTTCTGTTTTGGATCTTGAGCGGCGGTTGTGATGCCTGTGTACATCTGCTCGCGTACGAGCAACAGTTCGTAGCGGTCGCGCCATGGCGTAAAGACATATTGAACCATTTCCCCGGGCTATCTCTCAATTTGAAGTATCAAGAAAATATCTTCTTTCAATGGTTTGATCAAGTCTCGATGAGGCGAGGCGAACTTTTGGCGATGTTGAACTCTGGATCCAAGATCTTGTTAGGATGAAATAATTTTCCGTTGAAGGCGGTCACATATTACTACAAATAATCGTAACCAGCCAACACCAACTGTTCGCATACATATGGATCATATATTGTTATCGGGTTTATAAGTCATTGATGCTCTGTTTTTTCCCACAGAGTGAAGGAAAATTCTTTTAGGTTCCTAAAGATGCACGCGCAAATATGACTCCCACTTATCAAATTGGCGTTGGCAGCCATGAATGAGTCTTCCATTTTCAAGTGATATAAACCTTGCCATAAAGTATAAAAGGACTCGTTTCCCTTAGCCCGCTCGTTCTAATAATGCACATCTACTTCTAGATATAGAATTCTTAAATATTTATAAGAGGTTGCTGACTTTCGGCTTCTAACACATCAAACTTCACAAATATGAGGCATACTGAATACATTACTTACTGCATGTCATATTTATCACACAAATAGGTACTCCTTTTCTTAATGCTTAAGCTCAGCCGACTTTAACTTTTTCAGTGAACTTTCCTCTTGGCTAAATCTCTCTCACTCTGGTGAACTAAAAACCTTTCCTTTTCCTCACCAAAGTCCCTTGAATGACCCCCAGTTCATCGAAAAGAATGCACACTCGGTAAATTAGTAAGGTTACGATAGCATGGAGCTGTGGAGCTGTGGAGCTTGATCACATCAGAAGTTACTTTGTTATTTTATTTTCCCAAAAGAGTTAAATTTTGGGTTCCTCATGTTATCAGAAATCTTGGTCGTGGAGATCAAGAGACGAAATGCGCGAGTCGGTTTATGCCGTGAGGCCTGACTATTATTAGGTTGTCTGTTTTTCCCACACTCAAAATCTAAGAGACCACATTTTCCAACATATGTAGCGTCTCCTAGGGGATGTATGATTCTTTCTTTTTCCCTAGTCATTAATTCATCATCGCTCTACTCCGTAAGCTTTGGGTTAACTCTGTTGTTCTCTTGTGTTCGCACTGACAGGATTTGCTTGAGTCACCAAATATGGAGCCAGCCACTACTCGGCTGCCAGCCACAGCCAACCCTGGGAAGCAGATACGTAATGTCGCAATAGAGTGGGTGTCTGTAGCGTCTAGAATTTTGAGATGCCACACTCTACGTGCACACGCCACACAGGGCTGGCTACAAGCGGAGAGGGGGTTTGTCGATACATCCGCTTGACCAATGATGAGCTTTCATGGAGAGACGGAAGCACGAACCCGTAGGATACCACATGTCGTGCAGGGATCAACGCATTTTTGATTGAATCAACGTTGGAAGAAACACGGCTCCTCCTGACCCGTCTCTCGTACCTGCCTCACGTCCACAACCAACAGCACAGTGGGATGTTTTGATGTGGTTATTCAATTGAATGAGTATTGTATGTATGGCTGCCTGAGCCCTGCTATATTGCATCTACCTATTGTGTTGTGTGTGCTCTTGCACGGGGTATCCATAGCCACTTCTTTCTATACATGCTGAAATCCAATCGCTTGTAACAATGCCTGTAATCCCAAAATCAAGACGCCCCATGCCTGTGTCGTTGAGACCCTGTATTCTCTTCCCGAACCCAAGCAAAAACAGAGAAACCAAGCTGGCTTTTCTTACAGGCCCGTAACACCATATTCATACATGTTTCATATCGTTATTCGTACTCGCAATTAAAGACTTGCATTGCAGCGCCTTTACTCTTCGTCCTCTTCTTCTTCATCATCATCCTCCTCCTCCTCCTCCTCGTCATCGGATTTGGGAGGCTCCCATGTTTCCTCAAGTTTCAAGCCCTTGCCACTAGGCTCGTAACCTCTAAACGATGACCCGAGCAGAGATGATACGGTGGATCGGTAGTTATTCAATTGTGGGTCCTCGTTGAACTTTTCTGGGGCATCGTAGAGGCCCATTCCAACCAGGATCTCGCCTTCTTCTTCCGAAGCGTCGTCGAGTGCTTGGTATTGAATATCCTCAGAGACCGCAGGTTGAGATAATTGGCTTTGGGGGAGTGTTTCTGGTGTGGGGGGCGTTGTTGAGCCGAATCCATGCATGATAAAGTTGTTCCAATCCCACCCATGGCTGTATGCAGTTTCGACAGGAGCAGAGGTAGCCGGCATTGAACAAGCGTCCGTCGCCAAAGACGCAGCCGGTGAATGCTGCGACATGCAGGTTCCTTGGTAGGGGTTGTATGCCATGTTATCGGCAGACTGGTATGGCAGTGGGAGATGGGAGAAGGCGAGGGGGGATGTCCCACAAGAAGTTGAACTCATCATAGGTGAGTAGTGAGAATAGTTTCCATATAGATCTTGTTGACCAACAGGCGAGTAACTTGGGGCCAAGGTAGGCATCTGCTGTTGTGTTGAAGTTTGACCATAAGAGCTCGGGTGCCAGCTCACGGGACGCGAGGGTCGTTGGTAGGGCTGTTGTGATTCAATATCGCAGAATGAAGAAAGTTGCTCCATGATTTGTTGCTGTCGTCGTTGAGAGTTGCCGTCATTCATGAGAGTCTTGCGTCGAGCCATAAGACTAGACGATCGAGGGCTGTTATTGGCACTCGAAGGTTTGGCGACTCTCATAGCAGTTCCTCCAGGACGCTGTCCGTTGGAGCTTCGCGAGTATCTCCTTGAAGTCTGAGGGCATGCCATTTGTTGTGTGTAATCGTCTAGCGTCACGTCGTGAGGATATGTGACGGGCAGAGAGCCTGCTGGTTGCACGCCGAAGAGTGGGTGCATCATCTTGAAATATCTGAAGGGAAAGTGTACAAGGTAGATGAGAAGTAATCAGAAGTGTTGGTGATAGAAGACAAGATGATATCGAATGTTGTTATCGTCTTTCAATTTGCGTTTGGTCAATGATTTTAATATGACAAGCAAACCATCTGAGGGACAGACTTCGTTATGTATCGTCAAGTGGTCAAGTGGAGGTGCAATCCCCAAGGGGGTTCAAGGGAGTACGAAACATGGGGCAATCGATGGCTTGGAAATAAATCGAGCCTAGCAGCTTGAACAAGATCAACTCTCCAAGGATCTGGGTGTGGGCCGGGAAGGACCAAGCAGTGAAGAAGCATGGACGATTTAGCACCAACTGGCTGCAAACCGTGGAAACTACAATGGTCGGCAAATCAGAATGGAGTGTGAGGGGTACCCGACAAGGTTTACTCACCAGAACTGGCCCTGATGGCTTCGTTCCTGTGCTAGGATTGTCAATTTCTGGCATGGCAGCTGAAGTGGTGGCCTGCGTC